>NC_084793.1:153849796-156606046 GCF_963169125.1 Humulus lupulus | reverse complement strand
CACTCGAATTTCTTATTGCCCCTAAGTAGATTAAAAAATGGAACGCACTTGTCCGTAGATTTGGAGATAAATCTACTTAAAGCGGCAATCCTCCCGATTAAACTTTGGACATCTTTTATCTTTGTTGGTGACTTCATCTCGATCAGGGCCTTGATCTTTTTGGGATTAACTTCGATACCTCGCGAGTTCACTATGAATCCCAAGAATTTCCCTAATCTAACTTCGAAGGAACACTTAAGGGGATTCAGTTTCATCTGATATTTATTTAAGACATTGAAGCATTCTTGCAGGTCCCCAATGTGTTCTTCTGCCTTCTTCGAATTAACCAGCATGTCATCAACATATACCTCCATGTTTACACCGATCAGCTCTTTGAACATGTGATTGACTAGTCGTTGGTAAGTCACACCAGCATTTTTCAAATCGAAAGGCATTACTTTGTAACAGTAAATCCCTATATTGGTTTGAAAGCTATCGTGATCCTCATTAGGTGGGTGCATACTGATATGATTATACCCATAGTATGCATCCATGAATGATAGGATCTCATGCCCTGAAGTGGCATCGACCAGCTGGTCCATCATTGGGAGTGGGAAACAATCCTTTGGGCAGGCTTTATTGAGGTCTGTGAAATCCACGCATGTTCTCCACTTGCCATTTGGCTTAGGAACTAGTACAGGATTAGAGACCCACAAAGGATAAAATGCTACCCTGATGAATTCGTTCTCCTTTAGCTTCTCAACTTCTTCTTTTAAAGCTTTCGTTCTATCTTTGTCGAGTAGCCTCCTTTTTTCTGTTGCACTGGTGGAAAACTTTTATCTATGTTCAAGACATGGCTGATAACTGTTGGGTTAATTCCAACCATATCTTTATGAGACCAGGAAAAGAACTCCTGGTTCTTCTTAAAAAATTCCACCAGTTTTTGTTTTGTTGTTGTCTCTAAGTTTTTATCGACTTTCAGAACCCTGGTCGGATTTTACTCATCGAGTTGGACCTCCTCGAGGTCCTCGACTGGTCCTACATCTTCCTCAAAATCCCCAAAGTGAGGATCTAAATCCCTTGATCCACCTCTTTTCACCTTAGTAATCGAGGAATTGTAGCATTCCCTCGCTTCTCGCTGGTTTCCAAACACGCATCCTATCCCTGAATTAGTTGGAAACTTCATGGAGAGGTGCCAGACCGAGGTTACGGTTCGTAGGTCAACTAGAATAGGTCTTCCAATCACAACATTATATGCAGAAGGACAATCAACTACAATAAAAGTAGTGAGTAATGTCCTGTTCGCAGGTGCAGTTCCTGCTGTGACTGGAAGCCTGATCGACCCTGTTGGCATGAGCCCTTCGCCAGAAAAACCATAAATGGTTTGGTTGCATGGCTCCAAATCCTTACTGACAACTTCATCCTTTCTAGAGAAGACTTGTACAAAATATTTACTAAGCTCCCTGTGTCCACTAACACCCGATTAACCATCATATTGGCGATTTGGACGTCCACGACCAGACGGTCCGAATGACGGAACCGGACATGCTGAGTGTCAAGCTCAGAGAAAGTTATCAGTTATTCCTCTATTTGAGCTTTCTAGGGAGTTCACTCCTCCACATTCAGCATTTCAATGTCCTGGTTGTGGAGTAAGGTTTGGGCGTATCGCTCCCTTGCCTTCCCACTATCTCCTACTAGGTGTGGGCCGCCGCAGCTGGTTAGCAATGTACCTGCCACAGGAGCTGGCTGTAAAGGGGACGAGCGTTGGCGTACAGATGCCTACTCGTTGCCTCCTTCAGCGGCTGTGAGAACCTCTAGTGGCTCGTACATATCTCCTCAGGTGTCCTTGTTTGATAAGGAACTCAATTTCATCTTTCAGCTGGTTGCACTCATTGGTGTCATGACCATAGTCGTTGTGAAAACAACAAAACTTGGTTGTATCTCTTTTGGAGATATCTTTCCTTATCGGAGCTGGTCTCTTGTAAGGGACATTGGTGTTGGTCGCCTGGTACACCTCCGCTCTGCTTTCGACTAGGGCCGTGTAATTGGTGAATCTTGGCTCGTATTTGTTACCCTTAGGGCACTTATTCTCAGACGTCGATGGCTCGTTGTTTGCCCTTTTTCCACCATTATTCCTGTTGTTTTTGTCGTTGCCATTGGGTTTATCTAACTCGTTGGTGGCTTTGGCGGGATCTTCCTTTGGTCACTTGTCTCCTGCAGGCGACTTCCCTTCATTAGCAATCACCTCTTCAAGCTTGATGTACCGGTCTGCTCGATCTAGGAATTCTTGGGTACTCTTCACCCCATTCTTCCTTAAACTGTTCCAGAGGGGTGAATGGCGCCGCACTCCAGTAGTAAGTGCCATCATTTTCCCCTCATCACCAACCGTCTTAGCTCCAGGTGTCGCTCGCATAAAACACTGGACATATTCCTTTAAGGACTCTCCCTCCTTCTGGCGTATCTCGACTAGTTGGTTGGCTTCAGTCGGATGTACTTGACCAACATAGAATTGTCCGTAGAACACCTTTACGAACATCTCCCATGACAATATGCTAGCAGGAGGGAATTTGAAAAACCACTCCTGAGCAGTATCAGATAAGGTGGCCGGAAAGATTCTGCAGCGAGCATCACCTGACACCTTCTGGATGTCCATCTGTATCTCGAATTTATTCACATGAGATACTGGGTCCCCATATCCATTGAAGTTGGGCAATACTGGCATCTTAAATTTTCTTGGGGTTTCTGCCATCACTATTCTTTATATGAATGGAGTGCCTCTTCTCCGATCATACTCGATGTGGGATGTTCGGCTCCCCACCAACTGCTGAACGACCTGATTCAGCGCATCGATCTAGGCCTGTACTGCGTCTGGTATTGCTGGGGCGACCGGTGCTGGATGGGCGTACTCATCGTGCCTTTCTCGCCTATCGTTGAGCACATCCCTCAAGTCGTCATCTCTATGCCTTTGCTCGCTAGCGCCTAATTGATCAAAGACGATAGGTTGCCTAGGCTTCCCCCCAGCGTTCTGGCTCGCAGACCTATTTTCTCTTGGTGGGGGGTTCCTCTCTCCACCTTTCTCTCCTTGCCCTCAACCAGAGTTTCCTCTGCCGGAATCATCCTCATTGTAATCATGACCATCCCTAAAATGTGACCGGCTGTGGCGCGACCTGTTGATCACACTATTTCCTCCTCTTGCTGGTACCTCCCGAGTGTCAGGGGGAGGCCTGTGGTGGTTGGTGGGTCCCCAGGCATTATTATGTTGCGGGGGGCCCTTGACCGCAGAGCCTGACTCGGTCTACTTTTTGTTAGCAGAAGGACGCTGTCCCTTGCTCGGTGGATTCAGTTCCTCAGTAGTTTGGCGTCTAGGGCTTCGGGGAGGCTTCCTGGCCCTATTCTGCCTTTGACGTTGGGGATTATCTCGACCAGCACGAGAAGGTGGCTACTGCTCAGGATCTTGAAATGGAATATCCTGTTGAGCAGCAGGAGGTTGCTCCGGCATCTGAGGGCTTGCCGGTTGAGGTGGATGACTTGGGTGTGGGTCTTGTTGTGCTGGTACACTTGGCGGCTGATCCGGTTGAGAAGTTGGTGCAGGTTATCCTCGGGCCAATTGAATGGCCCTCCAGGGTGGTAGTGGCATCTCTCTATCGACAGTCCATGTCAGTCTGCCGCTCATTTAACTCTTGGCATTGACGGTCAATTTCCCTTTGTTGCAACACCATCGTCTCAGCCACATTCTCCTGATTAGCCCTCAGATTAGCTAACTCCTCCTGCAACACAATCAGTGTTGTCCTCAAGGTCTCAGAATCCATTTCCTCCTCTTAGAAATCCAACTGTGGTTCATCTTTAGCCACATTTTGTGGAGGAGGCTGGGTGGATGCAGCACCAGAAGTTTGTCCCGTCTTTCTGGATGATTTTGCCATTTGATTTTATTGGAAGTCTTGAGTTCAACTCTCAATGAAAGCACCAAAATTTTGACCCTCAAATTGGCCAATGACACGAAGTCAAATAAACGGTATAAAGTAAGATTAAAATGAGAAGAACTCCAGATGAAAAGATAAACGACACAAACAATTTATAGTGGTTCGGCCCCAATAGAATGGTAACAACCTACGTCCACTTAGTGTTCTTATTGATGTAGTATTCCAAAAACAGTGACCAATGAACTAGGGTTCACGAGTTTCACTAAATCTCAGATAAATACAGTTGTGATGGATAACAACACTCTTTTTCTCTCTTAGAATCTCTTAGCTCAAACGTTCTCAAGCCAAATGTTCGAAAGTAAAAAAAAAAAGTCCCCTCTCTTGAGCCCTTTGATTCTTAGTTATAGGCTCAAGTAGTTCTACATGGGCAATGGGCCTTAATTACACTTAATACATGCATATCTAAATAATAATGAAAATTATAATTAATACGTAATTACAAGATTGCATATTTGAAGGAAATAACTGAGTATATGCGACCATGCTGGTCGTCCATAATTATGATACTTGATAAGCCAATGATCTCCAGGTCGATGGCCGAGCAGGATATGCTCACTTAAAACTACAACGTACATCCCACGTGTGGATCAATCTTGCCACGTCATCAGGCAGTCCACTTTTGGGTAAACACTAAGCATACGGGATGCAAGTAGTCTAGATTTGGATTACTGACATGGATACACATCTTGGTAAAGGTATTGTATTTAATAGAGATTATATATGACAAGACTGATATGAATTAACTATCTTTATAAACTTACCGTTCGCCATGAAGATTTCATTCTTATCATAATAGATGATCATTTGTAGATCAGTCTAAATTCTGAGTAGTCATGAACTCTTGTTTGTGCTTATTGGATCTTTTGATTCACTCGATAATGTTTCTTAGTATAATGAGGCTAGTGACTTTTGGTTTGGAGATTCAATATCATGAATGGCTGGGAACATGATTTACAATAATGGAATCCATACTTTCCTAACAGATCGAATATTGGTTCCCTTAAAGGTTGATTTATATGACTCCCTAGATGTACTCAACACATGAGATCTAGAGAGTTTTGACAGAGAGAATGTTTAGAATAGTTTTCAGGTTTAGAGAAAACTATCGCTTTAGAGAGAGAGTCTGATTATCCATCATTCTTTTGAATATCCCATATATCAAATTTATAAGGATATTTAATCTAATTAAATAATCTTTATTTAATTAAAATATAATTCAAATTAAAACTCATTAGATATTTTTATTTAATTATCTATTTAAATCATATTTAAAAAGAATAATTAAATAGCTTATTAAACAAATTTATTTAAAATTCAAAATTCAAATCCCAAGGATAAAATCCCCAATGCTACGCGCCACACACTGTACTGTACAGTATGTGTCGCCCAGCCCTATTAGGGTTGCACTAATTTTCTCATTTGTTTATTTAATCAACTTTTAGGACAAGATATTTATTTCAACATAAATATCAGTTTTAAATTAAATAAATAAATATCATATTATAAATAAGATATTTATTATTTTTTTTCTCTTTATATTAATCCAAACAAGATAAATATTAATTTAACCTATAGTTTTTCAAAATAAAAACTATATAGTTAAATAATTAATTAATTCACAATTAATCAATTACCCATAATTATCAAATAATTATTTCATTGCTCTGGAAAATTAATTCCTTTGCAATTTAGTCCTTTCTTTTAACAAATCTTTCTTTTGACATCCTTACCATTGACAGTGTAGGACAGAGGTGATTTGGGGACCATGGACCTGTAATATGAAGCTCAAATAAACTAGATTATTAATTAAACTCTTTAATCTAATAATCTTATTTATTAATTCTATGGTTACTCCACTATAAATATGGAATGGCACTCTAAGTATTTATAGAATTATATTTTCAGAGTTTTCTCTAGTAGTCCATTGATATAATCAATATATATAGTTCTGTCCTCCATTATTGGTTCGTTAATTAGAGCTGGTCAAAATTACCGTTTTACCCTTCTAATTACTTCTTGATACTTAAGTACAATTAATTCACTAGCAAATAATTAATCTATAATCTAATTATAGATTTGAGCTCAATAACTATTCAGTTCCAGAATTAACCCTTAAGGGAACCAATATTTGATATGTAGGAAGGCAGGGATTCCAATATTGTAATTCATGTTCTCATTCATCTATGATATTGAATCTCCAAAACAAAAGTCATTAGCCTCATCATTCTAAGAGACCTTAAAGAGTGAATCAAAAGATCCAATAAACATAAATAGGAGTTCATGAATACTCAGGATTTAGACTGATCTACAAATGATCATCTATTATGACAAGAATTAAATCTTTACGTCAAATGGCAAGTTTATAAAGATAATTAATTCTCATCGATCGTGTCATATATAATATCTATTATATACAACACATTTACTAAGCTGTCTATCGATATCAGTAATCTGAATCTAGATTACTTGCATCTCGTATGCTTAACAAATCGTACTAGCAACCATTCATTAAAGATTCCTTACTTTAATATGTTACTGACTATTTTATTCATTATATATGATCTTAATTCTCTCATACTAATACAAGATCATATTCTCATGAATGAATAGGGAGTTTTCTGGATATTATTATATAATTAATTCAAACAATAATTATAACATTCAAATATAATAAAATTGTACTTTTATTTAAAAACAATAAAATGTCTTTACATGCTTTTAGGGCATTAATCCTAACAATCTCCCACTTGACCTCAAAGCAAGTGAGGCATTTCCCTTAATCCCATATTGCGCACGTGACCCATGAACGACTTTGCAGGAAATGTCTTGGTTAATGGTTCAGCAACAGTCACATCACCTTGGTGTACAATCTCTCTTGCCAGATGGTATTTCCTCTCTTGTGGCTTCTAGGTTCTTTGGAATTAGCTACTACTCCATTGTTGTCACAGTACATGATTAGTGACTTATTCATATCTGGAATAACTTCAAGATTAGTGTAGAACTTCCTCAACCAAATCGCTTCCTTAGTTGCTTCACAAGTTGCTATGTATTCGGCTTCCATGGTTGAATCAGCTATGTTGGATTGCTTAATTCTTCTCCAGACCACAGCTCCTCCACCAAGAGTGAAGACTGACCCAGATGTCAATTTTTTACTATCTTTGTTTGATTGGAAAGCAGAATCAGTGTATCCATTAGGGTTTAGATCACTCTTTGAATATACCAGCATATAGTCTCTCCTTCTCTTAAAATACTTGAGAATGTGCTTTACTACAATCCAATGTTCCAAACCAGGATTTGATTGATAACGACTTACAATCCCAACTGCATAACATATGTCAGGCCTAGTACACAACATAACATACATCAAACTCCCAACTGCTGAAGCATAGGGATACTTTCTCATATCCTCTTGCTCCTGGGTTGTCTTGGGACAATGTTCCTTGGAGATAGCAATTCCATGTCTGGTCGGTAATTGAACTTTCTTGGAATTATCCGTAGAGAATCTTTCAAGCACCTTATCTATTAGCCTGATAAAGAGCCAAGAGCTTGTTCTTTATATCCCTTAGGATTTGGATTCCCAGAACGTAGCTCGCCTCGCCCAAATATTTCATTTGGAACTTTTCAGCTAACCATTTCTTTACGTTTACATTGTTCCCAATAAGCAAAATGTCATTAATGTAAAGAACTAAGAAAACCACCACTTTTCCTTTGATGTATTTATACATACATGCTTCTTCAACATTCTGTTCAAAGCGATATATTTAATTGTTTCATCAAAAGTGATATTCCAAGATCTAGATGCTTGCTTTAATCCATAAATGGATTTCCATAACTTGCACACCTTTTGATCTTTCCCTTTCTTTATGAACTCTTCTGGTTGTACCATATAGATACCTTCATCAAGATAGCCATTCAGAAATGTTGTCTTGACGTCCATTTGTAATATCTCATAACCATTGGCAGTCGCTATGGATACGAGGATACGAATGGATTTGAGCATGGCCACATGGGAAAATGTGTCTTCATAATCCACTCCTTTTCTTTGAGTGTAACCTTTGGCTACAAGCCTCGCTTTGAAAGTCTCTACTTTCCCATGTACACCTATTTTCTTCTTGTATATCCACTTGCACCCTATGGGTTTTACTTCTTCAAGTGAATCCACAAGTTCCTAGATAGAATTGGAATATATTGATTCCATTTCTTAGTTCATGGCTTCTTGCCATTTCTCCTTTTTAGGATCATCCATTGCATCTTTAAAGGTTAATGGATCGTCCTTGTCTGTATCAGAAACAAGGACATGTGCCTCATGTTCGTAGCGAACAAGTTGTCTCACAATCCTCCTACTACGATGTTGCACCGAAGTTTCTTTTCCAGAAATCATGGTTTCCTTAGTTTGTCGTTTATTATTTAATGATGAAGATGATTGTGATGGAATCTTACCAGCTGTGAGTTCCTCAAATACTACCTTGCTCTGAGGCTTATAGTTATTCATATAGTCATGTTCAAGGAAGGTCACATTTGTGGAAACAAATGCCTTTTGATCCTTGGGACTATAGAAATAACTGTTGGGAAAATCTTATACAAGATCTTGTTTATTTTCATGTAGATATTATAGTAAACAAATTAATATAAGAAAACCTAGAACATGTTTCTAAAATTGAATTCAAATAGAGATAATGATAAGAACACTTACATTATTGTGCAGTGGAATGATTGAGTCATTCCTTCAGTTTCTCTAACCCTTATATCCTTTCTGTCGCAGGGTATCACCAAGGAACTGAATCGTTCTTCAATTTTCTTCACAGCCTTCCAAAGTATCCTTAGAATCACTTAGACTAGAGTGGACGATTCTCAACACATAAGATAGATATAGAGAGAAGAAGAGAAAAGAATATTGAGGCTTAGAAAATGACTTATGCTGTAGAGAGAATCTAAAACCTCGAGCATCAAGAATAGATCTTCTGATCTTCTCAAAAACTTGTCAAAAACATATGTTTTCAACTCTTACTTAGCATTCCGTTTATAGACTCAATTAAGTCACTTATTTAATAAAAAAAATCAATAAAATAATAGCCAATAATCAACCTTAGGTCAAAATTATCATGGGCCATAGGCTTGTGAAATTTCCCTATTAATTATAAGCCTATTGGACTTAAAATCAAGCCCTGTATTATTTTCTATATATTTAATTAATTGAATAATTATTTTAAATCCTTTATCAAATTAATTACTTATAATTTGAACCTTGATTTAAACTTATTTATTAATTTAGATACCAATTTATCTTAATTAATAAATCTGCCCAAGTTTCTCTTTTGTTCTCTAAATTACATAACTTTGTGAAACTATCCAAAATTGACCTGGTCAACTTTGATAATTCTAATTGATAATTAAATCAATTAATTGAGACTATCTAGATGATTTTATCCAAGGTACAATGAGGACCATGGGCCTATGAATTCAAGCTCCAATAAGTTATCATAAATTTAACAAATAAATCTACAACTTATTAATTCCCCGTGACTCCACTAAAGACTCAGAATTGAACTCTTGAATTCATAGAACACTATAAAAAATATAGATAAGTTATTAACTATAGATGGTCTACAATGAGATGGGACTAAAATATCGTTTTACCCCTCATTTTATTTTATCCTTAAAATACTTAGTTCCTTGTAAATGATATTTCAGTAAACTAATATTAATTACTGAAATGAGATCTCTCTCACTTAGTACCTTGAACCAAACTAAAAGGAAACCATCGTTTCACTTCTTCATCAGAAGCTATAGATGTTCATATCTATGATTAACACTCTCACTCAATTATACTACCGAGTTCCAAAGATGTAAGCATGGGCTAGTCCATAGGGTAAGCTGGTAACGAACAAGTCAAAGAACTCAAACAATACAATCAGTTAGAATACTAACCACTCAGAATTAAGATTGAATATGGTCAACTATATTATATGACTAAGATAGATAATACCGGTATGTTTACTTATCCTATCTACTGTCAATATCGGTCCAGTCCGATATAACAAATACATCCGATCTTATCTACTGTGCTAATGTTCTGGAAAGAACATAACAATACAATGTGTAAGTAGATCATATCAAAGATTGGTAAGTTAGTGTAAATCTTGTGCACTGATTAATCTGAGGACTAACTTATATTTGAACATATAATCATATTTATATTCCACTGTGATTACGACACTATAAATACGATTAGCTATATGCTCAGGATTTAATAAAAGTTTATATTAAACAAATAATCATGAAAATAAAACATGTGAGCAAAGTGATTGACCAAGTCAAAAAATGATTTCTGTTCTTTTATTGATAATAAATGAGATTACAAAGAAATTGGGTTTTAATTAGGGCATAAAACCCCAACAAACTCCCCCTTGCACTAATTAAAACTAATGCCTTAATTCTAGTAATCCCATTTCTTTGATATGCTAATCAAATGTAGCTTATGGTAGTGTCTTTGTAAGCGGATCCATAAGATTATCTTCAGATGCAATCTTCATTCCCTTCACATCTCCCCTGGCCACATATTCTCGAATAATGTGGTACTTCCTTTCTATATGCTTACTCCTCTTGTGACTTCGAGGTTCTTTCGAGTTGGCAATCATTCCTGTGTTGTCACAAAACAACACCAGCGATTTATCCATTTCTGAAATAACACCAAGATCTGTATAAAACTTCTTTAGCCAAACTATTTCCTTAGCTGGTTCAGACGCAACAATGTACTCAGCCTCCATGGTGGAATCTGAGATCGTAGACTACTTTATGCTTCTCCATATCACAGCTCCAACCCAAGAGTAAACACCATTCTGAAAGTAGACTTCCTGTCATCGACATCTGTCTGAAAATCTGAATCGGTGTAGCCTACAGGGTTCATAAATCCACCCTTGTAGACTAACATATAATCCCTAGTTTGCCTTAATACTTCATGATATGCTTAACTGCTATCCAATGTCCCGGCCTTGGGTTAGACTAATACCTGCTCACTACTCCCACTGCATAGCAAATATCTGATCTAGTACACAACATAGCATACATTAGATTTCCAACTGTAGATGTGTAAGGAACTTTTCTCATTGCATCATCCTCTTCAGGAGTCTGGGGAGACTGCTTCTTTGAAAGATGAATTCCATGGCGAGACAGTAGACGTCCTCTCTTGAAATTTGTCATTGAGAAACGTTCAAGCACTTTATTGACGTAAACTACTTGAGATAGAGCTAAGAGTTGTTCTTTCTATTCCTAATGATATGGATACCTAGAACATAACTTGCTTCACCCAAATCCTTCATCTGGAATTGAGTGTTTAGCCAATTCTTCACATCTGATAATTGCTTAACATTGTTTCCAATGAGTAAGATATCATTTACATAAAGAACTAGAAATACCACTATTTGATTTGCCTTCAGTTGGTAAACATAAGGCTCATCAATGTTTTGTTCAAAACCATAGGTTTTGATTATTTCATCAAACCTAAGGTTCAAGGAACGAGAAGCTTGCTTGAGTCCATAAATGGACCTATTCAACTTGCAAACTTTTCCTTCTTGTTCATATATTTTAAATCCTTCTTGCTAATCCATATAAATGACTTCGTCAAGCTTCCCATTATGAAAAGTTTTCTTGATGTCCATTTTCTAGATCTCACAGTCGAGAGCGGCTGCTATGTATAGGAGGATGGGAATGGACTTGAGCATGGCTATCGGACTAAAAGTTTCCTCATAGTCCACACCTTCTCTTTGGGAATAACCCTTTACCACTAATCGAGCTTTTATAAGTTTCGATAGTTCCATCAACACCTCATTTATTCTTATAGATCCACTTGCACCCAATAGCCCTAAAGTCACTAGGTGCTTCCATAAGTTCCCAGACGGAATTTAAGTACATGGACTCCATTTCCTATTTCATGGCTTCAAGCCATAGTTCTTTTCAGGGCTAGCCATTGCTTGTTTGAAAGAAGACAAATCATCGTCACCAGTGTCACCACATATTGGTTTCACCATCCAAAGCATAGTGAATTGGGTGCCTTGAAACCCTCCCACTACGACGAGGCTCTGTGACTATTTGCTCAGGAACAGTGGTACTTTCTTCAACCATATCCTCTAAAACTACTTTTCTACGTGGTTTGAAGTTTTGGACATAGTCATTTTCCAAAAAAGTAGCATTCGTTGAAGTAAACACTTTCTTTTCTGAATGACTATAGAAAAGTCCACCCCGAGTACCTTTAGGATAGCCAAGAAACATGCAAACTTTAGTTCGTGGTTCTAGCTTTCTTCCTTTTTTCTCAGGACGTGGGCGGGACACCCCCATATTCTATAATGGCGTAAACTAGGTATACAACCATTCCAGGGTTCTAAAGGTGTTTTGGGGATTGATTTTGATGGCACGACATTGAGAATGTCGTTTGCGGTTTCAATTGCATGTGAGTAACTAAGCATGAATCTAACCATTTCCAATAAAGTTTTATTCCAGTGTTCCGCTACACCATTTTGTTGCAGAGTACCCGGGGCAGTAAGTTGTGATAAAATCCCAAGTTCAATTAAATTATCTTGGAACTGTATATCCAAATATTCTCCACCCCTATCTGATCGCAAGATCTTTAACGTTTTACCTAATTGGTTCTGAGCCATAGCTAAGAATTCCTGAAACTTTGAAAATGTTTCTGATTTCCTATGCATTAGGTAAAGACATGAGTATCTAGAGTAATCATCAATGAAAGTAATGAAATACTCAAAACCACCCTTGTCTTGTACATTCAAAGGTCCACAAACATTTTAATGAACAAGTCCAAGTGGTTCATTAGCCCTATCACCCTTTGCAGAGAATGGACGCTTGGTCAGTTTTCCTTCTAGATAAGATTCACAGGCAGTTAATTCACCTAAGATGAGTTCCCTCTAAGGTCCGTCTTTTGTAGGTCTTTGAATCCTATCATAGCCAATGTGACCTAGTCTCAAATACCATAAATACATCATGTTATCGTTATCGATCTTTTTACGTTTATTGGTCCTAGATTTAGCTACATTGAATAATTCATTATTAAGAGCGAGGGGTTCGTTAGGTTGTAGAATATAAAGCTCGTTTTCCAAACATGCAATACACAATTGTGATCCATTGAAAGAAATAGATATATTAAAACTTGTGAAAGTCATAAAAAAATTGTTCTAATTGCAACATGGAAACTGAAATTAAATTTCTACTAAAATTCGGAATAAAAAAAACATCTTTCAAAATTAAATATTTATTTCTGAACTTCAAGCGAGCTCTTCCTGTAGCTTGGACCGCAACAAACGCTCCGTTCACAACTCTAAGCTTTAAGCCACCTTCGCCCCTTCCTCCCACGATTCAAGAAGTTGTAAAGAATTACAAACATGGTTAGTAGATCCAGAATCAATAATCCAAACAGATTTATCATTCTCTAAAACACATGTTTCCAAGATAGATGAACTATAATCATTACCTTTGTTTTTCGCTACTAGAAATTTGGGGCAATCCTGTTTCCAATTGTTGCTCCATGCAGTTCAGCTTCCTGAAAGTAGTTTGTCATTTTGATCAGATGATCGCGAACATGTTGAGACGGTGCCATCCGAGCATTGTCATATTTCTTGGTGGCCTCAAAAAGAGTCTGGGTTGACTTGGCACCAAATATGTCTTGGAGCTGATCCATGATTTTGTAGGCCATCTCGACATTCTCCATCTTTGTCTTGAGAGTGTCGACCATACTAGTCAACATGTAGTACCACGCCTTGTTGTTAGCCGCCTGCCAACGCTCATACTTATCCCTCACAGACTTGGCAGCTCCTTTAGCTGGAACTTCCGGGGATTCCTTAGTCATGACGAACTTGGAGTTGTCACCAATCAACACAATGTTGATGTTCTGCTTCCACTTAAGGAAGTTTTCTCTAGTGAGTTTCTCCATCGAAATTTGAGAAAGGATGGGAGTAGACACAATCATACTTAAAACTACCAATTATCAATAAAATATAAATCAATAACTTTTGCTCAATAAAACTTCTATTCACTCTAATTTCAAGAAATAACACAACATATACCAAAAATATGTAAGATATGAGAAAAAAATACCAAAAACTGTCATATCTCTATTTCTTTAGGTTTTTAACTAATATATGATATCCTTGTCCTGGTTGGCGAGAGTAACAAATACCACTAGTTAAATAAAGTGGTAAACTTAATTAATAATGGACACAATTATTAACAACCTACTATTCGTTCAAAATAAGAAAACAAAATATCTTATTTTATGAGCTAGACCCACGGTTTAGATAATCAATAGATTTAGTCCTAGTAGTCACTGTAGGGGTGAGTCTAGTAGAGTTTGACCTATAATTATCTATATTTCGAAATCTAACATTGTCAAAATAACTAATGAACACCTTCCGTAGGGGGACGAATCAAAGCGTCTCGAGACCCCATTAATTTATTGACCTTGTTAAACCAACAGTGGAGATCAAATATAATTCTTAAAATAAGTTCATTATTAATTAAAAATAGTATTTTTATTATTAATTTTAAAAAATTAATGACTATGGTTCTCCAAAAAATTGTAAAAATAAATTTTTAAAACCAAAGTCCTATAATTTCCTATTAATTCTGAAGTGTCACATTGAAACAAATTCAATTAAATCAGAATTAATTCGTTGTTAATCAATATTTAGGTTTAACTAATATAATGAACCTATACAATTAAGTCCAACTTAGGCAAATGGGCCTTAACAATTGAGCTTGCATGGAGGAGGGCTGGGTCCAGTATGTCGTTCCCACTACTAAGGCCCTCATACTTCCATACAAGGTCCAAAAGACAGGAATTAAAATTTTTGTTTTATTAATTGTTATTTTTTATTAGGCCCACTATAGTCATGCAAAGCAAATGGGCATTCACAAGTGGAACCACCCACAAGAGAGAAATTTAAACTTTACATGTTCTAATGGGCCCAAATGAAACCTATCATTTTATGAATATTGTATTTGGCAAAAACCATATATTAAGCAAAAATATGGGCCACTATATGCATCTAAGCCCAATTGAAAAAATACCACATATAGTGCAAACAGACATGTTATAATTGGATGAGCCTAATCAAGTTACTATATGAGCAAGTCTATGAATTTATGCAAAAATATCACAATTTATTTCATTTGCAAAAATACCACAATTAATTTTCTAGAATTTATCAAAAAATCGAATTAATTAAATTTTTACAAAAATAAGTCAATTTAAATTAAATTTATCAACAATTAACAAAAGTTATTAAATTTCATTTATCAACAATCAACTAGGTTTAGGTTAATTTGAAAATTATTAATTTGATTTAAATAGGATTTATGAACAATTAACCAAAGTTAATTTAAATCTCATTTATTAAAAAAAATATTTTATTAATTGGTTTGAAAAACGTGATATTTTTAAAAATCTAACTAGATATAAATTTTTAAACAAATATCATCTGCTGTTTTTGAAAAAATATCTTCAATAGTTAAACAAATTTAAATATCTTTAAAAATATCTAGTCAACAAATTTTCAAATTTCAAATAATTTAAATATTAAAATCCATAGAATAATTAGATATTAATATATTCAAATATTAGATTAAAAAAATATCAAGTATTAAAAAATATCTTAAATATCTGATAACTTAATTATAATATTTTAATATATTAAAATATTTAAAATTAATTAGTTAACCTATTTTTAAATTTTTATTGAAAATATCTATTTTTAAGAGATCAAATAACAAAAATGTCGTATTTCAAAAAAGATATTTTTAAACAATAAAAAAAATATGATACTTTTGTATTAACATATTAAAAATACATTCAAAAATGAAATTTTAAGAAAAAAATTAACACAGGCCGTAGCCAGATAAAGTTGGTGGTCGCGGCCACGGGAGTATTTGGGCAAAAATTCACGTGCTGGCCGCAGCTAGGGATTTATGGTGGCCGCGGCCACTAGTGTCTGTCTCCCAAGCCGGGACCACTGCTCGAGAAATTTTTTTTAATAAAAATTGTGTGATTTTTCAAGCCAAAAACGTTTTCTAAATAATTTTTTTTCCATGTTTTACATCAAATAAAGCATTTATATGAAAATTATTTGCATAGAAAACACAACAAAATAACCCAAATATGCTAATAATCACATAAAATTCAATATGCATCATAAAAAACATGAAATCCACCCAATTACTCAACACATCAAATAATTCAATTTTACCATGTTCATCCATGAAAATAAAGATTACCAAATGCTTTGATACCAGTTGTTGGGAAGATCTTATACATGATCTTGTTTATTTTCATGTAGATCTTATATTAAACAAATTAATATAAGAAAACCTAGAACATGTTACTAAAATTGAATTCATACAAAGATAATGATAAGAACACTTACATTATTGTGCAGTGGAATGATTGAGTCATTCCTTCAGTTTCTCTAACCCTTGTATCCTTTCTGTCGTAGAGTATCACCAAGAAACTGAACTGTTCTTCAATTTTCTTCACAACCTTCCAAAGTATCCTTAGAATCACCTAGACTAGAGTTGGCAATTCTCAACACATGAGATAGATATAGAGAGAAGAAGAGAAAAGAACATTGAGGCTTAGAAAATGACTTATGCTGTAGAGAGAATCTAAAACCTAGAGCATCAAGACTGGATCTTCTCATCTTCTAAAAAACTTGTTAAAAACATATGTTTTCAACTCTCACTTAGCATTCCTTTTATAGACTCAACTAGGTCACTTATTTAATTAAAAAATAAATAAAATAATAGCCAATAATCAGCCCTAGATCGAAATTATCATGGGCCGTAGGCTCATAAAATTTCTCTTTAATTATAAGCATGTTGGACTTAAAATCAAGACATGTATTATTTTCTATTGAATTAATTAATTAAATAATTATTTTAAATCCTTTATCAAATTAATTATTTATAATTTGAACATTGATTTAAACTCATTTATTAATTTAGATACCAATTTGTCCTAATTAATAAATCTGCCCTAATTTCTCTTTCGTTCTCTAAATTACATAACTCTGTGAAATTATCCAAAATTGAACTGGTCAACTTTGATAATTAAATCAATTAATTAAGACTATATAGATGATTTTATCCAATGTACAATGGGGACCATGGGCCTGTGAATTCAAGCTCCAATAAGTTATCATAAATTTAACAAATAAATTTACTAATTTATTAGTTTCTCGTGACTCCACTAAAGACTCAATATTGCACTCTTGAATTCATAGAACGCTCTATAACAAATATATATACGTTATTAATTATCCATTGTGACAACCATAATTGTCACTCAATCCTCTATATACGATCTACAATGAGATGGGACTAAAATTCCATATTACCCCTCATTGTATTTTATCCTTAAAACATTTAGTTCCTTGTAAATGATATTTCAGTAAACTAATATTAATTACTGAAATGAGATCTATATCATTCAGCACCTTGAACCAAACTAAAAGGAAACCATCGTTTCACTTCTTCATTAGAAGTTATAGATGTTCATATCTATGATTAACACTCCCACTTAATTATACTATCGAGTTCCCAAGATGTAACTATGGGCTAGTCCGTAGGGTAAGCTGGAAACGAACAAGTCAAAGAAATCAAATAATACAATCAATTTAGATACCAACCACTCAGAATTGAGATTGAATTGAACTATGGTCAACTATATGATATGACTAGAATAGATAATAATGGTATGTTTACTTATCTATCTACTGTTAATATCGATCTAGTCCGATGTAACAAATACATCCAATCTTATCTGCTTTGCTAATGTTCTGGAAAGAACATAACAATACAATGTGTAAGTTGATCATATCGTAGATTGGTAAGTCAGTGTAAATCCTATGCACTGACTAATCTTGGCACTAACTTATATTTGAATATATAATCATATTTATATTCCACTGTGATTACGTCACTATAAATACGATTAGCTATATGCTCGGGATTTAATAGAAGTTTATATTAAACAAATAATCATGAAAATAAAACATGTGAGCAAAGTGATTAACCAAGTCAAGAAATGATTTCTATTCTTTTATTGATAATAAATGAGATTACAAAGAAATTGAGTTTTAATTAGAGGATAAAACCCCACAGTAACCACCTCTTGTTTCTGGAGTGTAGCCAAAAATAATGCACACCTCCGACCTTGATTCAAGTTTCCCTGATTTAGGTCTAAGAACATGAGCAAGGAAGCCCCAAATACGAAAATGGTGCAAACTAGGCTTGTTTCCATTCCACAGTTCCAATGGTGTTTTGCTAATGGTCTTAGATGGGATTACATTCAAAATATTCGCCGTCGTTTGAAGTGTATATCCCCAGAATGAGAGAGGAAGTGAAGAGTAGCTTAACATAGATCTGACCATGTCCAACAAGGTCCTGTTTCTTCTTTCAGAAACACCATTTTACTGTGGCATTCCCGGTGCTGTGAGTTGGGATAGAATACCATGCTTCAGCAAGAAATATTTGAATTCTAAATCAAAATATTCTCCACCTCAATCATATCGAAGTGTCTTTAGAGTCTTACCTAACTGCTTCTCAGCCTTAGCTTTGAATTCTTGAAACTTACCGAAGTTTTTCAGATTTCCTAAGCATTAGGTAAGTATGACCATATCTTGAGTATTCTTTTATAAAAGTGACGAAATACTCATACCCACCTCTTGCTTGTACATTTATTGGGCCACAGACATCACTGTGTACAAGCTCCAAAGGTTCTTTGGCTTTATTGCCTTTCGCTGAGAAAGGACGTTTGGTCATTTTTCCTTTTAGACAAGATTCACAAACCGGAAGAGTTCCAACTCTTAGTTCTCTCAAAGGTCCATCTTTTGTTAACTGGTTTATCCTATCTAGACCTATATGACCAAGTCTAAGATGCTAAAGATATGTGTCATCCTCGTTTGAAACTTTTTGTCTTTTGTTACCTTGCGGTTTTGCTACTTTAAATAATTCTGAATTATTGAGCGTTCGTTCATTTTAATGAAAGTGATAAAGTCCAAATATTCAATTGCATGTCTAAAGAAATTTTTTAAGAATAATCAAATTATAAATAAAATATTCTAAAGTCATTACATGCAATAAAATTCCAAATTAACTAAAAAATGAACTAAACATTGTTCAAACAACAATAAAATTTTATTTTAATAAAACTAAAGAATTTTAAATAAATGAACTTTCTTTAACACTTTCTTGAACTAGACGTTACTTCATGATCTTCATCAGCAACCTTCTTGAACCGTTAGATTCATCCATCTACACAGAAGAATAAACATCGTTAGTGGACCCTGAGTTAAGAGCTCCGAATGAAAAATCTCTTTCCACTTAGTTATAAGAACAAATAAATCAAATTTACCTTTCTTATTCTTCATAAATTCAGCGATCATTTCACGCTTGACCAATAGGATTTCATTCTCATAAATCACTTATCATATATGTGTCCATACGTAGCATGGATGGCCTCCCATATAACATATGAAGATTTGAGGCTTTGTAGAGTATTTTTGGTCTCTATATTCAATGATTGGAGTAAATAATACATAGCCATATGATTTATTCTTAACCACTTGGCGTACTCAAACTCACCAATCATTGAAGCATCTATTGGTGGTGTTTTAACAGCCTCCATCAAATTCTCTCTTAACAATAATATATCTATATCATGTCTCCAAAATACTATATTTTCATCATTAAGTTCAACCACTACATTGTAGTTGTTTTGAGACATTTTAACTGAAATAAAAAAAACAATAATATTATAATTTGACAAAATATCATTGTTTTGGAAAGTAAACATGATGCATGGATGCAACAATTATAATACATAAATTAACATTTACTTTTCCACGATAAAACTACCCAACAAAGAAAGTGCCGCATTAGGGTCGGTCAAGTTAAATTCAGATAGCTTATAAGACAATCTTATCTTAATAATTTAAAACTTAAAATAACTCTTTATTTTCTCTTTTAAATATAAAGTACCGCTTATTTGGTCAAGATGCAATTATTCACCGCAAAAGCTTAATTATATCTTTGTAAGTGTAACCTACTATTTCAAATTTCACGACTTAACTTAGAGAGTGCCACCTTAGGGTCGGTCAAGCCTAGAATACATCACTTCCTCCTATCTTCGTAAGAAGCCAACCTCGATATTGATATGTCTAGAAACCTTCCTTAGGGGGACGAAAACAAAGCCACCTTGAGACCCTATTCATATCTCACGGTGTTGTACTAATAATGGAGACCATAGGTCACATTGAGATGTTCACCTTCTCCCACTTACTATTTTAGATTTAATGTGTTTTATTAAACTAATCAATTAATTTAAAATTAATTACTAGTTTATTAATAACCCTATGAATGTAATTAATTACAAAAAACATAATTATAAAAGAGCTTGTTTCTATAATTAATGTGATCTAAGTAATTACCCATTACATTCATCTAACTTTACTAAAACGCTTTTTACATAAACTTGGTTATCTTAAAGGCCTATAAAAAACTATTGCCTTTATTATGGTGCGAGTTAGAAAGTTTTAACTAATTTAATGGTTAGTAGTTTACATGCAATTGATTTCACCAAAAAAAATTCATATAAACAAATAGGATAATCCTAGATAATCATGTTTCTAAAAGATGCATGATTAATGAGAAAATGTGTGGGGTTTCATGATGACATGTAATTAACTAATGCATGATCATGTTATCAATCAAACATCAGTGAACATTTATTTAAATAAATACAATAAATAAATAAACAATAAATGATGAACCGAGTACTAATGGGTATTTCTAAGATTTACATCCCTTTGAAAAAATTAGAAATAAAATTGCAATCTAAGCCTATGTAGCTTTCAAGACTCCAAGAATGCTCCTCCTCTCCTTTAGGCTTTCGTGCTAATCTTTAGGAACTTTGTTTTGCCCAACTTATTAATTATAAAAAAATTTCTAATTAATTTATTTAATTAAAACTAACGTTTAATTAAATAACCATTTTTTCATCTTTTTAATTTAGTTGAATTTAAATAATTAATAAAATCAAATTTAAATAATTATTTAAACTTAAGACATTAAAATATCTTAACCAACTAAAAGATATTTTATTTTATAATAAAATAAAATAAGAAAATTAAACTTTTAAATTCAAATGATTTATAAAATAATTAAATAAAAGATAATTTATAACAACTTAGGAATTAGGGTTTTGGGCACCAAGATGGTGCCCTGGGTCGGCGGCACAAGGAGCCAAGGGATCGGGTTGGTGGTAGGCTGGCGTGCAAGGGCTTGACCAGGGGCCTGGTGCAAGTGGAGGCAGGCGGGTGAGCGCGCGCTTGGGCGTTGGGTGCACGTTCGGAGCCATGGGGCTGAATGCAGGGAGCCACGGGGCTGCACGCAGGGAGTCGTGGGGCTGGGGTGCGTCTGGCGCACGGCAGCAGGTGGAGGCTCGGGCCTAGGCGTGCATGAGGGTGAGCAGGGGCTCGGGCCGTGTGCCTCTTAGGTGCATGGGTCGGGTTCCTGCTAATCTTTGTGGCTTACACAAAAAATAAATTTACAAAAAACCTATGCCCTTTATGGCTTACACAAGATCTAGAAAAAATAATAAAATCCTAGCCCAATAGTACCATATAATTAACGATCCATCATTCAACCATACATTCAAAAAATATATCCATCCATTCAATATACATATTAACACACATATAACAAATGCAAGAAATCCACACAATATCTAATATATATGTATAAATTGCTCTGGTACCAATTATTGGTATTAAATGATCAAATCAAAGGTACGCAACAGAATATATAGACCCATTTTAATAAATATTAATACCAGCCATGATCATACACATATACAAATATTAAATCACATACAAATAGATCAGGAATTACATCTTGTAGCATATCAAGTGTCATTGAGTCTTTTTGTATAAATCAACGATCTTCCTATCCATTATTCTAAGATCTCACGCCCTGATCTTCCAGACCAATCCTCAAACACAAAAGGATGTGTGTGGGCACGTAGGATTCGAAAGGTTGATTTATGTGACTCCCTAGATGAACTCAACACATGAGATCTAGAGAGTTTTGACAGAGAGAAGGTTTCGAATAATTTTCAGGTTTAGAGAAAACTATCGCTTTAGAGAGAGAGTATGATTATCCATCATTCTTCTGAATATCTCATATATCAGATTTATAAAGATATTTAATCTAATTAAATAATCTTTATTTAATTAAAATATAATTCAAATTAAAACTGATTATATATTTTCATTTAATTATCTATTTAAATCATATCTAAAAAGAACAATTAAATAGCTGATTAAACAAATTTATTTAAAATTCAAAATTCAAATCCCAAGGATAAAATCCCTGATGCTAGGCGCTACACACTGTACTGTACAATGTGTGTCGCCTAGCCCTATTAGGGTTGCACTACTTTTCTCATTTGTTTATTTAATCAACTTTTAAGATAAGATATTTATTCCAACATAAATATCAATTAATTCAAAATTAACTTTATCTTAAAATATTAGTTTTAAATTAAATAAATAAAATCATATTATAAATAAAATATTTATTATTTTATCTCTTTATATTAATTCAAACAAGATTAATATTAATTTTAACCTATAGTTTTTCAAAATAAAAACTATATAGTTAAATAATTAATTAATTCACAATTAATCAATTACCCATAATTATCAAATAATTATTTCCTTTCTCTGGAAAATTAATTCCTTTACAATGTAGCCATTTCTTTTAACAAATCTTTCTTTTGACATCCTTACCCTTGATAGTGTAGGACAGAGGTGATCTGGGGACCATGGATCTATAATACGAAGCTCCAATAAACAAGATTATTAATTAAACTCTTTAATCTAATAATCTTATTTATTAATTCCATGATTACTCCACTATAAATATGGAATTGCACTCTAAGTATTTATAGAATTATAGTTATAGAGTTTTCTCTAGTAGTCCATTGATATAATCAATATATGTAGTTATGTCCTCGATTATCGGTTCGTTAATTAGAATTAGTCAAAATTACTATTTTACCCTTCTAATTACTTTTTTATCCTTAAGTACCATTAATTCACTAGTGAATAATTAATCAATAATCTAATTATAGATTTGAGCTCAATAACTATTCAATTCCAGAATCAACCCTTAAGGGAATCAGTATTCGATCTGTTAGGATAGCATTGATTCCAATATTGTAATTCATGTTCCCAACCATCCATGATATTGAATCTCCAAAACAAAAGTCATTAGCCTCATTATTCTAAGAGAGCTTAATGAGTGAATCAAAAGATCCAATAAACATAAACAAGAGTTCATGAATAATCAGGATTTAGACTTATCTATAAATGATCAATTATTATGACAAGAATTAAATCTTTATGCAAATGACAAGTTTATAATTCTCATCGGTCCTGTCATATATAATCTCTATTATATACAACACATTTACTAAGATGTCTATCCACATCAGTAATCCAAATCTAGATTACTTGCATCTTGTATGCTTAGCAAACCGTACTAGTAACCAATCATTAAAGATTCACTACTTTAATATGTTACTGACTATTTTATTCATTATATATGATCTTAATTCTCTCGTACTAATACAAAATCATATTATCACGAATGAATAGATAATTTTCTTGATATTATTATATAATTAATTCAAACAATAATTATAACATTCAAATATAATAAAATTATACTTTTATTTAAAACCAATAAAATGTCTTTACATACTTTTAGGACATTAATCCTAAAAACAATGTCATAGGGATGATTTGTAGAGAGAAAGACTTAATTGCAAATGAATTAATTTTCTAGGGCAAGGAAATAATTATGTGATAATTATGGATAATTATGGATAATTGATTAATTATGAATTAATTAATTATTTAACTGTGTAGTTTTTATTTTGAAAAACTATATGTTAAAATAAATATTAATCATGTTTGGATTAATATAGAGAGAGGCTAATAATTATCTTATTATAAGATATTTATTTATTTATTTAAAATTGATATTTATTTTGGGATAAATATATTATCTTAAATATTAATTAAATAAACAAATGAGAAAATCAGGGAGAGCCAATAAGTGGCGCCACCCAGGGATATAATCTATCCCTGGTATTTGAAATTTGAATTTCAAATTAATTTGTTTATTTAATTATATTTGATTATTTTTTAAATATGATTTAAATTAAATAATTAAATGTAACTTATCAGTTTTATTTTAAATAAAATAAAAATTAATTAAATTAGTTAATTTTCTTTATAAAGCTGAAAGAAGCGATACTTTCGGAAGAAGTTCAATAAGTTGTTTTTGACTATTAGACTCTCTCAAATAAAGAAATGATAGAATTTCCTAAATGTGAAATTCTAGAAATTTCTATAGCCTTTCCCTTGTTTAACGCCCAAATCGTGACAACCACTAAGCGATGTTTGTAGTATAATCGGGCGGTTGATCCACAATGAGGTAACCTAAAATCAAAAGATTAGTAGAAAATAACACAAAAAATTAGTAACAAGAAATAAATAAAAAAAATGGAAAGGAAAAGAGATTTGAGATTTTGGTGTTGTCTTTTGGATGAAATGATAAAATGAGATAAGTGAAATAAATGTAAGATGTAATCGAGAGTTTGAGAAATGGAAAGGTTTCAAGATCATCCATATGCTTGTTTAGTTACTTGGTTACTTGATTTACAAAAATACACAAGGAAATAGTTCACATCCCAAAATTTACTTGGAAAATCTAACATTAAAGTCCATATTCTTTTCTAACAAAAGTCCATTTGAGTTATAAAGTTCTTTACTTTAAAAGTACAATGTTAATCTTATGAAGAATCTAAAAATGACAAAATACCCAAGGGCAATAATGCAATAGAAGATTAGACATAAAATTATGTATCAATATTACTTTCACTAATTAGAAGCACATAGAAAGAGCGCGACTAATCCTATATACTATTAGCATAAGTAAATAAAGATAACAAAATAGAGATGGAGATGAAAGAACATAAATAACTCAAATATATTATATTAAGAACATAGTAAATCAAAGTAGCAAAATAACATCACTAGCATATGGAATCATGCCTAACCTTCCTAGGAAGATTAGGCCATTATGCACATGATTCTCACAAAATTCTAAGAAAATATGAGAAGAAAGTGAGTAGAAATTTTTCTATAGTTTCTTTACTCTAAAAATTACATACCAATTGTGAAGTGTTTACCCAAAATTGGCTATTGATGAGGTGGCAAAGATTTCTCGCACGTGGATTGACACGTGGCAGAATTGAAGGGCAAAGGTGCTGTTCGGCTATCGACCAGAAGCACACCTCATCGTCAGTATTAATTTTTGATACGACTAGGCTGATCGTGAAGCCTGGTTTATTTCCTTCTTAAGTTGTAATCTAATATCAACCGCATTTGAATATTTCTTCGTAATTTTCCTTGATACGCGATTATTAAGGAAAGATAGGACACGTTAGCATGTGTAACCCTCCTTGAGCCTATAAATATGCATGAAATAGCTCAAGGAAGGGACTTTTGGATTCATGAGCTTTTTTGCTTAATATTGAGAGAGAAAGAGCTATAGTGATTGTTCATCGTTCTATTGTAATCCTTCCAAGGTTTGTGAAACTCAAAGAACCCCAGTACTTTGATCACGACTTTGAAGTTCAATAATAATAATACACTAAGTGGATGTAGGTTGTTACCAATCATTGGGGTCGAACCACTATAATTCCTTGGTGTTTTTCCCTTTTCATTAGATTATCTTTTCAAGTGTCGTTCCATATTTTGTCGTATATTTGACTTCGTGTCGTTGGCCAATTCAAGGGTCAACATTCTTGTGCTTTCATTGAGAGCTTGTGAAAGAATCTAATGGCAAAAACATCCAAGAGGACCAGACAGGGCGCTGGCGTTGCATCATCCCAGCCTCCTCCCCCAAATGTGGCTGAGGACGAACCACATTTGGAGTTTGATGAGGAGGAGTTAGATTCTGAAACATTGAAGGAAACGCTGGGGGTGTTGCAGGATGAGCTGGCCAATTTGAAGGCCAATCAAGAGAATGCTGCAGAGATAATGGCATCGCAGCAAAGAGAAATAGAACGCCAGCGTCAGGAGCTGAGCGAACGGCAGGCTGAGATGGATCGTTGGCAGAGGGATGCCATGGCCGCCCTTGAAGCAGCCATCCAGCTGGCTAGGAATCAGGCTGCGCCAGCCTCCCAGCCAAATCAGCCACCAAACGGGCCGCCTCAAAGGGGTCCCAATCCTAGTCCTTCGCTCCAGCCGATAAGCCCTCAAAGGCCAGAGCAGCCTCCTATGGCTCAGGATGATGTCCCACCTAGGGATCCTAAGCAGCAGCCTCCATCTCAGGCTGGTCAAGGCAATCCCCAGCGCCCAAGGCATAATGGGGCCGAGCAACCGCCTCACAGCCCTAGACGCCTAGGGGATCAAGAGCCGAATCTACCAAGCAGGGGGCAGCGTCCTTCTGCCAATAGAAGGAACTCCGAGACAGGCTCTGCGGTCAGGGGCCCCCCACGGCATAACAATGCACGGGGACCCACCGACCAGCGCATGCCTCCCCCTGACGCTCAAGAAATGCCAGCCCGAGGAGGCAACAACGTAAATAGCCGATCACGCCATAGTCAGCCACAATTCAGAGATGGCCACGACTACAATGAAGCCGATTCTGGCAAAAGAAATGCTGGTTGGAGGAACGAAGAAAGAGGTGGAGGCAGGAGCCCCCCACCTAGAGAGGACCGACTAGCGATCCATAATGCTGGGGGGCAGCCCAGGCAGTAAAACGTCTTTAGTCGGTTGGGTGCCAGTGAGCAGAGACGAAGAGACAATGATCTGAGGGACGTACTTAACGATCGTCGTGAAAGTCACGATGAGTACGTTCCCCCGGCACCAGTGGCCCCAGCAATCCCAGAAGTTGTTCAGGTTTAGATCGATGCCCTGAACCAGGCGATGCAGCAGCTGGTCGGGGGGCGAAGATCCCACATTGAGTACGATCGAAGGAGAGGCACCCCCTTCGTACAGAGGATTGTTGTGGCTGAAACCCCCAGTAAATTCAAGATGCCAACACTTCCAAATTTTGACGGGTATGGAGACCCGGTATCTCACGTTAATAAGTTTGAGATACAAATGGATATACAAAAGGTGTCAGAAGATTCCTGCTGCCGCATCTTCCCTGCAACATTGTCTGACACCGCCCAGGAGTGGCTTTTCAAGTTCCATCCTGCTAGTATAGTGTCATGGGAAATGTTCGTAAATGAATTTTACAGACAGTTCTATGCGGGTCGAGTGCACCCCACTGAGGCCAACCAGCTGGTCGAGATACGCCAGAAAGAGGGAGAGCCCTTGAAGGAGTATGTTCAGCGCTTCATGCAAGCTGGAGCTGGAGCCAAAATTGTGGGTGATGAAGGTAAGATGATGGCCCTAACTGCTGGGGTTAGGCACCATTCACCCCTCTAGAGCAGCCTCAGAAAGAATGGGGTAAGGAGCACCCAAGAGTTCTTAGATTGAGCTGATCGGTACATCAAGCTCAAAGACGCGATTTCCAATGAAGGGAAATCGCCAACAAAAGACAAGGGGCCCAAGGAAGAACCCGCCAAAGCCACCAACGGGTCAGAAAAAAACCAATGGCAACGGCAAAGGCAACGGGAATGGAAATGGTAGAAATGGTGGAAAGCGGGCGAGCAATGAACCCTCGACCTCCGAGAGTAAGCACCCCAAAGGAAATCGGTATGAACCGAGATTCACCAACTACACTGCCCTTGTCGAAAGCCGAGCTGAGGTCTACCAGGCGACCAGCTCAAGCATGCCTTACAAATGACCCGCACCTATAAGGAAAGATATCTCCAAGAGAGATACAACAAAGTTTTGTCGTTTTCACAACGATTACGGGCACGACACCAATGAGTGTAACCAGCTAAAGGACAAGATTGAGTTCCTGATAAGGCAGGGACATTTAAGAAGATATGTGTGTGCCACAAGAGGTTCTCAGGAAGAGGCTCAAGGTGGAAATGAGCAGGTGCTTGCATGCCAACGCTCGCTACCTTTACAGCCAGCTCCTGTGGCAGGCACTCTACTCACCATCTGCAGATGCTCGCATCTTGCAGGAGATAGTGGGAAGGCAAGGGAACGATACGCTCGAACCCTGCGCCATGACCAGGACATCGAGATGATGAGTGTTGAGGATCGAGCACCAAAAAAGGCTCAAACAGAGGAGGAACTAATAACCTTGTCTGACGACGACGCCCAACAAGTGCGATTCCCACACTCCGATCCGCTGGTCGTGGACGTGCAGATTGCCAACATGATGGTGAAAAGGGTGTTGGTCGATACAGGAAGTTCAGTCAACATCCTATACAAGTCTTCGCTGGAAAGAATGAAGTTGTCCGTGAAGGACCTGGAGCCATGCAACCAAACCATTTATGGTTTCTCCGGAGAAGGGATCGCCTCGACAGGGTCAATTAGACTCCCAATTACGGCAGGCACCGCACCTGCTAATATGACATTACTCACTACTTGTATAGTAGTTGATTGTCCTTCGGCATACAATGCTATAATTAGGAGACCAATTTTGGTTGACCTACGAGCTGTCACCTCGATATGGCACCTCGCCATGAAATTCCCAACAGACGCAGGGATAGGGTGCGTGTTGGGAAATCAGCGGGAAGCAACGGAATGCTACAATGCCTCGATCACAAAATCAAAGAAGGGTGTATCGAGAGATGCCACCAGAAAGGAGTTGCAAATGGCGACTGATGTTCAAGCCCACTCAGGTGATAATGTCACCAAATAGGGCGTTGCCCAAAGTGAGGACAGGGACTTAGTGTTATATTATTTTATAATATAATGCAATATTATATTATATTATAATATAATGTTTTAGATTAAATAAATGTGACAAAGAGTGTCACATATTGTAACATATAATAGAGAGTTACAATATTCATATATATGAGATATATCCAAATAATGTAACATATTTGGTGTTACGAATTTGTAACTTCCAAATATTACCCTTTATTGTGTAAATTTGTTGTTACACAATATTGAGATGAATTTCATAAAGCCATATGTGAAATGGCTGTTAGAGATATGATTTTAACCACAATAATGTGTTTTGGGAGTTACAAAATCATTTGGGAGGGTTTGGAACCGTTTGGAAAAACAGCACATTTTTTGTGCTGAAATTGGTCGGTGGCCGCGGCCACTGAATGTTGGTGGCCGCAGCCTGTGGGATAGAGACTAGTCGTCGCGGCCACTAATGTCTCTGGCCGCGGCCACAGGCCAAAAACTGACCAATTTTTAAGTTTTTTCAATCTTTGTTGAACGGCTCAAAAAACCCAAATAACTTCCAAATCTCTTTTTTAATTCCATATTAATCCAATTAAACATTGGTAACAGCCATGGGGGTTGGTGGAATTTGAAATTCAAAGGGTGTCTCTAAACTCTATAAATAGGAGCCTATAGCTCACTTGTAAGACACAACATTTCTATCCATTAGAGCACTTGGCTAGAAACACCTTGAGGCTTGATAATTCCAGAAAACATTTCCTATAATCTGTGAGAGATCCCTTAGTGCTTGAGTTAGGGGGAAATAAGCTTTTGGACAAAGGTTTCAAACCTTGTTCAAGTTGGTGATCCCCAACACTCTTCACTTTGGTAGTGTGAGTGAGAGTTGTTTATCTTTTGTTTCTTGTTCCTTTCTTTCATTCTATTGCTTTTCATCTTTATATTGTTCTTCTCTATTTACTTGTATTTCTTGTTTAAGAGTTGTAATCTTTTATTTTCTTTTGTTTCAAACACTTTACTTTATTTGTAACATTTTGCTTAGAGTTGTATTTTACTATTCTCTTCTTCTTCTTCTTCTTTTGTTCATTTGTATATTCAGTTATAGAGTTGTAACACTTTATTTAATCAATCCTTGTCTATTGTAATATTTTGCATAGAGTTGTAATTATTATTATCAACACTTAGATCCTCGCTTTGGGGATTTTGAGGAAGAAGTGGGACCCATCAAGGACCTTGAAGAGGTCCAACTCGATGAAGAAAATCCGACCAGAGTTGTGAAAGTCGGTAAAAACTTAGAGACAACGACAAAACAGGCACTGGTGGAGTTTTTAAGGAGGAACCAGGAGGTTTTTACTTGGTCGCACAAAGACATGGTCAGGATAGATCCTGCAGTCATCAGCCATGTTGTTATACCCAGATTTCGAGATGTGTTAAATGTAACCTCGAAAGTTGGATTTACAAACGAATGGACTCGTAAGGTTTAGAGTATGCTCCAGGACTAAATATCGAGCCTGCAAGACTGAGACGACCTCGAATATGGTGACCTCGAAGTATTCACGATCTCGGAAGGTAGCTCCGGAGACGCATCTATCCTCAGGGATGACCTCGGATCAGGGGTCCCGAGCTCGACGCACATATGATCTCGAAAGCCGTGTGACCTCGGGAGATGTCATTAGCTCGAAAGCTGATGAGAAACCTGGGAGGCTAAGGCCTTGGAGATATATGATAAAAACTGAGAATATCTATAAGTGTTGTCCATAAGAGACGTAATCCTCATTTATTACTGTAAATCCCCTAAATTCGTGGGATATTATTTGGTTAGTTATACGCCCCCTGGTCTTCAGGGGACGTTTCCTTTTATATCTGATTATAGGCATTTAAATCCATTAATTTTATTTACACAAAAAGAGTAACTACCCAAAATATGTGGGATAGTATTCTGCAACCTTCTCTATAAATAGAGAGGTCATGCACCATTGTAATGGACCGAAATTCTGAACCTGGAGAGAAAACTCTGAAGAATTCTTGCTAAAAGAATTTTTAGAGATAATCTTGAGTTTAATAACAAAGACTCGTGGACTAGGCAGATTTAACTGCTGAACCACGTAAAAATTGTGTTTTGTGTTGTTATTTTTTAATTGTTCATTAATTGTAATTGTTTACGTGCTCTTCTTTCACTGTTGACGAAAAACGGTGTCAACAGTTTGGTGCTTTCATTGAGAGCCTTAAGCATTCATCCCTGAGAAAGTCATGGCCACAAACAATCAGAACACACCTGAGGAAAATTACCCAAGACGTCCTGGAAAACAACCAATGGAGAACCCGGATGTTGAAGAAAGAAGTGGGTCTTCTGATTCCCGGGGACCACCTCCTCCACCAAGGGATGAGGATATGTACTACAATCCTGAGCGGTACGTTCCTATTGTAGAACTTGAAAACCGGCAATTGAAGCAGCTGTTGGCAGAGGCCAACAAACGGAATGAGGAGTTGACAAGGATAGCCGCAGAGACGCAGGTGGCTCAGCCCCCGCCTCCGCGTGAAAACCAAGTCCCTCCTCCAAGGGACGTGCATGTTCCTCCCCGGAGACCCCGTGGGCGTCCATGAAAAGATGCTGCCACAAGGAGGCCGACTCAACCTCCAGCACCAGCAGAGCCATCCGCTCCACCTAGGCCCCAGAGGAGTACTCGGGCTCGGGCCCTGGCTAACCCGCCTGTGGAAATGCCTGCGGGAGCTGAGAATAATCGAACCCCTGCAGAGGCTCGGACTCAGGTACCTGGGAGCGCACTAAATGTGACCGACCCATCTCGGGCAAATTCTGGACCCTCTAGGCCGCGACAAGGGTGGCAGCCACCGTCACCCATAAGATATCCTTCGCCCCCCCGCAGGAACGCTCAACCCGTTCGAGATCAGAATGAAGGGCGTGCAGGGGAAAGACAAGGAAACAGGGAGACTTTCCAGGAGCGGAGAGGTGCCCCATCTGAGAGAAGTCAAACGTCTCTATCTCGCACGGCGGAGACGAGGTGACGTGGGAAGAATCCATCACGAAATAACCGAGCAATGAGTTTCACCAGTGATGAGTCCGGAGATACCAGGTCCGTCAGTAAACATGACCGAGGTCGTAATAATACTAGAAGCCACAAGAATCGTCCCGACCTGCGAAATCATCTGAACCAGAGTCGGGGTAATGGAGATCAAACAAATCCAGACCTGAGGGATCGCCTGAATAGGCGTAGAGATCCCTCGCGGAGACGCGAGCCTGGAATCACGATCAATGACAATCAATTCCAGACAGTACCTCCTACTGACCCAATCCAAGAAAGAATCGATCAGCTTGAAAAAGCCTTTAGGCTTTTGAAGAATGAACGAGGAAATGGTCGATATGAGGACTCTGACGAGGAGCTCGAGCCATTTGCTCCTCATATTTCCAGTACTCCATTTCCTCAAGGGTTCCGGATCCCTCACGTCCCAACGTTTGAAGGAAAGACCTACCCGTGTAGTCATCTGAGCACGTTCAACACTATCATGAGAGCCAGTAACGTGGGTTACGAGCTCAGGTGTATGTTGTTCCCAACATCATTGGCAGGACCTGCTAAAAGTTGGTTCGAAAAATATAAGAGACACTCAATAACTTCTTGGGAACAGTTGTCTAAAGACTTTAAGAAGCAGTTCAGAGCAATGATGGGGGTCAGACCAGAGGCATCCACCTTAACTAACGTCCGACAACAGCCGGGCGAAACACTAAAAAGTTACCTAACGAGATTTAATCTGGAAGTCGCCCGAGCTCGGGACGTGGATGACAGTGGGCACCTGATGGCTATCCGAGCTGGTGTATTGCCGGGAAGTACCCTTTGGGACGATATGCAAGGGAAACCGGTAAGGTCAATAACCGAGTTTAACAGACGAGCGCAGAGATTTGTCAATGTAGAGGAAGCGAGGTCGACGCTCAATGCGACTTCCCAACCCGAAACTACAACGATAAACATCAACTCTACCTCAATCTCGGCGGACCCAGCAGCTCCAAAGCCTGCCACGGAGAACTCCTCCAAGAGGAAAAAGAACGAAGGAAGTAACCCCGAAGTTGAAGGAGGAAAGAAGAAGAAAGGGGAGAGGTATTTCTCCGTGTATAGAGTATACACCGAGCTCAATGAGTCTCGGGAGAACATATACCTGGCTAATGAAAACCAGGTCCCCTTTAGGCGTCCGGACCCGATGAGAAATCAAAAATACAAAAGGGATTCCAGTAAGTATTGCCGGTTCCACAGAGACACCGGGCATACAACCGATGAATGTCGACAATTGAAGGACGAGATCGAAGGGTTGATCTCGAGAGGTTACTTCCGACAGTATGTCAAAAACCAAAGTACGGGTCAGACGGCCGCGAGCCAGAGAGTAGCCGCGCCTCTGACGATGCAAAACAATAATTCCCGAGCTCGGGAAGAAGACAGGCCCCCGTCGATAGATGGAGAGGATGTAATAACCATCTCAGGAGGGCCTCACTTCGCAGGAGTGGGCAGAAACACCCAAAAGAGATATGTTAACGAACTAAAGACTAGGGATGGATCTCCTTATGAACCCGAACCTAGGGCTCCCAAAAGTCAGAGGATTGAGACACAACCAATAACCTTCACCGAGGAAGACGTCTCCCATGTCCAGTTCCCTCACCATGATCCGCTGGTCATTACTCTTCAGCTGGCCAACAAGAGGGTCCACCGAGTTCTCATAGATAATGGGAGCTCAGTCAACATACTTTACAAAGCAACCCTCGAGAAGATGGGACTCTCCCTTCATGACCTAAAAGCGTGTGCAACTACGTTGTACGGTTTTTCAGGAGAAGGAACCGCCTGCATGGGATCCATCGAGCTCCCCGTGACCTTGGGAGATTATCCAGTCTCGGTAACCAAGATAATGGAGTTCGTGGTAGTAGACTTACCATCTGCCTACAATGTGCTACTCGGGAGACCCGCCCTGGCCGGGCTGGGGGCAGTTTCATCAGTAAGGCATCTGGCCCTTAAGTTCCCAACCCCTAGCGGAGTCGGGACATTGAAAGGAGACCAGTTAGCAGGGAGGGAGTGCTACAGCATCTCCCTGAGAGGAAAGAAACAGACGAGCGCACAAGCACTCGTCATCGTACAAAACAAAGACGGAACGATCTTAGAGGTTGACGAAGAGATTGATCCAAGGATTGAGGAGAAAGTTGACCTCGAACCTTTAGAGGAGCTCGAAGAAGTTCAGCTTGAGGAAGTTGATCCCTCGAAGAAGGTGAAGGTCGAAAAACACCTCCAAGATGAGGCAAAATAGCAATTAATTTGCTTTCTGAAGAAAAACCAGGATGTCTTCGCATGGTCGCACTCAGACATGGTGGGGATAAGCCCGAATGTAGCAAGCCACGCACTGAACATAGACAAAAGCTTCCCCCCGAAGCAGCAAAAGCGAAGACAGCTGGGCGAAGACAGAAAGAAAGCACTGAAGGAGGAGGTCGACAGGTTAAAGGCAAATGGATTCATTAGGGATGCCTTTTACCCTGACTGGGTAGCCAATCCGGTGTTGGTCCCAAAGCCCAATGGGACGTGGAGAACCTGTATTGACTATTCAGATCTCAACAAAGCTTGCCCAAAAGACTGTTTTCCGCTACCGAGGATTGACCAACTCGTGGATGCCACGGCGGGGCACGGCCTGATGTCATTCATGGATGCCCATTCTGGATATAACTAGATTCCCATGCATGCCCCTGACCAAGAACATACGAGCTTTATAACGGATAAAGGGCTATACTGCTATAATGTCATGCCATTCGGGCTCAAGAATGCTGGAGCCACATACCAGCGGCTCGTAAACATGATGTTTTCAGAACAAATAGGGAACAACATGGAGGTTTATGTTGATGACATGCTTGTCAAGTCTCAACTTAACAAGAACCATGTTGATGACCTCGAAGAGTGCTTCGGCGTGCTCAGGAAGTATAACATGAAGCTAAATCCTCAGAAGTGCACTTTTGGGGTATCTTCAGGAAAGTTTCTGGGCTTTATTGTAAACTCTCGTGGAATCGAGGCTAATCCCGACAAGATCAAGGCCCTAATTGACATGCCTTCGCCTCGGAAGCACAAAGATGTCCAAAGCTTGACTGGCAGGATGGCAGCCCTAAGCAGATTCATCTCGAAATCTACGGATCGTGGTCTTCCATTTTTCAACTTATTGAGAGAAGGTAAGAAATTTGAATGGACGGAGGAATGCGAGCTGGCTTTTCAGGAGCTCAAAAAGCATCTTGCAGAACCACCCATCCTGTCGAAACCTAAAACGGGAGAAATATTGTACCTATACCTTTCAACCACCGAACACGCGATAAGCGCTGTGCTCCTTCGAGAAGAATAGAAGGTGCAAAGACCCGTCTACTACATCAGTAAAAGATTACTGGGGGTAGAGTCAAGATACCCATTGATGGAGAAACTCGCGCTCAGTTTAATTCATTCATCTCATAAACTCCGCCCCTATTTTCAGGCGCATCCCATCCATGTACTGACTGATCAACCGCTTAGGCAAGTCCTGTCTAAACCAGAAGCTTCAGGTCGACTTCTTAAATGGGCTGTTGAACTCGGACAGTTCGAGATCACCTACCACCTGAGAACGACCATTAAGGCATAGGCGTTGGCGGACTTCATAGTGGAATGTGTTGGTATAGCCGACGACGAGGTAATAACCACGGCCCACGAGCTGTGGAAACTTTACGTCGACGGCTCATCAAATGAAAATGGAGCGGGGGCAGGGGTCATTCTGGTTACCCCCGCAGGGAGTAGATTCCATTCTGCCTTAAGATTTGGCTTTAAAGCATCGAATAATGAGGCCGAGTACGAGGCTCTACTCGCGGGACTTCGTATAGCAAAGGAGCTTAAAGCTAAAGTTATACATTGCTACAGTGACTCCCAGCTCGTGGTTAATCAAATCCTAGGAGAATACCAGGCCCGTGGCACAAGAATGGCAGCTTATCTGGAGAAGGCAAAATCCGCATTGGAGTATTTCAAGTTTTATGCAATCGAATAGGTTCCCCGAGAACAGAACTCAAATGCAGATGCCTTAGCTCGACTCGCCACATCCACCGAAAATGAAGAGCTGAATGTTGTACCCATAGAACACCTATCAGCACCGAGCATTAACGAGCCAGACGAGGAAGATGTGTGTATGATCGAAACAGAGCCGACCTGGATGACCCCGATAGTTGATTATCTCGAAAATGGAGTTCTTCCAAAAGATCGAAACCAGGCTCGAAAGTTGATGTATCAACTTCCCCGTTACACCATTTTGGACGGAAAGCTATACAGAAGGGGATATTCCATGTCGTTACTTAGGTGCGTAACCCCTCCCGAAGCTAAAAAAATCATTGAAGAAATTCATGAAGGGTTCTGCGGAGATCACACCGGGGGGCATAGCCTGTCCAAGAAGATCATACGCCAAGGATACTTCTGGCCAACCATCAAAACGGATTCTTTCGAATACGTGAAAAAATGCGACAAATGCCAGAGATTCGCCACAATACCCCGAGCACCACCATCCGAACTGACCATGTTGACTTCCCCATGGCCTTTCGCGGTATGGGGCATCGACCTCATAGGCTCTCTCCCGACTGGTAAGGGCGGAGTAAAATATGTTGTGGTCGCCGTGGATTACTTCACAAAGTGGACGGAGGCTGAACCGTTGGCGACTATAACTTCAAAAAAGATCCTTGATTTCGTAGTAAAAAGCATCGTGTGCTGCTATGGGTTACCAAGGAAGATCGTATCCGACAATGGAACCCAGTTCGATTGCGACTTGTTCACCGACTTTTGTCAAAAGAACGGCATAATAAAGAGTTTTTCGTCAGTGGCCCACCCTCAAGCGAATGGCCAGGTCGAGGCCATAAACAAAACTCTCAAAAGTTCTCTGAAGAAAAGGTTGGAGGAAGCCAAGGGACGATGGCCCAAAGAATTGCCCCAAGTCCTTTGGGGATACAGGACCACAGCTCGAACCTCCACAGGGCATACCCCGTTCTCTCTAGCATACGGCTGCGAGGCAATGTTGCCCATCGAGGTCGAAATTCCAACGATCCAAACTCAGATTTACGATCAAAGTTCAAACCACACTCAGCTTGAGGAAACCTTAGACTTGATTGAAGAAAAAAGAGAAGAGGCTCAGCTGAGAAACGCTGCTTACCAGCAACGAACTATCAGGTATTTTAACAAGAGGGTTTGAGATCGAAAGTTCAGAATGGGAGATCTGGTGTTGAGACGCGTATTCTTGGCAACGCGAGATCCAGCAGCTGGGGTGCTTGGACCGAATTGGGAAGGACCGTACCAGATAGAGTCAATCATCCGTCCCGGTGTGTACAAACTTGCGAGATTGGACGGGAGCATGGTACCACGAGCATGGAATGGCGAACACCTTAGACCTTACTATCAGTAGTATAGGAAAAGTGTTGCCTATAACCATGAGTGTCTATCTGTATTAGTTTGTTCGCTTTTTGAATTCCATCAAATAAAGATTTATTTCGATCAATATATTATCTCTTTTTATTTTTCATTTTTGCAATCTCTCTTAATTTAATAACCTATGGTCGTACTCATAGGATATTAAGGGGGCATCATTGGTATATATACCATCAACTTAAAAATATATATATATACATAAAGTATTTGGATATGACCAGATACGCGAGCTTAGATAGTTCAGACATAACCGAATTATCAAAAACATAAAGTATTTGGATATGACCAGATACGCGAGCTTAGATAGTTCGGACATAACCGAATTATCAAAAACATAAAGTATTTGGATATAACCAAATACGCGAGCTTAGATAGTTCGAACATAACCGAATTATCAAAAACAGGAAACGTTTCGAGTTAACCAAATGTGCAAACTTAACAGGTTTGGAACAAACCAGCCAAAAAACTAATCGACGATAAGTAGGAACCTAAACCTACTTCGAGATAAATCGAGATCGAGGCTGGAATGTCTTAAAGAAAAATAGTTTCAAACTTTTAACCTTGGAGCAAAGACCGAGGATGAGGAAAAGTGACTAAGCAAAAAAGATATAACCAAATCATTCACATTACATACCGTATAAGTACTTTCGGGTTCATGGTTAAAGTAATATCCGACTTTGAAAAATAACGAGGTCGGAAGCGGGTAATTTGAACAAACTATGCATGAATGCATTGAGCTTCGAGCCTAAATCCACAATATGTTTGTATGAATAAATAAACATAAATGATTCATCCATATAAAGTGTGCAAAATATTTCGAGCCAAGAAATGTAAAGCATATATAAGAAATTGTATCAGCCCCGTGGGCATAAATTAAAATAATCACAAAAATAAGGGGACGCAGCCCCAATAGATGGTTTCCCCGAGATCAGATTTAAGAAAGAAGAGTCTCCTTGGCCTTCTCAGCATCAGCAGCACCAGACTCCTCAAGACGAATAGCATGGCTATCCTCCTGAGCTCCCTCCGAAACGGCCTCCCGAGCAGCCTTTTCCTTCTCGAGCCGAGCATTCCACCTGTCAAGAAGTGTCGCCTCGTGAGGACCTAAGAAGCTGGTATCCAGATCTTCATTGTTGGCCCACATTCGGTACATGGCTGAGTCAACCGCCTGATCCTTCTTCTCTTTGTACTCAGCAAGGAGACGAGCTTTTTCATCCTCCATGATGTCAAAGGTGGCGGCCTTCTCATCTTCAAGCTTCTTTTTGGCCTCCTGGAGCCGCGTGACTTCCTTCTTAAGACCTGCGAGCTCGGCATTCTCCTTCTCAAGCTCCTCGAGCTTGGATTTCAGCTTCCTGAGCTCGGAGGCCATGCCCTCACGTTCCTTATCTCCTGCATCAAGCTTTGCAGTGGCTGCCTTCAGTTCATCGCTTGCTTTGAGGTGGAGATCCTTCGCCTCCTGGGCATGAGACTTGCTCGAGTGGATCTCGTTGTTCAACTTATAGTTGAGCTGGGCAGTAAAGGCAAGAGACTGGGAAAAGAAGAAACAATCATTAGCCCCAGGTCAGTGTGATTATAACCAAGAAGAAGGACACTTACCGTGGCAGCGAGCTCGATACTCTTCTCATAGAGGACAGTGCAGTCTTGGGTATCGTTCAAGAATTGCCATTGGGGAGCTTCGAGACTGCCAAAGCTCTGGCCGATCCGGGACATAACATCCGAGACCAGCGTAGACCCATGGGACCTAGCAGCATTGTCGACCACATATGCATCCATATGGGTGGAAACTGATAGCTTCTGAGCTCGAGAAGCAGAAGGCTTTCTAGAAGGCGGACCAAAGGATGACTGAACCACCACAGGAGGTTGGGGCTCAACCATAGTGGAGGGACCGACCAGCGAAGTCGGCGCCACTACAGAGGCAACGACCTGCGAGGACGGCGCCGCTGTGGAAGCGCCGGCCTGGGAAGTCGCCGCAGCGATGGAGCTCGAAACTGGCGGAGTAGGAGGAGGGGTTTTCTTGGACCTCTTGGGGCCCTTGCCCAGCCGGTCAGTCTTCAGCGACCCCGCTCTGGGACACTTGCTTCTCTTGGCGCCACCACTTTCGATGATGTTGTCAAGGTCGGAATCCATCTTGCCTGCACAAGTCACAACACAGTGTGAGTCAGTAAAAGAGAAAAGCATATAAGTCGTTTCAGTATCACACAGACATATAAAGTGATGATAGAGGAAACCTAACTGGAACTCTCCCTCGAGCTAGAGCTTGGGGACCATGAAATTCCCCCGTCTTCAGAGGAGGCGGGGGGAGTGCCTTCCCTAAATGTGGGTGATAACCTCGAAAGGTCCCTATAATCATTGGTCCCGTACTGAACAACTATCCCGTTCCACACCTTGTCCGTAGTATACATGGTGTCGTACTTTTCGAGCCCACTATCAAACCTATGGACACAGTCGTCTACCCAACTCCATATGTAGAAGTGGTATCTATCCTGTGGGCATGAGACTAACCTATTGGGTTTATGTTTTAGTAAGGTGGGGGACCACATTCTCGAGGTAGGAAGGGCTTTACATTCATCCGAATCTGAGCTCGAGGCTTCGTCATTAGCCTCATTCCTCGACAGCGGACTCCTTATGCGAACTGGAAGTGGTGGCCTTGCTTCTCTCCTCGGAGGGAGGGTGCCTGTGGGCAAAGGCACCTGCTCCCAGTGTTCATACTTTTTATTGGACCAGTCAGAGGTGGACTGGCCCTCCCCCAAAAGTCCGCATTTTCGGAGCCTGTCCTCGTGTAAAAGGTATAAGAGAGACCTCCTGCCATGGGGGAGTTGGAGCAGGGTCTCTCTGTGCCCCTTCATTGTCTCGTCAGGGGTGGGACGCTGAAAATTGGCTGAAAGACAGAACATATTTCAACTAAGTACGGATCTAAGAGCTAAAGTCCCGAGCACAGAAACAAAAATAACGAGAATACTTACGAATCCGCCTGAACGAGTAGTGCCGAGACGGGGACAGACCGTCTGTCCAGAAGAAGGCCCTTTTGAAATCAGGCGGATGGTTGGGAAGATCTTCAAAGACCTTCTTCTCTTTGGGATAGCTCGAAAGATAATAAAAGCCATCTCCTCCCCGAGCTCGGGAGGGGTTGCTTTTCAGACAAAAGAGATATAAAATCTCTTGAGGCGAAGGTCCCTCCCACGTCAGCTCGTGGTATAGCGACCTCAGGGCAGACAGCACCCTGTAAGAATTGGTGTTAAGTTGGAACGGAGCCAACCCAATGAAATCCATGAAGTCCTTGAAAAAAGACTTCAAGGGCAACAGTGCTCCCGCCCTCATGTGTTCCTGGCTCCATGCCGCGTATTTCACCTTGGCGTCGCGGCCCCCAGGGGCGAAGCAGCTTCGTTCGTGGTCGGTCGGAGCCCGACATTTTAAAGAACCTGACAAGCTGAGGCCATGGAGGGCCAAGATGTCAGTTATCTGACTAGTCGAGGTAACCGAGCTCCAATAGTGCTCGGCCTCGAACATTTCTTTCCTCGGCTGTGAGGAAGAAGGTACCCCCATTAGTGAAAATTGGAGCTCTCCTGGATGGTATGCGACAGTGACCTTTAGTGCAGGGTCGAGGGGAATCGGCCTAGGTTCTGAATTGGATTCCAGATAAAAGGCCTCCCGAAGAATTCTCCTCTTCCCCTCTATGACCTCGTCTATCTGGCAGCCGTAATGAGCTCGAATATCCTCCTGCTCACGTGCAAGCTCGTACTCCCGAATCCGGCGTTGATTCCGAGCGAACATCGATTCTGGGCTCGGGGTTTTTGGCTCGTAAGGGATTGCCAGGAACGATTCCCACCGTCTTTCCAGATTCTGTGACATCTAGCGAGAAAGAAAAAATGGTGAGGGCCATGCATGCAAGAATTACGAGTTCGAAAAGACGAGCTTGGGGTTTAGGAACAAAACAAGCTATATATTAAGACCCTTATTAAAGAGTCAGGACGTGCGTTCCACGAGAAAAGAAGGAGAGTGGATAATTTTTTGAAAAGCCCGAAAATCAAGGGAAAAAAGAGTGGCGGTTAACCAGAAAAGGCAGCCTTGGGTTTCGTGCATTAGCCAAAGCCAAAGTATTTTACCCGAAATCTTGGTGTACAAGAAACGTCTCTTAAAATTTTAAAACCCAGGAAACAGGAATCTTGCTCAAACATCAAAACTGGGTATGAACCAGTGATGTAAATTTTGTGTTGGAAATCTAAAAAGCATAAGAGCCTATCGGATAGAAATCTCCTATCGTATTATGCTAAGAATGTAAACTAGTACATACAAAGACACAACAAGAACAGCATGAACAAAAACTGACAAAATGGAAAACAGAGATTGCATACTTACACAATAATGGCGATTGCAGAGAGATCGTTGAATGAAGGAGAGGTTGCAAATAAGAACTCACGGACTCGAACAAACCAAGGTTTCTTTGTTTCTTTGGCTGAGAAAACATGCACGGGATAGAAGCTTTATAGGAAGGTCTCTGGTTTCGTTTTTTTTTTCTTTCTCTTTTCTTGCTTCTGGTGAACGAAAATAAAAAAGAAGATGATGAGTGGGGTCTCGCATATATAGATGGAAAAAGGGGGATTAATCTGGGGCGTTGAATGAAATCCTTGCTAGATCCAACAGATGGGGATCAATGACAAGATGGCGCTGAAAAGGTGGCAGACGGATGATCGTGGGCATGTTTCCAAGGTACTCAAGTACCAAAAATGAGCAATACCCAGCTGACGCGTGTCCATTTTCAAAAGTGTATGACGGTACGGTTCCCGAAGGAAGTAGTTCAAAAGTTTCCTTCTCTTAGGATTCGAACAAATACTTTTGAGGGGGCAAGATGTTATACCCAGATTTCGAGATGTGTTAAATGTAACCTCGAAAGTTGGATTCACAAACGAATGGACTCGTAAGGTTTAGAGTATGCTCCAGGACTAAATATTGAGCCTGCAAGACTGAGACGACCTCGAATATGGTGACCTCGAAGTATTCACGATCTCGGAAGGTAGCTCCGGAGACGCATCTATCCTCAGGGATGACCTTGGATCAGGGGTCCCGAGCTCGACGCACATATGATCTCGAAAGCCGTGTGACCTCGGGAGATGTCATTAGCTCGAAAGCTGACGAGAAACCTGGGAGGCTAAGGCCTTGGAGATATATGATAAAAACCGAGAATATCTATAAGTGTTGTCCATAAGAGACGTAATCCTCATTTATTACTGTAAATCCCCTAAAGTCGTGGGATATTATTTGGTTAGTTATACGCCCCCTGGTCTTCAGGGGACGTTTCCTTTTATATCTGATTATAGGCATTTAAAGCCATTAATTTTATTTACACAAAAAGAGTAACTACCCAAAATATGTGGGATAGTATTCTGCAACCTTCTCTATAAATAGAGAGGTCATGCACCATTGTAATGGACCAAAATTCTGAACCTGGAGAGAAAACTCTGAAGAATTCTTGCTAAAAGAATTTTCAGAGATAATCTTGAGTTTAATAACAAAGACTCGTGGACTAGGCAGATTTAACTGTTGAACCACGTAAAAATCGTGTTTTGTGTTGTTATTTTTTAATTGGTCATTACTTGTAATTGTTTACGTGCTCTTCTTTCACTGTTGACGAAAAACGGCGTCAACACATGTCCTAAACATTGACAAGAGTTTTCCACCAGTGCAACAAAAAAGAAGGCTGCTTGACAAAGATAGATCAAGGGCCTTAAAAGAGGAAGTCAAGAAGCTGAAGGAGAATGGGTTCATCAGGGTGGCGTTTTATCCATCATGGGTCTCTAATCACGTACTAGTGCCCAAGCCGAATGGCATGTGGCGTACGTGCGTGGATTTTACAGACCTAAATAAAGCCTACCCCAAAGATTGTTTCCCACTCCCAAGGATCGACCAGCTGGTCGATGCCACTGCAGGACATGAGATCCTCTCCTTTATGGATGCGTACTCTGGGTATAATCAAATTAGTATGCATCCCCCTGATGAAGATCACACTAGCTTTCGGACTGATACATGGCTCTACTGTTACAAAGTGATGCCCTTCGGTTTGAAAAACGCTGGTGTGACTTACCAGCGACTCGTCAACCACATGTTTAAGGAGCTGATCGGCACAAACATGGAGGTCTACGTCGACGACATGCTGGTTAAGTCGAAGAAAGCAGAAGGGCATGTAAGGGATTTGCAGGAGTGCTTCAACATCTTGAACAAATATCAGATGAAGCTAAATCCCCTTAAATGCTCTTTCGGAGTAGGATCAAGGAAGTTCTTGGGATTTATAGTTAACTCGAGAGAAATTGGAGCCAATCCCGAGAAAATTAAAGCCCTGATCGATATGAAATCGCCAGCAAAGATTAAGGATGTTCAAAGCTTAACCAGAAGAATTGCCGCTCTAAGTAGATTCATTTCGAAGTCAACAGATAAGTGCGTCCCATTCTTTAATATACTTAGGGGCAATAAAAAGTTTGAATGGACGGAGGAGTGTGAATAGGCTTTTCAAGCGCTAAAAACACATATGGCGCAACCACCCATCCTATCAAAGCCGGTCGATAAAGAAACGTTATTCATCTACCTGGCGATCACGGAATACGCTGCTAGTGCCGTTTTAGTAAGGGAAGAAGAAGGCATCTAGAAGGTTGTTTACTATGTAAGCAAAAGGCTGATTGGAGCAGAACAGCAGTACCCGCCCATCGAGAAGCTAGCCTATTGCCTAGTTTTGGCCTCCAGGAAGCTGCGGCCTTACTTTCAAGCTCATCCAATTACGGTCTTGACCGACCAGCCTCTTCGAAAAGTCCTGCAAAAACCAGAGGTTGCGGGTAGATTGTTAAAATGGGCAGTCAAATTGGAGCAGTTTGACATATCTTACTTACCGTGAGCAGCGATAAAAGGGCAAGCCCTGGCTGACTTCATTGCAGAATTCACTCAACTTACGAATGGCGAGCAGATTGAAGAACCTGACGAGCCTGGATGTCAAAGCCAAGCACCCATGTGGAAATTATTTACAGATGGTTCTTCTAACGAGTGCCATGTTGGGGCAGGAGTGATATTGATAATGCTGGAGGGGCACCGTTTTCACTGCGCAATCAAATTTGACTTCACTGCTTCTAACAATGAGGTCGAGTATGAAGCACTACTCGCTGGATTGCGGTTAGCCCGGGACATGAATATAAAAGTGCTTGACATTTACAGTGATTCTCAGCTGGTGGTGAATCAAGTCATAGGAGAGTACCAAGCCCGAGGTTTAAAGATGGTTGCCTACTTGAACAAAACAAAGGATTTGTTAGCACAGTTTGATAAGTACACCCTTCAGCAAGTACCTTGCGACCAGAATTCGAACGCTGATTCTTTGGCCAAACTAGCAAGTGCAAAAGATGCTGATACTCTGAACATAGTGCCAGTTGAACGACTATCTGTACCAAGCATCCAAACAGAGGAGACCACTCTGGTGATCCATATGGCAGATATGTGGATGGCACCATACTTAGACTATCTGACGCAAGGCGTGTTACCAACGGACAGAAACAAAGCCAGGACCCTTCAGCGGCAAGCTGCTAGGTATATCCTGGTCGCTGGAATCTTGTACTGAAGGGGATACTCAATGCCACTCCTCAGATGTATTACGAAGGAGAAAGCCAAAGAATTGATGAAAGAGGTGCATGAAGGTTTTTGTGGAGACCACGTTGGGGGGCAGAGTTTGTCAAAAAAGATCCTAAGGCAAGGATATTTCTGGCCAACGATGAATGAAGACTTGATGGAATTCGTGCGGAAGTGTGACAAGTGCCAGAGATTCTCCAAAATCCCATGAGCAACCCCTAATGAGCTTAAGCAGATGCAAAGCCCATGCCCGTTCGCAGTTTGGGGTATCGACCTAATCGGATCTTTGCCCAAGGGAAAAGGCGGTGTCAAAGTTGTCGTCGACTACTTCACCAAGTGGGCCGAAGCTGAACCGCTTGCAACCATAATGACCAAGAATGTGCTGGATTTCGTGATCAAAAACATCATTTTTCGCTATGGATTTCCAAGGAAGATCGTCTCGGATAATGGCACCCAGTTTGACAGTGATTTTTTCACGGACTTTTGCGAGCGGCATGGTATTATTAAGAGCTTCTCTTCAGTCGCTCATCCCCAAGCAAATGGAAAATTTGAAGCAGTCAACAAAATGCTGAAGGACACACTAAAGAAAAGACTAGAAGAAGCTAAGGGGGTGTGGCCAAAACAATTTCCTGAAGTACTTTGATCGTACAAACTTCCCACGGAACAGCAACGGATCATACTCCGTTCTCTTTGACTTATGGATATGAAGCTATGTTGCTTGTTGAGTTAGATCCGCCTTTGCATCGCAGAATAACGTACGACCAAGGCTCAAACAACCAACTATTGATGGAATCCCTTGACTTGATCGATGAGAAATGCAAGCAAGCCCAACTTCGAGTAGCTACGTACCAACAAAAGGTCACTCGGTATTTCAACTCTAAAGTGCGAGAAAGAAAGTTCAACGTTGGAGATCTTGTACTCCGAAGAGTTTTTCTAAACACCTGCGACCAAGTTGCTGGAGTACTCGAACCTAATTGGGAAGGGCCATACCAGATTGAAGAAGTCCTTCACCCAGGCACCTATAAACTTGCTCGCTTAAATGGAGATCTCGTTCCTCGCTATTGGAATGGAGAACACCTGTGCAAGTACTATCAATAAACAATTCTTCTTAAAGAATTGGCTTGTATTAATTTTACTTTTACAAGTTTTGAAAAAGGGTTGGTCATTTTATGTGACCGATCGCTTATAAGTGTAAGATCTTATTGATCACTCGTACAGACATGTTTCATCCATTTATTACGAGAAATATAAGGGACTGTGCGCAGCCAGTCATTTCTTGCCAATTATTGTATTTATTACAAGTATTTGCTCATTACGTGTGTTGTTTTGCTGTATTACAATTTCAATTATTTTGCTTTGAGCAGCATTGTTCAAACAGGTTTTGGTCAAGGCAAGTGACCAAGGACCTAAAGCTCCTCGATCACTTGGGGGGCATATAAGGTACAAGTAAGCAAAGCATATCATTGAAAGGTGTGTAAACACATGAGCAAAATAAGTGAAAGCATGCTAGGGTACTTAGAGTATTTTTCAAAATTTTGTATTTTGTTAAATCAAACCAAAGTGCTATGCTAAGTTCGGTCATGCGAGCAGATATTATATTAAAATAAATATGTGTTATAATATCAAAAACGAATTACTTTACACTGCGAGCAGTACTGCTCGGATGTAATTGTCTGATTAAAAGGAAAATAGCTGCCCATGCAGCAATAAAAAATTCATGTCTTTACATTACAACCCGTAGGTCGTGTACTTGAAAGATTAAAAGAAATAGCAGACTACGAAGCCGGAGGATCTTGAGGGGTACCCTGGTCGACGACATCTGTAGTTTCATTGTCTGCCCCATCCATGCCAGTCGCAAAGGAGATTTCGGGTGAGGCAGGTACCCTTGCCCTATCCTCTTCTTCCAGTCGAGCAGCGCAACGGGCTATCTCGGCTTGCCTTGCGCACTCGGGAAGGTAGCTGAAGTCTGCCCCTTGGTTGTGTTTCCAGAAGTCATAAAAACACTTACTCGTGGCGTTCTTGTACCTTTCCAATTGCTAGCATTGGCTTTTTCAAGCTCCTCGATCCAGCCCTCCAAATTTGTAGTCTCATGTCTACTCGCCATCAAGTCTTCTTCGAGCTTTTTAGCCACGCGGTAATTGACGCGGTTAGACTCCTTGAAGTTGTCTCTCTGCTCGATGGCCTTATCCAGAGCACTTTTCTTCTCTTTCAACTCCTCAGCCAGTTTGTTCTTCTCTCCGAGCACCGCCTCAAGTTGTTCAGCGTATTTCACTTTGACAGCTTTAAGTTCATCAGCATGCCATTGCCCCAAAGATTTGGACTACTCGGTGACGGTGCCCGAGCGTAGCCGGCCGACAGTAAGGGTTAGAAATGCCTGCGATCAGAGCAAAGATTAGACTGACTGTAGAGTATAAAGGAAGCTGTCTCCACAAAAAAAGATAACTTACATTGGCAAATTCATTCAAGGCGTGGGTTAGGATCTGGTCGACGTCCATTGTCTCAGTCGTAGCCATCGCCTCTCGGCAACGATCATTCTTCACAATTTTTGCGACCTTGTCTTTGACCGATCTGAAGGCACAACTTGTTACTTCACCCCTAGTGGAAGCAGCACCAGCCTACTGAGTCTGATCAGTTGGGGTCGGTGGAGATGGTGTCGACCCGGCAGGAGCAGGGGAAGTCTGCTGCTCGAGAGGAGAAGAGGGTGGTGTTGTATTGGCTGTGGGTTCGTCCTCCGAGAGGTCTACAGTGCGAGACTTCTTAGCCTGAGGCATTTTACTGCTTTCTCTGGGATGCCTCTTGCTCAATTTCTTTTTGCTCGAGGGAGCTTCGGGAGCCTCAAGGGTGCTGTATATGTCGAAGATGCCCTCAAAGTCCATATCTGGAAAAGAAGCAAATATTCGAACACTGAGATAGTATAAACAATTAAGTATGTTATGTCAGGAAAAGAAACAAAGACAATTGTAAGTGAAATACCCAAGCTATCATTATTGGTCGCTACATTATATACTCTACTAGTCTTACACTCACTCTCTGGCATGAAGAGGCTGAATCTAAATTTGGAGCGTACTTAAAATTGCCATCCCCGTCAAATAAGTGACAGGGAATTGGCAAGCTATCTAAGAGCGAGAGATCAGTACCGTTCTCATCCAAAGATTCGTTGAGGGGCTTGAGAGGTTCGATGGCCTTCTTTTTCCTTTTTCCCTTTGGGGCGAGGGGAGCAGCAGCCCGCGGGGTGCTGGAAGGTTCCCTGATTGTTACTCCAGTGGCCCTCCTCGGAAGGGTTTGTTCCACGTCCGAGTACTGCTCGGAAGCTTCTCCGCCAGTAGCACTCCCCGCTGTTGACTCCCTCATGTCCTGATGAGGGGCCAAAAGGCTGACCAGCCTAAGGTTAGCCTCTGTGACTAGATACTTAAAGCTTTTCTCCACATCAGTCATACTGGCCAAGAGGGCTGATCTTAACTCCATGTCAGGAGTGGGGTTTGGTCGCAGCCATGGGCCTGAAAGGCATTAAAAGTCTATGTGTTGAGGAAAAATTAAAGAAAGATTAATGATCAGGGGTACAAAAGTGTTACCTCCTTGAGTAAAGGCCAGATTGTTCGCGACCATGTCAGTCGTAAGGAAATACTCCTGGTAGTACCTCCCCACGTTCGATATGTGAGTGGTGTCGGTCAGGAAGGTGCGCCCTGTTTCCTGATGACAAAAATGAAAAAACCCCATACCTTCTTGGTTGGGGTTAGACTTGAGGTCGAACATATACTTAACCTCATGGGGTGTTGACACAGGCCATTTTTTATGGCTATAAAGGATATAGAGTGCTGCGAGCATTCTATACCCATTGGGAGTTATTTGGAAAGGGGCGACCCCGAAGTAGTTGGCCACCCCTTGGAAGAATGGATGAAGAGGCAAGGTAGCCCTTGCCTCAATATGGTATCTGGACCAGGCACTGAAAGCGCCTCTGGGCAAGTTCGCCCGTTGGTCTTGACTGGGACGAACTAATGTCACCCCCGGGAGTCCATATTTTCTAATGTAGTTGATGATCATTCTGATCGTCACATGACTCTCAGGTACAACATACCATTCAACATCTGGTTGAATGGCATTTCGAGGCTGAGCATGAGTTTGGATAACAGGGTCAGGAATATTTTCTGCTCGACCACTAGTTAAGGGAATTTCAGCCCAAGGAGCAAGTTGATTTGAAGGATTGGGAGTTTTCTTTTTCTGGGTTGTAGTTTTTGCTTGGACTAGATTTTGGATGAGGATAGATGAAGTGTTTGAAGTGGCACGAGAAAAGGGAATGTCAGGTATTAGCGATGGCGATTGCTCCTCGTCCTCAAGCAGTTGAGCTAGTAAGTCGTCGTCGATGGGTCGTTCTATTAGGAAAATATGTATATTGCCTCAATGGAAATAATAATAAATTACAACTCTATGCAATATATTACAAATAAATAATGATGGATTAAAAAGAGTTACAGCTCTATAACTGAAAATTACAAATAAACAAAGCAAATGAAGGAGAAGAGAATAGTAAAATACAACTCTAAGCAAAAGGTTACAAATAAAGTAAAGTGTTTGAAACAAAAGAAAAGAAAAGATTACAACTCTTGACCAAGAAATACAAGTAAATAGAGAAGAACAATATAAAGATGAAAAGCAATAGAATGAAAGAAAGGAACAAGAAACAAAAGACGAACAACTCTCACTCACACTACCAAAGTGAAGAGTGTTGGGGATCACCAACATGAACAAGGTTTGAAACCTTTCTCCAAAAGCTTATTTCCCCAAACTCAAGCACTAAGGGATCTCTCACAGATTATAGGAAATGCCTTTTGGAATTATCAAGCCTCAAGGTGTTTCTAGCCAAGTGCTCTAATGGATAGAAAAGTTGTGTCTTACAAGTGAGCTATAGGCTCCTATTTATAGAGTTTAGAGATACCCTTTGAATTTCAAATTCCACCAACCCCCATGGCTGTTACCAATGTTTAATTAGATTAATATGGAATTAAAAAAGAGATTTGGGAGTTAGTTGGATTTTTTGAGCCGTTCAACAAAGATTGAAAATACTGAAAAATTGGTCAGTTTTTGGCCTGTGGCCGCGGCCACTAGTCTCTGTCCCACAGGTCGCGGCCACCAACATTCAGTGGCCGCGGCCACCAACCAATTTCAGCACAAAAAATGTGCTATTTTTCTAAACGGTTCCAAACCCTCCCAAATGATTTTGTAACTCCCAAAACACATTATTGAGGTTAAAATCATATCTCTAACAGCCATTTCACATATGGCTTTATGAAATTCATCTCAATAATGTGTAACAACAAATTTACACAATAAAGGGTAATATTTGGAAGTTACAAATTTGTAACACCAAATATGTTACATTATTTGGATATATCTCATACATCTGAATATTGTAACTCTCTATTGTATGTTACAAAAGAGATTTTGTAACATACAATAGAGAGTTACAATATGTGACACTCTTTGTCACATTTATTTATTCTAAAACATTATATTATATTATAATATAATATAATATAATATTACATTATATTATAAAATAATATAACATTCCCCCACTAGATTAAATAGTTATCTATTGTAACACTTATTTAATCAATCATTATATTTTGAAATATAACATATCCCCCACTTGATTAAATAAGAACTCTCTCTTATAGGAGTCATTGCATTAGTGCATAAAGCAAAGTGTTTTTCAACTTGAACTTTACTATAGTGTCATTATCACAAAATTTGTCGAAAATTTGGTTGCACTAGGCATTGAACCATCTTTTCATGATAACAAATCGGTGATAACACACACACCTTTGCGATGTTCACTTGAGACATCTATGTCTCGCTTTGCACCGTTAATGGCCATGTGCACTTTCCATTCATGGACGTTCTTGAGAATACTCCCAATTCTCATGAGAGGCGGTACCACCCCTAGGTCCATATAGGTAGAATTCTTACAGTATTTTGTTACCAAAAATACTTGTCTTTACAAGACTGAATTCTATTAAAAAACCTTTCAGTTTTAACCCTCCACTTGGTAACACACAAGTACTCAATATTTCATATGGGACTTGTTTTGAGTACAACTAATATTCACTTGATTGACTTGTTGTTACCTATTGAACCTAACACTAGTTGAATAACTAGTGTTAAGACAGGTTACCATCAATCGTGAATCTCTTTAGGGAGTTTAAGTCCCATCCCTCGAGATGATACAGCCACTAAATCCCTCGTTAGTGGCTTAGTGAAAGGATCCGCCAAATTTTCATTTGTTCTCACATAGGATATTGAGATGACTCCTCTTTGAATTAATTCTCTTACATATCCATGTCTTAGACTAATGTGTCTAGACTTCCCATTATACACTCTGCTATATGCTCTAGCCAATGTCACTTGGCTATCACAATGTATGGATATAGTAGATACATTCTCTTTGATTAGGGGAATCTCTATCAACAGATTCCTTAACCATTTGGCCTCTTTGCTGGTAGCAGCTAGAGATATGAACTCTGCTTCCATAGTGGAATGAGATATACAGGTTTGTTTCTTGGAACCCCAAGAAATTGCACCTCCACCAAGTGTAAATACCCAACCAGTTGTTGACAAGTTGTCCCCAAGATTGGATATCCAACTTGCATCTGTATATCCTTCTAATATCGAAGGAAATTTGGAGTAGTGAAGGCTTAGTCCTTTGGTTTTCTTGAGATAACCTAGGACTCTTCCAATTGCCTTCCAGTGATCCACACTTGGATTACTTGTAAACCTACTAAGTTTACTTACCGCAGATGCTATATCAGGTCTAGTACACTGGGCAGCGTACATTAGACTCCCTATAGCACTAGCGTACTCCAATTGAGCCACCGCTCTTCCTTCATTCTTCTCTAGTTTTACACTAGGATCGAATGGAGTATTGGCGTCTTTAACCTTGAGATGGTTAAATTTGTTCAATACTTTCTCGACATAGTGGGCTTGCCCTAACACAGAACTCCCACTATGTTTCTTTACTTTGATACCGAGTATGGTATCAACTTCTCCAAGATCTTTCATCTTGAAGGTTGATGATAGAAACCTCTTCGTTTCTTCTATCCCTTTCATGCTATTACTTAGAATAAGCATGTCATCCACATATAAGCAAACAATGATCACATATCCCTTACAAGCTTTGGAATACAAACACTTGTCTTCATTGTTATGTCTAAACCCATTAGACATGATGCTTGATCAAATTTCTCATGCCATTGCTTAGGAGCTTGTTTCAATCCATATAAGGATTTTACAAGTCTACAAACTTTATGTTCATATTTTGGTAGGACAAACCCTTCAGGTTGTTCCATATAGACCTCCTCATTGAGGTCACCATTAAGGAATGTCGTTTTGACATCCATTTGATGAACTTACAAGTGGTGTATAGAAGCTAAAGCGAACAAAATTCTTATAGAAGTTGTCTTGCAACAGGCGCATAGGTATCAAAATAATCGATACTCTCTTTTTGCCTAAACCCTTTAGCTACTAATCTAGCTTTAAAGGTTTGGATAGTACTGTCAGTGTGGTATTTTCTCCTAAATACCAACTTACACCCAATTGACTTAGACCCTGGTGGGAGGTCTACCAATTCCCAAGTGTTATTGGAAAGAATGGAATCCATCTAATCATTGATGGTTCCTTTCCAAAATGCACTATCTCTCGATTGCATAGTGTGGATGCTCAATATTCCTTACCTGTAAAAGATCCAAGGCACGTGCTAAGGTCACATAAAGGCCTAAATACATGTCTGAGCCGCGGGACGCTCGGGAAACGGTCCTCTTCCAACGACCTCGCATCACCTCATGGCGCATGGCGTCTCGCGAGGCCCCAGCCTCACGACACCCCTCGGCGCGCCTCGCGCCACCCCTCGGCGCCCAGCGCCTCGCGCCCTCGGCGCCTCGTGCCCCTGTACGCCCTCGACGCCGCGCCCCCACGCGCCTCCTAGCCTCGCGTGGGTACATCTACTAGCCTCAAGAGGCGGCCTCGCATGGGAGCATCCCACAGCCTTGACGGCCTTGTGTGGGAGCCTCTCTTAGCAGCGACGGCCTCGCATGGGAGCATCTCATGGCATCTCCACGAGGGGCGACCTCACATAGCCCCGCCGTGGTTACGCCGCGAGGGCCTCGCGTGATAACATCTCGCGCCCTTCATCTCGAGATGGCATCTCCTATGGAGACCTATGGAAACCCCATCGTCTGGAAGTGAAAGCCCAAGTATAATTCTGAAGGGTCATGATGGTACAATCTCGTACGGGGTACGGTTTGTAAGGCCCCGTACGTCTGACCGTGGCCCTCATGCTAGTCAGGTAGTGGGAGCACTAGGAGAAAGGACATGGCCTGCATACTCCCAATCAGGTGTCAGAGTCGACACCACTATCACCTGCACCACTCCTTTGACATTGGTACGGACAAATAGTGGAGACATCCTCCTGGCACCTGGCACCTGTCCCTGTACTCATTGCAAGACCACAACCTCTGAAACCACTCTCCAGACAGTGTACCTATGTACTACCTAGTCCCCTGGACCACAGTGTAACTAAGGTCATTAGAGCCCACTATATAATGAATCCCATTTCCACATGGAAGAGGGTGGGAAAATTTACTGTAGCAAGTGCACCATAGTGAATAAAAACGAATTTCACCATTGTTCTTCTGCAATTGTTCTTGGAGTTGATACTTAGATTCCTTAAGCTTTTCTTTTGGTAATCTTTACTTTGCAATTTTTCTGACTTAACTTAGTTGACGAGTTCTGATCGTCAACACTTTGGCGCCGTCTATGGGAAATTAAGTACCAAGCTACTGTTCTACCATTTCTTCCGGCAAGAAGTAATTCCAAGACGTTCAAAGCGACTCAGGGAGCCACGAGAGGTGGAGGTCCACCTTAGAGGAGTCCAGCTGAAGGCCTCCATGAAGGACCCTCCTCCACCCAGAGACGTGGAGCCCCCAAGGGACCCTGAGGTTCATGAGGGTGATAGAGAGGCCTCGTCACCGGCCGTTTCGCCTGGAGAGAGTCCTCCAAGAGCACCACCGGGAAATGCTAACGAGTTCCCACTCCCTAAACCACCACAAGTACCGAACTCCGGCCGGCAGGACCCGAGCCCCTCTATGCGTGGGCATGATAAGCATCCCCGAGTCCATTTCGTGAGCTCGAGTTTGAAATCTCGATTCTATGAAGAAGAAATACGTGAGCTCCACCGTAAGAACCAAAGGTTGGAGACCACCCTAGAGAACATGCAAGAGGTGCTGAATGGCCTATTGCAGGGTAAGTCGAGCGTGACCTTACCCAAGAGGAAGGAGAAAGGTCAGGAGGGGGTAGGGACTACCGTACCAGTAGATGATGGGAGGACTCGACACTCTACCAGTAACACCCCCCGAGCAAAGCAACACTCCCAAGACTGCTCCAGTCGGGCTCAAGGAGGTCCGAGGCGAGTTGGGTGAACCGCCGCCCATAGGTGGTCGACATACGGTTCACCCAGGGTGCCCCATCCAGGTCGGGAGCATCTGGATGGGTAAGGATAGATGACCCGCTCGCTGAAACGGGAGGGGGCGCAGAAAAAGTGGAAGCCTGAGGCCCTGGAAGGTCAGAGGGGGGCTCCGGAAGATCGGCAAAGCAAGCCCCCGATGGACCAGGATCAGGGGGAGCTTGAGTGAAGGTGTCATAACCCTCAGAGTCGGGGCAAACAAAACCCCCCGGAACGGCCTGTTGGTCTTGAGAAGGAGAGGCTATGTCCAGATCATAAGAGGCAAATGGAGGGTACCCCCAGGAGACGAAGGCGGCTGGTGGGGTCCCCCACGTTCAAGGGGGGCTTCCTCCGGCTCATCTTCAGCCTCATCGTCGTCTGAGCAGGGCTCGGCCGACACCGCCTTCATCTTCTTGGCCCCAGAGATAGTCCATAGCAACTTGGGGTCGGAGACGGGGGACAGCTTATGGTAGTTCAGATTTCTCACGGTGAATAGGCACACCGCCTTTTTCGTAGCGGGGTCAGCGCTGAGGAACTTTCTCATGTCTCTCGCTTCTGACCCGACAACTGCGGGTTCGACGAATTGCTCTGCATAATACACGCCACGGTCGACACGAATGTAAGGCGCGAAACAATAAGTTGCAAAAAAAAAAAAGGAAAAGAGAGAAGGTGATGCTTAGGGTACTTACTGGGAGTGGCTCGGAAATGTTCACGGACAGAGAATGGGACTTGCACGAAGAAAAAGTCCTGCTTCCAGGACCTCGGATTAGACACCGAGCCCTCTATCAAAGAGGCCTCACTATTGGCTTTTTGTAAATAGTAAAAGCCCTTTGACTTGGGAAGGGGCATGAGGTTGTAGAGGAAATGCACCTCTGTCGCCGTAGGAGCGTGTTTCAACAGCTTCATAAATGCAACGAAAAGGCAGCTTAAAGTCAGCCAGCCATTGGGTGCCAGCTGAAGTGGGGCAAGGTCGAAGTAGTTGAGGACCGCAACAAAGAACGGGTGTAACAGGATTGTACCACCCGCCTTCAGGATGTGCTCGCTGAGGGCCACGAAGCCGGGCCTAGGACAGTCGGCCAGGCATGTCTCCAGAGGAACATATAACGCTTACTCCGGAGGGACGCGATAGTGATCCACAATGTCCCTCAGTTTGTTTTCGGACACACGCAACACCAGTTCGGATGCCAGTAAAGGAGCATCATCCGGTTCATTGGAAGCCACCTGTCATCGTGCCCTCAGCATATCTGCAAAACCAAGAGAAAAATGTGAGAAAGAGACGGAACACTTAACCCTCCATTTTTTCTTCCTAGCAAGAGTCTTCCATCGAGGGAGCGACTGCGGAAGCGCTAAGCTAGGGAAAACCGAGACTAAGGGCTGAGGGGAAGCAGAAGTGGCCCCATGACAGTCATCAGGCGAGGATGGGCTGGAGGGCTCAGGCGGAAGGTGTCCCTCCATAAACTCCAACTCCCTCTGCAACTCTAAAAGGGTCACCCTAAGGCTCGCTACATGGTCACTAAGGTCTGGGGGGAAAGGTGCCCTGTCTCCTCTCAGCACCGAATCGATTTCACTCTCCACCACCCAAATTTTACGTCTAAGTTCAGCCATATGCTCAAGATGGCGGATACGGGCCTGCCTTAAGGAATCATTGTCCTGGTTAGGGTTTCCCTCAGGGGACTCTGAGTCTGAGGACAGGTCAATAAACTCAACCCCCGGAGGTATGTCGAATGGACCGTTGCTGGCCTTGAGACCTCGTCCCGAAAGCAAAAAGGGGTTCACGAATAGATGAGAGGATTGCCACAAAACACAAAGGAATGGGCTTAAAACCTCTAGGTGCAAACGCCCTAAATGATCCACTACAAGGTATAAACAGGGGGGCATGCAACCGGGCTTACTCACGGCAAGCCTAAGCCAAAATACCCCATTTCCAGTGACGCTAGTTTGGACCCAATGAATGTGAGGGAAAAAGAAAATATACCTCAAGCAGATAAGATGGAGCGTTGTCGAGGTCAAAAGGAGGTCGAGGGCCAAAGGCACCAAATGGTCGAATATACGCGTCTGCAAAAATAGACAAAAAGGATGTGTTAGCCTCCAAATAGACATACCAAAAAAATAGCTCATATTTAAAAAAAAATGAAATGAAAAAATAAAATGAAGGAAACTATGGAAAAAATGAGGGAGTGGGGGATTGAACCCCTTACCTCTTGAAAGAGGGAGGATTCTCAAAACCACTAAGCCAAGGAAGTAAGGTGAAAATAATAAGCCTTGTAGGCAGGCCTATTTATAAGAATTAAGGAGAATAGTCTACAAGAGCACCTGAAGGTCCTCTCCTAGACTGGGGGGCAAGTGTGGATGTTCAATATTCCATGCCTATAAAAGATCCAAGGCGCGTGCTAAGGTCACATAAAGGCCTAAATACATGCCTAAATACATGTCTGAGCCACGGGACGCTCGGGAAACGGTCCTCTTGCAACGGCCTCGCATCACCTCATGGAGCATGGTGTCTCGCAAGGCCCCAGCCTCACGACACCCCTCGACGCCTCGCGCCACCCCTTGGCGCCTCGCGGCACCATTCGGCACCATGCGCCCGCGTGCCCTCGGTGCATCGCGCCCCGCGCGCCCTCGGCGCCCCGAGCGCCCTCAGCGCCCCGCGCCCCTAGCGCCCTCGGCACCCCGCGCCCCGCGCGCCCTCGGCGCCTCGGCAAGCATCTCGCATAGCCCCACCTCGGTCGCGCCACAAAGGCCTCGAGGGGCGGCCTCACGTGGGGAATCTCCTAGCCTCGCGTGGGAACATCTACTAGCCTCAAGAGGCGGCCTCGGGTGAGTATCCCACAGCCTTAACGGCCTCGTGTGGGAGCCTCTCCTAGCCACGACGGCTTCACGTGGGAGCATCTCATGGCATCTCCACGAGGGGTGACCTCACATAGCCCCGCTGTGGTTACACCGCGAGGGCCTCGCGTGATAACATCTCGCGCCCTTCATCTCGAGATGGCATCTCCTATGGAGACCTATGGAAACCCCACCGTCTGGAAGTGAAAGCCCAAGTATAATTCCGAAGGGTCATGATGGTACAATCTCGTACGGGGTACGGTTTGTAAGGCCCCGTACGTCTGACCGTGGCCCTCATGCTAGTCAGGTAGTGGGAGCACTAGGAGAAAGGACATGGCCTGCATACTCCCAGTCAGATGTCAGAGTCGACACCACTATCACCTGCACCACTCCTCTGACATTGGTACGGACAAATAGTGGAGACATCCTCCTGGCACCTGTCCCTGTACTCGTTGCAAGACCACAGCCTCTGAAACCACTCTCCAGACAGTGTACTTATGTACTACCTGGTCCCCTAGACCACAGTGTAACTAGGGCCATTAGAGCCCACTATATAATGAATCCCATTTCCACATGGAAGGGGGTGGGAATATTTACTGTAGCAAGTGCACCATAGTGAATAAAAACGAATTTCACCATTGTTCTTCTACAATTGTTCTTGGAGTTGATACTTAGATTCCTTAAGCTTTTCTTTTGGTAATCTTTACTTTGCAATTTTTCTGACTTAACTTAGTTGACGAGTTTTGACCGTCAACACATAGCTTCTCTATAAGTCTTAGGATCATCCTCAACGAGAAGTACAATAGGAATTTTCCTAAGGACTTCCTCTCTATTTCCTTCTACCATGTAGAATGAAATTCGTTGAGAATCTATCTCATCCACTACTAGACTTTTATGATTTTTAAGCCCTTGACTTCTTCTGAGTTCAAAGGGTTGCTTTACATCCTTTTGAGAATTCTCCTCTTGAGAATCAACTTTGGATGTAGAAGCTTGAGAATTATTCTCATATAACAAATTCTCCTTTAAAGATGTTGAAGCCTGAGAATTGTTGTCACATAACATATTCTCAAAAAATTCAACTTCTCTAGATTCAATCACAACATTAGACTCTAAGTCTAATAGCCTATAAGCTTTACTATTGTTGGCATAACCAACAAAAGCACACTTTATGGCTCTTGAACCTAACTTTGTTCTATTAGGTTCGTTTTTCTTGCAATATGCAAGACACCCCCACACTTTGAAGTACCCTATGTTAGGTTTTCTTCCTTTCCATAACTCATATGGAGATATCTCATTTTTCTTCATCGGTATTTGATTAAGAATGTGACAAGCGGTTAAAAGCGCTTCACCCCATAAGTTGAAGTTCAACTTAGAAAACACTAACATAGAATTTATCATCTCTAGATAAGTCCTATTTTTCCTTTCGGCAACACCATTGTGTTGTGGTGTATAAGGTGCAATGCATTAATGAATTATACCATTTTCTTCACAAAATGTATTGAATTCATTAGAGCAGTACTCTCCTCCTCTATCACTTCTTATCACCTTAATCTTTTTATTTAGTTGATTTTCAACTTCTAATTTATACAATTTAAAAGCATCAAAAGTTTCATCTTTATGCTTTAAAAGGAACACATATGTATATCTACTAAAATCATCTATAAAAGTAAGAAAATACATTTTACCACCTCTAGTTAAAACACCATTTAATTCACAAAGATCACTATGGATTAAATCTAGTAAATTAGATGATCTTTCTACACTAGGAAATGGTTTCTTAATCATTTTTGCCTTAACACATGTTTCACATTTACCATAGTTTTTAATATTGCATGCAATCATACCACATTTTACTACTCTTTTCATGGTTGAAAAACCTATATGCGATAGTCTAAGTTGCCACAAAAATAAAGAATCATACTCAATAATATAGGCGGAATTAGCATTTTTATTGATAACATTGAAAGTTACATCATTGGTGCACAATTTAACCATTCCCTCACAAGAGTACCCTTTTCCCAAGAATACATTTGATTTGGTAAGTATAAGTTTACCGGACTCAAAAATGGCTTTAATGCTGGGCTTGCCAAGCAAATCACCACTTACCAAGTTTCTACTCATTTCGGGAACATAAAGTACATTCACTAATGTAACTTTCTTACCAGAGGTGAAGTAAACTTCAATAGTACCTTGGACTTGTCCTCATTGCCTATTTGTATCTCATGGTTGCCCTTTGACTCTTCAAAGGTCTTGAACAATGATTTGTCATAGGTGACATGGATGGTGGCACATGTATCATACCACCACCCTTTCACCTTGCCTTGGACCGCATTCACCTCACTAAGGGTAGCAACTATGTTTTCCTCTTGAGTTGCGTTCAACTTAGGTCCTTGTTGATCTTTTCTATGCCTACACTCTCTAGCATAGTGACCATTTTTCCCACACACAAAGCAAGGACCTTTCTCACCCTTAAACTTGTTTGGGTTGGTTTTTGGACCCAAAGGTTTCTCATTACCCTTTTCCCTTTGTTTTTGGGATGTTTTGGTTGTGACACCGCATTTGCTTTGGAAGTCTCTCCATTAGACCCCTCTACAAGTTTATCTCTACATATCGATTCCTCTTCGATTTGAATATGCTTTTGGATCTTCTCCAAAGAATAATCCTCATTTTTATGAAGGATTCTTTTCCTATAGCTCTTCCAAGTTGGTGGTAATTTAGCCACTATAGCACCAACTTGAAAGGCCTCGAGAAGCTCAATCTTTAACACTTTCAATTTGTTAACAATTATTTGCAATTAATGAATTTGAGGAAGAATAGGTTTATCACCAAAAAATTTGAAATTGAAGTATTGAGATATCAAAAACTTTTTGGTACCTTCCTCTTCCGCCTTAAACTTTTTCTCAAGTGCATCCCATATCTCCATGGTCAATTTGGTCTCAATGTAGAGGTCATAGAGCCTATCAGATAGGACATTGAGGATATGACCCCTACAAAGGAGATTGTCCTCCTCCCTCTTCCTTCTTTTCTCCATCTCCTCGGGAGTGTCTTTGTTGGATGGCTCGGCTAGAGGTGCCAAGGATGACTCAAGGATGTAGGCTATATTGAGTGTTGTCAAAAGAAATTTCACCTTGTCTTGCCACCTAGTGAAATTGCATTCATCAAACCTATCCAACCTCACTAGGTCTTGGTTCATGATCTTGATGGTCTCACCTTCCATTGAAACAAACAAGGAATAAGCTTTTGAATGTTAGGAAAATATGTATTTTTCCTCAATGGAAATAATTATAAATTACAACTCTATGCAATATATTACAAATAAATAATTATTGATTAAAAAGAGTTACAACTCTATAACTGAAAATTACAAATAAACAAAGAAAATGAAGAAGATGATGAAGAAGAAGAGAATAGTAAAATACAACTCTAAGAAAAAGGTTACAAATAAAGTAAAGTGTTTGAAACAAAAGAAAAGAAAAGATTAAAATTCTTGAATAAGAAATACAAGTAAATAGAGAAGAACAATATAAAGATGAAAAGAAATAGAATGAATGAAAGGAACAAGAAACAAAAGATGAACAACTCTCACTCACACTACCAAAGTGAAGAGTGTTGGGGATCACCAACTTGAACAAGGTTGAAACCTTTGTCCAAAAGCTTATTTCCCACTAACTCAAGCACTAAGGGATCTCTCACAGATTATAGGAAATGCTTTCTGGAATTATCAAGCCTCAAGGTGTTTCTAGTCAAGTGCTCTAATTGATAGAAAAGTTGTGTCTTACAAGTGAGCTATAGGCTCCTATTTATAGAGTTTAGAGACACCCTTTGAATTTCAAATTCCACCAACCCCCATGGCTGTTACCAATGTTTAATTGGATTAATATGGAATTAAAAAAGAGATTTGGGAGTTATTTGAGATTTTTGAGCCGTTCAACAAAGATTGAAAAAACTGAAAAATTGGTCAGTTTTTGGCTTGTGGCCGCGGCCAGAGACATTAGTGATCGCGACCATTAGTCTCTATCCCACAGGCCACGACCACCAACATTCAGTGGCCGCGGCCACCGACCAATTTCAGCACAAAAATTGTGTTGTTTTTCCAAACGGTTCCAAACCCTCCCAAATGATTTTGTAACTCTCAAAACACATTATTGGGGTTAAAATCATATCTCTAACAGCCATTTCACATATGGCTTTATGAAATTCATCTCAATATTGTGTAACAACAAATTTACACAATAAATGGTAATATTTGGAAGTTACAAATATGTAACACCAAATATGTTACATTATTTGGATATATCTCATATATTTGAATATTGTAACTCTCTATTATATGTTACAATATGTGACACTCTTTGTCACATTTATTTATTCTAAAACATTATATTATAATATAATATAATATTACATTATATTATATTATAAAATAATATAACACTTTCTCCTCCCCACGGATCTTGCATGAAAGCTGCGAACAGAGAAAGGGGGAGATAAGACGTAAAGCTTAGAAGCTTGTGTTGAAAGTTGGAATAACGTTGCTCGTGTATACGACCAGCAGCATTCTAACATAAACACTAAGTTCTATATGAGCAGTTTGAAAAAAAGATTGAAAAGCGGAAATAAAAAGTTTTTCAGGAAAAAGCTTTTTCAACTCCGAAAGGACGGGAAAAACCCAGTTTTTCACCTAGCTTAAAAATCGAATTTACGCCCTAAATCTACAATCTCGACTACCAAACTGGCTCCTAACTCCTACGGAACAATATTTCACTACCCTATCAATCATCTGTCAACATGCAAACAATCCCCATACATTTTTAGCCAAGAACATGAAAGGGTTCAGAGATGAAAGCAAGCGTAAGGAAGTTTCGTATGGTAACTCAAAAGACAAGAAAGTTAGTGAAACTTACTCAGATAAAGATCGAAGTCCGAAGGTGAAAGCTTTTGAACGTCCGAGTGTAGATGCTTGAAAATTTATGGGCTCCAGAGCACGAGTTCTTCAATGTTCTTCAAGAAGGCAAAAGTAGGTAAAGGGTAAAAATGATAACTTGGGGGTTATTTATAAAGACCAGGGCACGTTAAGAGAGGTAATCATGAGTTACTTTTTCTAAGTATGGGGAAGTGAAATGGTCGTCGGACACATTCTTGGGAAACCGAAAAGACCTGATTAGACATGATTGGTCACCTTTTTCGAGAAAGCATGGGCGATTCTGACAGATTTCGTGGGGTATTCGAAGAGTCGGTTTCCTAAGTTTACTTATTGCTGGTCGCAATAAATAAACTTGGGAGGAAAATGTTTACCCAAAATTGGCTATTGATGACATGGCAAAGATTTCTCGCACGTGGATTGACACGTGGCAGAATTGAAGGGCAAAGGTGCTGTTTGGCTATCGACCAGAAGCACACCTCATCGTCAGTATTAATTTTTAATACGACCAGGCTGATCGTGAAGCCTGATTTATTTCATTCTTAAGTTGTAATCTAATATTAACCGCATTTGAATATTTCTTCATAATTATCCTTGATATGCGATTATTAAGGAAAGATAGGACACGTTAGCATGTGTAACCCTCCTTGAGCCTATAAATATGCATGAAATAGCTCAAGGAATGGACTTTTGGATTCATGAGCTTTTTTGCTTAATATTGAGAGAGAAAGAGCTATAGTGATTGTTCATCATTCTATTGTAATCCTTCCAAGGTTTGTGAAACTCAAAGAACCTCAGTTCTTTGATCAGGACTTTGAAGTTCAATAATAACAATACACTAAGTGGACGTAGGTTGTTACCAATCATTGGGGCCGAACCACTATAATTCCTTGGTGTTTTTTTCCTTTTCATTAGATTATCTTTTCAAGTGTCGTTCCATATTTTGTTGTATATTTGACTCCGTGTCGTTGGCCAATTCAAGGGTTGAACATGAAGAAAGAGTCTCTATTTATAGAGGGAGAAAATGACTAAAAAGAAATTAAACAACAAAATGGGGTTTACAAAATAAATCTGAAATAATAATAATAAAATATGATTTTGAAAAATCAAATCTTATTATAAATATTAACCTAGTTATTTTGGTGCATGGTCAAAATGCATTTTTCCTAAAATACCACAAAGTGTGAACTTTAAAGCTCAAAATAGCAATTTGCAAGGCCCAATACCCACAAAATATGGGTTGAAGGTGGCTGGTGCAGAAGTGGGTTTTGACCCATTCCCAGCCAATGGGGAGACAACACGTGGAAGACTGGCTGGGGGAGAGTGACCTCAGGTTGGGCCTGGTTGCTGCATTAGGCCGCTGGAAGCTCGGTGCAAGAGCTACTGAAAGGTGCGTTGGGCCTAGGCCTGCTGGAAGGTTGGGCTCGGGTTGGAGGAAGCTTCGGCTGAAGGAGGCAAGCTGCTGGGCGCATTGGACCGCTGGGCCTGTTGGGCTTGCTGGGGAGCCAGATGGGGCGCGAGTCAGGGATCTGAGGCCAGGCGCAGACGAGTGGCGCAATGCAAGCGCGCCACCTGGCGTTGGGAGAGAGGAAGATAGGGGACCAGGCCTTCGGTTTTGGGCCTTCCTTCTTGGGCTTTAATCTCAAAAATACCATTTTCTCTTCTCTTTTTTTCAATTTTAACTATTTCTTTCTTCTATCTTTTTATTATTGTCCAAATGCAAATTATTTTCTTAAAATTAAACATAAATTAAATTAAAAATTAATATTTTCAATTAAAACAAATATTACAATAAGTTCATGAAATATTAATTAAAACTTAATTTATTTTACACTTTAAAACTAATAAATTGACATTTTTGAGCACTAATCATCCCTTCTCAAACATCTTTAGATCTCATGTGTTGAGTACTTCTAGAGAGTCTAAATCAACCTTTGAATCCTACGTCCCCACACATGTCTTTGTGTGTTTGAGGATTGACTTGGAATGCTAAGGTGTGAGCTTTCAAAAATGATAGGAAGATCGTTGATTTAATATAGGGTTTTTAACGGCGAAAATACTCAATGTTTTCATAGTGTTCCACTTTTACACCCAATCTTTTTTTTTGGCGGTGAATATATCCAAACCCACTCAAAGTGTCTCTCCGTCACTACCCACCCATTAACATCGTTTACAGTGCTTATGTGGCATTGACGTGGTCTGACAAAGCTGATGTGTTATTGATACATCAATGCCACGTAATTTTAAATAAAAAATATTTAAAATCTAAAATATAATTCGAAAATTTGAAATTATATAATTTTATAATTAAAATAAAATAAAATAGATTTTTTTTTTAAAAATTTACTTTCTTCTTTCTCCATGAACTCTCTGCTTCTCCCTATCGTTTCTTTTCTTTGCCACGACTGGCCATGGTCGCATAACCACCAAGCCTCTGACTAGCACTCGCATCATGCCATGGGCTTCCCCTTGCAGATGTTAGCTCAGCCCTAAAGTCTCGAATCTCGTCATCATCTCTCTGTCTTCTTCAAATATGAGTTTCTTCATCACCATCTCTATGTCTCTCCTGATTTTTCAGATTCCAAACACTTCAAAGAAAATGTTGCCAACGCCACCACCTCCTACTCTAATATATATATATATATAATAAATTATATGGGTGTAATTGTTTTTTGTTCTGTTTGTTTCTCAGGAAAATGCAAGGGTTTTTTTTTTTGGCTACTGTACCCAAATCAAATTTGGTTTGGATTTGGGAAGAAGAAGAGGAGGAGGAAGAATGGCAGGGAAGCATATGGGACTGAATTGGTTCATGCTTCCATACAGTAACAGGCAAAGTCAATGCCAATGGAAAAGTAGGGCAAAGGCAAGTGCAATGATTTAGCAATATACACTGTTTGCATAAAGATATGACGTCACTTGCATTTAACGCATCTCTTTCTTTTGTGTATTATTTTCTTTTTCTTTTGTCCATAATAACAGCAAGTACTTCTATAATACCTATATAGCTAAGCTACTAGCTTAGCTCATGTACACTTTGTCGTTTTCTTCTCTGCAGCTTCTTCATCATCAAAAACAGAAACTGTTACAACTTGGACTGAAGAAGAAGAAGAAGAAGTATAGGATAAGATATTATATATATTCACACAAACAAATGTTTTCTCTTCTCCTTGGCCAAGCCAAGATGATCATTAAGATTTTTCTTATAGGGATAGAAGAAGAGAAGAGAGAGGGTTAGAGGGGGGCTTACCTCACGTGGGTGGTCGTTCAATTCTCTCCTTCCTCTTTGTCTTGTGTATGAGTTAATATGTGTATTTTTCTTTGGGGACTTAATTCAAACACTTTTGGCACAACTTGAGAGTAGTAGTAGTACTTGCATAATTCATTGAAAGCGCCTGCCTCATTTTCATGGAAAGAAAGCTCAAACCAAATTTATGCTGTCCACAAAATCAAAGCTTGAATATCTTCCATTCCTTTTGTCAACACCAGCTTTCTTTAAATTATATTAATTAATTGATAGATTTATAATTAAAAAAAATTATTTGTTTTAATTATAAAATTATATATTTTTTAGTTATGAAAACAAATAAATATATTTTCTAAAATTCCGTGGCATTGACGTGGCAATAACACCTCAGCTTTGTCAGACCATGTCAATGCCACATAAGCACTGTAAACGATGTTAATGGGTGGATAGTGACAGAGAGATACTTTGAGTGAGTTTGGATATATTCACCGCAAAAAAAAAAAAAAATATTGGGTATAAAAGTGGAACACTACGAAAATATTAAGTATTTTCGCCGCCAAAAACCCTTTAATATATCTATATATGTATGATCTTGGCGTGTATTAATAAATTTTTAAAAGATCCTATTCTGCAGTGTATTCTTATTTTTCTCAACTAATACCAACAATCCCGGGGATGCCTGCGTAATGGAGCACCTAGCTGTGGTGGAGGGGACTCCAGTGGCAGAGAGGCCAGAAACGGGGGCGACACAAATTGGAGTGCATATTTTGACTAAGGCCGAGGTCAACATGGGTCCAATCCCCAATGAGGTAGCTGAATATAAGGCTTCAAGATTCGAGGCGGAGCGACCAAGTTGAAAAACTTGGATGCCTTAGCCAACATAAAATCCCACTATGGGATTCGCAAGGACGTATACCTCATCCATCTTTTTTGAGAAATCAAGAGTGTAACGACCCAAAATCGCTAATAAGGCTTAAGGGCCTTGATTAGTGTGCCAGGAGGGCATGTTGGGATTTATGTGCGATTTTATGAGTTAAATGCATGATTATGATTTAAAGCATGTTATATGACTAATTGAACATTCGAGATGCATGACTACGTGGTTAGTACGCATGTTAGGTGAAATAAATATGCATGTGGACCCCGTTTGCATGATAGGGGTAAATTGGTAATTTTAGCCTGCTGAGGGCATATATGTGATAATTGTATTCTGTGAATTGTACCACGTGAGTGTGGTGTTATTATTGTGATGCATGTGCCGAGCCGGTCCTAGAGAGCAAATTAACTTAAAAGTCACAACGGGATTTCTATACCCGGCTCGGGAGGAGCCTAGGGGTACCTTGGGAATTCTATGGTTAAGTTGAGATTTAGCGGGTAATGGTTATTGGTGATTGAGTAACCTGGGTAACCATTAGTTACTGCTGTGAGTAACAAGTTTAGTTGGAAAATGGTAGAATTGAAATATTAGTGAAAGGACTAGAGTGCCCTTGAGGACTTAGTTGGGAAAGGATTATTTGGAGGGGTAGCATGGTCATTTGGCAAGGGGTTTAGACAATTTTCAGCTGGGATTATAGGGTACACGGTTTGGGCATTTGGGTTATTTGATGGCTTTGTTAAAAATAAAGAGAAGGAAAGTTAGGGCAATGAGAAGAAGAAGAAGAAGAAGAAGAAGAAGAAGAAGAGAAAAATGGGCTGAAGTGGGAGTTTAGGAGGAGATCAAGAAAAATTTTAGGGTGGATTCTCCACTTAAGGTAAGGATCTTATGCATATTTAAGTTTGATTTCTGTTTTGACTTGTGAATCTAAAGCTTGAGTTAGTTTTTTTTTGAGTTTTGGTTTGAGTTGCTGAAATTTGAAATTAAGGAGTGGATTTTTGGGTGTGATGGTGTTTTGCTCTTGATTCTAGTATCTATAGGTTGTTAGATGGTTTATATGAGGTTTTGATTTGATTTTGGGGTTGAGGTATTTGTTTGGGGTGATTTGGAGAGGTTGAAGCTCGGGAAAAACGCATGGGAAAACCCAGAAAATCTGGGTTCACGATGGAGCGCCGCGGCCCTGTTCTTGGGCGCCGCGGCGCGAGGATGCTTCAGGATGGGGGCCAAGCCGCTGGGCGCCGCGGCCCTAGGCCATTTTGGCAGCCAAAAAGTTGGGTTTTTAGGGCTTTTGCCCAGGGACACGGGGGATGGTTTCGATGTTTTGTTTTATGGATTTAGAGGTCCCGGGAGTGCGGGATTGGTCCCGGGAAGTGGTCTTGGGCTCGGTTATTATTGAAAGTGTTTTATGTGTGTTGTGACTAGGATTTCGGGGAGGGTCGTGCTAGAAGACCGTGCTTGTGACCTTGGTGCATCGGAAAGCTCGGAATACAAGTAAGAAAACTATAACACCCGTAGGATAGGGCATGGGCCCATAGTGTGATTGCAGAGCACGGCCCTATATTGCATTATATGTTAGGGTGTAGACTTTATTGAATTGATATATATGTTCAAATGTTATTTGAGTTAGACTATCTGTGATTATAGTTGAATGATACAGCGCGGAGCCGAGAACGGCAATGGAGCCGAGAACGGCGAAAGGCCGAGAACGGCAGTGGGGCCGGAAGTAGCACTTAGCACCTGGGATGCTTATAGTCAGGGTCGGACCTAGTGGATAAATGTGATATCCTTACGGTAAGGACCAAGACCCCAGGCTTTGGTAAGGTTTTTGGGGCGGCACGGCCGTGTTTGCTTAGTCTAATGGTTGACTTGTTTATCTGTGGACTATCTGGTATGATTAACTGTATAATTTGCATATGTTATGTATTGCATGAGTTTTCTTGCTGGGCTTCGGCTCACGGGTGCTCTGTGTTGCAGGTAAGGGCAAAGATTGAGTCAACCAGCCATGAGTACGGAGAGCGTGAAGCGACGCGTACATGTTTGGCCTGCCCGACTGCTTTGGTTGGGGGTTTATTCGAAAATGGCTGTAATAATCTATGATTTTTTTTAGAACTGATCAACTATAAACTTATTTCAAGATGTAAATAGTTTTCAAACCTTATTTTGGGATCCCAAATGTTTAATACTAGAAGTTTTTATTGAAACAACGCATTTTCAAAGATTACAGCCTTAACTTTTAATTAGTCACACTTTCGTTTCAAAATCTCGGTTAGTGAGTTAATTGCACAAAGTTTTCTTTTAAAACTCACTTGGTAACGGCTCTAAGGAAGTAGGGCGTTACAAAGATGTCCCACCACAGCATCCATGGGTTTGGGGCCTGGAGCTAGTCACACCTTCAGGCAGGAGCAACACTTCAACTCCACCAAAACTTCGTGAATTTTTTGAAGTATGTGGGGATCGAACCCTTCCAGTTGATCCCCAATAGTTATAGGGTCCTTGCAGGCTTGTATGTCTTGTACAAGCATCACCGGTGGCCCAAACCTTCTCCAATAGAGATATTATATCTGTATAGCTTCCGAGGATATCTCAAGAATAAAGGAAGCGATTTGGATGTGTTTTACACTCTAATGAAATACGCCCAGTTCATCTACAAGGCTCTCTACAAAAATGAGAGCCATGCACAAGACTTCAAGGACCACTTCTTCTCCACCACTGGCTTTCCTCTTCAAGCCTACCCGACCTTACTCCTGGATTTTTCCAGGGTTGGTAAGTCTTCTCGTCACTTTCTAAGTACTTAATTGTTAATCCTCGATAGTTCTTTAGACTTAGACCTAGTTTCCTTCGTTATTATTCGTATTAGGACCTTTCCTCCGCGCCACGTACATTCTTGCATACCAAGAGCGTCTACAGGCCATGAGGGAATTCTCAGACATGGAGTTGGAGTTGAGCCACTGGTGACCACGGAGATCCTGGTCCAGGTGGGGCTTCTCTGGGATGGACAAAACATTGGGAATCTGGATCTCACCAGGTTCTGGAACTCCACCAGGTCCCGTTGGCCAGAAACATGTACACTCAACGGTTGGCTTATGAGCGCCGTGAGAATACTCAGGCTATCCAACCACTCTAAGAAGTTTTCCTCAAGCAGGATATCAATGAGGCAATTGAAGCAGGAGTTGGAGCTTCCTCCCTAGATCAGGGTAAATCTCCTATGCTTGTCTATCATGCTAAATCAGTTGAAGAAGGGGTGAGCCCTGAGCATGTGTGGGTTTCTCCCACAATTCTTCGATGCGACATTGCCCATAATCACCAATAGACTCGGGAGGAGTATAAAGACTACAAGGATCTCATAGATTGTTATCTCCACCATTCGAAGGAGCGCTTGCCTCCTCATTTCTTTGCACCCGTCAACAATGTGACTTTTTTTTTCCATGTGTCGTGGTTTTCTCAATACGATACGAACACTACTCATGAAATGGGACAACTGATGAGGGCCTTTGTACATTCAATGCTTTAGCCGAAGGAGCTGTCTAGTTGTGGGGCCTCCCGAGAAGCTCGCGTGCTCTCGACCAACTTTCTTATTTTATTGCATTATTTCCTTTGTTTTTGTCAAATATTGACATTGTTCTTCTCCTTGCAGATCAAATGAGGTTTGGACCGCTGGCTTGTGTAGCCAACAAGCATGTCTTGAAGGCTGGTGGATCCGAGACCGGAGGGTCCAAGAGGGCTTGAGAGGGGGTGGAACCTTCTCCTCCCGCAAAGAGGCAGCAAGTGGTGTAGCGTAGGCTTCCGTCGAGGAGTTTTGAGAGGTGATTGACACCCTAGTTTTGGAGGAGTCCTCGGGGGAGTTGCCTCTTCGTGGATTTGCTGAAGTCCCTGGGGCAGCTAAGGTCCCGGAAGTCTAAGACTCGCCTTGCTCACTGGAGGTTGGAAGTCCTCCTCGCCTGCTCGTCTACCCCGAGCATTATGAGGGAGAGCTTGTCGAGAGGTACAATGTCACGGTGGAGCACTTCAATGCTCAACTAGAGGAGGGTGATGCTTGACTTCACGAGATGGGAGCTTATATCTGGGAGCTTAAGCCTCCATGGGATACGCCTTGAAAACTCCGATTGAGCGAGCAGAGCTAGAGACTTTATTCGCCAAGAAGCTCGGCGTCTTTGTTGCTCCGTGACTAAGGGCCAAAAAGGCACATTTATTGATTTTAATTGTCAAAATAAATTGAGTTTTAATTAATATTTTCATGAAATTAATGTGATATATTTTATAAATGAAAATATTTTGGCATTTGGAAAAGAAAGGAATTAAAACTAAAAAGAAGGAAATAAAAAGTGGCAAAATTGAAGGCAAAATGATGAAAACCTAGGATGACCCATGCTCATTTATTTTTGACCCAGCCAGCCCACACACTATAGTGTTAGGCCCATGAGTAGCACAAGTCAGATTCTCTTTAAGTTTTGCAAAAATACCAACTTTTGCAAAAATACCAACTTTTGAAGAAACATCATCATTTCAATTCCATCTCTTTTTTTACTTGTGTCCAGTCCGAATTTCTCTTCAATTTCTAGCCCAAAAATAATTGCTAGCCATTTACTTCCAATTCTAGCTTCCTCCATGTGCAAAAGTTTACTAATTTATTCTCAAACTTCATAATACTTGCACAAAATTATCGCCATGTGGTCCAAGATGCTATATTTCTCTCAAGCTCATCTTTTCTTTAGATTAATGTCCAAATGCCAACTCTATCACATGAAAGATGATCATATTATTGTTCTTCCAACTCAAAAAGTGAAGGAATAAAGCACAAAGCAACAAATTCAAACTATTCCACATGCTCAAGATTCTCAAAGTTATCATCCATTTTTAAGAACATGCAAAAAGCAAAAGAAATAGAATTTTGACAACCAACAATATTATTATTATTGTTAATCATCTTTTATTATTCTCTTTATTTTATTATTTTTATAATTCCCTATGCTTATTTAATTGTATTTTTTGCCCATAAAAACCCTATAAATATGGACTCATTTTCCATTGTTGAATGTAATATTTTAGGTAGCAAAACTATATCACATTCTAGTCCCCCTTCTCATCTTTTCTCTCTAGAATTTGGTGAGAATGTGTAGCATAATAAGCTAACCTTCTTAGGAAGGTTAGGATGATCTTATATGCACCATGACTTTGTTTGGTATCTTTGATTCACCATGTACATCAAGGTTATATATTTGAGTGATTTATCTTCTTTCATATCTTCATCTTCATCTTATTATCTCTAGAATTTGGTGAGAATGTGTAGCATAATAAGCTAACATTCTTAGGAAGTTAGGATGATCTTATATGCACCATGACTTTGTTTGGTATTTTTGGTTCACCATATACATCAAGGTTATATATTTGAGTAATTTATCTTCTTTCATATCTTCATCTTCATCTTATTATCTCTATTTATATTTACTAATAGTATATAGACTTAGTCAAGCTCTTTCTATGTATTATAAATTAGTAAAAATAATATAGATAACATCTTTACAATTTCCTCCACCTTCTTCATATATGTTCATTTTTTCTAAAACTATATAGGATTAGTCATACTCTTTCTATGTATTTTATAAATAATAAAAGTAATATTTTTATTACGTTTTATGTCAAATCTTTTATTGCATTATTACCAATGGTAAAGTTTCATATATAGATTTCTCATAAGACTTATCCCATCCATTACATTGTAAAGAATTTAATTACTCAACCACCTTTTTGTGAAAACTCTTTTTGTGAATCAAAGATCCAAATGAATGAGTGTTGCATATAGGTGAATCTTGATGCCTACCTAATTTGTTACCATTTTTTACATCCTATCTTTGTGTTTTCTTTTTAGTTTAAATCATTCACAAAAACCACAAAAATATCAATTGTTCTCTTTCTTTTCCTCACATTACTTACCTTCTAACCGTTTTGCTTGTCTCTTTGTTAATTTACCTCCTCATGGAATCAACCACCCATCTATACTACGACTACTGCTAGTGGAAGTCACAATTTTGGGGTAATCACTCCGTTGGCCACGAAGCTTCTCCAGGGGGCCAGCTCCACGATGTACGATCTGACTGCAAGGAGGTATGCTCAACTGGGGGATGACAATGAAACCTTTGTCATTTCCTCGTGCCATCATACCATAGTGAAGGTAAATGTCCTCCATTATTCAAGTTGTGTTTTGGAGGTAGATGTACTTGGTGGCTAGTACTAACTTTTATTTTTATTTTTTAGGAACCTTTGATGTGCTAGCGCTTGGGGAACATTGTGATGGAGAAATGAACTCTAGCAGGCCACGGATAGGTTGGCCGAACTGAAGTCCAAGTGCAGCGCATATGCCGAGGAGTTGAGGAAATTGTGGGCAATTCTCGAGGAAGAGAAGGCCAGATCTCAGGAGCTTGGGGAGTCTTTCGAGAAGGTAGCTACGGAGGCTAAGGCAGCCAAGGGGGAGGCACAAGCAGCCAATGAGGAGATTGCAAAAGCCCAGGAATAGGCCACTCAGTCTATAGAGGAAGCCAAGTTAGCCAAGGAGGAGGCCCAAGCAACGAAGGAAGGGTCATTAAGGTTTAAGAGGAAGCGAAGGCCCTCAAGAAAGTGGCCTCTCGGGCCACGAAGGAGGTCAACGCCCTTCGAAGAGAAAAGTTAGTGGTCGGGGACTGTAATAGGGTCGTGGTCTCTGAGGTCGAGGCTCTCACTAAGGAGAAGGAAGACATTGCCGAGAATGCTTTTTACTTGTCATTGTTTCAAAACTGAAACATGGACTTAAGCTTCACCGGTGATGACGATGCTTCTCGTGCGCTCTTTGAGGAGCGCCTCTGGGCTAAGACTGTTGTTTCCTTTGGAAAATCCTTCGATCCCAACCCTGTCTTTGATCTCATCAAGAAGGTTCCCCGAGGATAAGATTGCTTTGTTTTTTCTTTACATAGCAGGCTTGCAAGCCATATTTTTTTGGCATAGACAATTTTAGTGCTCAAGCCCCCAAGCAATATTGTACATATTTACTTCTTTTAATGGCTTTCATGCTCTACTATTTTTCCTTCTTTGCCTTTTTAATTTTTTGCACTTATATACAATGTTTAGTAATGTTGCAAATTGGACTTAAAAACTATAAGATTTTATCAATCTCCTTACATAACTTGACATCACGAAAAAACTAACTTAATTTAAACTTTGATTTTATCCACTTTGTTTGTCGGCCCAAGTTTTAGACAAACTCAGGACTTGTGGGTTCCTTTTTTTCAGTCCTTGAGGACTTAGCTTGTTTCTTGAGTGCTTGGTCTTTGGGAAGTGAGCTAAGTTCTCGGGCCTACTTTTGGGTATAAGGCTCTATATTTTATGGCACTAGGTTTACTCTAAGGTACCCCATATAGGTTCCTCTTGATGAGTTCTCTAGGCTTACCAACTCTCGCAAGTTTTGTGACACTTGGTTTACTCTAAGGTACCCCTTATAGGTTCCTCTTATTTAATTCCCTAGGTCTTACTTCGTGAGCAGTTATTGTCCTGGGATGAATAACTCCTTGCTTATGCCCCCAAGTGATCGGAGACTGAGGTCTTCATTCACTTGTCCTGGTCTGCGAGTGAGTACATCCTTGAGTGATAAAAACTAAAAAAATAATAAAAAAAAGCATGTTTTCTAAATTTCATCTATCATATTTTGTGCACACGATTTACATTAGTCGCGTGAGGCTACATATGAAAAATAAAATACAAAAATACATAGGTTCTTGCATTACTGGTATTATCGGTGGAGGTACTCCACATTTCAGGTGTGAGTAATCAATTCTTCGTTTAGTCGAGCCAATTTGTATGTCCCAGGATACATAATGCTCTCGACTTAATAAAGGGTCTTCCTAGTTCAAGCCAAACACTACAACACTTGGATCTCGGGTTGCCAAGAAAAATCGTTGCAACACCAAGTCCCTAACCTCAAACTTTTGATCCTTCACTTTAGAATTGAAGTACTTGGCAACCTTTTCTTGGTAAGAAGCTACTTGGAGCTGAGCAGCTTCTCGGAGTTCTTCAACTAGGTCTAATGATTCCTGAAGTAAAGTGTGAATGGTAGTCAATTCATACGTTGTTCGTCGGTGAGTGGAGATGGCATACTGAACTAGGAGCATGGCTTCATACCCGTAGGCCATGGAGACACGTGAATGGCCGGTGGATGTCCTAGTATTGCTATGATAACTCCATAGTACTCTAGATAGCTCCTCGGGCCAAGCGTCTTTCACTTGTTCAAACCTTTTCTTTAGAAGCGTCTTATTGACAGCTTCCACTTGTCAGTTTTCCTGCGGGTGAGCTACAAAGGAGAAACTCTTGATGACTCCATGCCTTTCGCAAAAATCAGCGAACATATCACTGTCAAATTGTAGGCTGTTGCCGGAGACTATCTTTCTCCGGAGCCCGTAACGACAAACGAAGTCTAGTGCCTTCTTTGAGGTGATAGCAGCGAGAGGTTCGACTTCAACCCACAGTGAAGTAGTCTCTGCCACAATCATATACTTTACTCATCCCCTTCCCATGGGCAAGGAACGTATTAAGTCAATGCTTCAGAATGAAAAGGGCCACAGACTTGTCATCTGAGTGAGCTCATTAGGAGGAGTTTAGGGGATGTTAGTGTATTAGTGGCATTTGTCGCATCTTTTGACATGCTGAAGCAAATTACTATTCACTATGGGCCAGAAATATCCTTGTCCCAAAATCGTTTTGGCAAGACTTTTCGCCCTAGCTAACGTGGTCTCCATAGAAGCCTTCATGTACTTCTCAGAGGATGAGCTTTGCTTCCTGCTCAAACACACACTGAAGTAGTGGCTATGAGTATCCTTGCCTGTATAATTTGTTGTCCATAATCACATATCGAGGAACTTAATAGAGTAGTTTTCGAGCCACTTTTTTGTCATGCGGTAGTTCTCCAGAGACAAGACATTTCGTGATTGGCGCAATCCAATTGTCCAGAGGCTGGATTATTTCTACTTCCTCGGGCTCTATGATGCTTGGAGAAGCCAAGTAATCAATAGGGACCACATTAAGCATCTCCTCATCCTTAGTAGTGGTTAGCTTGGCTAGAGCATCGGCATTGGAGTTCTGTTCCCTTGGAACTTGTCGAATAGTATATTTCTTGAAGCTGTGTAGCATTTCTTGGGTCTTGGCCTGGTAGGCAGCCATATTAGTACCTTGGGCTTGGTACTCTCCGAGGACTAGATTCACCACTAGTTGAGAATCACTATAGATTTTGAATTCCTATCTGTATGCTCTTGGGAAACTTATAATCTGGCTAAGAGGGCCTTATATTCAGACTCATTGTTCGAGGCATCAAATCCGAATCTCAGGGCACTGTGAATCTTGTGCCCTTCGGGTAATACCACGATTAGCCCTGCTCCGGCCCCATTCTCGTTGGACGAACCATACACATAAAGCTTCCATATATGCCTAATAGACAGGGCTTCCTCAGGTCCTTTAGCTATTCCTGTGCACTCCACGATGAAGTCTGCCAACGCTTGTCCTATAATGCCCTGCTTTTCAGGCACCTACTAGTATCTATGAGTGGGGTGGTGAGTTATGTATCAATAATATTTTGAATAATAATAATAATATGTGCTTAAATTTTTTTTCATGTTGCTAATGTTAGCCAAAGTGTGAGATGTGTGGTTTGGTGACAAACCGAGCATTTCTGTCCTAGACCGAAATAGAAACCCTAATCGGGTAAATTCTCGAATAGATTATTATTTGAGAAGTATAATTATGGAAAAATATTATTGGGCATTGAATTATTGGATTAATTTATATTAAGGTCAAAAATTTTGATTTTTGTATGAAAAATCTCTAAAAATTCATTTTGTGAAAAATGCACATTTAGCCAAAAATTAAATAGCAATGTCTATTTAATTTAATTACCCTAGGTTAATTAACTAAATTAAAAATAAAATCAAGCTTAATTCAGGTTAATATGGGGTGGCGGCTAGGAAGGTGAATTAGTCATTTCATGTTCCATTTTTACAACATATAAAAGATAAAAAGTCAAAGAAGTCTTCATTTTCACCAATTCACAAACTTTGGTGCCGAGTTTCCTCTACATTTTCTGTCTAGCTTGGTCAACCACCCTTAGTGTTTCCTCTGATTTTTTTTTCAAACAAACCCTTACTTAAACTCTCATTCTCTCATCTCCTTCCTTCTATACAGATAGTTCTAAGCCAATTGGTCCTTGTTTGAAGCTAAGGAAAACTATTCAAAGCTAGAACATCCAAAGGTAAAAGTCTAGACTTTCTCTTGTTAAGTTGTAAGTTTTGTTGGTTTTTTTTCTTTTAGTTGCACTTATTGGCTTATTTAAACTGGTTTTTCTACTTGAGGGGAGTAAAAATATGTAGACTAAAGGTTTGAGCAAATGATAGAAGTGCTAGTAGTCATCCAAACCAACCAAGTTGTCTACAAGAGGTATATGGCCACCTTCATCATATGTATGTTTGGTTTTTGAATAATCTTCCATGTATTGAGTAGTTTGATGTGTTTAAATTTTTTAATAATGCTTATATGTTGGCTGATCATATATGCATGGAAGTTTGGATAAGTTTTTAGTGATAGAACCGAACATTCCATAGGCAAACTATGATTTTATGTGAGAAAATGACTTCCAATGGGTGAAGCAAAAATTATATGAACATTTTTCTACATTTTCTTGGTTAAATGGTGTATTTTAGGAAGATTAGATTTTCATAGTATGTAGATATATTCAAAAAGGTTTTGAAAGGGCCAAGTTATGAATTTGCAAAAATTGGTGTGCAATCTGGAAAATGACTTTCAAAAACTGTACAAACAATCGACTTTGGACAGTGTGTTACATAGGTAAATTAATTTATTCTTAGATTAATTTTGGACTGAAAAATATTTTGATATTGATAAAAAAAAACTGGAAAAGTTTCAAAGAAAAATATTAAAAAGGCTAAGAGATATAATTTTTCAAAGTTAGACAAAAATTATTGAAGCTCAAAATAGCTTCCGGACAACAATATTTGGGAACGCTTTTCACTAAGTAAAAACTCTTCAAATGACCTAATTTTTCGTATGGGAAATTTTTACATATCCTAGTAAAGGTCCAAGAAATTTCAGATCTAAATAATGAACCAAATGAATTTTATAAATTTTCAAATTTCAAGAAAAATATCAAGTTTTCCCTGGGCAGTTTGAAGGGGTCTTTTGAAAATAATTTTTACCAAGAAAAAATTGTTATTTTTATGTAAAGTTTGGCAAGGAACTTCTTGAAATAACCAATATTGGTTCTGAAAAGTTTGAGAATTTTTAGAGTTATAGTTTTGAAAATACAATTTTATAAAGTTGGCAACTTAGAACTAAAATTAACAAAGTTTTATACTTAGAAAAAATGGGAAATTTTCTAAGTGTTTAGCTAGGAAATGTAGTTTAATCTTGATAGTTATAGATTTGAGTTTAGCACACTAAATAATTGTTAAGGTTATTTAGATTTTAGAAAATTAATATTTTTTTATTAATTAATGGATTTTTTAAAGAAAACTAAAAAGGGTCCAAAACCCTAATTTTGCAAAGAAATGGATTAAACCATCTTTTTAAAATAAAATCAACTTTCTCTTAATTTTTATCGAAAATAATCTAAAATTAATCAATATCATTATAATTATTTCTTAATCAATTAATTTAACCTAATTTATCAAATTTTATGATATAAATGATTTTACCAAAAAATATTGGATTTTTGGTAACTTATCAAAGAAAGGCTAAAATCGGTAAAGCTTGAAAACTTCCAAAACCCTATTTTCCGTCTAGGTTCGATAGTGAGAATGGAGTGGGGAAAGTTTATTAAAGCTAACTTTCAAATAACTAAACCCGTTGTGGGAATTTTTTCGAAAACCTTGAATGTCGTTATGGCTTAAAACATGTGAGGACGAAAATACCCTTAGTGGGTATTCGATTGCGACCTTAATGCATAAAGTAGAATGATAATATACTATAATACCATAATCATTCCTAATACATTGTATGCTAGTTGCAGTGTTGGCTAACAAGACGGGAGTCTCTGTAGGAAGATTGCTCGTGCGCAACAAAGGACAACTTGTAAGTCACTCTATGATTTGTATTTTTGCAACATGAATTAACTAGTGTATTACTTGCTAGAAGTAGGGCTTATACGCTAGTTAGAGAGAGAAGGCTCATTTAGAGGCAATGACTAGGAAGTGCTTACGCTCCACATGTGATTTTAACGTGGACGGTTTCCACTTGTTGTCATACAGTGCAGACGATTTCCGCCTATTTAATGACTGCGCAGACAGTTTCTGCCTTTGATAGTATTGACCTATCTCATCAGTACATGGATGGTATCCACTTATTATATCATTAGGCAGACGATTTCTGCTTGTCTTATGAGTGTGTTGTTGGACCAAAAAGTGGTATGTTTTAAAATTTATCAACTCGCAAGCACACGAATCTTTAATTGAGTATAGAGATTGTGTAAGCACGAGGTTGAACCCAAAAGAATTGTGTAAAATTCAAGAAAAACCAATTTAATTTTTTTTTTTAATTCTAACCTAGTTCCAATAATGATGAGATTTTTGGTATCAAACTAAACTTTTTAAGATATGAAAATAACTAACTTAATGATTATTTTAATAATTTGAGTAAGAATTATTAAGAGTTTAGATTCCACGTAAGTATAAATAATAGGATTTATTGATGTATTGATTCTCATAATTAATTAGAAATCAATCTAACAATTTTTTCTAAAATAGATTTTCCTTCGCTTTAAAATTATAACTTCTAAGTATTAAATGTGAGACAATTTAATGAAACTAGAAATAATAAAATAAATTATTTTTAGCAAAATATAAAATAAAGCTTTAATAATTTCTAATTATAAAAAATACTTGATATTAAAGATGAAATAAATTATTGAGTGAAGCGAAAATCATTAACATTATATTGTACTATTGAGAATAAATACAAAAATAAATTCCTAATTAAGTACACTAGGTTTCACCATCCATCTTAATAATAAGAGAACATAAAAACCCATAACAAAAATAAGTAAATAACAAAAATGTTTCTGAGCGCGCACAGCGTTTTCTCTGGATTTTTCTATTTTAAACGGTATATTTTTTCTAAAAACCTAAGCACCTATTTATAGTAAGGTAAAATGACTAAAAATGAAATAAAATTTACTACAAATTTCATAGGATAATTTTGCAATTAAAAAATATTAAATTCCCACTTGCCACGTGTCACAAGTTGATTGGTTGATTTGTGCTGCAACTGACACGTGGCAGTCACTCATTGGTTGAAGTGGGATGCAATGGGACACTTGTCCAGACCTCATTTGATGAGAATGGGACACTTGGAAGCATGTAAAAAAAAAGGCAAAAAGCATTTCAGTCACGGCAGGGGTGTGTGAGCCAAATGGTTGGCTGGTGGAAAGCACATGTGCCACACACGCGAGTTGGGCGAGTCAGCTCCAGGGGATAGGTGGGTCTCAGCGGTTGGCATGTGCAGTACACGACACATGGCACCACGGAGGCGATTTGGGTCTTGGGCCGTGTGGGCCTGCTGCTATTTTTTGGCAGCTTTTCTTTGCAAAAATGCCAATTTTTGTTGTTTTGAGCGTTCAATTTGTCATTCTTTAATTCATTTTCAATTCTGCCAAATATGTTATTTTTTATGCAAACAAAGATCAAATTAAATCCAAACAAAAATATTTTCAACATAAAAATATATCACAATAATTCCCTGAAAATATTATTTAAAAGTCAATTAATGACAGTTTTACACTCCACGAACCCTGAAAATCCAGCACGCAAGCTCTCAACATGTCTTCCAAGGTTTGAATCATTCGTTCGCTCTGACTATCTGTCTATGGATGGAAGGCAATAATAAACTTGAGTTTAGTTCCCAATCCCATTTGCATCCTTCTCTAGAACAAGGAGGTAAATCAGCCATCACGATCAGACACTATAGAGATGAGAATCCCATGTAATCGCACTATCTCCGCAATGTACAAGTCTGTCAGTTTAACCGCACCGTTCATTTTTTTAATGGGTATGAAATGAGTGGATTTTTTCAGTTTATCAACAATAATCCATATTGCATTGTGCCCTTTCGATTTCGGAGTGTGTGGTAACCCGGTAACAATGTCCATGGTGACCATTTCCAATTTCCACTCAGGGATCTCTAGCGGCTGCAATAACCCTGCGGGTCGCTGATGCTTTGCCTTGGTTTGCTGGCATGTCAAACAATGTGCCACGTACTCCGCTACATCTCTCTTCATTCCTACCCACCAAAAGTATCTTTTGAGATCTTGATACATCTTAGTGGTTCCTGGATGCATAGTGTAAGAATTATTTATGAGCCTTATAAAAGATTTGCCTCTTGATCTCCTTATCATCAAGCATGCATATTCTACCCTTGAAGCCCAACACTCCATCTTTCGAGATGTGAAATCTTGGTCACATATCTTTCGTAGTCTCATGCACCAGTCGTTGGATCCACGGATCTGCGAGTTATCCCCCTTGGATTGCTTCCATGATTGTGGGTTGCATGGATAACTTTGTTAATCTTCCCACTACTATCTCCAAATCCAGGTGGAGATTTCAGTTTGTAGTTCTTGGGGCATTTCCTTCACTGTCATCATATAAGCCATTGGTTGCCGACTCAAAGTGTCTGCTACTTTATTAGCCTTGCCTGGGTGGTATAGTATATCGCAATCATAATCGCTAAAAATTTCTAACCATCTCCGTTGTCTCATGTTTAACTCCTTCTGGGTGAAGAAATATTTCAGACTCTTGTGATTCGTGTATATGTCGCAGTGAATCCCACAGAGACAGTGTCTCCAAATCTTTAATGCGAATACTACTGCTGCTAGCTCCAAGTCGTGGGTTGGATAGTTTTTCTTGTAGTTTTTCAGTTGTCAGGAGGCATATGTGACCACTTTCTCGTGTTGCATTAGTACAACTTCGAGCCCTTGACCTAATGCATCGCTATAAATAGCATATCCCTCGGTACCCTTTGGATTGGTGAGTATAGGAGCAGTTGTTAATCTGGTATTTATCTCTTGAAAGCTCTGTTCGTACTTGTCCGTCTACTCAAATTTGACGTTCTTTCAGATTACTACGGTCATAGGCATCGCTATTTTGGAAAATCCTTCCACAAAGCGCCTACAGTATCCTGCCAGACCCAAGAAACCGCAAAATTCTTGTGCGTTCTTTGAAGCTTTCCATTGTTCCACCACTTCGATTTTGTTTGGATTGACTGCAATTCCATCTCCTGACACCACATATCCTAAGAAACTCACTTGAGTCAACCAAAATTCGCACTTGGAGAATTTGGCGTACAAATTTTCTCACATGATCGTTGTAAGATTAGTTTTAGGTGTTGAGCGTGTTCTTCCTGGTTTTGCGAGATACGAGTATATCGTCTATAAATACAATCATGAATTTATCCAGATACACACCCAATACCCTATGCATAATATCCATGAATGTCTTGGGTGCATTGATGAGTCCAAAAGACGTACACGAACTCGTAGTGGCTATACCAAGTTCGGAATGTGGTCTTGGGAATATCTGATTCCTTGACCTTCAACTGGTGGTAGCCAGATCTTAAATCGATCTTCGAAAATACCGATGCTCCATGAAGTTGATCGAATATATCATCGATTCTGGGCAATGGGTATCATTTCCTGATCGTCACCTTGTTGAGTTCGCGGTAGTCTATACACATTCTCATGGAGCCGCCTTTCTTCTTCTTGATTAGTATCGGGGCCCCCCACAGAGAATGACTCGGATGTATGAAGCTTTTATCTAGGTAATCTTGTAGTTGTGCTTGCAATTCTTTGAGCTCTAACGGTGCCATTCGATATGGTGCCTTTGAAATGGGTTCGGTTTCTGGAAATAATTCGATCTCGAACTAGACTTCTCGGTCTGGGGGTATCCCTGGAAGATCCTCAGGAAATACGTCCGGAAATTTGCACACCATAGCTACCTTTATCAGTTGTAGCTTAGCCTCTCTATCCTTGTGTATTACGTTCTCTAGGTAGCTGATAAATCCATCGTCGTGTAGTTTCCTAGCCTTCAAGGTTGAGATTATAGCGAAATTCTTCTTGTGGGTTGTGCCTTGGAACACAAACGGTTCTTCTCCAGGTGGGTTAAAAGTCACCTTCTTCATTTGTAATTAACCACCGCCCTGTATTTTGTTAGCCAATCCATACCAAAAATAACATCGTACTCATGTAAATCTAAAACTAGCAAATCCACGGTCAACTCTCGACCTTTTATCCAGACTGGTATGACTCTAACCCAAGACCGTACCATCATATCCTCCCCCGAAGGTAAGGTGTTGACGTGGTTTTTCACCAACAGTGAATTATGAAAATAACTGGGATGGATTAGTGCTTAATGGTAAACCATAATAAGAAAATGAAATGTAAAAACACTAGAAACGAAATATCAAGAACATTCGTCCCTTTCTATGTGGTTCAGAGGTTAAAATCCCCCTAGTCCATGAGTTTGTATTATTACTGTATATCTCTCTATATTTTGACAGAGATTTTGCATTACAGAAACAAATAAAAAAAACAATTCTTTTTCCCCCTATCCAAGGTCTTAGCATTTATAGAGAAAATCCCTTTATAGGCATTGGGGTCATCACGTGAATCCAAATCCCTCATGTAACCTGTCTCACACTAATGATAAATATTACAATTGGTCATCAGGGATAAACAGACATGTGATGTCTGATCATGCACGATTATATTACGTGTTTGGGAATTCAGGGATAAATGGACATGTGATGTCTGATCATGCATGTTTATATAATGTATCCAAGTTTATAAAGATCCAGGGAAATGGCAGATCTTTAGCGTCCCCTGAGTTGAGTGTAGCGTCAGCTCGTGTCTCGGATGCTATGCTTCATAAGTGTTTCCAGCTCGTGCCTATTTCTTTGTATTCATTAGCTCGTGCTATCTACAGAGGAAATATGAACTTGTGGATCATCTATTATAGTTCTTGGCTAGCCAGCTGTAATCGAGTTGTCTAAAAGACTCGTGCTAAATTTTAGGACGTACATTTGCCTCCCAAGTCCCTGCTCGTGTTCTATGACGTCATTTTCTGACTTACACGACGGGGACTTTTAAACTTCTGTCGCGATTATCCAGGTTTGCCTATTACTTGAGTACTAGACACGTGGAACGCCGCGATAGGCATCTGTTCAAGTTTCGAGGATTGCATTAATGGCCTGGTCAACTTTTTGCTGCCGTTTCGTCTTTCGAAACACTATCCTCGGATCTTGCACTAGTTTGATCGAACGGTCCACGTCGTTTTATACCTTTTACGTATAAATAAGGTTGGAAATTTCGAGGATCCACTACCTTTCATTTGAAATCTTTCTACATTTTCTCTCTTCTACATTTCCAAACCCTTCTTCCTTCTCAGAAGAATCCAAAAACCATCTGTTGCAAAAACCCTCGAAAACCCAGTTACTCAGGAGTCTTCCAGGAACTCTCCCCTGCAAAGTCTATTTTTTTTTATTGAAGAACACACTGTAAGTCTTTTGGTTTTGCCAAAACTTTTCTTTTATTGGTTTCTGTGTGTGTGTTTTTTTATCATGCTCATTCGCACTTCACCGTAGTCAATATTAGGTTGTTCTCCAAATGTTTTAGGTACATAGGCTTCGACTTAGGTTTACTGAGTAGGTCTTAAAATATCTTTAGAACTATGATATTCATAAAACTGGGTAATTTCTGGGTAAACCTAGGCAATTTATGGCGAATTTTAGGAAATACCCATTCAGGATATAGAAGGTAAAGAGTTTTTAGGGTTCGAAACTAGGTTGCTTAGGGGTTACGATTCTTGGGTGGTTTTGCACTAAACTGTCCCCCAAGGAGAATAGTGGCCTGATTTTCTGACACACGAATCCCTAAACATCAGGGGTCTTTTGGGAAACCTAGGCGTGTAGCGTACGTAGCGCGTGGCATCACGCCGCGGCCTGAGATTACCTCAGCTCGTGCATTAAAATCCTCAGCCTTCCTTCGTGCTTTCTTGCCTTTATACAAATTCTAGGTCGCCTACTAAGTGATTCATCATTCTTGTTAGCTAGGCGATCTAATGGTGCCCAAGAAGAATGTACCAAAGAAGTGTGCATTCGGTGCATCGTCCCAACGAGCCAACAAGGGAAAAGAGGTCGCCTCTGAATCACCTATCCCCCAGTTTGGCCCTGTGGTGGAGGAGGAGGCCGTGGTCGGACCTGATGCATTCTTCGAGGCAGAGAGGATTGTATCCAAGATCACAACCCAAGGAAGGGTCAACAAGATTATGTTGTCCCACAACATTGAGGTCGGGACTGGCATCCTCATTTCTCGATCTCCATTTGAAGGGGAACGGAGCTGCGCACCACTCCAGGACGACTTTGCGGCCTGGAGTGATGAGCACCTAAAGGCAAGAGCCTTCCTTCCCCTTGATCAGTACTTTGCTGACTTCCTCAATTACATGAAGTTGGCACTGTTTCAGCTCCCCCCGACCTCATACTGACTGCTGGCGGGGTTGAAGTACCTTTTCCTGAAGCATGAGTGGGAGGTCCCCACCCCCGCAGACATTCTCTACTTTTCTGCCTCAAGGCCAGCCAGGATCAACGAGGGTGAGGTGATGGGTTTTACTACTTGACCCGATTCTGAACTCGTCCGCAGTCATCGAGCTGCCCAGCCATCCCAACGACTATAAAGATCAATTCTTTATGTCGAATGGGTTTTGCAACTGCGAACATCGATACTTCAACCGTCCTCATAAGTCTTCTTTCCTTTCTGAGCTCGTGAAATTATTTCCATTGTATCTAGAGTCCTCTCACGTGTATATTAAATGAGTAGTATCTTCGTGCATCAATTTGTGCGAGGACGACCAAATCTGTGACCCTTAGGGGTCAATACAATACTCTCTCGAGGCTCTCGCCTAGCGAGAAGGATGACCGCCAGCTCGTGTCCGATGACACAATGTTGGCATGTAAGCTAATTACCGAAGGCTAGACTCTGGCCTTGAGAAGAACTCGGGCTAACTTCCCGATAGTCCGCGAGCTAGCACCTATCCCTGAAGGGGGTGCTGAAGTCAACGAAGGTGAAGAGGAAGAAGAAGACGAGATACCGCTCATGCAGAAGAGGTGAGCTCCTGAGGCTGCTCGGGACCTTGATGTAGAGCGAGCTTCATTGGGGGCAGCAGCCGGCCTCTCCGGCCAAGGTAACCCATACCCCTTTAGGGACTTAGATAGGGTTGTCGCCGACCTTAGGCTAGTTAGGTTTAACCCAAACCAGCTTGTACATCGCCACCCCAATGATTCCGACCATAACATAACCTTGCTTCAGTGCGTGGATCACTTAGTGTTACACCATGACATGGGCCATCCTAAGGGCACTGTAGTTGTAGACAATATCATATCCTTTAGGTCAGCCCTTTTTGAAGAGTACGGGACCAACCTTAGGTCCTGACCCTCCCTGCTCCAGGGTATCATTGTGCCTGGACTTAGGCAATACGTAGAGGAGTCTAGCCCCGAGGTAGAACCTGAGCCTGAACCTCCCCTAATCCAAGAAGTTGTAGACTTAGGCTCCCATTCTCCTATAGCGGTTCCAAGGCCGGAGGTCGTGGCAATAGACTCCTCCATTAGCTCGGAGGGTAGGACTTTTTGTTAAATCCTATACATGTATACATATTTTATGTAAACTGATGATTTTGTATGTATATTAACATCCTTCCCACTTTTTTTCAGGTGAGGAGATGGCACAACACGAGGTTCCTGATATCCGCGCGATTTTGCAGGAGGGAAAATCCAGCTGCGGGCCACTCGTAAAGAAGCCCCGGCCTACACCAAAGAAGTCGCTTCCTGCTGCCGGGATGCCCTCCAAATCCCCGACTAAGGGGAAAGGCTAGAGCTCGACAGCTTTGGTTGCTGCAGCTCAGGAGAAAAGGGTTCTGCCTCCACCTCCTCCCCGATTTCCTTCCGGCCCTGCTCAGGATCAACCAGCACCGTCTGATCCTCTAGCTTAGATTTTCCTCGCCACCACCGTATGCATCCCAGTCAATGCCCAGGACCTGAAGAAGATCCTAGACACCTTTCGGGGGACTATCTACGAGACAATGAACCATATGGTGGAGCATTTTTACAAGGCCAATCCGAAGGATCTGAGGGTGATCAAGGAAAAGAGCCCGGAGAACGTCATGGAATCCGGGCTGGGGATGAATCTTACAGTAAGCCAATTTTCCTTAATTAAACATACTCTTTTGATTTTATCCTGGTATGTGTCTAACTTCCTTTCTTACTTTTTGCAGGCGGTCTTGGCTCAGCACCACAGTATAGCTCAGGCCAGGGCCAGAAACGAAGAGCTTAAGGCCGAGCTCCAGACCACTCAGGGCGCCTAGACCGCTGCCCAAGCCGCCCTTGCAACTACTCAGCAAAGCTAATTAGATGCCAAGGCTGCTCTAGCAGCGACTCAAGAGGGTGAGTAGGCTACAAAGGCTTCCTTGGCTGCTCTTTAAGCTGAGCTTGCAGAGGCCAAGGAAAAGCAGTTGGAGGTCGAGACTGCTACTAAGGAGGAAAAGGAGGCCTCGATATCCTCCATGGAGAGTATGATATATCACTGTTGGGCCTTCAACTAGGATGGTAACTTCTCCTTCTTGGCCTCTGAAGTGTGGGATCCCTACCTCGAGAAGTTCAAGGCTCAAATTCAACAAGAGTCGTCTGAGACCGGGGAGGCCTCCACCTTTGGCGAGCAGGAGATTGAGGAGGTGACGTCCTCAGAGCGCCCTGGAGGGTCTTAATTTTCTTTTGTCTTTTTTTTTTGTTGTAAACATTTGCCGTTTTGGCTCGGTATGAGGTTATTTTCCTCGAGACAATTTATTTATAATTGGAATACCTACTTTTTTATCCACCTGTCTTTTCCTTGATTTTTCTTATGTTTATTATGACTTGTACATTCAAAATCTTAGGAAATGACTTTTTAGATCGGGATAGGTATTTTAATTTCGGTTACAACCAAAATCAATGTTTGATTTATATCCTACCTGTTAAGAATCAGGCCTTGGACCCAGTTATATCTGAGATTTTTTAATATTTCAAACTTAGTTCTTGTTAGGTTTTATTGCTATCCGAGCTTCTAAGGAAGCCATTGGATCCTCAATTTTTCTAACTTCTAAGTCGTGGGCCTGGTCATGTCCAATATTTTTAATTAAAACTTAGTTCGTGCTAGACTTATTGACACCTCGTGTTTTCTTAAAATAAAACATCAGTTTATCAATTTTACTAACTTCCAAGTTTTGGACCTAGTTATGTCCAGGATTTTTAATTAAAACTTAGTTCGTGCTAGACTTTTTGACACCTCGTGTTTTCTTAAAAGAAAACATCGGTTTATCAATTTTACTAACTTCCAAGTTTTGGACCTGGTTATGTCCAAGATTTTTAATTAAGACTTAGTTCGTGCTAGACTTATTGACACCTCGTGTTTTCTTTAAAGAAAACATCGGTTTATCAGATTTGCTATCTTCCAAGGTTTAATCCTTCTAGGGTTGTATGCCCCCCAAGTAATCATAAAGTGAACTTTCTTGGTTGCTTGGAAAAATGTTATCACACGAACTAATACGTAAATGAATTATATGAAAGGCAATAAGTACACAATGATTCCTTTGTTTTTTAATCAAACAACTCTTATAATTAAACCTTACATAGACGGGTGGTATCATTATTGATAATACTTCTTTAGGTCATATCATTGCAGGTCTGTGGGAATGTTTCACCATTAAGTCAAGCTAACTTGAAGGTTCCCTCATGTAATACCTCCACTATTTGATAGGGTCCTTCCCAGCTCGGACCTAAAGCACCGTCTTTGGGGTCCTTGCTTGCCAAAAAGACCCTTCGGAGTACTAGGTCACCTAAACCAAAGACACGCCTTCTGACTTTGGAATTAAAATAACGAGTGATTTTTTGCTGATAATGTGCGAGCTGTAGCTGCGAATCCTCTCATTTTTCATCAATTAGGTCAAGAGACGCATCGAGCAACTCATCATTCCGCTCCTGGTTGAATGTTTGGATCCGGTGCATAGTTATCCTTGTCTTGACAGGAAGGACGACCTCACTTCCAAAGGTTAAGGAGAAAGGGGTGTGTCCCATAGAAGTTCGGTGGGAGGTCCGGTATGCCCATAGCACCTGCAGGAGCTACTTAGGCTAGACTCCCTTGGCCTAGTCTAATCTCTTTTTAAGGCTCGCTTTGAGGGTCTTATTCACGGCCTCGACCTGCCCATTGGCTTGTGGGTAGGCCACTGAAGAGAAACTTTGAATTATGCCATGCCTCTCACAGAACTCGGTGAAGAGATCACTATCTAACTGAGTTCCATTATCTGATACAATCTTCTTGGGCAGTACGAATCGACACACAATACTCTTGACTATGAAGTCGAGGGCTCTTTTTGAGGTGATTGTTGCCAGGGGCTCAGCTTCTGCCCACTTCGTGAAATAATAAATGGCTACCACTGCATAGCGAACAACTCCTTTTCCCATGGGTAAAGATCATATTAAATCAATCCCCCATACTGCGAATGGCCATGGGGATGAGATCATTTTTAGCTCGACTGGTGGAGCTCGGGCAACTGTAGTGAACCGCTGGCATTTGTCTCACTTTTAGACATAGGGAATGGAATCCTTTGATAAAATGGGCCAATAATATCCCTGCCTTAATATTTTTAAGGCCAAGTTCCCCCCCCCACAACATGATCCCCATAGAAGCCTTCATGTACCTCCTGCAAAATAGTTTTGGCCTCCTCTGGCAGAACACATCATAGAAGAGGCAAGGAATGGCCACGTCTGTACAATGCCCCATCCACGATTGTATACCTTGGAGCTTGATAGAGTATCCTCCTCGTGTCTTGTCGTTCATCAGGCAACTTCCTTGTTGTAAGATACTTAACTATGGGGGTCATCCAGGTTAGCCTGGTGTCGATCATCTCGACCTCCATCGCATTTCCTACCACGCTTGGGCTTTCCAAGTATTCCACCGGTACTATGCTTAGTGTCTTGGCTTCTTTGGAGGTAGAGAGTCTTGCTAACGTATCAGCGTTGGCATTCTGCTCGCGAGGGATCTGCTCGACTATGCCATATTCGAATTCTGATAGCTCTTTCTTCACCTTGGCTAAGTAAGCCGCCATCTTGGCCCCCTGCGCTTGGTATTCCCCTGACACTTGGTTTACCACGAGTAGGGAATCGTTGTAGCACTGGACGGCCCTGGCCTTCAATTCCTTTATCACTCTAAGCCCAGCCAACAAAGCTTCGTATTCGACTTCGTTGTTGGAGACCTCGAACCCGAACCGTAGCGTAGAGTGGAATCGATGCCCTTCTGGAGAGATCAAAATGATCCCAGCTCCGGACCCATTTTCGTTAGATGAACCGTCCACGAAGATTCTCCACAATGCCTGTACCGGTTCTTTCAAAAGCTCCTCCTAAAATCTGGTGCATTCAGCCATGAAATCAGCCAGGGCTTGGCTTTTGATCATAGTTCGTGGTATGTACAGTATTTCGAACTGGCTGAGTTCGATTGCCCATTTTAAAAGATGTCCTGATGCTTCAGGTTTCTACAATACCTGCCTTAAAGGTTGATCGGTCATGATGTGGATTGAATGGGATTGGAAATACGGCCTAATCTTTCTGGAGGCCATAATAAGGCAGAATGCCATCTTTTCCATTAAGGGATACCGTGATTCAGCTCCGAGAAGTCTTTTGCTTATATAATATACCGGTTTTTGAACCCGATCTTCCTCTCGAACCAATACGATACTAGTTGCATTTTCCATAACAGCTAAATAAAGAAAAAGGGGCTCCTCCGCCACTGGTTTAGACAATACTGGTGGCTCGGCCAAATGTGTTTTTAGATCGAGGAATGCCTGTTCGCACTCTTCAGCCCATTCAAACTTCTTATTTCCTCGTAGTAGGTTATAGAATGGAAAGCACTTGTCAGTGGATTTAGAAATGAACCGATTAAGAGCTGCCACTCTTCCAGTAAAACTCTGGACATCTTTACGCGACCTGGGCGAAGGCATTTCTAATAACGATCTGATCTTGTCGGGGTTCGCCTCTATCCCTCTAGTATTGACTATGAATCCCAGAAATTTTCCTGATGCCACTCCAAAAGTACACTTATGGGGATTTAACCTCATGTTATATCTCGTTAAGATCTCAAAACATTCCTTCAGATCGGGAACATGGTTATCGACAGTCTTAGACTTGACCAACATATCATCAACATACACTTCCATGTTTTTTCCGATCTGATTAGCGAACATTCTGTTGACCAATCGCTGGTAGGTAGCGCCAGTGTTCTTTAGCCCGAAGGGCATAACTTTATAATAGTAAACATTTGTTGGAGTCATAAAGCTAGTATGCTCCTGGTCCACGAGGTTCATCGCAATCTGGTTATATCTAGAATACGCATACATGAAGGACATGAGCTCATGCCCCGCAGTGGCATCCACCAACTGATCAATCCTTGGTAATGGGAAGCAATCCTTGGGACAAGCTTTGTTTAGGTTGGAGAAATCGATACAGGTCCGCCACTTTCCATTTGGCTTTGGGACCAGGATAGGATTTGTGGCCTAGATCAAATATTTAGCCTCCCAAATAAACCAGCATTTTAATAGCCGAGCTACTTCTTCTTCCAGGGCTTGGCTCGGGTTGTACCCAGACGCCTCTGTTTCTGGGATTTCGCAGGCATGCTTTTATCTAAGTTCATGGTGTGCATGATCATACTCAGGCTTATCCCTACCATGTCTTCATGAGACCAGGCGAAAACATCTAGATTCCCTTGTGAAAAATTTATCAGCTCCGCCTTCCTCTCACCGCCAAGATTTTTCCCGAGCTTAATGACTCTTGAAGCATCTCTGGGATCGATGTTTACTTCTTCGAGCTCTTCAATAACTCGGAGCTCAAATCTATCTTCGCATACTCATGGATCCATATCATCACTCGGGGCAATATCCCTGCCACTGGCTTGTTGAGGTTCTTCCATTCTAGGAGCAGTCCTTACTTCCTGGGATTCCTCGCCTTCGTCTGTATGGCCATCGTTTGCTGCCTGAGTTGTGATTTTCCCTTCATGGAAATGTTGTAGCATTCCCTGGTAGCAATCTGATCGCCTCATATAGTACATATTCTCATAGATGAGGGGAATTTGATCACAAGGTGGCAGACAGATGTTATGGCTTCGAATGCCATCAGCGTAGGTCGACCCAAGATTGCATTGTATGCGGTCGGACAATCAACGACCACAAATTCGAGAAGCTTGGAAATAGTTCGTGGTCCTTCACCCAAGGTTATCACTAACTCGATGGTTCCGATAGCTGCTGATCCCTCACCGAAAAACCCGTACATCATCATGGAGGTGGTCTTTAGCTCGGTCACAGACAATCCCATCTTTTCTAGTGTAGACCTGAATAGTAGGTTCATAGAACTTTCATTATCCACTAGTGTCCTCCTAACCTTCTGGTTGGCGAGCTGGACGGTTATGACTAGAGGATCGTTATGTGGGAATTGGACCTGGCTAGCATCTTCTTTAGTAAAATTGATTGGTTGCTTCTCCAATCGATGTTGCTTGGATAAACGTTGCTCCGGGACAAACTCAACTCTGTTGTGAGATCTCAGCTCATTGATATACCTCTTCTGGGCACCTCTGCTCGTGCCTGCCAAATGAGGGCCTTCGGAGATAGTCGTTATCTCTCCCCCTATTATTGGAGGAGGGGTATCCTAATTCACCTGAGCTCTGGTCTGATTCTTTGGGGCCTCCGAAGCTGATGGAATATTTTGTCCAGCGAGCTGACCGGGAGTTAATCGATTCTGGGCATACTAAGCCAATTGTCTGGACCTGATGAGCGTCTCTATCTCATCCTTCAAGTGCCTGCAATCATCAGTGTTGTGACCAATGTCATTGTGGAATCGAAATTTTTTAGAGGGATCTCTCTTCGCCCTTTGATTCTTTAACGGCTCTGGCTTTTTCCACGGAAGGCGGGTAGAATTCGCCAAGAAGATACGCTCTTTAGTATCCGTGAGGTCGGCATGAGTCATATAGATCAGTTTAAACTTCTCCACGGGCTTGTTTTTCTTTAAACTGCTCTGGCCTCCCTCACCATTTCCCTTCCTCTTGTTATTTCCCCCTTGTTTATTCTGGGTAACGATTTGAGCTGTAGCTGCAACATCTGTTACCGCTCCAACGGGATGGGTAGGGACATGGTTGGTTCCTACGACTGAAGCTTGTGCTTCTTCCAAGTTGATCCACCTTTGAGCCTTGTTCAGGAACTCATCCACGATGTTCACCCCCTTTCTTTGGAGTTCTTGCCATAGGTCGCCCCCAACAAGAATTCCTGTTCTCATCGCCATAAGCCCAGAACTTTCATCCGCGTCTCTAGCTCGCGCAGCAACATTGGTAAACCTACTCAGATATGCTTTAAGAGGTTCTCTAGGCTGCTTCTTTACAATTGCAAGGGAGTCCGCCTTAATGTGAGCCGCCTGAGAAGCTCCGAATGCCCTTTTGAAATCAGCGGAGAAACTTTTCCATGAATTGATAGATTGTCTCTTGTATTGCTTGAACCATTGTCTAGCCGGCCCGACCAGGGTTGAAGGGAGTACCAGGCACCTCAGCTCGGGTCCAATATTGTGGGCCATCATCAGGGTGTTGAACATTCCCAAGTGGTCAAACGAATGTCCATCTCCATCGAATTTTGACAGATGGGCATTTTGAAACCCGACGGGTATGTTGTTGCTGTGATGTTTGGGGCGAAGAGTTCGAGCTCATTCCCTGAGTCATATTCATCTTTTTCCTTCTCCGATAGGAGTATTTTCATCATCTCCTCCATCTGAGCTAACCTTTTGAGGGTTTGGTCCTTGGTTCCTTGGTTGTTATGGGGCTATTCAACAGCTCCCATCTGGTCGTATGCGTTCGGCGGGTTATTATCCCTCCAAGTTCGAGCCTAGTTGGGTGGGACATTCCCGTAGTCACGTACTTTGGAAGCCCCCCCCCGCCCCCTCGAATGTCACTGATTCCATCACGGGCTGGATTTCTCCTTTGTGAGTTTAGGTGATCTCGCAGATCAGTCTGTGGATCAACTTGAGGGCTCTGGGCCGAACTTAGTTGATTTCTCAAATTTGCACCGGTCCTACCGCTTCGACGGCCCTCAGTCCAATAACTTCCATTGGAGAAACTTAGAGCTTCTGGTTGAGGATGAGGATCTGGGATATTTTCGCGTGCTCGTGGGGCATAAGCAGGGGCAATAGGAGGAGGATTCCTCCTACTGTCTCCATAGGTAGGAACGTTTCGATCAGAACGAGGTGGAGTTGGATGCTATATGGGCGACGGGGGATGGCTAATCGGTGAGGCAATTCTTGTCCCGTCAGGACGTACCAAGTTAGCCTGCGGTCATTCTGCTCTGCCATTTCTAACTCTCTGTGTCTGGCGATCTGATCGAGACACAGGGGGGTCGGCTAAAACATGTCGTCTTTGCGAGTTTGCACTTGACCTTCTACGTGGGTTTCCATGGGCGCTTCCAGGTGCATTCGACGGTGGTATTGAACTCAGGGTCGAGGTCCTAACCGACTGGTTAACTTGCTGATGGCCCCTGGGAGGGTCATTAAGCGGAATTTCTTGGTGATCTTGTGCAATGGGCGCAGAACTCGGGGTTGAGGTTCTAACCGACCGACTTGGCCTGGGTCGACTATCTCAGTGGGACTTATGAGTCCCACCTTGCATCTTTTTGACGTTAATGTCGGTTGCAAAAGGGGGTAGTTGAGCCAATACCTCCTCGATTTGCTTGTTTGCTTTGGCTAGATGGCTACTCAACTGCATGTTTTCCAAATCTACCGCAGTCAAGTAATTCGGGTTCGGATTTGGTGGTAATGATGGTGAACTCCCAGTGTCACCGTGCCCATCGGTTGTTTTCCTGACCGTTGCTTGATCTTAGGGTTTTGTTCATCGGAAACAGCGGTATGATGAGCCTCTTGCCCACCATGCTGATCCGTTTCATTGTCGTGTCTCGAGCGAGTAACCACCATGATGAACTTTGATCTGAATCTTTTACAATAGCACTAATCTGTAGCTCTCAATGAAAGTACCAAACTGTTGACGCGATTTTTCACCAACATTGTATTATGAAAATAACTGGGATGGATTAGTGCTTAATGGTAAACCATAATAAGAAAATGAAACGTAAAAAAACTAGAAACAAAATATCAAGAACACTCGTCCCTATTTACGTGGGCCAGAGGTTAAAATCCCCCTATTCCATGAGTCTGTATTATTACTGTATATCTCTCTATATTTCGATAGAGTTTTTTGCATTACAGAAACAAAACAAAAAAAAAAACAATTTTTTTCCCCCTATCCAAGGTCTTAGCATTTATAGAGAAAATCCCTTGATAGGCATTGGGGTCATCACGTGAATGCAAATCCCTCGTGTGACCTATCTCACACTAATGATAAATACTATAATTTATATTAAGGTATGGTCTAATCATTAGGTAAAACTGATCATGGGTCATCAGGGATAAACGGACATGTGATGTCTGATCATGCACGATTATATTACGTGTCTGGGAATTCAGGGATAAACGGGCATGTGATGTCTGATCACACACGTTTATATAACGTATCCAAGTTTATAAAGATCCAGGGAAATGGCGGATCTTTAGTGTCCCCTAAGATGAGTGTAGCGTCAGCTCGTGTCTCAGATGCTATGCTTCATAAGTGTTTCCAGCTCGTGCCTATTGCTTTGTATTCATCAGCTCGTGCTATTTACATGGGGAATCGCACTGTCTTTACAGAGGAAATATGAACTTGTGGATCATTTATTATAGTGTCTCCTAAGCTGAGTGTAGTGTCAGCTCATGTCTCAGATGCTATGCTTCATAAGTGTTTCCAGCTCGTGCCTATTGCTTTGTATTCATCAGCTCGTGCTATTTACATGGGGAATCGCACTGTCTTTACAGAGGAAATATGAACTTGTGGATCATCTATTATAGTTCTTGGCTAGCCAGCTGTATCCGAGCTGTCTAAAAGACTCGTGCTTAATTTCAGGACATACATAAGGATACAACACATACATTTTCCACAGGCTCCGGCTTCCTATTTATCTTATCAAGATAAGATGCAGCAATAAAATAATGGGATGCACCAGTGTCCATCAATAAATATGGTAAGTTATTAGCCACAAGAAGTTGACCTAACACCATGTCGGAAGTCCCAGCTCCTTTATCACCCTGGGTGAGTGCATAAACTCGCAGTGCCATTCTTATTGGATTTAGTCGATCATTTTCTTCCTTCTAATCATGAGTCAGGCAGTGCCTGGAGAAATGACCCAACATTCTACAGGTGAAGCAATTGTTGTCGTTGTTGCACTCGCCTGGGTGGCGTCGATTGCATTTGTTGCATTGCGACCAATAGTTTTTTCTCTCCTTGGCTTCTTATTGAAGTTCGAACTTCATCTTGGTTGCTCCATCCTTCGTTTATTATTTCCACCACTTGGAAACTGAGAGCTTCCTGAAGTATTGGCCTTCCCTACACTTCTACTGCCTCTGGATGCAAACCTTCCATATGGGTCACTCTGGTTACTAGAGTACCTTCCCGGTCATTGGAGACATATGCTCGTTCTTCAGCCCTGTATGGATTTTTCTTCTCTTGTACCAGCCATGACACTTGGCGAATTTCTACTCCACGATTTCATCATAAGTATCTAGGATGTTCTTCTCGATATCCACGAACTAAGCTATCTCCCTTTCAATCCTTTCATAAATTTGTGTACTCGGTTGGCATCAATGTTTATCAGATCTGGAGCAAACCTTGAGAGTTGGTCAAACTTGCGCACGTACTCATGTACGCTAGATGACCCTTGGATCAGGTTGGAGAACTCAACCACCTTCCGATCTACCACTGTCTGGTTGTAGTACTTAACATTTGAACAGGATCAGGAATTCTGCCCATTCCATTCGTGCAACATCACGTCCTTTCCTAGCAATATCCCACTAGATGTGAGCGTCATTCCTCAGCATATACACCACATATATTACCTTTTCCCGTTCGGTAGCCACCACAAAGTCAAAGATCCTCTCTAGCACTGTAATGACCAAAAAATGATAATAGGGTTTGGTGCCTTGATTAGCGTGTTGGGAGGGCATAGTTGGTTATGTGTATGTGATTACGTGATTTAAATGTGTGACTATGTGGCATGCATGATATATATGATGATGTGAATATAGTATATGCATGTTTATGAGTATTAGGTATGCATGTGGGCCATTTATTGTTTATAAGGGCATATCTGTAATTTTGGTCCGTTAAGGGCATAAATGTGATTATATGTGTTAAATGGTTGATACCACAATATTATGTGGATATATTTTGCAGTATACGACTCGAGATGATCCTAGTGAGCAGATTAGCGAAATAGTCACAGCAAGGAATAAAACCCGGCTCAGGGTAAGCTTAGAGGTATTTTTGGAGGTTCAGTGTATATTTGGGATTTATTGAGTAACGAGTAAGTATTTGGTTATTAATGGGGCATGATGATATTAATTAGGAATTGGTAAGGTGACTCAAGGAATTAGCAGGAATTGGGATAAATGATCGTTATGCCCTTTTTGGGTGAAAGAGGAGGCTGGGTTTATTAGAGGGGTATTTCTATCTTCTGGGGTTAAGGATATCCTTAGACACTTTAGAATTTACCAGAATTACTAGGAATCACTAAGGAACCTCTCGACCCCCTTTCTTCCTCTCACTCACGCTCTCTCTCTCTCCCTCTTCTTGTGCCTTGAAGCTAAGGGAAGTTTGAAGGAAAAGTCAGGGAAACAAGCTTGGGTTTGAGTTGGAAATCAGGGGAAATTAAGCTAGGAACAACTAAGTGATTGTTGAGGATCTAAGCTGCAAGGTGAGGTAAGATTCTATGTTTTAATTCCTGAATTATGATTGGGTTTAGATAGGTTCAGAAATGCTTGGATTAGTTTTAGGTTTTGGGATTTTAGGTAGTTTAAGTTGGTATGAAAAGTTACATATGTTGTTTGTGATGAGTTACTAAGAGTTTTGGGTTCAATTCTGGCGTTAGTAGATATTTCAGGGGAAATCTGTTGAATTGGTTCAGAGGAATCACTAGAAAACCTAGAGAATTCTGGGTTCACGGGGGCGCACCGCGACCCAATTCATGGGCACCGCGGCCCGCATGCCCTAGATGGCCCTAGGTGGGCTGCTGACTGTAGGGCGCGTTGCAACCCTAAGGGGCAAGTTGTGGCCCGCCTCCCCCAGATGCAAGAGGCCATGCCTCTGACTTGAGGTGCGCCATGACCCTCAGGGTCCGGTCGCGGCCCGCCTAGGCAGTTTGGCCCTAGGGTTGTTTTTAGGCTCGGGGATTGAAACCTAAGCGCTTGGGACAAATTCTACTACCCAGCTTAGTAGAATTCGAGGTCCCCAAGGCTTGTATTTGTTTCCAAAACATTTAATTGGATTAGAGTTTGATCGTTATCCATTCTTGATTGTGACTAAGGTTATGTTAAGGCTCTGGACTGAGGAACGTGCTCGAGATCGCTCTTTATCTATCGCTTAGGATTCGACGTAAGAAAACTGCACCCATGTGGTTGTGTTTGGGACTGAGAATCCCTGTAATTGAACGTATGTATTCTGTAATTGTATGTATGTTATGTTCAATATGAAAGTACGACCTAAGGGTGCCGGGGGTGATGATGAGAGTACTGAACGCAGCTCACCCTAAGCGAGCCGGGATCAGCAAAATAACCAGAGGGCTCGGCCTAAGGGCGCCGAAACCTAATTGCGTGTATTAATGATCGATATATATGTTTGAAAGTATATGTTTATTATTTTCTACCTTTTTATTTGTATTCTATTGATTATTTGAACTGATTGGATTGAAGTTGATTGTATGCTCTTGTTGCTATCTATGCTCGTTGATTTTGGTTTATTCCCTGGGCCTTGGCTCACGAGTGCTATGTGGTGCAGGTAAAGGCAAAGGAACGCTAAACTAACCATGAGTTAGAGAGCTCTGGGGTGGAGTGTGCATTGTCAGCTGCTCGACCGCCACGTCCGAGGGAATTTTACAGGAATTAGAGCTCTAAATTGTATTTTGCCATTAGACTGGCTTTTTTTGTATCAGTCTTTGAGGGTTGTATTTTCCATGTAAACCCTGTTTTTGGGATCCCATCTATCAAACAATTGTTTTTAATGAAAATTAACCGTTTATGATCAAAATCTTTTAACCCTAACCTGTCAGTTGACTTTAGAATCACGTTTATGTTCAAACGACTTGATTGGCAAGTCATGCACTATTTTAAACACATAGTGTAACGGTCTTGGTTATCCAGGGCGTTACAACTTGATATCAGAGCCGTCTTGGTTATCCATCCACTATTTTAAGGTTTGGTAACTATATATGTGTGATTATTTGCTTAAATGTTTAAATGAAATATAAATTCTTTATCTGCATGATTAATAGGGAGCATGAGATATACTGATAGAGTCTGGCCCTTGACTACTATGAGAATATGTTAAGGTGTGCTTATTAACATTGTTACTGTATGTGAATAATTGTTTAAATGTCTGTTTGCATTGTGATTGTGCATTGTGGCCTGGATATTGGCGTCAGACCATGGAATGAATATGAACCTATTATCATTGCCTGACCAACAGAGTCATTGATTGCAAATAAACTTGGATAATTATGCATCCAAGGCGATCAATACGACTAGCCGACACTAGGGTCGAGGCTAGAGATGATGAGCAAGGCCAGAACCCTCCACCAGTCCCTGAGAACTGGCAGCAGTTTCTTTCTGATATGCCAGGCAGACTTTAGAGTCAAGAAGAGCAAATTCACCTTCTGAGGCACAGTCTTCATCAGGGAGTGCTGCACCTAACTTACCACCTGCTGTGGCACCAGCAGTACAACCCCCTGGGATTGGAAATAGGTGCGAGCCACTCTATGAAAGATTTAGGAGACAGCATCCTCAAACCTTTGAGGGAGGACCAGACCCACTAAAGGATGAACAGTGAATGAGTATGATCACCTCCATCGTGGACTTTATGAGGGTGGAAGGTAATGATAGGGTGGCTTGTGCCACCTACATGCTTAAAGAGGATGCTCGTATTTGGTGGGAGGTGGCATCATAGACTCGAGATGTTTCTGCTTGAGCTGGAATGGGTTCAGAGATCTGTTTAACCAGAAATATTATAACGTTGCCGTCAGGGTGGCGAAGGAGAATGAGTTCATTGGGTTGGTACAGGGCCGCATGACAGTTACTGAGTACGCCCTGAAATTTGATAGGCTGGAAAAGTTTGCACCAGACTTAGTGCTACAGATGTATCTAGGTAGAAAGATTTATTTGAGGGCTTAATGCTATGATAGCCTGAGATATGCGGATCACATCAGTACTTGGGGAAACAATTTATGCCTAGGTGCGAGACGGGATGTTTGCAGGGCAGTGCCTCCATATACAAGGTCTGGTAGGGGCGGAGGCCCCAGTGATAAGAGGAGGAAGACCCCTGACACCTCGACCACAGCTGGTCCTGATAGGAAGGGCTGGGGTGTCTAGGGTGGTCGCCAAGGAGGTGGTGAGACATGGAGTAGTTATTCAGAATGCACTAGATGCAGGAAGCGCCATCTGAGCGAATGTCATACCAAAGCTTGTTACTTGTACGAGGTGGTGGGACACCTCAAGAAAGATTTCCCGAAACTGAAGAAGGAGGAACCAGGGAAGGTGGACAGCTTGACTCCAGCTTGAGTGTTTACCTTGACACAGGCAGAGGCTGAGGCTAGTTGTAACGCCCTACTACCTTAGAGCCGTTACTAAGTGAGTTTAAAATGTGCATTTAACTAGCTAACCAAGCATTTAACTTAAAAGTGTAACTAAACTGTATTAAATTCACATAATTTGAAAATATAAACATTCATTGAAAATTATAAGTGTTTTACATTAGGAATCCCAAAAATACCATTTATAAATATTTACAACTCAAAACATGTTTTAGGTCGATTAAACGACAAAATAGAATTCAGTACAAGCATCTCTCAAAAATAACCCTGGCCGTGGCGGCCAGGCAGACCATACATGTACGCATCTCCTCACGCTCTCCGTACTCATGGTTGGCCAATATTCCCCTTGCCTTTACCTACACCACAGAGCACTCGTGAGCCAAAGCCCAGCAAGAAAACTCCACACAAATAGATAACATATGCATGTCAATCACACAGCATAAAGCAAATTTTCCAACAGGCTAGACACACATACGGCCGTGCCGTCCCAGGCGCTTTACTAGGCCCTGGATTCGCGATTGATACCGTAAGGATATCCCAGGTATCCTTTAGGGTCTTACCCTGGCAACTCTCACTCCGCGTGCTAAACGCTACTCCCGTCCCCTTGACGCTCTTGGCCTTCGTCGTTCTCGGCCTTCACCGTTCCCGACTCTTGCCGATCATTCACATATTTTCATACATAGCACAATTATTCAAACACATAAACATGTATTAACATAACCAATGGGCTACGCCCTGCACATAACAATATAGGGTCATGCCCTGCAAAACAACTATGGGGCATCGCCTTGCTCTATGGGTACAACGATTTTCTAACCTGTGTCCCGAGCTTCGTGAGCACCGAAATATCGAGCACGGTCCTCTAACCCAAGACTCGTTGAAAACCTAGTCACAATACATACATAGAACTCTCATTACTAAGCAATTTATAATCATCCCCCGAAACTAATCCCGAGCTCTCGGGACCTCCCGTTTCCCCCCACAAGGTAGCGGAAGCATCCCCTGAGCCCCTGAGCCAAAACCCCAAAATTACTTTTTTCCCCTGCTCATAAATTGGCCTAGCGCCGTAGCAACAACCCATAGGGGCCGCGGTGCCCAGAATGGTTCCCTTCCCCTGATGCATCCTAGTGCCACGACACGGAAGAATAGGGTCGCGGCGCCCATACGCGAACCCATAAATCTGGGTTTTTCCCCAACATTTTCCCGAGCCAAAACACTTCCAAATCAATACCAAGACATACCTAAGTCCCAAATTCAATCCAAAACCCCAAATAGACCGTATGGCAACCCGAAAACATCAATAACAAGCCCAAACACACATTCAAACCCATAATTCACAAATTGGTTTAAAACTTCATAAAACTTAAACCAGGCCTTACAAAACTTAAACCACACCAGCAATCAACTTCAAAGATGCACGAAATTCTTACCTCAAACTGAAATTCGACTCTGGGCTTCCTCCAATTCAAACTCCAAGCTAAACCCCTTTGATTCCCAAGCTGAATTCTCAAAATAAGATCCAGCTTTCAACTTCCGTTCTCAAACTCTCAAAACATGCTTGGAAACTTAGAGAAGACAGGGATGAATTCCTTACCTCAATATGCAGAGTAATCCTCTAGTTTTCCCTTGGCTTGATTCCCCTCTTGATCCCACAAATCTTCAGTGATCTTCCCTCCTTCCTTCCTGGTTTCTAGTTCTCTCTAGAGCTCCCAAAACACAATTCTTGCATAAGTCAATATGTGAGAACGTTCTAAGCTTTTCCCTCAGCCAAAGCTTATCTACTTCCTAAGCCAAATGACCAAATTACCCTCCTTTCTAACTTAGATTCTAGCTAATCCTCAAGGGCATCCTAGACTTTTCCTTAATCTCTTGCAAGAATACCACTTTCCCACTTAAAAAAACTATCCTCAAGAGTTACCTATAGTTACCCAAGTTACCAAAGTGCCACTAACCATTTCTCAATAATTCTCATACTCAAGTTATAATGTTCCCAAAATACCCCTAGACTCCTCCCGAGCCGGGTATTTAACCCCGTTGTGACTTTTAGCGAAACATCTCCCTAGGACCGTCTCGGAACGTGCATCACAAATATAACACCATTATATCACAAATGTCACATTTATGCCCTCAACGGGTTAAAATTACAAATATGCCCATAACATCCAAATGGGGCCCACATGCATATTTAATCACATATTCATTTAGTTCACATATTAATACAATATAACAATTATTGCCCCACAGGCACGCTAATCAAGGCCCCAAGCCTTATTAGAAAATTTGGGTCATTACAACTATCTCCTCCTTACAGAGATTTCATCCCCGAAATTACCTGAACAACTCGGGATACCGCTCCCACATATCTGATTCAAGTTCCCATGTCGCCTCCTCAACTTTGTTGTTCCTCCACAGCACTTTCACCAAGGCGATGGTCTTGCTCCGTAAAACTTTATCCTTCCGGTCATGAATCTGAACGGGCTTCTCCTCATAAGATAAATCCTAGTCCAGCTCCAAATTATCATAACTCAACTCATGTGAAGAATCTGATACATACTTCCGGAGCATGGATACGTGAAATACGTCATGAACCCCTGATAAGGCTGGAGGCATTGCCAATCTGTAAGCTACCTCCCCAACCCGCTCTAGAACCTCGAAGGGACCCACAAACCTAGGGCTCAGCTTGCCCTGAACACCAAACCGTTTCACTCCTCTCAAAGGTGAAACCCTAAGGAACACATGGTCACCGACCTGAAATTCTACGCTCCTGCGTTTAAGGTCTGAGTAGCTCTTCTGGCTACTCTAGGAGGCGATCATTCGAGCTCTAATCTTTTCTATCGCCTCATTGGTCCTCTGGACCATCTCAGGACCCAAATAACTCCTCTCACCCGTCTCATCCCAATGGATAGGTGATCTGCACTTCCTTCCATAAAGCATCTCATACGGAGCCACTCCGATAGTCGCATGATAACTGTTGTTGTACGAAAACTCAATCAAAGGAAGATACTTACTCCAAGATCCCCCAAAATCTAGCGCACAGGCTCGTAGCTTGTCTTCCAGTATCTGAATCGTCCTCTCAGACTGTCCATCTGTCTGAGGATGATAAGCGGTACTAAACCGTAACTGCGTGCCCATAGCCTTCTGTAGACTCTCCCAAAACTTGGAGGTGAAGGTGGGGTCTCTGTCGGATACTATCGACCTCGGAGCCCCATGAAGTCGAACAATTTTCTTCACATATAACTCGGCATACTGCTCAACAGTATAAGTTTTCCTAACTGGTAGAAAGTGGGTAGACTTGGTATACCTATCCACAATCTCCCACACCAAGTCATGCTATCCCACAGTCTTCGGCAAGCCAACCACGAAGTCCATGGTAATATCTTCCCACTTCCACTTTGGAATCCCTAATGGCTGCAGCAACCCAGTTAGCCTCTGATGTTCAGCTTTGACCTGCTGACACGTTAAGCACTTGGCCACAGAATCCACCACATCCATCTTCATGCCCAACCACCAATACAAAGCTCTCAGATCTTGGTACATCTTCGTCGTACCTGGATGTAAGGAATAGGGAGTGGTATGCGATTCGTCTAAGATCTCCCGCCGGATATCAGAATCCATCAGAACACAGATTCGTCCCTTGTACTTCAATAACCCCATCTCTGAGATTGAGAAGTCCTTAGCCACCCCGACTAAGACGTTCTCCCTATGACCTCTCAACTGGGAATCTTTCCCCTGTGTCTCCTTGATCTTCTCAAGGAGTATAGACTGAAGAGTGATGTTGGCTAACCGACCAACCACCAACTCTATACCTGCTCGGGTAATCTCCTCTGCTAGCTTATCAGATATTTGTCTTGAACTGAACAACTATCCTGGGCCTTTTCGATTCAATGCATCAGCCACTACATTAGCCTTCCTAGGATGGTATAGGATATCACAATCATAATCCTTAACCAACTCCAGCCACCGTCTCTGGCGCATATTAAGATCCTTCTGAGTAAAGAAGTACTTCAAACTTTTATGGTCGGTGTATATCTCGCACGTCTCACCATATAAATAATGTCTCCAAATCTTAAGCGCGAATACCACTGCTGCCAACTCTAGATCATGCGTGGGATATATCTATTCATACTCCTTTAATTGTCTCGATGCATAGGCTATCACCTTACCAGCTTGCATCAGCACACACCCTAAACCCTGTTTGGAAGCATCACAGTAAACCACAAATTTCTCATTATCTGTCAACAAACTCAACACCGGCGCAGTGATCAGTCACCGCTTCAATTCTTTAAAATTGTTCTCACATCTGTCTGTCCGAGCATACTTTGTCTTCTTCTTCGTCAATTCTATCAACGGTGTAGCTATCCTGGAGAACCCCTCAACAAACCACTGATAATATCCTGCCAATCCCAGAAAACTTCTAACTTCTGGAAAGTTGCTTGGTCTAGGCCAATCTTTCACTGCCTCAATCTTGCTTGGATAAACTAGAATCCCCTCCTTACTGACGATATGGCCCAGAAATGTAACTCGCGGTAACCAGAATTTGCACTTGCTAAACTTAGCATATAAACTATGCTCCCTCAACTGCTGCAAATGTAGATGTTGCTCATGCTCTGTCTCTGACTGAGAGTGCACCAGAATGTCGTCGATGAACACAATCACGAACTTGTCTAAATAGTCCTTGAAAACCCTATTCATCATGTCCATAAAAGTTGTTGGGGCATTGGTTAATCCAAAGGACATAGCCAAGAATTCATAGTGTCCATACCTCGTGCGAAAAGCGGTCTTTGGTATGTCCTCTTCTTTGATCCTTAACTGATGGTAACCTAACCAAAGATCAATTTTAGAAAACATTATACTTCCCTGTAACTGGTCAAACAAATCTTCGATCCTAGGCAGTGGGTACTTGTTCTTAATAGTCAACTTGTTTAGCTCCCTGTAGTCAATAAACATCCTAAGAGATCCATCCTTCTTCTTAACGAACAACCCTGGAGCACCCAACGGTGAGAAACTCGGTCTGATGAAACCCAAGTCTAGTAGCTCCTGTAACAGAATCTTCAACTCCTTCAATTCTGCCAGAGCCATTCTGTAAGGTGTCCTGGATACTGGCTCTGCCCATGGTGCCAACTCTACAACGAACTCAATCTCCCGCTGCGGCGGCAACCCTGGTAGATCTGCTGGGAATAAATCTGGAATCTCACATAACAATCTGGTCTCTCCCGGTCCAACCGACACAACATTGGAGGTATCCACAACACTTGCTAGGAATCCTATGCAACCTTCTTGCATCAGGTCTCTAGCCTTCAGGGCTGAAATCATAGGTACCCGCGGTCCATTGACTGTTCCCACAAACACAAAGGGTACCTCCCTTTCTGGTTCAAAAGTCACCATCCTACGGTTGCAGCTAATCGTCGCCCCATACTTCGATAACCAATCCATCCCTAGGATCATATCAAAGTCATCCATCGTAAGCTCAATCAGATCAATAGACAATTTCCTACCATCTACCTTTATTGGTAAAGCTCCAATCCATCTCCTAGTGACTACCAATTCCCCAGTTGGCAACAGAGTCTGAAAACCCCTAGCATACAAAGCACTAGGTCTACACAGCTGATCTATCACTCTAGCAGACACAAATGAATGGGTAGCTCTTGAGTCAATCAATGCAGTATACAAAGAACCAGCACTAGAAATCTGACCTGTCACAACTGAGGGGCTAGCCTCCACCTCAATCTGAGTCAAAGTAAACACTCTGGCAGGAGCGAGACTGTCACCTTGCTTCGGCTCCTCCTTCCTGGCTTGTGGGTAGTCCTTCTTCAAATGATTGGCACTCCCACAGACAAATCAGGCCCTGATCCTGCACTCACCTTGATGTCATCATCTGCACCGAGGACACACTGGAAAGCTCCTCTAGTTGTCCCCTCCGCCCTGACGACCGCTAAAAGCACCCCGTGCCCTCCTATCCGAACTGGGAGGAACAAAGGAATCTGGGGCTTTCCTCTTCTGCTCGCTGGGGCCACTGCCCCGACTGGATCCAACAAAAGGAAGCACTGTCCTCCTGGCATCGCACCTAACAGTGCTCTCTCTCCAAATCTGGTCCTCGACCCCCTTAGCTGTAAGGGCCTTATCTACAACTTGAGCATAGGTGGTAGTCTCTGGATCCAAAGTGATCTTCACGTCACGAATGATCATGACGTTCAATCCTCGTACAAATCTGTCTCTTCTTGCCGCATCTGTTGGCACTAAATCTGGCGCAAACTTCGCCAATCGATCAAATTTCAGGGCATATTCTGTCACGGTCAACCAGTTCTGAGTTAGGTTAATAAACTCGTCAACCTTCGCAGCTCGTACTGGAACACTGTAATACTCTTCATTGAAGATGTTCTTGAATTCTTTGCAGGTATTGACTGCCACATTCCTTCTCTGAACCACTACATCCCACCAGATGCGTACATCCCACCAGATGTGTGCATCTTCCCTAAACATGTAACTGGCACAAGAAACTCTCTCGTTCCCCTCAACCCTCATGAAATCCAGGATAGAGGAAACCATATTAATCCACTGCTCTGCCCGCAGTGGGTCTGGTCCACCCTCGAAGGTGGGAGGATGCTGCTTCCTAAACCTTTCATACAAAGGTTCCCACCTATTCTCCATCACAGGCTGAACCAGCACTGGCGCCACAACTTGCTGAACTGGCAACCCAGTGACCTGTGGAGGGGACTGCTTCCTCAACTGTCGAATTTCTTCTTCTATTCGTTGCAATCTTGCTTCCATTTCGGCAAACATTTGTTTCTAATTCTGTGGGGCAGGTGGAGGATCTTGACCCTGGTTGTCATCCTCGACCCTACTGCCACAGAGTCTCGATGATTGTCAAGGCATCTCAACAAATATGCCTGCAATCAACGACGCCGCTCATCAGGCATGATAACAACATCCAAAACCACCTCCCAATTAAATCAGTCAACCACAATCAACAATCCACATAGCATACTAATAGCATATAACACTCAACGGGCCATGCCCTGCCATCATGCGTATGTTAACTCATTCATCATGCTCCATATGAAATAAACAGGAAAACAGGGTATTTAAGCACATATTCAAACATATAAGTCAATTATTTCCAACCAACCCTGAGTCAAGCTTGTCACTGACAGCAAGCATACATGTTTGGTTAATCTCCAGGAACCATAAACCTTGGCTCACTCTGATACCAAGTTGTAACGCCCTACTACCTTAGAGTCGTTACTAAGTGAGTTTAAAATGTGTATTTAACTAGCTAACCAAGCATTTAACTTAAAAGTTTAACTAAATTGTATTAAATTCACATAATTTGAAAATATAAACATTCATTGAAAATTATAAGCGTTTTACATTAGGGATCCCAAAAATACCGATTATAAATATTTACAACTCAAAACATGTTTTAGGTCAATTAAACGACAAAATAGAATTCAGTACAAGCATCTCCAAAAAATAACCCTGGTCGTGGCAGCCAGGCAGACCAGACATGTACGTGTCGCCTCACGCTCTTCGTACTCATGGTTTGCCAATCTTCCCCTTGCCCTTACCTGCACCACAGAGCACCCGTGAGCCGAAGCCCAGCAAGAAAACTCCACATAAATAGATAACATATGCATGCCAATCACACAGCATAAGGAAAATTCGCCAACAGGCTAGACACACATACGGTCGTGCCATCCCAGGCGCTTTACCAGGCCCTGGGTTCGCGGCCCATACTGTAAGGATATCCCAGGTATCCTTTAGGGTCTTACCCTGGCATCTCACACTCTGCGTGCTAAACGCTGCTCCCGGCCCCTTGCCGCTCTTGGTCTTCGCCGTTCTCGGCCCTTGCCATTCTCGGCCTTCACCATTCCCGACTCTTGCCGATCATTCACATATCTTCATACATAGAACAATTATTCAAACACTTAAACATGTATTAACATAACCAATGGGCTACGCCCTGGACATAACCATATAGGGCAGTGCTCTGCAACACAACTATGGGGCATTGCCTTGCTCTATGGGTACAACGGTTTTCTTACCTGTGTCCCGAGCTTATTGAGCACCAAAATCTCGAGCATGGTCCTCTAACCCGAGCCTCGCTGAAAACCTAGTCACAACACATACATATCACTCTCATTACTAACAAATTTATAATCATCCCTCGGAACCAATCCCGAGCTCTCGAGACCTCCCGTTTCCCCCCACAAGGTAGCGGAAGCATCCCCGTGCCCCCTGAGCCAAAACCCCAAAATTACATTTTTCTCCTGCCTAGAAATTGGCCTAGCGCCGTGGCACTAACCCATAGGGGCCGCGACGCCTAGAATGGTGCCCTTCCCCTGATGCATCCTAGCGCCGCAACACGGAAGAATAGGGTCGCGGCGCCCATACGCGAACCCAGAAATCTGGGTTTTTCCCCAAACTTTTCCCGAGCCAAAACACTTCCAAATCAATACCAAGACATACCTAAGTCCCAAATTCAATTCAAAACCCCAAATAGACCATATGGCAACCAGAAAACATCAATAACAAGCCTAAACACACATTCAAACCCATGATTCACAAATTGGTTTAAAACTTCATAAAACTTAAACCAGACCTTACGAAACTTCAAAGGTGCACGAAATTCTTACCTCAAACTGAAATTCGACTCTGAGCTTCCTCCAATTCCAACTCCAAGCTAAACCCCTTTGATTCCCAAGCTGAATTCTCAAAATAACAAACCACAAATCCAGCTTTCAACTTCCATTCTCAAACTCTCAAAACATTCTTGGAAACTTAGAGAAGACAGGGATGAATTCCTTACCTTAATATGCAGAGCAATCATCTAGTTTTCCCTTGGCTTGATTCCCCTCTTGATCCCACAAAACTCCATTGATCTTCCCTCCTTCCTTCCTGGTTTCTAGTTCTCTCTAGAGCTCCCAAAACAAAATTCTTGCATAAGTCAATATGTGAGAACGTTCTAAACTTTTCCCTCAGCCAAAGCTTATCTACTTCCTAAGCCAAATGACCCAATTACCCTCATTTCTAACTTAGATTCTAGCTAATCCTCAAGGGCATCATAGACTTTTCCTTAATCTCTTGCAACAATACCACTTTCCCACTTAAAACAACTATCCTCAAGAGTTACCTATAGTTACCCAAGTTACCAAAGTGCCACTAACCATTTCTCAATAATTCCCATACTCAAGTTATAATGTTCCCAAAATACCCCGAGACTCCTCCCGAGCATGGTATTTAACCCCATTGTGACTTTTAGCGAAACAGCTCCCTAGGACTGTCTCGGAACGTGCATCACAAATATATCACCATTATATCACAAATATCACATTTATGCCCTCAATGGGCTAAAATTACAAATATGCCCCTAACAGCCAAATGGGGCCCACATGCATATTTAATCACATATTCATTTAGTTCACGTATTAATACAATATAACAATTATTGCCCCATAGGCACGCTAATCAATGCCCCAAGCCTTATTAGCAAATTTGGGTCATTACACTAGTCCCTCAATAGTGATAGGCCAGCTTTCTAGCGCTGGCTCTTCATATATTGTATTGATTGACTCTGGTGCTACACATTCTTTTGTATTCAGTAAGGTGATCGATAGATTGTGTAGGTCTAGTGAGTATTATACTGTGGAGTTTTGAACTATATTGCCTATAGGGGAGCTGGTAGTTTCTAGGAGATGGATTAGAACACTGCCAGTGATGGTGGATAGTAGATTTGATTGAGTTGAGTATGGATGCTTTCCAAATAAGATTTTGGGGATGGATCGGCTAGTCAGATACGGGGCCACTATAGACTGCAGGAAGAAGATGGTGACTTTTGAACATGAGGGTAAGGACCTCTTTGTTTTTGTGGGTGCTATGCATGGACTACGCATTCCTATGGTATAAATGTTGAGGGCTAGGGACCTATTACAAGGAGGTTGTATTGGCTTTCTAGCTAGTGTGGTGGATACCACTAGGGTTATGCAGTGGGGCCGGAAGAGACTAGATTGGTATGTGAGGTCTTGGACATGTTTCCTGAGGACTTACTAGGATTGTCGCCGCATAGGGAGATTTAGTTCATCGTCGAGTTAGCGCCAGGTACAGAGCCATTGTGGAGGGCACCATGTAGGACGGCTCCGGCAGAGTTAAAGGAATTGAAGATATAGTTACAGGAGCTTCTAGACTTGGGATTTATTAGACCTAGCTTCTCACCAGGGGTGCTCCAGTTTTATTTGTGAAGAAGAAGGATAGGACTCTGAGAATGTGTATAGACTACAGGGAGTTGAACAAGTTGACTGTCAAGAACAAGTACCCCTTACCGAGTATAGATGACCATTCGATCAGTTGCAGGGTAAGACAATATTCTCGAAGATTGATCTTTGATCTGGTTATCACTAGTTGAGGATCAAGGACGAGGATATTCCAAAGATGGCCTTCCGTATGAGGTATGGGCATTATGAGTTCTTGGTCATGTCATTTGGTTTGACCAATGCCCCAGCAGCGGTTATGGATTTAATGAATAGAGTATTCTAGGATTTCTTGGATCAATTTGTGATTATCGTCATCGATGACATCTTAGTTTACTCCAATTCAGAGGCAGAGCATGAGCAACATCTCCGACGGGTATTACAGAGATTGAGAGAGCATTGGTTGTATGCTAAGTTTAAGAAGTGTGAGTTCTGGCTACCAGAAGTGACATTCCTTGGACACATAGTTAGTAGAGATGGGATTAAGGTAGATTTAGCCAAGGTAGAGGCAGTTAGGGATTGGCCAAGGCTAAGGAACGCCTTGGAGGTTACAAACTTCCTTGGAATAGCAGGAGATTATAGGCGGTTCGTAGAAGGGTTTTCAAAGATTTTTGTACCATTGATTGAATTGACACGGAAGAATCTGAAGTTCATCTAGTCAGAAAAGTGTGAGGGTAGCTTTGAGGAACTAAAGTTGTGACTAATTAATGCTCCTATGTCGAGTCTCCCTTCGGAGGGAGGGAAGTTTATGGTGTATTGTGAAGCATCGACACTGGGATTGGGGTGCGTGTTGATGTAGAATGAGAAAGTTATTGCCTATGCATCACAACAGTTGAAGGATTATGAACAGTGGTATCCTACCCATGATTTTGAGCTGGCAGCAGTGGTATTCACACTGAAAGTTTGGCGACATTACTTGTATGGGGAGAAGTGCGAGATATACACCGATCATAAGAGTTTGAAGTATTTCTTCACCTAGAAGGACTTAAACATGAGACAGAGATGTTGGCTGGAGTTGGTGAAGGACTATGACTGTGATATTCTTTATCACCCAAGAAAAGCCAATGTAGTGGTAGATGCGTTGAGCCGGAGGGGCCCGCGACAGTTGTTTAGTTCAAAGTAGATATCGAAGGAGTTAGCAGGAGAGATGGCTAGAGCAAGGATAGAGATGATTGTGGGCCGATTGGCCAATATTACTTTATAATCTACCCTCCTAGGAAGGATAAGAGAGGGTCAGTTGGATGATGCACATTTGCAGGAGGTTAGAGGGAATGTCTTAGCTGGAATAGCTAAGGATTATTTTATTTCAGAGACGGGTTTACTACAATATAAAGATCACGGATCTGTGTTCCGATGGATATGGGGATTAGACAAGGGATACTTGATGAATCCCATACCACACCATATTCACTCCATCCAGGCACCATGAAGATGTACCAGGATCTACGGACTTTATATTGGTAGCCTGGGATGAAGAGGGACGTGGTTGAATACGTGGCCAAGTGTTTGACCTATCAGCAGGTAAAGGCTGAACATCAGCGACCAGTGGGGTTGCTACAGCCTTTGGGTATTCCCGAGTGGAAGTGGGAATTCGTTACTATGGATTTCTTGGGAGGTTTGCCTCGGACAGTGGGGCAACATGACTCGGTGTGGGTGATAGTAGACAGATACACCAAGTCAGCTCACTTTCTGCCAGTGAGGACGACCTATACTATGGATCAGTAAGTAGAGTTGTATGTGAGGGAAATTGTACGTCTCCTGGGGTTCCTAAATCTATAGTATTAGACCAGGATCCCATATTTACCTCCAAGTTTTGGGGTGGGTTGTAGAAGGCTATGGGAACTCAACTGAAGTTCAGTACAACCTTTCTTCCTTAGACAAACGGACAGTCTGAGAGGACAATTTAGATACTAGAGGACATGCTTAGAGCATGTGTGTTAGACTTCGAGGGGTCTTGGAGTAAGTACCTTTCATTGATTGTGTTTTCGTACAACAACAACTATCAATCAACGATTGGAGTAGCTCCATACGAGATGTTATATGAAAGGAAATGTAGATCGCCCATTCATTAGGATGAGATAGGGGAAAGGAAGTATTTGGGACTCGAGATGGTTTAGAAGACTAATGAAGATATTGAGAAGATCTGAGCTCGAATGCTCGCCTTGCAAAGCAGACAGAAAAGATACGCTGATCCTAAGCGTAGGGACGTGGAGTTCCAGGTTGGGGACCACATGTTTCTGGAAGTTTCACCTTTGCAAGGGGTGAGGAGATTTGAGAAAAAGGGCAAGCTGAGCCCTAGGTTCGTAGGACCTTTTGAGATCCTGGAGGGGATCGGGCAGGTAGCCTATAGATTGGCTCTGCCACCGTCGTTATTAGGAGTTCACGACACATTCCACATCTCTATGCTTTAGAAGTACATCTCAAATATGACTCATATTTTGGGATATGAGGGTCTAGAGCTACAGACCGATTTATCGTACGAAGAGCATCCAATTCAAATCTTAGACAGAAAAGATAAGGTTATGAGGAACAAGACGATTCCTTTAGTCAAATTATTATGGAGGAATAGCAAGGTCTAGGAAGCAACCTGGGAGCTAGAGTCAACTATGCGGGATCAGTATCCCTAGTTATTTAGGTAAGTTTCGACGATGAAATTCTCAGTAGGAGGGGATAGTTGTAACGACCCAAAAATGCTAATAGGGTTTGGCACCTGGATTAACGTGCTGGGAGGGCCTAATTGGATATGTGTATGTGATTACGTGATTTAAATGTGTGACTATGTGGCATGCATGATATATATGATGATGTGAATATAGTATATGCATGTTTATGAGCATTAGATATGCATGTGGGCCCTTTATTGTTTATAAGGGTATATATGTAATTTTGGCCCGTTAAGGGCATAAACGTGATTATATGTGTTAAATGGTTGAGACCACATTATTATGTGGATATATTTTGCAGTATACGGCTTGAGACGATCCTAGTGAGCGAATTAGCAAAATAGTCACAGCAGGGAATAAAACCCGGCTCGGGGTGAGCTTAGGGGTATTTAGGGAAGTTCAGTGTATATTTGGAATTTATTGAGTAACGAGTAAGTATCTGGTGATTAATGGGGCATGACAAGATTAATTAGGAATTGGTAGGGTGACTCGAGGAATTAGCGGGAATTGGGATAAATGATTGTTATGCCCTTTTTGGGTGATAGAGGAGGCTGGGTTTATTAGAGGGGTATTTCTATCTTGGGATTAGGTATATCCTTAGACACTTTATAATTTACCAGAATTACTAGTAATCACTAAGGAACCTCTCAGCCCCCTTTCTTCCTCTCAATCACGCTCACTCTCTCTCCCTCTTCTTGTGCCTTGAAGCTAAGGGAAGTTTGAAGGAAAAGTCAGGGAAACTAAGCTTGGATTTGAGCTGGAAACTAGGTGAAATTAAGCTAGGAATAATTAAGTGATTGTTGAGGATCTAAGCTGCAAGCTAAGGTAAGATTCTAAGTTTTAATTCCTGAATTATGGTTGGGTTTAGATAGGTTCAAAAATGCTTGGATTAGCTTTAGGTTTTGGGATTTTAGGTAGTTTAAGCTGGTATGATAAGTTACATATGTTGTTTGTGATGAGTTACTAGGTGTTTTGGGTTCAATTTTGGTGTTAGTACATATTTGAGGGGAAATCTTCTAAATTGGTTCAGAGGAATCGTTGGAAAACCCAAGGAATTCTGGGTTCACGGGGGCGCGTCGCAACCCAGTTCATCGGCGTCGCAGCCCGCGTGCCCCAGATGGCCCTGAGAGGGCTACTGACTGTAGGGCGGGCCGCGACCCTAAGGGGCAAGTCGTGGCCTGCCTCCCCCAGATTCAAGAGGCCATGCCTCTGACTTGAGGTGCACCACGACCCTTAGGGTCAGGTCGCGGCCCACCTAGGCAATTTTTCCCTAGGGTTGTTTTTAGTCTTCGAGAGGCTCGGGGATTAAAACCTATGCATGGAGGAGTAATCTAGACACAAGGTGCAGGAAGCACCATCTAGGCGAGTGCCGGGCCAAGGCTTGTTACTTGTGCGGGGTGGTTGGACACCTCAAGAAAGATTGCCCAACACTGAAAAAGGAGGAACCAGGGAAGGTGGACAGCTTGACTATAGCTCGAGTGTTCACCTTGACACATGCAGAGGCCGAGGCTAGTCCCTCGGTAGTGATAGGTCAGCTCTCTAGTGTTATCTCTTCATATATTGTATTGATTGATTCTAGTACTACAGATTCGTTTGTTTCTAGTAAGGTAATTGATAGATTGTGTAGACCTAGTGAGTATTATATTGTGGGGTTTGGGACTATACTGCCTACAGGGGAGCTGGTAGTTTCTAGGAGATGGATTAGAGCACTGCTAGTGATGGTGGATAGTGGGGAACTATCAATAGATTTGATTGAATTGAGTATGGATGATTTTGACATGATTTTGGGAATGGACTGGCTAGTCAGATATGGGGCCACTATAGATTGCAGGAAGAAGATGGTGACTTTTGAGCCTAAGGGCGAGGACCCCTTTGCTTTCATGGGTGTTGTGCATGGACCCTGCATTCCTATGATATCAGTACTGAGGGCTAGAGACCTATTACAAAGAGGTTGTATAGGTTTTCTAGCTAGTGTGGTGGATACCACTAGAGTTATGCCAGTGGGGCCGGGAGAGACCAGATTAGTATGCGAGTTCTTGGATGTGTTTCTTGAGGATTTACCAAGACTGCCTCCGCACAGGGAGATTCAGTTCATTATCGAGTTGGCGTCGGGTACAAAACCATTGTCAAGGGCACCATATAGAATGGCTCCAGCAGAGCTAGAGGAGTTGAAGATATAGTTGCAAGAGCTTCTTGAATTAGGGTTTATCAGACCTAGCTTCTCACCATGGGGTGCTCCAGTCTTATTTGTGAAGAAGAAGGATGGGACACTAAGAATGTGTATAGACTACAAGGAGTTGAACAAGTTGACCATCAAGAACAAGTACCCCTTAGCAAGGATCGATGACCTGTTTGATCAACTGCAGGGAAAGACGGTATTCTCAAAAATTGATCTTCGATCTGGTTATCACCAGCTAAGGATCAAGGACGAGGATATTCCGAAGATGACCTTTCGAACGAGGTATGGGCATTATGAGTTCCTGGGCATGTCGTTCAGTTTGACCAATGCCCCAACAACATTTATGGATCTGATGAACACGGTATTCGAGGACTTCTTGGATCAATTTGTGATTGTCGCCATCGACGACATCTTAGTTTACTCCTGTTCAAAGGAAGAGCACAAACAACATCTCTGACAGGTATTATAGAGATTGAGAGAGCATCGGTTGTATGCTAAGTTTAAGAAGTGTCAGTTCTGGCTACCGGAAGTGACATTCCTTGGACATATCATTAGTGGAAATGGGATTAAGGTAGATTCGGCCAATGTTGAGGCAGTTAGGGATTGGCCAAGGCCAAGGAACGCCTTGGAGGTTAGAAGTTTCCTTGGATTAGTAGGTTATTACAGGCGATTCATGGAAGGGTTTTTGAAGATTGATGCACTAATGAAAGAATTAACACGGAAGAATCTAAAGTTCACCTGGTCAGACAAGTGTGAGAATAACTTACATGAACTGAAGCGATAGCTGATTACTGCTCCTGTGTTGAGTCTTCCTTTGGATGGAGGGAAGTTTGTAGTGTATTGTGACGCATCGAGGTTGGGGTTGGGATGCGTGTTGATGCAAAATGAGAAGGTTATCGCCTATGCGTCATGGCAGTTGAAGGATTATGAGAAGCGATATCCTACCCATGATATCGAATGAATTGGTAGAAGAGATGACCAGGGCTAGGACAGAACTGGTTGTGGGCCGGTTAGCCAATATTACTTTATAGTCTACCCTCCTAGAAAGGATAAGAGAGGGTTAGTTGGATGATGCATAATTGTAGGAGGTTAGAGGGAAAGTCCTAGCTGGAGTGGCTAAGGATTATTCTATTTCAGAGACAGGTTTACTACGGTATAAGGGTCAGATCTGTGTTCCGAAGGATATGGGTATTAGACGAGAGATACTTGAAAAATCCCATACTACACCATACTCACTCCATCCACGCACCATACATATGTATCAAGAGCTACAGACTTTATATTCGTGGCCTGGGATGAAAAAGGACATAGTTGAATATGTGACCAAGTGTTTAACCTGTCAGCAGGTGAAGGCTGATCATCAACGACCAACAGGGTTTTTACAGCCTTTAAGTATTCTCGAGTGGAAGTGGGAAGACATTACCATGGATTTTGTGGGAGGTTTACCCAAGAAAGTGGGGCTACATGACTCGGTGTGGGTGATAGTAGACATGTACACCAAGTCAGGTCACTTTTTACCAGTGAGAACGTCCTATACTGTGGATTAGTAAGCGGAATTGTATGTGAGGGAGATTGTACGTCTCCATGGGGTTCCTAAATCTATAGTATCAGACTAGGATCCTATATTTTCCTCCAAGTTTTGGGGTGGGTTGCAGAAGGCTATGGGAACTCAACTGATGTTCAGTACAACCTTTCATCCTTAGATAGTGAACAGTCTGAGAGAACAATTCAGATATTGGAAGACATGCTTAGAGCGTGTGTATTGGACTTTGAGGGGTCTTGGATAAGTACCTTCCGTTGATCAAGTTTTCATACAACAATAATTATCAATCAATGATTGGAGTAGCTCCATACGAGATGTTGTATGGAAGGAGATGTAGATCGCTCATGCATTGGGATGAGATGGGTGAGAATAAGTATTTGGGACCAGAGATGGTTCAAAAGACTAACGAAGCTATTGAGAAGATCCGAGCTCGAATGCTCACCTCGCAGAGCAGACATATTAGCTACGTTAATCCTAAGCGTAGGGACGTGGAGTTCCAGTTAGGGGACCACGTGTTTCTGTGAGTTTCACCATTACAAGGGGTGAGGAGGTTTGGGAAAAAGGGCAAGCTGAGCCCTAGATTTATAGGACCTTTCGAGATCCTAGAGAGGATCAAGCAGGTAGCCTATATATTGGCCCTGTCACCATCGTTATCAGAGGTTCACGGTGTATTCCACATCTCTATGCTTCGGAAATACATCTTAGATACAACTCATGTGTTGAGATATGAGGATTTGGAGTTACAGACAGATTTGTTGTATGAAGAGCAACCAGTTCAGGTCCTAGAGAGGAAAGATAAGGTTTTGAGGAACAAGACGATTCCTTTAGTCAAGATATTATGGAGGAATAGTAAGGTCGAGGAAGCGACCTGGGAGCTTGAGTCATCTATGCGGGATCAGTATCCCAGTTTATTCAGGTGAATTTCGAGGACAAAATTCTCAGTAGGAGTGGATAGTTTTAACGACCCAAAAATGCTAATAGGGTTTGGTGCCCTGATTAGTGTGCCAAGAGGGTATGATTGGATATGTATGAGATATGTGATTTAAATGTGTGACTACGCGATATGCATGACTTATATGATGATGTGATTATATTATATGCATGTTTATGAGCACAAGATATGCATGTGAGCCCTTTATTGTTTATAAGGGCATATCTATAATTTTGGCCTGTTAGGGCATACATGTGATTATATGTGATAAATGGTTGAGATCACATTATTATGTGGATATATATATAGCAGTACACGACTCGAGATAATCCTAGTGAGCGGATTAGTGACATAGTCACAACAGAGTTTAATACCCGGCTTGGAGTGAGCCTAGGGGTATTTTAGGAACTTAGAATATATTTTGGGGTTTATTGAGTAACGGATAAGTATTTGGTAATTAGTTGGGCACAACGAGATTAATTGGCAATTTGTAGGATGACTAAAGGATTAGCGGGAAACGGGAGGGGGCGGAATGACCATTTTACCCCAAGAGACAACTAGAGGGCTGGGGAAAAACTTAGGGGCAATTTGGTGTTTGTTTAAGCAAGGGATATACTCAGAACTCTTAGGGAAAAACCAGAATGTAGTGGAACTCATTTGAAATCTCTCACTCTCCCACATACACATTTCTTTTCCTCTCTCTAGAACAAAGGGGAGCCTCTAAATTTTGAAGGAGAAGCTAAGGGAACAAGCTGGGAATTGACCTAAGTTTGGACTGAGAAGAACCTAAGGAGTTAAGGCTAGATGTGGACAGAGTCTAGCTGGGCGATTCAAGCTATCAATTCAAGTAATAACCTAACCTATGATTATTGAATTCTGTTGAAATGATTATGAGCTTAGAGCCTGCATGAGAATGATTTTTAAGGCTGATCTTTGGTATTAGGGTGAGTAAGAATTGCTTATAAGATTTGATATGATGTTTAGGTTATAAAGATAAGAATTATGGGTTCAGTTATGAGTTTGGCTGAAGGTTTGGTTTGAATTTTAAGGCTTGGACTCGAGGGAAACGCTGGAAAATAGGGTGGCATTTCTGGGTTTGGGGCCTCGGGTCACGTCCCTATTCTTCAGGCATCGCAGCCCGTGTGCTTGAAGTGGCTGGGGTGACTCTGATTCGTTAGGCGCGCCGCAACCCAGGGGGGTACAAGTCACGGCCTCTGTCCTCCAGAAAGGAGGGCTAGGCCTCTGTCTAAGGGGCGAGTCAAGGCCCTTATGGGCAAGTCACGACTCTAAATTGAAAATAAAGGGAGCTTAGGGTTCTAGGCTCAAGGAGGCACGGGGTTTCAAACCTAAGCGCTCGGGATGAATTCTACTACCCGCTTTAGTAGAATTTGAGGTTTCGGAGGCTAGTATTTATTTCCAAAATGTTTATTTGGATTAGAGATTGATAACAATCCATGGTTATTTGTGACTATGATTATCTTTAAGGTTCAAGGCTAAGGATCGTGCTTGGGACTGCTCTTTATTTTTGCTCGGGATTCGAGGTAAGAAAACTGTACTCATGTGGTTGTGTTTGGGACGAAGGTTCCCTGTAATTGAATATATGTATTGTGTGACTGTATGGCTGTTGTATGCAATATGAAATTATGACCTAAGGGTGTTGGGGCTGATGATAAGCGTATTGAACGCAACTCGACCTTAGTGAGCCGGGATCAGCTATATAACCAGAGGGCTCGGCCTAAGGGCGCCGACATCTAATTGTTTGTGTTATTAATCAAAATATATGTTCAAAGTATATGTTTATTGCTGTATAGCTTTATATTTGTATTCTGCTTAATAATTGAATTAGTTGGATTAAAGTTGATTGATTGCTACTATTACTATATGTGTTTGTTGTTCATGGTTTTCTTCTTAGGCCTTGGCTCATGGAAGCTACGTGGTGCAGGTAAAGGCAAAGGGAAACTAGACCAACCATGAGTTGGAGAGCTCTGGGGGCAAAGTGTACATCGTCAGCTGCTCGACTGCCACTGTCGAGGGAAAGTTACAGGAATAGAGCTCTAAATTATATTTTTCCATTAGACTGGATTTTGTTGTATCATCTTTTGAGAGTTTTTTTTACCGCATTAACCATGTTTTTGGGATCCCATGTAGCAAACATTTGTTTTAATGAAAATTAACCGTTTATGATCAAAATCTTGTAACCCTAACCTGTTAATTGACTTTAGAATCACATTTATGTTTAAACGACTTGATTAGCAAGTCTTGCACTATTTTAAAATACACAGTGTAACAGTCTTGGTTATCCAGGGTGTTACATAAGGGGTAGTGTGAGATTCATCCAGAATCTCTCGTCTGATCCCAGTGTCCATCAGAACACAAATCTGATCTTTGTACCTCAATAAACCCATGTCTGACACTGTATAGTACTTAGCTACTCCATCTAGGACGTCCCCTCTAATCTTTCCCAACTGTGGGTCACACAACTGTTTATCTTTGATCCTCTCTAAAATAGTAGACTGCAGGGTGATGTTGGATAACTGGCCCACCACTAGCTCAATACCTGATCTAATCATATCCTTTTCCAACTCCTTAGATATATGTCTCGCACTGTATAATTGTCCCGAACCCTTACAGCTTAAGGCATCTACCACCATGTTGGCTTTCCCTGGGTGATACAAGATCTCACAGTCATAATCCTTCACCAGCTCTTATCAACGCATCAGTGTATAGCTCACACTTCTCACCATATAAGTAATGTCGCCACACCTTCAGTGCAAAAACCACTGATGCAAGTTCTAGATCATGTATGGGGTACCTTTACTCATATTCCTTCAATTGACGTGATGCATAGGCAATCACCTTTCATGTCTGCATAAGGACACAACCTAAACCCTGTCTTGAGGCATCACAATAAACAAAAACTTGTCCTGATCTGTAGGAAGACTCAGAACTGGAGCGGTGATCAGATTCTTCTTCAGTCTCTGGAAGTTGTCCTCACATCTGTCTGACCATATAAACCTTTGATTCTTGTGTGTCAAGTCTATCAGTGGTGACACAATCTTGGAAAACCCCTCCACAAAGCGTCTGTAATAACTTGCTAATCCTAAGAAACTTCTTATCTCTGAAGCATTCTTCGGCCTTGGCCAATCTCTGGCTGCCTCATCTTCACTGGATCAATCATAATTCATTTTTTACTGACTATGTGACCAAAGAAAGTCACATGTGGTAACAAGAACTCACACCTTTTGAACTTCACATATAGCCTATGTTCTCTCAGCCTCTGTAGCACTAATCTGAGATGTTTCCCGTGCTCTATCTCTGACTGAGAGTACACTAGTATATCATCGATAAAAATGATCACAAACCAATCCAGGTAATCTTTGAACACTCTGTTCATTAGATCCATAGATGTTGCAGGGGCATTACTCAATCCAAATGATATCACCAGAAACTCATAATGCCCATACCTGGTGCAAAAAGCTACTTCGATATCTCTTCCTCTCTAATCCTCAGATGGTGATAACTAGATCGAAGATCTATCTTGGAGAATATTGTCTCACTCTGTAATTGATCAAACATATCATAAAGCCTTGGTAGAGGATACTTGTTCTTGATAGTTAACTTGTTCAGTTCTCTATAATCGATACACATCCTCAGAGAACCATCTTTCTTCTTCACAAAGAGAACTGGTGTGCCCCATGGCGAAAAACTAGGCATAATAATACCCAAGTCTAATCATTTTTGTAACTGAACCTTTAGTTCCTTTAGCTTTGCCGGAGCCATTCTGTACGGCGCCCTAGACACTAGTTTCGTCCCTGGTGCCAACTTAACCACAAAATCTATCTCCCTGTGTGGAGGTAATCCTGGCAGATCCTCTCGAAACACATCTAGAAACTCACACACCAATATGGTCTATCCTGATCCCACTGTCACGACCTTAGTGGTATCCACCACACTAGCTAAGAATCCTATGCATCCCCCAGCAATAGGTCTCTAGCTCTATGTACAGATATCATAGGTATATGGGGTCCATGCACAATGCCAACAAAAACAAAGGGATCCTCAACCTCAGGCTCAAAGGTTACTGTTTACCCAAAAACGGCTGCTGATGATGTGGCAAGGATTTCTCACACGTGGTTGACACGTGGCAGAGTCAAAATAAGGCGGTGCTGTTCGATTATCGACTAGCTACACATTGCTTCATCAAGCTTGACTATTAGATATGACAAGGCTGGTCGTATGATTCAGTTTATTTCCTTCTAAAGATTGTAATCTTGTAATAACTACGTTGATTATTTCCTCTTTATTGCCTTGCTACACGGATATTAAGGATAGTTAAGGCCCATTGGCCCATGTAACCCCCCTTGAGCCTATAAATATGCATGAAATAGCTCAAGGAGGGGACTTTTGGCCTTTGAATCTTTTTCCTGAATATTGAGAGAGAGCATATAGTGCGATTATCCATCGTCTTGTTGTAATTCTCCCAAGGTTTGTGAAACTCAAGAACCCTAGTTCTTTGATCATAGCATTGGAATTCAATATTAATAATAACACTAAGTGGACGTAGATCATTACCATTTACTGGGGCCGAACCACTATAAATCATTTGTATTTGTTCTTTATCATTATATTAAACTCTTATTTATCATCTCATTTCCTATCGTATTTTTGATTCCGTGTCGTTAGCCAAATCGAGGGTCAACATTCTGGTGCTTTCATTGAGAGATTGATCAAAAAGCTGTAAGAAAATCTAATGGCAAAGACATCCAAGAGAGCTGGACAGACCGCTGGCGCTGCATCATCCCAACCTCCTCCCCCAAATGTGGCTGAGAATGAACCACATTTAGAGTTTGAAGAGGAGGAGTTAGATTCGGAAACGCTAAAGGCAACACTGGAGGTGTTGCAAGACGAGTTGGCTAATCTGAGGGCCAATCAGGAGAACGTAGCGGAGACAATGGCGCTGTAGCAGAGAGAAATTGAACGTTAGCGCCAGGAGATGAGTGAATGGTAGGCGGACATGGACTATCGGTAGAAGGATGCCATGGCCGCTCTTGAAGTAGCCATCCAATTGGCTCGAAGTCAGGCTGCACCGGCCTCTCAACCAGATCAGCCACCGAGTGTGCCACCTAAGAGGGCTCCTAATCCTAGTCCTTCGCTCCAGCCAGCAAGCCCTCAAAGGCCATAGCAGTCACCTATGGCTCAGGATGATGTCCCAGCTAGGGATCCTGAGCAGCAGCCTCCATCTCAGGCTGATCGAGGCAATCCCTAGCGCCAGAGGCAGAATAGAGCTGGGCAGCCGCTCCGCAGCCCTAGACGCTCAGGGGACGAAGAACCAAATCCACCGAGCAGGGGGCAGCGTCCTTCTGCCAACAGAAGGAATTATGAGTCGGGCTCTGCGGTCAGGGGTCCCCCATGTCATAGTAATGCCCAGGGACCCAACGACCAGTGCAAGCCCCCTGAGGCTCGGGAGATACCAGCTCGAGGAGGAAATAGCGTGAACAGTCGGTCACGCCTTAGTCAGCCACAGTTTAGAGATGGCCATGACTATAATGAAGCTGATTCCGGTAGAGGAAATGCTGGTCGGAGGAATGAGGGAAAAGGTGGAGGCAGAAGCCCCCCACCTAGAGAAAATAGGCCAGCAAGCCATAACGCTGGGGGGCAACCCAGGCAACAAAACATCTTTGATTGACTAGGAGTTAGTGAGCAGAGACGCAGGGATGATGATTTGAGGGACGTACTCAACGACCATCATGAAAGGCATGATGAGTACGCTCCCCCGGCATCGGTTGCCCCAGCGATCCCAGAAGCGGTTCAGGCTCAAATTGACAGCCTGAACCAGGCAGTACAACAGCTAGTCGGGGGAAGAACGTCCCACATAGAGTATGATAGGAGGAGGGGCACTCCATTTGTACAAAGGATTGTTGCAGCTGAAACCCCCAGTAAATTCAAGATGCCGACACTGCCTAACTTTGATGGGTACGGAGACCTAGTATCTCACATTAACAAATTTGAGATACAAATGGATATACAGAAAGTGTCAGAAGATGCTCGCTGCAGGATCTTCCCCGCGACACTATTTAACACCGCCCAGGAGTGGTTCTTTAAGTTCCCTCCTTCTAGTATAGTATCTTGGGAGATGTTCGTGAAGGAATTTTACTGAAAATTCTATGCGGGTTGCGTACACCCCACAGAGGTAAACCAGCTGGTCGAGATACGCCAAAAGGAAGGAGAGCCCTTAAAGGAGTATGTCCAGCGTTTCTTGCGAGCGGCCGCTGGAACCAAGACAGTGGGTGATGAAGGTAAGATGATGGCCGTAATTGTTGGGGTTAGGCATCATTCACCCCTCTGGAGTAGCCTAAGAAAGAATGGGAGTAAGAAGTACCCAACAGTTTTTGGATCGGGCTGATCGATATTTCAAGCTCGAGGACGCGATTTCCAATGAGGGGAAATTGCCAACGAAGGACAAGGGGCCAAAGGAAGAACCCGCCAAGGCCGCCAACGGGTCGGAGAAACTCAATGGCAACAACAAGGGCAACGGGAATGGCAATGGTAGGAATGGTGGAAAATGGGCGAGCAATGAACCCTCAGCTTCTGAGAATAAACGCCCCAAGGGCAATCGATACGAGCCAAGATTCACCAACTACACGGCACTTGTCGAAAGTCGAGCGGAAGTCTACCAAGCGACCAACTCTAACGTGCCTTATAAATGATCCGCACCTATAAGGAAGGATATCTCTAAGAGAGATATGACAAAATTGTGCCATTTTCACAACAACTACGGGCATGACACTAAAAAATGCAACCAGTTGAAAGACGAAATTGAGTTCCTGATTAGGCAGGGACATCTAAGGATATATGTGCGAGCCGCATGAGGGTCTCAGCGAGAGGCTCAAGGTGGCAATGAGCAGGCGCCTGCACTCCAGCGTTCGCCACCTTTACAGCCAGCTCTTGTGGCAGGCGTTTTACTCACCATCTGCGGTGGCCCACACCTTGCAGGAGACAGTGGAAAGGCAAGGGAACGATACGCTTGAACCCTACGCCACGACCAAAACATCGAGATGATGAGTGTGGAGGATTGAGCACCAAAGAAGGCTCGGACAGAGGAGGAACTGATAACCTTCTCTGAAGACGATGCCCAGCACGTACGATTCCCACACTCCTATCCGCTGGTCGTGGACGTGCATATTGCCAACATGATGGCGAATAGGGTGTTGGTTGACACAAGAAGCTCGGTCAACATCCTCTACAAGTCTTCACTGGAGAGAATGAAGCTGTCCATCAAGGACCTGGAGCCATGCAACCAAACCATCTATGGTTTTTCTGGCGAAGGGCTCGCCCCAACTAGGTCGATTAGACTTCCAGTTACAGCAGGTGTTGCGCTTGCTAACAGGACATTACTCACTACTTTCATATAGTTGATTGTCCTTTGACATATAATGTTGTAATTGGGAGACCAATTCTGGTCGGCCTGCGAGCCGTCACTTCAATATGGCACCTTGCCATGAAATTTCCAACAGACACAGGGGTAGGATGCGTGTTGGGAAATCAGCGGGAAGCAAGGGAGTGCTACAATGCCTCGATAACTAAGGCAAAGAAAGGTGTATCGAGGGAGGGTCCCGGAAAAGAGTTGCAAATGGCAGTTGATGTACAAGCCCAATCAGGTGATAATGTCACCAAATAGGGCGTTGCCCAAAGAGAGGATAGAGACTTGGATCCTCGCTTTGGGGATTTTTAGGGAGAGATAGGGCCCATCGAGGACCTTGAAGAGGTCCAACTCGATTTCTTGGTTGCATAAAGACATGGTTGGAATAGACCCTGCAGTCATTATCCATGTCCTTAATATAGACAAAAATTTCCACCAGTACAACAAAAAAGGAGGCTGTTCAACAAAGATAGATCAAAGGCCTTGAAAGAAGAAGTCAAGAAGCTCAAGGAAAATGGATTCATCAGGGTAGCGTTTTATCCATCATGGGTCTATAATCTTGTGCAAGTTCTCAAGTCGAATGGCAAATGGCGAACATGCGTGGATTTCACAGACCTCAATAAAGCTTGCCCTAAGGACTGTTTCCCACTCCCCATGATTGACCAACTAGTCGACACAACTGCAGGGCACGAGACTCTCTCTTTCATGAATGCATACTCCGGGTATAATCAGATTATTATGCATCCTCCCGATGAGGATCACACTAGCTTTCGGACTGACCACGGGCTTTACTGTTACAAAGTAATGCCCGTCGGTTTGAAAAACGCAGGTGCGACTTACCAGTGACTGGTCAACCACATGTTTAGGGGGCTAATTGGCACAAACATGGAGTTATATGTTGACGACATGCTGGTTAAGTCGAAGAAGGCAGAAGGGCATATAGAGGATTTGCAAGAGTGCTTCAACGTCTTGAACAAATATCAGATGAAGTTGAATCCCCTTAAGTGCTCCTTCAGGGTAGGATCAGGGAAGTTCTTGGGATTTATAGTTAACTCAAGAGGAATTGAGGCCAATCCCGAGAAAATCAAGCCCTGGTCAATATGAAATCGCCAGCAAAGATCAAGGATGTTCAAAGTTTGACCAGAAGAATTGCTGCTCTGAGTAGATTTATTTCCAAATCAACGGAAAAATGCGTCCCATTTTTTAATCTACTCAGAGGCAACAAGAAATTCGAATGGACGGAGGAATGAGAGCAGGCTTTTCAAGCATTGAATACTCACATGGCGCAACCACCCATTCTATTGAAGCCGGTCGATAAGGAAACTTTGTTTGTCTACTTGGCGATCACAGAATACGCTGCTAGTGTTGTCTTAGTAAGAGAAGAAGAAGGCGTACAGAAAGTTGTTTATTATGTAAGAAAAAGGCGGTTAGCCTATTGCTTAATTTTAGCCTCTAGGAAGCTGCAGCCTTACTTTCAAGCTCACCCAATCACGGTTTTGACCGACCAGCCCTTACGACAAGTTCTTCAGAAGCCAGAAGCCGCAGGAAGATTATTGAAATGGGCAGTTGAACTTGGGCAGTTTGATATCTCTTACTTGCCACGAGTAGCAATAAAAGGGCAAGCCCTAGCTGACTTTATCGCCGAGTTCACTGGGCTCCCAGATAACGAGCATTCAGAAACACCTGAAGCACCTGAAGAACCCGAGCCTCAAAACCTAGCTCCCTCATGGAAGTTATTTATAGATGGTTCTTCTAACGAGTGCCACGTAGGAGCAGGAGTTATTTTGATAATGCCTGAAGGGCATTGATTTCACTGCGCAATCAGGTTTGACCTTACTACTTCTAACAACGAAGCCGAATATGAAGCATTGCTCGCTGGATTACGATTGGCCAGAGACATGAACATAAAGGCACTTGAAATCTACAGTGACTCTTAGCTGGTGGTAAATCAATTCATATGAGAATACCAGGCACAAGGTTTAAAGATGGTAGCTTACTTAAACAAAACAAAGGATCTATTAGCACAGTTTGACAAGTACACCCTTCAGCAAGTATCTCACGACCAAAATTCAAACGCTGATGCCTTGTCCAAGTTAGCAAGTGCGAAGGATACTGATACTCTTAGCATAGCTCCAGTTGAGCAGCTGTCTATGCCAAGCATCCAAGAAAAGGAGACTACTTTGGTGATCCAGGTGGCGGATACATGGATGGCACCATACATAGAGTATCAGACACAAGGCATGTTACCAACGGACAGAAACAAAGCCAGGACCCTTTAGCAGCAGGCTGCTAGGTATGTCTTGGTCGATGGAATCTTGTACTGAAGGGGATACTCGATGCCACTACTCAGATGTATTTCAAAAGAGAAGGCCAAAGAATTGATGAAAGAGGTACACGAAGGTTTTTGTGGGGACCACGCTGGGGGGCAAAGCTTATCAAAAAAGATCCTGAGGCAAGGGTACTTCTGGCCAACAATGAATGAAGACTCGATGGAATTTTTGCGGAGGTGTGAAAAATGCTAGAGGTTCTCCAAAATCCCACGAGCAGTCCCTAATGAGCTGAAACAGATGAAAAGTCCATGGCCATTCACAGTCAGAGGCATAGACTTGATTGGATCTCTACCCATAGGAAAGGCGGCGTCAAGTATGTTATGGTTGCCATCGATTACTTCACTAAATGGGCCGAAGCCAAGCCACTCACAACCATAACGACCAAGAAAGTGCTGCATTTTGTGGTAAAAAAACATCATATGTCACTATAGATTGCCAAGGAAAATAGTCTCATACAACGGCACGCAGTTTGATAGTAATCTGTTAATGGATTTTTGCGAACGGAATGGGATTATCAAGAGCTTTTCTTCAGTTTCTCATACCAAAGAAAATTGACAAGTCGAAGTAGTCAATAAAATACTAAAGGATACTCTGAAGAAAAGACTTGAAGAAGCTAAGGGGCATGGCCAGAACAATTTCCCGAAGCCCTTTGGTCGTACATAACTTCCCACCGAACAGCAACAGGTCATACCCCATTTTCCTTGGCTTATGGGTATGAAGCTATGTTGCCTGTTGAGTTAGATCCGCCTTCGCATCACAGAATAATGTACGATCAAGGTTCTGATAGTCAACTATTGATAGAATCCCTGAACTTAATCGATGAGAAGCGTGAGCAAGCCCAACTCCGAGTAGCTGTTTACTAGCAAAAAGTCGCCCGGTATTTCAATTCTAAATTGCATGAAAGGAAATTCAATGTCAGAGATCTAGTACTTCGAATAGTTTACCTAAACCTCCGCGACCAGGCTGCTGGAGTACTCGGACCTAAATGGGAAGGGTCATACCAGATTGAAGAAGTCCTCCATCCAGGCACATACAAACTTGCTCGCTTAAATGGAGATCTCATTCCTCGCTATTGGAATGGAGAACACCTGTGCAAGTACTATCAATAAACAATTCTTCTTAAAGAATTGGCTTGTATTAATTTTATTTTTTACAAGTTATGGAAAAGGGTTGGTCATTTTATGTGACTAATCACTTATAAGTGTAAGATCTTATTGATCACTCGTAAAGACACATTTTGTCCATTTATTACGAGAAATATAAGGGACTGTGCGCAGCCAGTCATTCTTGCCAATTATTGTATTTATTACAAGTATTTACTCATTACGTGTGTTGTTTTGCTGTATTATCGTTTTAATTCCTTTGCTCCAAGCAGTAATGTTCGAACCGGTTTTGGTCAAGGCAAGTGACTATGGACCTAAAGCTCCTCAATCACTTGGGGGGCATATAAGGCATCTAGTAAGCAAAGCATATCGAAAGGTATGTAAACACATGAGCAAAATAAGTGAAAGCATGCTAGGGTACTTAGACTATTTTTTTCAAAATTTTGTATTTTGTTAAATCAAACCAAATTACTATGCTAAGTTCGGTCATGCGAACAGATGTTATAATAAAATGCAAATATTATAATATCAAAATGAATTCTTTTACACTGCGAGCAGTGACTATTCGGATGTAATTGTTCAATAAAAAGAGAAAAGTTGTTCGTGTAGCAATAAAAGTTAAAACATAAAATTGTTTTTACATCATGACCCATAGGTCATCTAATTCAAGAATAAGAAGATAAAATTATGAAGTAGCTGGGGGGTCCTGTGGCGATTTCTGCTGCTGCTGATCGACTGCATCTCCAACCTCTTCTCGGGCGCCCTCGATACCGATCGTTAAAGAAATCTCTAGAGACTGTGGAATTGTTTCCTCTTCCAGATGAGCAATACAGCTAGCTAGCTATGCCTCCCTAATATGGTCTAGAAGATAGGAGAATTTAGCATTGGGGTTGTTTTTCCAGAACAGGTAAACACACTCGAACGTCGCCCCTTCGTAGTCTTCAAGATTGCGGGCATTCTCTTCCTCCAGAGCAGTGACTTCTTTGCGGCGTATCTCCAGCTCAGCCTTAAGCTTGTGGGCTTCCCGGTAATTTATGAGCGAGGTCTCCTTGTACTGCTCCTTAGACGCAGTGATCTTGGCAATACTCGCCTCCTTCTTTTTCAGCTCTTCTTCAATAGAAGCAATTTTGGCCTCGGTCACCTGCAACACCTCGAGGTGCTTTGCCTCAGCCTCCTTAAGGGCCTCGATGTGCTTCACCTCAGCCTCCTTAAGCGCCTCAGAATGCTTCACCTTGACTACCTTCAGCTGCTCGGCATGAGTAGCCTCGAATGCCTTGAGTTGCTCGGTGTATCGAGCCTCAGCAGCACTAAGCTCGTTAAGTCTCTTTTTGAATTGGGCAGTTAGAATCCTCGAGCATCGCCAGTCAGAAGTCATGGTAAGAACCCCCTGCGATCAGATTGAGATAAAGCTGGTAGTAGGAGCGAATTGAAAAGAAAATTCATAAAGTACAATAAAGAAAGTAACTTACAGCAAGCACTTCGTTCAGTGCGTGGTTGAAGACTTGATCAACCACCATGGAGCTAGTCTCCTGAATCGCCTCCCAGCTGCGGTGGTGCTTTGTTATTCTAGACAGCCTATCTTTGGCTGAATTGAGCACCACGCCTGTGAGGTCATCTCCCGAGGCTTCTTCTTGGCGACCAGCCGACTACTGGATGGTGGATGTTGGAGGCGTAAGGTCGGCTGGAGCTGGAGGAGGATTCTGCCCGACCGGAGACGAGGGATCTAGATTTACAGGAGGCGTCGGGGTTGCCTCTCTAGCAGGAGCTGGTGGAGGAGTTGTCTCCTTTGTGGGAGTAGGCGCAGGAGGATCGTCTGTTCGAGATTTCTTCATGGGGAGATTGCTGTAGCCCTCCCCAGACTGGCGCTTATGAGACTTTTTCTTGCTTGCTGATTTGGCGTACAAGTCAAAGGCTCGTTCGGCAAGCATGTCTGCAAAAAAGAAACAAGTGAACAGTCAGGCAATATAATAAAAGGAACTTGCTAAGTTGAGGCTAGTCGCTACACTATTTACTTTACTAGTGCTACACTCACTCTCTGGCCTGAAGAAGTCTGAATTTAAAGCAGGTGGGTATTTAAAGTTGCCATCCCCGTCAAAAAGGTGACAGGGAATAGGTATACTATCTAAAAGCGAAAAATCAGTACCGTTCTCATCTGACAACTCAAGAATAGGCTCTGAGGCCTTCTTCTTGCCCTTCCCTAGAGGAGCCGGTGCAGCAGCAGGTCGTAGGGCACCGGTTGTTTCGTTGATGGTCACCCCTGTTGCCCTCCTCGGTGGAGGTTGTGGCACATCTTGTTGTTGCTCGGGGACTTCAGTGCCGGTGGCACTCCCCGCGGTAGATTCCCTCATATCTTGGTGAGGTGCCAAAAGCCCGACCACCCTCAGATTGGCCTTTGTGACCATCTGTTTGACACTTTTCTCTATGCCAGTCATTCTGGCCAAGAGGGCTGATTAGACCTCCATGTCTGGAGTAGGAGCTGGTTGCAGCCATGGGCCTAAAATACGTTAAATCTCTAAGGGAATGGCAGGAAGAATCAAAGGAAAATAATAAACGACCAGGGGTGCAAAGATATTACCTCCTTGTGTGAAGGCCAAGTTGTTCGTGACCATATCGGTAGTTAGAAAGTACTCCAGATGGTACTTCCCCGCGTTGGATATGAAATTAGTATCACTCAGAAAAGTGCGCGTCGTTTCTTGGTGGCAGAAATGGAAGAACCCCGTGTTTTCTTGGTTGGGGTTGGATTTTAGGTCGAACAGGTAGTTGACCTCATGTGGCGTGGGGATCGGCCACTTCTTATGACTATAAAGGATATAGAGTGCAGAAAGCATTCTATATCCATTTGGGTTTATTTGAAAAGGAGTGACCCCAAAATAATTGGCCACTCCTTGGAAAAAAGGATGGAGAGGCAGGATCGCTCCTGCCTCGATGTGATACCTCGACCAGGCACTATACGCGCCTCCAGGCAGATTTGCCCATTGGTCTCTGGTGGGTTGGACTAAGGTCACCCCAGGGAGCCCATACTTCTTGATATAATTAGCAATTATCCTAATCATTACTCGACTAGGAGGGGCGACGTACCATTCGACATCTGTTCGAATGACGTTTCTGAGTTGGGCTTGAGCTTGGATTCCTGGCTCGGGCGTACTCTCAGCTCTACCACTGGTCGAGGGAATTTCCGCATGAGGGGCAGGCTGGTGTTTAGAAGGTTTTGATGTTTTCTTTTTTTGGGCAGTGGATTTTACTCTACCCTGGTTGAAGGGTTTGAATGAGGTCTGTTAGGTGGAGTTCGAGAAAAAGGGATGTCCGGAATGAGTAACGACGGCTGTTCTTCATCCACGAGCAGTTAAGCGAGCAAGTCATCGTCAATTGGTCTCTCACCTCCCCATGGATCTTGCATGCAAATTTGCGAACAGAAAAGGGGAGATGAGAACTTGGAGCCTAAAAACTTGTGTTGAAAGTGGGAATAACGTTGCTCGCGTATAAAAGTTAAGCTTTTATACGGCCAGCATCATTCTAGCAAAAACACTAAGTTTCTTATGAGCAGTTTGAAAAACGGATTAAAAAGCGAAAGTAAAAAAAATTTCAGAGAAAACTTTTTCGATTCCGAGAGGGCGGGATAAACCCAGTTTTTCAAATAGCTTAAAAATCGAATTTTTACTTTGATTTTACGCCCTAAATCTACAATCTCGACTACCAAACTGACTCCTAACTCCTATGAAACGTTATTTCACTACCTTATCAAGCATCAATCAATATGCCCATTTACCCCAAGACAGTTTCGGTCAAGAACAGTCAAGAACTCAGATACGAAACAAATAAAAAATGACTTTGCATGGCAACTCAAACGACTGAAAGGTTCACAAAAATTACTTGGATGAAAGATGGAGTATGAACACGAAAGCTCTGAGCGTCTAAAAGGAGGTTCCTTACATTAGCAGCAGGAGCTTCTAGGATTTTCTTGGCTCTAATGGTCGAAGTTCTTCAGAGTTCTTGAAGAAGAGAAAGCGAGTGAAAAGTAAAAAGTGAAAATGTGATTTTGGGGTATTATTTATAGTGACTGCGACACCATAAAAGAAGTAATCATGATATTACTTTTTTCAAAGTATGGGGAAGTGTAATAGTCGTCAGACAAGTTTTTTGAAAACCGAAAAGACTTGATTGGACATGATTGGTTACTTTTTTCGAGAAGGCATGGGCAGCTCTGACAGATTTGGTGGAGTAAGCGAAGAGTCGGTTTCCTAAGTTTACTTTATGCTGGTCGCAGTAAAGTAAACTTGGGGGACAAATGTTTACCCAAAAATGGTTGCTGATGACATGGCAAGGATTCTCACACGTGGTTGACACGTGGCAGAGTCAAAATAAGGCAGTGTTGTTCGATTATCGATCAGCTACACATTGATTCATCAAGCCTGACTATTAGATACGACCATGCTGGTCGTATGATTCCGTTTATTCCTTCTAAAGATTGTAGTCTTGTAATAACTACGTTGATTATTTCCTCTTTATTGCCTTGATACACGGATATTAAGGATAGTTAAGGCCCATTGGCCCATGTAACCCCCCTTGAGCCTATAAATATGCATGAAATAGCTCAAGGAGGGGACTTTTGACCTTTGAATCTTTTTCCTGAATATTGAGAGAGAGAGAGAGAGAGAGAGAGAGAGAGAGAGCATAAAGTGCGATTATCCATCGTCTTGTTGTAATTCTCTCAAGGTTTGTGAAACTCAAGAACCCTAGTTCTTTGATCACAACATTGGAATTCAATATTAATAATAGCACTAAGTGGATGTAGGTCATTACCATTTACTGGGGTCAAACCACTATAAATCGTTTGTGTTTATTCTTTATCATTAGATTAAACTCTTATTTATCATCTCATTTCCTGTCGTATTTTTTGACTCCGTGTCGCTGGCCAAATCGAAGGTCAACAGCTACCATCTTCTTTTTGCAATCTATTGTTGCCCCATACTTGGCTAACCAATCCATACCCAAGATCATATCAAAGTCATTCATGACTAGCTCAATCAAATCAACTAACAACTCTCTACCATCCATTGTCACTGGTAATGATCTGACCCATCTCCTACAAACCACTAACTCCCGAGTAGGCAGCAAAGTTCCAAACCCTACTGGATAAAAGTTACAAGGTCTACACAGTCTATCAATAATCCTGCTAGCAACAAAAGAATGTGTAGCACCCAAACCAATCAACATAGTATACCTAAAACCACCGAGGGACTAGCCTCGGCCTCTGCCTGAGTCAGGGTGAACACCCGAGCTGGCGCCAGGCTGTCCACCTTCTTAGGCTCCTCCTTTCTGGCTTTCGGCCAATCCTTCTTTAGGTTTTCCACAATCCCACAGGTCTCATCGCCACCCTAGTGGCCTATTTGTACGCCTCATGGCCTTCTATCATGCCCTGGAGCTGAAAATGTATCTGGTGTCTTTCTCTTTTCGTCACTAGCACCTCCGCCCCTACCAAATCCAGCAAATGGAGGTCCTGGCCTCCTAAAATCCCTTATGGCTGCACTCTCTTGCCAGATCTTGTCCTATGCGCTCTCAGTTGTGAGCGCCTTCTCAATAACCTGTGCGTAAGTAGTCCCTCCTGGCACAGTAGTGGTGCAAATATCTTGAGCTATCATAGACTGTAGCCCCTAGAGAAACCTCTCCCTCCTCGTCCCATCAGTGTAACATCCCAAATTTCCTAATAAGGCTTAGGACCTTGATTAGGGGGCCAGGATGGCAAATTATGGAATTATGTGATATTATGTGCATTTATGTAATTACATGCATGATTATGTGAGTTATATTATTATATGATGAAAATTGCATGCACGTGGGCCCACTTCTTATTAGAAGGGCATTTTCTTAATTTTGGCCATTGAGAGTGTAATTGAATATTTATGTGCCTGTATGTGATAATGGATCAGACTACATTATTATGTGGATATGGTTGAACAATTCGGCATGAGACGATCCTAGGATGCAAGTTAGCGATTTGCTCATAACGGGGTTAATTATTGGGCTCGGGGTGAGCCTAGGGCTAAGTTGGTGTTTAGTTCATTACCAGGAATGAGCGGGTAATGGGATATGATTTAATAATTATTTGAGGATATTGGGAATAATTTGAATTGGAGGACTTTAATTATGATTAACGGGATAGGTGGGAAATGACAATTTTTCCCTTGTTGACTTTGAGGAATTTAAATGGCCCTAGGGGCATTTTGGTCATTTGGACCATTGGATATGCTTAAGGTTAGAAAGTTGTAGAGGGTTTAAGGCTGAAAAACATAGGGTTCTCTTTCTCTCTCTCTCGATTTCTTCTCTTCTCTTTCTCGGTTGGGATTTTGAAGCAAGCAAGGGGATTTGAGGCTTAAGGATTAAAGCTTGAGAGTTTAGGGTTATGTTCAACAACTGAAGGGGTTCAATTCTTGGATTGACGTAAGGATTTTCAGGTTAATTTCTGTGATTTTACTTTGTTTTTGAGATAGTTTGTAAGTTTGAGATGATGATCTTAAAGGTAGATATTGGTTGGTGTTTTAAGTGGTATTAAGCTTGGGTTTTGTTGTTTGAATGGTGATAATGTTGAGGTGATTATTGGTTGTGATTTTGAGATTGTCTGGTTGAGTTTTGGTTGAGGTTTAGATTGAGAAATATGCAGGGGAGCTGGGTTCGCGGGGTCAAGTTGCGACTGAGTCCATGCAAGTCGTGACTTGATGGTGTTCCAGAGCCTCCCCTGGGCTCTGTCAAGCAGGTGAGCTGCGACCCACAGGGTCAAGTCGCGGCCCACCCATGGCACCCAAGCAGGGGACCTCTCTGACTTAGGGGCGCGCCGTGGCCCTTGGGAGCAGGTTGCAACCTGCCTATCTTCCTTGTGCCAGGTTGGGTTTTAATGGGTTTTAAGCGCAGGTTTCCAATTCTCAAGGCTCAAGATCGAATCTATTAACCGTTTTGTAGGATTTGAGGTCCCGAGAGGTGGGGTTTTAGCCATTAACCTTTTATTATTCATTTATTGATGGGCCTTCATATTTGGTTATGATTAGGTGACCGCTAAGGGACCTAAGGACAAGATCATTCTCAAGGGTCATTCTTCATTCATTTTATGCTCAAGCCAAAGGTAAGAAAACTGCACCTAGTATGTGATGCATGTGATACATGCGATACATGTGATTATGGCATGGCATGAATGTGAAATATGGAATTTGCCAGAGCTTGAGTCTCTGTAATTGTGCATGATTATAATTATGCCTGTGATTATTGATTAAGCATGCTGAATGCCTTATATCTTCATATTTGACATATGACATATGTCTGTTTGCATTACCTCATTGAGGAAGCACTGACTTATTAGCCAGGGATCGTCATTGGTGTCCGTATTGATTGTGAAGTTGTGACTTATTAGTCCAGATCGGCAATAGTACTGAGCACTGATCATATGGTATTGGCTTATGAGTCAAGAACGGTATTAACGTGTTTAACGCAAGCCAAAATGATTAGATGTAATCAACATGAGCATTAAATGCTTGACCGACCCCAAGGTCGAAGAAAACTAAAGCGCTTGTCTAGTCTAAAGGCTAGTTACGTAGAGTCAGGGCCAAAAAGGCTCAAGTGATTGAAATGTCACATGGCTTAGGGAGCGGATCCCCATAGATAGACTTATTAGTCATCTATTCAGAGAGTGAATTATTAGTCATCTATTCAGAGAGTGACTTATTATTCATCTATGCAGAGATGGACATATTAGTCATATATTCAAAGAGTAACTTATTAGTCATCTATTTAGAGAGTGACTTATTAGTCATCTATCCAGAGAAGGACTTATTAGTCATCTATTCAGAGAGTGACTTATTAGTCATCTATTCAGAGAGTGACTTCTTAGTCATCTATTCAGAGAGTGACTTCTTAGTCATCTACCTCAGAGAGACTTATTAGTCATCTACCTCAAAGAGAGAGACTTATTAGTCATCTACTCAGAGAGCAGGACTACACAATCATTTAACTGTGCCTCCCTGCGTTCATGAATAGGGTTATTACTATTAGGCGTGCTTATTATGATTTAGTGACATGTTATTACTTGTTTATAAGCATATTTAAGTTTTCTTGCTGAGCCTCAGTTCACGGGTGCTGTGTGGTGCAGGTAAAGGTAAAATAAAGTTGGACCATCCTTGAGTTGGAGAGCTTAGATGACGATGTGTACATATGCGGCTGGTCGACCACCACGGCCGAGGGTTTAAAGAGGAACAAGAGTTAAACCCTATTTTGCAGTTTAGGTTGGCTGGTTGTAAATCTTGTATTGTAATTAACCTTTAAAATATATTTTGGGATTCCAATGTATACAGTAAACGTTTTAGTGAAACACTGTATCTTTGACCAAAAATTTCAACCCTAAACCGTTAGTCACATTTAGGTACACGATTATGTCCAAATGACTCGTTTAGGGATTTTAGCACTGTTTAAAATGCAAAGCGTAACGATCCCTGGGTAGTAGTGCGTTAGAACTTGGTATCACAGTGAGCCAAGGTTAAGGGTTATTGTAGACAAGTTGAGCATGTACACTTTGTTATATTATTTTATAATATAATGTAATATTATATTATATTATAATATAATGTTTTAGATTAAATAAGTGTGACAAAGAGCGTCACATATTGTAACATATAATAGACAGTTACAATATTTAGATATATGAGATATATCCAAATAATGTAACATATTTTGTGTTACAAATTTGTAACTTCCAAATATTACCCTTTATTGTGTAAATTTGGTGTTACACAATATTGAGATGAATTTCATAAAGCCATATGTTAAATGGCTGTTAGATATATGATTTTAACCCCAATAATGTGTTTTGTGAGTTACAAAATCATTTGGGAGGGTTTTTATCCGTTTGGAAAAACAGCACATTTTTAAGTGCTGAAAATGGTTAGTGGCCACGGCCCACAGGCCAAAACTGACCATTTTTTCAGTTTTTTCAATCTTTGTTGAACGGCTCAAAAAACTTAAATAGCTCTCAAATCTCATTTTTAATTCCATATTAATCCAATTAAACATTGGTAACAGCCAACGGGGTTGGTGGAATTTGAAATTCAAATGGTGTCTCTAAACTCTATAAATAGGAGCCTATAGCTCACTTGAAAGACACAACATTTCTATCCATTAGAGCACTTGGCTAGAAACACCTTGAGGCTGGATAATTCCATAAAGCATTTCCAAAATCTGAGAGAGATCCCTTAGTGCTTGAGTTAGGGGGAAATAAGCTTTTGGACAAAGGTTTTAAACCTTGTTCAAGTTGGTGATCCCCAACCCTCTTCACTTAGGTTGTGTAAGTGAGAGTTTACTTGTGTTTCTGTTCTTCATTTTATTCTATTGCTTTTCTTTTTATTCTCTTGTTCTATTTACTTGTATATTTTGTTTAAGAGTTGCAATCTTCTATTTTGTTTCAAACACCTTTGCTTTACTTGTAATCTTTTGCTTAGAGTTGTATTCTCACTATTCTCTTCTTCTTCATCATCTTCTTCCTTTTCTTTGTTTATTTGTAATTTTCAGTTATAGAGTTGTAACTTTATTTAATCAATCAATATTTATTTGTAATATATTGCCTAAAGTTGTAATATTCTTACCTATTTCAATGGAAGGTGAGACCATCAAATTCATGAATTGCAAATAATTGTTAACAAACTGAAAGTTTTAACTATTGAGCTTCCTGAGACCTTTCAAGTTGGTGCTATAGTGGCTAAATTACCACCAACTTGGAAGAGCTATAAGAAAAGAATCCTTCATAAAAATGAGGATTATTCTTTGGAGGAAATCCAAAAGCATATTCGAATCGAAGAGGAATCGATATGTAGAGATAAACTTGTGGAGGGGTCTAATGGAGAGACTTCCAAAGAAAATGCGGTGTCACAACCAAAACATCCCAAAAACAAAGGGAAAAAGGGTAATGAGAAACCTTTGGGTCCAAAAACCAACCCAAACAAGTTTAAGGGTGAGAAAGGTCCTTGCTTTGTATGTGGGAAAAATGGTCGCTATGCTAGAGAGTGTAGGCATAGAAAAGACCAACAAGGACCTAAGGTGAATGCAACTCAAGAGGAAAACATAGTTGCTACCCTTAGTGAGGTGAATGCGGTCCAAGGCAAGGTGAAAGGGTGGTGGTATGATACATGTGCCACCGTCCATGTCCCCTATGACAAATCATTGTTCAAGACCTTTGAAGAGTCAAAGGGCAACCATGAGATTCAAATGGGCAATGAGAGAAAATCCAAGGTACTTGGCAAAGGTACCATTGAAGTCTTTTTCACCTCTGGCAAGAAAGTTACATTAGTGAATGTACGTTATGTTCCCGAAATGAGTAGAAACTTGGTAAGTGATGATTTGCTTGGCAAGCCCGACATTAAAGCCGTTTTTGAGTCCGGTAAACTTATACTTACCAAATCAAATGTATTTTTTTGGAAAGGGGTACTCTTGTGAGGGTATGGTTAAATTGTGCACCAATGATGTAACTTTCAATGTTATCAATAAAAATGTTAATTCCGCCTATATTGTTGAGTATGATTCTTTATTTTTGTGGCATCTTAGACTATCGCATATAGGTTTTTCAACCATGAAAAGAGTAGTTAAATGTGGTATGATTTTATGTAATATTAAAAACTATGGTAAATGTGAAACATGTGTTAAGGCACAAATGATTAAGAAACCATTTCCTAGTGTAGAAAGATCATCTAATTTACTAGATTTAATCCATAGTGATCTTTGTGAATTAAATGGTGTTTTAACTAGAGGTGGTAAAATGTATTTTCTTACTTTTATAGATGATTTTAGTAGATATACCTATGTGTTTCTTTTAAAGCATAAAGATGAAACTTTTGATGCTTTTAAATTATATAAATTAGAATTTGAAAATCAACTAAATAAAAAGATTAAGGTGCTAAGAAGTGATAGAGAAGGAGAGTACTTCTTTAATGAATTCAATACATTTTGTGAAGAAAATGGTATAATTCACGAGTGCACTACACCTTATACACCACAACACAATGGTGTTGCCGAAAGGAAAATATGACCTATCTAGAGATGATAAATTCTATGTTGGTGTTTTCTAAGTTGAACTTCAACTTATGGGGTGAAGCGCTTTTAACCGATTGTCACATTTATAATCGAATACCGATGAAGAACAATGAGATATCTCCATATGAGTTATGGAAAGGAAGAAAACCCAACAAAGGGTACTTCAAAGTGTGGGGGTGTCTTGCATATTGCAAGAAAAACAAACCTAATAGAACAAAGTTAGGTTCAAGAGCCACAAAGTGTGCTTTTGTTTGTTATGACAACAATAGTAAAGGTTATAGGCTATTAGACTTAGAGTCTAATATTGTGATTGAATCTAGAAAAGTTGAATTTTTTGAGAATATGTTATGTGACAACAATTCTCAAGCTTCAACATCTCTAAAGGAGAATTTGTTATATGAGAACAATTCTCAAGGTTCTACATCCAAAGTTGATTCTCAAGAGGAGAATTCTCAAAAGGATGTAAAGCAACCCTTTGAACCTAGAAGAAATCAAAGGCTTAAAAATCATAAAATTCTAGTAGTGGATGAGATAGATTCTCAACGAATTTCATTCTACATGGTAGAAGGAAATAGAGAGGAAGTTATTAGGAAAATTCCTATTGTACTTCTCGTTGAGGATGATCCTAAGACTTATAGAGAAGTTATGCAATCGAGAGATAGTGCATTTTGGAAAGAAGCCATCAATGATGAGATGGATTCCATCCTTTCCAATAACACTTGGGAATTCGTAGACCTCCCACCAGGGTCTAAGCCAATTGGGTGTAAGTGGGTATTTAGGAGAAAATACCACACTGACGACACTATCCAAACCTTTAAAGCTAGATTAGTAGCTAAAGGGTTTAGGAAAAAAGAGGGTATTGATTATTTCAATCACTATATGCCTGTTGCAAGAACAACTTCTGTAACATGTTTCTCATGCATCACAAACTGGGTGCAGTTTTCTTACCTCTGGTTCGAGCAAGAAGTAACAATTGAACGACCCTTGAGAACGATCAATCCTTTAATCCCTTTGCAGTTACCTAGTCATAACCAATTATAGCTTCCATTAATGAAAATCAACCATAAAAGGGTCTTGACCTAAACCTCACTCCCAGGATCCTGAATTGTACCCAAACGGTGAGTAGATTCGATCCCGAGCCTTAGGAATTGAAACCCCGAGCCGAAAACCCTCAAAAGTCCCCAAACTATTCATTAGGAAAAATAGGGTAGCGCTGCCCCCCTAGCGCTACAGGTAGCAAATTTATTCCCTGGCTAGCGCTACCCTTTGGGCACTGTAGCGCTAAGGCCAGGCAGAACTGCCCTGGTCTTCCCTCCTTCGACTCCCCCATTTCCAACCTAAAAAACAAGCTTCCAAACTCCATTTAAACCCCCAATTGAACCCAAAAACCATCTACACATAACCAAACTTGCATTCCATGTTCGTCTCATGATGAATGGATCGAAAAAATCCACATATAATGTGGTATTATTCATAATTCACCCACATGCATGAAAATACACAATTACGCCCTCAACGGGCAAAATTACCAAAATGCCCTTATAATTAAAAACGGACCCATATGCATGCATTTATCATCATATTATAATATAATTCACATAAACATGCATATAATCATTTAATGGCATAATAAATCAATTATGGCCCTCCCGACCTCCTAATCAAGGTCCTAAACCTTATTAGGGATTTCGGGGCATTACAACTATCCCCTCCTTATAGAAATTCCGTCCTCGAAATTTATCTGAACTGCCTGGAATATAAATTCTACACAATTGATTCCAGTTTCCCAGGTCGTTCCCTCGACCTCACTGCCTCTGTAACCTTACCTTGACTCAAGGTGTAACTTTGTTTCTCAGAACCTTATTCTTTCTGTTAAAATCTGAACTGGCTACTCCTTACAGGATAACTTAGCCTCAATCCCCAGATTCTGATAACTCAACACATGAGTCTCTTCTAACCCATGTCTTCAACATGGAAATATAAAATACACCGTATACTGCTGACAGGGTCAAAGATAAGGCCAATCCAAAGGCAACATGACTGGTCCTATCCAGGATTCACACGGTCATATCAATCTAGGGCTCAACTTTCCGTTAATTCCTAACCCCATTTTCCATGGTGATGCTTTTAAGGAAGATACAATCTTCTATTTGGAACTCCATGTTCCTGCTTTTCAATTCAATAAAACTTTTCCATTCACTCTGAGAAGTGAGCATCCAATAAAAATTTTCAATTCATAACGTCCCAAATTTCCTAATAAGGCTTAGGGCCTTAATTAGGGGGTGAAGATGGCAAATTATGAAATTATGTGATATTATGTGCAATTAGGTGATTACATGCATGATTATATGAGTTATATTATTATATGATGAAAATTTCATTCATGTGGGCCCACTTCTTATTAGAAGGGAATTTTCGTAATTTTTTCCATTGAGAGTGTAATTGAATATTTATGTGCATGTATGTGATAATGGATGAGACCACATTATTATGTGGATATGGTTGAACTATTCGGCATGAGACGATCCTAGGATGCAAGTTAGAAGTTTGGTCATAACATGATTAATTACTGAGCTCGGGGTGAGCTTAAGGGTAAATTGGTGTTTCGTTCATTACCGGGAATAAGCGGGTAATGGGATATGATTTAACAATTATTTGAGGATATTGGGAATAATTTGAATTGGAGGACGTTAATTATGATTAACGAGATAGGTGGGAAATGAAAAAATTTCCCTTGTTTACTTTGATGAATTAAAATGCCCCTAGGGGCATTTTGGTCATTTTGAACATTGGATATGCTCAAGGTTAGAAAGTTGTAGAGGGTTTAAGGCTGAAAAACAGAGGGTTCTCTTTCTCTCTCTCTCTCGATTTCTTCTCTTCTCTTTCTCGGTTGGGATTTTGAAGCAAGCAAGGGGATTCGAGGCTTAAGGATTAAAGCTTGAGAGTTTAGGGTTATGTTCAACAACTGAAGGGGTTCAATTCTGGGATTGAGGTAAGGATTTTCAGGTTAATTTCTGTGCTTTTACTCTGTTTTTGAGATAGTTGGTAAGTTTGAGATTATGATCTTAGAGGTGGATATTGATTGGTGTTTTAAGTGGTATTAAGCTTGGGTTTTGTTGTTTGAATGGTGATAATGTTGTGGTGATTATTAGTTGTGATTTTGAGATTATTTGGTTGAGTTTTGGTTGAGGTTTAGATTGAGAAATATGCAGGGGAGCTGGGTTCGCGGGGTCAAGTTGCGACTGAGTTCATGCAAGTCATGAGTTGAAAGTGTTCCAAAGCCTCCCCTGGGCTCTGTCAAGCAAGTACGCCGCAACCCACAAGGTCAAGTTGCAGCCCGCCCCTGGCACCCAAGCAGGGGACCTCTTTGACTTGGGGGCGCGCCGCGGCCCTTGGGGGCAGGTTGCGGCCTGCCTATCTTCCTTGTGCTAGATTGGGTTTTAATGGGTTTTAAGCGCGGGTTTCCAATTCTTAAGGCTCGATATCAAATCTATTAACCGTTTTGGTAGGATTCAAGGTCCCAGGAGCTGGGGTTTTAGCCATTAACCTTTTATTATTCATTTATTGATGGGATTTCATATTTGGTTATGATTAGGTGATCGCTAAGGTACCTAAGGACAGGATCATTCTTCATTCATTTTATGCTCAAGCCAAAGGTAAGAAAACTGTACCCAGTATGTGATGCATGTGATGCATGCGATACATGTGATTATGGCATGGAATGAATGTGAAATATGGAATTTTCCAGAGCTTGAGTCTCAGTAATTGTGCATGATTATAATTATGCTTGTGATTATTGATTAAGCATGCTGAATACCTTATATCTACATATATGACATATGATATATGTTTGTTTGCTTTACCTCATTGAGAAAGCACTGACTTATTAGTTAGGGAACGACATTGGTGTTAGTATTGATTGTGAAGGTGTGACTTATTAGTCAAGATCGACAATAGTACTGAGCACTGGTCGTATGGTATTGGCTTATAAGTCAAGAACAGTAATAGCGTGTTTAACGCAATCCGAAATGATTAGATTAATCAACATGAGCATTAAATGCTTGACCGACCCCAAGGTCGAAGAAAACTAAAGCGCTTGTCTAGTCTAAAGGCTAGTTACGTAGAGCCAGGGCCAAAAGGGCTCAGGTGACTGAAACGTCACATGGCTTGGGGAGCAGATCCCCAGAGATAGAATTATTAGTCATCTATTCAAAGAGTGACTTATTAGTCATCTATTCAAAGAGTAACTTATTAGTTATCTATCAAGAGATGGACTTATTAGTCATCTATTCAGAGTGACTTATTTGTCATATATTCAGAGAATGACTTATTAGTCATCTATTCAGAGAGTGACTTATTAGTCATCTACCAAGAGAGACTTATTAGTCATCTATCTCAGAGAGACTTATTAGTCATCTACCTCAAAGAGAGAGACTTATTAATCATCTATTCAGAGAGTAGGACTCCACAATCATTTAACTGTGCCCTCCTGCGTGCATGAATAGGGTTATTACTGCTAGGCGGGCTTATTATGATTTAGTGCATGTTATTACTTGTTTATAAGTATGTTTATGTTTTTTTGCTGAGCCTCGGCTCACAAGTGCTATGTGGCACAGGTAAAGGTAAAAGAAAGCTTGACCATCATTGAATTGGAGAGCTTAGGTGACGATGTGTACATATGCGGCTGCTCGACCACCACAGCAGAGGGTTTAAAGAGGAACTAGGGTTAAACCCTATTTTGCCGCTTAGGTCGACTGGTTGTAAATATTTTTTTGTAATTAACCTTTAAAGTATTTTTTGGGATCCCAATGTATATTGTAAACGTTTTAGAGAAACGTTGTATCATTGACCAAAATTTTTAACACTAAATCGTTAATCACATTTAGTTACATGATTATGGCCAAATGTCTCGTTTAGCAAGTTTAGCACTATTTAAAATGCACAACGTAACGGCCCCTAGGTAGTAGGGCGTTAGAATTAGTGGGCACCAGATGTTGGTTTTTATAGATCAAATCAAAGATTATACGTAGCGGAACAACAATCAAAATTGTTAATTTAATCCCACAAGATTTCTAGATCTACTTCTTCACATGCATATATATATATATTGAATCAAAGATATGAATAGAAAATTACCTCAAGTCCTTCCTTGCTACTATCTTTTTGTATGGAAAAAATCCTTGAGATCTCACACCAAGATCTTCCAAAATATTCTCAACACACAAAGAACGAGTGTGGGCTCGCTATACAAAATAATAGGCAAAATCTATTTATCAGATGTTCTCAACACATGAGATCTGATAAAGTTTGGACCTAAGTTTGTGAAGAACAATGACCTATGCTTGTATCACTATTCTCTTTCTCTCAGAGAGATTTCACGATATTTTTTCTATCCCTGAAAAGTATAGTTCTGAAAAACTGATATCCTATATTTAATACATCCAATATATTACAAATAAAATATTAGCTCTTTTAAACAATTTAAAAATAACTAATCAGTTATCAGGTTATGTTTAAATAATAATATTTTAATCATATTACAATATCTCATTATTTATTTAATATTTAAATAACTAAAATTTTGAAACCAAGAAACTACCAAGAGTCTCTTATGCATGTAGCACAGTGACTGTGCACTGTGCTACACGTGTACCACATGCCAGGGATGGCATGTGATTTTTTCCAATTTTTTCTTATTATTTAAATACCAAAAATCTCAAAAATAAATTAATTCAAAATTAATTATATTTTTGTTAAATCAAATAATTAATTAACTCTCAATTAATTAATTACACATAATAATACAATGATTATGTTTGGTGCATAGAAAAATATTTTACTTATCAAATAAGTCATTTTGCCCATTTTTGTATTTACCTTTGTCAGTGTTTGTTTGAGCTATTTCGGAGACCATGGACCTATAACATTAATCTCCAATAAATTGTAACTAAATAATTAAACTCTTTAATTATAATAGTTGATTTATTAATTCTAATATCTCTCCACTATAAATTCATAATTGCACTCTTTATGTTATAGATATAATTTTACAGAAATCTTATTCTAAGTTGTCCATTGATATAACCATCTTACAATAGTTCAACCCTTTAATTAATTAGTTCATAAATTAGAATTGAAGAATTACCATTTTACCTTTCTAATTTACTTCTTATTCCTTAAGTACCATTAATTCACTAGTGAATAATTAATCTATAATCTAATTATAGATTTGAGCTCAAAATCATTCAGTTCCAGAATTAACCCTTAAGGGAACTAATATATGATCCGTTAGGAAAGATTAGATTCCGTATTATTGATACATGTTCCCAGCCATCCATGATATTAAATCTCCAAAACAAAAGTCATTAGCCTCATTTTATGAAGAGACCTTAACGAATGAATCAAAATATTTAATAAACATGAATAGGAGTTCATGAACACTCAGGATTTAGGTTGATCTATAAATGATCATGAGTTATGATATGAATTACAAGTCTTTATTGTTAAATGGTTTTTGGATAAAGACTTTTATTCATATCGGTCCATGTCATATATAATCATATTATATAAAGCACATTTACCAAGATGTCTTACCACATCAATAATCTGAATCTAGATTACTTGTATCAACATGATACTCAGCAAACCGCACTTACAACCCCAATTAAAGAATTCCATAACTTTAATTTGTTGTTGTTGACTATTTTTATTCATTCATGTGATCTTAATTCTCTCATACTAATACAAGATCACATCCTCAATAATGAATATAGAAATTTTTCTGATATTTACAAAATTATTCAAACAATAATTTAATAATCTAAATATAACAATAATAGACCATTGTATTTATTTATTCATAGAAATAACAAATGTCTTTTACATGCTTTTAGGACACACTCCTAACACCAGATCCCCTGCAAACTTTACCAATCTGTCAAACTTCAAAGCATAATCGGTCGCTAACATGTTGCCCTGAAGTAACTTGTCAAACTCTTCGGCCTTCGCAGCTCTAACTGCGTCGTTGTAGTATTTCTCATTAAACAAAGTTCTAAATTCTTCCCATTCCATAGTATTTACATTGCTGGTCTGGGATACCACCTCCCACCATATTCGTGCATCCTCCCAAAATATGTAAGCGACACAGGCCACTCTCTCATTACCGCCCACCCTCATGAAATCCAGGCAGTTATCATTGTCATCCACTGCTCAGCCTTCACTGGGTCTGAGCTGCCCTCAAAAACTGGAGGGTGTTGTTTCCTAAACCTCTCATACAGGGGTTCCCATCTGTTTTCCACTGCTTGAGCCTGTACTACTGCTGGTGCCGCTGGCTGTATTACTACTGGTACTATGGGATGTAGTTTCCCTGCTTGAACATGTTGCTTTCTCAAGAGGTGAATCTTATCTTCTTGCCACTGTAACCTGGCTTACATATCAGCAAGCACCTGTTTCCAGTTCTCTAGAGCTAGCGGTGGGGCCTAGCCCTGGTCATTCTCTTCCCTGCCCTGTATTTCTTGGCCAGCCAACCTTTTTGGCCTTCGAGGAAGCATACTGACAACTGTCCCACTCTACAGTGATCAATTCGGCCATTAGGTAAGTAATAACTATACCACTTGCCTCTTGGCGGTCCAAGACCGAACAAACAAACAGATGCAATGCTAACAACCATGCCAACACATAATATATTCAACCATAGTGCTAATAAGTAGTTACTGATTTTCATCAGCAAATAGCAATGCTAATAAGCATTTTTAGCATTCATAAGCAATTAACGATGCAAATAACCATGTTTAAGCATTTATACATGTATAGCAATGATAATAAGCATGTTCTTTAATCCCTGCCAGTATTAACAATGCTAATAAGCATATTCTTGGCATATATGCAATTAACAACGCTAATAAGTGTTTCTTTAACATTTATAATCATTCATAGTGCTAATAAGCATCTCTCTATAATGCACATTACAATCAAGGGGTCTGGCCTTATCAGATAACCTCATGCTTCCTAATAAGGCATGTAGGTAAGGCTTATACATTCATTCAAACATTTAGTTACTTAATCACATAAATATTTACCAAAACCTAAGTCGAGCTTGCCTTTAGTGGCAGGTGTACATGCCCGACCAATCTTCAGAAACCCTTAAATCTTGGCAGCTCTGATACAAGGTTGTAACGTCCTCTTAATCCAGGACTGTTACACTATGTACTTTAAATAGTGCCAAGCATGCTAATCAAGTCCCTTGGTTATAAACTTGTAACTAAGGTTAGTGACAAGGGTTAGGATTAAAAAATTTGGTCCAAAGGAAATGTTGACGTTTTATTTAAAAGTTTACTATACAAGGGATCCCAAAATAACATGAACAAATGTTTAAAAGGTTATATATAAGTCAAAATACAACCCAAGCCGACCTAGGCGGCAAAATAAGGGATGCAACCCTAGTTCCTCCAAGATAACCCCCGATCGTTGTGGTCGAGGAGCCGCATATGTACACGCCGCCACCAAAGCTTTCCAACTCATGGCTGGTCCAACTTCCCTTTCCCCTTACCTGCACCACATAGCACCCTTGAGTTGAGGCTCGGTAAGAAAACTTAAACATGTGCATGAACAGTAAATACAGATTCCAGATGCATATTTAGCATGCCCAGCAGTAATAATCTACTCATGCATGCATACAATTACAAATAAATGATTATAGGATCATTCTTGGGGCCAGTTGCCCTGAATAGATGACCATAGAGTCAACTCAGGCCCTATTCCATAGCTAAGTGACCATAGAGTCACTCGGAGCCCTTTGCCCTAGCTCTGAGTAACTAGCCATAGAGCTAGCAAGCACTTAATTTTTCCAAACGACCATAGGGTCAGCCAATGTAATAGTATGTCCCTGATTAGGCCTAAGCCTCTCGACCAGCGCACAACATGATTTTGCCGCTCTTGACTAATAAATAAATGCCTTAACCAGATACAGAGAAGCATATGACTAATAAGTCAATCCCTTTACTAGATATTCAGACAACCAGATAAACAGATAACCAGATACATATAAGCATATGACTAATAAGTCAATCCCTTGACTAGATATTCAGACAACCAGATAAACAGATAACCAGATACATATAAGAATATGACTAATAAGTCAATGCCTTAACCAGATATTCAGACAACCAGATAAACAGATAAGCATACTGTAGATAATACAAGTATACATATTAATCATATATCTCAACCAATTTAATACAAACACAGTAATAAGCATGTTCCTTAACGGGATCGAGTCCTAATCACGCAAATAATCACATTTAACATGTATTGGGTGTATTATTCTTACCTCAGCTCCGAATGCAACGTATAATAAGAACAACCCTCGAGCACAATATCAATTCTGAGCCCCTACCGATAACCTAGTCATAACCATAATAAATGGTATTCATCAATATCAAGTAAATAAAGGATTACAGACCGAGTCCTAGCCTCCGGGACCTCGAATTCTACTAACTCGAGTAGTAAAATTTGTCCAAAGCCCTTAGGTTTGAGTTCCTGTCACTCAAAACCTACCTTGGCTATTTCTGCCTATGCGCGTCGTAGCGCGCCTCAAGTCAGAGTCTCCCAGCCCCTACATTCCCAGGGACACGCACTGCGATTTATCCATGAAGGGTCGCGGTGCGCCTATGCAAAATAGAATACCCCTGGGCCCTGGGTTCACGCAGGTCGCAGTGCCCCAAGAACAGGGTCACAGCACAACCCTATGAACCCCAACTTTCCCAGCTTTTCCTCAGCCAATTCTTTCCAAAAATTTGTCCCAAACTAACCTCAAAATCATAGTTCAGTCCTAGAACATTATCAACACATTACCAGCACCAAAACTCAACCTTGAACTTGATTAAAAACCTCCACAAAACTCCAATTCTACATCTTAAGCTACAAAGCTCAAGAACACCTAAAACCAAAAACAGAAATGAATAAAAATAGGGATTAGAGTTTACCTCAGCTATGATTTCTATCCTTCTAGTTGCAACAAATCCAACCCTAACTCAAGCCTTCAATTTTCAAGCCTTCCCAGCCTTTAATTTCCCTTAGTTTTCTCAAAAACAACCAACCTAGGTGAGAGAGAGAGACAGAGAAGAGAACAGGTGAGGGAGAGAAAGAGAGTTGTTGGGAGTGTTTTTCTTAATTTTGCTAAGTTCTGAATTGGATAGGCTGGGTATAGCTATCCCTTAGGAAAGAAAATGTCTAAAATACTCCTACCCCAATAACTTACTCTCTACTGCTCACAAGGGCAATTCCGTCATTTTCCACTTATCCCGTTAATCAAAATTAACGTATCACAATTCCTGTTATTTCCAATATCCTGGGATAATCGCTAAGAAATTTCCCATTACCCGATAAATCTCGGTAATGCACTAAATACCCAAAATACCCCTTGACTCACCCTGAAGCGGGTATTTGGTCCCGTTGTGACTCTCCTGCCAACTTGCTCCCTATGATTTCCTCGTGCTGAGTAACCAAAATACATCCACATAATAATGTGATCTCACACATATATCACATATAGGCTCATATATTCCAAATATACCCATAACGAGCCAAATTACGAAAAATTCCCTTCAAATAAGAAACAAACCCGCATGCATATTTAATACACCAACACATGCATATCTAGTCGTACTATAATATAACTCACGTAATCACATAATTGTTGGAAAAACAATCAGAGTGCACAGCGAATTGGCATGGTGGGCCCAGTTTGTAAACAACAACAAAAATTCCATATCCCATATAAACAGTTTATATGTTCAAGAAAACATCCAGACAGGAACCATTAACATGTAATATCATTAATCATGCAACATATATATAATTATACACATACTTATATATATCATATGCACATGTATACAAATATTCAAGAACATAAATATTTACCTCTTGAAGCCTATCAAGTATCCTTGAGTCTTTTCGCATATAAAACGATCTTCCTATCCAACGCTTTGAGTACTCAAACCACGATCTTCCGGAGTTTTCTCTACACCTCAAGATGTGTGTGGGCACATAGAGAACAAGGGTTTGTAATTAGAAATCACAAGTTTATCTCAACACATGAGAACTTGGATTATGGCTTGAGAAAGGTTTGAATAATAAAAGAAGATGACAATTTCTTGTCTGACAAATTCTGAAACTTTTTCTGAATCACCACTCTCTTATTTCTTGTTATCACATAATATATATATTAGAGATTATATATTACCTTAGTATTCATAATAATAATAGTAATATAATAATACAGTCATAATGATGATATGAATTGATTTAGAATATCTAACTTACCCAATTTGAAAAAATCTATTTTCAAATTATTAATTAATTAAATAAAATAAAATAAAAACAATATCGATACTTTATCAGTACTTTCTTACATGCATGGCAAAGTCCCTAGACTGTGTCATGTGTGTAGCAGTATTCTCTTTTAGTAAATATTGCATTTTTCTTTTTTTATTTTATTTATTTATTTAATTAAAATCAATCATTCCCACAAAATATGGTATCATCTTCTTAAGGAAAATATCACAACCATATTTCAATATTTAAACTTTAAATTCAAAATTCAAATTGATGATCATCATTATCATCATCCTTTTAAAAAATCAATAAATCAAAAACTATATTGACTTACAAATTTTATTTTCTCTGACTCAAATAAAATAATTAATTTCATATTTTTATTTATTTATTTATTTATATATATTTCAAAATTCTATAGTTAAATAAAAAAAATATTTTTTCAAAAATTTAGTAATTAATTCCATATTAATTATTCAACCTCAATTATCATATAATTGTTTATTTGACCCGAACAATAAAATTTATCTCAAATTTGCAAATTACAGTTTAACCCTTGTATCAACTCTTACCTTGATATAGTGTTGATAGAGCCACCCTGGGACCTATGGGCCTATAATATCAAGCTCTAATAAGTATTAGATTATTAATCAAAGCTCTTTGATTTAATAATCATATTTATTAATCTCATGATTACTCCACTATAAATATGATATGAACTCTTGATAATTATAGACATATATTTAAATAGTACTTTACTAAAGAATAAAGTGTCCATTGATAGAATCATTACATATAACGTTAATCCTCTATTAATGGTTCATAATTAAAAGGGAATAAAATTATTGTTTTACCCTTTTAACTATATCTAGTTCCTAGTGTACCATTGACTTTACTAGTGAAGGTTGTGTCACAACAAGTTTGCGACGTGAGCACCCATAACCTTTTCAGTTCCAAAAGTCAACCCAATAGGGAACCATTATTCAATATGTAAGAATGTATAGATTCCATATCTGTTAAACTATGTCCCCAGCCATATATATCATTGAGTCCCCAAAACAATTGTTCTTAGCCTGATCATTCTGAAAAACCTTAACACGTGAATCAAATGATCAGATGACATGTATAGGAGTTCATAGTAATCTCAGGATTAAGATCATCGTGTATATGATTATCGTTTGATGTGTTTGATTAATACTATGAAATGGTGTTTAAATAAGTATTAACAAATCACATCTGGTATATAAAGTATCTTCACTAAAGTGTCCTACTACACTAGTGACCCGGATCTAGATAACTAGTATTTATAATACTAGCGAACCGTACTAGCAGTAATTAATCTAAAGATTCCATAACTTTATTTTACCGTGAACTGTTTCAAGTTTATTATCTTAATCTCGATTTTCTCATACCAATATAAGATTAAGACCACATAGATAAACTTTGGAATTTTATGATATTCATTTAATATTATCAACATAATATTGGACATAGTCTATATATATAATAATCCAATTCAATTATTTATTTCATTTAAACATTTATCAACTACAATTGCTTTAAGGGAAATATTCCCAACAATAATGACACACATATATATCACATAAACACATATTTCTTAATTAAATCACATAGATTCGAACAATTCTCCATTATTTTCCATCTTGGCCCCCTAATCAAGGCCCTGAGCCTTCTTAGGTAATTTGGGACGTTACATTTCATGCCCAACCAATCTTCAGGAACCATTAAACATGGACATCTCTAATACCAAGTTGTAACGCCCTACTAATTAGGGATCGTTACAACGTGTGTTTAAAATAGTGCTAGACTCGCTAAACAAGTCATTTGGACTTAAACGTGTGATTAAAGTAACTAATGGTTCATGCATTAAAAATTGTGGTCAAATGAGTAAATATTTTCATTAAAAGGTTCAGTTTGTACATGGGATCCCAAAATAGAAGTTCAAAAGTTATTTACAACTCAAAAGATTACAAAATAAGCCGACCTAAGGGGCAAAATATGGTCCAACTCTAGTCCCTTTGTGATACTCCGGCCGTGGCAGTCGAGTAGGCTACATATACACGCTGCCCATAAAGCTCTCCAACTCATGGCAAGTCCAACTTCTTCTTATCCTTACATGAACCACAAAGCACCTGTGAGCCAAGGCTCGACAAGAAAACTTAATTAAACAAATTCGAATAGACAATAGAACATAAACCAACATGTTCAGCAGTACTAACTGTACTCAAGCAGACATGTTTTCCAATTTAAGCTACCATAGAGTCACACAAGCGCATACTGTACCTCTATTTATTCAAATGGTATCCGATCTAGAAAAGTGCATATCGCACTCCCAGAGTGGCCTAGCCATAGCAACCTACGTTATGCACACATAATGCCAACCTCAGCTAATAAACTGAGCTTTCAGATCTTGTACAATCAACATACGATTCACTTAACACATAATCAGATACAGTGTATTCAATCATGCTTAATTAAGCAATCACAGTTATAATTATAATCAAACTCATTAACAGGGCCCAAGCCCTAATCACAACCAGGGTACAATTTTCTTATCTCTGGTCCTATGTTGAAGAACAAGTACGGCCTTGAGCACGATCCTTCCCCGAGCTTAGTGGTAACCCTAGTCTCAACCATAAACGATGTCCTCGTTAAGTTCTAACTCCAAAAAAAAAAAACTTTGGGACCAATCCCGTGCCCTTGAGGCCTCAAATTCCATAAAACGGGGTGGTGGAATCGTCCCCCCGAGTCCCCGAGTCCTTCCCAAGCCCTAAAAAAAACTCAAGCTAAAATGGGCATAGGGCAAGGGCATCTCAACTGGACAAAGACACCCCCAAGCACTCCCTGCATAGAGCAGGGGCACCCAAAACAAGGACAGGGCCGCCCAACAAGTCACAGGCTCCCCAAACACTCCCCTACATAGCGTAGGGGCGCCCAAACCAAGTGCATGGGTGCTACGTCGCGAACCCAAAATTATGGGTTGCGTTTTCTACAACCTTTTCCGACCCAAACTCACCCCAATCAATCTCAAACCTGAACCAACTTCATAAACAACCATTCAAATAGATAGAATACTAAATATGCATCTTCAAACACCAAAGGAACACCAAAAACCAACCCAAGAACTCAAATGAAGATTTTAGGGTTCTAAACCCATCTTTTCCCAAATCAAAGAATTTCAACTCAAATTTCAATTCCCAACTGCACTCAAACCTCCCAAGCAATAGAAAACAAAAGCTCCTAACAAAACCATTAAGAACTCAAATTATTTGAAAATTAACCCATGACCCCAAACTTTCACAAGAACATAGATGAATACAAGAACACTAAGTTTCAGAAATCTAAACCTCTAAATTCTGAATTCCCTTAGCTTGATGGTGACCTCAGCTACTCCTAAGCCCACTTAATAGCAACCTCCCTTCAAGAAGTTCTTTTGATCTAGCTTCAAAAAGCTTTGGAAGTTGCTTGGTGTTTCAAGAAGATTTCAAGAGGAAATGGGAAAGAGATAGAACGTACAAGAAAGTGCTTGAACACTTAGCCTTAAATTTATCTATTACCATATTCAAAAGACCAATTCACCCTTCCCTTTTGAACCCTCCCTTAAAGCCTCACAAAGGCAAAATAGTCATTTTTAGCCTAATCTCCCATTAACCTCAAATTACACCACATGTTCCCAATTAAATCCATTAAACCAAATACTCACCAAATTAATTCCCATTACCAAATAAATCCCAGTAAAGTGCCAAATTACCAAAATACCCCTAAGTTCACCCGAGTTGGGTATTTATTACCGTTGTGACTTTTCTACTACATTGCTCACCAGGATCGCCTCGTGTCGAGTAACTCAAATATATCCACATAATAATGTGGTCTCAATCATAAAGCACATATAATTACAGATATACCCTCAATGGGACAAAATTATGAAAATGCCCTTCTAATCAGAAACAGGCCTACACGCATATTTAATACACTTAAATATGCATAAACATTCGTATTATAATATGACTCATATAATTCACATAATCATAAAATGTATAATCACAAAATACACATAATATCCATTTATGCCCTCCTGACACGCTAATCGAGGCACTAAGTCTAATTAACAAACTTGGGATGTTACATGACCCCTACATATCAACTTATCTTCTTTGCGCTTCTTCCTTTCTTTGATGACTTCTTGAGTGTCATCTTACTTGGCCACTTCCAATGGTTTTAGGTCTTTATCCAGGACATGAATCTAATCTTGTCTTGCCAATGAACAAAGTTAGTCCCTTCAAACCTATCCAATATTGCAAAGTCTTGAGTCATAAACTTCAAAGCCAAAAATGAGTTAGATTCTTCCATGATTTTCTTTCTCAGATAATAGAGAATTAGAATGCTGGGGGAGAGTGAGATTACACCACCACAAAATCTAGAATCTACACACAATAATTCTTGCTACAGACCAAAGAAAGATTGAGAAATATGATGCAAACCCTATTTGTAGAAGAATCTTCAACCTTGATGAACCTTCAAAACCCTTTGAGAACCACCACTTTGAGCTTTTCCTTCTTCAATTGAAAGACCACAAAACTAAGACTTATACACGATTCTTATCGTTGTCCTAATTCTCTATTTCCTAGCCACCATTGATGCTCGATGCCTTTTCTAAGAGGAAATGAGAATTGGGATTGAACAAGCCTTAAACTCACAAAGTCAAGCACTTTCTTTATGAGTTTCTTGGAGAAAACTATAGATTCTTGAAAGCGAGAGAGAGAGAGAGAGGTTAGAGAGAGATTTGAGAGAGTGATCAAGTATTCCAAAACTCTATGAGGACCCTTTTATTGTTGGTAACTTGTTTATCATATGCGTAGCGGAAAACACGGAGTGATGGGTCTAGAGATTTCAATTTTTTTTATTTAAACAATCTTTAAATAACCGGATCCATTAATATGAAAAATATTAATCATAGAGAAAGAAAAAATATGAAAAAGATTTACCAGTTGTAGAACAATCAAGAATCCTCGCTATCTTTTAGTACCTCCAACGAACATACAATCCAAAGGAGCCTTTTGAATACTCAGACCAAGATCTTCCAAGATGTATCTTTACACCTCAAGACGTGTGTGGGCACGTAGAGTAATGGTGGGAAAATTTATGATTCACAAGATGTACTCAACTCATGAGATCTTGGAATATTAGGTCGGAGACAGTTTTCAAGGATAGGAAAAATATTACGTTATATTTTTCTCTCTATGAAAAGCTTCGAATTTTATCTCTCTACAGTGTATTATGAAACAATTTCTTTCTAGTATATTTATAAAAGAATTAATTAAATTCAAAATTCAAATTATAAAATAATTATTAAATAAGTAAAATAAAAAAAAGAAATATCAAGATCAATTCTTGGACCTTGTTACATGGCAACAACTGTACATGCACTATAATTGGCGTGTAACAGGGATGTGTTCCAACCACTTTCTTTTAATAATTATTTATTCAAAAAATATTTAAACTTGATAATTTATCTTATCAGATTTATCAAAGAATAAATATCATTTCAAATTCAAATCCAATTTGAATTATCAGAAATATCTTTTCACATTATTTAAATAAATAAAACTAATTAACTATCTTACTTATTTAAATGTCATTTTAAAAATTACCAATTAATTTAATAATATACTTTCAAAAATTCATTTTTAATTAAAATACCAATTTAAAAAATTATTATATTAATTAAATAATTTGTCTCAATTACATATTTGACCTTGAAGAACAAATTTCTTCCAAATATGTCATTCCCTTATTTTTCCCAATTTCAACTCTTACCTTGAATAGTGTTGATAGAGCCATCTTGGGGACCTATGGACCTATAATTTCAAGCTCCAATAAATTTAGATTATTAACTAAAGCTCTTTAATATAATAACCTTAATTTATTAATCTCAATATTATTCCACTAAAAATATGAGACTACACTCTTGTAATTATAAACATTTATTTATTGAGTACTTTTAAGTATAAAAAGTGTCCATCGATTTAATCACTACATACAATTCAATCATCTATTAATGGTTCATAGTTAAAGTAGGAATTAATTACCGTTTAAGCTCTTTGATTGTATATTGTTTCCTTAAGTACCATTAACTTTACTGGTGAAGGTTAATTCATAAATTAATTCATGAATTTGAGCTCAGTAACCTTTCAGTTCCAAAAGCCAACCCTCAAAAGAACCATTATTCAATTCCTCTCAGAAAGGTATAGATTCCATATTTGTATATTATGTCCCCAGCCATCTACATCAATGAGTTTCCAAAACAAAAGTTTTCAGTCTGGTCATTCTAACAAACCATAACGAGTGAATTAAAGAACTCATATGACATAAATAGGAGTTCATAATAACTTCAGGATAAAGATTAATTTGTATATGATCTTCTTATTGATATGTTTAATTAATACTTATAAAGTAAATAGTATTGTTAAGTATTAATAACATATCGGGTCCCATTCATATATAACCACCTTATACAAAGTACATTCACAAAGATGTCTACTATATTAGTAATCCAATTTAGATTACATGTATTCATAGTACTAGTGAACCATAGTTGCAGTATTTGATCCAAAAATTCCATATAACTTTGTTTTACTGCGAACTATTTAAATATGTTCCCTATAATCTTAATCATCTCGTACCAATACAAGACTGTAGTCATAGTAATGAATTTGGGAATTTTTTGATATTCATATAATATTATTCTATCAATAATATTAAACAACCATTATATGCTAAAAATTGATTTTAATTATTTATTTCATAAAATATTATTCAATACATATGCTTTAAAGGACACTAAACCCCACATTTATAGTGTAGGCACCGTCATTGGGTCTAACCAATAGGATTAGAGCTAAAGAACTCGTCAATTGGAGCTTAAAATACGTGTCTGTACGGACACGACAGGTGATGCGTCGCCTGCCTGTAGGTGTGGCATCATCTGCTAGGGCTTTTGAGCCCTTTTGCATCCAGACGATGCAACACCTCTTAAGAAACGACACATCGCCTCCCCCTATGACTTTTGACCCCTCCAACAGGCCTAAAATTGCTCCAAATGCTACCAAACTTTTTTTGGATCCTTAGATATCTCAATGTAACACTTTGGACCCAAAAACACAATTTTTAAGTGCCTAAAATTGAAGCTCAAATTTTATATCTATACTATGTGAAATTCACTAAGTGTTTTATACCTAGCTTGTATAACAACACTTATCATTTGTATTTAACCAATCATAACAAAACTTTGGTAATTCATAATTTAAAATTTACTTACCAATTATTTACCAAAATTTTCATATTACCACATTGATATATCAAAAATATTCTCCCAAATTTTCAGGTCAAAAATATCATTTTTTCTTGGTGAAACATTTCTCTAAAACTCAGAGGTCAAACTGACCAAATTTTCTTATCAATTTTGTCATGTTATAACTTTCTTACCCTTGTTATTTTTTTTTTTGTAAAACTTTACAGATTCAATATTGGGTGTATCATGAACATTCTTGCCAAATATCAGATAAACATAAGTTGTTTTGCTCAGTGAACTTAATGTTCAAAAATCGGACCTAAAACTGAAAATACTAAATTTTTCATATTGCACCATATTTTTAAAATGACCATAACTTTGTGAATACAAAACCTTTTTGAGTTTTTTAAGAGTCTAAAATCATCTACTCTTCCTAAAAAAAGTCATGATAACATTAAATTCTAGAAATGGTACATTCAAGGCTTTGTTTGACCCTTTGGAAGTCAAGACTAAAATATTGGTAGAAAGCCTTTTTTGCACAAACCCTAGAAGAACTTTGGGTTCCTAAACTAAAATCATCATAACTGTAACGCCCCAATTTCCATGAGGCGTTAATGACCCATTTAATAAATCAAGTTGGAATAAAACATCTTTTATTATAAAGAAATCAAACATAAATGACAACCAAAATGTTTTAAAAAAAATAAGAAACTCTGGAGTTTCATAAGTACTGTTTAAACAAATAAAACCATTATTTGACTCTGTAACAAGACTCAAAAAATTATTCGAAATAATAATAAAACATGTCTTAAAACTGAACGGAAAACATTAAAGACCTCCAAGTAGGCCTGACTCCTAATAGTCGTGATATCCATGACATGTATGCCCTTCGCGGAAGGTCTCCAACTCATTGCCCTATAACCACTTCCTTGCCTTTACCTGCAACACAGAGTACCTGTGAGCCAAGGCCTAGCGAGAAGAGTTGTATAGGACACAACCCCCTTTAAACTTACCCAAGAGCATAATTCAATACTTCAATTAAATACAACAATAAATAATTAAAACATAAATATTAACATTAAATAGTAGGTCAAATCAAAAGTAAAATAAACAGTGCATTAAAGCACGTAATAACATAAGCATGCATTTCCAAAACATCATAAGCATGCTAATTTGTAACGTAGACATGCATTTAAGAACATAAGCATGTTGAGAAAAATATCACACATCCAAGTAAGAAACATTTCATGTAGACTACTTAAGACATATATCATTCATTAGAATAATCATACATCAAACATAAGTAAATAAACTATAAAGATTCTACCATTCTGAGTACATCAAGTGTACACCCTGCATGCAGGTGTCCACTCTTCTTCCCTTGGCAACAACAACAATCCATACACTAACACATTAATTCAAGTATCCTTAGCGAGCCCCTAATCATACAACATCATAAATCAATAATCAATAACTTAACTTTCACAAAATAGATACCCCAACTTCCTAGGACCTAAATGACCTTAAGAGCAAGTTTCTATAAATCCCAATACCTTACATTAGAATCCCCAAGACATTTGGATCAAAATTCCACGTTTTTAACATTATAGGCACCTCTCTGTGTCAAGCCAGTCAACTGGTTCATAGCAGCCGGTCGACCGATTGTTTAAAAATAAAACCCCCAAAAACACAGGTCAATCGACTGGTTCATAGAAGCTAGTCAACTAGTTGGCCAAAAATTAAACCTACGAGAAATTGCAGGCCTGTCGACCGGTTGAACCCAAAAATGCCCAAATCGCCAAATTTCGACCTTGAACCCCTACCAATTCAATTCTAACGTGTTTCTAACATTAATAAATCATAATAAATCGACTTTGAACATGAAAATAACCTAAAATTCCTATATAACACAATTAATCAACCATTAACATCACCAAACCCTAGATCTGACATATGACTTCAACAATATAGTTTGAAAACTTACCAATCAATATCCTTAGCCACAATTCCTAATCTTTGCATCTTAATGATAATTCCTAACCCGCCAAGACTCAAATCAATGTTATCCTCCAAATTCTTAGGCTTCAAAAACTCAGATCAAGAACGAGAGGATTGTTCTTGGCCTATTACTCCTTCGTATATCTCAATAGAGAAGTTTGATAATTCGTACGATATTTAAACCTAATTTCCTTTATTTAATATTCTAATAATAATTGTATAAAGCCTATTTACAATAATATCCCCAAATCTTTAATTTTCTAACATTCCTTCCCAAGCCCTTAATTGTCCTTTACTTAAGTTAATAGTTTTATTTTTCTTTATTTACACTTTCTACCACAAAAACTTATATTTATACTTTAACCCCCATATTCCTAATATTATTCCTTGTAGGTCTCCTAACACTTGAAGAAACATATGTGTGGACTAACTGGAAAAATTCATAAAATAAAATATTTATCATAATTCATGCATATCATAGTTCATATAATTAAACACATAAAAACATACAAATTACCATAATATCCTGACCCAAGCCAGATTACCAAAATGTCCTTACTAACGGAAGCAGATATTACAATAACCAATATGCACGCATCATCAAACATAATAATGTATGTTATTACATCACAACAAAGATATCAACACTAAAAATTATACATGCAAATCAGATTACTCCCTATACATTTCTCTAAACACAAAATCACAATATTTTTACATTTTATGTTCTAGGCTTGAGTTTCGATTTTGCCCTAGCTTTTGGAACTACTATAAATTTCTTAGCTGCCTTGAAACCACTACCCCGACATCACAAAGGTTAGATTTGTACATAGACTCAAGGAAAGTTGGACAGGAAGCCAAGAAAACATAAACTCAAGTTTGGCTTACCTCTTGAGTGTTCTAAAACACATGCATGCACTAAGAACTCATTGAATCTGCTTGCATGCAAACTTATAAGCCTTTAACTCTTTCCTTTATATAAGTACAAACTCAGAGACCAAAGGATGTAATGAAACCTTAAGGCTCGACCAAGAGAAGAAAGAAGAAGAAATGAGAAGAAAAGAGAAGAGAAAGGCTTGTTCAAAGCTTCAAAACTTTTCTTTTTCTTTTTTAATTAGGACCCTCCCACATGGTCAAAATATCCATATGTACATCACCAAGGTTAGGACTATAGTCTAACTCACTCATCTATCTACTTATCTATAGCTTTACCTACAACACAAGACAACTATGATCTAAAGCTCAGTAAGTAAAGTTATGCATGTATGAAGCTCTATAAGGATATGATACTATGCATGATCATGCACTTTATGAAATTTTCATCTTCTTATCTTTGGGACTCTTATCTCGTGCACACTATTCGATTCGGCTTATGTGCCTGCAAGGCTTGCATAACGTATAAAATCCCATGGGCTCTCCTCTAGATAGCCATCGTCAAAGCTAGGCTCATACTAATCTTACTCCACCGTTGCCCCGTGAGCTCAAAAATTAAGGCAGCCGCCCCAACTATGACATTATCATACTCATATAAGTGAAGGAGAGAGATAGGAACATGGCATGCTATCTAAATGGTCAACTCTGACCTAGACTCTGTTGGGTTGCCACTATGAGCCTTATAGACCTCCGTCTGAATCTTTATTAAACTTTGCTTGGCTACTTTTGCGAAACAGTGGCACTAAAATCTTTCCTTGATTACTTGTACCTAATCTTTCTTTTAAGAGGCTCTGCATATAATCTTATTTTTATATTTCTTATGACTGTGAACTTTCCTCAAAATCACGCATGGTCTGGTAATATGCATATCTATTTATACTTATGCATGCCACACATGAATGCTATGATGAAATGCCAATGATCAAACTTGCCAATAAAAAGCAAAGCAGATAAACACATAATAGACTCTCATATAGCATATAGTTCTTGTGTTGCAGTTGAGTACTTTACTTACCTCGTGTCCAAACTCTTTACTCCTTACTTGTGAAATGCTCTTTGCTCAGGGTATAAGAAAAAAGTGACTAATATTTTACATTAATAATTCATTTAATTATTATAGAAATATATCACATAATTTATATCTTATACTTAAGTATATATATAGGGGAATTCTCCTATAGGAGCTTCATTTTAAGCCCTGCCGGTAGGGCTCTCAGTGTTCTCAACCCTTGAACAGTTTTCGATGCGATTATTTTTTATGACCGTGTATATTGTAGCTATTTAGAGCATTCTGCAAATTTTTAGAAAATTCCAAATAGTTTACAATACCGAAAACTAGGTTCAAACATGTTGTTGCACGCGTGACTAATTTTTTTTATGTGTGTGGAAAACAACATGTTTGAACCTAGTTTTCGGTACTGTAAACTATTCGAAATTTTCTGAAAATTTGCAGGATGCTCTAAATAGCTACAATATACACGGTCATAAAAAAAAGTCGCGCCGAAAACTGTTCACGGGTCGAGAAACACTGAGAGTCCTACCGGTAGGGCTTAAAGTGAAGCTCCTATAAAAGAATTGTCTTATATATATATGCCTTTCCATGAAACATTTCTTCGAACAGATAATACTCATGACTCCGTATAAAAGGGATTTGTCTAAATTGCTTATTCTGTACTATCACATCTAATTAGGAGTATAATAAACACACTGCACAATAGCGCAAAAATTGCTTATGATGTACTATCACATCTAATTAGGAGTATAATAAACACACTACACAATAACGCAAAAAATGTTTATACTGTACTATCACATCTAATTAGGAGTATAATAAACACACTACACAATAGCGCAATCACTAAAATCTTTAGAATTTAACATGCACACGTGACTTCTTTTCAATGTTCAATTGTCCTTTGATCACAACTTCAAGTTTTAAAAGCATACACATGTATTCTTCCTTACCATCTAGCCGAAACAAATAATCCATCATCAACCCAATAACTTCCCTTTAAATTACTCTATGTAATCAAGTACTTATATAAGTACGAACTGGGTATTAAATAATCCACCATCAACACAATAACTTCCCTCAATGAATTAATCAAGATGAAGACAATTAGATAATATAGTAAGTTATGCACACACTTATCAAAGCTTTCACCTTATAGTTGGGTACGTAACTACAAATTCTTAGCTCCTATGTTTTGTGTGTGAGTGTGAAAATATATATGCATATATAATTAATTACAACTAAAGAAATCAACCACCTTATCCACACCTACTTTCTAGTATAACTCCCCTAGTTGCCTATCTTTATTTAAAATACTAATTTTAATAATAATTTTATATATTTCATAATCTGACTAAAAATACGGTGAGTCTTTATTTAAAATAGATGCAGAGTTTGAAATCAATGTTCAAAACAAAAGAGAATTTGATGTAGTCTTGAAAATAAATAAGTAAATCCCATTAATAAATTAACATAATGAAAGACTTTAAAGCACTATGGCGTTCCATATCGTTTTCTCGTTCAATGGCTCCCTGCAACATACATACATACTTATGGAAAACTGACTCAACTCACTATGCATGCCAAACAAGTCTACCTAGTGTTTACCTGCAAGGGGGAAAGTAAGGGGGTGAGCTACAAACACATTAAGGAAGTACAAACAAGGCATAGAAGCATAAACGACATATCTCATACATTCTTAACATATTTTTCTTATAACAATCACTATCAACATAAGTCATAATCAGAAACATGAGACTATTTGCGACATAATCATAATCGTATATTATAAGATCATAATCATAATCATAAACATAAGATCATTTGCAACATAAGCATAAGCATTCAACATAAGATCATAAGTATAAGTATCCAACATAAGATCATGACTCCCCGATTGTCTAGTGATCAACACATGAGCATACACATAAGATCATGACTCCCCTATTGTCCAATGATCAGCACATAAACATACAACATAAGATCATGACTCCCTTATTGTTCAACGATCACATGTGACTCTCCTTTTGGTCATTTCCATGGCACCCTTATTGTCTATGATCTACCTGGAACCCCTATTGTCCAGAATCTCAGGCATCTATCCCTTTATAACGTTGCAACACTAGGTTAAGCAAAAACAAAGAATTCCATACATATCATCATAACTAGAGTCCATTCAGAAACAAAACAGAAATCTAGCTAACTTTCTTACCGCAGGCCCAAGCACAAAACTCAAACAGCACATGAACACTTCCTCAAAAGAAAGTACAATTTGGTATTAATCACAATTCTTACCCACACAAGCATATCACAAAAGTTTTCATGAACTTGTATACTTTCTGAGTGCCTATGCCGAAACCTATAGGTTACAAAGAATTTCACAAAACTCATAATACATGAAATATCACTTACTATACTACCATTTATATATAAAATCATAGATTAAATCACATAAGAATTTCAAGCATTCCCAACTTTGAAATTCTAGACTTGGCCTAAATGTACAAAAATGTGACACTTTGTTTTATAAATTTTTTGAGCAAAACTCATGTTTCACATTACTTAAAACTCATAATCCCAAAAATCAACACCACATCAAGGTCTATAAGGACCTCAAATTTGGTAAAAAAAGAATAATAATTCTCACATTTTATAGAACCCATTTCTAAGCATCTTTTAAAAATTAGTTTTTTCTCAATTTTTAAACCATAAAAATCTGCATGTAATTTATTGAAGAAAAATTTTGTAACTTCCCAAATTCATTAATAGGCTTAGTGCCTTGATTAGTGTACCAAGAGCGCATAATTGGATGTCTATGTGTTGGTATGATTTAATCGTAATTATATATGTGAATTTTATGAGTTATATTATGATATGACTACTTATGCATGTTTAAGTGTATTAAATGTGCTTATATGCCCGTTTCTATTAAAAATGGACATTTTCATAAATTTTGACCCACTAAGGGTATATCTGTTGTTTACCGAGTTTTTCAGAAACTAGAAATATAATGAGAAATAAGAGCTAGAAAGACAGGATTGAAGATAAACAAGCTGATTTTATACATGGTTGGGATGTTAATGAGCCTTAGTCCACGAGTCTATTGTATTAGGTTTTAGAGAGCTTTTGCAATGGATTTTTCTGCAAGTTTGAGCAGAGTAATTGCTTACAAGAGAAAATCTGGGATCCCTGCTACAGTTCACAACTGGTCCTATTTATAGGCAGCTAGGTGCAATGGGCTTGGGCCAGACTAATCCGGACCCAATAGGGATGTAATCACGGTTTGCTCGCTAATGGAGGCATAATACAAAGGATGTTTCTAAATAAAACATAGTAATCAGGGCCCATTGGGCTGGCTTAGGCATGGCCAAGCCCTGCAGCTGCCAATAGTACGTACTCTCAGACTGGTCCACGTGGGCTTCTAAGGGGATCCTAGGGACAGGATCTGTTAGAGTAGTGGCATTACTGTTTCCTAGGAGCAGCGTACATTCCATGCATAACCTCTTCTGCAGGTTAGTTGAGGATACCGAATTCCATGTTTCTTTGGGACATGTCAATGTCAGGGAAGATCAAACTTGCCCTACCCGGACGTCTTGTCCGAGTTCCTTTGCTAATGTCCCGGTTCACTTCCTGGAGTCATGGTTCGCTCACCAAGACTCGGGTTCATTCTTGACAAGTTCTATTCCCAGACTAGTGAGCCTGCCACCTCTATTGGCATCCCAGAGGATACGAGTAAGTTGGGACCGGAAAGATGAGTTGGGCTTGCATCTTAGTCCAGGTTCTCCTATTATGGTCGCGCCCACCAAACGTTGTTGAGCTCATTGACGATTGGGATATCAGGACTTTCTTCTTCCCTGTTCAACGGGCTTAGGATGGGCCGGATCTCTTTAAGAGGTCCCCTGAACCCACTAGGTCATGCCACATGTTACGGGTGGAAAACATGGATAACATTTACCCCCCAAGTCTTCATCCCTGTTTGCATGGTGGAGACTTGTCTTACTCTCCTGGATCAAATCCAAATATCCCGGGGCCACTTGGGCGATCCCCGTCCTTTCAGATTCGCAATGTTTTACACGCGTGTCTTCAGGTCGATGGTGCATCTGTGCCACTTGCACCCTAAAGATCTGGAAAGAATCTTTTGATGAACCAAATGACAGATGAGTGTCAGCGTAATTCTCGAGACATCCCGTCTGTACGAAAAAATTCTATTGGGTACTCGAGTGGATTGTTTAATGCTTGTGCACCATTTGAGACCATAGGATGGGGATAACATTCAGAGCTTTTACATGGACTGTTGGATGAGGCAGGTGCAGATCATAGATTGACAAATCCATAATTTAGGAGTCAACTAGGGCAATTAAAGCCTCTGTAGCATCCAGGATCGTTGGATGGGGATACTCTTGGGATCCCCACTGTGGACCGTTGGATCAAATAGTGGATTTCTGCCCTATAAATATCTCGACAGTTTCATTTCAAACTTTACACATTCTATATATTCAGAGCATAAAAGAGAGCTTTTTATGTCCCAATTTGCCGACGATTTTTTTGGACGATTAGTTCATTTCCGTATCTGTCTGTTTCCTACTAGATCTTTTTTCATTCAGCCATCCGACAGTTTAGTCCCGATTCAGCCAGCAGACGAGTTGCTGCATCGCCTTCTCAGATTTAAGGCTGAGATTCTACCGACCTTGTCGCCTGAGACTTTACAAATTTCAAGCCCAGCACCTCTCAGTAAGTCTTCTGGTCATTTTTCTTTCTCTGTTTACTCTTTTATATTGTAATGTTATTCTTGCGACCCTAAAAATGCTAGGGATGTGACCACCATGTAGGGTGGTTATAGGTAGAATAGTGTAGGTCTGAATTGTATATTTTCTAGGTGATAATTCTTGTCTAGTTGTCCCGGATCAATTCGGACATCCCAAGGTTGACTTAGGAGAGTTAGAGAAACATCTAATTTTTAGTTCCCGACTAAAGCTCCTGGGATCTTTATTGATCCCGGACCTGGGTCCGGAGGGAACTTCTCCAAGAAGTTTTAGGAGAACCCCCGTACCATAACCAATTTTCTTTGATTTTGGTGCTAACTGCTTGGTTTTTGTCTTCTTTGTCACTTCCAGGTCCCTTATCTTGAGTCGTGGTGTCACTCTTCATCTGAAAGACGTTGTCTAGGTGGGCCCTTTAATCCTGGAAGGGTTCAGACTCCCCACTGGCAACACTTGGGAAATGGATAGGGAGAAGAATGAGTTCCGGAATTGTCAGATGCTACATCAGCTGGAGAAAGCCCTTGGAGTAGGGACAACCCTGGGACTTTTCTACAACTGACTGGCTCGAAAGGATGAGAAGGCGCATACTAGCATGGGCATGTTCGGGGCCTGGAGCCTGGGCCACATCAGTGCGGAAGCTACTTTCCCGCTGCACAATTACTTTGCGCGGTTCCTTAAGTTTGTGGGGATCGCGCCCTTCCATCTTCTCCCCCAAGCGTACAAATTGCTCGCATGATGGCGCATATTCTGTGTCTCGAAGGAGATCTTGGCTCCCATTCCCATGAAGGTGCTATATTTCTACAATTTCGAGTCACAACTCAATTCCAAAGACAATATGTGGGACGAATTTTATAGATCGAAAGCCCACAGAATCAGTCTGGCTCCATTCAGCACATGGAAACACCCGCCGAATGTCAGGAATTATTGGTTCATGACATCCGGGTTCCTCTTAGAGAAGAACCCCACTTTGGTGCTAGACTTCCAGAGTGTAGTTAAGTTGTTCGTTTCCATTTCTTTTTTCTTTAGCCGTCAGTTTTGTTCACTAGATACTCACAGTCCCGTAACACAGGTCCATATGCTCATACCCAGCTTACCGAATTGATCTTGGAGTGAAAGAAATTCTATGCCACTTTGAGTGTCGAGGAGCTGGACGTGGGGCGCTTCGTAACTACAGAGAACCTTCGGATAGTCAGGATGTTGGCCGCTAACCAGTCAATGGATGCCCCTAGCTTGTGGGGGCTGCAATGTGAAAGGGATCCCACCCTGAGGGAGGAGCTGGTGCTCATCCACATCGAGGCAGTGGAGGCCACGACCAAGGCGGATGTGGAGAAAATGAAGACAGACCAGGCCCGTCAGGCAGAGAGGGCTGACTCCAAATAATTGGATGCCCTTCTCGAGGGGAGGCAGCCAAACACTGGATCTCCCGAAGCTAGCATTTCGAAGCAAGGTAACTCGCCTCCAATTTTAACTTATGCTCCTCATTTTGAGGACTTAGTTAGGAATAGGCAACAGTACCGGGATTATCTTATCGGGACCGTCAGCAAAGTGGGGCTTCCTCGCCGCATTGTTATAGAAACACTGACCCTCATGTACTCGTCCTAGATCTTACAATACGGCAACTTTTTGGACTTGGATGACATGGGGGACAAAATTCACTCTTTTGCTCTAGGAGAATTGAGTCGTTCCCGCTCTTTAGATAAGGGTTTGTCCCAGAGGACTTTAGACTTGAATATTTACTTCAGTTTTTTACTTCTATCCCCATTCGTATATTTTGCTGATTAGTTTCTTTGTCTGTCTATCTCAGTTGATCCGGAGATGTCCAACCCTGTGGCCAAGATGAAGGAAATGATCGAGGCCAGGGTGGCCGCAGCTAAGGCGTTGGCGAAGAGGGTCACCAAGGGCCCAACCAAGAAAAAGGTCAAAGAGTTAATCCTCGGGGATTCAAGATCAGTCCAGAAAGTTTCTGAGATGGCTCGAGCTGCGAGTACTCTCCTGGTGACTCACGCCGAAATGGTCCCACCCCCATCTACTCCTATTAGGAGCCTTCCGAAGGAGGAGAGGTGGGCAAGAGGAAAGTCGACCCTATTTTTGTCGAGTCCCCAAAGTGGGCAAAGAGGGCCAAGAGCAAGGATCTTCCCTTGGCTGAGGAACACTCCTCTAGAGAGATCCTGATCATCACGTCGCACTTCTGGATGCGCCCAGGCTTTCTGTCAATCCAACCCTTCCCGAGGAGGAGGACTTGATCCTCCGAGAAGAAATGAAGAAAGTGGTTTCCCAGTCATGGGATGAAGGTCGGGACCAACAGGATGAAGTGGCTCGGGCTTTACTCATCCGGCAGAAGGTGGAGTTTTCCACTCATCCGGAGGCCTTTAACGCTCTCCAACCCATCGCGGATCAATTGGTGGCCGAGATCGGGTTTTGGCCTGCACTGGGTCAAGACACAGCTCTATTGGGTGCTGATTTACTAGCCTAGGTGGGGAATACAATGTCCACCCTCCAGTTGAAGCGATATGCTACCATGGCTAGCTAGTATGCCATATTTGTTTCCCAGGACATTCTTCACCAGGCCACCATGGTAAATCACATGCATGTATGATCTTTCATTTTACCATACTTATTGCCTGTATATTTTCTAACTTTGGTTTATTTCAGGATGCCCTGTTGGCACATAGGAACGTGGATCTGGTGGAAAAAATGGCGATGAAGCTAGAGACAACTCAGATGGAGCTGGAGGGGGTCGTTAACCAGTGGGAAGCTGCTAAGGAGGCCCTACCCAAGGAAGTTGCCCCGATTAAGGCTAACCGTGAGGAGGCTGCCTGGGTTCAAGCCCATCATGAGGAAGCTTTGTCCAGGAAGGATGCCGACCATAAGAAGTTGGTGGACAACCTGAAGGTGGAGCTGCATCGTGTTTGTGGCTCAGAGGCTTCAATCAAGGCCCTTCTAGAGGTAGCTGAGGCCCAACTTTTCTAGGAGCGGGAGAAGGTGGCAAACCTTGAGTCCCGGAATCAAGCTTTGGATGGCATGGCTCAGCTGAAGATGAAGCAGAGTGAGGAGGCTTGCCAAGCGAAGGAGCATGCTAATGCATTGTTGGAGGCCACTTTTGATGAGGCCATTTACATGGCCAGGCTTCAAGACAAGAACATGAATCTCCTCGTCTATCTGGATCTGGCTACAAAAAGGGCTGAATTTGAGGCCAAGGAGAAAGCCAATGTGGCGCTCTTAGCTGGGCAATGAAGAAGGCGAGAATATTCTGGATGTCCTGGTTCAGGACGAAGCCTAGGCCTGGGCCTTCATATTTTAATTAGGGATTCCTTCCTGTTTTTTGTAATTGTATGATTTTATGGACGCGGATGCGTCCAAGACAATTTTTATCATTCGTATATATATATATTGATTTTACTTTCTGTATTATGATTTCCATTTTACATTCATTTTTTTTCTCAAAATTCACTAAGTGTTTTATCACTCTGCATGAATCTGGGTCGAATGTTGGGTCCTGGTTCCAATGGCTAGGACCACTAGGGAAATTTTGTAGAAGGTATTTATCCTGTCCTAAGACCCATGGTTTGGTCTTGATGGCCTGGACTATTTTGGACTTGTTAATATAACTTAACTGATTTACCCTGACTTTATAGTTCAGGCTCCAATGGCTTGGACCGTTGGAGATTTCTTTTAGATATGACTTAATTAGTTAACTCATTCTAAACCTGATGTTCAAGTTCCAACGACATGGACCGTTAAGGAGTTAATAACTGTCGTCTTGTTTATTTGTCCTGACTCTGGTGTTCAGGTTCCAACGGTCTAGACCATCGGAGATTAGTTGATTAGTTTATTTCAAACCTAAGGTTTAGGTTCCAGTGACATGGGTTGTTTATAAGACTAATTTTAAACAACTTAGACCTCAGACTCACGTTCCAATGGTTCTGGGCCATTATAAAGGAAACATGAATAGGGATTTGGTTATTTGAGACCACGTTAGGTCAACCAATTTTTAGGAGTTGTGTTTTGAACCCCCAGACCATATAGGTCAAGGTTAGGACTGGGCTTTGAGCCTTGCGTCCTATTGGGTTTTGAACCCCTCGGACCATGTACGTTCGGGTTAGGATTGGGCTTTGAGCCTTGCATCTTATTGGGTTTTGAACCCCCCAGACCATGTATGTCCGAGTTAGGACTGGGCTTTGAGCCTTGCGTCCTATTGGATTTTGAACCCCCCAGACCATGTACGTCTGGGTTAAGACTAGACTTTGAGCCTTGAGTCTTATTTTGTTGGGAATTGGGTTTAGCACCCCAAGTTTATACGAGTCCGGATCAAGACTAAGCTCTAAGCTTTGCATATTATTTTGTCTTTATTCCTGGACTTGTATATATGGTCATACCCCCCCCCCCCCCCCAAGTGATCGAAGAGTGTAGTCTTGGGTCACTTGTTTGTGTAAAAAATTAAGACGGACATGAACTTTTTCTTTCCTTGCAACATTTCTTATAATGTTTTGTATACACCATTTTCATTAAATAAGAAATCGCCCTGGGGTGTAGATTGTAAAAAAAAAAGAAAAATTAGAATTGAAAAACAGAATTAGATCCTCCCGACTACTGATAGTACTGGTGGAGGTGTTCTGCGTTCCAGGCCCTTAGGACCTTCGTTCCGTCTAGTTGCCTTAAGCGATACGTTATCGGACATGCTTCATTTTGGATTTCATAGGGTCCTTCCAAGTTAGGTCCTAGAACCCCCACTCCTGGGTCTTGGGTTGCAGGGAAGACTCTTCTAAGGACTAGATCACCGGTTTTGAATATTTGGCTATTAACTTTAGAGTTAAAGTGTCTTGCGATCTTTCCCTGGTACATCTTCAACTGCACCTGTGATTCTTCTCGGATCTCTTCAATGAGATCTAAGGATTCTTGGAGTAAGGCGTGGTTCTGGAAGGGATCATATGTGTCTCGTCTGTGGGATGGGACCGTCGTTTCTACTAGGATGACCGCTTCACATCTGTACACCATCGAATATGGAGTATGTCCAGTCGACGTTCTTTCTGTGGTCTGGTAGGCCCATAGGATGCGGTGCAACTCTTCTAGCCACTTGCTCTTGCAGGCTTGTAGTTTTTTATTTAATGTCCCCTTCAAAATCTTGTTCACAGCCTCTGTTTTCCCGTTTGCTTGAGGCCTTGCGACCGCGGAGAAGCTTTTGATGATGCCATGTCTTTCACAAAAATCAGTGAAGTGGACGTTATCAAATTGCTTCCCGTTGTCAAACACGATTTTGTGAGGGAGGTCGTATCGGCACACAATGTTGTTGATGATGAAGTCCACGGCCTTTTTGGAGGTGATGGTGCTCATTGGTTCCGCTTCTACCCACTTGGTGTAATAGTCGATGGCCACAATGGCGTATTTTACCCCACCCTTCCCAGTCGGGAGCGATCCTACTAAATCGATTCCCCACACTGCAAAAGGCCAGGAGCCAGGGACTGGTCATGTTTAGCTTTGCTATTTGATGCTTCGAACTAAAAGCGTAGGGCGCTCTGCAACTGATGACCTTGAGGAGATATTAAGATGATCCCGGCCCCATTTTCATTCGAGGCTCCATCTATGAAGACTTTCCATATAGGCATTATGGGGTCGACGGGTTCTTCATCTTCGGTTATCCCTGTGCATTCTAAGATGAATTTGGCTAGGGCCTGTCCTTTGATAGAAATTCTGGGGACATACGCTATGTCAAACTGGCTAAGCTCCATGGCCCACTTCAAGAGTCTTTCTGAAGATTCGAGTTTCTGTAATACTTGTCGTAGGGGATGGTTTGTCAATACCTTAATGGTGTGGGCCTAAAGTAAGGTCTTAGCTTCCTGGATGCAATCAGTAAGCAAAATGTCAACTTTTCAATCAATGGGTATCTGGACTCCGCGCCCAGCAACCTTTTGCTAATGTAATAGACCGGGAGCTGGACCTTTCCCTCTTCTCGCACTAAAGCGACACTGATGGCTTGTTCTGACATGACCAAATATAGGTATAACGGCTCCCCATCCAGTGGTTTTGACAAAATTGGTGCTTGGGCCAGATGCACCTTTAATTTCTGGAAGGCCTTTTCACATTCAATCGTCCATTCAAACCTCTGGCTTCCGCAAAGTATATTGAAGAAAGGGATGCACTAGTCCGTGGATTTTGAGAAGAAGCAGCTTAGAGCCGATATTCTTCTCGTCAGGCTTTGAACATCTTTGTGCTTCCGTGGTGAAGGCATCTCGATCAATGCTTTGATCTTGTCTGGGTTGGCTTTTATTCCCCTCAAGCTTAGTATGATGACCAGGAACTTCCCGGATGCCACACCATAGGTGCATTTTTTGGGGTTCAGCTTCATCCCATACTTTTGACTGATGTCAAATGCTTCTGCCAGGTCATCTACATGTTCGTCTGAGGTCTTAGATTGGACCAACATGTTGTCTATGTAGACCTCCATGTTCCTTCCCAATTGGTTTCGGAACATCCTGTTGACCAGCCTCTGATAGGTGGCCCCGAAATTTTTAAGCCCGAAGGGCATGACGATGTAGCAGTACACCCCTTTGTCTGTCTGGAAGCTAGTGTGTTCCTGATCTGCTACATGCATTGAGATTTGGTTGTAGCCAGAGTAGGCATCCATGAAACTTAATACCTCATACCCGGAAGTAGCTTCCACCATCTGGTCGATCCGGAGCAGAGGGAAGCAATCTTTCAAGCAGGCCTTGTTAAGGTCGGTGAAGTCGATGCAATTTCTCCACATCCCGTTTGGCTTTGGTACCAACATCGGATTGGCCATCCAAACGGGATACAGGGCCTCCGGAATGAAGTTGATAGAGGACAACTTCTCAACTTCTAATTTGAGGGCCTCTGCCCTTTCTGCCCTTAGAGGTCTCTACTTCTGTCGGACCGGGGTTGCATTTATGTCAATGTTTAGGGGGTGACATATGACGTTGTGGTCGATATCAGTCATATCCAAGTGAGACTATGCCAAGACATTCTGGTTCTCTTTTACCTGGGTAATTATGGTAGCCCTGACCTTCGAGTTCAAGTGCCTCCCGACTCGGATTGCTCTTGTTGGGTCGCTATCACTAATGCACACCTCTTCCACCTCCTCCATAGGTTCTAATGCCCTATCCACTCCTATCCGTGGTTCCAATTCATCCTCCTCCTGGACCACCCTCCGTGCTAGCTGTGGTGGTGGAATTGGATTAGCGTTTTCCTCTTCAAGAGGCTCTTCACGGACCATGTAGATTGGTTGGACGGAGACGTGATAGCACTTTCGGGCACTTTTCTGATCTCCCCATGTAACGCCCTACAACCTTAGAGCCGTTACTTAGTGAGTTTAAAATAGAAATCGTGCTTTTGACTGACTCTACGTGGTTTCTAAAACCAAAAGTGTGTATAAACCAGAGTTTAAGGCTGTACTCTTTGAAAATGTTTAGTTTCATTGAAAATAGTAAGTATCAAACATCTGGGATCCCAAAATAAGGTTTACAAAATATTTACAACTCAAAAATAGATTTACACTAGGTTAACTATCAAAAGAATGAGTTAATACAGCCATATACAAAATGCCCCCAACCAAAGCAGTCGGGCAGGCCGAACATGTACGCGCCGCCCCCACGCTCTCCATACTCATGACCGGTTAACTGACTCCTTGCTTTTACCTGCCACACAGAGCACCTGTGAGCTGAAGCCCAACAAGAAAACCCAAATAGTACATAACATATGCAAATAATATAGCTGACATAATCCACTGATAAACAGGAAAACCATCAGACTAAACAAGCACGACCATGCCGCCCCAGAGGCCTTACCAAGGCCTGGGGTCTCGGTCCTCACCGTAAGGATAACTCATGTATCCCTTGGGTCCCACCCTGGCTGTAGCATCCCATGTGCTGAGTGTTATTTCTGGCCCCGAGGCCGTACCCGGCCTTTGCCGCTCTTGGCCTTAGCCGTTCATTTCATTATAATCGCACGCATAATACATTTCGAAATAATCATTCAAACATATAATAACTCACCCAAGGTCATATATTTACAAGTAAAACAATCTAGGGCCATGCCTTGCAATAACACTGTGGGCCCATGCCCTGATTCCGGGTGTTACGGTTTTCTTACCTTTAAATTCGATGGCCTTGATCAACCTGACTCCTTGAGCACGATCCTACTCGAGCCCTAGCACTTACCTAAGCAAAATCCATAAGTCAAAGTCATTACCAAACCTCAAGTCCAAAACCTAGCCTCAGGACCAATCCCGAGCCCCCGGGAAGTCCTAGATCCCCAAAACAAAGTGGCGAAATCAAGCCCCGAACCCTAGGTCAAAATCCCTTCACAAAAGCCCAAAATTCCCCTCTATGAATGGTGCAGCGCTACAGCACTCTAAAGAGGGCGTTGTAGCACTACAAGCAGAACCACCCCATCAGAAACAGGGGCTAGCGCTGCAGCGCCCCCTGACTAGCGCTAGTTGCAGCCAGACCAAACCCAAAATCGCATCTTGCGATTTCCTTCTACCATTTCAACCCCAAACTTGTCCAAACCTTTTCCAAACCCAAAAACACACATATCCACACCTCACACTCATCCCAAGCATCCCATGAACTCAATCCCAAGCTCAAGCAACCCAAAACTCAAAATCTAACACAATGAACCCAAAAACCAGAAATTCACTCAAACAACAAAGATAGGGTCTTAGAAATCATACCGTGGGTGGAATTTCAACCTTGAATTGAACCCTAGACCTCCTTAGCTTGCACCTTCACAACCTTGACCTGTTTTCCCCAAAAACCCCATCCATTTAGCTCAAAAACACAGTTCAAACCAGTCAAGCCCTAAAACAGAAATCCCCAAGAACTTACCTGAACTTTCTGATGTGATCTTGCTAACCCCTTGCCAATCCTCAAGTCTAGCTTAGGATCCTTGATGCTCAGCCTACCCTAGCTCTCCACTGAGCTTGACTCCAAGAAAAATGATGGATAAATGGTTGGGAGAGCCACAAACCGTTCTTAAAAGCCAAACCCTTCTGTTTTCCCTCTTTTCTTTTCTCTTCCTTCTTTTTTTCTTTTCCAGCCTATAACTTTTTTCTACAAAATCCACTAAGTATAAAGCCCCTTTTTAATTCATCTCTTACAAGCCTAAAGACCAAAATGCCCTCCCTTAATAATTCTAAACCTTTATGTCCATAAAGGGGCATTTTAGTCATATTACCCAAATTCCCACTAATTCCTCAAGTGTTCCTAGTAATTCTCGCTCGCTACCCAATACCTGATTAATCATCAAATATACATTCCTCGTCATCAAGATTAACCTCAATATATTTCCAAATTCTCATTTAAACTCCCCAGGCTTAACCCAAGCCGGGTACAGATTCCCGCTTTGACTTTTTCGCTAACCCACTCATTCTAGGATCGTCTCGAGTCAAAGATCACAGATATCAACACAGTCATGCCCAAAATGGCCAAATTACAAATATGCTCAATCAGGTCTACATGCATACTAATTCACATAGTCATGCATCACAAATAATCAAATAGTCATATAACGTGCATTAAATCATAATCATGCATTAAACTCATTAAAGTCACACACAGAATCCCATTATGCCCTCCAGGCACACTACTCAAGGCCCTTAAGCCTTAATAGCGAATTTGGGTCATTACACCCCACATGGTTCCCACTCCTCCATTATTGCACGGGAACTTCATGCAGAGATGGCGAATGGAGGTGATGACGCCGAAATCGACCAAAGCGGGACGGCCGAAAATAACGTTGTAAGCGATGGGGCAGTCCACCACTACGAACATACAATATTTGAGTGAGCCTTGAATCTCGTTCCCCAACATCACAGGTAGTTGAATCTTACCCATCGGGAGCAATGAATCCCCATTGAAGCCATAGATCTGTGGTTGGCATGAAGCCAAATCTACCTGGGTCAAACCAATTGCGGTGAAGGCCAGCTTGAACAGTACATGACAGAGCTCCCGTTATCCACTAACTTTCAGGATACCATTTTGTTGGCGATTTGGGCATCAATGACCAAGGGATCATGATGCAGGAAATGAACGTTCCGGGCATCCACTTCCGTGAACGGGATGGGTAGGTTCATTAACTTTGAGCATTGGGCCGGAGTCTGGAACAAGGTGCATACCTTGTGATCATGATCGAGTTCATTGAGGTATCATTTCTGATCGTTTCGGGATGGCCCTGTTCCGGGAGGATATGGCATTCTTGGTCCAGGTGCTTGCACTATTGGGACCCCCTAGGGGGCTTGTGCTCTTGAACCTGTAGCGTACCCTCCCTAAGGAGGCGGTACGATCCAGGTGCACCTGGGGCCGCAGGTTGTCCGAGAACTGCTGGCAGTCCTGGAACCCCTATTGGCATTCTGACCCATTGGTGGAGATGCCCAGTTTGATCAGGTTCTTAATTTCATCCTTCAGCTAACGACATTCGTCGATCGTATGACCCACGTCCTTGTGGTAGGAGCACCTCTTATTGGTGTCCCTCGAATTCTTTCCCCTTTTGAACATGGGGGTTGGCTTCCGGTAATTGATTGTATTGCCCGTTGCAAGATAGACATTTTCCTGTGTGTCAACCAGGTTGGTATACTCTATGTATTGGGGTTCATAACCCCCTTTTCCCTTTTGTGAGGGCTCGGGTCAGTTCGGTCCTTTGCCCAATCTCTTTCCCCGGGAAGGGTTTACGCTTGCCTCAGTTCCTCTGGCTTGAAACGGTTGGGCTTCGCCAGGAACGGAACTGTACCCAATGGGTGCCACTCCGTACCCAAAAAATGGGGCTGACGGAGCTGGAGCATACCCCATTGAAGTGGGCCCATAGACCGTCTGGGTCATGAATGTCTTCCCATAGGCACCAGTGGATCCGAACGCCGCCGGGGGTGTCGAATAGATATTTTTGGGATATTGTATTTCGTATCCAGGGAAGGTTTGGGCACTCGAATGGGTTGTTGGCTACTACCCAAAGGCTTGAATTTGGGCCTCCTCCCAGTTGATGAAACCTTGTGCCCTCCTGATGAACTCTTTAAGGGTGGCTATCTTGCTGCGCTGCATGTCATCCCAGAGAAGGGATCTGGCTCTGATCTCGGATTGGAGAGCCACCAGGTGCTGTCTGTCATCCACTTAGTTTATGAGGCTTCGACTGTGAAGCGCTGGATGTAAGCCATGAGGGTCTCCGTGGGATGTTGTTTAACATTGGCCAGCGCGCTGATTTGCACGTCCATTTTCATGGCGGCCACAAATTGCTTGTGGAACGTTGACTGCAATCCAGACCATGATTGGATTAATCCCAGCTTGAGTCTTTTCCACCACTCTTCTGCGGGCCCAGCCAGAGTGGTCGAGAAACATAATCATTTGTCATTGTCACAAATGTGAGTCACAGTCATCAGGCGGTTGTAGTGGGACAAGTGATCCCTGGGGTCCGCATTCCCGGTATAGGCAGGTAGGTTCGGCATCTTGAACCCCTTCGGTAGCACAACATCTAGTATGTGCTTGGCGCATGGCTCCTTTTCTTCCTCTTCGGAATCAGAGCCTCCACCTTCTTGTTTCTGGACCAAGCGGTCCGTGAATTTCTTAAGAGTGGCCAACTATTCCATAAACTATTTAGCCATTCCATCATCTAGGGGGACTCTCTCATTCCTCCGGTCGTTGAGGTTATTCCTCGAGTCGCCTCCTCGGGGATCGTTTCTTTGTGGGCCTGTTCCTTTTGAGCATTAAGGCCATCGCGCAAGTCTACCCGGGAAGTATCGTCTCTCGAACTTTCTGATTCTTCTTCACATTTGTGCCCTTTGTGATCTTTGTTCACAGAGGCGCTGGGATAGAAGCGTCGTTCCCGTTCGTCCTGTTTAGGGAAATTTCGGGGCTTGACACCCTGCGGGTGCTTCCCCTACGGATCGTTCGGATGATCCCGTCCTGGGACAGGATTCATACGTTCTTTCCTAAGGAATTTCCCTGGGTTAGTCCTAGTTTTTGGAACTGGATGAGCTTTATTCAGGGGGTTTGTTTTTCCCACAGGATCAACCACTTTGGCTTTTCAATTCTCTTGAACGGGATTCAACGGGCCGACTACGGGATGTGGTCCCAGAGGAGGGATAGGGCTAGTGTTGTTAAGTATGCCCATCCTGATAGGTGGGACAGGGGACTGCATTCCTTGAGGCAGAACAGCTGAAGGATTGGCTGCCAATCCTTGGGCAGCAATGAAGGCCTGAAGAGCCTTAGGCTCAAATCCGCTCCTTGTACAAATCCTCTATTCTAATAGCAGGGTCCATCATAACACAAATGCGTTATTTGTACCTCAACAAACCCATCTTTGAAATAGTATAGTCCTTAGCCACTAGGATGTCCCCTCTGTGCCTCATCAAACCCAGCTAGGATGTCCCCTATATGCCTCATCAACTAGGGATCACTTAACTAACCCTCTTTTATCCTCTCCGAAAGAGTGGACTACAAGGTCATCAATCCTTTGCAACGGGTACTTGTTCTTGCACATGGATTGGTTAGCCATGTATGGGGCAGCCATAGATTGTAAAAGGAGGATGGTGACCTTTGGGCCCGAGGGAGAGGACCTGTTTGTGTTTGTGGGCACAGTGAACGGGCCTTGCATTCCAATGATCTTAGCACTGAAGGCTAGAGACCTATTGCAATGAGGTTTCATAGGATTCCTAGCAAGCGTAGTAGATACCACCAAGGATGTGTCAGTTGGGCTGACAAAGATCAGATTGGTCTGTGAGTTTTTGGATGTATTCCTAGAAGACCAACCGGGGTTACCGCCGCAGTGAGAGATTGAGTTTGTTATAGAGTTGGCACCGGGAATAGAACCAGTATCCAGAGCAACATACAGAATGGCTCTGGCAGAGTTGAATGTACATTTACAACAGTTATTGGATTTCGGATTCGTTAAACCCAGCTTCTCATTGTGGGGTGTGCCAGTGTTGTTTGTTAAGAAGAAAGATGGGACATTGAGCGTGTGTATCGATTACAGGGAGTTGAACAAGCTAATTATCAAGAACAAGTACCCGCTACCAAGGATTGATGACCTTGTAGTCCACTCTTTCAGAGGGGATAAAAGAGGATCAGTTGAGTGATCCCCGATTGATGAGGCACAGAGGGGACATCCTAGCTAGAGTGGCTAAGGACTATACTGTTTCAAAGATGGGTTTGTTGAGGTACAAGTAGCGGATTTGTGTTCTGATGGACCCTGCTATCAGAAGAGAGATTCTAGATGAATCTCACACTACACCATATTCTCTGCATCCGGGAACAACGAAGATTTATCAGGATCTGAAAACCTTATATTTGTGGCATGGGATGAAGAAAGATGTGACTAAATATATGGCTAAGTATATGACGTGTCAGCAAGTCAAGGCTGAACACCAGAGACCAGCAGGGTTATTACAACCTGCGGGTATTCCTGAATGGAAATTGGGGGGGGGGGGGGGGGGCGAGGGGTGTCACTATGGACTTTGTGGTTGGGTTACCCAAGACAGTGGGTCGGTAGGATTCAGTGTCGGTGATTGTGGATTGGTATACCAAATCATTCCACTTCTTGTCAATAAGGACGAACTATATAGTGGATCAGTATGTTGATCTTTATGTGAAAGAGATAGCACTCCTCCATGGGGCTCCTAGGCCTATAGTGTTATTCTGGGATACCATTTTTACCTTCAAGTTTTGGGGAAGTCTGTAGAAGGCTATGGGAACCCAATTGAAATTTAGTACAGCTTACCATCCTCAAACAGATGGACAATTTCAGAGGACAATTCAGATACTGAAAGACATGCTTCAAGCATGTGTTTTAGACTTTGAAGGGTCCTGGAGTAAGTATTTTCCTTTGATAGAATTTTCCTACAATAAAAATTATCAGTCGACCATTGGGATAGCTCCTTATGAGATGTTGTATAGTAGGAGGTGTAGATCGCCCATTCACTGGGACGAGATGGGTGAAAGGAAATACTTGGTTCCTGAAGTAGTTAAGAGGACCAATGAGGCCATAGAAAAGATTAGAGCTTGGATGCTCGCATCAAAGAGAAGACATAAAAGTTACTCATATCTAAAGCATAAAGATGTGGAGTTACAAGTGGGAGACTATGTCTTCCTTAGAGTTTCGCCACTGAAAGGGGTGAAAAGGTTTGGGAAGAAGGGCAAGCTAAGCCCTAGATTTGTAGGACCTTTTGAGATCCTGGAGAGGATTGGTCAGGTTGCCTACAGGTTGGCTTTACCTTTGGCATTATCAGGAGTTCACAATGTGTTTCATATATCGATGCTCTAAAGGCATGTGTCAGATGCCACTCATGTATTGACTTATGACGATTTGGAGCTGCAGACAAACTTGTCCTATGAGGATCGTCCAGTACAGATCTTAGATAGAAAGGATAAAATGTTGAGGAACAAGGCTATAACCTTGGTTAAAGTGTTATAGAGGAACAACAAGGTTGAGGAAGCGACCTGTGAATTAGAGTCAGACACACAGGATAAGTATCCTGAGCTGTTCAGGTAAATTTCGAGGAAATTTTTTTTTTTAAGGAGGGGATAGTTGTAACGTCCCAAATTCGTTAATAAGGCGTAGTGTCTTTATTAGTGTGCCCGGAGGGCATAATTGTATGTCTATGTGTTAGTATGATTTAATCGTAATTATATATGTGAATTTTATGAGTTATATTATGATATGACTACTTATGCATGTTTAAGTATATTAAATGTGCTTATAGGTTCGTTTCTATTAAAAATGGGCATTTTCGTAAATTTTGACTCGTTGAGGGTATATATGTAAATATATGTGTTGTGTGAGTAAGACCACACTATTATGTGGATACATTTGAGATGTGTGGCACGAGACGATCCTAGTGAGAAATTTGGTAGAAAAGTCATATCGGGGATTAATACCCAGCTCGGAGTAAGCCTAGAGGTATTTTAGTAATTTGGTGAATTACTGGGGGGGTACTGGAGTATGAGTTATAATTGGGGAAAAATATTAGTGTTTAGAAGAATAATGGGATTAATTGGTAATTTTAAATGGAATTTGAGGTTTAGTGGGAAAGTGGTGCAAATGACCATTTTTTCCCTTAAGGGCATTAAAGAGTAAGGATTTAGGCTAGGGGCGTTTTGGTCATTTCAGGCCCATGGATTGAGTTAGTCGGATATGAGCCTTCAGCATCAGGTAACCTAGTAAACACAAACACTTCACTCTCTTTTCTCTCTACCGTTTTCCCTCTACCTCCCTTTCCCTTTGTTGGAGTTTGAATTTTTTGAGGAGATTGCCTTGAAATTGAAGGAAGTTGGAGCTAGAATTGGGTTAGAAGCAGCATAGGGTCGGATTGCACTGCTGAGGTAAGGATTTACACTCTGCTTTCTTGAGGAAATTCTGGTTTGTCTTTGTGTTTTTAAGTTTTGGAATTCAAGGTGGGGATGTTGAGTTTGGTGAGGTTTTGGCTTGGATTTTTGGGGTTTATATGCTACTTGTGATGTGTTGTTAGGAGTTTAGAACTCAATTATAGGTTTGATTGTTGTTTGGGGTGAATTTTGAGGGATTTGGCTCAGAGAGAATGTTGGAAATTCTGGGTTCGTAGGGTTTTGCAGCGGCCTGCATGAACTCAAAGCTAGGGCGGTTCTCTGAATCGCCTTGGCGCCACGGCACGTGTTCACGAAGGTGGCGTAGGGAACTCTCTGACTTGAGACGCGCTGCGGCCCTTCAAGGGTGTACCGTGGCACTAGTTGGGAAAGTTTGGCAAATATGGTTTTGAGTTGCAGGGACTCAAACCTAAGGGCTCGGGAAGGATTCTACTACCTGGTTTAGAAAAATTCGAGGTCCCAGAGGCTAGGAATCAATCTTGAAGCTCTTAATTGGTTTAGTTCTTGATGGATATCCATTATTATGTTGTGACTAGGGGTACCGCAAGGCTCAGGAAGGAAAGGATTGTACCCTTTGTTGCTATACCCTATCACAGAGGATTTGAGGTAAGAAAATTGTCTCTTGCACCGAGTGTAGGGCGTGTGCCCCAATTATAGAGCACATGAATGATTATGTCATGAATCTGTTTATTGTTGAATGACTACTGTGTTTGAATCTATGTTGACATAGTTGTTTGTACCGATTTCTCGGTCGATAGGCCGTTAATGGCATTACATGGGTAATGTATGCCGTAGTTGCCGGGCCATAACGCGGATGCGATATCCGCCATAGTGGCGAGGCCATTGTATAGATGTGACATCCATCTACTTGGTATGAGTCGTACATTGTTTGGAAAATTTGTGTGAACCAGTTGTGGTCATAGGGTATGCAATACATGTTAATGTTTATCTTATTATCTGTATGATTGTTTGGGGTTTTCTTGCTGAGACTTGGCTCACGGGTGCTTCGTGGTGCAGGTAAGGGCAAAGAAAAGCTAGACTAGCCATGAGTTGGAGAGCTGTAGGGGCGGCGCATACATACTCAGCCGGCTTGACCATCACGATCAAGATATTTTGAGGTACATGAATTATTAGTTGAAATTTTCCGGTTACGTCGGCTAAGTCTGTAATTTTTGACAAACTTGTATTTTATTTAGATTTTGGGATCCCTTGTAATTATTCAAACCTTTTAATGAAAAGTTCAACTTTTTGACCAAAACTTTTAATACTAAACTATCATTTAACCTTAATTACATTTTTAAGTCCAAATGTCTCGCTTAACGAGTTAAGCACTATTTTTAACACACGGTGTAACGGTCTGGACTATTCAGGGCGTTACAAATGCATTATTAAAATGTGAAAATCACCTCTTACTTATGTATATTCTAAAATGTGAATTTTTGGACATAAAATATGCACTTTTAAACCATTGATAATTTACCATAAAATATAACCCCAAAATCAGCAAGTAATATTTTATTTAAAATTGCCCATGTTCATGTTAAATCATTAAACCTAACATGTGTTCTATATTTTCATGCATTCCAAATAATGCAATTATCATGCATGAAAGTCTTAGTTTATTTCATAACAAGAAACTCCGAAAACAAAGGCCTTGTTCGAATACCCTATCAAACATAAAGAAAAGCAACTAAATCATGCTTCAGTTTTACAATAGCAACTCATCATGCATGTAAATAATTAAACAAAAGAAACAAGCGAACCCTAGGCCTAAAACAATGTCATCGTCGAATCCTATACACCATTTCCATTTTTTTTCCCACATGATTCATCATTACAACACTAACATGCTTTTCTAATAATGCAATAAACAATATAACAGCAACTTTCTCATGCTTCAATTTTACACCACTCCTTAAACAAGAAACATACTTATTAAAGTCCAAGAGAAATAATATTGCTAGGCTAAATATGCACCCAACAATACACTTTTGTTTTTCCAAAATTTAATTAAAACCTAATCATACCTCTAATTAAGAGATCATCACCATACACACATTTATCAAAACCATATGATCAAACATAAACATATTTTCTCAAAACATCAAATACTAATCCATGACCATCAACAAGAATTAAATCAATATCAAATCAACAAAGGGTAAGGAATCACATTACCTCATTGGTAGTATTCAAGAACACAAAGCAAATGTATCCTTAGGCACCTAGGGATTTCGAAATACACCACCAAAAGAAAAGATGAACAAACTTCTTAGAATTGAGAAGGAGAAACCTAATCCTAGAGGCTCAAAAATCAAAACTAAAATCAAGATAAGAACACATCCCTAGAGATCTTGGAACCCCTTTCTCTTCTCCTTCTTTCTCTCTTTCTCTCTCTCTTTTTCATGCTCTCCTCTCTCTCTCTTTCTCTCAAAGCTTCCGCAGCCACCAAATAGGTCTCCAAGGCTCACATTTTCTTCTATTTATAATACTCTAGTGACCTAACCCTACGGAAAAACCCAAGGGTGGAAAGCTCAAATCCTATCCCACAAAATAAGCTAAATCCCACAATTTCATCTCCTTACACCTCACCTAAACCTTATCTACATGTAAGCACAATCCAAGAGAAAACCCTTATCATCTTATCCCAAAAAGATGACAACCCATTTTCCTTTCCCTTTTATCTTCTTAATTTAAAAAAAATAAAAATAAAAAAATCCACACACACATATTTAATAAAAAAAAATTAACCTATTCTAATCACATAATTTTGTCACACCAAATAAAAAAATGTAACCCTAATAATAAACACACATTACATAATTATTTCAAATAATCAATTAAATTCTAATACACACAAAAACAAACATTTTAATTATTTTCTAAAAATAAAATAATTAAAATAAAACATAACAATTAATAAAAAAAATTGGATCAATATATTGAGGGCTTGAAACTTTGTGCAGAGAGTTTTGGGCATGAGAGTTCTAGATAGAATAAGAGGTGTGTTTGGAGGTGGGAACTATAAAAGAAATTCTCTCTTTAATTTTAAGTAGTTGATTTAGGTGCTAAGTTTCCTATATACATTACACCTTATCCTAATAATAATAATAATAATAACCAAACTTATTCTTATTTTGGGTTATATAAGCATATAACATGCTTTTATCGTTTAAACAATATAGACTTAATCTCAATTATTCGAGAGTGAGAAAAAAAAAATACACACATATCATTGAGCATTTATTAGGGATGGAAATGAGGTGAGTAATTGGCAGGGGAATAAGCGGGGATGTGCGAAAGATGGGGGTTAAAATGGTTAACAGAGATGGGACCCCCATCAGGGGCGAGGTAGGGAATCCACATGAGTACCAATTTATTAAAAAATAAACTAAAAAATTGTATATTACCTAAAATTAATATATATATTACACTATATTAATAGCTCAAAGTATTAAATATTGTCTAAAATAAAATTAAAAATCTGTAAAAATTTACTAATATGCTACAAAATCACATAAAGAAACATGTAAAATAAATAAAATGTATTATAAAATAAATAAAAATTAAACGGGGGCCCGTTGGGGCGGGGAGTGTTATCCCTGTCCCCACCCCATTACCTGTTTAGGTGGGGAATCCCCGCCCCATTAGGAGTGAGTCCCAGTGGGGCCCCATCCATGTGGGGAAAATTTACATCTCTAGCATATATATATATATATGGAAAAATTCTCAATGGGTATTACCCACACATGGGTACCTAGATAAATGTGCAAATATGTTGACATGGCGTGTATGTGACTTGGTACATCAAGTTACCTACAAGTAAAGATTCTTTTTTTTGCATAGATTCTTTTTTTTTTTTTGCATTAATTTCAAAATTGCATTTTTTTTGGTCATTAGGATTATTCCAACCAATAAGAGATAAGCTCTCTTTTCATGTTTTTATTTAATTTAAAATTTTAAAAAATTAGGGCTTCCTAATAAATGCACACTCATTTCTTAAACTTTCTATTCTTCTTCTTCTTCTTCTTCATTCAAAGTAAAAAATATAAACATAAAAAAATTAGAATTGCACCATGATTTCGTGAGCATGTGAAGGAGAGAAAGAAGAAAAAAAATCGTGTGGGAAAATAATAGAGGGGGAGAGAGAAAACGCAGGGGAGTAGAGGGGAAGGGGATGAAGAATAAAAGAAGTAGATCTAAGGATTTAGGAGGAAGGGTTGGAAAGAAGAGACAAAAAAATTATGACAACTCATTGTCTCCTAATCGAATCAGGTCCAAATTTCTTTTAGATCGCGCTCGTCGATATAGATCTCCTATGAAAAGTTTGGAGTCATCATCTTCAATGTTTGAAAGTAGAACTCAACGTTGTCTTCATAGTGAGTCTTATTGTTCTTTTTGTAACGTAATATCTTCATATCTATATATGTGTCTATGATTAAGATCTCATTTTATGTTTATGTTAGAACACTTGGATTATTATTTTTCTAAAAAAACATTTCTATTTAAAAATTAGGAATATGAAAATCATGTATGTGTAGATGAGGTAGACCGTGATGTTCCTATCCCACTATGGAGTTTTGTCATACCTGATGAAGATGGTGATGCAATGACCATTAATATACCATCAGATGTAAACAAAGGGAACCTTCAAATTCCAGTATAAAATGTGTAAGTATTATTTTTTATTATTATTTTAATTATTTTTGGAATTTTATATTAGTTTATTTTTTACAGGTTGGGGTGGCAAAAGTAAATGCTTTGCTCACAATGGTTGTTGGTTTGCAAAATATTTTGGTTACAAAGATCCTTGAATCTAGAGAAAGGTTAAATGGTTCAAATAATATTATCTATCAACTTCATCATCGTCTGGTTGGTATATCTTAATTAATTTCATAATTTTACAGTATGAAACATTATCTGGTTGGTATATGTTTATCTAATTTTATTTATTTATTTATTGTTTTGTGCAGCAACTATGTGAAGCATCTCAAATATCTGAAAACCAAAATCAAGATATCATTGTTAGTAATGTAATCAATAATTAGGGAGATGTGGAGTAGTAATTTGGTTTACTTTTGTATTTTTATATTGTTGATTAAAATAAGTTTGTTTAATTTCCAATGTAGCATTTTAAATATTATTTGGTGCAAGTATATGTAATTTCCAATGAACTAATTGAAATATATTTTTTTTAATTTCTTTAACTTATTAAATTTGAATTTCGAAATTATTATTTCAAATTTGAGATTTTATTATTTAAATCTTATATTGGAAATCACAACTAATTAGTGATTTTTTATGTACCCTAAAATAATGGATGACTATTGGTTTTTCTAACAATAAATGAACATCAAAACAAAATTAAGAAATAAAATACAAGTTTTAGAAAAAATAACTTTGATTTATGCCAAACTACTTTGATTATAGGTAAAATGAATTAATACAACTCGTCATTTTTTCCCAAAAAAGGTAACCTTAATTAATTTCATTTTTTCCATAAACTACAAAACAATACAACTTTTCAAATTTTCTATTATCAATAAATGAGTATTTATTGATAAGATTACATCATAACCAATAACTATTGATATTCTTTACCTTGAAAATAGAATTAATTGAAACTTTTTTTAAAGCATTAATTTCGGCATGTGTTAATTAAAAAAAAATTGGCTAGCATTAAAAACTATTTTGATTTTTTAAAAGAAGCACCTCTTTGTATTCTCTTGGGAAAATCAAATTATGTTGTTGTGAAATTATATATTTATTCATTAGTCTTATATTTCCCAATAAGAAAATATATCCATTTAATATAATTGGTTAGGTAATTTATAAAGTCCATTAATTTTGAGATTGCTTAATGGTAAATTGTTAATTATTAATTAAAATTTTAAATTGAAAACCGAAAATTAATATTCAATTTCGGCATTAATTGTTTTTTTTTTTAATTGGACAATTTCATTCCAACAAAATTATTAACATTATTAATAAATAAATAATAATAAGATTGTTGACCCTCTATTTGGTCAACTAACACGGAGTCAAATGCTTGATGTGAATAAAGGTGTTGAAATAGATCTAATGGAAAAAATAGTAAACGACACAACAAATTATAGTGGTTCGGCCCTACGAAAATGGTAATGACCTACGTCCACTTAAGCTATTATTGATATTAGTTCTCAAAGGAGTGATCAAAGAACTAGGGTTCTCTGAGTTTTACAGGCCTGAGAGAGATGAATAATACAATCGTAAGATAATAGCTCTAATTCTCTTGTAAGTATAAACTTAAATTAGCCAAAAGTCTCTTCCTTGAGCTATTTCTCTCTATCTATCATTCTTCCACATGCTTTGAAAAGAGGAAACTGATGATTACCTTTTTTTTCATGCCACAGACAAAATATATATAGCCTCCCTAGAGAATTGGGGATTTATCGAGTGATGCTAGATAGGATGGTGTATCTTTGCCATTTAGGAGTTATGAATCAGTTTGATAGTCGAGATCATAAATTTAGGACGTAAAATCGAAGTAAAAATTCGATTTTTATACTAGTTGAAAAATTGAGTTTTTCCCACCCTTACTGGAGTTGAAAAAGCTTTTCTAGAAAAAACTTTTTACTTTCCCTTTTTGATATGTTTTTCAAACTGTTCATGTGAAAAAATTAGTTTTTTGCTAGAATGTTGTTGTATAAAAGTTTGACTTTTATACACGACCAACGTTATTCTAACCAACTTTCTAGACTCTCCATCCGCACCTCCCCATTTTTCTGTCCGCAGATTTTAATGCCAGATTTTTGGGGAGGTGAGAGGCTGATCGAAGACGATCTTCTTGCACATTTGCTTGAAGGTGAAGAACAGCCTGCTCAGCGTGTTCACGAGATTCCGTTCTCTAGACTCTCTCCTTCCAGACCTCAACCATCTTCAGCCAGAATGGGTCATGTCAAATCCACTTCCCAAAAGAAAAGCCTGAACATACTTCAAACCCTTCAACTCAGCCTGATTCGCAGGCTGGGGTTCCCTCGACTAGTGGTTGAGAAAACATTGTCCCACACCCCCTTATCCAGGTTAGGGCTCGCCCTCGGCATTCAACTCTTCCTGATGTCGAGTGTTATCTTTCTCAACTTAGCCAAGTAACCTCCAGGATGCTTGCCAATTACCTCAGGAAGTATCCCCTCAATGGGGTGACTCTCAAGATCCCCACTGCAGATCAGAGGGCTAATTTACCTGGAGGCGTTTACAACGCCTGGTCGAGGTATCACATAGAGGCGGGGGCTATCCTTCCTCTTCATCCATTCTTTTAGGGGATGGCGAACTACGTTGGTGTCGCCCCTTTCCAAATCACACCCAACGGATATAGAATTCTTGCTGCACTCTATATCCTTTATAAACTTAAAAAATGGCCTGAGCCTAGTCCTCATGAGCTCAATTATCTTTTTGACCTTAAGTCCAACCCCCAATAGTCCGGGACGGGGTTTATTCATTTTTATCACCAGGAGACGAACCGAACCGAACATTCCTGAGTGACACCACCCATATCTCCAACGTGGGGAAATACAGTCAGGAGTATTTCCTCACGCCTGACATGGTTTACAAATCATCTGGCTTTTGCTCGAGGAGGTAAATGCCTTTTTCCACTGGTCGCTGTTTTTACTCAGCAATTCTCCTTGTATTTTTCTGAAATATCTTGTGCTTTTCAGGACCATGGTTACGCCCAGACCCAACACCAGACATGGTGTCGAGGTCTGCCACGTTGGCCAGAATGACGGATGCTGAGAAGAGCGTCAAGTCTCTAGTCACCGATGATAACTTGAGGCTGTCTGGCCTCCTGGCCCCTCAACAGGATATGAGGGAACCCGCAGCGGTTAGTGCCACTGCCGAGGGGAATCCCGAGCAACAACCTCCAGCGTCTCCTCCTCGACGGAGACCGACTGGGGTTACAATTAGGGAACCCACTGGCACTCCCTCAACAAAAAGGCCTTCTGCCCCTCAGGGGAAGGGAAAACAAAAGGCAGTCGAGACTGTCGTAGACTTAGACGAGTCTTCCAACGAAAACGGTATTGTTATTTCACTTTTAGATAACTTGCCAATTCCCTGTCATTTATTTGACGGGGACGGCAATTTTACATATACTCCAAATCTAGGGCCAGACTTCTTCGTGCCAGAGAGTGAGTGTATGACTAGTAGAGTCAATAGTATAGCGACAAGTAGTAATAGCTCGGGTATTGGACTTTGTAATTTTCTTTATCTCTTTTCTGATGTGCCATAACTTGTCATCTATTTTTAGCTTACTGTCTGCATATTTGTTTCTTTTGCAGATATGGCCTCAACAAACGTTTTCAACTTATACAACACTCAGGAGGAAGAAGAAGTTCCTTTGGTCCGAAGGAGGAAATCGGCCAGGAAACACGACGGTGAGTCCAGCCAAGTACCTCCGGCCAAGAAGAATCGAGCAACCGATCCTCCAAAGGATGGGCCCTCTGGCCAACCATCTGGTCCTACTAAAAAGGAAATCCCTCCTCCTCTTGCTGCCACAAATCCTTCACCTATGGCTCCAACCGAACAGGCCCAGCAAGCCGATCTCCCTGGGGCCAAACTATTGAGTCGCTCCCTACAGTCAGCTAAGGATCGCCTCGCCCATATCCTTAAGCATGATCGCTGTAGAGAGGCCATGGCTGAAGCTGAAACCATGGGGGTCGACCAGATCCTCAATAGGGCCCTAATGAAGTGGCTAGTGTAAGAACTCTTTTTCCTCTTTTGTGATCATGGTCTTGACTTTTCCTTTTTTGAAGTTGGCCTAACTCTTATTCTTTGACTACAGCCCATGCTGACCATGACTGCTGCTCGTGCCCGCGCGGGTGCAAGCATCGAGCAGTCCCAAGCGAAGCTTACTGAGGAGCTTCAAGCCGTGGAGGCTAGGCACGCTGGGGAGCTGGAGGTGGTGACCTAGCAGAAGGATTCCTTGGCCGCAGAGCTGGCAGAAAAGCAAGCCTCTCTGGAAAATGCCATGAAGCAGAGGGATGATTACCAAGATGCTAGTCAAACCCACTGGTGTGAAGTCAAAAGACTTCAGGAGGATAATCTTGCTAAGGACAAGAGCATTGATGCCCTTAAGAGACAGGTAGAGCAGCTCAAGCTTACAAATGCCAAAGATCTGGATAGGTATAAGAATGCAACACTTTGGTGTTTCTATGATTTCTGGAAACACAACCAAAGTGCCAATTTCAACTACTTTCCAGAGGACGCCAGGAAGGCTAAGCTGGCTCGCTGTACTGCTTGGTTGGCTGATGAAGAAAGAGTCAGGATTCTTGCCTCCCCAGACATTCCGATGGCCGCCAGAGTAGAGGGAGGGGAAGCTGCAGGAGACGTAGTCGATCAGAATGCTCCCCATGATCCTCCTGCTGCTTCTTAGCCTGTTATCTTTTTGCTTATTTTATTTTCTTTTCCATACATGGCCCACGGGTCATAATGTTAAGACAATTTCTTTTCTTTTTTAACCATACGACCTACGGGTCGTGATGCAAAGACTATGATTTATCTTTGGTTTTGCTGCACTGGCATCTTATTTTACTTTTACTTTTAAACAATTACATCCAAGAGGTACTGCTTGCGGTGTAAAAGAATTCCCTTTGATATTATAATATTTCTGCTTTATTATAACATATGTTTGCATGACCGAACTTAGCATAGTACTTTGGCTTGATTTGACAAAATATAAATTTTGAAAAATACTCTAAGTACCGTGGTATGCTTTCACTTATTTTGTTCATGTGTTTACATACCTCTTGGTATGCTTTGCTATCGATGTACCTTATATGCCCCCCAAGTGACTGAGGAGCTTTAAGTCCTTGGTCACTTGCCTTGACCACGACCTGTACGAACATTACTGCTCGGTATAAAATGCAAAACTTATAATACAGCAAAACAACACACATAATGAACAAATACTTGTAAAAAATTACAAAATTTGGCAAGAACGACTGGCTGCGCACAGTCCATTGTAATTCTCATATTTAAATGGACTAAACATGTCTTTACGAGTGATCTTTAAAAGATCTTACACTTATAAGCGATCAGTCATATAACATGACTAACCCTTTTTCAAAACTTGTAAAAAGTAAAAATTAATACAAGCCAGTCCTTTAAGAAGGACTGTTTATTAATAATACTTGCGCAAGTGTTCTCCATTCCAATAACGCGGAATGAGATCTCCATTTAAGCGTGCAAGTTTGTATGTGCCTGGATGAAGGACTTCTTCAATCTGGTAAGGTCCTTCCCAGTTTGGTCCGAGTACTCCAGCAGCCAAGTCGTGGGTGTTTAAGAAAACTCTTCGAAGTACTAAGTCTCCGACGTTGAATTTTCTTTCTTTTACTTTAGAGTTAAAATACCGGGAGACTTTTTGCTGGTACGTAGCTACTCGGAGTTGGGCTTTCTCTCGTTTCTCCTCAACCAAGTCTAGGGAATCCATCAACAGTTGGCTATTTTGGTCTTGGTCATATGTGGTTCTTCGATGTGAGGGTGGATCTAACTCGACTGGCAACATAGCTTCATACCCGTATGCTAAGGAAAACGGGGTATGACCTATTGCTGTTCGATGAGAAGTTCTATACGACCAGAGTACTTCAGGCAGCTGTTCTGGCCATGCCCCTTTGGCTTCCTCGAATCTTTTCTTCAAGGTATACTTTAATGTCTTATTCACCGCTTCGACTTGCCCGTTTGCTTGTGGATGTTCAACTGAAGAAAAGCTCTTGATGATTCCATGCCTCTCGCAGAAGTTTATGAATAGGTCGCTGTCAAACTGGGTGTCATTGTCTGAGACAATCTTCTGGGGCAATCCATATCGACAAACAATGTTCTTGATGACAAAGTCAAGTAATTTATTTGTCGTTATAGTTGCAAGTGGCTCGGCCTCGTCCCATTTGGTGAAGTAGTCGAATGCTACAACTGCGTATTTTACTCCAGCTTTTCCTGTTGGCAAGGATCCGATTAAATCTATACCCCATACCGCGAAGGGCCATGGACTTTGCATCTGTTTAACTCATTAGGAGCTGCGCGTAGGATCTTGGAAAACCTCTGACACTTATCACACTTTCGCACAAACTCCATCAAGTCTTCGTTCATGGTCGGCCAGAAATAACCCTGCCTCAGAATCTTCTTTGATAAGCTCTGCCCCCAGCGTGATCTCCACAGAAGCCTTCATGTACCTCCTTCATCAGTTCTTTAGCCTTTTCTGGCGTAACACACCTGAGCAGTGGCATGGAGTATCCTCTTCGGTATAGAACACCATTGACCAGTATGTACCTAGCAGCCTGTCTCTGAAGAGTCCTGGCTTTGTTTCTATCTGCTGGTAGTACACCACTCGTGAGATACTCTCAGTATGGTGCCATCCATGTATCTACTAACCAGACGTCCATATTGGCTTCATCTGCTCATATGCTCGGCTCGCGTAGCCGCTCAACTGGCACTATATTTAAAGTGTCGGCATCTTTCGCACTCGCGAGTTTGGCTAAGGCATCTACGTTTGAATTCTGATCTCGAGGTATTTGCTGTAGGGTATATTTATCAAATTGTGCCAACAAATCTTTGGTTTTGTTCAGATAGGTCACCATTTTCAGACCTCGTGCTTGATACTCCCCTAAGACCTGATTCACTACCAGCTGTGAATCACTGTATATATCCAGCACTTTTATGCTCATGTCTTTGGCCAACCTTAACCCAGCGAGTAGGGCTTCATACTCGGCTCCGTTGTTTGAAGCGGAAAAATCAAACCTAATTGCGTAGTGAAATCGATGCCCTTCTGGCGTTATCAATATCACTCCTGCTCCTGCGTGAGATTCGTTGGACGATCCGTCAGTGAAAAGCTTCCACGGAGGAGCTACGTCTTGAGGCTCAGGCGCACTAGGATTTTTGCTTTGTTCGCTGTCTGGAAGTTCAGTAAATTTGGCGATGAAGTCAGCCAAGACTTATCCTTTTACGGCTGCTCGCAGTGAGTATGTTATATCGAACTGCCCGAGTTCGACTGGCAATTTCAACAAATGACCAACAGCCTCTGGCTTTTGCAGAACTTGCCGAAGGGGCTGATCAGTTAAGACTGTGATGGGATAGGCTTGGAAGTAAGGACGTAACTTCCTTGAGGCCAAAATTAAGCAATAGGCTAATCTTTCGATGGGAGGATACCTCAATTCAGCCCCGATTAACCTCTTGCTTACATAATACACTGCCTTTTGTACGCCTTCTTCTTCTCATACTAGCACCGCACTAGCAGCATATTCGGTGATCGCCAGGTAAATGAACAAAGTTTCTCCATCTATGGGCTTTGATAAGACAGGAGGTTGTGCCATGTGGTCTTTTAAGGCTTGGAAATCCTGTTCACAGTCTTCAGTCCATTCAAACTTCTTGTTGCCCCTAAGTAGATTAAAGAAAGGGACGCATTTGTCCGTCGACTTTGAAATAAATCTACTGAGTGCGGCAATCCTTCTAGTCAAACTTTTCACCTCTTTGATTTTTACCGGTGATTTCATATCGATCAGGGCTTTGATCTTTTCAGGATTGGCTTCGATTCCCCTCGAATTGACAATGAACCCCAAAAATTTCCCTGATCCTACTCCGAAGGAACATTTGATAGGATTTAGCTTCATTTGATACTTATTCAAAACATCGAAACACTCTTGTAAATCCTTCACGTGTCCTTCTGCCTTTTTCGACTTTACCAGCATGTCATCAACGTATACCTCCATGTTTACTCCGATTAACTCCTTAAACATGTGGTTAACTAGTCGCTGGTAAGTCGCACCAGCGTTTTTCAATCCGAAGGGCATTACTTTATAACAGTATAACCCTGTATCGGTCTGAAAGCTAGTGTGATCCTCGTCAGGGGGATGCATATTGATCTAATTGTATCCTGAGTATGCATCCATGAAAGAGAGGATCTCATGTCCTGCAGTTGCATCGACCAGCTAGTCGATCCTTGGGAGCGGGAAGCAATCCTTTGGGCAGGCTTTATTAAGGTCTGTGAAATCCACACAGGTTCGCCATTTGCCGTTAGGCTTGGGAACCAGTATTGGATTAGAGACCCACGATGGATAAAATGCCACCCTGATGAACCCATTCTCCTTCAGTTTTTCAACTTCTTCTTTTAAGGCTTTTGATCTATCTTTATCGAGCAGCCTTCTTTTCTGTTGCATGGGTGGAAAGCTTTTGTCGACGTTCAGGACATGGCTTATGACTGCAGGATCTATCCCAGCCATGTCTTTATGTGACCAGGTGAAAACTTCCTGGTTCTTCCTTAAAAATTCCACCAGTGCGTGCTTTGTTGTTGCTTCCAAATTTTTGCCGACCTTTACAACTCTGGTCGGAAACTCTTCGTCAAGCTGGACCTCCTCAAGGTCCTCGACAGGTCCAACATCATCCTCAAAATCCCCAAAGCGAGGATCTAAGTCTCTATCCTCACTTTGGGCAACACCCTATTTGGTGACTTCATCACCTGATTGGGCTTGTATATCAATGGCCATCTGCAACCTTTCTGGGGGAGCGCTTCTCGGCATTCCCTTCTTGGCCTTAGTAATTGAGGCATTATAGCACTCCCTTACTTCCCTCTGATTTCCCAACACGCGTCCTACCCCTGCGTCTGTTGGGAATTTCATGGCCAGGTGCCATATTGAGGTGACGGCCCGAAGGTCAACCAGTATGGGCCTTCCAATTACAGCATTGTAAGCCGAAGGACAATCGACTACTATGAAAGTAATGAGTAATGTCCTGGTAGCGGGCGATGTACCTGCTGTTACCGGAAGTCTGATCGACCCTGTTGGGGCGAGTCCCTCACCAGAGAAACCGTAAATTGTTTGGTTGCAGGGCTCCAAGTCCTTGACGGACAACTTCATCCGTTCCAGCGAATATTTATACAGGATGTTAACTAAACTTCCTGTATCGACCAGCACTCTCTTTACCATCATGTTGGCAATTTGAACATCCACGACCAGCGGATCGGAATGCGGGAATCGGACATGCTGAGCGTCACTATCAGAGAAGGTTATTTCAGCGTCCTCTGACCGAGCCTTCTTTGATGCCCGGTTCTCCACAGTCATCATCTTGATGTCCTGGTCATGGCGTAGGGTCCGAGCATATCGTTCCCTTGCCTTCCCGCTGTTTCCCGCAAGGTGTGGGCCACCGCAAATGGTGAGTAAAGTGCCAACTACGGGATCAAGCTGCAAAGGTGGCGAGCATTGGCGTGCAGGTGCCTGCTCGTTGCCACCTGGAGCCTCTCGTTGGGAAGCCCCCGAGGCCCGTACGTATCTCCTCAAGTGTCCTTGTCTGATAAGGAACTCGATTTCATCTTTCAGCTGGTTGCACTCGTTCGTATCGTGTCCGTAGTCGTTATGAAAACGACAGAACTTGGTGGTATCTCTTTTCGAAATATCCTTTCGAATGGTAGCGGGTCTTTTTTAAGGCACACTGGAACTCGCGGCCTGATACACCTCTGCTCGAGACTCGACAAGGGCAGTGTAGTTAGTGAACCATGGCTCATAACGGATGCCCTTAGCGCGTTTATTCTCGAAGGTAGAAGGTTCATTATGGGGTCTCTTCCCCCCATTTTTGCCGTTTCCATTGCCATTCCCATTGCCTTTACTGTTTCCGTTGGGTTTTGACCCATTGGCGGCTTTGGCGGGGTCTTCAGTCCCCTTATCTTTGCCTGGGGTCTTTCCCTCGCTGGCAATGGCATCTTCGAGCTTTATGTATCGATCAGCTCGATCCAAGAATTCTTGGGTAGTCTTAACCCCATGCTTCCTAAGGCTACTCCACAGAGGCGTACGATGCCTAACTCCTGCAGTTAGGGCCATCATTTTGCCTTCATCTCCCACTATTTTGGCTCCAGCAGCTGCTCGCATAAAGCGCTGGACGTAATCTTTCAGTGGTTCTCCTTCTTGCTGGCGTATCTCAACCAACTGATTTGCCTCAGTTGGGTGCACACGACTGCATAGAATTGTCTGTAAAACTCCTTTACGAACATCTCCCAAGATACAATACTTGCAGGAGGGAATTTAAAAAACTACTCCTGCGCAGCATCAGAAAGTGTTGCAGGGAAGATCCTGCACCGAGTGTCTTCAGACACTTTCTGAATGTCCATCTGTATCTCAAACTTGTTGACATGAGATACAAGGTCACCATACCCGTCAAAGTTCGGAAGTGTGGGAATCTTATATTTACTGGGATTCTCTGCCACAGCTATCCTCTGAACGAAAGGAGTGCCCCTTCTCCTGTCGTACTCGATGTGAGACGTCTTCCCCCGACCAGCTGTTGCACTGCTTGGTTCAAGGAATCTATCTGGGCTTGCATGACTTCAGGAATCGCTGGGGCCTCTACTGCTGGGGGAATGTACTCGTCGTGCCGTTCCCGGCGATCATTGAGTACATCCCTTAAGTCTTCGTCTCTTCGCAGTTGCTCGCTTGCTCCGAGCCGGTTAAAGACGTTGTTTTGTCTGGGCTGCCCCCCAGTGTTACGTCTCGCTTGTTGGTCTTCTCTAGGTGGTGGGCTTCTTCCTCCACCTCTCTCATCATTCTTCCGACCGGCATTCTGTAACGACCCGAATTTGCTAATAGGGCTTAGGGCCTTGATTAGTGTGTCGGGTTGGCAATAAATGATTTAATATGTTAATATGTGGATTTATGCTAATATATGATAATGATGCATGTTTAGTTGAGTTAAATGTGCATGTGGGCCCCGTCTGGATATTAGGGGTATAAATGTGATAAATGCTATATGTATGTGATATGTCTGTGCAGCACGATCTGAGACAGTCCTGGGGAGCGGTTAGCTAGAAAGTCACAACGGGGTTGAGAATCCGACTCAGGGTGAGTCGAGGGGTACTTTGGGTATTAGATATATTATGGGGTTATCGGGTTATGGAAATAAATATTTGGAGATATATTTGAGGATAGAATGTCTAGGAGGGAATATTGGGGAAATTTACCATTTTTCCTTCGGGGACGTTTTGGTACCCCGAGCCTTGAGGTAACCACATAGACTTAAGTTGAATAAAACAAACCTTAGAATTTAATAGAACTCTCAGAAACTGACTCACCTTCTCTCTCTCTCTCTTGAAGTGGCTTTCTTCTCTTTGGAGGCTTAAGGAGAAACTTGGAGAAATTAGCTAGAAGCTAGGGGAATTCAGCTGGGAAATCTTGGGAGCTAGGAGCTTGAGGATTAAGGATCAAATTCAGAGACTAAACTCAGCAAAGGTAAGCTCTAACCATGGGAATTAAGATTGAATTTCTACTGTGCTTTTAGGATATGCATGTGATTGGAACTTAATCTGCTTTTGGGTATTTTAGTTGAGTTTTGGAGCAGGTTTTAATGGGTTTTGATGTTGATATTGAGCTGGAATATTTGTGTTGATTATCTGGGATTGTTAGCTAAGTTTTGGGTGAATTGGCTTGAGGAAAAGTGTAGAAAAATGATGAAGATTTCTGGGTTGGAGGTGAGGGCTGCGGCCCTAGGATGGGCATGCCGCGGCCCGTGTGCGCGCGCGGCCATGGGAGGCCGAGAAGTTTCATGCGCACCGCGACGCTTGGTGATGCACGCCGCGGCCCGTGTGGGTGTCAGTGAGGTGCTAGCCTCTATTTCGAGGCTAGTCGCGGCGCTTGTGGCTAGGGTCGCAGCTCTTAGTGCCAGTTTGTGTTCTTAAGGGTGTTTAGGCTTGGGAACTCAATGGTTAAGGCTCGGGATGGATTTTATCACCCGGATTGATAGAATTCAAGGTCCCGGAGGTTAGAGTTATGGCCCAAAGTTATTTAATGGACTAGAACTTGATGGATAGATATTGTTATTGTTTTGTGACTAGGGTTTCGGCGAGGCTCAAGTTAGAGGACTGTGCTCAGGACATCGGTGCTCGGAGAGCTCGGGACTCAGGTAAGAAAACCCTTGTTCCCATAGAGCTTGTATACAGGGCTGAGCCCAATGTGTTTGAATTGCAGGGCGTAGCCCTTTGACTGTATTTGCTAGTATTCTGTATTTGTTTAATATGTTATGAGTGCAATTATGTGAATGATCGGAAAGAGCTGGGAACGATGTAGGTCGAGGTCGGCAGGGGCCGGTAATGGCAAAGGGCCAGGAACGGCGTTGGGCATGTTGAGTGCAAGGCCGAGTACGGCAAGGGGCCGGGAGCAGCGTTGAGCACGTGGAGTGCGAGTTGCCAGGGCGAGTCCCTAAAATGATACCTGGGATATCCTCACGATGTGGATCGCGAACCCAGGGCCTGGTAAAGCGCCTGGGATGGCTAGGTCGTATGTGTTTAGCCTATTGATGGCCAGTTTATATACTTGGTGTATGTTTTGCATATGTTATCTATTTTGGGTTTTCTTGCTGGGCTTCGGCTCACAAATGCTCTATGGTGCAGGTAAGGGCAAGGAGAGAGCCAGCCAACCTTGAGTGTAGCAGGCATGAGTGGCGTGTACATGTTTGGCCAGCCTGGCTGCCACAGCCAGTGGATTTTGGGAGATGTTTGTAAATAAACCTAGATTTTGTCATTTAGTCAACTTGGTTCAGTTTATATGTTGTAAATGTTTTTAAACTGTATTTTGGGATCCCAAGCGTTAAACTTTTATGATTTTCAATGAAATGAGATTACTTCTAAAGTTTTTTTTCTCTGTTTATGGCTTAATTACACTATTTGACCTAAAACCTCGATTAGCGAGTTGAATGCACATTTTAAACTCACGTAGTAACGGCTCTAAGGAAGTAGGGCATTACACATTGCCTCTGCCTAAGTCGGCGTCATTGTAACCATGGCCATCTCTGAACCTCGATTGGCTATGGTGGGACCGACTGTCCCCTCGGTTGCCTCCTCGGGCTGGAACTTCCCGAGCGTTAGGGGGAGGCCTGCGCTTGTCGGTAGGTCCCCATGCATTATCATGTCGTGCGGGGCCTCTGACCGCAGAGCTTATCTCCGAGTTCCTTCTGTTGCCAGAAGGACGCTGTCCCCTGCTCGGTGGGTTCGGCTCTTCACCCCCTTGGCGTCTAGGACTACGGGGCTGCTGCCCGGCCCTATTCTGCCTTGGCTGTGGGGGATTGCCTCGACCAGCCTAGGATAAAGGCTGCATCTCAGGATCCCTTGGTGGGACATCATCCTGAGGCATTGGTGGCTGCTCGGGCCTTTGAGGGCTCGTTGGCTGGATCGGAGGGCTAGGATTGGGACCCCATTGAGGTGGCCCATTCGAAGATTGATCAGGCTATGAGGCAGGTGCAACCTGATTCCCAGCCAACTGCAGGGCTGCATGGCCTCCCTCTGACGACGGTCCATCTCCGCCTGTCTTTCACTCAGCTCTTGGCGCTGACGCTCTATCTCTTGCTACTATCGTGCCATAATCTCTGCAACACTTTCTTGACTGGCCCTCAGATTGGCCAATTCATCTTGCAATACCCCCAGGGTATTTCTCAGCATTTGGGAGTCCAGTTCCTCCTCATCAAATTCCAAGTGTGGCTCATTTTCAGCCATGTTTGGAGGAGGAGGTTGAGATGGTGCAGCGCCAGCCGCCTGCCCAGTCTTCTTTGTTGTTTTTGCCATTAATGCTTGAACAATCTCGTCTCAAGCTCTCAATGAAAGCACCAGAATGTTGACCCTCGATTTGGTCAGCTGACACGGAGTCAAATGCTTGATGTGAATAAAGATGTTGAAATAGATCTAATGGAAAAAACAGTAAACGACACAACAAATTATAGTGGTTCGACCCCACGAAAATGGTAATGACCTACGTCCACTTAAGCTATTATTGATATTAGTTCTCAAAGGAGTGATCAAAGAACTAGGGTTCTCTGAGTTTCATAGGCCTGAGAGAGATGAATAATACAATAGTAAGATAATAGCTCTAATTCTCTTGTAAGTATAAACTTAAATCAGCCAAAAGTCCCTTCCTTGAGCTATTTCTCTCTATTTATAGGCTCAAGGAGGATTACACGAATCAGTTACAAATATTCTTTCCTAAATAATCGGATCATCATGGATCATGGGAGACAATCTCGGATATGATTACAATTGTACAAGATTATCTCAAAATATATGGAGTATACGACCAGGTTGGTCGTATAGAAACTTCAATTGTTACGTCAGGGGAATCTCACTGGTCGATGGTCGAACAGAACTTCTGCCAGGTGTCAGCCATGTGTTAAAAATGTCTACCACATCACCCATGCCTGCTTATTGGATAACAAAGATTTTATCTGAAGACCCAAAAAGAAATAAAAGTTTCTATTCATAACAAATCCTAATAAGAAAATGTCCATAAAAAAATTAAAACATAATAGAATAAAAAAGATTATAGTAAGACCTAAGGAAACACATAGAAACAATAAATATTAAAAAAAAAAAACAAACAAAAAACACTTGAAGCATTTTAGAAATTGTCATTCTTCTTTGTCATCTTCTTCTGTTTCTTCTTCAAATATTTCTCCCACACCTCGTTCTTTTTCCTCTCTGCATCAAAATAGTTGGCCACTGATTCATGTAGAGTTTGCATCGCAAAGGTGCATCTTGTCATCTCTCGAACAAATTCATCCATGTTGTTCTTCAATTCAAGTAGACGACTGAAATTTTCATTAAATTTTTGGAACATAATATCGAAATATATTCCATTTGGATTGTACTCTAGTTGAGCATCAAGTGGATTCACATCTTTCTCATCACCGCTAAACTTCTCAGTCTTGATATTCTTTAATTGAGACTTTGCATCATTGTCAAACTTCTCAACCTTGATCTTCTTCAATGGATAATTTACTCCATCATCTTTGCAATGAAAGGGTGAAGAGTTATCTTCATTCTTTGAATAGGTTGAATATGATATGTTGATGATAGACATGGTAGTTGAATGTTTGTAAAACTTTATTTTAAAAAAAAAGAATAGCACAATCGGTTTAGGTTATATGGTAATATATTTATAGTGTGCATTATGAAGAAGCAATGCAACCTTTCACATTCTTATAAATATTTTGGATTCCTTTAAAATAAATATAAAATATTATTGAAAGAATAAATAATTAATATGTGGTAACTTCCCAATGTAAACACTAATCATGCATTCACATTAATTAAATATTATTTCTATTTTATAAAAGACACCAATTAATTTCGGCCACTTATTTTTTAAAACCAACTTCACAAATTAAATTCATTTAACAAAAAACGAAAATAAAATTCAAAAACTGAAAAAATAATAAAAATATTAAACTATGTCATTTAATACAAGAACCACACTTTCTTAATTTAATGAAAAAATAATTAATATGTTGTTACTTCCCAAATGTAATCAGTAATCATGTAGAAATATTTAATTTAATATTGTCTTTTTAAACCATTTATCTATTAATTTCGGCAACTACACAATTTTATAATTTAATATTAAATTTTTAATAAAAATCACCCATTAATTTCAGCCACTATAATTACAAATTTGACCAATTAAATACATTAAAAAAATAAATAGAAAATAACAATAATAATTTAAGCCATTTAATACAACTACCACAATTTTTTTATTTAATGAATTTAAAAAATATGAAAATAAATACAAATTGGATAAGGTAAAACTATATAATTTTATTATTGGTCGATATTTAAAAATTTAATTAATTCTTACCCTAAACTAAAAGAAATTCGAGAATTTAATAAAGCAACCAAATTATAGTATAGATTTGATTTTATTAATAATGAAAATTATTTTATTAATATAAAACGAAATTAAAATAAAAAACCCTTAATTGAAAATTTTAAATTTAAAATTTGTTTGTTGTTTCAAAATAAAAATATATATATATATGTATATTAGGGACATTATATTTGCACTCCAATAATATATAAAGACACCCCATTAATTAAATAAAAAATTAATTTTATATTCATTTTAACACGTTTTCTCAATATTTTTTATTGACATTCTTTAATTTATTTTTTTGTTAATTTCAAAAGGTTTATTTTATATTATTTTCATCATTATTTTTAAAAAATAATGTCTTTTTTTTTTTAAGAAAAAGCCTCTTATTTTAACAAGTTTTTTTATATATATATTTTTAATTGTATTTATTTAAATATTTTTAAAAAATTATTATTTATATGTATTATTTAAAATATGAAAAAGAAAAAAAATTAGAAAAATGTAAGAACAAGTTGAAAAAAATATAATGCACTGTATATTATTACATATAGTATAGATTATCTCGGTGACTAGTTAACATTGTAACAGCTCATCATGTAGTAATTAGGTCTGCTTAGTGCAATGTTATGTAGTAATGTTTTTTGGGATCGGATCCCCTTCTAAATACACTACTATATCTTACTCAGCATGCAACTATCTGAGACTCTAGCAGTAGTATTGGTTTACTAGGGTACGTTGGAACGATTCATTATGTCATAATTAGGTCTGCTTAGTGCAATGTTATCTAGTAATAATTTTTCGGCATCAAATCCCCTTCTAAATTCACTACTATATCTTAGTGCAATGTTATGTAGTAATATTTTTTTGGGATCGAATCCCCTTCTAAATTCACTATTCTATCTTACGCAGCATGACGACTATTTGAGACTCTAGCGGTAGTATTGGTTTACTAGGGTACGTTGGAATGGTTCATTATGTCATAATTAAGTCTGCTTAGTGCAATGCTATCTAGTAATAATTTTTCAAGATCGAATCCCCTTCTAAATTCACTACTATATATTAGTGCAATGTTATCTAGTAATATTTTTTCCAGGATCGGATCCCCTTCTAAATTCACTACTATATCTTACTCAGCATGAAAACTATATGAGACTCTAGCTGTAGTATTGATTTACTAGGGTACATTGGAACGGTTCATTATGTCATACTTAGGTCTGCTTAGTGCAATGTTATCTAGTAATAATTTTTCGGGATCGAATCCCCTTCTAAATTCACTACTATATCTTAGTGCAATGTTATCTAGTATTATTTTTTCAAGATCGGATCCCCTTCTAAATTCACTACTCTATCTTACTCAGCATGACAACTATATGAGACCCTAGCGGTAGTATTGGTTTACTAGGGTACGTTGGAACGGTTCACTATGTCATAATTAGGTCTGCTTAGTGCAATGTTATCTAGTAATAATTTTTCGAGATCGGATCCCCTTCTAAATTCACTACAATATCTTAGTGCAATGTTATCTAGTAGTATTTTTTCGGGATCGGATCCCCTTCTAAACTCACTTCTCTATCTTACTCAACTTGACAACTATGTGAGACCCTAGCAGTAGTATTGGTTTACTAGGGTACGTTGGAACGGTTCATTATGTCATAATTAGGTCTGGTTAGTGCATTGTTATCTAGTAATAATTTTTCGGGATCGGATCCCCTTCTAAATTCACTACTATATCTTAGTGCAATGTTACCTAGTAATATTTTTCCGGGATCGGATCCCCTTCTAAATTCACTACTCTGTCTTACTCAGCATGAAAACTATCTGAGACTCTAGCTGTAGTATTGGTTTACTAGGGTACGTTGGAATGGTTCATATGTCATAATTAGGTCTGCTTAGTGCAATGTTATCTAATAATAATTTTTCGGGATCGAATCCCCTTCTAAATTCACTACTATATCTTAGTGCAATGTTAACTAGTAATATTTTTCCGGTATCGGATCCCCTTCTAAATTCACTACTCTGTCTTACTTAGTATGACAACTATATGAGACCCTAGCGGTAGTATTGGTTTACTAGGGCACGTTGGAGCAGTTCATTATGTCATAATTAGGTCTGGTTAGTACAAATGTTTTCTAGTAATAATTTTTCGGGATCGAATCCCCTTCTAAATTCCCTACTATATCTTAGTGGAATGTTATCTAGTAATATTTTTTCGGGATCGAACCCCCTTCTAAATTCACTACTATGTCCTCCTCTTTAGGACAACTAGGGTACGTTGGAACAGTTCTCTGGGTCATAATTAGGTCTGCTCGGTGCAATGTTAGTTAGTAGTTAATATCATTAGTAATATAAGATCGATATTGGATGACCTTCTAAAGTTACAACTCTGTATTACTCTATAGGATAACTATTTGAGACTCTAGCGGTAGTATTTGTTAGCACGGTGACTAGGGTAGGTTTGAACGGTTTTCTAGGTCATAATTAGGTCTGCTTGGTGCAATGTTATCTAGTAATATTTTTTCGGGATCGGATCCCCTTCTAAATTCTCTATTGTATCAACTAAAAATATATTGTGCAACTATCCGAGACTCTGTGATATTATATGAATCTCAAAATTTCAATTCAAGATTCCCTAAGAAATGAAACTAACCATAGATTATTAATTACCCTCAACGAAAATTAAATTTTGTATGCATGTACACGTACGTTTGGCCTTTTTATTTTAAAAGCCAGAAAAATATAACAATAATAAAATATGCAATTACCACAATTTTTTAATTAAATAAATTTTAAAAAATTTAAATTAAGTACAAATTTGATAAGATAAAACTTTCTAATTTTATGATTGGAAGGTATTTAAAAATTTAATTAATTTTTCTTAAAATCCAAATAAATTTTGAGAATTTAATGAAACAACCAAAATATAATATTAATTTTAATTTATCAATAAAAAATAAATTTTAAATTTTTCGGTTACCTTTCTTAAATCTAAAAAAAAATCATGTTAATGGAAATTAAGATTGGTAGCTTATCCATCTCACCAAGTGACTACTATTTATCTTCCTTATGTTTTTATCATGTAACATATTTCAACCATTGTTATTAATTGCACCTATAATATATTTTTTTAAAACAGAACAACTTCATTGATGTCTTTTATTCTCTCTATTTTATTTGAACACATAAGTTGTTTCTATATATTGTATAGATCTCCTCCACTTATATTATCTACATATCTCATCTTTTGCTTATAGTTATAACGAAAAAGTAACCATTCTAGTCCCGAATTATGGCTCATCCCGAAATTCTAGGTGATCCATACTACCAAGTAGTAACAGGTGATATTGATAACACCACCAGACTAGGTGAAGGTTCCGATTCTTTCTTTATTATTCACCTCTTTGCAAAATTTTCACGACATCCACTGACTAGTAGGGAACCAAATTTTACAAATTGGATGGTCGATAATGGCATGGAAGACTCTGTTTGTTGCGATACTATTGTATTTCTTTCAAGAAAAACGTTGATGGCCAATGAAAATAATCATGCCAAAGTTATCATTGACGAGATGCTAGGTGAGGCTCATCTCCATCCTTCTATATTTTTTCTTTCAGATAAAATTATTAATTACGCTAAAAAGATGTGGAACGAAGAGGATTTTAATTTCTGTGTAAAAGTAGATGTTCATGTTTTTGTTTATGATCTTCCTCCACAACACGATTCTGACATTGATGGTGACGTTGATAGTGAAGATTATATGGCTAATATGACTATGAATTTCGTGGCGACAAGCGAGCAATCCATTGAAAGATTGGAGAAAGTTTTGATTAAAGATGATCAAATTGTATGTTCTATTTGCTTTGAGAATGTTCATGTTGGTTTGGAAGCTACAAAGTTACCTTGCACACACATATCATGAAAAATGTATTGTTCAGTGGCTACAAGCTAGTAAATTTTATCCAATATGTCGATTTGAGATAGTTTAAAAAAAATCATTTTTATATTTGTTACACAAATTTCAGCCTGTATTAAATCATATTATATACTAATATTCTGAATTTTATTTACAACTTTTAAATATAATTTTGAAAATGTGGGAACATTTGAATTTTAATATTCATAGAACAAAACATCGCATGTTTAATTAGAAAGACTTATTAATTTGAAAGATACATATTCATCTTCCCAATAAAATAATAAAAATAAATATAATAGTTATATATTTATAAATGAATTACTCCATATTTATTCTATCAACACAACTTTATCTACAATTATTAAATGACATGTTCACATTAAAAGGCAAAGGTTCATAGAACCTATACATATTTTCAAAATATCATATTTTAATGCAAAAAATAAAATTCCAATAATATTTTGAAATTTATAATTTTTTACATCAAAGATAATTATTATGGATGTAAATTGTTCAACTTCCCATATTAATTTATGATATTCTATATTTTTTTTATTAATTTTTAATTGTTATTATCTAAATCTCATTATCATTATCATGTTTAAATATAATATAATATAATATAATACTTTCAAATTTTCAACCACCCCACTAATGATATTAAATGCACATTTTCATAGTCAAATATTCTAACCAATTATCTATATCCTAGCATTAAATAAAAAAATATTAATATTGCACAATTGTGGTTCTCTAAACGCTAATTTCGAAAATTGTAATGAAAATTTTGAAAATTATAACAATTATATTATTATACATTAATTAGGGTTTATAATAATTACTATTTTGAACAATTAATTATTGAATATATGTTAAATATTAAATGTACATCTTCATATTCAAAGACTTTAACCAACTATCTATATCCTAGCATTAAATAAAAAAAATTAATATTGCACAATTGTGGTTATCTAAACCCTAATTTCGAAAATTATAATGAAAATTTCGAAATATTATTGGATTTATACATATTTTCAAATTTTCAAAATTAAATTAAATGCTATTATAATTTCAAAATTTGTAAGTATCAACTTTTCAACCACCCCACTAATTATATTAATTAATGTTATTATAATTTTGAAATTTATAAGCATCAACTTTTCAACCACCCCACTAATTATATTAAATGCTATTATAATTTCTAAAAATTTAAGTGTAGTTCTATTGGTTAAACATTCTGGTGATTCTTAATTACAAAGCAAAGGTTCATAGAACCTACACATATTTTCGAAATTACCTATTATTATACCAAATTTTATATATAATTATTAAAATTACAACTTTTCAACTTCCCATCAAAACACAATGGTTTAAAAAATGATTTAGTATTTTTTTTAAAAAAATTATAACAATTATATTATTATACATTAATTAGAGTTTACACTAATTACTATTTTGAACAATTAATTATTGAATATATGTTTGTTGACCCAGATTTTGGACAACTAACACAGAGTCAAAATATGCTTGATGTGAATGAATTTGTTGAAAAGAACGTAATGACAAAAAGTAATAAGAACACGATATTTTATAGTGGTTTGGCCCCAGGATCTGGTAATGACCTACGTCCACTTAGATTGTTATTGATATGCGAATCAAAGGAGTGATCAAAGAACAAGGGTTCAATGAGTTTCACTAACCTCTGAAGAACAATACAATATTTCTAGTAGAATTACTCTAGTCTCAAATAATTCAAAAGCCAAAAGTCCCTTCCCTGAGCTATCTATCTCTATTTATAGGCTCAAGGGGGGATTACATGAGATTGTTACAGATATTCTCTCCTGAATAATCGGATACTCAAGAGATTGTGTGAGTTAATTTCGGGATTTACAAAGATCTTTGTTGTAACATTATGTTGTATGCGGAACCATCGACCAGACTGGTCGCAGGAAAGACTGGGCCGCCTCCTGCTTATAATGTATCTTCTAGTCGATACACTAGCAGATTTCCTCCAGGTGTCAGCCACGTGCCCAGGGATCACTTGCCACGTCATCAATGCCAATGTTTTGGATAACATTTGCCCCCCAAGTTTATTTATTACGAGCAATAAATAAACTTTTGAGCGAACGACTCTTCGGTAACCCCACCATACGTGTCAGAACCCTTCGTGTGTTCTTGGAAAAAGCAACCTACTCTTGTCTAATCAAGACTTTTCGGTTCCCCAGTAATAATTCGACGGCTATTCCGCTTCCCCATACTTCGAAAAAGAGAAACTGATGATTACACCTTTTTAATGCCACAGACAAACTTATATAACATCTCTGAAGTTTTCTTTTTCTTTTTACGCACGCCATTACTCATTCCAGAAACCCTAAAACCAGAGCTTTCGTCTTCTCTCAGAGACCGTTCTTCTGTACTCTCAAGATTCAGCCCGAGAGTTCCTTGACCTCCGAAGAATTTTTATCATTCTCCACGATCTTCTTTCTGGTAAGTCTTCAAATCTTTATGTTTTGTATTTTCGTAATGCATGCTTCTGTATGTCGACTGTTTGAGTTGATCTTCTTTTGGTTTGAGATGCTTGTCAATAGAATGTCTTGTAGGTGAAAAAGGTTACGAGTTAGTTTAATAGTTGGGATCATACTTTTAGGACGTAAAATCGAAGTAAAAATTCGATCTTTAGGCTAGTTGGAAAATATGTTTTTCCCGCCCTAAGGGGAGTTTGAAAAAGATTTTTTGAAAAACTTTTTACTTTCATCCTTTGATCCGTTTCTCAAACTGTTTGTGTGGAAAAATTTAGCTTTTTGTTAGAATGCTGTTGTATAAAAGCTTGACTTTTATACTCGATCAGTGTTATTCTAAAAAGCCTTTAAAAATTCTTTATCCTCACCTCCCCATTCTTCTGTTTGCAGACTTTGATGCCAGATTTGTGGGGAGGTGAACGGCCCATCGACGACGATCTTCTCGCCCAGCTGCTCGAAGGCGAAGAACGACCGACCGATCGAATTCACGAGATTCCCTTTTCACGATCTTCCTCCAGACCTCGTCCTTCTCCTCCTCAAATGGCTCGTTCCAAATCTTTAGGCAAGAAAAGACCTGAATCCGACGATAGTCCAAACCCTCCTGCCCAGCCTGATTCACAGGCTAGGGTTCCTTCAACCAGTGGCCGAAACAATCCTGCTCCTGACCCTAACATCCAAACTAGAGCCTACCTTCGCCATCAGAATCTACCTGATGTTGAGTGGTATTTCTCCCCGACCAGCCTGGTGACTCCCAGGATGCTTGCCAACTATCTCAGGAAGTATCCTCTCACAGGGGTCAACCTCAAAATTCCTTCTGCAGACCAAAGGGCTAACCTCCCCGGAGGTGTATACAGTGCTTGGTCTCGGTATCACATAGAGGCGGGGGCTAGCCTCCCTCTACATCCTTTTTATCAGGGGGTGGCCAATTATTTCGATGTCGCCCCCTTCCAAATTACTCCAAATGGATATAGAATGCTGGCCGCACTCTATATCTTGTACAAACTTAAAAAGTGGCCAAAACCTACCCCCCATGAGGTCAATTATCTCTTCGACCTCAAGTCCAACCCTCAACAGTATGGGACGGGCTTCTTCCATCTTTGTCACTAGGAAACCAACCAGACCTTCCTGACTAACACCACGCACATATCCAACGTGGGGCAGTACAGCAAGGAGTACTTCCTTACGTCGGACATGACCAGCAACAACCTGGCCTTCGCTCGAGGAGGTAAGTGCTATTTTACTGGTCGATACTTTTCAATCAGCGAAATTTCCTTCATCTTTCTTAAAGTGTACTTTGTCCTTCAGGCCCATGGTTACGTCCGACCCCAACACCAGACATGGTGTTGAGGTCCAATGCATTGGCCAGGATGACAGACGCAGAAAAAAGTGGCAAGTCCCTGGTTACTGATGAAAACCTGAGGCTGTCTGGCCTCCTGGCTCCTCACCATGAAACAAGAGGACCCGTGGTAGCCGATGCTGCTGCCGAGGAGGTTCCCGAGCAGCAACCTCCCGCGTCTCCTCCACGAAGGAGGCCAACGGGGGTTACAATTAGGGAACCCACGGGCGATCCTTCTACAAAAAGGCCCTCTGCTCCCCAAGGCAAGGGGAAATAAAAGGCAAAAGAGCCGATTGTAGACTTGGGGGAATCCTCCGATGAAAACGGTACAGTAATTTCGATTTTAAATAGCTTGCCAATTCCCTGTCACTTATTTGACGGGGAGGGAAACTTTACATATACTCCAAATCTAGGGCCAGACTTCTTCGTGCCAGATAGTGAGTGTGTGAATAATAGAGTCAATAGTATAGCGACCAGTAGTTGTAGCTCGGGTATAAACTTTGTGACGTCTTTTCTGTTTTATCGAGAGTTTTTATCTGCCTTTATCTTATCATTTTCCTGTGTTTACTCGTGTGCAGATATGACCACTCCCAACGTCTTCGACTTATACCAAGCTGAGGAGGAAGTAGAGGTTCCTCTGTTTCGGAGAAAGTCGTCTAGGAAACAAAACGGAGAAACAAGCCAGGGACCCCCTGCCAAGAAGGGTCGAACAGAAGATCCTTCCAAGGATGTGCCAACTGGGCAAACTTCTGCTCAGCCTTCGGCTCCTGCTGAAAAAGGAAACTCCGCCTGCGACGATGACCCCTCAGCCTGCAGCTGCCAAGGAACAGACCCAGTGGGACGAAGCTCTCGGGGCCAAACTCTCAATCCGAACTCTACTAGCGGCCAAGGACCGCCTTGCACACATCGTGAAGTATGATCGTTGTAAGGATAAGATGGCTGAGGCAGAGAAAATGGGGGTCGACCAAATTCTGAACAGGGCCCTTAATGAAATGGCCAGCGTAAGTGCTTCTTATTTCTTTGGCCTTAATCTTTTATTCTTTGCAACAGGTTCTAACTTTTATCCTTTGTCTACAGGCCTTGCTGACCGCAACTGCTGCTCGTACCCGTGCCCAAGCTACCATTGACCAGGCTCGGGCACAGGCCATCGAGAGGTACCAGGTGAAAGCAGCCGAGGACCTTTTGGCTACAGAGGTCAGGCATGCGAAGGAGTTGGAGGCGGTCGTTCAGCAGAGGGATGCTGCGGTGACAAAGCTATCGGAGGCTGAAGCTTTGAAGGTAGCTATAATAAAGCAGAGAGAGGAGTATCAGGAGGCCAGCCGAGTCCAATATCGAGAATGCAAGAGACTGGGCGAGGAGCTCAAATCCAAGGACGAGGCTATCACTACTCTTGAGAGCCATGTAGAGCAACTAAAGCTTGACAACTCCAAGAATCTGGAAAGGTATAAGAACGCGACGCTCTGGTGTTTTTACAACTTCTGGAAAAACAACCAGGCGCCAACTTCGGTTATCTTTCAGAAGATGTTAGGAATGCTGAGCTAGCCCGCTGCATTGCTCAACTGGCTGAAGAGGAGGCAAGAGCAAGGATCCCTACTTCCCCAAGCATCGCTGGGGCAGAGTAAGAAGGAGTCGTTGAGGATGCGACCAATCAGAATGCTGATAAAGACCCTCCTGCTCCCAATGCCTCTTGAGCTTTTTTATTATTTTTTCTTTCTTTTGATTACACGACCCACGGGTCGTGATGTAAATACAATATCTTTTTTGAATTTGCTGCATGGGCAGCAAACTTTTCCTTTTATTTGCATAGTTACATCCAAGCAGTGATGCTTGCGGTGTAAAAGATTGCTTTATAATGTTATAATATTTTCATCTACTATAACATATGTCTGCATGACCGAACTTAGCATAGTACTTTGGCTTGATTTAACAAAATATAAATTTTGAAAAATACTCTAAGTACCTTAGCATGCTTTAACTCATTTTGTTCATGTGTTTACATACCTCATGGTACGCTTTGCTATCAATGTGCCTTATATGCCCCCCAAGTGATCGAGGAGCTTTAGGTCCTTGGTCACTTGCCTTGACCATGACCTGTTCGAACATTTCTGCTCGGGTGAAAGAGTAATACTTGTGATACAGCAAAACAACACACGTAATGAACAAATACTTGTAAATATAAATTTACAAAGGTTGGCAAGAATGATTGGCTGCGCACAGTCCCTTATAATCTCGTATTAAAAATGGACTAAACATGTCTTTACGAGTGATTCTAAAATAGAATCTTACATATACGAGCGATTAGCCATACAGCGTGGCTAACCCTCTTTGCTAAACTTGTAAAAATAAAATTTTAATACAATCCAGTCCTTTAAAAAGGACTGTTCACTGATAGTACTTGCGCAGGTGTTCTCCATTCCAATAACGTGGAACGAGATCTCCGTTTAGGCGTGCAAGTTTGTAGGTGCCCGGATGAAGGAATTCTTCAATCTGGTAAGGTTCTTCCCAATTAGGTCCGAGTACTCCAGCAGTGGGGTCGCGGGTATTTAAGAAAACTCATCGTAGCACCAAGTCACCGACGTTGAATTTTCTTTCTTTAACTTTGGAGTTAAAGTACCGGGTGACTTTTTGCTGGTACGTAGCAACTCGGAGTTGGGCCTTCTCCCGTATTTCATCAATTGAGTCTAGGGACTCCATCATTAGTTGGTTGTTCTAGTCCTGGTCGTATGTTAGGCGTCGATGTGAGGGGGGGTCTAATTCGACAGGTAACATAGCCTCATATCCGTAAGCTAAGGAGAATGGGGTATGACCCGTCGCTGTTCGGTGAGACGTTCTATACGACCAAAGGACTTCAGGCAGTTGCTCTGGCCATGCTCCTTTAGCATCTTCAAGCCTCTTCTTCAGGGTATCTTTAAGAGTTTTATTCACGGCTTCGACTTGTCCGTTTGCTTGGGGATGCGCAACTGAAGAAAAACTTTTAATAATTCCATGCCTTTCGCAGAAGTCGGTGAATAAGTCACTGTCAAATTGGGTTCTGTTGTCTGAAACGATCTTTCGGGGCAAACCATACCAGTAAATAATGTTCTTGATGACAAAGTCAAGAACTTTCTTGGTCGTGATGGTAGCGAGCAGTTCAACTTCGGCCCATTTGGTGAAGTAATCAACTGCCACGACTGCGTACTTCACTCCTCCTTTCCCCGTAGGTAGGGATCCAATCAAATCTATCCCCCAGACCGCAAAAGGCCACGGGCTTTGCATCTGTTTTAATTCATTTGGAGCTGCTCGTGGAATCTTGGAAAACCTTTGACATTTATCGCATCTTCTTACAAACTCCATCGATTCTTTGTTCATAGTCGGCCAGAAGTAGCCTTGCCTCAGAATCTTCTTTGCCAAACTCTGCCCCCCAGCGTGATCCCCGCAGAAGCCTTCATGCACCTCTTTCATGAGTTCCTTAGCTTTTTCTGGTGTAACGCATCTGAGTAGTGGCATTGAATATCCTATTCGATACATAACACCATCGACCAGTATGTATCTAGCGGCTCGCCATTGTAGAGTTCTAGCTTTGTTTCTATCTGTTGGTAGCACACCGTTCGTCAGATACTCCAAGTAAGGTGCCATCCATGTATCCTCCATTCGAATCTCCATATTGGTCTCAACTGCTTGTATGCTTGGCTTACTCAGTCTTTCCACTGGCACAATATTCAAAGTGTCAGCATTCTTCACGCTCGCGAGTTTGGCTAAGGCGTCTGCGTTTGAATTCTGATCTCGCGGAATTTGCTGGAGGGTGTACTCCGTGAACTGGGCTAGCAGGTCTTTTGTTTTATTCAAGTAGGCCACCATTTTTAAGCCTCGCGCTTGATATTCTCCTAGAACTTGGTTCACCACCAGCTGGGAATCGCTGTAAATATCAAGTGTCTTTATGCTCATGTCTTTCGCCATTCTCAATCAAGCAAGGAGTGCTTCGTATTCGGCTTCATTATTTGATGTGGTGAATTCGAACCTAATGGCGCAGTGAAATCGATGCCCTTCCGGCGTTATCAATATCACTCCCGCCCCTGTGTGGGATTCGTTGGACAACCCATCTGTGAATAACTTCCACAAAGGAGCTTTCTCTTGAGGCTCAGGCGCACTAGGCGATTCGCACTGCTCGCTGTCTGGGAGTTCTGTGAACTCTGCAATAAGATCGGCCAAGACTTGTCCCTTTAGTGCTGCTCGCGGTGAATAAGTTATATTGAACTTCCCTAGTTTGACTGCCCATTTTAATAATCGCCCAGCCGTCTCTGGTTTTTGGAGGACTTGCCGGAGGGGCTGGTCAGTTAAAACTTTGATAGGGTGGGCTTGGAAGTAAGGGCGCAACTTCCTAGAGGCCAGGATTAAGCAATATGCTAACCTCTCGATTGGTGGATATCTCAATTCTGCCCTGATCAGTCTCTTGCTTACATAGTAGACTGCTTTTTGTACGCCTTCTTCTTCTCGCACTAGCAGCAACTTCAGTAATTGCCAGGTAAATAAAAAAAGTTTCTCCTTCGATTGGCTTTGATAAGATGGGAGGCTGTGCCATATGAGCTTTCAAGGCCTGGAATGCCTGCTCACAGTCTCATGTCCATTCAAACTTCTTATTTCCCCTAAGTTGATTGAAGAAAGGGACGCACTTATCTATTGACTTTGAAATAAATCTACTTAGGGCTGCGATTCTCCCGGTTAAACTTTGTACATCTTTGATCCTTTCTGGAAATTTCATGTCGATCAGGGCTTTTATCTTGTCGGGGTTGGCCTCGATTCCTCTTGAATTTACAATGAACCCCAAAAACTTCCCTGATCCAACTCCGAAGGAACATTTGAGGGGATTTAACTTCATCTGGTATTTGTTCAATACATCAAAGCACTCTTGTAAATCCCTAACAAGTCCTCCTGCCTTTTTAGACTTTACCAGCATGTCGTCCACATATACCTCCATGTTTACTCCGATCAGCTCCTTAAACATGTGGTTGACTAGCCGTTGGTAAGTCGCACCTACGTTTTTTAGTCCGAAGGGCATTACTTTGTAACAGTATAAGCCTGTATCGGTCCGAAAGCTGGTGTGATCCTCATCGGGGGGATGCATGCTAATTTGATTGTAGCCCGAATAAGCATCCATGAACGAGAGGATCTCGTGTCCTGCAGTAGCATCGACCAGCTGGTCGATTCTTGGGAGTGGGAAGCAGTCCTTTGGGCAGGCTTTATTGAGGTCTGTGAAATCCACGCAGGTTCGCCATTTGTCGTTAGGCTTGGGAACTAGCACTGGATTGGAGACCCATGATGGATAAAATGCCACCCTGATGAACCCATTCTCCTTTAATTTTTCAACTTCTTCCTTTAAGGCTCTCGATCTATCCTTATCGAGCAGCCTTCTTTTTTGTTGCACGGGTGGAAAAGTCTTGTCTATATTCAGGACATGGCTAATAACTGCAGGGTCTATCCCATCCATGTCTTTGTGTGACCAGGCAAAAACCTCCTGGTTCTTCCGCAAAAATTCCACCAGTGCGTGCTTCGTGGTGGGCTCTAGGTTTTTCCCAACCTTTACAACTTTGGTCGGGTCTTTTTCGTCGAGTCGGACCTCTTCCAGGTCCTCGACGGGTCCAACGTTTTCTTCAAAATCCCCAAAGCGAGGATCTAGATCTCTGTCCTCACTTTGAGCAACACCCTATTTGGTGACTCCATCACCGGATTGGGCTTGTGTATCAACTACTATCTGCAACCTATCCGAGGTAGTGCCCTTTGGTGTTCCATTCTTTGCCTTTGTGATAGAGGCGTTGAAGCACTCTCTGGCTTCCCTCTGGTTCCCCAATACGCATCCTATCCCTGCGTCTGTCGGGAACTTCATGGCCAAGTGCCACATAGAGGTGATGGCTCGAAGATCAACCAGTATAGGCCTTCCAATGACGGCATTGTACGCCGAAGGACAATCGACTACTACAAAAGTAGCGAGTAATGTCCTGGTAGCAGGCGCTGTACCTATCGTCACTGGTAGTCTGATCGATCTGGTGGGGGCGAGCCCTTCACCAGAGAAGCCGTATATTGTTTGGTTGCAGGGCTCCAGGTCCTTAACGAACAATTTCATGCATTCCAGTGAGGACTTATACATGATATTCACTGAACTTCCTGTATCGACCAGCACTCTCTTTACCATCATGTTGGCCATTTGGATATCCACGACCAGCGGATCGGAATGTGGGAATCGGACGTGTTGGGCATCGCCGTCAGAGAAGGTTATTCCGCCTTCTTCTGACCGAGCCTTTTTTTGGTGCACAGTCCTCCACAGTCATCATCTCGATGTCCTGGTCGTGGCGCAGGGTGCGAGCATATCGTTCCCTGGCCTTTCCGCTATTTCCCGCAAGGTGTGGGCCTCCACAAATGGTCAATAATGTGCCAGTCACAGGGGCAGGCAGTAAGGGTGGCGAGCGTTGGCACGTGGGAGCCTGCTCGTTGCTACCCGGAGCTTCTCATTGGGAATTTCCCGAGGCCCGTACGTATCTTCTCAAGTGTCCTTGTCTAATAAGGAACTCGATTTAGTCTTTCAGCTGGTTGCATTCGTTGGTTTCATGTCCGTAGTCGTTATGATAACGACAGAACTTTGTAGTGTCTCTCTTCGAAATATCCTTTCGAATGGGGCCAGGTTTCTTATAAGGCACACTAGAACTTGTGGCCTGATAAACCTCTCCCCGAGATTCAACGAGGGCAGTGTAGTTAGTGAACCGAGGTTCATAACGGTTACCCTTGGCTCGTTTATTGTCGGAGGTGGAAGGCTCATTGTGCGGCCGTTTTCCACCATTCTTGCCATTGCCGTTGCCGTTCCCGTTGCCTTTGTCGTTGCCGTTAGGTTTGGACCCATTGGCGGCTTTGGCGGGCTCATCTACTTTCTTGTCCTTGCCTGAGGGCCTTCCATCATCGGCAATGGCTTCCTCGAGCTTGATGTAACGATCGGCCTGGTCTAAGAATTCCTAGGTAGTTCTAACTCCATCTTTGCGGAGACTCTTCCAGAGGGGGGAGCGACGCTTAACTCCTGCGGTTATGGCCATCATTTTGCCTTCGTCCCCACTGTTTTTTCTCCAGCCACTGCTCGCATAAAACGCTGGATGTAATCCTTCAATGATTCTCCATCCTGCTGGCAAATTTCAACCAGTTGGTTTGCTTCGGTCGGATGCACACGACCCGCATAGAACTATCTGTAGAACTCCCTTACGAACATTTCCCAGGAAACTATGCTCTCGGGAGGGAACTTAAAAAACCACTCCTGCGCGGCCTCAGAAAGTGTTGCAGGGAAGATCCTACACCAAGCGTCTTCGGACACTTTCTGAATGTCCATTTGTATCTCAAATTTATTGACATGAGATACTGGGTCTCCGTACCCGTCAAAGTTTGGAAGCGTAGGCATTTTGAACTTGCTTGGAGTTTCTGCCATAGCTATCCTCTGGACGAAAGGAGTACGTTTCCTCCTATCGTGGTCGATATAAGATGTCCTTCCCCCGACCAGCTGTTGCACTGCCTGGTTGAGGGCATCTATCTGGGCCTGTACAACGACAGGAATCGCTGTGGCCTCTGTTGATGGGGGGACGTTCTCGCCATGCCGCTCGCGAAGATCGTTGAGTACGTCTCGCAAATCCTCGTCTCTTCTCCATTGCTCGCTACCCCCGAGCCAGTTGAAGACATTATTATGCCTGGGCTGCCCCCCAGCATCCCGTCCATTGGGTTGGTCATATTGGGGTAGCTGGCTGCCCCCCAGCATCCCGTCCATTGGGTTGGTCATATTGGGGTAACTGGCTGCCGCCTCTACCTCTTTCTTCATTCCTCCTACCAGCATTTCCTTTGCCTGAGTCGGCCTCATTATACCCATGGCCATCTCTGAACCTCGATTGGCTGTGGTGGGTCCGACTGTTCCCTCGATTTCCATCCCTGGCTGAAACATCCCGAGCGTTAGAGGGTGGCCTGCGCTGGTCGTTATGTCCCCGGGCATTATCATGCCGTGGGGGACCCCGGACCGCAGAGCCTAACTCTGAGTTCCTCCTGTTACCAGGAGGATACTAACTTCTGTTCGGTAGGTTTGCCTCATCACCCCTACGACATCTAGGACTGTGAGGCTGATACTCGGTCCTATTCTGCCTCTGTTGCGGGGGATTGCCGCGACCAGCTTGGGATGGAGGCTGTGCCTCAGGGTCCAGCGGGACATCATCATGAGGTACCTGAGGCTGCTCGGGCCTTTGCGGACTCGAGGGCTGGATTGGTGGGCTAGGATTAGGACCCCTCTTGGGTGGCCCATTGACAGGTTGGTCAGGCTGCGAGACAGGTGCGGCCTGATTCCTAGCCAGTTGCAAGGCTGCCTTGAGGGCTGCCATGGCTTCGCTCTGGTGGTGGTCCATCTCCGCCTGCCTTTCGCTTAACTCCGCGCGCTGCCGTTCAATCTCCTGATGCTGCCGCGCCATAACTTCGGCAGCAGTCTCTTGACTGGCTCTCAGATTAGCCAGCTCTTCCTGCAACGCTCCCAGGGTACTTTTCAGCGTCGCATCATCCATATCTTCCTCCTTAAAGTCTAAATGTGGCTCATCCTCAGCCACGCTTGCAAGGGGAGGAGGAGGTGGGTTTGATGGTGCAGCGGCGGCCGCCTGTCCAGCTTTCCTTGCAGTTTTCGCCATTGGTTTTCTCAACAATGATAAATCAAGCTCTCAATGAAAGCACCAGAATGTTGACCCAGATTTTGGACAATTGACACGGAGTCAAAATATGCTTGATGTGAATGAATTTGTTGAAAAGAACGTAATGACAAAAAGTAATAAGAACACGATATTTTATAGTGGTTCGGCCCCAGGATCTGGTAATGACCTACGTCCACTTAGATTGTTATTGATATGCGAATCAAAGGAGTGATCAAAGAACAAGGGTTCAATGAGTTTCACTAACCTCTGAAGAACAATACAATATTTCTAGTAGAATTACTCTAGTCTCAAATAATTCAAAAGCCAAAAGTCCCTTCCCTGAGCTATCTATCTCTATTTATAGGCTCAAGGGGGGATTACACGAGATTGTTACAGATATTCTCTCCTGAATAATCGGATACTCAGGAGATTGTGTGAGTTAATTTCAGGATTTACAAAGATCTTTGTTGTAACATTATGTTGTATGCGGAACCATCGACCAGACTGGTCGCAGGAAAGACTGGGCCGCCTCCTGCTTATAATGTATCTTCTAGTCGATACACTAGCAGAGTTCCTCCAGGTGTCAGCCACGTGTCCAGGGATCACTTGCCACGTCATCAATGCCAATTTTTTGGATAACAATGTTAAATATTAAATGCACATCTTCATATTCAAAGACTCTAACCAACTATCTATATCCTAGCATTAACTAAAAAAAATTAATATTGCACAATTGTGGTTATCTAAACCCTAATTTAAAAATTATAATGAAAATTTCGAAAATTATAATGAAAATTTCAAAATATTATTGGATTTATACATATTTTCAAAATTGCAAAATTATATTAAATGCTTGTTGACCACGATTTTGGCCAACGATGAGTAGACGTCAAAACTACGATGAACCTTCAAGAGAAAAATACGACACAGATAATTTTATAGTGGTTCAACCCCAATTTATTGGTAATAGCCTAATCCACTTGGAGTTGTGATATATATCGTACACTTAAGATCAGATGAACTTGAGCCAACTGAGTTTCTTAAGTGTAAGTAGAAAAATACATAGTTTCTCTCTCTAAACTCTCTTAAAAAATGCCCCAAGAATACCCCAAGTAACAGTCCCAAAGTCTCCAAACTAGAGAGTTTTTCTCAGTCTCAAAATATCAGATCCCCAAAATGATGCCATGAGCTATTTATTTATAGGCTCATGGATCGTACATCACATATTCCCTTTGGCCGGGTCATTTCTGTTACTCTCACAATATTTAATTAATAATATCATTTAAAATACAACAATATGCGACTTCTTTGGGATAAACTGAGAGATTCCCGCGTAGGTACAACTAATTCTAGTTGAAGTCGTTACTGGAACTTCGCTTGCTTCTTTGGGATAAACTGAGAGATTCCCGCGTAGGTACAACTAATTCTAGTTGAAGTCGTTACTGGAACTTCGCTTGCATAACGATGATCTGTCTAGTCGACCAACTTCACTCCTTGAAGAAAGACTGGTCAGCCAAAACACTCGACTGGTCAGCCAAAACAGTTGACTGGTCGGCCATGCACTCCACCGGTTGGCCAAATACTTCACAGGTCGGCCATGCACTCCACTGGTCGGCCAAACACCTAACTGGTCAGCCATGCACTCCACCAGTCGGCCAAATACTTCACCAGTCGACCATGCACTCCACCGGTCGGCCAAATACTTCACTGGTCGGCCATGCACTCCATCGGTCGGCCAAACACCTAACTGATCGACCATGCACTCCACCAGTCGGCCAAATACTTCACCGATCGGCCATGCACTCCACCGGTCAGCCAAACACCTCACTGGTTGGCCATGCAATCCACCGATCTAACATGACACATCTCTGGCCTAACATGGCACATCTCTGGTCTAGCATGACACTTCTCTGGCCTAACATGACACATCTCTGATCTAACATGGCACATCTCTGGTCTAACATGGCACATCTCTGGTCTAACATGACACATCTCTAGTCTAACATGGCACATCTTTGGTCTAGCATGACACCTCTCTAGTCTAGCATGACACATCTTTGGTCTAGCAAAACACTTGACTGGTCGGCCAAAACAATTGACTGGTCGGCCAAAACAATTGACTGGTCAGCCAAAGCATTTGACTGGTCAGTCAAAACGTTTGACTGGTCAGTCAAAAATCTTTGCCGGTCGGATAGAAATTCTATCAGATCGGTCAGATCACTTTATCACAACTCCGAAGAGCCAACAAATTTATTGCCTATTAATGTGCCATTTACTGACCATGCATTTCCACTTGTCACTTCTGATTGCCACGTCATCGAATTGAAATTTTGGGGATAACATTTGCCCCCCAAGTTTATTATGTGATTTACTCGTATGATAAACTTTTTCTCTAGCAAAATGTTTTTGAGGTCATCCAAAAGCTTCCATCCGGTCAGTAACTTTCACTTTTGTAGTAAACCCACGATCAAACGTTTCCTTTAGCCCATCAAACTTGTTTCTTTTACCATTCCTAACCGATCAAATTTCTTTTGTCCCTCGGAAGCCTTGTGCCTCGGAACCTAAACAGCTTCTTGGCAATGCTACTCCTCGGACATGTTGCTCCTCGGACGCACGCCATCTACTCGGATACCACAGCCTAACCGCTCGGATGCATGCCCTTATGTCCTCAGGTTTGCACAAAATCTTTATGGTTCATGCAATTATACTTTACTTTTCTTTGTTAACTTGAAACATTCTAAGTTTTTTTAGACTAAAAAAGTTATAAGTTTTTTGTGAATAGTAAAGTCACTCTGATGTATGCCTTATATTTTCGCATGAGTACTTAGTTTTCTAACTTAGAAATCCTAAACATTTCATAAGTCCATACTAAGTATACTTTCTCACACTCTTATTGCTCTAACATTTTATGAGCATAATGTTTATTGTCACACGAATATTTGCTTCTAACTTGAAATTTTGAAAAATTCCAAGTTACTTAAGCTTTGTCAAACAAGTTAGCTTAATGGCCTTTTTTACTTCAAAATTTTTTAAGTCAGCCTAAAAACAAATATGTTTACTTGTGCTCTTATTGTTGTGTTAAATTATATACCAGCATACCCCATGTGCCCCCCAATCGATCAAGGATTGAAAGATCCTGGGTCACTTGCTACTTAACCGAATCTGTTCGAGCAGTTTATTGCTCGTGAAACACATAGAATATATTGGAAATATTCGAGCAATTGAACACTGCTTGAACGTATCGACCAGTTGAACACTGTCCGATTTTACCGACCAGTTGAACATTGTTCGAATAATTAACACACATGCACATTTGTAGCAAGAATCGACCACGCTGTGCGTAGTCTCTTTTATTACTCGTAAATTAAAAAGGACAAAGCGTGTCTAATAACAAGTCTTAAACAACAAAAATTGTTCAAAAATAGATGACTGGTCAGCAAATAACCAGCTCATAAACCAAATTTAAATAACAAGTTAAACAACTTGAAATTAAACTACCACTCTGAAAGCGGTATTTAGAAATAATATATTCACAAACACTCGCCATTCTAGTGGCTCCTGATCCTAGCACTCCCGCTCAGCATACCTCTCCCTTGCTTCGTTGCTATCCTCAGCCAAGTGTGGACCTCCACATATAGTGTCTAAGGTAAAGTCCACAGTTCCGGGCTGCAAGGGTGGAGATCTTTGTCGTTTGAACCCAGGATTGCTGCTGCCTCCTTCTCCTTGGGGTGTCTCTGCCCGGTACTTTCTCAACTTGCCCGACCGGAGAAGAAACTCTATATCGTCCTTGAGGTGATTGCATTCATTCGTGTCGTGACCATAATCTCCATGGAAACGACAAAACTTATTCATATCTCTCTTCCTCATCTCTTTCCTGATGGGTGGAGGTTTCTTGTAGAGAACCTCTTCATAACTAGCAAGATATATTTCTGCTCGGCTGGTCGAGAGAGTGGTGTAATTAATGAACTGAGGCTCATACTTGGTTGGCCTTTCATTTGAACTCAACTTTGCTTTCTTTTCCTCATGGTGGTCAGACCCGTTATTTCCACGTTTCTTTCCACCATTATTAGGAGAGTCAGTTGATCCACCCGGATTGTTTATGCCATTCTCCTCTTTCTCGATTGCATCATCCAATTTCATATACTTGTCTGCTCGGTCAAGAAATTGTTGAAGTGTTGAAATTGGATTTCTATGTATACTATCCCACAAAGGGCTCCGATAAGTTATCCCAGCGGTAATGGCAACCATCTTCCCCTCATCTCCTACAGCAGTTGCTCTATTGGCTTCTCTCATGAATCTTTGTATATAATTCTTTAAAGACTCATCTTTCCCTTGTTTGATATCTTCCAAGTGGTTGGCATAAACTGGTGGAGTCTGGGAAGTGTTGAATTGTCTACAAAACTCCTTCCTGAATGCTTCCCAAGAGGTAATGGAGTTCAGCTTAAACTTCCAATACCATTCCTGGGCGGTATCTGACAAAGTAGTTGGGAAAACTCTACACCGATAATCGTCACTTACTCCGAGCAATTTCATCTGGTCCTCAAACTTCCCAACATGTCTGATGGGATCTACCTTTTCTGTATATACTGGCAGAAGCAGTGCTTTATATTTTATCGGTGGCTGGGCTGCTCTAATCCGGGCACAAAATGGGCTGCCACTCCGGTGGTCTATCGCATCTATCTCGGAAGGTCGTTTTGACAAACCTTGCACTGCAACTGTTAGCACGTCAAGCTGGGCTTGGATGGCTGGTGCAACTAATGAAATTCCAAGGTCTTGACCGCCTGGTCGGGCATTACCATCTGGTGCACTGTCCTCAAGTATTTCTACTTGACTGGCAGGGCGGTTCAGATTTTTCCCTTCGACCGGGATGGTCCTCTTCTTGTTGGTAATAACAGCCCCCAGATCCTTCCAAGAAGCATGCTCACCTACCCGATCGAACACTATACTTTTCGATTTTTCAGAGGGATCACTACGCGGGACTTGCTCTCTCTTACTACACTGCTGGCCGGGGTGCAGTGGAGGCTTTTCGGTACGTCCCCGGCAGTCTTTTCCTCCTTGTGGGTTTTTGTCTTCTTTATCCTTTGACTGGTCGGTGTGATGACTATCAGCCTTATCACGACCATGCCCATCTTTGAACTGTGAAGTCCCTTATCTCGAGGAGTTCTGGTATGATCCTGCATGTGTGGGGTCTTCTTACTGCCCGATCGATGACTTCCTGATCTCGAAGTTTCTGATTGGTGGCTCCCGGAGGGAGTTCTAGAGTGCTCCCTTTGCATCGAGGCAGTTCTAGATTGGTCCCCATCATCTTCCCGACCAAGGGGGTTACTCCTTCTTCTATCCAGTCCCCGAGAATTGGCTCTGTCAGTGGTCCTCCGACCAGCATTATTATTTCTTGCTCCCTGGGTGGCTACTTGTGCCGCGGCTTGAGCATTGGATTGGGCCAATTGGGTAGCCGCTTCTAGAGCAAGTGCTGCTTCACGATGTCTCTGGTTGACTTCCTCCTGTCGTTGTCTGAGCTCTTTGCTACTAGCCTCCATATCGCGCCTTTGCTGCTCTAACGCAGCTTTTTGCTTGGCCATCTCTTCAGGAAAACACTCTTGTCGAGCATTGAATTGCATCATCTCCTCTTGGAAAGCACCTATTTCTTCCTAGAGTTGTTCAACTTCTGGAGTGGTCTCCTCGAGAAAGACCCGGGGCTCAGTCTTTGGGTTCTGCGGTCCAGGACCTTCTGGTCTAACAGGCTCTTTTGAGGTGCCTAACTTTTTGGATGCCACATTGGTGTTTTTGGGCGCCATCTTGGTATGCTAGTCGTGTGTTTCTTTTCTTCAGGCTCTCAATGAAAGCACCAAAATGTTGACCACGATTTTGGCCAACGATGAGTAAACGTCAAAACTACAATGAACCTTCAAGAGAAAAATACGACACAGATAATTTTATAGTGGTTTGGCCCCAATTTATTGGTAATAGCCTAATCCACTTCGAGTTGTGATATATATCGTACACTTAAGATCAGATGAACTTGAGCCAACTGAGTTTCTTAAGTGTAAGTAGAAAAATACATAGTTTCTCTCTCTAAACTCTCTTAAAAAATGCCCCAAGAATACCCCAAGTAACAGTCCCAAAGTCTCCAAACTAGAGAGTTTTTCTCAATCTCAAAAGATCATATCCCCAAAATGATGCCATGAGCTATTTATTTATAGGCTCATGGATCGTACATCAGATATTCCCTTTGACTGGGTCATTTCTGTTACTCTCACAATATTTAATTAATAATATCATTTAAAATACAACAATATGCGCTTCTTTGGCATAAACTGAGAGATTCCCGCGTAGGTACGACTAATTCTAGCTGAAGTCGTTACTGGAACTTCGCTTGCATAACGATGATCTGTCTAGTCGGCCAACTTCACTCCTTGAAGAAAGACTGATCGCCCAAAACACTCGACAAGTCGGCCAAAACACTCGACTGGTCGGCCATGCACTCCACCAGTCGGCCAAATACTTCACTAGTCGGCCATGCACTCCACCGGTCGGCCAAACACCTCACTAGTTGGCCATGCACTCCACCAGTCGGCCAAATACTTCACTGGTCGGCCATGCACTCCACCGGTCGGCCAAATACTTCACTGGTCGGCCATGCACTCCACCGGTCGGCCAAATACTTCACTGGTCGGCCATGCACTCCACTGGTCGGCCAAACACCTAACTGGTTGGTCATGCACTCCACCGATCGGCCAAATACTTCACCGGTCGACCATGCACTCCACCAGTCGGCCAAATACTTCACTGGTCGGTCATGCATTCCACCGGTCGGCCATGCACTCCATCGATCTAACACGACACATCTCTGGTCTAACATGGCACTTCTCTGGTCTAGCATGACACTTCTCTGGTCTAACATGACACATTTCTGGTCTAACATGGCACATCTCTGGTCTAGCATGACACATCTCTGGTCTAACATGGCACATCTCAGGTCTAACATGGCACATCTCTGGTCTAGCATGACACTTCTCTGGTCTAACATGACACTTCTCTGGTCTAACATGACACATCCCTGGTCTAACATGGCACATCTCTGGTCTAGCATGACACCTCTCTGGTCTAGCATGACACATCTCTGGTCTAGCAAAACACTTGTCTGGTCGGCCAAAACAATTGACTGGTTGGCCAAAGCATTTGACTGGTCAGTCAAAACGTTTGATTGGTCAGTCAAAAATCTTTACCGGTCGGACAAAAATTCTATCAGATCGGTCAGATCACTTTATCACAACTCCGAAGAGCCAACAAATTTATTGACTATTAATGTGTCATTTACTGACCATGCATTGCCACTTGTCACTTCTGATTGCCATGTCATCGAACTAGTCGGCCATGCACTCCACTGGTCGGCCAAACACCTAACTAGTCGACCATGCACTCCACCAGTCGGCCATTTACTCCACTGGTCGGCCAAACACCTCACTGGTCGGCCATGCACTCCACCGGTCTAACATGACACATCTCTGGTCTACCATGGCACATCTCTGGTCTAGCATGACACTTCTCTGGTCTAACATGACACATCTCTGGTCTAACATGGCACATCTCTGGTCTAGCATGACACATCTCTGGTCTAACATGGCACATCTCTGGTCTAGCATGACACTTTTCTGATCTAACATGACACTTCTCTGGTCTAACATGACACATCTCTTGACTGGTCAGTCAAAAATCTTTACCGGTCGGACAAAAATTCTATCAGATCGGTCAGATCACTTTATCACAACTCCGAAGAGCCAACAAATATATTGACTATTAATGTGCCATTTACTGACCATGCATTGCCCCTTGTCACTTCTGATTGCCACGTCATCAACTTTTCAATCACCCCACTAATTATATTAATTAATGCAATTTTAATAATATAATAAGTTTAAATATAAAAAATATTGAATAGTGCTACACACCATTTGAAAAAAATCAGAAGGAATAGGTTGGAGAAAGGACTAGATACGAAAATGGTTTGGAAGCTGAACAAGAAGATACAAAATCATTATCTTCTAAACATGAAGTAGACCCTGCTGGGGGAACATGTTTGGAAGAGACAAATGATGAAGATGTACCAGAAGACAATGTTGAATGTGGCATTAACGAAGAATGGACCGAACCTGATATTGCTCAATGGAGGAACTTGCTTCAATTTTTGGATATTGACAAAGAACCAGAACATATACAGTTTTCGGACTTTGAAGGGAAGGAGTTTGTAAGTATTGAACAAGCAGAATCTTTTTATTTTTTGTATGCGAAAATGATGGGGTTTAGTGTTAGAAAAAAAACTGAAGAGGGAGGACAAAAAAGGTATTTTACACATTAGAAGTTGGGTGTGTTCAAACGAAGGTTTTAGAAAACAAAAATATTGTAACCTTGATAATAGGTGTAAAAAAGCTCGTGCTCTAACAAGAACGGGTTGTAATGCAGAGTTTAGAATAAATTTAAATAGGGAAACTAACCGCTGGATTACTAAGTGTTTTAATAACCACCACAACCATAAGTTTGCCTTCTTCCGTGAAAAACCATTTCTTAGATCTAATAGAATATTTAGGGACGAGATGAGGGAACAAGTTATGTCAATGAAGAGAGCTGGAATTAAGACATCCCAAATTTGGAATTACATGGTAGAAGTTCATGATGGCTGGGAAAATGTGGGATGTATCAAAGGTGACTTGTACAAGGGAATTTGTAAAAAAATATTCAACTTGGTATGATTGTGACACGTCCACAGCAATGGGTTATCTCGAAGCAAAAAAAGGGTCGAACAACATGTTTTTCTACAAGTATGATGTAGATAAAGAAAATAGATTGACAAATTTATTCTGGTCTAACGGGACTTCCTAGGTTGATTACCGATTATTTAGTGATTGTTTTGCTTTTGATTCTACTTACAAAACCAATAAGTATTTTTAATTTTTTTTTTACCTTATATCGATTTCTTAGTAAAATTTCAAATACCATATTAATTTTTTGTTCAACAGGTACGGAAAGACATTAGTAATACTACTTAGATCTAATAATCATGACAAAATGTGTGTGTTTGGAGCCGCACTTCTTGATAATGAGACTTTGACCACATATGATTGGGTATTGGAAACATTTTTAGAGCGCATGGGTGGTAAGATGCCTTCAGTAGTTTTGACGGACAGTTGCAAAGCAATGACCAAAGCACTGTATAATACTATGCCCGGTGTTCCACATCATATTTGCTCATGGCACATACTCAAAAATGCAATGCACCATGTACACAATATAGCATTCCATCAAGAATTGAAAAAAATTATTTTCAGGTAATACATTAAATGGTGTTTTATCTTATTCTCGCAATTATAATATGAAAACATTTATATTTTTCTTTTTTACAACAATATAGGTATTACAAGGAGGAAGAATGGGAGGATAATTGGAAAGTGAATGTGAATGAATATAGATTGACAGGAAATGCATGGGTGGAAGCACAATATGGCACAAGAAAGCAGTGGGCAAATACTTTTCTTCGTGGTATTTATTTTGGTGGAGCTACTGCTACTGGTAGATGCGAATCTATGAATGCATTCTTGAAAAGAGATTTGCAAAATAAAATACCATTGTGGATGTTTATACAACACTTTGACCATGCTTTATCTATGTTACGTTACAACGAGATGAAAGAACACTACAAAACTAATTTGACTGAACCAGTTTTGAACCAGACAACTATGTCGTGTGTGGAGGATGAAATTTCTTCAATTTTCACAAGGAAATTTTTTACAAGGATAATAAAGGAGATACGGCGTGGCGATAATTATATTGTCCTGAAGGATGATAAGATACCAAATTACACTCTTTGTTTGGGTAAAAAATATATTGGTTCTGGATTAAAGCACAAAGTGTTAATCTCCAACGATGGGGATGATGTGCGATGTGATTGCTATTCTCTTGAGACAAAAGGAATTCCATGTAGACATATTTTTATTTCATTGAAGAATTTGGAGAGAAGAAGTTTTCCAATTTGTTTGGTAAATAGACGCTGGCTAAAAGATGCTAAAGAAGTTCAACTGTTGACTCAAGGTAATGAAAGAAAGTGTCCTCATCCTGAAGTTATTGAGAATTCTAGATACGGTGGTGTAACCACACAAACTACTATCACGTTGTACCTTGCTACAAGATCGCGAGAAGCATTTCAAAAGGCTATGAAATTTATATCAGAGTTGAATGCAGAGTTGGAAAAAATGCCACCAGATGAAGATTTAAAACATCCTCAAAATGATGAAGGAGTATTTTATAATAATATTTTGGACTCTCAGATTAAAAAAACAAAAGGCAGACCAACTACAGCCAGTTTGTCGAAATCATTCTCTGAAGGTGCAAAGAAGAGAAAACCAAAAAAATCGCTATTACATTGCAAGTATTGTGGTGAGGTTGGACATGATTCAAAGAATTGTCCTATGCAGCCAAAGTCAACTACCAAGAAAAATGGCCATTCGAAGAAGAAGAAGAAAAAAAATCAATCCATGATTAGTGATGTCTTTTGTATAATTGTTTATAAACACTTTTTGTATTGTAATTTTAATTTCGACTACAAAAAATTAGGGATAATTGTTGTTTTTTTTTAAAAAAAAACTATATTTTAAATATGGTATTGAGATTTGGGAAAGTTAATTCATTTGCATAATTAAGGTTTAAAGTCATTATATCTTATTTATATATTTTATCTTTAATTTCGGCTACAAAAATATAGGGCTAATTATTTTTTTTTTCAAATATTATAAATATGGTATTGAGAATTATTAAAGTTAATTCATTTGCATAATTAGGGTTTAAAGTCGTTATATTTTTTTATAATTAATTTCGGCTACAAAAAAATAGGGCTAATTATTTTTTAAAAAAAAGTAGTTTAAATATAGTTTTGAGAATTGTGAAAATTTAATTAATTTGCATAATTAGGGTCTACACTAATAATTAGTTTGAAAAATTAAATATTGAATATATGTTAAATATTAAATGCACCTCTTCATATTCAAAGACAATAACTAACTATCTAAACCCTAATTTCAAAAATTATAATTAGATATGTAAAATTTATAAATATCTAAACCCTAATTTCGGCTATGCCAATTGTGGTTTACAATTAATATTGAAATTTTTGAAGATTAAAAATACAAAATAATTGCACATCTTAAATATGGTATTGAGAAGTAGGAATTGTTAATGCACCTCCTCAAATTGAAAGATTCAAAGACTATCTATATCATAGCATTTAGTAAATAATTAATTATTTAAAAATATATTTTTTATCATTAATTTCGGCTACAAAAATAAAGGGCTAATTATTGGTTTTTTTCAAATATTATAAATATGGTATTGAGAATTGGAAAATTTAATTCATTTGCATAATTAGGGTCTCCACTAATAATTAGTTTGAACAATTAAATATTGGATATATGTTAAATATTAAATGCACCTCTTCATATTCAAAGACAATAACTAAATATCTAAACCCTAATTTCGAAAATTATAATTAGATATGTAAAATTTATAAATATCCAAACCCTAATTTTGGCTATGCCAATTGTGGCTTACAATTAATATTGAAATTTTTTAAGATTAAAAAATACAAAATAATTGCATATCTTAAATATGGTATTGAGAAGTGGGAATTGTTAATGCACCTCTTCAAATTGAAAGATTCAAAGACTATCTATATCCTAGCACTTAGTAAATAATTAATTATATAAAAATATATTTTTTATCATTAATTTCGGCTACAAAAATAAAGGGCTGATTATTATTTTTTTTCAAATATTATAAATATGGTATTGAGAATTGGAAATTTTAATTCATTTGCATAATTAGGGTTTAAAGTCATTATATTTTTTTTATAATTAATTTCGGCTACAAAAAAAATAGGGCTAATTATTTTTTTTTTTTTTAAAGAAAGTAGTTTAAATATGGTATTCAAATTTGTGAAAGTTAATTCTTTTGCATAATTAGGGTTTAGAGTCATTATATATTTTTTTTAATTTAATTTTGGCTACCAAAAGAAAAAGCAGGGCTAATTATTGTTTTTTTTATAAATATTTTAAATTCATAATATAAAAATTCATTATATAAAATTATAATTTTTTATAATGTATTTCAGCTACATAGGACTAATTTTTTTTTTTTAAATATGGTTGACAATTGGGAAATTTAATTAATTTGCATAATTAAGAAAATAAATTTCGAAATAGGAGAACTAATTTAATTATGGTATTGAGAATACATCAAGAAAAAACTATAACATTTAAAAAAAACCAAAATCAGCAAGGTCAACATTATTATATTAATCATAAAATAAACAAAAAACATCTTAAAAAAATACATCAAGAAAAAACTATAACAATCATAATAAAACTCTTAGAAATCTATTGACCTTGCTTTGTAGTTTTAATTGTTTCATCATCTATTAGCATCTTCATATACTTTTCAAGGTGTTTTTTGTCACCGCCTGTCAAAACTTTGAAGATTCGTTGTTCACCAATCTTAACTTTTACCATTTCTTCATTCCAAATTTGGATCTCCAACATCAAGTTTCTAACCATAAGCTTGGTTAACTCCGCTCTTTTCTCTTGTTGGGCGATGGAGAAGTTGACGAGATCACAAACGTTGCTCTATGGGACATGGTAGTCTCTTTCCTTGGCCAATGTTTCTACTATTGACAATTGCTCCCTTAATATATCAACCATAACCAAAATTGGTAATTGAAAGGCAATGAAATCTTCCATGTTCAACATCTATTCTAACTCTAACCAAATATAAAGATTTTTTTTTTTACATCTGTTTTTGAAATGTAGAATATATAGGACAATACTCTAACCAAGTATTATAAAGCAATGCAACCTTTTCAAAGTTTTTATATATATATATATAGAATTTCAGTTTCCTTAGGGATTTTTTTTGGCAATATTCATTAATATATTGAATATGGAATATATCTTAAACATTAAATGCACCTTTTCAAATTCAACTATCTATATTCTAGCATTTAATCAAAATTTATTAAATTATTTTTTTAAAACCCATATTTCGGCCACTACATTTATTAGGAGAATAATTGTTTTATTTTAAAAAAAAAAATTAAATATAGTTTTGAGAATTGTGAAAATTCAATTAATTTGTATAATTAGGGTTTACACTAATTATTAGTTTGAACAATTATATATTGAATATAACTTGAATATTAAATGCACATTTTCAAATTCAAACACTCTACCCAACTATTAAAATCTTAGTATTAAATCAAAATTTATTAAATTAATATTTTTATAAATCCATATTTCGGCCACAATAAAATATTAGAGAGAATGATTATTATTTTTTTTTAAATAAAATATATTTTTGAGAATTGTGAAAATTCAATTAATTTGCATAATTAGGGTTTACACTAATTATTAGTTTGAACAATTAAATATTGAATATATCTTAAATATTAAATGCACCTTTTCAAATTCAAACACTCTAACCAACTATTAAAATCTTAGTATTAAATCAAAATTTATTAAATTACTATTTTTATATACCCATATTTTGGCCACAACAAAATATTAGAGAGAATAATTATTATTTTATAAAAAAAAATTAAATATAGTTTTGAGAATTGTGAAAATTCAATTAATTTGCATAATTAGGGTTTACACTAATTATTATTTTGAACAATTAAATATTGAATATATGTTAAATATTAAATGCACCTCTTCATATTCAAAAACAATAACTAGCTATCTAAACCCTAATTTCAAAAAGTATAATTAAATATGTAAACTTTATTCATATCCAAACCTTAATTTTGGCTATGCCAATTATAGTTTACAATTAATATGAAATTTTTGAAGATTAAAAATAAAAAATAATTGCACATCTTAAAATGCAAGAACTCCCCTTTTAGATAATAATAGTCTTTTTCAAGACAATATAGATATTTGAAAGGGTACAATAATAAAAATAAAACCAACAAAATTAAACATAAAAAAACTTGTGGAAACAATAAAAAATTAAAAAAACTACTAATGTTCGACCTTCCTCTTCTTATTGGCGTGATCTTCTCCGATCGTCATCTTCTTTGTTGGGTTTTCATTGATACGACGAAGAAATTTCATAGTTACCTCTTTGTGGTCTTCATGTGGCACCTTCTCAATGTGTTTGCAACTTCTCTTGATCTTTGCTAGTTCAATTTGCCATTTATTTTTTTCCTCCTTCAAGTTTTCAACATATAACTTGGTTAGTTCCCTTCTCATTGTCTTTGATATGCTGGCAAATGGATAAGGAATTCGACCACCATCTTCAAAATGTGTACCGTCTCCAACCTTGGTGATTGGTAAGGTGGGCAAAGTTTCGGCAATCTTCATAAAGGATTGAAGATTCTCAATCATTCCTTCTACTAGAGACAAGTTTTCTTGATCTACATCAGACATGGCTAAGAGCAGAAAGAGATGATAAAAATTGCGTTAATTTTTTTACTAAAATAATAAGATATGTAGAGGTTCAAATTAAGGTGTGTGATATATAAATAAGTAGGGTTTCAAAGACATGTGACTGTTCAATTTTTTTGAATAAATTTCGACCAATCACACTTAATAATTACATAATTTTCGACCATTTAATAGGGAATTGAATATTATTGGAAAGTGGATAATATGGTTATTTTATTAATAAATATGAAACACTTGAGCACATAAGATTCAGCCACCTATGCTATTTTGAAAATAATGGTAATTGACAATTGTTAATAAATACAGCAAATTATTAACAAAATTTCATAATTGATACTTATATTATAACATTAAATAACAAAACAACCTCCAACGAAGTACATTTGGTTCCCTAAAGAAAATAAAGATGGAACATATGGTTATTTTTTACTTGAACCATGCATGTGATTGAAAAGCAAAGACTCATGATGTTGCCGCCGTTTTTCGTCAACTTAAATAGTAGAGCAATTAAACAATAAAATACTGGAGCAAATGAATAAAGAGAAAAACAAGAGGATTTTTACGTGGTTCAGCATGTAACTTTGCCTAGTCCACGAGTCTATATTATTAAGACTTGGGAGTTTTCTGGAAACTTTTCAGAGATAAGTTGCCCGGAGTTTTTCTCTCCAGAAATCAGAAGAAGAAAAAAAAGGTCCTCTACAAATGGTGTTTCCTTCTCTATTTATAGGGAAGGTTACAGAATTCATTCCCACATATTTCAGGAAGATATTTTGTAAATCAATTAACATAATTCTATTAAATGCATTATCTCCTACATATACGGAAACGTCCCATGAAGATCGGGAACGGATAACAGATTAAATGATATCCCTTAAATATTAGGATTGTACAACAATAAACATGTTCACACGTAATGGGTTATCCTAGATGGTTCATCAAATCTTCGAGATCGGCAGTTGGCATTGAGTCTATCGAGACTATGAGTCAATCACGATTTTTCCACCCAACTTCGCACTATGCTCAGGACAAGTGGATGCTGACGAGGCTATTACATATGAGATTGTACTTCCCGAGCTTGATCCATCTAGCCTGAAGCGATCATGGAAAAGTATATTCATGTGTCGTTCCATGACTATTGCGAGCTCAGAAAATATTCGAGGCTACACACCCTCGAGCTTTCGAAGTCGGTATTTACAGCAAAGCGGTCTGACTGAAGGATCATATGACGACCATGCATATTTCAAGCTCACACTTGACGAGCCCAACTTTCGAGGTCATAACTTCTTATCTCGAAATCTGGGTGTAACATTTTCCCCCATCAAAAGTATCAGTTCGAATCCCATGAGAAGGAAACTTTTGAACTGCCCTTCTTGGAAACTGTACCATCAATTTTACTCGAGTGTGGACACATGTCAGGCGGGTATTGGAAGATCAGAGTACTTTAGTATGTTTGCACCATGCCCACATCTCCTCATCTGCCATCTTTTTTCTGCCATTGCCATGCCAATACCTGTTCGTTTGATCAGATACCAATCTTGTCCAACGGTCCAGATTTAATTTGTCGCTTGGCATTCTGCTATGGCCTATAAATATGCCCATCGTCTTCTTCATTTCAATTTTAAGCTTTCACGCTTTCAAATAAAAGAGAACAACAAAAACCCAGAACCTTAAAACCCATTCTACTGTTGTATGTTCTCCAAGCCGAGGAAACAAAGCACCGTCGGCTTGTTCGACTCCGTGAGATCGTTTTTGCAACCTCTCCTTCGGTCATCCATTTCTCTGTTCCCACCATCTACATTGTGTATGTGCCTATTCTTGACCCCCATTTGTTCGTGTATATATTTTGTTTTTCCATGCATGTTTATGTTGCTGCACTTAGGCACATTTACTAGTTTTGTACTAGAATGATTCAGTCAATACCGTGTAGTTCTTAGACTCTTCTGTTGTTAAGATTTTTCAGACCTAGATTTTGTATGAATGATGCAAATATGGATTTTACTGGGTTATCTTGATTTCAACTATCGTATCATGTAGACCAAGAAACTGGGTATAGGATTAGGGTTTTCAAATTGCACGTTTCCCAAAAATATCACATTTTTGAGTAACCTCCAACTTTTTTCCCTAAAAATCCGGGATTCTAAAAAGTAAATCCACTTTTCCCCTTTATGTGGAATGCACGATCCGAGCCTAATCTCGCTCTTTTGGATGAGCTCGTTCCATAGTCTCGAACATTCGAGCTCAGGCTGTCTTGATTTTTATCCTTAATCTCTTATTCGTCTGGCCCTTACCCTTTTTCTTTCTTGCTAGATGTCATAGAATTTGGAAAAGTGGTGGGGGTCAAAACTCGCGATTCCTTACTCACCAAACTCCGAGCCCGGAGTCACCTTTTACTCAGAATCAGCGCTTGATTCGGGAGCACGAACTAAGGCGTGAGCAAGAAGACACCAGAGCTCACTTTCGATGTCAAATCGACGAGGTCGAAGAGAGAAAAAGGAAGAGACTTAGGGTCACCATCTACCTAGATCCAGACCGCGAGCCTAGACCAATCCCCCTCGATCCTACTCTTAAAGTGACGATCGCATTCAAACTGGGTGATCTCCAATTTTCACTGATGGAAGAACCATCAAATCCCCGTCTACCTCGTAGTTAACCACTATTCCCACCTCGAGGGGAGAATTTTTTGAGGCCAAGCATTATTGGAGCTTGATTTCTTCACTAGGGAAGATCTCTGACATCTTGGCCCTCCATGGAATTGGATTATCAGGCTCGCTGAGGTGTCGAGCTCCAACCTCCCACGAGCGAAGCTGTCGCACCCCGGGAGATGGTAACCCCGACAGTAAGTTAAAATATGCAACTTGGAGCCATGAACACATGAGGGCAGGGGCCTTATTGCCCTTGAAGTCCTTTTTCAAGGAATTTTTGGATTTTTTTGGGCTCGCTCCCTTCCAACTCAACACCAACTCATACAGGGTTTTGTCAGCCCTGAGGTTGCTTTACCACTAGCTAAAGTGGGAAGGACCTTCACCAAAAGAGATTTTGTATCTCTTTTGCTTGAAAAGCAATCCCTCCCAAGCTTGAGGAGGAGATGGTTTCTACTATCTCTCAAGCCATCCCTAAGAGAAGAAAATCTTTGAGGACCTGCCAAACCATCCTCCCAACTTCAAGGTGGCATTCTTTTGGACCGACGGCTTGGCTCCCTCCAGACACTACTCGTTCAGGCGAATCCGTAAGCATACGATCTCTTTTTTCTTTTTCATTTTATGTTTTTTATTTCTCATTTTATGCTCGAATTTTTGCTTAGGCTCGAACCACTCATAATACATTCACTTCTTCAGCTAATTATCATCGACCTACTCCCACTGCTGAGATGAAGGAACACAAGGAGACTTTGCTTCAACTCCCTTATGGCAGGCGCTCCATTTCCTATCTTCTTCATGAAGACAGGCTTCGAGCTTGTGGTCTCCTGGGGAAGGATCAATCCACAAATGACTGGTCCCATAAGAAGTATACCAAGTGGGAGTGTGTGCCTCTCCCAACTGGCAGCCTTCCCCCGAGGCGGAGCTCTAAGGCACGATCCCCCGTTCACCATCCTAGGGGTCTGTGCTCAAGGAATGAGGCCAATGACGAGGCTTCAAGCTCGAGTGACAGAGGTACGGTCATCCTTAGCTTGTCTTTATGGTCTCCTTCACTTCTTAAGCATAAGCTTGACACCTTAATCTTGTGTGAACATGATAGGAACCACTTTTATGTATGGTCCTGGGTAGATGAGAGGATCCATAGGTTTGATAGTTAGCTAGGGAAGTACGATACGATGTATAGTCTGAATGAGGTCTGGAATGGAATAGTCGTCCAATATGGGATGAATGATTATAGGGACCTTTCGAGGTTGACTTCCACATATAGGGAAGGGACTCCCCCTGCCTCTTCCGAAGATGGGGGAATTACGTGGTCGCCGAGCACAAGCTCGGGGGAGAGTTCCAGTTAGGTTTCTCGTTACTTTTCCTTTTATTCCTTAACTATCTGCATTATGCTAACTTTTTGTGTTTTGAAATTTCTTATAATGTGGTGTGACTATGCAGGCACTATGGATTCTGATCTCGAGACCGTGCTCGCCATGGGTGAGGGGGCTAAGAAGAGTAAGCGCCTGAGAGCCTGGCAAAGGCCTGATCGACCTGCTAAGGTCTCTAAGAGGACCGAGAAGACTCCTCCTCCCCCAACTCCCATTGTCACGAGCCTGGTCATGGATCCTGCCTCCCAGGTCGATGCTTCCACCACAGATGCTCCTCCTCTGCCTCCTACCATCAAGATCCTCCCCACACTCAGCCTTCTTCCGAACAAACCAGTGTCCAAAGGGTGTCTGTTGTCGATTTCTACTCATGTTGATGAGTATGTCGTCGACAATGCTGCCGAGACCCATGGGGCTACACTTGGCTCAGACGTCTTGTCTCAGGTAGGCCAGAGCATCAGTAGCTTTGAGGCTCCCCAGTGGCAGTTCTTGAACAATGCTCGGGACTGCAACACCCTTTATGACAAGAGTGTCGAGATCGCTGTTATGGTAACTTCTCTCACCTTATTATTCGTTGTTGTTGTGCTTAGTGTATGTTCTAACTTGATATGTTTATGTGTCAGTCTCTTACTGCATTTTCTCAGCTAAATTACAAGCTGAACAACGAGATCTACTCGAGCATGTCATATGCTCAAGAGGTGAAGGATCTCCAACTCAAGCTCATAGACGAGTTTAAGGCCAAAAAATAAAAACTGGAGGTTGAGGCTGAGCAGATGAAGTCCAGGATAGCAGAGCTCGAGAAGTTGAATGTCAGGCTTGAGGAGCTTGAAAAGATCAATGCCAAGCTTGAGGAGGAGAAAAAGGCCACCTTCAATATAATGGAGGAGGAAAAGGCCCGTTTTCTCGAAGAGTTCAAGGAGAGGAAGGACCGAGCAGTTGACCTGGCCATGTACAGGATTTGGGCCAGCAATGCTGATCTCAGTACCAGCTTCCTAGGCTCTTTTGAGGAGGAACTTGTGGCCAAATGGCAAGCTCAGCTTGAAGCGGAGGAGGCTGCTCGGGAGGATGCAGAAAAGGCTAAGGAGGATGTCGAGAAGTCTAAGGGGGATGCTAAAAAGGCTAAGGGGGGTGCCCCTTCCTCCTGAATCTCAGTCATGGGCTGCGTCCCTTTAAGACTTTTGTAATAGTTTTTATTATTTTTTGTGTTTCATGCCCTTGGGGCTAAGACAATTTATAGCTCGTAAAAGAGTTGTTTTCTTATGATAGTTACAATACCATATTTGACTTTAATATTTTTGCTTTACACCTCTTAAATCGAAATATTTTAAGCAATTTGTATTAAAAGTTTTCCCTTATGTCTGTTTATTCACACAAATACGTGGTGGATTTAAGCTCAAGTTTCAATACATTCATGCACAGTTTACTCGATGTATCCGTGTCCGATCTCGTTATTTGTCAAGGTCGAAACTTACTTTTACCATGCACTAGAAAGTACTTATATGGCGTGTAAGGCGGGTAGTTTAGTTATATCCTACTTTTCTAGTTACTTTTCCTCATCCTCGAGTAGCTCCCCGAGGATATGAGGTCGAAACTATCTTTTTGCAAGATATTCCAGCCTCGATCTCGACTTAATTTGAGGTGGGTTTATCTATATCCCATCTTTCTGTCAATTATTTTTAGCTGGTTTGTTCCAAACCTATTTAAGTCAGTTTTTGGTTCGTAATCCATACACATATATTTTTTGACCTAGTTATATCTAGATCGCGCATTTGGTTATATCCAAATTACCTTGGCTCGCGCGTTTGGTTATATCCAAACACTTTACTTTTAATGTCCAAATTATTTTAGCTCGTGCATTCGTTTATATCCAAATACTTTACTTTTAATAATCCAGTTATTTTAGTTCGCGCGTTTGGTTACATCCAAACACTTTACTTTTAATAATCTGGTTATGTTCAAATTATCTTAGCTCGCGTATTTGGTTACATCCAAACACCTTACTTTTAATAATCTGGTTATGTCCAAATTATCTTAGCTCACGCATTTGGTTACATCTAGACACTTTACTTATTTTCGTGTATGCTATTTTTTATTTTTGCAAGCTTACGGTATATATACCACTAATGCCCCCTTAATATCCTATGAGTGTGACCATAGGTTATTAAATTAAGAGAGTTTCCAAAAAATACAGCATATTGAAATGAAAATGAACTTTATTCAGAATTGAACAATTTATTAACAGAAGCATAGTAAAGATAAACAAGCACGGTTACAGGTGACATCATTCATACACTATTGATAGTAAGGTCATAGATGTTTGTCATTCCATGCTCGTGGTACCAATTCTCCGTTTAATCTTGCCAATTTGTAGACGCCAGGTCAGATAACTAACTTGATTTGATAAGTCCCTTCCCAATTAGGCCCGAGCACACCAACGGCTGGGTCCCGCGTAGCTAGGAATACGCACCTCAGCACCAAGTCTCCCAATCCGAATTTCCTGCCTCGAACCTTTTTATTGAAATATCGAGTAGCTCACTGCTGGTATGTCGCATTTTTTAGCTGAGCCTCATCCCGTCTTTCTTCAATCAAGTCCAAACTTACTTCGAGCTGGGATTGGTTCGAGGTTTGGTCAAAAGCATGGCTACGAATAGTGGGTACTTCGACCTCAATTGGTAGCATAGCCTCACATCCATATGCCAGAGAAAAGGGGGTATGTCCTGTTGAAGTGCGAGCTGTGGTCCGATATCCCCACAAAACTTGTGGTAACTCCTCAGGCCATTTTCCCTTAGCTTCTTCCAATTTCTTCTTCATGGAACTCTTTAGGGTTTTATTCACAGCTTCGACTTGGCCATTCGCTTGGGGATGAGCCACAGAGGAGAAGCTCTTTATTATCCCATTTTTCTCACAAAAATTGGTAAATAGTTCACTATCGAACTGAGTACCGTTATCCGATACTATCTTCCTTAACATTCCATATCGACAGATTATATTTTTTACCATAAAGTCCAAAACTTTCTTTGAGGTAATGGTTGCCAGAGGTTCGGCCTCGGTCCACTTCATAAAATAATCTACCGCGACTACTGCATACTTAACTCCACCTTTGCCAGTTGGCAATGAGCCTATGAGGTCAATTCCCCAGACCGCAAATGGCCATGGGGAGGTTATCATTGTTGGCTCGGAAGGTGGAGCTCGTGGGATTGTAGCGAACCGTTGACACTTATCGCATTTTTTGACGTAATCAAATGAGTCTGCTTTGATAGTGGGCCAAAAGTATCCTTGGCGTATAATTTTCTTTGATAAGCTATGCCCCCCAGTGTGGTCCCCACAGAAGCCCTCATGTATCTCTTCCAGGATCTTTTTGGCCTCCGGTGGAGTCACACATCGGAGTAGTGGAATAGAGTATCCTCTCCGATATATCCTTCCTTCCACAATAGTGTATCTGGGGATCTGATACATTAGTTTTCGAGCCTTGTTCCGTTCTGCTGGGAGAATTCCAGTTTCAAGATACTCGATTATTGGGGTCATCCAGGTTGGCTCGGAGTTGATCATGCAGACATCTTCCTGTTCCGGCTCATTAATACTAGGTGTCGACAGAGGCTCGATTGGCACAACATTCAGCTCGTCGACCTCAGTAAATGTGGCGAGCCTGGCTAGGGCGTCTGCATTCGAATTTTGTTTTTGGGGAACCTACTCTATTGTGTAGAACTCGAAATGTTCGAGTGATGTTCTTGCTTTTTCTAAGTATGCAGCCATCTTTATTCCGCGAGCCTGGTATTCCCCTAAAATTTGGTTGACCACCAACTGCGAGTCACTATAACAGTGTATCACTTTAGCCTTGAGTTCCTTGGCTATTCGAAGTCCTGCCAATAGAGATTCGTATTCAGCCTCGTTGTTAGATGCTTCGAAGTCAAATCTCAAGGCGGAGTGAAATCGGCTTCTAGTTGGAGTGATCAATATGATTCCTACCCTTGATCCATTTTCGTTGGAAGACCCATCGACATAAAGTTTCCACAGCTCGCAAGCTGGGGTTATAACTTTGTCGTCAGTCACTCCAGTACATTCTACTATGAAGTCTGCCAGGGCATGTCCTCTTATGGTTGTCCTCGGATGATAAGTGATCTTGAATTGTCCGAGCTCAACAACCCATTTTAATAATCGGCCCGAGGCTTCTGGCTTTGATAAGACTTGTCGTAGTGGTTGGTCAGTTAGCACATGGATGGGGTGTGCTTGAAAATAAGGTTGGAGCTTTTGAGTTGAGTGAATTAGACTAAGAGCCAATTTCTCCATTAAGGGGTTTCTCGATTCTGCCCCCAATAACCTTTTGCTGACATATATATTGGCTTTTGTACCTTCAGGTCTTCTCGGACGAGTATGGCGCTGATGGCGTGCTCAGTCGTAGCAAGATATAGGTACAGAATTTCTCATGTGATAGGTTTCGACAAGATAGGAGGCTCTGCAAGGTGCTTCTTGAGCTCCTGAAATGCGAGCTCGCATTCCTCTGTCCACTCGAATTTTTTCCCCCTCTCAAAAGGTTGAAAAATGGAAGACAGCGGTCTGTAGATTTCAAGACGAACCTACTTAACGCCACCATCCATCCAGTCAAACTCTAGACATCTTTATGCTTTTAAGGTGAGGGCATGTCAATTAACGCCTGGATCTTGTCAGGATTAGCCTCTATTCCCCGTGCGTTCACAATGAAACCCAGGAACTTCCCCGACGATACTCCAAAAGAGCATTTTTGGGGTTTGAGCTTCATGTTGTACTTCCGTAGCACGACGAAGCATTCTTCGAGGTCGTCCACATGGTTATTGTTGTGTTTAGATTTGACCAACATATCATCAACATAAACTTCCATGTTATTACCTATCTGTTCAGAGAACATCATGTTTACGAGCCGTTGGTATGTGGCTCCAGCATTCTTGAGCCCGAACGGCATGACGTTGTAGCAGTATAGCCCTTTATCTGTTACAAAACTCGTATGCTCTTGGTCTGGGGCATGCATGGAAATCTGTTTATATCCAGAATAAGTGTCCATGAACAACATAAGTCCATGCCCGGCTGTGGCATCTACAAGCTGGTCGATCCGAGGTAGGGGAAAGAAATCCTTAAGACACGCTTTATTGAGGTCTGAGTAGTCGATACAAGTCCGCCATGTTGCGTTAGGTTTTGGAACTAAGACCGGGTTGGCGACCCGATCGGGGTAGAAGGCATCTCGTATGAATCAATTCACCTTTAAGCTATCAACCTCTTCCTTCAGGGCTTTCTTCCTATCATCGTCCAGAAGTCTTCCTTTTTGTTGCTTCGGGGGGAAGCTCTTGTCGATGTTAAGGGCATGGCTTATCACATTCGGGCTTATCCCCACCATGTCCGAATGTGACCATGCGAAGACGTCCTGATTCTTCCTCTAGAAGCAGATTAATTGCTACTTTGTTTCCTCCGACAGGTTTTTCCCTACCTTCACAGTTCTCGGGGGATCGACCTCTTCAAGCTTGATTTCTTTGAGTTCTTCTAGCGACTCGAGATCAATCCTTTTCTTCTACTCTTGGATCGATCTCTTCATCTATTTTGAAGACTGTCCCATCCTTATTCTGAATTACGACAAGTGTTTGTGCACTTGTCTGCTTCTTTCCTCTTATGGAAATGCTATAGCATTCCCTCCCTGCGAGCTGGTCCCCTTTCAGAGTTCCGATACCACTAGAAGTCGGGAACTTGATGGCCAGATGCCTTACAGACGTAACTGCCCCCAGCCCTACTAGGGCGGGTCTCCCGAGCAGTACGTTGTAGGCCGATGGGAGATCCACTATTACAAACTCCATCATCTTGGTTATTGAGACTAGGAAGTCACCCAAGGTTACGGGGAGTTCGATGGATCCCATACAGGCAATCCCTTCTCCTGAAAAGTCGTACAACGTCATTGCACAGTCCTTTAGGTCGCGAAGCGCGAGTCCCATCTTTTCTAAGGTGGCCTTGTTAAGGATATTTACTGAGGTCCCATTATCAACCAGAACTCGGTGTACCCTCGTATACGCGAGCTGAAGGGTGATGACCAGCGGGTCGTTGTGAGGAAACTGTACATGAGACGCATCATCCTTAGTAAAGGTTATGGGTTGAGATTCAACCATTTGTTTCTTTGGAGCTCTGGGTTCAGGTTCGTAGGGAGACCCATCACCAGTTTTCAGTTCATTCACATATCGTTTATGGGCATTCCTACTCGATCCTGCAATATGTGGTCCCCCCGAAATGGTTATGACATCTTCTCCATCGATCGAAGGGGGTCGTTTGTCCTCCCTTGCTCGGGAGTTGGTATTCTGAGCAGGTGGTGGTGGTGCTGCCCTCTGGTTAGTGGAAGCCTGATTGGGGTTTTGGTTCTTAACATATTGTTTGAAATATCCTCTTGAGATCAATCCTTCAATCTCTTCTTTTAATTGCCTACATTCATTGGTTATATGTCCGATATCTCTATGGAATCTGCAGTATTTGTTGGAGTCTCTTTTCGTCTTTTGGTTCCTCATGGGGTCAGGCCGTCTGAAAGGGACCTGGTTTTCATTAGCCAAGTAGATATTTTCCCGAGACTCATTAAGCTCAGTATACACCTTATATATGGAGAAATATCTCTCTCCTTTCTTCTTCTTTCCCCCTTCCGCCTCAGGATTATTCCCTTCATTCTTCTTCCTTTTAGAAGGTTTGTCCCCAGGGGGTTTTGAGGTCATAGGATCCACCGAGGTCAAGGCAGAGTTTATGTTTGTTGTTGTAGTTATGGGCTGAGAGGTCATATTCAGTGCTGACCTCGCCTTTCCTATATTAACAAATCTTTGAGCTCGTCAATTGAACTCGGTTAGGGACCTTATGGGCTTCCTCTGCATATCCTCCCAGAGAGGACTTCCAAGCATTACTCCGGCTCAAACAGCCATTAAATGGCCACTGTCGTCGACGTCACAAGCTCAGGCGAATTCCAAATTAAACCTCGTAAGGTAACTTCTCAGTGATTCATTCGATTGTTGTCGAACATTGGTCAAGGCAGACGCCTCGGACCTAATGTCGACCATGGCCTTGAACTGTTTCTTGAAATCTCTTGATAATTGATCCCAAGAAGCAATTGAATGTCTCTTATACTTCTCAAACCAGTTCTTTGCTGGTCCCATGAGCGAGGCTGGGAACATCATGCATATGAGCTCGTAGCCCACGTTACTGGCTCGCATGATTGTGTTGAACGTGCTTAAATGACTGTGCGAATCTGAATTCCCATCAAATGGTGGGACATGAAGAATTCTGAATCCCTGAGGAAATGGGGTGTTATAAATATGCGAGGCGAAGGGCTCGAGTTTTTCATCAAACTCTTCGTCCTATTCCCTACCTCGTTCATTTTGTAAGAGCCTAAATGCTCTTTCCAACTGTTCAATCCTTTCTTGGACTGGATCTATGGGGGCGGGGGGGGGGGCTGACTTGAAGCAGCGAGAACTAGTTATCGTTGATTACAACTCCAGTTTCGCGCCTCGGCGCAAGGTTCTTTCGCCCATTTAGATGGTCCCTCAGATCTGGGTTCAATGGATTATCATTCCCCCGATTATGGTTCAGGTGTTCTCGTAAATCTGGGCGATTTCTTCGATTCCTAGTGTTTCTACATTCTTGGTCATATATACTGACTGATCTAGTGTGTCCTGAGCCTTCATTGACATGGCTCATTGCATGATTATTTCGAGACGGGTTTCTTGCCGGTTGCCTTGTCTCAATAGTGTGAGACCGAGACATTTGGCTTCTTGTGGGTTGGGGACCCCTATGCTCCCTAGAAGTCTCCCCATTTCCACACCTTCACCCAGCTCACCTTTCCCTATCACCATGGGTCGGTTGTGTGTTCCTCCGAGTTGGTGAGGGATACCTTATTGACGATGGTGGGTGCCTTATTGGTGATGGTGGCTGCCATCCATTACGGGGCCTAGAAGGTCCTGAGTTCTCTTGACCAGGTTCTGCAACATTTTGCGCGGCACCAGGATTTTGGGTCCGAGCCTCCGAGGGGGCTCAGTTATTCCCTACTCCGGCTGGTGCCTCTGCAGTCGGGTTGGCAGGACCTCCAGTCCGGTTACTTCTCCAGGGCCTTGGCAGAGCAGGCTGTTCTGCTGGCGGCGGAGGTTGCTCCGCCCTTTGGGTGGCAGCATTTTTGCGTGGCCGCCCTCGAGGCCTACGTGGTGGAACATGAACATCCCGTGGAGGCGGAGCCTGATGCTCTGGCGGAGGTGGGGCCTGAGCCGCCTGCGCCTTAGCAGCTAGTCTTACTAGCTCTTCATTGCGCTTCTTAGCCTCTACCAACTGCTTTCGCAGTTGACGATTTTTGAGCTCCATTATCGGGACATATCGTTCAGGATTATAGTACATGTCTTCATCTTCCCTGGGGGCTGGCGGTCCCCGAGAGTCGGATGAACCACTCCTCTCATCAGGGTCCGAGTCCACCATGGGCTGCTTTCCAGGGCGTCGGGGGTAGTCAGCTTCATCTAAAATTTCCTCTTCAAGAACATTGGGATCATTTGCTGCCATTGTTATTTCGGGAGGTTCTTTGACTGAACAGACTCAGGCACATACTATTTAATGGCTCTCAATGAAAGCACCAAACTGTTGACGCCATTTTTCTTCAACTTAAATAGTAGAGCAATTAAACAATAAAATACTGGAGCAAATGAATAAAGAGGAAAACAAGAGGATTTTTACGTGGTTCAGCAGTTAACTCTGCCTAGTCCACGAGTCTATATTATGAAGACTTGGGAGTTTTCTGGAAATTTTTTAGAGATAAGTTGCCCAGAGTTTTTCTCTCCAGAAATCAGAAGAAAAAAAAAAAGGACCTCTACAAATGGTGTTTCCTTCTCTATTTATAGGGAAGGTTGTAGAATTCATTCCCACATATTTCGGGAAGATATTCTATAAATCAATTAACATAATGCTATTAAATGCATTATCTCCTACATACACGGAAACGTCCCATGAAGATCGGGAACGGATAACAGATTAAATGATATCCCTTAAATATTGGGATTGTACAACAATAAACATGTTCACACGTAATGGGTTATCCTAGATGATTCATCAAATCTTCAAGATCAGCAGTTTGCATTGAGTCTGTCGAGACTATGAGTCAATCACGAGTTCGCCACCCAACTTCGCGCTATGCTCGGGACAAGTGGATACTGACAAGGCTATTACATCCGAGCTTGTACTTCCCGAGCTCGATCCATCTCTCCTTAAGCGATCATGGAAAAGTATATTCATGTGTCATGCCATGACTATTGCGAGCTCAGAACATATTCGAGGCTACACACCCTCGAGCTTTCGAAGTCGGTATTTACAGCAAAGCGGTCTGACTGAAGGATCATATGACGACCATGCATATTTCAAGCTCACACCAGACGAGCCCAGCTTTCGAGGTCATAACTTCTTATCTCAAAATCTGGGTGTAACACATGATAATTAATTTCATATTCAACATCAAACAGTTGTTGCCTCCAAAACAAGTCTTCCTTCTCTGAACCTTCAATAAAAGATGACGCTAAATTTTTTTGAGCTTGTTCAATATCTTTCAAATCCAAAGGATTTGTCGAGTATTGTTGGATTACCTGATCTGCCAAGATCATCCTTATTGTACTTCTTTCATGAAAATTTCGCAAGAGGCGCAACTGAATATCATCCCGCAAAGCATGTAAGTCTCCAGTGATGAATCTTCCTTTGCATTTGGAAAGGGAATGACGGCGAACTATTTCCACCATAAATTTGTTATGCATTATGTTGTGACTCATCTTGAACTATCACTTTTCAATAATGAATAATGTTGTCACTTATATAGTATACTTTTATTATTATTCATAATTAACAATGGAAGATGAGAGTTTAATGCATTTCTCATTAAAATGGTTACACTGATTATAAAGAGATGTAACATGTTCCAACCTATAACAATTAAATATTCATTTGGTAATTTCAAAAATATATTTATATATCTAAAGAAAAATATATATATATTTTTAAATAAAAGTAATGAAGATAGGCTTTTATTATAGTTTTTATAGCATTTTTCATTACTATTATTATAGTGATTAAATGTAAATTGATAATTTCGAGAAGACCTTTTACATATCCAAGAATTATAGTCGTGGCATGTGTGTTTTATTATTTATTATAGTTGTGGGATGTGTGTTTTAGTATTATGTAAAATTTTAGTTTTTAATAATTTTTATAGTTTTTGAGATCTACAAATATATATTAAATAAATTACTAGATTTTATATTTAATATACATTTCGATCATTAATATTAATAAATAATTATAGTTATTTTATGTAATTTTTTAATTTTTTATTAATTTTAAAAGTTTTCAAATTCTAAAAAAAATATTAAATAAATTACTAAATTTTAGATTAATTATATTTTCTGAAAATAATTATAGTTACTTAAAATATTATTATGGTTTAGTGAGAAATTATTATCATAAGTTACTCTTAACATTTTGCCATTTACTTATCGTAACAATTTAATATGTTCATGTGTTGAAGAATATTGCAAACAAATAAATTGAAGAATATTGTAGAGAAACTAAAATTCATAGACGAAAAATTACAAAGAGGAGAAAACTAATATTGTCAAAATAAAAACTTTAATAAGAAATAACATTTTTCAAAATTTGAGACTATTATCTTTATTTTTATCATGAACAATCTTCAAGAGTTCTTGGAGCCAAAATTGCTCTTCCTTCTCTATAGCATGGATGAATTTCTAAATGATGATATGTTGAGAAAGTTGCCCTGATGATAATAATAATGATGATATGAACTCCTTCTCTATAGCCTGCTCGAAGAGGGGCCTGGATCTTGGTGGCTGGAACGCGGTGGAGAAGGTGGTCGAGGAGGAGGGTGCGTACCCAGGTCACCCACATGGGCGGAAGATGGTTCAGGATGACCTCTGCTAGGTTGGACAACCAAGAATGATGCCTCCTTCTCCTCTCCAGAAGTTGGAAGTTCCTCCGATATACCTCCATCCTCATGTGGTGGAAGGTCTCTTCTGGAGGCTCTTAGTTGGTCTTCGTCAAGGTGGGTCTCAACATCCTGAGATTCCTGTAGGCGTCTTGAACACCTTGGCATTTCTTCTTGAGAATTGATGGAAGAACAACGACTTGATACTAATCCTTTCCATAGATGGCGCCAAACTATTAACAATAAGAACTCGCCAAACTATTAACAATCTTCAACATTAACATATGATTATGCCCTGATGATTATGATAATTGTTGTGTGCTTATGTATGATTCATGCTCTCTAACTTGGGTGTGTGGTAAACCCTAATGAGTTGTCACATGAGCAGTAGGTCGTTGCAAGAGCAAAATTGTTGTGATATGTTAATGTTGTGAAATGAACTTGTTGTTCCTAATATGTGTGACTGGTTTTGGTTTATTTTATATTTAATTGCTTATGTTTGGGTTTTGGGGTTGTGTCCAACACAACACTTCTTGCTGGGCTTAGCTCACATGTATGTTGTATGCAAAAATAGACAAGGTAGTAGTTGTACAACAATGAGTTAGAGGGTTGAGGTAGCGGACATACATGTTAGGATCTAATGACCTCATGGGCCAGGCCTTATGTTTATTTAATGTGTTTTTTTTTTATGAAAGATATATTCTTTAAGTACTTAGGATTTTTTTTTAACAAAGGGATATTTGCGGCTAAATTACTCAAACTTACAAATTACTAACACTTAAATATCCAAACTAATTTTTTAGTGGCAAAAGTACCTAAACGTTAACTTTACTTGCAATTAGAGATACACAGAGTTAAATTTTAAAGTTGATCGTTCGATGGACACGTGGCACCACTAGATTAGTTCACATTTTTTTTTAAAATAATTTTTCAAAAGAAAATTATTTTATATTTTTCATTTTTTTTTAAATCAAATTTATTATTTTTCAATTTAATATTAAGTAACAAAAAATAATTTTTTTTCAAATTTGTTGTTTTTAATCAATTTAAGATTAAGTAAAAAAAATATTTAATCTTAAATTATTGTTTAGATTTTAAACAAAATTACTTAATCTTTAATTGAAAAAAATGATAAATAGGAAGATTTTAATAATAATAACAATAAAAAAAAAAAATTGCAGATGTTAACTGTGGATGTCAAAATTCCACATCAAGTAAAGCACCCAAGAGGAGTCCCAAGAGATAGGAAAAGCCTTGGGGATCAAACTCGCACCTTCCTGGAGCTTAGGGGCAACCACAAGCCTCCCTAGGGCTTAGGGGGCAAGCTCAAGCCTCCCTAGGGTTGCGAGGGTGAGCAGAGCTTCCATGGAGTTCATTTTTTACTAAGCAACTAATGTGAGCATGGAGAAATGACAAGAGAAGCCAAACAAGACACAAACGCCCAAAAGTTGCTTTGAAGAGATGGAGGAGACACAAGGACCAAGCTCACACCCTCTAGGACCCCAGGGGCGAGCTCAGGGGGCGAGCTCACCTAGGGGGACAACCTTGGGGGGGGGGGGGGGGGGGGGGGGGTGAGCTCCGTTAGATAAACTTATACATGATCTTTATTTATTTTCATGTATATCTAATATTAAACAAATTAATACAAGATAGCCTAAAACATGTTTCTAAAATTGAATTCAAAGAGAAACAAATAATATAATATGTTGCGAGATTTATAGCTATGCAAGTGCACACAGTCGCAAACTTGTAATAAAATGGTAAAACCAAGTATCGTCCTCAAGGACTGATTTATCAATTACCAATCAATTAATCCCTTGATTCTATTTGATTAAGCAATTATCAGAGATTTTAAACTAAGAAAAATACTAACAAAGCGCAGTGAAGAATTAAACAAATTAACAAAGAAAACACAATTAGGACAATTATGATTCTCTATTTTTCCACCCTGTTATTTCCTAATGCAAACATATATATCCCCTTCTCCCTATTCAAAAATAAGTTGCAACAACAATTCATAATCTGGTCAAGACTTATGAAATTCAATCTAAATGACAACTTCCTATATTTCTATGGTAAATTGAATCATGTAGAGGGCATTAGCCACGCAACTCAGAAAATAAACAAATAATCTAGATACTTTCGTTCTAAATTAAATTTGCATCCAAACAATCAAAGCATATCAAATTTCACTTTTCAGATTTCAATTTGATTCATAAAATAGCAATTAGAGGTGATCAATCAATAATCGCACAATTAACATAGATTGCAAGGAATTGAAAGAGATGAAGAAGAATATCAATTTTACATTAAACCATAACAAGGGTTTCCAAAAGATTCACATAAAAGCCCTAAAAGAAAATTTAGCCTATGATATTCATTCTAGCACTAAGATAATTCAATTACAAACATGAAAATTGACAGAAAAAGATGATGAAAACTCAGGGACGAATCCTCCAATATGGTGTTCTTACTCCAGCCGTCGTCGTCCCTCTGTAGCCTCTCTCAGTCGCCTATATGACTCCCAAAAACCCTACTGAAAATTCCCTCTGGAAAAGACTGAATTGCCCATAAAAAATAACCAATTATGCCAGAAATCGCGACCCCAGCGCTATAGCGCTACCATTGTAGCGCTGTAGCGCTAAACTCAGAAACAAAACGGGGAAAAACTAGGCACCAGCGCTGTAGCGCTCTTTTGGTAGCGCTATAGCGCTAAAGTCAGGAACTATCTTCCTGAAAACTGCTTCCCAGCGCTGTAGCGCTGATGTTGTAGCGCTGTAGCGCTTAAGTCAGTGCTAAAGCTCTTCAAGAATTCTTCCTAGCGCTACGGCGCTCCCAAGGTAGCGCTGTAGCGCTACTTACAGAAACACCCAAAAGTCACAAATCCGTCTCGATTTCATTCCATTTTCGCTCCTTTTCAATATTTGCAACACTTAACGTCAATTACCCTGAAACAAGAACAAACGAGCATAAATCCGAAATAAAACAATCCTAACTAAAGAAAAATAACCTAAAAACTAGAACCATAAACGAGCCTAAAACTCGTTTATCATAATACTTACAGTATACGCAGCGGAATTAATAGTCCTTCCTTCAGTTTCTCTAACTCTTGTATCCTTTCTGTCGCAGAGTATTATCAAGAAACTGAACCGATCTTCTATTTTCTTCACGATCTTCCAATGTATCCTTAGAACCACCTAGACTAGTGTGGGCAATTCTCAACACATGAGATAGATATAGAGAGAAGAAGAGAAAATAACAAAGTGGCTTAGAAAAGGACTTGTGTTTAGAGAGAATATAAAACTATCAGAAAATCTGACTTGTCTGTCGTCTCTAAAATCTTCTCTCTAAGCACTCCTTTTATAGACTCAATTAGACCATTTAATTTAATTAAAAAATCAATAAAATAACAGCCATTTTGAAGCCCTAGGTCGAAATTATCATGGGCTATAGGCCCGTGAAATTTCTCATTTGATTATAAGCCCATTGGACTTAAAATCAAGGCATGTATTATTTTCTATTGATTTAATTAATTAAATAATTATTTAAATCCTTTATCAAATTAATTATTTATAATTTGAACCTTGATTTAAATTTATTTATTAATTTAGATACCAATTTATCTTAATTAATAAATCTGCCATAATTTCTCTTTTCTTCTCAAAATTACACAACTCTGTGAAACTATCCAAAATTGACCTGGTCAACTTTGATAATTCTAATTGATGATTAAATAAATTAATTGAGACTATCTAGATGATTTTACCCAAGGTAAAATGGGGACCATGGGCCTATGAAATCAAGCTCCAATAAGTTATCATAAATCTAACAAATAAATTTACTAACTTATTAATTCCTCGTGACTCCACTATAAACTCGAAATTGCACTCTTGAATTCATAGAACGCTCTATAACAAATATAGATACGCTATTAATTATCCATTGTTACAACCATAATTGTCACTCAATCCTCTATAGACAGTCTACAATGAGATAGGACTAAAATACCGTTTTATCCCTCATTGTATTTTATCCTTAAAACACTTAGTTCCTTGTAAATGATATTTCAGTAAACTAATTTAATTACTGAAATGAGATCTCTATCATTTAATACCTTGAACCAAACTAAAAGGAAACCATCGTTTCACTTCTTCATCAGAAGCTATAGATGTTCATATCTATGATTAACACTCCCACTCAATTATACTACCGAGTTCCCAAGATGTAAGTATGGGCTAGTCCGTAGGGTAAGCTGGTAACGAACAAGTCAAAGAACTCAAATAATACAATCAGTTAGAATACTAACCACTCAGAATTGAGATTGAATTGACCTATGGTCTACTATATGATATGACTAGAATAGATAATAACGGTATGTTTACTTATCTTATCAACTGTCAATATCGGTCCAGTCCGATGTAACAAATACATCTGATCTTATCTACTTTGCTAATGTTCTGGAAAGAACATAACACTGTAATGTGTAAGTAGATCATATCGTAGATTGGCAAGTCAGTGTAAATCCGGTGCACTAACTAATCTTAGGACTAACTTATTTTGAACATATAATCATATTTATATTCCACTGTGATTACGTCACTATAAATAAGATTAGCTATATGCTCGGGATTTAATATAAGTTTATATTAAACAAATAATCATGAAAATAAAACAAGTGAGCAAAGTGATTGACCAAGTCAAAAAATGATTTCTATTCTTTTATTGATAATAAAATGAGATTACAAAGAATTTGGGTTTTAATTAGGGCATAAAACCTCAACAAGCTCATCTTGGGGGCGACCTCGAGGAGCGAGCTCAGCAAAGGGTCGAGCTCAGGGGGCAAGCTTAGGGCCCCCTTAAAGCCCAAGCACCGGTTCAACCCCTCCCCAAACCATGAAACGTGTGCAAGACTCCCTAGAAGCCAAGGAGATGATTTGGAGGGCCTTAACAAACTTGGAATACCAACTTAAGGCCATCACCAAACTTGAAAGGAAATAAGCTCAGAGACTCCCTATAACCTGGAGGCAAAGTACTTCCTCGACCTTGAGCTATAAATGTCTTGCACTCAAGCTCTCAAGGACATATTAAGGCATGGGTAAAGAGGATGTACAAAAAAGGCCCGAGTAGTACATAGTACGAACCAGACACGACCATTAGAAGAGTAGTGCTTGTACTTAAGTCCTGAGAGTAGTGATCGTACAAAGTACTAAGAGGAGGCACACCTCCTCCCACGCCTTCGACAAATGTCAGGCCCGACAAGCCTTGAGCCCGACACCACTAACACCTGCTCCATGATCCACTGAGGTGCCCTATCATGCCACCACCTATTTGTCCCCTTGGCACCGTTTTTTGTACTAAGAGCCATTAGAGCTCCCCTATAAATAGGACCTTCCTTTAACTAAGAAAGTGGGTCAAAAAATGATGCATTGTAACTAGAAATTCTTGAGTGATACGAATATTCTCTCCATTTTCACTCTACAACTTGATTCTAAGTTCATATAGTTATCCTAAGTTTTTCAAATTTTCTTTACAGCTCTTCATTTACTTTTGAGATCAGAATTTTTCCAATCTAACTTGGTTGGCGAGTTCTTATTGTTAATAGTTTGGCGCCATCTATGGAAAGGATTAGTATCAAGTCGTTGTTCTTCCATCAATTCTCAAGAAGAAATGACAAGGTGTTCAAGACGCCTACAGGAATCTCAGGATGTTGAGACCCACCTTGACGAAGACCAACTAAGAGCCTCCAGAAGAGACCTTCCACCACATGAGGATGGAGGTATACCGGAGGAACATCCAACTTCTGGAGAGGAGAAGGAGGCGTCATTTTTGGTTGTCCTACCTAGCAGAGGTCATCCTGAACCATCTTCCGCCCATGTGGGTGACCTGGGTACGCACCCTCCTCCTCGACCACCTTCTCCACCGCGTTCCAGCCACCAAGATCCAGGCCCCTCTTCGAGCAGGCTCGGCAATAGTCTGCAAGTGCACTCCGTGAGCTCCTGCTCCAGAACTCGCTTTTATGGGGATGAGATATGTGAGTTGCACATAAAAAATCAAAGGCTGGAAGCCACAATAGAGAACATGCAGGAGGTGCTGAACGACCTGGTGCAAGGGAAGTCAAGCATGCCCCTTCCCCAACATAAAGAGAATGAGCATGTACGAGGAGAAACCACCATACCCGTGGACGGTGGCAAAATGCAACTCTCCACTAGTCATACCCCTCACCCAGGACGCAAGGAAGATTATACACCAACAGCGAAACCTGGCGCGAACCCCACCTATGGGAGGTGTGAATCCATGACTACTTCCATAAGAGCTTCACCTGGCTTGAGGGATAAATTTAACCAGAGAGGGTCTAAGGTAAAAACCACACCCCCTACAGCTCCCCCGAGGGATACAACCAAAGCAAGGGTTCACCTTGAGAACCCACGAGACTCCTTAAACAAAAAGACGGGGGAACTAGACACCGAAATGCAAAGCCTTTGAAGCAAGATAGTCACTGTACCTGGGGGGGCACATAGGTGACAATGAATTCAACCATGACACCCTTCACAAGGGAGATCAGGTTGAGCAATTCCCCACCAACTTCAAAGAGCCTCTCATGACTCCGTACGAGGGAACTACGGACCCAAAGTATCACTTAGACACCTTCAATGACTTGATGAAGTTAAAAAGGGGTAACATTAGGGCAAGGTGCCATTGCTTTGCCATTACACTCAAAGGTGCTATGTACAAATGGTTCAAGAGGTTAAGGCCAGGAACAATCAGGTCATGTCAACAGCTCTCTGGCAAATTTCTTCAACAGCACCACGTGGTCTGTGATTATGTTATGTCGAGTACCATCCTCGCTAACATAAAATAATGTGAGAGTGAAAGCCTGAAGAGCTATATCCACAAATATAATATGGAATCTACTAAGCTAGGAAGTACAACTAAAGCGGAGCTCAAGGTGGCTATCACAGCCGGAGTTCGTCTAGGGAGCAAGTTATGGGATAACATGCTTAAGAGGGAGGTTACAAACTTAGAAGACTTGTTTGAAAGAGCACAAAAGTATATACATGTGGAAGAGGGCCATAAGAACTTTCATGTTAGGGAAAGCAAACCTTCCTTCAATCACCCTTCTACCAATACGTTTGAAGACTCTGCATAGAAGAGATCATTGTGATAGAGAAGTCGCTGATCAAGTTGAAGATTGGAAGAGGTCTACGAGAAGGTTTCAAGGAGAAGCTAGTGGGATTCATCAAGGATAACCTCCAATAAGACTCCCTTTATTTGAGTCGCTTAGGAACCAAAGAAGTCATCTCAATTGGCCCCCATATAGTAGTAGTAGTATTTTTTCTTTATTTGAGTTATGCCTCGTAAGGAATCAAAAGTTTCACCATAGCTGGCTTCCCATAGATGTAATTTATCTTGATAGGATCCAAAGAGGTCTCCAAGCCGACTCCAGGATGTAATATGACAATGACATTGTGCTTACCCTTGCACGTTGTCTACTATTACTAATGTCAAGCACCTATCTTATATATTACATCTCTCATCTCCAAGGACACGTATATGACGCACATACTGCCATTATCAGTTGGAATTGTCAAAGTCTATCAGAGAGAGAAAAAAACAAAGTGCTTGGCAAGACAGATCCCATCAACCATTTGGGAGGTCTTAGACCCAACCTCACCAAGAACCTAGCCATGTGAAAAATAGGTGCTTAGCCTCGCGAGCCTCAACAGGCACCTAGCCATGTGTGAAATAGGTGCTTATCCTCGCGAGCCTCAACAGGCACCTAGCCATGTGTGAAATAGGTGCCTAGCCTTGTGAGGCTCAACATGCACCTAGCCATGTGCAAAATAGGTGCCTAGCCTTGCGAGTCTCAATAGGCACCTGGCCAATTGCAAAACAGGTACCTGGCCACATGAGATATATATAACAATACTTATAATATATATATGTATGAGCAGTGAACCTTATAAGACAACATTTGAATTTATAAGGACTAGCTACCCTTATAGAATCTAAGGAATTCAAAAGGTCCCACAAAAGTGACCTCCTCACAAACACACCTACCCTACAAAGGGACCACGTCCCAGAAGACAAAAGGGGAGCCCAAAGAGATCCCTAAGTCTAGATCCACCAAGTCACCTTACCAAGGGAAAAAAGGCCTTAAAGGAGGTCTTTACAAAAAAAACTCCCTCACAATCAATAAAAGGGCCTTGAAAATAGGTGCTTGCGAGGTTTCACAAGTACCAACTCCCTATAAGGGTCCTAACCCAAGGGGAGATCACTTCAAGAACCAAAAAGGGTCCTCGTAATAACCCTAGGTCGACCAAAGTCACCTAGCCCAAAAAGGATCTCAAAGAAGATGCTTGGGAAAAGGGTCTCAAAGAAGACATTTGCAAAAAGGGTCTCGAATAAGACGTTTGCAAAAAGGGTCTCGAATAAGACGCTTGCAAAAATCGTACTATGCATAATGACAAGAAGGACGCTTCTCGCATAAAATAAAATGTGCGCGCAAAAATATATAAAAGGATAGCGAGAACCCAAAGGGTCAACATATCCTTACAAGTAGTCAAGGTGCATCAACAAACACGAATCACACGCAGTAGAGAGGTCCCAAAGGGAACCTTTTCAAAATAAAGAGGTGCTAATAAGAAGCCCAAGTGCATAAAAGGACATGATAATGTTCTGTCCCAAAATAAGTATAAGACATAACAGGACTTGTTAAAAGTTCCTCATGAAGAAAACAAGAGAGCTGGAAAAACGTCTCAGAAAAAATAAGTCAAGTAGCATTACAACCAAATCAAAGTAAAAAGAAAGAAGCTGCCCACACATGGGATCAAAAGACGGGGCAGGAAAGAACTTCATGGTTTCCCATCATGAGCACTCCATTCGGCAGCCTTAGCAACATCGTGGTCACAAAATGAGGAGAAGTCGGAGCCAGGATTTTGTTTCCAACACTATATAAGAACTTTAGCTTCCGCCATTTTCTTACTCTTAGACGAAGAGGAAGTCTTCTCTAACAAGCTACTTCTCAAGTCCCTGAATCTTGAGAGTAAGTCGATCATTATCCACCCCAGCCAAGGATAGATCTTTTTTTGACATCACTTATACTTTAAAGGTATCAATCAAAGAGCAAGTACCGGTAGACTTCACGGTCGAGTTGACCTACTGATAATAAAGAAAAAGCCAACAAGACGAAGGGACTACAAGAAAGAATTGTTAAAGCACTCTTCACTCTGAAACTTGACAAGCGCTGGATGCATGCAAACCACCTAGGGCAATGGCTTAGGAGCACCACACGAGGGCTCACCATGGCTAGACGCTGCTTCTAAGGCCCCTCCAGGAAGTCTGCCTCAAGCTCCTTCGTGTGGCCCGATGTTGTGTACACCAATGGTACCCGTGGGATCTGCACCAAAGAATGACTGGCATTAATTAAACTTTAAAGGAGTCCTAAGGATCACCACTCATGAAGTAAGCTTTTCCATATCTCATAAACAAAGAAACACACTTATACCATGCATGTCATAAAGATGGCACAAAAAGAGTCTACAAGAACGCATAAAGGCCCTCTCATAGACTGGGGGCAAGTGTGGATGTCAAAATTCCACATCAAGTAAAGCACCCAAGAGGAGTCCCAAGAGAGAGGAAAAGCCTCGAGGATCAAACTCGCACCTTCCTAAAGCTTGGGGCGAGCATAAGCCTCCCTAGGGCTTAGGGGGCGAGCTCAAGCCTCCCCACGGCTTGGGGGTGAGCTCAAGCCTCCTTAGAGCTTGGGGGTGAGCTCAAGCCTTCCTAGAGCTTGGGGTGAGCTTAAGCCTCCCTAGGGCTTGGGGGCGAGCTCAAGCCTCCTTATGGCTTGGGGGGCGAGCTCCAGCATCCCTAGAGCTTGGGGGTGAGCTCAAGCCACCCTAGGCCTTGGGGGGCGAGCTCAAGCCACCCTTGGGCTTGGGGGGGGGGGGGGCAAGCTCAAGCCTCTCTCGAGCTTGGGGGCGAGCTCAAGCCTCCCTAGGGCTTGGGGGTCGAGCTCAAGCCTCCCTAGAGCTTGGGGGCGAGCTCAAGCCTCCCTAAGGTTTGGGGGGTGAGCGCAAGCCTCCCTAGAGCTTGGGGGCAAGCTCAAGCCTCCCTAGATCTTGGGGGTCGAGCTCAAGCCTCCCTAGGGCTTAGGGGCGAGCTCAAGCCTCTATGGAGTTTATTCTTTACTAAGCAACTAATGTGAGCATGGAGAAATGACAAGAAAAACCAAACAAGAAGCCAATGCCCAAGAGTTGCTTTGAAGAGATGGAGGAGACACAAGGACCAAGATCACACCCCCTAGGACCCCAGGGGTGAGCTTAGGGGGCGACCTCAAGGGGTGAGCTCAACAGAGGGTTGAGTTCAATGGGCGAGTTCAGGGCCCCCCTGAAGCCCCAGCACCGGTTCAATCCCTCCCCGAACCATGAAACGTATGCAAGACTCCCTAGAAGCAAAGGAGATGATTTGGAGGGCCTCAACAAACTTGGAATACCAACTTAAGGCCATCGCCAAATTTGAAAGGAAATAATCTCAAAGGCTCCCTATCGCCTGGAGGCAAAGTACTTCCTCAACCTCGAGCTATAAATGTCTTTCACTCAAGCTCTCGAGGACCTATTAAGGCTTGGGTAAAAAGGATGTACGAAAAAGGCCCGAGTAGTACGGAGTACAAACCAGACACGACCATTAGAAGAGTAGTGCCCGTACATAAGTCAGGAGAGTAATGGTCGTACAAAGTACTAAGAGGAGGCATACCTCCTCCCACGCCTCCGACAAATGTCAGGCCCGACAAGCCTGGAGCCCGACACCACTAACGCTTGCTCCATGATCCACTGAGGTGCCTTGTCATACCACCACCTCTCTGTCCCCATGGGACCGTTTTTGTACTAAGAGCCATTAGAGCTCCCCTATAAATAAGACCTTCCTTCAACTAAGAAAGGGGGTCAAAAAATGATGCATTGTAACCATAAATTCTTGTGTGATATGAATATTCTCTCCATTTTCACTCTCCGTTTGATTCTAAGTTCAAAAAGCTATCCTAAGTTCTTATAAGTTTCTTCACAGCTCTTCATTTACTTTTGAGATCAGAAGTTTTCCTATCTGACTTGGTTGACGAGTTCTTACCATCAACATTAACAATGAAAAAATAAATTTTTTAAAAAAATATTTTTGATACTTAATCGTAAATTGAAAAAAAAAAATTGAAAAAATTGTAAATTTTATTTTTTGCTAAATTGGAAAAAAAATGATTTGAAAAAATGAAAAAGAAATTGAAAATGATATTTTTTTTAAAATAATAATGTGGACCAATCATGTGGTGACATGTATCCTTTGACCGGTCAACTTTAACATTTAACACTGTGTATCTCTAATTGCAAGTAAATTTAACGTTTGGGTACTTTTGTCACCAAAAAATCTGTTTGGGTATTTAAGTGTTAGTAATTTGTAAGTTTGGGTATTTTAACCGCAAATATACCTTTAGCAAATGACATTTTCTACATTTATTGGACATTATATTTGCACCCAAAAAATATATCTAGGCACCCCATTATTTAAAAAAAATTAATTTTTAAAATTATTTTTAACACTCTTTCTCAATATTTTATTGACATTCTTTAATTATTTTTTTTTTGTTAATTTCAATAATTTTATTTTATCTTGTTTTCATATATTTTTTATAATATTGTATAATTTAAAAAAAAAAACTCTTTATTTAACTTATATTTTTTTGTTTTAATTTTTATTGTATTTAAATATTTAAAATATATATTATTTATATGTATTTTTTAGAATATGAAAAAGAAAAAAATAGAAAAATGTGAGCATAAGTTGATAAAAATATATATTATATATTAATTTTTAATAACAATGGGGTTTCTTAATCAAATTTTGAGGGGTAAATATACTGCTCATTTGAATAAAAATTAGTGTTTGTTATCCCAAAAATTGGCATATATGACGTGGCCTTATACTTTAGACATATAGCAATTATGCTTTGGACATGTGATGTTAGGCCAGATAGGCTGGTCGGCGTGTAAACACAAAATGTACAATAGTTGCTACTCGGCAAGTATACCAGCAAGACCAACTGGTCAGTATAACAAACAGACAACCCTGGTCAGCGATAGGAGGTTACACTCTCTGTTAGCAATCCGCAAGAATAGCCCAACCACCCTCCAGGAGCGCCTAACGGCCCTGAAAACTCGGTCAAGCCTCTTAACAAATAGGATTGTAACTACCTGCGAGAATAATGAGATATTTCCACCATTAGTTACGCCATGTGCAGCCCCTAGGCCAACAGAGCTTTATAAATACAATCCTTCCACCACAGTGGAGGGGGTTCATGAACTCACCTACCTACCAGTGTTTAGAAACATATCGGACAACTTATTTTTATACCTAGCACCGATTTTTTCTTATTGTATTGTCTTTTACACATAGAAGTCCACTTGTAATCCCATGTGATCTTGTGTAAACCTTTAAGATTAATACAAATCTAAGAGGAAGTAGGTCGTTACCAGTTCTTAGGGTCAAACCTCTATAAATCTCGGTGTTCTTTATTATTTATTGCTCATCATTACTAGGTTCTTGGTTCATTTATTGTTAATTGATTGTTCTACTGAAATCTCTCGAATTAATTATTTTTGACTCCCTGTCAATTGGCTAAAAAACCAATCAACATTTTGGTGCTTTCATTGAGAGCAAGAACAATCGCATTCGGATTTCGTTACTGCAAAAGATAGTGGTTTCAACAAGATCAGATCAAGAACCTCCATAGTGAAAAGCTGAATCATCGCACCGAGTTCCCTCAATGAGCAATCTGAATGGGGGGTGAGCTGATTTGCCACCTAGAAACTTGCCTGGCACCGAGGGTCAGGCTGCAGGGCCCACTACAGGTGAGCATGGGGCAACTACCTTTACAGGAGTTACTAACACAGGAGCCTCAGGTGGAGGTGCTGCAAGGGGTACTAACCAACCAGGACCGAGAGTTGGAGTTCCTGGACGGTATGAACCCCACGTTGATATTCAGGGAGGTCATGGGACAGATGCAAGATCAGCTTGCCACCATGAACTAGGGGCGAGCTACCGCCCAGGAGGCCATTAATAAGGCTTTTGAAAAACAAATAAGAGATTTCCAAGAATGGATGGATCGACATGCCCAGGAGGTGCAGGCCCGTCAAGAAGACATGGAACACCAAACCAGGGAGGTTGCTGAATCCATCCGCAATTACATGCAACAACAGCATACTCAGGGTATGGGGACTGTAGCTGGAACTACTGCCCACAATCAACAACATCCTCATGTATTTGGTTTCGGTGATGGAGTTATGAATGGACCAGAGGCTCGATCTCAGAATGGGAATCAGGATCCGACCAGGAGTCGCTGATCTAGTCAGGGCACCCAAGCCAACAACAACATGCATCCCTTACCAACTGATGAACAGGTCCTTCCAAGGCGTTGCATGGGACAGGACCAAGAAAGAAACTTTCGGCCGAGATCTTAGGGAAGTGGCCGTGACAGAAATCCTGGTGCTACAGGATATGATGGCAACCCTCAAGCACCAGCGCCGAATAGGAGTGGTCTGCCCCAAAACAAGCAACAATAGCCTGGTCAGTACAGACAACACCAAGAGTATCGACCAAGATCTATAAGGGAGGAGCTAGAGGTTAGTAGTGTGTACAGACCCCACTATGTCGATGGATATGATCATGACGAGGCAGTGAGCCAAGTCTGCCAATAGAATAATCAGGGTCAAAGGGGTAACTAGCCTGAATGACCATTTGTCCCACAAGGGCAGGATGTCCCGATCAACCAACCACCCCGGGGTGAAGGGTTCCATGGAGTACCTCCACTACCAGGCCGAGCAGATAGCCAAAACATTGGGGGAAGGCCATGACCAAACTATGGGTTCAACCGAATGGGCCTCAGGGGAGGTGAAGATTTACGACATGCTCTCAATCGCAGTAGGGAAAACTGGGACTTGAATAACATAGCTCTGCCTGAGCTTATTTGGGACCTGAGAATGGAAGAGGTCTACAATGAAGCGCAGCCCCAAGCAGCTGTAGACCCAAACATTCAGGCCCAGTTGGATCTGTTAACGCAATTGGTAAGAGACCTGACAACTCCCAAGTTGACGGACATTGAAATGGAGAGGCTGAGGGGTTCCCCATTTTCAAAACGTATTAATCAGCTGCCCAAACCTGTCAAATGCAAGAAGCCAACATGGAAGATGTACACTAGACGGGAAGACCTAGTGTCCCATGTTAACAATTTTGAACTACAAACTGATCTCTAGGGGGTTCGGGATGATGCTAGGTGCAAGATCTTCCCTGCCACCCTGTCGAAAATCATTCAGCAGTGGTTCTTCAAGCTGCAACCAGGGTCAATTACATCAAGGGATGGATTTGTATGCATATTCTATTCCCAATTTTCTTCGGCAATGCCCCTTCCATCTGAGCCGAATGACCTGGTGGACATAAAACAAAGAGATGATGAACCTTTAAAGGACTACATTCAACGTTTTAGGCAGGAGGCCACCAGGGTGAAATCCCTGAGCGATGATGGTAAATTGATAGCCATCAACTCAGGAATCAAAGTAAAAAGCCTATCTTGGAGCAGCTTGAAGAGGAAGTCTGCGTGTACCACCCAGGAATTCCTTGATCGGGCAGAAGAATTTATTAAGCTTAAGGAAGCTGAACAGAAGGTAGATAATCCAACTCAAGCAACTACTGGGCAGGGAAAAACAGAAGCTGGAAATACCACTATCACCGCAGGAGAAAGTAAAAATGGGGCCAAAAACAGCAAACGTGGTAATGGGGCTAGAAGTAGCAGTAATCAGAACGACAATAAGAAGCCTAAACCTACCGAGCAGCCCAAACCACAAGAGTATTGTTGACGTCATTTTTTGTCAACTTGAAAAGGAGAGCAATTAAACAAGAAAAATATTAGAGGAAATGAAAGAAGATGAATACAAGATATTTTTACGTGGTTCATCAGTTAAATCTGCCTAGTCCACGAGTTGGTGTTATTAGCACTTGGGAGTTTTCTGGAAACTTTTCAGAGAATAGTTGCCCAGAGTTTTCTCTCAAGAAATCAGTCTTCGGTCCCTTACAAATGGAGTTTCCTTCTCTATTTATAGAGAATGATAGAGAAGGTTACAGAATTCATTCCCACATATTTCAGGAAGATATTCTAGGAATCAAATAATATAATGCTATTTAATGCATTATTTCCTACGTACATGGAAACGTCCCATAAAATGTGGGATCGGATAACAACTCAGATAATATCCCTTAAACATTGGGATTGCACAGCAATAAATATGTTCACATGTAACTGATTAATTCAAATACGGGATTCATTACATCTCCGAGACTATCAGTTGATCACGAGCTCGTCGCCTAACTTCGTCTATGTACGGAACAAGTAACCATTGACGATGTCGCCACATTCTGAGCTTGAACCATTTTGGAAGGCAAGGGATGGTTTAAGGATATATTCAAGTGTCAAACCATGTTATTTGCGAGCTCAGAGCATATTCAAGGCTACACATCCTTGAGCTTTTCGAGGTAGTTATTTACAGCAAAGTGGTCCGACTGAAGGATCACATGACGACCGTGTATATTTCGAGCTTACACCTAACAAACCTAGATTTCGGGATCATAACCTCATGTTCGAAATATGGGTGTAACATTTTGCCCCCTCGAAAGTATTAGTTCAAATCCTATGAGAAAGAAACTTTTGAACTGCCCTCCTTGGAAACTGTACCATTAATTGTACTTAATTGTGGACATGCGTCAGCAATGGATTGATTAATCAGAGTACTTGAGTGTCGTTTGTATCATGCGCACGTCCGTTCATCTGCCAACTTTATGCCGCCATCACTTCCTTTGTACCTGACCGTCGAATCAGATACGAAATCTGGCTAATGGCTCAGATTAACCCGACCTTTGACATCCCTTGGGGCCTAAAAATATGCTTGTACCATCTCATTCATCTCATTTTCGGGGATTGAATTTTCAGAGAAAAAAAGAAGAGAAACCAGAACTTGGAGTCTGCTCTGCTCTTGCATGTTTTCCAAACCGAGAAAAAAAAACAACTTTGGTTTGTTCGACTCCGCGAGATCATTCTTGCAACCACTCCTTCGGTCATCAATCTCTCTATATCCGCAAGCTTCATTGTGTAAGTCCCTGTTCTTGACCTTATGTGTTTTTACATATTTTTTTCTCCATGCACGTTTGTATTGTTGTTGCACTGTAGGCACATTTACTAGTTTAGCACTAGAATGTTCGTGTAGTTCTTAGGTTCTTCTGGTATTATGGGTTCCAAACCCAAATTTTGCATAAAAGATGCAAATATGGCTCTTTTATTGTGTTATTTAAATTTCTGATAACATATCGTGTAGACCAAGAAATGGGGTATGGAATTAGGGTTTTTAAATTGCACGTTTCCCAACTTTTTCCCTGAAAATCCGGGATTCTAAAAAATAAATCCACTTTTCCCCCTTCACGTCAAATACACGCTCGGAGCCTGACTCTTTCAATAGTTCAGGTTTCTTCTGAGCTTGATCTCGTTCTTTTGATCGGGCTTATTCCATGGTTTCGAGCATTCGAGCTCGAACCATCTTGATCTATTTCCTTTATTTCGTGATTTCTTGTGTGCCTAGCCCTCACCTTTTTCTTTCTTGCTAGATGTCGTAGAATCTTGAGAAACGGTGGGGGTCAGTGCTTGCAATGTTTTACTCTCCAACAACTCTAAGTCCAGAATCTCCCTTCACTCGAACCCAGCGGCTGATTCGTGAGTACAAAGCGAGGTGCGAGCAAGAAGATATTCGAGCCCATTTCTGACCTCAGATCGACGAGGTTGGAGAACAAAAAAGGAAGAAACTTCGGATTGCGATTTATCTAGATCCAGATCCCAAGCTTAGATTGATCCCTCTCGATCCCAAGCTCAAAGTAACAGTTGCTTTCAAGCCGGGTGACCTCAAATTCTCAATGATGGAAGAATCATCAAGTCATCCATCCATCTCACAGCCGACTACCATTCCCACCTCGAGGGGGAATTTTTTGAGGCCGACCATTATTGGAGCTCGGTCTCTTCATTGGGACAAATAACCAACATCCTAGCTCGCCATGGCCTAGGATTGTCAGGCTCACTGAGATGCCGAGCTCCGGCCTCCAATGAACGAAGCTGCTATGCCCCCAGAGATGGTTGTCCCGACAATAAGCTGAAACTCGCGACTTGGAGCCACGAGCATATGAAGGCAGGGGACTTATTTCCCTTGAAGTCCTTTTTTAAGGACTTTCTGGATTTTGTTGGGCTCACGCCCTTCCAGCTCCAGACCAACTCATACAGGGTCTTGTCAGCCCTAAGGTCGCTATACCACGAACTGAAGTGGGAAGGACCTTCGCCAAGAGAGATTATGTATCTCTTTTGCTTGAAAAGCAACCCCTCCCGAGCTCAGGGAGGAGACAACTTCTACTACCTATCGAGCTATCCTAGGGAGAAGAATATCTTCGAGGACATGCCTAACCATCCTCCTAACTTCAAGCTGTCGTTCTTTTGGACAGACGGCCTGGCTCCCTCTAAGTATTATGCATCCAGACGAATTCGTAAGTATACGATCCTTTTTCCCTTTGTGCTCGATTTTTGCTTAGGCTCGAACTAATAAAATGTATTCAATTCTTCAGCCAACTATCATCGTCCTACCCCTACAGACACGATGAAGGATTACAAAGAAGCTTTGCTCCAGCTTCCATACCATAGGCGCTCCCTGTCTTATCTTCTTGATGAAGATAAGCTTCGAGCTTGTGGTCTTCTGGAGCAGGACCAGTCAACAGATGATACTTCCTACTGGAAGTATACCAAGTGGGATCATGTGCCACTTCCCACCAATAAGCTTCCTCTGAGGCAAAGCTCGAACACGATCTCCAACTCGCTATCGCAGGAGTCTGTGTTTGGGGAATGATGCCAACGACGAGGCCTCGAGCTCGAGTGACAGAGGTAAGGTCATTTTTAGCTCGGCCTTGTGGTCTCCTTCCCTTCTTAAGCATAGACCCGATACCCTGATCTTACTCCCGAATGATAGGGATAACTTTTATGTATGGTCTTGGGTAGATGATAAGGTTCATAGGTTTGATAGCTGGTTGGGGAAATACCAAACAATGTATAGTCTGAATGAATTCTGGGATGGGATAGCCATCCAATACAGAACAAATGACTATAGGGACCTTTCGAGGTTGACGTCCACATATAGGGAAGGGACTCCCCCAGCCTCCTCTGAAGATAGGGGAATTACCTGGTCGCCGAGCACGAGCTTGGGGGAGAGTTCCAGTTATTTTTCTTGTCGCTTATCTTTGTTTCCTTTAGTTGTCTGCTTTACGCCTTCTTTAGCACTTTTAAGCTCGTTTTCTAATGTGATTTGATTATGCAGGCACTATGGATTCCGACCTCAAGAATTTGCTCAACAGTGGCTCGGGGGCCAAGCAAAGCAAGCGCCCGAGAGCCTCACAAAAGATTGGTCGGCCTATTAAAGTCCCTAAAAGGATCGAGGTGACTCCTCCTCTAGCTCCTCCTGTTGCGACCTCTACTCCCCAGGTCGACATTCCTGCGGTAGATGCTCCTTCTCCGCCTCCTGCTGTCCGGATCCTTCCGACCCTCGGCCTAGCTCCGAAGAAACCAGCTCCCTCTTAGGATTGCGTGCTGTCAATTTCTACTCATTCTAATGAGTATGTCATTGACAACGATGCCGGGACTCACGAGGCCACCCTCAGCTCGGACGTCCTATCTCGAGTAAGCCAAAGCTTTAGCAGTCTCAGGGCTCCTCAATGGCAGTTCTTGGTCAATGCTCGGGACTCTAATGTCCTTCATGACAAGAGTACCGAGCTCATTTCCTCGGTAATTTCTCTTACTTCATTATTTATTGTGATTTTATTCGGAGCATGTTCTAACTTGATTTGTTTGTGTGTTTGGCTCTAGATGCAGTTGCTCAGCTAAATTACAAGTTGAACAACGAGGTTCACGCGAGCATGTCTTATGCTCAGGAGTCAAAGGATCTCTAGCTCAAGCTCGCTGACGAGTTCAAGACTGCAAAGTCAGAGCTGGAGGCTGAGCTTAAAGAGAAAAACTCCAGGGTCGAGGAGCTCGAGAAGCTGAACACCGAGCTCAAAGAGAAGAGCTCCAGGGCTGAGGAGCTTGAGAAGCTGAATGGCAAACTCAAGGAGGAGAAAAAGGCCACCTTCGAGATAATAGAGGGTGAAAAGGCTCGTCTTCTCGAAGAATTTAAGCAGAGGAAGGATTGGGCAGTTGACATGGCCATGTACAAGATTTGGCCCTACAACGCCGACCTCGACATGAGCTTCTTGAGCACCTTTGAGGACGAGCTTCTGGCAAAATGGCAAGCTCGGCTAGAGGCAGAGGAAGCTGCTCGGGAGGATGCTGAGAAGGCTTAAGAGGATGCTCCTGCTTCTTAGATCTCGATCATGGGCTGCGTCCTCTAAAAATTTTGTAATAGTTTATAGCCTTTGTATTTTATGCCCTTGGGGCAAAAACAATGTACAACTCGTAAAAGAGCTATTTATATTTGATATTTTTAATACCATGTTCGACTTCACTTTAATATTTTTGCTTTACATTTCTTAGATTGAAATATTTTTAAGCAATTCATATTAAAGGTTTGTTTTTATATTTGTTTATTCGTACAAACATATCTGTTGGATTTAAGCTCAAGTTTCCATGCATTCATGCACAATTTAGTTGATGTATCCACGTTCGATCTTGTTATTTGTCAAGGTCAGAACTTACCTTTACCATGCACTCGAAAGTACTTATATGGCGTGTAAGATAGGTAGTTTAGTTATATCCTGCTTTTCTAGTTACTTTTCCTCGTCCTCGAGTAGCTCACCAAGGTTGTGAGGTCGAAACTGTCTTTTTGCAAGATATTCCAGCCTCGATCTCGACTTAATTCGAAGTGGGTTTATTTATACTCCATTTTCTGTCGATTAGTTTTAGCTAGTTTATTCCAAACTTATTTAGCTAGTGTCTAGTTTGTAATCCATACACTTATAAGTTTGATAATCTGGTTTCGTCCAAATAATCTTAGCTCGTGTCTGGTTTGTAATCCACACACTTTATTTTTAATAATCTGGTTATGTCCAAATGATCTTAGCTCGCGCATCTGGTTATATCCAGACACTTTTTTTTAATAATCTAATTATATCCAAATCATCTTAGCTTGCGCATCTAGTTATATCCAAACACTTTATTTTTAGAATACACTTTTAACTTTTATGTCGGGTTAACGGTCCAGACATTTGTTAGTTTTTGTGTATGCTATATTGGAGTTATTTATTTTTTCAAACTAATGGTATATATACCACTGATGACCCCTTAATATCCTATGAGTGAGATCATAGGTTATTAAATTAAGAGAGTTTGCAAAAAATACAACACACTGAAAAAAAATGACTTTTAGTCAAAATTGAACACTTTATTAACAAGAACTTTGTAAAGATAGACAAGCATGGTTACATGAGACATCATTCCTATACTATTGATAGTAAGGTCGTAGATGTTCGCCATTCCAAGCTCGTGGTACCAACTCTCCGTTTAATCTTGCCAATTTATAGACGCTAGGTCAAATAACTGACTCGATTTGGTAAGGTCCTTCCCAATTAGGCCCAAGTACGCCAGCGACCGGGTCCCTTGTAGCTAGGAACACATGCCTTAACACCAAGTCTCCCAATCCGAACTTCCTATCCCGAACCTTTTTATTAAAATATCGGGTAGCTCGCTGTTGATATGCTGGATTTTTTAGTTGAGCTTCATCTCGCCTTTCTTCCATAAGGTCCAGACTTACTTCGAGCTAGGACTGGTTTGAGGCTTGATCATAAGTATGGCTACGAATGGTGGTATATCGACCTCAATTGGTAACATGGCCTTGCATCCATATGCCAGGGAAAAGGGGGTATGTCATGTTGAAGTGTGAGTCGTAGTTCAATATGCCCACAAAACATGGGGCAACTCCTCGGGCCATTTTCCCTTAGCTTCTTCCAATTTCTTTTTCATAAAACTCTTAAGAGTCTTATTTACTGCTTCGACTTGGCCATTTTCTTGGGGATGGGCAATGGAGGAGAAGCTTTTTATTATCCCATTTTTTTCACAAAAGGGGGTGAACAATTCACTGTCGAATTGGGTACCATTATCTGATACTATTTTCCTTGGCATTCCATATCAGTAGATGATGTTTTTTACCACAAAGTCCAAGACTTTTTTCGAGGTAATCGTTGCTAAAGGTTCGACTTCAGTCCATTTTGTAAAATAATCGACCGCGACCACCGCATACTTAACTCCACCTTTTCCGGTTGGAAACAAGCCTATAAGATCGATTCCCCACATCGCAAATGGCCATGGGGAAGTCATCATGGTTAGCTCGGATGGAGGAGCTCACAGAATTGTAGCAAATCGCTGGAATTTATCACATTTCTTGACATACTCGAATGTGTCTGCTTTGATAGTGGGCCAAAAGTATCCTTGTCTTATAATTTCCTTTGATAGGCTATGCCCCCCAGTGTGTTCTCCACAAAATCCTTCATGAATTTCTTCTAGGATTTTCTTAGCCTCGGGTGGAGTCACACATCAAAGTAATGGCATAGAATATCCCCTCTGATAAAACCTTCCTTCCACAATAGTGTATCTGGGAATCTGATACATCAGTTTCCGAGCCTTGTTCCGTTCTGTTGGGAGAATGCCGGTTTCGAGGTAATCGACTATTGGGGTCATCCAGGTTGGTTCGGAGCCTATCATGCATACATATTCCTCTTCAAGTTTGCTAATACTGGGAGTCGACAGGTACTCAATAGGCACTACGTTTAGCGCATCAACCTCGTTGGACATGGCGAGCCTGGCCAAGGCATCTGCATTCGAGTTTGGCTCTCGGGGAACCTTCTCTATTGTATAGAACTTGAAATGTTCGAGTACCGCTCTCGCCTTTTCTAGATATGCGTCCATCTTTGTGCCACGAGCCTGATATTCCCCTAGGATTTGGTTAACCACCAACTGCGAATCACTATAGCAATGTATTGCCTTGTCCTTGAGCTCTCTGGCTATTCGGAGTCCTGCCAATAGAGCTTCATACTCAACCTCATTGTTAGATGCTTCGAAGCTGAATCTTAAGGCAGAGTGAAATTGACTTCCAACTGGAGTGATTAATATAATTCCTGCCCCCGATCCATTTTCATTGGAAGATCCATCGACGTAAAGTTTCCACAGCTCGTGGGCTGGGGTTACAACTTCATCATCAGACACTCCCATACATTCCACAATGAAGTCTGCCAGGGCCTGCCCTTTTATGGTCATTCTTGGATGATACGTGATCTCGAATTGGCCGAGCTCAACATCCCGTTTTAACAATCTGCCTGAAGCCTCTGGTTTGGACAAGACTTGCCGCAGTGGTTGGTCAGTCAGCACGTGGATGGGGTGTGCTTGGAAGTAAGGTCGGAGTTTTCGAGATGAGTGGATTAGGCTAAGAGCCAGTTTTTCCATTAACGGGTATCTCAATTCTGCCCCCAGTAACCTCTTGCTGACATAGTACACTGGTTTTTGTACCTTCTGATCTTCTCGGACGAGCATGGCGCTGATGGCGTGCTCGGTCGTAGCGAGATACAAGTATAAGACTTCTCCTGTGATAGGTTTCGACAAGATCGGGGGCTCCACAAGATGTTTCTTTAGTTCCTGGAATGCGAGCTCGCATTCCTCTGTCCATTCAAATTCTTGCCTCCTCTCAAAAGATTGAAGAATGGAAGACAACGGTCTGTAGATTTAGAGATAAATCTACTTAATGCCACCATCCGTCCAGTTAAGCTCTGGACATCTTTATGCTTTCGAGGTGAGGGCATGTCAATTAGAGCATGGATCTTGTCAGGATTAACCTCTATCCCTCGCGGGTTTACTATGAAGCCCAAGAACTTCCCCGATGATACTCCAAAGAGCATTTTTGGGGATTGAGCTTCATGTTGTACTTCTGCAGCACAACAAAGCATTCTTTGAGGTCGTCCACATGGTTATTGTTATGTTTAGATTTGACTAACATATCATCAACATACACTTCCATGTTATTACCTATCTGCTCGGAGAACATCCTGTTTACAAGCCTTTGGTACGTCGCTCCAGCATTTTTTAGCCTGAAAGTCATGACATTGTAACAGTACAACCCTTTATCTGTTACAAAACTTGTATGCTCTTGGTTCGGCGCATGCATGGCGATCTGGTTATACCTAGAATAAGCATCCAAGAATGACATAAGACCGTGCCCAGCTGTGGCATCTACGAGCTGATCGATCTGTGGTAGGGGAAAGCAATCCTTAGGGCATGCCTTGTTGAGATCGGAGTAGTCGATGCAAGTTCACCATGTTCTGTTAGATTCGGAACCAAAACTGGGTTGGCGACCCAATCAGGGTAGAAGGTGTCTCATATAAATCGGTTCTCCTTTAACCTGTCAACTTAGGAGTCTTCGTTTTTGCTGCTTTGGGTGGAAGCTCTTGTCAATGTTAGGTGCATGGCTTATCACATTCGGACTTATCCCTACCATGTTCGAATGTGACCATGCGAAAACATCCTGGTTCTCCCTCAAGAAGAAAATTAATTGCTACTTTGTTTTTTCTGAAAGGTTTTTTCCCACCTTCACAGTTTTTGGGGGATCAACTTCTTCTAGCTTAACTTCTTCGAGCTCCTCTAGCGGCTCGAGGTCAGCCCTTTCTTCTATTCTTGGATCGATCTCTTCGTCCATTTCAAAGATTGTCCCATCCTTATTCTGAATCACAACAAGTGTTTGCGCACTTGTTTGCTTTTTCCCTCTAACAAAAATGTTGTAGCATTCCCTCCCTGTGAGCTGGACCCCTTTCTGAGTCCCGATGCCACTAGAAGTCGAGAACTTGATGGCCAGAAGCCTAACGGACGAAACTGCCCCCAGCCCTACTAGGGCGGGTCTCCTGAGCAGTACGTTATAGGCCGATGGGAGATCCACCACGACGAATTCCATTGTAATGCCCTGAAATCCCTAATGTGGTTTAATGGTTGGATAAGTAGACCGGGAGGGCCATAATTGATTTATTATGCCATTAAACTATTATATATGTTTATGTGAATTATATTACGATATCATGTTAAATGCATGCATGTGGGTTCACATTATTTGTATGCACAGGGGTATTTTGGTAATTTGGCCCGTTGAGGGCATAATTGTATATTTGTATGCATGTCGGTGACCTATTGTTGAGGCCACATTATAATGTGGATTTGTTCAAGCTATTCGGCATGAGACAATCTTTGAGTGCAAATTAGTGGTTTAGTCATAACGGGATTAAGTTCGAGGCTCAGGGTGAGTCTTGGGATATTTTGGTGATTAGAGCATTGCTGGGAATTAAAGGGTAACGGGATATGAATTATTGGTATTTAAGAATATCGAGAATAACGGGAATTGGAATGTGTTAATTATGATTAACAAAATAGGCGGGAAAAGACGGTTTTACCCTTGGGAGTCTTTAGAAACCTTTAAATGACCTAGGGGCAAAATAGTCATTTCACCCCTAAGATATATATCAATCCTTTAGACTATAGAAGCTTACCAAAACAGAGCTGCTAGTTTTCCTTCTCACGATCATCATCCTCCTCCTTTCTTCTTTTCAATTTTTGAAGCCCAATTTGAAGAACCAAGCTAGGAAATCAAAGTTTGGAGCTTAGGACTTTAGTTCATCCATTGAAGAGGACTCAAATCTAGCTTGAGGAAAGAAATCATCCATGAACTTAAGCTATACTCTGTTTTTCTTATGGTTTTTAGTCAAGAGAATTTGAAGTGGTTAGTTGGGAATTAATGGAAGTTTTTGAGTAAGTTTGCTTGGGTTTTGATGAGGGTGTGATATGGATGAAGTTTTGGGGGTTGAATTTGATGTTTGGATGATGTTTGGGATTGATTTGGAAGCTTAGATTTCAGGGGATGTCGCAAGGGAGAAGACCAAAAAAATTTCTAGTCTAGCAGTAGCGCCCTAGTGCCACTTCTGGCACCCCAACGCCACTTCTGGTGCCCCAGCGCTAGGCAGGGCAGGGAGCTGAGCCTCTCTGACTTGGGGCAGCGCCCCATCGCTAGTCCACTTTCCAGCAAACCTATTTTTGGGGTTTTGGGTGACTTTGGGGGCTCGGGGGATGGTTCCACTACCTCGTTTGGGTGATTGGGAGTCCCAAGAGTGCGGGATTGATCTCGGGAGTGAGGTTTTAGATTGTGAACCTTTTATTGATTTACTTTATTGATGGATTCCAATTGGTTATGACTAGGTGACCGCTAAGGAACTAAAAGTCAGATCGTTCTCAAGGGTCATTCTTTTACTAATTCTCGCTCGAACCCGAGTAAGAAAACTGCACCCTATATATGACATGCGTGGTTATTATTGAGGCATGTTGAGTGATTAAATGTTGACATTGATTGCATATTAAATGCTTAGCAAATCTTTCTTACTTGTGTATGGCACTGACTAGTCAGAATCGGCATTGGTCGCATGTTACCGACCTAAAAGTCAGAAACGGCATAAGCGTCATGAACAGAGAGCCGATAAAAGATTAGATCTAATTGACATCGACATTGAATGACTCATATGGAGCATTAATGCTGGACCGACCCTAAGTTTGATGAAAATTATAAGCACTTGTCTAGTCTATGACTAGTTACTCAGAGCCAGGGCCAAAGGCCTAGGTGACTGTTTTGTCACATGGCTAAGGGAGCGGTACCCACAGTAGTGACTCTATGGTCATTTGGTAGGTTTATGCTGATGACTATTTCACCAGATACCTATCTCGTTTAAGCTAGTGAAATGATCACTTATCTGTAAAGGGTACGAAACCCACCTTAGTGGCTTTTACAACTGTCACTCCTTTATAGTGACTTTTACAACTGTCACTCCTTTATAGTGACTTTTACAACTGTCACTCCTTTATTTTGGACTAAAAGTCCTGGATGATTATTATGATCATCATTTGATATTATATACATGCAGTATTGAGTTTTCTTGTTGGGCTTTGGCTCATGGGTGCTATGTGGTGCAGGTAAAGGGAAGGAAAAGCTCACCCAACCTTGAGTGGAGAGCTTAGGTGGCGATGTGTACATATGCGGCCGCTTGACCACCACGGCCAAGGAGTTTCTCAGTGGAACTAAGGGGTTTGCCCTATTTTTGCCGCTTAGGTCGGCAGGTTGTAAATTTTAAACTGTAATGACCATTTTGGATTGTAAATAACTTGTAAATGTTCTTACAGGCCCATGACCAGTTTTATGTTTAAAATAAAATATATCATTTCCTTTTCGTTGGTTTTCCACCTTAACCTAATAATAACACCTAGAAGCACATTTTTAACCAAAGTACTCGGTTAGCGAGTTAAATCACGGTTCAACATAACTAACTGTCTTGGGATAACCAGGGCGTTACAACTTGGTATCAGAGCGTGCCAAGGTTTAGGGTTCCTGTAGACTGGCTAGGCATGTACACTCACCACTGAAGACATGCTCGACTCATGGTTTGGTAACTATTTATGTAGTTATATGTATAACTGCTTAAATATAGTATAAATGGTTTACTTGTTTACATGAGACACCATGTTAAGATTGTGCCCTGAATATTGCATCTTCAGCAACCGTGTGCTAAATAGTACTGATATTGTTGGAACATACTCATTAGTATTATTGATTGTGAACTATTATATGATACATGTTAAGTGTTGAATCTATAATTATGTATCCATTTGTGTATTTGTATGACTATGGAATATTATAGTTATCTGCTTGTTCTAAGACCATGAGGTGGCAAGAGTTTTAGTTATTACTACCTGACTGGCCATATTGACTATTTCAGCAAGGTTCAAGTTGATAAGAATGAATCCAGGATAGATAGATTCATCAGCTGGCCAGGGTGACCGAGGCCAGAATAATAATCAGGGTCAAAATAATGACCAGAGTCAGATTCCACAGCCAGCTCCTACAAACTAGCAGCAATTATTTAATGAGCTGCAGGCTACAGTGTTGAGGTAGGGAGAAGAACTCCGCCTCCTGAGACAACAGCAGGTTCCTACAGTAGCCAGTGTATCTGAGGCACCCCCTATATTGGTGCCAGTAGTTGAGCAGATACTAGAGGTTGGTAATAAATGGGAGCCTCTCTATGAAAGGTTCAGAAAATAGCAACCTCTAGTCTTTGAGGGCAGTGCAGATCCTGCTAAAGCTGAGCAGTGGATGAGCATGATTACCACCATCCTAGATTTCATGAGGGTGACTGGTAATGAGAGAATGGCCTGTGCCACATATATGTTTCAGGAGGATGCCCGAATTTGGTGGGAGGTTATATGCCATACCAGAAATGTTAATGCCTTGAGTTGGGAAGAGTTTCAGACTCTGTTCAATGAGAAGTATTACAATGATGCCATCAGGGCGGCAAGAGCTGAGGAATTCATTAGGTTACTTCAAGGGATTTTATTAGTGACTGAGTATGCCCTGAAGTTTGATCGATTGGCAAAGTTTTCCATGGAGTTGGTGCCCACTGATGGGACCAGGAAGGAGAGATTTCTCCAGGGGCTATAGCCTATATTAGCCCATGATGTTCACATTACCACTGTGGTAGGGGTTACTACCTATGCACAGGTGGTTGAAAAGGCACTCACAGCTGAGAGTGCAAAGAACAAGATCTGCGAGACAATGCAGCGAGGAAAGAGTTTAGGAGAACAGGTTCTCCATTTTTGGGTTTTGGTAGGGGTGGAGGCCCCAGTGAGCAGAAAAAGAAGGTTCTTGACACCTTCCCAGTTCCAGGTCCTGATAAGCGATCCCGAGGTATTTCAATGGGTCGTCAGGGTGGTAGTGAGGCCTGGAAGTCTTATCCTGAATGCCCTAGATGCAAGAGGCGCCATTTGGGAGAGTGTAGGGCAAGGGCCTGCTTTTCATGTGGAGCAATGGGTCATCTCAGGAAGGATTGCCCTAAGGCAAGAAAAGAAGAACCTAAGAAAACGGACAGCTCGGCCCCAGCTCGAGTGTTCGCATTGACACAAGCAGAAGCTGAGGCTTCTCCCTCAGTAGTTACAGGTCAGCTTCTTAGTGCTGGAACCCCTTATAGTGTTTTGATTGATTCTGGTGCTACACATTCTTTTGTTGCTAGTAGAATTATTGATAGACCGTGTAGACCCTGTGATGTTTATGCTGTGGGGTTTGGAACTTTATTACCCACTGGGGAGTTAGTAGTATCCAGGAGGTGGGTCAGATCTTTGCCAGTGACAATGGAGGGCAGAGAGTTGTCAGTAGATTTGATAGAGTTAGTTATGATTGACTTCGACATGATTCTTGGTATGGACTGGTTAGTGAAGTATGGGGCAACCATTGATTGCAGAAGGAAGATGGTCACCTTTGAGCCTGAAGGTGAGGATCCTTTTGTGTTTGTTGGTACTGTGCATGGACCCCGCATACCTATGGTTTCTGTATTAAGAGCTAGAGATCTATTGCAAGGAGGTTGCATTGGATTCTTAGCCAGTGTGATTGACACCACTCAGGTCATGCCAGTGAGACCAGAATAGACCAGACTAGTCTGTGAATTTCTGGATGTGTTTCCAGAAGATTTGCCAGGATTGCCACCACACAGAGAGATTGAGTTCGTGATAGAACTGGCACCAGGGACGAAGCCAGTGTCTAGGGCACCTTACAGAATGGCCCCAGCTGAGTTGAAAGAATTAAAGGTACAGTTGCAAGAGCTGTTGGATTTGGGTTTTATCAGACCTAGTTTCTCATCTTGGGGTGCGCCAGTTCTGTTTGTAAAGAAGAAATATGGTTCTCTGAGAATGTGTATTGATTACAGGGAATTGAATAAGTTAAAAATCAAGAACAAGTATCCTTTGCCAAGGATAGATGATCTGTTTGATCAATTGCAAGGTAAAAAGGTATTCTCAAAGATCGACCTTCGTTCTGGTTATCATCAGTTGAGGGTCAAGGAGGGAGACATACCGAAGACTGCTTTTCGTACTAGGTATGGGCATTATGAGTTCTTAGTCATGTCTTTTGGATTGACTAATGCCCCAGCTGCTTTTATGGATCTGATGAACATAGTGTTCAAGGATTATTTGGACCAGTTTGTGATCGTCTTCATCGATAATATACTGGTTTATTCTCAGTCAAAGTCAGAGCATGAGCATCATCTGAGGTTGGTTCTACAAAGATTAAGGGAGCACAGATTGTTTGCAAAGTTCAAGAAATTTGAGTTCTGGTTATCTCAGGTATCTTTTCTTGGGCACATTGTCAGTAAGGAAGGGATTAAGGTAGATCCAGCAAAGATTGAGGCAGTCAGAGATTGGTCAAGGCCAAAGAATGCTTCTGAGGTTAGAAGTTTCCTTGGATTGGCAGGTTATTATAGGTGTTTCGTGAAAGGCTTCTGAAATTTCTAAATCATTGACTGAGCTGACACGTAAGAATCAGAAATTTGTGTGGTCAGACAAGTGTGAGAACAGCTTCCAGAAACTGAAGCAGAGGTTGATTACAGCTCTGATTCTGAGTCTTCCAACAGATCAAGAGAAGTTTGTGGTTTACTGTGATGCTTCTCATCAAGGTTTGGGTTGTGTTCTGACGCAGTCAGAGAAGGTAATTGCTTATGCCTCATGTCAGCTGAAGGAGTATGAACAGAGATATCTTACTCATGATTTAGAGTTGGCGGCTGTGGTATTTGCTTTAAAGGTTCGGAGGCATTACCTTTATGGGGAGAAGTGTGAGATCTATACAGACCACAAGAGTCTGAATACTTCTTCACGCAGAAGGATTTGAACATGAGACAAAGGCGTTGGCTGGAGTTAGTAAAAGATTATGACTGTGAGATCTTGTATCATCCAGGAAAGGCCAACGTGGTAGCTGATGCTTTAAGTCGGAAGGTTCTGGGGCAGATTTACAGTGCGAGGCTGATAGCCAGAGAGTTAGCAGATGATATGACCAGAGCTGGTATAGAGTTGTTTGTGGGCCAGTTGGCCAATATTACGCTACAGTCTACACTGATAGAGAGGATCAAGGAGGGCCAGTTGAGTGATCCACAGCTAATCAAGATCAGAGAGGATGTTTTGCCTGAAGCATCCAGAGATTATACAATGTCTTATTTGGGCTTGTTGAGATACAAGGATCAGATATGTGTTCTGTTAGACACTGCTATGAGGCGAGAGATTCTAGATGAATCTCATACTACACCTTACTCTTTGCATCTAGGCACCACGAAGATGTATTAGGATGTGAGATCATTGTATTGGTGGCCGGGGATGAAGAGGGATGTAGTGGAATATGTGGCTAAGTGCTTGACATGTCAACAGGTCAAGGTTGAGCATCAGATGCCGGCAGGGTTATTGCAACCTCTGGATATTCCAGAGTGGAAATGAGAGGACATCACGATGGATTTCGTGGTGGGGTTACCCAGGACTGTTGGTCAGCATGATTCTATTTGGGTTATAGTGGATCGATATACCAAGTCAACTCACTTCTTACCAGTGAGGACTACTTATACAGTTGACCTGTATGCAGATCTCTATGTGAGAGAGATCGTGCACCTCCATGGAGCGCCGAGGTCAATCGTGTCGGATCGGGACCCTACTTTTACTTCCAAGTTCTGGGGGAGTCTACAGAAAGCCATGGGAACATAGTTGAAATTCAGTACTTCTTATCATCCTCGGACAGATGGGCAATCTGAGAGGACGATCCAGATATTGGAAAACATGCTGCGAGCATGTGTGCTGGACTTTGGTGGATCCTGGAGTAAGTATCTACCTTTGATAGAGTTTTCCTACAACAACAGTGATCAGTCTACCATTGGAGTTGCACCTTATGAGATGCTATATAGTAGGAAGTGCAGATCTCCCATTCATTGGGATGAGACATGTGAAAGGAGATACTTGGGTCCTGAGGCAATTCAGAAGACCAGTGAGGCCATTGAGAAGATTAGAGCTCGAATGCTCACTTCTCAGAGTAGACAGAAAAGTTATGCAGATCCCAAGCGCAGGAACGTGGAGTTCCAAGTGGGAGACTATGTCTTCCTTAGAGTCTCGCCATGGAAAGGGGTGAGGAGGTTTGGGAAGAAGGGCAAGTTGAGCCCTAGGTTTGTAGGTCCATTGAGATCCTGAAGAGGATTGGTCAGGTGGCTTACAGGTTGGCCTTACCTCTGGCATTGTCGGTCGTGCATAACGTGTTTCATGTTTCAGCTCTTCGGAGGTATGTTTCTGATGTGACTCATGTTTTGAGCTATGAAGATCTGGAGCTTGAGGCAGATCTCTCCTATGAGGAATAGCCAGTCCAGATACTTGACAGGAAGGACAAGGTCCTCAGAAATTAGACAATACATTTGGTTAAGGTATTGTGGAGGAACAACAAGGTCGAGGAAGCGACCTGGGAGCTGGAGTTAGATATGTAGAGTCAGTATCCCGAGCTGTTCAGGTAAATTTCGAGGAAGAAATTTCTGTAAGGAGGGGATAGTTGTAATGCCCTGAAATCCCTAATGTGGTTTAATGGTTGGATTAGTAGACCGGGAGGGCCATAATTGATTTATTATGCCATTAAACTATTATATATGTTTATGTGAATTATATTACGATATCATGTTAAATGCATGCATGTGGGTTCACATTATTTGTATGCACAGGGGTATTTTGGTAATTTGGCCCGTTGAGGGCATAATTGTATATTTGTATGCATGTCGGTGACCTATTGTTGAGGCCACATTATAATGTGGATTTGTTCAAGCTATTCGGCATGAGACAATCTTTGAGTGCAAATTAGTGGTTTAGTCATAACGGGATTAAGTTCGAGGCTCAGGGTGAGTCTTGGGATATTTTGGTGATTAGAGCATTGCTGGGAATTAAAGGGTAACGGGATATGAATTATTGGTATTTAAGAATATCGAGAATAACGGTAATTGGAATGTGTTAATTATGATTAACAAAATAGGCGGGAAAAGACGGTTTTACCCTTGGGAGTCTTTAGAAACCTTTAAATGACCTAGGGGCAAAATAGTCATTTCACCCCTAAGATATATATCAATCCTTTAGACTATAGAAGCTTACCAAAACAGAGCTGCTAGTTTTCCTTCTCACGATCATCATCCTCCTCCTTTCTTCTTTTCAATTTTTGAAGCCCAATTTGAAGAACCAAGCTAGGAAATCAAAGTTTGGAGCTTAGGACTTTAGTTCATCCATTGAAGAGGACTCAAATCTAGCTTGAGGAAAGAAATCATCCATGAACTTAAGCTATACTCTGTTTTTCTTATGGTTTTTAGTCAAGAGAATTTGAAGTGGTTAGTTGGGAATTAATGGAAGTTTTTGAGTAAGTTTGCTTGGGTTTTGATGAGGGTGTGATATGGATGAAGTTTTGGGGGTTGAATTTGATGTTTGGATGATGTTTGGGATTGATTTGGAAGCTTAGATTTCAGGGGATGTCGCAAGGGAGAAGACCAAAAAAATTTCTAGTCTAGCAGTAGCGCCCCAGCGCCACTTCTGGCACCCCAACGCCACTTCTGGTGCCCCAGCGCTAGGCAGGGCAAGGAGCTGAGCCTCTCTGACTTGGGGCAGCACCCCATCGCTAGTCCACTTTCCAGCAAACCTATTTTTGGGGTTTTGGGTGACTTTGGGGGCTCGGGGGATGGTTCCACTACCTCGTTTGGGTGATTGGGAGTCCCAAGAGTGCGGGATTGATCTCGGGAGTGAGGTTTTAGATTGTGATCCTTTTATTGATTTACTTTATTAATCGATTCCAATTGGTTATGACTAGGTGACCGCTAAGGAACTAAAAGGCAGATCGTTCTCAAGGGTCATTCTTTTACTAATTCTCGCTCGAACCCGAGTAAGAAAACTGCACCCTATATATGACATGCGTGGTTATTATTGAGGCACGTTGAGTGATTAAATGTTGACATTGATTGCATATTAAATGCTTAGCAAATCTTTCTTACTTGTGTATGGCACTGACTAGTCAGAATCGGCATTGGTTGCATGTTACCGACCTAAGAGTCAGAAACGGCATAAGCGTCATGAACAGAGAGCCGATAAAAGATTAGATCTAATTGACACCGACATTGAATGACTCATATGGAGCATTAATGCTGGATCGACCCTAAGTTCGATGAAAATTATAAGCACTTGTCCAGTCTATGACTAGTTACTCAGAGCCAGGGCCTAAGGCCTAGGTGACTGTTTTGTCACATGGCTAAGGGAGCGGTACCCACAGTAGTGACTCTATGGTCATTCGGTAGGTTTATGCTGGTGACTATTTCACCAGATACCTATCTCATTTAAGCTAGTGAAATGATCACTTATTTGTAAAGGGTACGGAACCCACCTTAGTGACTTTTACAACTGTCACTCCTTTATTTTGGACTAAAAGTCCTGGATGATTATTATGATCATCGTTTGATATTATATACATGCAGTATTGAGTTTTCTTGTTGGGCTTTGGCTCATGGGTGCTATGTGGTGCAGGTACAGGGAAGGAAAAGCTCACCCAACCTTGAGTGGAGAGCTTAGGTGGCGATGTGTACATATGCGGCCGCTTGACCACCACGGCCAAGGAGTTTCTCAGAGGAACTAGAGGGTTGTCCCTATTTTTGCCGCTTAGGTCAGCGGGTTGTAAATTTTAAACTGTAATGACCATTTTGGATTGTAAATAACTTGTAAATGTTTTTCGGGCCCATGAACAATTTTATGTTTAAAATAAAATATATCCTTTCCTTTTGATTGGTTTTCCACCTTAACCTAATAATAACATCTAGAAGCACGTTTTTAACCAAAGTACTCGGTTAACGAGTTAAATCACGGTTCAACGTTCACCGTAACTGTCTTGGGGTAACCAAGGCATTACATCCATCATCTTGGTTACCAAGACTGGGTAGTCTCCCAAGGTTACAGGGAGTTCGATGGATCCCATACAGGCAATCCCTTCTCCTGAAATGTCGTACAACGTAGTTGCACAGGCTTTTAGGTCGCAAAGCGCGAGTCCCATCTTTTCTAAAGTGGCTTTGTAGAGGATATTTACCAAGCTCCCGTTATCAATCAGGACTCGGTGTACCCTCTTGTTCGCGAGCTGAAGGGTGATTAATAGGGGGTCATTATGGGGGAACTGGACATGAGACGCATCCTCTTCAGTAAAGGTTATGGGTTGCGTTTTAACCCTTTATTGTTTCAGAGCTCTAGATTCAGGTTCGTAGGGAGAATCGTCACTAGTTTTTAACTCATTGACATATCTTTTCTGGGCATTCTAGCCCGAGCCTGCGATGTGAGGTCCCCCAGAGATGGTTATAACACCCTCTCCATCAATCGGAGGGGGTCGCTCATCCTCCCGTGGTCGAGAGTTATTGTTTTGGGCAGGTGGTAATGCTGCTGCCCTTTGGCTGGTGGAAGCCTTGTTGGGGTTTCGGTTTCTTACATATTGCCTGAAATATTCCCTCGAGATCAATTCTTCGATCTCATCTTTCAACTGCTGACACTCATTGGTTGTATGTCTGATGTCTCGGTGGAATCTACAGTACTTGTTGGAGTCTCTTTTCGCCTTCTGGTTCCTCATGGGATCAAGTCGTCTAAAAGGGACCTGGTTTTCATTAGCCAGGTAGATATTCTCCCAAGACTCAATGAGCTCGGTATACACTTTGTAAACAGAGAAGTATCTTTCCCTTTTCTTCTTCTTTCCCATATCCGCCTCGGGGTTATTCCCTTCATTTTTCTTTCTCTTAGAAGGGTTGTCCCCAGGGGGTTTCGAAGTTGTAGGATCTACTGAGGTCGAGGCAGAGTTAGTGTTCGTTGTTGTAGTTACGGGTTGAGAGGTCATATTCAAAGCTGACCTCGCCTCCTCTACATTAACAAACCTCTGAGCTCTTCGATTGAACTCGGTTAAGGACCTTACAGGCTTTCTTTGCATATCTTCCCAGAGAGGACTTCTAGGCATTACTCCAACTCAAACAACCATTAAATGACCACTATCGTCAACATCATGAGCTCGAGCGACTTCCAAGTTAAACCTTGTGAGATAACCCTTCAGCGACTCATTTGGCTGCTGTCGGACATTGGTTAAGGCAAAAGCCTCAGGCCTAATGCTGACCATGGCTTTGAATTGTTCTTGAAATCTCTCGATAGTTTATCCCAAGAAGCAATCGAATGCCTTTTGTATTTTTCAAACCAATTTTTTGCTGGTCCCGTGAGAGAGGCTGGGAACAGCATACACCTGAGCTCGTAGCCCACATTACTGGCTCGCATGATCATGTTGAACGTGCTTAAGTGACTATATGGATATGAATTTCCATCGAATGGAGGGACATGGGGAATTCCAAATCCTTGAGGAAACGGGGTGCTGGAGATGTGTGGGGCAAAGGGCTCGAGTCCTCATCGAACTCTTCGTCCCGCTCCCGGTTGCATTTGTTCTGCAAGAGCCTGAATGCTCTTTCCAACTGCTCAATCCTTTCTTGGACTGGATCTATGGGAGGTCTAGCCTGAATTAGGGGAACTGGTTATCGTTGATTACAACTCCAGTTCCCCGCCTCGGCACAGGATGTTTGCACCCGTTGAGATGATCTCTCAGGTCTGGATTCGGGGGATTATCACGTCCCCAATTATGGTTTAAATGCTCCCGTAAGTCTGGGTGATCTCCTCGATTTCCAGCGTTCCTAGGCTCCAGGTTATATATACTCACGGATCTCGTGTCACCCAAACTCTCGCTGACATGGCTCGTTGCATGATTATTTCGAGATGGGTTTCCTGCTGGCCTCCTTGTCTCAATAGTTTGAGATCGAGACAATTGGCTCCTTGTGGGATGGGGACCCCTACGCTCCCTAGCAGTTTCATCATTCCCATATCTTCGCCCAGCTCGCCTTTCCCTATCGTGATCGACCGTTTGCGCATCTCTCCGAAATGGCGAGAGATGCCTTATTGGCGATGGTGGATGCCTTATTGGAGAATGTGGCTGTCGTCCATTACGGGGCCTAGAAGCCCTGAATTCGCACGATCAAGCTCTGACACATTCTGCGTAGCATCAGGATTTTGGGTCCGAGCCTCTGAGGGGGCTTGGTTATTCCCTACTCCTGCTGGTGCTTCTGTAGTTGGGTTGGCAGCACCTTCAACCCGATTACCTCTCCGAGGTCTTGGTTGGCAGGCTGTTATGCTGGCGGCGGAGGTTGCTCTGCTCTTCGAGTGGCTGCGTTTTTGAATGGTCGTCCCCGAGGCCTACGAGGTGGGACGTGAATGTCCTGTAGAGGCAGAGCCTGGGCATCTTGCGGAGGCGGGGCTCGAGCCGCCTGCGCTTCAGCAACTAGTCTGGCTAGCTCTTCGTTGCGTGTTTTAGCTTCTGCCAACTGCTTACGCAGTTGGCGATATTTGAGTTCCACAATCGGGACATATCTCTCTAGATTGTAGTACATGTCCTCGTCAACCCTGGGAGCAAGTGGTCCCCGAGAGTCGGATGAACCACTTCTTTCATCGGGATTAGGACTCACCATAGGCTGCTTTCCAGGGTACCGGGGGTACTCATCGATTTCCTCCTCAGGAATATTGGGATCATTTGCATCCATTGCTAATTCGAGAGGGACTTCTGACTAAACAAATTCATGCACAATTTAATGGCTAATGGACCTAAAACGGACATGTTTTAAAAATTTATACTCGCAAGCGCACGAATCGTATATGAAATATAGTGTTCGTGTAAGCACGAGATCAAACCCAAAGGAGTTGTCTAAAATAAAAAAGAAAACTATTTTAAACCAAAATTAATAAATTCTAACCTAGCTCCAAAGATTGATGAAAATTTGTAACAATAAGAATAAAATAAAAGACAATAATAAAGAAATTAAAGACAATATATAAACATAAATTAATAGTAGAAATCAAGATGGAAAAAGAAAGATTATTAAGATAATAGAATCCACAAAATATAAGTTCAATAATATTTAAAGTACATTGATTCTCAAGTTTTAGTAATAGTAGAAATTAATCAAACCATCACTTATTCAAATTAGATATTCTATTTTAGCACAAGTTTTTATAAAAATATAGGATCTATCTTCACTTTTTAAAATTATAATTTCAAAGCATTTAGTGTAAATCAATATAATGAAATAACAAATAAATAAATAAATATTATTTATAAGGCAAAACATAATATTTTTGTTCTAAGCATTGGATGTGTACAATTTAATGACACATCTTACACAAAGAATATTATGTTTTTGCACTAATGAAGAACAAAGTGTAAATATGTGCTAACAATAAAAAAAATACATGATATTTAAGATGAAATAAGATATTTGAAGAAGAAAAATCCATAAAATTTGTTGCACAAAATGGGAAATCAACATACAAAATAAATACTATCTAGTTACATATTGTTTCATCATCACCTTAATAATCTTAAAAAGATTAGAAACTCGTAACTAAAATAGCAAATACAAAGTAAAAATTACAAACATAAACAAGAAAATTTGGAGGAGAAACCCCCAAATTTTTCTTCTAAAAACTCATAGGAAAAATGATCAAAAAGAAGAAAAAGATGAAGAGACTTGAGAGGTTTTGAAAGTGTAGAATTTGTGGTATGGTAACCTCCTTTCCAAAATTAGCACACTAAACTCCCTTATTTATAGCAAAAAAAGGGTATTAAAATAATCAATTTAAATTAATTATAATATGGCAAATATGGGTAAATTGTAGGGTGTAATGATGATATTTTGGGGTAAAATGTGTAGAAAAGTTTGGGTAAAAATTAGTATTTTTGGACATAAGGGGACAAAGGGACAAAAAGATTTGTTGGGCTCAAAAATGCACAAAGGTAGCTGGTGGCAGGCTTGGCCTGGCGTGCCTGGGCTGGGGTGGTTCGTAGGCCCACGTGGCTTGCTGTTGGGTGTGGGGGAGCTGGTTACTGGAGTTGGCCGAATGGGTGAAGGAAGGCTGAGTGGAGTTGGCTGCTGAAGGAGATGGCTGGGCATGGAAGGGATGCATCAGGTGGAAGAAACTGTGGGCCTGGGTGCAGCTGAAGTGGGCCGCTGAAGGAAGGAGTGGCGCAGGCCCAGGGGGGCTGAGGCAGTTGGGCCTGGGCAGTGGCTGAACCATGGGCTTGGTTATGGCATTTTAAAAATGCCATTTTTTCTTTCTTTCTTTCTTTACTTTTCAAAAACCAAAAATTCCATAAATTCCCTACAAAATATAAAATAAATCATAATAAAATATTTTCAACTATAAAATAAATTAATTTAATTATTTGAAAATATCAATTATAACTTAATTTATATTTAACATTTAATTTCAATAATACAACATTTGTTTACCTCAAACTAAACAACAATAATTCAAATAATTAACTACAATATTTTACAACAAAATAACTATAAAAACACACAAAAATCTATAAAATCCAAATAAACCCAATAAATTCAAAATTACTTAAAACTTAATAAATCAATTAAAAACTCAAGAATGAAGCAACAATTAGCACATAAAAAGTGGTAAAATAACTCTATTTTGTAGAGTTATCACACCCCCAAACTTAATATTTTGCTAGTCCTCGAGCAAAAGAAAAATTAAAAACACACTTTTTTTTCAATTGGTGATGTCAAATGTTTAACTCAAAAATTATTCAATGGAAATAGTTCAAAGAAAATCACAAATAAAAGTAAAGCTTATGTAATTAATTTGAAAAGTTAAAATTGTTTACAAAATAGATACTTAACATACAAACACCAAAACATCAAATCATCATGTGAACATTTAGACAAGCTTATGCAAACAAAAATAAATTAAATCTCAAGAGATAATCAAGCAAATTCTATGATTTTTCAAAAAAAAAAAAAAATAGAGATTTAAAGAATTTAATGTTTAAATAAACTTTGCCCAAATATCACAATAATTCATATAGAATAGAAAAGTGTCATATTATGACAAATATATATATTTAAACAAAACTAACTTTAAAAATTAAAAATAAAGCTTAATAATTATTTATATTTTTCTAAGAACTAAGAACAATTTCAATCATAATTCTTATCATTAGAAAATGAAAATCACCAATATTTTTTTTCAAACAAAACAAAGAAAATAATTTTTATATAACAAATGAAAATCACATAAAAACAAAAAGAAAAACAAATAAAGAAAATAATTTTTTTTTTGAATTTTACAACAAATGAAAAACATGCAAAAACACAAAGAAAACACACATACACACTACCCCCAAACTTAAATGAAACATTGTCCTCAATGTTTAATAAAAATGGAAAAAATTAATCACTACTCCATTTGATGAATGCTTCCTTGATTTGGCTCTTTTGTTTTCTTCTCCTCTTTTCTTTTTGGGTAAGAAGTTTCCTTCAAGCTTTTTGGAATTTGAAAAACATGAAACAAAAGCATACAACAAAAGTGAAATATAAAATGAAACATTAAAGTATGGGTTGCCTCCCACAAAGCGCTTTAGTTTATATTCTTTAGCTCGACTATAATTTTTTTCTTTCAACCTACACCCAATCGATGGTGTAAAATTTTATCAGTAGAGTGAGTTATGACTTTGATGCAAATGCCATAAATAATAATTGATAACATCACACCTACAAGAAAGTTAGAAATATGCAATTTTAAGGGAGTATCAATAAAATAAGAAAATTGCATATCTATATTAGACTCATTTTCATTTTGAGTAAATATACAAATTTGTTCATTCATGGGCTCTTGAGATATAATTATATCTTTTTCATTTTCCTCATGAGCCTCAAAAATTATTTCATCCAACTCTTTTGTTTCATTAGAGGGTTGGATGCATATTACAAGTTCTTCAACAACTTCATTCTCCTTTTCATTTTCACTATTTGGATTGAGAATGTGTTGGTTGGGGTAAACTTGTTTTTCCGACTCTATAACAGTTGCAAGTTGTTCAACTATTGTCTCAATTTTTGAGATTGACTGAGACTGGGCTAGTAAGATTTGGTAGGTTGATTGCATGAACTGTTGTAGGGTATCCTCTAAAGATGGACTCGTTGCTTGTTGAATGGGATATGATAGGTCGGATTGGGCATGACTTGGATTAGGCATGTTGAATTCATGCCCTTGATTCATTGGAGATTGGGTATGGCTCCATAAAAAATTTGGATTATAGATGGGGGTAAAATGGATATCAAAGGATTCATGCATATCATACATATCATTAGTTTCTCCATAATTTAAATTTGATTGCTCATAATAGTTGTACTCAGAATTCCAACTATAATTAAAATGATCCATTTCAAAAGATTTTTTTTTTTAAATTATAACAGAAATTAAGAAGAGTACTAAACACACAAAAAAATTTTAAAAAAAATTAAGATAACATAAACAATATTAAAATATGAAAACAAGAGCTAGGACAAGATTTAAGTTTTTCTTTTCTTTTCAAGTATATATATATATATATTTTAAGTTTTCTTTTCAAGTATTTTTCTTTTCACAATAATATGATAAACGACAACGAAGAATAAGGTAAAATTAAATAAGATTATCAAAAATTAGGCAAGAGTAGGGAGGCATAGCATGTCATCAACCATAAAAAAATTAAGGTAAAAATTAGGAGGCACAAGTGCCATCAACTAAAACATAAAATAAAATACTAGGAGGCAAAATTGTCATCAACTAGTAACTTGCAAAAATAAAATAAAAACTACAACAAAATAAATAAAGAAAATTACAACAAAGGTTAGGAGGCACAAGTGCCGTCAACTAACAAACAAATACAAGGAATAAAACTATAACAAAATTAGGAGGCACAAGTGCCATCGACTATAAAAATTAAAAAGATAGATAGGAGGCACAAGTGCCGTCAACTAAAAAAAACAATAAATATAAATATGTAAGTAAGTTTTTTTATGGGTGGTAGAACCATCCCAAATTTTCTTTTTATCTTTTTTTTTAGTTTTATATAAATAAATATTTTTTTTATATTTTTGTATATATAGTTTTTTTTCTTTTTTTTAAGTGTAAAAAATTAAAATAATTAGTTGAAGAATTCACTAACCTTGAGATAAATTTTGTTTCTTTTCTTGCAACTCCCCGGCAACGGCGCCAAAAACTTGATGGACCTAAAATGAGCATGTTTTAAAAATTTATACTCGCAAGCACACAATTGTATGTGAAATATAGTGTTTGTGTAAGCACGAGATCGAACCCAAAGGAGTTATCTAAAATCAAAAAAAGAAAACTATTTTAAACCAAAATTAATAAATTCTAACCTAGCTCCAAAGATTGATGAAAATTTGTAACAATAAAAATAAAATGAAAGACAATAATAAAGAAATTAAAGACAATATATAAACATAAATTAATAGTAGAAATCAAGATGGTAAAAGAAAGATTATTAAGATAATAAAATCCACAAAATATAAGTTCAATGATATTTAAAAGTACATTGATTCCCAAGTTTTAGTAATAGTAGAAATTAATCAAACCATCACTTATTCAAATTAGATATTCTATTTTAGCACAAGTTTTTATAAAAATATAGGATCTATCTTCACTTTGTAAAATTATAATTTCAAAGCATTTAGTGTAAATCAATATAATGAAATAACAAATAAATAAATGAACATTATTTATAAGGCAAAACATAATATTTTTGTTCTAAGCATTGGATGTGTACAATTTAATGACACATCTTACACAAAGAATATTATGTTTTTGCACTAATGAAGAACAAAGTGTAAATATGTGCTAACAATAAAAAATACATGATATTTAAGATGAAATAAGATATTTGAAGAAGAAAAATCCATAAAATTTGTTGCACAAAATGGGAAATCAACATACAAAATAAATACTATCTAGTTACATATTGTTTCATCATCACCTTAATAATCTTAAAAAGATTAGAAACTCGTAACTAAAATAGCAAATACAAAGTAAAAATTACAAACATAAACAAGAAAATTTGGAGGAGAAACCCCCAAATTTTTCTTCTAAAAACTCATAGGAAAAATGATCAAAAAGAAGAAAAAGATGAAGAGAATTGAGAGGTTTTGAAAGTGTAGAATTTGTGGTATGGTAACCTCCTTTCCAAAATTAGCACACTAAACTCCCTTATTTATAGCAAAAAAAGGGTATTAAAATAATCAATTTAAATTAATTAAATTGATTAAATTAATTGAATTAATTATAATATGACAAATAGGGGTAAATTGTAGGGTGTAATGATGATATTTTGGGGGTAAAATGTGTAGAAAAGTTTGGGTAAAAATTGGTATTTTTAGACATAAGGGGACAAAGGGACAAAAGGATTTGTTGGGCTCAAAAATGCACAAAGGTGGCTAGTGGCAGGCTTGGCCTGGCGTGCCTGGGCTGGGGTGGTTCGTAGGCCCACGTGGCTTGCTGTTGCGTGTGGGGGAGCTGGTTACTGGAGTTGGCCGAATGGGTGAAGGAAGGCTGAGTGGAGTTGGCTGCTGAAGGAGATGGCTGGGCATGGAAGGGGTGCATCAGGTGGAAGAAACTGTGGGCCTGAGTGCAGCTGAAGTGGGCCGCTAAAGGAAGGAGTGGCGTGGGCCCAGGGGGCTAAGGCAGTTGGGCCTGGGCAGTGGCTGAAGCATGGGCTTGGTTATGACATTTTAAAAATGCCATTTTTTCTTTCTTTCTTTCTTTACTTTTCAAAGCCCAAAAATTCCATAAATTCCCTACAAAATATAAAATAAATCATAATAAAATATTTTCAACTATAAAATAAATTAATTTAATTATTTGAAAATATCAATTATAACTTAATTTATATTTAATATTTAATTTCAATAATACAACATTTGTTTACCTCAAACTAAACAACAATAATTCAAATAATTAACTACAACATTTTACAACAAAATAACTATAAAAACACACAAAAATCTATAAAATCCAAATAAACCCAATAAATTCAAAATTACTTAAAAACTTAATAAATCAATTAAAAACTCAAGAATGAAGCAACAATTAACATATAAAAAGTGGTAAAATAAATCTATTTTGTAGAGTTATCAATGACTCTCAATGAAAGCACCAAACTGTTGATGTTGTTTTTCGTCAACTTGAAAAGGAGAGCAATTAAACAAGAAAAATATTAGAGAAAATGAAAGAAGATGAATACAAGAGATTTTTACGTGGTTCAGCAGTTAAATCTGCCTAGTCCACGATTCGGTGTTAGTAGCACTTGGGAGTTTTCTGGAAACTTTTTAGAGAATAGTTGCCCAGAGTTTTCTCTCAAGAAATCAGTCTTCGGTCCCTTACAAATGGAGTTTCCTTCTCTATTTATAGATAATGTTACAGAATTCATTCCCACATATTTTGGGAAGATATTATGGGAATAAAATAACATAATGCTATTTAATGCATTATTTCCTACGTACATGGAAACGTCCCATAAAATGTGGGATCAGATAACAACTCAGATAATATCCCTTAAACATTGGGATTGCACAACAATAAATATGTTCACATGTAACTGATTAATTCAGATACAGGATTCATTACATCTCTGAGACTATCAGTTGATCACGAGCTCATTGCCTAACTTCGTCTATGTACAAAACAAGTAACCATTGATGATGTCACCACATTCGAACTCACACATCCCGAGCTCGAACCATTTCGGAAGGCAAGGGATGGTTCAAGGATATATTCCAGTGTCAAACCATGCTATTTGCAAGCTCAGAGCATATTCGAGGCTACACATCCTTGAGCTTTTCGAGGTCGTTATTTATAGCAAAGCAGTCCGACTGAAGGATCACATGATGACCGTGTATATTTCGAGCTTACACCTAACGAGCCTAGATTTCGGGATCATAACCTCATGTTCGAAATCTGGGTGTAACAATTATGTTCCTAAGTTTACTACTTACTCCATCCCGTTTGAACCCCGTGCAGATGTTTTCAATGATACACAGACAGTCGTACCGTACAGAAGACCTCCACCAATGAGGAAGAATGTTAACAGACGGGATATGACTAAGCTCTGTTGGTTTCACAATGATTATGGTCATGAAACCAATGAATGTAACCACATGAAGGAAGAGATAGAATTCCTCATTCGACAGAACAATGCCCATCTGAAGAGGTATGTACAATCTACTGTCGACCAACATCCTTAGCAACAATCCCCGCAACAGTATAAAGGTAATCAACCTCTCTTACCACCCCTAGTCACTGGCCGGCTACATATGATCTATGGAGGACCACATTTGGCCGGTAATATCGACAAGGCATGAGAAAAATATGCTCGTTCCCTTAGATATGAGCAGGACAATGATGTACTGGCTATCCAGGAGCGTACTCCTAAGCAGCCTCGCTATGAGTGTGAGCCCATCATATTCAATGAGGATGAAATTGGTCATGTGTGTCATCCGCATAATGACCCTTTGGTTGTGGAAGTCCAGATTGCCAACATGATTGTGACCCGAACAATGATTGACCATGGGTCATCCGCCAACATCCTGTTCAAGAATACCCTGGAGCGAATGAATTTGAGCATCAAAGATCTAGAGCCATGCGAGCAGCTACTGTACGGGTTCACAGGAAGCGGCATGGCCCCAGCAGGAAGCATAAGGCTACCTTTAACGGTGGGGGCAGCACCTAAGTGCAACACTGTCATGGCATTGTTTGCCGTAATCGACATCCCTTCTCCATATAATGCCATGATAGGCCGACCAACCTTGTATGACCTCCAAGCAGTAACTTCAATCTTCCATCTACTCGTCAAGTTTCCAACTCAGGCAGGTATCAGATGTCTCAAAGGGAATCAACTGGTAGCTAGGGAGTGCTATAACTCTTCAGTGAAAAAAGCAGAAAAGGCAGTCTCCACCGCACAACCTACATGTCCCACTAACCAGAAATAGGATGCAGCCCAAAACGAGGGGAGGAGATATTGATACAGGAGTAGGCCCAGTCAAAGAATTAGAAGAAGTCCCTCTTGACCCAGAATACCCGACCAGGGTTGTGAAGGTGGGGAAAGGGCTGTCCGGGGACATAAGATCCACTTTGATCCAGTTCCTTCGTGACAACCAAGACATTTTCACCTGGTCCCATGAGGATATGGTTGGGATCTGGCCAATAGTTATAAGCCATGCCCTTAATATTAATACCAACCACTTCAAGCCCGTACAAGAGAAGAGGAGGTTACTTGATAAAGATAAGGCTAAGGCGTTGAAGGAGGAAGTGGAGAGACTTCGGAATAACAATTTCATTAAGGAAGCTTTCTACTCGGTATGGGTGTCCAACCCCGTATTGGTACCAAAACCTAATGGCAAATGGAAGGCATGCATAGACTTCACAGACTTAAATAAACCATACCCAAAAGGCTGCTTCCCACTTCCAAGAATTGACCAGCTGGTGGATGCTACAGCCAGTCATAAGATTTTAATGTATATGGATGCCTACTCGGGACACAACCAAATCAACATGCATCTATTATGCTCCGACTAATTCTAAGACCTCGGACCATTAAAACTACTAAGCATAACTACTATTTTGGAATACATACATAGGATAATAGAACTTTATTACAAAAATAAAAAATACGGGATCCCATTGTTATAAAAAAAAAAAACCTTTATTTACTTGTTCAAATACTAGATGCGGAAAAATAAATACATAAATTAGAAAGACTCAAAATATAAACCTCATCCTCGATCTTTTCTAGCAGTCCATCCATTCAGTCCTCTCCCAATACACATGCCAAAGCAGCCATGAATCCATCCCGCCTTCCAAGCTTATTTTCCTGCACCATCTAAAATAAAAAGGAATGAGCCTAATGCCCAACAAGGAAAATCTACTAAAATATATCATAAATCATAAGACTAAAAACATATGATGTAAAAACGTAAATCATAAAAACATAGGACTACAATATTAATGACTATTAACTCATTACTGTAGTATGTGATAGGAACCATCTAGGTCCTCTTGCTACTATTCGAGGTAGGCTTAAACACAATATAGTATATGATAAATCATCTGGGTCCTCTTGCTACTATTCGAGGTAGGTTAAATCATAACTATAGTCTACGATAATGATAAAAAAAATCTTGGGATTTGCTTATTTTCTATCTAGGCAACTATATTTCCCAAGTGACTACAACATAAAGCATATACATATATATACATACATACACATAGCATATAAACATAATCATAACACATAAAATCTAACCTATTTTTCTTACCAAAAAACCAGGATATTGGAGACAAGAACGGGATGGAAAACTCCTAAAATCAAATAGTAAGATCCATAAGTTTTCTAAAGAAATGGAGATGAAAAAAATATCTAAACCATCAAGATAGTAACTTATTGAAAACCTTAAGTTTCAAGAAACTCAAATACCTAACCAAAAGCCATAATAACAAGTTAGGGTCTAGAAAAAAAATGAAAGAATAAAAAGAACTATAATGAATTAAACTTGAGGATAAGAATACCTTGGATAGACTAGAACTTTTATCTACACCTCAATACCGAAACGTCACTCTATCTTACTTCCCAAGTGTTTAGAAAAGCTTATATTGGAAAGCTTTTAATCCCAAAACCCTAGTGTTTTCTCTCTAGAATAAACTTAGCAGCTTGGCGGCTCTAAAGAATGCTTGTATGATGAATGAAATGGCTGAGTGCAAGGTCCTATTTATAGAGTTCAAGGAGTGAAACTAACCAATTTTCAAAAGAATAAATGAATGAATAATAATTGAATAAATTTGAATTTTCTGTTCAACAGATGCCCAAAACTCAGTCAAAAACGTTCAAGAGCAATTCTAAGTTGTTGAGGGCTATTTCTAATTCGATTTCCACAAAGTTTCAAAAATACCATAAAGGGTCGATATATCGCCCCCTATAGGCGATATATCGCTTACCCCTATGTCCTGAGCCTTCGTGGTTTCGTTCGTGCGAAGTCGACGTGTTTATAATATCAACCTTAGGCGATATATCGGCCCCTATAGCTGCGATATATCGGCATACGCTGATATTTTAAACACATTTTGGCACACTTTCAGCACACTTGAAGTTTGTTTAAACAACTTTGGCTGAGTAAAACATGATCCTAATAGATGCGGGAAGGTTCTAGACCTTCTAGATCTATCCTTTATTAATTTATTCATCTAAAATGTTTAAATCCTTAATAAACATGCATGTGACAAGTGTCACGCTCTTAATCATTCTATCTAAACCTTAGGTTATAATAAATAATATTTCTAGGATCAGCTATATTAATCAAACCTTATGTTAAAATTAATATTTCTAAACTATATGTTAAACTTGTAAAATCCATAACTATTTCTATGAGTTTCCAACTAAATCCTGGCTTGAACCAATAACCACGAACTAACATACTAAGCTACTACTACTACTACTATTATCTAACTAACTAAAATTCTGAGACACTACAATTCTCCCTTACTTAAAAGAATTTCATCCCCGAAATTTACTTACCAAACAATTCTGGATACTGTGCTCGGATGTCTCCCTCCAACTCCCACGTTGCCTCCCGTTTTGTACTATTACTCCACAGGACCTTGACTATCAGAATACTCTTAGACCGTAATTCCTTCATCCCCTTCTCTAGGATGATAACCGATCGTTGCTCACAATTCAGGTCTTTCTGAAGTGCTAACGTATCGTACTTGAGAACATGTAATGGGTCTGACACATTTCTACACAGCATCGAGATGTGAAACACATTGTGTCTATCTGCTAGAGCTGGCAGTAGGGCTAATCTATATGCTACTTGTCCCACCTTGTCCAATATCTCAAAACGACCTATAAACTGGGGACTAAGTTTGCCTTTCTTCCTAAATCGCTTTACTCCCTTCATAGAAGACATTCTTAAGAAGACTTGATCTCCGACTTTAAATTCCACATCTCGTCGTGGCATCCTCATAACTCTTTTGTCGACCCTGAGCAGCGAGCATATGCTTTCTAATCAGCTCCACTGCGTCTTGAGCCTCTCTAACAACCTTGGGTCCAAGAAGTTGTCTTTCTCCTACCTCGTCCCAATGTAACAGCGATCGACACTTCCTTCCATAAAGTAACTCATAGGGTGCCATACCAATCATTGCCTGGTAGCTATTATTGTAGGAGAACTCTATAAGTGGCAAATACTTACTCCATGATCCTCCGAAGTCTAGTACACAAGCGCACAACATATCTTCTAAAATTTGTATGGTACGCTCAGACTGACCGTCAATTTAAGGATGAAATGTCGTACTGAGACTTTGCTTGGTACACATGGCTTGCTACAAGCTTCCCCAAAATCTCGATGTAAACACTGATCCCCTATCGGATACTACAGTCTTAGGGATTCCATGCAGTCGTACTATTTCTTGAACATAAATGTCTGTGTACTAATCAGCAGTGTACGTAGTCTTGATAGGTAGGAAGTGAGCTAACTTGGTGAGTCTATGTACCACAACCCAAGCCGAGTTGTGTTGCTTATTTGTTCATGGTAATCCTGTCACGAAGTCCATGGCTATGTCTTCCCACTTCCATTTCGGAATACTAAGTGGTTGCAATAAACTTGTGGGTCGTTGATGTTCCGCCTTCACTTGCTGGCATATAAGGCATTTGGACGCATATTCTGCTACGTCTTTCTTCATTCCTGACCACCAATATAGTGCTTTAAGGTCACGAGTCATCTTGGTCGACCCCGAGTGAACTGAGTATGGGGTAGTGTGTGCCTCTTCTAAAATCTTCATCCTAATTCCATGGTCATTTGGCACGCATACCCCACCCTTATATCTCAAGAACCCCTGTCCTGACATAGAGAAATATGTGGTCTTGCCTTCTTTGACTGCAACCATACTAACGTGTCATCATGCCCTTGTCCGATCCGTATATCTTCTAATAGACTTGACTGGATGGACAAGTTAGCTAGTTGACCCATGACTACTTCTATTCTGGCATTAATTAGCTCTTGCTGTAGTGGTTTTTCAAGTCCAGATAATGCTACTAGATTTTTGTTACTCTTCCGACTTAACGCATCTGCAACTACATTCGTTTTTCTTGGGTGGTATAGGATTTCGCAGTCATAATCCTTTACTAGTTCTAACCACATGCGCTTCCTCATGTTGAGCTCCTTCTAGGTGAAGAAATATTTTAAGCTCTTATGGTCCGTATAAATCTCACACTGTTCTCCATAAAGATAGTGGCGCCAGATTTTCAATGCGAAGACCACCGCTGCCAACTCATATCATGTGTTGGATAACATTGCTCATATTCCTTCAGTTGCCTTGAGGCGTAGGCTATCACTTTATCATTTTGCATCAGCACACAACCCAAACCTTGCTTTGACGCATCACAATATACTACAAACTTGTTGTTGGGTGTTGGTACACAAAGTACTAGTGCTGAGCATAGTTTATCTTTGAGCAACTGGAAGCTTTCTTGACATTTATCCGTCCAGTTGAACTTTTGTTGTTTTCGGGTCAGGTTGGTAAGTGGAGTGGCTATCTTAGAAAAACCTTATACAAATCTCTGATAATAGCCTGCTAGCCCGAGAAAACTTCTAACCTTTGACGCATTCTTAGGTCTTGGCCAATACTTCACAACCTCTACCTTAGCTGGGTCTACAATAACTGCGTCTTTGGATACTATATGGTCGAGGAACGCTACTTGCGATTGCCAAAATTCATATTTCTTGAACTTGGCATAAAGTTGATGCTCCTTTAGTCACAACATGGTCAATCTTAAATATTCTTCGTGCTCGACTTTGTTCTTGGAGTACACCAAAATATCATCAATGAACACTAAGATGAATTTGTGCAAGTAATTCGTGAAGATCTGATTCATTAAGTCCATAAATACAGCTGGAGCAATGGTAAGACCAAAAGACATAACTAGAAACTTGTAATGTCCATATCGAGTTCTAAAAGGTGTCTTTGGTATATCCTCTTCCCGTACCTTGAGTTGGTCATAACCGAACCGTAGATCAATGTTTGAAAATACGGTCGTTCCTCGGAGTTGATCAAATAAATCATCGATCCGGGGTAGCGGGTACTTGTCTTAATTTTCACCTTGTTCAGCTCGCGGTAATCGATACACATCTGCATGCTTCCATCCTTCTTGTAGAGTCCAAGAACTTTACTTAGCTAAGATAGATAGTAGTATGATAGTATGTATAGTATTATCATTGTTACTGTGGATTTTTGGTTCAGACCGGGAATTATTTGGACACTCATAGTAGTACTTATAGATTTTCTAAGTTTAATCTATAGTTTAAGAATATTAAGTTAACCTAAGGTTTGATTAATGTGACTGATATTAAGGAGTATATTTATTATACTATAAGGTTTAGATATCAACCAATAGGATTTTAAGCACATGTTATGAATGGTAATTAATGATTAAGTATTTTTTAGGATTAAATTAAATAAGGGTAAAGTTTGAATGTTATAGGGTCAGTCAGCAGCCTTGAGTACGTTGAGGGCTTAGTCAAGGCTGTTTACTCCATTCAAACTTAGCTAAAAATGTGTAATTTCGTGTTTAAATATTCAGCATGTGCCGATATATCGCAGCTATAGGGGGCGATATGTCGCAGCACGTAGATACGAAAAACACGAAACGATGCACGATCGCCTCGGGCATACTGGCCCAGGCGATATATCGCCTACAGGGGGCGATATATCGCCTCCTTCAGCATATGTTCAATTTTTTTTGAATTCTTTTCCTTTCAGCCATTCAACCTCTTGATAAGTCCAGCATCTTTTTGAACGAGTCTTCAGCCTCTGCTGAACGATTATTCAAATATTTTTCACCTAAAAAGCTATTATTTTTATTCAAGTAAAATTAAGATCCTTTCATTTCCAAACTCTATAAATAGGACCTAGTACCCAGCCATTATTCACCTTTTGCTCTAAGTTCAGAAGCTGCTAGTGCTAAGTGAGTGTGAGAGTGTAAACACCTGGTTTGGGAAATCATAAGCTTATCAAACACTTTGGGAAGTGAGGTTCTATAGTATTTCGGTTGAGGTAACCAAAACTCTAGTTCATTTCTGTGTTATGTTATTTTCTTTCTCTTAGTCTTCTACTCAGTCCCCTAATCTCATTCTTATTTTGGTTAGGGAATCCAAGTTCTTAAGCACATAAGTTGTGGTAAGCATATTTCTCAATGGTTTAGTCTTCCTATTCATTTTCATTTCTTCTTCTTCATAAGACTCACTCTTTCTCATATGGTTTTAGGAGTGTTCCAAAAGTCCCAACTCAGTCCATCATATCCCGGTAACTTTGGTAAGGAAAATAGGCTAGAATCAATATGTTATATGCTTATGTTATCTTATGTTTTATGTTGTTAAATGTGTTATGATATGTATGCATGTATGTTTGTAGGCTTGGGCATATGACCCATATGACTAACAAGACCCCAAATGGGTTATGGGCATATGACCTACTTAGCTAGTAGGACCCCACTAATCCCATGGGCATATGCTTGTTTAGTCTATGGGACCCCAAGTAATAATGGCCATTATAATAAGTGTATGTATTAAGTGTTATGATATGTCTTTACGTTTATTATGAAATTTATGTGTATGACTATGTGTTAGATTTTCCTTACTGGGCATTAGGCTCATTCCTTTCTGTTTTATGTGCAGGAAAATAAGCTTTAGAGGCGGTAAGATTCGTGTCGCTTAGAGGATGTGTATCGATGGTGAATGGAGTCAAGGGGGCCGAGCGTTATTCGATTCGAGGATGTAGTCTTGTTTATGTTTTTATGGTTTTAGATGTATTTTTCCGCATTTTCTATGTAACTCTTTTTACTTTAAGTTATTTTTGTTTTAAAGACAATGGGTACCCATATCCTACTTATTTTTATGAAAGTAACCTTTGTTTCTACAAGTTTATAATAAATTATGGTATTTTCGCAAATGTATGTTTTAGTAAGAATTTGTATGTATAGTTCGATAATGGTCCAAGAGTCTAGATTAGTGGGTCATTACACTTCTTCTTCACAAATAAAACCGGTGCTCCCCATGGTGAATGGCTTGGTCTGATGAAACCCAAGTCTAAGAGTTCTTGCAACTGTGTTTTCAATTCCTTGAGTTCGGTTGGTGCCATCCGATATGGTGCCTTTGAGATAGGCTCGATTCCCAGTACTAGTTCGATTGTGAAGTCAATTTCCCGAGTAAGCAGTAACCCTGGTAAGTCGTCAGGAAATATCTCTGGAAATTCCTTTATAATGCGGACGTCTCCAACCTTTAATGGTATTTCTTGTGCCACATTTGTGACGCTTGCTAAGAATGTGTGACATCCTTTCTCTATCATCTTTTGAGCTTTGAGAGATGAGATAAGCGGTGTCCGTAGTCTTGAAACCTTTCCCATGAAACATAGTTTCTGGCTGTCAAGAGTTTCGAACATCACTTGCTTACGTCGACAGTCGATGGTTGCGCCATGCCTTGTTAGCCAATCCATGCCCGGTATTACGTCGAAGTCCTTGATCTCTAGCTCTATTAGGTCTCCTTCTAGTTCCGTGTCCTCAATTTTTATCGGTACTCCTCGTACTATTCATAATGATAGGACTACTTCGCCCGAAGGCAGTTCTGTAACAAACGTAGTTCTAAATATTTCACAAGGTTTGTATAATTTTTCAATCATTCCTAATGAGATATACGAGTGTGTTGCTCCCGAATTAAACAATACTGAACACATATTATCGAGGATCGGAAGCTGACCTGTGACCACTTTGTTACTAGCTTCGGCTTCTCCTTGGGTCAAGGCAAAGACTCTAGCTGGAACCATCTTGTTGTCCATCTTTTAATCCTGTTTGAGCTGCAAACACTCCTTTTTCTGATGACTTTCCTAGCCATAATTGAAACAACCTTTGGTATTTGCACGACACTCCCCAGGATGTCTTTTCTGGCACTTGGAGAATTGAGGGTATTCCACATAACCCAACCTATTATTACCATTGTTAGTCCGTGCTCTTTTGTCACCATCGACTTGCTTATTATCAAGATGCTTTCTTTTCTGCCCATTATTGTTGTGATGGTGGTTGTTGTTGTTTCTACCATTTTGAGTCTGATTTTGCTGCTTGGGTTCATACTTGCTTGCCTCCTCCTTACTAACATTTGCTTGGAGCATTTCCACCTCTATAGTTGTTTCTAGGACATCGGCGTAAGAAGTGGTTCCAGGATTTGCAAGCTTGACTCCTAACTCAATCTTGGGTCTGAGTCCCCTGGTGAACTTGGTTACCCTTAAGAAATCAGTTGGGACCAACTCTGGTGCAAACTTGGCTAGACGATCAAATTGTCAAGTGTACTCGACTACTATCAAATTGCCCTGCTTCAGATTGGAAAACTCTTCCACCCTCGTAGCGATAACTGTTGAGTTATAGTACTTTTTTTGAAACTGCTCCACAAATGTAGCCCAAGTCATGGTGGCGACATCATGAGTTTGCTGTACTAAATCCCACCAGATTCTAGCATCATTTTCAGAAGAGAAGAAACGCAGGATATGCGATCTACGTTGCCAAGGTTCATGTGTGCTAGAATCAGCTCTACATTCCTGAGCCATTCTTCTGCCTCGAAGGGGTCGATTGTCCCTTCAAAGTTTGGAGCATGTTGCTTACAGAAACGCTCGTAGACTGGCTCTATGTGCTGAGCTGGATAAGGCGCATAGTTCACCATCAGCCATCCCCCATATGGTTATCCTACTTGCTGGGGTGCTTGAGTCGCTAACTGAGGCTGCGGCTGAGGCTGTTGTCGTTGTTGCTGCAGTAGTTCTTCCACTTGTTTTTGTAACCGGATAATCTCAGCGGTGTTGTCAACTAGTGGTGGTGCATTTCTATTAGCAGTAGCAGTAGTAGCATGCGCTCCCCTTCTTTGGACTGGAGGGACTTTGTTAGTCTCGTTGGCGGTGCTGGAGGCATTGTCGTTCGCGCATGCAGATCTTCGTAGCGATATCTTCAGCAAAGTTCTAACATTTGAGGAAACACATTAGAACTTACCCTAATAGGTTCTAAGGCAAAACTTAGTCTAAGCAAACATAACTTAGACCTATAAGTTTTGGTTTCTTATGAAAAATTATGTAAGCCTTCTTTATAATTAGGGTGTGTTTCTATACTTAGAATATTAAGCCATATTTATTATTTTCTAAGTCTATTTCTAACCACCCTATATGACTTAATTCTCAGGCTCAAAACTCGTCGTTGTTCCAAAGTTAACCATATTGAGGGAGGGTTGGGATCAGTAAAATCGTTCCCGCTACTATGGCCCCCTAAACTCTCAATACAGAACTCAGTCCATTGATTTGTATCCACCCTCACCGAACTCAATCATTATTTATTGAATTTATTATGATTGTAAAAAAAATCAAACTCATACATGCCATTCAAAAATAACAACTTTATTCATTTGGAAAAAAAAAATTTCACTAATTATAATCACAAATTCAAAATAAATAAAGAAACTATACTAAAAATAACTAGGGTAAATATCTAAAAATCATGATCTTCTACATCTGACCCTTCATCTAACATATCATCATCTATTTCTTCACAATCACCATTATCATGAGCCTCAAAACTACCTCGGGGAATATTCATTAGGATATTATGCTTTTATTCATTACTCAAACCTATAGGTAAACCTAAGTGTGAGAAAATAATATCTCATGGCTACCGGTAAATCATCTTCATCATCCATAGTCTCCCATAATTCTTCCAATTTTGAAACCACAGAAGGAAAAACATTAAAAAGCCTAATTACTAAGACATATTGTTCCATGACTCTCATCATAATTTGCTTAGTGGTTTGAAGGTGAACTATCTCCTTGTGAAATAGGATCAATCTTTGAGTGATTCTTTCTAGCACTCCTATTGTATCCCTTGGTTCTCTAATCCTTTTCAATTCCTTAATGGCTCAAATATCATGTGTAACGCCCTGGATAACCAAGACTGTTACATTGTGTGTTTAAAATAGTGCAAGACTTGCTAATCAAGTCATTTAAACAAAGTGTGAATTCAATGTCATCAACAGATTAGGAATAAAAGATTTTGGTCACAAACAGGCTATTTTCATTAAAAAAAATGACAGTTTAATACATGGAAACTCAAAACAGGATTCAGACGTCTTAGTTACAACAAATTCCAAGAGTTACAAATAATTCAAGCCACTCTAATGGAAAAATATACATTTTAGGTTTCCGTCCCTGTATAATTCCTCGACCGTGGCGGCCGAGCAGCTGACAATGTACACCTCGCCCCCAGAGCTCTCCAACTCATGGTTGATTCAGCCTACCCTTGCTTTTACCTGCACCACGTAGCACCCGTGAGCCGAGGCCCAGCAAGAAAGCATGATAACATAGCAAGATCAACATCATTTATCCAATCAATGGTATCACACGACAGATTAACAGTTTGTCATCCAAACAGCCAACAAATCACGTTCATAACACAATATTCACAATCATAATCAACAGTTCATCACATCATCAAATGATATTCAGGGTCAGCGCCCTTAGTCGCACCCTCTATTTAATACACTGTCTTCGACTCTCTTGGGGCGCCCCCAGTGTAATACTCACTGACTCCAGCCAGCTTAATCGAGCTCAGTGATAGATAAGTTGCCTCAGCTACCATTGGCCGAGCCGCGCCCTGTGCGCAAATATTGATTCCAACACTCTTAGGCCGGTTATCGCATGTCCCATAGCATAATAATACCATCTCATGACATGATATACAAGTGTAGGGAGCTCTTAGTCCCATCGTGTCCACATGGTTAAACACATTCACATTACAATGCATACAAACATAGGGAACACTTAGTCCCAACCTAGCCACATAATCAGGTGCAGCTTTCTTACCTTTGGCTTTCAAATGAGCTAGTTATAAGCGATGCTCCTTGAGTGCGATCCGATCCTCGAGCCCTAGCTTAGCACCTAGTCACAACCAAGATAAAGGATACCATTAACAATCTTAAATGAGCTTCTAAACCAAGTTCTAGTCCTCGAAACATTGAACTTCACCAAATATGGTAAAAGACTCAACCCCGAGCACCCTAGGTTAAATTCCCAAGCCTAAAATCTCAAAATCCCTTAAGCGCCGCGGCATGGCCCTTGACAGAACCCTCCATGGGCACAAAAACAGGTAAGGGCTGCGGCATTGCTTGGACCATGCCGCAGCCCGCCCTCCTTCCTTAGCGTGCAACAACCTCGAAGGGCCGTGGCTCACCAAGAACCATGCCGCGGCCCGACTCTTCGAACCCAGAAAACTCCACCATTTTCAATCTCTAAACCTCATCTTAAGCCATCCCAAAGCCCCCAACTCAAAACCAATTAATAACAACATCATTAGAATAATTTAAACAACACAATCCAACCAAAAATCTAGTCTAACACTCACCAAAATTCCAATTCCAATTTCTGAGATTTCAAACCCACAAACTCAAAACCAGCCATGGTATTTCTAGAATTCGACCATTAAACTCTACATTGAAACTTACCTTAGCTGCAGTATCACCTCTCCACAAGTTTTCCTGACCTAGCTTCAAAGTTCCAGCCTCAAATTCCACCCTAAATGCCAAAACCACAAATATTCAAAACTCAGCCATTTTTCTTAAAGTTCCTAACCACAGAACAAAAATCAATGCTTACCTTGGCTCTAATTCAGTCCTTGATTAGTTCTTGAGCTAATCCTCTAGCTTATCCGCTTCAATTCCCAGAAATCAGCTGGTTTCCCTTTACAAAATCAGAGTTTTTCTTCCTTAAGAGGGAGAGGAAAGAGAGAGAGAAGGGAGAGAAGGCTGAAAGGTCGGTTTGCATTTTCTATCTAGTATTTTCTAAGTCTTTCCAAGTATATCCTTAGGTTGTTAGACTAATCCCAAAGCTTGGGCTACCGGAAACGTCCCCGAGGGCAAAATAGTAAAATTCCCCAGTACTCCCGCCTAAACATTCTAACCTTAAATATATCTCCATATATTTATTTTCATCACCCGATATTCCAAATCACTACATGATACCTAAAGTACCCCTGACTTGCCCAAAGTCAAGCATTAAGCCCCGTTGTGACTTTCCTGCTTTCTAGCTCCCTAGGATCGCCCCAAGTCACTGGCTGCATATTTATCCACATAATAATGTGGTTATCACATATTTCACATATATATATGCCTATCCACATAATAATGTGGTCTCAACAATTTATCACACACAATTAAGTTTATGCCCTAACGGGCCAAAATTATGATTAAGCCCTTACCAGTCGAACAGGGCCCGCATGCTCACCCAATACTCATAAACATGCATCCTCACACTATTGATTCACATAACCTCCAATTATGCCCTCCCGGCACACTAATCAAGGTCCTTAAGCCTTATTAGTAATTTTGGGTCGTTACATCATGATAGGTCAAAGCTCCATTCCTTTTTAAGTGAAAATATAATGACTAAAATGTTAGCTATAAACATAAACATAATAATCATAACATAAACACTTACATTGGTGGTTAGATTCAGAGCTTTTGCGTGTGTATCAAGGAGAACTTCATGCATATGAACTGTGGCTCTGGAACCAACTATAATGCCCCGAGTAATTCTAAAGAACTACCCATGACAACCATTTATTTCCAGGTGTGTTCTACTTGCATCAGAAAAATCTAGGGGTTTTTCTAAAAAACCACTTACGGCGACAGTAAAGAGTGCAAAGAAAAAGGAACAATTTATCGCACATAATGCCAAAATAGGAAAGGGAAAAGCCGGGACACTTACTTGCTGCAAGCTTGCAAAACGTTCTCGTAGTTGAGAAACGTCGACAATGAGCGTCTAAGAGCAGATGAGTATGAAGAGCTTCAGAGCTCGGTTTGACTCTGAAATCTTGGTGTGTTTGAAGATCGAAGAGGGTAAAATGAAAAAATGAATGAGAACTTCTATTTATAGGCAAAGAAGAGTGTCCTCTCTCCTGCCAGATATTAATGGAATCGTCCACTTAGCAGTCCCTTCGTCCGATGCAGGCACGTCTCCCCAGACACGTCAACACGCCTGCGTGCACATCCCTCCAATCACGTTTCCTTAACCGCCTCCCACGTCAGCCCATTCTTTGGTAACCGCACAACCATCAATACAGTTATTGAGGAAAGCCATTATGACATTTATGGTTCCAAAGAGAGGCGGGAAAGAGTGAAAAGCCATTTTTTGTAAACTTGATGGAGAACAAAAGCTATTAACTATACCATATGTTATGCCACGTGGCAAGGGGCATGCACTCTCGACCAGGTTGGACGGGGTAGTCTATAGAAGAAAGTTTCCATGTTGCTTAACATCATTGCAAACTTGGGGGGACAAATGTTATCCCAAAAATTGGCATATCTGACATGACATTATACTTTAGACTGTACGCCCTGATTTTCCCACGGGCTGATTAACGAGCTGAGATACGGCCTAATCGTGACTACCACGTGGACATCCCCAAGACCAGAGCTGCCATCGTAAGGTCCTACCTCCTTAGCTCGAGGTAACCTAAGGGTTCGCCAAGATTGCTCAAGGACTGAGTCTGGACTCTGAAGGCCGCAGGTCGAGGTAAGCATCCAGCTCGTGGTACGAGCTGGAGTTGGAGGCTGTGACCTTTTATAAAGTCAACCACGCAAGGTAAACGTGCATATATCAGACATCACGTGTCTGATATATCCCTGAATTCTCGGACACGCAGCAGGAACGTGCGTATTCAGACACCCACGATTGGGTTGGGCCGTGCGGTCCATTATCCCCTTACCTATTGATTTGACCACACTCATGTGTCAAGTTTAGGAATTAATCATGAATGTCACAGAGTTGACATGATAGGTAAGAAGGTAACGGGATGACCTTCTTACCAACTCCCAGGTGCCCTCTCATATAAATATGGAGACCTTGGGAGTTAATAGGGGTTGGATTCTATATTGTAAGAAATACCCTGTAATCAAATACCCAGTGTATATCAATAATACTGACTAGTGGAGTAGAAGGATTTTGACCTTTGAACCACTTAAAAAACGCATCTTGAGTCACCATTTCATTTTCTAAGATCATTTATCTATTTTGGTTCAACCTAAGCACTAATCCCTTTCTCATCTTTTCTTAATTATCTGTTGGCGAAGAACCGCGTCAACAGTTTGGTGCTTTCATTGAGAGCAAGTTCGATTAGTGCTGTCGCAAACATCCAACTATGGTGACTACTCGATCCAGGCACGGTAACGAGACGGAACAGCATGATGGGCAGGAGGCTCATCATACTGCCATCCCTGGTGAACAAATTCTTGAAGTCCAACAGCGGCCCGACAAGCAGCTGGCGGGCCAAGACGACACTGGAAGTTCGGCGCCCCGGCCACCTAATCTGAACCCATGTTATTACACTGCGGTGGAGATGGAGAATGCTCAGCTGAGGAGCCAGCTAGCAATAGCTAACCAGCAAATCAAGGATGTGTTGGCCCGACTACCCCCTCTCACAACCGACACTAACGTCGGAGAGAGGCAAGGCGAGGCTCCTTAGTCTCGCCGGGGTAATCGGTCCAGGCATAGCCTCTCGGATAGACTTCCGACAGCCAACTCCACTCCCTCGTCGCACCGTCGAGAAGCAAACTTCGGAGAAATGCCTAGAGCCGAACAACAGCAGTACAGCCGTTTGGTCAGAACTTCAACTCCTAGCTCCCAACCAGCCTCGAGCGCGCCCAGGAGAGCTCGAGGAAGTTCCAGAAGGAGGTCCGGGGAGGGCTCACAGCGTCAGCCCATCCCCAATAGCCGTCTTGCGCCTCGTCCAGATCGCCAGGCGCGGGACACGCAAGTTGGCAGGGCCGAAGCCCCCACCTAATTTGATCCGTCCTGACGGAACTAGGATCGCCTCTCCGGTCAGGCATCCTCCGTCTCCAATCAGATATCCATCTCCTCCTCGGCCCGTCTGAGATATTCTAGCCTATGGAAGTAGCAGGAGGAATCCGCCATCAGCTGGACCTCCCCGACATAGCAGGGCACCGAGGGAAAGCCCAGATCCTCACCACCAAAGGCGGACTCCAAGTCTCTCTAACAGGAGCTACTGGACTGGTAGTCGCCGGAGCGACCTCTCTGGCAGAGACTTGCGTTAGCGTCTAAGTTCGGCACAAAGTCCACAAGCCACCCAAGGGGGCGACCTGCGAGATCGCCTTAACTCTCATAGAGGGGAGCCAGCAGGAGGAGACAGCCATGCTCGCTCAGGGGGGGGGGGGGCTGTCCGAAGTACGTAACGGCGGGAATGCCCCAAATAACCTATCTCAAGATAGGAGGGGCAATAACCCACCAAATATGTACAATGGATCCGGAGCTATTGAACAGCCCCGGAATAACCAAGGACATCAGGACCAAACCCTCGAGCGCCTGGCCCAGATGGAGGAGCTGATGAGGAAGCTCCTGCCAGAGAAAGAAAAAGATGAATATGATTCAAGGGACGAGATGGAGCTCTTCGCCCCCAGCATAGCAGCAACTCATCTGGGGATGTTCAACACCCTGATGATGGCCCACGACATTGGCCCCGAGCTGAGGTGTTTAATCTTTCCTTCCACCCTGACTGGACCAGCCAGGCAGTGGTTCAAGCAAGGCAAAAGACAGTCAATCAGCTCCTCGAAAACTTTCTCGGCTGATTTCAAAAGGGCATTCCGAGCCTCCCAAGCTGCCCACGTTCAGGCCGACTCTCTGGCTAACGTGAGGCAGCAGCCCGGCAAAACTCTGAAGGCCTACCTGAGCAGATTTGCGAACGTCGCTGCTCGGGCCAGAGACGCGGATGATAGCTCCAAGCTCATGGCCATGAGAACTGGAATCCTCGTCGGAGGGGAACTCTGGAAAGATATACAAAGAAAGGGAGTCAGCTCGGTTAACGAATTCCTCAACAGGGCCCAGGAATGGATCAACTTGGAGGAAGCTGAAGCCTCAGCTGCAGGAACCAGCCAGGTCCCTGATCAGCCCGCTGGAGTGAGGACGGAGGTCGTGGCAGCGACCCAAAATGTCACACAGAACAACCAGCTCGGTGGAGGCAAAAGAAAGGGGAATGGTGAAGGCGGCTAGCACGACCAAAAGAAGAATAAGTCCGTAGACAAGTTCAAGCCCGTATATGCGACTTATGCAGAGCTCACCCAGTCTAGGGAGAATATCTTCCTAGCTAACTCTACTCGCCTCCCCTGGAAGAGGCCGGAGCCGTTGAAGCACCAAAAGGGGAAGAGAGACACCTCCAAGTTTTGTCGCTTTCACAACGATGTTGGCCACAATACCGATGATTGTAGGCATTTGAAAGATGAGATCGAGACTCTCATCCGAGCCGGCCCCTTGGCTCAGTACGCGGGGAACAGGGTTCTAGCAAGTCGACCTGCTCCAGAAGTCCTGGTCAATCAGCCCGGGTCTCGAGTAGATCAGGATGTCCCTACTCCTGTAATAGGAGGGGAGATATCCACCATCTCTGGAGGTCCGCATATGGCTAGCACGAGCAGGGGTGCCCAGAAGAGGTACATAAACGAACTTAAGGCGCACAATGGAGTAGAGTTCGTCCCGGAGCAGCGTCTGCCAAAGCAACAGCAATTGGAAAAGCAACCGATCATTTTTACAGAAGAAGATGCGGGCCATGTCCAGTTCCCGCACAATGACCCTCTGGCTGTAGCAGTTCAGCTCGCTAATCGGAGGATTAGGAGGGTGCTGATCGACAATGGGAGCTCGGTGAACCTCCTATTCCGGTCCACACTAGAGAAGATGGGTTTGACTGTCGCCGAGCTGAAGGCGACCTCCATGATGCTGTATGGTTTTTCGGGAGAAGGATCGGCGGCCATAGGGACAATCGAGCTGGTGATCACCCTGGGAGAAGGACCTCGGATAGTATCAAAACTCCTCGAGTTCGTGGTCATCGACTGCTCCGCTGCATACAACGCAATTTTGGGACGACCTACGCTCATAGCTTTTGAGGCCGTCACTTCCATCCGCCACCTCGCGATGAAATTACCTACTTCCACGGGAATGTCCACTGTCCGTGGCGATCAGCTCACTGCCAGGGAATGCTACAACATTTCCATGAAGGGAAAATCGAAACCCGGGCAGCTGGCAATGGCCATCCAAGGTGGTGAAGAGGAATCTCAGGAACCCTTAGCTGATCCTGAGATTGAAAAACCTCAAAGCGCCGAAGGGGAAAATATCGTCTTAAGTGAGGATATTGACCCCCGAATAGGCGAGGACAGATCCGAGCTCCAGGCTATTGAGGAGCTCGAAGAAGTGAACATCGATCCGCAGAACCCTTCACGGAAGGTCAAGCTAAAAAAAAACCTCTATAGCAAGAGGAAGGCGGAGTTGACTAAGTTTCTGTGAGATAACCTGGATGTGTTTGCGTGGTCACACAAGGACATGGTGGGAATCAGCCCGAGTGTCATCATGCACACGCTTCATCTGGATAAAAGCGTTCCTGCGAAGTCCCAGAAGCAGAGACGCCTAGGAACAACCCGGGCTGAAGCCTTAGAGGAAGAGGTAGCCCAGCTAAAAAAATGTGGCTTTATCCGTGAAGCCAAGTTTCCAATCTGGGTCGCCAACCCCGTGCTGGTCCCGAAGCCCAACGGGAAATGGCGGACCTGCATCGACTTCTCCGACCTGAATAAAGCATGCCCCAAGGATTGTTTTCCATTGCCAAGGATTGACCAGTTGGTGGATGCCACGGCGGGGCACGAGCTCATGTCCTTTATGGACGCGTACTCAGGCTACAATCAGATCGCCATGAATCTGGCGGACCAGGAGCACACCAGTTTCATGACCCCGACTAACGTTTATTGTTACAAGGTCATGCCCTTCGGGTTGAAGAACGCCGGAGCTACGTATCAAAGGTTGGTGAATAGAATGTTCGCAGACCAGATCGGAAAAAACATGGAAGTGTACGTTGATGACATGCTAGACAAGTCAAAGACTACCGATAATCATGTTTCTGACATGGAGGAATGCTTCAAGATACTACGGGAGTATGGCATGAGGCTAAATCCACAAAAGTGCACTTTTGGAGTCGCATCGGGAAAATTCTTGGGTTTCATCGTCAATACCCGAGGAATCGAGGCAAACCCCGACAAGATCATATCACTGCTCAAGCTTCCTTCACCCAGGTCGCGCAAAGATGTCCAAGGCCTGACAGGAAGAGTGGCAGCCCTCAATCGGTTTATTTCCAAGTCCACCGATAAGTGTTTGCCATTCTACAACTTGCTCTGAGGAAATAAGAAGTTGAAGGCACATCTGGCCGAGCCACCCGTACTATCCAAACCAAAAGCAGGAGAGCCTCTTTTTCTCTACCTGGCTGTCACGGAGGATGCAGCCAGTGCCATATTGGTCCGGGAAGAAGACCGGATTCAGAAGCCAGTCTACTACATCAGCAAGAGACTTCTCGAAGCTGAATCCCGGTACCCGTTGATGGAGAAATTGGCGTTCTGCCTAATCATGGCCTCATGAAAGCTCAGGCCGTACTTCCAGTCCCACTCAATACACGTCATGACTGATCAGCCTTTAAGGCAGGTTTTGCAAAAACCTGAAGCATCAGGACGCTTGTTAAAGTGGGCAATCGAACTCAGCCAGTTCAAGATTCTGTACACCCCGTGAACTGCTATAAAGAGTCAGGCCCTGGCCGATTTTGTAGCCGAGTGCACAGGATTCCGGGAGGATCCTGTAGAAGACTCACCCCAGGCATCGTGGAGGATATTCGTGGATGGTTCATCCAACGAGAACGGCTTCGGATCTGGAATCATTTTGATATCCCCTGAAGGACATAGGTTCCACTCGGCACTGAGGTTCGGATTCAAGGCCTCCAACAATGAGGCCGAGTACGAAGCTTTGCTGGCCGGGCTGAGGATAGCCCAGGAGCTGAAGGGGAGCTCCGTCCAGTGCTTTAGTGACTCCCAGCTCGTGGTGAACCAGGTTTTGGGCGAGTATCAAGCACGGGGACCCAAGATGGCTGCCTACCTAGCAAAGGTAAAAGTTGAGCTGTCCGCGTTTGGGCGAGGCTCGATCGAGCAGATACCTCGGGAGCAGAATGCTAACGCGGACGCTCTCGCCAAGCTCGCCACCTCTAGGGAAACGGAGACCTTGGGGTTAGTACCAGTAGAATTCTTGGAGAAACCAAGTATAGAAGAAGTCAGGACGGAGGTCGAGATGATCGACGCCAGGCCGACCTGGATGACCCCCATCCTGGAGTATCTTGTTGAAGGAAAGTTACCCGAAGGGCGTATGATGCGCGGTGAGTTCTGTATCAAGCTCCCAGGTACACTATAGTAGATGGGGTGTTACACCGACGTGGGCACTCCCTACCTCTCTTGCGATGTGTTCTTCCAGGCGAAGCAAAGGCCATTCTGCAGGAAGTGCATGAGGGTTTTTGCGGAGATCACACTGGGTGGCAAAGCTTGGCCTTAAAGGTCCTGAGGCAAGGTTATTACTGGCCAACTCTGTCCAAAGACTCAATCTCATACGTGAAGAAGTGCGACAAATGCCAGCGATTCGCCACAGTTGCCTGAGCTCCCCCAGTCGAGCTGAAGATGATCTCTTCCCCATGGCTGTTTGCAGTTTGGGGGATCGACTTGGTTGGCGTCCTCCCTACTGGAAAAGGCGGGGTCCGTTACGCTGTGGTGGCCATTGACTATTTTACGAAGTGGGCTGAGGCAGAACCTCTGGCAACGATAACTTCCAAAAAAGTCTTCGACTTCGTGGTTAAGAGCATTATCTGCCGATTCGGGCTGCCCAAGAAGATCGTTTCCGACAATGGGACTCAGTTTGACAGCGACCTGTTTACCGAATTTTGCGAAAGGTACGAAATTGTGAAAAGTTTCTCCTCCGTGGCCTATCCTCAGGCGAACGGCCAGGTCGAGGCTGTCAACAAGACTCTCAAGGCGAGCCTCAAGAAGAGACTAGATGAAGCAAAGGGGGTCTGGCCAGAATAGCTCCCCCAGGTCCTATGGGCATACCGAACCTCGCATCGGACTCCTATGGGTCATACTCCTTTCTCCCTGACCTTTGGTAGTGAGGCAGTTCTCCCCGTGGAGATTAAGGTGCTTTCGCATAGGGTCCAGTCTTATGACCAGGACCGCAACCACGAGCTACTGTGCGCATCCCTTGACTTGGTTGATGAAAGACGAGAAGATTCACAACTCCAGCTCGCCCATTATCAACAGAAGATCACTCGCTATTTCAACTCAAAAGTCAAAAATCGTGCCTTTAACGTTGGCGACCTGGTCCTCAGGAGAGTTTTCTTGGCCAGTAAGGACCCCAAAGATGGAGTATTGGGACCAAACTGGGAAGGGCCATATCAAGTCATCGAGGTCATTAGAGAAGGAACTTATAAATTATCTCGGTTAAATGGAGGGGCAGTCCCACGGACCTGGAACGCCATCCATTTGAAGAGATATTATCAATGATTCACTTGTAAGGCCTAAAAGGCCATTTTTTATGTATTAAGCAATGAGAATCAACTTTTTGTTTATATTTGTACCTGTTTTCAAGTGTAATCTAAAGTAACCACGAAAGACCCTTTCCCAGTTACTTGGGGGGCATATGGTACCTAGATATAACCAGGTCGCCTTAATGACTTAGAAGTTGATTCATATCGATTGATCGTTGTTTTTCTTAAAAAACGCGAGATATTGATAAGGATCAACGCGAACTAAGTCCTATCCTGGATCTAACCAGGTCATAAAACTTAGAAGTTGATTTAAATCTATTGATCGTTGTTCTTCCTAAAGAGCTCGAGATATTGATAAAAATTAACACGAACTAAGTTTTCAAATTAAGTTCCTGGATATAACCAGGTCATAAAACTTAGAAGTTGATTTAAATCTATTGATCTTTGTTCTTCCTAAAGAGCTCGAGATATTGATAAAAATTAACACGAACTAAGTTTTCAAATTAAGTTCCTGGATATAACCAGGTCATGAAACTTAGAAGTTAATTTAAATCTATTGATCATTGTTCTTCCTAAAGAGCTCGAGATATTGATAAAGATTAACGCGAACTAAGTTTTTCAAAATAGTAACTAAAATGCGTAGAGGCAAAGGGCAGTAAATCAATTAAAAATAAAATTGATAATTAAATTGTCTCGAGGTGTAAGCACCTCATGCAAAAGTTACAAAGAAAATTTTAAAAATATTCAAGGAAAGGGCACGAAAGAGGAAGGCCCTAAGCTCCGCCAGTTGGCCCCTTGGAGGTCGCCGTCTCGCCCTGCTCAGCTGCACCAGAGCCTTCTCCGACCTCGGAGGGCGCTTCTTTATCGAGGCGAGCTTTGAACTTCTCCAGTAAGGGCTCCCAGACGGCCGCTGCTAGGAAGGAGAAGTCGGCGTCCTGGTTATAGGCCCAGCAATGGTAGAACATGTCTTCCATGGCGGCGTCTGAAGTTGCCCGCTCGGCCGCCAGGGCGGCCTTGGCCTCAGCCTTCGCGGTATCTAGGTCTGCCCGCGCAGTGGCGAGGGCGATCTCGAGCTCTTGAAGCTTGGGGCGAGTCTCTTTTAGCTCGGCCTGCGAGGCCGCCAAGGCATCCTTAGCCGTCTGCAGAGAAGTCTGGTGGGTGGCCACAACTGCCTGGTGCTCGCTCCTCATTTCCTCGAGCTGAGCCTTGGTCCTGGCTATGCTCCGATGAAGGGCAACGACGCTCTGCGAAAGCGGAGAGGCAATTGCCTTAGAAAAAAAGAGAAGGGAGAAAGAAAAAACAGGGCAAGGTGTAATACTCAAAAACCATAAAAGGTTGAGGTTAGCTTACCGTTAGGGCCATGCCCTGTGAAGACTCCAGCACGCCCACCGGGCTCCTGGTTTCGATGGTCCTGAGCTCCTTCTCGTTGAACTTGTATATGTGGCTGACGGCGTAGTTCGCCGACTCATACACCATCCCCTGGAAGGCCTCTGGAATCTTCTCCAGGTCCTGGGGATCAATTGGGATGCGCACCTCGGAAGGTACAATCGCCGAAGCCCCAAGCTCCACCCCTGCGTCCCGGACGAAGGCCGGAGCTCGCAGAGGGGATGGGGGCATGCTGCTCCCCCCTGCAGCAGGAGGAACAGTTCCCGCGACCTGGCCGGCTGGGGGCTGCTCTTTCTCCTTTGCAGGAGACTTAGTTGGGGTTCCGGCGGCTTTTTTCGATGACCGGAGCTTCTTCATTTTTGGCCCAGAGGCCCCGGCTGAGGGGTTCCCCCCGGCGAACGCAGCTCGCAGACTCCCGTCGGGCTGAGACATCTCTTCTGTCAAAACAAAGACATGGTTAGTACAAGAATTAACAGCCATTTAAAAACAAAGGGGGAAAAATGAGAAATTCAAGTATATATATATATACTAAAAAGGATCCTACCCCCCGAGCTAAAAGAAGAACCTATGGTTACGACCATCGGCCCCGGAGCTCCTGCGGGAGAATCTAAGTCGATTATTTCCCGAGCTGGCGTAAGTTCTAGATCCGATTCTGGTTCTAGGCTAGATTCTTCTACATATTGCCTAAGTACCGGAGCTACGGCACCCCTCCGGAGTGATGGCCATGACCGAAGGTTGGTCCCATACTCCCCAAATAGGATCGACCTAAAGGCTAGGGTGTTATCTACTACTACGGTACCCCTAGGTCGGCTATCTTGGTAATCCAGCACGAGCTGGTCGACACAGTGAAGCAGGGTTGTATCTAGGTCTGGATCACTTCGGTGACGCTGGACGAGCTGTCTGGGATTGAACCTAGCTAGCCGGGGGTCGGCAATGGCCCTATCTAAATTCCTAAACATGTAAGGGTTACCTTGGCCAGAAGGACCCGCGGCTGCTCCGGACCGGATCCTCTCCCCGTCCGTTCTCTAGGTGACCTCCAGCGCCCGCTTCCTGTTCCTCATGAGGGGAACCTCGTCCTCCTCATCTTTGTCCCCCGCGACCTCCTCCACGATGGTAGGTCTGGTATCGCGAGCTGGGGGAAGCGCCCGGGGCCTCCTTAGGTTCAGAGTCTGATTTGGGAAGATCAGCTTGCAGGCCACCATCGTCTCATTTGTCACGAGCATGCAGTAATCCTTTTCACTGGGGGGCAAGCCTGCCAGTGTCTCGTACTGAGCCCCGAGGGTCACAGATTTCTCTGTCCTCGTGAAGATAGCTGCAGAATAAATCTAAGTCAGAAAGGGATACAGGAGGAGCTAAATGGTACTTAACTTACGAGCTGAGGTTGGAAAGCACTTACGAGGACGATTGAAGTAGTGGAGCTCGCAGTTTCGGAACCCCGTCGACATAAAGAATTGATCTTTGAAGTCGTTGGGGTGGCTGGCCAGCTCGATGACCGCAGCCGTGTTGGGGAACCGGGTTAAGTAATAAAACCCGTCGCCTGGCCCCCGCTGCTCCGGGCTGGCCTTGAGGCAGAAAAAGTACAAAACATCTGTAGGAGTGGGGACCTCCCACTCTTGTTTCAAGAATAAATATCTTAACCCCGCCAACAGCCGATAAGAGTTGGGGGGGAGCTGGAATGGGGCCAACTTCACGTAATTAAGGAAGTCAGCAAAATACTGATCCAGCGGGAGGAAGGCCCCCGCCTTAAAATGCTCGTCGCTCCAGGCCGCGAATGCCTCGTCAAGCGGCGCGCAGCTCCGCTCGCCCTCTGCGGGAGGTCGGGCAATCATTGATGCTCTCCCTAGCCCGATGTTGTGGGAGAGGAATATTTTGTTGACCTTCGTCTGGTCGGGAATCTTTGAGACGATCCTCTCCGCCTCAAAGAACGCGTCAGGAGCCACCTCGAGCTCCTGTTCCACCGCTGGCCCGAAGTTGGGGATCGGGGATTCGGCCATCACCTCCTTTCCTTTGTCCTAACGGGAGGACGAGCTGCCTACAGGCTTCTTGGGAGCATTCTTCTTGGGTCCCATCTGATCGCCTAGCGAACAAAAAGAAGAAATTTTAGAAGAAGGAGACTTAGAAATGGAGAACAATCTGTTTCCTTGACACGAGCTGAGGTAAGCCCAGCTCGTGGAGAGTGAGACCACGCGGTTCTAAGAACACGCGCCTGTGCTCCCAACAAATCCCCAATTACTCGGAATTCGTGTGTCAGGAGGGTCAGGTTAGAATTTTTCCTTGGAGGGAAAGTTCCAATAGGCAAGAAAGGCAAAACCACCTGTGAAGCGTGTCCCCGAAGCTACCCGGTTTTGCACCCAAAATACTGGATATTTTGAACTAATATCCCAAAAATCCTACCCAGAAATTTTCCCCAGAAAATGCATCTTGTAAACCATGCCCCTAAACGGTTTTCTACTGCAAAAATACCCTAACCTAAAAGGCTTTCACCCTTCATTCCCACAAAACCCATCAAACCCTTGCATGTGGCTACAGTAAATATTTACCTAAGCTACAGTAAAAAATAATTTCGAAACATGCACAGTCAGGAGACTTATAGAGTGTTTGGCTGGGAAGTGGATGAGGATATCGCCTGGGTTGGGGCTTCGTCGGAGCAGTTGGTTCCAAGGCTTCGAAGGAGTCTTTGCGCCTGAATTTCTTGAATGTTAGGAATGACGGTCGGGAAGAAAAGGGTTTTTTCTCTTGAAGATGAAGAGAGAAGAAGAGGAAAATTTCTGAAAAATTTCAAATGAACGGGTGGCCCGTGCGTAAGGTGGCCACCCCTTTTTATATGCGTGAAGGGTCACGTGAGGAGGGTCATTGGATTGCCCTGATGTGGGATCCAAGGCCCTCCACTTGAAAGACGAAACAACGGCTGGGTATAGGCTAGGCCATTAAATGCGGTTCTCGGAAGACGTACCGTCACCAACCACGATGTTCCACGTATTCGGCGCTTGCGTAGAATGTGGAATATGAAGAGTTCATGGGGAAGCCTAAAAGCCCCTACTGTGGCCCTACACGACGTCGTGTACCACGAGCAGAGGCTTGGGGGGCAGATGTACGCCCTGATTTTCCCACGGGCTGATTAACGAGCTGAGATACGGCCTAATCATGACTATCACGTGGACATCCCCAAGACCGGAGCTGCCATCGTAAGGTCCTACCTCCTTAGCTTGAGGTAACCTAAGGGTTCGCCAAGATTGCTCAAGGACTTAGTCTGGACTCTGAAGGCCGCAGGTCGAGGTAAGCATCCAGCTCGTGGTACGAGCTGGAGTTGGAGGTTGTGACCTTTTATAAAGTCAACCACGCAAGGTAAACGTGCATATATCGGACATCACGTGTCTGATATATCCCTGACTTCTCGGACACACAACAGGAACGTGCGTATTCAGACACCCACGATTGGGTAGGGCCATGCAGCCCATTATCCCCTTACCTATTGATTTGACCACACTCATGTGTCAGGTTTATGAATTAATCATGAATGTCACAGAGTTGACATGATAGGTAAGAAGGTAACGGGATGACCTTCTTACCAACTCCCAGGTGCCCTCTCCTATAAATATGGAGACCTTGGAAGTTAATAGGGGTTGGATTCTATATTGTAAGAAATACCCTGTAATCAAATACCCAGTGTATATCAATAATACTGACTAGTGGAGTAGAAGGATTTTGACCTTTGAACCACTTAAAAAACGCATCTTGAGTCACCATTTCATTTTCTAAGATCATTTATCTATTTTGGTTCAACCTAAGCACTAATCCCTTTCTCATCTTTTCTTAATTATCTGTTGGCGAAGAACCGCGTCAACATAGACATATAACAATTATGCTTTGGACACGTGACGTTAGGCAGGCAAGCTGGTGGGCGTGTAAACACAAAATGTATAATAGTTGCTGCTTGGCAGGAATACTAGCAAGACCAGTTGGTCGATATAACAGACAGACAAACCTGGTCGGCGAGGGGAGGTTACACTCTCCATTAGCACTCTGCAAGAATAGCCCAACCACCCTCCAGGAGCGCCTAACAGCCCTGAAAACTCGGTCAAGCCTCCTAACAAATATGACTGTAACTACCTGCGAGAATAACGAGATATTTCCACATCAGTTACACCGTGTGCAGCCTTGGGCCAACAAAGCATTATAAATACAAACTCTCCACCACAGTGAAGGGGGTTCACGAACTCACCTACCGACCAGTGTTTAGAAACATACCAGACAACTTATTTTTATACCTAGCAATGATTCTGCCTTATTGTATTGTCTTTTACACATAGAAATCCACTTGTAATCCCATATGATCTTATGTAAATCTTTAAGATTAATACAAATCTAAGAGGAAGTAGGCCGTTACTAGTTCTTGGACTCGAACCTCTATAAATCCCGGTGTTTTTTATTATTTATTGCTCATCCTTACTAGGTTATTGGCTCATTTATTATTCATTGATTGTTCTATTGAAAGCTCTTGAATTATTTTGACTTTGCGTAAGTTGACATTGTTTTATTTATTTAACAATAAAATCTAAAATTTTGTTTTTTTATAAATGTGTTGTTTGGTAACACTTAAAAAAATAGTTTTTTTATTTAATTAATTGAAAATTTGACAATTAAACATAAAATGTGTTTGGTAACTCTATTTTTATTTATTATTTTTTAAAATTTTAACTAAAATTTATTAAATTTTGAAAATAGAATTTTTTCACTTTCAATTTTTTTTTAAACAGTTTTTAATTTTTTTTTCTTCTCTTCTTCAAATCAATTCTTATTGTTAAACAAAAAATAAAAATAAAAATAAAAGTTATCAAACGCATTTATTATTAAAAATTAAAAAAAATAGTTACTAAACATATTTTTATTTAAAAAAAATAAAGAAACAAAAATAAAATAATATTTCTAATTTTATGTTTAAAAAAATTAAAAACAAAATTTTTTACCATACGGGCCAAAAGTTTCACTTATTGTATTTTATTTAAAATACACTTAAATGTTTTTTTTTCGAGAAACGGGGCCGTACACTACAGCCACCTGATGCTATGCGTATAATAATAACGAGGATAAAAAGGGAAATGATGAATAGGAAAGTGCATCGTTTGGAGCGGATTTATGCGGCTGCATCGTTGTTCCCATGGGTGGTTCCAGACTAATATACTGCTATGTGGCTGAGCTTCAGAGCAGCAGCTGCTCAGCGACATTGACTTTTTGATGCTTTTCTCCTTCTTTCATTTCCATATTTTTTTCCTCCTCCCTCACTTCACTCCTTATATTTGATATATGTAAATATAGATAATATCATGTTCATATCTCTGATCAATATTCCTGGTTTCTGAAGCTTATATTTTCTGAATTAAAGTTTTGTTCTACTTGTGGAGGTAAGTTAGGCCAAACTAAACTCGAAAATTCGCTTTAAAAGCATAATAATATCTATATCAGTTTTCTTTTGTCTCTACAAGTATTATATAGTCTAAAGCGTTTCTCTTTTGAGTCAATTGTTGGGCTATTTTGGGGTGGAATTATCCCTGTGATTGTTGTAAATTGTAATGCCATCCTATACTTGTTGACCTAAGTTTTCTGGATTCTGGGTGTGTCAGAATTCACCTCCTTTGTCTTTTTTCTTGCTTGTCAGATCCTGTTTTCTAGATTTTAGAAGCTACCCATACGATGGTTTGAGCATTAAATACATTCGTTTTGGTTTAACTGACTTGGTTTTTTCATTTTTATTTTTGGTGATTATAATGGTTGTAAGTTATTGATTCATGAACTCTAAGCACTTCTTTTTTGGGATGCAGTTCAGGTAGAGTCTGAAGACATATTGGGGGTAGTATTGGTTAGATTGTTGTGAAGGATAAGTGTTTAGCTTTAACCATGTCTGATAGTGATGGAATGTCTAAGCAAGCCATTCATTCTCACCACTCTGTTTGGATGGCTCACTGGATGAGCACAAGCTTCAAGTCAACGAACCAAGGTTGTAGTCGTTTATCGATTTGCTATGAGTCTCAAGCTGACAATCATGACGCAAAGCCTCAACTCAATAGGAGGGAGACAGTGAAGAGTGATTCTAAATTTGAGAATGGGCTTTCTGAAGCTTCTGAAAGCGAAAGGGTAAAAATCATGGATGGGAGTTTAATAGAAAGCTCTGACAGATTAAGGAGTGAAAGATTGAATTATCAGACCTTTCCAATGTTCAGCCTCCAGCAAAAGGGGGAGAATGTTTTGGCTCAAAAGAATGAGCAACCTTCTGGCACACTTGGGGGAAAGCTTCGGTCTGAAACTGATGACTACTCAGGATATCCTCTAGTCTCTCTTGAGGGAAGTAGGAGAAACTTGGCCCCAATGCTACAATGGGTTCCTGAAGCAGAAGCCTCATCGAGAGAAAATCCTTTGCAGCTTGAGCGTACTGCGGATTACCCGAAGCAAGCGAGGATTACTGAAAATAAAAGCTTAGCTACAACCAAGTCTATTCATGGTGACTTTATTGGATCAACTTCTAAAATTATACCATATGGATATAACTTCCTGAAGACTCCAGCACGATCCATCTGTAAACAGGAAGACATTAACCAACCACACTCGATTCTAGAATCTGATGAACGAGCCACAAATACTGTTTATCATAGCAATTCTGTGCTTTTGGTTAATGAGAAGACAGTGGGTACCCTGTTTGGAAGTTCAAGGAATTTTTTGAGGCAGAGTGAGACAGTTATGTTGCCGCATAATCCCTCAACAAGCAGAAGTAAGCAGCCTACGGAGTGCCGCACGATGCAAGATCATACTGGTATTAGATTGTTCTCACGCGAGAACAATATTATAGAACTGTCAAAATCAAAAGAACTATATGGTGGCCCAAGTCCTTCACGTTCAATGCCTAATATTGAGGGCGCAATGGATGTCATGGAAGAGCCATCGTCTAAAGGTCCTAAAAAAGTTTCTACAACCCATCATTTACTTTTCAACGAGACTACTGATTTTAACTTGACTAGAGGAGGAGGACAGTTATTGAAAGAAACAATGGTATCAACCAAACTGAAAGAAAAAACTTCTCCTCAGCTCTTTCATTCCGACCAGGATAATGGATTCCCAATAAAAACTGGAGTAAAGCTGCAACTTTTAGGAAACTCAACATGGAGTGATGGAGAGAAAGATTCCAGAGAGTTCAAGACTTCATCAGTTAATTTAAAGAATGAATCATCAGCTGAAACTAGTACCATGGACTTGGACAGTTTCAAGAGGAATAATCTCTCTGGTATTTACTCGTTTTCCCTCTCTTTTGATGAAATTGATAGAACTCAGGCGATACTCCTGAAATTATATTCTTATTACCGAAGCCCAAGTCCCCAAATCAGAGACTAGAGTAAAGAAAATTACAGTAGAAAATTCGAGATAGCCAATCTCCTTTTAGTCTAAAACTACTCAACTGGACAATCATTGTTGGTTTTATATCTACCGGCAACCTAACCATCTAAATCAGAAAATAATACACTTGACAGAATACTCAGCGACTTAAACAACTAACCAATTACAACTTTTGGTTCTTTTACCTCACCTAGGTAAACTGATAGGAAATTCTCCCTATCAAGGTGTTTTATGACTGAAAACTGATCTGGATTCTTTATTGAAAATGAAAAATATGAAAGCGAACTCCAAGCTTTTGATTGGTTTGGATCTCCCCCAAAAGAGTGAAGCTCCCCAAAGTTACGAAATACAATCTGCCCTCAACTTCCCATAGACCCCGTAGTAAAATAAGGATTGGACATAGAATAAGTTATGAATGACTAGGGAAAATTCTATTGGTCCACCAACCCACTTCTTTATTTCTTCTTGAATAGGTATATTTAATTTTTCCCCCTGCCAAACTTTTACCCTGTCCTCAAGGTGGAACTTTGGAAATTTATGGTTTATAAGTTGATAACCTTCCTGATTTGCTTCGAATGATGGAAAATTTTTCCACTTGATCAATACTTCTTTCTCCTCCGGGTTCCTTCCTCGCTTTGTTCTGACTTCCAGGAGATCTTTCGGTTCCACTTTGAACTCAAGTTCTGTTGTGAGTTGTGGCAGAATGTGAGGTGATGCTAGTATCTGGTCTATAGTTTTACGTAGCTGTGAGTCATGGAGGCAGGATGAATGGCTGTTGTTCGGGGTAATTCCAGCTTGTATGCAACCTTACCAACTCTTTGTTATACCTTAAAAGGTTCATAATATCTTGCTGATAGTTTTTCATTCCTTCGTCGAGCAAGAGGCTTCTCTCTATAGTGTCATAGCTTTAAGAATACTAAATCCCCCAGTCGAGCAAGAGACTTCTCTCTATAGTGTCGTAGCTTTAAGAATACTAAATCCCCCAGTTCATACTCCTCATAGTGTTATTTTTGGTCTGCATAGTACTTCAGTTTTTGTTCTGCTCTCATAAGTTGTATTCTTAAGTCATCTAAGATGGCATCTTTGTCTTTTAACAACTTGTCCAATTCTGATACTTGTGTTGTGCCTCGATCATACATCATTATCTTAGGGGGCTCACGTCCATATAATGCTCAGAGGGGTGTGCATTTTGGCTGCTGAATGGGAATTGGTGTTATACCAATATTCAGACCAACTAATCCATTTATGCCAATGCTTTGGTTTCTCATATAAGAAACAACATAAATAGGTCTCAAGGCATCAGTTTACTAGTTTGCCCATTTGTTTGTGGGTTGTAAGTTATGCTAGTCTTAAGGGTTGGCCCTTATATCTTGAAGAGTTCTTTCCAAAACTTGCTCATAAAAATCCTATCCTAGTCTAAGATAATTGCTTGTGGAACTCCATGAAGTCTTATTACTTCTCGTAATAATTGTTGCTATATGGAAGCTTTAAAGCAACAAAATGGGCGTATTTGCTCAATTTATACCAAACACAACTAGCTTCGACATTATCCTCTGTCTTCGGCAAACGACATTGCTCCTCCACCAATACACACTGGGACTCACCCATATATCTCAACTTTGATCCTTGCCTCATAATCACATTTTGAGCAGTTAACTATACTCGTTTATGTGCCCATTCCACCCAAACTATCAATCGCTCATTCTCTTTCCAACCCACCACCAAGAATGCTGGTGATGGTTCTTCGTCGAGTCGCACCCTCCACCGCCGAGTTCGAAAATTTGGTTGAGATTCGTTTATGTTGTGTTCTTCGGATGGAGTATTGTCTTTTCCATGATCAAATAACTTATTCGTCATCATTGGTAGTGGTTGGGGGATCCTGGTAACCACCAGGCAGTGGCGTCTCCTTCACTTAAGGTAGTGATTCACCTTCGAGTAGCGACAAATGGTGCAAATAAGAGGTTGGGATTTCTTGCAAAAAACAATTGCTTGTTCTTGAGGAAGATGACTCTTTCAAGTACAATTCCTTCTTCCAAAGAGCCTACAGACTCATCTTACCCTCATTGTTCTTGACCTGCCCATGTTCATCCTTGCAAATAGATCCAATTAGGTGGGTTTTTCTTAGCTACACCACCATCTTCTTTGGTTTGGAACATCCCACACGCAGCTGCAATGACCAAATGTCTTGTCTTCCATCGTCTACCTAGTATATAGTCTCTTTGTTGGAATCATGAAAACTGGCAGCAACGTCTTGATCAAATACTAGATTTGGTACAGTAAGCTGGTTATTTCCATCATTTTCTTCTTTGTTCTTTTGTGGTCATTGTGTTTGGGCCAATTCAATGGATGTTGGCTATGAATCTTCTAGATGCACAATTTGAGCCACTGATAGATGTCAAAAGCTTTGCTAGATCAAAATCTTTAATTCCATCCACGTGCACACGGTTTAAACCCTATCTATCCCTATGTACCACATGAGGGCATCGTCGAACATATATTCAATGGAAAGAAACACTTTTTGTGCCTTTGTCGTGTTTTGCATAGAAAAATACCGTTCAATTTGATTAATCCATGCATCGACGTCGGTGTTGTTAAATTTGGGCAAGGTGCACCGCTGCAATGCTTCCCTGTGTTGCTGCTTAAAATCTTCGAACCACAAAAGCCGAACAAATCTTGCAAGAACAGCCTCTACTTTCTCTTCAAAACAATGTTGAAAAAACGCCATTATCGTTGATGATCAAAACCTGTCTCTGGTACTAATTTGATAGGAATTTCTTCCTATCAATATGGTTTCTTGGCTGAAATTGAATCTGAAACTTTATTCAAAATGTAGAATAAAAATACAAAGGTAAAACTCCAAACTTTCGAGGGGTTTGGATCTCTCCCAACAAGAGCTATGCTCCCCAAAAGTAACAACTTACAAAATACAATCAAATATCCTTTGCTGACTAGCAACTCCTATTTTTACTTGAAGAGGTAAGTTAAAGCTAACAAACATTAGAATAATTTCTCTTTAACTAATTGATTCCCAATTGACAATCCCAAATATACTGTTACAATCCTACTAATCACCACTAAGATGGAATTGGAAGAGGTAATTGAGTTTCCCCACTAAGTATTGGTACTCACCTTTATCACCGGGCAGACTATCTTCTTTTAAGCATGCTTTGAGTAGGTCCAAGACATACTTTCGTTGAGAAATTACAATCAATGGGTAGACTATCTTCTTTTAAGCATGCTTTGGCTTACATGCTTTGAGTAGGTCCAAGACATATTTTCGTTGAGAAATTACAATACTTGGTCATGATCTTGCTACCTCCATGCCTAGAAAGTATTTAAGATATCCTAGGTCTTTAATTTCAAATTCTTTAGTGAGCCCCTTATCTAGATTCTCAATTTCTTCATGGAAATCATCCACATAAATAATAAGGATAGAAGTCCTCCCACATGTAGAGTGTTTGACAAACATGGTATGATCACCTTTGCTCTTGTACCCATTAGAGCTTTGCCTCGATCATTCTTGGACGTGGCTGGAGTGCTGAAACTGACTTCAAGAATTGCTGGTGCCAGCAAGGTCAAAGGAGCTGATGGTTGTTGCCATTGAAGTTCCATGTTGGTGACTAAGGTCTTAATGCCCACTTGAAGCTTTGGAATGGCTACCAATTTGCTAGACCTCCAATACAGCACACGTACTCGAGGAGGAAGCACACCCAGCATACCGCTTAAATGACCCATCCTAGTTTTATTAAAAGGCTTGTCTTAGTTGTATTAATATTGCTGATTGGATTAATGAGTTAATTAGGAATCCAACTGTCATCTATTAAATTGCTAGCAGAGAGTCCCTCTAAATGTATAAATAGCTGGAAAGCTATGAGAGAGGGGTTGATTAGTTGAGATTAGACAAGAAAGTATTCTCTCATGTGTGGAGATCACCAAGTGACTTGAAGACTTGGAAAACTTTGTAATTCTATTTCTGATATCAATACAGTGAACACTTTTTATTCAAAATCAACTAGTGTCTACCACAATTGTTGTTTCATCTCAGTGACCGATTCTTGAAGAGAGGGAATCTGGTTCATGCATTCTTGAACCAAGGGAATGTTGAGGTTTTCAAACTCTTGTTGTAGTGCAGTAACTTTGGCAGTCAACTCAGTGAGGGATTGTTCATTTCTTGTGAGTGCCACGGCCAAGGAAAGAAAGGTTTGATGCCACACTGTTGGGTTCCTAAATCTACATGTGACAGTAGCCATAATACTTGGAGACATTTAGAGGAGCAGCTAGAAAAATTAGAGAATGAGAAAAGAACTTTGAGCTGAAAGCATTCTGTATTGAAGATAAGGATTCAGTTACAATGGTGAAGGTAGTTCTAGTCTTCAATTCCCAAAATACCCGAATGCCTCTTTTCAAACTAGGGAAGAGTATTTATAGAACAGTATATCCAACTGAACAAACTAACTGATAACAAAATTATTTTCTAAAATACATATTAATTCTTCTTAGTCTTTCTTGTTTCTCCTAGCATAATTAGCATTTTTTGGGGGGCCATTAATAATACACTATGGTACCCTCCAGCTTCTCTGCAATGGTAAGTTGATTTAGGGTAAATCTTTGGCCCTGAAAATCCAAGAATTTGGGTGTGACCCATTAAACTAACACATACTCAGCTGCCACCACTTGGTGTCTGTCACGAATGCCTATCTGACTGCCGCGCCAATCACTGCCTATGTCATCTCTGACATGTTCTGCGTTGGAGTTGTCTTCACTGTTGCTGTCAGAGTTCCCATCTTGCACGTGCAAACACTCAATCTTGCCTCCTCAGCCACCCACATGCTATCTTTCCCATCATCGCACCTCCTGCCAAAGCCACCACCAAGTTCTTCACGAGCTGGGTCAAGGAATTCGCCATAGCCTTTTGAGCTTCTTTGAACTCTTGTTGCATTTCTTAAACCAATTTTAAAGATTTTTCTGGATTTGGTAATTTCAACAATTCCTCTCTCATTAGACTCTGTTTCATTCTCTAAAGCTTTACCTCTAGCCCCACCTTTCTTTCTTTCCATTTACGAATCTAAACTCTGATACAAATTAATAGAGCTCAACCAATACTCTTGAAAAACCTCCCCTCATTACTCAAGCCCTAGTCCCCAAATTAGAGACTAGAGTGAAGAACGATGTGGTAGCTAATTTGAGATAGCCAATCTCATCAGTCCAAAACACTTAACGAGACAGTCATAGTTGGTTATTGATCCTCCAACAACCTAACCAACTAAAACAATAAATATTACCATCAGCACAATGCTCAGCCACTTAAACAACCAACCAACAACTTAGTTGGCTCTTTTATGACGCATGTAGGTAAACCTTATGGGAGGTCTATCAAAAACCCAACTTGTTTGCCATTTTGGCAACTTTATCACTTTGTACGCATGTTTTCAACTCAATTGTTTTCTTTTTTCTTGCTGAGTTTCTCTTTGTTTGTTGCAGGGTTGATTTCTTCTTCATCACATAAGGTAAGCGTTGATAGTTCTTTTGATTCTTCTTAACCTGTACTCTTCAACAGTCCTTGCAAAAAGTTGATCTGATATGTGTGGTCTGTGCTTTACTCCACTGCCCCCCCTCCTTTTTTCATATTACGGTGACAGTACATTTCTCTGTTGTACAAAGCATTTGCGCTTTGATCTCCATGTCCCACCGTATCTTTTAGTTTTTAATAGAATATAAGATAGAGTAGTGCATAAGTAATTTTCACTCATTTCTTGCAAATTTTATCTGATTTCTTCATTATACTCATCATTGTTGTCATCTGTCTTGCTTGTTTTACTTTTGCTTGAATTAATCTGAATTGGGCAAGCTTACTGATCGAACTCTTGAACATTTGGTAGATAAGGATTGAAATGCTAACAGACTGGCCATAAGATGGAATTTATTGATGTGCCATGTTCTTTTATTTACAATGTTTTCCTTCTTTCCATACATTTTAGCTTGCAAATTAAAAGATTGTTCTTGACGTGCATAAACACTCTTGAGCTCAAACATTTATGTCAATTTTTTTTATTTATATCATTTACAAGTAAACCTAAACTCTTAAAAATATTATTGGTCTCTGTGGTATTTTACTAAACTGTTAAAATTGTGATTTTTACAGTACTTGGAATGGGAGCAGCAGTACTGTAAATCTCAAGCAGCTTTAGCACCAGCTACAGAAATTGGAGGAAAATTGCCCAAAAGAAAGTTACCTGATATAAATGAACTTGCAGTTTGTGCTAGTTCTACAGACACAGGCACTTCAAAAACACAGAGTTTGGATGCAGACCACCTCATTTCCCATGCTGAGCGGCCCACAAATTTGAAGTCCAATGTATTCCCTGTAGGTTGTCAAGAACCAGATACAAGCAGTAGATGGGTCAAGCGTCTCAGATTAAGTCCTACTTCGGCTTGTGGTATTAAGGGCTCCAAAATGGAAGAAGCATTTTCCCATGAAAAAGTAAATAATATATTTTGTAAAATAAAGAAATGCAGCATATCAAGTTCAGAGCCCATCACAGGTCGTTCTGGTGGCACAGATCAAGCAGCATTAAATCAGAAAGAATTTTTATGGAATGATGAATCCTCACCATTGGATTCAGTGAAGGAAAATCGAGATGCAACACTATCACATCCTTGGATTCGAAGGTGGTGCCATAATGAATTTGTATCTTCTTTGAAGAAGTCGAAAGCAGTAATGGATGGAAAAACACAATGCCAAAAGGGGGCTACTGACAAGTTTCAAAAGAAGCACTTTCCAAGCCTTGCTGCAATGGCCCTGATGGGGAAAACCATGGGAGGATTCGAATCTTGTCAGTTTGCAAAAAAAGGGTCTTCTGTGGTTTGGAATTCCTAATGATATCAAGGACACAAGTTGTTCGGCATGTGAGTGAGTGAGCCAATGGGCAATAACTTCTGACTGATCAACATTTGGTTAAAGAATGTATAGGCCTTAGAGTTGACTAGTGTGCAGAATAGGGAGTTTTATAATCCCGATTGTTGCCTGTATTTCCTGAGATTGTTTGTTAAAATAATTCTAGATTGGATCAGTGTGTTCTGATTCTTCAGAGGTTTCCTTTCTCGAATGTGGTGACAAGCTTAACAACTTTTGCATTAGTAGATGAATCTGAAACCCTGTTGTGCTGCTGATGCACTTGTTCTATACAAAACTAGTGGGAGGAATCTGAGCCAAGCCCGATCGAACAGACACAAATGTTTGTATGCACACGTATAATATATTCAATAAGTACATATTGGGCAAATAAGAGTATAAAACTCTTAAAAAAACTTGCATACTGCCCACAGTCGGTGTGTTTAAGCAGATAATTTCTAAGCTTCATATGCTGCACGTATCTTTCCATTTACTTTGAATTCTTTTCCCCCGTGTCAATTCCCAAAACATTTATTTAAGATGCTAATTCTTGGAGCATTTATTCCATTTATGAAGGGAAATTTGATTTTTGGTGCATAATAGGGGTTGATATGTCAAAATAATACCTAGCTAAAAAAACATCACATTTTTATCTTAGTATTCCCTTTCATACCCAAAATGCCCCTGACATAAGTTTCCCTCTTTTTTTCTCCTATTGTCTTCTCCCTCTCTATCTCTCACATTTTCCCTCTCTATCTCTCTAAGCTCTCATACATAAAGGCAACCACCATTATCTTAATCTATACTAATTTTTGAGGTCATTTTGTATTTCGTATCTAGGAGCAAGTTGTGAATCATTTCAAGCCAAGAAACTTCATTTTGGTTTCTCTTTCGGATCTAGGGGCACAAATTGTATGGGTAAGTATATATTTGTTATATGTACTGAGAAAATTTGTTTATATACATTGCTTGTGCTATTTTGAACAGATATGTGTATGCCTTCATGTTTTATTGTAATTTTTTACTGTCAGAATGGATTTTCGTTCCTTTCTCGGTTTTTTTCTGGGTTTTTTGTCCGCCTCGATGAGACTCAATGGTCCTTGATGGACCTCAATAAAACCCTCATATGTTTTATGTCAATTGGCTACCTCGATATGCCTCGATGGTCCTTGATGAACCTCGATAAAACCCTCATACGTTTAGGGAAATTGGCTACCTCGATATGACTCGATGGTCATCGATGGACCTCGATAAAGGCATAGAACTTAATGTATGTAGTATGTGCTTCGATGGGTTCATAAGAAATTTTGGACAGTCTGCCTCGATGTGCCTCGACTGTCCTCGATAGACCTTGATAGGTAATGAGAATTACATTGGATTGTTTGCCTCGATTGTACTCAATAGACCTTGATAGGCCTCAACATATCTCGATAGAAATCGATTTGTTGCTGTTTTATGTTATAGTTTTAATTTTTGACCTATTTTTTGTTTTTGTTTTTTTGATACAGATTCGAATGTTTCCATATTTATTGCATTCAGTGGTGTTTGGGAACTGGAAAATAGGGATTGGATTTTCAGGGATGCTGAAAATCAAGTTCTGCCTTTGGAGAAGGGTGTGACGTATGAGCAACTACTTGATATTCTGTACGATGAACTTGAAGTGGATCATTTATAATCTCATTTATTATCAATAAAAGAATAGAAATAATTTTTTGACTTGGTCAATCACTTTGCTCACATGTTTTATTTTCATGATTATTTGTTTAATATAAACTTTTATTAGATCCCGAGCATATAGCTAATCATATTTATAGTGACGTAATCACAGTGGAATATAAATATGATTATATGTTCAAAATAAGTTAGTCCTAAGATTAGTCAGTGCACATGATTTACACTGACTTGCAAATCTACGATATGATCTACTTACACATCGTAGTGTTATGTTCATTCCAGAACATTAGCAAAGTAGATAAGATCAGATGTATTTGTTACATTGGACTAGACCGATATTGACAGTTGATAGGATAAGTAAACATACCGTTATTATCTATTATAGTCATATCATATAGTTGACCATAGGTCAATTCAATCTTAATTCTGAGTGGTTAGTATTCTAACTGATTGTATTATTTGAGTTGATTGACTTGTTCGTTACCAGCTTACCCTATGGAATAAAAACTTGCTTGTTGTGCTGGAAAGAAGACACCGTTTATTTGTTTATATTCAAATTCAATAATTCAAATTAGAAAGTCGCTTCGCTTTTCTTTCATTCGATACAATTCTCTAATATTATAAATATAATTTTAAAATCGCTAAATAAATAGAATAGAAATGTATTTGTATCGGTATCTCGTTCTAATAGACTTGCTTGCGCATCTTGTCTTTGGCTTCTCTGTCCATGGAACAATATCTCCTCTTCTCTTGTCTTTATTTAAAGTAAAGACCTCTTTCCATTTCTCGCTGTAAACGGCAATAGGTCTACCTTCTTCTTGGCTAAGCACCACTCCAATGCCTAGTGACATAAAGAAGGGCACTTCAAATACCTTTGATAAATCGGGTAAAACCCATACAGCCACTTCACCACTTTGAAAAGACTACGTAGCTTTAGCAGGTGAGCGGAGTCAAGTCAAGCTAACGCTTCCCTATCCCGATCTAGAAAGGATTTCTTCTTTTCTTCTTCTTCACATTCCTATAACGAACTACTTACCACGCAAATCCCAAGCGAGTAGAACTATAGCTTTGTTCACAACACAACCTGGACCTCGTCGAGACTGTCTTTCTCAAGCTCTCCTCTTAGAAGGTTCAAGGATTATTCTGATTACACGAAAGATTTCCCTACCAGCTAACTCCTCCCCTTTATGGGTTGGCTACCGGGGATCCATTGTGGCTTGTGACTAGGTTGGTACAGGTGAATTACCATCAAGCCTAAGTTATCTGGTTCTGGCTAATGCCCTAAGGGATTGGCCTTGCTTTGGGTTAGTAATGCTCTAAGTGTGGTTAGTACAAGAAGGTTTTGCAGCTTACTACCATGAGGAAAAATCTCCATGAAAAGTCTCTGATTCTGGGTCTGGTTCTGTACCTTACCCTTACTACCCTAAACTTCGAATAGATTGTTGCAACTCCAAATTATTTATATAGGGGAAACTCCAACTATTGAATACGAAAGCCCTGTTATCGAATACTAAAGCGTTCCCCTTTGATTCTTATTATCTGTGTTCGCCCTTGGATGACACTTTCAAAAGCATAGATCCATGAGAAAGAAGTTCTAGAGGGGCGTGAAAGTATCGAAATGCATGTGTGGGCATTGTTTGCTGCTACCTTGGAACTCCTATTGAGTCAAGCAGTAAATATTATGACTGGCAAAGCAACTAAAGCACCAGATCTCTTCTAACCAAAACCTATTATAAAGGAATACAAGGTCAGTCGATACGAGACTTTTGATGTGATAGAATCCCTAAAATATTTACATTCCTTGGGTAGTTTAGGAATGGGGTTGGGCAAGAAGCTCGATGTAGGGAGTCCCTAATCTTTTAGATCGATCGGGGCTTTGTTCCTTAACTTAAGCTTTCACCCAAGGTATTTGGCTACTCAGCTTGAAGCAGGAACAGAGACAAGGCGTGAATCCACTGCAACATCTTCTGCCCCATCGGATGATGCTCACAGAATACACCTCAAAAAGGAAGAAAGCTATCCACTTGAAGCTGACACCTTAGACTTCCTCTTAGGAAATCTATGAATTAGAAAGCTAAGAACTCCTCAACTCACCCTCAAATTACTCATTTTTTTAAGAATCATGGTCTAGAACGCGGTGGGACCCACCTCTAGGCTCTGAACCCTAAAACAAGTTCGAACAACTCTTTCTTTGTAATAAACTAAGCTAGATAGGAGATATTTAGTGGTTCGATAATTGCCTAACCATATGAATGGGCTTTCTACCAAATGCCATACTAATGGTTTCGCGAAGAATGCTTAAGCAAGAATTCCCACAGCCGATTCGTACCCTATTCCTAAGGCTATAGCGGAATCCTCGACTACTGAATTACTTGATGAGGAGATAGCTCGAACAACAGAAATCCCTGATTGAAGAGGAATCTCCTCTCCTAGGCCTAGCCCTCTTTCTTGAAGAACTTAGCTGGGAATGAACTTCTTCCTTTTCATAGCTCGAAATGAATTTTCGTATCGGAGAGATTCACGTGACTTTCTTCTGTTAAGGTCTCTCAAGCATCAATCCGGCAAAAAAGGTGGTTGTTCGCTTCCTTTCTTCAAAGCAGGAAATATGCGCTAAAGGTAGATATTAGATATTTGTTTTGGGGGAATAATATATATTATCTTTCTTTCCTAGGTGACCAACCACTCTTGCACTTGTTCCTTCTTCTCTTCTCTTTCGCTAAGTCCGGGATTTTTGAAGGATGAATTAGTGGTGCCCGCAGTTCTGTCGCAGAATGGGGCGGTTTTATTGCCTATAAGAAGGCCGGTTCCGCCATCCGGCCCGAGCTGGTGCCACAATTAGTATAGTGAAGGCGTAAACTTTTATGTATCTGTATGGAAATAATGGCCTGCAATAATGAAAGAATGCACCAACACAAATAATGAGCAGATGTGCCCCCGTTTATATGTGGGCTCATTTTGTAACGTATTTTTGAATAAAGAACCGCGCTCCTAGTTAGTGTAACGTAGGTGTCTGTAACGCCCTGGTTACTCCAAGACCGTTACTGTGAACTTTGAATTGTGCTTAACTCACTAATCGAGTTCCTTGGTTATAAACGTGCATCTAGGTGTCATTAATAAGTTAAGGTGAAAAACCAATAAAAAAGGAAATGATATATTTTATTTAAAACATAAAACTGTTGATGGGCCCATAAAAAATGTTTACAAGATATTTACAATCCAAAATGGTCATTACAGAGTAAAATTTACAACCCGCCTACCTAAGCGAAAAAAATAGGGTTAACCCCCTAGTTCCTCTGAGAAACTCCTTGGCCGTGGTGGTCAAGCGGCCGCATATGTACACATCACCATCTAAGCTCTCCGCTCAAGGCTGGGTGAGCTTTTCTTTCCCTTTACCTGCACCACATAGCACCCATGAGCCAAAGCCCCGCAAAAAAACTCATTACTGAATGTAAATAATATCAAATGATGATTAAGATAATCATACAGAGCTTATAGCCCTGAATAGATGAGTGAATATCACTTTGAGGTTCCATTAATCATGATGGGGCTTTTAGCCCTAGTCAGATGAGTGATTTAACACTTGAGGTTCTGTTTAACCATGATGGAGCGTATAAATCTAATCATATGAGTGATTTAACACTTGAGGTTCTGTTTAATGATGATGGAGCGTATAACTCTAATCAGATGAGTGATTTAACACTTGAGGTTCTGTTTAACCATGATGGAGCGTATAGCTCTAATCAGATGAGTGATTTAACACTTGAGGTTCTGTTTAACCATGATGGAGCGTATAGCTCTAATCAGATGAGTGACTGATGGGTAGTCACTACGGGCTCAACACCCATAGCCATGTGACAAAGCATTCACCTGGGCCTCCTGGCCCTAGCTATAAGTGACTAGCCATAGGCTAGATAAGTGCTTTTAGTTTTCATCAAACTTGAGGTCGGTCCGACATTAATGCTCATTGTGAGTCATTCAATGCAGATGTCGATTAGATCTAATCTTTGGCGGCTTGCGTTAAACATGCTAAGACCGTTCTTGACTTATTAGTCAATACCATGTGACCAGTGCTCAGTACTACTGCCGAACTTGACAAGTGAGTCACAGCTTCACAGTTAATACTGACACCATTGCCAATTCTGACTAATTAGTCAGACACCATTGCTAAGCATTTGATATGTAATCAATGTCCACATTTAAACACTCAACATGCCTCATGAATAACCATGCATGTCACATATGGGGTGCATTTTTCTTACCTTTGGTTCGAGCGAGAAATAGTAAAACAAAGACCCTCGAGAACGATCTGCCTTTTAGTTCCTTGGCGGTCACCTAGTCATAACCAATTATGGGACTCCATCAATAAAATGAATAATAAAAGGTTCCCGAACCAAGACCTAGCCTCCGGAATGTTGAATCCTACTAAACTAAGTTGTAGGAACGATCCCGAGGCCTAAGGTTTGAGTTCCCATGATCAAAACACTACTTTGGCCACAAATGCCCTAAAGCGTCGCAACCCCACCTCACTGAGTCGCGACCCCCAGCCATGACAGAGGTGCCAGCCACAAGCATCTGTCCAAGCGCCGCGGCCAGCCTCCCAAGCGCCACTGTCCCCAGGCCCTTCAGCACCACCGCCCACCTGCACCAAGCTCGAGTCGTGACGCCCAAGAACAGGGCTGCGGCCCCACCTGGAAACTCAACCATAACCTCATTTTTCCACTTTTAAATCCTTCGAAAAACCTACTCAAACATCTCCAAATCCAAAAATCAAAGTTCCAAAACATCCCAATGATCCAAAATCATCAAATCCCGAGGCTCAAACAAATAAAAAACTCATCAACACTTAAAATCCAAATCAGAGCTTAGAAACTCAAAAACTAAAAACTTAAATCTTGGATTACCTTTGATTAAGTTGTTTCTCGCTAAATCCTTCAGTTAAAAAGCTTCTAATATTTCCTAGAATCGCTATGCCTCGATCCTCGCTTGATTCTGAGTCCTAAAACTCAAGTTTCCTTCGAAAATGCGACGAATGGTCAAAAGGGATAACAGGTGCTAGAGAAAATGTGTTTGAATGTAGTTTTCCTTCTGACATGTTACTTCAAGCTTAAGTAATCTCAAGTAAATCCTAATGCTCGCAGTCCGAAAAATGTCCCCGGGGAAAAATAGTCAAAACTCCCAGAATTTCCTCCTGATCTCACTAACTCCAAATATATCATCAAATAATCATTCTCATTATCCAATATCTCAATAATTGACCTCGTTATGACAAAATTGCTAACTTGCATCCTAAGATCGTCTCATGCCGAATGGATCGAACAAATCCACATTATTATGTGGCCTCAACAATGATTCACCAACGTGCATGAAAATACACAATTATGCCCTCAACGGGCCAAATTACCAAAATGCCCCTATAATCAAATGTGGTCCCACGTGCATGCATTTAACATCATATTATAATATAATTCACATAAACATGCACATAATCATTTAATGGCATAATAAATAAATTATGACCCTTCCGGCCTACTAATCCAACCATTAAACCTCATTAGGGATTTTGGGGCATTATAGTGTCTTTCTCGGTTGATGGATGGGATGAATGCCTATATCGCTTTGTAATGTTATTTTCATGTTGATGCTATATTAAAGAATATAATCTATAGTTGTTGCTCAAGACTGAGTCCTATTCTATATAATTTTCTTTATCTTACTGTGTAAACAAACTTCAAGTCCTAATTGTACTCGACAGGAAGTCTCACAGCCTAGGTTTGGGCCGCCTCCAATGTCAATCTGCAGTAATAGTTTTCGGAAGCAGCCTATCTAGTTTTCCGAGGTAGGTTCTATTCACCTAGAGAGATTTGCCTGCTTCTTTCGTGGTCACCCTATTAAGTATGTGCAAGCCGAACTACTGCTCTAAAGAAAGACCTTTGGCCGGGTTAACAAATTTTGTATATAAGCAGTCAAACAAGATTGGATGGAATCTAGCCTGACAAGCAGGCAATGGGAGTTTGAACCTCCCTCGATCTATTCTATGGTGAGTAAAGCACATCTTGCAAGTCAAGAGAGGGATTGGATCAAGATGTCGTGGGCCCACAAAACCTTCGCGCGCACCGATGCGCCTAGGGAGGCAACCTGTTCAATGTCAGAATCGATCTCTCAACTTGATGAGCGCGCTTGAAAGAAAAGTGGCTATATCTTGCTGTACTTCGCGCACAAGAAGAGCGATCGAAAAAAAAACATGGAGAATGTCTCTAGCTTTGAAAACCTGTGTTTTTTTGCCTAAAATTAGCTAAAATATAGCGAGATAGAAGCCCTTAACTAGCTAAGTTAAGTACGTACGCAATAGCGCGAGAAGAGCCCCTACCCTATTGTTTGAAACTAGCTCTGAATCAAAGAAGCTAGCATAGCGAAAAGATGCTCGACATTATTAAAACCTATATTATTATACAAGATGCTCAACCATTTCTCAAGACTATATAACTAATCAATGCTACACTCACTGGTAACGAACAACAGGAATCACATACAAAAGTTCACAATAAGTATGCCAATCCACCGGTGATGATAAAGGCACATCCTGAGAAATAAACTCTAAAATGCTCGGCGAAGGGCTATAGAAGTGCACTTTTAAAGTGCATTAATTAGGCTGTGAAGGTCACATGGAGGCTATGAGACCTGATTAAGCGTAGGAATTAGTGCTGGAAGCCCTAGTAGTATGCGGAAAATGAAAAGTAGCCCCAAGCTTATGAATAAGCTCAAGATAGCCAAGATGGATGGAATAGGGCTAGTCTAAGACAAGACAGACCCATCTATATTCTCCTGCTCGCATTTACAAGGTTTCCCACTCACTCTATTGAGTTACATCCCTTGTTGGGTTCTGCAAGGAAGCATCTCGATAAGTCTGCAACCTGTGTTGTGGTTGATGCCCCACCCGAGCTCTAATTCTATACTCGATTTGCCAGTTCTTCGTCCAAGCGACCCCCTGAGGATGCGGGAAGCCAATGATAGGAGTGGTTAACTGGACTCTTCTTCGAAGGATTTCAACCTTGATGCCCGCAACGCCTAAGCCGCTTTAGTAGGGACGGATTGAAATACCCCATCACAACACTCTAAGGTTCAGCAGGGAACTATTGAAGCTTCCAGCTTTCTACCTATATGGATTGTTTTTGCGTAAATAGACACAATCTTCGTTCAGCAAGTCCAAACACAGTCTTGCTCCTATAGCTCTCCTCTTTGGTTAGTCAAGGGTACACACTTCTCTTTTTTAAATTTATGTATTCCATTCCCGGTGATCCTGTCTCGCAAAAAACAAATCTTTCTTTTCATTTTATATATCCCATGGGCGTATAGACGAAATAGAAATTCTAACTAAGTAGGTTTCGAAATGAAATATGAAATAGCCCATTAAGTAGAGGAGTCAACGATATGCACACGCAGGAAAGGCGGTCTTTTGGTTCATTGGTGTGGTCTTTCGCTTGTACGTACATCAACTTCTTGGTGCTTGGAATAATAACCTGCGCTAGGCGCTCAGTTTGTAGCTTGATTAAGTTGTTTTTTTAGGTTCATGAGGAGTTACAGGCGGACATGGGAACATGCAATATGTCAATCACAAATCTGTTGTTGGGGCTCTTGCGGCGCACGCGGTACATGTGACTTTTTGAATAAAAGTTGTTGCTCTTGTTGGTATACAGGCTGGCTAATAGAACAGTATGGGAAATCTGGGAAAGAGGAGTAGACAATCCTGGGGGATACAGGCCCAACGCACGAAGCAGGAGGAAATCGGTACCCGCGAGGATTGCGAAGTCGGCACAAGAAGTAGGCAGAGTATAGGCAGCAGTTGCGGGTTCAGGTGCGGCTAAATCAATATCCCTGTTTGGTGTTGGCAGAGTTTGTAGGAAGGACGGTTGGCGATAAGCTGGTACTGGTTTCAATCACTCTATATAACCAGCAGCATTCCGGAGGCAGGCCGTCGGTTATCTCCTTGGGTCGTTTTACTTGGACCATACTTACATCTTGGGAACTCAGTATTATAATTGAGTGGGAGTGTTAATCATAGATATGAACATCTATAGCTTCCGATGAAGAAGTGAAACGATAGTTTCCTTTTAGTTTGGTTCAAGGTGCTAAATGATGGAGATCTCATTTCAATAATTAATATTAGTTTACTGAAATATCATTTACAAGGAATCAAGTGTTTTAAGGATAAAATACAATGAGGGGTAAAACGGTATTTTAGTCCCATCTCATTGTATACTGTCTATAGAGGATTGAGTGACAATTATGGTTGTAACAATGGATAATTAATAGAGTATCTATATTTGTTATAGAGCGTTCTATGAATTCAAGAGTGTAATTCCGAGTCTTTAGTGGAGTCACGAGGAATTAATAAGTTAGTAATTTATTTGTTAGATTTAGGATAACGTATTGGTGCTTGATTTCATAAGCCCACGGTCCCCACTATACCTTGGATAAAATCATCTAGATTGTCTCAATTAATTGATTTTATTATCAATTAGAATTATCAAAGTTGACCAGGTCAATTTTAGATAGGTTCACAGAGTTATGTAATTTTGAGAAGAAAAGGGAAATTATGGCAGATTTATTACTTAAGATAAATTGGTATATAAAATAATAAATAAGTTTAAATCAATGTTCAAATTATAAATAATTAATTTGATAAATGATTTAAATAATTATTCAATTAATTAAATCAATAGAAAATAATACATGCCTTGATTTTAAGTCCAATGGGCTTATAATCAAATGAGAAATTTCATGGGCCTAAAGCCCATGATAATTTCGACCTTGGGCTGTTAATTGGCTATTATTTTATTGATTTTTTAATTAAATAAATGACCTAAATGAGTCTATAAAAGGAATGTTAAGTGAGAGTTGAAATCACAAGTCAGATTTCAGATGACAGACACAAGTTTCTGATAGGTTTTAGATTCTCTCTAAACATAAGTCCTTTTCTAAGCCTTATTGTTCTTTTCTCTTCTTCTCTCTATATCTATCTCATGTGTTGAGAACTGCCCACTCTAGTCTAGGTGATTCTAAGGATACTTTGGAAGGCTATGAAGAAAATTGAAGATCGGTTTAGTTTCTTGATAATACCCTGCGACAGAAATGATACAAGGATTAGAGAAACTGAATGAATGACTCATTCATTCCACTGCATATAATGTAAGTATTCTTATCATTATTTCTCTTTAAATTCTATTTTAGAAACATGTTCTAGGTTATCTCATATTAATTTGTTTAATATTAGATCTACATGAAAATAAATAAAGATCCTGTGTAAGTTTTCCTAATAACTGGCCTTAGAGACTTTGGTAATCTTTATTTTTATGCATGAACATGTTAAAAATTGAATTATTTGATGTGTTTGAATAATTGGATGGATTTCATGATTTTATGAAGCATATTGAATTTTATGTGATTATTAGCAATTTTAGGTTATTTTGTTGTGTTTTCTATGCCATTAATTTTTATATATGCTTTATTTTGTGTAAAACATGTTAAAAATTAATTAGAAAATATTTTTGGTTTGAAAAATTGCACAAAACATTTTTTCAGAAAATTTTGTCCTGGTTGCCCACAGGCGCACACACCGCGCGTGTCACCCCTCCTTGCGCTCGCGCGTGTGCACGCATCCCCCCAGTCGCGCGCGCACACCAGGCAGCCAGCCCAGCCACCTGCGCGCACACCTCGGCAGCCAGAAGGCGTCACGCGCGCGCACCCCTGCCATCAACGCACGGTGAATTTTTTTTTTTAAATTAAAAAAAAATAATATTGTGAAAATTAATTATTTATAATCAAAGCCAAAAATATCAGATTTTCTTTTGTATTTAAAAATATATTTTTTTAAAAATAAGATATTTTTGTTGGTTGAGATTTAAATAATTAGATATTTTCTATAAATATTCAAATTCAAATTTAAAAATAGATTAACAACTTAATTTTAAATCTTTTTGTTGTACCTTAATTTTAGCACAAGTTTATTCACTCAGCTCGGGTACAGCTGGCAGATAAATACACGAAGAAATGACTAAGGGAAATAATATCTACTTATTATCCATGTGGAAAACTCGAGATTCATAGTGATCATACGTGGTGTTAGGCAGCCTGAGTTTATCTCGAACTAAGGATGCGATGGCTGTGAAGCGCGAGCTCGGAATATTAAATAGCTGGCGAAGCATGAGCTTGGAGGAGATATCTAGCTTGTGGTAATTCTAGTATATTGCATACTCAGGGATCCCTTTTATACGTTTATTTATGACCAGGTTGTCATATTTATGATCCGAGATAATAGGAACCTGTTATCTTGTTATCAAATCATATCCCAATATAAATGGGAATTATTTATATTAAATATAGACATTATGTAAATGCATGATTGACTCACGCAGTTACCCAAACCTGTCCATGGAATTCCCCTATAAATATTAGGAATATTGGACAGGAAAGGGGACCATTATTCTGTAATACCAAAACTCTGCCAAAATAGAGAGAGAAACAATAATATTGACTCGTGGACTAGGTGGATTTTAACCACTAAACCACACAAAAGTTATGTGTTCTTGGGTGAATTCTGTTTATTTTTCAGTACGGTTTTCCATTAAGCATTAATCTGCCTTATTATTTCTTAATACACTGTTGGCAAAAAACCGCGTCAATAGTTTGGTGCTTTCATTGAGAGCTTATTAGTGCTTCAACAAAATCCCAGTCGATTCTCATCATGGTGCTTACTCGCTCAATGCACGATAATGAGACAGAACATCCTGGTGGGCAAGAGGCCCATCATACCGTTGTTTCAAACGAGCGTGGCCCTGAGATCCAGCAACGTCTGGGAAAACAACCGGCGGGACAAGGTGACACTGGGAGTTCGGTGTCATTGCCACCGAATCCAAATCCAGATTACCTAACTGCCATCGAGTTGGAAAACATGCAATTGAGAGGCCGTCTCGCTAAGGAAAACAGGCAGATTGAGGAGGTTTTGGTTCGGTTACCCCTTCTTGCAACCGATGTTAATGTCAGAAAGAGGAAAAGTGGATCTCGCAAGTCCCACAGGAATAATCGATCAAAACCAAGTCAATCAGTCAGAACTGCCACCCCAAGTTCTGTACCTGCGGAGCGAGATCACCAAAATTGTAACGCCCTACTTCCTTAGAGCCGTTACTAAGTGAGTTTTTAAGACAAAACAGTGTGCAATGAACTCGCTAACCGAGGTTTTGAAACAAAAGTGTGACTAATTAAATGTTAAGGCTGTAATCTTTAAAAATGCGTTGTTTCAATAAAAACTTCAAGTAATAAACATTTGGGATCCCAAAATAATGTTTGAAAGCTATTTACATCTTGAAATAAGTTTACAGTTGATCAGTTCTAAAATCATAGATTATTACAGCCATTTTCAAATAAACCCCCAACCAAAGCAGTCGGGCAGGCCAAACATGTACGCGTCGCTTCACGCTCTCCGTACTCATGGTTGGTTGACTCAGCCATTGCCCTTACCTGCAACACAGAGCACCCGTGAGCCGAAGCCCAGCAAGAAAACTCATGCAGAACATAACATATGCAGTTTATACAGTTTATCATAACAGATAATCCACAGATAAACAAGTCAACCGTTAGACTAAGCAAACACGGCCAAGCCGCCCCAGAGCCTTACCGAAGCCTGGGGTATCGGTTCTCACCGCGAGGATAACTCATGTATCCCTTGGGTCCCACCCTGAATATAGCATAACACATGTATCCACCGGGCCCCGCCCTGACTATAGCATCCCATGTGCTGTGTGTTACTTTCGGCCCCACGGCCGCCCCGGCCTACGCCGTACTCGGCCCTTGCCGTTCATTTCATCACAATCACACATATAGTACATTCGAAATAATCATTCACACACATCATGATTCATTTAAGGTTAAACATTTGCACATAAAACAATCTGGGGCCATGCCCTATTCTCGGGTGTTACGGTTTTCTTACCTGCATTCCGAGCTTCCTGATGCACTGAAGCCGCAAGCACGGTCCTCTAGCACGAGCCTCTCCAATAGCCTAGTCACAACACACAAGAAACATCCCTCAATACTAATCAACCCAAAACCACTTCCCGGGACCAATCCCGCACTCTCGGGACCTATAATTCCATAAAACAAAACATCGGAACCATCCCCCGTGTCCCCAGGCAAAAGCCCTAAAAACCCAACTTTTTGGCTGCCAAATTGGCCTAGGGCCGCGGCACTCCCTTCATGGGCCGCGGCGCCCAGCGGCTTGCCCTCCTCCTGATGCAACCTCGCGCCGCGGCGCCCAAGAACAGGGCCGGGGCGCTCATACGCGAACCCAGAAAATCTGGGTTTTCTCTTACGTTTTTCCCGAACTTAATCCTTCCAAATCGCACCAAACCAATACCCAAACCCCAAAATCAATTTAAAACCTCAAATGAACCACCCAACAACTCATAAACTCTAGCTTCAAGCTCAAAACACAAACATACCCAACAATCCACCCTTAGATTGCAAAAATCAGCAACTTCAAACTCAAACTTTAAAAACTTAACTCAAGCTTTAAGTTTCACAAATCTAAACATAATCAAACTTAAATATGCATAAATCCTTACCTCAAGTAGAGAATCCCATCCTAAGCTCCCTTGATTCATCTCCTAAGTCTCCAAATTTCAGCTCCTTCACTTCTCTTCTTCTTCTTCTCATTGCCCTAACTTTCCTTCTCTTTAGTTTTTTCTTCTCTTTATTTTTAACAAAGCCAATCAATGACCAAAATAACTAAGCCCCAAACCGTGTACCCCATATAACCCAGCTTCCATTTATCTAATTCCCAACCAAATGACCATTTTGCCCCTCCTAGCCTATCCTTTCCCAACTAAACCTCAAGGGCACTTACGTCCTTTCATTTCTATTTCATATCTACCATTTTCTTTCTAAAACTTGTTACTCTCAGCAGTAACTAATGGTTACCCAGGTTACTAAATCTCCAATAACCATTACCCGCTAAATCTCAACTTAACCATGAAATTCCCGAGGTACCCCTAGGCTCCTCCCGAGCCGGGTATAGAAATCCCGTTGTGACTCTTAAGTTAACTAGCTCTCTAGGACCGTCTCGGCACGTGCATCACAATAATAAAACCACACTCACGTGGTACCATTCACAGAATACAATTATCACATATCAACGCAGTTATGCCCAACAAGGCCAAAATTACAGTTATGCCCTTCTAACACGATCCGGGCCTACATGCATACTAATACACATAGCCATGCATCTCAGTTAAACAAATAGCCAAATAACATGCTTTAAATCATAACCATGCATTTAACTCATAAAATCACACATAAATCCCAACATGCCCTCCTGGCACACTAATCAAGGCCCTTAAGCCTTATTAGCGATTTTGGGTCGTTACAAAAATGCTCGACCCAATGACCATCATAGGGATCGTCAGCATGTCAGTCGGTCGGTTAGGACTGCAACCCCAAGTTCGGTGCCTTTTTCACAGGTCCCCAGGAATGCCCATGGAAATCCACGAGGAGGGGGTGGGACAGGCTCACAAAGACAAAATGTTCCAACAAACCCTCCTTCGTCACGATCGGATCGCCAGGCACAGAGAGCTAGAGACATGGGAGTAGAACAGAGACAGGCTAATTTAGTCCGCCCTGATGGAACGAGGATAGCCTCACCAATAAGGCATCCCCGTCACCTATAAGACGTCCAACACTTCCTCATCCTCAACGGGACATTCCATCTTATGAAGACAGGAGGAGAAATCCTCCCCCATCTGCCAATACTTACATCCCACGGACACGTGTCGAAAATCAAGATCCTCAGCCCCAACCGTGAGCTGTAAGCTTTGGAAATGGGAGTTGCTAGACCAAATGTTGTCGTAGTGGTCGGTCTGAGGGCGACCTAAGAAATCAGTTGAGTTCAGCACAGAGCCCTCGGTACGATCCACAACCCGATTTGCGCGATCGTTTGAATTCACAGAGAAGAAATCCAGCTCGAAATGAAGATATTAGCTATACTCGACAAGAAGGAGGTCCGTCCATAGTACGCGATAATTGGAATGCCCCAAAAAACCAAGCTTGAGCTTGGAGGGACAATAACCCATCAAACGCATACGATAGGATGGGAGCTGTTGAACAACCCCTAGGTAACCTAGGGACTAGGGACCAAAACCTCGAAAGATTAGCTTTGATGGAAGAGCAAATAAAGAGACTTTTATCTGGGAAAGAAAAAGACGATTGTGACTTAGAGGATGAGCTCGAGCCTTTCGCTCCAAATATTGCGGCGACCACATATCCGGTGGGCTTTAGAATGCCACACTTGTCAAAATTTGATGGAGATGGAGATCCGTCAGATCACCTCGGAATGTTTAACACCATGATTATGGCTCACAATTTTGGGCTCGATTTAAGGTGTATTTTATTCCATGCAACTCTGATCAGGCCAGCCAGGCAGTGGTTTAAGCAATACAAGAGACATTTCATAAGCTCGTGGAAGAAGTTTTCCTCCGAGTTCAAAAAAGCATTCCGAGCTTCACAAGCAGCTCGAGTTGAGGCTGATTCATTGGCCAACATAAAGCAGCAACCTGACAAAATGTTGAAGGCATATCTAAGTAGATTTGCCAATGTTGTTGCATGAGCTAGAGATGCTGATGACAGCTCTAAGCTAATGGAAATGAGGACAGGAATCCTTGTCGGGGGCGACTTGTGGCAGGAACTCCAAAGAAAAGGAGTTAAGAGTATGGACGAGTTCTTGGCCCGAGCTCAAGAATGGATTAACCTAGATGAGGCGTGTAATGCCCCAAAATCCCTAATGAGGTTTAATGGTCGGATTAGAAGGCCGGGAGGGCCATAATTGATTTATTATGCCATTAAATGATCATATGCATGATTATGTGAAGTATATTATTATATGATGATAAATGCATGCATGTGGGTCAACTTTTCATTATAAGGGTATTTTGTTAATTTGTCCCATTGAGGGCATATTTGTATATTTTCATGCATGTTGGTGAATTATTGATGAGGCCACATTATAATGTGGATTTTTTCGAGCTATTCGGCATGAGACGATCTTTGAATGCAAGTTAGCGGTTTAGTCATAACGGAGTTAATTTCGGGGCTCGGGGTGAGTCTCGGGGTAATTCGATGATTAGTACATTACTGAGAATTAAAAGGCAATGGGATATGATTTATTAGCATTTGAGAAGATTGGGAATAACAGGAATTGGAGGACGTTAATTATAATTAACGAGATAAACGGGAAAGGACGATTTTTCCCTTGGGAGCTGTTAAGGAAATAATTAAGCTTGGAGGCATTTTGGTCATTTGACCTTAGGTTATATATTAAGTTTGAAGGCTGTAGAAATAAGGTAGGAAAACAGAGTACTCTTCTTCCTCCTCCCCGATAATCTATTTCTTCTTTTTCCTTTGGAATTTTGAAGCTCCAATTGAGGATTCAAGCTAGGGAATCAAGCCTTGAGGGTCTAGGATTGTGTTCTACCATTGAAGAGGGTTTAATCTTGAGATTGAGGTAAGAATTCATCCATGGAAACTCTGGTTTATGCTCTATTTTTCAATTGATTTTTAGTTGGAATTTTGGATTTGATAGTTGTGAATTAAATGAAGTTTTTGGAAAAGTTTGATTGGGTTTTGATGCCTAGGACTTGTAGAATGTGTTTTTGGGTTCATTTGTGAGTTTGGTTGAGGTTTGGATTCAGTTTATGAAGTTTGAAAATTGGAGAACTCGAAGGGGAAAAACCAGGGCTGGAACACCCTAGTTCTGGCGCTACAGTGCCCAAGGATGGGTGCTACAGCGCTGTCCAGGGCATAGCAGCCTTGCTTGTAGCGCTATGCCTGGGGGGCAGCGCTACCCTATTTTTCCAGGGTACTATTTTGGGTATTTTTGGCTCGGGGTTTCAATTCCTAAGGCTCAAATCGAATCTACCAACCGTTTTATTACGATTCAAGGTCTCGGGAGCGAGGTTAGATCAAGAACCTTTTATTATTGATTTTATTGATGGAATTCCATATTTGGTTATGATTAGGTGATCGCAAAGGGATTTAAGGAACGATCGTTCTCAAGGGTCGCTCTTTTATTGTTTCACGCTCGAACCAGAGGTAAGAAAACTACACCCAGTATGTGACATGCATGGTTATTTATGAGGCATGTTGAGTGCTCTATATGTGGACATTGATTGCATATTAAATGCTTAGCAGTCTTACTTATCTGTGAATGGTACTGACTTACTAGTCAGAAACGACAATGGTGTCAGTATTGATCGTGAAGCTATGACTTACTAGTTAAGTTCGGTAGTAGTACTGAGCACTAGTCGTATGGTATTGACTTATGAGTCAAGAACGGTATTAGCGTGTTTAACGCAAGCCGAAAAGATTAGATCTAATTGACATAAGCATTACCAACATAAGCATGAAATGCTTGACCAACCTTAAGTTTGATGAAAACAAAAGCGCTTGTCTAGTCTAAAGGCTAGTTACTTAGAGCCAGGGCCAAAAGGCCCAGGTGACTGCATCGTCACATGGCTAAGGGTGCGGGGGCCAAGTTCATGACTCACTCATTAGTCACTTATCTGATTCAAGTTCGTGACTTACTCATTAGTCACTTATCTGATTCAAGTTCATGGCTCACTCATTAGTCACTTATCTGATTCAAGTTCGTGACTCCATAGTTACTTATCTGGTTTAAGTTCGTGACTTACTCATCAGTCACTTATCTGATTAGGGCCACACGCCCCATCATGATTATTAGAATCTTGATATTATCTGAATAGGGCTACAAGCCCAGTATGATTATCATCATCATCAATTGATATTGTATACATGTAGTAATGAGTTTTCTTGCTGAGCCTTGGCTCACGGGTGCTATGTGGTGCAGGTACAGGGAAAGAAAAGCTCATCCAACCTTGAGTGGAGAGCTTAGGTGGCGATGTGTATATATGTGGCTGCTTGACCACCACGGCCAAGGTGTTTCTCAGGGGAACTAGGGGTTAATCCTATTTTTGTCGCTTAGATCGGCGGGTTGTATTTTTTACACTATAATGACCGTTATCGAAATAGCAACGATTGGAAAAGAAACTGTTATCCCTATTTCTTCCAAGATGTACGGATCCACACTCCAAGACTATGGGTCGCCTTCCAAGGAGTTAAAGCCCAGATTGGGCCCAGTAGACGAAGAGAAGACGACTATTGGCAGTCCAAGTCTCGAAAAGGCCCATAAGGGCATCCAGGAGTGTAAGCCAGGACCATCGCCGGGGCATGTTGCATAAACCCGGGTCCGCGTGCTAGGATGTATCCCGAGATGCAGTAAAGAGGCCGTGGATCCCAAGTTCGAGATTGAGCCGGGATCGCTGTGGATGAACCCGGGTCCTGGTAAACGAAGAGGGATGTTGGTAAATGGACCTGGGTCGGTTGGCTGAGTTTGGCGTGCTAAAGTACCCCCAACATTGACATCCTCCCAAGAAGCATGGAGCTGTGTCCCCACAAGTAACCTGTAGAGGAGGCTACCTCGGGAATGTACGCCGTTGGTTCAGAACTGCGCCGCCATTCCACTGATAGATCTTGTCCCTCGAATCTTCCTCGTAGCCCATAACACCCAGAATGAAGCACCTGTTTGTCGCGAGTCTTATAATGTGATCATGTTTGGGCTGGCCCAATGGGCCTTGGTTAATATATGTTTTATATTTCAATCCTTTGTATTGAGCCTCCATCAGAAAGCAAATAATATTTACACCCTTATTGGGCCCGAATTAGCCCGACCCAAGCCCAGTGCACTCACTTGCCTATAAGTATGAATAGTGGTGCACTGAGGAGGGGATCCCAGATGTTTCTCTTGTAAGCAATTGCTCTGCTCAAACTTGCAGAAACTTCCATTGTCAAAATCTCTCTAAGCTCTAATACAACTGACTCGTGGACTAAGGCTCATTAATGCCCCAACCACGTAAAAACCTTGCTTGCATTTTCTAAATCCTTTCTTTTTAGGCTCTCTTATCTTTTATAATTCTAGTTTTCGAAAAACTCGATAAACATTTTGGTGCTTTCATTGAGAGCTTGAAGAAAGCTTGAGTTAATCTTGAACATCTGCAACAATGGTGAACACAAGACACACCACGTTCGACCCTACTAACCAAGAACAAGGCAATGGAGAGTCACCGCCTAGCCAACCTCTTCCTCAGAACCAACCTGAGGATGCACCTCATCGGACACCCTAGCCTGACGAGTCGCATAACTATGAAGGTGGATCAGATTATGAGGAAGATTACTACGAGGAAGAGGAGGGAAATGAGGGGGAATACCATGACCTCGAAGCTGAGGATCCAGCGATCCCAGAAGAAGTAGACCCCGATCAGGAGGACCCGGAGGTGACAAAACTGACTCTGCTCAAACTTGCAGAAAACTCCATTGTCAAAAGCTCTCTAAGCTCTAATACAACTGACTCGTGGACTAAGGCTCATTAACGTCCCAACCACATAAAAACCTTTCTTGCATTTTCTAAATCCTTTCTTTTTAGGCTCTCTTATATTTTATAATTATAGTTTCCGAAAAACTCGGTAAACAGCAACCAATCATTTTCATAGAAGAGGATGCTAGCCACGTCCAATTCCCACATAACGATCCGTTGGTCATAACTATTTAGCTCGCCAACCAGAGGGTCCAAAGAACACTAGTAGATAACGAAAGTTCTGTGAATCTACTTTTTAGGTCCACCTTGGAAAAAATGGGGTTACTTGTAAATGATTTGAAGGCGACCTCAATGACTCTGTACGGGTTTTCTGGTCAAGGGTCGACAACCATCGGGACGATCGGATTGGTGGTGCTATTGGGAGAAGACTTGCGAACTGTTTCCAAGTTACTTGAGTTCGTGGTAATCGATTGGCCAGTTGCGTACAATGCGATTTTGGGCCGACCTGTACTGATGGCGTTTGAAGCCATAACCTCTATCCGCCACCTAGAAATAAAATTCCCCTTAGCCGCGGGAATATGCACCGTCAGAGGTGATCAACTCGCTGCCAGAGAATGCTATCGCTTTTCTATGAAGGGAAAATCACAACCCAGGTAGCAAGCGATGGTCATAAATGACGGAGGTGAGGAGTCCTAGGAAGTAGTTACTTGCGGGACAGAAGAACCTCAGCAAAAAATGGATAGTGACGTCGCCCAACGGGATGAAATTGACCCACGGATAAGTGAAGATAGGTGAGAACTCCAAGCCATACTGGTGCTCGAGGAAGTAAACATTGACCCCAAAGAAGCTTCAAGAGTTGTATAGATTGGGAAGATTCTTGACGATAAAAAGAAGGAGCTGGTCGATTTCTTACAGGAGAATCTGGACGTTTTCGCTTGGTCACATGAAGATATGGTGAGAATAAGTCCAAATTTAATCACGCACACCTTAAATTTGGACAAGAACATGCTTGCAAAATCCCAAAAATGGAGACGCTTGGGAACGGTCCGAGCTGAAGCTCTTGAGGAAGAAGTATCTCGACTATTAAAATGCGAGTTTATCCGTGAGGAAAAATACCCGATCTGGGTCGCCAATCCCATGTTGGTCCCGAAACCAAATGGGAAATGGAGGACTTGTATCGACTTCTCCGATCTGAATAAAGCTTGTCCCAAGGATTGTTTCCCACTTCCAAGGATTGATCAGTTGGTAGATGCCACCACAGGTCACGAGCTCATGTCCTTCATGGACGTGTATTTTGGATATAACCAGATCACTATGAATCCTGCGGATCAGGAACATACTAGCTTCATGATTGAACATCACGTATATTGTTATAAAGTTATGCCCTTTGGGCTGAAGAATGTCAGGGCTACATATCAATGTTTGGTCAACAAGATGTTCGCTAATCAGATCGGGAGAAGTATGGAAGTGTATGTCAATGACATGCTTGTCAAATCAAAGATTGTCAATAACCATGTGTCTGATATAGAAGAATGTTTTGGAATATTTAGGAGGTATGACATGAAGCTGAATCCTCAGAAATGCACTTTCGGAGTGGCATCTGGAAGATTTCTGGGGTTCATAGTCAACACAAGGGGGATAGAGGCGAATCTTGAGAAAATCAGATTGTTGTTAGAAATGCCCTCGCCTAGGTCACGTAAAGAGTTCAAAGCCGCAGCTTTGAATTGTTTCATTTCAAAATCCACTGACAAGTGTCTGCCATTCTACAACTTGCTCAGAGGAAACAAAAAATTTGAGTGGACTGAGGAGTGCGAACATGCATTCCTCGACCTAAAAATGCACCTAGCCGAGATCCTAGTGTCATCTAAGCCTATGTCTAGAGAACCTTTATTCCTTTATTTGTCCTTGACAGAGAATGCAGTCAGTGCCGTGTTAGTTCGAGAAGAAGATCGTGCTCAAAAACTAGTATATTATATAAGCAAGAGACTTCTCGGAGCCGAGTCACGATACCCACTGATAGAGAAACTGACATTCTATCTGATATTTGCTTCAAGGAAGCTCCGACCATATTTCCAGTCCCATTCAATCAACGTCGTGACTGACCAACCTTTAAGGCAGGTTTTGCAAAATCCTGAAATGTCGGGACGTCCTTAAAAATGGGAAGTAGTCCCGCGGACCTGGAATGCCCTACATTTGAAAAAGTATTATTAGTAGTACCACCATCAATGCAAGGCTTATTTATAAAAGCCATTTGATTAAATAATAGATGGATTGTTAATTATTATTTTTTAAATGTTGTATTAGCTCGTGTTCTCATATTTGTAGAAGCAACCAAGAAAGTTTATACATTCTGGTTACTTGGGGGGGCACGTAACCCGAGGTTGGAAAAATTAAGCCTGCTCGATAAGATTAAATAATTAGAAGCATGGAAAAATTGATTATTCAATGATTTTTTAGAAGCTTGAGTTTTCAATAAACCTAGCGCGAACTAAGTTTAAATCATTCAAAACCCTGGACGTAACCAGGTCTGAAACTTAGAAGCTTGGAAAAATTGATTATTCAACGACCTTTTAAAGCCCGAATGTTCAATAAACCTAGTGCGAACTAAGTTTAAATCATTTAAAACCCTAGACGTAACTAGGTCAAAAACTTGGAAATTTGGGAAAATCGATTATTCAAGGGCTTGTTAAAGCTCGAGTTATCAATAAACCTAGCACGAACTAACTTTAAATTATTAAAAACCCTAGATATAACCAGGTTTGAGGCACAAAAATCAACAAATAAAAACTTGGATATAACCAAGTTCGATAAAATCTATCTCGATCTAAAAGTCAATTCCTAAAATCTCGAATGTATAAGAGTCTAATGATTCATAAGCATAAAAAGATAATAAAGGAAAGACAGGTGGATCAAAAGTTAGATATATATTGAAATAAAACAAACAAATTACACCGAGGAGAAATAACCTCGAACTGAGCCCAAAGGCAATTGTTTAATATAGAAAAACTGTTAGATAATTACAAAGAAAATCACAAATAAAATCATTGGGCCCCGTCAGCTCGCCCCGCAGAGGTGACCTCCTTGCCATCTCCCTCCGCCACTCCAGAAGCCTCACCAGTTTCTGAGGGTTCTTGCAAGAACCAAGCCTTGAATTTAGCAAGGTATGGATCCCACAACCCAGGTTCCATAAAAGAAAAGTTCCCATCCTGGTTGAAAGCCCAGCAATGGTACAACATCTCCTCCATGGCTGATGATGACGCCGCTTTTTCCTCCTTGGCTTTAGCTTCAGCCTCGAGCAGTCTCGCTTTGAGCTCAACAATCTTGACCTGGAGTTATTCTGCACGATGGTTAGCTTCTGCGGTCTGAGCTTGGGAGGCAGATAGGGAGGTCTTTGTGACCTGTTCTTTTTCTTGGGAAGTGGTGAGAGTAGCCTGGGCAGCTTGCTCATTCTTCTGAGAAATTGTCAAGGCTGCTTTGGAGGCTTGCTCACCATTCTTAGCAGTGTCCAGCTCGGTCTGGACCTCGTCATTTCTGGCCCTAGCCCAAGTTATGTTGCGGTATTGGGCCCGGACGGACTACAAAACAACAAAACAAGTCAAAATTATAAGATGAAGAACACATTAAATTTTTTTTGCCACTAGGTGTGGGAGAAGAACTTACAGTGAGGTTCATCCCCATGGCAGACTCGAAGACATTCTCCGGGCTATGCTCCTCTATGGTTCTCAGGTCCCTCACGCTGGCTTTATAGGCATGCCCCACCATATGAGACGCTGTCTCATATATAATACCCTGAAAGGCTTCTGGGATCCTCTCCTGGTCCTGAGGATCAACCGATATTCAGACGGTGAGGGCCTCAACTTGAGTAACTTGGGGAGGTGGAGGTATATGTTGAGAGGAGGGAGGATGAAGTTGCTCAGCAACGACAATAGCTACCGGAGCTGGCTCCTGAGCCAAGCTCGTGTCCTTATTCTTGGCGGGGAATTTTGAAGTGTTCCCCATTGCATGGGTGGTCTTCTTCGCCACCCTGGCCCTCTTCACGACGGGGCCCGCGCCGACTTTCTTAGCCTGGAAATCAGTTTGTAGGTTGGGAGCTCTGGTCTCGTCCATCTCTTTTCCTAAAAAGAACAAAAGGAGTTAGTTCACATAAATGATGCTTTAGAAACATATATAAAGAAAGAGAACAAAGATCCTACCCTCTGGGCTAAGGGAGGAATCTATTATCACTAGCTCGGGTGTTTTGACCAGGATAGGCACGACCTCCGGCCCTCGATTTGATGGAGGAGAAGGGGAATCTAAAGTTACAATCTCTAAAATCCTAGGGAGTTCAGGTTCCTCCTCAGGACTAGATTCTTCTATACACTGCCTAAATCCAGGAGCAAATGCCCCTTGGAGCAGAGAGGGCCATGTCCTAAGGTTGGTTCCATATTCTTCGAAAATAGACGACCTAAAATGCAGTGTATTGTCAACAACAATGGTGCCTTTGGGGTAGCTATGGTCGTAGCGTACCACTAAACGGTCCACGCATTAGAGGAGAGTTATGTTTAGGTCCGGATCAATGGGGTGGCGACTAACTAGCTGGCTGGGATTGAAATGAATTAACCTAAAGCTACTAGCAACCTGATCTAATTCCCTAAAAATGTATGGGTTACCTTTGTCGGAAGGGCCGGCTGCTACCCCAGAAGCAGCTCGACCAGGATTAGGTCTCTAGTCTGCTTTGGGGGCCCACCTTTTTCATTCGAGAGGCACCTCGTCCTCTTCCTCCTCGTCATCCTCAGTGGTTGGCAAGGCCTCTTGAGAGGAGGGGAGCTCGGGGATCACCGGAAGAGGAGCCCGAGTCCTCAAGGCTAGTGTTTGTGTAGTGTTCCAGAATTTTACCTAGCTAGTAGTAGTAGCAGCAGCAGGGCCTCTTGAGAGGAGGGGAGCTCGGGGATCATTTGGGGATTATAGTTGCTTAGATAGCAAACCCCAAGAATTTTTATCATTTTCATGGGTTGGAGTTATGATTTACCCTACCTCGATTAGTAGACAAAGGACCTAGATGGGTTATCATATACTACCATGTGATCTAACCTACCTCGATTAGTATACAGAGGACCTAGATGGTTTATCACATGCCATGTTAATGAGTTAATGGCCATTAATATTGTAGTCCTATATGATATATATTTTTATAGTCACATGTTTTATAGTATATGTTATGATAAAGTCTTATGTTTATGATTTATGATATATGTTGTTAGTAGATTTTCCTTGCTGGGCATTAGGTTCATTCCTTTATCTTTAGCTTGATGCAGGAAAATTAATATGGAAGGCGGAAAGATTTATGGCATCTTGGCTTGTGTTTTATAGTCTTATAAATTATGTTTTTGATGTAATTCCGCAATTAGTATTTTAAACAATTAAAGTTTATGTTTTATGTTTTATAACAATGGGTACCCATATCGCATTCTATCTTTCATATTTTACTTTGTATGTTGCACAATATTTATTTTGGGGTTTTAAATAAAGTTATGTTATTTCTTATGTATGTTTCCCAAAACAGTAGCTATGTCTAGTAGTTTTAATGGTCCAAGGTCTTAGAAATAGTTGATTCATTACAGTTTGACCATCGCCAATCAACTTACAGGCTAGCATCGTGACGTCATTCATGACCTTGCGATAGTCCTTTTCACTGGGGGGAAGTCTGGATAGCTTCTCATACTGACCCCCAAGGGTCACAGACTTTTTCGTCCTTGCAAATATGGATGCACGGGAAACAAATCCAATTAAGACATGTACAAAAAAGAAATATTTTAAAGGAACAAAAATTCACGAGCTGGATTTACAAGGATGGAAGACTTACGATGTCGGTTGAAGTAATGGTGTTCGCAATTTCTGAAGCCATTCGACATAAAGAATAAATATTTATAATTGTTTGGATGGCTGGGGAGCTCAATGATAGAGGCGGAGTTTGGAAATCGCGTGAGGTAGTAGAACCTGTCACCACGTCCCCTCTGGTCGAGGCTTGCCTTGAGGCAGAAGAAGTGTAATATGTCTGCCGGGGTGGGGACCTCCCACTCATGTTTCAAGAACAGGTACTTCAGCCCCACCAAAAGTCTATATGAATTTGGGGGGAGCTGGAAAGGAGCCAGTTTTACGTAGTTTAAGAAATCTACGAAATACTGGTCCAGGGGAAGGAAGGCCCCAGCCTTCAGGTGCTCATCACTCCAAGCTGCGTAGTCGTCTTGGAAAGGGGAACAACTCACTTCCCCTTCAAACGCATGTCGGACGAGGAGAGTCCCAGCTCTGATTTCTATGTTGTGGCTCAACATAATCTTATTAACCTTCCCTTGAGTCGTGATCTTTGAGATGATATGCCCGGCCTCGAAGAATGCATTGGGGTCGACATGAATTTCTCTCTCCACTACCAGACTGAAGTGTGGAATGGGAGAGTCAGGCACGACCTTCTTCCCTTTGTCTTTGCGTTGGGTAGATGAGCTCATGGATTTCTTATTTGGGGGGCCATTTGATCGCCTAATGACAAAACAACCTAGTTAGTAGGTGACCTATGATGATCTATAACTATGTCACGAGAGTAAAGACGAAATGGATTATTTTTTTTATACAAGCTAAAGTTAGCCTCATCCCCATCGCGTGCTGCCATGCGATATCCTAAGCTACGCGCCTCGGTTTCCTAACAATCTCCTGATATTTAGGGATTCGTGTGACAGAAATGTTAGACCACTACTTTCCTTGGGAAGCGGTTTAGTGCAAAACCACCCAAGAAAATGTAACCCCTAAGCTATTTGGTTTTAAACCTAAAGACCCTTCAGTTTCTTTACCCGAACGGGTATTCTTTAAATCAATTCACAATTAGGGTTACCCAGATTTACCCATAAATTTCCCCACTTTTATGGACATCTTATTTCTAAAACATGTTTAGACTCATCCATTGAACCTAAATAGAAACCTATGCCCTATGGACATTTAGAAATAGCCTAATAGTAACTACAATGAGTGTTGTGGATGAACATAGTTAAGAATAGAAATTCCACTCGATAAAAAAAAAAAGGGGAAAACTTTTCAAACCAAGGGATGAGAAACATACAGGAAAATACGTTCGCTGATTATAGGGGGTAGGCTCGGCAATGGGAAGCTCCTGGAAAGCTTCTGGATGTCTGGGCACTATGAATAGTTTTGGGGATTCTGGGAAAGAAGGGAAGCTTGGGAGTTCAGAAAAAGGGAAATTTTTAAATGCAAAGGTAATGAGGTTTGAAATTTGGTCATCCTATTTATACGTAAATTATGGAAATTAATCTAGGCCATCCAATTGGGTTAGTTCAAGATCCAAGGGCCAAGATTAAATAGACCAAATGGCGGCAAAAATTTGACAAGACAATTATTGCAGTCCTCAAAACCTGAATAGATGCCAATTGCGGTACACCACGTGTCCAGTACTCGAGTAGTAGGCAGGCATGCTTTTATGTAACAGAAGCCTAAAAGCCCCTACTTGTAGGTTAGAAGGTGACGACATCATACACGAGCAGGAGCTTCGGGGGAAAATGTTGTACCCTAATTTTAGCACGAGTTCATTCACTCAGCTCGGGTATAGCTGGCAGATAAATACACGGAGAAATGATTAAGGGAAATAATATATGCTTATTATCCATGTGGACAACTTGAGATTCATAGTGATCATACATGGTGTTAGGCTGCCTGAGCTTATCTCGAACTAAGGATGCGATGGCTATGAAGCGCGAGCTCGGAATATTAAATAGCTGTCGAAGCATGAGCTTGGAGGAGATATCCAGATCGTGGTAATTCTAGTATATTGCATACTCAGGGATCCCCAGAGACTTGGGATCCCTTTTATACGTTTATTTATGACCATGCTATCGTATTTATTATTCGAGATAACAGGAACCTGTTATCTTGTTATCAAATCATCCCAATATAAATGAGAATTATTTGTATTAAATGTAGATATTATTTAAATGCGTGATTGACTCACGCGGTTACCCAAACCTGTCCATGGAATTCCCCTATAAATACTGGGAATATTGGACAGGAAAGGGGACCATTATTCTGTAATACCAAAACTCTGCCAAAATAGAGAGAGAAACAACAATAATATTGACTCGTGGACTAGGTGGATTTTAACCACTGAACCACGCAAAAGTTCAGTTTACTTGGGTGAATTTTGTTTATTTTTTCATTACAATTTACCATTAAGCACTAATCTGCCTTATTATTTCTAAATACACTGTTGGCGAAAAATCGCGTCAACACTTTAAGTATATTAAAATATTAGAATTAAGATATCAGATATTTAAGATATTTTCTTTTAAATACTTGATATTTTTATTAAATCTTAATTTGAAAATATAAATATATGTTTATTCTATAGATTTAAATATTTAAACTATTTGAAATTTGTTAGTTAGTGTTGGCCCTCAATTTGGTCAACGACACGGAGTCAAGTAAAACGACAGAAACGAGATGAATTCAAGCCAAAAAGATAAATGACACAAAGGTTTATAGTGGTTCGGCCCTAGAGATGGTAATGACCTACGTCCACTTCGTGTTCTTAACAATGTAATGAAAATTTGCGATCAATAAACTAGGGTTTATTGGGTTTCACAAGCTCCACAAAAGATACAAAATATTGCATAAAAACAATAATTCTCTCTCTCAAGATCCCAAAAATATCCTTCTCATGAACCCTTTGAGTCTTATTTATAGAGTCAAAGATCTCCTCTTAGGCCGATGGGCCTTGATCACATTTAATACAAGCGAATCAAAATATTAATGGAAATTATAATTATTACATAAATGCGAGATCACATATCAAGAGAAAGTATCTGATATATTGCGACCAGCCTGGTCACCCATGAAATATGCCTTCTGCCGAGTGAATTCTCTTATGGTCGATGGTCGACTAGAACGTAACTACTTAACTTGTCACGCAAATCCCACGTGCGTACTGGTTTTGCCACGTCATCAAATGAATCTTCTTTGGGTAAAAATTTGCCCCCCAAGTTTATTTTAATGCGACCAACATTTAACAAACTTACTCGATCAGTGATTCGTCTTACCTGTCACATCTGCGAGCACCTTTTCGAAAAAGTAAGCAATCATAACTTTTATAGTTTCCAAAAAATATTTCGACGACTAATGAGATTTCCCATGCATCGAATCTTACCCCCATCATCACCTCTTTAACTGCACCACGATCAGTATAAATATCTCTCCTTTCCCACTTTTCACTTTTTACTGTATCCTTCCCTCCTCAAGAACTCAAAAGAACTTCCCAAAAAAAACCCAGAAAGCTTCAGTCATCCGAGACGCGTTCGATCAGCCCCGAGCAACAACCTTTGTGATTTCTATGAAAATCACAATCCAAGTAAGTTTTTAACCCATCTTCTCTGTTATACAATCTAGAATAAATTTTGTGATGATTTGGGTTTCTAATGTTCTTGTGAAAAAATCTTTGGGTAATCGGGTTCGTACGCAGAAACATGATAGAATAGGAATTTTAGGTAGTAAAAAAAACATTAGGTGAGGCTTAGAAATTAATGTGGGAAATAGGAATACTGTTTTGGGGCCCGAAATCGAAGTGAAAATTTGATTTTATTGTTTTCGAAAAAAAACTGGGTTTTTCGCGCCTGTTTTCGGAGTCGAAAAGTTTTCTTGAAAAAACTTTTCACTTCCACTTTTTTATCCATTTTTCCAAACTGCTCGCATGTTTTTAGTGTTTACGTTAGGATGCTTCTGGTTGTATAAAAGATAAAATTTTATACACGAGCAATGTTATCCTTACACTTCTTCTTCTTCTTCTATCTATTGGTCGTAGATTCTCATTTCCCCTTTGCTCTTCTCAGATATTAATGCACGATCCTTGGGGAGGTGAGAGGCCAATAGACGATGATCTCCTCGCGTTGCTGTTCGTGGACCAAGAACAACTATCATTTCCTTTCCCTGAGCCTTCATTTTCATGCCAAAATCCCACGACCAGTTCTCTAGACCGTCAACAACACATGGGTCATGTTAAATACACAACTTGTAGGAAAAAGAAAACCACCACCCCTTCTCCTTCTAACTAACCAGCAATCAACACTGAGGGTCCTTCAAATGATCCTCAACTTGTAAATTTGCACCACCAGATATTCAACACAAAGCCCGGCCTCGCAACGACCTTCGAGTAGAAGTTGATTGGTATGTCGCGCCTTCTAGTGTCATATCGGCTAGGACGGTGACAAAATACCTTAAGAAGTACGGTCTTCCTGGGGTTACCTTAGTCAAGCCTACATCTGACAAAAGGGCAAATGTGCCTGGAGGCGCCTTCAGCGCTTGGTCGAGGTTTCACATTGAGGCAGGGGCGACCTTGTCCTTGCACGAATTTTTTCAAGGGGTGGCCAATTACTTCAAGGTCGCCCCTTTCCAAATAACACCCCCAATGGATATAGAGTGCTATCAGCACTCTACATCCTTTATTACCACCAAAAATGGCACGTGTCTACACCACACGAGATCAACTATCTGTTCGAGCTCAAGTACAACCCCAACTAGAACAACACGAGGTTTTTCCACTTCTGTCACCAGGAATCTGCTCACATATTCCTGAGTAACGTTACCTACAAATCCAACGTAGGAAAGTATTCCTTACGATGGACCTGGTCACCGACAACTTGGCCTTTACATGAGGAGGTAAATTTCTCAATCTCTAGTTGTTTCTTTTTATCAGTTTTTCCTTAACCGTCCTTAGAAAATTGGTGTTGTGTCTAGGTCCATGGTACGTACCAAACCCCACTCTAGAGATGGAGATGAGGGCCGCAGCTCTGGCCAGCATGACAAATATTGAAAAGAGCCTCAAGGAGCTAGTTATTGAGAGCAATCTAAGGCTGGTTGGCCTTTTGGCACCTCACCAGGAAGTGAGGGAGTCCACCGCGGGGAGTGCCACTGGAGAGGAAATCCCCGAGCAACAGCAAGATGTGTCACAAACCCCAAGATGATGGGCAACGGGAGTGACCATCCGGGAACCTTCCAGCAACCCTTGGGCTGCTGCTGGCCCTGCCCAACATGGGAGGGGCAAGCAGAAACTACCGGAATATACCGAACCTATACTTGAGAGTCTTCTGGCGAGAACAATATAGACTTCTCACTCTTAGATAGCTTGCCCATCCCTTGTCATTTATTTGACAGGGATGGAAACTTTAAATTTGCGACTAGTAATTTTAATTCAGACTTCTTCGAGGCAGAGAGTGAGTGTAGTTGTAGTTCTATAAATAATGTATCGACCAGTAATAATAGCCCAGGTCTATTACTTAGAATTTCACTTTTCATTATTCCCTTACTCCTTTAAATTATATTGTCTGTTCATTTATTTTTGTCTTGCAGTCATACCTTCTGAGGAAGCCTTTGACATATACACAAACGCCGAAGCTCCTGCAAGAAAAAAGAAAGCGAGCAAGAGGCACCCTGGGGAGAGCAGCAGTGATCCCTCCAAGAAAAAAGCTCGAACAGAGGACCCTCCAGTGCCCACTCCTTCTAGGACCATGACAATTCCTACTCCTCCTCGCAATAGCCTTCCCCCCGAGCAGGCAGGGAGACCCTCCGCCAACGACCTGCTGAGTGGCGCCTAGAATGCTACCCACAAGAAGCTGCAAAGGCTATCGAAGCACCGCCGTAGCCAGGAAGCTTTTTCGCATCTCCCTCTGCTACAAAATATCCAGATCATCAGCCGCGGACTGTCTGAAGTCCTCAGTGTAAGTGTGTTTCTTCTTTTTTCTTTAATCGAGAAACATTTTCTCTAATTTCCCCTGACTGGTTTACTTTTCTTTTTCTGTTCGCAGGGTATCCTGACCATAGGCCACAGCTGGTATCATGCTGAGGAGATCGAGGCCAGACATGCCGAGGAGATTAAGGCAGTCGAGGCTAGAATTGCCAGCCTCAGCAAGGAGTTAAGGAAGTGCCAAGAGTCGGTGGCCAAAGTTACTACCGTCAAGGAGAAGTTTAAGGAGGCTTTGGATATTAACTTCAAAGAGGCAACCAAACTTCAAGATGACCTGGTGATCAGCCGAAAGGAAACCGCTGAGTTGGAGGGGCGAGTTAAACTACTCGAGGAAACCAACGCTCGCAATCTGGAGAAGTTCAAAGGAACGACCTTCAACTGCTTCTACTTGTATTGGAAAAACAATCCAGAGGTGAACTTCGACTATCTTTCAGAGCAGATAAAGCAAGCTGACTTGGCAAAGTGTGCCGGTCTCTTAGAAGAGGAGAAGAAAGCTCAAGATTCTCCTAAAATCTCCCTGGCGACTAGCATCGAAGGTGCTGAAGAGGATGCGGGGACCACAGTTGACCAAAAATCCCAGCCAGATCCTCCTACTGCTTAGTGATTAATATTTTTTTTTTATATTTGTAACTGGAACATACGAACTACGATTCGTAATGTTGAGAAAATTTTTCTGCGCAATGCAACTTTTCTTTTAATTTATGAATTACATCCGAGCAGTAACTGCTCCTGGTGTAAAACATTTCTTTATGATATTATAATGTTTGGTTTTATTATAACATGTGTTCGTTTGACCGAACTTAGAATAGCACTTTGTTTTGATTTTACAAAATTTAAACTAATTTTTTTGAAAAATACTCTAAGTGCCGTAGTATGCTTTCCCTTATTTTGCTCGTGTGTTTACATATACCTGTTGATATGCTTTGCTTGCTTGCTATCTTATATGTCCCCCAAGTGATAGAGGAGCTTATGGTTCTCGATCACTTTCCATGTCCAAGTCCTGTTCGAACATTACTACTTGCGTACTCATAATCAATAACGGTAATATAGCAAAACAACACATGTAATGAGAAAATACTTGTAATAAATACAATCATTTGGCAAGAATAACTGACTGCACATAGTTCCTTTTATTTCTCGTAATAAATGGACAAAATCGTGTCTGTACGAGTGATCAAAAACTGATCTTACACTTGTAAGCAACTAGTCATATAATTGACTAGCCCTTGTTCATAAACTTGTAAAAAGTGAATTTAATACAAGCCAGTTCTTTAAAAAGAACTATTTATTGATAATACTTGTGCATGTGTTCTCCATTCTAATAGCGAGGAATGAGATCTCCATTTAAGCGAGCAAGTTTATATGTGCCTAGTTGAAGAATTTCTTCAATCTGATACGGAGCCTCCTAGTTTGGTCCGTGCACTCCGATAGCCTGATCGTGAGTGTTGAGAAAAACTCTTCTAAGTACCAAATCTCCCACATTAAACTTTCTTTCACGTACTTTAGAGTTAAAATATTGAGCGACCTTTTGCTGGTAAACTGCTACTCGAAGTTGAGCATGATCGCGCCTTTCATTGACCAAGTCCAAGGACTCCATCAATAATTGGTCATTAGTGCTCTGATCATATGTCAGCCTTCCATGTGATGGTGGGTTGAGCTCAACAGGAAACATGGCTTCATACCCATAGGCCAAGGAAAATGGATTATGGCCTGTTGCTGTTCGATGGGATGTTCTATATGACCAAAGGACTTCTGGTAATTGTTCTGGCCATGCACCTTTTGCTTCTTCGAGCCTTTTCTTCAGTGTGTCCTTCAAAGTCTTATTGACAGCCTCAACTTGTCCATTTTCTTGCGGATGAGCTACTGATGAAAAACTTTTTATAATCCCATGCCTGTCGTAGGAATCACTGAAAAGATCACTGTCAAATTGTGTGCCATTATCCGAGACAATTTTCCTTGGCAACCCATACTAACACACGATGTTCTTGACAACAAAGTCCAATACTTTCTTGGTCGTTATTATTGCTAATGGCTCAGATTCGACCCACTTTGTAAAGTAGTCAACAACAACCACTGCATATTTGACTTTCCCTTTTCCTGTGGGTAAAGACCCGATCAAATCAATCTCCCATACTGCGAATGGCCACGGGCTTTGCATTTGTTTGAGCTCATTTGGGGCTGCTCGTGGTATCTTGGAGAATCTTTGGTACTTGTCACATTTTTGAACAAAATCCATAGAGTCCTCATTCATGGTAGGCCAGAAATACCCTTGCCTTAAGATCTTTTTCGACAAACTTTGCCCCCCCCCCTCCCCATCGTGATCTCCACAGAAACATTCGTGGACCTCTTGCATCAGTTCCTTGGCTTTCTCCTTAGAAACACACCGTAACAAAGACATTGAGTACCCTCTTCTATATAAAATTTCGTTGACCATAATAAATTGAGCCGATTGTCTCTAGAGAGTCCTTGCTTTGCTTCTTTCTGCTGGTAGCAATCCCTGCTTGAGGTATTCAACAATGGGCAGCATTCATGTGTCTGTCGCTTGAATCACCATTGAAGACTCTTCTGCTCGAATACTCGGTGTCGACAAATGTTCAATTGGTACTATGTTCAAGGTGTCAGCATCTTTCACACTTGCCAACTTGGCCAAGGCATCAACATTTGAATTCTGATCGCGAGGCACTTGTTAGAAAGTATACTTTTCAAACTGTGCCAATACGTCCTTTGCTTTGTTCAAATAAGAAACCATTTTGAGACCCCTAGCCTGATACTCTCCCATAATCTGATTAACCACTAGCTGGGAATCGCTATAAATTTCTAGTGACTTTATATCCATGTATTTGGCTAGTCTTAATCCTGCGAGCAGAGCTTCATACTCGGCTTCATTGTTTGACATTGTAAAGTCGAATTTGATTACACAATGGAACCGATGTCCCTCGGGCGTGACTAAGATCAAACCTGCTCCTGCATTGTGCTCGTTGGAAGAGCCATCGACGAACAACTTCCAGGAAGGAGTTTGATTTTGACTTTCAGTTTCTTCCATCGGCTCGCTAATTGAGATCCTAGTGAATTCTGCGACAAAGTCTGCTAGAGCCTGTCCTTTCACAGCTGCCCGTGGGGAATAAGAAATGTCAAACTGCCCTAGTTCGACTGCCCATTTTAATAACCGACTAGCGACTTCTAGTTTCTGCAAGACTTGCCGTAATGGCTGGTCGGTGAGAACCACAATGGGGTGAGCTTGAAAGTACGGTCACAGCTTCCTTGAGGCTAGAATCAATCAATAGGCTAATTTTTCAATGGGTGGATACCGCAATTCTGCTCACTAACCTCTTGCTCACATAATATACTGCTTTCTGAACGTTGTCTTCTTCTCTGATTAACACAGCACTAGCAGCATATTCTGTGACTGCCAAATAGATGAACAAAGTTTCTTTTTCGACCGGCTTGGACAAGATTGGTGGTTGTGACATGTGGGACTTTAGCGCCTGGAAAGCCTATTCGCACTCTTCTGTCCATTCAAACTTCTTGTTGCCCCTAAGTAGATTGAAAAATGGGATACACTTGTCTGTTGACTTGGATATGAATCTACTCAGGGCGACAATCCTCCCAGTTAGTCTTTGAACATTTTTAATCTTGGCAGGAGACTGCATCTTGATCAGGGCCTGAATCTTTTCGGGATTAGCCTTGATTCCTCGCGAGTTTACTATGAATCCCAAAAAAATTCTTTGATCCAACACCAAAGGAACACTTGAGGGGGTTTATCTTCATCTGATATTTGTTCAGGATGTTGAAGCATTTTCGAAGGTCCTCGATGTGTTCTTCAGCTTTCGTTGACTTAACCAGCATGTCATCGACATATACTTCCATGCTAGCGCCGATCAGTTCTTTGAACATATGGTTGACCAGTCGCTGGTAAGTTGCACCAGCGTTTTTCAAACCGAAGGGCATTACTTTGTAACAGTAAAGTCTTGTATCTGTTTGAAAGCTAGTGTGATCCTCATCAGGTGGATGCATACTGATTTGATTGTGCCCAGAGTATGTGTCCATGAATGATAAAATTTCATGCCCTGATGTAGCATCGACCAACTGGTCGATCTTTGGAAGTGGGAAATAATCCTTCGAGCAGGCTTTATTAAGGTCTGTGCAATCCACGCACGTCCTCCACTTGCCATTCGGCTTGGGAACCAGTACGAGATTAGAGACCCAAGATGGATAAAACGCTACCCTGATGAATCTGTTTTCCTTCAGCTTCTCGACTTCATCTTTTAGGGCCTTCGATCTGTCTTTGTCAAGGAGCCTTCTTTTTTGTTGTACAAGTGGAAAATTTTTGTCTATATTTAAGACATGGCTGATCACCACTGGGTCTATCCCAACCACATCTTTATGCGACCAGGAAAATACCTCCTGGTTCTCCTTCAAAAATTCCACCAGTTTGTTTTTTGTTGTTGTCAATAAGTTTTTACCAACTTTCATAACCCTGGTCGGATCTACTTCTTCTAATCGGACCTCCTTGAGGTCCTCTGTGGATCCAACATTTTCTTCAAAATCCCTAAAGCGAGGATCTAAGTATCTATCCTCACTTTCGACAACACCCTATTTGGTGACCTGTTCACCTGATTGGGCTTGTACTTCATTTGCAAACAACAACCTTTTCTCAGCTTTTCCCCCCGATCTACCTCTTTTTGCCTTGGTGATTGAGGAATTATAACATTCCTACACTTCTCGCTGGTTTCCCAACACGCATCCCACTCCTGCGTCGGTTGGAAACTTCATAGCCAAGTGCCAGACTGAGACCACGGCTCGTAGGTTGACTAGAATAGGCCTTCCAACCACAGCATTATATGCAGAAGGACAATCAACTACTATGAAAGTAGTGAGTAATGTCCTATTCGCAGGTGCAGCCCCTGCTATGAGTGGAAGCCTATCGACCCAGTAGGTGCGAGCCCTTCGCCGGAATAACCATAAATGGTTTGGTTGCATGGTTCCAAATCTTGCACTAACAATTCCATCCTCTCCGGTGAAGATTTATACAAAATGTTGACTGAGCTTCATGTATCTACTAACACCCGATTGACCATCATATTGGTGATCTAGACATCCACGACCAGAGGATCTGAATGGGGGAATCGAACATGCTTTCATAGACGTTGGGCTTGTACAACATCTGGTACTGTTGGAGCAACCGGCGCTAAGGGGAAATACTCATCGTGTCTTTCCCTTCTATCATTGAGGATGTCCCTCAGATCTTTTCCTTTGCTCGCTCACGCCCAGTCGATCAAAGACGTTGGGCTATTTAGGTTGCCCCCCAGCATTTTGGCTTATTGGTCGGTTATCCCTTGGTGGAGGGTTTTGCTCTTCACCCCTCTCTTCTTGCCGCCGACCAGCATTCCTCCTGCCAGAATCTGCCTCATTATAATCATGGCCATCTCTAAATTGTGACCGATGACGGTGCGACCTGCTATTCGCACTATTTCCCTCTCTCCCTACTGGGATGTCCCGGTAGGTAGGTGGAGGCTTGTGTTGGTCGGTAGGTCCTCGGGCATTATTATATCGTGGGGGACCCCTGACCGTAGAGCCTGACTCCACCTGCCTTCTACTTGCAGAAGGATGCTGTTCTCTGCTTTGAGGGTTTTGTTCCTCAGCTGTCTGGCATCTAGGACTTCTAGGTCGCTACTCGGCCCTATTCTACCTTTGCTGCTAAGGATTATCTTGACCAGCACGAGAGGGCGGATGTTGCTTAGGATCCTGGAATAGCCTGTCCTGTTGAGCAGCAGGGGGTTGTTTCGGCCTCTGAGGATTTGCGGGTTGTGGCGGATTGTGGTAATGTTGGGGATGGTCTGATTGTGGATTTTTTTGTGGGTGAGTACTAGGTGGTTGATCCGGTTGGGAGGCAGATGCAGGTTGTCCTCGGGCCAACTAAATGGCTGTCACTATGGCGACAGTGGCATCCCTCTTCCGACGTTCCATGTCAGCCTACCACTCATTCAGTTCTTGGCACTGCCTGTCAATCTCCCTCTGTTGCAACACCATTGTTTCAGCCACCTTCTCTTGATTAAGCCTCAAATTGGCTAATTCTTCTTGCAGCACAATCAGATCCGTTCTCAAAGTTTCAACATCCATCTCCACCTCTTCTAATTCCACTTGTGGCTCATATTCAGCCACGCCTTGTGGAGGAGGTAGAGTTGGCACATTACTTGAGGTTTGCCCAGTTTATCTAGTTGTTTTCGCCATTTTTCTTCTTGGAGGTCTTGAGTTCAACTCTCAATGAAAGCACCAAAATGTTGACCCTCGATTTGGTCAACGACACGATGTCAAGTAAAACGACAGAAACGAGATGAGTTCAAGCCAAAAAGATAAATGACACAAAGGTTTATAGTGGTTCAGCCCCATAGATGGTAATGACCTACGTCCACTTAGTGTTCTTACAAATGTAATGAAAACCTGCAATCAATAAACTAGGGTTTATTGAGTTTCACAAGATCCACAAAAGATACAAAATATTGTGTAAAAACAATAATTCTCTCTCTCTCAAGTTTCCAAAAAGATCTTTCTCATGAACCCTTTGAGTCTTATTAAAGACTCAAAGATCTCATTCTGGGCCGATGGGCCTTGATCACATTTAATACAAGCGTATCAAAATAATAATGGAAATTACAATTATTACATAAATGCGAGATCACATATCAAGAGAAAGTATCTGATATACCGCGACCAGCATGGTCGCCCATGAAATATGCCTTCTGCCGAGTGAATTCTCTTCTGGTCGATGATCGACTAGAACGTAACTACTTAACTTGTCACGTGAATCCCACGTGCGTACTGGTTTTCCACGTCACCAAATGAATCTTCTTTAGGTAAGCAGTTAGATATTTTTATGGATATTTGAATTTGTTTAACCGATTTAAGATATTTTAGGGTTATTATAACTATTAATATTTTATTTTTTCAAATGGTTAAAATATTAGCTTATTGTTGTAACAACACAAGATATTTTTGAAAAACAGTTAAGATATTGATTTTAAAATTTAAAATTTGTTAAATTTTGAAAAATATCATTTTTTTTTCAACCAATTAATAAAATATTTTTTTTAATAAATGGGATTTAAATTAACTTTGGTTAATTGTTGATAAATCCTATTTAAATTAAATTGATATTTTTTTTCGAATTAACCTAAACCAAGTTGATTGTTGATAAATTAAATTTAAATTAACTATTGTTAATTGTTGATTTTAAATTGACTTATTTTTTGTAAAAAATTAATTAATTCAAATTTTTTGATAAATTCTAGATAATTAATTGTAGTATTTTTGCAAATGATATAAATTGTGGTATTTTTGCATAAATTCATAGAGTTTATCATATAGTAACATGATTAGGCCCATCCAATTATAACATGTCTGTGTTGCACTATATGTGGTATTTTTGCAATTGGGCTTAGATGCATATAGTGGCCCATATGTTTGTTAGATATATGGTTTTTGCCAAATAAAATATTCATAAAATTATAGATTTTATTTGGGTCCATTATAAAATGTAAAGTTTAAAATCTTCTCTTGTGGGTGATTCCACCTGTGAAGGTCCATTTGCTTTGCATGACTGTAGTGGACCTAATCAATTAATAACAATCAATAAAATGAAGGTTTAAATTCCTTTCTTTTGGACCTTGTATGGAAGTATGGGAGCCTTTGTAGTGGGAATGACATACTAGACCCAGCCCTCCTCCATATAAGCCCAATTATTAAGGCCCAATTACCTGAGTTGGACTTAATTGTATAGGTTCATTATATTAGTTAAACCTAATTATTGATTAGCAACAAATTAATTCTAAATTAATTGAATTTGTTTCAATGTGACACTTTAGAATTAATAGGAAATTATAGGACTTTGGCTTTAAAAATTCTAAAATTTTTTTTGAGAACCAGTCATTAATTTTCGATAAATAATATAAGTATTATTTTTTAATTTTATAATGAGCTTATTTTAAGAATTATATTCTATCTCCACCGTTGATTTAACAACATCAATAACTTAATGGGACCTCGAGACACTTTGATTCGTCCCCCTACGGAAGGTGTTCATTAGTTATTTTGACAAGGTTAAATTTCGAAAGATAGATAATTATTGGTCAAATTCTACAAGACTCACTCCTACGGCGACTACTAGGACTAAATCTATTGATTATCGAAATTGTAGGTCTAGCTCATAAAATAAGAGATTTTGTTTTCTTATTTTGATCGAATAGTAGGTTGTTAATAATGGTGTCCATTACTAAATAAGTTTACAACTTTATTTAACAAGTGGTATTTTTTACTCTCGCCAACCAGGACAAGGATATCATAGATTAGTTAAAAACCTAAAGAAATAAAGATATGATTGTTTTTGGTATTTTTTTCTCATATCTTACATATTTTTTATATATGTTGTGCTATTTCTTGAATTTTGTGTGAATAGGAGTTTTACTGAGCAAATGTGATTGATTTCTATTTTATTGATAATTTGTAGTTTTAAGATAAGTAGTGTCTATGTCTACTCCAATCCTTTCTCAAACTTTCGATGGAGAAACTCATTGGAGAAAACTTCCTTAATTGGAAGTAGAATATCAACATAGAGTTGATTGGTGACAACTCCAAGTTTGTCATGATTGAGGAATCCCCAGAACGAGCACCGTCTCTGCACGTTCTTGATGGCACTGTAAATGCTTGGATAGCACCATCTCCGCACGTTCGTGATGGCACCGTAAATGCTCGGATGGCACCATGTCTGCACGTTCGTGATCAACTCAACTATGGTCTGACGCAGCTCATGAACGAGCATCAGACTTTCGAGCCTATCATGAGTGGACCTAGTAAGGGAGGAGAAAATAAGACTACTGCTGTTGCTGTTGATCTAGCTAAGGCTGAAGCTAACCAAGCTTCGTCTTCGAAAGTTGGAAACAAGAGGAAAGGTGGGCAAAACAACAACCCCAAGCTTGCAAAGACTGCAAAGACAAGTGCACAACCAAATGCACAGACGCCTAAGGGGATAAACAAGAAAAACAAGAAAGGTAAAGATAAGTGTTTTCACTGCAAAGAGAAGGGACATTGGAAACGAGATTGCCCCAAGTTTCTAGCAGCAAAAAACAAAGGTAATGATTATAGTTCATTTATCTTAGACACATGTGTTTTAGAGAATGATAAATTCATTTGGATTATTGATTCTGGATCTACTAACCATGTTTGTAACTCACTACAACTTCTTGAATCATGGGAGGAAGTGGACGAAGGCGGCTTAAAGCTTAGAGTTGGGAATAGAGCATTCGTTGCGGTCCAAGCTAGAGGAAGAGCTCGTCTGAAGTTCAGGAATAAATTAATAATTTTAAACGATGTATTTTTTATTCCAGATTTTAGTAGAAATTTAATTTTAGTTTCCATGTTGCAATTAGAACGATTTGTTATGAATTTCATAAGTTCTAATATATCTATTTCTTTCAATGGATCATAATTGTGTATTGCATGTTTGGGAAAGGGGATGTATATTCTGCGACCTAACGAACCCCTACTCTTAACAATGATTTATTCAAAGTAGCTAAACCTAGGACCAATAAACATCAAAAGAACGATAACGATAATATGACATATTTATGGCACTTGAGACTATATCACATTGGCTATGATAGGATTCAAAGACTTACAAAGGACGGGCCTTTGAGGGAACTCACCTTAGGTGAATTACCTATTTGTGATTCTTGTCTAGAAGGCAAACTGACCAAGCGTCCATTCTCTGCAAAGGGTGATAGGGCCAAAGAACCACTTGGACTTGTGCATTCAAATGTTTGTGGACCTTTGAATGTACAAGCCACGTACGGTTTTGCATATTTTGTCACTTTCATTGACGATTACTCTAGATACTCATGTCTTTACCTAATGCATAGCAAATCAGAAACATTTTCAAAGTTTCAGGAATTCCTAGCGATGGCTCAGAACCAATTAGGTAAAACGTTAAAGATCTTGCGATCTGATAGGGGTGGAGAATATTTGGATATCCAGTTCCAAGATCATTTAACTGAACTTGGGATTTTATCACAACTTACTGCCCCAGGTACTCCGCAACAAAATGGTGTAATGGAACGCCGAAACATAACTGTAACGACCCAAATTCGCTAATAAGGCTTAAGGGCCTTGATTAGCGTGCCAGGAGGGCATGATGGGATTTATGTGTGATTTTAATGATTTAAATGCATGGTTATGATTTAAAGCATGTTATATGACTATTTGTTTATCTGAGATGCATGACTATGTATGTTAGTATGCATGTAGGCCCGGATCGTGTTAGAAGGGCATAATTGTAATTTTGGCCATGTTGGGCATAACTGCATTGATATGTGTTGATTGTTGAGGCCACAGTGGTATGTGGATGTATCTGTGCTTTGTGACTCGAGGCGATCCCAGTGGGCAGGCTAGCGGAAAGTGATGACAGGAATTTATACCCGGCTCGGGGCGAGCCTGGGGGTACGAACAGGAATTCAGAGAAATAGATTGAGATTTATTTTGATGATGGGGGATAATTATTTGGTGATTTATCAGGTATTGGGAAGCAACGGGAAAATATTAGAGACACTTGAGGATTAGCGGGAATTGGGTGAATGACTAAAATGGCCCTACTTGAACAAAAGGATTTAGAATTTATAGGGAGGGCGTTTTGGTCATTTGGCTTTTGGAGATAGGTTTTTTTTATAAGGCTTTATAGAGAGAGGGAATGCTGAAAGAAAAAGAAAAGAAAGAAGAAGGAAAGAAAGAAAAGAGAGAAAACAGGGGGGGTTTTCTCAAGGAACGGTTTGTGCGTTCTTGCACCGTTCCTCTCCGTTTTTCTTGGGGAAAAGCTTAGTGGAGAGCAAGGATAGGCTGAGCATCAAGGATCTTGGGTTAGACTTGAAGATTTGGCAAGAACACATCAATGTTTGAGGTAAGTTTTAGAGATTTTCGGTTTTAAGGGTTTTGATGGTTTGAGCTGTGTTTTGAGCTGGATTGATGGGAATCTCAGGGGATTTCTGGGCAAGCTTTGAGGGAGAGCAAGCTAAGGAGGCCTAGGGTTGAATCAAGGTCGAAATTTGCAGCAATGGTATGATTTCTAAGACTTTAACTTTGTGGTTTGCTTGAATTTCTGGTTTAGGGTTGTTCATGGTAGATTTTGAGATTTGGGATAAATGATCTTGGGATTTGAGGATTTGGGATGCTTGGGATGAATGGAGAGTGTTCATAAGCTTGATTTTGAGTTTGGTAAAGATTTGGGGAAGTTTGGTTTGAGATTGGGTGAAAGAAATCGCAGAAATGCGATATTGGGATTTCTGGGCTGCAACTAGCGCTACAGCGCTAGTCAGTGGGCGCTGTAGCGCTAGTCCCTGTTTCTGGAGGGGTGTTCTGCTTGTAGCGCTACAGCGCCCTCTTTAGAGCGCTGTAGCGCTGCACTGTTCACAGAGGTGAATTTTTGGGTTTTGATGAGGGATTTTGACCTAGGGTTCGGGGTTCGATTCCGCCACTTTGTTTTGGGGATTTAGGACTTCCCGGGGGGCTCAGGATTGGTCCCGAGGCTAGGTATTCGGACTTGGGGTTCGGTGTTGACTTTGACCTATGTTTGTGCCTAGGTGTGCGCTAAGGCTCGAGTGGGATCGTGCTCAAGGAGTCAGGTGATCTAAATTATCGCATTGTCAGGTAAGAAAACTATAACACCCGTAGGATAGGGCGTGGGCCCATAGTATGATTGCGGGGGCGCGGCCCTATATTGCATCACATGTTAGGGTGCAGACTTAAATGAATTAATATTTGATTGCATGTTGTTGTGTTATATTATATGTGTGATTATGATGAAATGAGCGGCAAGGGCCGAGTACGGCGTAGGCCGGGGCGGCCGTGGGCCGAAAGTAACACCTAGCACATGGGATGCTATAGTCAGGGCGGGGCCCGGTGGATTCATGTGTTATGCTATATTCAGGGTGGGACCCAAGGGATACATGAGTTATCCTCGCGGTGAGAACCGATACCCCAGGGCTTTGGTAAGGGTCCTGGGGCGGCATGGCCGTGTTTGCTTAGTCTAATGGTTGACTTGTTTATTTGTGGATTATCTGTTATGATAAACTGTATACATTGCATATGTTATGTTCTGCATGAGTTTTCTTGCTGGGCTTCGGCTCACGGGTGCTCTGTGTTGCAGGTAAGGGCAATGGCTAAGTCAACCAACCATGAGTACGGAGAGCGTGAAGCGACGCGTACATGTTCGGCCTGCCCGACTGCTTTGGTTGGGGGTTTATTCGAAAGTGGCTGTAATAATATATGATTTTATGATTTCTTAACTGTAACCTTATTTCAAAAATGTAATTAGTTTTCAAACCTTATTTTGGGATCCCAAATGTTTAATAATAGAAGTTTTAATGAAACGACGCCTTTTCAAAGATTACAGCCTTAACTTTTAATTAGTCACACTTTTGTTTCAAAACCTCGGTTAGCGAGTTCATTGCACACTGTTTTGTCTTAAAAACTCACTTAGTAACGGCTCTAAGGAAGTAGGGCGTTACAACTTGGTATCAGAGCGAGCCAAGGTTTATTGGTTCTGGAGATCGACCGAACATGTACGCTCGCTGTCAGTGACAAGCTCGACTCAGGGTTGGTTGGTATGATTGATTGACATGTCTGAATATATGTTTGAATGCCCTGTTTGCCTGCTTATCTATATGGAGCATGAGAAATGAGTTGACATATGCAGGAGATGCTGTTGGGCTGAGCCCTTGATTATTGCATGTTGAGATTGATGCATGCTGAATAATACTATTATGCATATGGATGAATATTAGCATAATGGTTCGCATATTGAGTGTATGTGGTTAATTTTCTGGATTAAATTCATATGTTATATCGGTATATTGGCTTGTATGAAGCATGATGAGCATGGATATACTTAGTGGTGATAAATCTGGTAGCTAGATGTATATCATTGTGGATTTGAACTAGTATATGCTTGTGTGTGCATTATACCTGTGGATATTTGGACCTAGTGGTGGGTTGGTTCAGAGTATGAACCACAGAGTTCAGGAGTTGGTCGGTTTTGACGGATGAACTCGTGTTGTTGGTTCCTAGAAGGGTTTGGGGACCTGATATTGTGTTGAAAAGGGGGTTTCTAGATGTAAGTTGGAGTTAAGATCTCCAGTTATCCCTGAGAGCAGCAGCAAAGGGTCACTAGTGTGTGAGTTAGCTGTGGAGTTTGTTAGTTGAGATGGGATAGAAGAACAGCGGATTCTCTGGGGAGATGGTTGAATTAGATGTTTTAACAGTAAGGTTACCGGTGATGGTTTACTGTGAAGTATGGACAGATAAGGGTACTATATGAAAGGCGTATAGGGTGTTATCCTCTAGTGTTGAGGAAGGTACGAGTTGACAAGGAATTTATCAATAGATGAGCTGAGTTAATTCCACCCTTGGTTAAGAGGACGAGAGAACCTGATTAGAGGGTTATGTTAAATGTTGAGGCAGAGGGATGCCTGGAATTGGTACTCGGGGTGAGGTACTGGCTCAATGGGTTGGAAAGAACCTAGATGATGATTGTTAGAAGGGATTATAAGACATGATTTGAACCGTGGAGACGGGTGGACTTATAAGTTCGGTTTGGACTGTTGGGGGTAACAACAGCGTAGCTCAATGGGTTTGGTGAAGCAGGTAATTCATTTCAGGAAGTTATACTGATGGATGTATCTGGAATTGATGGCGACCCATTTAAGGATATGAGATCTGGAATAGTCTAGGGAATTTGGGCCGCCCTGATATGAGGAATTATCGTATGTACGTGGATGGCGGAGAGGGCCATGATGTCGAGGAACTGATGGTTGATGATTAGAACATGAGTGCTAGAGCCGCAAGGGCAGTGCTTCCTTTGATGGAATTAGTAAAGATAGATTCGGGACAATCAAGTTAAAAGAACCCCGGATAGGGTTGTGGCTTCTGGAATTGCCAAGAAAGGGGAGAGGTCTGGGTGAAAGGATGGTACTGTTATTTGATAGAACGCAGCAAGTTTGGATTCACGATTGTTGAGGTAGAAGGACCCCAGACAGTGCTTGGGCACCTAATTTGAGATTTGAAAGAAGCTTGATTGCTAAGGTGGTTGTCGAGCTGGCGTCAGGAACCAGGGAGGTTAGTTAGTATGCGCTTGGGGGAGAGGATGCCACCTGAGAGGAGGTCAGGTGAGGACTTCTGCATAGAATGACTCGATATGTTGGGATGGATTTCCCATGGTGAGGGAACGGAGAGCCAGAGTGCAGCGATACATTCAAAGTTCGAGGCTGAGTCCTCAAGGGTGAGTATTTAATTGACGAGCTTATGCTTTGGTCAGGTAGCGAACTGAAAGGATTCGGTGTTGCGAAAGCTCCGAGAGGGTGATGGACATAGAGAGGGTGCCTCTATGGTGCCATTCGAGAGGCTGAGGATAGTGATACTTATTGAGAAGGAATTAGAAACTCTGGCAGATGGATTGTTGAGGATATCATCTGGAGTACGTAAAGGAGACGAAGCTGATCAGTGGGAAAATTACGTGGGTATGTAAAGAAAGATTTAGGGGATACTCCAAGGTCAGACTACGGATAGGATTGGTATAAGGAATGTTGTAAAAGACGGTTTGGCCGACAGAAAGTCTATTGGAGCAATCGAAGGAATCTGAGCCTGGTGCAGCTAGCGTGTTGTACTGCGAGGATTGCTAATATCGTCGGGTTAGGACGAAAAGCACAATGTTGGATACAAGATGGGACGATGTCCCTAAGAGTTGATCTACGACCTGGTTATTACCAGTTGGAAGCCAAGGATAGAGACATTTCAGGAATTTGTCTAGTTTGCACCAGGTAGGGTGTGAGGATTTGGTAACAGAGACTCTAGAACGGTTCAAGCTACTGCAGCATAGGTAAGTTCTTTAGGCAGAGAATGCATGAACGGTGTGGGCAAGTCCCCTTCAAGCTCACGAGCGGTGCATGTGGATTACTCCCAGACGGAAATGGTGAGCAATTGTTGATTATGCTGAAGACGTTGTACGCAGAAGGCAGAATCACAGGTAAGGTTCTACGGAGTGTTAGCTTGGGTGTCGTCAAGAGTACTCAGATTAGAGCTACAAGAAGAAAGGACAGGTATGAGAAGATTTGATCTGAAGCCACAAAGAAGCCAGTGATGAATATTTGAAGAATTGAAGTCATAACAAGACTGGTAAGCGCGTCATCTATTGCACAAGCACCTCCGGGGACAACTACATCAGAGATGAGGAGAACAGTAAAACTTGAGGTTAGACGGACTGAATGTGTCGAATCAGAAAGAAATTCAGAAGACAAGGTAAGAATTGATTAATATCTGGGAATGCTGGAATGTGTGTGTGTTATGGCTAAGTTAAGAGTGGTGGCATAAAGGACTTGGTCTATGATGAGGTACTTGAGTGTTGGGTATTAGTAAGAAGGTTAACGTTGAGACCCAGATGCGGTGAAAAGTAGCAGACGGACGACCAGTGATTGAAATCCTCGATTGAGCGAGGGGAGATATAATTGGAGGCGGAGCTCCTAGCTGTGAGGCGAGTATCAGTCAGGGAATAATGCCATAGATTGTGATGGAGGATATAAGGCAACGACTGAGATTGCCGTAACGTTAGCAGGTATGATTAGCTGGTGAGTGTCACTGAGCTATGGAACCCGAAGTGTCGGCTTTGGTTGAAGCAGAGAAGGACCCTGCTAAGGTGGTACAAGTTGGAATACCAGAAATGGATGAAGGATCCAATTAGATTCGGGTTGAGAATGAGAATTCTGAATGGACATCATTCCACCTCCTAGGGTACGTCGTACCGGGAGGGTCGAGCGGGTGCCGGAATATAGCGTTTTCCTTTGGACCCTGAGGGGTTAGGTGATGTGGTAGTGTATCATGGGAATAGACCACTTTAGACCTTGAGTAAATTGTTTGGACATGAAAAGTTTTAACTCAGTTGAGGGAGTTAATGTTGTTGGGTCAAGTGAACTGGGTTCGAGATAGAACGTCGATGATACGGAATTGAGACCCTATAGTATTTTAAATTGTTGGAATGGATTTAGAGGACAAAAAGAACAGAGTGGGAACCTGGAATTATCAGTTGATTGCAAGTGAATTGGCAGTCTGAAAGTTATCAAAGATCTTAAAGAATTAAGCGCTGAGTAGGCGAATACTTGAGGTATTAAGGGAAGTGTAATCCCTGACGAGTTAGTCGTGGTGGCAGTTGTTGGTGTCTTGTTAATGTAACGCATAGTGAATACTACGGTTTGGCTTTAGTTCAGAGAGAAAGCCAAAGAGGTCGTTGAAACTTCTCAAGGCAGGGGTGTCTGCCTATTTGAAAGAATAAAGAGCAGGTAAATTGTTAAATGTTGAGGAAATAAAGCTCCGGAAGGAAAGATTTGTAACTCTACGTAATAACAGACGAGGATCTGTAAGGTGTTCAGAGAAAGAAGGGAGAGTTCTGACTCTTATTTCAACATGAAATTCAGAAGTTGTACTAAGGGTTAGGCCAGCGGGGCCTACAAGCTGATCCCACCTAGTAGAGGTGATGAATTGGTCAATGAATTGGCTATCGAGAAGACAATGAATTGGTAATTGTAATCTAGGCAGACCCTGAAGTTTCAGCAGGGTTGCGGTGTAAACAAGAAGCTATCGGGAGCATGGCTATTAGACAAAATCTTGGGAGGCAAGATTGTTACTCCTGTAAGAGTGTTGTTGAAAAGTAAAGTAAAGGCGGTGGACCTTGTAAGTTATGGTCAGAACTGCGGGTTTATTGACTGATGTGTTTGGATAAATTTCGAGGACGAAATTTTTATGAGGAGGGGATAGTTGTAACGACCCAAATTCGCTAATAAGGCTTAAGGGCCTTAATTAGCGTGCCAGGAGGGCATGATGGGATTTATGTGTGATTTTAATGATTTAAATGCATGGTTATGATTTAAAGCATGTTATATGACTATTTGTTTATCTGAGATGCATGACTATGTATGTTAGTATGCATGTAGGCCCGGATCGTGTTAGAAGGGCATAATTGTAATTTTGGCCATGTTGGGCATAACTGCATTGATATGTGTTGATTGTTGAGGCCACAGTGGTATGTGGATGTATCTGTGCTTTGTGACTCGAGGCGATCCCAGTGGGCAGGCTAGCGGAAAGTGATGACAGGAATTTATACCCGGCTCGGGGCGAGCCTGGGGGTACGAACAGGAATTCAGAGAAATAGATTGAGATTTATTTTGATGATGGGGGATAATTATTTGGTGATTTATCAGGTATTGGGAAGCAACGGGAAAATATTAGAGACACTTGAGGATTAGCGGGAATTGGGTGAATGACTAAAATGGCCCTACTTGAACAAAAGGATTTAGAATTTATAGGGAGGGCGTTTTGGTCATTTGGCTTTTGGAGATAGGTTTTTTTTATAAGGCTTTATAGAGAGAGGGAATGCTGAAAGAAAAAGAAAAGAAAGAAGAAGGAAAGAAAGAAAAGAGAGAAAACAGGGGGGGTTTTCTCAAGGAACGGTTTGTGCGTTCTTGCACCGTTCCTCTCCGTTTTTCTTGGGGAAAAGCTTAGTGGAGAGCAAGGATAGGCTGAGCATCAAGGATCTTGGGTTAGACTTGAAGATTTGGCAAGAACACATCAATGTTTGAGGTAAGTTTTAGAGATTTTCGGTTTTAAGGGTTTTGATGGTTTGAGCTGTGTTTTGAGCTGGATTGATGGGAATCTCAGGGGATTTCTGGGCAAGCTTTGAGGGAGAGCAAGCTAAGGAGGCCTAGGGTTGAATCAAGGTCGAAATTTGCAGCAATGGTATGATTTCTAAGACTTTAACTTTGTGGTTTGCTTGAATTTCTGGTTTAGGGTTGTTCATGGTAGATTTTGAGATTTGGGATAAATGATCTTGGGATTTGAGGATTTGGGATGCTTGGGATGAATGGAGAGTGTTCATAAGCTTGATTTTGAGTTTGGTAAAGATTTGGGGAAGTTTGGTTTGAGATTGGGTGAAAGAAATCGCAGAAATGCGATATTGGGATTTCTGGGCTGCAACTAGCGCTACAGCGCTAGTCAGTGGGCGCTGTAGCGCTAGTCCCTGTTTCTGGAGGGGTGTTCTGCTTGTAGCGCTACAGCGCCCTCTTTAGAGCGCTGTAGCGCTGCACTGTTCACAGAGGTGAATTTTTGGGTTTTGATGAGGGATTTTGACCTAGGGTTCGGGGTTCGATTCCGCCACTTTGTTTTGGGGATTTAGGACTTCCCGGGGGGCTCAGGATTGGTCCCGAGGCTAGGTATTCGGACTTGGGGTTCGGTGTTGACTTTGACCTATGTTTGTGCCTAGGTGTGCGCTAAGGCTCGAGTGGGATCGTGCTCTAGGAGTCAGGTGATCTAAATTATCGCATTGTCAGGTAAGAAAACTATAACACCCGTAGGATAGGGCGTGGGCCCATAGTATGATTGCGGGGGCGCGGCCCTATATTGCATCACATGTTAGGGTGCAGACTTAAATGAATTAATATTTGATTGCATGTTGTTGTGTTATATTATATGTGTGATTATGATGAAATGAGCGGCAAGGGCCGAGTACGGCGTAGGCCGGGGCGGCCGTGGGCCGAAAGTAACACCTAGCACATGGGATGCTATAGTCAGGGCGGGGCCCGGTGGATTCATGTGTTATGCTATATTCAGGGTGGGACCCAAGGGATACATGAGTTATCCTCGCGGTGAGAACCGATACCCCAGGGCTTTGGTAAGGGTCCTGGGGCGGCATGGCCGTGTTTGCTTAGTCTAATGGTTGACTTGTTTATTTGTGGATTATCTGTTATGATAAACTGTATACATTGCATATGTTATGTTCTGCATGAGTTTTCTTGCTGGGCTTCGGCTCACGGGTGCTCTGTGTTGCAGGTAAGGGCAATGGCTAAGTCAACCAACCATGAGTACGGAGAGCGTGAAGCGACGCGTACATGTTCGGCCTGCCCGACTGCTTTGGTTGGGGGTTTATTCGAAAGTGGCTGTAATAATCTATGATTTTATGATTTCTTAACTGTAACCTTATTTCAAAAATGTAATTAGTTTTCAAACCTTATTTTGGGATCCCAAATGTTTAATAATAGAAGTTTTAATGAAACGACGCCTTTTCAAAGATTACAGCCTTAACTTTTAATTAGTCACACTTTTGTTTCAAAACCTCGATTAGCGAGTTCATTGCACACTGTTTTGTCTTAAAAACTCACTTAGTAACGGCTCTAAGGAAGTAGGGCGTTACAATAACTTTATTAGAAATGGTTCGATGCATGCTTAGTTACTCAACTCTACCAACTTTGTTTCGGGGACATGCAATCAAAACCGCGAATGACATTCTCAATGTCATGCCGTCTAAATCAATCCCCAAAACACCTTTAGAATGCTAGAATGGTCGTGAACCTAGTTTACGCCATTATAGAATCTGAGGGTGTCCCGCCCACGTCCTGAGGAAAAAGGAAGGAAAGCTAGAACCGCGAACTGAAGTTTGCATGTTTGTTGGCTATCCTAAAGGTACTCAGGGTGGAATTTTCTATATTCATTCAGAAAAGAAAGTATTTACTTCTACGGATGCTAATTTTCTGGAAAATGGCTATGTCCAAAACTTCAAACCACGCAGGAAAGTAGTTTTAGAGGAGATGGTTAAAGAATTGACTCCAACCAATGTTCCATCGCCATCAACGCGAGTTGATGATGAAATTCCCACTCTTCATGTCATTCCAATGCAAGTCGATTTAAATGAAGAAAGTATCATTGTTCCTGAGCAAACAGTCATGGAGCCTCGTCGTAGTGGGAGGGTTTCTAGGAACCCAATTTGCTATGGTTTGGATGGTGAAACCAATATGGTTGTTGGTGACACTAGAGATGATGATCTGTTGTCTTTCAAATAGGAAATGGCAAGCTCTGAAAAGGAACTATGGCTTGAAGCCATAAAACAGAAAATGGAGTCCATGTACTCAAATTCTATCTGTGATATGATATATGATATATGCCTTATATTTGACATATGATAAATGCCTTATATCTGGATATTTGACATATGATATATGCCTGGTTGCATAGCTTAATTGTGAGTGGCACTGACTTATTAGTCAAAAACGACAATGGTGTTTAGTACTGGTCGTGAAGCTCTGACTTATCAGTCATGATCGGCAATAGTACTGAGCATTGGTCGAATGGAATTGACTTACGAGTCAAGAGCAGCATAAGCGCATTGAACGCAGAGCCGAAATGATTAGATCTAATCAGCATGAGCATTAAATGCTTGGCCAACCTATAGGTCAAAGAAAACTAAAGTGCTGGTCTAGTCTAAAGGCTAGTTACTTAGAGCCAGGGGCCGAAAGGCTCAGGTGACTGAAGCGTCACATGGCTTAGGGTGCAGAGCCTCGGAGAGTGACTCATTAGTCACCTATCCAGAGTGTGACTCATTAGTCACCTATCCAGAGAGTGACTCATTAGTCACCTACCCAGGGAGTGACTCATTAGTCACCATCTGATTAGGGCTGCAAGCCCCAGAATGATTTATTTATATTGTATACATGCAGTAATGAGTTTTCTTGCTGAGCCTTGGCTCACGGGTGCTATGTGGTGCAAGTAAAGGGAAAGAAAAACTCACACAGCCTTGAGTGGAGAGCTTAGGTGGCGATGTGTACACATACGGCCGCTTGACCACCACAACCAAGGTGTTTCTCAGGGGAACTAGGGATTAACCCTATTTTTGCCGCTTAGGTCGGCGGGTTGTAACATTTATATTGTAATGACCATTTTGGATTGAAAATAATTTTGTAAACGCTTTTATGGGCTCATGTACAGTTTAACATTTTAAATAAAATATATCCATTCCTTTTGACAGAGATTTTCACCCTGGCCTGTTAATAACACCTAGAAGCACGTTTATAACCTAATGACTCGTTTAGCAAGCTAAGCACTATTTAAAGTCCACAGTAATGGTCCTGGAGTAACCAGGACGTTACAAGCTGATTCCTCTATGTGTGACATTGGTTAAAAAGGGAGGTATAATAAATGCATCAGCCTCTCCCAGCGTTAATAACGAAGTTCGATTTGAAGAGAACATTTCTCCCCCATGTCATGGTTTCAAAGGAACTCAAAGTGAGGTTGGGATATTTGTTCCTGAGACAAATCCATACGTCATAGTCCATGATGATATCCCTGTTAGAGATCCACCATATTTTCATGACACAGTGGAGTACAATACCTATGGCTACGATCCTTTTGTCAACGACGATCTTATTGCTGATGCAATAGATGTTGGTGGGCCAGATATTAGGGATGATTTGCCAGTGTAGAGTTCAGATGTTATGGTAGTTGAGGAGCGCAGAATAGAAGATCGGTAAACACCTGGGACCAGCAGTAGCCGTCCAGGTCCAAGTAGAACTGATGATAGTTTTAGATGGAGTTCTCCATTGGACTTAGGTGAAGATCGTAGAACATGGAGTGCTCCCATGTTCACCAAAGAGGATATAGAGGCCTCACATCAACATCATTCCTCAACCAGCAAAGCTTCAGGAGAATTGCACCATGGCAAGTTCTTTTAGAACAAGCTTGAATTGAAAACCAAAGTAGCCATATTTTCTATGAAGAATAATTTTGAGTTTATGGTGAAGAAATCTGGTATTGATGTGTGGTACATTACCAACAAGGATTCTGATTGTGGTTGGAGATTGAGGGAAAGGAAAAAAATGCGATTTGAAATGTTCGAGATTATTGTATACAATAAAGTACACACTTGCTCACAAGAAATTCGAGATAAGGACCACCGTCAAGCATCACCGTGGGTTGTTGACCACCTAATCAAGAGGAAATTTGCTACCGATGGTACTCGGTACATGGCAAACAACATAAGGGAGGACATGAAGCGCCATTTTGGGGTCGAAATGAGCTATGAGAAGGCATGGAGATGCAAAGAAAATACTCTTATGTATGTCAGAGGGACACCTGAGGAATCATACTCCAAGTTACCTGGATACCTGTGTCAGTTGGAGCATCAGAATTCAGGTACAATTACTGATTTTGTAGCAGAAGATGGTTGTTTCTTGTATTGCTTCTTTTCCCTCGGTGTTTCTAGGCGTGGATTCCAATATTGTCATCTTGTCATTTATGTGGATAGTACATTCTTGAAGAATAAGTATGGTGGCCACATGCTCTATGTTGTTGCGTTGGATGCAAACAATCAGTTGTTTCTAATTGTGGACAGTACATTCTTGAAGAATAAGTATGGTGGCCACATGCTCTATGCTGTTGCGTTGGATGCAAACAATCAGTTGTTTCTAATTGTGTTTGCATTGGTGGACAGTGAGAACCATAACCCTTGGACTTATTTCATGAGAAAATTGAAGGAATCCATAGGGGACGTTGAAGACCTAGCTTTTGTATCAGCAGGATCAATCGAGGTTAGTCGAGTCCTATCGAGGCAGATTTGGTTATATATTAATCTGGACCCATCGAGGCCAGTCGAGTCTTATCGAGGCAGACTTGGTAATGCATTTATTTCGCCCTATCGAGTCCAGTCGAGTCCTATCGAGGCAGACTTGGTAATGCATTTATTTGGCCCTATCGAGTCCTATCGTTTGACCCATCGAGTTTTGTCGAGGCATGTAGATTTTGTGAATAACTACTTTTTATTTAATAACTGAAATATTTGGATAGTCCTAATCAAATTATATCGAGGCAGATGAATGTCGTACAAAAAATATAATGTTTGATAAAAAAAACCCATATACAAAACTAGCTATATACTATACTATACAAGAGGTGTATCAAGAAAATGTAAAGAGCATCACGGTGACAAATTCTGCTAGAATAGGTCCACACACCACTTGGTCCTGAAATGCTACATGTTCTCATCGATAACGATATCGAGTGGTAGCCTGGAAATCAAATGCTCGATATGTTTGATGGAAAACATACCACAATCCCCACTGCATATAATCGATTTTGTGTTAATACAAGATAAAAATAACTTCAATATTCAGATTTCAAAAAACACTAATTAAATAGGGGAATACCTTGTCTTAGTCTGAGGACACTTCTCAGGAGAATTACGACAATACGAAAAAGGTTTTGCTTTCTGCTCATGATATGTCTGGAGGTCCTCATGGTCGTCAAACATGCCAGAACACTACAACAATGAAGGCAACAATAAGCACCAAGGCATGTTCACTTTCGATAAGAGAGTCAGACTAAGAACGCTATGGTTGGAATCATAAATGTTGATGCACCACAATGGAATGGAGACTTCAATGGCGTTCCAATGCTTAGCTTGATCGACGTGCAAGGAAAAATATACTTCACTCTCATTGTGCCAGGATACAAGGAATTGATTTTCATCGCCCTTCAGCATTTTCAACACATCCTCATCCCATGTATACTTAGTGCCAGTCTCCTTGAAATGATTCCAACAACCTAGGCACACTTGGGGGAAAGTGGTGTTCATGATCGCATCATCCTGTTGGTATGCGGCGTGATAAAAGTGGCGTCAGTGGCGTATCATGTGCATAGCAGCTTCAATATACTGCAAAACATGAAAATTTGTTAGTACCATCAATATATTTTATGATTGAATTGAAAACATAATTGTAATTTACATACCAAATCCCAAAGCCAAGTCTGAATTGTGTGCAACTACAAGAACCATGCCACACCGTGTGTCCTAGTATGGACGTTCTGATCCCCCTTGTTGTCGATCTTCCCGATCATCCACTTATGGAAGCTCTTCTCCTGCTGCGGGTCACACTTCCTCAAAGGTTCAATAACTAGCTCCTGTTTATCTACTCTTAACCTCTTCATAGGGTCAGTGAAGTCATCAAAACGCTTGTGTAACGCCTTGGGTAACCAAGACTATTACACTGTGTATTTTAAAATAGTGCAAGACTTGCTAATCAAGTCGTTGGAACAATAATGTGTTCCTAAAGTCAACAATCAGGTTAGGGTTAAAAGATTTTAATTATAAACGGTTAATTTTTATTAAAACAGATGTTTGGTACATGGGATTCCAAAAACAGGGTATACATGATAATTTACAACCCTCAAAAGTTTAATACAATCAAAAGCCACTCTAATGGAAAAATAAAAGTTTTAGGGCTTTGTCCCTATACTTTCCCTCGGCCGTGGCGGTCGAGCAGTTGACTATGTACACTCCACCCCAGATCTCTCCAACTCATAGTTGGTCCAGCTTTCCTTTACCTTTACCTGCACCACGTAACACCCGTGAGCCATGGCCCAACAAGAAAACCATAAACAACAAACACATATACAATAGTAGCATCCAATAAATCTCAGTACAGTCATTCAGAAATTCAACAGAATATAAGCATCAAGCTAATAACAGTAAACATGTATTTTCAAGAATATACTTTAACCAGTGATAAAAATGCCCAGGGTCAGTCCCCTTAGGCCGAGCCCTATGTTTACTAAGCTGACCCCGGCTCGCTTAGGCCGAGTCCACGGTTTACTTAGCTGACCTCGACTCACAGTGGCCGAGCCGCGTCCAATGCGCTAATCGTCAGCCCCAACTCCCTTAGGCCGTACTTTAACATTTCACATAATAATAATACAGTTACACAACACATATATTCAAATACAAGGAACCTTAGTCCCAAACACAACCACATGGGTGCAGTTTTCTTACCTCGAATCCCGAGTGAAGAATACAGAACGGTCTCGAGTACGATCCTCAGTCCTGAGCCTTGGTGATAATCCTAGTCATAGTGTCAATGGGTAACCATCAATTTCTAATCCAAATAAATAATTAGGGAACAAATATTAGTCTCAGGGTCCTCAATTTCTACTAAACCGGGTAGTAGAAATTATCCCAAGTGCTTAGGTTTAAATTCCTGAGCCTCCCCGAGCCTTAAACCCCAATTTCCCTAAATTCCCCATTTAGGGTCATGACTTGCCCTTGAGGGTCATGGCCTGCCCCTTGGATAGAGGCTCAATCCTCCCTGATGGGGGACAAGGGCCACGACCTTCCCTCCTCCAAGTCGCGGCACACTTGACGAACAGAGTCCCCCAACCTCAAAAACTCATGCGGGTCGCGGTGCCTGAAGAACAGGGCCGCGACTCGAGCCCCTAAACCCAAAAAATCCTTCATTTTCTTAAAATTTCTCCTCGAGCCTAACCTCAACTCACACCCCAAAATAGCAGCTAAACCATAATTTAAGCTCATAATTCCCATCCCTTTGGTCTAAACATTATACCCAACTCATAATCAATTCTTACCCATAGTAAATACTCAAATTCAACCAAAACTAGCTAGAAAACTAAGACTCATGAAAACTCTAATTTCCAACATAGTTTCAGCAGAAAATTCAACATGCTAAGTATGAATTTCTCACCTCAATTGCAGCTTAGATCCTCAACAATACTCTGACTAATCCCAGCTTTGTTTCCTCCAAATTCCCAGCTCAATTCCCAACTTGGTCTCCTTTAATTCTCCAAATTTCACCTAAGTTCTAGAGAGAGTGAGAGAAGAAACGTGTAGGAGGTGAGATAGAGAATTCTGTGAGTTTCTGGTTCATTTCCTAAGTCTTCTGAGTATATCCTAACCCATCAAAAGACTATTTTTCCCCTTTAAGCTTATTAGTCCTCTAAGGGTTCTAAGGGGTAAAACGGTCATTTTCCCCCCGGTTCCTGCTAATTCCTCAAATGTTCCTACTATTCACCAATTAACCCCGTCACATCTAATAAATTACCAAATGCGCGTTCGTTACCCAATAAATTCCCAAAAACTCCCAGGCTTCCCCAAGATGGGTATTTAAACCCAGCTGTGACTATTTCGCTAATCCGCTCATTAGAACTGTCTCGAGCCATATACAATAAATATATCTACATAATAATGTGGTCTCAACCATTTATCACATATAATCACATTTATGCCCTCAATGGGCAAAAATTACAAATATGCCTTATAAGCTATAAAGGACCCACATGCATATCTGATACTCATAAACATGCATATAATATATTCATATAGTCATATTAATCATGAATGCCACATAGTCACGCATTTAACCAATTAAATATACATATATCCAATTATGCCCTACCGGCACACTAATCAAGGCACTAAGCCCTATTAGAAATTTTGGGTCATTACAGCTTGGGCCTGCATTTCTTCCTAACAACTTCAAGGCCAGCTGCCTCCTCAGGCTGTAGTACTCGTACATTGAGACTGTCGGTGTCACTGGCAACAAGAGATGTCTGGGCCTGTGGAGTGGAAGGTGGATCATCAGGCTCGTAGTAAGCAGGCAAGATATCAGACTTTGTATCTAATTGTAAGTGGGTGAGTCAGCTCTGTTCCGTGGATCAATCTGAGACCACTGCAATTAGTTGTGCCAATTGAGCCATGATTGTAGTCTGATTTTGAAGTGAGGTCGCTTGGCCCTCCTTAACCCTCTGTATCCTCTGGGCATAATCATACTAGCCCTCCTCAATCCTCTTGAGCCTCTACATCAACTGCTCATAATCAGGTTGGGCAACCTGACTAGAGGAAGGTGCACAGGCCTATGAAGTTGTTAGGAGTGTGTCCTAAAAGCATGTAAAAGACATTTGTTTTTCTGTGAATAAATAAATACAATGGTTTATTATTATTGTTATAATTATTGTTTGAATAATTTTGTAAATATCAGAAAAATTCCATATTCATTATTGAGGATGTGATCTTGTATTAGTACGAGAGAATTAAGATCACATGAATGAATAAAAATAGTCAACAACAACAAATTAAAGTTATGGAATTCTTTAATTGGAGTTGTAAGTACGGTTTACTGAGTATCATAATGATACAAATCATCTAGATTCGAATTATTGATGTGGTAAGACATCTCGGTAAATGTTCTTTATATAATATGATTATATATGACATGGACAGATATGAATTAAAGTCTTTATCCAAAAACCATTTAACAATAAAGACTTGTAATTCATATCATAACTAATGATCATTTATAGATCAACCTAAATCCTGAGAGTTCATGAACTCTTGTTCATGTTTATTAAATCTTTTGATTCATTCGTTAAGGTCTCTTCATAGAATGAGGCTAATGACTTTTGTTTTGTAGATTTAATATCATGGATGACTGGGAACATGTATCAACAATAAGGAATCTAATCTTTCCTAATGAATCGTATATTAGTTTCCTTAAGGGTTAATTCTGGAATTGAATGATTTTGAGCTCAAATCTATAGTTAGATTATAGATTAATTATTCACTAGTGAATTAATGGTACTTAAGGAATAAGAAGTAAATTAGAAAGGTAAAATGGTAATTCCTCCATTCTAATTTATGAACTAATTAATTAGAGGGTTGAACTATTGTAAGATGGTTATATCAATGGACGACTTAAGATAAGATTTCTGTAAAAGTATATCTATAACATAAAGAGTGCAATTCTGAATTTATAGTGGAGAAATATCAGAATTAACTATTATAATTGAAGAGTTTAATTATTTAGTTTCAATTTATTGGAGCTTATTGTTATAGGTCCATGGTCCCTGAAATGGCTCAAACAAACACTGACAAAGGTAAATACAAAAATGGGCAAAAGGACTTATTTGATAAGTAAAATATTTTTCTATGCATCAAACATAATTATTGTATAATTATGTGTAATTAATTAATTGAGAATTAATTAATTATTTGATTTAACAAAAATATAATTAATTTATTTTTGGGATTTTTGGTATTTAAATAATAATAAAAATTGGGTAAAATCACATGCCATCCCTGGCATGTGGTACACGTGTAGCACAGTGCACAGTCACTGTGCTGCACGCATAAGAGACTCTGAGCAGTTTCTTGGTTACACAATTTTAGTTATTTAAATATTAAATAAATAATGAGATATTGTAATATGATTAAAATATTATTATTTAAACAAAATCTGATAACTGATTAGTTATTTTCAAATTGTTTAAAATAACTAATATTTTATTTTTAATATATTGGATATATTAAATATAGGATATCAGTTTTTCAGAACGTAACTTTTCAGGGATAGAAAAATATATTGAAATCTCTCCCAGAGAAAGAGAACAGTGATACAAACAAAAGTCACTGTTCTTCACAAAACCTAGGTCCAAATTTTATCAGATCTCATGTGTTGAGAACATCTGATAAATAGATTTTGCCTATTATTTTGTATAGCGAGCCCACACTCGTTCTTTGTATGCTGAGAATATTTTGGAAGATCTTGGTGTGAGATCTCAAGGATTTTGTCATACAAAAAGATAGCAGCAAGGAAGGACCTGAGGTAATTTTCTATTCATGTCTTTGATTCAATATATATATGCATGTGAAGAAGTAGATCTAGAAATCTTGTGGGATTAAATTAACAATTTGATTGTTGTTCCGCTGCGTATAATCTCTGATTTGATCAATAAAAACCAACAAATGGTACCAGAGCCATCTTCGCATATATATATATTGAATCTGTGTGGGTTTAATTTTATGCATTTATTTATTTTTGATGAATGAATGGATGGCTTAATATGATTGAATGCATGGGAATGTTGAATCGTTAATTGTATGGTGTTTTTGGGTTAGGATTTGTTTAGGATTAGATCATTGTGTAAGCCATTAAAGGGCATAGGATTTATGTAATTTTATTTGGTTTTTGACACCATAAAATAGTAATTTCGATCACACAAAAGTCAGAACAGAGCCTGGGATTCAGAATTCAGCCACCGCTCCTCCGAGGTCGCCCTCCGAGCTACTGCCGGGACGTCGTACAGACGGGTCCGTACGGTTCCGTACAGTCCAACCCTGACAGCTCCGTTTGACGCCATGTGTCCCCGTCCTGCTGGTCCATAATTTTTTTTATTTTTTTTGAAATTATTCTGTTATTTTTAAAAAAAAATTAAATGTTAAATATCCTATTCATTAGAAATTTGATATTTAAATAATGTGATAATTTTGTTATCCTAACAAACTTTTTGAAATCTTATTTCAAAATTTAATTTAAAAAATAACAGATTTTTATTTAATTATTTCAGTTTCTAATTTTAATTAAAAGTTGTTTTAATTAAAAAGAAAAATAAAAATAATTATTATTTAAAAGTTTGCTTTAATTAATCAAAATAATTATAAAATTATTTTCTTATTATTATTCTGGACCAACAACGACACATATCCTACCGCCAGTAAAGTAAAGAAGCCCGATGGAGATCAAGGCTGTTTTATTTTTTATTTTTTATTTTATAAAGTGGTTGTAAAATTAGAAATACCCAAAAGCACCCGGTTCAACATTTATTGTTTATTTATTTAAATAATTATTTTCATGTGATTGATAACATGTTCATGCATTTTATGCCATACATAAAAACCCACACAGTCATAATCATGCATCTCATTAGTAGAAACATGATTATTAGGATTGTCCTATATGTTTATATGAATTGTTTTGCGAAACCAATTGCATATAAATTACTTAGTTTTATTTTTGAAAACTTGGTAAAATATCACACCAATTTTTAAGTCTTTACGACTTAACTTCTTTAAACCAACTTTATTTTAAAATTGTTTTTTAGTAAAGTTTAGATGAACATAATTGGTAATTTAAAATTGGATATGGACCTAGAAACTCACTTTCTTTCCAATTTTAATTATGTTCATAAAGTTTAAAGAATCTATAATTAATTTGGAATTAATTAGGTTAAAAACACTTATTTCAAAATAGTGAGTGGGAGAAGGTTGATATCTCAAACATTACCCGTGGTCTTCATTATTAATATAACATCGTGAGATGTGAATAGCACCTCGCGACAGCTTTGTTTTCGTCCCCCTAAGGAAGGTGTCTAGACATATGAATAGCAAGGTTATATTTCTTACAAAGATAGGAACTAATGATGTATTTTAGGTTTGACCAACCCTAAGGCGGCATGTCCTAAGTTAAGTCATGAACTCCGAACTAATGGGTTACACTCACAAAGTTATGATTAAGCTTTTGCAGTGGATAATCATAACTTGACCAAACTAAGCGGTACTTTAATGTTTAAAAGAGAAAATAAAGAGTTATTTTAAGTTTTAAACAATAAAGATAAGAATGTCTTATAAATTCTCTAAGATTAATTTGACCGACCCTAAGGCGGCACTTTAATTGTTCGAAAGTTTTATCGTGGAAATTGAACTTTATTTTATGTGTTTTAATTGTGCTCATGCATCACGTTTAATTTCTGAAAACTTTGGTATTAATTTTTCTAAATATAATCATATTTATTTGTATTTATTTATTGCCAGCAAAAATGTCTATTGGTGAATTACACACCGATGCTTTTCTCAAATCCTTGGTTTTTAAACCTGAAAATATGCAACACTGGTTTCGAGGCATGTTGACTATTTTTTCTTATAAGAAGATGAGATGTCAACTGTCTGTGAAAAACCTCCAACAGAACCACCTCTGGCTACTAGCTATGAAGCAGAAGAAAAATATGCAAATTAGATGAAATCTGATCGGTTGGCACGTTATTGCATGCTTTCAACCATGCCTGACGAAACAAAGGAAAAATATATACACTATGACTCAGCACATGAGATGTGGCGAGCAATGACAGAGGAAGTCTTTGCTGAGTGTCATCGTTTATATCAAACGAAAAAGGTAAATAAGAATTACATATATTTTTCAACTTTGAATAATAGATTCAAATACTATGAATATCAGTGTCATGCCCCGAATTCTCTAATGTGGTTTAGTGGCGGGATTAGTAGGCTGGGAGGGCCATACTTTTTTAACTATGCCATTAAATGATATTATGCATGTATATGTGAATTATATTATAATATGATGTTAAATGTATGCATGTGAGCCCACATTTTAATTACAGGGGTGTGATGGTAATTTGGCCCTTTGAGGGTATAATTGTATATTTGTATGCATGTCGGTGATATGTTGTTGAGACCACATTATAATGTGGGTTTGTTCGAGCTATTCGGCATGAGACGATCTTGGAATATTGATTAGCGGTCTAGTCACAACAGGTTTAAGGTCGGGGCTCGAGATGAGTCTCCGGGAGATTTTAATGTTTAGAGCATTGCCGGGAATTAAAGGGTAATGGGATATGAATTATTGGTGTTTGAGATTATTGTGAATAGCGGGAATTGGAGAGCGTTAATTATGATTAACGAGATAGGTGGAAAATACCAATTTTTCCCTTGGGAGCCTTTAGATACTTTAAATTGACCTAGGGGTATAATGGTCATTTCACCCCTAGGATAGATATAAGCCATTGTTGGCTGAGAAAGAGGTAGAAAAACAGAGTATGTTCAAGAGCCTTCCCGTATCTATTTCTCCTTCACTTTCTCTGAGATTTTTGAACCATTCTTGAGGATTCAAGCTTGGGAAGCAAGCCTTGGGAGTTTGGGAGTGTGTTCCTCCAGTGAAGAGCATCATAAGTTGAACTTTGGGTAAGTTTCTAACCATTGAAATCCTTGGTTTGCCCTGTTATAGTTCTGTTTTACAGTTGAGATTTCTAGGGTGAATACTTGGTTTTGTTGGGAGTTTTGGCTAGGGTTCCTATGGTTGGGATGTTTGGGGTAACCAGGGCGTTACAATCATATTCAAATTTTTGGATAGTAGATTCAAAAATATATGCCACTAAACTATTTTTTTTTTTTTCCTTTCGCAGAATCAGAACCCTGAAAAGGAGGAAGGGACTGATGATGATTTGAATAGCAAGTAAAGAGATGGAGAAGTTGGAGAGTAGTTTTATTTAGTAATTTTTATTGTTAGTTGAATAATTTAAATTTCTTTCTTCTGTTTTAGAAATTTTAGATTTCTTTAAACAAAGAAAACTACAGTCTAGAAATTTAGTTTATTGTTAGTAATTTTGATTATTAATATTCGGAAACTTATTTCTATTTTTGCATAACATTTATTTCTTTATTAATAAAGTAGTTATTATTTAAAGAAATTATCTATTTACTTGTTATGCAAATGCTTTGGGATAAACAAAGTTTACATACTTACAATGAATGACAAATTTTTTATATAATTATGAATTATATAAAACAGCGAATCCTAAATCTATTAAACTGATTCGGATAGTGAGACATATCTGTAGCACTTGAGATTGGGCCATATTGGTCTAGATAGAATAAATAGGCTTGTAAAGAATGGTCATTTAAGAGAACCATCTATTGGATCTCTCCCTGTTTGAAAATCCTGTCTAGAAGGCAAAATGACCAAGAGACCTTTCTTTGCTAAAGGTTCAAGAGCCACAAAACCACTTCAGCTAGTACATGCGGATGTTGCAATCCACTTAATGTACAAGCAAGAGGAGGTTATGAATATTTCGTCACTTTCATTGACGATTATTCAAGATATGGTTACCTATACTTAATGCAAAGAAAATATGAAACTTTTGGAAAGTTCAAAGAATTTCAAGCAAAGGCTGAAAAGCAATTAGGTAAATCACTCAAAGCTCTTCGATCTGATCGAGGAAGAGAGTACTTGGATTGTGAATTCAAGAACCATCTATGTGAGCATGGCATTCAATTCCAACTCACTACACCTGAAACGCCACAGTAAAATGGTGTTTCAGAAAGACGGAATAGAACGTTATTAGATATGGTTAGATGAATGATGAGTTTCTCATCATTACCACTACCATTTAGGGGCTATGCGATTCAATGTGTTCTATACATATTGAATGATGTTCCATCTAAGTCTATCCAAAAGACACCCATAGATTTATGGAATGGTTGTAAACCTAGTTTACACCATTTTCGAATTTGGGGGTGTCCTGCACACGTGCTTAAAAGGGAAGACCGGGAAGTTGGAAACACACTCTGAAGTGTGTATGTTTGTGGGATATTCCAAAGAGACTAGAGGTGGAATTTTCAATAGTCCAAAAGAAAATAAAACATTTGTATTGACAAATGCAACTTTTCTTGAATAAGACTATGTTAATAACCACAAACCTTGTAGTAAGGTTGTTCTAAAGGAGAAGGTCTCAAATGAAGTCGCAAAGTCACTAGCAAAAATTAATGATACAACAACCAAAGAAACCACAATTCCTGAAAAGGATAAACCAGCGCAACATCATAGTGGGAGGATTGTGAGACAACCTATTCGCTACGAACATGAGACACACATTCTAGTATCAGATACTGAAAAGGACAATCCATTGACTTTTAAAGAAGCAATGGAAGACCCTGATGTTGATAAGTGGCAAGATGCCATGAATCAAGAAATGGAATCAGTGTATTCCAATTCAGTCTGGGAACTTGTAGATTTGCCTGACAATGTTAATGCCATTGGATGTAAATGGCTCTACAAGAAGAAAAGGGGTGCAGATGGAAAGGTAGAGACCTATAAAGCAAGGCTTGTGGCCAAAGGCTACACACAGAGAGAGGGTGTGGACTATGAAGAAACATTTTCTCCTGTGGCCATGCTTAAGTCCATTCACATACTTTTATCCATAGCTGCCATCTATGAATACGAGACATGGAAAATGGACGTCAAGACATCCTTTCTGAATGGCCACCTTGATGAAACCATTTATATGGAACAACCAGAAGGGTTTATTAAGAAGGATCAAGATCAAAAGGTATGCAAGTTGTTGAAATCCATATATGGATTGAAATAAGCATCAAGATCTTGGAACTTAACATTTGATGAAATTATTACAACATATGGTTTCGAACAAAATGTTGACGAAGCATGTGTTTATAAATACATCAAAGGGAAAGTTGTGGTTTTCTTAGTTCTTTATGTTGATGATATCCTACTCATTGGGAATGATGTAGAGACATTATCAAATGTAAAGAAATGGTTGGCTGACAAATTCCAAATGAAATATTTGGGAGAAGCGAGCTATGTTCTAGGCATTAAAATTCTAAGAGATAAAAAGAACAAGCTCCTAGCACTTTCACAAGCAAATTATATTGATAAAGTGCTTGAAAGATTCTCTATGGAGAATTCCAAAAAGGGTCAATTGCCGACCAGACATGGAATTACTCTTTGCAAAGATCAGTGTCCAAAGACACCACAAGAGCAAGAGGATATGAGAAAGTATCCCTATGCATCAGATGTAGGGAGCCTAATGTATGCAATGTTATGTACTAGACCTGACATATGTTATGCAGTAGGGATTGTCAATCGTTATCAATCAAATCTAGATTTGGAACACTGGATTGTGGTGAAACATATTCTCAAGTATCTCAGGAGAACGAGAGACTATATGCTAGTATATTCGGGTATTGACCTCGAACCTACTGGATACACTGACTCAGATTTTCAATCTGACAAGGATAGTAGAAAGTCTACTTCTAGGTCAGTATTCACTCTTGGTGGTGGAGCAGTTTTCTGGAGAAGCATTGAGCAATCTAATATAGCTGATTCTACCATGGAAACTAAATACATAGTAGCTTGTGAAGCAGCTAAAGAAGTAGTTTGGTTGAAAAAGTTCTACACAGATTTGGAAGTGGTTCCAGAAGTGGAGAAACCACTTGTTCTTTACTGTGACAACAGTGGAGCAGTGGTTAATTCTAAAGAACCAAGAAGCCACAAGAGGGGAAAGCATATAGAGAAAAAATACCACTTGGTCAGAGAAATCGTACATAGAGGAGATGTGTCCATTCTAAAAATCGCATCAGAACACAACCTGGCAGACCCGTTCACGAAGACGCTTCCTGCAAAGCAATTCGAGGGTCATGTACGAAATATGGGATTGAGAGAAATGCCTCACTTGCTTTAAGTACAAGTGAGAGATTGTTAGGAGTGTATCCTAAAAGCATGTAAAAGACATTTGTTTTTCTGTGAATAAATAAATGCAATGGTTTATTATTATTGTTATATTTAGATTGTTAAATTATTGTTTGAATAATTTTGTAAATATCATAAAAATTTCATATTCATTATTGAGGATGTGATCTTGTATTAGTACGAGAGAATTAAGATCACATGAATGAATAAAAATAGTCAACAACAACAAATTAAAGTTATGGACTTCTTTAATTGGAGTTGTAAGTACGGTTTACTGAGTATCATAATGATACAAATAATCTAGATTTGGATTATTGATGTGGTAAGACATCTCGGTAAATGTGCTTTATATAATATGATTATAATGACATGGACAGATATGAATTAAAGTGTTTATCCAAAAACCATTTAACAATAAAGGCTTGTAATTCATATCATAACTAATGATCATTTATTGATCAACCTAAATCCTGAGTGCTCATGAACTCTTGTTCATGTTTATTAAATCTTTTGATTCATTCGTTAAGGTCTCTTCATAGAATGAGGCTAATGACTTTTGTTTTGTAGATTTAATATCATGGATGGCTGGGAACATGTATCAACAATAAGGAATCTAATCTTTCCTAACGAATCGTATATTAGTTCCCTTAAGGGTTAATTCTGGAACTGAATGATTTTGAGCTCAAATCTATAGTTAGATTATAGATTAATTATTCACTAGTGAATTAGTGGTACTTAAGGAATAAGAAGTAAATTAGAAAGGTAAAATGGTAATTCTTCCATTCTAATTTATGAACTAATAATTAGAGAGTTGAACTATTGTAAGATGGTTATATCAATGGACGACTTAAGATAAGATTTCTGTAAAAGTATATCTATAACATAAAGAATGCAATTCTGAATTTATAGTGGAGAAATATCATAATTAATAAATTAACTATTATAATTGAAGAGTTTAATTATTTAGTTTCAATTTATTGGAGCTTAATGTTATAGGTCCATGGTCCCCGAAATGGCTCAAACAAACACTGACAATGGTAAATACAAAAATGGGCAAAATGACTTATTTGATAAGTAAAATATTTTTCTATGCATCAAACATAATTATTGTATAATTATGTGTAATTAATTAATTATTTGATTTAACAAAAATATAATTAATTTTGAATTAATTTATTTTTGGGATTTTTGGTATTTAAATAATAATAAAAATTGGGAAAAATCACATGCCATCCCTAGCATGTGGTACATGTGTTGCACAGTGCAGTCACTGTGCTACACACATAAGAGACTCTGAGCAGTTTCTTGGTTCCACAATTTTAGTTATTTTAATATTAAATAAATAATGAGATATTGTAATATGATTAAAATATTATTATTTAAACAAAATCTGATAACTGATTAGTTATTTTCAAATTGTTTAAAATAACTAATATTTTATTTTTAATATATTGGATATATTAAATATAGGATATCAATTTTTCAGAACGTAACTTTTCAGGGATAGAAAAATATCTTGAAATCTCTCTCAGAGAAAGAGAACAATGATACAAACAAAAGTCACTGTTCTTCACAAAACCTAGGTCCAAATTTTATCAGATCTCATGTGTTAAGAACATCTGATAAATAGATTCAATATATATATATGCATGTGAAGAAGTAGATCTAGAAATCTTGTGGGATTAAATTAACAATTTTATTGTTGTTCCGCTGCGTATAATCTCTTATTTGATCAATAAAAACCAGCAGAAGTGCCATTCTCAACCCTCGGGACATCCTCGTAAAAAATAGAAGCTTCCTTTGCAACCTCTGCCAGCTTCTCGGGCTCTACTTCCTCTACTGCAATCCCAGCCTCCACTACAGTGGATTCCAACTCAGGGAATAACCTGGAATCAACGTCTGGGAGGCTATTATAGTAGACTACCTCACCAGGACGTGGCTTCAACATGGAAAATACCACTAACTGCATGGTCGAATAACATATGTCAGAAATTTTATAATAAAATAAATTGTTAATCAATTAATTTGTGACATTTAACAAGATAAAGTGGAACTTACTCGACGCTTGGCGAACATAGGAACCAACTCAACTGTCGAAAGAGTGATGTTGGTCTTCGTAGCTCAACTAAGCATCCTGGGAATCTGGTTCCCACTATTCTCACCAAACTTACTCCCAATAGCTGGCATGGCCTCAAAAGCCCAGTATAGAAGTACGGGGGCATAGTCATAAAAACTATACTTCGACTCCTTCTGTTTTTTGCTTGAACCCTCTTTCTTCTTCTCCTCATAATGTTTCAATTGCTTCTGCATGTCCTTCCGAACTCCTCCAATAACCTTCTTAGAGGACAGCTTCCCCCACAGATACTTGAAAAATAATCAAGATCCTCAACCATCTTCATGGAATCACCCCATATCTGTGTTGTCTTCTCTGGGCATTCACTATCCCTCTATCAAATAGCACAAACCCAGCTTAAATGCATCCTCTGGGTTTGTCGAGGCCTTCAAAGCATCTTCCAACTGCCCAAAACTAACATTTGAATCACCATTAAAATATTCTTGGATGATCTGATCACTTGAAAGATGCTCTCTCAACTCATCTGGGGACAGTGTGTTCCCAAAATTCAGCTCGGTGACTAGGGAAAACTCTGCAATCCCAAATCTGCAAAGAGTGTTGCCCAAGTAGAACTGTCCCTCTTCAGGCTTCTTCATTTCCACCTTACGCAACATAATCTGATGCAGTAGAACCCTAGAAAAACTAAAGGGCTTCGCCTTGAAGAACTATCCCAATGGGCATGCCTCAGCCCGTTCAATCAGCCCATGCCTCCTAAATTGCTCTAGAAGGGTATCCAAGTAAGCACTACCCCTATAGGTGACACAACCAGGAAATTGCTTCTCCAATGGTACAATAAGGTCAGGCATCTGAAAAAAAAAAATAGTTAGGAATATATTTCAAACAATCTGGTAAACATCGAGGACCATCGAGGTTTAAAAAATCAAACGACAGATAAAATATCAAGGTCTGTCGAGGCCTATCGAGGCCTGTCGATGTACCACACAATATTGATGTTGACCATTACTATCAAGGCCTATCGAGGCACAAGAAAAATCAAAATATACCTAATTCTATCGAAACATATCAAGGCCTATCGAAGGCCATGCAAAATAATAAAATACCTAATTCTATCGAGGTCTATCAAGACAATACAAAATCAGAATATATCTAACTCTATTGAGGCCTATCGAGGCAGATGCAAAAATCAGAGTATGCCTAATTCTATCGAGGTCTATCGAGGCCTATTGAGGCACAATCAAACCCAGAACCTAACATATACTATCGAGGCCTATCGATGTCTGTCAATTTCTATCGAGGTGAATAAAAATCTAAAATAAAAACCAAGATGTCTTCATTCCCTAGCCCCGATTTATCCTATGAACAAAAAATTAACAAATAAACCAAGACCAGACAATTTATTGCATAATAAACAAGTAAATCCCTCACCTTTTTCTATTTCCGGGTTGTTTCGTCGATCTCTTGGATTTTCTCGCCTACCCGCCTACTCCAGTCGAGATTTCTTGCCACTGATGTGCGGTCGTGGAAGACAATGCCCACAGATTAAACAGTGAATGCGAAAGGAGAGTGAGAGAATTTAGGGATTTTGGTTTCGGGACCGAGAGAGTGACGGAGAGAATAGAGAGAGTCCTAGAGCAAGTGGGAAACAAATTACAAGAGTATTTTTGGAACTAAGGAAAATACTAGGATCAAACGGACATGTATATATTGGGTAGGGTATTGTTGTTATGGTACCCTATTTAATGCATCAATAGTCAAATTATAAGATATTTAAAGAATTCTTTCATTTATATATAACTAAACCTTTTTTTTTAATAATACGGTTTGGTAGTGATTGTAGTCTCGCATGCTTTTCTTTTTTTGGGAATCATCTTTTATGTGATCATGATGACCAGTATAGTACTATTTTGGATAAATTATTATTATTATTTAACAAGGGATGGTCCATATTTTTTCAAAGCAAAATTAGTTTAGTGACATGTGGTCAAACACTTCATTATATAGTAGTTGAACACAAAAGATAATAAAAAAATATGCATACAAAGTTGATCCAAATAAAGATTTATCTATAAACAAATATTTTATATTTTAGTTTATATATGTCAATAATTTTAATGATGATTAACACTTATAACAAGCACCACATCATGAAATAAACAACTTTTTCAAGTAATACTAAAATTGTTCATAAACATACTTCATAACTTCATTTTTTTAACACTTTTTTTTCTTTTGAAAATTAGTTATTATATATATTCTCGAACAACATGTTACTTGTAAATAAATCAAATTTGAGACTTATTATGTCAAAAGCCTAGCTATTTGGTTTATATATTTTTTATTTTTCTTTATATAAAAATTATTAAAAAAATATATTTTAAATAATTACAAATGTTAATTAAATTTATTTAAGCTTCTTTATATATGGGTTGCTTAATAAGTTTCAAGGGTTGCTTTTATATATGTTATTATATATTGTTGCTTAACATATGTTGTTTTATGGGTTGCTTAACAAGTTGTTTTATGAGTTACTTAGGAGTTTCAAGGATTGCTTTATATGTTGTTATATATATAGTTGCTTTACAATTTCAAGGGTTGCTTAGCATATATTGCTTTGTGGGTTACTTAACATGTTGTTTTATGAGTTGTTTATGAAGATTATGAGTTGTTTAAGAGTTTCAAGGGTTGTTTAACATATGTTGCTTTATGGGTTGCTTAACATGTTGTTTTATGTGTTGTTTAAGAGTTTCAAGGATTGCTTAACAGGTTGCTTTATAGGTGTTTATCAAGTTGCTTTATGGATTACTTAAAGATTTTCAAGGGTTACTTAACATATGTTGCTTTATGAGTTGCTTAACATGTTGTTTTATGGGTTGCTTAAGAGTTTCAATGATTGCTTAACAGATTGCTTTATGGGTGTTTATCAAGTTGCTTTATGGATTGCTTAATGATTTTCAAAGGTTGCTCAAGTAGTTTTAAGAGTTGTTTATAAAGAATATGAGTTACTTAATCAATTTTTGTATAAAGTTGCTTTAAAGTTTCAAGAATTATTAACGATTATTGTTGACCACGATTTTGGCCAACTGCGAGTAGACGCAAAAAACTACGTAAACCTTGAATAGAAGATAAATGACACAAGTAATTTTATAGTGGTTCAGCCCCAATTCGTTGGTAATAGCCTAATCCACTTGGAGTTGTGATATATTTGACCTACACTTGAGATCAGATGAACCTGAGTCAAATGAGTTTCTCAAATGCAAGTGAAAAGATACAATGTGTCTCTCTCTAAACTTTCAGTAAAAAATACTCCCAACATCCCAAATGATGCCATGAGCCATTTATTTATAGGCTCATGGATCGTACATGAGAAATATCCCGCTTTGATGGGGTCCTTGATTGTTTCAACAACTTTAATTAATGAATAATAAACAAATTATATCAATATAACTATTATTTCGAGATGTTTTAGATATTTTCGCAGCAGTTGCGAATGATTTGGGTTGAAGCTATTACTGAGGCCTTACCGAAGAGTCACCTAGATGATAACTTCTGAGATAACTGGTAAGCTAAGAAAACACCAAACATCTAGTCGGCATGGGCACAGAATTGAGCATGGAACCCTCTGGTCGGCATGGGCATATAATTAAGCATGGAACACTCTGGTTGGCTAAGGCAAACATACCTCTGGTCGGCCATGTTTCATCCCTGGTCATGCATGACACATTTCTGGTCTCAACCTTTCTCATTTCCTTAGTCAGCACATTGATAAAAGTGTGTTATCAACTGACACGTATCTATCCAATTGCCACGTCATCAAATATAAATAGTTGGGGATAACATTTGCCCCTAAGTTTATTATATGATTATCTCATATGATAAACTTTTCCTACTCTTAGCAAGGATCCACAGTAAATTTAGCAATTACTGTGTCCCAAAACTCTCAAAATAACCTTTGACATTCTCCTACCTTTTTTAAATAATAAAACGTCTCAGTCATGAAAATGGCAGTTACTTGCTTTAAATCGCGGGAGAGAGAATACCAAGGGTTTTCAGGTGAGTGGAGAGTCTCCCTTCTCCTCCTTTAAATAGACCCACGGGTTGGTCAAGACTCCACAAGCAAAAAAAATAAAAAATTCCTTCATTTCTTCTTGGCTGAACCCTCCTCATTCTTCCTGTTAGAGAATATATATTTATACTCAATGGAAACATGGAAAAACCAAAATACAACTCTATGCAAAAAAAATACAATAGCAAGGAAATTGATTAAATAAACATTACAACTCAATTGCTCAAAATACAAGTAAATATAAAGAGGTAGAAGAAGACGATTACAAACTCAAAACAATAATAATACAAGTAAATAAGATCAACAAGATCAAAATAATGAAAATAAAATCAATAAAAAGAACAAACTCTCACACAACCAAAGTGTAGAGTAGTGGGGATCACCAACTTGAACAAGGTTCAAAACGTTTGTCCAAAAGCTTATTTCCCCCTATTCTCTAAGCACTAAGGGATCTCTCTAGGAAATAGCTCTTTGGAATTATCAAGCATCTATGGTGTATTTTTCATCCAAGTGCTTTGTGGATGGAAAATGGCATGTCTTACAAGTGAGCATTAGGCTCCTATTTATAGAGTTTTGAGACACCCTTTGAATTTAAAATTCCACCAACCCCCATGGTTGTTACCAATGATTAATTTGATGTTTATGGAATTAAAATATAGATTTGGGAGTTACTTGGCTGTTGGAAACGTTCAAAATTGGATAAAACTGAAGTTTGGAAAATGTTGTCAGCCTCTCAAGCCGCGGCCTGAAAAACATCGGCCGCGGCAAATGATGTTTTCTGCCTCTTGGGCAGCGGCTTGAAAAACTCAGACCGCGGCCCAAGACGTTTTTTCAGCAACCAATTTTCCAAAACGTTCCAAATTCATTCCCACTTGATTTTGTAACTTTCATACACATTATGGGAGTTAAAATCACATCTCTAACAGCCATATCTCTTATGGCTTTGAGAAATTCAAATCAAAATGTGTAATATCAAATCTCTACATTATTGGGTAATATTTTAGGAGTTACAAGTTTGTAATTGTTTTTGTAACTCCAAAATATGTCACATTTGCCACACACATGTGTCCAAATTTTGTGACTCTCAATAATATGTTACAAGGTGTGACAAATCATATTTTGTCACATTATTTAATCTAACATTATATTATATGAAATAATATAACATTCCCCCACTAGATTAAATAATCACTTTTTGTAACACTTATTTAATCAATCAAACATTATATTAAAATATAATATTCCCCCACTTGATTAAATAATCACTCTCTATAGAAACAATTGCAATGGTGCATAAAGTAAAATGTCTTTTGACTTGAATTTTATCTTAGTGTAATTACCACAAAGTTTGTTGAAATTTTGGTTGCCGAAGCATTGAACCACTATCCCTTGATAACAAACCGGTGATAACACACACACATTTGCTATGTTCACTTGAGACCTCAATGTCTCGCTTTTGCACCGTTAATGGCCATGTGCACATTCCATTCATAGACTTTTTTGAGAATGACTCCCAATTCTCATGAGGGGGGGCACCACCCCTAGGTCTATATAGGTAGAACTCTTACAATATTTTGTTACCCTGAAATACTTGTCTTTTCAAGACTGAGTTCTATTAAAAAAAACCTTTCAGTTTTAACCCTCATTTTGGTAACACACTAGTACTCATATCTCAGATGAGACAAAATTTGAGTACTACTACTATTCACTTGATTGACTTGTTATTACCTATTGAACCTAATACTAGTTATTTAACTAGTGTTAGGATAGGTTACCATCAATAGTGAATCTCTTTAGGGATTTTAAGTCCCATCCCTCGAGATGTAGAAATGATTCTATTTGAGTCATTTCTTTTCTCATGCATGCATACTTTAACACACTCTCTTTATTTTATTCAAACTTTGTTGCTAGCCATAGTTTGATTAAAATAGTTATCTCTTTAAAATAGTGATTTTGACCATAGTCAACACCCCCACTATTTTATAGTTCAATATCTAAGATAAACATTTGAATATTAATTCTAGAAATCTCTTTGTTTCTATAATTCTCCTTTATGTTTTAAATTGATTCCTTCTTGAATCAAAATATTACAAACAATAACTTTAGACACCAAGCATGTCTAGATTTGTTCATTCTATACACATATAGCCAATGTGATTTAGAATGTGGAATTCCAAATCACCTATTTGATAAGATGACTGAATTAATCAATTATTATCAACAAAATAAATTGATTAACTTTTGGAGCATCACCCCTACATTTCTTCCATAGTGATAATCACTTTTTAGAAGAAATTTCTTTATTTTTATTAAGTCATTTATCCTCCAAGATAAATCTAGACTTATGATTCTCAAAGTTCATCATGAGTCCTCTAAGCCACATGATAAACTCTCAATAGATCAAGATAAAAACCTCAATGTTTATCTTGATTTATTTACGTGCTAAAGCAAGACACACTTCTTTGAAGGCAATTTTCACTTAGTTTCATTCTTTTATATATTTCACAAAATAAAATATGTGAACATAAATGTCAAGTGAAAATTTCTCAAACAAATAATCACTCATTTTCACTTTTAGTTGTCTAAATAATCTCAAAATCACTTAAACAACTTTTGTGTATTTTCTAAGAGTCTTTTATATTATTTTGAAAACACCAATTTTACATCCATTGATTTTCTCATCAAAATCAAAGAAAATAAACCCTCATTGATTTATTTAAACACTTTGATTTCTTATGTTTTTGTTTAAAATTATCTCCTCATTGAAATTAATTTAAACATATCACTATCTTTAACCAAAATGAATAAAATTCTCTTTTATTCACCATTGGTGTTAAGATTCAAAATTGCTTCTCCAATTTTGAAATGTCTCCTCATTGAATATTTAAGAATTATTTTCACTAAATAATTCTCAAATATATTTTAATTTTACCACACTCTAGACTATAAGTCTATTGAGCAATGTGCTATCTTGAGTTTTAGATCCACCTTAATCCATTTTTCTTGCAATAGCAAAACTCAACCATTAAAAGATGTAACCCCCTAAAGTTCATCTTTTCTTATCTCATAAAATGAGATGCTCATCTTTTAAATGAGAAAATTTTAAATTCTCAATTAATTCTTTTCTTCTCAAATCACATTCTAACAATAATATAGGATAAAAACCTGTACGCCCTGATTTTCCCACGGGCTGATTAGCAAGTCGAGCTGCGGCCTAACCATGATTACCTCATGATCATCCCCAGGGGCCGGAGCTTCTGTCGTAGTGTCGTGCCTTCCTAGCTCGAGGAAGCCCCAAGAGCTCGCCTTCACTGCCCAAGGCTGGGGCAGGGTTTCCGAAGGTCGAAGACCGAGCTAAGTATGAAGATCGTGATACGAGCTTCATATGGAGGCTATGACCCTTTGCGAAGTCAACACACACAAGGTAAACATGCACATATCAGGCATCACATGTCTGATATCCCCCTGACTTCTCGGACACGCAGCAGGAACGTGCGTATTCAGACACCCACGACTGGGTTGGGCCGTGCGGCCCATTACCTCCTTACCTATCGATTTGACCACACTTATGTGTCAGGTTTAGGAATTAATCATGAATGTCACAGAATTGATACGACAAGTAAGAAGGTCACGGGATGACCTTCTTACCAACTTCCAGGTGCCTTCTCCTATAAATATGGAGACCCTGGGAGTTGATAAGGGTTGGAAAAAAAATAACCTCTTGTAAGAAATACTCTGTAATCAAATACTCAGTATAGATCAATAATATTGACTAGTGGAGTAGAAAGATTTTAACCTTCGAACCACTTAAAAAATGTGTCTTTAGTCACCTCTTTCCTCCTCTAAGATCATATATCTATTTCGGTTCCACATTTGGCACTAATCCTTTTCTCTTCTTCTCTTAATTACCTGTTGGCGAAGAACCGCGTCAACAGTTTGGTGCTTTCATTGAGAGCAAGTTCGATTAGTGCTGCTACAAACATCCAACTATGGTGACTACTCGGTCCAGGCATGGTAACGAGACAGAACAACATGATGGGCAGGAGGCTCATCATACTACCATCCCTGATGAACAAGTTCCTGAAGTCCAACAGCGGCCAGGAAAACAGCCGGTGGGCCAAGATGATACCGGTAGTTCGGCGCCTCGGCCACCTAATCCGAACCCATGTTATTATACTGCGGTGGAAATGGAGAACGCTCAACTGAGGAGTCAGTTAGCAACAGCTAGCCAGCAAATCCAGGATATCCTGGCCCGATTACCCCCTCTCACAACCGGCGTTAACGTCGGAGAGAGGCAAGGCGAGGCTCCTAAGTCTCACCGGGGTAACTGGTCCAGGCATAGCCGTTCGAATAGACTTCCGGCAGCCAACTCCACCCCTTCATCACACCATTGAGAGGCAAACTTCAAGGAAATGCCTAGGGCCGGACAACAGCAATACAGTCGTTCGGTCAGGACGTCGACTCCTAGCTCCCAACCATCCTCGAGAACGCCCAGGGGAGCTCGAGGAAATTCCCGAAGGAGATCCGGGGAAGGCTCGCGACGTCAGCCCGTCCCCGACGACCGTCCTGCGCCTCGTCCAGATCGCCCGGTGCGGGACCAACAGGTTGGCAGGGCCAAAAGGCCCCCACCAAACTTCATCCGTCCAGACGGAACTAGGATCGCCTCCCCAGTCAGGCATCCTCCATCTTCGATTAGATATCCGTCTCCTCCTCGGCCCGTCCGGGACATTCCAGCCTATGGGAGTAGTGGGAGAAACCCGCCATCAGCTGGACCTTCCCGGCGTAGCAGGGCGCCAGGGGAAGGCTCAGGTCGTCACCACCAAAGGCGGACTCCAAGCCTATCCAGCAGGAGCCACTGGACCGGCAGTCGCCAGAGTGATCTCTCCGGGGGAGACCTTCGTCAGCGTTTAAGTTCGGCACAAAGTCACCAGACCACCCAGGGAGGTGACCTGCGAGATCGCCTCAACTCTCATAGAGGGGACAGAGCAGGAGGAGATGGCCAGGCACGCTCAGGGGGGGCCCTGTCCAAAGTACGCAACGGGGGGAATGTCCCAAATAACCTATCTCAAGATAGGAGGGGCAATAACCCACCAAATGTGTACAATGGATCCGGAGCTGTTGAACAGCCCCGGAGTAACCAAGGACATCAGGACCAAACCCTCGAGCGCCTGACTCAGATGGAGGAGCTGATGAGGAAGCTCCTATCAGAAAAAGAAAAAGACGAATATGATTCAGGGGATGAGATGGAACTCTTCGCCCCCAATATAGCATCAATGGCATACCCATCTGGTTTCCGTATGCCTCACTTGTCAAAGTTCAATGGGGACGGAGACCCGTCGGACCATTTAGGGATGTTTAACACCCTAATGATGGCCCATAACATTGGCCCGGAGCTACGATGCTTAATCTTCCCTTCCACACTGACCGGACCTGCCAGACAGTGGTTCAAGCAAAGTAAAAGACAGTCAATCAGTTCCTGGAAGACCTTCTCAGCCGACTTCAAAAGGGCATTCCGAGCCTCCCAGGCCGCCCGTGTTCAGGCCAACTCCCTGGCTAACGTGAGACAGCAGCCCGGTGAGACTCTGAAGGCCTACCTAAACAGATTCACGAATGTCGCTGCTTGGGCTAGAGACGCAGATGATAGCTCCAAGCTCATGGCCATGAGAACCGGAATCCTTGTCGGAGGAAACCTATGGAAGGATATACAAAGGAAGGGAGTCAGCTCGGTCAACGAATTCCTTAACAGGGCCCAAGAATGGATAAACTTGGAAGAAGCCGAAGCCTCAGCTGCGGGAACCAGCCAGGTTCCCGATCAGCCCGCGGGAGTAGGGACGGAGGTCGTGGCAGCGACCCCAAACGTCGCACAGAGCAACCAGCCCGGTGGAGGAAAAAGAAAGGGCAATGGTGAAAACGGTCAGCATGGCCAAAAGAAGAATAAGTCCGTAGATAAGTTTAAGCCCGTTTTCACGACGTATACTGAGCTCACGCAGTCTAGAGAGAGTATCTTCTTGGCCAACTCTACTCAGGTCCCTTGGAAGAGGCCGGAGCCATTGAAGCACCCCAAGGGAAAGAGAGACACTTCAAAATTTTGCCATTTTCATAACGACATCGGCCGAAATACCGACGATTGTAGGCATTTGAAAGATGAGATCGAGACTCTCATTCGAGCCGGCCCCTTGGCTCAATACTCGCGGAACAGGGCCCCAGCGAGTCGACCTGTTCCAAAAACCCCAGCCAGTCAGCCCGAGTCTCGGGTAGATCAGGATGTCCCTCCCCCCGTGGTCGAAGGAGAGATATCCACCATCTCTGGAGGTCCGCACATGGCTGGCACGAGCAGAGGTGCCCAGAAGAGATACGTGAATGAACTAAAGGCTCACAATGGAGTGGAGTTCGTCTCGGAGCAGCGCTAGTCAAAGCAGCAGCGATTGGAGAGGCAACCAATCATTTTTACGGAGGAAAATGCAGGCCATGTCCAGTTCCCTCACAATGATCCCTTGGTTGTAGCAGTCCAGCTCGCCAACCAGAGAGTGAGGAGGGTACTGATAGACAACGGGAGCTCGGTGAACCTCCTATTCCGATCCACCTTAGAGAAGATGGGTTTGACCGTTGCCGAGCTAAAGGCAACCTCCATGATGTTGTATGGTTTTTCGGGAGAAGGATCAGCGGCGATAGGGACGATCGAGCTGGTGATCACCCTAGGGGAAGAATCTCGGACAGTCTCCAAACTACTCGAGTTCGTGGTCATAGACTGCCCCACTGCTTACAATGCCATTTTGGGCCGACCTACACTCATAGCTTTCGAGGCTATCACTTCCATTCGACACCTCGCCATGAAGTTCCCTACTTCTACGGGAACCTGCACTGTCCATGGCGATCAGCTCGCTGCCAGGGAATGCTACAGGATTTCCATGAAGGGAAAATCTAAACCCGGGCAGCTGGCTATGGCCATTCTGAGTGAAGAGGAATCTCAGGAACCCTCAGCGGACCCTGAGATTGAAAAACCTCAAAGCGCCAAAGGGGGAAATGTCGCTTTGAGTGAGGATATTGACCCCCGAGTAGGCGAAGACAGATCCGAGCTCCAGACTATTGAGGAGCTCGAGGAGGTGAACCTTGATCCACAAAATCCATCACGGACGGTCAAGCTCGGGAAAAATCTCTGCGGCAAGAGGAAGGCGGAGCCGACTACGTTTCTGCGGGCTAACTTAGACGTATTCGCCTGGTCCCATGAGGACATGGTGGGGATTAGCCTGAGTGTCATCATGCACACGCTTCATCTGGACAAAAGCATTCCCGCCAAGTCTCAGAAGCAAAGACGTTTAGGAACAACCCGGGCTGAAGCCCTAGAAGAAGAAGTAGCCCAGCTAAAAAAATGTGGCTTTATCCGCGAAGCCAAGTTTCCAATTTGGGTCGCCAACCCCGTGCTAGTTCCAAAGCCAAACGAAAAATGGCGAACCTGCATCGACTTCTCTGACCTGAATAAAGCCTGCCCCAAGGATTGTTTTCCATTGCCAAGGATTGACCAGCTGGTGGATGCCACGGCGGGGCACGAGCTCATGTCCTTTATGGACGCGTACTCAGGCTACAATCAGATCGCGATGAATCCGGCGGACCAGGAACACACCAGCTTCATGACCCCGACTAATGTCTATTGCTATAAGGTCATGCCGTTCGGCCTGAAGAATGTCGGGGCTACCTACCAAAGGCTAGTAAATAGAATGTTCGCGGACCAGATCGGTAAAAACATGGAAGTGTACGTTGATGACATGCTGGTCAAGTCAAAGACTACTGATAACCATGTTTCCAACCTAGAAGAATGTTTTAAAATACTACGAGAATACGGCATGAGGCTCAATCCCCAGAAATGCACTTTTGGAGTCGCGTCAGGGAAATTCCTGGGGTTCATAGTCAATACCCGAGGAATCGATGCAAACCCCAGTAAGATCAGGTCTCTGCTCGAGCTTCCTTCGCCCAGGTCGTGAAAAGATGTCCAAGGCTTGACAGGAAGAGTGGCGGCCCTCAACCGGTTTATCTCCAAGTCAACCAATAAGTGTTTTCCCTTCTACAACCTGCTCTGAGGAAACAAGAAGTTTGAATGGACAGTAGAATGTGAAAGCGCATTCCTCGACCTGAAGGCCCATCTGGCTGAACCGCCCGTGCTATCCAAGCCCAAGGCAGGAGAGCCTCTTTTTCTCTACCTGGCTGTCACTGAGGATGCAGCTAGTGTCGTACTGGTACGAGAAGAGGACCAAGTCCAGAAGCCAATCTACTACATCAGCAAGAGACTTCTCGGGGCAGAATCACGATACCCATTTATGGAAAAATTGGCGTTCTGCTTAATCACGGCCTCGCGAAAGCTCAGGCCGTACTTCCAATCTCACTCAGTACACGTCATGACCGATCAGCCTCTAAGGCAGGTTTTGCAAAAACCTGAAGCATCGGAACGTTTGTTAAAATGGGCGGTCGAGCTTAGTCAGTTCGAGATTTTCTACACTCCGCGAACTGCAATGAAAAGTCAGGCCCTCGCTGATTTTGTGGCAGAATGCATGGGATTCCAGGAGGATCCAGCAGAGGGCTCACCCCAGATCACCTCGCCCCAATCGTTGTGGAGGATCTTTGTGGATGGTTCTTCCAACGAGGACGGCTCTGGGGCCGGAATCATTCTGATATCCCCCGAGGGACATAGATTCCACTCAGCGCTAAGGTTCGGGTTTAAGGCCTCCAACAACGAGGCAGAGTACGAAGCTTTGTTGGCCGGGCTGAGGATAGCCAAAGAGCTAAAGGCGAGCTCCGTCCAGTGTTTCAGTGACTCCCAGCTCGTGGTAAACCAGGTTCTGCGCGAGTATCAGGCGTGGGGACCCAAGATGGCCGCATATCTGGCAAAGGTAAAAGCCGAGCTGTCCGCATTTGAGCGAGGATCGATCGAGCAGATACCTCGGGAGCAGAACGCTAATGCAAATGCTCTTGCCAAGCTCGCCACCTCAGGAGAGACGGAGACCTTGGGGTTGGTGCCAATAGAATTCTTGAGAATACCAAGTATAGAAGAAGACTGGGCGGAGGTCGAGATGGTCGACGCCAGGCCAACCTGGATGACCCCCATTCTCGTATATCTCATCGAGGGCAAGCTGCCTGAAGGGCGTAACGATGCACAGCGAATCCTGTATCAAGCTCCTAGATATACGTTGGTCGATGGGTTGTTGTACCGACGTGGGCACTCCCTACCTCTCCTCCGGTGCGTTCTTCCAAGTGAAGCGAAGGCCATCCTGCAGGAAGTTCACGAAGGATTCTGCGAAGACCACACCGGGGGGCAGAGCTTGGCCTTAAAGGTTCTCAGGCAAGGGTATTACTGGCCAACTCTATCCAAAGACTCGATCTCATACGTGAAGAAGTGCGACAAGTGCCAGCGATTCGCTACAGTTGCTCGAGCTCCTCCGGTCGAGCTGAAGATGATCTCGTCCCCATGGCCCTTTGCCGTTTGGGGGATAGACTTGGTTGGCGCCCTCCCCACTGGAAAAGGCGGGGTCCGTTACGCCGTGGTAGCCATCGATTACTTTACTAAGTGGGCGGAGGCAAAGCCATTGGCAACGATAACGTCCAAAAAGGTGCTTGACTTCGTGGTTAAAAGCATCATCTGTCGGTTCGGCCTACCCAAGAAGATCGTCTCCGATAACGGCACTCAGTTCGACAGCGACCTGTTCACTGAGTTCTGTCAAAGACATGGGATTGTAAAAAGTTTCTCCTCCGTGGCCTATCCTCAGGCTAATGGCCAGATCGAAGCTGTCAACAAGACCCTAAAGGCGAGCCTCAAGAAAAGATTAGATGAAGCGAAGGGGGTCTGGCCAGAACAGCTCCCCCAGGTCCTATGGGCATACCGGACCTCGCATCGAACTCCTACGGGTCATACTCCCTTTTCCCTAACCTTTGGGAGTGAGGCAGTCCTCCCCGTGTAGATAAAGGTTCTTTCGCATAGAGTCCAGTCTTACGACCAGGATCGAAACCATGAGCTCCTGTGCCATTCCCTCGATCTGGTTGAGGAGAGGCGAGAGGATTCGAAACTCCTGCTCGCCCATTATCAGTAGAAAATCACCCGCTACTTCAACACCAAGGTCAAAAAACGCGCTTTTAGCTTGGGCGACTTGGTCCTAAGGAGAATTTTCCTCGCCGGAAAAGATCCCAAAGATGGAGTTTTGGGACCGAACTGGGAAGGACCATACCAGGTCATCGAAGTCATCAAGGAAGGAACTTATAAGTTAGCTCGACTTGATGGAGGGGCGGTCTCGCGGACTTGGAATGCCATCCACTTAAAGAAATATTATCAATGATCCACTTGTAAGGCTTGGAAGGCCACTTTTTATGTATCAATGAAAATCAGCTTTTTACGCATATTTGCAAGTGTAATCTTAAAGTAACCACGAAAGACCCTTTCCCAGTTACTTGGGGGGCATATGGTACCTGGATATAACCAGGTCTCCTTAACGACTTAGATGTTGATTCTTATCGATTGACCGTTGTTTTCTTAAAAACGCGAGATATTGATAAGGGTTAACGCTAACTAAGTCCCATCCTGGTTTTAACCGGGTCATAAAACTTAGAAGTTGATTTAAATCTATTGATCGTTGTTCTTCTTAAAGAGCTCGAGACATAGATAAAAGTTAACATGAACTAAGTTTTCAAATTAAGTTCCTGGTTTTAACCGGGTCATAAAACTTAGAAGTTGATTTAAATCTATTGATCGTTGTTCCTCTTAAAGAGCTCGAGACATAGATAAAAGTTAACACGAACTAAGTTTTCAAATTAAGTTCCTGGTTTTAACCGGGTCATAAAACTTAGAAGTTGATTTAAATCTATTGATCGTTATTCTTCTTAAAGAGCACGAGATATGGATAAAAGTTAACCCGAACTAAGTTTTCAAAATGAGTTCCTGGTTTTAACCGGGTCAAAGAACTTAGAAGTTAATTTAAATCTATCGATCGATGTTCTTCCTAAAGATCTCGGTATATGGATAAATGTTAACGCGAACTAAGTTTTTCAAAAAATTGTAACCAAAATGCTTAAAGGCATGAAAAAGCGTAAGTTAAAAACGTCAAAGCAGATTGTCTCGAGGTGAAAACACCTCATGCAAGGGTTACATAAAAAAAAATACTTAAAAATATTCAAGGGGAAAAGAGACAAAACGCCCTAAGCTCCGTCAGATGGCCCCTGGGAGGTCGGTGTCTCACCCTGCTCCGCCGCGCCAGAGCCGTCCCCAGTCTCCGAACGCGACGCCTCTTTGTCAAGGCGAGCTTGGAACTTCACCAGCAGGCGCGCCCAAAGACTCGGTGACATGAAGGAAAAGTCAGCCTCTGGATTGTAACCCCAGCAGTGGTAGAACAGATCTTCCAGGGACTGCTCCGAAGTAGTCCGTTCGGCCTCCAACTCGGCCTGGGCGGCCTGGATCTCAGTCTTCGCAGCCTCAAGGTCTGTCCGCGAGGTGGCAAGGGAGGTCTTGAGCTCTTGGACCTTTGAGCGGGTCTTCTCCAACTCGGCCTTCGAGGTCGCCAGGGCATCTTTAGTCGCCTTAGCCTCCTGAAGACAGGCCTGGTGCTCGGTCCTCATATCTTCGACCTGAGTTTTGGCCCTGACGATGCTCCGATGAAGAGCGACGACACCCTGTGAGAAATGAAAGACAAATTGCCTTAGAGGAAAAATAGGGCGAAGTGTAATGGTAAAAGCTTTAAGAGAACAGGGCAGCTTACTTTTAGGGTCATGCCCATTGAAGACTCCATTACGCCAACCGGGCTCATTGTCTCAATGGCCCGGAGCTCCTTCTTGGTGAACTTGTATATATGGCTCACGGCGTAGTTCGCCGACTCGTACACCATCCTCCGGAAGGCCTCTGGGATCTTCTCCAGATCCTGGGGGTTGACTGGGATGCGTACATCGGAGGCCACCACGGCCGGAGTCCTGAGCTCCGACCCCGCGTCCTGGGTGGCGGCTGGAGCTCGTGGAGGCGGTGGAGGCATTTGGCCTGCTCCTGCAGCAGGGAGAATCGTTCCCACGACCTGATCTGCCGGGGTTTTCTCCTTCTCCTTTGCCGGAGACTTGGTGGAGACCCCAGCGACGCTCTTGGACCCCCGGAGCCTTTTCAGTCTTGGCCCGGCTGAGGGGTTCCCCCTGAAGACTGCGCCTCGCAAGCTCTCCTCGGGTTGAGATATCTCTTCTGTCAAAACAAAAACATGGTTAATACAAGTTAGCAACCATACAGAGACAAAGACAAAGGGTTAAAGATAAATATTATGTGAATACTAAGGGAGCCCTACCCCCCGAGCTGGAAGAAGAACCTAAGACGATTACTTCCCGAACTGGCGCAAGTTCTAGGTTCGAGTCTGACTCAGGGCTAGATTCTCCTACGTACTGCCTAAGCCCCGGAGCTAAGATACCCCTCCGGAGGGGTGGCCATGAACGGAGGTTGGTCCCATACTCCTCGAATAGGATTGACCTAAAGGCTAGGGTGTTATCTACTACTACGGTACCCCTAGGTCGGCTATCTTGGTAGTCCAACACGAGCCGATCGACGCAGTGGAGCAGGGTTGTGTCCAGGTCCGGATCACTTCGGTGACGATGAACGAGCTGTCGGGGGTTGAATCTAGCTAGCCGGGGGTCGGCAATGGCCCTATCGAAGTTCCTAAATATGTAAAGGTTACCTTGGCCCGAGGGACCCGCGGCTGCTCCGGACTGGATCCTCTCTTCGTCCGTTATCTGAGCGACCTCCAGCGCCCTCTTCCTGCTCCTCACAAGTGGAGTCTCGTCCTCCTCGTCCTCGTCCATCGCGACCTCCTCCACGATTATGGGCATAGAGGAGCGAACTGGGGGAGGCCCCCGAGGCCTCCTTAGATTCAAAGTCTGATTTGGGAAAATCATCTTACAAAACACCATCGTCTCGTCCGTCATGAGCACCCGGTAGTCCTTTTCACTGGGGGGCAAGCCCACCAGTTTCTCGTATTGGGCCCCGAGGGTCACAGATTTCTCTGTCCTCGCGAAGATGGCTGCAAGATTAGTCTGAGTCAGAACAGGGTGCGGGAGGAGCTAAAATGACACTTAATGTACGAACTAAGGTCGGAGAAAAATTACGAGGACGATTGAAATAGTGATGCTCGCAATTCTGGAACCCAGTTGACATGAAGAACTGGTCCTTAAAGTCATTAGGGTGGCTGGGCAGCTCGATGACCGCCGCCGTATTAGGAAACCGGGTTAGATAGTAAAACCCGTCACCTTGCCCCCGCTGGTCCGGGCTGGCTTTGAGGCAGAAGAAATATAAAATGTCTGCAGGAGTAGGGACCTCCCACTCGTGCTTCTGGAACAAATACCTCAACCCTGCCAGCAGACGGTAGGAGTTGGGGGGGAGCTGAAACGAGGCCAACCCCACGTAGTTGAGGAAATCAGCAAAATACTGATCCAAGGGAAGGAAGGCCCCTGCCTTAAAGTGTTCACCGCTTCAGGCCGCGAACGACTCCTCGAGCAGTGCACAGCTCCGCTCGCCATCTGAAGCAGGTCGGGCCACTACGGATGCTTTCCCCAGGGTGATGTTGTGGGAAATGAAGATTTTGTTAATCTTCACCTGGTCGGTTATCTTTGAGACGATTCTCTCCGCCTCAAAGAATGCATCAGGGGCCACCTCGACTTCCTTCTCCACTGCCGGCCCGAAGCGGGGGATCGGGGAGTCAGGCATCGCCGCCTTTCCTCTGTCCTGCTGGGAGGCCGAGCTGCCGACGTTCTTCTAGGGGAGATTCCTCTTTTGAGCCATCTGGTCATCTAACGGACAAAAGAAAACATTTCAGAAAAGGCGACCCAAGCATGAAGAAAAAGCAATTATTATTTGCACGAGCTAAGGTAAGCCCAGCCCGTGGAGAGTGGGACCACGCGGTTCGATGAACACGCGCCTATGCCCCCAACAGTTCCCCGATTCCTCGGGATTCGTGTGTCAGGGGGGTCAAGATAGAATTTGCCTTGGGGGGAAAGTTTCAGTAGGCAGAAAATTGCAAAACCGCCTGTGAGGCGTGTTCCCTAAGCTACCCGGTTTTGCACCCAAAATTATCAAGACTCCTACCCAGAAAATTTTCCCCAGAAAAAGCATCCTAAAACCCATACTCTAAAATGGTTTCCTACAGCAAAGATACCCTAACCTAAAAAGGGTTTTCACCCTCCGTATCCACAAAACCCAGTAAAACCTTGCATGCGGCTACAATAAAATTTTTACCTATGCTACAATAGCATATATTCTCAAAACGCACATGGTCAGGGAACTTACAGTGTGTATCTGGGAGGTGGATGGAGGTGTCGCCTTGGTAAAAGCTTCGTCGATGTATTGGCTTCCAAAGCTTTGAAGAGATCCGTGCGCCTAAGCTTCTTGAACGCTGAAAATGGCAGTAACGAGTAGAGGGTTTGTTCTTCTGAGATAAAGAGAGAAAGAGAAGAGAAGTTTGAAAAACTTCGAATGAAAGGGTGGCCCATGCGTAGGGTGGCCACCCCTTTTTATATGCATAAAAGATCACGTGTAGAGGGCCGTTGGATGGCCCTGATGAGGGATTCGAGGCCCTCCACTCGAAATACGAAACGACGGCTGGGCATAGGCTAGGCCATTAAATGCGGTTCTCATAAGACGTACCGTCACCACCCACGATGTTCCATGTATCAGGCGCCTGCGTAAAAAGTGGAATACGAAGAGTTCATGGGGAAGTCTAAAAGCCCCTACTGTGGTCTGATATACGATGTGATATACCACGAGCAGGAGCTTGGGGGGCAGATGTACGCCCTGATTTTCCCACGGGCTGATTAGCAAGTCGAGCTGCGGCCTAACCATGATTACCTCATGATCATCCCCAGGGGTCGGAGCTTCTGTCGTAGTGTCGTGCCTTCCTAGCTCGAGGAAGCCCCAAGAGCTCGCCTTCACTGCCCAAGGCTGGGGCAGGGTTTCCGAAGGTCGAAGACCGAGCTAAGTATGAAGCTCGTGATACGAGCTTCATATGGAGGCTATGACCCTTTGCGAAGTCAACACACACAAGGCATCACGTGTCTAATATCCCCCTGACTTCTCGGGCATGCAGCAGGAACGTGCGTATTCAGACACCCACGACTGGGTTGGGCCGTGCGGCCCATTACCTCCTTACCTATCGATTTGACCACACTTATGTGTCAGGTTTAGGAATTAATCATGAATGTCACAGAATTTATACGACAAGTAAGAAGGTCACGGGATGACCTTCTTACCAACTTCCAGGTGCCTTCTCCTATAAATATGGAGACCCTGGGAGTTGATAAGGGTTGGAAAAAAAATAACCTCTTGTAAGAAATACTCTGTAATCAAATACTCAGTATAGATCAATAATATTGACTAGTGGAGTAGAAGGATTTTAACCTTCGAACCACTTAAAAAACGTGTCTTTAGTCACCTCTTTCCTCCTCTAAGATCATATATCTATTTCGGTTCCACATTTGGCACTAATCCCTTTCTCTTCTTCTCTTAATTACCTGTTGGCGAAGAACCGTGTCAACAAAACCTATTAAAATCTCACAAATATTTTCATGATTATAATTTCACATAGTTGTCAACACATATGTCTTATATCATACTAACATGGCTCTTTATAAATATGTAAACATAAATTACAAATACACACACATATGATTTCATATTTTTATTGATTCACAAAATCAATATATTTATGCATGTAAAACTCATAAAATTGTCATTCTAATAATTTATCATTATCACATAATAAGACAATTCTATAACATGCCACCATATTACCCAATAATCTACTAGATTATTTACACATTAGTCACATATAACAAAAACTCAAGATATTAAATTATCTTCTAATCTAACCACTATATTTGAAAAAAATAAAGGAGATTAGAAAACAATGATCCTCATTTATAAAATTTTCTTCTTCTCATTTCTATCACTATAAGAAAACCATTAGATCTTCTAAGAAAATAAAAGAAGAACATTACCTTATCTTACCATCTTTTCAAAGTTGGATCCTCACAAGATCTCTATGGTTTCTCCTTCCATTGAAAAGGAAAATAAGCTTTTGATTGTTAGAGAATATATATTTATACTCAATGGAAACATGGAAAAACCAAAATACAACTCTATGTAAAAAAAAAATACAATAGACAAGGTAATTGATTAAATAAACATTACAACTCAATTGCTCAAAATACAAGTAAAAATAAAGAGGTAGAAGAATAAGATTACAAACTCAAAACAATAATAATAAAAGTAAATAAGATCAACAAGATCAAAAGAATGAAAATAAAATCAATAAAAAGAACAAACTCTCACACAACCAAAGTGTAGAGTAGTGGGGATCACCAACTTGAACAAGGTTCAAAACGTTTGTCCAAAAGCTTATTTCCCCCTATTCTCTAAGCACTACTGGTTCTCTCTAGGAAATAGCTCTCTGGAATTATCAAGCCTCTATGGTGTATTTTCTAGCCAAGTCCTTTGTGGATGGAAAATGGTTTGTCTTACAAGTGAGCATTAGGCTCCTATTTATAGAGTTTTGAGACACCCTTTGAATTTAAAATTTCACCAACCCCCATGGCTGTCACCAATAATTAATTAGATGTTTATGGAATTAAAATAGAGATTTGGGAGTTACTTGGTTGTTGGAAACGTTCAAAATTGGATAAAACCAAAGTTTGGAAAATGCTGTCAGCCGCTCAGGCCGCGGCCCAAGACGTTTTTTCAGCAACTAATTTTCTAAATTTGCCAAAATGTTCCAAATTCATTCTCACTTGATTTGTAACTTCCATACATATTATGGGAGTTAAAATCACATCTCTAAGAGTCATATCTCTTATGGCTTTGAGAAATTCAAATCAAAATGTGTAATATCAAATCTACACATTATTGGGTAATATTTTTGTAATGACCCAACTATTTCTAAGACCTTGGACCATTAAAACTACTAGACATAGCCACTATTTTTTAGAAAACATACATAAGGAATATCCATAACTTTATTAAAACTCGAAAGTAAATATTGAAATACATAAATGAGCGTTATGTGATCCCATTGTTTTAAAGTAAATTAAAGTAAAACATAACTTTAAATTAAGTGAAATTGTTTACAAAGCTAAATGTGGAAAATACATAAAAACATAATTTAAAGAGACTGAAAATAACGTCGTCCTCGAATCGTCATGCAGTCCATCGCATCCCTTCATCCTTAATACACAAGCCAAACTACCAAGAATCCTTCTGCCACCATATCTATTTTCCTGCATCACATAAAAAATAAAGGAGTGAGCCTAATGCCCAGCAAAGAAAATCTACTAACACATATAAGCATAAAACTATACCATAAACATATTCTATAAAACATATGACTATGAATAAAAACAAGTATTACAATGGCCATCATACTTCTTGGGGATTGCTAGCTAGGCAATCATATGCCCATAAATTTATGGGGCTAGTTATCTAAATAAGTCATATAAATTTATGGGGCTCGTTATCTAAACAAATCATATGCCCAAGGAATATATTATTGGGACTTGTTATCAAAACAAGTTATATGTTGTTATCTAAACAAATTATATGCTTGTTGTCTAAACAATTATATGCTTGTTATCTAAACAAATCATATACCCAAGAACCAAAAACATATCATACATAAACATATCAAAACATAAAAGCACATAAAATCTATCCTATTTTCCTTACCAACACCGGGATATTTGAGAACAAGGACAAGATTTAGAACACTCCTAAAACTAACGATAAGAATGGTGAGTATTTCTAAAGATAAGAGATCATAAAGAAGAGAACTAACCACCAAGAAGAAGCTTACCGAAAAGAAACCTTAAGTTCAAAGAACTTAAATACCTAACCAAGAATCGAAAACAACGAGTTAGGATTTGAGTAAAGAAAACTAAAGAACCATACAGAAATGAACTTAAGAATAAGAATGCCTTTGGATGTACTAGAACCGATCTACACCTCGATATTGAAAACACACTCTATATCTCACTTCCCAAGTATTTATAAAGCTTAAGATGATAAAGCTTTTATCCCAAACCCAAGTGTATCACTCTATAGTAATCCTAGCAGCTTGAAGGCTCTAAACACAGCTTGAAGAATGAGAGAAATGGCTGGGTACTAGGTCCTATTTATAGAGTTCAAGGTGTGAAAATATCTCCTTTTAGCTTGAATAAAATAATGAATATTAATTGGAAAATATTTGAATATTCGTTCAACAGGTGCTTAAGACTCGATCAAAAACGTTCAAGGGCAAGTCAAGAGGTTCAGGAATGAATCAAGCTCGGTTTCTACAGCGTTTAAAAATGTGGTCCTAGGACCGATATATCTCCCACCTTAGGCGATATATTGCCCAGCCCTATGTCCCGAGTGCTTGTGGTTTCGTTTGTGCGAAGTTGACGTGTTTTTCGTATCTCCCGTGTGGCGATATATCGCCCTATAGCTGCGATATATCGGCATACGTTGAAATATTAGACACGTAATTGCACTTTATAAGCTTAATTTGAATTGGATAAACAACTTTGACTGAGTTATAATACGATTTTAAAGCTGCTGGAAGGTTCTAGAGCTTCTAAATCTTTCTTCTATTAAAACTATTCATCAAAAATATTTAATTCTTTAATAAACATGCACACAACAAGTGTCATGACCTTATTATTTCTATCTAAACCTTATAGTATACTAAATGACATCTTTATAATCAGCTATATTAATCAAACCTTATGTTATTATTAATATTCTTAAACTATAGGTTATACTTATAAAATCTATAGGTGTTGCTATGAGTGTTCAACTAAGTCCCGGCTTGAACCAAAAACCACAGTAATAAACATACTATAACTACTACTAGCTATTACTACTACTACTACTATCTAACTAGCTAAGTAAAGTTCTGGGACTCTACAATTTTGGGAGTTACAAGTTTGTGATTGTTTTTGTAACTCCAAAATATGTCACATTTGCCACACACGTGTCCAAATTTTGTGACTCTCAATAATATGTTACAAGGTGTGACAAATCACATTTGTGTGACAAATCACATTTTGTCACATTATTTAATCTAACATTATATTATACACCTGCAGCAACTCCTCGAATGCGTGCCTGCTGCAGCTCCTCGGATGCACGGGAAGCATCTCCTCGGACGCACCTGCAACAACTCCTCGGATGCGCGCCTGCTTCTCGAACACGCGCATATCTCCTCGGACACCTAGCTCCTCGGACGCATGACACAACTGCTCGGATGCGCGCCCTCTCAGCACACCAGTCCATCGTCTCCTCGGGTGCACCAGCCTGGCAGTGCATCTCCTCGAACAGCCTCCCTCAGATGCGCACCAATCAACAGCCCTCAGACACCTGGCTCCTTGAACGCGTGCCTGCTAGCATCTCCTCGGCGTGACCCTCGAGTTTCTCAGACACATGACCCTCCTAGTCCCTCGGACATGTAGCACATTTGCTCGGATAGATGGCATAGCCACTAGGGGGCACGCCAAAGCCTTATGCCCTGAATACTTCATTTAAATCTCTCAATAGTATTATTACTTCCCTAAATGTTTTTCTCTGGGGAAAATTGATTCCTCTTCTCAAAGAAATTATTTTCGTAGTGCATATATTTTTTGTTTTCATTCATTCTCTGTTTGGCTTACTCACCTCCCCTTATTTTTTTGTAGATGAATCGCTTCGGCTATAGGGGAGCTGACAACCAGATAGATTCTGACACCTCAGCTCCCACTTCAAGGGACACTCTTTCGAGCGGTGATTCTTCCTCCAAATCTCCCAGCAGACGAACTCTTGATGACCATCTTCATTGTCTTAGAAAATCCTCCCGCGATCGGCTTTGTATTTTCTTCATGAAGATCAGTTTCTTAAGCAACAACACCAGTACCAACCAATGAGGGTAAAGAAATCTAATTGGCTTCCTCAAGAAAAAGATCCTCAAGTTGCTCACAAAGCAACACAAAAGGTGGTAGACAACGCACCCCATGTGGGAGAAAATTTACTAGGAGAAGTCGAGACTGAAGCCTCTTCAAGACCTGCGTAAGCTCGAAAAATTGGAAAATCCAGGAGAAAAGATACCCAATCATTCACCACAGAAATTCAATAGACCGCATCATGTAGGCTGAGGAACAAAGAAAATGTTGCACCTTCCTGGTTTGTAGCTAAACCTTCTAAGCTACATTCTAAAATGTTTGATAAACATATCGAAGCTTTGGGTCTAGAAGGAGTGAATGTGATATGCCCATGCCCGAACCAAAGAGCCAACAATCCTGGTGGAGCCTATTGCGCCTGGTCTAAGTATCATATATATGCAGGAGCTACAATCCCTTTGCATCCTTTCTTCAGATCAATAGCAGATTATTTCAATGTGTCTCCCTTTCAGATTGCTCCGAATGGGATACAAGCCTTGTCTGCCCTATACATTCTCTACCACTTTCAGGGTTGGAACCTGCCTAGTCCTCATGAGGTACATTATTTATCTGATTTTAGGACTAACCCCTGCCATAAGAACACAAGTTTTTTCCACCTCTTTCATAGGCAAAAAGGGGTTAAGTACCTCCATGGTATAGCCCATAAATCAAATCCTGTGATGTATTATACAGAATACTTTCTCACTACATACATTAAAGCCAACAATCTAGCTTTCACACACGCCAGTCCTTTTGATCATCGTCTCCCAACAGGGAAATGCACTCTCGAGCAGAAGAATTTGCCAATATAACTTTAGATGAAAAAGACATCGAAAAGGTAGCCTCCTTGGAGAATCTCTTAATGGTGGGATTGTTACCAAACAATCAAGATATTGTCGAGGGTAGTACGATTGATGAAACAAAAACAACTGATCAATCGGTAGTACGATTGATGAAACAGAAACAAATGATCAATCCAATGCTGACACTGAAGTAGTAACTGACCAGTTTTCTCCTATTCCATCCCCTCATCCACGCCGACCAAGTGGTCCTCTTATTAGAGAGCCTCCTTGTGAACACCCTCGTCAACCCACCTTCCCTATCAGGCCAGACAAAGGCAAAAGTATCGAGTCCGATATAGAGGATAGCTCATCGTCGAAGGATGAAGACGAGTTTCTTAACGAAATTCTGAACTCATGTCTTGCTGATAGTAATCATAATTGGATTTCGTAATGAATATGCAAAGTTTTACTTTCCCTACGTGCTCACTTGTTGCCTCTACTAACTCACTTTGTGTTTTTCTTTTATACAGATCCAACTATGTTTAAGCAATTTAACACCCCCGCTCAAAAGAGGAAGACTGGAGAAGGTAGCAGCTCAACTCCTCCAAGCAAGGCTATAAAGACCACGCCACACAGCCAGGAAAAACCATCCAACTAGCCAGTCATACGTTTGGCTCCTCCGTCACTTCCCCTTTCTGCCAGTCTACAAAATACTCGGCCAACTTGCTTAAGTGAGCCTCTTCACGTTGTTGGTGGATACGACAAAGAGTTATTAGACCGTACTCTTCACCATGCAACTACAACTCAGACATTCGAGACTTTACTCCGACAGAGCACCGAAGTCATCCTTCACAAAGGCCTTGCTCAGATTATGAGTGTAAGTATCTTATCATAAACATTTACCTTCTCATTGATCATTCTTATTTTCATATGTTTTGGTTATTTATTTCAGGGTCTTATCACTGTCAGTCATGCCCAACGTCGAGCAGTTGACTATAAAGAGTTGATCAAAGTCTTGAATGATCAATTGGTGGAAACCCAAGCCAAGATTGAAACTTTAACCACATCTTAAGGGGATCTTCGATCCAAGGTCGAGCAGGCGGAGAAGACCATTGCCGAACGGGATGGATCTCTAAGAGAGTTGGCCGATGAGAACAAGAAAAAAATCCAAACCAACAAGATGTTGACTAATCAGTTGGAGAAAATGACTCACAAGAATGAGGTGCTGAAATGAGAAAAGGAAGCTGATCTTGCTCGCTATGAGGAGATTTGTTTCAACTGCTTCTACCAGATATGGAAGTTGAACAAGCCCCTCAACCTTGACTTTCTCTCAGAGGAGGCCAGGGTAGAAGATCTTGCCAAATGCGAGGCAAAGGCCGCTGAGGAGGCAACCAATCCATCTTGGGTCGTGCCTGCTTCTCCTGCTTTATCATTCTGGCCAGAGGATGTCCCCAACGCCGAGGACGATGTTGATCAACTTGGCAGCAGTTTACTAGACCAGTGACCATGCTTTAGCCGACCAGATAGTTTTCTATCCGACCAACAGAAACTTATCTCTAGCCGACAATTTACTTATTTTTCTTATACCTTTGCAAAAACATTTTACTATGCAATAATTATTATATTTTGATCGTACGGCCAAGCTGTTGGCATTTATACTTTACTTTTCTTTGCTAACATTCTAAGTCTTTTTAGACTTAAAACACTATCAAAATTTGTGTGAATAGTAAAGTCACTCTGATATATGCCTTATATTTTCGCATGAGTACTTAGTTTTCTAACTTATAAATTCGAGACATTTCATAAGTCCATACTAAGTATACTTTCTCACAATCTTATTGCTCTAACATTTTATGAGCTTAATGTTTTATTTCACACGAATATTTGCTTTTTAACTTGGTGGTATTTTAAAATATGCCAAGTTACTTTAGCTTTGATAAACAAGTTAGCTTAATGGCCCTTTTTTACTTCAAAAACTTACAAGTCAGCCTAAAAACAAATATCTTACTTCGTGCTCTCATTGCATGTGTTGAATTAATTACAAGTATACCCCATGTGCCCCCCAAGTGATCGATGGTTGTAAGATCCTTGGTCACTTGTTGCTTGACCGGATCTGTTCAAGCAGTTACTACTCGTGAAACACATTGAATATAAAGAAAATATCCAAGCAGTTGAACATTGTTTGAACATACCGAGCAATTGAACACTGCCCGATTTTGCTGACCAGTTAAACACTATTCAAAAAATTAACACATAAGCATATTTGTAGCAAGAATCGACTATGCTGCGCATAGTCTCTTTTATTTACTCATCAATTTGAAATAGGACAAAACGTGTCTAGTAATGAGTCTCAAACAAACAAAAATTGTTTAAAAAAAAACGACTGGTCAGCAAATAAGCAGATCATAAACATACTTAAATAACAAGTAAAGCACTTGAAAATAAGCTACCTTTGTACAAGTGATATTTATTGATAATATTTCCTAAGGTGCTCACCATTCCAGTAGTTTCTGATCAGTTCACCATTTAGCTTGGAAAGTTTGTAAGTGCCTAGCGGTAAGACTTGCTCGATTTGATACGGTCCTTCCTAATTCAGTCCCAGCACTCCAACTCCTAAGTCTTTGATGAACACTCTTCTGAGAACCAAATCTCCAACCTAGAACTTTCGATCTTTAACTCTGGAATTGAAATAATGGGCCACCTTTTGTTGATGAACAGCAACCCTTATGCTCGCCTTTTCTTGCCTTTCCTCAATAAAATCCAAAGATTCAGCCAGTAATTGATTGTGTTTTGTTCTGGTTGTAAGTGCTTCTTCGATGGGATGGAAGGTCTATCTCGATTGGTATCATAGCTTCATAACCATATGCCAAGGAAAAAGGAGTATGTCCCGTCGCTGTCCGAGCAATGGTTCTATACGACCAAAGAACTTCTGGTAACTCTTCCGCCCAACACCCTTTAGCTTGTTCGAGACGTTTCTTAAGGGTGTCCTTTAATGTTTTATTCACGGCACCCACCTGCCCATTTGCGTGTGGGTGAGCCACCGAGGAGAAGCTCTTTGTAATACCATGCCTAGCACAAAAATCAGTAAATAGATCACTATCAAACTGTGTACCATTGTCAGACTATCTTTTTCGGCAGTCCATAGCGACATATGATATTCTTCACCACAAAATCTAACACTTTCTTTGATGTAATTGTGGCTAATGGTTTAGCTTCATTCCACTTAGTAAAATAATCAACAGCAACAACTGGGAACTGCACTCCTCCTTTCCCTTTAGGTAGCCTTATGATCAGATCAATGCCACATACTGCAAAGGGCTAGGGACTCTGCCTTTGTTTTAAAATATTTGGAGGTAACCTGGGTATCTTAGAGAATCTCTGACACTTATCACATTTCTTCACATATTCCATGGAGTCCTCGTTCATTGTAGGCCAAAAAAATCCTTGTCACAAAATCTTTTTAGAGAGACTTTTCCCCCCAGCGTGATCTCCATAAAATCCCTCGTGTACTTCAGCTAATTGGTTCTTCGACTGGTCGGGTGTCACACACCTTAGCAGTGGCATAGAGTACCCTCTTCTATATAACACTCCCTCCATCATAACATACTGAGCAGCCTGTCTCATCGTCCTCTTGGCATCATTGCGGTTCTCTAGTAAAGTCCCTTCCCCGAGGTACGTGATGATTGGTGTCATCCAAGTGTCAGCCATAGTAATTGGCATTGCTTCCTGCTCGGTAATACTTGGACTTGCTAAGTATTCGACTGGTACTACATTCAGAATGTCAGCATCCTTCGCACTGGCTAATTTTTCCAAGGCGTCTGCATTGGAGTTCTGCTCTTGTGGCACTAACTTGATTGTGTACTCTTCAAATTGTGCTAACAAGTCCTTAGCTTTATTTAAGTATGCCACCATACACAAACCTCTCACTTGATATTCTCCCAAAACCTAGTAAACCACCAACTCAGAATCACTATTAACTTTGATTGATCGGGCGTGAACATCTCTGGCCAAGCACAGTCCTGCTAATAGGGCTTCATATTCTGCCTCATTATTGGAGGCATTGAATCCAAATCGTAATGCACAATGAATTCGATGTTGCTCAGGTGTGATTAAGATAAGTTCAGCCCTTGCATGGTGTTCATTCAAAGATCCATCCATATAAAGCTGCCAGGTAGGGAAAACCTTTCTCTGTTCAACTACATTTTCTGTCTCGTCAGGAACATCAGGAATTCTGGTGCATTCAGCAATGAAGTCTACTAGAGCCTGTCCTTTGATGGCTGGTCGGGGTTGATACTTGATCTCGAATTGGCCTAATTCGATAGCCCATTTAAGTAAACGACCAGAGGTCTCTGGCTTCTGTAATACTTGGCGTAAGGGCTGGTCAGTAAGCACCTTTATGGGATGTGGCTGGAAATAAGGCCATAATTTGCGAGATTCAAGCACCAAAAAATACGCTAGCTTCTCGATCATGGGGTACCTTGACTCTGCCCCTACTAACTGTTTGCTGACGTAGTAAACCGGATGCTGCACTTTATCTTCCTCTCGTATTAGAGCAACACTGACAGCATCCCCTGTGACTGCTAAATAAACGAAAAGGTCTTCTCCATCAATGGGCTTTGATAAAACTGGAGGCTGAGACAAATGTCTTTTTATGGCTTGGAATGCCTGCTCGCATTCTTCTGTCCAATCAAACTTCTTGCTTCCTCTTAGTAGGTTAAAAATGGTACACACTTATCCGTTGATTTGGAAACAAACCTACTTAGAGCAGCAATTCGCCCAGTCAAGCTCTGTACATCTTTGGTTCTGGTTGGAGACTTCATTTCCATGAGTGCCTTAATCTTCTCAGGATTGGCTTCTATCCCTCGCGAGTTAACTATAAATCCTAGAAACTTTCCAGAACTTACTCCAAATGAGCATTTGAGGGGGTTCAGCTTCATGCAGTACTTTCTAAGTACTGCAAAGCATTCCTCCAAATCTCGTACATGCCCTTCAGCTTCCTTTGACTTGACCAGCATATCATCTATGTACACCTCCATGTTTTTACCAATTAAGTCGTGGAACATGCCATTCACTAAACGCTGGTAGGTGGCCCCTGTGTTCTTCAAGCCGAATGGCATAACCTTATAACAATACATTCTTATGTCTATTCAGAAGCTGGTATGCTCCTCGCCGGGAGGTTGCATACTTATCTGATTATAGCCCGAGTAAGCATCCATGAAGGACAAAGTTTCATGACTAGAAGTTGTATCAACCAACTGGTCTATCCTTGACAAAGGAAAACAATCCTTGGGACATGCTCTATTTAGATCGGTGAAGTCCACGCAAGTCCTCCACTTTCCAATGGACTTGGGCACTAATACTGGGTTAGAAACCCAGGCGGGGTAATAAGCCTCCCTTATGAACCCATTTTCCTTCAGTCGGCCGACTTCTTCTTTTAGAGCCTTCACTCATTCCTTATCAAGAAATCTTCTCTTCTGCTACACTGCTGGTTAGCTTTCATCCACGTTGAACGAAGACATCTTGATTCCTTTGCAAAAATTCTACCAACTGTGCTCTCACTTCCAGCTTTAACTTCTTCCCAACTTTAACCACTCTGGTTGGTTTGTTTTCCTCTATTGGGACCTCCTCTAAGTCCTCCATTGGTCCTACTTCACTCTCCAAATCCCCAAAGTGAGGATCAATGTCCATTCCCTCGCTTTGGGCAACACCCTATTTGGTGACTTCATCACCGGATGGGGCCTGTTGCTCATTGAAACCAAGAGTACTCTCTTGGTTGGTAACTTTTAAAACTTTCTCCTGGTTGGCTACAATCACAATGCTATGTTGGTCGATATCCACCTCATCTACTACTTCTTCTCTATCTACACACCCAATCATATTACTCTCCTTAGCTCCCTTCCGTGCCTTAACTACCGAAGCATTATAACACTCTCTAGCTTCTCTTTGGTCTCCCCGGACACAACCTAGTCCTGCACTGGTCAGGAACTTCATGGAAAGGTGCCATATAGAAACTGCCACATGTAAGGTCGTGAGTAGTGGTCGACCAATCACCACATTGTAAGCCGACGAACAATTTACTATCAAAAACTTCATCATGACTGTCCCGTGCCTAGGAGCGTCTCCTGCTGTGACCGGTAACTTAATTGTCCCGGCCAATGACAATCCTTCTCCAGTAAATCTGTAAATAACTTGAGAGCATGGCTTCAAGTCATTGATGGATAGTTTCATCTTTTCGAAAGATGACTTGTAAATAATATCCACTAAACTTCCCGTGTCAACCAGACATATCTTCACCTTCATGTTTGCAATTTGGATTGTAATGATGAGCGGTTCATTATGAGGATACCTTACATGTCGAGCATCATCCTCAGTAAAAGTGAGAGACTCACTTTCGTACCGTGGATTCTTTGGAGGCCGCTCCTCTACAGTCATGACCTCTGATGTTGATGTTGCATCCAACTCATGTCGAAGTGTCCGAGCATATCTTTCCCTTGCTTTATTACTATCCCCAGTCAAATGTGGTCCCCCGCATATAGTGTCTAAAGTGAAGTCCACAGGCTCGGGTTGCAAGGGTGGAGACCACTACCGCTTGAACCCAGGATTGTTGTTGCTTCCTTCTCCTTGGGTTTTCTCTTCTCGATACTTTTTTAACTTTCCCGACCGGAGAAGAAAATCTATCTCGTCTTTGAGATGATTTGTAACGACCCAAATTCGCTAATAAGGCTTAAGGGCCTTGATTAGTGTGCCTGGAGGGCATAATGGGAATTATGTGTGATTTTAATGAGTAAGCTGCATAATTATGATTTAAAGCATGTTATATGACTATTTGAATGTCTGAGATGCATGACTATGTGTATTAGTATGCATGTAGGCCCTGATTAGGTTAGAAGGGCATAATCGCAATTTTGGCCATTTTAGGCATAACTGTACTGATATATGTGATAATTGTCGAGACCACATTATTATGTGGATATATCTGAGATCTGTGACTCGAGACGATCCTAGTGAGCAAAGTAGCGAAAAAGTCATAGCGGGGATTTATACCCAGCTCGGGGTGAGTCTAGGGGTATAAATGTGAATTTGGTGAGTATATTGGGATCTATTCTGATATCGAGGAGTATAATTGGAGACTAGTTAGGTATCGAGAATTAAGCGGGAAATATTAGAGACACTCGAGGAGTTAGCGGGAATTGGGTAAAATGACTAGAATGCCCTTAAGTGGATTAAAGGGTTAGAAATAAAAGGGAGGGCATTAAGGTCATTTGGCTTTCTAAAGATGGGAATTACTGAGACTTTATGTTAGTGGAAATTGTAGAGAAGTGTAGAAGTCTGAAAGAGAGAAAAGAAGGAAAAGGAAGGAAAAGAAATGGAGAAAACAGAGAGAGTTTTCTAAGGTCGGTTTATACTTCCTTCATCAGTTTCTTGAGGATTTTTGGAGCAAAGCTCAAAGGAGAGCTGGGATAGGCTGAGCATCAAGGATCCTAAGCTAGGTTTGAGGAATTGGCAGAGGTTTAGCAAGAACTCACCAACACTTGAGATAAAATTCTGTAAGTTTCTTCAATTCTAGTTTTGGTTCTTGACTAAGATATCTAAGCTGTGTTGATGGGGAATTTTAGGAAAGTTGGAGCCAAGAGTTGAGGAAGAGCAAGCCAAGGAAGTCTAGAGGCAACTTGAGGTCGAAATTCCACCAAAGGTATAAATTCTAAGCTTCTAACTTTGTTTTTCAATTGGTTTCTGCTGAGCTTTAATATCTAGAAGTGGCTATGGTGAATTTTGAGTTTGGGGATGCATGTGCTTGAGTTCTAGGTATTTGGGGTGCTTAGGATGAGTGGAGTGTGCTTATAAGGTTGTTTTTGAGTTTGGTAAAGGTTTGGAGAAGTTTTGGTTGAGGTTGGTTTGAGGAAATCGCAGGAAGGGAAAACTGGTGTTGGTCTGTCTGTGACTAGCGCTACAGCGCCCAGCCTTTGGGCACTGTAGCACTAGGCCAAGCTTGCTGAGGGGATTTTGCTTCTGTTTGTAGCGCTGTAGCGCCCTTCCATGAGCGTTGTAGCGCTACCCTGTCTTCTGAAGGGGATTTTAGGGTTGTTTGCAAGGACTTTTGACCTAGGGTTTGGGGTTTGATTCCACTACCTTGTTTGGTGGAACTAGGAATTTTCGAGGGCTCGGGATTGGCCCCGAGGCTAGGTTTTGGACTTGAGGTTTGATGATGACTTTGGCCTATGGTTGTGTTTAGGTGAGCGCTAGGGCTCGAGAGGGATTGTGCCCAAGGAGTCATGTGATCAAAGCTAGCAAATCGAAAGGTAAGAAAACCGCACCCGGTTATATGTTTGTGATGGGACTAAGTGCTCCCGATATTTGTGTCGTGTCAATGATGGTATTATGCCATGGGACATGTAAAAGCGGCCTAAGAGTGTCGTACATAATATTTGCGCACAGGGCGCGGCTTGGCCACTGGTAGCCGAGGACAGCTTAATATTCACTGAGCTCGGTTTAAGCGGGCCGGAGTCAGTGGGATAACGGAGGGAGCGGCCTGAGGGCGCTAGCCCTAGTTATTATTTGTGAACTGTGTATGATATGAGTTGATATGTTTAGTATGTGGGATACTTGAATATATGGTTGAGATTATGTGATGCAATATGAGATATTGATTTGTCTGTTGATTGCTTATGCTCTGTTGTTGTGTTTTCTTGCTGGGCCTTGGCTCACGGGTGCTACGTGGTGCAGGTAAAGGCAAGGGAAAGTTGGACCAATCCTGAGATGGAGAGCTGCAGGATTGAATGTACATAGCCAGCTGTTCGATCGCCATGGTCGAGGAGTGGATCAGGACAAGGTTTTCCTAACTATTTGTTTTTCCTTAATATGGCTTGCTATTGTATCTAAACCTTATGACTTTTGTAAACGGTCTTTAAACTTAATATTTTTGGGATCCCGTGTAAACAGATAATGTTTCTTAATGAAAATGTGACTTTTGAGACCAAAACATTTTAACCCTAGTTCCTCTATAGTTTCAGTAACACGTTTTTAATTGAATGACTTGATTAGCAAGTCTAGCACTTTATAAACACACAGTGTAACGATCTTGGCTATCCAGGGCGTTACATGATTGCATTCATTTGTGTCATGACCATAGTCTCCATGGAAACGACAGAACTTATTCATGTCTCTTTTACTCACCTCCTTCCTGATGGGTGGGGGTTTCCGGTAAGGAACCTCTTGATGACTTGTGAGATATATATTTGCCCGGCTGGCCAAAAGAGTGGTGTAATTGGTGAACTGAGGTTCATACTTGGTCCGCTTATCATTCGGACTAGACTTAGCCTTCTTTTCTTCATGGCAGTCAGACCTGTTATTTCCACGTTTCTTTCCACCATTTTGACCATTTCCTCCATTCTTAGGAGGATCAGTTGATCCAACCGGATTGTTTATGCCTTTCTCCTCTTTCTCATTTGCATCATCCAATTTCATATATTTTTCTGCTCAGTCCAGAAATTGTTGAAGTGTTGAAATCGGATTGCGATGTATACTATCCCACAAAGGGCTCCGATAATTTATCCCAGAGGATATGGCAACCATCTTCCCCTCGTCTCCGACAGCAGTTGCTCAGTTGGCCTCTCTCATGAATCTCTATATATAATTCTTTAGGGATTCATCCTTGCCTTGTTTAATGTCAGCCAAGTGGTTGGCATAAACTGGGGGAGTTCGAGCATCGTTAAACTGTCTACATAACTCTTTCCTGGAATTTTCCCAAGAGGTAATGGAATTTGGCTTGAATTTCCAATACCATTCCTGGGCAGTATCGGACAACGTAGTAGGGAAAACTCTACAACGATAATCATCACTCACCCCGAGAAGCTCCATTTGGTCTTCAAATTTCCCAACATGCCTTATGGGATCTGCCTTTTCTGTATATACTGGCAGCACCGTTGCTTTATACTTTGTCGGTGACTAGGCTGCTCTGAATCGAGCACAAAACGGACTGCCACTCCTGTGGTCTACCGGATATATTGGGGAAGGTCATTTTGACAAACCTTGAACTACAGCCGTTAGCGCATCAAGTTGGGCTTGGATGGCTGGGGCGACCGTCGGGGGCTTAAGGTCTTGACCGCCTGGTCGGGCATTCCTATCTAGCACAATGTCGTCAAGTATTTCTACTTGACTGGCAGGGCGGTTCAGATCTCGCCCTTCCACCGGGCCAATCCTTCTCTTGTCACTGATGACATCCCTTAAATCCTTCCGGGAAGTGCGTCCTCCTAACTGATCAAACACTGTGCTCTTAGACTTTTCAGAAGGCTTACTGCGCAAGACTTGCTCTCTCCTACTACGCTGCTGGCCGGGGTGTAGTGGAGGCTTTTCGGTAGGTCCCGAGCATTCTTTTCCTCCTTGTTGGTTGTTGCCTTCTTTATCCTTTGATCGATCAGTATGATGGCTATCTGCCTCATCACGACCATGTCCATCTTTAAACTGTGAAGTCTTCTTATCTCGGGGAGTCCTGGTCTGATCCTACCTGGGTGGAGTCTTCTTACTGCCCGACCGGTGAGTTCCTGATCTAGAAGTTTCTAATCGGTGGCTCCTGGAGGGAGTTCTAGAGTTCTCCCTTTGTGTCGAGGTAGTTTTGGGAGTGGACCCCGTCATCCTCCCGACCAAGGGGGTTACTCCTACTTCTGTCCGGTCCCCGAGAATTGGCCCTGTCAACAGTCCTCAGTCCCGCATTATTATTCCTTGCTCCCAGTGTTGTTGCTCCTCGTGTTGCGGTCTGGGCATTGGCCTGGGTCAACTGAGTGGCTGCTCTAGAGCAAGCGCAGCCTCACGATGTCGTCGGTCGGCCTCCTCCTGTCATCACCTAATTTCTTCACTCCTGGCATCCATCTCTTGTTTTTGTTGCTCGAATGCAGCCTTCTGCCTGGCCATTTCCTCGGTGAAAGACTCTTGGCAAGCATTGAATTGCATCATCTCCTTTTGGAAAGCGCCTATCACTTCCTGGAGTTGTTCCACTTCCAGAGTGGTCTCCTCGAGAAAGACACTAGGCTTAGTCTCAGGGTTCTGAGGTCCAGGACATTCTGCTCTAGTAGGCTCTTTTGACGTACTTAGATTTTTGGAGGCCATGCTGGTATTCTTGGGAGTCGTATTGGTAGGGTAGCAATGTATTTCTTCTATTCAGGCTCTCAATGAAAGCACCAAAAATGTTGACCACGATTTTGGCCAACTGCGAGTAGACGCAAAAAACTACGATAAACCTTGAATAGAAGATGTTGATGCTCAAAATCTCACCAAGGGGAAATATGAGATCAATGCCATGAGGCCCCCATTTACACGACATAGACGCCATGGCCTCGCTCGGCCACCCAGACGCGAGACGCCGTGGCCTCGCTCGGCCACCCCGACGCGAGATGCCAACGGCCTCGCTAGGCCTCGCTCGGCAAGCCAGGCGCGGACACCATTGGCCTCTCTCGGCCACGCCCGCACACCAGGTGGCCTCGCGCCCCAGCAGGCCCTCGGCCTCACGCAGCCACGCCCGCACACCAGGCAGCCTCGTGCCCCAGCAGGCCCTCGGCCTCGTGCAGCCACGCCCGCACACCAGGCGGCCTCGCGCCCCAGCAGGCCCTCGGCCTCACGCAACCATGCCCGCACGCCAGGCGGCCTCATGCCCCAGCAGGGCCTCGGCCTCGCACAGCCACGCCCGCATGCCAGGCGACCTCGTGCCCCAGCAGGCCCTCGACCTCGCACAGCCACGCCCGCACGCCAGGCGGCCTCGCGCCCCAGCAGGCCCTCGGCCTCGCACAGCCACGCCCGCACGCCAGGCGGCCTCGCGCCCCAGCAGGCCCTCGGCCTCGTGCAGCCACTCCCGCACACCGGGCGGCCTCGCGCCCCAGCAGGCCCTCAGCCTCGTGCAGCCACGCCCGCACACCAGGTGGCCTCGCGAATAGGGGCACGCATCAAAGGAGCCTCGCCATCAAGGGGCTCGCGAGGAAGTCATCTCACCTCGCACTCGTCTGTCAAGGCCCCATCCCTATCACTTAGGCACACGGGTGAACTCGGGGTGCTACCGGCATCTCGTGTCAGGGACCCGAGAGCCTCACCTCATGCCACCACCTTTACGCGTGCCAAGTGTCCCGTCCCCTATACCTTGGGACCCCAATGCTCAGGGGCCCGGGTATGAGTTGAATGGAACGTAAGCGTACGATCTCATACCCCAATGAGTACAGCCCTTAGGACATTGTATGTTGAGTACGGACACCTGTACCAGTGGGAGAGTGGGAGTGTTGGAATAAGAGTGATGGCCCGTATGTCTACAGCCAGGAGTCAGAGTCGACACCACTACCACCTGCGCCACTATGCCTGTCACCACTCATCAGACATGGGTACGGACAAGTAGTGGAGGCATCCTCCTAACACCTACCCCTGTACTGGATGTACGACCACAACCTCTGAAGCCACTCTCTTGACATAGTACTTATGTACCACTTGGTCCCCAGGACCACCATGTACCCAGGGCCATTAGAGCCTACTATAAAATGAACTCTAACCCCACCTGAAAGGTGGTTGGAAAATTTACTGTAGCAAAGGCTTGAGAGTGAATGAAAGTTTGATTTCTCCATTGTTATTCTGTCATTGTTCTTGAGTTATTACTTAGATTTCTACAGCTCTTTTATTGACGATCCTTACTTGATAATTTTTTCCAACTCAACTTAGTTGATGAGTTCTCACCGTCAACAGTTTGGCGCCGTCTGTGGGAACGTTAGTTTCAAGCTACTTTTCCACCATTTTTTCCGGCAAGAAGAAATGCCAAGACGTTCAAAGCGACTCAGGGAACCACGAGAGGTAGAGGTTCACCTGAACGGAGTCCAACTGAAGGCCTACATGAAGGATGCTCCTCCACCCAGGGACGTGGAGCCCCCGAAGGACCCTGAGGTTCACGGAGGTGATAGAGTGGCCTCGTCACCGGCCGCTCCACCTGGAGAAAGTCCTCCAAGAGCACCACCGGGAAATGCTAATGAGTTCCCTCTCCCAAAACCACCACAGGTACCGAACTCCGGCCTGCAGGACCCGGGCCCCTCTACCCGTAGGCATGATAAGCATCCCCGGGTCCATTCCGTGAGCTCGAGTTCAAAATCTCGGTTTTATGAAGAGGAAATACATGAGCACCACCGTAAGAACCAAAGGTTGGAGACCACCTTGGAGAATATGCAAGAGGTCCTGAATGGCCTGTTGCAGGGTAAATCGAGCGTGACCTTGCCTAAGAGGAAGGAGAAAGGCAAGGACGGGGTGGAGACCACCGTACCAGTAGATGATGGGAGAACGCGACACTCTACCAGTAACACCCCCCGAGTGAAGCGACGCGAACACCCTGAACCACCTAAGCAGGCACAGAAACCAGCACCAAGGACCAACGCTGCCCCTCGCAACGAGGACGAGGTCACCTCTAAAAGAGCACCTTCGGATTTACGGGAGGACCTTAATAAAAAGAGGGCAGGCAAAGGGACCACGCCCCCTATGGCGCCTCGGGAAGGCAAGGGAAAGGCGGATCTTAGCCCGTCCGCTTTGAGGGACTCTCTAAACAAGAGGAGGCAGGACCTGGACACGGAGATGAGGAGCCTGTGAAGCAAGATCGTCACCGCATCAGGCGGCCAGGCCTTTGAGGAAGAATTCGACCATGAGTCGCCCTTTGTGAGGGAGATTCAGGCCATCCGGCTCCCTGCAAACTTTAAGGAGCCCAATATGACTCCCTACGAAGGAAACACAGATCCAAAGTACCACCTGGATGCGTTTAACGATCTGATGAAACTGAGAGGGATTGGAAGCAGTGCCAGGTGCCATTGCTTCACTGTCACCTTGAAAGGACCCGCCTACAAATGGTTCAAAAGGTTAAGGCCGGGGTCCATCAGGTCCTAGCAGTAGTTTTATGATGAATTCCTCCAACAGCACCATGACGTGCGGGACTACACGATGCCAGGTACCAGCCTAGCCAACGTGAAGCAAGGGGAGAATGAGAGCCTGAAGAGCTACATTCACCGGTTCAATATGGAGGCTGTGAAAGTGGGGAGCCTAACCCGCCGAGAGTTAAAAATGGCCATTACAGCTGGAGTGCTCCCAGGAAGCAAGCTGTGGGACAACATGTTGAAGAGGGAAGTAACCGACTTAGATGACTTCTACGAGAGAGCACAGAAGTATATTCGTGTGGAGGATGGCCACGCAAACCTAAAGGCAGGAAAGGAGGAGCCCCACGCGAAACCCCCAGCTAACGACGGGTCGAATGTAATAAAGAAGAGAAGGGCGTACGATGGATCAAGAGATGACCAGTAGCGGAAAACCAAACAAGGGAATGATCATAGGCAAGCGGCTTATACTTACTACACGAACCTCACAGATACCAGGGAGCACATTTACCTCACCAATGAAGATCGAGTTCCTTTCAAAAGGCCCCCTCCAATGAGAAAGGACCGGTCCAAAAGGGATCCTAGTAGATACTGCCAGTACCACAAGGACACCGGTCACACCACGACAGAGTGTATCTATTTGAAGAAAGAAATTGAGGAACTCATCCGCAGGGGGCATTTGGGCAAGTATGTGCGCAAGGATAACCAAAGGCCAGAAGGAGGAGTGTCCCCATCGCGGGCACGTGAGGTGGCCCCGGAAGTGCAAGGAGAGGTCAGGACCATCTTTGGAGGACCAGGATTCGGAGGCGATTCTAGGAAAGGGCGAGACAGGTATGCCAAGGAGGCCCTACGAAGTCCACCACATTGCGTTTTAAGTTTGGAGCAACGCCCCCCAAAGAGCTTCAAGGGCGAGAATGACTCAATAACTTTCACTGAAGAAGATGCGCAGGGGGTGCATTTCCCTCATAATGACCCCCTGGTGCTAACCGCCCAGCTTGCTAACATGAGGGTACATCGGGTCATGGTGGATAACGGGAGCTCTGTGGACATCTTGTATCGACAGGCGCTGGAAAAGATGGGATTGAGCCTCCCTCACCTAAAGCCTTGCACTACAACTTTGTATGGGTTTACGGGAGATTCGATGCAACCCCTAGGAACAATCGAATTAGCCCTCACCATCGGGGAGCAACCCAGGCAAACCACCGTAATGGCTAACTTTGTCGTGGTTGATTGCACCTTAGCCTTCAATGCGGTATTAGGGAGACCCTCTCTGAGAGAATTGAAGGCGATAACTTCTGTGTACCACCTAGCTATGAAATTCCCTACCCCTGGGGGAGTAGCATGTGTGAAAGGGGAGCAGAAGGAAGCGAGGGAATGCTATAACATGTCCCTCCGCGCAGCCACCAAACCATCTATGCCAATGACAACGGCTGTGTATGAAGAAGCGACCCACACAAGTTAGATCCGCACATGATTGGACCCACAGGTTACGGAGCCTCTCGAGAAGTGCTACCAGCAAGGCTTCGACTCTCAGTGCCAAAAGAACCTATGTTTAGTTTGTTCTTCGTTATTTTAGCTTAAGCAAGTAAGAATCAAAGAGGCTACCTAGGTAACCTCCTTGTTAGATGTAATCCCCTTTTTTTTTATTTACAAAGTCGGCTGTAAACCGCGTGTTATGAATGAAACTGTTTGCAACTTCATGTGTTATTTTTCTTCGCTGCGCGGGCATCAGCCAAAGTGCCAGCCGAAATAAATTTCACCAAACACTTGGGGGGCAGGACAGGAGGCAATAACATGCGGCTAGCGAGGGGAACCTAAAAAGGGCCCTCTAACGGAGGACCCTAAAAAGGACCCCTCGCCCTCCTAAAAAGGAGGCCCCTAAAAGGGACCCTCTACCAAGAGGACCCTGAAAACGACCCCCTGTCAGGAGGATCCTAAAAAGGGCCCTCCATCAGGAAGAAGTAGGACAGGAGGCGACAACATGCGGCTAGCAAAGGGAACCTAAAAAGGTCCCTCTAACGGAGGACCCTAAAAAGGACCACTCGCCCTCCTAAGAAGGAGACTCCTAAAAAAGACTCTCTACCGGGAAGGTCCTAAAAACAACCCTCCATCAGGAGGACCCTAAAAAGGACCCTTTAGCGAAGATCCCAGAGGGACCCCCTATATCAGGGCCTTAAGCGGAATCCTTACAAGGCATCTCCTGGGATCACAAGGATTAGCTACCCTTGTGAACATCAAGGAGGCCATAAGGACTTAAAAAAAATATATGGTAACGACAATAATAAGTCTAGAGCGGCCACCAAGCCATCTAGCCAATATATGGTAACGACAATAATAAGTCTAGAGCGGCCGCCAAGTCGTCTAGCCAAAAAGGGTCCCAAAAGAGACCCTTGCAAAAATAGTACTATGAATAACGACAAGAAGGACGCTTCTCGCAAAAAATAATAAGCGCGCGCAAGAATATATAAAAGGATAGCTAGGACCCAAGGGGTCAAAATATCCTTATAAAAGTAACCAAGAGGCTCCAAAAGAGGTCCCAGTGAACCATTTCGCATGGGCTCCAAAGGACCTCCAGCCTGGTAAATAAAAGAGGGGAACCAACCAAACCCCATCATACAGGCTTAAAAGGGCCTCAAATGCAGTCGAATAAGAGATAAATAGCAACACATGTATATATACATTGAAAAAGAAGGTCTTGAAGATAGTACAAGAGTTACCAAAGGAAAATAGTAGTGACAGTCATATTACAAAGGCCCGAAGTACAAAAAACAAAAACAAAAAAGAAGAAAGCATACACCCATGGAGGGCTAGCCGGCAAATGCTATGAAGTAACTACTTCAGGGTCTCCTAATGTGGGCACTCCACGTGGCCGCTCGAGCGACGGCATGTTCACCAAAAGAAGAGAAGTCAAAATTAGGATCCTGCCTCCACACATTGTAAAGGGCACGGTCTATGGACCTGCGCTCGGTGGTAGCCCTCTCCGCCTCCAAGGAAGCATTCCTCTCCTGCGTCGACTGAAGTTCGACCCTGAGGGCCTCGACTTCGACCTCCAACTGGGAAAGTCTCTGCTGCGACGCGGCCGCAATGGCCCTGGCCTCCTTGAGTTCATGCTCCAAGCAGGTAACCTTGTCCTTTAGCCCCTTGGTCTTGGCCTTTACTTCCTTCCTCTTTAGTATCAAGTCGGAAAATTTGGTCTGGACCTTTGACAACTTAGCCTTGGTTTCATTAAGCTCTTTCTCGAGCTCCTGCACTCGGGCTGTAAGGCAGTCCCTCTCGGCAGTAGACGCGGAGAGGTTGTTAGACGAGTCGGCAAACCGCATTGCCACCGTATAGGCCTGCACAAAAAAGTTACCAACAGCAGCAATAAATGACAAAAGCAAAAAAAAATATATGCATAAACACCTATACATAATAGGGCCGACGCGAGGGGCGGGGACTCACCCAAGTCATGGAGCACCTTAGGTTCTCCCCAAGGTCCGTCTGGGTCATGTTCCCAAGGCCACTCCAGTCGAATACAGGGAGGCTCAAGGCAAGTTGGGTGTATCGCTGTCCGTAAGACGATTCCATCCGAGTCACCCAGGGCTCCCCATCCGTACCAGGGGCACCTGGTTGGATGGGGACAAACGACCCGCTTGCCAATGCGGGAGGAGGCGCGGTGAAAGTGGAAAGCCGAGGATCTGGTAGATCAAAGAGGGGCTCCGCAAGGCCGGCGTAATCAGCCCCTGGTGATCCAGGATCGAGAGGAGCCTGAGTGAAGGCGTCGTAGCCCTCAGGGTCAGGGTAAATACTACACCCCGGAATTTCCTGCTGGTCTTGTGAGTGAGGGGCTATGTCAGGATCATAGGGAGCACATGGAGGGCACCCCCCAGGAGATGGAGACAGCTGGTGGGATCCCCCGCGGTCAAGGGGGGCTTCCTCCGGCCCCTCCTCGTCATCCGGGCAAGGCTCAGCCAAGGTCTCCTTCATCTTCTCAGACCCAGAGATGGTCCACAATAACTTGGGGTCAAAGATGGGAGATAGCTTGTGGCGGTTCATATTTTTTACGGTGAAAAGGCGCACCGCCTCTTTCGTGGCAGGATCAGCGTTGAGGAACTTTCTCATGTCTTTCGCCTCCAACCCGACGATGATGGGTTCGGCAAATCGCTCTGCACAGTACGCGCCATAATCGATGTGAGCGTAAGGCATGAAACCATAAGTTGCAAAAAAAAAAAAAAAAAGAAGGCAAAAAGAGAGGAAGTGATGCTCATAGTACTTACTGGGAGTGGCCCGGAAATCCTCACGGACAGAGAGTGGACCTTCCACGAAGAAAAAGTCCCGCTTCCAAGCCCCCGGGTTAGACACCGAACCCTCTATCAAAGAGGCCCCGTTGTTGGCTTTTTGTAAGTAGTAAAAGCCTTTTGAATTGTGGAGGGGCATGAGGTTGTAGAGGAAATGTACCTCGGTTGCCGTAGGGGCGCGTTTCAACAGTTTCATATATGCAATGAAAAGGCAGCTCAAGGTCAGCTAGCCATTGGGTGCTAGCTGAAGCGGGGCAAGGTCGAAGTAGTTGAGGACTGCAACAAAGAACGGGTGCAACGGAACGGTACCATCCGCTTTCAAAATGTGCTCACTGAGCGGAACGAAGCCGGGTCTAGGACGGTTGGCCCGGCATGCCTCCAAAGGGGCGTATAGAGCATAATCTGGAGGGATGCGATAATGATTCACGATGTCCATCAGTTTGTTGTCGGACACGCGCGACACCAGCTCGGATGCTAGTAAAGGGGCGTCGTCCTGCTCTTGGGTAGATACCTGTCACCTTGCCCTCGGCATATCTGCAAAATCAAAAGAGAAATGTGAGGAAGAGACAGAACACTTGACCCTCCATTTTTTCTTCCTAGCAAGAGTCTTCCATCGAGGGAGCGACTGCGGAAGTGCTAAGCTAGGACAAACTGAGACTAGGGGCTGAGGAGAAGGAGAAGCAGAAGCAGCCCCCTGACAGTCATCAGGCGAGGATGAGCTGGAAGGCTCAGGCGGAAGGTGTCCCTCCATAAACTCTAACTCCCACTGCAATTCAAAAAGGGTCATCCTAAGGCTCGCTACATGGTCACTAAGGTCTGGGGGGGAAGGTCCTCCGTCTCCTCTCGACACCGAGTCAATTTCGCTCTCCACCACCCAAATCTTGCGCCTAAGTTCAGCCATGCACTCAAGGTGGCGGATGCGGGCCTGCCTTAAGGAGTCATAGTCCTGGTGAGGGTTGCCCTCAGGGGACTCTGAGTCTGAGGACAGGTCAATAAACTCAGCCCCCGGGGGTATGTCGGACGGGCCGTCACTGGCCATGAGACCTCGTCCCAGCGGCAAAAAGGGGTTCACATATAAATGAGGGGATGGCTACAAAACACAAAGGAATGGGCTTAATATCTCTAGATGCAAACGTCCTAAATGGCCCACTAAAGGGTATAAAAAAGAGGGGCATGCATATGGTCGAACTCCCTACAAGCTCAGGCCAAGGTACCCCATCCCGAGTAATGCTAATTTAGACCCAACGAACGGAAGAGAAAAAGAAAATATACCTCAAGCAGATAAGATGGAGAGTTGTCGATGTCGAAAGGAGGTCGAGGGCCAAAAGCACCAAATGGTCGAATTTACGCGTCTGCAAAACTAGACCAAAAGGATGTGTTAGCCTCCAAATAGATACCCCAAGAAATTAGCCCATACTTAAAAAAAAAAAAAAAAAAAAACTATGGAAAAAGCGAGGTGGAGGGGGATTGAACCCCTTACCTCTTGAAAGGAGCAAGGGTCTAGGTACCACTAAGCTAAGGAAGTAAGGTGTAAATATTAGACCTTGCATGAAGGCCTATTTATAAGAATCAAGGTGAATAGTCTACAAGAGCACCTAAAGGTACTCTCCTAGACTTGGGGGGGGGGGGGGGGGGGGGGTGGGAAGTGTTGATGCTCAAAATCTCACCAAGGGGAAATATGAGATCAATGCCATGAGGCCCCCATTTACACGACATAGACGCCATGGCCTCGCTCGGCCACCCAGACGCGAGACGTCGTGGCCTCGCTCGGCCACACTCGGCCACCCCGACGCAAGATGCCAACGGCCTCGCTAGGCCTCGCTCGGCCAGCCAGGCGCGGACACCATTGGCCTCGCTCGGCCACGCCCGCACACTAGGTGGCCTCGCGCCCCAGCAGGCCCTCGGCCTCGCGCCCCAGCAGGCCCTCGGCCTCGCGCAGCCACGCCCGCACGCCAGGCGGCCTCGCGCCCCAGCAGGCCCTCGACCTCGCGCAGCCACGCCCGCACGCCAGGCGGCCTCGCGCCCCAGCAGGCCCCCAGCCTCGTGCAGCCACGCCCGCACACCAGGTGGCCTCGCGAATAGGGGGACACGTCAAAGGAGCCTCGCCATCAAGGGGCTTGCGAGGAAGTCATCTCACCTCGCACTCGTCTATCAAGGCCCCATGCCTATCACTTAGGCACACGGGTGACCTCGGGGTGCTACCGGCATCTCGTGTCAGGGACCCGAGAGCCTCACCTCACGCCACCACCTTTACGCGCGCCAAGTGTCCCGTCCCCTATACCTTGGGACCCCAATGCTCAGGGGCCCAGGTATGAGTTGAATGGAACGTAAGCGTACGATCTCATACCCCAATGAGTATGGCCCTTAAGACATTATATGTTGAGTACGGACACCTGTACCAGTGGGAGAGTGGGAGTGTTGGAATAAGAGTGATGGCCCGTACGTCTACAGCCAGGAGTCAGAGTCGACACCACTACCACCTGCGCCACTATGCCTGTCACCACTCATCAGACATGGGTACGGACAAGTAGTGGAGGCATCCTCCTGACACCTACCCCTGTACTGGATGTACGACCACAACCTCTGAAGCCACTCTCTTGACATAGTACTTATGTACCACTTGGTCCCCAGGACCACCATGTACCCAGGGCCATTAGAGCCTACTATAAAATGAACTCTAACCCCACCTGAAAGGTGGTTGGAAAATTTACTATAGCAAAGGCTTGAGAGTGAATGAAAGATTGATTTCTCCATTGTTATTCTGTCATTGTTCTTGAGTTATTACTTAGATTTCTACAGCTCTTTTATTGACGATCCTTACTTGATAATTTTTTCCAACTCAACTTAGTTGACGAGTTCTCACCGTCAACAGAAGATAAATGACACAAGTAATTTTATAGTGGTTCAGCCCCGATTCGTTGGTAATAGCCTAATCCACTTGGAGTTTTGATATATTTGGCCTACACTTGAGATCAGATGAACCTGAGTCAACCGAGTTTCTCAAATGCAAGTGAAAAGATACAATGTGTCTCTCTCTAAACTTTCAGTAAAAAATACTCCCAGCATCCCAAATGATGCCATGAGCCATTTATTTATAGGCTCATGGATCGTACATGAGAAATATCTCGCTTCGACGGGGTCCTTGATTGTTTCAACTACTTTAATTAATGAATAATAAACAAATTACATAAATATAACTATTATTCCGGGATTGTTTTAGATATTTTCTCAGCAGTTGTGAATGATTAAGGTTGAAACTGTTACTGAGGCCTTACTGAAGAGTCACCTAGATGATAACTTTTGAGATAACTGGTCTTAAGCATGGAACCCTCTGGTCGGCATGGGCACATAATTGAGCATGGAACACTCTGGTTGGCTAAGGAAAACATACCTCTGGTCGGCCATGTTTCATCCCTGGTCATGCATGACACATTTCTGGTCACAACCTTTCTCATTTCCTTAATCAACACATTGATAAAAGTGTGTTATCAACTGACACGTATCTATCTAATTGCCTCGTCATTAAATATAAATATTTGGGGATAACAATTATTATATAGGGTTGTTTTATAAATTACTTAAAAAGTTTCAAGAGTTGTTTTATGAGTAGTTTTAATTGTTGCTTTATAAGTTGCTTATAAGGAATATGAGTTCCTTAATAAGTTGTTGTATAGAGTTGCTTTAAAATTTTAAAAATTTGTTGACAAGTTGATTTGTAGGTTGCTAAACAAGGTATGAATGTTTGAGTATATATGTAATATTTTACTGTTAGTCTTAGTGTAATGAGACTATGGCGAATTACCCACTACAATAAAAATAAGCATTTAACCTATATAACTTATTATTTTTTAAAATATAATTAGGCTCTCACATATATATCAGACAAATTATTAACTATTTATCTCCAATTCTTACGTGAGAAGTTAATGCCTCTGTACTATTAACATTTTTAATATGTGTAAGTGAGAATATCAATCTAAAGACAATATATAACATGTACTACAATTATTGATCAACAATAATATCCCGAAAAAGATACAATTTTTTTAATGCTCCAATAAAATATATGTTATAAAAGCTATTTATACGTGAACTATAAAAAGGAATTAAATAAAACATGCAAATTGTATATTTGAAAAAAAGTCATTATAAAAATGAAATGGGAAAAAATAAACGTAAAAATGCAAAAAATATTAAAAATAAATGTAAATGAGATAATTTCCCTTTTTTTAACTACATTAAATTGAACCGTATATATTTTAAAATAAATAAATAAACAATTATGAATTGTTCCAAATATAAAGGAGTTATTGTAAAATGCTACAAACTATAGATATTTAAAAATAAAATAAGGAAACTTATAAAATGCATTAATGCATATATAATATCAATTTTTTATTTCATAAACCACCCTTTTAAAGTGTAATGATGTAGGGTAATATAATAAAATGCTTGTAAGTTTTTTTTTAATAAAAAATTTGTTACATAATGCTTTACAATTTTGATTTTTTTTTTTTTTAAAAGAGGAACCATATATAAAAAATAAGATTGGGAAAATTTACAATATTCTCTAATATCTCACTTAGTCACTTGGGAACCCTAAAAATAAGGAAATCATGTTATTTGTACTCATAGATTGCATCCTCCAATCTTTTCTCTCACAATTTGAGGATTAATTTGGTAACAAGTCACTAATTAGATTATTTGGTTTGATATTTGGAGCATTTGACTAGGTCGATTGTCACTAATAATACTAACACCCCCTAATATTACATTTAGTTGCTTGAGAGTCCTTCTAATGAGGAACCCAAATCATTTTTACTCACAAATTTCAACCTCTAATTTGGAAATTATCCACTAATTAGGTTACTAAATACGATATTTGAAACATTTGACCATGTCTAAAGTCATTATTAGTACTAACATTCCCTAATAACCCACTTAGTCACTCGAGATCCTTATTAGTAAGGAAACCACATCATTTGCACTCACAAATCACAACCTCTAAGCTAATCCATTAATATTTTAGAACTAATTTGGAGAGGCTATGTTTAGTGTCATTAATAGTACTAACATTGTCTAATATCTCACTTAGACACTCGGGAGCCCTAATAATAAGGAAATTATATTACTTGTACTCACAATTTGCATCCTCCAAGCTAATATCTCACAATGTGTTATCTATTTTAATAACCATCAACTAATTAGGTTACTGGGTGTGAAATTTGAAAATTTTAACTATGTTTAGAGTCACTAGTAGAACTAACATCCCTTAATATCCCGCTTAGTCACTTATGAACCCTAGTATTGAGAACCACATCAATGGCACTCACAATTCGCAAACTTCTAAGCCAATCTCTCACAATTTGAGAACTAATTTGTTAACAATCCACCAATTAGGTTACTAGTTGTGATATTTGAAACAATTGAGTATGTCTAGTGTCACTAATTGAATTAATATCCCACTTCTTCACCCGGAAGCCCTAACAATGAGGAAATCACCTCATTCATACTCACAATTTGCAACCTCCAAGTTGATCTCTCAAAAATTGAGAACTAATTTGGTAACCATCCACAAATTAGGTTACTAGTTTGTGATATTCAGACATTTGACTATGTCTAGGGTCACTAATTGAACTAACATCCTCCAATATCACATTTAGTCACTCGGGAACCCTAGTAATGAGAAAATCACATCATTAGTACTCACAATTTGCAACTTTCGAGCCAATCTCTGACAATTTGAGAACTAACTTGGTAACCATCCACCAATTAGGTTACTAGCTGTGATATTTATAACAATTGACTATATCTAATGTCGCTAAATGAATTGACATCTCACTTCTTCACTCGGGAGCTCTACCAATTTGAGAACTAATTTGGTAACTATTCATTAATTATGTTAGTAGGTGTGAGATTTATAACCTTTTGACTATGTCTAGTGTCACTAATAGCACAAACATCTTATAATATCCCACATAGTCCCTCAAGAGCCATACTAATGAGAGAACCACATAATATTTCTCTTAATAGGCTGAGAGCTCTTCTAATAAGAAAACCACTCCAAATTAATAAATATTTTGTGAAATGCCCACATGATTTTTTTTAAGAAACCCTTTTAAAGACCATATCATTAATAACAAAAGTTTAAACTTGTGTTAAAAATTACATCTTAAAAATTTGAGACTAAAAAAAATTATTTGGTGGTAATATATTTTCGTTTCCATCTTTACTCTCTTCCAATAATTCTTCTCCTCACACCCATCTCTCTCTAACCAACTAAAATAGAATTAATTTTAACTAATATTTTCATGAAATTGATGTGAAATATGCTTATTTGAAAATATTATAGTTTTAAGTTATAAACATATTTGCCATACATATAAACCAAAATATTGTATCATTAATAAGCATTATTTTCTTTTTAATATTTTTTGCCTCACAATTTTCTCAATGTTATTATATATTTTTCTTGATTTCTTTATTATTTTGACTCTTAAATAATTCACAAAAAGACGTCATACAGAACAGTTTGTATAAAAAAACTTGGTTATAAAATAAGACAGTTTTTGGTGTTATGTTATTTATTTATTGTTGAATTCCATTTTACCCTTGTAAATTAGGTCTATTTAATAAAATATAACATTGGGGATATATATGAGCCAAAAAGTAAAGGTTGATGATCTAAATGCTATAAAAAAAAGATTAAGGACCTAAGTGATACAGCTAGTGAAGTTAGGGGACTCCAAATGCTATTTACCTGAACTAATTTGGTAACCATCAACTAATTAGGTTACTTGTTTTGATATTTGGGAGAATTAACCATGTCTTATGTTATTATTCAGTATTAACATTTCTAATATCTCACTTAGTCACTCGACATCCTTACTAATGTTGAAACCACGTCATTTCTACTAAAAAATTGCAACCACCAAGCTAATTCTCACAATTTGAGAACTAATATGATAACCATCCATTAATTAGGTTACTTGTTCTGATATTTGGAAGAATTAACCATGTCTAGTGTTACTATATAGTGTTAACATTCCTAATATCTCACTTAGTCACTTGACAGTCCTATTAATGTGGGAACCACATCGTTTCTACTCATACATCACAATTTCCAAGCTAATCTCTTACAATTTGAGAAATAATTTATCAACCATCTACTATTTAAGTTATTGGCTGTGATATTTTGAAGAATTTACAGTATTTAGTGTTACTATATAGTACTAACATTCCCTAATATCCTACTTAGACACTCGACAACCCTACTAATGTGGAAACCACATGGTTTTACTCACAAATCGCAACCTCCAAGCTAATATCTCATAACTTGAGAACAATTTTGGTAGCCATCCGCTAATTAGGTTACTTGTTGTGATATTTGGAAGAATTAATTGTCTAGTGTTACTATAGTATTAACATTCCTTAATATCCCACTTAGTCACTCAACAATCCTATTAATGTGGAAACCACATAGTTTCTACTCACAAATCGCAAGCTCCAAACTAATCTCTCACAATTTTGAGAACTAATTTGTTAGCCATCCAATAATTAGGTTGCTAGTTATGATATTTGGAAGAATTAACCAAGCCTAGTGTTATATAGTACTAACATTCCCTAGCATCCTACTTTGTCACTTGAGCCTTACTAATAAGGAAATCATATCAATTGTACTCATAAATCGCAACCTCCAAGCAAATAATCTCTCACATTTTGAGAACTTATTTGGTAACCATCAACTAATTAGGTTACTTGTTGTGATATTTGGAAGAATTAACATTGTCTAATGTTACTATATAGTATTAACATTTGCTAATATCCCACTTAGTCACTCGACAATAATACTAATGTGGAAACCACATCGTTTCCACTCACAAATCACAACCTCCAAGCTAATCTCTCACAATTTGAGAACTAACTTGGTAACAATTCACTAATTAGGTTACTAATTTTGATATTTGGAATAACTAACTATGTATAGTGTTACTATATAGTACTAACATTTCCTAATATCCGACTTATTTACTTGAGAGTCTTGCTAATGAGGAAATCACATCATTTGTACTCATAAATCACAACCTCCAAGCTAATCTCTCACAATTTGAGAACTAATTTGGTAACAACCAGTAATTAGGTTACTCTCAATAATTTATTATTTCATCTTTAAAATTAAGTATTTTTTAAAGTTAGAAATTATTGAAGCTTTTGTTTTATTTTTATTTTAAAACTTACCTCATTAAAAATTAATAAATTACATATATTTGACTTACATGTTTGTTAAAAAGTTTTAACATATATAAAAATAAAATTTAACCTTTATAATTTATTGTATACATGTTATCTAGTTTATGGGTTAAAAAAAGTGCTTGTGAATAAATATAATTTTATTATTAAATAACTAGTAAGGATATTTGTGTAAATTTATAACAAAGATGTAATTAGAAACAAATAATTAGTTAATGGAGGGTATGGAGAGAAAAAAATGGGTGTCAATAGAATCACTCTAAATTTATTTATAAGTAAATAAAAAACCCAATCAATATTAAATTATGGTGATTAGTGATTTTTCCATGCCCGTACATAATTTTATTTTCCTTCTTATAACAAAATTATGTGCATGAAATTAGGCTAAAAATTAATGGGAATACTTAGTTCAACAACTGTGTGTTCCTTACAAATTAATGTGGTGTTAATTTGCATTGCATGAGACGTGAAGTAGCATATTATGTCAAAGTAAGGAAATTACACAATAGACCTTGAAAAATAATAATAAAATAGTATGTATAACATGAAAATATAATTACAACCTTATCTGCAACTAATTTTAAAACCAAATAAAACACACCAGGTAACCAAAATCGGCTATCGCAGGTCAAAAATAACATTGTTGATTCATTGTGGGTCCGTAGCCTATAAATACTATTCAACGTGTGTCAGGTTTTTGTAAGTGGCCATCAGAAAAAGTAGGCAAAAAAACACTAAAATATTGTGGAAATTACATAATATATGGACTTTTGAATCAAAGTTTAAAAAATATGGCTTTTTTTTCTTTTCAAAATAGTTAATTTATGGTTTTTTTTAATTTTTTTTCAATTATATGAGTTTTTTTCCCCATAAAATTGTAATAAATCCTAATTATGCCATAATCTTACTATTAATTTAGTTTTGTTTAATTATATGAGTATTTATGTAATTTATTATTATTTTATAATTTTTTTACAATATTTTTATAGTTATTTCACTCTTTTTACGAGTTTATTTTTTACTTTAACTATTAAGAACCAACTTTACCAATTTTATAACTTCTCTTTCTCGGTTTTTCACTGTAACTATTCATCTTCTTCTTTCTTTTGAGCTTTTTGGTGTTATTATTTCTCCAATTTCAGAGAGAAACCGACAGACGACCATAGTGGCGAGGGGCTGAGTGTGGCGTCATCTGGATTTTCGATGACGAAGGTTAGTGTTTGTCATTGACGGTCTTCATTTTATCCTCTTGTGATATATATTTTCTTTATCCATTATTAGCTGTTTTGTTGGTCTCTTAGATGCAGAGATTGTTGTCGTCATCGAATGGTGGTGGAGGGTTAGAGCGTACAGTGGAGGTACAACTTTTTGTTTTTAATTTTTGTTTTTTTTTTTCATTTTGGTGATAATCTCTGTCTATTTTATGTTGTTTTCCTTTTGTTTTTTTTTCTATATTATGTGTAATGTCGATCTCTGATTTTTATGTTTTTCATTTTGTGTATGTCTTTTGATTTGTCCGATTCTTTTAGATAGTGATCGTCTGCTGCATTGGGTTGGATTGTGAGATATTATTCTATCTATTGTTTGAATTTTCTTTTTTTATTGGTATGTTTTACTATTATTGTTGTCCTCTATTGTTCATTTTTTCTTTTTATATTTTGGATTTTGAATAGTTAGATGCATTTTTAGAGTAATGGTCTGTTTTATTTTGTTTGGTTTTAGAGATATTTGTTTTGTCTATGAGTTGAATTTTAGTTATTTTATTGGTCTGTTTTAGTCTCTTAGTTTAATGCAGTAGTTTGACTCTTTAGTATGTGGTTTTAATGCTCTGCTTTTGTTTTTATGTTTGTGTAGAAATTTTTCAAAATGGGGGGAATGTTGTCCCTTCTAAGTCCACTAATAAGGCTGGACCATCAGTAAAATTGCAGCGTTCTCCTCGAAGTCCTGAGAGATGATTGACGTCCCGTGGACCTGTTATTATCGATGACACTAACAATCAGGTATTTTAGTTTCTTATTTTCATGTTTTCAATGATGTTTTTTTTAGTATGTTGTTTAGTTTATTTATAGTTAGCGAATTTTTATATGTTGAATAACTGGTTACTATATTTTTGTTTATTGTGTTTATATCCTGTTATTGGTTATAGGTAATTTGTTACTTTGAGATTATTCATATTTTAAATGTGTTGTTTAATTGTTAAGGTATCTTGTTACTTTGGTAAGTAACTGGTTCCTTTTTTTGAGTGTCTATTTCTAATGATGCCAAGTAATCATTTTATTTGTGATTTTTATGTGTTCCTTATTTTTTTAGATTTGATATGTTTTTGCTTTGTATCAACCTATCTGGTTAAGTTTACAAGTCATTGGTTACCCTAGTTGTGTATGCTTTTTTCATGTGTTGTTTAATTTTCAAGGTAACTGTTATTTTTGGTAAGTAACTGGTTTCTTTTGTGAGTGTTTGTTTATAATGATTGTAAGTAATCATTTTTATTTGTGATTTTTACGTGTTGCTATTTTATATTTGATTTGTTTTTGTCTTGCATAGGTTGTAATGTAGCTTGTTAAATCTATAAGCAACTAGTTACTCTAGATGTGTATGCTTTTTCATGTGTTGTTTAATTTTTAAGGTAACTGTTTACTTTGGTACGTTACTGGTTTCTTTGTGAGTGTTTGTTTCTAATGATGCTATGTAATCATTTTTATTTGTGATTTTTAAGTGTTCTTGTTTTATATTTGATTTGTTTTTGCCTTATATAGGTTGTAATGTAGCTGGTTAACTTTTAAAGTAACTGGTTTCCTTAGTTGTGTATGATATTTTTTTAATGTTTTAGTTATTAGTAATTTTAATTTTGGTATCTGCGTTCTTTTTTTTTTTTTTTTTTTGCAGGCTGTGCATTATATGATCAAACTAGAATTTCGGTTTGGAACTAAGGTTCAACAATGGAATAAACAAGAGGTTATAGCTGATTTGAACAAAGTTTTTTCACCAAGAAGCATAAGGCCATGTTTAGAAGAACACCTTTTGGTCATTTTTTGGATATGCCAAGTACTGCACGGCAAGCAAAACTTGTACATAGTGTTTTAATGAGGGAAGTTCATCAGGAAAAAGTAAAATTTGAGTTTTGGTTTAAGCTTAGTGATAAGGTACTGAGATTTTCTATTAGTGAGTTTGGTTTTATTACTGGACCATATTGTGTTGGTAGTGTTGATTTAAGTATGTTTCCTGATGGTGGTAAAAGTATTAGGAAAACATTACCTGGTGTTAAAGGGAATGACAAAGTTAGTAAAAATGAAGTTAGTAATCTTTTTAATTAAAAGGATTTTAATGCTATGGAGGATGACCTTGTTGTGAAGTTGGGGATTGTTCACTTTTTGACTCGTTCTTTGTTTGGGACCATGAGTGAGACAGGGTAGACAACAAGTTTTTTGGTATGATTAATTGTGAATTTTTCATGTTGAAAAAGTTTGCATTTGACAAACTTTTGTGGCAAAAAACTAGGTGTTATATGCGCTTAGCTTTAAAAGAGAATAATGCTCTTTATATGAAGATTGCTAGGAAAGGAGGTGGGTCTCTCGATAATTATAGTTACACGTGTTTTGGTTTTTCTCTTGCATTTGTTATATGGATTTATGAGACACTTCCAAGTTGTTCATCGTTTTTATGTCGGAGGGTTGGTTCGACTTTTCAAAGGATATTGAATTGGCATAGCAAATATAGTGTGACTTGTCAATAAGTTCTTGAGAAAGTCTTGATAGATGAGAAGGTAAATTTTTTTCTTTTTTATTTTGTGTTGTATTTTTGTATCTGTTATATTTGTAAGTATCGATAACTTGTAATTTTTATGTTTTTTTATTTCATATTTAATTAGTGAAGCAACTTGTTACTATTTATGTTCTTTATATTTTATTCTCTTTGTTTTTTTTAATTTAGTGTAGATTGATGTCAATATTGTCATTCCTAATGAGGAGGAAAAAAAATTGGTTATTTTGAAAAATTTATCATTTGAAAGTGAATTCTGTCCAACTCCACCACCTATAGATGAGGACATTCCACTATTGGAGATGCCTTTGTTGATGCCTCTACTTTTTTTTGCCAAAGAAACGTTTGGAGGTTTGTTTTTATTTTTGTTTTTTCTTTCATTTTTTATTTATTTTTTGAAAACACTTTGTATGTCTGATTCTGTTTTAATGATTTTGTCTTCTTGTTTACTTTTATGTTGGATCATTATAATAAGGAGTTCCAAGATCAAATCAAGGAGATACATGTAAAGCTGACTAAAGTCCAAACTTCACAAAAGCTGATTCTTGGTGAAGTTGGTTCTTTGAAGAAAAATGTTGAAGTTGATTTTGCTACATCGATCGGTTTTCTTGTAGACATTAAGACTGATGTGTATCAAAACTGATGTGGAGATTTAGATTTTGAAAATCAATGGACTTTGACCATGTTTCTCAGGTAACTAGTTTCTTGTGTAATTGTCTTTTCATTAAATGTATGTTGTCTATCTTATTTATTTATTTTTATTATATTTTTTAGGATTATTTTGGTGATGTTTGTGTTGGAGGATACCAAGATGTTGAACTTGGTGAAAAGTTGGGGGCTGATTTGGAGCATTCTGTGAAGATTGCTTCAGATTTTATTACTACTGTTAAGGTATATTTTTTTTAATCATTTATTGTATAAGTACGTACTTTATTTTTAAATTTTTTTTTTTCTCTTTTATTTTTTCAGAGCCAATCTGAAGATGCAACATTGCTATGCTGACTCCTTCAACTCCTACATTTCATGTGTCTAATGAAATGTGAAAGTTATAAATGAGTAAGTTGAGAGACCACTACAAGAGAGCAGTTATTTGGAGGATAAAAGTAAGTGGTCGATTGTTGTTTATGATGCTTCAAGAGCAGTTGCTGGTGGGACGATTTTGCCTAAGAAAATAGTGGTGAAGGCGAGTGCTGTGATCAAGTCTCATTTTATGACAAAGTTTGGGTATTTTAAAGATGAAGGTAAACAAAAAAGAAAGAAGACTGTATTAGATAGTATATGTCTTTTTTCTAATGATCTTGGTCATAATCACACTGAACAACAAGCTTCTGAGTTTCATAGTTAGATCGAAACTAAAGTCAAGCACAATAAAAATTATGTATAAATTGTTATTTTTTAAAAAAAAAAATTGCTTGTTGAATTTGTTTGTTTAATTTTCTAAAAACTGTTTGGTTTATTTGTCTTTTAGGTTTAAGAAATATGATGATAACAATGTTGAGCTATCAATTGATTTCATTTTTATTTTTATTGATGAGAAGACTTGGTTCTACTGTCTGTATTATCCTGGGCAGTTCGTTGATTCCTCAGTAGGATTGTACATGGTTTGGTTTGGTGCGGTTTAGAAGAATTTTGAAACCAAACCGCTCATGCGGTTTTTTCAAAATGAAAAACCAAACCAAACCATTAAAATAAAAAAACCAAACCAAACCAAACCATAAATAAACGGTTTGGTGCGGTTTGGTTTGGTTTTAACCATATAACTAAATTACTAAAATTTTAAACTTTTTTTATTATAAAATAATTAACTAAATAATTGTATTTAAATAATAATAATTTTAGCTTTAATTTTAAGACCATAAAAGTCTACAAGAAGCTTATTTTCTTTGTTGTTGTGAGTAAGTATTTTGAATCATTTTATAGAAGTGGGAAAAAGAAATGTTTACTTTCTAAACAATGTGGGACTTTACATTTCTTTTTTTTTAGTTTTGGAAACTTGTGCATGTATTAAATACTACTAAAAACATATCTTAAACAACTAAATTGTGTTGGCTTGGATGGTTTGGTAGATTTTATATTAACTTAAGTGTAGGGGTTCAAATCTTTGAACCATCATTTCTAAAAACTATTTTTTTAGAAAAAATCACGGTCCGGTCCGGTTTAATTGGTTTTAAAAAATTAGAAACCGTGACCAAACCATTAAAGTTGAGCGGTCCGGTTAAAACCGAACCATCAAAAACGGTTTCACCGGTTATGGTTTTTGGCGGTTTGGTGCGGTGCGATTTGGTTCCAAACCACGGTTTGCGGTTTATATGAACACCCCTATTCCTCAGTGAGTTTCTTTCCTTTTATGTTGTGTTTATCATTTTTTTTTAAATTCCATTGATCTAGTTGAATTCTATATTATGTTTTGTTGGGGTAATCAGTTACCACAATCATTTGTTATGTTGTAATGCACTGTGTAACTAGTTACCCAAACTGTATAATTTGCTATGTAGCTGATGGTAACTGGTTACCCTTTATTTTTCAAATCTATTATCTGTAATGGGTAATAGGTTTCTTGACAGTTTGTCTTATAAGAATTTTTTTAAAATGCAGTATATTGATGTCATGATGTATTTTTTGAGGAGAAATGTTAAGTTATGCAAATGTTTGAAGAGGAGAGTCTCTACTACCGATAGTTGTTTTGGCCAAAATATTGTGTTCATGTATGAAAAGTTTAAGAAATCAGGCAGTGGTACATTTAACATTGATGACAATTGTGTTCCTTTGAAGATTATAATGGGAGAGTTATTGTTTTGCAACACTCACTGGAATCTACTTGATCATGTTCTTATGTATGTTTATGTGAATCCTCTTATTCATTGGCTTTTGCTGCATCTTGACATAAAGAGGAAGTCGCTCATTGTTTATGATTCTATCTCAGGGGCAAAGCATGAAAATTTGAGTTTACCGTGATTGAAGCATTTGTTGTAACACTTCCCCTTCTATTGGAAAAGATTGATTTTTATGATTGTTTTGATATAAATATTGATCTTAGTCCTTATGATGTTTGTAATGTCCCAAAACTCCTAATAAGATTTAAGACGTGGATTAGCGTGCCGGGAGGGCACGTGCAAATATGTGGATAATATTAATAGATGATTAAGTATGCATGATTTTGTGTATGGAACAACTGGAAAGTTTTGTTATTCATGGAAATGAACATAAAGTATCTAGTCTTGTTAAATCATTATATGGTTTGAAACAAGTTCCAAAACAATGGCATGAGAAGTTTGATAAAGTTCGTGTTTCTAATGGATTTAGACACAACAACCTGGGCAAGTGCTTATACTCAAAAACTTGTGGTGACTATGTCATACTTGTGTGTCTATACGTAGATGATATGTTGATTTTGAGTAATGACATGAAATGAATAATGGAAATGAAGAGGTTTCTATCTTCTAACTTTAAAATGAAAGACCTTGGAGAGGTGGATACCATTATAGGTATCAAAGTTAGAAGGAATAGTGGGAGTTTTGTGTTGAGTCAAACACACTATGTTGAGAAAGTGCTCGACAAATTTAGTCATCTCAAAATTAAAGAGACACATACACCATTTGATTCAAACATGAAGTTTGAAAAGAATGAAGGAATAGTGGTGACTCAATTGGAATATGCAAGTGCAATAGGTAGCCTAATGTACTCTGCTCATTGCACAAGAGCGGATATTGCATATGCGGTTAGTAAACTTAGTAGGTTTACTAGCAATTCAAGTATCAAGCATTGAAAAGGTATTGAGAGAATTCTTGCTAATCTTAAAGGTACCAAAGGGTATAGTCTTCACTATACAAATTTTCCAAATATACTTGAAGGATATTCCGATGCTAATTGGATATCGGAAGTTGGATATAAACTCTCCACCACCGGTTGGGTGTTTACTCTTGGAGGAGGTGCAATCTCATGGGGCTCCAAGAAACAAAAGTGTATATCACACTCAACCATGGAAGCAGAGTTTATAGCCTTAGCGGCAACCGACAAAGAGGCCGAGTGGCTTAGGAATCTCATGATGGATATTCCTTTAACCGCGGATATGATATAAAAAATAGTGTGTATAATGGAAAGTATAGGCACATTAGTCTAAGACATGAATATGTGAGACAATTGATTCAAGGTAGAATCATATCGATCTCATATGTTAAGACAAGTGAGAACTAAGCAGATCCATTTACAAAACCTCTTGTCAGAAGGTTAGTAAGTTCTACTTCAAAAGGGATGAGATTGAAACTCCAAGAGGGAGCCCAACTCTAAACTTGTACAAATCAAGGGAAAGAGTTCAATGGGTAAGAACAAGTCATTGATAAGTGAATAGTTTCAACACTAAAATTAATGATGAGTTCCATCCGAGATGATTAGTGTTGGTTGCTACCGAGTTAGGGTTAAACCTAGGATTTTAATGAAGTTCAGTTGAGTGAAACAAGCATCTATAAAGGTATCAATGATGTTGTAAGAACTTCACCTATGTGGACTTAGATGTGGTGCCGCCTCTCATGGGAGTTGGAGTTTCTCCCCAGAAAGTCCATGAAGAGATGAGCACATGGTCATGATAGTGCTAAGCAAGAAAGTGAGCAAACAAAAGATGTGGTGGAGGTGTGTGAGGTATCACTGGTTTCATCATATGGAATACTTGGTTCAAGCTTTAAGCAACCAATGATTTTGATAAGACATTGTGGTATTTTCACTAAGGTAAAGTTCAAATCGAAAGACACTTTATTTTATGCACCAAAACTGTTTAAGCTAGAGAATGAGACTTGTATTTAACCAAGTGGAGGATTGTTATGATTTGTTAAATACAAATGATAAGTTTTAAATTACAAGCAAGGTATAAACACTTAGTAAAACTCACATAATGAAGATGTGAAATTTGAGCTTCAATTGTAGGCACTTATAAAATACAAATTTGGGTCCAAAATGATACATGAGAGTATCTAAGGGTTCCCAAAATTTTTGGTGGCATTTGAAGCACTTTTGGAACCTTTGGAAGTATCCAAAGTAAGAGAGGGTGGCGATATGTCGCCATCCAAGAGGTGAGACATCGCCTGAATCTAGGGTTTCAAGAAACCCTAACAGGCGACGCATCTCCTGCATGCAGGTGACATGTCATCTACTGTATTACGTGAAATATCGTAAATGCTCTTAAGGACGTGTTTTTCACGTCTAATACTATTGGTTAGACATAATGACAGTGCCTACTCTATATAAGGGTCAAAAAAAGTGTTTTGGGAGATTTGATCACTTTCTCCAATCTCTCTCTACCCTCTCTCTCTCTAGCTCCAAGAATCTCTAGTTTTCTCCAAGAACTCTCCAAGAAAGTGCTTCACTTTGAGGGTTGAAGGCTTGTTTAATCTCAATCCTCCTTTCCTCAAGAGAAGGCATTAAGCATCAATGGTTGCTGGGAAATAGAGTATTAGGACATCGTTTTGCAACGTGTATAAGCCTTGGTTAGTGTTTGATTTGCTCAAGGATTTGCCAAAGGATTTGCTCAAAGTAGTGGTCTTGCCTAGGGTTTTGAAGCTTCATCAAAGTTGAAGAACACCACTGTTCTACTTGGGTTTGCGTATTCTTTCTCAATCATTTTTAAGTCTTTGTCAATCCAATTTTTGTGTAGATTCTATTTTTTGTTGTGGTGTGATCTCACTCTCCCCCAACACCATGCATGCGTGACACCTATCTCATACAAGTTGCACCACTTTCTTAATTCTAGTATATTTCATACATCAAATCATGCTTGCAAGTCTCACATAGAATCACAAGGAATAATTTCATTTTACTCATTAATTATTAATGATCTTTAAACAAGGACCTTATACTTACTCAAATAACATATAATTATGCATAAAAATGCACTTGCATGTAACATGCATATGTGAGATCATTTTTAAAAACTCAATTATAGTTGGAATTATCATGATCTTTATTTCTTGACAAATTTACAAAAATTCAGCAAGCTTAATTAAACTTTGAAATTCCCCATTAGTTCTCGATCGTGCTTGTTACTATTTGTCATCTTAAAGTCATTCCAACAATAAGCATTAAGATTAAATTTCAAAATCTCATTCAAACTCACAACTCATGTCTCAACTCATGTCTCAATTTGACAATTGCATAAACTTGTTTATTAATCAATAATTAATTTTGGAACACATATTTTCAAAATAATTATTCAACTTTTGATCATGCCTTCAAATTTAACCATAAATAAGAAACAACTTTTTTCTTTAAATTAAAAATAAGATGTAAATTATTTTAATTCTTTTCCTAGAACACCTAATCACATAAAATCATGACATTTATAATAACTCAAAACTTGTTTAAAAATTTCATAGTTTGAAAATACACTTTCATCATGGCACAAAATCACTTTTAGACACTCATGATCTCAAATCTCACAACTTTAAATAATAAAACTCAACATATTATTCATTTATTTTCTTTTATCTTCTAAGCATAAAATCTCACCTAAAATCATAGGTTTTCTAAACATATGCAAGAATAAAATATACAAAACTAGTATTTTTTTTATCTTTAGCAAATATCATGAAATCATGGCATAAGAATTATTCTCCCTTTACTCATACTTGCCAAATAACATATTAATAAATAAAAATCAGTAAGCACATAAAATTATAAAATTGTTTAAACAATGGTTATTAATTTTCTAACAACTCAATAATTGGTCTAACATGCTTCTATACTTTGAACACCTCCATTCAATATTTTAAGCATGCAAATACTAATGACCAAAATCAAAACAACCCTAAACTACAATATACACTCATGGCCAAAATACATATGGCAAAATAACCCAATGTACCACAAATTCAACATGCTTATTACTCAATGATTTAAAATAAAATAAAGAAACAAAACAAACTCACAACCCTTTTTAACAATATCCTTTGCTGAAACACACACGTTTATTTACCAAAATAATTTCCAAAATTTATCAAGTAATTTTATTAAAATAAGGATATATAGAATTAAATAATAAAATGAAACAACCATAGAACACATTACTTCCCTCTTGGCCAAAATACATAGCATGATAATACCCGTTTATTTTCTCAAGAACAAGATTAAACCTAGCATGTTTCTAATATCTACTTGCATTTCTATAATCATCATCAAAATCAAAATAACCAACAACAACACAAAAAAATATGATACTAACATAAATTCATACATAAAACCATGTATTGAATAAAAGATGAATTTACATAATCTATTACATGCTCCTCATCATTCATCTACCTTCACTGAAATTTCAATAAAATAAGTAATGGATTTATTCCTTCAAAAACCAAGAACATTACAAAATAGCCATCATCATATAAACATGCTCTTTCATGAAAGACAATTCAAATCAAAAGAACAACACAACAACATCAAGAAAAGTGGATGAGCACTAGAACCTCCATTACCTCTTGGATAGTGTTCAAATCACACTAACAATATGTTAATCCCTTGCTACATAGGTTAAACCATTACCAAAACACAAAAATATCTTAGAATAAAGAAGAGAAGACATAGACTAGAGGATTCAAAACACAAACACAAGAACACTTACCCTTTCTTCTCCCTAGGATTTTTGAAACCCTGACCTTCTCTCTTCTTCTTTCTCTTCTTCTCCCTTTCTCTCTCTAGGTTTCGACAACCACTCTTCCAAATAAGCTCTCAAGCTCTAAATTTCCTTTTTATCTCCCTAGTGGTCGAACCATACACCCTAGTGGGAATGAGAAACTTTCGAAAACCTATTTCCTTGAATTCTTAATTTTGAAATAAAATAAAATAATAAAAATTCCATAGGAAAAGATGTCAACATTCCAAATAAGGAAAAACCTATCCTTGCTCTTCCTCTCTTCTCCCCACACGCCTACCTCTCTCTCTCTCTCCTCTTGTTTCCTTTTTTCTCAATGTGAACACTCTTCTTCTAGGATTTTCTCTTAATTGGTAATTTTCTAAAATTAGTGAAACACTCACATTCCCTTGTTTTTGTCTAGATTTAAGACACTTCTCTTGCATGCTCACCATACATGTCATGCACTTACACACACACAACTATGCATACTTTTCTACTTACCATGCACTGACACACACACATAATCAAAACAATTTTGCAAGCAAGCACAAAATAATTAAATAGAGAAAAAAATTAAACTAATTCAATCAATTAATCACTTAACATTTAAATAAATAAAATAAAACAATTAATCACATAATAATAATAAAAAAATTGTAACGACCCAAATTTACTAATAAGGTTTAAGGGCCTTGATTAGTGTGCCGGGAGGGCATAACTGGATTATATGTGATTTAATGGTTAAAGCATGTTATATGACTATTTGAATATGTGTGATGCATGACTATGTGTATTAGTATGCATGTAGGCCCTGATTAGGTTAGAAGGGTATAATCGTAATTTTGGCCTGTTGAGGGCATAATTGAATATATATGTGAAAAATTGATGAGACCACATTATTATGTGGATATGTTTGTAATCTGTGACTTGAGACGATCCTAGTGAGTGGTTTAGCGAAAAAGTCACGGCGGGGATTTATACCCGGCTCGGGGCGAGCCTGGGGGTATTTCTGGGAAATTTAGAGAATATATTGGGGTCAATTTTGACATTGAGGAATATAATTGGTGATTAGTTACGTGTCGGGAAGTAAGCGGTAGATATTTGAGACACTCGAGGAATTAGCGGGAATTGGGTGAAATGACCAAAATGCCCCTAGGTGGATTAAAAGACTTAGGAATTATGGGAGGGTATTGTGGTCATTTGGATTATAAGGGATAAATTTTATTAGGCTTTATACGTAGTGGATTGTGTAGAAAGAGATGGAAGTCTGAAGGAAAAGGAAGAAAAGGAAAAGAAAAGAGAATTGGAAGTCTCTCTCTCTCTCTCTCTCTCTCTCTCTCGATTTAAGCTCTCCTTCACCATTTCTTGAGGTCTTTTGGGGCAGAAACTCAGGAAGGGTTTGGGAAAGAGCTTGAAGCTAGGATCCTTGTTCTGGTTTGAGGAATTGGCAAACCAATCCATCCATTTGAGGTAAGGTTCAGGATAGTTTTTTAGTTTTTAGTTCTTGGTATTGTTGTGGATTTTGAGCTGAGTTTTGGTAGGGAATTTTAGGGAAATTGAAGCTGAGCTTTGAGGAGGTGAATGACAAGCTAGTGAGGAGGATAACCTAGGCTAAGCTCATCCAGCAAAGGTAAGGAATTCTAGTTCAAGTTCTGTGGTTTCAGCTGTTGTTTTGTTAAGTTTCTGAGCTTTAGGTTCAGCTATGGTAAATTCTTTGTTTAGGGATGCATGTGATTGAGTTATGTGTGGTTGGGATGTTTGGGATGAGTGGAGGAGTTTGGTAGGCTTGTTTATATGTTTGGTTGAAGTTTGGAAGAGTTTTGGTAAGGTTTGGCTCGGGGAAAATCGAAGGAGGAAAATGCAGGATTTGTTGTGCTGTGTCTAGCGCTACAGCGCTAGCCATTGGGTGTTGTAGCGCTAGGCTGAGTGGTCTGGGGCGCCTTAGGCTCTGTTTGTAGCGCTGTAGCGCTCTCCTTAGAGCGCTGTAGCACTACCCTATTTTCAGAAAGGGGTTTTTGGGTTATTTTCAGGGGTTTTTGCCCGGGGGTTCGGGGTTTGATTCCACCACCCCGTTTGGTGGAATTAGGGCTTCCCGAGGGCTCGGGATTGGTCCCAAGGCTAGGTTTTGGACTTGAGGTTTGGTGATGATTCTGATCTACGGTTGTGACTAGGTGTGCGCTAGGGCTCAAGAGGGATCATGCTTGAGGATCAATTGAACAAAGCTAGTGAATCTAAAGGTAAGAAAACTGCACCCGGTTATGTGTTTGTGATGGGACTAAGAGCTCCCTATATCTGTATGGTGTCATAGATGGTATTATGCCATGGGACATGTGATAAATAGCCTAAGGGTGCCGTAAATTATACTTGCACACAGGGCGCGGCTCAGCCACTGGTAGCTGAGGACAGCGTAATATTCACTGAGCTCGGTTTAAGCGGGCTAGAGTCAGTGGGATAAATAGAGGGTGCAGCCTAAGGGCATTAACCCTAGTTATCATATGTGGATTGATTATTGATATGGAATGATATACTTGGTATGCTGAATACTTGATTAACATGAATTGTAACGACCCAAATTCAGTGTTAAGGCTTAAGGGCCTGGAGTAGTGTGCCTGGAGGGCATGATGGGATTTTGTGTGTGACTTTATTAAGTTTAATGCATCATTATGATTTATTGCACGTTATATGACTATTGGATTATTTGAGATGCATGACTATGTGAATCAGTATGCATGTAGAACTGATTGTCTTAAAATGAGCATGATTGTAACTTGGCCATGTTAGGGCATAACTGTGATAATTATACTATGTGAATTGTGCCATGTGAGTGTGATGTTTTACCAGGATGCACGCATCGGGACGGTCCTAGTGAGCCAGTTAGTCTAAAAGTCACAACGGGTTGTTGTACCCGGCTCGGGAGGAGCCCAGGGGTACTTCGGGAATCTTGTAAGTTGAGTTTAGAAAGAGTGATTAGTATTGGTAATTTGGTAACCATTTGTAACTGCTGTGAGTAACAAGTTTTAAGATAGGAAGTGGTAGAATTGAAATGAAAGTGTTAAGACTTAAGTACCCTTGAAGGTTTAGCTTAGAAGGATTAGTAAGGAGGGGTAATTTGGTCTTTTGGCAAGGCAAATAGACATTATGCAGCTGGGATTTAGGGGGGTACGGTTTGGGCATTTGGGTCACTTGTGGCTTTGATAAATTAGAAGAGAAGGAAAAGAAGAGGAGAGAAAGGCTAGGGCAAAGAAGAAGAAAGAAGAAGAGGTGTAGAAAAGGGCTGAAGTGGGAAGCTTAGAAGGAGATCAAGGGAACTTTTAGGGTGGATTCTACTCTTGAGGTAAGGATCTTATGCTTATTTAAGTTTGTTTTCTGTGTTGGTTGAGGAATTTAATGCTTGAGTTAAGATTTTCATGGGTTTTGATTTGGGTTGTTGAATTTGAAATCAAAGGAGTGGATCTTGTGTGTATTGATGTTTTGGATTTGATTCTAGTGTTTATGGGGTGTTAGATTGTTCATATGAGGTTTGGATTTGAGTTTTGGGGTTTAGGTTTTGGTTTGGGATGATTTGGGGAGGTTAAAGCTCGGGGAAAATTGCAGGAAAAACCCAGAATTCTGGGTCTGCGAAGGCGTGCCGCGGCAGGGTTTTTGTGTGCCGCGGCAAGAGAGCTTCTGTCTGATGGGTGCCGCGGCACAAGGATGTGGTGCCGCGGCACAAGGCAATTTTCAGGGTTGCTCTTTTTGGCAATTTTAGGTCTTAGCTCCGGGGGTTCGTGGGATGCCTCCGGGGTGTTGTTTTAAGGTTTTAGAGGTCCCGAGAGTGCGGGATTGGTCCCGGGAAGTGGTTTTGGGTTTGGTTAGTATTAAAAGTGTTTTATGTGTGTTGTGACTAGGATTTCGGAGAGGCTCGTGCTAAAGGACCGTGCTCGTGACCGTGGTACTTTGGAAAGCACGGGATACAGGTAAGAAAACCGTAACACCCGAGTTTAGGGCATGGCCCCACTGTGTGATTGTAGGGCGTGGCCCCGGATTGTATTACGTGCAAATACATAAACTTAAATGAACCATGATGTGTGTGAATGTTTATTTTGAATGTACTATATGTGCTATTATGATGAAACGAGCGGCAGAGGCCGGGTACGGCATAGGCCGGGGCGGCCGTGGGCCGAAAGTAACACAGCACATGGGATGCTTATATTCAGGGTGGGACCCAAGGGATACATGAGTTATCCTCGCGGTGAGAACCGAAACTCCAGGCTTTGGTAAGGCCTTGGGAGCGGCATGGCCGTACTTGTTTATTATGGTGGTTTTCCTATGTATCAGTGAATTATTGCCAGCTATTTACTTTGCATATGTTATGTGTTATTTGGGTTTTCTTGCTGGGCTTCGGCTCACGGGTGCTCCGTGTGGCAGGTAAAAGCAAGGAGTCAGTCAACCGGCCATGAGTATGGAGAGCGTGGGGGCGGCGCGTACATGTTCGGCCTGCCCGACTGCTTTGGTTGGGGGCATTTTGTATATGGCTGTATTTAACCATTCTTTTGATAGCTGATCAAGTGTAAATCTATTTTGAGTTGTAAATATTTTGTAAACCTTATTTTGGGATCCCAGATGTTTTATAATTAACGTTTTTAATGAAACTAAACATTTTCAAAGAGTACAGCCTTAAACTCTGGTTTATTCACACTTTTGGTTTTAGAAACCACTTGAGTCAATTAGATGCACAATTTCTGTTTTAAACTCACTTAGTAACGGCTCTAAGGTAGTAGGGCGTTACAACTTGGTATCAGAGCGAGCCAAGGTTTATTGGTTCTGGAGATCGACCGAACATGTACGCACGCTGCCATTGAAAAGCTCGACTCAGGGTAGTTTGGTATGATCGGTTGATATATTCATGAATATGTGTTTAATGCTTTGTGTGCCTGCCTAAATTATTATGAGCATGATCATTGAAATAACATATGCATGATGCCAGGGCAAGGCCCGTTGTATGCTGCATGATATTTGTATGGCACTTTGGTCGATTGATCTTGGTTGTTGTTGAGATTGAGAGGTGGAAATTGGACCTTGTTATCATGCCTAATGAGCGGTGTCATTGATTGCAGGCATTTAGTTGCAATGCCTCGCCAATCATCGAGACTCCGCGGCATTCAGGCCGAGGATGATAACCAGGGGCAGGACCCTCCACCTGCTCCTCAGAACTGGCAACAGATTTTAGCAGAGATGGAGGCTAGGTTGAAGAAAACAGAGGATGAGCTTAGTCAGTACAGGCAACCAGCTCCTCCACCGGCCACTGTGATACCACCACCGCCTAGTGTGGTACCGGCTCCGGTTCAACCTGTGACTGGGAACAGGTTGGAACCTCTATATGAAAGATTCAGAAAACAACAACCTCCTACCTTTGAGGGGGGAGCAGACCCACTGCAGGCTGAGCAGTGGATGAGTACAATGTCGGTAATCCTGGACTTCATGAGGGTTGAAGGAAGGGATAGGGTTGATTGTGCCAGTTATATGCTTAGACATGATGCACGAATATGGTGGGAGGTGGTGGGGCAGCGAAGGGATACTGCTATTATGACCTGGGAGGAATTCAAGAGCCTTTTCAACGAGAAATATTACAGCGTAGCCGTTCGAGCGGCGAAGGCGGATGAGTTTAACAGTCTGACTCAGGGCAGGTTATCTGTCACTGAGTACGCCTTGGTATTTGATAGATTGGCGAAGTTTGCGCCAGAGCTTGTGCCGACTGATATGGCCAGAAGGGACAGATTTGTACGGGGATTAGGTGCAATGATCGCCCGTGACGTGAGTATTACAATGGCTCCAGAGACTACCTATGCGCAAGTGGTAGACAAGGCCCTCACTGCTGAGAGGGCTGAGGATCAGATCTGGAAGGATAGCGCTGCTAGGCGTGATACCAGGAGGGTAATGCCTTCTTCTTCTGGGCCTAGTCGGGGCAGCGGCCCCAGTGAGCAGAAGAGGAGAGTACCAGACTCATTTACTCCCTATGGTTCCGACAGGAGGGTTCGCGGTTCCGTGGGTGGCCGCCAGGGCGGTAATGACAACTGGAGGAGTTATCCATGGTGTCCTCGATGCAGGCGACGGCATCAGGGCGAGTGCCGGTCCGCCTCTGGAGCGGGTACCGGCATCAGGGCATGTTTTGTTTGTGGAAGCACCAGCCACTTGAAGAAAGATTGCCCGCAGGCTAAGAAGGAGGAGCCTAGGCAGGGTGACAGCCTCGCGCCTGCTAGGGTCTTCACCTTGACTCAGACTGAGGCAGAGGCCAGCCCATCAGTGGTCACAGGTCAGATTTTTAGCGCTGGATCCTTGTTTACTGCATTGATTGATTCTGGTGCTACGCACTCATTTGTTTCTGCTAGAGTGATTGATCAGCTGTGTAGACCTAGTATTTTGTATGCTAGGGGTTTTCAGACTGTATTGCCTACAGGAGAGCTGGTAGTCTCTAGGAGGTGGGTTAGAGCCTTACCAGTAGTGGTAGATGGTAGAGAATTGTTTGTTGACCTGATTGAACTAGATATGGACGATTTTGACATAATACTAGGGATGGATTGGTTGACGCGATATGGAGCAACAATTGATTGTAGGCGACGAATGGTGACCTTTGAACCGGAGGGCGAGGCACCCTTTGTGTTCGTGGGATCGGTGGATGGACCGCGGGTACCTGTGATCTCGGTACTAAAGGCTAGAGACCTGATGCAAGAGGGTTGCATAGGATTCCTAGCAAGTATAGTGGATTCCTCTAAGGTGGCGGCAGTGGGACCGAATGAAACCAGAGTCGTCTGCGAGTTTCCAGACTTGTTTCCAGCAGATCTGCCGGGGTTGCCGCCACAGCGGGAGATCGAGTTCGTCATTGAGTTGGCTCCGGGAGCAGAGCCAGTATCCAAAGCACCTTACAGAATGGCTCCAGCAGAATTAAAGGAATTGAAGATTCAACTGCAGGAACTACTTGATTTGGGGTTTGTCAGACCGAGTTTCTCGCCGTGGGGTGCTCCAGTTTTATTTGTTAAGAAAAAGGATGGATCGCTCAGGATGTGCATCGATTACAGGGAGTTGAATAAGCTGACCATCAAGAACAAATATCCATTGCCTAGGATCGACGATTTATTTGATCAGCTTCAAGGGAGTATAGTGTTTTCGAAGATTGATCTCCGATCAGGCTACTATCAATTGAGGATCAGAGATGAGGACATACCAAAGACTGCATTTCGGACTCGGTATGGGCATTATGAATTTCTGGTTATGTCCTTTGGATTAACCAATGCCCCGGCGGCATTTATGGATTTGATGAACAGAATTTTTAAGGATTACTTGGATAAGTTTGTGATTGTGTTTATTGATGATATCCTAGTATACTCCCAGACAGAGACAGAGCATGAGCATCATCTGCGTCTAGTGTTGCAGCGGTTAAGAGGGCATAAGCTGTATGCCAAGTTTAGTAAGTGCGAGTTCTGGTTATCGCAAGTTTCATTTTTGGGCCATATTATCAGTAAGGATGGGTTACTGGTCGACCCAAGTAAGACGGAAGCAGTGAGGGTTTGGCCTAGACCCAGCAATGTTCCTGAAGTTAGAAGTTTCCTTGGACTAGCAGGTTACTACCGGCGGTTTGTAGAGGGGTTCTCCAGAATTGCTACTCCGTTGACAGAATTGACAAGGAAGAAGACCAAGTTTGTGTGGACAGATCGATGCGAGAATAGCTTCAAAGAGCTGAAGCGGCGGTTGATTACTGCACCAGTGCTGAGCCTGCCAACAGATAATGAGAAGTTTGTGGTCTACTGTGACGCTTCCAGACAGGGTCTGGGATGCGTGTTGATGCAGGCTGGGAAAGTGATAGCGTACGCATCAAGGCAATTAAAGGAGTACGAGCATAGGTATCCCACGCATGACCTGGAATTAGCTGCAGTGGTATTCGCACTTAAGATTTGGAGACACTATCTGTATGGAGAGAGGTGCGAGATATACACTGATCACAAGAGTCTAAAGTATTTCTTTACCCAGAAGGACTTGAACATGCGCCAGAGACGGTGGCTTGAGCTGGTAAAGGATTACGATTGTGATATCCTATACCATCCTGGGAAGGCTAATGTGGTGGCTGACGCATTGAGCCGAAGGGGCCCAGGACAGTTGTATAGTTCGAGGCAGATATCTGACAGACTAGCAGGAGAGATGACCAGAGCAGGTATAGAGCTAGTGGTTGGGAGGTTAGCCAACATTACTCTTCAGTCAACACTCCTCGAGAGGATTAAGGAAGCACAGGGAAAGGACCCCCAGTTAGTTGAGCGTAGAGAGAACGTCCTATCGGGAGCAGCTAAGGACTTCTCTATTTCTGAGATGGGTTTGTTGAAGTACAAAGGACGGATTTGTGTTCCGATTGATCCAGACATTCGGCGAGAGATTTTGGACGAGTCTCATACCACTCCCTACTCTTTGCACCCAGGTTCTACGAAGATGTACCATGACCTGAAGGTTTTGTATTGGTGGTCAGGCATGAAGAGGGACGTGGTGGACTATGTGGCTAGATGCCTAACCTGTCAGCAGATTAAGGCGGAACACCAGAGGCCAGCAGGATTATTACAGCCTCTTGGGATTCCCGAGTGGAAATGGGAAGATATTGCCATGGACTTTGTGGTAGGATTGCCAAAGACCGTGGGTCAGCATGACTCGGTATGGGTGATTGTGGACAGGTATACCAAGTCCGCCCACTTCTTACCTGTGAAGACGACTTATACTGTGGAGCAGTATGCAGAGCTTTATGTTAAGGAGATCGTTCGACTTCATGGGGCTCCGAGGTCAATAGTATCCGACAGAGACCCCACTTTCACTTCCAAGTTTTGGAAGAGCCTGCAGAAGGCAATGGGCACGCAGCTTCGGTTTAGTACCGCTTATCATCCTCAGACGGATGGACAGTCTGAGAGGACAATTCAAATACTGGAGGACATGTTACGAGCTTGTGTCTTGGATTTTGAGGGATCTTGGAGTAAGTATCTCCCTCTGATTGAGTTTTCGTACAATAACAGTTATCAGGCGACTATCGGAGTGGCTCCGTATGAGATGTTGTATGGTAGAAAATGCAGATCACCGATTCACTGGGATGAGACAGGTGAGAGAAGGTATTTAGGTCCTGAGATGGTTCAGAGGACCAATGAGGCACTTGAGAAAATTAGAGCTCGTATGCTCGCCTCCCAGAGTCGCCAGAAGAGTTATTCAGATCAGAAACGCAGGAGCGTAGAATTTCAGGTTGGTGATCATGTATTCCTCAGGGTTTCACCCCTGAGAGGAGTAAAACGATTTGGCGTTCGGGGCAAGCTGAGTCCCAGGTTTGTTGGCCCATTTGAGGTTCTAGAACGAGTTGGGGAGGTGGCTTATAGGTTAGCAATGCCTCCAGCTTTATCAGGAGTTCATGACGTGTTTCATGTGTCCATGCTCCGGAAGTATGTTTCGGACTCTACTCATGTGTTGAGCTATGAGAACTTGGAGTTGGATCGGGACTTATCATACGAAGAAAAGCCTATTCAGATCCTTGATAGGAAGGACAAGGTCTTGAGGAGCAAGACCATCCCCTTGGTTAAAGTATTGTGGAGAAACAGCAAGGTCGAAGAGGCGACATGGGAACTGGAATCAGATATGCGGGAGCGGCATCCCGAGTTGTTCAGGTAAATTTCGAGGACGAAATTCTCATGAGGAGGGGATAGTTGTAACGACCCAAATTCAGTGTTAAGGCTTAAGGGCCTGGAGTAGTGTGCCTGGAGGGCATGATGGGATTTTGTGTGTGACTTTATTAAGTTTAATGCATCATTATGATTTATTGCACGTTATATGACTATTGGATTATTTGAGATGCATGACTATGTGAATCAGTATGCATGTAGAACTGATTGTCTTAAAATGAGCATGATTGTAACTTGGCCATGTTAGGGCATAACTGTGATAATTATACTATGTGAATTGTGCCATGTGAGTGTGATGTTTTACCAGGATGCACGCATCGGGACGGTCCTAGTGAGCCAGTTAGTCTAAAAGTCACAACGGGTTGTTGTACCCGGCTCGGGAGGAGCCCAGGGGTACTTCGGGAATCTTGTAAGTTGAGTTTAGAAAGAGTGATTAGTATTGGTAATTTGGTAACCATTTGTAACTGCTGTGAGTAACAAGTTTTAAGATAGGAAGTGGTAGAATTGAAATGAAAGTGTTAAGACTTAAGTACCCTTGAAGGTTTAGCTTAGAAGGATTAGTAAGGAGGGGTAATTTGGTCTTTTGGCAAGGCAAATAGACATTATGCAGCTGGGATTTAGGGGGGTACGGTTTGGGCATTTGGGTCACTTGTGGCTTTGATAAATTAGAAGAGAAGGAAAAGAAGAGGAGAGAAAGGCTAGGGCAAAGAAGAAGAAAGAAGAAGAGGTGTAGAAAAGGGCTGAAGTGGGAAGCTTAGAAGGAGATCAAGGGAACTTTTAGGGTGGATTCTACTCTTGAGGTAAGGATCTTATGCTTATTTAAGTTTGTTTTCTGTGTTGGTTGAGGAATTTAATGCTTGAGTTAAGATTTTCATGGGTTTTGATTTGGGTTGTTGAATTTGAAATCAAAGGAGTGGATCTTGTGTGTATTGATGTTTTGGATTTGATTCTAGTGTTTATGGGGTGTTAGATTGTTCATATGAGGTTTGGATTTGAGTTTTGGGGTTTAGGTTTTGGTTTGGGATGATTTGGGGAGGTTAAAGCTCGGGGAAAATTGCAGGAAAAACCCAGAATTCTGGGTCTGCGAAGGCGTGCCGCGGCAGGGTTTTTGTGTGCCGCGGCAAGAGAGCTTCTGTCTGATGGGTGCCGCGGCACAAGGATGTGGTGCCGCGGCACAAGGCAATTTTCAGGGTTGCTCTTTTTGGCAATTTTAGGTCTTAGCTCCGGGGGTTCGTGGGATGCCTCCGGGGTGTTGTTTTAAGGTTTTAGAGGTCCCGAGAGTGCGGGATTGGTCCCGGGAAGTGGTTTTGGGTTTGGTTAGTATTAAAAGTGTTTTATGTGTGTTGTGACTAGGATTTCGGAGAGGCTCGTGCTAAAGGACCGTGCTCGTGACCGTGGTACTTTGGAAAGCACGGGATACAGGTAAGAAAACCGTAACACCCGAGTTTAGGGCATGGCCCCACTGTGTGATTGTAGGGCGTGGCCCCGGATTGTATTACGTGCAAATACATAAACTTAAATGAACCATGATGTGTGTGAATGTTTATTTTGAATGTACTATATGTGTTATTATGATGAAACGAGCGGCAGAGGCCGGGTACGGCATAGGCCGGGGCGGCCGTGGGCCGAAAGTAACACAGCACATGGGATGCTTATATTCAGGGTGGGACCCAAGGGATACATGAGTTATCCTCGCGGTGAGAACCGAAACTCCAGGCTTTGGTAAGGCCTTGGGAGCGGCATGGCCGTACTTGTTTATTATGGTGGTTTTCCTATGTATCAGTGAATTATTGCCAGCTATTTACTTTGCATATGTTATGTGTTATTTGGGTTTTCTTGCTGGGCTTCGGCTCACGGGTGCTCCGTGTGGCAGGTAAAAGCAAGGAGTCAGTCAACCGGCCATGAGTATGGAGAGCGTGGGGGCGGCGCGTACATGTTCGGCCTGCCCGACTGCTTTGGTTGGGGGCATTTTGTATATGGCTGTATTTAACCATTCTTTTGATAGCTGATCAAGTGTAAATCTATTTTGAGTTGTAAATATTTTGTAAACCTTATTTTGGGATCCCAGATGTTTTATAATTAACGTTTTTAATGAAACTAAACATTTTCAAAGAGTACAGCCTTAAACTCTGGTTTATTCACACTTTTGGTTTTAGAAACCACTTGAGTCAATTAGATGCACAATTTCTGTTTTAAACTCACTTAGTAACGGCTCTAAGGTAGTAGGGCGTTACATGAATGCTTAAACTGTTGAGTACATGCTTATGCGGTATGAGTTATCTGATTGTCTGTTGAATGATTATTGTGTTTTCTTATTGGGCCTTGGCTCACGGGTGCTACATGGTGCATGTAAAGGCAAAGGCAAGTTGGACCAATCCTGAGATGGAGAGCTGCGGGGCTGAATGTACATATTCAACTGATCGGCCGCCACGACCAAGGAGTGGAACAGGACAATAAATGCTTAACTGTCTGTTTTGCCTTAGAGTGGCTAAGCACTATATTTAAATCTTGAATCTTTTGTAAACAGTCTTTAAATTATTACTTTTGGGATCCCATGTAAAAAGAAAATGTTTATTTATAAGAAATGCAGCTTTTGAGACCAAAATCTTTTAACCCTAGTTCAGCTATAGTTTCAGTAACACGTTTTGAACTAAATGACTTGATTAGCAAGTCTTGCACCTTTATAAACACACAGTGTAACGGTCTTGGCTATCCAGGGCGTTACAACTTGGTGCACTACACGTGAATAAATCTTGGTCTCTGTACTTTGATGCTCTCACAAACCAACTGCATGTGTCATCTGCGCAAGTAACCACTTACTTTCTCGGTTCTGATCCTTTTATTTTGAACTGGAAGTTATGCAGCATGGCATAGTAGCTAAGAGTTTATTTGATTATGCTCTTGTCCTTCTAAATTTGTCCTTGCTCTATTGTGTTGACTCTGTAATCAGATATTACTATTTGGATTTCCTCCAACTTCTTTTTTCTTTTTGTATTGTCTTCAATTATGAAATCAGCTACTTCTTCAAAAAGATGAGGTATGTATGGCACATTGGTGCCCTCATTTGTTGTGATTGACATTCATTCTTAAAGTAACATTTGTTCATTGATGGAAGCTTGGTTGGCTTGCATTAATAATGTCCCCACCTCCATTTCTTCTGTTGTAGCTAGCTGATTTGCTAGTAGAAGAAGGTTATCTTTATTGCATGATTCTTGAACTATAGCGACACACAATGGTAACTCTGTTATGATTGCAGTAGCTTTTTTCTTTATTTCTATGTAGAACAACATTGAGTTTTTGGTTTCCAACTTCATTGGTGGTGTTTCTTTGGCTAATTGATAAAAAACTTCAATAGTTTCCCTTGTTTCCTTTATCTCATTTTTTGATCAAATTCACTAAGTTGTTAAGAGAACAATTTGGTGGAATTAATATTCTAGTCATTATGTACCCTTGGTGCTCATTGTTTTCATTACACTTGCCTCCAAAATGAGCCAAAGAAGTAGTATTGTCCATACCTGCAAATTTTGACAATATTTTAAGGAATTAGTAGGTTGTAATTGGGTAAGGTAACTGGTTACCTTGATGTGTATTCACATATACTACTGAAATGATTTCTTGAATATATTGACTGTTTCACAAGGTAATTGGTTACCCTGTAGTAGTTAAACTTCACACCAATATCAAATGATTTTTATTGAAAAGACAAATTAGAAATTCTAAAATTTTCACAGTTCTTGTTTTTTGTCTATTTTTGGTCAATTAATGTATATCTGTAGGTTTAAATAAAAATTTTCAATTTTTGAGTTCATATATTGTTAGTGTTTTCAGAAAGCACATCATGATCATTATCATTATCATTATAATCAAGATAATAGTTCAAGAATAATTTCAAATTTATATACAAACAAAATATCTTTATGTAGAAGATTTAGGAAATTAATAGTTTTGAAATAGAGGAAAATGACAATAGAATAGAATTGACAGAGGACATGATTTGCAAACCTTGTTTCTTGATTGGATGTTGGAGATGCAGGTCACCGGAGATGGAAAATAATTCAATAGAATCGGAAGATTGCTGGAATTGATTTGATTTGTGGAGAAGAGGATCATGAGTTTTATTGGCACAGTGATCAGATTTTCATTAAGTCTTTTTCCGGAGGGGAGGTCTAATCATTGTTGTTCTTGATTGGGTGTTGAGGATGTCTCCAGAGAAGCTTTCATTTCCATTCAATTTACACAACATATCATTCAACATATTTTCATTAGCTAATCACTGTCAATTTGATTCAACTACACTCTAAACACCTTAAACAAAACACAACAAACACAAACAAACAACCTAATATATACAAAACAATAAATCCATTCCCCCAAACTTAACCTAACATTGTCCCAAATATTTAAATAAAAGCTAAGGAAAAGAAATTTACCTGAAAAGCTCAGATTGCTTATGACGAAGTACCCTAGCCATCGTCTTCCTCAGGTGGAGAATAGCCAAAATGTGGTGGCTGATATGGATTGAATGATGGTGATTTATGAGCTAGGCCCGAAGTAGAAACACAACCCGTCTTTTTTTTTTCTTTCAAAAACTGGCAAACTTCTCTGGAACTCCTCGTGTCGCGACTCTTCATGCAAGCGTCTCAGCTCAAATTTTTTTGGGTTAGTTCAGGTCTTCTCTATTTCCCTCAGTGTCGCAGCTCCTATTGGTGGTACTACAACTCAATCCTCTTTTTTTCTTTCTATTTTTTTCACGGCTGAACAATACAAGTCTAAAACTAGATGACAAAAATTAAAATTGATCCTAAGAAAATATATACTCAAAAGGTTCATAATCCAAAACTTAAATAAAACTAAAATAGAATGCAAATAAAAGATTGGTATGCCTCCCAATGATGTCGTTGTTAACGTCATTTAGCCAGATGCTGACCTCCTTATTATATTCAACTTAGATCTAGTCCACCCCTTAAGTCTTTGAGAGCCAAAGTGTCATGTGTGGACGCTCGTTTCTTGATATTGCAAATTTTTCGAGCTTTCCACCGCTCATGTAACAATCGAGCTTTCCTACTAAAGATCTTTTTCACACGATGATGAACTGTTTTCATACCACCTTTTTCCATGGACCTTTTCTTAGGGACTTCCAACTTGTCACCCCCTCTTTTCACCACATAAAATCTACAATAAGTTGGAATTTCCATTCTTGCAAAAGCATTAATTGTTACCTCCTCTTTTTGAACTCGTAGCTTCAACTACCCCTTTTGTACATTGATTAATGCCCTACCGATCGCTAAAAATGGCCTTCCAAGAATAATTGGGATGTTCGCATCTTTCTCCATATCCAGAATAATGAAATCTCTAGGGAATATGAATTTGTCCATCTTTACTAGAATATCCTCAATAACTCCAGGAGGATATTTGATTGAGTGATTTCCCATTTGAAGTGTCACAGTAGTTGGTCTCACTTCCCCTAATTTCAGTTTTCGATAGATAGATAGAGGCCTCAGATTCACACTTGCCCCTAAATCATAGAGTGCTTTATCAAAAACCACATTTCTTATAGTACAAGGAATGGTGAAACTACCCAGATATTTAAGCTTGGGGAGTAGTTTCTTTTGGAGTATTGCGTTGCACTCCTCAGTAAGTGCTACTGTCTCATAGTCCTCCAATTTCATTTTCTTTGATAAATTTCCTTCATAAACTTACATAACTCGACATTTGTTCAAGTGCCTTAACAAAAGGGAATGTTGATGTGAAGCATTAAAAAAACATCTAACAACTCAGAAAACTGCTTGTCAAGCGTCTTCTTTTGCAGCCTTTGAGGATATGAGATCTTGATGTGGTGCTCAAAACTCACCAGTGACTGCTTCTTCTTAAGGTCATCACTAACCTCTTCTTCCACCTTATCATTCTTCTCATCAACTACTTTTTGGTGACATAATAGACTTCTTAACTGGCTCTTCTAATTCTTGACCATTCCTCAAGGATATTGCATTGCTTTTCTCCTTTGGGTTAAACATAGTATTGCTAGGAAAAGTCCCTTGTGGGCGGTTATTCAATATATTTTCCAATTGACCAACTTGACCCTCTAGATTTCTAATGGATGCTCAAGTTTCTTTCATGAACTGAGTTTGAGTGTTGGTCAAGGTCAACAATGCATCTTGTATTTCCTTAGTCTTCTCTTGAGAAACCAGTGGTTGTGACATTGCTTAGGGTGGAGCTTGAGACATGGGCTGCTAAAATTTTTGTTGAAGGCCCTGATTATTTCTCCATGAAAATTTTGGGTGATTCCTCCACCCTAGGTTGTAAGTGTTGGAGAAAAGGTTGCTGGTTTGCTTAATAAAATTTTCCAGCATATTCACTTGCTCCATAGGAATAGAATTATTCACCTCTACTTCCATACACTACTCAAATTGGTGAGGACCACCATAATTATTGCATACAACTTGGACTTGCTTGGCTTGAGTTGTAATAGAGGTCTGTTGCAACTCCTTGGTGAGCAAAACCACTTGGGTAATGAGAGCAGTAATAACATCCAACTCATGTATTCAAACTAACTTTTTATTCCTTTCTCGTTAACTAGGCCACTGATAGTTATTCATAAGCCTCATGTGCACTTTTGCTCATGAAAGCACCCTCTGCTGCAACATCAATAATGGTGCGAGTAGTACCACACAAACCATTATAAAAATTGTGGACTAACATCCACTTCTCTATAACATGATGAGGGTACTTCCTTAATAGTTCCTTGAATCTCTCCCATGCATTATACAATGATTTCCCATATATATGACAAAAATTATTAATTTCTCCCCTTAACTTGGTTGCCTTTGCTGGAGGGAAAAAATTGGAAAGGAACTTTTGAGCGAGCTCCTCCCATGTATGGAGTTGGCTTGTAGAGAGTTCAACCAACTTTTAGCTCTATCCTATAGTGAAAACGAGAAAAATCTTAGTCTTATAGCGTTGTCGCTCACCCCATTCATCTTAAACGTTGCACACAACTTTAAAATTGGCTATGTGAAACTTTGGGTCTTCCGTAGGTAAACCGCTAAATTGAACAGTGGATTATACCGTTTGTAGAATTGTTGGTTTGATTTCAAAACTATTAGCAGCATCTATGGGGTTTCTGATGCATGAATGCACTCTCGTAACAGTGGGAAGTACATAATCCCTCAAACTTCATGCCCTTTGGCATTGTTGGCGGCATTATTTATTGCATTCCCTTGGTTTGCAACCATCCTTGCCTCACACTTCTTATTCCTTTGGTTTTGCCTACAAGTCCTCTCAATTTCATGATTCACTGGTAATACCTTAGCTGCTTTTCAACGTCGCATAAACCAATTCTAGCTGAACTAAGTGGATCAAGAATTCAACCACGTTAGAAAATTAATAAAGAACAACCAAATTAGAATAAAAATTAATTATTTTGTTATTAATTAAACAATCGCGACAATGGTGCCAAAAAAACTTGTTGCAAAAATTCGATGTACAAGTATACAAAATCGTAGACAAGTAATAATAGAGTTAAGTAGAGTATCGTCCCACATAGATTACTTATTAACTACCAATAATTAATTTCCTAATTCTATTTGGCTAATAAATCTTTAATTAAAGAATAACAAGAACAAATGCAAAAATTGAAAAAATTATAGCTTCCCGAAACTTCTGATAGAATTAAGTGCTTTGATTAGCGTGCTGAGAAGGAACGTGGGGAAATTATGTGTGGATTTATTGAATTATGTGATTTATATGATTATATGATTGAGTATGAATGATTTTGTGTATTAAATATGTTTAAAGACTCACTTTTGTTAAAAAAGGGGGTATTTTCGTAATTTTGACATGTTGATGATATATTTGTAATATTGTGTGCTATGTGCTTGAGACCACATTATTATGTGGATATATTTGTGATATTCGGTTTGAGTTGGTCCTTTCGGGAAATTTTAGCAGAAAAGTCACAACTGGAATTAATGCCCGGCTCGGGTCGAGCCTGAGGTATTTTGGGAATTTTGTATATATTGGGATTATTGGTGAATGAAATTAATTGGTGGAATAGTGGTGTTTTATGGTTTAGTTGGATTGTAGATTAGTGGATGATTTAATCATAGTGGTGAAATGACCAAATCGCCCTTGGAATTAGTTAAGTGGAAAACAAATGGGAGGGGTATTAAGGTCTTTTGGGGGTAAATCTAGTGAGGTGATAACCATTAGCTTGAGATGTTTTTCCCTTCCTTTGGTTGTCCTCAAACATTCACCAAAGTAACTAGTGACCAATGCCAAGAGCAAACTTTTGGATTTCAAGATCTTTAAGGATAGTTGAAGCTACAATTGGGATTAGTAGCTGCCAAAGTCTTCACCAAGTTTAGGATTTCGAATTCAGAGAGAGGATTTCTGCAAGGCTCGGAAAAAGGATCGCACTCGGGGTCGTTCCGTTTTCTACACAGGACTCGAGGTAAGGGCAAGGGAAAATTGGACCAGCCATGAGTTGGATGGCTCTAGGGCGGTGTGTGCATACTCAGCCTGCTCGGCTACCACGGTCGAGATATATTTTGAGGGACTTAGGGTGTAAGTCCAATTTTGCCGCTTAGGTCGGCTATTTTTTGTAACCTTGATTATAATTTTATTTTGTTTAAGACTTTTTGGGATCCTTGTATATGTTTAAACTTTTTAATGAAAAGTATAATTCTTTTGACCAAAATTTTTAGTACCAAAACCATTGTTTAATCTTAATTACACTTTTGAGTTCAAATGACTCGCTTAATGAGTTAAGCACCATTTTAAACACACAGTGTAATGGTCCTGGATTAGAGGGTGTTACAACTTAGTATCAGAGCTGCCAAGGCTTTATGGTTCCTGAAGACAGGCTGAATATGTGCGCTCGCTAATAAGGACAAACTCAACTCACGGTTCGGTAACTAATGTGTTGAATACATGTTTAACTATTTAAGTGAACTATATGCTCTATCTGCATACTAAAATATGAAGCATGAAATATACTGATAGGACCTGGCCCTTGACTACAAGAAGAATATGGAGGAATTGCTTATTAGCATTGTTGTTAACTGTGAGTGTGATAGAAATGCTTATTAGAATTTTTGCTGCATGTGTATGATTTTTCTTGTTCGGTTTGGACCGTGGAACAGTTTTTGGATATGTTATCATTGCCTGATTAGTCGAGTCATTGATTGCAAACATACTTGGAAGCTATGCATCCAAGGCGATCAAATAGACTCCATGGCGAGTATATTAAGGCTAGAGATGATAATCATGGCCAGAACCCTCCACCTTCCCCTCAGGATTGGCAATAGGTGCTTGTTGATATGCAAGCAAGACTTTAGAGGCAAGAAGAAGAGATCAGGCAGCTGAGACAATAGGTTCTACCAGGGAACGCTGCCCTGCCCACACCACCTGTAGAGGTACCAGTTTTGGGACAACAAGAGGATGAAAACAGGTGGGAATCGTTATACGAGAGGGTTAGGATGAAATACCCTACTACCTTTGAGGGAGGGCCAGATCCACTGAGGGCAGAGAAGTGGATGAGTATGATTACCTCCATCCTCGACTTTATGAGGGTGGCAGGTAATGATAGGGTGGCCTATGCCACTTATATGCTGCAGGAGGACCCCCGTATTTGGTGGGAGGTTGTATCCCACACTTAAAATGTGGCTTTGATGAGTTGGGAACAATTTTGAGAGTTTTTTTTAATGAAAAGTAATACAATGATGCAGTCCGAACTGCGAAGATGGATGAGTTCACCAGTTTGATTCAGGGCAACATGATTGTGTCTGAATATGCCCTGAAATTTGATAGGTTGGCCAAGTTTGCATCTGACTTGGTACCAATTGGTGCGTCCAGAAGAGAGCGGTTTGTGTAATGATCCGACTATTTCTAAGACATCGGACCATTAAAAACTACTAAGACATAACTACTAATTTTGAGTACATACATAAGAAATAATGTAACTTTATTTATAACCCAAAATATTTAACAAAATAAGGTAAAAATATAAAATGTGATATGGTATGGGATCCCATTGTTATAAAACATAAAACACAAACTTTAATTGTTTAAATACTAAAATGCGGAATTACAAAAAAAAAAAACATAATTCAAAAGACTAAAAAGAATAACGTCATCCTCGATCGTCACGCAATCCCTTCAATCCATTCATCCTCAACACACATGCCAAGGTGCCACAAATCCTTCCCGCCTGCCATATTCATTTTCCTGCATCATGCTAAAATAAAGGAATGAGCCTAATGCCCAGAAAGGAAAATCTACTAACACATAAATCATAAATCATAAGCATAAAACTATATCTTAAACATATAGTATATAACATATGACTATAAAAATGTATATCATATAGGACTACAATATTAATGGCCATTAACTCATTTACATGGCTTGTGATAAGACCATCTAGGTCCTCTGTCTACTAATTGAGGCAGGTTAGATCACACTATAGTATATGATAACCCATCTAGGTCCTCTGTCTACTAATCGAGGTAGGTTAGATCACACTATAGTATATGATAACCCATCTAGGTCCTTTGTCTACTAATCGAGGTAGGGTAAATCATAACTCTAAACCATGAAAATGATAAAATTCTTGGGGCTTGCTATCTAAGCAAGTCATATGCCCAAGCGACTAAAACATATTTATACATATACATATAATAAGATAAAACATATCATAACATAAAAATATAAACACATATAGTCTAACCTATTTTCCTTACCAAAAACCGGGATATGGAGACAAGAATGGGATTTGGAACACTCCTAAAACCAACAGTAAAACCATGAGTTTCTAAAGAAAAGGGATAAAATAGAGAACTAAACCATCAAAGAAGAAACTTACCGAAAAGAACCTTAAGTTTCAAGAAACTTAAGCACCTAACCAAGAATCATAAATAAGAGTTAGGATCTAAAAGAAAATAAAAGAAAACTAAAGAACTATGAAAAACTGAACTTAAGGATAAGAATATCTTGGATGATCTTATGACTTGTTCTATACCTCAATGCCGAAATACCTCTATATCTTACTTCCCAAGTGTTTAGAAAAACTTAGAATGATACAGCTTTCATCCCAAAAGCCCAAGTGTTTCTCTCAATAGTAACCTTAGCAACTTGGAGGCTCTGAATAATGCTTTAATGAATGAAGGAAATGGCTGAGTACTAGGTCCTATTTATAGAGTTCAAGGAGTGAAACTAACCCTTTTTAATTTGAATAATTAAATGAATATAAAATGAAAAATATTTGAATTTTCGCTCAACAGATGCCCAGAACTTGGTCAAAATCGTTCAAGGGCAGGTCCAAGTGGTTTAGGCTGTTTTTCAATTTAAAATCCCAAACTTTAAAAAATAATGCACCAAGGGCGATATATCGCCTACATTGGGCGATATATCACCTAGACCATTTTCCCGATCCTCGTTCGTTTGTTCGTGCGAAGTCGACGTATTTTCCGTAGGCGATATATCGACCCCTATAGCTGCGATATATCGGCATACGTGGATATATCAAACACGTATTTGCACTTTTTTAACATATATTGAATTGACTAAACAACTTTCACTGAGTCAAAACGTGATCCTAACAGTTGTTGGAAGGTTCTAGAGCTTCTATATCTTTCTCTTATTTAAACTATTCATCAAAAATACTTAAATCCTTAATAAACATGATTATAACAAGTGTCACATTCTTGATGATTCTATCTAAACCTTAGGTTATAATAAATAATATTTCTAAAACTAGCAGTATTAATCAAACCTTATGTTATAATTAATATTTCTAAACTATAGGCTAACTTATAAAATCCATAACTGTTACTATGAGTATTGACGGTGAAATCTCGTCAACGAAATTAGGTCGGAAAACTCAAAGGTAAATGCGGCGATGTTTAGATAAGAACTTAGAATTAACTTATGAAAGGATAAACACAGATGAACAATGGAGTGAAAAATGTATATTGCTTAATAGCCTCTGCATACAATGAATTTTCCAACCCCCTTCTCTGTGGAAGTGGGGTTCATTTTATAGTAGGCTCTAATGGCCCTGGGTACATGGTGGTCCAGGGGACCAGATGGTACACGAGTACACTAACAGGAGAGTGGTTCCAGGGGTAGTGGTGTCGGCTCTGGTACAAGGTCAGAGAACATGGGAGCACCTCACCTTCTGTACCTGGTCATGCCTCCACTACCTGCCTGGTACGGGTGTCAGAGGAGTGGCTGGTGAGGACAACAGATGGTACTTTGTTCGTACCTCCACCACTTATCTTACGTGGGTACTATGTCCGTACTCTAACTCCTTTCAGTTAGTCAGTGGGCTCCGTACCTCATGAGATCAATGCCATGTGACCCTCATTTGAAAGGCATAGATGCGAGGCGGTAATGACCCATGAACTGGCCGTGCCTTGCAAGGCTCCTAGTGGCGAGGGGCCTAGTTATACTTGTCTCCTTGCGGCATGGATCCAGACTAGTGACGTGATGGTGCAACAGCCTCCCGAGAAGATGGTGGCCCACGGGCCTCGCGGGGGCGCGCACGCATGATGGCCTCGCTGGGGGCGCGTGCATGAGGGCCTTGCTGGGGGTGCGCGCTTGATGGCCTCGCTGGGGGCGCGCGACTGATGGCCTCGCTGGGGGTGCGCGCATGAGGGCCTCGCTGGGGGCGCATGCCTGATGGCCACGCTAGGGGGCACGCGCGCAGGAGGGCCTCGTTGGTGGCGCGCGCGCATGAGGGCCTCGCTGGGGGCGCGTGCCTGATGGCCTCGCTAGGGGGCACGCGCGCAGGAGGGCCTCGCTGGGGGCGCGCGCGCATGAGGGCCTCGTTGGGGGCGTGTGCCTGATGGCCTTGCTAGGGGGTGCGTGCCTAATGGCTCGAGGACCTAATGAGAGTGTAGGCATATGGGGGTCTAAGTGCGTTCTTTGGGTCTTTTATAAATGTGGAATATTGAGCATCCACAGGTGTATGTCCCGGGTGTCTTTGGCAGCGTTTACGCGTATGAGTGCATCTTGACCCATGAGCATGTCAGCCTTGCGCGGGCACGTCGGACCTCACTATGTGAGGGCCTTGTGCACCTATCCTCTTGCAGTATTCATTGTGGCCCCTTAGCTTAGCAGGGCCAAACCTTGTGGCTCATAATGTGTTGTTTCTCATGAGATGATCTCCTATATTCAACAAGGCCTACAAGCTCGAGCCCAATAGCATGAATAAGTGACCTTTATCCCTATGTTCCAACCAGGGACTAAAGAGTTTTTATTTGGTGGATTTTTGGCATCCACACTTGCCCCCCAGTCTATAGGGAGGCCTTTAGGCATTCTTGTAGACTCTTCTCTTCCTTTTTATTATCCCTCTTTTTTCTCTTTTTTTTTTGTTTTTTTTTGTTTTTGGTATTCATCATGCTCGAGGTCCTTTGGAACCCCCGCGAAAGGGGGTTCGATAGGTCTCTCTTTGGTGCACCTTGGTTGCACCTATAAGGATATATTGACCCCTTGGGTTCTAGTTATCCTCTTATATATTTTCGCGCGCGCTTATTATTTGTTGCGAGAAGCGTCCTTCTCGTCATTAGGCATAGTACTATTTTTGCAAGCGTCTTCTTTGAGACCCTTTTTGGAAGCGTCTACTTTGAGACCCTTTTTGCTAGCGTCTACTTTGGAGACCCTTTTTGCGGGCGTCTACTTATGAGACCCTTTTTGCAAGGGTCTACTTTGGAGACCCTTTTTGCAAGCGTCTACTTATGAGACCCTTTTTGCAGGCGTCTACTTTGGAGACCCTTTTTTTGCAAGTGTCTACTTTGGAGACCCTTTTTGGAGGCGTCTGCTTTTGAGGTGATCTCCCCTCGGGTGGGGACCTTCATGGCTAGATGGTCTTCATTCGATCTTAAACTTGGTCAGCGACCCCTCTAGCACGATGCCCCCCATCTATATGGAATCCCCAGACATATTGGTAGTATGGCCACTGGAGGAAGGTTCGCTTTCTTCGACATGGAAGTTCTTATGGCCCTCTTCCACACGTATGTACTTCTGTGCTCTCTCAAAGAAGTCGTCCAAATTCGAAACTTCTCTTTTGAGCATGTTACTCCATAACTTGCTTCCTGGAAGAACTCCGGCTGTAATAGCCATCTTGAGCTCCGCTTTGGTTAAATCTCCTACCTTTGTTGCTTCTATACCGAACCTTTAGATGTAGTCCTTCAAACTTTCATTCTCGTCTTGTTTGATGTTAGCGAGGCTGGTAGTTGGCATGACGTAGTCACACGCTGCATGGTGTTGCTGAAGAAATTCATCAGAGAATTGTTGCCATGACTTGATCGTTCCTGGCTTCAACCTCCTGAACCACTTGTATGCCACTCCTTTAAGCGTAACGACGAAGCAATGACATTTTTCTCTGCTGTTGACCCCTCTTAACCTCATCAAGTTATTGAAGGAGTCTAAGTGGTATTTTGGGTCTGTAGTACCCTCGTACGGAGTCATGCGAGGCTCTCTGAAGCCAGCCATCATTTGTTCAGCCTGAATCTCCCTTGTGAAGGGTGAATCACGGTCGAATTCTCCGTCATCCATGTGCCCCCCAAGTGAAGTGGTGATCTTGCCCCGAGGGCTTCGCATTTTGGTGTCTAGTCCCCTCCTCTTTTTGCATAAGGAGTTTTGCGGGTTCTCGGTCTGATCCCTTGCCTTGGTTGTGTCCCTCGGTGGATCCGCGGGGGGTACGTCTCTTACTTCTGACCTCTCCCCATGGAGCTCTTTTCTTAGGCCAGGGGGTGCCTCTTTTGAGGAGACTTCAGCCTCATCCTTACGACCATCACCTTCCCTCCGCCTTTGCTCCTGGGGACATTTCGTTGGCCTAGGTCCCCCCTGGTACTTTGCCTGGGGGGTTTTACTGGTGGAGTGTCAGGTTCTCCCATCATCTACTGGTACAGTGGTCTCCACCCCATCCTGGCCTTTCTCCTTCCTCTTAGGCAAGGTCACGCTCAATTTACCCTACAACAGGCCATTCAGGACCTCTTGCATGTTCTCCAAGGTGGTCTCCAACCTTTGGTTCTTACGGTGGAGCTCTCGTATTTCCTCTTCATAGAACCGAGATCTCGAACTCGAGCAAACGGAATGGACCTGGGGATGCTTATCATGCCTACGGGTAGAGGGTCCCGGGTCCTGCTGGCCAGAGTTCGGTACCTGCGGTGGTTTTGGGAGAGGGAACTCATTAGGATTTCTCGGTGGTGCTCTTGGAGGACCTTCTCCAGGTGGAGCGGCCGGTGACGAGGCCACTTTATCACCTCCGTGAACCTCTGGGTCCTTCGGGGGCTCCACGTCTCTGGGTGGAGGAGCGTCCTTCATGGAGGCCTTCAGCTGGACTCCGTTCAGGTGAACCTCTACCTCTCGTGGCTCCCTGAGTCGCTTTGAACGTCTTGGCATTTCTTCTTGCCGGAAACAATGGCGGAACAGTAGCTTGAAACTAACGTTCCCACAGACGGCGCCAAACTGTTGACGGTGAAATCTCGTCAACGAAATTAGGTCGGAAAACTCAAAGGTAAATGCGGCGATGTTTAGATAAGAACTTAGAATTAACTTATGAAAGGATAAACACAGATGAACAATGGAGTGAAAAATGTATATTGCTTAATAGCCTCTGCATACAATGAATTTTCCAACCCCCTTCTCTGTGGAAGTGGGGTTCATTTTATAGTAGGCTCTAATGGCCCTGGGTACATGGTGGTCCAGGGGACCAGATGGTATACGAGTACACTAACAGGAGAGTGGTTCCAGGGGTAGTGGTGCCGGCTCTGGTACAAGGTCAGAGATCATGGGAGCACCTCACCTTCTGTACCTGGTCATGCCTCCATTACCTGCCTGGTACGGGTGTCAGAGGACTGGCTGGTGAGGACAACAGATGGTACTTTGTTCGTACCTCCTCTACTTATCTTACGTGGGTACTATGTCTGTACTCTAACTCCTTTCAGTTAGTCAGTGGGCTCCGTACCTCATGAGATCAATGCCATGTGACCCTCATTTGCAAGGCATAGATGCGAGGCAGTAATGACCCATGAACTGGCCGTGCCTTGCAAGGCTCCTAGTGGCGAGGGGCCTAGCTATACTTGTCTCCTTGCGGCATGGATCCAGACTAGTGACGTGATGGTGCAACGGCCTCCCGAGAAGATGGTAGCCCACGGGCCTCGCGGGGGCGCGCGCGCATGATGGCCTAGCTGGGGGTGCGCGCATGAGGGCCTTGCTGGGGGTGCGCGCTTGATGGCCTCGCTGGGGGCACGCGGCTGATGGCCTCGCTGGGGGTGCGCGCATGAGGGCCTCGCTGGGGGCGCATGCCTGATGGCCACGCTAGGGGGCACGCGCGCAGAAGAGCCTCGCTGGGGGCGCGCGCGCATGAGGGCCTCGCTGGTGGCGCGTGCCTGATGGCCTCGCTAGGGGGTGCGGGCGCAGGAGGGCCTCGCTGGGGGCGCGCACGCATGAGGGCCTCGCTGGGGGCGTGTGCCTGATGGCCTCGCTAGGGGGCGCGTGCCTGATGGCCTTGCTAGGGGGTGCGTGCCTAATGGCCCGAGGACCCAATGAGAGTGTAGGCATATGGGGGTCTAAGTGCGTTCTTTGGGTCTTTTATAAATGTGGAATATTGAGCATCCACAGGTGTATGTCCCGGGTGTCTTTGGCAGCGTTTACGCGTATGAGTGCATCTTGACCCATGAGCATGTCAGCCTTGCGCGGGCACGTCGGACCTCACTATGTGAGGGCCTTGTGCACCTATCCTCTTGCAGTATTCATTGTGGCCCCTTAGCTTAGGAGGGCCAAACCTTGTGGCTCATAATGTGTTGTTTCTCATGAGATGATCTCCTATATTCAACAAGGCCTACAAGCTCGAGCCCAATAGCATGAATAAGTGACCTTTATCCCTATGTTCCAACCAGGGACTAAAGAGTTTTTATTTGGTGGATTTTTGGCATCCACAATGAGTTTCCAATTAAGTCCTGGCTGGAACCAAAATCCACAGAAACTAACATACTACAAACTACTACTAACTACTACTACTACTATCTAGCTAAGTAAAATTCTGGGACTCTACAGTTTGTTAGGGGATTAAACCCTATGATAGAACGGGTTGTTAGAATCACTTCAATGCCTGGACTTACTGTTGGGAAAACTTATATAGGATCTTAATTATTTTCATGTAAATCTTATATTAAACAAATTAATATAAGACAACCTAGAACATGTTTCTATAATTGAATTTAAACAGAGATAATGATAAGAACACTTACATTATACGCAGCGAAATGTCTTAGTCCTTCCTTCAATTTCTCTAACCCTTGTATCCTTTCTGTCGCAGGGTATCACCAAGAAACTGAACTGATCTTCAAATTTCTTCAGAGTCTTCCAAAGTATTCTTAGAATCACCAAGAATAGAGTGGGAAATTCTCAACACATGAGATAGATACAAAGAGAAGAAGAATAGAAGAGAATATTGAGGCTTAGAAAATGACTTATGTTGTAGAGTGAATCTAAAACCTAGAGCATCAAGAATAGATCTTCTGATCTTCTCAAACCAAGTGATTTCAACTCTTACTTAGCATTCCTTTTATAGGCTCAAATTAGGTCATTTATTTTAATTAAAAGAACAATAAAATAATAGATAATATCAACCATTAGGTAGAAATTCTCATGGGCTTTAGGCCCGTGAAATTTCCTATTTAATTATAAGCTCATTGGACTTGAAATCAAGGCATGTATTATTTTTTATTGATTTAATTAATTAAATAATTATTTATAATTTTAATTTTGATTTAAACTTATTTATTAATTTAGACACCAATTTGTCTTAATTAATAAATCTGCCCTAAAATCTATTTTCTTCTCTAAATTGTATAACTATGTGAAACTATCCAAAAATTGACCTGGTCAACTTTGATAATTCTAATTGATAATTAAATCAATTAATTGAGACTATCTAGATGATTTTATCCAAGGTATAGTGGGGACCATGGGCCTATGAAATCAAGCTCCAATAAATTATCATAAATTTAACAAATAAAGTTACTAACTTATTAATTCCTCGCGACTCCACTAAAGACTCAAAATTGCACTCTTGAATTCATAGAACGCTCTATAAGAAATATAGATACGTTATTAATTATCTATTGTTACAACCATAATTGTCACTTAATCCTTTATAGACGGTCTACAATGAGATGAGACTAAAATACCATTTTACCCCTCATTCTATTTTATCCTTAAAACACTTAGTTCCTTGTAAATGATATTTCAGTAAACTAATATTAATTACTGAAATGAGATCTCTATCATTTAGAACCTTGAACCAAACTAAAAGGAAACCGTCATTTTACTTCTTCATTAGAAGCTATAGATGTTCATATCTATGATTAACACTCCCACTCAATTATACTACTGAGTTCCCAAGATGTAAGTATGGGCTAGTCCGTAGGGTAAGCTGGTAACAAACAAGTCAAAGAACTCAAATAATACAATCAATTAGAATACCAACCACTCATAATTGAGATTGAATTGACCTATGGTCAACTATATGATATAACTAGAATAGATAATAACAGTATGTTTACTTATCCAATCTACTGTCAATATCAGTCCAATCCGATATAACAAATACATCCGTTCTTATCTACTTTGCTAATTTTCTGGAAAGAACATAACACTACAATGTGTAAGTAGATAATATTGAGGATTGGAAAGTCAGTGTAAATCATGTCCACTGACTAATCTTAGGACTAACTTATGTTTGAGCACATAATCATATTTATATTCCACTGTGATTACGTCACTATAAATATGATTAGCTATATGCTCGAGATTTAATAGAGGTTTATATTAAACAAATAATCATGAAAATAAAACACATGAGCAAAGTGATTGACCAAGTCAAAAAATGATTTCTATTCTTTTATTGATAATAAAATAAGATTACAACAAAGTTGAGTTTTAATTAGGGTATAAAACCCCAATAGTTACTACATATGCTCAGGTAGTTGAGAAGACCCTTACTGCTGAGGGCGTAAAGGACAAGATATGGTGTGAGAGCGTCGCTAGGCGCGATGCTCGAAGGGTGGTACCTCCATTTACTGGGTTTGGAAGGGGCGGAGGCCTTAGAGACCAAATGAGGAAAGCTGTAGAGACATCTAGTACTCATGATTCAGATAAGATATTTTAAGGTACACAAAGTGGTCGTCAGTATAAAAGTGAGATCTGGAGGAGTTATCTAGAGTGTGCCAGGTGCACGAGATGCCATTTGGGGGAATGTTGTGCTAAGGCATACTTCCTGTACGACGTGGTGGGCCATCTTAAGAAAGGTTGTTCATAGTTGAAGAAAGAAGAACCAAAAAAGGGAAGCAGTCTGGTTCCAGTCCGAGTGTTCATTCTTGTAACGTCCTCCTAGTCCGAGTGTCAGACTTGCTAATCAAGTCATTTGGTTTAAAATGTGTAACTATGGTTAATGTCAAGTGTTAGGGTTAAAATTTTTGGTCAAAGGAATCGTTGAATTTTATTTAAAAAGTTTCATACATTCATGGGATTCCAAAATATTACAACCAAACTTTTAAAAAGGTGTATGTACATAAAAAATTACATCCGACCGACCTAAGCGGCAAAATCAGGGCTACAACCCTGGTTCCTCTAAGATATTCTCGGCCATGGTGGACGAGCAACTGCATATGTATACGCCGCCACTGAAGCTCTTCAACTCATGGCTGGTCAAGCTTTCCTTTCCATTACCTCCACCACAAAGCACCCGTGAGCCAAGGTTCAACAAGAAAACTTAAACCTGTGCATAAATAGAAAATACAGATTTCCAAATACCTATCTAGCATGCCCAACAGTAATAACCTACTCATGCATGCATATAATTACAAATAAATGGTCATTGGACCATTCTGGGGCCCACCGCCTTGAAATGTTGACCATAGAGTCAACCTGGGCCGTATGCCCTAGCTACGTGACCATAGAGTCACCTGTGGCCTTTGCCCTTAGCTCTGAGTAACTAGCCATAGAGCTAGTCCAGCGTACGTAGCGCTTTAATGTTTCAACAACCATAGGCTCGGCCAACGTAACAGTACGTTGCTGGTTTAGGCCTAAGCCTTTCGACCAACACTGCAGTGTCCTAGAATTTTACTTAGATAGATAGATAAATAGTAGTAGTAGTAGTTAGTAGTAGTTCTAGTATGTTAGATTCCAGGGATTTTGGTTCAAGCTAGGACTTAGTTGGAAACTCATAGCAACAGTTATGGATTTTAAAAGTTTAACCTATAGTTTAGAAATATTAATTATAACATAAGGTTTGATTAATATTGCTGGTCATAGAGATATTATTCATTTTAACCTAAGGTTTAGATAGAACTATTAAGAGCATGACACTTTTGATAATCATATTTATTAAGGATTTAAGTATTTATAATGAATAGTTTAATTAAAAGAAAGATCTAGAAGCTCTAGAACCTTCCAGTAGCTGTTAGGATCATGTATAGACTCAGTCAAAGCTGTTTTCTCAATTAAAAATATGTTGAAAAAGTGCAAATACGTGTTTGATATATCAACGTATGTCGATATATCGCAGCTATAGGGGCCGATATATCGCCTACGGGAGACACGAAAAACACGTCGACTTTGCATGAACATTCGAACGGGGCTCGGGAAAATGGTCTAGGCGATATATCGCCCAGGGTAGGCAATATATCGCCCCTGGGAGTGTATTTTTGAAAGTTTGGGATTTTAAATTGAAAAACAGCCTAAACCACTTGGACCTGCCTTTGAACGATTTTGACCGAGTTCTGGGCATCTGTTGAACGAAAATTCAAATCTTTTTCATTTTATACTCATTTATTTATTCAAATTAAAAGGGGATAGTTTCACTCCTTGAACTCTATAAATAGGACCTAGTACTCAACCATTTTCTTCATTCTTCAAGCATTCCTTAGAGCCTCCAAGTTGCTAGTGTTACTATAGAGAGAAACACTTGGGTTTTGGGTTAAAAGCTTTATCATCCTAAGCTTTTCTAAACACTTGGGAAGTAAGATATAGTGAGATTTTGGTATCGAGGTTTAGATCAATTCATAAGACCATTCAAGGTATTCTTATTCCAAAGTTTAGTTCTTTATGGTTCTTCAATTTTCTTTTATTTTCTTTTCAGATCCTAACTCTTAATTATAATTCTTGGTTAGGTGTTTAAGTTTCTTGAAAAATTAAGGTTCTTCTCGGTAAGTTTTTTCTTTGATGGTTTAGTTTTATTTTCATCTCTTTTCTTTAGAAACTCACCATTCTTACTGTTGATTTTTTGGAGTGTTCTAATCCCGTTCTTATTCCCAAATATCCCAGTTTTTGGTAAGGAAAATAGGATAGATTATATATGTTTATATGTTTATGTTATGATATGTTTTATGCTATGCTATGATATGTATATGTATAATATGTTTTTTAGTCCTTGGGCATATGACTTGTTTAGATAACAAGCCCCAATAATATGTTTTATAGTCACTTGGGCATATGACTTGCTTAGATAGCAAGCCCCAAGAATTTTTATCATTTTCATGGTTTAGAGTTATGATTTATCCTACCTCGATTAGTAGACAGAGGACCTAGATGGGTTATCATATACTACCATATGATCTAACCTACCTCGATTAGTAGACAGGGGGCCTAGATGGTTTTATCATATGACATGTTAATGAGTTAATGGCCATTAATATTGTAGTCCTATATGATATATGTTTTTATAGTCATATGTTTTATAGTATATGATATAGTCTTATGTTTATGATTTATGATATATGATTGTTAGTAGATTTTCCTTGCTAGGCATTAGGCTGATTCCTTTATTTTTAGCTTGATGCAGGAAAATGAATATGGAAGGCGGAAAGATTCATGGCAGCTTGGCTTGTGTATTAAGGATGAATGGATTGAATGGACTGCATGAACGATCGAGGATGACGTTATTTTTAAGTCTTTTAAATTATATTTTGATGTAATTTCGCAATTAGTATTTAAACAATTATAGTTTATGTTTTGTAACAATGGGATCCCATACCATATTTTATATTCATACATTATTTTGTATTTGATACAATATTTTGGGTTTTAAATAAAGTTATGTTATTCCTTATGTTTGTATCAAATTAGTAGCTATGTCTTAGTACTTTTAATGGTCTGAGGTCTTAGATATAGTCAGGGCATTACAAGCGCGCAGCGCGCTATTGTCGTCCTTGACTAATAAGTCAAGCCCTGATCCAGGTATTCGAATATCAACACAGAAAAAGTTATGGATATGCATACCCCACCCAGATATAATTCATACATGTTAATCACATAACATCATCAGGTAACCGTAATCATACTAATAATCATGCTTACTTAACGGGGCCAATCCCTAGCCACGCAAGCCATGCGAACAGTCATGCAACACTTAAGCAAGTAAAGAATATTCGAGTCTGTTTAACCAATAAGTGAAACAATAACTTAAACATAAATGTTCCCAGGGGCCTAAGCCCTAATCACAATTATTATTAACAATCAGGCCAAGCCCTGATCACATATAACACGTATTGGGTGCAGTTTTCTTACCTCAGGTCCGAGTATAGCATAAAATAAGAATGACCCTCGAGCACGATCCCGGCTTTGAGCCCCTAGCAATAACCTAGTCACAACCACAATAAAGGATTCCATCAATAATGAGAAAAGAAAGGCTTCTGGGCCTCGAACTCTACTAAATCGGGTAGTAGAATCGATCCCGAGCCCTAAGGAAAAGGTTCCCATCACTAAAATTTCACCAAGGCCAAAACAACCCAGGCAGACCGTGACTTGCCCTTGAGGGTTGTGGCTCACCCCTTAGGTCAGAGGCCCTCCTCCCATGGTAATAGACACAAGCTGTGACCTACCCCTTGAGGGTCGCGGCATGCCTCCCAGACAGAGGCCTCCCAAGGCCCTGGGTTCGATTGAGTCGCGACCCCTCAAGAACAAAGCCGCGACTTGGCCCTGCGAACCCAGATTTTCTTCATTTTTCAAAAGCCAAATCCAACTAAAACTATCCCAATTTCACCCCAAAACTATAATCCAACAATCACAATAGCTTTAATATCTTCCCAGTAGCAAAACCCAACTAAAACCTAGTTGCAATACTCTTCAAAATACCAAATTCAACTCTTGAGCTATAAGGTTCAAGAACACCTCAAGAACAACTATGAATTATAATAAAAATTAGTTACAACAAAGATTAAAACATTACCTCAGTTGCGAATGGTGATCCCCTAGCCACATGCTATTCGAATTCTAATCCCGAGCCTTCAATACCTTAGTTTCTAGCAAAAATCTTCTTAGTTCTTCAAAGAACCCCCTTAGAACAGTTTAGAGAAAAACAAAGAGGGAGAGAGTTGGTTGTGAGAGGTGTTTGTGTGTTTCTTTATGTTTTCCTAAGGCTTAAGTTCACTTAAGCTAATCCCGAGGCTTGAGGTACCAAAAATGTCCTTGAGGGAAAAATGGTCAAATTCCCTGGTATTCCCTCCTAAACTTACTAACTCCAAATATATCCCTGATTATTCATTCCCATTACCCAATAACCCAATTTAATGCCAAATACCTAAAATACCCAGTGACTCGCCCCGAGTTGGAAATTGGGTCCCGTTGTGACTTTCCTGCTAACTTGCTCCCCAGGATCATCTCGTGCCGAGTAACCCAAATAAACCCACATAATAATGTGGTCTCTCACATATATCACATATATGCACATATATATACAATTATGCCCATAACGAGCCAAATTACGAAAGTTGCCCTTTTAATAAGAAACGGGCCCACATGAATATTTAATATCCTTAAACATGCCTAACTAGTTATATTATCATATAACTCACATAATCACAATCAAATATTTCAAATAAAAAAATAATTCCATATATTGCCACCCTGGCCCACTAATCAAGGCCCTAAGCCTTATTAGGTAATTTTTGGATGTTACAATGCTGATGCAGTCAGAGGTTGAGGCTACTCCATTGGTAGTGACATGTCAGATTTCTAGTGCTGGCTCTTCTTATACTATATTGATTGGCTTTTGTGCTACACATTCATTAATATCTAGTAGGGTGATAGACAAACTTTGTAGACCGTGTGATTTGTATGCTTTGGGGTTTGGGACCTTATTGCCTACAGGGAAATTGGTAGTTTCTTGGAGAAGGATTAGAGCCTTACCAATATAAGTGGACAATAGGGAGTTGTCAGTGGACCTGATTGAGTTAGCTATGGAGGATTTTGATATGATACTGGGCATCGATTGGTTAGCCATGTATGAGGCAACTATAGATTTTAAAAGGAGAATGGTGACTTTTGAACCTGAGGAGAGGACCCGTTCGTGTTTGTGGGTCCTGTGAATGGGCCACGTGTTCCTATAATTTCAACGTTGAAGGCTAGAGACCTATCGTAAGAAGGTTGCATATGATTCCTAGCTAGTATGGTGGACATAACCAAGGTTGTACCGGTTGGACCAGAGGAGACTAGGTTGGTCTGCGAGTTTCTAGATGTGTTCCCAGAAGACTTACCGAAATTACCACCACATCAGGAGATTGAGTTTGTTATTGAACTTGCACCAGGGACAGAACCGGTATTCAAGGCACCGTACAGAGTGGAACTAGCATAATTGAAATAATTAAAAGTTCAGTTGCAAGAGTTACTAGATTTGGGATTCAATAGACCTAGCTTCTCACCGTGGGGTGCGCAAGTATTTTTTGTTAAGAAGAAAGATGGGACATTGAGGATGTGTATCGATTACAGGGAATTAAATAAGCTGACTATCAAGAACAAGTACTTGGTGCCAAGGATTGATGACCTATTTGACCAATTGCAGGGTAGGATAATATTCTCGAAGATCGATCTTCGATCTGGTTATCATTAGCTGAGGATCAAAGAGGAGGATATTCTGAAGACAACCTTTTGCACGAGGTATAGGCATTATGAGTTTTTGGTTATGTCTTTTGGACTGACCAATACCCCAGCAACATTCATGGATCTGATGAACAAGGTGTTAAAGGACTATCGGGAAAGGTTCGTGATTGTGTCATTGATGACATTCTGATCTACTCCCAATTAGAGACAGAACATGTGCAACATCTTCATTTGGTATTACAGAGGCTGAGGGAACACTTGTTATATGCCAAATTAAAGAAATGTGGGTTCTAGTTACCTTAGGTGACATTTCATGGTCATATGTTAGTAAGGACAAGATTATGGCTGATTTGACCAAGATAGAGGTGATGAGAGATTGGCCAAGGCCAAGGAGTGCATCAGAGATTAGAAGTTTCCTAGGGTTGGCTAGGTACTATCCACATTTTCTTGAAGGGTTCTCCAGGATTGCAATGCCTTTGACTGGATTGACACGCAAGAGTTTGAAGTTTGTTTGGTCTGACAGATGTGAGAACAACTTTCAGGAGTTGAAGCCGTGATTGATTACTACACCGGTGTTTAATATTTCTTCAGATCAAAAGAAGTTCATGGTTTACTGTGATGCTTTGAGACGACGATTAGGTGTGTTCTTATGCAGGATGGGAAGGTGATTGCTTATGCTTCGCTGTTGTTAAAGGATTATGAGCAACGATACCCTTTCATGAATTAGAGTTGGCAGCCGTGATATTCGCACTATAGGTGTGGCATCATTATTTATATTGGGAGAAGTATGAGATATATACGGACCACAAAAGTTTGAAGTACTTCTTCACATAGAAGGATCAGAATATGAGGCAGAGACGTTGCTTAGAGTTGGTGAAGGATTATGACTGTGAAATCCTTTACCATCCAGGGAAAGCCAACATGGTGGTAGGCACCTTAAGTTGGAGAGGCCTGGAAAAATTGTATAACTTAAACCAGATATTAGCAAAATTGGGAGAGGACATGACCAGAGCAGGTATAGAGCTTGTGGTAGGCTAGTTGGCCAACATTTCTCTGCAATCTATACTTCTGGAGAAGAAAAAATAGGCTCAGAGGAGTGATCCTTAGTTAGAGAAGCATCAGGAGGATGTCCTAGCTGGAGTGGCTAAGGACTTTACTATCCCTGAGATAAGTATATTGTGGTAAAATGGTCGGATATGTGTTTCGATGGATGTTGATGTCAGGCGGCGATTCTGGAAGAGTCTCCTACTACCCCATACTCGCTATATCCATGCACCACGAAGATGTATCAAGATCTGAAATATTTTTATTAGTGGCCGGGAATGAAGAAAGATGTGGTTGAGTATGTGGCTAGGTGCCTAGCTTGTCAGCAGGTAAAGGCAGAACATAAGAGACCAGCGAGGTTACTACAACCTTTGAATATCCCTGAATGGAAGTGGAAAGACATCACTATGGACTTTGTGGCTGGGTTTCCTAAGACGGTGGGACAACACGACTCGGTATGGGTAATTGTGGATCGATATACCAAGTTGGCTCACTTCTTGCATGTGAGAACAAATTTTAGTGTGGATCAATATGTTGAACTGCATGTGATGGAGATTGTACATCTCCATGGGGCTCCGAAGTCTATAGTGTCAGATCGGGATTCCACTTTTACTTATAAGTTTTGGGGAGGCCTACAGAAAGCTATGGGTACCTAGTTGAAGTGTAGCAAAACTTATCATCCTCAGACAGATGGGCAATCTGAGAGGATGATTCAAACATTGGAGGACATGCTTCGGGCATGTGAATTGGATTTCGAGGGATCCTGGAGTAATTATCTCCCATTGATTGAGTTTTCCTACAACAACGGTTATCAGTTAATGATCGGAGTAGCTCCATATGAGATGTTGTATGGTAGGAAGTGTAGATCACCCATTCATTGGGATGAACTGGGTAAAGAAAGTATCTTGAACTTGAGGCAATTCAGCGGACCAACGAGGCCATTGAGAGAATTAGAGCTTGAATGCTTGCCTCGTAGAGTAGACAAAAAAGCTACGCTGATCCCAAGAGAAAAAACGTGGAGTTCCAAGTTGGGGACTATTTTTTTTCTCTGAGTTTCTTCATTGAAATGAGTAAAAGGGTTTGGGAAGAAGGGAAAGTTGAGCCCTAGGATTGTAGGACCTTTTGAGATGTCGGAGAGGATTGGGTAGGTAGCTTATAGATTGGCTTTGCCCCCAGCTCTGTCGAGAGTTCATGATGTGTTTCGTGTGTTGATGCTTCAGAGGTATGTGTAACACCCCAAAGTTCCTAATAAGGCTTAGGCCCCGTTTGGGATAGCTTTCAAAAAAGCTAAAAGCTGCTTTCTGGAAAAGTTGTGCAATAATGGTGTTTGGTAAACAGTCAGAAAACAACTTATTGAAGAATTTATGGAGAAGCTACAGCTGGCAAAACCCAACTTTTAGCTTTTTCTAAAAGTAACTTTTTTTATAAAACTTTGCAATAAACTTATTTATATATATTACTCAAAATAAAAATATTCAAAATAAATAATTATTATAATAAAATAAATAATATTTATCTCTTAAATATATATATTTTTTAAAAATATTTTTATAATTTATATTTATTTGATATTATTTTATTTTAGTAAGTTTAAATTAACAAAGCACTTTAATATAGAGTTTATTATACACTATAACATTATTTTTGTATCTCATAGTATTTTTAAATTATAATTTATAAAAAACATATCAATTTCATGTTCTAGGAAAAAAAAAATAAAAGAAAAATAATTAAAGACATAAAAAATTAGAGTTTTGAGATAACTTAAGTTTTACATATTTGATTATATCATGAACAAGATTATAATGCTATCATCATTATAATTCGAATCTTAGCTACTTCGAATAGTTATAAAATATACTGAATAATATATATATATATTGTTATGATTGGTTAAATACAAATGATAAGTGTTAAAATACAAGCAAGGTATAAACACTTAGTAAAATTCACATAATGAAGATGTGAAATTTGAGCTTCAATTGTAGGCACTTATAAAATGCAAATTTGGGTCCAAAGTGATACATGGGAGTATCTAAGGGTTACCAAAAATTTTGGTGACATTTAGAGCATTTTTGGGACCTTTGAAAGTGTCCAAAGTCAGAGAGGGTGGCGATATGTTGCCACCCAAGAGGCGAGACATCGCCTGAAACCTAGGGTATCAAGAAACCCTAACAGGCGACACATCACATGCATGCAGGTGACACGTCCCCTAATGTATTACGTGAAATATTGTAAAATGCTCATAATGACGTATTTTTCAAGTCTAATCCTATTAGTTAGACCTAATGATGGTACCTACTCTATATAAGGGTCAAAATAGTGTTTTGGAAGATTTGATCACTCTCTCCAATCTTTCTTTACCCACTCTCTTTCTCTAGTTCCAAGAATCTTTAGTTTTCTCCAAGAACTCTCCAAGAAAGTGCTTGACTTTGAGAGTTGAAGGCTTGTTCAATCTCAATCCTCATTTCCTCAAGAGATGGCCTTAAGCATCAATGGTGGATGGGAAATAGAGTATTAGGACAACATTTTGCAACGTGTATAAGCCTTGGTTTAGGTTTGATTTGCTCAAAGTGGTGGTCTTGCCTAGGGTTTTTGAAGCTTCATCAAAGTTGACGAATAACATTATTCTACTTGGGTTTGCATGTTCTTTATCAATCATTTTTAAGTCTCTGTCAATCCAAATTTTGTGTAGATTCTATTTCTTGAGGTGGTGTTATCTATCATCCCCAACATTCTAATACTCTATTTTATGAGATAGCATATCATGGAAGAATCTAACTCTCTTTCGAAATTAAAATTCATTACTCGAGAATTTGTTAGATTGGATAGGTTTGATGGGACTAACTTTGTACGTTGGCAAGACAAGATTAGATTTTTGCTCACTACTTTGAAAGTTTTCTATGTCTTGGATATAGACCTAAAAGCCTTGGAAGAGCCCAAGGAAGATGATACATGTAACGCCCTACTACCCAGGGACTGTTACACTTTGTATTTTAAATAGTGCTAATCTCGTTAAACGAGTCCTTTGGCCATAATCGTTTAACTAAATAGATTAACGGTGTAGGGTTAAAATTTTTGGTCAAAGATACAAACGTTTCACTAAAATGTTTACTGTATACATGAGATCCCCAAAATACATTTAAAAGGTTGATTACAATAAAATATTTACAACCAGCCGACCTAAGCGGCAAAATAGGGTTTGACCTTGGTTCCTCTTTAAACCCTCGGCCGTGGTGGCCAAGAAGCTGCATATGTATACATCATCACCTAAGCTCTCCAACTCAAGGATGGTCCAACTTTCTTTTACCTTTACCTGCACCACATAACACTCGTGAGTCGAGGCTTAGCAAGAAAACCTAAAAAGGCTCATAAGCAGTTAATAACATGTCACCAAATCATAATAAGCATGCCTAGAAGTAATAACCCTATTAATGCATGCAGGCAAGTATATATAAATGATTATGGGATCATTCTGGGCTTGCAGTCCTAATCAGATGACCATGCGGTCAACCTGAGGTCCTTTGCCCTGAATAGATGACCATGGAGTCAACCTGGGATCCTGTGCCCTGGATAGATGACCATGGGATCAACCTAGGATCATGTGCCCTGGATAGATGACCATGGAGACATCCTGGGGTCTTGTGCCCTAAATAGATGACCATGGGGTCAACCTGGGGTCCTGCACCCTAAATAGATGACCATGGAGTCAACTTGGGTCCTGTGCCCTGGATAGATGACTGTGGAGTCATCCTGGGGACTTGTGCCCTAAGTCTTGTGACCATCAAGTCACCTAGGCCTTTTAGCCCTGGCTTTGTGTAACTAGCCATAGACTAGCCAAGCGCTTTAGTTTTCTTCGACCATAGGGTAGGATGAGAGTATAATGGTCTGTTGATTAGATCTAATCATATCGACTAGCGCTCAATGCACTATTGCCGCTCTTGACTAATAAGTCAGTGTTTTACGACCAGCGCTATTTTCGTCCTTGACTAATAAGTCAATGCTTCCTCAATGAGGTAATGCAAATAGGCATATATCATATGTCAAATACCAGATATAAGGCACTCAACATGCTTAATCAACAATCACAAGCATAATCATAATCATGCACATTTATAGAGACTCAAGCTCTGATCAATTCCATATTCAACATTCATGCCATGACATAATCACATGTATCACATGCATCACATACTAGGTGCAGTTTTCTTACCTTTGGTCCAAGCACATGTTTCCAATTAACGACCCTCGAGCACGATCCTGGTTCCAAACCCCTAGTGATAACCTAGTCACAACCATAATATAGAATCACATAAAAAATGAGTACATAAAGACTTCCACTCTGAGTCATATCCTCCGGTTCGTTGAATCCTGCCAAACCTGGTAGTAGGATTGATCCTGAGCCCTTAGGTTTAAGTTCCAACGACTAAAAACCCAGCCTGGCCAAAACTGCACAAGCGGGCCACGACTTGGCCCTAGGGATCGCGGTGCGCCTCCAAGACAGAAAATCCTCTGCCTGGGCTTCAGGGCGTGGGCCGCGACTTTCCCCTAGATTCGTGGCACGCCCCCCAGATAGAACCCCTCCTGGTTCTGGGTTCACACAGGTCGCGACTTCCAAGAGCAAGGTCGCGACCCAACTCCGAACCCAGCCATTTTATTCATTTTTTCCCATTTAAAATCCTCCGAAAACCTATCCAAACATATTCAAATCCCAAAAACAAAGTTCCCAAACATCCCAATGGCCCAAAACAATCAAAACCCAAATCTCAAATCATCCAAAAACTCATCAAAACCTAAAATCCAATCAAAGCTTAAAAACTCGAAAACTCAATACTTAAAACTTGGATTACCTCTGATTGAGCTGTTTCCCAATTAAATCCTCCGGCCAATAAGATTCTAATCTTCCCTAGAATTGTTATGATTCTAACCTTACTTGAATTCGAGTCCTAAAACTCGAGTTTCCTTCGAAAATGCTAATGGCGTCAAAAAGAGAACGGAAGAGAGAGAGAACGTACTGAACGCTTTTTTATGTTTCGAAAGGTTACTTCGAGCTTAAGTAACCTTAAGCAAATCCTATTGCTCGGTGTCCCAAAAGTGCCACCTTGGGTAAAATAGTAAAAATTCAAAGAATTCCCTTCTGATCTCACTAACTCCCAATATATCATCAAATGATCATTCCCATTACCTAATATCCTGGTAATGTGCTAAATACCCAATATACCCTTTGACTCACTCCGAGTCAAGTATGAGTCCCATTGTGAATTTCCCATTAGCTTGCTCCCTAGGATCGTCTCATGTCGAGTAACCCAAACATATCCACATAGTAATGTAGTACCACACACATACCACATATATGCCAAATATACCCATAACGTGCCAAATTACAAAAATTTCCCTTTTAAACAGAAATGGGCCCACATGCATATTTAATACTCCAAAACATGCATATCAAGTCATATTATAATATAACTCACATAATCACATAATGATGCACATATATATCACATAATTCCATAATTTTCCATCCTGGCCCCCTAATCAAGGCCCTAAGCCTTATTAGAAAATTTGGGACGTTACAATACACAAGAAGTTATCAAATAAAGGAAAAAGCGCAAAGAAGATGAGTTAATTTGTAGGTCCTCAATGCCCTCTCAGATAGGCTCTATGATCTCTACACCAACACCTCCAAGGATATTTGGGAGGCCTTGGAAAAGAAGCACAAAGTGGAAGAGGAAGGTACTAAGAAATTCCTTATTACTCAATATATGGAATTTAAATTTTATGATGATAAACCCCTTCTCCCTCAAATTCACAAGCTGCAAAATTTTGTGAATAAATTGTCTACTCTTAAGATTGTATTGCCGAAACAATTTCTTGTTGGTTCCATTATAGCCAAGTTACCTCATTCTTGGAGAGTCTATAGAAAGACGATTCTCCATAGAAATGAATAGATTTCTTTGGAGGAAATATTAAACACTTGAGAATTAAGGAGGAATCTCTCTCTAGAGATATGAATGAAGAGAATTATGGATAGACTTCTAAGGCCAATGTGGTGGCTAACCCTCCTAACAAGGGCAAAGGAAATGGCAAGAACAAGGGAAAAGGTCAAAAAACCCTTGGGCCCGAAGAAGAATGAGGGACAATTCAAAAGTTCCAAGGGACCTTGCTTTGTGTGTGGCAAGAATGGCCACTTTTCTAGAGATTGTAGGTTCAAAAGGAGCCATAACAATGAGAGTCAACTCAACACAAGAGGAACTAGTGGTAACACTAAGTGGGTTAATGCCATTCATGGAAAGGTGAGTGGGTGGTGGTATGATACTTGTGCTACCATTCATGTTACCTATGATAGAACTCTATTAAAGACCTTTGAATCTTCAAAGGAAGGGCATGAAATCCAAATGGGAAATGAGAAAAGGTCCAAGGTTGAAGGAATAGGAACCATTGACTTGCTCTTCACATCCGGAAAGAAGGTTCTACTCACTAATGTTTTGTATGTAATGGAAATGAGTAGAAACCTTGTGAGTGGAAATTTACTTGGCAAACCGGGAATCAAGGTTGTGATAGATTCCAGCAAGCTAATTTTATCAAAAGACAATGTTTTTGTGGGAAAGGGATATACTTGTGATGACATGTTCAAACTTTGTACTTCCATTGATCATGTGAACAATAAAGTTTATTCTTCTTGTTATATGCTTGACTCAAATTCTATTACTTTGTGGCATATTAGACTAGCACATATAAGCTTAGCACAATTAAAAAGGCTTTTAAATGTGGATTAATTGATTGTGATACTGTTGAGCATGAAAAATGTGAATTATGTGTTAAATCTAAAATGTTAAAGAAACCTTTTCCTAGTGTTGAAAGGAACTCTAAGTTGTTAGATTTGATACATAGTGATTTATGTGAACTTAATGGAATGTTGACTAGAGGAGGAAGTAGATATTTTATTACTTTCATTGATGATTGCTTTAGGTTCACATATGTATATTTGCTTAAAAATAAAGATGAAGTATTTGATGTATTTAAGGTGTATAAAGCGAAAGTTGAAAATCGACTTGAAAGGAAAATTAAAGTGCTTAGAAGTGATAATGGTGGTGAATATTTTTCAAATGAGTTTAACTTGTTTTGTGGAGAACATGGAATAATTCATGAATGTACAACTCTTTATACTTCACAACAAAATGGTATAGCAGAAAGAAAAAATGAACATTTATAGAGATGATTAATGCTATGCTATTACACTTTAAATTGAACTTTAGTTTGTGGGGGTGAAGCCTTGCTATCCGTTTGTCATATTTTGAATCGTATTCCAATAAAGAAAAACAATATTTCTCCATATGAATTATGGAAAGGAAAGAAATCAAACATTGGTTATCTTAAAGTGTGGGGATGTCTTTCTTATTGCAAGAGCACCGATCCTAAAAGGACCAAGTTGGGTCCAAGGGCTATAAGATGTGCATTTGTGGGTTATGCCCAAAATATCAAAGCTTATAGATTATTAGAATTTGAGTCTAATGTAATAATTGAATCTAGAGAGGTTGAGTTTTATGAGAACATGTCATGCAATGACAAGAAGTTAGAACCAACTCAAACTAGAGAGCCTCAAGAGGAGACTCCTAGAATAGTTGGTGAAAAACCTCAATTGCCTTGAAGGAGCCAAAGTCTCAAAGATTTGGAATCAAATGAGAAGTGTTCTCAAATAGAGACATTATACCTTGTTGAAGGTGATAATGAGGAAGTTACTTGGAAACATCCAATAGACGATGATCCCAAAACCTTCAAAGAAGCAATGTTCTCAAGAGACTCCGCCTTTTGGAAGGAGGAAATTAATGATGAAAATGATTCAATTATGTCAAACCACACTTGGGAATTGGTTGACCCTCCAAAGGGGTCAAAACCAATTGGGTGCAAATGGGTATTTAGAAAGAAATACCATACCGATGGCACCACACAAACCTTCAAGGCTAGGCTAGTAGCCAAATGATTCAAACAAAGAGAGGGAATAGATTACTTTGACACATATAAACTGGTAGAAAGAACTACTTCTATAAGGTTATTGTTTTCCTTATCATCTATATATAACCTTTATGTTAAACAAATGGATGTCAAAACAACATTCCTAATGGGGATCTCGAGGAGGAGGTCTATATGGAACAACAGGAAGGTTTTGTTCTTCAAGGAAATGAACATAAAGTGTGTAGACTTGTCAAATCGTTATATGGTTTGAAGCAAGCTCCAAAAAAATGGCATGAGAAGTTTTATAAAGTCATTGTTTCTAATTATACACAAAAATGTAGACAAGTGCTTATACTCTAAGACTTGTGGTGACTTAGTCATACTTGTGTGTCTATATGTAGATGATATATTGATTTTGAGTAGTGACATGAAAGGAATGATCAAAATGAAGAGGTTTCTATCTTCTAACTTCAAAATGAAAGACCTTGGAGATGTGGATACCAATTTAGGTATCAAAGCTACAAGGAATAGTGGGGGTTTTACGTTCAGCCAAACCCACTATGTTCAGAAAGTGCTCGAAAAATTCAGTCATCTCAAAATCAAAGAGGCACATACAACATTTGATTCAAATATGAAGTTTGAAAAGAATGAAGGAAGATCGCTGGCTCAATTGGAATATGCAAGTGCAATAGGAAGTCTAATGTACATCGATCATTGCACAAGAGCGGATATTGCATATGCGGTTAGTAAACATAGTAGGTTTACTAGCAATCAAAGTATTAAGCATTGGAAAGCTATTGAGAGAATTCTTGGTTATCTTAAGGGTACCAAAAAGTATAGTCTTCACTATACAAATTATCCAAGGATACTTGAAGGATATTCCGATGCTAATTGGATATCGGGAGTTGGAGATAGTCTCTCCACCATTGGTTGGGTGTTTACTCTTGGAGGAGGTGCAATCTCATGGGGCTCCAAGAAGCAAACGTGTACATCACACTCAACCATGGAAGCAGAGTTTATAGCTTTAGGGGTAAGCGGCAAAGAGGCTGAGTGGCTTAGGAATCTCATGTTAGATATTCCTTTAACCACGGATATGGTATCAACAATTTCAATACATTGTGATAGCCAATCAACACTTGCTAGAGCATATAATAGTGTGTATAATGGAAAGTCTAGACACATTAGTCTAAGAAATGAATATGTGAGACAATTGATTCAAGATGGAATCATAATGATCTCATATGTTAAGACAAGTGAGAACTTAGCGGATCCATTTACAAAACTCTTGTGAGAAGATTAGTAAGTTCTACTTAAAAAAGGGATGGGATTGAAACTCCTAGAATAATAGATTCACCAATTATTGAAACCCATCTCTCAACTTGTACAAATCAAGGGAAAGAGTTCAATGGGTAAGAACAACTCATTGATAAGTGAATAGTTTCAAAACTAAAATTTATAACGAGTTCCATCCGAGATGGTTAGTGTTGGTTGCTGCCAAGTTAGGGTTAAGCCTAGTACTTTTAATGAAGTTCAGTTGAGTGCAACAAGCATCTATAAATGTAGCAAAGATGCTGTAAGAACTTCACCTATGTGGACTTAGAGGTGGTGCCGCCTCCCATGGGAGTTGGAGTTTCTCCTCGAAAAGTCCATGAAGAGATGAGCACATGGCCATGATAGTGTTGAGAGAGAAAGTGGGAAAACAAAAGATGTGGTGGATGTGTGTTAGGTGTAGCATCTTGGAATTTTACTTAGCTAGATAGTAGTAATTTTTTCTGTAGTATTTTAGTTTTCGTGGTTATTGGTTCAAGCCGAGATTTAGTCAGAAACTCGTAGAGATAGTTATGGATTTTATAAGTTTAGCCTATAGTTTAGAAATATTAATTTTAACATAAGGTTTGATTAATACAGCCAGTCCTAAAAATGATATTTATTATAACCTAAGGTTTAGATAGAATAATTAAGAATGTGACACTTGTCACATGTATGTTTATTAAGGATTTAAGGATTTTAGATGAATAAGTTATTCAAGGATAAACCTAGGAAGTCTAGAAACTTCCCTCAGCTGTTAGGATCACATTTTACTCAGTCAAAATGGTTTAAACAAATTTAAGTGTGCTGAAAGTGTGCAAAAACGTGTTTGATATATCAGTGTATGTCGATATATCGCAGATATAGGGGCCGATATATCACCTATGATTTATACGGAAAACACGTCGACTTCGCATGAACGAAACCACGAAGGCTCATAATTATGGGGCAGGCGATATATCACCTATAGGGGGAGATATATCGGCTCCCTCATGAATTTTTGAAAATCTGTGGAATTCGAGCTAGAAACAGCCCTCAACAACTTGGACTTGCTCTTGAACGTTTTGACCGAGTTCTGGGCGTCTGTTCACCAGTAAATTCAATTTTTATTCAATTATTTATTCATTTTGAAAGGAGTTAGTTTCACTCCTTGAACTCTATAAATAGTACCATTCACTCAGCCATTTGCATCATCATTCAAGCACTTCTCAGAGCCTCCAAGCTGCTAGTTTCGTTCTAAAGAGAAACACTAGGATTGTGGGGTTAAAAGCTTTCAAATCTAAGCTTTTCTAAGCAATTGGGAAGTAATCTAGAGTGTTATTTCGGTATTGAGGTGTAGATCAAAGTTCTAAGCTATCTACGGTACTTTTATCCTCGGGTTTAGTTCATTATAGTTCCTCTTATTCTTTTCATTTTCTTGAAATCCTAACTTGTTATAATGGCTTTTGGTTAGGTGTTTGATTCCTTTGAAACTAAATGTTTTTGGTAAGTTCTTATCTTGATGGTTTAGTTCTTCTCTTCATTAGGAAGCTTATGATTTTTATTGTTTAGTTTTATGAGTTTCTAATCCTGCTCTTGTATCCAATATCCTGATTTTTTGTAAGGAAAATAAGTTAGAATTTATGTGTTATGATTATGTTTATATGATATGTGTATGTATGTATGTATGTATGTATGTATGTATATGTTTATGTTTGTAGTCGCTTGGGAAATATGGTTGCTTAGATAACAAATAAGCAAATCCCGAGATTTTTATCATTATTGTAGACTATAGTTATGTTTAAACCTACCTCTAAAAAGTAGCAAGAGGATCTAGATGGTTTTTATCATATACTATATTTGTGTTTAAACCTACCTCTAAATAGTAGCAAGAGGACCTAAATGGTTTCTATCACATACTACGGTAATGAGTTAATGGCCATTAATTTGTAGTCTTATGTTTTATGATTTACGTTTTTACGTCATACGTTTTATGATTTATCTTTTTACGTTTTATGATTTATGATATGTTTTAGTAGTTTTTCCTTACTAGGCATTAGGCTCATTCCTTTTTATTTTAGATGGTGCAAGAAAATGAGCTTGGAAGGCGGGACAGATTCGTGGCAGCTTTGGTATGTGTATTGGGTGAGAACTAAATGAATGGACTAATGGGAAAGATCGAGGATGACGTTTTGTTTCAAGTCTTTTTAATTATGTATCTATGTTTTTTCGCATTTAGTATTTGAACAATTAATTAAAGGTTTGTTTTCCTTATGATTTTATGAAATAAAAATAGGATCCTGTGTTTTGGATTTTTATAATAAAGTTCTATTATTTTATGTATGTATTCTAAAATAGTAGTTATGTTTAGTAAGTTTTTAATTGTGCGAGGTCTGTAAGTTAGTCAAGTCATTACATGAGGTATCACCAGTTTTATCTTATGGAATACTTGGTTCAAGATTTAAGCAACTAATGATTTCGATAAGATTTTGTGGTATTTTCACTATGGTAAAGTTCAAACCGAAAGGCACTTTATTTTATGCACCAAAACTGTTTAAGCAAGAGAATGTGGCTTGTATTTAACCAAGTGAGGGATTGTTATGATTAGTTAAATACAAATGATAAGTGTTAAAATACAAGCAAGGTATAAACACTTAGTAAAATTCACATAATGAAGATGTGAAATTTGAGCTTCAATTGTAGGCACTTATATAATGAAAATTTAGGTCCAAAGTGATACATGAGAGTATCTAAGGGTTCCCAAAAAGTTTGGTAGAATTTAGAGCATTTTTGGGACCTTTGGAAGTGTCCAAAGTCAGAGAGAGTGGCGATACGTTGCCACCCAAGAGGCGAGACATCACCTAAAACCTAGGGTTTCAAGAAACCCTAACAGGTGACGCTTCGCCTGCATGCAAGCGATGTGTCACCTACTGTATTACATGAAATATCGTAAAATTCTCATAAGGACCTGTTTTTCAACTCTAATCCTATTGGTTAGACGTAATGATAGTGCCATTCTATATAAGGGTCAAAATAGTGTTTGGGAAGACTTGATCACTCTCTTCAATCTCTCTCTATCCTCTCTAGCTCCAGGAACTCATCAAGAAAGTGCTTGACTTTGAGAGTTGAAGGCTTGTTCAATCTCAATCCTCATTTCCTCAGGAGACAACCTCAAGCATCAATGGTGGTTGGGAAATAGAGTGTTAGGACAGTGTTATGCAACGTGTATAAGCCATCGTTGTGTTTGTTTTGCTCAAAGGATTTGCTTAAAGTGGTGGTCTTGCCTAGGGTTTTTGAAGCTTCATCAAAGTTGGCAAACACCATTGTTCTACTTAGGTTTGCATGTTCTTTCTCAATCTTTTTTAAGTCTCTATCAATCCAAATTTTATGTAGATTCTATTTCTTGAGGTGGTGTTATCTCATTCTCCTCCAACATTCTAATACTCTATTTTCTGAGATAGCATATCATGGAAGAATCTAACTCTCTTTCGGCATTGAAATTCATTACTCAAGACTTTGTTAGATTGGATAGGTTTGATGGGACTAACTTTGTACGTTGGCAAGACAAGATTAGATTTTGCTCACTACTTTGAAAGTTTTCTATGTCTTGGATAAAGACCTAATGTGGATTTGAGATATTCGGCAGGTGTTGGTACTTTTGAGTAGGATAGCGGTATAGTCACAACGTGGATTAATACTCGGCTTGGAGTGAGCCAAGGGGAGGGGGGGGGTGGGTAGCCGTACTGGAAGATGTGGCCGGATCACCTCATTTTCAGGGAGAGCTAATGCTTGTTGGGTATTTTTGTTTGACACTGCTTCCTATTTTGGTAACTTAGTGAGTTACCGGGACTCATTGGAGTATGAGTCATAATTTGGGAAAATAGTGATATTCCGGGATTGATGGAATTAATTGAGAATTTTGAGTTATGTGGGATTAGAATGTCTAATGTTGATTTTTCCCTTAAAAGGCTCTGAGAGGAAAAGGGTTAAGTGAGGGAATTTTGATCTTTTGGACCATTTGAATGATATATGCTAAGTGGCTGACTTTATGAACTCAGAAAAACAGAAACACTTGCTCTCTCTCTCTCTCTCTCTCCTCTCTCACGTTCTCTTTCTCTCTAGTAGCTATTTTAGTTTTTGAGAAAATTCTTGAATTTTAAAGCTTGGAAGTAAACATTTGAAGTGAATTGAATAGGGATTAGTTCTATGAAGGCTTGGGGATTGTCAAGAGCTCGAATTCCAGTTGTGGAGCTTGATTCTTAGAGGTCTTCAAGCTATTTTCTCAAAGCTTTGAGTTGATTTTGTTAAAGTTTTTATTTTTGGTTTTAGTTGAGTTTTTGTATGTTTTTAAAGTTCGTTGTGGTATTTTTGAGCTGTTGAGACCTTTATCATGTCTTGGGACGATTTTGGGAGGATTTGCGATTTTTGAAATTGCTGGAATTTTGAGTTCAGAGGGTCGTGTCGTGGCCTGCATGAACTTAGTCGTGGTAGGGGCGCCTCGAACCACCTTGGCACCGCAGTGCTTGGCAGGCTGCGCCGCAGCATAATTACAGGGGATTTTGGGTGTGCGCTCTCTGCCTAGTAAGACACCGCGACCTTTAGTGGGGGGAGTCATGACTCAAATAAGGAAAAAAGTCAAAATGAGGTGTTGGGTTATGGGAACCCAAACCCAAGGGCTCAGGAATGGTTTTACTATCAGGTTTAGTAGAATTCAAGGTCCTGAAGGCTAGGACTTGGTTCGGAAGCCATTATTGGTTTGTTTCTTGATGGTTATTTCTTGTTATGGTTGTGACTAGGGTGTACCGCTAGGCTCAGAAAGGAAGGATCGTATTCAGGGTTGTCATACTCGATTTGCTCAGGACTTGAGGTAAGAAAATTGCACCTGGACTGTGGTTAGGGCTTGGGCCCCAGTTATTGAACATGGTTATAACCTTGCTTGGAATGTTTTATTAAACATGTTTGACTGCTCTGTGCATATATATGTTAAGTAATGTATGCTTATCTTTTAATCTGATTGAAAAGCTTAACTTTTAAGTCAAGGGCAGCAATAGCGTACTGAACGCAAACTGATGTGGTTAGGCCAACCCAGAAGCGTGATATATTCCAAGCAATGGGCCCCGGTGTGGCTCTATAGCCGCTTATTTAGATGAAATGCATGTCTGAGTATGGTTATAACTGCTAAGCATGCTATTTATGATTTTGAAATCTGTTGATTAATTGCTTACAAGCATGGTTAGGTTTCTTGTTGAGCCTTGGCTCACAGGTGCTACATGGTGCAAGGAAAGGAAAGGAAAAGTTGGTTCAGCCATGAGTTGGAGAGCTCCAGGGGCGGGGTGTACATATGCGGCCCGCTCGACCATCACGACCAAGATCACTTGCTGGAACTAGGGTTGAACCCTGATTTTTCCGCCTAGGCCAACCCTTGTATTTGTTTTGTAACTAGTTCGGTTTATAAACTTTTTTGGGATCTCGTGTATCAAACTTAAACTCTTTTAATGATGTGATTAATGTTTCACCAAAAATTTTAGTACCTAAACCTTGTGTTAGTTTCAATTACACATTTTAAGTCCAAATGACTTGTTTAGCGAGTTAAACACTATTTTAATTACATAGTGTAACAGTCGTGGATTAGGAGGGCGTCACGACCGAGACCACTTTCTAGAACTAGGGTTAAACTCTGATTTTGCCACCTAGGCCAACCCTTGTATTTGTTTTTAACTAGTTTGGTTTATAAAATCTTTTTGGATACCGTGTATCAAACTTAAACTCTTTTAATGAAGTGATTATTGTTTGACCATAAATTTTAGTACCTAAACCTTGTGTTAGTTCTAATTACATGTTTTAAGTCCAAATGATTCGTTTAGCGAGTTAAGCACTATTTTAATTACACAGTGTAACGGTCTTGGATTAGAAGGGTGTTAGCGTATGTATCAGATATGATACATATACTAAGTTATGAGAACTTGGACAAACATATTTATCTTATGAGGAGAAACCGGTTCAGATTCTGGACAGAAAGGACAAAGTCTTGCAGAAAAAGATTATTCCGTTAGTCAAAGTGTTATGGAGGAACAACAAGGTAGAGGAAGTGACTTGGGAGTTGGAGTCGAGATATGCGGGATCAGTATCCTGAGTTGTTCAGGTAAATTTCGACGATGGAATTTATATTAGGAGAGGATAGTTGTAGTGTCCCGAAACTTTTGATAGAATTAAGTGCTTTGATTAGCATGTCGGGACGATACATGGGGTAATTATATGTGGATTTATTGAATTATGTGATTTATATGTATTATGTGTATTAAATATGTTTAAAGACCCACTTTTGTTAAAAATGGGCATTTTCATAATTTTAACCCGTTGAGGGTATATTTGTAATTTTATGTGTTATGTGCTTGAGACCACATTATTATGTGGATATATTTGCAAGATTCGGCTTGAGTGTGTCCTTTCAGGAAATTTTAGCAGAAAAGTCACAATGGGAATTAATGCCTAGCTCAGGTCGAGCCTAGGGGTATTTTGGGACTTATGTATATATTTGGATTATTGGTGAATGAATTTAATTGATGGAATAGTGGTGTTTGATGGTTTAGTTTGATAATTTGGAAATTAGTGGTTAATTAATCATAGTGGTGAAATGACCAAATCGCCATTGGGATTAATTAAGTGGAAGAAAAATGGGAGGGGTATTATGGTCTTTTGAGGATAAATCTAGTGAGTTGATAACTGTTAAAGGTGAGAACTCATCAACGAAGTTGAATCAAAAAACTTGTAAGCTTAAAAGTGAAAGAAGAACTTAAAGTAAAATTGAAGAGTGAAAATGGAGAAAGGTATTGGTATTGCTTAGAAATCTCAAGTTACAAGTGAATTTTTTCGACCCCCTTCATGATGAAGTGATGCCATATTTATACGTGAGCTCTAATGGCTCTTAGTACAAATGTAACGTTCCAAAAATGCTAATAGGGTTCAGTGCCTTGATTAGCGTGCTAGGAGGGCATAATTGGATATATGTGTAATTAACTGATTAAATGCGTGACTATGTGGCATGCATGATATATATGCATGTGAGTATGATTATAGGCATGCTTATGAGTATTAAATATGCATGTGAGCCCATTCTTGATAGTTGGGGCATATTTGTATTATTGGCCCATTGCGGACATAAATGTGATTATATGTGAGTAAATAATTGAGACCACATTATTATGTGGATATATTTGCAGTATACGGCTCGAGGCGATCTTAGTGGGCGGATTGGCGGAATAGTCACAACGGGGAATAATATTTGAGGTTTGTTGAGTAACGAATAAGTGTTTGGTGATTAGTTGGGGCATGTCGAGATTAATTGGGAATTATTAGGAATGTTGGAGAATTAGTGGGAAATAGGAAACAATGATTGTTTTTCCCTTGAGGGGCTTTGATGGAATATTGTTAAGCAGGGGTATAGTGGTCATTTAGGTTAGAGGATAGGCTGAATAACTTAGAAACCTTTAGAAACTAGAACATTATGTTTTCCTCAGCACTCCCAACCAACCCTCCCTGTAGTGTCCCAAATTTTCTAATAAGGCTTAGGGCCTTGATTAGCGTGCCTGGTGGGCAATAATTGATTTAATTATGCTAATAAATGAATTTAATGATTATAAGATTGGAAATGCATGTTTAGGTGAATTAAATATGCTTGTGGGCCCCATTTGGCTGTTAGGGGCATTTTTGTAATTTTAGCCCGTTGAGGGCATAAATGCAATATTGTGTATATTATGATTGTGGGTTGTGGGATGAAGTCTTGTGAAATTTAAGCTTAGGAATCTGAGAATTTAAGCTTGGAGTGGGATTGGAGGCAGCTCAGGGTCGAATTCCTCCTTAAGGTAAGGATTATTTTGAATTCTGAAATGAGTTTCTGGTGTGATTTAAGTCTTTAGGGATTTTTAAACCACTAGATGATTTGGAGCTAGGATGGGTGTTTGAGTTTGATTCTGGTGTTTATGCTTGTTATGTTGTTTATCTAGAGTTTTGGATCGAATTGGAACTTGGATATACTTATCTAGGGAAAATGGTGGGAAAAACCCAGTTTTCTGGGTTCGTGTAGGAGCACCGTGACCCTGTTCTTCTGAGCCGCGACGCTGGGATGATTCAGGATAGGAAGCCCCTGCTGGGCGCCACGATGCCTGTAGGGTTATGCCGTGGCGCTAGGCCATTTTTAGAACCTTGAATTTTGTGTTTTTAGGGCTTTGGCCTAGGGGACTTAGGGGACGCTTTCACCACCTCGTGTGGAGAAATGGGAGGTCCCGAGAGCACGAGATTGGTTACAGGGTACAATTATGAATAGGTTAGTAACGAGAATGTTACTTGTGGTTTGTGACTAGGTTACCGCTAGGACTCGGGAGAGGATCGTTCTCGTAGGTCGTGTTTTCTTACTTGGCAGCTAGCACTTGGATTTAAGGTAAGAAAATTATTGTACCCATAGAGCAGGGCATGGCCTTAGTGTTTGTATTGTAGAGCATGGCCCTTTGTGATTGAATTTCAGGGTGTAGCCCTATTGTCTATATTTAGTATATGTTTAAATATATGTTTATTTTATGTTGTGTAATGCATATTGAACGATGAAGGTTGGGAGCGACGAAGGCCGAGAACGGCAGGAAGTCGAGTACAGCAAGGGGACGGGAATGGTGAAGAGCACGTGGAGTGTAGGCCGCTAAGGTGAGACCCTCCTAGGATGCTTGAGACATCCTCTAGGTTAAGACCGCGAACCTAGGGTCTGGTAAAGCGTCTGGGATGACATGGCCATTATGTGTTTAGTTTGCTAGCTGTTTTGTTATGTGATGTTGATAAATATGCATATGTTATCTGTTTTATGTTGAGTTTTCTTGCTGGTCTTCGGCTCACGGGTGGTCTATGGTGCAGGTAAGGGCAAAGGAAAGGTCGACCAACCATGAGTACGGAGAGCATGAAGCGATGGGTACATGTTCGGCCTACCTGGCTGCCACGGCCTGGGTTATTTTGGGAAAAATATAATGGATTTGGTTGATTTGTCGCTTAGGTCGACCTTATATGTATTTTGAGATGTAAAGTATTTTCTAAACCATATTTTGGGATCCCAAATGTATAACGCTTTATGTTTTAAATAAATGACCACATTTTCATATTAAATATCTTTATATGATTTTTTATTACAGTTTAGCTACACTTTTAACCTAAAACCTCGATTAGCGAGTTAATTGCACATTTTAAACTTACTTAGTAACGACTCTAAGGAAGTAGTGCGTTACAACTTGGTATCAATGTGAGCCAAGGTTTATGGTTACTGGAGATCAACTGAACATGTACGCTTGCTGCCAGTGACAAGCTCGACTCAGGGTTGGTTGGTAACTATTGAATTATATGCTTGATTTTTTTTGTTAAAGTTCCCTGTTTGCCTGAGTATTTATGTAGAACATGATGAATAAGTTGACATATGCATGATGCTAGGGAATGGCCCCCTTGATTGTTGTATGATATCTATGTTGTGTGGATTTGCTGAGTGTGATTGATTGATGAATTTGGGAGGTGATTTTGGATGTTGTTTTCATGCCTGATAAGCGGCGTCATTGAGTGCAGGCATATTGTGATAATGCCTCGGCGATCAAATAGACTCCGCAGCAATTGGGCCAAGGATGACAACCAGGATCAGGACCCTCCACTTGCCCCACCGAATTGGCAATAGTTATTTGCCGAGATGGATGCTAGACTTCACCGAACAGAAGAAGAGCTTCGACAGTTGAGGCAACAGGCCCCTCCTCAGGGCATTGGGTTGCAGGTTCCACAGGCTGTGGCACCAGTGCCAGCCCAACTTGATGTGGAGAATAGATGGGAACCACTATATGAGAGGTTCAGGAAGCAGCATCCTCCCATCTTCGAGGGTGGACCAGACCCACTACGGGCAGACCAGTGGATGAACATGATTTCTTCCATCCTGGATTTCATGAGGGTGGAAGGGAATGAGAGTGTAGCTTGCGCGAGCTACATGTTTAGAGAGGATGCCCGCATCTGGTGGGATGTGGTGACTCAAAGAAGGAACGTTGTGGTTATGCCTTGGGAAGAGTTCAAGAACATCTTTAATGAGAAGTATTACAGTGTCGCAGTCTGAGCTGCGAAGGTTGATGAGTTTACCAACCTAACTCAGAAATGCGTAACAGTAACTGAGTATGCTTTGAGGTTTGACCGGTTGGCGAAGTTCGCGCCGGATTTGGTGCCGACTAATATGGCACGAAGAGATCAGTTTGTGGGGGGATTGAATGTCATGATCGCCTGTGATGTTAAGATAACCTTGGATCAGGGGACTAAAACTTATGCTCAGGTAGTGGACAAGGCCCTTACAACTGAGGGGGCCAGGGATCAGATATGGAGAGAGGGCATTGCTAGGCACGATGCTCAGAGGACGGTGCCCCCTTTTACTGAGTCTAGTCAGGGTAGTGGCTCTAGTGAGCAGAAGAGAATGGCCCTAGATTCTTTTGTACCTTCTGGTTCTTATAGAAGGGCGCGGGGTTCTTTCAGTGGCCGTCAGGGCAGGGGAGACAACTGGAGGAGTTTCCCAGTATGTCCTCGATGCAGACGATGACATCAGGGAGAGTGTAGGATCAGGGCCTGCTTTACTTGTGGGAGTATTAGTCATCTGAGGAAGGATTGCCCGCAAGTCAAGAAGGAAAAGCCGAAGCAGAGAGATAGTCTCACTCCTGCCAGAGTGTTTACCTTGACTCAGACTGAGGTTGAGGCTAGCCCCTCGGCCGTGACAGGTCATATTTCTAGTGCTGGTTCTTCTTTTACTACATTGATTGATTCGGGGCTACTCATTCTTTTGTTTCTGCTAGAGTGATAGATCAATTGTGTAGACCTAGTGATTTGTATGCTAGGGGATTTCAGACTTTGTTGCCAACTGGAGAACTCGTAGTCTCTAGGAGATGGGTTAGAGCATTGCCAGTAGAGATAGACAGTAGGGAGTTGTCTATGGATCTGATTAAGTTAGTAATGGATTACTTTGATATGAACCTAGGGATGGATTGGTTATCGAAGTATGGGGCGACGATTGACTGCAAGCGCAGGATGGTGACCTTTGAACCGGAAGGGGAGGTACCATTTGTATTTGTGGGGACAGTGAGTGGTCTACGAGTACCCATGATTTTTGCACTGAAGGCTAGAGACCTGATGCAGGATGGTTGGATAGGATTCCTAGCAAACATTATGGATACCTCTAGAGTTATGTCGGTTGGACTGAGTGAGACTAGAATGATATGTGAGTTTCTTGATTTGTTCCCTGAGACTATCTAGGGGTGCCGCCACATCGGGAGATCGAGTTTGTTATAGAGTTGGCGCCAGGGGCGGAGCCAGTATCTAGGACACCTTATAGAATGGATCTGGCAAAGTTGAAGGAACTGAAGATTTAGTTGCAAGAGTTACTAGACTTGGGATTCATCAGACCGAGTTTTTCGCCATGGGGTGCTCCAGTGTTGTTTGTCAAGAAGAAGGATGGATCCTTAAGGATGTGTATTGACTACAGAGAACTGAACAAGTTAACCATTAAGAACAGGTACCCACTACCTAGGATCGATGACTTGTTTGACCAGCTACAAGGGAAGATAGTATTCTCTAAGATCGACCTTCGATCAGGCTACCACCAGTTAAGGATTAAAGAGGAGGACATACCAAAGAACGCTTTCCGCACGAGATATGGACACTATGAATTCCTGGTTATGTCCTTTGGATTGACCAACGCCCTAGCAGCCTTTATGGATTTGGTGAATACGGTCTTCAAGGACTATCTGGACAAGTTTGTGATCATGTTCATTGATGACATACTGGTCTACTCCTAGTCAGAGATAGAGCACGAGTAACATTTATGCTTGGTGTTACAATGGTTGAGAGAGCATAGGTTGTATGCTAACTTCAACAAGTGTGAGTTTTGGCTACCGCAAGTAACATTTCTGGGTCATATTTTCAGTAAGGAAGGGATTCTGGTTGACCCAAGCAAGATTGAGGCAGTGAGAGATTGGCCTAGGCTGGGCAGTGTACTAGAAGTTTGGAGCTTCTTGGGATTGGTAGGGTACTACAGGCGATTCGTCGAGGGATTCTCCAGAATAACCACACCATTGACCGAGTTGACACGCAAGAAGACTAAGTATGTGTAGACAGACAGGTGCGAGAATAGTTTCAAGGAATTGAAGCGGTGACTGATCACTGCTCCAGTATTGAGTCTGCCATCAGACAATGAGAAGTTTATGGTTTATTGTGATGCTTCCAAACAGGGTTTGCCAGAAAGGTGATAGCCTACGCATCGAGATAGCTGAAGGAGTATGAGAAGAGATATCCCACACATGATTTGGAATTGGTGGCGGTGGTATTTGCACTCAAGGTTTGGAGACATTATTTATATGGTGAGAAGTGCAAGATATACACCGACCATAAGAGTTTGAAGTACTTCTTTACTTATAAGGATCTAAATATGTGCCAGAGATGTTGGCTAGAATTGGTAAAGGATTACGATTGTGATATTCTATACCATCCTGGGAAGGCTAATGTAGTGGCCGACACGCTGAGTCGGAAGGGCCCAGGACAGTTATTCAGTTCGAGGCAGATATCAGATAAGTTAGCTGAAGAGATGACTAGAGCGGGTGTAGAGTTGGTGGCTATTCGGTTAGCCAACATCACTCTTCAGTCTACGCTCCTTGGAGGATTAAGGAGGCACAGGGGGAGGATCCCCAGTTGAGAAAGCACAAGGAGAGCGTCGCCGGAGCGGCTAAGGACTTCTCTATTTCAGAGATGGGACTACTGAAGTACAAGGGCCAGATTTGCGTTCCGATGGATTTTGGTATTCGACGAGAGATCTTAGAAGAGTCTCATACCACTCACTATTCTTTACATCCGGGTACGACGAAGATGTACCAAGATTTGAGAACTCTATATTGGTGGCCGGGGATGAAGAGGGATGTGGTAGATTATGTGGCCAAGTGTTTGACTTATCAACAGGTAAGGCTGAACATCAGAGGCCAGCAGGGTTGTTGCAGCCTCTAGGGATTCCAGAGTGGAAATGGGAGGATATCACCATGGACTTCGTGGTTGGATTTTTGAAGACCTTGGGACAACATGATTCCATGTGGGTGATTATGGATAGGTTTACCAAGTCCGCCCACTTTTTTCCTATTAGGATAACTTATACAGTTGAGCAGTATGCTAAGTTGTATGTGAAGGAAATTGTACGGCTTCATGGGGTACCGAGGTCGTAGTGTCCAACAGGGACCCCACCTTCACTTCCAAGTTTTGGGAGAGTCTACAGAAGGCTATGGGCATGCAATTGCAGTTTAGTACCGCTTATCATCGTCAGACGGATGGACAGTCTGAGAGGATGATTCATATATTGGAGGATATGCTACAAGCCTGTGTGCTGGATTTTGGGGGATCTTGGAGTAAGTATCTTCCTTTGATCGAGTTTTCATACAATAATAGTTATCAGGCGACTATCGGAGTGGCTCCGTATGAGATATTGTATGGAAGAAAGTGCAGATCATCCATCCATTGGGATGAGACGGGTGAGAGAAGGTATTTAGGCCCTGAGGTTGTTCAGAGGACCAATGAGGCGATTGAAAAGATTAGAGCTTGAATGCTCGCCTCCCAGAGTTAGAAAAAGAGTTACTCGGACTTGAGACGCAGGAGAGTAGAGTTTCAAGTCAGTGACCATGTATTTCTCAGAGTTTCTCCCTTGAGAGGAGTGAAATGGTTTGGTGTATAGGGCAAGCTATGCCCTAGGTTTGTTGGCCCCTTTGAGATTCTAGAACGGGTTGGAGAAGTAGCTTACAGATTGGCGATGCCTCTAGCTTTATCAGGGGTTCACAATTTGTTTCACGTATCCATGCTCCAGAAGTACGTATCATATTCTATGCATGTCCTGAGTTATGAGAACTTGGGGTTGGATAAAGATTTATCATATGAAGAAAAGCTAGTTCAGATTCTTGACTGAAAAGATAAAGTCTTGCGGAGCAAGACCATCGCCTTAGTGAAAGTACTATGGAGGAACAACAAAGTAGAAGAGGCGACTTGGGAACTTGAGGCAGATATGCGAGAGTAGTATATTGAGTTATTCAGGTAATTTCGAGGATGAATTTCTGTAAGGAGAGGATAGTTGTAGCGTCCAAAATTTGATAATAAGGCTTAGGGCCTTGATTAGCGTGCCTGGTGGGCAATAATTGATTTAATTATGTTAATAAATGAATTTGATGATTATATGATTGGAAATGCATGTTTAGGTGAATTAAATATCCATGTGGGCCCCATTTGCTGTTAGGGGCATATTTGTAATTTTAGCCCGTTGAGGGCATAAATGCAATATTATGTATATTGTGATTCATACCACGTGTGAGTGGTGATATATTTGTGATGCACGATCCGAGACAGTCTTAGGGAGCAGTTTAGCAAGAAAGTTACAACGGAGTAAAATACCCGGCTCGGGAGGAGCCTAGGGGTATTTTGGGAACGTAATATATGTTCGGGATTTATTGAATAACGGGTAGTAATTTGGTAAATTATTTGGATATGTTGGGATTAAACAAGGATTTATAGGAATACTCAAGGAATTAGCAAGATTTGGCAAATGAATAAATTACCCTTGGTGGTACTTGAGGACTTAAATTAACTTAAGGGGCAATTTAGACCTTTTGGCAAGAGGATATACACGGTTTGGAAGCTAGGACTCCAGAAAGACTTAGATGAAACAGAAGGAAAGGAAGGAAAGAACCAAAAGAACTCTTAGCTCTCTCTCTCTCTCTCATTCGGCTCACCTTCTCTCTCTATGGTGCTTGGTTTTTGAAGGATTTTAGGCCAGAAATTCAAGGGTTCAAGGCTGGAACTTGGAAGGCTAGCAGCTTGGAATTCTGGGAGTTAGTTCAGAGGCTTAGTTAAGTTCAAGGGTAAGCTTTTAACTCAACTTCTCTGTTGGAATTCTGTTGGTAAGTGTTTTGTTTGTGAACTGAATTGTGTTTTGCTTTGTGGGTTGTGGGATGAAGTCTTGTGAAATTTAAGCTTAGGAATCTGAGAATTTAAGCTTGGAGCGGGATTGGAGGCAGCTCAGGGTCGAATTCATCCTTAAGGTAAGGATTCTTTTGAATTCTGAAATGAGTTTCTGGTGTGGTTTAAGTTTTTAGGGAATTTTAAACCACTAGGTGATTTGAAGCTAGGGTGTGTGTTTGAGTTTGATTCTGGTGTTTATGCGTTGTTATGTTGTTTATCTAGAGTTTTGGATCAAATTGGAACTTGGATATACTTGGGAATGGTTTAGGAAAGTTTTGGCTCGGGGAAAATGGTAGAAAAAACCTAGTTTTCTAGGTTCGCGTAGGAGCATCGCGGCCCTGTTCTTTTGAGCCACGACGTGGGATGATTCAGGACAGGAAGCCCCTGCTGGGTGTCGCGGTGCCTGTAGGGCTATGCCGCGACGCTAGGCCATTTTTAGAGCCTTGAATTTTGTGATTTTAGGGCTTTGGCCCAGGGGGCTCGGGGGATGCTTTCACCACCTCGTGTGGGGAAACGGGAGGTCCCGATAGCACGGGAATAGTTATGGGGTACAATTACGAATCGATTAGTAATGAGAACATTACTTGTGGTTTGTGACTAGGTTACCGTTAGGACTAGGGAGAGGATCGTTCTTGGAGTTCGTGTTTTCTTACTTTGCAGCTAGCACTTGGATTTAAGGTACGAAAACTGTTGTACCCATAGAGCAGGGCATGCCCCTAGTGTTTGTGTTGCAGGGCATGGCCCTATGTGATTGAATTGCAGGGTGTAGCCCTATTGTCTATATTTAGGATATGTTTAAATATATGTTTATTTTATGCTGTGTAATGCATATTTGTGAGTGAACAGTGAAGGCCGGGAATGGCAAAGGTTGAGAACGGTAGGAAGTCGAGTACGGCAAGGGGCCAAGAATGGTATAGAGCACGTGGAGTGCAGGCCGCTAAGGTGAGACAATCCTAGGATGCTGGAGACATCTTCTCGGTGAAGACTACGAACCCAGGGGCTGGTAAAGCGTCTGGGACGGCATGGCCGTTATGTGTTTAGCTTGTTGGCTGTTTTGTTATGTGTTGTTGATAGATATGCATATGTTATCTATTTTATGTTGAGTTTTCTTACTAGGCTTCGGCTCACGGGTGGTCTATGGTGCAGGTAAGGGCAAAGGAAAGGTCGACCAACCATGAGTACGGAGAGCATGAAGCGATGGGTACATGTTCGACCTACCTGGCTGCCACGACCAAGGTTATTTTGGGAAAAATATAATGTATTTGGTTGATTTGTCGCTTAGGTCGACCTTAAATGTTTTTTGAGATGTGAAGTATTTTCTAAACCATATTTTGGGATCCCAAATGTATAACGCTTTATGTTTTCAATAAATGACCATATTTTCATATTAAATATCTGTAGATGACTTTTTGTTACAGTTTAGCTACACTTTTAACCTAAAACATCGATTATCGAGTTAATTGCACATTTTGAACTCACTTAGTAACAGCTCTGAGGAAGTAGGGCGTTACACTCCCTTCTTCTCTCTCAATTTGGTGGAACTTTGAGGAAGCAAGGCTGGGAATTAAGGTTAAGAATGGACAAGTAGAAGTTGATGGATCAAGCTAGGAGTACTTAAGGGTTAGCTCAAGGATCAAAACATTTTTGAGCTAAATTCTATAATCTGTTTTATTTCTTTTCCTGTGAATTATTTAATGAGTTTGGATTGTTGGCTGGGTTTAGTGAAGGATTTAATTGTTGAATTGAAGCTTGTGGTTGGGATTTGGTTGAGGTGCAGCTCAGGGGTCTTAATTATCAGATAAGGTGAGTTTGAATCTGGTTTCGATTGGGTTTTATTAGGCTTAAGGGTGCTTTTGAGTTTTGCATTCAAAGATTGGAATTTTGAGGTTGTGCTGAGGTTTAGCTTAGCTATTAATGGTTATGTGTTGGTTATGTTGTGTTGTTATGGAATTGGAATTTAATTCTGAGCTTGGTTGCAGTTTAGAATTTGATTTTAGGGGTGTTAGTTTGAAGAAAACGCAAAAAAGGAATTGGGTATTCTGGGTTCGCGGGGTGCGTTGCGGCCCTGTTCATGGACGCCACGACCTGTGTGGCCCAGGAGCCTAGGGAGGCCTCTGTCTTGGAGGCTTGTCTCGACCCTCTGGGTCAAGTCGTGGCCCGCATGCTTGTTAGGTTGGGGGCTTGCGCCTCTTTCTTGGAGGCGCGCTGCGACCCTTAGGGCCAGGTCGCAACCCGCCTAGGCAGCCCTAAGAAGAGTTTGTCTTATGGCTCAGGGAGGCTCGGGATCTAAAACTTAAGCGCTCGAGATGATTTCTACAACCCAATTTTGTAGAAAACGAGGTCTCGAAGACTAGTATTTGAATCCCAAGTTCTTGAATGGTTTAGGATCTTATGGTTTTCCATCATCGTAGTGTGACTAGGTTTTACCGCAAGGGCTCGGGAAGTAAGGATTGTGCTCGGAGCCGTCATACGCTTGCTGCTCAGGACCTAAGGTAAGAAAACTGTACCTAAGTTATGGTTGGGGCTTAATCCCCTTGCATTAATATATTATGAACATGACCATATCTGTAGTTGAGAATATCTGATTGGGCATGCTTGTATGCACTGCTTTGATTACTTACTATGCGTTGTGCATTTTTCATTATATTTGTTTACAAGTCGGCCTAAGGGTGCCGGGGGCTGATAGCTAGCGTGTGGAATGTAGCCCGACCTAAGGGTGTTGGGGTCGGCCATAAAGCTAGTGGACTCGGCCTAAGGGCGCTGGGCCTGGACATTATACAATAAACAGAAGCGTGGTTCACGCTTAACTATTTGTATTGGTTTATGAGGTTGATTTATCTGTCTAGTTAAGTTGAGTATTTTTATTGAGATTGTTGCATATATTCTATTATTAGTTGAATCTAGTGAATTATATTTACTGTTTTTATACTGTTGCCTAGTTGTGAATGTTGTTTTAAGTTTTCTCGCTGAGCTTTGGCTCACAGGTGCTACGTGGTCCAAGTAAGGGAGTTGATAGCTGGAGCAGCCATGAGTTGGAGAGCTTCAGGGGCAGTGTGTACATATGCAGCCTGTTTTCTTACCCACAGTTGGGATAGCATGGTACGAACTAGGGTTAAACCCTATTTTTTCCGCTTAGGAAGGCTAAATTGTATATGTTTATCTTTTACATGTCTGTAAACTAATACTGGGGATCCCGTGTACAAACTTAATATTTCAATGAAAAATAAACATTTTGTTGACCAAAACTTTTATTACTTGAACTTGACTTAGTTTTTAATTACACATTTAAGTTCAAACGACTTGCTTAGCAGGTTAAGCACTTTTTTAAACATACAGTGTAACGGTCTTAGTTATCCAGGGTGTTACAATTTGGTATCAAAGCGGTCTAGGTTTAAGGGTTCCTGAAGACTGGCTAGGCGTGTACACTCGCCGCTAAAGATAAGCTCGACTCATGGTTAGGTATATGATGATATGATTATGTGGTTATTATTCAAATTGAACCTATATGCCTTATCTTCGAGTTAGTATAGAGAAAGCATGATGTGTATGAATATATTTGGTAGTGATGGAATTTGATAATTAATGCATGAGTGATATAGATTGGCGTTTTGATATTTATATTGTGCGTATGGTTATTGTAATTGTTTGGACCTGCCCATGGGATGATTCTGGATATGGATATCATGGCTGAGGGGTTAAGTCAGTGATTACAGACTGATTCAGAATGTATGTACTCAAGATAGTTATTGGACCTTATATAGCTAGAATGGGGGTTATAGATGATAGTTAGGGTTGGAACCCTCCATCTGCCCCTGGATTTCACAGTAGATGTTTGCTAGTATGCGAGTAAGGCTACTAGATCAGGATAAGGGAATTAGATGGATGAGACATCAGGTTTCATCAGGGAAACGCTGCTTCGTATGTCTTGACAGTAAGGACAACATTGTTAGTTCAACTTGAGGATGGAAACAGATAAGAGTTATCGTATGAACGACGTTAGAAGCATTATCCTCTAGTTTTTTTTATTAAGGTTTGGGTTTGCTCAAGAATTGATCAGTAGATGGGCGTGATTAACTCCGTCCTTGATAATATGAGAATGGTAGACCATGATAGAGTAGTTGCACCATGCGCATGTGGCAGGAGGATGCCCTGATATGGTGGGGAATAGTACCCCAGACCTGAAATGTTGTCATGATGGGTTGGGAGGAATTCAGACATTGACTTGATAAAAGAGACTACTGTGATGCAGTTTAAACTGCGAAGACTAATGAGTTTATGAACTCGGTTCAGAATGGTAAGACAATGAAAGAGTATGTCAATAAATTTGATGGGTTGGTCAACCCGCTTCTGATTTGATACAAGCAGATGTAGGGCGGGAAGAATGATTTTTTTAAGGATTGAACTCTGGGATGGCCCAGAGCATTAGGGTCGCTCCAGTGCATGAGATTTTCATCTATACTCGGGTAGTAGGGATTGCCTTGTTATTAAGGACATAAGAGATTGGATATGAAGCGAGAGTGTCGTAGGACAGGAAGCTCAGTCAATGGTATTCCTATTTGCGAGATCAAGTAAGGGCAGATGCCTAGTAACTAGAAAAGAAGGACCCCTTATTGTTTTACTACTCCTAGTTTTGACAGGAAGGGTTATAGTTTGCAGGTTAGCCGCCAAGGTGGCGATGAGGCTTGGTAAAGCTATTTAGTATGTGTTAGATGCAAGCGACGCCGTCTGGGAGGATGCCAAGTGAAATCATGTTTTCTACATGGAATAGCTAAGCACGTTAGGGCAGATTGCTTGAGATTAGAGAAGGGAGGACTGGTCTACCTCGTTACAGTCAGAGCTCGGGAATAGTTCCTCGGAGGTGACCGATTGACTAGTTAGTCCTCATTCTTTGTTATATAATGAGCTGGAAGAATTCGATGTTGTGTATCCAGAAAAGATTCAGATATGATGTACATGCTTCAAGGTTGTTATACGATGGGGCTTGAGATATTAGTGCCTGTTGGGGAAGAATTGGAATATTAATGGCAAAAGGGTTTACGGTAAAAGTGATTGAGCTCGTCATATGAGAGTTTTGATATGAGCCCAAGTAGGAGCTGATCTGTTAAATAAGGGACAACCATGGACTGTCGGAGATGGTAATAATGTCTGTATTTGAAGGGAATGACCCAATAGTGTCTTTAGGATGCCTAGATATTGTGGTAGGTACCACTTGGAATATACTAGTTAGACTAGATGGAAACTGGATTAGCAAGTAAGGTTTCAGATGGGTGCACAAAAATCGGTATCAGGGATATTATGAAGAATGATAGTAGCTTAGAAAATAGAATTAATGGTTCAGTTAAAGAAGTATTTTATTTGAGGATGGATCAGATGAAGCATCGCATCGTGGGAAACATCGACATCGCTTGTTAAGGATGAAGGGGTTCAATTGCCCAATTGCAAGATGAGACAATGTTCTCAGGAATTGATCTTTGATCAGGTTATTACCAGCTGAGGATCAAGGAAAGAGACATTCTAGGATTTACTTCTTGCACCAAGTAGGATGTAATGGATTATCAGTGAAAGTTCTTAACTGACCAATGCTTCAGCAACACAGGTAAGTTCGACAAGCAGAGAGTACAGGAATGACATGGATGAGTCATATACAGATTGGTGAGGAATGTGTTGGTCTACTCCCAGTTAGAAGAAAAATGTGAATGCCTACTCCGTTGATAGTACTAGGACTGATGAAGCAGGGTTTAAGGTAAGGCTCCAGAAAGTGTAAGCTTCAATTTCTCCAAAGGTATTCAAGATCAAGTTATAGGAGGTGATGGGATCGTGTATGAAGGAATTCAGTTAGAAGCCACAAAGGAATTACTGAAGAACACTTGAGGGGTGAGAAGTACGTTGAGACCGGTAAGACACGTCAGTTATTACTTGAAGCATCTTCGAAGATTGCTATACCCAAGATTGAGATAATACAAGAACCTAAAGTTTTTCTGAATGGATAGTTTTGTATTGGATCCATAGAAGATAAAATAAGGATTGATTAGCACCCTATGGTATTAGAATCCATAAGTAATGGATGAATGTGGGAGGACAACATGGTGGATATTGTCTTTGCTTAAGATATGAGACTATAAGGCAGTGCATCAAAGGCTAAGACGCGCCCAGGTATAGATTGAAAGGGTGGTTGTTCGAGCTTCACGGTAGGTGAAATAATAAGAACACGAATGTTATATATTGAGCATAAAGTTGACAGTACGGCTAGATAGCCACGGTTAGGGTGTAGTTCTGGCACCTGCGGTTTAGGAGTGAATGTATTAGCACAAAGGATTTGAGCGTTTGATCATCTGTAGAGGAATAACCTTGAGACCAAGACCTAGTGGAAATTAATGGATGATTCACATTAGAAACCCTTGATTGCATAAGGGAAAATTATTATGAAAATTGACCTCCTAAAGTTGGAAAGACTTGGGCGAGTTGGGTAGGATGGCACAAATTACAGTAAGGTTAGACGAGGTAACGATTAAGATTAATATAGTATCTGCAGTTGATAGTGGACAAATATATCTCTATGGACAATGAAATTCATAGAGAAGATCTTGTAGGAATGGTTTAGAATCCTACTATCTTAGTATGAATAAATTAAGATATGAAGAAAGGATGAGTGATTCGATGGAACCTGGTGTTGAGGTGGAGATTCTAGATGAATATTGTACTACCTCCTTGTGTATATTGTAACTAGGAAATTTAAATGGATGTTAAGATCTAAAATCTGTATATTAGAAGGTAAAAAGGTATAGTAATGGACCATAAGAGTGGACCACATAGACGGCAAGTAAGAAGGTTGGACATGAAAGGTTATGACTCAACAGATTGAGTTAACACACGTTGGTTCCTGGGAACAGGTGACACAATAAGGCATTTGGGCGATAGGAGATTGTATGTCTCCGTGGAACACCGAAGTTGATAGTGTCGGGTTGAGACCCTTTATTTTCCAAGTTTTGGAAAAGGATGTAGAAAACAAAGAGTATAAGAGTGAAACCTAGAATTAGTGGTTACCTTCAGATAGACTGGCAATCTGAAGAAGTGACTCAGATTTTGAAGAATTATACCTCGAATGTGCAAGTGTTTGGGACATTAAGATGAGTACGGTCCCTTGATTGAACAGTCACAGTGTTGAATGTCGGTCAGTGGCTAGTGTGACCCTACATAAGATATAGTAAGGTAGAGAGCGCGAAGTGCTTGTTCCAAGTAATGAAATGAAAGACAGTGAATGTTGTGGTTCAGTATTGGTTTGGAGAAACCAATGAGGTTATTAGGATTGTTAGGGATGAAGTGTCTGCCTATCTGAAAGGACATAAGAGTTCGCAAATTTCAAATATGGGAACGCAAAGTTCCAGGATGGGAGACTTTGTATTTCCCTGAATATTGTAGACAAGAAAGGATAAGATATTCTAGCAAAGAAAAATGAGTTTTGACTCCCGATTTAATAAGACTTCTGAGATCTTATCAAGGACTAGGCCACGGGCCTACAGATTAGCCTTACCGTAGTATGGATGGTGGCTTATGAATGTTACTGGTGCCAATGTCAAGGAAAGAAATGTATAATATCATCGGTGATGAGGCGAGGAGACCTAGGGATTTCAGCGGGAGTTGTTGCGCAAGGAAACGAATATAATTATGATAGGAAGATAAGATCTTATGGAATAAGATTGTCACTCTGATGGGAGTGTTATTGAAGGATAAGAGGTAAAGGACTGGACTATGTGATTACACCCAGATTCAGGAGGTTTGTATCCCAAAGTGTTTGAATAAATTAAGAGGACAAAATTTCAGTAAGGAGGGGATAGTTGTAACATCCCAAAAATGCTAATAGGGTTTAGTGCCTTGATTAGCGTGCTGGGAGGGCATAATTGGAGATATGTGTAATTTACTGATTAAATGCGTGACTATGTGGCATACATGATATATATGATAATGTGAGTATGATTATAGGCATGCTTATGAGTATTAAATATGCATGTGGGCCCATTCTTGATAGTTGGGGCATATTTGTAATATTGGCTAGTTGCGGGCATAAATGTGATTATATGTGAGTAAATTATTGAGACCACATTATTATGTGGATATATTTGCAGTATACGGCTCGAGGTGATCCTAGTGGGCAGATTGGCAGAATAGTCATAGCAGGGAATAACAAGGCTCGGGGTGAGCTTAGGGGTATTTTTGGGAACTTAGAATATATCTATTTGAGGTTTGTTGAGTAACGAATAAGTGTTTGGTGAATAGTTGGGGCATGTCGAGATAAATTGGAAATTATTAGGACTGCTGGAGAATTAGTGGGAAATAGGAAACAAAGACTGTGTAACGCCCTAGATAGCCAAGACTGCTACACTGTATATTTATAAAGGTGCAGGACTTGCTAATAAAGTAATTTAGTTAAAAAACGTGTCACTAAAACCATTAATGAACTAGGGTTAAAAGGTTTTGGTCTCAAAAAAATACATTTTATATAATTAAACATTTTGTACAAGGGATCCCAAAAGAAATAGTGTTTGAAAGTTAGTTTACAAAATTTCCAGAGTACAAACAACCACTAGCCACTCTAAGGGCAAAATAGATATTTATGGCCCTCCTGTTCCTGTCTCCTCCTCAACCATGGTGGCCGAGCAGCTGATCATGTACATTCTGCCTTCAGAGCTCTCCGATTTAGGGCTGATCAAGCTTACCCTTGCCTTTACCTGCACCACATAGCACCCGTGAGCCAAGGCCCAGCAAGAAAACATGATATCTTATCACAAACAATGATAACAATTATATAACTCTTTAAGCATGTTCGTACACTTAACAGTCCACATTAATCATATAGTTCATAGACATAACCAGAGAATTTACAAACCAACATCCAGCTATTTAACATGCAAGTTCATCAATCAATAATAATAATCAAATCACATGATAAGCAGGGTCGACGCCCTGGTCGCACCCTCCGTTTACCCCACTGACTCCGGTCCGCTTAAACCAAGCCCAGTGATTAATAAACTGTCCTTAGCTACCAGTGGCTAAGCTACGCCCTGTGCGCCAATGTAAAGTCCAGCATTCTTAGGCCATTTGCTTGTTATTCACATGGCATAATACCATCCTTCATAAAGCATACAAAACAGGGAACCTTAGTCCCACTATAAATTCACAACCGGGTGTAGTTTTCTTACCTTCAATTTCCAAGTGTACTGATTACGAGGGATGCCTCTTGAGCACGATCCGTTTCCCGAGCCCTAGCTTATACCTAGTCACAACCAAGATTAGGGATACCATTAATAATTTGTAAAAAGATTTCTGGATAAGATTCTAGCCTCCAGAACATCAAATTCCACCAAACACGGTAGTAGAATCGATCCCGAGCACCCTAGGTTATGTTCCCGCGCTTAAAAACTCCAAAAGGCCACAAATGTCCTTAAGGGCCGTGGCTCAAGCTCCCTATGTCACGGAATGACCCCAACCAGAGGCTCAACCTCGCCCAAAAACTGACAGGGGCCGCGTCCCTACATACCCCATGTCGCGACCCGCCCTCCATTTCCAGCACCCATTAGCTTCAGAGGGCCGCGACACACCAAGAACTATGCCGCGACCCGACCCCTTCAAACCCAGAAAAACCACCATTTTTATCACCCAAACCTCACTCAAAACCACCCATAACCATCCCAATAATATACTCCAATTATCATAAACATTCTTGCATGATTTCAGAAGCATAAGCCAGCAGAAACCTAATCTAAAAACTCATCAAAACACCACTTTAATTTATGAAACTCACACACTCAAGAACACCAAAACCAGTCAGAAAAACCTAGAATTAAAATACTATATCATAAATTGGAGCTTACCTTCAATGAAGAATCAATCCTCCAAAGACTCACTGAGCTAACTCCCAAGCTTTCTACCTTAATTCAACCTTTAATGCCAAAACCCATAAACACTTTAGAACTCAGCCATAATCACAGAATTCAACCACCATGCATAAAACTCATAGCTTACCTTAACTCTTGATTGAATCCTTAGCTAATCCTTGAGCTAATCTCCTAAATCACAGCTCCAATTCTCTGAGTTCCGGCCAAGTTCTTCTTGGTTCCTTGTGGTTTCCTTTGAGAGAGAAAGAGGAGAGGAAGGAAGGTCGGTTTGGCTTTTGGTCTACCGTTTTCTAGAGTTTACTTAGTCTATCCTTAAGTTATTAAGTCAATACCGAGGCTCGGGGTACCGAAAACGTCCCCGAGGGCAAAATGGTAAAATTCCCTTGTATTCCCACCTAAGCTTCCTAACCTCAAATATATCTACAATTATTTATTTCCATAACCCGATAACCCAAATAACCATGTATTACTTGAAATACCCCTTGACTTGCCCCAAGTCAAGTATTAGGTCCCGTTGTGACTTTCCCGCTAACTAGCTAGCTCCCTAGGATCGCCTCAAGTCGCATGCTGTAGACTTACCCACATAATAATGTGGTCCTCACAATTATAACATATAATCACATTTATGCCCTCAACGGGCTAAAATTACAAATATACTCCTTTAAGCTAAACGGGGCCTATCTGCATACTAATACTCGTATACATGCATTTCACATATACATTCATATAACCATACAAGCATGCTTGTCACAAAATCATGCATTAAACTACTTAATTTACACATAATCCAATCGTGCCCTTCTGGCACACTAATCAAGGCCCTTAAGCCTTATTAGTGATTTTGGGTCATTACAGACTGTTTTGCCCTTGAGGGGCTTTGATGGAATATTGTTAAGCAGGGGTATTGTGGTCATTTATGTTAGAAGATAGGCTGAATAACTTAGAAACATTTAGAAACCAGAACATTCTATTTTCCTCAACACTCCCAACCAACCCTCCCTTATTCTCTCTCAATTTGGTGGAACTTTGAGGAAGCAAAGTTGGGAATTGAGGCTAAGAATGGACAAGTACTAGTTGAGGGATCAAGCAAGGAGTACTTAAGGGTTAGCTCAAGGATCAAAACATTTTTGAGGTAAATTCTATGATCTATTTTATTTCTTTTTCTGTGAATTCTTTAATGAGTTTGGACTGTTGGCTGGGTTTAGTGATGGATTTAATTGTTGAATTGAAGCTTGTGGTTGGGATTTGGTTGAGGTGCAGCTCAGGGGTCGTAATTATCAGATAAGGTGAGTTTGAATCTGGTTTTAATTGGGTTTTATTAGGTTTAAGGGTGCTTTTGAGTTTTGCATTCAAAGATTGGAATTTTGAGGTTATGCTGAGGTTTAGCTTAGCTATAAATGGTTATGTGTTTGTTATGTTGTGTTGTTATGGAATTGGAATTTAATTATGAGCTTGGTTGTAGTTTAGGATTTGATTTTAGGGGTGTTACTTTGGAGAAACGCAGAAAAGGAATTGGGTTTTCTGGTTTCGCAGGGGGCGACGCAGCCCTGTTCATGGGCGCTGCAGCCCGCCTGGCCCCAGGAGCCTAGGGAGGCCTCTGTCTTGGAGGCACGCCGCGACCCTCTGGGTCAGGTCGCGGCCTGCATGCTTGTTAGGTTGGGGGTTGGCGCCTCTATCTTGGAGGCGCGCCTCGACCCTCAGGGCCAGGTCGCGGCCCGCCTAGGCAGCCTTAACTAGAATTTTTCTTAGGGCTTAGGGAGGCTCACGAATTAAAACATAAGCGCTCGAGACGATTTCTACTACCCGGTTTAGTAGAAATCTAGGTCTTGGAGGCTAGTATCTAAATCAAATGTTCTTAAATGGTTTAGGATCTTATGGTTTTCCATTATCGCAGTGTGACTAGGTTTTACCGCAAGGGCTCAGGAAGTAAGGATCATGATCGAGGCCGTCATACGCTTGCTGCTCAGGACCTGAGGTAAGAAAACTTCACCTGAGTTGTGGTTGGCGCTTAAACCCCTTGCATGAATATATTATGAACATGACCATATTTTTAGTTGAGAATATTTGATTGGGCATGCTTGTATGCGCTACTTTTGATTACTTGTTGTGCATTGTGAATCTGTGATTATATTTGTTTACAGGCTGGCCTAAGGGTGTCGGGAGGCTGATAGCAAGCGTGTGAAACGCAGCTCGGCCTAAGGGTGTCGGGGTCGACCATAAAGCTAGTGGACTCGGCCTAATGGCGTCGGGCCTGGACATTATACAATAAACAGAAGCATGGTTCACGCTTAACTATTTGCATTGGTTTATGAGTATATATTTGATTAAGTTGAGTATTTTTATTGAGATTGTTGCATATATTCTATTGTCAGTTGAATCTGGTGAATTATATTTACTGTTTTTATACTGTTGCCTAGTTGTGCATGTTATTTTAAGTTTTCTTGATGAGCTTTGGCTCACGGGTGTTACGTGGTGCAGGTAAGGGAGTTGATAGCTGGAGTAGCCGTGAGTTGGAGAGCTTCAGGGGTGGTGTGTACATATGCAGCTTGCTCGATCGCCATGGTCAGGATAGCTTGGGAGGAACTAGGGCTGAACCCTGCTTTTTCCACTTAGGACGACTATATTGTATCTGTTTATCTTTTACAAGTCTGTAATTTGATTTTTGGGAACCCGAGTACAAACTTAATATTTTAATGAAAAATAATCATTTTGTTGACCAAAACATTTATTACTCGACCTTGACTTAGTTTTTAATTACACATTTAAGTTCAAACGACTTGCTTAGCATTTTAAGCACTATTTTAAACACACAGTGTAACAGTCTTGGTTATCCAAGGTGTTACAAAAAATGGTCTCAGGGGGACACAATTGTACACAGACGTATTGTAGGTGGTTGTTGGGTAGACGATAGTGTTCTTGGGAGAGTGGTGGTCGGCTTTGGTGCATGTCAGAGGCCTGGAGGTGGTGTTACCACTCCTCGTACTATCTCTTACCACCACTACTTGTCGGGTACATATTTCAGGTATGTGTCTTGTTCCTTCCAAGAATGTACGTACCTACCCAGAGGTTCCATGATCGTACTTCTTGTCTCTTGTGGACTATCTTGAATGACATATTTGGTTGGCTTTTTCAATTCAAACTTGATACCAAATCATCGCGGGGTCTTTCCTCTTATTTGAGAGTTAGTCCTCCCCTTACATATATTCATGGAGTTCCAGACTTTGTATCTTGTAAAAGATTCAGACTAGCTAATTGGCAAGGGCGTGCCTCATTGGTGGCACCTACCTCAGGAAGTGAAGTAGGGCCTCTTCAATGAGATGGGTTGTCTATGCAATGAGGCTAGCTAGATCCTGCGCGGGTGCGGGGAGGCAAGATCATGACCTCTTACATGGAAGCTACGAGGACAAGCATATCACTTCACATGGACGCAGGAAGACTATGGCGTCTGGTATTACAAAGTGAGACGAGATGCTAGGCACGAGAAGCCGAGTGCGTGGGAGGCAGTGGAGCACAAGCCACTGGGTGCCCCCGAGGCAGGTACGCTTGAGATGTCAGGTGCATGCGAGGTGCAAGGTGCACGTGAGGCGTCAGGTGTGTGTGAGGCGCGAGATGTCAGGTACGCACAAGGCGACAACTGCGTGCGAGACGCCAGGTACGCATGAGGCGACATGTGCGCGTGAGGCACTAGGTGCGTATGAGGCAACCAATATAAGGTTTTCAAATCCTGGTACATCTTCATGTTGCCCGGATGCAGAGAATACGGTGTAGTGTAAGATTCATCTAGAATCTCTCGTCTGATAGCTACACTTTTAGCTACATAGTTTAGATACACTTTTAACCTAAAACCACAATTAGTTAGTGATTGGCACATTTTAAACTCACTTAGTAATAGATCTAAGGAAGTAAAGTGTTACACCTACATACACATATAACACATAAACATAATCATAACACATAAAATCTAACCTATTTTCCTTACCAAAAACCGGAGTATTGGAGACAAGATCGGGATTGGAAACTCCTAAAACCAAACAGTAAGAATCATAAGATTTCTAAAGAAAATAAGATGAAAAGAAGATCTAAACCATAAAGATAAGAACTTACCAAAAACCTTAAGTTTCAAGAAACTCAAACACCTAACCAAAAGCCATTACAACAAGTTAGGATTTGGAAGAAAATGAAAAGAATAAGAGGAACTATAATGAACTAAACTTGAGGATAAATAATACCTTGGATAGATTAGAACTTCAATCTACACCTCAATACCGAAATATCACTCTATCTTACTCCCAAAGTGTTTATAAACGCTTAGATTGGAAAGCTTTTAACCCCGAAACCCTAGTGTTTCTCTCTAGAATGAACTTAGCTGCTTGGAGGCACTGAAGAATGCTTGAATGTTGAAGCAAATGGGTGAGTGAAAGGTCCTATTTATAGAGTTCAAGGACTGAAACTAAATCCTTTTAAAATGAATAAATAATTGAATAAAAATTCAATTTTCTGCTCAACAGATGTCCAGAACTCGGTGAAAAATGTTCAAGAGCAAGTTCAAGTTGTTGAGGGCTGTTTCTAGCTCTGATTCCATAGATCTTCAAACTATGCTCAATGAGCCAATATATTGCCCCCTAAAGGTGATATATTGCCTCTCCCTTAGTCCCGAGTCTCTGTGTTTTCGTTCGTGCGAAGTCAACGTGTTTTCTGTATCAAACATAGGCGATATATCGATCCCTATAGCTACGATATATCGGAGTACGCTGATAAATCAAACACGTTTTTGCACATTTTCAGCACACTTGAAGTTTGTTTAAACAACTTTGACTAAGTAAAACGTGATCCTAACAGCTGAGGGAAGGTTCTAGACTTCCTAGGTTTATCCTTTATTAAATTATTCATCTAAAATCCTTAAATCCTTAAAATTCATACATGTGACAAGTGTCACGTTCTTAGTTATTCTATCTAAACCTTAGGTTATAATTAATAATATTTCTAAGACCAACTACATTAATCAAACATTAGGTTAAAATTAATATTTCTAAACCATAGGCTAAACTTATAAAATCCATAGCTATCTCCACGAGTTTCCAACTAAATCCTGGCTTGAACCAATAACCACAAAAACCAAAATACTACAACAGAAGCTACTACTATCTAGCTAAGTAAAATTCCAAGATGCTACAATTCTCCCCTACTTAAAAGAATTTTGTCCCCGAAATTTACTTACCAAACAATTCCGAATATCATGCTCGGATGTCTCCCTCCAACTCCCACGTTGCCTCCCGTTCTGTACTATTACTCCATAAGACCTTAACTATTGGAATACTCTTAGATCGTAATTCCTTAATCCCTTTCTCTAGGATGCTAACCGGTCGTTCCTCATAACTCATGTCTTTCTGAAGTGCTAACATATCGTACTATAGAATGTGGGATGGGTCTGACGCATATCTACGCAACATCGAGATGTGAAACACATTGTGGCTATTTGCTAGAGTTGGAGGTAGGGCTAATCTATATGCTACTGGTCCCACCTTGTCCAATATGTCAAAAGGACCTATAAACCAGGGACTAAGTTTGCCTTTCTTCCCAAATCGCTTCACTCCATTCATAGGAGATATTCTTAAGACATCATCTCCGACTTTGAATTCCACATCTCGTCGCTTGGCATCCGCATAACTATTTTGTTGACTCTGAGCAGTGAGCATACGCTTTCTAATCAGCTCCACAACGTCTCAAGTCTCTCTAACAGCTTCGGTTCCAAGAAGTTGTCTGTCTCCTACCTCATCCCAATGTAACAGCGATCGACACTTCCTTCCAAAAGTAACTCATAGGGTACCATACCGATTGTTGCTTGGTAGCTATTATTGTAGGAGAACTCTATAAGTGGCAAATACTTACTCCATGATCCTCTGAAGTCTAGTACACAGGTGTGCAACATATCTTCTAAAATTTGTATGGTACGCTCGGACTGTCCGTCGGTCTGAGGATGAAATCTTGTACTGAGACTTAGCATGGTACCCATGGCTTACTACAAGCTTCCCCAAAATCTCGATGTAAACACCGATCCTCTATCGGATACCATGGTCTTAGGAATTTTATGCAGTCGTACAATTTCTCGAACATAAATTTTGCGTATTGGTCTGCAGTGTACATAGTCTTGACAGGCAGAAAGTGAGCTGACTTTGTGAGTGTATCTACCACAACCCAAGCTGAGTCGTGTTGCTTATTTGTTCGTGGTAATCCTGTCATGAAGTCCATGGCTATGCCTTACCACTTCCATTCCAAAATACTAAGCGATTGAATAAGCCTGCGGGTCATTGATGTTCTACCTTTACTTGATGGAATATAAGGCATTTGGACACATATTCTGCTACGTCTTTCATCATTCCCGGCCACCAGAATAGTGTTTTAAGATCATGAGTCATCTTGGTCGACCACATTCCAAAATCCTCTACATTTTCCTCATGTTGAGCTCCTTCTGCATGAAGAAATATTTTAAGCTCTTATGGTCTGTATAAATCTCACAGCGTTCTCCATAAAGATAGTGGCGCTAGATTTTCAATGCGAAGACCACCGCTGCCAACTCCATATCATGTGTTGGATAGTGTTGCTCGTATTCCTTCAGCTGCCTTGAGACGTAGGCTATCACCTTGTCATTTTGCATCAACACACATCCCAAACCTTGCTTGGACGCATCACAATATACTACAAACTTATCATTGGGTGTCGGTATGCAAAGTACTGGTGCTGACACTACTACAAAAACACATTTTTAGACACCTTTTTAGGACACTCACCTTAATGTGAGTCCTTAAAGAATTTGTTTTAGGACTCACGGAGTGAGTCCTAAAAACTATGTGTGTCCTAAATGTTTGAGTTTTTTTTTAAAAACAAATACCTCCTGGACTTTTTAGGACTCGCGTTGCGAGTCCTAAAAACTTATGTGTATCCTAAAAGTTTAAATTTAAAAAAATTTCAAATTCCCTCCAATTTTCCTTAAAAATTGTTTTTAGGACTCGCAATAAGTGTCCTAAAAACATACATGGGTCCTAAAAAACCTTAATAGAAAATTTAAGTATAATATTAGTGGTGACTTTTAAGGGCTCACTTTGGGTGTCCTAAAAACTTTTAAGTAAAAAATGATAAATAAATGAATAAATTAAAGCTTTATTTTAATAATTAAATTAAAAAAGCAGATTTCTTTTATTTTTATTTTTTTAAAAAGGAAAAGAAAATTTAATTTTATTTATTTGGGGTTATACCCGAATATTGTATTTTAAAAAAATATGACCTAATAAACTAAATTCCTAACCCTAAAAGTTTCAACCTCCCTCCCAACCCTCTTCTCCCCTGCCGACCATGCATCTCCTTGTCTCCCTCCCAAACCTCTTCTCCCATGCCGACCCATGCATCTCCTTGTCTCTCTCAACCTTTCCAAGACCAAGCACATGGCCGCACATGGACGCCGTCGATGAGATCCGTGGCTTGCTCAAGCAAATGAGGTGGTGGCTCTTAGTGGGGCTCGCTGCAACGGTGGCTCGCGGAGGGGCTCGCTGCAACGCCGTCGAAGAGATTCGTGGCTTGCTCAAGCAAATGAGGTGGTGGCTCGCGGTGGGGCTCACTGCAACGGTGGCTTGCGGAGGGGCTCATGGAGGGGATCGCTGCAACACTGGCTCACAGAGGCAGTGGCTCGCAGGTGGGTCTTCATATTCAGGTGGTGGCTTGCAAGCAGGTCTTCATTTTCAGGTGGTGGCTGGCAGGTTGTGTTTGTTTGGATTTTCAGGTGTTGTATTTGTTTTGATCTTTATGTCAATGGAAAAGTTTTGTTTGGATCTTTATGTCAATTAAAAAGTTTCAGATATGTTATTCAGGTTGATTGTATATAATCATATAATATTATTGGTGTAGATTAATATTTGCATATGCTTGTAGTTATCTCAACAGCGTTTGCTTTGATTTTGTTTTTATGTATCTTTAATATATTCATTCAACAAATCATAGTAATATTTCTAATATTTTCTATAATTTATTTATATTAAATATATAAGTATATATTTATTATTTATTCAACAATAATGGGATTTAAAAAAAATTTGGGCATTTTACCAAAATATTGATTTATAAAATAAAATTATAATTAATTAATTAAAAGGTACTTAAAGAAATTTTTTAGGACACACATTGCGAGTCCTAAAAAGCCTTTTTATATAGTAGTAAAAACTTTTTAGGACTCGCAATGCGAGTCCTAAAAACATTCTTTTAGGACTCGCGTTGTGAGTACTTAAAAACCTTAGTTTTTAAGGCTCTCAAATAGAGGACTCGCGCCCTGCGAGTCCTAAAAATCCTTTTTTGTAGTAGTGTGAGCATAGTTTATCTTTGAGCAACTGGAAGCTCTCTTAACATCTATCCATCCAGTTGAACTTTTGTTGTTTCCGAGACAGGTTGGTAATCGGAGTGGCTTTCTTAGAAAAGCCTTCTACAAATCTCCGATAATATCCTGCTAGCCCGAGAAAATTTCTAACCTCTGACGCAGTTTTAGGTCTTGGCAAATCCTTCACAACCTCTACTTTAGTTGGGTCTACTGTGACTCCATCCTTGGATACTATATGGCTGAGGAATGCTACTTGTGATAGCCAAAATTCGCATTTTTTGAACTTGGCATAAAGTTGATGCTCCTTTAGTCGCATCATGGTCAATCTTAAATGTTCCTCGTGCTCGACTTCGTCCTTGGAGTACACCAAAATATCATCAATGAATACTACAACGAATTTGTCCAAGTAATCCTTGAAGACCTGATTCATTAAGTCCATAAATGCAGCTGTAGTGTTGCTGAGACCAAAAGACATAACTAGGAACTCGTAATGTTTGTATCGAGTCCTAAAATCTGTCTCTAGTATATTCTATTTCCTTACCTTGAGCTGGTGATAACCAGACTGTAGATCAATCTTTGAAAATACAATCGCTCCTCGGAGTTGATCAAATAAGTCATCGATTCAGGGTAACAGGTACTTGTTCTTAATTGTCACCTTGTTCAGCTCGTGGTAATGAATACACACCCGCTTGCTTCCCATGGAAAATGGCTCGGTATATTGAAACCCAAATCTATGAGTTCTTGTAATTGCATTTTCAACTCCTTTAGTTTGGTTGGTGCCATCCAGTATGGTGCCTTTGAGATAGGCTCGGTTCCTGGTACTAGTTCGATTGTGAAGTCAATTTCCCGAGTAGGGCTAACCCTAGTAAGTCGTCAAGAAATATCTCTGGAAACTCCTTTATAATGCGAACATCTCCAACCTTTAATGGTGTGTCTTGTGCCACATTCGTGACGCTTGCTAAGAATGTGTCACATTCTTTCTTTATCATCTTTTGAGCTTTGAGAGATGAGATAAGCAGTGTCGGTAGTCTTGAAATCTTTCCCATAAAACATAGTTTCTGATCGTCAGAAGTTTCAGACATCACTTGCTTGCGTCTACAGTCGATGGTTGTGCCATGCCTTGCTAGCTAGTCCATGCCCAGTATTACTTCGAAGTCCTTGATGTCTAGCTCTATCAAGTCCTCTTCTAGCTTCGTGTCCACGGATTTGATTGATACTCCTCATACTATCCGTGATGATAGAATAATTTTGCCCGAAGGCAGTTTTATAACAAAACTATTTCTAAATCTTTCACAAGGTTTATCCAGTTCTCTATCATTCCTAACGAGATATATGAGTGTGTCACTTCCGAAAATGGTCGTAGACTGTTTCCATGTACTGAGCTGAATAGGGTGCGAAATTTTCCATCGGCCATCCCCCGTACGGATATCCTCCATTAGGATAGCCGCCATTTGGATATCCTCCTTTCTGTTCTGGCTAGGGTGCTTGAGTTGCTGGCTGAGGCTGCGGCTGAGGTTGTCATTGTTGTTGTAGTAGTTCTTCTACTTGTCGTCGTAATGGAATAACTTCACCGTTGTTTTCAACTGGAGGTGGTGCATCTTTATTAGCAGCAGCATTGGTAGCATGTGTTCCCCTTCTTCGGATTGGAGGGGCTTCATAAGTCTCGTTAGAAGTGTTGGAGATATTGTCGTTCGTGCGTGCAAACCTTCGTTGCGACATCTTCAGAAAAGTTCTAATAGTTGAGAAAACACGTTAGAACTTACCCTAATAGTTTCTAAGGCAAGAACTTAGTCTAAGCAAACATAACTTGGACCTATCAATTATGATTTCTTATGAAAAATTATGTAAGTCATCTTTATAAATTAGGGTGTGTTTCTATACTTAGACTATTGAGCCACCTTTATTATTTTCTAAGCTTGTTTTTAACCACCCTATATGACTTAATTCTCAAGTTCGAAACTCGTTGCTGTTCCAAAGTTAACCATATTGAGGGAAGGCTGGGATCAGTAAAATCGTACGTTCCCACTACTATGGCCCCCTAAAATCTCCATACAGAATCCAGTTCATTGATTTGTATCTACCCTCACTGAACTTAGTCATTATTTATTGAATTTATTCTAGATTAATTATGATTGTAAAATAAAAAATCAAACTCATACATGCCATTCAAAAATAACAACTTTATTCATTTGGAAAAATATTTTCACTTATTACAATCATAAATTCAAAATAAATAAAGAAACTATACTAATAATAACTTGGGTAAATCTCTAAAAATCAGGATCTTCTACATCTGACCCTTCATCTAACATATCATCATTTATTTCTTCATAATCATCATTATCATGAGCCTCGAAACTACCTCGGGGAATATTCATTAGGATATTATGCTTTTGTTCATTAGTGAATTGAAACTCAAACCTATAGGTAAACCTAAGTATGAGAAAATAATATTTCATGGCTACTGGTAAATCATCTTCATCATCCATAGTCTCTCATAATTCTTCCAATTTTGAAACTACAGTAGGAAAATCCTTAAAAATCCTAATGACTAGGACATATTGTTCCATAGCTCTCATCATGATTTGCCTAGCGATTTGAAGGTGGACTATCTCCTTGTTAAATATGATCAATCTATGAGTAATTCTTTCTAGCACTCCTATTGTATCCCTTGGCTCTCTAACCCTTTTCAATGCCTTAATGGCTCAAATATCATGATAGGTCAAAGCTCCATTCATTTAGATTGAAAACATAATGACTAAAATGTTAGCTATTAACATAAACACTTACATTGGTGGTTAGATCCGGAGCTTTTGCGTGTGTATCAAGGAGAACTTCATGCATATGAATCGTGTCTCTGATACCAACTATAATGACCCGCTAACTTAAAGACCTTGGACCATTAAAAACTACTAAGCATAACTACTATTTTGGAATTCATATGTGAAATGATAGAGCTTTATTATAAAAATCCAAAATACGAGATCCCATTGTTATTACATAAAAACATAAAGAAAAATTAAACCTTTATTATTAATCATTCAAATAATAAATGCGGAAAATCATAATACATAATTAAAAAGACTCAAAATATAAATGTCATCCTCGATCTTTCCCATCAGTCCATTCATTCAATTCTCGCCCAATACACATGCCAAAGCTGCCATGAATCCATCTCGCCTTCCAAGCTTTATTTTCCTGCACCATCTAAAATAAAAAGGAATGAGCCTAATGCCCATCAAGGAAAATCTACTAAAGCATATCATAAATCATAAGACTAAAAACATAAATCATCAAATGTATGACGTAAAAATGTAAATCATAAAACACAAGACTACAATATTAATGGTAATTAACTCATTATTGTAGTATGCGATAGAAACCATCTAAGTCCTCTTGCTACTATTCGAGGTAGGTTTAAACACAATATAGTATATGATAAACCATCAAGGCCTCTTGCTACTATTCGAGGTAGGTTAAATCATAACTATAGTCTACGATAATGATAAATTTTTTGGGATTTGCTTATTTGCTATCTAAGCAACTACATTTCCCAAGCGACTACAACATAAAACATATACATACATACTTGCATACACATATAGCACATAAACATAATCATAACACCTAAAATCTAACCTATTTTCCTTACCAAAAACCGGAGTAATGGAGACAGGAGCGGGATTGGAAACTCCTAAAACCAAACACTAAGAATCATAAGTTCTCCAAAGAAAAGAAGATGAAAAGAAGATCTAAACCATCAAGATAAGAACTTACCGAAAACCTTAAGTTTCAAGAAACTCAAATACCTAACCAAAAGCCATTACAACAAGTTAGGATTTGGGAGAAAATGAAAAGAATAAGAGGAACTGCTTACCCAAAAGTGGCTGCTGATGACATGGCAAGGATTTCTCACACGTGGTTGACATGTGGCAGAGTAAAAAAAAGAAGGTGTTGTTTGATTATTGACCAGCTACCCATTGCTTCGTCAAACCTCACGATTAGATGCGACCAGGCTGGTCGTATGCTTCGGATTATTTCCTTATAAGATTGTAATCTTATAATAATTGCGTTGATTATTTCCTCTTTATTGCCTTGATACACAGATATTAAGGATAGTTGAGGCCCATTGGCCCATGTAACCCCCCTTGAGCCTATAAGTATGCATGAGAGAGCTCAAGGAAGGGACTTTTGACTTTGGTATCCTTTTTCTGAATACTGAGAGAAAAGGCATACAGTGCGATTATCCATCGTCTTGTTGTAATTCTCCCAAGGTTTGTGAAACTCAAGAACACTAGTTCTTTGATCACGGCATTGGGATTCAATATTAATAATAGCATTAAGTGGACGTAGGTCATTACCATTCATTGGGGTCGAACCACTATAAATCGTCTGTGTCTATTCTTTACCATTAGATTACATTCTTGATTATCATCTCATTTCTTGTCGTATTTTTGACTCCGTGTCATTGGCCAAATCGAGGGTCAACAGGAACTATAATGAACTAAACCTGAGGATAAAGAATGTTAGGGATTTATGCCCTAATTAAAACCCAATTTCTTTGTAATCTAATTTATTAATAATAAAAGAATATAAACAATTTTTTGACTTGGTCAATCACTTTGCTCACATGTTTTATTTTCATGATTATTTGTTTAATATAAACTTCTATTAAATCCCGAGCATATAACTAATCGTATTTATAGTGACATAATCACAGTGGAATATAAATATGATTATATGTTCAAAATAAGTTAGTCCTATGATTAGTCAGCGCACAAGATTTACATTGACTTGCCAATCTACGATATGATCTACTTACACATTGTGGTGTTATGTTCTTTCCAGAACATTAGCAAAGTAGATAAGATTTGATGTATTTGTTACATTGGACAAGACTGATATTGACAGTTGATAAGATAAGTAAATACACCGTTATTATCTATTCTAGTCATATCACATAGTTGACTGTAGGTCAATTCAATCTCAATTCTGATTGGTTAGTATTCTAACTGATTGTATTATTTGATTTCTTTGGCTTATTCGTTACCAGCTTACCCTACGGACTAGCCCATACTTACATCTTGGGAACTCGGTAGTATAATTGAGTGGGAGTGTGAATCATAGATATAAACATCTATAGCTTCTGATGAAGAATTGAAACAATGGTTTTCTTTTAGTTTGGTTCGAGGTGTTAAATGATAGAGATCTCATTTTAGTAATTAAATTAGTTTACTGAAATATCATTTACAAAGAACTAAGTGTTTTAAGGATAAAATACAATGAAGGGTAAAACAGTATTGTAGTCCCATCTCGTTGTAGACCTTCTATAGAGATTTGAGTGACAATTATGGTTGTAACAATGGATAATTATTAGCGTATCTATATTTGTTATAGAGCATTCTATGAATTCAAGAGTGCAATTCCGAGTCTTTAGTGGAGTCACGAGGAATTAATAAGTTAGTAAATTTATTTGTTAGATTTGTGATAACTTATTGGGCTTGATTTTAGAGGCCCATGGTCCTCATTGTACCTTGGATAAAATCATCTAGATAGTCTCAATTAGTTGATTTAATTATCAATTAAAATTATCAAAGTTGACCAGGTCAATTTTGGATAGTTTCACAGAGTTATGTAATTTAGAGAAGAAAAGTGAAATTAGGGCAGATTTATTAATTAAGATAAATTTGGTATCTAAATTAAAAAATAAGTTTAAATCAAGGTTCAAATTATAAATAATTAATTTGATAAAGGATTTAAATAATTGTTTAATTAATTGAATCTATATAAAATAATACAGGCCTTGATTTTAAGTCCAATGAGCTTATAATCAAATGGGAAATTTCACGAGCCTAAAGCCTATGATAATTTAGACCTAGGGCTGTTAATTGGCTATTATTTTATTGATTTTTTAATTAAATAAATGACCTAATTGAGTCTAGAAAAGGAGTGCTTAGAGAGAAATCAAGACAAAAGTTTAATCACTAGTTTTCTGATAGTTTTAGATTCTCTTGAAACACAAGTCTTTTTCTAAGCCTCTTTGTTCTTTTCTCTTCTTCTCTCTGTATCTATCTCATGTGTTGACAATTGCCCACTCTACTCTAGGTGATTCTAATGATACTTTGGAAGACTGTGAAGATAATAGAAGATTGGTTCAGTTTCTTGATAATACCCTGCGACAGAAAGGATACAAGGGTTAGAGAAACTTAAGGAATGACTCATTCATTCCACTGCGCATAATGTAAGTATTCTTATCTTTATTTCTCTTTGAATTCAATTTTAGAAACATGTTCTAGGTTATCCCATATTAATTTATTTAATATTAGATCTACATGAAAATAAATAAAGATCATGTATAAGTTTTCCTAACAACTGGCCTTAGAGCCTTTGGTAATCTTTATTTTCATGCAAGAACATGTTAAAAATTAGATTATTTGATGTGTTTGAATAATTGGATGGATTTTCATGTTTTTATGAAGCATATTGATTTTATGTGATTATTAGCAATTTTAAGGTTATTTTGTTGTGTTTTCTATGCCATTAATTTTTATATATGCTTTATTTTGTGTAAAACATGGTAAAAATTAATTAGAAAACAGTTTTGGTTTGAAAAATTGCTCAAAACAAATTTCGGAAAAAATTTGGTATGGCTACCATGCGCGCAGCTCACCTACGCGCCCGTCCCTCAGCAGCCAGGCCATTCGGTGAACAGTACCCATTTCGGGCACTGTTCATCTAGAAAATTTTCAAATTTAAAAAAAAAATGTAAAAATTAATTATTTATAACCAAAGCCAAAAATATCAGATTTGTTTTTTCATTTAATATTTTTTTTTAAATAAGATATTTTTGTTGGGTGAGATTTAAATAATTAGATATTTTCTACAAAAATTCAAATTCAAATTTAAAAATAGACTAACCACATATTTTAAATCTTTTAATATATTTGTTGACCTGTGAATTTGGCCAACGGTCGTATGTGCAGTATACGACACCTTTTGAACGAAACAAATAAAATAAATGATAGAGTACTATTATCTTAAATAAACACACATGAATTTTATAGTGGTTCAGCCCTGTTCTGGTGAACAGTAATAACCTAATCCACTTAGCTTTTAGTATTGAATCACTTGACAATTACACTATTGAACCAAAGTATTCACTCGTTCTCACTTGCCTAGAATTTCTCCCCAAATGTTCTTTAGATCTCCAAAATTCCAGAAAAAGTGATCCAGCAAAGAGTCCAAAAAGTCCTCCTAAATGAAGCCTTGGGTCCTTTATTTATAGTACCCAGGGGCTGTTACATGACCACTAATACTGGGATCGTGGTTTGGTACATGATTATCATGTAATAGAGACACATGTCCACCTTCCCATGATCATGAGATCGTGGGTCTTCTCGTTGTTTCTTTAGATTGTGGTAGATAATGCACGATTGAAACTTCTGGGAAAACGTTAAGTCTCTGTTGGTATATGAGACTTATGTGCTAGGTGTCATGGGCCGACTATTTGGGTACTCCAAGTAGACGGAACGTGCGACACTTGCAGATACTCCAAGCTAGCAAGTCAGCCTACAACACACACCTACGGGCAAACAAACTCAGTGGTTAGCCACAAACACATCTTGGACATGCAACGGGAAATAACAAAGTATGAGCAAGCACAAAGCAAGTCATTCCTTGGAATGTCCACACAACACAAAACACACAGCAAGGCAAGTGGCACGCGATGGCCCAACGAAGACGACAAACAAGTTACACATAGGCAATAAGGAAGCATACAAGGGCAAGTATGGATAAACCTCGTTTTATTAATATATAGCCTTGATAGGGCAAGGGAGTACATAACTTTGGCCCCTATCTGCTGGTAGCCATGGTGCTTCCCTAAGTCACTAGGTCACCTCCCCCTAAGGAGCCTTCTAGGGATACAAGGTCTTCCCAGTAACATATATGATTTTTGTCTAAGAGACATATGCATAATTACAAAATTGCCACTACCCTTCCCCATGAGGTTGCTTGGTGCAAGACTTGACTAATGATCAAGCACCAAGGCATGCTCACTTATAAAATCGCCCTATGTGGGTGTGCCAAAGGGGCAGCACGCCACACTCTCCCCCACTCAATTCTTCGGCGTCCTCAACGAAGTAGCTTGTAGATCATCAATCTTCTGCGTGAGCTTCTTCAAGTCTTCCGCCCTCTCCATGCTTATCTCTTCATCAACGAGCCCCTTCCATTTTACCAGATATTCCTTATGCTTTTTACGATCAGTGGTGACCGTCCTCTCCGCCACGATTTCTTCAGGTTAACGCTTGCTCCTTGGTTGAATGATGACTCCTCCTCTGGTTGACTGGTTGCGCTCTAGATTTGCTGGATCTTCATGATACGACTTCAAGTTGCTGACGTGAAGGATTGGGTGCATCTTCATCCATGCTGGTAGGTCGACTTTGTAGGAAGTTAGGCCAACTTTTGAGATGATTGAGACCGGACCCTCATACTTGCGAATGAGTCTGATGTCTTTGTCCCCTCGGAATCTCAAGTGTTCGGGCCTTAGCTTGATTAACACTATGTCACCTGCTTTGAACTCCAGTGGTTTGCGCTTCTGATCTGCCCACTTCTTCATTCTTCTTGATGCTTTTTCTAAATAACTCGGAAAATCTCTGTCGTTTTCTTCTAGTCTTTTGTGAAGTGAAAGGCTCACAGGTTCCGACCATGGTATATGTCCACTGTGTGGGGTAACAGTGGCTGCTGTCCATTAACAACTTCAAAAGGGCTCTTATTCGATGAAGAACTCTTTTGAGAGTTGAAGCAAAATTGAGCTACATCGAGTAGTTGCGACCAGTTCTTCTAATTGGCATTGACAAAGTGGCGCAAGTACTCCTTCAACATCCCGTTGAATCTTTATGTCTGCCCATCTTTTTGTGGATGGTAGCTCGGGGGTATGTTCAATTGTGACCCCAAGAGGCTGAATAGTTCGGACCAAAAGGTCCCAGTGAATCTCCCATCTCGGTCACTAACAATGTTTTGAGGCACTCCCCAATATTTGACAATATGCTTGAAGAATTGTCGTGCTGTCTCCTCTGTCGAACAGTACTTCGACACTGGGATGAATGTTGCATACTTCAAGGATCTGTCCATGACCACCAAGATTGCACTTAAATCCCTTTTCTTCGATAGGCTTGTTATAAAGTCAAGTGACACACTCTCCCATGGTCAGCTTGGGACTCGCAATGACTCTAGCAACCCAGGTGTTTTGTTCCTTTCGACCTTGTCTTACTGACAGAAGAGACATGTCTTGGTGTACTCCACTACATCATCTCATATATGTGGCCAATAGTATCCCTGCTTCAAAAGGGCATGCTTTCTCTGCCACCTTGGATGACCTGCCCACAAGGTGTCATGGCACTCGCTTAGTATGTCTTTTGCAAATCTCCAGCTTTCAGAACATACAAGCGGCCCCCTTCAGCCTACAGAAGATCATTCTCCACCCAGAACTGGCGAGTCTTGCCTTCTTTCACGAGCTTCAGGATGGTTATGACAACCGGGTCTTTCTCCAGGTTTTCTTCGATGCGCTCCTTGAGTGGAGTGTTCACCACGCTAGCCAACAAACTAGCCAAGATCTTTAGAGTTGACAATTTGGCTTTGCGACTCAAGGCTCAGCTGCCTAGTTCAAGTGTCCTGCCTTGTGCTCAAAATGAAAGTCAAATTCTACCATGAACTCCTGCCATCGAGCCTGCTTAGGGGTCAGTTTTGGCTAAGTAAGGAAATGACTAACCGCTACATTATCCGTATTCACCACAAACTTTGACCCCAGCAAGTAATGTCACCACACTTGCAAGCAATGGATAACCGCGAGGAGTTCCTTCTCCTGGGAAGTATACCGCCTCTCAGCTTCGGACAATTTGCGACTCTCATATGCTACCGAGTGGTCTTCTTGTACCAGTACCCCTCCCAAAGCATAATCTGACGCATCCATCTGTACTTTGAAGGGCTTGCTAACATCTGGCAAGGCAAGAATAGGATCCTTCATCATGACTTCCTTCAAACTCCTAAATGCTTCAGCATACTTGTCAGTCCACGCTCAAGTCACACCCTTTTTCAATAGCTCAGTCAAGGGTTTCGCTATTCTTGAGTAGCCATCCATAAATCATCTACAGTAGTCGGATAGGCCCAGGAAATAGCGTAATTCTTTCACGTTTGTGGGGGCTTTCCATTCTTGGATTGCCCCCACCTTCTCCAGGTCCATAAGAATTCGGCCACGTTCCACAATGTGGCCTAGGAACTTGATGCTCTCCTGTGCAAATGAGCATTTCTCGCGCTTCACATATAGCTAGTTCTCTCTCAACTTCTGAAACACTTGAGCCAAGTGGTCTCGATGCTCTTCAATCGTGGTGCTATAAACCACGATATCATCCAAGTACACCACTATGAACTTATCTAGATACTCGTTGAATACTTGGTTTGTCAGTGTGCAGAAAGTGGCAGGTGCATTCGTCAACCCAAACGGCATTACTCGAAACTCAAATGCTCCATATCAAGTAATGAACGTTGTCTTTGGCTCATTCCCATCTGCGATCCTCACGTTATAATAGCCCGATCTCAGGTCCAACTTTGTGAAATATTTGGCTCCACTTAGCTAGTCGAACAAATCAGCGATCAGAGGGATGGGGTAGGTGTTGCAAACTGTCACCTTATTGAGAGCCCTATAATCAATGCACGGTCTCAAGCTCCCATCGTGTTTCTTATGGAATAGCACAGGTGCGCCAAATGGCGCCTTTGATGGCCTGATGAAGCCTACCTCCAATAACTCCTTTTGTTGTTTCCTCAACTATTCTAGCTCAGGGGGTGCCATTCTGAAAGGCGTTTTCGTTGGAGGCTTCGCTCCCGGCACCAAATTTATCTGGTGATCAATCCCCCTTCTCGGTGGCAAGGCTTTGGGGAGTTTATCTGGCATCACGTCCCATACAACTTCAAGACCCTCGTAATTTCAAGTGGAACAATCTCTTCCACTGTTTCTTCAAACACGGTGGGTACTGCTACATAAGTGAGCTCCTATTTCTTCACACCCTTCTTGAACTGTAAAGCTAATAGAAGCTTCACACCAAGGGGTGGTATCACCTTTGCAAGCACCATTGAAGGAGTCTCTCCCATTATGAGCAAACTCCCAGTAGCAGGAATCGATATGGTGCCATTCTCGGTTAGGAAGTCCATTCCCAAAACTACATCAAAGTCGTCCATATGGACCACCACTAAGCTAGTCTGCCCCTCCCATGTGTTGATCTTAACTTTTACGCCCTTAGCCACTCCAGTTGTGGCCAAGGCCTTTGAGTTGACCGATTTCATGCGGGGTGCATCTTTCTCCAGTTTTAGTCCCAGTCGCTTGGCTTCAAGTTCTGAGATGAAGTTGTGGGTGGCGCCAGTATCAATCATCACGCTCTTGGCCGGGTTGTCGTTGATGGTGGCATCCACGAACATTAGCCCCTTCCCCAGGGTCTTCTTCCGTTTTTCTCCATGCTTCTTGAGAGCATTCAACCAGTGGAGAACGCCCATGTGCACGTACTCTTCATCCTCCTCTTCTCCTTCGCGTTGTTCTTCTTGACCAATGATGGCATTCAACTTGCCCCTATAAGGACAAACTGCCAACTTATGTGGTCCTTTGTAGAGCCAACAAGCTAGTGGCTTCCTCCCTGCAGCAACATCTGTACCACTGGAAGAACTGGACTCTGCTATCCTCTTCTCTCCCCCACTCTTGCCTTGCCATGACTTCCCAAACTTCTTACTCCCAGCGCTACTTGAGCTGGTTGGAGGGGTAGCGCTCTTCGGTAGGCTGCTCTCCGGAGTGTAGTCTGTCAAGCTTTCAGCAGCAGCTTGAGCGGTGGCTAGGTCAGACACACGCTGTCTCTAAAGTACATGTTTGGCCCACGGTTTCAATCCCTCCAGGAAGCAAGAGTCTGTCTACTTCAGACATGTCCTTTATATCGAGCATCAGTCCCGAAAACTTCTTCACATATTCTCGGACTGTCCCGACTTGTTTAAGCCCTCTCAACTGGCGTCGAGCCATGTAGGCGACATTTTCTGGCAGAAATTGTGTCTTCAGTTCTCTTTTCAAGTCACCCCCTGATTTGATGGTGCATCTACCATTCTCAATGTCGTCATACTTTGTCCTCCACCACACTTTTGCATCCCCAAATAAGTACATGGTAGCCTGGCAACCTTTCCTTCTTCAGAATCGGCCCGCATGACTCTAAAATAGTGTTCCATATCGAAGAGAAAATTTTCCAAGTCCTTTGTGTCTCTAGCCTCGTTATAGGACCTCGACTTAGGCACTTTAACTCGTCCATATTCCATACCTATTGACCCCATTGCTGCATTCCCAACCGCTCGCATGGTTAGATTTACCTTTGCAATTAGCTTAGTCATTTCTTCTCTGAGCACGCCAACTGCCTCCCTGCAGTCTTCCGTGGTGTCATTTATGGAGACTTGTTGTTCCTTTAGCATGCGCTCCACCACCGCAATGCGCTCTTCCCACTGAGGGGTAATAGAAGTACTTGTTGGAGTGTTTCTTTGCTCCATTGCAATTATTCTGGATAGCAGAACATCATTTTTCTTCTCTAGCACAGCTATGTGATTGCTTGCATTTAACGATCCAAAGTTATAGCTTGCAGAGGAAAGATCGCAGACCCTCTCATCCAAGCCATCTAGTTCCCCTACGCGCTTCTCGAGTGCTTCGATCCTCTAAGTGTTGCTCACCATTTGTGTGTTCTACCAAGCTTTCTCTAACCTGGCTCTGATACCGACTGTCACGGGCCAACTATTTGGGTACTCCAAGTAGACGGAACGTGCAGCACTTGCGGACACTCCAACCTAGCAAGTCATCCTACAAGACACACCTGGGGGCAAACAAACTCAGTGGTTAGCCACACACACATCTCAGACATGCAACAGGCAATAACGAAGTATGAGCAAGCACAAAGCAAGCCATTCCTTGGAACGTCCACACAACAAGGCAAGTGGCACGTGATGGCCCAATGAAGATGAAAAACAAGTAACATATAGGCAATAAGGAAGCATACAAGGGCAAGTATGGATAAACATTGTTTTATTAATAGATAGCCTTGATAGGGCAAGGGAGTACACAACTTTGGCCCTTATCTGTTGGTGGCCATGGTGCTTCCCTAAGTCACCAGGTCACCTCCCCCTAAGGAGCCTTCTAGGGATACAAGGTCTTCCCAGTAACATATGTGATTTTTCTCTGGGAAACATATGCATAATTACAAAATTTCCACTACCTTACCCCATGAGGTTGCTTGGTGTAAGACTTGCCTAATGATCAAGCACCAAGGCATGCTCACTTACAAAATGGCCCCATGTGGGTGTGCCAAAGGGGCATCATGCCACGCTAGGCCTGATGACCAAAGCTTGGGTGATGGACCTGTGTCCTTCTAGGTGCTGGACCTGTTGATCTTCGGGGTGCTAGGCCTATTGATCTCAGTTTGAACAAGAGTGATTATTTCTTAGTGAAGTGTACTTGGGGGTTTAGGCCGACCACCCCATGAAAAATTGGGTGGGCCGACCACCCAGGTGGCTCTTGGGCTTGCTTAGGTCGATCACCCTAGGGGTTGAGGTCAGGTCGATGTAATGCCCCAAATTTCCTAATAAGGTTTAGGACCTTGATTAGGAGGCCGGGAGGGCCATAATTGATTTATTATGCTATTTAATGATAATATGCATGTTTAGGTGTATTAAATATGCATGTGAACCCATTTGTGATTAATTGGGTGATTTTCATATTTTGGCCATTTCGCGCAATTTTGGCATATATGTGAAATGGGTGTGGTGCTTTGTTATTATTTGGTTATGCCAGGGTTACCCAGCACAAGACGATCCTAGGAGGTAAGCTAGTGGGAAAGTCACAACGGGATTTAAGCTTGACTCGGAGTAAGTCAAGGGGTATTTAGAGCATTACCGGGTTATAGGGTAATGGGAATTAATATTTGGTGATAAATTGGGAGTTAGTAAGATCAGGGGGAAATTTTGGAAGTTTTGACTATAATGTCCCCGGGGGTGTTTTCGGGACCCCAAGCGTTAGGTTTTATTGGAAGCTACTTAAGCTTGAAGTAACCTTTTAAGAAAATAAAAAGAACGTTCTGTACGTTCTCTCTCCCTAAAAGTTCCCTTTTCGTTTCCCGATCGCATTTTCGAAGGTATCTTGAGTTCTAGGACTCGGAATCAAGCAAGGATCGAGGCATAGCAATCCTAAGGAGAATTAGAAGCTTATTAACCAGAGGATTTAGTTGGAAACAACTCAATCGGAGGTAATTCAAGTTTAAGTTTTAAGTTTTTAAAAGTTTTTAAGCTTGAATTGGATTTTGTGAATCGTTGAGTTTTTAGTTTGTTTGAGCTTCAGGTTTTGGTGGTTTTAGACCATTAAGAAGTTTGGGAACTTTGATTTAATGATTTGGAAATGTTTGGATGGCTTTTTGGAAGGTTTTAAGATGGAAAAAACGAAGAAAAGTGGCTGGTGCGAGGTTGGGCCACGGCCCTGTTCTTGGGCGCCGCGGCCCTAGCTTGAAGAAGGTGGAGGAGGCTCTGCCAGGGGGGCGGGCCGCGGCATGGCCATGTAGGGCCGCGGCCCTTAAGGGAAAAAAAATACTAAATGGTGGTTTTTGTGATGGGAACTTAGCTCTAAGGGCCCGGGATCGATCCTACTACTTAGTTGAGTGGGATTCGATGTCTCGGAGGCTTGGGTTGGGTGTGGAAGTATTTATTTACTCATTTTGATGAGGTTTTATATTATGGTTGTGACTAGGTTATCACTAGAGGCTTGGAGTCGGGATCGTTCTTGTGGCTCATTTGTTGGTAACCTGTGCTTGGACCCAAGGTAAGAAAACTGCACCCCATATGTGGCATGCATGGTTATGTTTGATGCATGTTGGATGTTTAAATGTAAACATTGATAGCATAATGAATGCTTGGCAATCTTGCCCATTTGCATATGATTATTATTGAGGCATGCTGGTTGGTTAAATGTGATGCATGTGATGCATGAGAAACATGTGATTAGGGCATGCCATGAATGATGAATATGAGATTGGTCAGAGCTTGAGTCTCTGTGTTTGTGCATGATTATAATTATGCTAGCAACTGTTTAGTAAGCATGCTGAGTGCCCTATTCATGGATAATTGGCATATGATACATATTGATAGCATTGCTTACTTGTGCATGGCACTGACTTATTAGTCAGGTTTGGCAAAGGTGCTAGTATCAACTGTGAAGCTGTGACTTATTAGTCAGGTTCGGCAGTGGTACTGGGCACTGGCCACATTGTGCTGTCTCACTAGTCATGACAACCCTAGTGAGTAGTGCAAGCTATGTCGATTGGACCTAATCGACCCTCTGCATTGAATGACTCCAAAAGCATTAATGCAGGACCGACCTCAAGTTCGATGAATATAAACAAGCATTTATCTAGCCAAAGGCTAGTCATGTAGAGCCATTGCAGGAAATGGGCACTGGGCCCCTAGTGACTTGGTTGTCAGTCACTCAGTATGGTTTACCAGGACCTCAAAGTGATATTCACTCATCTGATCAGAGCTACGGGCTCTGCATGATCATTTTGATCATCATATGCATGGCTTGGGCACTGAGGCCCCAGTGACTTACTTGTTGGTCACTCAGTATGGTTTACCAGAACCTGTTGAAGGTTAGAGGCTTACCCAACAGCCAGCCTTCCATTTGAATTAGTGACTTGCTTGTCAGTCACTCAGTATGGTTTACCAGAACCTATCGAAGGTTAGAGGCTTACCCAACAGCCACCCTTCCACTTGAGTTAGTGATTCGCTTGCCAGTCACTCAGCATGGTTTATCAGAACCTCTAGTGTTACGGCACTCATCTGATTAGGATTGACTTGATAGTCCTCCAATCAGAAGGCCAGGTTTTCTTATCCTGGATACCCCAGCATCTGTTTGAATTCATTTGCATGCTGAATAGACCTATGATTGCTAGGCATGCCAGATATGATTTGAAATCATGATATGACTGTTTATGAGCATATGAGTTTTCTTGCTGGGCTTCGGCTCACGGGTGCTTTGTGGTGCAGGTAAAGGAAAAAGGAAGCTGGACCATCCTTGAGTTGGAGAGCTTAGGTGATGACGTGTACATATGCAGCTGCTCGACCAATACTTGGGCGAGGTTTGAAAGTGGAACTAGGGTCAAACCCTGTTTTGCCGCTTAGAACGGCCTGTTGTAAATATTCTTTTGTAGTAGACTCTAAAATTATATTTTTGGGATCCCAATGTATACAGTAAACGTTCTAGTGAAATGTTACACCTCAATCGAAGTTTTTAATCCCTAAACCGCTAATCACACTTAGTTACACGTTTATGGCCAAATGACTCGATTAGCTAGTTTAGCACTGTTTACAATGTGCACTGTAGCGGTCCTTGGAGTTGGGGCGTTACAGTCGACCACCCCTAGGGGTCATTGGGCATACTGGGGCCAACCACCCTAGGGGTTGGGGTCAGGCCCACCAACCCTAAGGGTCTTTGGGCATGCTGGGGCCGACCATCCCCGGGGTAAGGGGTCAGACCGAATACTCCTAGGCCCTTGGGCCTGCTTAGGCCGACCACCCCTAGGGGTTTTAGGCTTGGTTGACTTCCCTAGGTCCTGGACCTATCTTTTTTGCCCGTTGGTCTTTTCTCAATACTTTGTCATTTTTCCCTGATTTGTGATGTCACGTGTCACATTCTCATTCGCCACATCATCCTCGTATTTTTTAGGGATAACATTTTCCCCCCAAGTTTATTGTAATGTACTCAACATTACCCTACACCGTAATAGTACTTAGATAGTCAAGTCCCTCGGGACATTACATAGTACTTTTTTTTTCTTACTATTGATACTTTTCTCGGTACGAATTTTTCAGGGACAATTAGTAATTCATAAAAATAATTAGGTTTTTCAAGGAAAATTAATTTCTTAAAAATCTAATATATTTTTTAAGGAAATTTTAGATCCTAAAAATATAACATAGTTTTCAAGGATTTTTAAAGTCCTAAAAATATAATATATTTTTCAAGGATATTAATTCCTAAAAATAAAAAATATTTTTCAAGGAATTTTAATTCCTAAAAATATAAGATAGTTTTTCAAGGAATTTGATTTCTTAAAAATATAAATCTTTTTCAAGGAATTTTAAATTCCTAAATATATTGATATTTTTCAAGGAATTTAAATTTTAACCATACCAGATATTTTTCAAGGAAGTTTGAATTCGTAAAAATACATTGTTTGCCTGAGAGGTTATAAGTAAATCCTCTCTTCTCATTTTTCTCTATGCGCCACTTCCAAGTAAAATCCAAGCCTGATTTCTCCAGTTCCTTCTCAAACACAGATCTTTGGTAAGTACTTTCTTCTAATCCTCACATCATTTAATTTAAATGTGCTAAGATTCACAAGAAACACTTTGCATTTTTGAGGAATTTTTTTTTCTGAATCTTCTTGCTTTGTTGTATCCTGATAAAAAATAATTGACCTACTTGAATCAAGATTTCTCTGTAAAATTCCTTAGTTTGGGTGATTTCCAGGGTTATAAACCCCAGACTGGACGATTTCTAGGGATGCAAGACCCTAGGCTGTCCACTCAATAATCCTGGCGATTTCTGGGACTCCAAACCTAGTGCCTGCGATTTCCAGGGATAGGCCCAGGTTTGGGCCGAGCACCTCCTTGGCACCCAATGATGGGCTGAGTACCTCCTGCTTTTCCTTGTATGATTTCTAGGTATAAGAACAGGTTTAGGCCGACCACCCCTAGAGCTTCATGGGCTGAGTACTTCACTTCCCTTCCCTTAAGCGATTTCCAGGCCTAGAATTAGAACTAGGCTGACCACCTTAGGGGTTCATGGGCTGAGTACTCCCTTTCCTTCCTTTAGGTGATTTCCAGGCCTAGAATTAGGGCTAGGCTGACCACCTTAGGGGTTTATGAACATGCCCTCAGTTGTTGGCTTCATTATGCTCATTTACTAAATTTAATCTTTATTTTTCTTCTGTTGCAGATGTCCAGCTCCTCTTCATCAGACAAGTCAGTAAGTGAGCGTACTCCCCAGGAGTTCTTGGAAAGGTTGAAAAGGATTCTCCCTTGTTCCGCTTTATACTTATTCAGTGTGGAAGATTTCTTAAAGGGGTATTGTCCAATGGCGAGAGTGAAACAGAAAACTCGGCAACCCTCTGAAGATGATCCTCATATTGCCAGGCATATCACTCAGGGCTCCTCGACGGGCTCTTCTCAGATTACTTCTCAGCACAGTACACCCCGCGACTCCCAAGGCACCCAAGGTACACCTCAGTGGAGTCATTATTCTCAGTGAGATAGGTCAGGTCAGGTCAGCGAGAACCATTGCAACGCCCTTTGCACCGAGATACTAGTCGGGTTCCCCATCAATCTTCTTCTCGGCAAGATTATACTGAGGGCTCTCGTCACCATACTACTCATCCATAGGAGCATCCCATTCACATATTCCATCCTGAGGTGGTTCACCCTCCTTCTAAGAGCAAGACAGTCTCGCCAGCTGAGCAACAGAAGAAGAGACGACAAAAGGAGTTCCATTTATCATATTCTGGGGCTACCTTTGCCAGTGAGATCATATGGAAACCATTTAAGAAGCTTCACCCTATTGATTATGAGGTTGTTTGGTTCAAGGGGGCAACCTCTGACCTGACTGAAGAGAAGGTAAAAAACTGGAGGAAGACTTTTGATCTCTCTAGTGTGTCCATCACTATCCCTGGTCCAGATGATAGAGTGAGGACCCCCTCTGGGTATGTGCGCTTGGACACATTCTTCCATTAGGTTTGGGGCCCTACTTCCTCTTCATCTGTAATTTCTAAGTATAGCAAGCTATTTTTGTATTACTCCTTCTCAACTTGCTCCTAATGCGATCTTGGCCTTATCTGCATTGTACATTATCTATTACCGCAGAAAATGGGCTGCTCCATTGCCTCACGAGATCCAATACCTATTTGACCTAAAGACAAACCCTTCTCAGCGCAACTCGGGATATTTCAAATTCCACCATTATATGTGTGAGGGTACCAACACCTTCTTGGAAGAGATCTCTAGAAATAGCAAGGCATTTAAATATGCCGACAACTATTTCTTTACTAAGGATGTAGAGGCCAACTACTCCAAGTTTAAGCATGTTGGGCCATTTTATAGACCACTCCCAACCCAGGATATGAAAGTTAGGGCCAAGGCACTGATTGCCATGACCCCTTTGGAGAAGAATGTCAAGACCCTCATTACTCTAGAGAACCTTAGGAAGGTGGGGCTGTTTCCTCCTACCATATCAGATGTTCTGGATGACGATGGTTCCGAGCCCGTGATAGCCATAGAATCCCCAGGACCCATTCATGTTAAGGAGGTACCCTCTATGCCGATGCTAGTCGGACATGAGGGTGATGAGGTGGGTGAATCTATTGCGTACTCATCGCTTGCTTTGGACGACTTTGATGAGGCTACGTTCGACACTTTATCACCTTTATTTTATGATTCATCTGTACTTAATATCCTTCTAACATTTGATCTTCTTTTGCAGGCTCAGACATGTTTGGTTTTGTCCATACCTAGTAGAGGTCGACTTCCACCGAGGCCAGTCCTTTTATTCAAGCGGAAAAAAAGGGTCATGGTTGAGGCTGAGTCGGTAATGGAGGTTCCTCTTGAGGTGTCTCCTCCGACTCCTTTGGCATCTAGTCTAATTATTTTGGCATCTAGCCCTGTCGCAGAGGTAGAGCCATCTTTGTCTACACCAGTTCCTCCCATTTTCACTAGTGCGGGTGCTTCTTCTTCTGCGCCTGCTCCTTTATCTGAGCCACATCAGTCTGCTATACGGAACTTCAGCACCCTCATGGACCAAGCATCGCATCTGGAGCTAACAACAACAACCTTTAATGGGATCAAGAATGAGGACCTAAACACCATTCTCACAGAGTCACTCTTAGACATTCAGAGTGTGAGTCCTTTACAATTATCTTCTTGTCTATTTAGCTTGTGTTCTGTTTATGTAGCACTTGTATCTTCTTTGTAGGCATTGATGCTAGTCTCTCATGTCCGTGATAGGTCTGTAGAGTGTACTTCTACACTCTCCAACCTTCGTTCTGAGCTTGAAGTTGTCCGCCAAGAGGTACTGGACCTTAGGCGCGTTCTTGGCTCTAGGGATGCTAACATTACCTCAAAGGATGAAGAGATCAACACCGTCCATAGTACCATGGAGCTCAAACAGAAGGAAGTGACCAAGTTGACTCTCAGGATAACCCAGATGGAGGGGGTGCTTGTCGATCTGCTCCAACAGTCTGAAGCTGAGAAAGAGAAGCTGATTGCTGACATGGACCGATTGCGGAAGGATTCTCTTGTCGAGAAGGAGCAGGAGGTCAAGGCTGTCCGGGACAAGGCTCGAGAGGAGTATTCAGAGACAACTTTCTCTTGCTTCTACTTGATCTGGAAGTCCAACTAAGATCTGAACTTGGATTTCCTTCCTGAGAAGACGCGAGCGAAGGAGCTTAGGAAGTGTCTGGCTCGTGAGGCTGCCGAGGCTCAGGGTAGTCTTCCAGATGATAATCCTCACCCTAGTTATTCTTCTTGGTCCTTTATTCTGTCTTTCCTCTCATGCCATTGGTGGGGCACCTTGTACTTGACAGTTTTTATATATGACATTTTATGCCTTTATGCTTTTTTGTTATGAGTACTCAGTGTATTGATTGAATTTTTTTTATTTCCAATTCTTACTAAGTATATCAACTCACAACCCTCATTGGTTTAGGTATCAGTATACTCTGAAAACATGTATTTTACGTGCCATACTAACCTTACTCCATTACGTTTTTAATGCTAACAACCATAATAATGTGTGTAGTATGATACTTCACAAAGTACCATGAACAAACTGGTCAGGTCGACCACCCTATACAGTTGATGGACTAGCCGACCACCCCATAAGGGACATGGTTAGAAATCTCCCGACCAATTCCTTTTTTGTTTTTGCACTTTCGGAACATATGCTGAACAAATGTCCTAGAAAAACTTGAGCTTGCATAGTACTTAAGGTCACGTCCTCATTGCTCGTGTATACCCCGATCAGTATGTACTATATGCCCCCCATGAGATCATGGGTTTAAAAGCCTTGGTCACTTGCTACTTGACCATGCCTTGCTTCGAGCATTAGACACATAGTATTATCCTTTTCACCCAATGATGCAAGCAGCAAATGCTTGTCCCTCATTGGTAGTCGGGTGATGGTTTCGTACTCAGCAGTAATGATACCTATACACAGATGCAGATTGTGTAGCAAGTGTCGATCATGATCTACGTAATCTCTCGTGTACTCGTTATAATGATTGTAGACAAAAATGTCTAAGTTGGACCAACCGGGTCTAGATGGGCTAATCGATCCTGTGACGAGTCTTAGATCAAATTATCGATCGGTCCCTTAAGGACCAGATTTGATTATGATTTGATCATGGTGACTGGTCCTCAGACCAGTCTCTTGTTTTTTGATCGTATGGGCCGATAGGTTCCTCAAGAACCAGGATCGAACATGATCAAATAAGTTAGCGACAAGGTCCTTGGACCAGTTTCTCATTTGGATCTTATGGGTTGATAAGCTCCTCAAGAACCAAGATCGAACATGATCCATTAATTTGGTGACAAGGTCCTAGGACCTATCTCTTTTTTTGATCATGTGGGTCGATAGGTTCCTCAAGAACCAGGATCGAACATGATCAAATAGTTGGCGACAAGGTCCTTGGACCAGTCTCTCATTTGGATCTTATGGGTCAATAGGCTCCACAAGAGCCAAGATCGAACATGATCCAATAGTTGGCGAGGTCCTCGGACCTGTCTTTTTTGTTGATCGTGTGGGTCGATAGGTTCCTCAAGAACCAGGATCGAACATGATCAAATAGTTGGCGACAAGGTCCTCAGACTATTCTCTCATTTGGATCTTATGGGTCGATAGGCTCCTCAAGAACCAAGATTGAACATGATCCGATGGCATTGACATGTCCAAAGGACAAGTCCTTCGTTGAACGAAATTTAAAGAACTAAGAGAAACTTTAGAAATTAAATTCATTCATTGAAGCACAATGGATGTTACATAGATAATTCATAAATAATACATTTGCAAATTAAAATTTGTATTGCTACTGAGCAACATCATTGATAGTACCGGCGGAGGTGTTCGCCATTCCAGTAGTTTTTTATTAGTTCTCCATTCAGTCAAGCTATCTTGTACGTCCTTGGTGGTATCATCTCCTCCACAAGGTCCATAAGGTATGGTCCTTCCCATTAGGTCCTAGTACCCCTATTGTAGTGTCCTTAGTGTTTAGGAATACCCTCCTGAGTTCTAAGTCCCCAACTTGGAATTTTTGATCTTTCACTCTGGAGTTGAAGTATCTGGCCACTTTTTGTTGATGTGTTGCTACTCTGAGACTTGCCTTTTCTCATCTTTCTTCGATTAAATCAAGCGAATCTTCTATTAGTTGATGGTTCCTCCCCTGATTGTATGTCTCTCATCTATGTGATGGGGGAGTGAGTTAAACTGCAACATGGCTTCATACCCAAACGCCAAAGACTATAGGACCTTTGGAAGTAATTCTGGCCAGGCTCCTCTGGCTTGTTCAAGGTGTTTCTTCAGAGTGTCTTTGATAGTCTTGTTCACTGCTTCTACTTGGCCATTAGATTGGGGGTGTGCTACCGAGGAAAAGCTCTTTGTGATTCCATGCCTCGTACAAAAGTCGATGAACATATCACTGTCAAATTGAGTCCCATTATCCGAGACTATCTTCCTTGGTAGGCCAAATTGACATATGATATTCTTCACCACAAAGTCTAAGAATTTCTTCGAGGTTATGGTGGCGAGCAGTTCTACTTCAGTCCATTTGGTGAAGTAGTCCACAGCTACAACATCAAATTGGACTCCTCCCCTTCCCATGGGTAGCTTTTCGATTAGGTTGATCCCCCATACAGCAAAGGGCCAAGGGCTCTGCATCTGTGTTAATTCGTTAGGTGCCGCTCGGGGTATCTTGGAGAACATCTGGCACTTGTGGCATCTTCTAGCATACTCCATCAAGTCTTCATTCATCATTGGACAAAAGTATCCTTGTCTTAGGATTTTCTTCGATAGGCTCTGCCCCCCAGTGTGATCTCCACAAAACCCCTCGTGTACCTCAATCATTAACAACTTTGACTGGTGGGGTGTAACGCACCTTAGCAGTGGTAGGGAGTACCCTCGTCGGTATAGTACTCCTTCGACTATCATATATCGCACAACTTGTCTCACCAACTTCCTTGGTTTTTTCTTATCGCTGGGCACTACTCCTTGGTTGAGATAGTTAAAAATAGGGGTCATCTATGTATCTCCTAACTCAACTGGTAGTGCCTCTTGCTTGGTTATGCTTCTTTTCGCCAAGTATTCGACGGGAACAACATTTAAGGTGTCTGTGTCTTTGGCACTGGAAGCTTGGCTAAGGCATCGACATTAGCATTTTGTTCTCTTAGGACTTGTATAATTGAGTATTTCTTGAACTGTGCCAACAAGTCCTTCACCTTGTTCAGGTACTGCACCATCCTAAGTTCCTTGGCTTGATACTCCCCAGTACCTGGTACACCACTAGCTGGGAATCACTGAATATCTCTAGGGACTGTGCATGTACATCCTAAGACAAGTGTAATCCAGCTAATAATGCCTCGTACTCAGCCTTGTTATTTTAAGCGTTGAATCCAAATCCGAGAGCGCAATGGATTCGATGATTCTCCAGAGTGATCAGTATGATTCCTGTGCCTGAGTTGTGTTCATTGGATGCTCCATCAACATATAGCTTCCATACAGGAGTATCTCCTTCCTTCTCGGTATCTCCACTCTCTGATTGGTAGGAATGATCTTCAAGGTTGGTGCCTTCGACTATGATGTCCACCAATTCTTGTCCTTTTATCGACGTCCTCGAATGATAAGTGATATCAAACTATCCTAGTTCCACTTCCCTCTTGAGTAATCATCCCGAGGCCTTTGGTTTCTGAAGAACCTATCTCAGTGGTTGATTGGTGAGGAATCGGACCTAGTGAGCTTGGAAATATGGATGCAGCTTCCAAGAGGCGATTACTAATCAGTAGGCTAGATTTTCAAGAAGGTGATACCTAGACTCCGCACCTACTAGCCTTTTACTGATATGGTATACAGAGTGTTGTACCATGTTCTCTTCCTTTATCAAAGAGACACTAATTACCTGCTTGGTCATTTCCAAATAGATGAAAAGTGCTTCACCATATATTGGCTTTGCTAGGAGGGGAGGTCGGGCGAGGTGTTCCTTCAGGGCTTGGAAAGCCTCCTCACACTCCTCGATCCATTGGACCTTCTTGCTGCCCCTTAGTAAGTTAAAGAAAGGGAGACACTCGTAGACTTTGATATGAACCTACTGAGGGCAACTACTCTCCCAAATAAGCTTTGCACTTCTTTTATTGTGGTAGGTGAATTCATGTCGATCAATGCTTTGATCTTCTTGGGGTTAGCCTCGATTCAATGTGAATTGACTATGTATCCAATAATTTACCAGAACCAACTCCAAACGGGCACTTGAGAAGGTTTAGCTTCATGCTATGCTTTCTAAGTATTGCAAAGCATTCCTCCAAGTCTTGAACATGCCCTCCAGCTTCTTTGGACTTGACCAACATGTCATCAACGTATACCTCCATATTTGTGCCGATCAAGTTTCAGAACATGCCATTCACTAAACTCTAGTAGGTGGCTCTTGCGTTCTTCAAGTCGAATGGCATCACCTTATAACAGTACAATCCCTTATTGTCCGGAAGCCGGTATGTTCCTCGTCGGGAGGGTGCATACTTGTTTGATTATACCCATAATACACATCCATGAATGAGAGCATTTCATGTCCTGCCGTTTTATCGACCAATTGGTCTATTCTGGGTAGTGGGAAGCAGTCTTTGGGGCAGGCCTTGTTCAGATATGTGAAGTCCATGCATGTTCTCCACTTCCTGTTTGGCTTTGGGACCAGCACGGGGTTTGATACCCAATCTGGGTAGTAGGCCTCTCTTATAAAACTATTCCTGGAGCCGCTCGACCTCCTCCTTCAGGCCTTCAGATCGGTCTTTGTCAAGCAGTCTCCATTTTTGTTGCAATGGTGGGTAGTTCTTTTCTATATTGAGGACATGACTTATTATGTATGGAGAAATTCCAACCACATCCTTATGTGACCAGGCAAAGACGTCCTGGTTTTTCTTCAAAAATTCCACCAATCGTGCTTTAATTTCCACCTTTAACTCCTTCATGACTTTGATTACTCTAGTCGGGTCCTCCTCATCTAGTAGGACTTTGTCAAGATCTTCGACTGGTCCTACCCCCGTGACGTCATCCCCAAAGCAAGAATCGATGTTGTTTCCCTCGCTTTGGGAAACTTGCTATAATAACAAATCTTCGTTAAAAGGAGCCCTCAGCTCAAGTAGAATGTTTCTTTCAATGTGAACTTCCATGTTGACAACTTCATTGGTTCCTTCACTCTCTTTACAGCAGGTTACTATCATGTTGTATACGCATGGTCCTTTCTTTTCCTTGACCACTAATGCATTATAACATTCTCGTACTTCCCTTTTGTTACCTTGTACGCATCCTTGCATTGCGTTGGTGGGGAACTTTAAAGATAGATGCCAAGTAGATACTGCTGCATGTAATGCCATTAGGAGGGGTCTCCCGAGTACTACATTGTAAGCCAATGAGCAATCTACCACTAGGAACTCTGTCATCATAGTCTCGTGCCTGGGGGCATCCCCCACTGTGACCAGTAGTTTGATAGTTCCTGCTGGTGCTAGGCATTCTCTCGTGAACCCATATATCACTTGGGAACACAGTGTCAGGTCCTTGACCATGAGCTTCATCTTCTCAAGGTATGATTTGTAGATGATATCTACCAAGCATCTCTTCACTGGGGCATTGGAGATTTAAATGGTAAGGACTAGAGGGTCATTGTGGGGGTACCTCACTTATCAGGTGTCATCCTATGTAAAAGTGAGTGTTTCACTTTCATACTTTGGATTATTTAGAGACCACTCCTCAACCGCCATACATTTGGAAGACTCCCCTACCTCATGCCTGAGGGTCCTTGCATATCTCTCGCGAGCACTTTTACTATTGCTTGCTTTGTGGGGCCTTCCACATATGGTATCTAGTGTGAAGTCTACAGTCGTCGACTACAGTGGTGGACTCCTTTACCTTCGGAATTCTCGATTCCTTCTTGGGGTCTCGGTTTTGCCTCTGTACCTCGAGAGTTTTCCTGATCGGAGAAGAAACTCTATCTCATCCTTCAATTATTTGCACTCGTTTGTGTCGTGCCCATAATCATTATGGAAACAACAAAACTTATTCTTGTCCTTTTTTCCTTCTGAATGCAAGGGGGGTGGCTTTCGGTATGGTACCTCCTGGTATGTTTCCAAGTAAATCTCAGCCCTTGATGTGGTCAGGATGGTATCATTGGTGAACCTGGGTTGGTAGGGTTGATGCTTAGCTTGTTTGTCGGCGGGTGCTGACTTAGCTTTCTTTTCCCCACCTTGCGTGGCCCCTAATGTATTCCTCTTCTTACCGTTGCCCCCACTGCTGCCCTAAGGGTTTGTGCCGTTCTTATCTACCTTGACAGTGGTCACATGGTTTATGCCTTTTTCTTCCTTCATGATAGCATCATCTAGCTTCATGTATTTGTTGGCTCGGTCCAAGAACTCCTGCAGGGTGTGACATAGGGTTCCTGTATATACTATCCCACAAGGGACTTCGATAAGTTATTCCTGCCAAGATGGCAACGAACTTCCCTTCATCTCCTACTGTGGCCACTCGATTTGCCTCTCTCATGAATCTTTGAATGTATTCTTTCAGGGATTCATCTTTCCCTTGCTTGATGTCAGCTAGCTGATTGGCATAAACTGGTTAAATCCACTCGGCACTAAAGACCTTGCAGAATTCCTTCCTGAACTACTCCCAGGAACTGATGGATCCAGTTTTGAATTCCCAATATCATTCTTGATTTGAGTTAGAGAGAGTGGTAGGGAATACCCTGCACCTATAATCATGCTCCACGCCGAGTAACTCCATCTGATCTTCGAACTTCTAAATGTGTCGTACCGGGTCCTCCTTCCCAGTGTATGTAGGAAGTTTTGGGGTCTTGTATTTCGGTGGTAGTTGGGCAGCTTAGATCTTGGCACTGGAAGGACTCCCACTTCTTTGAGCCATCTCGATATCTGAAGGTTTCTTTGTTAGACCCTGAACAACCATAATGAGTGCATCTATTTGAGCCTGTACTACTAGTGGGATCCAGGTGGGGTAGAGGTCCCTGGTACCCCCTCCTGAGCGCTGGTCCTCCTATTGATGACCTCCCTCAAATCATGAGGTTGCGCATCTTTCCACAGCCTATCAAACACAGTACTTATGTTATTCATCGGTTCCTTTCACTTGCGAGACTGAGGGTGTATGGGTGGTAGGTCTGCCTTGCCCCTGTCGGTGCGACCCTGCCCCCGAACCTCTCCTCCTACATGACTTTGAGACTTTGAGCATCCTTTTCCATTCCTGTCACGCCTTTCAGATGGTTGACCCTCATCTCCTGCGTTGTTTCGTTGGTCCCCCTAGGAGGGGGCCTTCAGGTTGGTAATACTCCTACTCCGAGATGGAATGTTATTCTTCTTAGTCATGGATGAGGCTGTCTTGGACTGTGCCTCTTCATCCTGTCTCTGGGAAAGTCATTCTGAGAGTGTCCTTGGGGTCTTACTCCTCCCTTGGGACTCTCAGTTACTCTTTTCTTGCATTCCTGCTGCTTTGGCTTGAGCCTCCCTCACTGCCTAAGCAGCAGCTTCGGCGTTAGCTTGGGCTAAGTGAATCGCTGCCTCCAAGGCCACAAGGGCCTCCTGGTGCTTTCAGTCAGCCTCCTAATCCCTATGGATCATCCTCTGGACCTGCTCATCGATCTCCCATTGTTGTCGTTCCATAGTCGCCTTCTGAAGGGCAATTTCTGCAACAAAGGCCTCCTGCCTTGCCAGAAATTGCGCCATCTCCTCCTGGTGAGCATCCCGTGGATCTTCTGCATCAGGTTGATCTCCTACCTACACCTGAGGTTCATTAACATGATCTATGGGATCCTGGGTGGTGGGATTCCTGGGAGCAGTCTTCTTGGTCTGACTGGATTTTGGAGGCATCGTAAAAATGATGAAAGTGTGTTTTTGGATTTCTTACTCTCAATGAAAGTACCAAAATATTGACCTGTGAAATTGGCCAACGGTCGTATGTGCAGTATATGACACCTTTTGAACGAAATAAATAAAATAAATGACAGAGTACAATTATCTTAAATGAACACACAGGAATTTTATAGTGGTTCAGCCCTGTTATGATGAACAGTAATAACCTAATCCACTTAGCTTTTAGTATTGAATAACTAGACAATTTCACTGATGAACCAAAGTATTCACTCGTTCTCACTTGCCTAGAATTTCTCCCCAAATGTTCTTTAGATCTCCAAAATTCCAGAAAAAGTGATCCAGCAAAAAGTCTAAAAAGTCCCCCTAAATGAAGCCTTGGGTCCTTTATTTATAGTACCTGGGGGTTGTTACATGACCAGTAGTACTGGGATCATGGTTTGGTACACAATTATCATGTAATGGAGAGACGTGTCCACCTTCCCATGATCATGAGATCGTGGGTCTTCCCGTTGTTTCTTTAGATTGTGGTTGATAATGACCGATTGAAAGTTCTGGGAAAATGTTAAGTCTCTGTTGGTATATGACACTTAGGTGCTAGGCCTGACGACCAAAGCTTGGGTGCTGGACCTGTTGATCTTTGGGGTGCTAGGCCTATTGATCTCAGTTTGAACGAGAGTGATTATTTATCAGTGAAGTGTACTTAGGGGTTTAGGACGACCACCCCATGAAAAATAGGGTGGGTCGACAACCCAGGTGGCTCTTGGGCCTGCTCAGGTTGACCACCCTAGGGGTTGAGGTCAGGCCGACCACCCCTAGGGGTCCTTGGGCATACTGGGGCTGTCCACCATAGGGGTTGGGGTCAAATCGACCACCCCTAGGGGTTCTTGTGCATGCTGGGGCTGACCACCCCCGGGGTAGGGGGTCAGACCTACCACCCCTACGGGTAGGGGTCAGGCCGACCACCCCTAGGAGTTTTAGGCTTGGTCGACTTCCCTAGGTCCTGGACCTATCTTTTTTGCCCGTCGGTCTTTTCTTAATACTTTGTCGTTTTTCCCTGATTTGTGATGTCACGTGTCATATTCTTATTCGCCACGTCATCCTCGTATTTTTTAGGAATAACAACATTATACTTTATATTTTTATTAAATCTTTATTTGAAAATATGAATATCTGTTTATTATGTAGTTTTTAACATTTAAATTATTTTAAATTTGAAATTTGTTAGTTGGATATTTTCATGGATATTTGAATTTGTTTAATTATTTTAAGATATTCTAGGGTTGTTATAACTATTAATATTTTATTTTTAAATGCTTAAAATATTAGCTTATTGTTGTTACAACACAAGATATTTTTGAAAAACAGTTAAGATATTGATTTTAAAATTTAATATTGGTTCAATTTTGAAAAATATCATTTTTTTCAACCAATTAAATAAATATTTTTTTCAAGAAATGGGATTTAAATTAACTTTGCTTAACTATTGATAAATCTTATTTAAATTAAATTAATATTTTTTTTTTCAAATTAACCTAAAACCAAGTTGATTGTTGATAAATGAAATTTAAATTAACTATTGTTAATTGTTGATAAATTTCATTTAAATTGACTTATTTTTGTAAAAATTTAATTAATTCGAATTTTTTGATAAATTCTAGATAATTATTTGTGGTATTTTTGAAAATGAAATAAATTATGGTATTTTGCATAAATTCATAGAATCACTCATATAGTAACATGATTAGGCCCATCCAATTATAACATGTCTGTTTGCACTATATGTGGTATTTTTGCAATTAGGCTTAGATGCATATAGTGGCCCATATGTTTGTTAGATATATAGTTTTTGCCAAATAAAATATTCATAAAATGATAGGTTTTATTTGGGCCCATTAGAAAATGTAAAGTTTAAATTCCTCTCTTATGGGTGATTCCACTTGTGAAAGCTCATTTGTTTTTCCTGACTATAGTGGGCCTAATCAATTAATAACAATTAACAAAACGAATGTTTAAATTCCTATCTTTTGGACCTTGTATGGAAGATTTGGGACTTTTTTAGTGGGAATGACATACTGTACCCAACCCTCCTCCATACAAGCCCAATTGTTAAGGTCCATTTACTTGAGTTGGACTTAATTGTATAGGTTCATTATATTAGTTAAACCTAAATATTGATTAGCAAAAAATTAATTCTATATTAATTGAATTTGTTTCAATATGACACTTTAGAATTAATAGGAAATTATATGACTTTGGTTTTAAAAATTCTAATCTTACAATTTTTGAAGAACCATAGTCATTAATTTTCGAAAATTAATAATAAAAATACTATTTTTTTTTAATTTTATAATGAGCTTATTTTAAGAATTATATTCGATCTCCACCGTTGGTTTAACATAGTTAATGGCTTAATAGGGCCTTGAGACGCTTTGATTCGTCCCCTTACGGAAGGTGTTCATTAGTTATTTTGACAAGGTTAGAATTCAAAAGATAGATAAGTATAGGCCAAATTCTACTAGACTCACCCCTACGGTGACTACTAGGACTAAATCTATGATTATCGAAACCGTGGATCTAGCTCATAAAATAAGAGATTTTGTTTTCTTATTTTTATCAAATAGTTAGTTGTTAATAATGGTGTCCATTATTAAATAATTTTATAACTTTATTTAACTAGTGGTATTTTTGACTCTCGCAAACCGGGACAAGGATATCATAGATTAGTTAAAAACCTAAAGAAATGGAGATATGATAGTTTTTGGTATTTTTTCTCATATCTTACATATTTTTTGTATATGTTGTGCTATTTCTTGAAATTGCGTGAATAGGAGTTTTATTGAGCAAATGTGATTGATTTATATTTTATTGATAATTTGTAGTTTTAAGTTAAGTAGTGTTTCTGTCTACTCCATCCTTTCTCAACTTTCGATGGAGAAACTCGCTAAAGAAAAATTCCTTAATTGGAAGCATGATGTCAACATAGAATTGATTGGTGACAACTCCGAGTTCGTCATGATTGAGGAATCCCCAAAACGAGCACCGTGTCCGCACGTTCGTGATGGCACCACCAATGCTCATGATGGGACCGTAAATTCTTGGATAGCACCGTCTTCGCACATACGTGATGACACCGTGAATGCTCGAATAGCACCGTGTCTGCATGTTCGTGATCAACTCAACTATGGTCTAACGCAGCTCATGAACGAGCTTCAAATTATTGAGCCTATCATGGGTGGACCTAGTAAGGGAGAAGAAAATAAGACTGTTGTTGTTGCCATTGATCCAGCTAAGATTGAAGCTAACCAAGCTTCGTCTTCGAAAGCTGTAAACAAGAGGAAAGGTGGACAAAACAACAACCCCAAGCCTGCAAAGGCTGCAAAGACGAGTGCACAACCAAATGCACAGACACCTAAGGGGAAAAACAAGAAAAACAAGAAAGGTAAAGATAAGTGCTTTCACTGCAAAGAAAAGGGGAATTGGAAACAGGATTGCCCCAAGTTTCTAGCAGCGAAAAACAAAGGTAATGATTATTGTTCATTTATCTTGGAAACATATGTTTTAGAGAATGATAAATTTGTTTGGATTATTGATTCTGGATCTACCTGTAACGCCCTGGATAGCCAAGACCGTTACACTATGTACTTATAAAGGTGCAGGACTTGCTAATCAAGTAATTAATTTGAAAATGTGTCACTAAACATGTAAAAGCTAAGGTTAAAAAGGTTTTGGTCTCAAAAGACTCATTTCATATATTTAAATTGTAGTAAACATGGGATCTCATATGAAAACAAAGTTGAAACAAGTTTACAGACTCCCAAAAATACATGAATATCAACTAGCCATACTAAGGCAAAACAGACAGTCTTCAGGTTCCATGTCCTTGCTTAGATCTCAACCGTGGCGGCCAAGCACCTGACTATGTACATTCAGCTCGCTGAGCTCTCCAATCGAGGCTGATCTATTTTGCCCTTGCCTTTACCTGCACCACGTAGCACCCGTGAGCCAAGGCCCAGCAAGAAGACATCATAAACAACTCAAACAATAATAACAAACAAATAATTCAATACGCATGTATTCCCATCAGATAATCCTCAACAGGTATTCAACATATACAATCCAATTCAAGATACATTCTACCACATATAATACTCATATCACATAATATTCAGGGCCAACGACTTAGGCCGCACCCTCTGTTTAATCCACTGACTCCGGCCCGCTTAAACCGAGCTCAGTGCATAATAAGCTGTCCTCGGCTACCAGTGGCCGAGCCGCGCCCTGTGCGCTAGTGTAACCCTTGGCACCCTTAGGCCGTTGGTTCACCAAATGGCTTGCATGGCATAATACCATCTTTTCAAGCATTTACAATAGGGAGCCCTTAGTCCCGTCACATATATTCAACCAGGTGCAATTTTCTTACCTTTAGTCTGTGCAGTTATTGAATTACGAGCAACGCCTCTCAAGCACGATCCGTTCCTGAGCCTAAGTCTTTATCACCTAGTCACAACCAAAGTATAGGGTTCCATTAATACTCCAATATTGGTTTCCAATTACAAAACTAACTCCCGGGATTCCAAATTCCACCAAGCACGGTGGTGAAACCAAACCCGAGCACACTAGACCACCTTCCCGTGCTTAAAACCCTCAAAAACTCATGTGTACAACCAAGGGCTGCGGCCCCTGAAGCCTAGCCGTGACCCTTCCCCAAAACAGAGCCAACACCCACGCTGAACCACACATGCGCCGCGGCCCTTGCCTTGGGTGCCGCGGCCCTTGCCTTGGGCGCCGCGGCGCTCTCCCTTCGCCGAGCCTTCTTGGCTCTTTTGCATGATAGGGTCGCAGCGCTCTAGAACAGAGCCGCGGCCCTCCCCTTCAAACTCAGAATTTACACCATTTCTAAGTCTGAAACCTTACCTAAAACCATCCCAAAGTTCCCCAACTCCTAACCAATTAATCCCAACTCCTTTAGCATGATCTAAACAACATAATTCCACAGAAAACACAGCCTAGCACACACTAATCTTCTCTTTTCAATTCTGAAACTTCAAGAGTTAAAACTACTCAAACTAGCCATTCAAACCCGATTTAAGACCTCTAAACCATGAGTTGAAGCTTACCTTTGCTGTTGAATCACTTCACCAAGCCATAGCCAAGCTAAGTTCCCAAATTTCCTTCTTAATTCTGCCTTAGAACATCAAAACCATATTTGTTTCAACACTTAACCAAAACCCAGCTAGAACTCAGAATTCAACCACATAAAAGAAGATCAGATGCTTACCTTAATCCCTATTTTAGTTCTTGATTTACTCCTGAGCTAAACCTCCTAGTCCTCACCACCAATCTCAGAAATTCCAGCTTGTTCCCCTGTTTTCTGTGTTTTCTTTCCTTTGTTTTCCCTTGAGCGTGAGAGAGAGCTGAGACAAGAGTGTTTAGTCAGTTTGTGTTTTTCTTCTAAAAGCTTCCTTATGTCTAACTTACCTGTTAAGTTAATCTCGAGGCTCGGGGTGCCGGAACCGTCCCCAAGGCCAAAATGGTAAAATCCCCCAATATTCCCGCCTAGACATCCTAACCTCAAATATATCTCCATATATTTATTTCCATGACCCGATAATCCAAATTGCTACCCGCTATCTAAAAGTATCCAAAGTCATATCTTAAGCCCCGTTGTGACTTTTCCCGCTATCTGACCCTAGAATCGTCTTGAGTCGTGCTCAGCGAACCTGTCCACATAATAATGTGGTTCTCACATATATCACATATTTATTTCATATCACATTACCACATAATACCATCAATTATCATATAAACTTTAATAAACATATAATTACTCATTTAATCACAATTATTCCACTAATGCCCTCCTGGCACACTAATCAAGGCCCTTAAGCCTTATTAGCGATTTTGGGTCGTTACACTACCAACCATGTTTGTAACTATTTGCAGCTTCTTGAATCGTTGGAGGAAGTGGACGAAGGTGGATTAAAGCTTAGAGTTGAGAACAGAGTGTTCGTTGCGGTCCAAGCTAGAGGAATAGCCTGTCTGAAGTTCAGAAATAAATACTTAATTTTAAATGATGTATTTTTTATTCCAGATGTTGACCGCGTTTTTGGCCAACGACGTGAGAACGTCAAAAATGATAAAACCTTCAAGAGAAATTAAACGACACAGACGATCTTATAAAGGAAGTAAATAACACACGCAATTTTTATAGTGGTTCAGCCCCAATGTGTTGGTAATAGCCTAATCCTCTTAGAGTTGTGATTATAGATCTGTACTCAAGATCAGATGAACTGAGCCAACTAAATTTCTTCAGTACAGATTACAAGAATACAAGAATTCTTTCAGATACAAGCACTTTCTCTCTCTAGAAAACTCAGACCCAAAACTTCCCAAAAGTCCCCCCTTTCTGATCCCATAAGCCATATATTTATAGGCTTAGGATCATACATCTGCTATCCCCTAGAATCGGGATATTTCATTATATTTATTATATTTAAATTACAAAAATATTCAAACTATAACAGAACACCCAATTTGTGGGAAGAATGAGAGATTCCCGCGCATGCCAAGACCGATTCTTGTTGAAGTCGTTTATGGGAATCTTGACGTAGTCTGCTCTACCTAGTTGATGAATATCATCTTTTGGTCGGCCATACCTCTGCTGGTCGGACATGCACTTGCTGGTCAGACATGCACATGACCGATCAGCCGATGTCATTCCTAGCAATGTCACTCTTGGGCAGTAATGTCACTCCTGGGCAGCAATGTCACTCCTGGGCAGCAATGTCACTCCTGGGCAGTAATGTCACTCCTGGGCAGCAATGTCACTCCTGGACAGTAATGTCACTCCTCTGGTCTAACATGGCACACTGGTCTAGCATGACATATCTCTGGTCTAACATGGCATATCTGGTCTAACATGGCATACTGAGCTACTCCTAAGCCAAGTCACTTTATCACAACTCTTAGGACCCAATATATTTATTGACTTATTAATGTGTCTTTTACGGACCATGTACTGCCACTTGTCACCTCTATTGCCACGTCATCGATCTCTAATTTTTGGGGATAACACCAGATTTTAGTAGAAATTTAATTTCAGTTTCCATGTTGCAATTGGAACGATTTGTTATGACTTTCACAAGTTCTAATATATCGATTTCCTTCAATGGATCACAATTGTGTATTGCATGTTTAAAAAATGGGCTTTATATTCTGCGACCTAATGAACCCCTCGCTCTTAACAATGAATTATTCAAAGTAGCTAAACCTAGGACCAATAAACATCAAAAGACCGATAATGATAATATGATGTATTTATGGCACTTGAGAATAGGTCACATTGGCTATGATAGGATTCAAAGACTTACAAAGGTCGGGCCTTTGAGGGAACTCACCACAGGTGAATTACTTGTCTGTGAATCTTGTCTAGAAGGAAAACTGACCAAGCGTCTATTATCTGCAAAGGATGATAGGGCCAAAGAACCACTTGGACTTGTGCATTCAGATGTTTGTGTACCTTTGAATGTTCAAGCCAGGGTGGTTTGGAGTAGTTCGTAACTTTCATTGATGATTACTCTGGATACTCATGTCTTTACCTAATGCATCGGAAATCATAAACATTTTCAAAGTTTCAGGAATTCCTAGCGATGACTCAGTTTCAATTAGGTAAAACGTTAAAGATCTTGCGATCTGGTAGGGGTGGAGAATATTTGGATATGCAATTCCAAGATCATTTAACTGAACTTGGGATTTTATCACAACTTACTGGCCTAGGTACTCCTCAACAAAATGGTGTAGCGGAACGCCGGAACAAAACTTTATTGGAAATGGTTAGATGTATGCTTAGTTACTCAACTCTACCAACTTCGTTATGGGGACATGCAATTGAAACTGCGAAAGACATTCTCAATGTCGTGCCGACTAAATCAATCCCTAAAACACCTTTAGAACAATGGAATGGTCATGAACCTAGTTTACGCAATTATAGAATCTGGGGGGTGTCCCGCCCACGTCCTGAGGAAAAAGGAAGGAAAGCTAGAATCGCGAACTGAAGTTTGCATGTTTGTTGGCCATCCTAAAGTTACTCGGGGTAGACTTTTCTATAGTCATTCAAAAAAGAAAGTGTTTACTTCTACGAATGCTACTTTTTTGGAAAATGACTATGTCCAAAACTTCAAACCACGCAACAAAGTAGTTTTAGAGGAGATGGTTATCGAATTGACTCCAACCAATGTTCCATCATCATCAACACGAGTTGATGATGAAATGCCCACTCTTCATGTCCAACCGACGGAAGTCGATTTAAATGAAGAAAGTACCACTATTCCTAAGCAAACAACCACAGAGCCTCATCGTAGTGGGAGGGTTTCTAGGAACCCAGTTCGCTATGGTATGGATGGTGAAACCAATATGGTTGTTGGTGACACTAGTGATGATGATCTGTTGTCTTTCAAACAGGCAATGGCTAGACCTGAAAAGGAACTATGGCTTAAAGCCATGAAACAGGAAATAAAGTCCATGTACTCAAATTCCGTATGGGATCTTGTGGAAACACCTAGTGACTTTAGGGCCATTGGGTGCAAGTGGGTCTACAAGAAGAAACGAGGTGTTGATGGAAATATCGAGACTTATAAAGCTCGATTAGTGGCAAAGGGTTATACCCAAAGAAAAGGCATGGACTATGAGGAAACTTTATTTCTGGTAGCCATGCTCAAATCCATTCGCATCCTCCTATTTATAACAGCTGCTCTCGACTATGAGATCTGGAAAATGGACATCAAGATAGCTTTTCTTAATGGAAAGTTTGACAAAGTCATTTATATGGATCAGCCAGAAGGATTTAAAGTAGTTGGACAATAAGGACAAGTTTGCAAGTTTAATAGGTGCATTTAAGCAAGCTTCTCGTTCCTAGAATCTTAGGTTTGATGAAATAATCAAAACCTATGGCTTTGAACAAAATATTGATGAGCCTTGTGTTTACCAACTGAAGGCAAACCAAATAGTGGTATTCCTGGTTCTTTATGCAGATGATATCTTACTCATTGGAAACAATGTTAAGAAATTATCAGATGTAAAAGAATTGGTTGAGCACTCAATTCCAAATGAAGGATTTGGGTGAAGAAAGTTATGTTCTAGGTATCCAAATCATCAGGGATAGAAAGAACAGACTCTTAGCTCTATCTCAAGTAGCTTACATTGATAAAGTGCTTGAACATTTCTCAATGACGAATTCCAAGAATGGGCATCTACCATCCCGCCATGGAATTCATCTTGCAAAGATGCAGTCTCCCCAAAATCCTGAAGAGGAAGATGCAATAAGAAAAGTTCCTTATGCATATGCAGTTCGAAGTCTGATTTATGCCATGTTGTGTACTAGACCAGATATCTGCTATGCAGTGGGAGTAGCGAGCAGGTATCTGTGATAGTCTTAATCCCGTGATCTGTAAGGGGAAAGACCGGGTAAGCTGTGCAATCCCACACCGCCTGGGGAAGGTCAAGTGATGATTCTAAGACTGTGTAGGTGTGGGACTACACAGTTGAAGAGGGATTAAATGGATTGATGGGTACTACCTATATCAACAAGATGCATCTTCTTTTCGGTAGCCCATCACTTGAGAACTCCAAAGTTAAGCGTGCTTGACCTGGGGTAATCTAGGGATGTGTGACCTCCTGGGAAGTTTTCCTAGGAAGCATGTGAGTGAGGACAAAGCACGTTGAAAAGACTCTTGTTGGTTTGTAGGGCCAGTCGTCATTCCAGAAAGCAGCCATAGTGACGTGGGGTGTCACAGTATCAGTCAAACCCAGGACCGGAACATTGGATAGCAGTTGAGCATATCCTAAAATATTTAAGGTGAACTAGGTATTATATGTTAGTCTACAAGGGTGGTGTTCTGAACCATGTAGGCTACACTGATACAGATTTTCAGACTGATGTCGATGACAGGAAGTCTACTTCTAGAATGGTGTTTACTCTTGGGGGTGGAGTTGTGATATGGAGAAGCGTAAAGCAGTCTGCAATCTCAGATTCCACCATGGAGGTTGAGTACATAGCCGCATCAGAAGCAGCTAAGGAAATAGTCTAGCTAAAGAAGTTCTATTCGGATCTAGGTGTTGTTCCAGAAATGGATAAACCGCCTGTGTTGTTTTGTGACAATACAGAGCGATAGCCAACTCGAAAGAACCTCGTAGTCACAAGAGAGGTAAGCATATAGAAAGGGAGTATCACATAATTCGAGAATATGTGGCCAGGGGAGATGTGAAGGTTATGAAGATTGCAGCTGAAGACAATCTTCCAGATTCGTTTACAAAGACACTATAAGAAGCTACATTTGATAAGCATATCAAGGAAATGGGATTAGTAGAATTAAGGCATTAGTTTCAATTAGTGCAAGTGGGAGTTTGTTGGGGTTTTATGCCCTAATTAAAACCCAATTTCTTTGCAATCTCATTTATTATCAATAAAAGAATAGAAATAATTTTTTGACTTGGTCAATCACTTTGCTCACATGTTTTATTTTCATGATTATTTGTTTGATATAAACTTCTATTAAATCCTAAGCATATAGTTAATTGTATTTATAGTGACGTAATCACAATGGAATATTAATATGATTGTATGTTCAAAATAAGTTAGTCCTAAGATTAGTCAGTGCACAGGATTTACATTGACTTGCCAATCTACGATATGATCTACTTACACATTGTGGTGTTATGTTCTTTCTAGAACATTAGCAAAGTGGATAAGATCGGATGTATTTGTTACATCGGACAGGACCGATATTTACTGTTGATAAGATAAGTAAACATACCATTATTATCTATTCTAGTCATATCATATAGTTGACCATAGGTCAATTCAATCTCAATTCTGAGTGGTTAGTATTCTAACTGATTGTATTATTTGAGTTCTTTGGCTTGTTCGTTACCAGCTTAACCTACGGACTAGCCCATACTTACATCTTGGTAACTCGGTAGTATAATTGAGTGGGAGTGTTAATCATAGATATGAACATCTATAACTTCTGATGAAGAATTGAAACGATGGTTTTCTTTTAGTTTGGTTCAAGGGGTTCAATGATAGATGTGGACGCTTAATATTCCACGCCTGTAAAAGACCCAAAAAACATGCTTAGGCCCATGAACGACTAAAGGTTTGGATGCTCTCCTATGGGCCATCATGAAAGATAGGCGAGATAGACCTCGCTAGACGAGGTCCTTATGTCTAGGTAGATTGGTAAGGCAGGTGTGCGAGGCGTCTCCCGAGTAGCCAAGGCATGATGAACTCACGAGACGCCTGCACATGGGACGCGAGGCCATGCCTCGCGAGGCGCTGGCACGAGACGCTGCATGGGAGCGCGAGGGCGTGCCTCGAGAGATGCTTGCATGAGACGCCTGCATATGGCGCGAGGCGGAAGTTGATGGCCCGAGGCCATGCCTTGCGAGGCACGGGCATGAGACGCTACATGGGGGCGCGAGGGCGTGCCTCGCAAGGCGCTTGCATGACACGCTGGCATATGGCGCGAGGCGGAAGTTGATGGCTTGAGGCCATGCCTCGCGAGGCGCTGGCACGAGACGCTGCATGGGGGCGCAAGGGTGTGCCTCGCGAGACACTTGCATGAGACGCTTGCATATGGCACGAGGTGGAAGTTGATGGCCTGAGGCCATGCCTTGCGAGGCGCAGACACGAGACGCTGAATGGGGGCGCGAGGGTGTGCCTCGCGAGGCGCTTGCATGAGACGCCGGCATATGGCGCGAGGCGGAAGTTGATGGCCCGAGGCCATGCCTCGCGGGCGCTGGCAGGAGACGCCTACTTGTGCCTCGCGAGGCCTTGGTGCGAAGTGGACCATATTCACCGAATGGAGCATCTCCTAGCCTCGGGGGGCGGCCTCGCGTGGGGGCGTCCCATAGCCTTGGGGGCTCGAGTGGGGGCCTCTCCTAGCCCCGACGACCTTGCGCGGGAGCACCTCATGATGTCTCCATGAGGGGCGACCTCATATAGCCCCACCATGGTTAAGCTGCGAGGGCCTCGCGTGATAACATCTCGCGCCCTTCATCTCGAGATGGCACCTCCCCTGGAGACCTATGGAAACCCCACCGTCTAGAAGGGAAGGTCCAAGTATGATTCTGAAGGGTCATGATGGTACAATCTCGTACGGGGTACGGCTTGTAAGGTCCCGTACGTCTAACTGTGGCACTCATGCTAATCAGGTAGTGGGAGCACTAGGAGAAAGGACATGGCCTACATACTCCCAATCAGATGTCAGAGTCGACATCACTACCACCTGCACCACTCCTCTGACATTGGTACGGACAAGTGGTGGAGACGTCCTCCTGGCACCCATCCCTGTACTGGTTGCATGACCACAACCTCTGAAGCCACTCTCCAGACAATGTACCTATGTGCTGCCTGGTCCCCTAGACCATAGTGTATCAAGGGCCATTAGAGCCCACTATATAATAGATCCCAATTCCACATGGAAGGGGGTTGGAAAATTTACTGTAGCAAGCGCACCATAGTGAATTAAAAACTAATTTCACCATTGTTCTTCTACAATTGTTCTTAGATTTGATACTTAAATTTCTAAGGCTTTTCTATTGATAATCTTGATTTTGCAATTCTTTCCAACTTAACTTAGTTGACGAGTTCTCACCGTCAACAGTTTGGCACCGTCTGTGGGAACTTAAGTTCCAAGCTACTGTTCTACCATTACTTCCAGCAAGAAGAAATGCCAAGACGTTCAAAGCGAATCAGGGAGCCACGAGAGGTGGAGGTCCACCTTAACGGAGTCCAGCTGAGTGCCTCCATGAAGGAACCCCCTACACCCAGAGAGGTGGAGCCCCCAAGGGACCCTGAGGTTCACGAGGATGATAGAGGGGCCTCGTCACTGGGCGTCCCACCTGTAGAGAGTCCTCCAAGAGCACCACCGGGAAATTCTAACGAGTTCCCACTCCCTAGACCACCCCAAGTACCGAACTCCAGCCGGTAGGACCCGGGCCCCTCTACGCGCAGGCACGATAAGCATCCCCGGGTCCATTCCGTGAGCTCGAGTTCGAAATCTCGATTCTATGAAGAAGAAATACGTGAGCTCCACCGTAATAACCAAAGGTTGGAGACCACCCTGGAGAATATGCAAGAGGTGCTGAATGGCCTATTGCAGGGTAAGTCAAGTGTGACCTTGCCCAAGAGAAAAGAGAAAGGTCGTGAGGGGGCAAAGACCACAGTTCCAGTAGATGATGGGAGGACCCGACACTCCACTAGCAACACCCCTCGAAGGAAGCAACGCGCACATCCTGAGCCACCGAAGCAGGCCTAGAAGTCAGAGCCAAAGACCAACGCGGCCCATCACAACGGGGACGAGGTCACCTCTAAAAGAGCACCCTCAGATTTATGGGAGGAGCTCAACAAAAAGAGGGCGGGTAAAAGGACCACGCCCCCTATGGCGCCTCGAGAGGGCAAGGAAAAGGCGTATCTTAACCCGTCTGCTTTGAGGGACTCTCTAAGCAAGAGGAGGCAGGACTTGGACACAGAAATGAGGAGCCTGCGAAGCAAGATCATCACCGCCTCTGGCGGTCAGGCTTTTGAGGAAGAGTTCGACCATGAGTCACCCTTCGTGAGGGAGATTCAGGCCATCTGACTCCCTGCCAACTTTAAAGAAGATCCCCACATGACCCCCTACGAAGGAAGCATAGATCCAAAATACCATCTAGATACATTCAACGACTTGATGAAGCTGAGGGGAATTGGCAGTGGGGCGAGATGTCATTGTTTCGCCGTCACCTTGAAAGGGCCCGCGTACAAGTGGTTCAAAAGACTTAGACCGGGGTCCATCAGATCTTGGCAACAATTTTCTGATGAGTTCCTCCAGCAGCACCACGCCATGCGCGACTACACGATGCCAGGCACCAGCCTCGCAAATGTGAAGCAGGGAGAAAACGAGAGCCTGAAGAGCTATATTGATAGGTTCAATATGGAGGCAGCTAAAGTAGGGATCCTGACACGCCGAGAGCTGAAAATGGCCATCACAACTGGAGTATGCCCAGGCAGCAAGTTATGGGATAACATGCTCAAGAGGGAGGTCACAGACTTGGATGATTTCTACGAGCGGGCACAAAAATACATTCGCGTGGAGGATGGTCACAAGAACCTCAAAGCCGAAAAGGGCCCATCGCCCCCGAAACCTTCAGCCCGAGGAGACCCGAGTGGTGCAAATAAGAAGGGGGTTTATGAGGGAACAAGAGATGATTAACCCTGGAAGCATCAATGCTCTGAGGAGCGCCTACAGGGCCCCTACACCTTTTACACTGACCTCACCCATGCGAGGGAGCATATTTTCGTTGCGAACAAAAACCAGGTCCCTTTCAAAAGGCCCTCGCCAATGAAAAAAGACCGGTCCAAAAGAGACCCCAGCAGGTATTGCCAGTATCACAAAGATGTCGGCCACACCACCGCGGAATGCAACCATTTGAAGGTGGAAATCGAGGAGCTCATTCACAGGGGACATTTGGGCAGGTACGTACGCAAGGAGAGCCAGACGAAGTCCACCACCTTGCGTTTTAAGTTTGGAGCAACGCCCCCCGAAGAGCTTCAGGGGCGAGAATGACTCGATAACTTTCACTGAAGAAGATACGCAGGGGGTGCATTTCCCACATAATGACCCCGTGGTGCTAACTGCCCAGCTTGCTAACATGAGGGTACATCGGGTCTTGGTGGATAACGGGAGCTCTGTGGACATCTTGTATCGACCAGCGCTGGAAAAGATGGGATTGAGTCTCCATCACCTAAAGCCTTGCACTATGTCTTTGTATGGGTTTGCGGGAGATTCGATGCAGCCCCTGGGGGCAATCGAATTAGCCCTCACCATGGGAGAGCAACCTAGGCAAACCACTGTAATGGCTAACTTTGTCATGGTGGATTGCACCTCAGCCTTCAATGCGATATTAGGGAGGCCCTCACTGAGAGAATTGAAGGCGATAACTTCTGTGTATCACCTGGCTATGAAATTCCCAACCCCCGGGGGAGTAGCATACGTGAAAGGGGAGCAGAAGGAGGCGAGGCAATGCTATAACATGTCCCTCCGTATAGCCACCAAACCGTCTGTACCGATGGCAATGGTTGTGTATGAAGGAGCGACCCACACAAATTAGACCCACACAAGTTGGACGCATGAGTTACGGATCATCTCGAGAAGTGCTACCAGCGAGGCTTCGGCACTCAGTGCAGAAAGAACCTGTGTTTAATTTTTTCCTTGTTGTTTTAGCTTAATTAAGTAAGAATCAAAGAGGCTACCTAGGTAACCTCCTAGTTAGATGTAACCCTTTTATTTACAAGGTTGGTTGTAAACCGCATGCTATGAATGAAACTGTTTGCAACTTCATGTGTCACTTTTCTTCGCTACGCGGGCATCAGCCAAAGCGCCTGCCGAAATAAATTTCACCAAACACTTGGGGGGCAGGACAGGAGGCAAAAACATGCAGCTAGCAAGGGGAACCTAAAAAGGACCCTCTAACGGAGGATCCTAAAAAGGACCCCTTGCCCTCCTAAAAAGGGCTCCTAAAAAGGATTCTCTAATGGAGGATCCTAAAAAGGACCCCTTGCCCTCCTAAAAAGGAGGCTCCTAAAAAGGACCCTCTACCAAGAGGATCCTAAAAAGGACCCTCTAACAGGGGATCTTAAAAAAAAAAAAGGCCCTCTATTAGGAAGACCCTAAAAACGACCCCCTATCAGGAGGATCCTAAAAATGGCTCTCCATTAGGAGGAAGTGGCCCGTGAAGGTAAAGCAAGCAACAAGCAAGAGAATCCAAAGAAGGACCCCTTGCACCAGGATCCTAAAAGGGACCCTATGCACCAGGAGGATCCTAAAAAGGGCCCTCCATCAAGAGGACCCAAAAAGGGACTATGACCCTAAAATGGACCCTTTAACGGGGGATCCCAGAGGGACCCCCTATATCAGGGCCTTAAGCGAAGTCCTTACAAGGCATCCCCTGGGATCACAAGGATTAGCTACCCTTGTGAACATCAAGGAGGCCATAGGGACTTACAAAAAAAAATTATGGTAACAATAATAATAAGTCTAGAGCGGCCACCAAGCCGTCTAGCCAAAAAGGGTCCTAAAAGAGACCCTTGCAAAAATAGTACTATGAATAACGACGAGAAGGACGCTTCTCACAAAAAAATAATAAGCGCGCGCAAGAATATATAAAAGGATAGCTAGGACCCAAGAGGTCAAAATATCCTTATAAAAGTAATCAAGAGGCACCAAAGGAGGTCCCAGTGAACCCTTTCACATGGGCTCCAAAGGACCTCCAGCCTGGTAAATAAAAGAGGGGAACCAACCAAACCCCATCATACAGGCTCAAAAGGACCTCAAATGCAGTAGAATAAGAGATAAATGGCAACACATGTATATATACATTGAAAAAGAAAGTTTTGAAGACAGTACAAGAGTTACAAAAGAAAAATAGTAGCGATAATGATATTACAAAGTCTAAAAAAAAAAGAGCGTACACCCATGGTGGGCTAGCTGACAAAAGTTATGAAATAACTACTTCAAGGCCTCCTACCGCGGGCGCTCCACATGGTCGCTCGAATGGCGGCGTGCTCACCAAAAGAAGAGAAATCAAAATTGGGATCCTGCCTCCACACGCTGTAAAGGGCACGATCTATGGACCGGTACTCAATGGCAGCCTTCTCCACCTCCAAGGAAGCATTTCTCTCCTGCAACGAGGCGACATCGGCCCTAGCAGCCTGGAGCTCGCCCCTGGTAGCCTCGACCTCAACCTCAACCTCTAAATAAGTAACCCTTTCCTGTGACGCTGCCGTGATAGCCTTGGTCACCAGGAGTTCGCTCTTCAGGTTGGTAACTTGGTCCTTCAGCTTTGTGGCCTTGGCAACCGCCTTCACCTTCCTTCTCGACGAGGTGGCAAGTTCGGTCTGAACCTTCTTTAGCTCAGACTGGGTTTTCTCAAGCTCTTTCTCGAGCTTCTGGACCTGGGCTGTAAGGCAGTCCCTCTCAGTAGTAGACGTGGAGAGGTTGCTAGACGAGTTGGCAAACGTTAGAGCCATGGTATAGGCCTGCACAAGAAAGTTAACAACATCAACAATAAATAACAAACAAAAAAAAATGCATGTACATCTATACATAATAGGGCCGACGCGAGGTGCAGGAACTCACCCAGGCCATGGTGCGCCTTAGGGTTTCCCCAAGGTCCGTCTGGGCAATGTTCCCAAGACCGTTCCAGTCGGATACGGGGAGGCCCGAGGCAAGTTGGATGTATCGCTGCCCGTAAGACGTCGCCATCCGAGTTACCCAGGGCTCCCCATCCGCACCTGTGGCACCTGGTTGGGTGAGGACGGATGACCCGCTCGCCGAAATAGGAGGGGGCGCGGTGAAAGTGGAAAACTGAGGCCCTGGTAGATCAGAGGGAGGCTCCGGAAGGTCGGCAAAATAAGTCCCCGATGGTCCAGGGTCAAGAGGAGCCTGAGTGAAGGCGTCATAGCCCTCAGGGTCAAGGCAAACATAACACCCCGGAACGGCCTGCTGGTCTTGAGAATGAGGGGCTTTGTCCGGATCATAGGAGGCACATGGAGGGCATCCCCCAGGAGATGGAGGCAGCTGGTGAGATCCCCCGCGGTCAAGGGGGGCTTCCTCCGGCTCTTCCTCATCCTCATCCTCATCCGGGCAAGGCTTGGCCAAGGCCCCCTTCATCTTCGTGGACCCAGAGATGGTCCACAGCAACTTGGGGTCCGAGACAGGGGACAATTTATAGCGATTCAGATTCTTCACGGTGAATAGGCACACCGCCTTTTTCATAGCGGGGTCAGCGCTGAGGAACGTTCTCATGTCTCTCGCTTCCGACCCGACAACTATGGGTTCAGCGAATTGCTCTGCATAATACACGCCATGGTCGATATGAATGTAAGTCATGAAACAATAAGTTGTAAGAAAGTAAAAGAGAGAAAGTGATGCTCAGGGTACTTACTGAGAGTGGCCCGAAAGTCCTCGCGGACAGAGAGGGGGCCTTCCACGAAGAAAAAGTCCTGCTTCCAGGACCCCGGGTTGGACACCGAGCCCTCTATCAAAGTGGCCCCGTTGTTGGCTTTTTGTAAATAGTAAAATACCTTGGACTTGGGAAGGGGCATGAGGTTGTAGAGGAAATGCACCTCCGTCGTCGTAGGAGCGCGTTTAAATAGCTTTGTAAACAACGAAAAGGCAGCTTAAAGTCAGCCAACCATTGGGAGCCAGCTGAAGTGGGGAAAAGTCGAAGTAGTTGAGGACCGCAATAAAGAACGGGTGTAATGGGATGGTACCACCCGCCTTCAGGATGTGCTCGCTGAGGGCCACGAAGCCGGGCCTAGGACTGTCAGCCCGACATGTCTTCTGAGGAACATATAATGCGTACTCCGGAGGGACGCAATAGTGATCCACGATGTCCATCAGTTTGTTTTCGGACACACGCGACACCAGTTCGGTTGCCAGTAAAGGAGCATCGTCCAGTTCATTGGAAGCCACCTGACGTCATGCCCTCGGCATATCTGTAAAATCAAAAGAAAAATGTGAGGAAGAGACAGAACACTTGACCCTCCATTTTTTCTTCCTAGCAAGAGTCTTCCATCGAGGGAGCGACTGCGGAAGTGCTGAGCTAGGAAAAACCGAGACTAGGGGCTGAGGAGAAGTGGAGGCAGCCCCATGACAGTCATCAAGCGAGGATGGGCTGGAGGGCTCAGGCGGAAGGTGTCCCTCCATAAACTCCAACTCCCTCTGCAACTCTAAGAGGGTCACCCTAAGGCTCGCTACATGGTCACTAAAGTTTGGGGGGAAAGGTGCTCTGTCTCCTCTCGACACCGAGTCAATTTCGCTCTCCACCACCCAAATTTTACGCCTAAGTTCAACCATGTACTCAAGATGGCGGATACGGGCCTGCCTTAAGGAGTCTAGTCCTGGTAAGGGTTTTCCTCAGGGGACTCTGAGTCTGAGGACAGGTCAATAAACTCAACCCCCGGAGGTATGTCGGACGGGCCGTCACTGGCCATGAGACCTTGTCCCGAAAGCGAAAAGGGGTTCACGTATAAATGAGGGGATGGCTACAAAACACAAAGGAATAGGCTTAATATCTCTAGATGCAAACGTCCTAAATGGCCCACTACAGGGTATAAAAAAGAGGGGCGTGCAAATGGTCAAACTCACTACAAGCTCAGGCCAAGGTACCCCATCCCGAGTAATGCTAATTTGGACCCAATGAACGTGAGGGAAAAAGAAAATATACCTCAAGCTAGTAAGATGGAGCGTTGTCGAGGTCGAAAGGAGGTCGAGGGCCAAAAACACCAAATGGTAGAATATACGCGTCTACAAAAATAGACCAAAAGGATGTGTTAGCCTCCAAATAGACACACCAAAAAATGAGCTCATATGTAAAAAAAAATAATAAAAAAAATGAAAAAAAAAATGATGATGAGATGAAAAAATAAAATGAAGGAAACTATGGCAAAAATGAAGGAGTGGGGGATTGAACCCCTTACCTCTTGGAAGGGGAAGGATTCTCAAAACCACTAAGCCAAAGAAGCAAGGTGAAAATAATGAGACATGCATGAAGGCCTATTTATAAGAATCAAGGAGAATAGTCTACAAGAGCACCTAAAGGTCCTCACCTAGACTGGGGGGCAAGTATGGACGCTCAATATTCCACGCCTGTAAAAGACCCAAAATACATGCTTAGGCCCATGAACGACTAAAGGTTTGGATGCTCTCCTATGGGCCATCACGAAAGAAAGGCGAGATGGGCCTCGCTAGACGAGGTCCTTGTGTCTAGGTAGATTGGTAAGGCAGGTGTGCGAGGCGTCTCCCGAGTAGCCAAGGAATGATGAACTCACGAGACGCCTGCACATGGGGCGCGAGGCCATGCCTCACGAGGCGCTGGCATGAGACGCTGCATGGGGGCGCGAGGGCGTGCCTCGCGAGACGCTTGCATGAGACACCGACATATGGCGCGAGGCGGAAGTTGATGGCCCGAGGCCATGCCTCGCGAGGCGCTGGCACGAGACGCCTACTTGTGCCTCGCGAGGCCTTGTGCGAAGTGGATCATATTCACCGAACGGAGCATCTCCTAGCCTCGGGGGGCGGCCTCGCGCGGGGGCGTCCCATAGCCTTGGGGGCTCGCGTGGGGGCCTCTCCTAGCCCCGACGGCCTCGCGTGGGAGCACCTCATGATGTCTCCACGAGGGGCAGCCTCATATAGCCCCACCATGGTTAAGCCGCGAGGGCCTCGCGTGATAACATCTCGCGCTCTTCATCTCGAGATGGCACCTTGCTTGGAGACCTATGGAAGCCCCACCGTCTAGAAGGGAAGGTCCAAGTATGATTCTGAAGGGTCATGATGATACAATCTCGTACGGGGTACGGCTTGTAAGGTCCCGTACGTCTGACTGTGGCACTCATGCTAATCAGGTAGTGGGAGCACTAGGAGAAAGGACATGGCCTGCATACTCCCAATCAGATGTCAGAGTCGACACCACTACCACCTGCACCACTCCTCTGACATTGGTACGGACAAGTGGTGGAGACGTCCTCCTGGCACCTGTCCCTGTACTGGTTGCACGACCACAACCTCTGAAGCCACTCTCCAGACAGTGTACCTATGTGCTGCCTGGTCCCCTGGACCACAGTGTATCAAGGGCCATTAGAGCCCACTATATAATAGATCCCAATTCCACATGGAAGGGGGTTGGAAAATTTACTGTAGCAAGCGCACCATAGTGAATGAAAAACTAATTTCACCATTGTTCTTCTGCAATTGTTCTTAGATTTGATACTTAAATTTCTAAGGCTTTTCTATTGATAATCTTGATTTTGAAATTCTTTCCAACTTAACTTAGTTGACGAGTTCTCACCGTCAACAATAGAGATCTCATTTCAGTAATTAAATTAGTTTACTGAAATATCATTTACAAAGAACTAAGTGTTTTAAGGATAAAATACAATGAGGGGTAAAACAGTATTTTAGTCCCATCTTGTTGTAGACCATCTATAGAGGATTGAGTGAAAATTATGGTTGTAACAATAGATAATTAATAGCGTATCTATATTTGTTATAGAGTGTTCTATGAATTCAAGAATGCAATTCCGAGTCTTTAGTGGAGTCACGAAGAATAAATAAGTTAGTAAATTTATTTGTTAGATTTATGATAACTTATTGGAGCTTGATTTCATAGGCCCATGGTCCCCATTGTACCTTGGATAAAATCATCTAGATAGTCTCAATTAATTGATTTAATCATCAATTAGAATCATCAAAGTTGACCAAGTTAATTTTGGATAATTTCACAGAGCTATGTAATTTAGAGAAGAAAAGAGAAATTATGGCAGATTTATTAATTAAGATAAATTAATATCTAAATTAATAAATAAGTTTAAATCAAGGTTCAAATTATAAATAATTAATTTGATAAAGGATTTAAATAATTATTTAATTAATTAAATCAATAGAAAATAATACATGCCTTTATTTTAATTTCAAATGGGCTTATAATCAAATGGAAAATTTCACGGGCCTAAAGCCCATGATAATTTCAACCTAGGGCTGTTAATTGGATATTATTTTATTGATTTTTTAATTAAATAAATGACCTTATTAATTCTATAAAAGGAGTGCTTAGAGAGAAGTCAAGACATAAGTTTAATCACTGGTTTTCAGATAGTTTTAGATTCTCTATAAACACAAGTCATTTTCTAAGCCTCTTTGTTCATTTCTCTTCTTCTCTCTGTATCTATCTCATGTGTTGAGAATTGCCCACTCTAGTCTAGGTGATTCTAAGGATACTTTGGAAGACTATGAAGATAACAGAAGATCGGTTCAGTTTCTTGATAATACCCTGTGATAGAAAGGATACAAGGGTTAGAGAAACTAAAGGAAGGACTCATTCATTCCGCTGCGTATAATGTAAGTGTTCTTATCATTATTTCTCCTTGAATTCAATTTTAGAAACATGTTTTAGGTTATCTCATATTAATTTGTTTAATATTAGATCTACATGAAAATAAATAAAGATCTTGTATAAGTTTTCCCAACAAAGAATACCTTAGATAGATTAGATTTTCGATCTACACCTCAATACCGAAATATCACTCTACCTTACTTCCCAAGTGTTTAGAAAAGCTTAGATTGGAAAGATTTTAACCCCAAAACCCTAGTTTTTCTCTCTAGAATGAACTTAACAGCTTGGAGGCTCTGAAGAATGCTTGAATGATGAAGCAAATGGCTGAGTGAAAGGTCTTATTTATAGAGTTCAAGGAGTGAAACTAAATCCTTTTAAAATGAATAAAAATTGAATTTTTTACTCAACAGATTACCAGAACTCGGTCAAAAATATTCAAGAGCAAGTCCAAGTTGTTGAGGGCTGTTTCTAGCTCAAATTCCATGGATTTTCAAACTATTCTAAAGGATTCGATATATCGCTCCCTATAGGCGATATATTGCCTCCCCCTTAGTCTTGAGTCTCTGTGTTTTCGTTCATGCGAAGTCGACATGTTTTCAGTTTCAAACATAGGCAATATATCAGTCCCTATAGCTGCGATAAATCGGCATATGCTAATATATCAAATACGTTTTTGCATACTTTCAGCACACTTGAAGTTTGTTTGACCAACTTTGACTGAGTAAAACGTGATCCTAACAGCTGAGGGAAGGTTCTAGACTTCCTAGGTTTAGCCTTTATTATATTATTCATCTAAAATCCTTAAATCATTAATAATCATACACGTTCTTAATTATTCTATCTAAACCATAGGTTATAATTAGTAATATTTCTAGGACCAGCTATATTAATCAAACCTTATGTTAAAATTAATATTTCTAAACTATAGGCTAAACTTATAAAATCCATAACTATCTCTATGAGTTTCAAACTAAATCTCGACTTGAACCAATAACCATGAAAACTAAAATTGTAACGTCCTGGATGGCCAAGACCGTTACACTGTGTGTTTATAAAGTGCCAGACTTGCTAATCAAGTCAATTAGTTGAAAGCGTGTCATCGAAACTGTAAAGGAACTAGGGTTTAAAATGTTTTGGTCTCAAAAGCCACATTTTCATTAAGAAACACTATTTGTCTACACGGGATCCCAAAAATACAAGTTTAAAGATCATTTACAAAAGCTATAAGGTTCGAATACAATAACCAGCCACACTAAGGCAAAACAAGCAGTTAGGTAATCCCTATCCTGATCCACTCCTAGACCATGGTGATCGAACAGTTGGCTATGTACATTCCACCTCGGAGCTCTCCACCTCAGGCTTGGTCCAATTTGCCCTTGCCTTTACCTGCACCACGTAGCACCCGTGAGCCAAGGCCCAGCAAGAAAACACAACAACAGAGCATAAGCAATTAATAGACAGATCCATAACTCACATTGCATCACAAGTTCTCAATCATATAATCATTCTGTATAACCAAATATTCAACATACTAAGCATATCAATTTATATCACACATCACTGCACAAATGATAACTAGGGCTAGCGCTCATAGGCTGCTCCCTCTGTTATCCCACTGACTCCGGCCCGCTTAAACCGAGCTCAGTGAATATTAAGCTGTCCTCGGCTACCAGTGGCTAAGCCGCGCCCTACGCGCAAATATTATGTACGACACTCTTAGGCCGCTTTAACATGTCCCATGGCGTAATACCATCATTGACACGATACAAATCTCGGGAGCACTTAGTCCCATCACAAACATATAATCGGGTGCGGTTATCTTACCTTTCAATTCACTAGCTTTGATCCCTCGACTCCTTGAGCACGATCCCCCTCGAGCCCTAGCGCTCACCTAAACACAATCATGGACCAAAGTCATTATCAACCCTCAAGTCCAAAACCAAGCCTCGGGACCAATCCTGAGCCCCCGGGAAGTCCTAGTTCCACCAAACAAGGTGGTGGAAACAAACCCCAAACCTTAGGTCAAAAACCCTTGCAAACAACCCTAAAATCCCCTTCAGAAAGCAAGGTAGCGCTACAGCGCTCATGGGAGGGTGCTACAGCGCTACAAACAGAAGCCAAAATCCCCTCAACATTATGGCCTAGCGCTACAACGCCCAAAGGCTAGCGCTGTAGCACTAGTCACAGACAGACCAGTACCAATTTTTCTCTTCTGCGATTTTCTCGAACCAACCTCAGCCAAAACTCTTCCAACTCCTTCCCAAACTCAAAAACAACCTTATGACCATACTCCACTCATCCCAAGCATCCCAAATACCTAGAACTCAAGCACATGCATTCCCAAACTCAAAATTCACCATAGCCACTCCTAAGCTTTAAAACTTAGTAAAAACCAGCTGAACAACAAAGTTAGAGTTTAGACCTTATACCTTTGATAGGATTTCGACCACAAGTTGTCTCTAGACCTCCTTGGCTTGCTTTTCCTTAACCTTTGCCCTGAATTTCCCCATCAAACTCAACTTATACACCATAGTTCAGAAACCAAACCAGCAACTGAAGAAATTACAGAACCTTACCTCAAGTGATGGCCTAATCTTGATAAACCCTTGTCAAGTCCTCAATCTTAGCTCAGTAACCTTGTGGCTTAGTTGAACTAGCTCTCCTCTGAATTTTACTCCAGAAATCCTCAAGAAATTGGTGAAGGAAGCTTGAACCGACTCAGAAAACTCCCTCTGTTTTCTCTCTTTCTTTTCCTTCATTTTTCTTCTTTTTCAGACTTCTACACTTTTCTACACTTCCCTCTAACTTAAAGTCTCAGTAAAACTTAACTCCTGTAAACCAAATGACTATTATGCCGTCCCTATTAAGTCTAAGCCCTTTAATCCACTTAAGGGCATTCTAGTCATTTTACCCAATTCCCGCTAACACCTCGAGTGTCTCTAATATTCCCCGCTTAATTCCCGATACCTATTTAATCATTAATAATGTTCCTCAATATCAGAGTAGACCCTAATATATTTATCAAATTCCCATTTATACCCCCAAGCTCACCCCTAGCCGGGTATAAATCCCCGCCATGACTTTTTCGCTACTTTGCTCACTAGGATCGTCTCGAGTCACAGATCACAGATATACCCACATAATAATGTGGTCTCGACAATTATCACATATATCAAAGCAGTTATGCCCATAATGGCCAAAATTATGATTATGCCCTTCTAACCTAATCAGGGCCTACATGCATACTAATACACATAGTCATGCATCTCAAATACTCAAATAGTCATATAACATGCTTTAAATCATAATCACGCATTTTAATCATTAAAACCACACATAATTCCCATTATGCCCTCTAGGCACACTAATCAAGGCCCTTAAGCCTTATTAGTGAATTTGGGTCGTTACAAAAATACTACAACACAAGCTACTACTATCTAACTAAGTAAAACTCTGAGACGCTACACATGTGCTCCCTTAAACTCTAAACTACCAATCGCAGATGTTGCTCATGTTCTTCCTTTGTATGAGAATAAACTAGGATGTCTTCAATGAAGACAGTCACAAACTTGTCGAGGTGGTCCGTGAACACTCTATTCATCAGTTCCATAAAAGTTGTCGGGGAATTGGTTAGTTCAAATGACATGACCAAGAACTCATATTGTCCATATCTTGTGTGAAAGGTCGTCTTCAGATATATCCTCTTCTTTGATCCTCAGCTGGTGATAACCAGATCGAAGATTGATCTTTGAGAATACTATCCTACCTGGCAATTAGTTAAACAGGTCATCAATCCTTAGCAACGAGTACTTGTTCTTGATAGTCAGCTTGTTCAATTCCATGTAATCGATACACATCCAAAATGTCCCAAATTTCTTCTTTACAAAAAATACTGGCGCGCCCCACATTGAGAAGTTGGGTCTAATGAATCCCAATTTGTAATTGTACCTTCAACTCCATCAAAGCCAATTTGTATGCTGCTCTAGATACTGGTTTCGTCCCCGGTGCCAACTCTATAACAAACTCAATCTCTCACTGCGGTGGTAACCTTGGTCGGTCCTTTGGGAATACATCCAAAAACTCACAGACCAATCTAGTATCTGCGGGCCCAACTGGCACATCCTTGGTGGTATCTACTACACTTGCTAGGAATCCTATGCAACCTCCTTGCAATAGGTCTCTAGTCTTCAATGCTGAGATCACCGAAATACGAGGCTCGTTCACCGCGCCCACAAACAAAAACGGGTCCTCTCCCTCCGGCTCAAAGGTCACCAACCTCCATTTACAATCTATGGTTGCCCCATACTTGGCTAACCAATCCATGCCCAGGATCATATCAAAATCCTCCATGGATACCATGTTTACTGAAAACTCTCTACTATCCACTTCTACTAGTAAGTATCTAATCCATCTCCTAGAAATTACTAGTTCCCTTGTACAAAATAAGGTTCCGAACCCCACAACATATAAATCACAATGTAATGCCCTGGGTAACCAAAACCATTACACTGTGTATTTAAAAAAGTGAAAGACTTGCTAATCAAGTTGTTTGAACGTAAACGTGTTTCCAAAGTCAACTATCACATTAGGGTTAAACGAGTTTTATCATAAAATGGTTGACTTTCATTAAAATATGAATTTGATACACGAGATCCCAAAAATAATGTTTACAATATGGTTACAACCCTCAAAAGTAAAGACAAATGCAGCTAACCTAAATGCAAAAATACGATTTTGGCTCTAGTCCCTGTCAATCCCTCGGCCGTGGTGGTTGAGCAGCTGCCGATGTACACACCGCCCCCAACGGTCTCCAACTCATGGCTGGTTCAGCTTTTCATTGCCTTCACCTGCACCACGTAACACCCATGAGCCAAGTCTCAGCAAGAAAACTCAATTCAACAAGCATAGATAACAATAGAATGTGCATAGTAAACTTAGATGAACCATTTCAATAAACAGTAGAACACAAGCGATAAGGTAGGAAATAGTAAACAAGTTAATCCAAACATATAATTCAATCTTAATACAATTAGTTAGGTGTCGGCGCCCTTAGACTGAGACCTTTAGTTATTTAGCTAATCCCAGCTCGCTTAGGTTGAGCTGCGTTCAGTACGCTTAACATCAGTCCCGGCTCCCTTAGGCCGAACTTTCATATCAAACATAGCCGATAAACAGGTTGCGAAACACACAATCAAAAGAAGTACGAGCTAACCTACCTATCTATATATTTCCAATCATAAATACATTTATAATCTCACATATGTTAATTTACAGGGGATCTCAGCCCCATTCACAACTCGGGTGCAATTTTCTTACTCGATTCCTGAGCGGAGGATGTGGAGCGGTCCCGAGCATGATTCTCAATCCCGATCCTTAACAGTAACCCTAGTCACAAGTGACAATGGGTAACTATTAAAATATAATCCAATTTAAGTGCTTTACACATAATGTACCAACCTTTGGGACCACAAATTCTACAAAACAGGGTAATAGAATTCTTCCCGAACACTTAGGTTTAGGTTCCCGAGCCCAAAAACACAATTTGGCTAAGGCTGCCTAGGCGGATAGTGACCTGGCCCTAAGGGTCATGGCGCGCCCCCAAGTCAGAGGCGCAAGCCCCAAATCCCAGGGGTAGGTGGGCCACTGCGCACCTACGAAATAGCAAGCCCCCCAGGGCTTCTAGGTCACGCAGGCCGCGATGCCTAAGAACTAGGTTGCAGAGCGCCCACCTGAACCCAGAAATCCTAGGGCTTTTCCTGCATTTTCTCCCAACCTAATTCATCTAAAGTTCCTTGTAATCCTGAACTAAACCCATAATTGAGTCTAAGACTCTTAACCACACAACCTAGGCATTATAATCACCCAAAAACCAACCACAATTACCACCCCAATTAAGCAATCAACCAACATCCAAAAACCCAGCCAAAACCTATCTTAACAGTCAGAATTTTCAGAAGAATCAAGACCTAAATCCCCAAATTCCCAACTCAATTCCTAAGCCCTTTTCCTCAGCAATCTTCCTAAGCCTCCAAGTCAAATAAAGATACAGAGAGAGAGCCCTGCTGAGAGGTGTTTTCCTGATGCTTCTAGCTAACTCTGAAACCTTTCCTAACTATATCCCCTAACATTAAGACCAAAATACCCTTAGTGATAAATTAGATCTTTATTGCCCATAAGGGCAAAACAGTCATTTGCCACGTTTCCCGCTAATTCCTTGAGTCGTCCTACAAATTCTCGATTAATCCCGACATGCCCAACTAATTACCAAATACGTACCTGTTACTTGATAAATCCCAAATATATGTTAAATTTCCCAAAATACCCCTAGGCTCACCCCGAGCTGCGTATTAGACCCCGCTGTGACTATTCCGCTAATTCGCTCACTAGGATCGCCTCGAGCCAAATACTGCAAATATATCCACATAATAATGTGGTCTCAATCATTTGACGCATATAATCACATTTATGCCCGCAATGGGCCAAAATTACAAATATGCCCCAATAAACTAGAACGGGTCCACATGCATATTTAATACACATAAACAGGCATATAAATATATTCATATTATCATATAAATCATGCATGTCATGTAGTCATGAATTTAATCAATTAATCACACACTTATATATCTGATTATGCCCTCCAAGCACGCTAATCAATGCACTAAACCTTATTACCATTGGGACGTTACAACTATTCCCTCCTACTGAAAATTTCGTCCTCGAAATTTACCTGAATAACTTGGGGTATTGATCCCACATAGCCGACTCTAGCTCCCAGGTCACTTCCTCAACCCTGCTATTCCTCCATAGGACTTTGACGAGAGGATTCGTCTTGTTCCTTAGAACCTTGTCTTTTATGTCTAGGACCTGAACTGGTCGCTCTTCGTATGACAAGTCTGTTTGTAGCTCTGGATCCTCATATCCCAATACATGGGTCGTATATGATACATACTTCCGAAGCATAGAGATGTGGAACACATCATGAACTCCTGATAATGATGGGGGAAGAGCCAATCTATAGGCTACTTTCCTGTTCCTCTCCAGGATCTCAAAAGTTCCTATGAATTTAGGGATCAACTTGCCCTTTTTCTAAAATCTCCTTACCCCTCGGAATGGTGAAACTCACAGAAATATATGGTCCCCTACCTGGAAATCCACGTCCCTAAGCTTAGGGTCAGCGTAGCTTTTCTGTCTGCTCTTCGAAGCAAGCATTCGAGCTCAGATCTTCTCAATAAATTCATTGGTGGTCTGAACCATCTCCGGTTCCAGATACTTTCTTTCCCCTATCTCATCCTAATAAATGGGTGATCTACACTTCCTTCCATACAACATCTCGTATGGAGCTACCCCAATCGTTGACTGATAACTATTGTTATATGAAAACTCAATGAACGGGAGGTACTTACTCCAAGACCCCTCGAAGTCTAGCACACAATCTCTAAGCATGTCCTCCAATATCTGAATTGTCCTCTCAAACTGCCCGTCTATCTAAGGATGAAAGGTTGTACTGAACTTCCACTAAGTTCCCATAGCCTTCTACAAACCACCCCAAAACTTGGAGGTGAATATGGAATCCCGATCCGATACTATAGACTTAGGAACCCATTGAAGTCGTACAAGCTCCCTCACGTACAGCTCTGCATTCTGATCGATAGTATAGGTTGTCCTCATTGGCATAAAGTGAGCTAACTTGGTGTACTTGTCTACTATCACCCACACCGAGTCATGTTGCCCAACCGTCTTGGGCAAACCTCCTACAATATCCATGGTAATAACTTCCCACGTCCACTCGGGAATACCCAAAGGCTGTAACAACCTCGCTGGTCACTGGTGTTCAGCCTTTACCTGGTGACAGGTTAAACACTTTGCTACATAGTCAACCATGTCCTTCTTCATCCCAGACCACCAATACAAAGTCCATAGATCCTGATACATCTTCGTGGTGCCTGGATGGAGTGAGTATGGTGTAGTATGGGAATCATCAAGAATGTCTCATCTAATACACATATCCATCGAAACCCAGATCTGATCCTTATACCTTTGCAAACCCATCTCTGAAATGGAATAATCATTAACCACTCCAGCTAGGGCATCCCTCCTAACCTCCTACAACTGCGTATCACCCATCTGGCCCTCTCTTATCCTCTCCAAGAGGGTAGACTGTAAAGTAATATTGGCCAACTGGCCCACTACCAATTCTATCCTCCCTCTAGTCATTTCCTCTGCCAATTCCTTCGATATCTGCTTCGAGCTAAACAATTATCCTCGGCCCCTCCGACTCAAAGCATCTGCCACTACATTGGCTTTTCCTAGGTGGTAAAGGATGTCACAGTCATAATCCTTCACCAATTCTAGCCAACGTCTATGTCTCATATTTAGGTCCTTTTAGGTGAAGAAATACTTCAAACTCTTATGATCGGTGTATATCTCGCACTTCTCTCCATACAAATAATGTCACCATACTTTTAATGCGAATACCACTACTGCTAGCTCTCCAAATCATGGGTAAGGTACTGTTGCTCATACTCCTTTAGCTGTCGTGACATGTAGGTAATAACCTTCCCACTCTGGATTAACACACATCCTAATCCCAATCTCGATGCGTCCTAGTACACTACAAACTTGTCCCCATCTGAAGGAAGACTCAGCACCGAAGCAATAATCAATCGTCACTTTTATTCATGGAAACTGTCCTCACATTTATCTAACCATGTGAACTTCAGATTCTTCTGCGTCAACTCAGTCAAGGGTGTGGCAATCTTCGAAAACCCTTGCACGAACCATCTGTAATATCGAGATAACCCAAGGAAACTCCTAACCTCTGAGGCATTCCTTGGCCTCGGCCAATCTCTAACTGCTTCTACCTTGGCTGGATCCACCTTAATCCCATCTCCACTGACAATATGTCCAAGGAATATTACCTCCGGTAGCCAGAACTCAAATTTTTTTAATTTAGCATACAATTGATGCTCCCTCAATCTCTGCAATACTAGTTGGAGATGCTGCTCATGCTCTGCCTCTGAACGAGAGTAACGCAGGATGTCGTCGATGAAGACAATCACAAATTGATTCAAGAAATCCTTGAACACCCTGTTCATCAGATCCATAAATGTTGTTGGGGCATTGGTCAATCCAAACGACATGACCAAGAACTCATAATGCCCATACCTTATGCAGAAGGTCGTCTTTGGAATATCCTCATCCTTGATCCTCAGCTGGTGATAACCAGATCAAAGATCATTCTTCGAGAGTACCGTCTTACCCTGCAATTGATCGAACAAGTCATCTATCCTCGGTAGTGGGTACTTGCTCTTAATAGTCAACTTGTTCAATTCCCTGTAGTCTATGCACATTCTCAGGGTCCAATCCTTCTTCTTCACAAACAAAATTGGAGCACCCCATGGCGAGAAGCTAGGTCTAATAAATCCCAAATCTAGTAGCTCCTTTAACTGTATCTTCAACTCTTTGAGCTCTGCAGGAGCCATCCTGTATGGTGCCCTCGACATTTGTTCTGTACTCAGCGCTAACTCAATGACAAACTGAATCTCCCTGTGCAGCGGCAATCCTGGTAAGTCCTCAGAAAACACATCCAAAAACTCATATACTAGTCTAGTCTCTCCGGGCCCCACTGGCATAACTCTAGTGGTATCCACCACACTAGCTATAAAACCAACACAACCTCCTTGTCATAGGTCTCTAGCCCTCAACGCTGACATCATAGGAATGCAGGGTCCATGCATAGTACCCACAATAACAAAGGGGTCCTCATCCTTTGGCTGAAAAGTCACCATCTTTTTCCTGCAGTCTATAGTTGCCTCATATCTGACTAGACAATCCATCCCCAAAATCATGTCAAAATCATCCCTACCCAACCCAATCAAGTCTACTGATAGTTCCCTACTGTCCACCATCATTGGCAATGCTCTAATCCATCTCCTTGAAACTACCAGTTCCCCTATAGGCACTATAGTCCCAAACCCCGTAGTATAATACTCACTAGGCCTACACAATCTATCAATCACTTTATTAGAAACAAATGAATGTGTAGCACCAGAGTCAATCAATATAGTATATGAAGAGCCAATGCTAGAAAGTTGACCTGTCACTACCGAGAGACTAGCCTCAGCCTCTACCTGTGTCAAGACGAACACTCGAGCTGGAGTTAAGCTGTCCGCCTTCCTTGGTTCCTCTTTCTTCATAGTCAGGCAATCTTTCTTGAGGTTTCCGACCACCCCGCACAAGTAACAGGGATTTTCCCAACATTCACCCAGATGGCGCTTCCAACATCTAGCACACTCTGGGTAGCTCCTCCATGTCTCACCGCCTCCCAGGCGACCACCCTGGACACCCGATTCTTCTTATCGGGACCAGCAGTGGTCAAGGTGTTAGGGGTATTCCTCTTCAGATGACTGGGGCCTTTACCCCTACCAGACCCTGTAAGTGGAGGCACTTCCCTGTGAACATCCCGTCTCACAGTGTTCTCCCTCCATATCTTATTTTTTGCCTCATTAGTAATGACGACCTTCTCAACCACCTGGGCATTAGTTGTCTCCCCTGGTAACGATGCAATCCTCACATCTCAAGCTATCATATCATTAAGCCCTCGAACAAACCTATCTTTCCTAGTTGCATCTGTAGACGCTAGATCAGGTGCAAATTTTGCTAGCCTGTCAAACTTCAAGGCATACTCAGTAACTATCATGCAGCTCTATACCAACCCAATGAACTCATTCACCTTGGCCACCCTGACAACAATGTTGTAATATTTCTAGTTGAACAAGTCTCTAAACCCATCCTAACTCATAGTAGAATTATCTCGAGTCTGTGATGCTACCTCCCACCAGATGCGGGCATCATCTCGAAGCATATAGGTGGCACATGCCATCCTGTCGTTACCTTCCACCTTCATGAAGTCCAGGATGGAGGTAATCAAACTCATCCACAGTTTAGCTTTAAGTGGATCTGGTCCTCCCTCAAAAGTTGGAGGATGTTGCTTCCTAAATATTTCGTAAAACGGTTCCCACCTATTCCCAATGTTAGGCCATACAAATGGTGCCACAACAGGTGGCAAGTCAGGTGCAACACTCCTTGGTGGAGCCTGCTTGCTTAGAAGAAGAATCCCTTCCTCTTGACTCTGAAGTCTAGCTTGCATGTTAGTAAGCAACTGCTACAAGTTCTCAGGGATTGGCAGAGGGTTCTGGCCCTGCTCATCATCTCTAGCCTCAACCTCGATGTCGGTTAGTCGAATTGATCACCTTGGAGGCATAACTCTCCAAGTTTATCTGCAATCAACGACTCGACTGGTCAGGCAATGATAACAGTTTTATAATCACCCCATGGTCTAAGGCCGAAACTCAACCAACAACACACAGTCATAGTGGAAGCAGGCATTTAAACAATCATTCACATACAATAGCAATGCTAATAAGCACACCTTATCATATTCACATAGCAGTCAAGGGCCAGGCCCTATCAGTATATCTCATGCTTCCTAATAAACATGCAGATAAAACATTTATATTTCATTTAAAAACTCAAACATGTAATCACATATATGATTACCAAACCCTGAGTCGAGCTTTTCTATAGCAGCAAGTGTACATGCCCAACCAGTCTTCAGGAACACTTAAACCTAGACCACTATGATACCAAGTTGTAATGCCCTGGGTAACCAAGACTGTTACATTGTGTATTTAAAATAGTGCAAGACTTGATAATCAATTTGTTTGAACATAAACGTGTTTCTAAAGTCAACTGTTAGGTTAGGGTTAAAAGATTTTGATCATAAAATGGTTGACTTTCATTAAAATACGAATTTGATAAACGGGATCCCAAAAATAATGTTTACAAGACGGTTACAACCCTCAAAAGTAAATACAACCGCATCCAACCTAAATGGAAAAATATGATTTTGGCTATAGTTTGTGTCAATCCCTTGGCCGTGGCAGTCGAGCAGCTACCGATGTACACACCGCCCCCAAAGCTCTCTAACTCATGGCTGGTCCAGCTTTCCCTTGCCTTTACCTGCACCACGTAGCACCCGTGAGCCAAGTCTCAACAGGTAAACTAAATTCAACAAGCATAGATAACAACATAATGTTCATAGTAAACTTAGATCAACCTGTTCAATCAACAGCAAAACACAAGCGATAAGCTAGGCAATAGTAATTAGGTTAATCCAAACATATAATTTAATCTTAATACCATTACTTAGGTGTTGCCGCCTGTAGGCCGAGGCCTTTAGTTATTTAGCTGATCCCAGCTCGCTTAGGTTGAGCTGTGTTTAGTACGCTTAACATCAGCCCCGGCTCCCTTAGGCCGGACTTTCACATCAAACATAGCAGATATACAGGTTGCAAAACACACAATCAAAAGCAGTACAAGCTAACCTGGCTATCCAGATATTACCAATCACAAATACATTTATAATCTCACACATGTTAATTTACAGGGGATCTCAGCCCCATTCATAACTCGAGTGCATTTTTCTTACTTTGAGTCTTGAGCGAAGGATGTGGAGCGGTGCCGAGCACGATCCTTAATCCCAAGCGTTAACGGTAACCCTAGTCTCAAGCGACTATGGATAACTATTAAAATCTAATCCAATTTAGTGCTCAAAAAATAACGTACCAATCTATGGGACCTCGAATTCTACCAAACTTGGTAGTAGAACCCTTCCCAAACACATAGGTTTAGGATCTAGAGCCCAAAAACCCAATTTGGCTAAGGCTGTCTAGGCTGATCGTGACCTAGCCCTAAGGGTCGCAGCGCCCCCAATTCGGAGGCCCGGCCCCAAATCCCAGGGGTAGGCGTGCCGCAACTTGCCCTTTAGGGCCGCGGGGCGCCCCCGTGAACGCAGAAATCCTAGGGCTTTTCCTGCGTTTTCTCCAAACCTAATTCATCAAAAGTTCCTTGTAACCCTAAACTAAACCCAGAATTGAGTATAGGACTTAACCACACAACCTAGGCATTATAATCACCCAAAAACCAACCCCAATTCAACAATCAAACAACATCCACAAACCCAGCCAAAACCTATCTTAAAAGTTAGAATTTCCAAAAGAATCACGACCTAAATCTTACCTTAGTGATAGCTTTGATCCTCAGTTGTTCCTTGCCTGCTCCTAGCTTAATTCTCAAACTTCTCAACTCAAATCCTAAGCCATTTTCCTCAGCAATCTTCCTAGGCCTCCAAGTCACACAAAGATAGATAGAGAGAGAGAGAGAGAAAGGAAAGAAAGTGAGAGTGAGAGAGAGAGAACTGGTGAGAGGTGTTTTCCTAATGCTTCTAGCTAACTCTAAAACCTTTCCTAACTATATCCCCTAACATAAAGACTGTAATGCCCTTAGTGATAACTCAGCCCTTTATTGCCCACGGCAAAACAATCATTTGCCCTGTTTCCCGCTAATTCCTCAAGTCGTCCTACAAATTCCCAATTAATCCCGACATGCCCAAATAATTACCAAATACTTACCCGTTACTTGATAAATCCCAAATATATGTTAAATTTCCTAAAATACCCCTAGGCTCACCCCGAACCAGGTATTAGACCCCGATGTGACTATTCTAGTAATCTGCTCACTAGGATCGTCTCGAGCCGAATACTGCAAATATATCCACATAATAATATGGTCACAATCATTTAACGCATATAATCACATTTATGCCCAAAGAAAGGCCAAAATTACAAATATGCCCTTATAAACAAGAACAGGCCCTCCTGGCATGCTAATCAAGGCACTAACATGCATATAAATATATTCATATTATCATATAAATCAGGCATGCCACATAGTCATGCATTTAATCAATTAATCACACACATATATATATATATATATCTGATTATGCCCTCCTGGCACGCTAATCAAGGCACTAAACCTTATTAGCATTTTTGGGACGTTACACACAAGGCCTACAACGTCTATCAATCATTCTACTAGAAACAAAATGAATGTGTAGAACCAGAATCAATAAATATAGTGTAAGTAGAGCCAGCGCTAGAAATATGATCTGTCACTACCAAGGGACTATCCTGAGCCTCTGACTGGGTCAGTGTGAACACTTGGGCTGGCATTAAACTACTGCCTTTCTTCTGCTCCTCTCTCTTTAGTTGTGGGAAATCCCTCTGAAAATGTCCCACTACCCCACAAAGGAAGCATGCCTTAGCACGACATTCTCCCTCATGGCGTCTCCTGCACCTGGTGCAAACTGGATAACTTCTTTAGGCCTCATTGCCACCCTGGCAGCCACCCTGAGTACCTCGACCCCTCCTATCAAGACCAGGAGTAGTAGAAGTGTCAGGGGTCTTTCTGTTCTGGTCACTAGGGCCTCCGCCCCTACCAAACCCAGTAAATGGAGGTACCATCCTCCTAGCATCATGTCTCACGCCAAATCCTATCCTCTACACCTCAGCAGTAAGGGCCTCCTCAACTACCTGAGCATATGTAGTAACTACAGGCACTGAGGTGATCCTGACATCCTGTGCTATCATGGGGTTTAATCCCAGAACACACATGTCTCTCCTGACAACATCAGATGGCACCAAGTCAGAAGAAAACTTGGCCAACCTGTCAAACTTCAGGGCATACTCAGTCACAATCATTTTGCCACGAACCATTCTAGTGAACTCATCTGCCTTCGCAACTCAAACTGCTTCGTTGTAATATTTCTCGTTGAACAAATCCTGGAACTCATCCCAACTCAGTACAGTGATGTTCCAGGTCTGAGATACAATCTCCCACCAGATACGAGCATCCTTCTCAAACATGCACATGGCACAGGACACCCTCTGATTACCTACCACCCTCTTAAGGTCCAGTATGGAGGTGGTCATACTCATCCACTTCTCAGCTCACAGTGGGTCTTATCCTCCCTCAAAGGTTGGAGGGTTTTGTTTCCTAAACCACTCATAAAGAGGTTCCCATCTATTAAATACTTATGGTTGTCCTATAAATTGTACCTCCACAGTTGGTTGAACTGTTGCAGTGTTCCCTGATCAAACTTGCTGCTGTCTCAAAAGTCTATTCTCTTCCTTCTATCTTTGTAGTCTAGCTTGCATTTCAGCAAACATCTTCTACCAGTTCTCGGGAGATGGAAAAGGGTCCTAGCCCTGGTTATCATCTCTTGCCCAGATTTCAGCGTTGACCTGTCTTTTTGATTTCCTTGGAGGCATAACTCTCCAAGTATATCTGCAATCAATGACTCAGCTCATTAGGAAATGGTAACAAATTCCACCACTACCCCATGGTTCACAACCGAGCGAATAAGCCACATTCACAAATATCATGCTACTTGACATTCCACATGCATCAATCACATTAGCAAACATACATTCTCCTATTCATCTTATAGTCAAGGGTTAGGCCATATCCGTATAACTCATGCTTTCTAGTCAAGCATGTAGATAAGGCATATATATTTCATTTAAGCAATTAAGCACATAATTATATCATTAGTTACCAAACCCTAAGTTGAGTATATCTTTAGCGGCGAGTGTACATGCCCAACCAATCTTCATGAACTAATAAACCTTGAAAGCTTTGATACCAAGTTGTATCGCCTTGAATATTCAAGATCGTTACGTCGTGTGTTAAAAATAATGTTTAACTTGTTCAGCGAGTCATTTGGACTTAAAAGTGTAATTAGGGTTAAACGACTGTTTATGTATTAAAACTTTTGGTCAAAACTTGAACTTTCATTAAAAAGGGTTAAGTAGTTACAAAGAATCCCAAAAGTTTCTAAATAAAATACAAATTTATCAAAAATTACAGACTTCGCCAACCTAAGCGACAAATTTCAACTAATAACCCCTGTTCCTCAAAATATCTCGACCGTGGTGGCCGAGCCGACTGAGTATGTATACGCCGCCCCAACAACTCTCCAACTCATGGCTGGTCCAGCTTTCCTTTTCCCTTACATAGACCATGAAGCAACCGTGAGCCAAGGCTTACCAAGAAATCCCCAAACAATCATACAGATAATCAGATAAACATTAACACGTATTACATATCCTATAAACCTAACTCATTCACACAAATTTTCCAACCAATATACGACTCATGCCCCGTAGATGGATGTCATATCTTTGGCAGATATCGCATCCGCGTTATGGCTCCGTCACTATGGCATACATTACACATGTAATGTCGTTAAAGGCCTCCCGACTGAGCAATCAGTACAAACAAATATATCAACATAGATTCAAACACAACAAACATTCAACTATAAACAGATTCATGACACGGTCATTCCCATGCTCTATAATTGCGGCACATGTCTTACACTCGGTGCAAGAGATGGTTTTCTTACCTCAAGCCCTCAGCAATAGGGTGAAGTGACAACGAGCACGATCCTTTCCTTACCAAGCCTTGCGGTACCCCTAGTCACAACATATTAATAGATTACCATAAAGAACTAAACCAATTAAGAGCTTCAAGATTGATGCCTAGCCTCCAGGACCTCGAATTCTACTAAACTGGGTAGTAGAATCCTTTCCGAGCCCTTAGGTTTGAGTCCCCGCAACTTAAAATCTTAGTTGGCCAACTTTCCCAACTAGCACCGCGATGCGCCTCAAGTCAGAGAGTCCCCCCAAACTATCTCCCTGGACACATGCTGCGGCATAGCCCTCTAGGCATTGCTGTGCCAAGGAAATTTAGAGAATCACTGCAACCTCTGAGTTCATGCGTGTCATGACTCCAAGAACAGAGCCGCGATGCAACCCCGCAAACCCAAAAACACCTGCGATTCTAGAAATCGCCAACTGACCCAAATCCACCCCAAACTCAATTTTAACCCAATTAATAATCTCCCAACATAATATGACCACATAACAGATATAATAACTTAATAAACACCCAACAATCAGCAACAGAAAGCCCCAAGAACTCCCTCAAATCCCGAACTTAAGGACTCACCAAGTATATCACATAAACTACCAAAAATAGGGATCTTACCTCTGAATTCCTCTATGAAACTCGAATTCCTCAGCAGGTATCAATCCTAGCAGCCTCCAATTCCCAGCCACAAGCTTTAAATCGCACATAGATAGCCTCTAGGATCAAAACTTCAAGGTTTTCTTTTTCCTCTTGGAACAAAGTAGAGAGTGAGATACAGACTACTGCTGGAAAAAACGTAAAAGGGAAGTTGGCTGAAACTTGGCTAGACTCTTGGCAAAAGACCATAATGCCCCTCATTAAAAATCTATCCTTTAGGTCCCTAAGGGCAAAAAAGTCATTTGACACCACTTTCCCGCTAAACCTCAAATTCCACTTAAAATTCCCAATTAATCCCACTAATCTTCCATGCACTAATATTTTACCCCAATTATAATGCATACTCCAATACCCCTGGAAATTCACCAAATTACTAAAATACCCCTAGGCTTACCCCGAGCTGGGAATTAATCCCCGATGTGACTTTTTCGGCAAATTGCTCACTAGAATCGTCTCGTGCTACACATCTCAAATATATCCACATAATAATGTGGTCCCACTCACAAAGCACATATATTTACAGATATATCCTTAGTAGGTCAAAATTACGAAAATGCCCTTTTTAACATAAACGGACCTATAAGCAAATTGAATACACTTAACACATGCATAAGTAGTCATATCATCATATAACCATAAAATTCACATATAATCACAATTAAATCATACAAACACATAGACATTCTGTTATCCAAAAAACATACACGGATGACGTGGCAGGTGATTTTTGAACACGTGGCTGACACCTGGCAGAGTTCTGTTAGAGTATCGACTAGTAAGATATTGCAAGCATAACGGTTGAGTTTTTCTTACGACCAGCCTGGTCGTACACTCCGCATATTTCAAGATAATTTTGTAAAGATCATAGTCAATCCCGAGATTGTCTCCAATAATTCCTGATGATCCGATTAATTAGGAGAGAATATATGTAACAAATTAATGTAATCCTCTGAGCCTATAAATAGAGAAAGATAGTTCAAGGAGGAGACTTTTGGCTTTTTGATTACTTGGGAGTATAGATTTACGAGAGAATTAGAAGCTAATACATTACGATATATTGTTTATTCTTTAGAGGTTGGTGAAACTCATAGAACCTTAGTTCTTTGATCACTCCTTTGAAATCCCATATCAATAATAGCTTAAGTGGACGTAGGTCATTACCAGTTTCTGGGGTCGAACCACTATAAATTCCTAGGTGCTTTACTGTTTTTGTCATTATATTCATTCCAACATATCTGTCCACATCAAGCATTTTGATTCCGTGTCAGTTGACCAAAATCAGGGTCAACATTCTGGTGCTTTCATTAAGAGCTTGATACGATATTGTTGAAACAGTAATGGCGAAAACCACAAAGAAAACTGGGCAGGCGACTGGCGCTGCACCATCTCAACCGCCTCCTCATCCAAACGGGACCGAAGATGAGCCACATTTTGAATTTGATGAGGAAGAACTGGATTCTGAGATGCTGAGGAATACCCTGGGGGTATTGCAGGATGAACTGGCCAATCTGAGGGCCAGCCAGGAAAGTGCTACTGAGATTATGGCACGGCAGCAACAAGAGATTGAGCGACAGTGCCAGGAGTTGAGTGAAAGATAGGCGGAGATGGAAGTCCTCGAAGCAGCCCTACAATTTGCTAGGAATCAGGCTGCACCTGCCTCACAACCTGATCAACCTTCAAATGGGCCACCCCAAAGGGGTCCCAATCCTAGCCTACCAATCCAACCCTCAAGCCCCTAAAGGCCCGAGCAGCCACCAATGCCTCAGGAGGATGTCCTGCTAAGGGATCCTGAAGCACAGCCTCCATCCCAGGCTGGTCGCGGCAATCCCCCGCAACCAAGGCAGAATAGGGCCGGGCAGCAGCCCCGCAGTCTTAGACGACATAGGGGCGAAGAGCCGAACCCACCGAGCAGAGGGCAGCGTCCTTCTGGTAACAGTAGGAACTCAGAGATAAGCTCTGCGGTTCGGGGCCCCCCACGGCATGTTAATGCACGGGGACCTCCCGACCAACGCAGGCCACCCTCTAACGCTCAAGAAGTTCCAGCCCGAGGAGGCAACCGAGGGAACAGTCGATCCCACCATAGCCAATCTAGGTTCAGGGATGGCCATGGTTACAACGAGGCCGACTCAGGCAGAGGAAATGCCGGTTGGAGAAATGAAGATAGAGGTGGGGGCAGAAGCCCACCACCTAGAGAAGACCAACCCGAGAGACGTGATGCTGGGGGGCAACCCAGGAAAAATAACGTCTTTAACTGACTTGGAGCTAGCGAGCAGCGGCAAAGAGACGAGGACTTAAGAGACATACTCAACGATCACCAGGAACGACACGACAAGTACGTTCCCCCAACACCAGAGGCCCCGGCGATTCCCGAAGTCCTGCAAGCCCAAATAGATGCCTTGAACCAGGCGGTACAATAGATGGTCGGGGGAAGAACGTCTCATATCGAGTACGACAGGAGAAGAGGCACTCCTTTCGTTCAAAGGATAGCTGTGGCAGAAACTCCTAGCAAGTTTAAGATGCCCACGCTTCCAAACTTTGACGGGTATGGTGACCCGGTATCTCATGTCAACAAATTTGAGATACAAAAGGACATTCAGAAAGTGTCCAAAGATGCTCGATGCAGGATCTTTCCTGCAACACTTTCTGATGCTGCACAGGAGTGGTTTTTCAAATTCCCTCCTGCAAGTATTGTTTCTTGGGAGATGTTCGTAAAAGAATTTTACGGAAAATTCTATGCGGGTCGTGTGCACCCAACTGAGGCGAACCAGCTGGTCGAGATACGCCAGCAAGAAGGAGAGCCACTAAAGGATTACGTCCAGCGCTTCATGCGAGCAGCGGTTGGAGCCAAAACAGTGGGTCATGAGGGCAATATGATGGCCCTAACTGCAGGAGTGAGGCGTTGTACACCTCTATGGAGTAGCCTCAGAAAGCACGGAGTTAGGACTACCCAAGAATTTTTGGATCGAGCTGATCGGTACATCAAGCTCGAAGACGCCATCGCCAGCGAAGGAAAGCACCCAGGCAAGGATAAGGGGACCGCCAAAGCCGCTAGTGGGTCAAAACCCAACGGTAACAGCAATGGAAATGGCAAGAATGGGGGGAAGCGGCCGAATAATGAGCCTTCCACCTCTGAAAATAAACGAGCCAAGGGAAATCGTTATGAACCGCGGTTCACTAACTACACTGCCCTTATTGAGTCTCGGGGAGAGGTGTATCAGGCCACGAGTTCTAGTGTACCTTATAAAAAACCTGCTCCCATTCGAAAAGATATTTCGAAGAGAGACACTACCAAGTTCTGACGTTATCATAACGATTACAGACATGATACAAATGAATGCAACCAGTTGAAGGATGAAATCGAGTTCCTTATCAGACAAGGGCACTTGAGAAGATACGTAGAGGCCTCGGAAATTCCCAACGAGAAGCTCCAGATGGCAATGAGTAGGCACCCGCACGCCAACGCTCGCCACCTTTGCAGCCTGCCCCCGTAGCTGGTACTTTACTCACCATCTGTGGAGGTTCGCACCTCGCGGAAAGCAGTGGAAAGGTGAGGGAACGATATGCTCGGACCCTACGTCACAACCAAGACATTGAGATGATGATTGTGGAGGACAGGGCATCAAAGAAGGCTCGATCAGAGGATGGTGAAATAACTTTCTCTGATAGCGACGCCTAGCATGTCTGGTTCCCACATTCGAATTCGCTGGTCATGGACGTTCAAATCGCCAACATGATGGTGAAGAGAGTACTAATTGATATAGGAAGTTCAGTAAACATCCTGTACAAATCTTCTCTGGAACGCATGAAGTTGTCCGTTAAGGACTTGGAGCCCTGCAATCAAACAATTTATGGCTTCTCTGGTGAGAACTCGCCCCAACAGGGTCAATCAGACTTCCAGTAACAGCAGGTACAACGCCTACTACCAGGACATTACTCGCTACTTTTATAGTAGTCGATTGTCCTTCGGCGTACAATGCTGTCATTGGAAGGCCCATACTGGTTGACCTTCAAGCCGTCACCTCAGTATGGCACTTGGCCATGAAATTCCTGACAGGCGTAGGGGTAGGACGCGTGTTGGGAAATCATAGGGAAGCAAGGGAGTGCTACAATGCCTCAGTCACAAAGGCAAAGAGGGGAACGTCGAAGGGCACTCCCCCAGATAGGTTGCAGATGGATATTGATACACAAGTCCAATCCGGTGATGGAGTCACCAAATAGGGTGTTGCCCAAAGGGAGGATAGGGATTTAGATCCTCGCTTTGGGGATTTTGAGGAAGATGTTGGATCCTTCGAGGACCTGGAAGAGGTCCAACTTGACGAAAAAGACCTGACTAGAGTTGTAAAGGTCGGGAAAAATTTAGAAGCAACAATAAAGCATGCACTGGTGGAATTTTTGCGAAAGAACCAGGAATTTTTTGTCTGGTCACACAAAGACATGGCTGGGATAGATCCTGTAGTTATCAGCCATGTCCTGAACGTTGACAAGAGTTTTCCACCTGTGCAACAGAAAAGGAGTCTACTCGATAAGGATAGATCGAAAGCCTTAAAAGAGGAAGTCGAAAGACTGAAGGAGAATGGGTTCATCAGGGTGGCGTTTTATCCATCGTGGGTCTCTAATCCAGTACTGGTTCCTAAGCCTGATAGCAAATGATGAACCTGTGTGGATTTCACAGACCTTAATAAAGCCTGCCCAAAAGATTGCTTCCCACTCCCAAGGATCGACCAGCTGGTCAATGAAACTGCAAGACATGAGATCCTCTCCTTCATGGATGCATACTCAGGATACAATCAGATCAGTATGCATCCCCTTGACGAGAATCACACTAGCTTTCAGACCGATACAGGGTTATACTGTTATAAGGTCGGACTGAAAAACGCTGGTGCGACTTATCAGCGATTGGTTAACCACATGTTTAAGGAGTTAATTGGAGTAAACATGGAGGTATACGTAGATGACATGCTGGTAAAGTCAAAAAAGATAGAAGGACATGTAGAGGATTTACAAGAGTGTTTCAACGTTCTGAACAAATATCAGATGAAGTTAAATCCTCTCAAATGTTCCTTCGAAGTAGGAACAGGGAAATTTTTGGGGTTCATTGTTAATTCAAGAGGAATTGAGGCCAACCCCGACAAGATTAAAGCCCTGATCGACATGAAATCGCCGATGAAAATCAAGGATGTGCAAAGTTTAACTGGAAGAATTGCCGCACTAAGTAGATTCATCTCCAAGTCGACGGATAAGTGCGTCCCTTTCTTTAATCTACTTAAAGGCAACAAGAAGTCCTTCATCCAGGCACCTACAAGCTTACGCGCTTAAATGGAGATCTCGTTCCACGCTATTGGAACAGAGAACACCTACGCAAGTATTATCAATAAATAGTCCTTTTTAAAAGACTGGCTTGTATTAATTTTTACTTTTTACAAGTTTTGAAAAAGGGCTAGCCATGTTATATGGCTAATCGCTTATAAGTGTAAGATCTTTTTAAGATCACTCGTAAAGACATGTTTAGTCCATTTCAATACGAGAATTATAAGGGACTGTGCGCAGCTAGTCATTCTTGCCAACCTTTGTAAATTTTTTTTTACAAGTATTTGTTCATTACGTGTGTTGTTTTGTTGTATTATAAGTGTTGCATTTCCTACCGAGCAATAATGTTCATACAGGTCGTGGTCAAGGCAAGTGACCAAGGACCTAAAGCTCCTCAGTCACTTGGGGGGCATATAAGGTACATCGACAGCAAAGCATACCAAGAGGTATGTAAACACACGAAGAAAATGAGTGAAAGCATGCTACGGTACTTAGAATATTTTTCAAAATTTATATTTTGTTAAATCAAGCCAAAGTACTATGCTAAGTTCGGTCATGCGAACAGATGTTATAATAAACAGAAATATTATAATATCAAAAGGAATTCTCTTACACCGCAAGCAGTACTGCTTGGATGTAATTGTTCAATATAAAATATGTTGCCCATGCAACAAAATTAAAAATAAAATTCAGTCTTACATCACGACCCGTGGGTCATGTAATTAAAGAAAATTAAAAGAATAAATTTTTTTAAGCATTAGGAGCAGGAGGATCTTGGTCAGCACTCTGGTCGACTACGTCCCCGGTGGCTTCTCCTCCCTCCGCTCTGGCAACTGGCTGAATGCTTGGGGAAGCAGGAACTCTAGCTCTTTCTTCTTCGGCAGCCAACCGAGCAGTACAGTGGGTTAGCTCAGCATTCCTGGCGTCTTCTGGGAGGTAGCTGAAGTCGGCACCTTAGTTGTGTTTCCAAAAATCATAGAAACACCGAAGTGTCGCGTTCTTGTACCTCTCCAAATCCTTGGCATTGGTGAGTTTGAGCTATTCCACCTGGCTTTTGAGAACAGCAATGGTCGCGTCCTTAGCGAGATGCTCCTCCCTAAGTTTCTTGACTTCGCGCTAGTGGATTCGGCTGGACTCCAGGTATTCATCCCTCTACTTCCTCAGAGTTTCTTGAGAAGCTTGCTTCTTTGCCAGTTCTGCCACCGCTGCATCTCTCTGCTGGGTGACCACCTCCAACTCCCCGGCATGCCTAGCCTCCGCGGCCTTAAGCTCCTCAACAACCTTTGCCCAGGACTGCTCGTTGCTAACGATAGCACAAGTACGAGCACCGGTCATTGTCAGCATGGCCTGCAGTCAAAGAATAAAAGTTAGGCTATACTACAAGAAGGAAAGATACAAACCAAGAGAGAGGGTACTTACACTAGCCACTTTGTTAAGGGCCCTGTTAAGGATCTGATCGACCCCCATGTTCTCGGCCTCAACCATTGCTTCCCTACAACGGTCATGCTTCAGGATGTGAGCAAGGCGGTCTTTAGCTGATCGCAGGGAACGGTTAGAGAGTTTGGTCCCAGGAAGATCAGCTTGCTGGGCCTGTTCTTTTTGAGCCACAAGCGAAGGGTCGGCGGCAGGGGTAGTCTCCTTATCAGCAGGAGCAGGAGGTTGGGCAGAAGGTTGGCCAGTGGGCCCATCCTTGGAAGAATCAGCTATTCGACCCTTCTTGGCCGAGGGTGCTTTGCTTGATTCGCCATCGTGTTTTCTGGATGATTTCCTCCGTCGGACCAGGGGGACTTCCTCTTCCTCTTAATTTTGGTACAAATCAAAAACATTGGGGGAAGCCATCTCTGCAGAAAAAGGAAAGCATGGAGACAGTAAGACAAAAATAGATGAAAAATCATGGCAAATCATAAAAGAGGTCACAAAGTTTAATACCCGAGCTACAACTACTTGTCACTACACTACTGACTCTATTAGTCATACACTCACTTTCTGGCACGAAGAAGTCTGGCCCTAGATTTGGAGTATACGTAAAATTGTCGTCCCCGTCAAACAAGTGATAGGGAATTGGCAAGCTATTTAAAAGTAGAATAACAGTACCGTTTTCGTCTAAAGACTCATCCAAGTCTATGACAGGCTCTGTTGCCTTTTTTTTCCCCTTCCCTTAGGGCGCATAAGGCCTCTCTGCTGAAGGGCCGCCCGTGGGTTCCCTGATTGTAACCCCCATTGGCCTCCTTCGGGGAGGAGACGCTGGGGGTTGCTACTCGGGATCCCCCTCGTCAGTGGCGTCTGCCACCACGGGTCCCCTCGTTTCATGACGAGGAGCCAGGAGGCCAAATAGCCTCAGGTTTTCATCAGTGACCAAGGACTTAACGCTTTTTTCAGCGTCTGCTGTCCTAGCCAGTGCGTTAGACCTAAACACCATGTCTGGTGTTGGGTTCGGGCGTAACCATGGTCCTGAAAGGCACAATATACTTTAGAGAAGTGCAGAAGAACTTGCAAAGGAAAAGTAGCGACCAGCGAAAAGGGACATTTACCTCCTCGAGCAAAGGCCAGGTTGTTCGTAGTCATGTCTGGCGTGAGGAAATACTCTTGATTGTACATCCCCACGTTGGAAATATGAGTAGTGTCACTCAGGAACGTTCGGTTTGTTTCCTGGTGACAAAGATGAAAAAGCCCGTCCCGTATTGTTGAGGGTTGGACTTAAGTTCAAAGAGGAAGTTGACCTCGTGAGGAGTGGGCTCTGGCCATTTTTTGAGTTTATAAAGGATATAGAGTGCGGCCAGCATTCTATATCCGTTTGGGGTAATTTGAAAGGGGGCAACACCGAATTAGTTGGCCACCCCCTGATAAAATGGATGTAGAGGAAGGATAGCTACCGCCTCTATGTGGTACCTTGACCAAGCGCTGTAGACGCCCCCAGGAAGATTAGCTCTCTGGTCGGCGGCTGGGATCTTGAGATTGACCTCGGTAAGAGGATACTTCCTAAAGTAATTGGCAAGCATCTAGGGAGTCACCTGGCTGGTGGGAGAAAGATACCACTCGACATCAGGAAGGCTTTGATGCCGAGGGTGAGCCCTAACTTGAATGTGAGGGTCAGGGGCAACGTTTTCTCGACCACTGGTCGAGGGAATCCTAGCCTGTGAATCAGGCTGGGCAGGTGAATTTGGATTGTTTTCGGGCTTTGGTTTTTTCTTGCCTGGAGATTTAGAGCGGGTCATTTGAGGTGGTGATGTTTGAGGTCTAGAAGAAGTTCTTGAAAACGGAATCTCGTTAACACGCTGGGCCGGCTGTTCTTCGCCTTCAAGCAGTTGTGCAAGAAGATCGTCGTCGATTGGCTGCTCACCTCCCCACAAATCTGGCATTAAAATCTGCAAACAGAAGAATGGGGAGGTGGGGATGAAGAATTTAGAAAGTTTTTTTAGAATAATGCTGGTCGAGTATAAAAGTCAAACTTTTATACAACAACATTCTAACAAGAAACTAATTTTTTCACACGAACATTTTGAAAAACAGATCAAAAAGTGAAAGCAAAAAGTTTTTTGAAAAAACTTTTTCAACTCCTTTAAGGGCATGAAAAACTTGGTTTTTCAACTGGCATAAAAATCAAATTTTTACTTTGGTTTTACGCCCTAAAGTTGTGATCTCAACTATCAAACTAACCCATAACTCCTTAATGGCAAAGAAATAACATCCTATATAGCATCACCCATTAAACCCCCTACTGTCATGCATCTCAACCCAAAAACATAAAAGCTTAACAGTCAATCCACAGAGGCATGCACGGCAAAAGTAAAGAGCATAGAATTTCTGAGACTTACCAAAGAGAAGATTGTGGAGGTTTAAAAGAGTTTCGAGCATCGACGAACTGACGGGCTGGATCTTGAAATGTTGGAAGATGGTCTCTAGAAGAGAATGGAGGCTCTGATTTTAGGGTTTCTTGAAGAAGGAATGACTTGCGTAAAAAGGAAAAGAAGACTCTGGGAATCCTATATATATTTTGTCTGTAGCATGAAAAAGGGAGTAATCATCAGTTCCTCTTTTTCGAAGCATTGGGAAGGGTGATAGCCATCGAAAGGTTACTTAGGAACCAAAAATCCATGATTGGACAAGGGTAGGTTACTTTTCCCAAGGTGGCACGAACTACTCTGACAAGTCTGGTGGGGTAATCGAAGGATCGTTTCCTTAAAGTTTATTTATTGTTGGTCGTAATAAATAAACTTGGGGGGCAAATGTTATCCAAAAAACATACACGAATGACGTGGCAGGTGATTTCTGAACACATGGGTGACACTTGGCAGAGTTCTGTTAGAGCATCGACCAGTAAGATATTGCAAGCATAACGGTTGAGTTTTTCTTACGACCAGCCTAGTCGTACACTGCGCATATTTCAAGATAATTTTGTAAAGATCATAGTCAATCCTGAGATTGTCTCCAATAATTCCTGATGATCTGATTAATTAGGAGAGAATATCTATAACAAATTAATGTAATCCTCATTGAGCCTATAAATAGAGAAAGATAGTTCAAGGAGGGGACTTTTGGCTTTTTGATTACTTAGGAGTATAGATTTACGAGAGAACTAGAAGCTAATACATTACGATATATTGTTTATTCTTTAGAGGTTGGTGAAACTCATAGAACCCTAGTTCTTTGATCACTCCTTTGAAATCCCATATCAATAATAGCTTAAGTGGACGTAGGTCATTACCAGTTTCTAGGGCCGAACCACTATAAATTCCTGTGTGCTTTACTATTTTTGTCATTATATTCATTCCAACATATCTGTCCACATCAAGCATTTTGACTCTGTGTCAATTGACCAAAACCAGGGTCAACACATTCAATTACGCCATCCTGACACACTAATCAAGGCACTAAGCCTTACTAACAAATTTGGGACGTTACATGTTTAAACATTTTAATGAAAAGTATAATTATTTTGACAAAAAATTTTAGTATCCAAACCATTGTTTAATCTTAATTACACTTTTGAGTCCAAATGACTCACTTAACGAGTTAAGCTACATTTTAAACACACATCATAACGGTCATGAATTAGTAGGGCATTACAATAACTGACAATTAACAAATAACAAAAACAAATAAAAGCGAATTAATTCAATGGATGTAAAGCTAGGATATTTAATTTCATCATCTTTGTACTCCATTAGTTCACCAATGCAATTTCCATTATTCTTTGTCTTATTGTGATAGTGGATTTACTAAAGCAATCTATATTCATATTAGGATAAATAAATCTCTCAACCTATATGCGAATTTTCTACATCTGTGTGATAAATTCCAAACATAAGGTAAGAATTGAGAATAGAAATCCTAAAAGCTACACAAACCATATACGTACTCTCATCCTATATCGAAATCTATGTCTATTCAACTATAACATATTTAACTCTCACCTCTCAGATTTTGAATTAAATTCATAAGAATGCAAATAACGACATCAAATTATTCACATTCATTAAGCACAAATTAAATACATCACAATGAAGAAAAATAAATCATAGAAATTACATTAACTAATAACAAAGTTTCAAGAAACTACATTAAAAACCTAGAAAATAAAATTAGTTCATAGCTAGATTCATAAAATCCATTGATTCAAAAATAACATAGAAAAAAGAAATTAAAGAAGAAAAACTCTTGATGAATTCCCCAATCTTGATCTCCAAGTTCCTCTTGTTTTCTAGCGGCCAATTTCTCATAATTATGTTTTAATAGTAACCCTAGCAATTTCATGTGAAAAGACTATTTTTCTCTCATAAAAGTAGGGTTTTGTGAGTTGTATGGACTCAAGCATTGTGACTATAAATGGTGCTTTTTCTCCATCCCCGCGGCGCACCTCCAAGGGTCGTGGCTCCATCGTTTATAGAAAATGGTCGTCTCTATTTGTCCTCGTGTCGCAGACCCTCTTCTTGTGTTGTGATTCAAATTTCTTTTTTCACAGAATTCAACATTTTTCAATGTCAAATTGCATTTTATCATCTCATGAAGTTCTCTAGACTTCTTGATACAATATCTTTGACAAAACAGGCGTATTTTCATCCTTTTAGCTCACTTTTCACCAATTCCATACTAAACCACATATGCATCGCTTAAGTCTAAAAACATATAAAAAGAAAAAGCATAACTGTAATGTTCCAAAATTCCTAAAAAGGCTTAGTGCCTCGATTAGGGTGTCGGGAGGGCATAACTGGAGTTATACGTGATTTTATAGAATATTGTGTGATTATGTGAATTACATGAGTCATATTATAATATGACTAATTATGCATGTTTAAGTGTATTAAATGTGCTTACATGCTCGTTTCTGTTAAAAAGAGAATTTTCGTAATTTTTACCCACTGAGGGTATATTTGTGATTATATTGTATTATGTGATAAAGACCACATTATTATGTGAATATATTTGAGATATTCGGCAGGAGTCGGTCCTTTTGAGATGGATAGTAGTAGAATCACAATGGGGATTAATACCCGGCTCGGGGTGAGCCAAGAGGTATTTTAGTAATTCGATGAGTTACCGGGACTCATTGGAGTATGAGTTGTATTTTGAGAAAAATAGTGGAATTCTGGGATTGGCATAATTAGATGTGAATTATAAGTGTAATGTGGGATGAGAGTTTCAAATGTCATTTTTCTCTTGAGGGGCTTTGAGAGGAAAGTTTTAAGTGGCGGCAGTTTGGTCATTTTGACCATTAGGCTATTATATGCATAGCTGAGTTGATAAACTAAGAAAGCAGGGAACTCACTCCCTCTCTTTCTCTCATTACTCTGTCTTTATCTCTCTTGTGTATTGGAATTCACTTAACTTTGGGAAAACTCTTGAATTCTAAAGCTTGGAAGCAAGCTTGATTGGGAATTTGAATGTTGTTAAGAGTTCTAGCAGGTAGGGGATTTGAATTGTTGCAAGGAATCAAGAGGTAAATTCTATTTAGAAGGTTTTTTATATTTTGGTTTTGAAAGTTTCTAAAGAATTTCTTGGATGTTGAGTTTCAAATAAATTATTAAGGTTATTTATATTATTTCTGAGTTGATGGGACCGTTATAATGTCTTGTGAGTTCTGAAATTGCAAGGAAATTCTGGGTTCAGGATCGCGCAGCGGTGCTGTTCTTGGAGCATCGCGACCCACATGAACTTGGTCGAGGCAGGGGAGCCTCGAACCGCCTTAGTGTCGCGGCGCTTGGTGGGTTGCGCCGTGGCGCATGTGTAGGGGTTTTGGGCTTGGGCTCTCTGCCTAGTTGAGCGTCGCGACTCTTTTAGGGGCGCGTCGTGGCTCAAAAGGGGAAAATTAGAAAAATCAGGTTTTTGGTTGTGGGAACCCACACCGAAGGGCTCAGGAATGATTCTACTACCATGTTTAGTAGGATTCAAGGTCCCCGAGGCTAGGAATTGGTCCGAAAGACTTTATTGGTTTGTTTCTTGATAGTTATTCCTTGTTATGGTTGTGACTAGGGTATACCATTAGGTCGAGAGGAAAGGATTGCACTCGGGGTCACCATACGCTATCCGCTCGGGACTAAGGTAAGAAATTGTCTCATTTCTTTTGTTAGTACTATTGGAAAGCCGATAATGATAGATAGGGTCACAAAAGAAAGGTCACTGATAAAATTTGCTAGAGTTCTTGTTGATATGGAAATTTCTGATGCAATTCTTAGCTCCATTAGCTGTATGAATGAGTGGGGGCAGCTTACAGAGGTTCCCATTGAATTTGAGTGGCTTCCTATTAAATGTGCTAAATGTGGAGGTGTAACATCCTAGATAACTGTAATGACCCAACTACTCTAGACTTTTGGACCATTAATGAAACTACGCATACAAATCCTTACTAAAACTTACATTGCGAAAATACCATAATTTTATTAGGTAACTTGTAAAAATAAGAGTTGCTTACAAAAAATATCAAGAAGGATATGGGATCCCATTGTCTTAAAAACAAAACATAATTTAAATAAAGGAGTTACATAGAAAGTGCGGAAAAATTACACATAAACCCATAAATAAAAGACTACATCCTCGAAATCGAACTCTCGACTCCTTGAATCCATTCACCATCGATACACAATCTCCAAGCATCCACGAACCTTACCGCCACTAATAGCTATTTTCCTGCACATTTAAACAAAAAGGAATGAGCCTAATGCCCAGCTAGGAAAATCTAACACATAGCTCATATACATAAATTTCATAATAAAAATAAAGACATAACATAACACTTATTACATACACATACTATAATGGCCATTATTACTTGGGGTCCCATAGACTAAACAAGTCATATGCCCATGAGATTAGTGGGGTCCTACTAGCTAAGTAGGTCATATGCCCATAATCTATTTGGGGTCTTGTTAGTCATATGGGTCATATGCCCAAGCCTACTAACATATATATCATAACATAAGAAACATAAGATAACATATAGAACATATACATATGCATTTCTATCCTATTTTCCTTACCAAAGTTACCGGGATATGTGGACAGCGTTGGGACCTTGGAACACTCCTAATAACCATTATGAAAAGAGTGAGTCTAATGAAGAAAAAGAGATGAAAAGGAATGGGAAGACTAAACCATTGAGAAACATACTTACCGAAACTTATGTGCTCAAGAACTTAGATTTCCTAACCAAAATAAGAATGGGGTTAGAAGACTGAGTAGAAGGCTATGAGAAAGAAAATAACATAAAACCAATGAACTAGAGTTTTTGGGTTACCTTGAAGACTTGTAAGACCAATCTATACCTCAAACCGAAATACTATAATACCTTACTTCCCAAAGTGTTTGATAAGCTTATGATGATCAAGCTTATTATTTCCCAACCCAGGTGTTTACACTCTCACACTTACTTAGCACTTGCAGCCTCTGAACTTAGAGCAAAAGATGAATAATGGCTGGGTACTAGGTCCTATTTATAGAGTTTAGGAATGAAAGGATCTCGATTTTACTTGAATAAAAATAATAGCTTTTTAGGTGAAAATAATTTGAATAATCGTTCAGCAGAGGCTGAAGACTCGTTCAAAAAGATGCTGCACTTATCCAGAGGTTGAATGGCTGAATGGAAAATGATTTCAAAATGTTTCAAAATACACTGAAGGAGGCGATATATCGCCCCCTGTAGGCGATATATCGCCTGGGCCAGTATGCCCGAGGCTGTCGTGCATCGTCTCGTGTTTTCCGTATCTACGTGCTGCGATATATCGGCACACGCTGATTATTTAAACATGAAATTACACATTTTTAGCTAAGTTTGAATGGAGTAAACAGCCTTGACTAAGCCCTCAACGTATTCAAAGCTGCTGACTGACCTTATAGCATTCAAACTTTTACCCTTATTAAATTTAATCCTCAAAATACTTAATCCTTAATCACTCATTCATAACATGTGCTTAAAATCCTATTGGTTCTTAACTAAACCTTATAGTATAATAAATATTATCCTTAATATCAGTCATATTACTCAAACCTTAGGTTAAAATTAATATTCTTAAACTATAGGTTAAACTTAGAAAATCTATAAGTACTACTATGAGTGTCCAAATAATTCCCGGTCTGAACCAAAAATCCACAGTTAAAAAGATAATACTATAAATACTATAATACTACTATCCATCTTAGCTAAGTAAAGTTCTTGGACTCTACAATAACCAAGACCGTTACACTATGTGTTTAAAATTGTTCAAGACTTGCTAACCAAGTCATTTTAATAAAAATGTGAATCTAAAGACATAAACAGGTTCGGTTTAAAAGATTTTGGTCATAAACGAGAAATTTTCATAAAAGTAAATGTTTGATACATGGGATCCCAAATCAGGGTTTAAATGACATAATTACAGAACTTCCAACTATTATAAATAATCAAAGCCACTGTCATTGTAACGACCCCAAAAATAAGGCTTATGGGACTTTATAAGTGTGTTGGGAGGGCATAATAGGATTATATGTGATTTAATGATTAAAAGTATGCTATATGATTATTTGAATATTTGAGATGCGTGACTATGTGTATTAGTATGCATGTAGGCCCTAATTAGGTTAGAAGGGCATAATCGTAATTTTGGCCCGTTGAGGGCATAACTGTATATATATGTGATAATTGATGATACCACATTATTATGTGGATATATTTGTAATCTGTGATTCGAGGCGATCCTAGTGAGCAGTTTAGCGAAAAAGTCACGGCGCGGATTTATACCCGGCTCGGGGCGAGCCTGGGGGTATTTATGGGAATTTAGAGATATATTGGAGTCTATTTTGGTATTGGAGAATGTTGACTATGAATTTAGCCAACGACGTGAGAACGTCAACTACGACAACCTTCAAGAGAATTATAAACGACAACAGACAGTTTTTTATGAACGAAAGTAAATAACACGAGGTTTTTATAGTGGTTCAGCCCCGATGATCGGTAATAGCCTAATCCACTTAGAGATTTTATTACTGTATCCGCACTCAAGATCAGATGAACCGTGTCAACTGAGTTTCTTCAGTGTGAGATATTCCAGAACATAAAAATGGGTTTTTCTCAAGAACAACACACTTTCTCTCTCTAGAATATAGATTCACTCTCGATTTTTCGCAAAAGTCCTTTTACTATCCTCCCAAGTCCCTATTTATAGACCTGGGTTCTCAACTGAGATCCCCTTTTGATAGGGATATTCTATTATTTACCTAATATTTATATTACAAAATAAACATTCAAAATATAACTGATCCCTAATTTCGAGTGAGGATTGAGTGATTCCCGGATGCTTGGACCAATTCTCACTGAAGTAGTTTCGGGCAGTTTGACGTAGCTTCTCATGCATGTTGACTATTCTTCAAGCTTTACGTAGGTCAAAGGTGGCATACGCATGGCTATCCTTGGACCAAAGGCCAACTACACTCGAGGTATACTCCATTGTGTCTGATCGGACACAATGGTTGTCTTCTTTGGCTTAAGGTGGTTCAAACCATCTTATTTGACTCCTTCAATCAAGGTCCAATATGACCTTACACTTTGCTCCTCGGACCAAGATGGTCCGAGCCTTCTTCTTCCTAGCATATCCTCGGACCAACATGGTCCAAGCGCTCCTGCAGGCGTCCTGCGCGATCGGGGGAGGTCATGTGCGATCGGGGGAGGTCTTGTGCGATCGGGCATAATGCCCCTTGGACCTAAATGGTCCAAGCTTCCTTTGCTTAACCAAGGTCTGATCGGACCTTGGTCCTCTCTCTTCGGACCTAGGTGGTCTGAGCCACCACCTCTCCTTGGATCAAAATGGTCCAAGGTACTCATAAGTACCACGTCCGATCGGGCACACATCCTTCTCCTTGGGCCAACAAGGTTCGAACCTCTTCGCTCAACCAAATGCTCGATCAGGCATTAGGCTTTTCTCCTCGGACCAAGGTGGTCCGAGCCACCATCTACTTCTCCTTGACCTGAATGGTCCAAGGTACCTCCTAGGTGTATGTTCGATCGGTCATAGTCATCCCTTTGGACCAAAATGGTCCAAAGTATCCACACGCATCATGTCCGATCGGACACCTCCATTTCTACTCCTCATTTCATTCAAGCCCAAGTTCACTTCTTCCATATCATACCCGATCGGCCACTATGTGGCTTTCCCCTTGAGTAAAACTTGAGCCTTATTCTTTTTGAACTTATTCGAACCAAGCTTAACAAGAGGTCTCCTAAGCTTAGGTCCGATCGGACCTACTGTTTTTATATCCTGAACTAAAATTCATACCTCCCCTTCACTTTATTGGTCTTGGCACCAATTTAATTATATGGGTCTTTAAACTGAGGTCTGAGCCAAGCAACCCCCAGTCTAAATACTCTCTTCGATTGGGCGTATTTGGCTTGACCCTCTGTCCCATTCCTTAACTAATGTATTAGGCCACTACTAAGCCAGATCACCCTACTAACTCATGCCACGTGTCCATTTCACCGCCACGTCATTCTTTTCAAATTTTTGGGATAACATTTGCCCCCCAAGTTTATTATATGATTTATTCACGTAATAAACTTTTTCTCCGGCTGACGTCATTATAAAAAATAATAAATGTTCATCTTCATGCAGCAGACCCACGATCACTGCAAAAATCCACCCATGATCGTGGAGGAAAGATAATCCCAGAATACCAAAGGTCCAAAAGTAAATGAAAAATCCACTTTTTTCCCTTTAAATATCCCCACTCTACACTCTCTTCTTCACATATACAAAATCACTCTAAAAACCCTCCATATTCTCTCTTGGCCGAAATTCCCCACCTTGCCGACTTCACAAGCTTCAAAGGGAGTCCTTCATCTTCAAGCACCCTCCAAGCAAACTCAAAGTTCTCCAACCTTGGGTAAGCCTCCTTTCTCCATGCCTCTTAGATTGTTACATTTTTTTTTTTTAGAAATTCTAAAAAAAATCATGGCTGAAATGCTTGAGTGCCTTGAATGTTCTTGAAGTTCTTGAATATGTTTTGCCCAATGTGTTTGCTTATTGTTTTGATGAGGTTTGTGGCATGGGTAACCCGAATTTTCCCTTAATTTCATAGGAATTTCAAGACATTTTTGCTATTTTGACATGAACATGAACATGGGTTTTGAGGGTTTTGATATTGTAATGGGTTTTTAAGATCATGAAGAAAACCTTTCATTTTCACGTTTTGATCTTGTTTTTTGTTTGTGTAAATGATGGAATGTGTTTGAGGCTAGGGATTTTTAGGGCTGTCTATTTGGTTAGGATTCGGGGTAGGCAAAGTATGCCATTTAGGGACCATTTTTTACCTAGTTTTGCCCAGAAATTCTGGGCATAAGCGTGTGGTCCGATCGGACCACACTTTGTCTTCATCGTGAGCCCATGCTCGATCGGGGACGCTGGAGTGTGGTCGAACTCGAGGTGTGCATCCCTTCTGAACAAGGCGAGACAACCACCTCCGATCGGGCTCTGAAATACTTCAGATAAGTGTGTGGTCCGATCGGACCACACGCTCTTCCCCTTGCTTTTTAGTGCCCAGATTTTTAATAGTTAAATCCGAACCTCCCTAGACACCAATGCCCGATCGAACCTAAATTGTTGCTGCTGGCTAGAAGCTTTGGAGGCACGAGGCACACCAGGCGAACTCTCGGGACCTGGGTGCACACCTCTCCTCGGGCACGCTACGCCCGATCGGACGTTCTGGAGGCTTGCGCGAGGCTCGTGCGGTGGCGAGGCAGGACGTCTCTTGGCTGGAATGTGTCCGATCGGACCAATTGTATTTTTTTTTTTTTTTCTGGGCTCGCGTGGATGCACGACTCTTTGACCCATAGGCTCTGAACATCTCTTTGGTCATGCCTCGTCCGATCGGGCGTGTCACAGGCGCTTTGGGGTTAGGCTCGCATGGAGGTAAGGTCGAATGCCCTCCCAGCCAAGCTATGTACGATCGGATGCATAGAACCTCCCTCCTGAGCTCAAAATGTGGTCCGATCGGACCACACATACTTTTCTTAGGCTTTGGCCTTTTTTCCTTCCAAACGTGTAACCAACCTCTGTATGTTAACTGCGTACATAAGGAACCTAGCCTTATAGGAAAATCCCAAAAATGCCTCCTTCTACAAAGTTTAATAAGTTCAATACTTTAAGTGCCTTTTAGGCACTTTTGAGCATTAAAATTATTTTTTCCACATGCGCTATATTTTTATAACTTAGACAAAATTTTCCAAGTATAAAAATAAATCTTACTTTTGATGAATTTTTTCTGTTTGGTTACTCACCTCCCCATTTTTTATTCATTTTTGTAGATGAATCGCTCTGACTACAGGGGAGGTGACAATCATACGGACTCTGAATCATCTGCCCCGCAGACAATCGAAACTCCCTTGAATAGCGATTCCTCACCAGGCTCGTCTACCGATTACACTCCAGAGGATCGTCTTCGCCGCTTCAAATAGATCCTCCCTCGCTCAGCCTTATATCTTCTCCACGAGGAACAGTTCCTTCGACAAACTTCTGAGTCGACGATGAGGGTGAAGCAATCTAACAGGCTCCCTCAGGAACACGATCCGCAGGTCGCCCGCAGAGCAGTACAGAAGGTGGTACAGCGCAATCAAAACCGCACTACCACAGCTTCAAGAAAGCCGTCCCTGAAACTTGCTACCGCGATTCAGGATTTGGCTGTCCAGAATCCACGTGATGAGGGAGAAGAAGAACCCTCCTGGTTCGTTGCCGAAGCTTCCAAACTTACTCCCGCGTTATTCCAGAAACATCTTGAAGCTTTAGGCTTGAGCGGGGCAAACGTGACATGTCCGGGCTCACATCAAAGAGCCAATAGGCCCGGTGGAAGGTACTGCGCCTGGTCCAGGCACCATGTACAAGCTGGAGCGACACTCCCGCTGCACATCTATTTCCGGTCCGTAGCAGACTACTTCAACATCTCCCCATTTCAGATCACGCCGAATGGGATACAGGCACTCTCTGCGCTGTATATTCTTTATTTTCTGAATGGTTGGGACGAGCCCACCCCTCATGAGGTGCATTACCTGTTTGATCTTCGGACCAACCCTTCTCACAACAACTCAGGTTTCTTCCATTTCTATCACAGGCATAGGGGGGTTACATATCTCAATGGCATCTCCCATAAGTCAAACGCCGGGAAGTATCATAAGGAATACTTCCTCACATTGGATATTGAGGCCAACAACTTGGCTTTTACGCGCTCGGGTCCGTTTGAGCGACCATTGCCTACTGAAGGGATGTTTAGGCGGGCCAAGAAATTGGCTAACATGAGTCTTAAAGAGAAGGATGTAAAAAAGTTGGTCACGCTGGACCTTCTTCAGATGGTGAGTTTGGTGCCATGTGAGCAGGATCTGGTGGTGGAAAGTACCACCGGGGAGAACGACACGCCTGGTCAGTCTAACGAGGGCACAGAGCAAATGACTGATCGGCATTCTCCTGGGCCTTCTCCGCTTTCCCGTAGACCTAGCAACCTAGTCATTAGAGAGCCTGATCCTCAGCGTAGATCTACTATTCCCGCTCAACCCGGGAAAGGAAAAGCTATCCAGATTGAAGGGGAACTTAGCTCATCCTCGGACGACGAGGATGAGTTCCTTGATCAGATCTTCAACGCAGGTAACACATGCCTAGTGAAAATAGGAATATTTTTGATAATTGGTAATTAGAGAGTATCACAATTGTAGTATACACTTGCATACGTTTCATTATGTTTATTTCTCTAACAATCTTGTTTTTTCATCCTTGGCAGATTCAGACATGTTCAGAGATTGTGTTGCTTCAAAGAGGAAAACTGGTGATGGAAGTGGCTCTATGCCTCCACAGAAGATTCAGAAGGTAGTACCGCCAAGTCAAGGGAGGCAACCTGGGGGACCGACTACACTTCCGCCATTGACCCCCTCTTCCCTTCCTCCTTCTGCGAGCCTAACTCCTACTCACCAGGGTAATTCGAGTGAGCTTTTTCGTGCTGTTAGCGACCTGGGCAAGGGGCTTCTTGAGGATATTGGCCGTGATGCATCGACGCTTCAAAGCCTAGACTCCTACCCTCGACTTAGTGTCGAAGTTGTCTTGAAGAGAGGACTCGCTCAATTGATGAAGGTAAGCATTTTTCCTCGAGATACTTTGTTATTAGTATTTTTACTTGTATTAACTTTTTGTCTTCCATGCAGTCACTTGTCACCATTGGTCATGCTCAGCTTCGAGCCGTATATTACAAGGAGTTGATCAAGGTGCAGGACGATCAACTGGTGGAGGCCAGGTCCAAGCTGGAGCAAGCAGAGAGAACTATAGCTGAACGGGACGAGTCTCTCAAAAAACAGGCTCAAAACAATGCTTCCTTGACAACTCAATTGGAGAAGAAATCTCTTGATATTAAAGAGTTAGTTCGAGACAATGAGAGGTTGATTAGCGAGAACGAAGAGCTGAAGCAAGAAAAAGAGCTTGACCTGATTCGCTTTGAGGAGGCCAGTTTTGACTGCTTCTATAAGGTCTGGAAGCTGAACAAGCCTCTTAATCTTGATTGTTTCCCCAAGGAGGCCCAAGCGGAGGATCTTGCCAGATGTGAAGCAAGAGCCGCTGAAGAGGCTGCCAACCCTCCTGCACTCGCCCCAACCTGCTCTGCTATATCATTTCGAGCGAGAGGAGCAGCTGATGCGGAGGAGGGAGTCGATCAACCCTCTAGAGGGGCTCGCCTGTGACTCCCTCTCACAGTTCATCACAGTCTACTTTACTTTGTATTTTGTTGCTCGAACTAGTGAGCTATTTTGACATTTAGCACTTTACTCTTTCCTTGCTGACAATTTCAAACTTTTAAGTTTTTATTGTGCATAACAAAGTTTTTAGATGCCTTTAATTTCACATGAGAATTTAGTTTTTTAACTTAGAAATTTTTACCATTCCATAAGTTCACACCAAATATACTTCCTCATGCTCTTATTGCTCTAACTTTTTATGAGCGTAAATGTCTTGTTACACGAATGTCAGTTTTTAACTTAGAATTTGAAAAATTCTAAGTTACCTAAGCTTTGTAAAACAAGTTAGCTTAACAGCTATTTTAGACTTCTAAACTTACAAGTCAGCTCAAAAACAAACATATTTGCTCGTGCTCTTATTGCCTGTGTTGAAATACATACCAGTATACCCTATGTGCCCCCCAAGTGATTGAGGGTGGATAAATCCTTGATCACTTGCTACTTGATCGGATTTGTTCGAGTAGTTACTACTCGTGAAACACATGAAATATACGAAAATATATCAGTAGTTGACCCTTACATAAATATTATCTAAACGTTGGTCCTTCATATTGTGATACCGACCAGTTGAACACTGTCCAGTATATTTTTACACTTAGTTTTTAAAAGACCTGTTTTGTTTAAATCATTATGACAGTTGAACACTGCCTAGCAAAAATAATCAACACATATGCAAAGTTTGTAGCAAGGTACGACCACAATGCGTGTGGTATCTTTTATTACTCGTAATAATAAATGACAAAACGTGTCTACCAACGAGTTCCAAACAAAATAACATTGTTCAAAATAATGCGACTGGGTAGCAAAGAACCAGTTCACAAACAAAGAACTTAAATAACAAGTTAAGCACTTGATACAAAGCTACTACTCTGCAAGTAGTATTTATTGATAATATTTTCTCAAGTGCTCGCCATTCCAATAGTTTCTGATCAGCTCCCCATTCAATCGAGCAAGCTTGTAAGTGCCGGGCGGTAAGACTTGTTCAATTTGATATGGTCCTTCCCAGTTCGGTCCTAGCACACCAGCTGCTGGGTCTCTAACAAACACCTTCCTTAGGACTAAATCTCCGACCTGGAACTTTCGATCTCGCACTCTGGAATTGAAGTAGCGTGCCACTTTTTGCTGATGAGCTGCTACTCTGAGGCTTGCCTCCTCTCTTATTTCTTCGAGGAAGTCCAATGATTCTGCCAACAACTGATGGTTCTCCTCTTGGTTGTAAACGGTCCTTCTATGAGAGGGTGGATCTGTCTCCACAGGTAACATGGCTTCATACCCATATGCTAAAGAGAATGGGGTATGGCCAGTTGCCGTCCGAGCGGTAGTCCTATACGACCAAAGGACCTCTGGTAACTCATCTGCCCAAGCACCCTTAGCTTGTTCCAGGCGCTTCTTCAAAGTGTCCTTCAATGTTTTGTTCACTGCTTCAACCTGCCCATTGGCCTGAGGATGGGCCACCGAGGAGAAACTTTTGGTGATGCCATGCCGAGTGCAAAAATCGGTAAATATGTCGCTGTCAAACTGGGTGCCATTGTCAGACACTATCTTTTTAGGTAGACCATAGCGACATATTATATTTTTAACAACAAAGTCCAACACTTTCTTCGATGTAATCGTGGCTAATGGTTCGGCCTCAGTCCATTTAGTAAAATAATCTATCGCGACCACAGCGAATTGCACTCCTCCCTTTCCTTTGGGTAACTTCCCGATCAAATCAATGCCCCATACTGCAAAAGGCCACGGACTTTGCATTTGCTTCAAAAGATTTGGGGGTGCTCTGGGTACCTTAGAAAATCTTTGGCATTTTTCACATCTTTTCACATATTCCATAGAGTCTTCGTTCATAGTAGGCCAGAAAAATCCTTGCCTCAAGATCTTTTTAGATAGACTCTGCCCCCCAGCATGATCTCCACAAAACCCCTCATGCACTTCCGCTAATAAGCTCTTTGACTGGTCGGGGGTTATGCACCTGAGGAGAGGTAAGGAGTATCCTCTCCTATATAACACTCCATCCACCATGGTGTACCTAGCAGCTTGCCTCATAACTTTCCTTGCTTCATTACGACCATCTGGGAGTGTCCCATGTTCAAGGTAAGCAATGATGGGAGTCATCCAGGTGTCGACTATCATAATCGGCATGGCCTCTTCTCTATTAATACTTGGCTCTGCCAAGTACTCTACTGGAACTATATTCAGTGTTTCGGCATCTTTCGCACTTGCAAGCTTTGCCAGAGCATCAGCATTGGAATTCTGCTCCCTTGGTACTAGCTTGATGGTATCCTCCTCGAACTGGGCTAGTAAATCTTTAGTTTTGTTTAAGTATGCCACCATGCGTAGGCCCCTCGCCTGGTACTCCCCTAATACTTGATAAACCACCAATTGGGAATCACTGTTTATCTCCACCGACCGGGCACATACATCTCTAGCCAGTCGCAAGCCTGCTAAGAGGGCCTCATACTCCGCTTCGTTATTAGAAGCATTGAACCCGAACCTTAGTGCACAATGAATTCGGTGCTTCTCTGGTGTGACTAGTATAATCCCAGCTCCTGAATGGTGCTCGTTCGATGATCCATCAACGAAAAGTTGCCAAGCAGGAACTTCTTCTTTTAACTCAGTAACTCTCTCCTGTTGGTTAGGGACCTCAACGATTCCAGTACACTCAGCGATGAAATCCGCCAAGGCTTGACCCTTAATAGCAGTCCTTGGTTGGTACTTGATTTCAAACTGGCCTAGCTCGACCGCCCATTTAAGTAGCCGACCAGACGACTCCGGTTTTTGCAAAACTTGGCGAAGAGGCTGGTCAGTGAGGACCTTGATGGGGTGTGCTTGGAAATACGGCCTCAACTTTCGTGATGCAAGTACCAAGCAGTAAGCCAACTTCTCAATCATGGGGTATCGGGACTCCGCTCCTATCAAACGCTTGCTAACGTAATACACTGGGTGCTGCACCTTATCCTCCTCACGTACTAAAGCAGCACTAACAGCGTGTTCCGTGACTGCTAGATATACAAGTAGGTCCTCTCCATCAACTGGTTTAGAAAGAACAGGAGGTTGAGCCAAATGTTCCTTTATCGCCTGGAAAGCTTGTTCACACTCTGCGGTCCACTCGAACTTCTTGCCTCCTTTAAGCAGGTTAAAAAACGGGACGCACTTGTCCGTTGATTTTGAGACGAACCTGCTTAGAGCCGCAATCCGCCCAGTCAAGCTTTGCACATCCTTTATTCTTGTGGGAGACTTCATCTCCATGAGAGCCTTGATCTTTTCAGGGTTTGCTTCTATTCCTCGGGAGTTGACAATAAACCCAAGGAATTTCCCAGAACCCACTCCAAACGAACATTTGAGGGGGTTTAATTTCATGTTATACTTCCTCAAGATTGCAAAGCACTCCTCTAAGTCTCCCTCGTGCTCCCCAGCTTCCTTCGACTTCACCAGCATATCATCTACGTATACCTCCATGCTTTTTCCGATTAAGTCACGAAACATGCCATTCACCAAGCGCTGGTAGGTAGCTCCTGCGTTCTTTAACCCGAAGGGCATCACTCTATAGCAATAGAGCCCTATATCCGTTCGGAAGCTGGTATGTTCTTCATCAGGAGGATGCATGCTGATTTGGTTGTATCCCGAATATGCGTCCATGAAGGACAAGGTCTCGTGACCAGAGGTTATGCTTTAGTGGGATATGTAGAAGGTCTTAGAAGTCTGAAGGAAAAAAAAAAAAAGAAAGAAAAGGAAAGGAAAAATAAGGGGAAAATTGGAAGTTTATCCTTCTCTCTTTCGGTTAGAGGTCTCTTCTCCATTTCTTGAAGGAGTTTGGAGCTAAAACTCAGAGGGAGTCTAGGTAGGAGCTTGAGGCTAAGGTCTTTGTTCTGGTTTGAGGAATTGGTAGGGGATACTCATCATTTGAGGTAAGGTTCAAGGTAGCATTTCAGTTTCTAGTTCTTGGTATTGTTGTGGATTTTGATGGGGAATTCTAGGGAGTTGAGGCTGAAGCTTTGAGGAGGTGAAGGCTAAGCTAGTGTGGAGGATAACCTAAGTTGAACTCACCCATCAAAGGTAAGGAATTCTAGTTCAAGTTCTGTGGTTTCACCCGTTGTTTTTATTGAGTTTCTGAGCTTTAGGTTCAACTATGGTGATTTCCTTGATTTGGGGTGCATGTGATTGAGTTATGTGTGGTTGGGATGTGTGGGGTGAGTTGGAGATGTTGGTAGGCTTGTTTTTATGTTTGGTTGAAGTTTGGAAGAGTTTTGATAAGGTTTGGCTCGGAGAAAACCGAAGGAGGAAAATGCAGGGTTTGCTGTGCTGTGACTAGCGCTAGGCTATGTGGTCTGGGGCGTTTTTAGACTCTGTTTGTAGTGCGACCCTATTTCTAGAAAGGTGTTTTTGGGTTATTTTCAAGGGTTTTTGCCCGGGGGTTTGCAGTTTGATTCCACCACCCCGTTTGGTGGAATTAGGGCTTCCCGAGGGCTCGAGATTGGTCCCAAGGCTAGGTTTTGGACTTAAGGTTTGGTGATGATTCTGATCCATGGCTGTGACTAGGTGTACGCTAGGGCTCAAAAGGGATCGTGCTTGAGGATCAAATTGAACAAAGCTAGTGAATCTAAAGGTAAGAAAATTGCACCCGGTTATGTGTTTGTGATGACTAAGAGCTCCTTATATCTGTATAATGTCATAGATGGTATTATACCATGGGACATGTGATAAATGGCCTAAGGGTGTCGTAAATTATACTTGCGCACAGGGCGCGGCTCGGCCATTGGTAGCTGAGGACAACTTAATATTCACTGAGCTCGGTTTAAGCGGGCCAGAGTCAGTGGAATAAATAGAGGGTGCGGCCTAAGGGCATTTACCCTAGTTATCATATGTGAATTGATTGATGATATGGAATGATATACTTAGTATGTTGAATACTTGAATAACATGAATGCTTAGATTGTTGAGTACATGCTTATGCAGTATAAGTTATCTGATTGTCTGTTGAATGATTATGCTCTGTTATTGTGTTTTCTTGTTGGGCCTTGGCTCACGGGTTCTACGTGGTGCAGGTAAAGGCAAAGGAAAGTTGGGCCAACCTTGAGGTGGAGAGCTGCGGGGCTGAATGTACATAGTCAACTGTTCGGCCGCCACAGCTGAGGAGTGGAACAGGAAGAGAAATGCTTAACTGTCTGTTTTGCCTTAAAGTGGCTAATCATTGTATTTAAATCTTGAATATTTTGTAAACAGTCTTTAACTTATTACTTTTGGGATCCCATGTAAAAATAGAATGTTTATTTATAAGAAATGCAGTTTTTGAGACCAAAATCTTTTAACCCTAGTTCAACTATAGTTTCAGCAACATGTTTTGAATTAGATGAATTGATTAGCAAGTCTTGCACCTTTGTAAACTCACAGTGTGACGGTCTTGGCTATCCAGGGCGTTTCAATTGGTATCAGAGCATCCTAGGTTTAAGGGTTCCTGAAGACTGGCTGGTCATGTACATTCGCAGCGAAAGACAAGCTCTACTCAGGGTTTGATAAATTGTGTATACATGACTATGTGCTTAAATGATTTGAATGAGATATGACTGTTGATATCTGCTTGATTAATAGGGAGCATGAGATACTGATAGGGCCTGGCCCTTGACTATTGCATGATGATATTGAGGTGTGCTTATCAGCACTGTTATGCATGTGAATGAATATATGGATGAATATTTGGATAAACTGTTATATTTTGATTGCTTGTGAATGTTTGGGGTTCTAATGGTGGATCATGGAAGGATTATTACCCTGTCATCATAGTCTGATTGCCGAGTCGTTGATTGCAGATTGACTTGGATAATTATGCGTCCAAGAAAATCTATGAAACTAGCCGGCAGGTCTAAGACTAAAGATGATGATCAGGGCTAGACCCCTCCGCTAGTCCCTGAGAACTGGCAGCAGCTTATGGCAGACATGTAGGCTGGGCTACAGAGGCAGGATGAGCAGATCCGAATTCTGCGGCAGCAGGCTCCATCAGGGAGTGTTGCCCCCATTGTCCTGTTGTACAGCCAGTAGAGGTTGGGAATAGATGGGAGCCGTTATATGAGCGGTTCAGGAAGCAGCAGCCCCCGATCTTTGAGGGAGGACCTGATCCACTGAAGGCTGAATAGTGGATGACTATGATTACTACCATTCTGGTCTTTATGAGGGTAGAGGGACATGATAGAGTGGCATGTGCCACATATATGCTGAGAGAGGATGCCCGAATCTGGTGGGAGGTGGCATCATAGACCAAAGATGTTACTGCTTTGACTTGGGAAGGAGTCAATGACCTATTCAGTCAGAAGTATTATAATGTTGCCATTAGGGCAGCGAAGGTAAATGAGTTCGTGGGGCTAGTTCAGGGCAGCATGACTGTTATAGAGTATGCCCTAAAGTTTGACAGGCTTGCGAAATTCGCACCCGACCTTGTGCCTACTGATGCAGCGAGGCAGGACAGGTTTATTAGAGGGCTTAATGCTATGATAGCCCGAGATGTGAGAATTACAACAGTTCCTGGAGGGACAACTTATGCCCAAGCTGTGGAGAAGGCTCTTACCACTGGGAGACGGGAGGGTCGCAGGGCGGTGCCTCCATATTCTGGTTCTGGTAGGGGCGGAGACCCCAGTGATTTGAAGAGGAAGACCCATAATGCTTCGACCGTTCTTGGTCCTAATAGGAGAGGTCGGGGTACTCAGGGTGGCCGTGAGGGAGGCGGTGATATATGGAGGACTTATCCTGAGTGGATGAGGTGCAGAAGATGCCATCCGAGCGAATGTCAGGCTAAGGCCTGTTATGCATGCGGGGTGGTGGGACACCTGAAGAAAGATTGCCCGACAGTGAAGAAGGGAGATGCGGGGAAGGTGGACAGCTTGACTCCAGCTTGAGTGTTCACCCTGACGCAGGCAGGGGCCAAGGCCGAGGCTAGCCCCTCGGTAGTGACAGGTCAGCTTTCTAGTGCTGGCTCTCCTTTTACTATAATGATTGACTCTGGTGCTACACATTCATTTTTTTTCCAGTAAGGTGATTGATAGACTGTGTAGACCTAGTGAGTATTGTATTTTGGGATTTGGCACTATTTTGCCTACAGGGGAACTGGTAGTATCTAGGAGGTGGATTAGAGCACTGCCAGTGATAGTTGATGGTAGAGAATTGTCAGTAGACTTGATTGAGTTGAGTATGGAGGACTTTAATAGTATTTTTGGTATGGATTGGCTAGTTAGGTATGGAGCTACTATTGACTGCAGGAAGAAGATGGTGACCTTTGAGCCAGAGGGCGAGGATCCCTTTGTTTAGGTGGGAGCGGTGTATTGACCCCGCATACTCAGGATATCGGCACTGAGAGCCAGAGATTTGTTACAAGGAGAGTGTATAGATTTTTTGGCTAGTTTGATGGATACCACCAGGGTTTCACCAGCAGGACCGGAAGAGACCGGATTGGTTTGTGAGTTCTTTGATGTGTTCCATGAAGACTTGCCAGGGTTTCCGCCGCATAGAGAGATTCAGTTTGTCATTGAGTTGGTGCCAAGGACAGAGCCAGTGTCGAGGGCAACATATAGGATGGCACCGGCAGAACTGAAAGAATTAAAGATACAGTTGCAAGAGCTTCTGGATTTGGGGTTCATCAGGCCTAGTTACTCGCCATGGGGTGCTCCAGTTTTATTTGTGAAGAAGAAGGACAAGACCTTGAGAATGTGCATAGACTACAGAGAATTGAACAAGTTGACTATCAAGATTAAGTACCCCTACCAAGGATTGATGACTTGTTCGATCAGCTGCAGGGTAAGACAGTGTTCTCAAAGATTGATCTTCGATCTAGTTATCACCAGCTGAGGATCAAGGATGAGGACATACTGAAGACAACCTTCCAAACGAGGTATGGGCACTATGAGTTTCTGGTCATGTCGTTTGGTTTGAACAATGCCCCAGCAGCCTTCATGGATTTAATGAACAGAGTGTTCAAGGAATTTCTGGATCAGTTCGTTATTGTTTTCATCGATGACATTATAGTGTACTCCAGTTCAGAGACAGAGCACGAGATTTATCTTCGACAGGTTCTTCAGAGGTTGAGGGAGCATCAGTTGTACGCCAAGTTTAAGAAATGTGAATTTTGGTTACCCGAAGTGACATTCCTTGGACATATCGTGGGTGCATATGGGATTAAGGTGGATCCATCTAAGGTAGAGGCAGTTAGGGATTGGCCGAGGCCAAGGAACGCCTCTGAAGTGCAGAGTTTTCTTGGTCTAGCGGGTTATTACAGACAATTTGTGGAGGGCTTCTCGAAGTTAGTGGCACCGATGACAGAATTGACATGGAAGAATTTGAAGTTTATCTGGTCAGACAAGTGTGAGGACAGTTTCCAAGAGCTAAAGCGATGACTTATTACGGCGCTGGTGTTGAGTCTTCCTTCAGGGGAAGGAAAGTTTGTTGTTTACTGTGATGCATCGAGGTTGGGTTTAGGTTGTGTGTTGATATAGAATGAGAAGGTCATAGCTTATGCATCACGACAGCTGAAGGAGTATGAGCAACGATACCCTACCCATGATTTGGAGCTAGCAGCGGTGGTATTCGCACTGAAGATTTGGCGACATTATTTGTATGGGGAGAAGTGCGAGGTATACACTGACCACAAGAGTCTGAAGTATTTCTTTACACAGAAGAACCCGAACATGAGACAGAGGTGTTGGCTAGAGTTGGTGAAAGACTACGATTGTGTCATTCTTTACCATCCGGGGAAAGCCAATGTAGTGGCGGATGCATTGAGTCGAAGAGGCTCAGGTCAGTTATACAGCTCCACCCAGATCTCGAGAGAGTTAGCTGATGAGATGGTCAGAGCAGGGATAGAATTGGTGGTAGACCGATTGGCCAATATTACTCTGCAGTCAACCCTGCTAGAGTGGATTAGAGAAGGACAGTTGGTAGATGCTCCGTTACAGGAGGTTAGAGAGAATGTCTTAGCGAGAGTAGCTAAGGACTATTCTATTTCTGAGGTTGGTATGCTTCGGTATCAGGGGCGGATTTGTGTTCCGAATGATGAGGGAATTAGACGAGAGATACTAGATGAGTCTTATACGATGTTGTACTCACTTCATCTGGGTACCACGAAGATGTACCAGGATCTATGGACATTATATTGGTGGCCTGGGATGAAGAAGGATGTGGTGGAGTACGTAGCCAGATGTTTAACCTGTCAGCAGATGAAAGCTGAGCATCAGCGACTGGCAGGGTTGCTTCAGCCTTTAGGCATTCCTGAATGGAAATGGGAGGACATTACAATGGATTTTGTGGGAGGTTTACCCAGAACTGTAGGGCTTCGTGACTCAGTGTGGGTGATAGTGGACAGATACACCAAGTTAGCCCATTTTCTTCCAGTGAAGTTGACATATACTGCGGATTAGTATGCTGAGTTGTATGTGAGGGAGATCGTACGTCTCCATGGGATTCCTAAGTCTATAGTGTCAGACCAAGATCCCATCTTTTCTTCCAAGTTTTGGGGTGGTTTGCAGAAGGCTATGGGGACTCAGTTGAAGTTCAGTACAGCCTTTCATCCTCAGACTGATGGACAGTCTGAGAGGACAATTCAGGTGTTGGAAGATATGCCCAGAGCGTGTGTGATCGACTTTGAAGGATCATGGAGTAAGTATCTTCCATTGATTGAATTTTCATATAACAATAGTTACCAATCAACGATTGGAGTGGCTCCCTATGAGATGTTATATGGGAGGAATTGTAGATCACCCATTCATTGGGATGAGATGGGTGAGAGGAAGTATTTGGGGCCAGATATGGTTTAGAGGACAAGTGAAGCTATAGAGAAGATCCGAGCTAGGATGCTCGCCTCTCAGAGCAGATAGAAAAACTACGCTGATCCCAAGCGTAGGGACGTGGAGTTCCAAGTTGGGGACCACGTGTTTCTCCGAGTTTCACCATTGCGAGGGGTGAGGAGGTTTGGAAAGAAGGGCAAGCTAAGCCCTAGGTTCATTGGACCTTTTGAGATCCTGGAAAAGATCGGTCAGGTGGCTTACAGGTCGGCCTTGCCACCATCCTAGTCAGGAGTCCATGACGTATTCCATGTTTCTATGCTCCGGAAGTACGTCTCAGATGCGACTCATGTGTTAAGGTATGAAGACTTGGAATTGCAGACAGATTTGGCTTATGAGGAGCAACCAATTCAGATCTTAGATCGGAAAGACAAAGTAATACGGAATAAGACGATTCCTCTTGTTAAGGTGTTGTGGAGGAATAGTAAGGTCGAAGAAGTGACTTGGGAGCTTGAGAAAGCAATGCGGGATCAGTATCTTGAGTTATTCAGATAAATTTCAAGGACGAAATTCTCATTAGGAGGGGATAGTTGTAACGACCCAAATTTACTAATAAGGCTTAAGGGCCTTGATTAGTGTGCCGGGAGAGCATAACTGGATTATATGTGATTTAATGATTAAATGCATGTTATATGATTATATTGAATATCTGAGATGTGTGACTATGTGTATTAGTATGCATGTAGGCCCTAATTAGGTTAGAAGGGCATAATCGTAATTTTGGCCCGTTGAGGGCAAAACTGTATATATATGTGATAAATTGTTGAGACCACATTATTATGTGGATATATTTGTAATATGTGATTCGAGGCGATCCTAGTGAGCGGTTTAGCGAAAAAGTATGCATGTAGGCCCTAATTAGGTTAGAAGGGCATAATCGTAATTTTGGCCCGTTGAGGGCAAAACTGTATATATATGTGATAAATTGTTGAGACCACATTATTATGTGGATATATTTGTAATATGTGATTCGAGGCGATCCTAGTGAGCGGTTTAGCGAAAAAGTCACGGCGGGGATTTATACCTGGCTCGGGGCGAGCCTGGGGGTATTTATGGGAATTTAGAGAATATATTGGAGTCTATTTTGGTATTGGGGAATATATTTGGTGATTAGTTAGGTGTCGGGAAGTAAGCGGTAAATATTGGAGACACCCGAGGAATTAGCGGGAATTGGGAATAAATGACCAGAATGCCCTTGGATGGGTTAAGGGCTTAAATTTTAATGGGAGGGTATTGTGGTCATTTTGGCTTATGAAGGATAAGTGTTATCAGGCTTTATGCTTTAGTGGGATATGTAGAAGGTCTTAGAAGTCTGAAGGAAAAAAAAAGAAAGAAAAGGAAAGGAAAAAAAAGGGGAAAATTGGAAGTCTATCCTTCTCTCTTTCGGCTAGAGGTCTATTCTCCATTTCTTGAAGGAGTTTGGAGCTAAAACTTAGAGGGAGTCTAGGCAGAAGCTTGAGGCTAAGGTTTTTGGTCTGGTTTGAGGAATTGGCAGGGGATACTCATCATTTGAGGTAAGGTTCAAGGTAGCTATTCAGTTTCTAGTTCTTGGTATTGTTGTGGATTTTGATGGGGAATTCTAGGGAGTTGAGGCTGAAGCTTTGAGGAGGTGAAGGCTAAGCTAGTGTGGAGGATAACCTAAGTTGAACTCACCCATCAAAGGTAAGGAATTCTAGTTCAAGGTCTGTGGTTTCACCTGTTGTTTTTATTGAGTTTCTGAGCTTTAGGTTCAGCTATGGTGATTTCCTTGATTTGGGGTGCATGTGATTGAGTTATGTGTGATTGGGATGTGTGGGGTGAGTTGGAGATGTTGGTAGGCTTGTTTTTATGTTTGGTTGAAGTTTGGAAGAGTTTTGGTAAGGTTTGGCTCAGATAAAACTGAAGGAGGAAAATGCAGGGTTTGCTGTGCTGTGACTAGCGCTAGTCACTGGGCGCTAGGATATGTGGTCTGGGGCATTTTAGGCTCTGTTTGTAGCGCTGTAGCACTCTCCTTAGAGTGTTGTAGCGCTACCATGTTTCCAGAAAGGTGTTTTTGGGTTATTTTCAAGGGTTTTTTCCCGGGGGTTCGGTGTTTGATTCCACCACCCCGTTTGGTGGAATTAGAGCTTCCCGAGGGCTCGGGATTGGTCCCAAGGCTAGGTTTTGGACTTAAGGTTTGGTGATGATTCTGATATATGGCTGTGACTAGGTGTATGCTAGGGTTCAAGAGGGATCGTGCTTGAGGATCAAATTGAACAAAGCTAGCGAATCTAAAGGTATGAAAACTGCACCTGGTTATGTGTATGTGATGGGACTAAGAGCTCCCTATTTCTGTATAATGTCGTAGATGGTATTATGCCTTGGGACATGTGACAAACGACCTAAGGGTGCCATAAATTATACTTGCGCACAGGGCACGGCTCTGCCACTGGTAGCTGAGGACAACTTAATATTAATTGAGCTCGGTTTAAGCAGGCCGGAGTTAGTGGGATAAATAGAGGATGCGGCCTAAGGGCATTAACCCTAGTTATCATATGTGAATTGATTGATGATATGGAATGATATACTTGGTATGCTGAATACTTGAATAACATGAATGCTTAGACTGTTGAGTACATGCTTATGCAGTATGAGTTATCTGATTGTCTGTTGATTATGCTCTGTTATTGTGTTTTCTTGCTGGGCCTTGGCTCACGGGTTCTACGTGGTGCACGTAAAGGCAAAGGCAAGTTGGGCCAACCTTGAGGTGGAGAGCTGTGAGGCTGAATGTACATAGTTAGCTGTTCGGCCGCCACGACCGAGGAGTGGAACAGGACGAGAAATGCTTAACTGTCTGTTTTGCCTTAGAGTGGCTAATCACTGTATTTAAATCTTGAATCTTTTGTAAACAGTCTTTAACTTATTACTTTTGGGATCCCATGTAAAAAAAAGAATGTTTATTTATAAGAAATGCAGCTTTTGAGACCAAAATCTTTTAACCCTAGTTCAACTATAGTTTCTGCAATACGTTTTGAATTAGATGATTTGATTAGCAAGTCTTGCACCTTTGTAAACACATAGTGTAACGGTCTTGGCTATCCAGGGCGTTACACTAATGGAAAAATACACATTTTAGGTTTCCGTCCCTGTACAAACCCTCGACCGTGGCGTCGGAGCAGCTGACAATGTACACCTCGCCCCCAAGCTCTCCAACCCATGGTCAATTCATCATACCCTTGCCTTTACTTGCTCCATGTAGCACCCGTGAGTCGAGGCCCAGCAAGAAAGCATATTATCATAGCATGATCAATATCAATAACTAAATATTCCACAAAGCATAACCAAGTATACAACATTTCGTAGCATTCACCTATTTAATGATAACAATCGACAAATTAACAATTTGTCATCCAAATAATCAACATATCATAATCAATAGTTTATCGCAATCATTATATAATATTTATGGTCCGCGCCCTTAGGCCGCACCCTCTGTTTAACCCACTGTCTTTGGCTCACTTAGGCCACCTCCAGTGTTATACCCACTGACTCCGGCCAGCTTAACCGAGCTCAGTGATTAATAAGTTGTCCTCAGCTACCAGTGGCTGAGCTGCGCCTTGTGAGGAAATATTAGTTATGCACTCTTAGGTCGTTCATCCCACTCTCACAAGGCGTGTCACACACAAATATCAATTCTGACACTCTTAGGCTGTTTATTTTATATCCACATGGTTATCACAATCATATAACAGTGTATACAAATATAGGGAACACTTAGTCCCAACCTAACCACATAACTGGGTGCAGTTTTCTTACCTTTCATTCCAAGTGCTTTGACTAAGAAAGACGACCCTCGAGCACAATCCTGCTTCAAGCCCTAGCATACACCTAGTCACAACCATGATAAAGGACTCCATCAATAATAAATGAATAAGGGTTTCCAGAAAAAGTTTTAGCCTTCGAAAGACCGACTTCCACCAAACACAATAGCGGAATCGATCCCGAGCACCCTAAGTTAGGTCCCCACACCTAAAACCTTGCTGAGGCCAAAAATGTCCTTAAGGGTTGCGGCCCAAGCCTTCTATCCCGCGGCATGCCTCCTTCCAGAGGCCCAACCTCGCCCAAAAATAGACACGGGCCGCGAACCAGCATTCCCCATGCCACGACCCGCCCTTCTTCCTCAGCTATTATCTGTTCTAGAGGGTCGCAGCACACCAAGAACTGAGCCGCGGCCCGACCTATTCAAACACAGAAAATTCTCCATTTCTAACCTTTAAACCTCATCCAAATCAACCCAAAACCATCCCAATGACACAATTCAACTATCATAAACATCCTAACATGTTTCCAGCAGCGAAACCCAACTAAAACCTAGCTTAGGAACCCATCACAATTCCACTTTAATCTTTGAAACCCACAAGCTTAAGAACACTAAAACCAGTCAAGAGAACATAGAATTCAGATGCTAAACTATAAATTAGAGCTTACCTTCACTGAAGAACCAATCCACCCAGCACTTGCTGAGCTGATTCCCAAATCCTTAGCCTCAATTTAATCTTCAAAATTAAGAACCCAAAGCACTTAGAACCCAGCTAGGGACTATAGGATTAAGTCAGCTAAACCATAATTCAGTACTTACCTGAAGTCCTAGTCTGAACCTTCAAATTGCCACAGAAATTCTCCCCACAACTGTAGCTCAAATCCCTGAGTTCCTAGCCCAAACTCCCTTGGTTTCCATGGCAAGCTTAAAGAAACTCCTTGAGAGAAGGAGAGAGAAAGAGGGAGTCGGTTATGGCATTCTTCTAAACATTTCTTTACCTTTGTCTTATCTAACTTAAGCCTCTTAAGTTAATCCCAAGGCTCGGGGTACCGAAAACGTCCCAGAGGGCGAAATGGTAAACTTCCCCAATATTCCCACATAGGCATCCTAACCTCAAATATATCTCCAATTATTTATTTCCATAACCCGATAGCCCAAATAACTTTCTATTACCCAAAATACCCCTTGACTCGCCTCGAGTCAAGTATCGGGTCCCATTGTGACTTTCCCGCTACTTTCTCCCTAGGATCGCCTCGTGCCGAAAGCTGCGAATATATATCCACATATTAATGTGGTCTCAACAGTTTATCACAAATAATCACATTTATGCCCTAACGGGCTAAAATTACAATTATGCCCTTACAGACTAAACAGGGCTCGCATGCTTATCTAATACTCATAAACATGCATTCCACATATCCATATAATCACAGAATCACGCATATCACATAATCATGCATTTTCACCATTAATTCACATATCTTCCAATTATGCCCTCCCAGCACACTAATCAAGGCCCTTAAGCCTTATTATTAATTTTGGGTCGTTACAGGAGGTTATGGGCATGATGTTGGTAGTTGTAGGAAGATTCAAAGACAAGTGTGGCGACAAAAAGCAACGGAGGAGGTTCCGCTGTTGGTCTCAGTTCCTTCTTCTTCAGTTGAAGGGGTTAATGAAGGCCTGGATGAAAGGACTCAACTGCATCAGGGTAATCATGAAAATGTGGAAGAGCAGAGGGTGTTTGGGAAACTCCAAAATGAAAAGGAAGTCGAAATAAGGTGCAGACCACTGATATAGCTCTCTTTGTCTAGACTAGGGAGGATGGTGGAATTACTACTAAAATTTCTTCTTCTTATGGAGTGTCGCAATCTACTGTGTTGGAACATTAGGGGTCTTAATAAAAAGAATAATCAAGAGGGAGTTAGAAGACTCTACAAAATGAATAAGGTTGGAATTTGTATGCTCTTAGAGACTAAAATGCATGGGAATAAAGTGGCAAATATGATGAAGACTGTGTTTAGTGGTTGGAATTTTCACACTAGTCCTATTATAGAAGGGAGAATTCTTCTTTGCTGGCTGAATTCTTATGAGATGATAGATATTGTAGAGGAGAATACTCAATTTTTGCATTGTGTAGTTAGACAGGTAGGATTGCATCAGGATTTTAGTCTCACTGTAGTCTATGGGCTAAACTCTATTCAAGAAAGGAAGGGGTTGTGGAGGGGACTATCTAACCTTACTTTTCCTGTCAAACCTTGGTTGATTTTGGTAGATTTCAATGAGATTTTTTATGGGGAGGATAGAATAGGAGGTCGTAGTATTTCTCATTCTGAGCTTGAGGATTCGATTAGCTAGCTTACAACTGGTTGGGCTAGTGAATTGAAAAGTGTTGGTTCAATTTTTACTTGGTGTAATAAACATGAAGAAGGGGATCACATTTATTCTAAAATTGACAGAGTGTTTAACAACGAGGCATGGATGGATATGTATCCTCATGCTGAAGCTTTCTTCCATTGGGAGCTTAGTTCAAATCATTGTTTCTGTTTGATCAAAAGGCAGAAGCAAGGGATTTTGGGCTATAAGCCTTTTAGATTTGATAATTGCTGGATGAAGCATGAGCTATTCCGAGAGACTATGCTTCAAAATTGGAATATGCCTTGTAGGGGTTCGGGTCTGTTCGAGATCTTGGAAAAATTGAATCGCCTGAGAAGTGTTTTAAAGGAGTTTAACAAAGGAATCATAGGGGATGTACATAAAATTGTATGACCTGGCTAGAAATCACTATCAGATAACTCAAGAGAAACTTCAGTGTGAGCCTTCCCCATCTCGGCTTATTCATGAGGAAAGGATTGCCTTGGAGAATCTTAAATTTTGATCTAAGATCCTTAAAAGTTTTTTGCGTCAACGTAGTAAAACTACTTGGTTGCAATTTGGTGATGAAAATTCTACTTACTTTCATGCTAGTATTAAAAAGAGAAAAGAAGATAATCGAATTTCCTCGTTTGTTTCCACTCAAGGTACCCTGATTGATAATTTTGAGGATGTTGTTAATCATTTTGTGTCTCATTTTAAAGGTATTATGGGTAGTCCCAGCTCTGCCCAATCCAAGATCAGGCTGAGTTGCATGATATATGGTGACAAGCTTGACTTATCTCAACAACTCAATGTAATTAAACCATTTACCGGCCAGGATGTGAAGAAAGCTTTATTCAATATTAATGATTTGAAGAGTCCTGGACTAGATGGTTTTGGTGCCAAATTTTCAAAGTGATGCGGTCTGACATTGGGAGGGATATTTCTATGGCTGTTTTAAGTTTCTTTGAGAAAGAGAAGATTCCTGCCCAACTCAATAAAACTATGTTGTCTCTGATTCCAAAGAAAGACAAGCCATCTAGAGCAGAGGACTATAGACCTCTGATTCCTGTTGCAATCTCTGATTCATGTTGCAACACTCTTTACAAATGCATTTCCAAAATGCTCTGTATTCGGCTCTCTCTAGTTCTCCCGAATCTTGTTAATAATAATCAAGGGGCCTTCATAAAAAATAGGCCCATTGCTCATAACATCCTCATTTCTAAGACTTGCTTAAGGGTTATAATAGGAAATATATTTCTTTGAGATGCCTTATGAAGATTGATCTTAGTAAAGCCTATGATAAAATTGATTGGGATTTTTTGGAGGATCTTCTTAAAGCCTACTGTTTTCCTTAAAAATTTATAGCTTGGATAATGATTTGTTTAAGGGGTTCCTCCTATTCTCTGATTATGAATGGAAGATTCCAAGGTAGTTTTGTTGGAAAGAAGGGTCTGCGACAAGGTGACCCGATGTCTCCTCTGCTTTTTGTCCTGGTTATGGAATGCCTTACAAGGCTGCTGCTCCAAGCTACTTGTTTAGCTGATTTCAGATTTCATCCTGTTTGTAAACGTCTGGGCTTGGTGAGCTTGTGCTTTGCTGATGATCTTGTCCTCTTTTGCAAAGGGGATTCCAAGGTTGTTAAGGTTCTCAAGGAGGCTTTTGATGAATTTAGTAGATGCTCGGGTTTGTTAGCTAATCAGTCCAAGTCCCATGTTTATTTTGGGGGAGTTAAGGAAGTAGAGAAACAAAGTATTGCTGCCTTGGTTAACTTTAAAGAGAGCTTCTTTCTGCTTAATTATTTTGGAGTCACATTGAGACCAAATAAATGGAAAGAGGCTTACTGTACTTACATTATTATCAAGCTTCATTTAAAATTGCATAGTTGGGTGAGCAGGCATTTATCTTTTGCAGGGCGAGCTCAACTCATTCACGTCTTACTTGGCAGTAGGAATTATTGGATGAGTATTTTTATTCTTCCTTAAAAGGTAGTTAAGGAGATTGAAAAAATATGCAAAATATTCCTGTGGGGTGGAAACGGAAACACTAATAAGTTGCACTTGGCTTCTTGGGAGTTTGTTTGTATGCCCAAGAACTATGGAGGTCTGGGTTTCCGAAAAGGTAGCAAGTTTAATAAAGCTTCTCTGGCCAAATATGTTTGGGCTCTGACTACAAAACAGGATGTTCTTTGGGTGAAATGGATCAGTGCAATCTATTTAAAGAATCAGGATTTCTGGGATTATGAGGTGAAGGCAGATGTGAGTTGGAATTGGAGAAAACTGGTGCATCTCAAAATCAACTTCACTCGAGATGACATTCTGGCAGCTGTTGCGGGTGGCAGATTTTGGATTGGTAGAATCTATAACAAATTCCTTACTCACCTTGCTAAGAGTGATAGGTGTGCAGTAGTTTGGTGTAGATTTGCTATTAATCATCACCTGTTAACTAGAGATCTTCTGAGTATGAGGCAGATTGTTGTAGATTCTTTGGATTGCTCTGTTTGTGGCTTTGGTAGGGATTGTCATGATCATCTCTTTTTTTACTGCCTCTATTCTAGAAAGGTTATTCAGCAGGTTCAAACTTGGTTGGGCTTTGAGATTTGGCCAACGAATCATACAACCTGGCTATAATGGGTGAATACAAAGAGAAAACGATCAGTGATTTCAGCTGTCACAATTGCAGCCATGGCAGCGTCGGTTTACTACTTCTGGTGGAACCGAAATATGTGTATTTTTTAAGGAAAAATGTTCTTGATTTCTCATATTGATAGATTGATCAAATAAGCTATTAAAGCTAGGATATTGTTATTGGATAGGAGAAAACTTGCTAAAAATGATCAGGTTAAGTTTGATTTTATATGTAATTTGTGACCAGATGGGTTGTTGAGCTGCTTTGTTATTTGCAATTTGTTGTAGTTTGCTCTTTTTTAGTGGAATATATTTCTTCTTCTGATAAAAAAAAAAAGAAAAAGAAAATTGCACCTGGACTGTGGTTCGGGCTTGATCCCCAGTTATCAAACATGATTATAACCGTTCTTAAATTGTTTTATTAAAAATGTTTGACTGCATTGTGTGTATCTGTATTAATTAATGTATACTTACATGTTATATCTGATTAGAAGCTTGACTTATCAGCCGAGGGCAGCAATAGCGTGCTGAACGCAGGTCGTAGAAGCTTGGCATATAAGCCGAGGGCAGAAATAGCGTGTTGAACGCAGGCCATAATGACAGGGCCAATATAGAAGCTCGGCTTATAAGTCAAGGTCGGCAATAGCGTGCTGAACGAAGGCCATAATGGCAGGGCCAATATAGAAGCTCAACTTATAAGACGAGGGTGTCAATAGCATGTTGAATGCAGGTTGTAATGGCATGGCCAATATAGAAGCTCAGCTTATAAGCCGAGGACGGCAATAGTGTGCTGAACGCAAGCCGTAATAGCAGAGCCAATATAGATACTCGGCTTATAAGCTGCGGATGGCATTAGCGTGTGGAATGCAAGCCATATGGCTGGGCCAATCTGAAAGCGTGATATACGCTTGCACAGCTCTATAGTCACTCGAAACATGGAGCGTGGTACACGCTTGACTAGCTCTATAGTTGTTTCCAAAGGGAATAGTGCGATGGGTATCTATGTGGCTCTATGGTAGCTTAGATGCACTGAATGCATGCTTGAGTATTGGTTATAACTGCTAAGAATTCTATTTATGATCGGTAGTCTATTGAATGATTGTTTATGAATCTGTTTATGTTTTCTTGCTATGCCTTGGCTCACGGTTACTACGTGGTGCAGGTAAGGGCAAGGGAAAATTGAACCATCCATGAGTTAGAGAGCTTCAGGGGAGAGTGTACCTATGCAGCCTGCTCGACCGCCACGGTCGAGATTACTTGCTAAAACTAGGGTTGAACCCTGCTTTTACCGCTTAGGTCGACCCCTATATTCATTTTGGTATCTGTTTTAGTTTATAAACTCTTTTGGGATCCCATGTATCAAACTCAAACTCTTTTAATGAAACGATTATCTTTTCACCAAAATTTTTAATACCTAACCCTTGAGTTAGTTTAATTACACTTTTTAAGTCCAAATGACTCATTTAGCGTGTTAAGCATTATTTAAAATACAAAGTGTAACAATTATGGATTAGTAGGATGTTACAATTTGGTATCAAAGTGGCCTAGGTTTAAGGGTTCCTAAAGACTGGCTGGACATGTTCACTCGCTGCTAAAGATAATCTCGACTTAGGGTTTGGTAGTCATTGATGTAATTATGTGTTTAAGTTCTTAGTTGACATGTATATGCCTTTTCTACATGCTAGAATAGAGAGTGTGATATCTATATTGTTAAGAGTATGGCTTATTAATTGATGCATGAGTAAAGTTGGAATGTGTTCTGGCATTATTGTTGTATGTGGATGTTGTGCTGTTTGGTTTTGCCCGTGCATGATTTGTGGATATGATTATCATGTCTAATAGGTCAAGTTATTGACTACAGATGAACTTGGAATTTATGTACCCAAGGAAATCTGTTGGACCTAGTGGTGTTTATATCGAGGTCGGAAACGATAATCAGGGCTAGAACCCTTCGCCTGCCCTTTGGAAACAATAGGTGTTTGCAGATATGCAAGCAAGATTGCAGAGGCAATGTGGTTGAGACAGTAGGTTCTGCCAGAGAATGCCACTTCATTTGTACTGCCAGGGGTGGCACTAGTTTTGGCTCAACCAAAGGTTGAGAATAGATGGGAACTACTTTATGAGAGACTCTAGAAACATTACCTTCAAGCTTTTGAGGGAAGGCTAGATTCATTCAGGGCTGAGCAGTGGATGGGCATGATTAGCTCCATCATCGATTATATGGGGGTGGTAGGTAACGACAGAGTGATTTGTGCCACGTATATGTTATGGGATGATACCTGGACTTGGTGGGGAGTGGTATCCCATACTCATAATGTTGTTACGATGGGCTAGGAAAAATTCAGAAAGTTGTTCAATGAGAAATATTATAGTGACGCGGTTAGGCCTGCGAAGACGAATGAATTTATGAATTTGGTTCAGGGAAACATGCCTGTGACATAGTATTTTAATAGATTTGATGGGTTGGCCAAATTTTCTTTCGACTTGGTGTCGACGGATGTGGCTTGGAAGGATCAATTTATTTGAGGATTGAATTTCGGGATAGCTCAGAGCGTCAAGATCGCTCTAGTGCATGAGATCTCTACCGATGCTCAGGTGGTACGGAGGGCCCTTGTTGTAGAGGGCACAAGAAATGAGATATGGTAGGAGAGCGTCATGGGGCGTGAGGCTCAGACAGTGATACCTCCCTTTACTAGGTCGGACATGGGAGGAGGCCCCATTGATAAGAAAAAAAAAAGTTATTGACACATTTAGCACCCTTCGACTGGGGAAGGGGTTCTGAGGCGCTCAGTGTTGGGAATAGTGTCATTAAAGCAAATGTAGTTGAGAAATATTTTAAATGATAAAAATAATTTAATTTAATTATTATATATATAGACTATGTCTGATATTATGTTGATAATATTAAGTAAATATCAGAAAATTCCAAAGTTTATCTATGTGGTCTTAATCTCATATTGGTATGAGAGGATCGAGATTAAGATAATGAACTTGAAACAGTTCGCAGTAAAATAAAGTTATGGAATCTTTAGATTAATTACTTCTAGTATGGTTCGCTAGTATTATGAATACAAGTGACATAGAACTGGGTCACTAGTGTAGTAGGACACTTTAGTGAATGTACTTTATATACAGTGATATGTAGAACTGGACCAGATGTGATTTGTTAATACTTGTTTAAACACAATTTCATAGTATTAATCAAACACATCAAACGATGATCATACACGATGATCTTAATCCTAAGGTTATTGTGAACTCCTATATATGTCATCTAATCCTTTGATTCATGTGTTAAGGTTTGTTAGAATGATCAGGCTAAGAACAATTGTTTTGGGGACTCAATGATATATATGGCTGGGGACATAGTTAATAGATATGGAATCTATACCTCCTTATAGATTGAATAATGGTTCCCTATTGGGTTGAATTTTTGAATTGAAAAGGTTATGAGCGTTCACGTTGTAAACTTGTTGTGACACAACCATCACTAGTAAAGTCAATGGTACACTAAGAACAAGATACAGTAAAAAGGGTAAATGGTAATTTTATTCCCTTTCAATTATGAACCATTAATAGAGGATTAACGTTGTATGTAATGATTATCTCAATGGACACTTCATTCTTCAATAAAGTACTATGTAAATATATGTCTATAATTATCAAGAGTTCAATCTCATATTTATAGTGGAGTAATCATGAGATTAATAATATGATTAACTAATCAAAGAACTTTGCTTAATAATCTAATATTTATTGGAGCTTGATATTATAGGCACATAGGTCCCCAGGGTGGCTCTATCAACACCATATCAAGGTAAGAGTTGATACAAGGGTAAAACTGTAATTTAGAAATTTGAGAAGAATTTTATTCTTTGGGTCAAATATACAATTATATGATAATTGAGGTTGTATAATTAATTTAGAATTAATTATTAAAATTTTCAAAATATATTTATTTATTTAAATATAGAATTTCAAAATACATATATAACAAATAAATGAATTTTTGAAATAATTATTTTATTTGAGTGGGAGAAAATAAAAATGGTAAGTCAACATAGTTTTGATTTATTAATTTTTAAAAAGATGATGACAATGATGATCATCAATTTGAATTTTGAATTATTGTTGTGATCTTTTCCTTAAAAAAATAATACCATATTTTGTGGGAAAGATTTATTTAATTAAATAAATAAATAAAAGAAAATAGGGGAAATGCAATATTCCCTTAAACGAAAGGGAATACTGCATGACACAGTCCAGGGATTGTGCCATGCGTATAAGATAATACTGATAATGTATCAATATTGTTTTTATTTTTATTTATTTAATTAACTAATAATTTGAAAATACATTTTTTCAAATTTGGTAAGTTAGATATTACCTAAATCAATTCTTATCACCATTATGATTGTATTATTATATTACTATTATTGTTATGAATAATAATGTAATATATAATCCATTTCTATATATATTATGTGATAATAAGAAATAGAGAGTGATGATTCAGAAAAGGCTTCAAAAATTTGTCAAACAAGAAATTCTTAGCTTCTTCTCTTATTATTCCAACATTTCTCAAGCCATAATCCAAGTACTCATGTGTTGAGATAAACTTAGCGAGAATTGAGTTAGTTGTGGCACAGTTAGCCAACAGTATTTGGTAGTCTACTCATTTGGAGGGAATAAGGGAAGGTTAGTTAAGTGGTCCTCATTGGATGAGATAGAGAGTGGGCATCCTAGCTAGAGTGGCTAAGGTCTACACAGTTTTAGAAATGAGTTTATTGGGGTACTAGGGTCAGATTTGAGTTCCGATACACGTGAATATTGGACGGGAAATTATGGATGAATCCCATAATATACCAATTAATCGCATCCAAGCACCGCGAGGGTATACAAGATTTAAAGATTTTGTATTGGTGGCCTGGGATGTTAATCGGCTATGTGGCTAAGTGCCAAGCATGTCAGTAGGTGAGAGTTGAGTAATAGGAGATCAGCAGGGAAATTACAGCCTTTGGGTATTCACGAGTGGAAATGGGAGGACATTATTATGGACTTCATAGCTAGATTGCCCAGGACAGTGGGTCAGCATGATTTAGTGTCAATGATTGTGGATCAGTATGCAGAGTTGTACGTGAAAGAGATTGTGCGATTTTGTGGGGCTTCGAAGTCTATTGTGTCAGATTGGGATTCCTCCTATGCTTCCAAGCTTTGGGGAAAGTTTAAAGAAGGTTATGGGTACACAGTTGAAGTTTGGTGTTGGCTATCATCCTTGGAATGATGGACATTCTGAGAGGACAATTCATATATTGGAAGACATGCTTCGAGCATGAATATTGGCTTTTGAAGGGTCTTGGAATAAGTATCAACCATTGATTGAGTCTTCCTACAACAACAGTATCAATTGATCATTGGAGTAGCTCCATATTGATATTGTATGGTAGGAAGCGTAAATCACCCATTTATCGTGATGAAACGGGTAAGAGAAAATATATGGGTCCTAAAATGGTTTAAAGGACCAATGGGTTATTGAGAGGACTAGAGCGTGGATGCTCGCTGTCCAGAGTAAATGAAAGAGCTATGCTGGTCTTAAGCGTAGGGATATAGGGTCCAAGTTGGGGACTGCAATGCCCTACCACCCTAGAGTCGTTACCATGTGATTTGAAAACATGCAATTAACTCGCTAATCGAGGTGTTAGACAAAAAAGTGTGATTAATTGAATGTAAAGACTCATTTAAATAGAATTCAGTAAAACAATTTGGACATTAACTTAAATCGTAAAAATGTTACATTGGGATCCCAAAATACTGTTTAAAACATATTTACAACTTAAAAGTCTTTACACAGTCGACCTAGGAGACAAAATCGATCATTTATACAACGTTCCTCAAAACTACCCCAGGTGTGGCGGCCAGGTAGGCCAAACATGTACACACCGCTCCATGCCCTCCAACTCATGCTTGGCTGGCCTTTCCCTTGCCCTTACCTACACCACAGTGCACCTGTGAGCCAAGGCTCAACAAGAAAACTCCACAAACATAGTGTACATCAGTTTATCTTAGTAAACGCATAACTCAAACAGATATAGCAGAAAATTCACATAGCGGCCTAACCCGATCAAGGTGCGTTACCAAGCACCAGGTTCATGGTCTTCACCGAGCGGGTGAGTACAACACCCTAGATAGACTGACGACCTGCATTCTGCTTATTGTCGTTCTCAGCCTTTGCCGCTCACGACCCTTGTTGTTCCCGGCCATTAAAAAATCTCGAAAATTGCTGATCAGTCACAAACATATAAACATGATATAACAATTACAAACATTCAAACACAATACTAAACACAGTTAATCAGGCCATGCCCTACTCTATGGGCGCAAATAGTTTTCTTACCTTTGGTTCGAATGCAAGCAATTAGGCAAGCAAACACGACTCCCGAGAACAATCTGTTGGTGTTTGATCATGTGATTGACAGTGCAATGGAAGTATGGGATAATATTTCAATGGAATAATAACAATTATTAAAGCATAAGAATGAATCACGTTATGAACCATAACTAGAATGGGATCTTTTTCATGTGCATGAATCTGAATAAAATAGAAACTTAAAAATATCTTTTCTGGATGTAGAACACGTGTAGATCAAATAACGTCTTAGCCTCCTAACCCACCATCTTCCATACTATGGCTCATACAAAGAGAAGGAGACAGATGGATGTCTATGCTATTTGGTAGGATACACAAGAACATACTTTTGAATCTCAAAACACGAGAGAGTGTTCTTCTCACAATACAGAGAGAACAAAGTTCTCTATGTTTTCTCTCTTGACAAAATAACTTGAAATGCATCTGATGTCACTTTCTCATGATGTTATGTTATATTAATATAACAATCAAAAGAAGACCTAGCCCTAATCACATTGGGCCACGGTCCATTTGGACTGTGATTTGGTGCCAACTACAAGACTTTGGGCCCTGTGGTATTTTATCTCTACAAAATGCTATTTGTTGGGTCTTTATCATATTATTTTATGTAGTATACAATTATACCACAAAATTAAATATGATTAAATTAATTTCACAAAGTTATTAATGTAATTTTATTTGCCATTAAATATTATTTCATAAATAATATTTTAAATATTATTTCACAAATAATATTATTTTGTGAGACTAAAAATATTACTTTATTATTTTTAATTATTTCCTTTTAATACCAAAATCCTATATTTGTGTTATCGAGCTAGTACGGGTACAATATGGACTCATAGTTCTAAGCTCCAATAATTTAATTAATTTCACTAACACTTAGCTCCATTAATTAATTTTTTAATTATGAATTATTCCACTAGAAATTCATAGTTGAACTCTCAAAACTATAATATTATATTATTAGAAGCTATAACTATAAAGTCATCCATTGATTTGGTCATTGCATGAGTTATGACCCTTTGCTACTTCTTCATAATTAAAGCTAGGTCTTAATGTCCGTTTAACCTCTCTAATTAAGTCTTTATCAATTAGTTTCATTGATCCTCTAATGAACATTATTCTATAAATTTAATTATAGAATGAAATTTATATTCTCTAATAGAAATTGAGCGCTTTATGTTCAAGCCCTGAATCAACACTAAAAGGAACAACTAATCTGCTTTCATTTAAGTAAAGAGCAGATTCCATATCTATGAAGTATGTTCCCAGCCACTTGTAGTTCTATGACTCCAAGATATCAAGAATTCGATCGTAGGAATATTGAACCTTACCCGATAAGTTAAAAGTCATAAAAGCACAAATAGGAGTTCATTACTTACTTCAGGATTGAGGTCAAGTCTCAAACAACCATCGATTGATGAATGTTAAACTCCTATATTTTAACGGAGATTATCAGAAGTTCTTTCTTTCATCGTGTCCCAATCCAATACAATCTATATTGTATACGATACATCTATCTCTTTGTGTCTCTACATTTACCAGTCTGGATAAATTGTTTTGTCTTAAACAGAAGATAGACCGTACTCGTAATCTTTATTAAATAAAGCTCCCACTTTATTTAGCGATTACAGACAATTTTATATTATTATCATGAATTAAATCATCTTGTAAATATATCATTATACATATACTTAATTCAAGACTACATCAATAATATTGGATCTTCATGATAAATGGCTTGTATAATTAAATACAAATATGAGTGCAAAATATTAACTTTATTTAATTAGTAGTAATCGTTCATACAGAAATACACTTTAAGGGCACAAATCCCAACAATCTCCCACTCGCCCTAAATTAGATGAGACATGTCGCGTAATCCTAAATCTAAGAAATGACTATCAAAACTCGTAGCAGGCAGCGTCTTCGTAAAGGGATTAGCATAATTTTTTGCTGATTCAATCTTCCGAACGATTACATCCCCTCTGTGTGCTATCTCTTTTATGAGGTGGTACTTACGCTCTATATGCTTGGCTCTCTTATGGCTTCTTTGTTCTTTTGAGTTGGTTACCACTCTGTTGTTGTCACATTACAATATGATTGGTTTATCCATATGGAACAATTTCCAGATCACCCAAAAACTTCCTAAGCCATACAGCCTCCTTAGCTACTTCGATTGCAGCAACGTATTCTGCTTGCATGGTGGAGTCAGCAATGCAAGCTTGCTTTATACTCCTCCATATAATTGATCCACCCCCAAGTGTGAAAATAGATCCAGACGTAGATTTACTAGAATCTTTGTCGAATTGGAAATCAGAATTTGTATATCCGATTGGAATCAAATTCTCTCCAGAATATACTAGCATATAGTCTCTTGTTCTCCTAAGATACTTGAGAATGTGTTTGACTGCTGTCCAGTGATCGAATCCTGGATTTGACTGGTACCTACTGACTATACTCACAACATAGCAAATGTCTGGTCTAGTACATAACATTGCATACATTAAGCTTCCTATTGTGGAGGCATAGGGTATCCGTCTTATTTCCTCTTTCTCTTGGGGTGTCTTAAGACATTGACATTGGTTCTTGGAGAGGTGAACAACATGACAAGATGGGAGGTTTCCCTTCTTGGAGTTCTGCATCGTATACTTTGCAAGTATTTTATCTATATAAGATGCTTGAGACAGTGCCAACAGCTTCTTCTTATAGTCACAAATTAATCGTATCCCAAGAACGTAGCTTGCCTTTCCCAAATCTTTCATTTGGAATTGGTTGGCTAGCCAGACTTTTACGTCAGATATTTATTCACATCGTTCCCAATGAGTAATATATCATCTACGTATAAAACTAGAAAGACCACTTTTTCCTTATCAATTTGATTGTATACACAAGGCTCATCGACATTTTGATCAAACCCACAAGAATTAACAGCTTGGTCAAATCTTATGTTCCATGATCTGGACGCTTTCTTAAGTCCATAAATGGACCTTTGCAGTTTGCAAACCTTTTGCTCTTTTCCTTGTTCTATAAAACCCTCTGGTTGTACCATAAAGATACTTTCATCAAGGTGGCCATTCAGAAAACTCATTTTGACATCCATTTGCCAAATCTCATAGTCAAAATGATTGGCAGTGGATAAGAGGATCCGGATGGATTTTAGCATGGCCACAGGAGAAAATATGTCTTCATAATCCACACCTTCTTTCCGTGTGTAGTCTTTAGCTACTAGCCTAGCTTTGAAAGTCTCTAATTTCCCATCAACTCCTCTTTTTCTCTTGTATATTCATTTTCACCCAATGGTTTTTATATCATGAGGTGGATCTACAAGTTCCCAGACTGAGTTGGAGTACATCAACTCCATCTTGAGCTTCATAGCTTCAGGCCATTGTTCCTTATCAGGATCATTCATAGCTTGACGAAAAGTCAACGGGTCGTCAACATTGTCATCATATATTGCAACGTGTGCTTCTCCGAATCATGTATAACGGACAGGTTGTCTAACAACTCTCCCACTACGACAGACAACTGTAGTATCTTGGTTTGGTATTGTGTTCTATTCTATTCCAACTTCTAAAGTCGGTTTTGGTGTGATTTTATCACCAAGTAACTCCTCGAGTACAACTTTGCTTCGAGGTTTGAAGTCCCTCATATAGTCTTCTTCTAGAAAATTAGCATTTGTCGATACAAATATTTTCTTTTCTGTCGGACTATAGAAGTAACCTCCTCTAGTGCCTTTTGGGTATACAACAAATAAACATACTTCAAATCTAGGTTCCAACTTACCAGTCTTACCTTTTAGCACATCTGTTATACATCCCCATATACGCACATGCCTTAGACTAGGTTTGCGACCTATCCATAATTTTGAGGGTGGCTTAGCTACAAACTTAGATGGAACTAGGTTTAAGATGTATGCATTTGTGTTTAAGATGTATGCATAGGGGCAACGATGAGTAACTGAACATTGATCTCATCATGTCCAGCAAAGTCTTATTCCTCCTTTCTGTAACACCGTTTTGTTGCGGAGTACCTAGTGAAGTGAGCTGTGAAACAATTCCATGCTCCATCAAGAAAACTTTGAATTCCTTGTCAAGGTATTCCCCACCTCGATCTGATCGTAGTATTTAAAGGGTTTTTCCTAACTGATTTTCTACTTCGGCTCAGAACTCTTTGAACTTTTCAAAAGTTTTTTATTTCCTTTGCATCAGGTAGACGTAACCGTATCTTGAGTAGTCATCAATGAAGGTCACATAATACTCATAACCACCTTGAGCTTGTACATTCATTGGACCGCAAACGTTTGAGTGAATTAACTTGAGAGGTTCTTTGGCTCTAACACCTTTAAAGGGGAAAGGTCTTTTTGGACATTTTTCCTTCTAAACAAGATTCGCAAACCGATAGAGTTTCGACCTTTAACTCACTTAGAGGCCCATCCTTAACTAGCCTTTGATTCCTATCCAAGTTAATATGACCTAGTCTTAAGTGCCAAAGATACGTATTGTCTTGAGGTACTTTTTGTCGTTTTGGCTTTGGTTGTTCGGATTTGGACATTTCAGTATTAAGTAGTGAAGACAATTAAGATCTTATCACATATAGACCTTCCTCTAGATTTCTGTTAAAACATGTGAACCATTTCTTGGAATAATAACTGATTTATTATTAAAAGAAATAGATAGAATTGTTCTAAACATTTTGAAACAGAAATTAAATTCCTTTTAAAATCAGGAATAAAATAGATGTCTTTTAGAGATAAAAATTTACTTTCCGCTTTTCCCACTACTCTTGCTAAAACAAAAGCCCATGTCCCCACTCTCAGTGTGAAATCCCCTTCTTGGAGATCTCTCCAAGAGCTAACCATTTGCAAATCAGAACAAACATAATATAAGTGGCTCCTGAATCAACTATCCAAGTATAACAATTATTTTCCAGTAAACAAGCCTCAGTGTCCAACAAATCAGATTTACTTTCCTCTTTGTTCTTTAACTCCTCGAGGTTCCTTTGACAGTTCCTCTTACAATACCCATTTGTATGATAGTGTGAACAATTCCCATTATAGCTGGAGTGGGCAACTTCTTTGCCTTTGCCTTTGTCAATGCTAGGCTTCTAAGTTGTGTGCTCAATCATTGGCAATAGATTATTATTACTTTTCCACTTTTTAATATTACCAGTTAATTTGTCAATCATACATCATTAAAATTAAACATTAGGGTATGTATCGGGTTCTCTTTGTTAAACGAAATTACAAAAATACACCAATGCATTCCTTGGGCTTCAAAGTTTCTTGTAATCACCATGGGCTTCGTCCTTTGTTGTAGGCCTTAGGATTCGCATACTCAAACCCTAACCCTGGGTTCTAAATGAGATGATCTAATTTCCAAAATTAGGATTTTCTCAAAAGTTTACAAACTTTTGTTATTAAAATAATAATTTCATAAATTATTAATTAATAACTAATGGAAAGTAGTTACAATTTATTAAATAATAATTTCATGAATTATTAATTAATAACTAATAGTTTCCAAAACTATTTTCAAATTTTTGGGGAAAAATAATTCATAATTATTTTTATTTATAATAAATAGTTTCTTAAACTATTGTTATAATTACAATTATTGGGATTATAATTACTTAATTTATAATTAATTAGTTTCTATAAACTAAATTTTGACTCCAATTAAGGTGTTCAAAATTTTCTATTTTTCTAAATGAAAATAAATTATTAATCTTATTAGTGATTTCTTAAACCAATATTTGATTTCAATAAATCAAATATTTATCATTTAAAAATGAATACTAATAATCTTGATTCAAGTAACATCCCAAATTTCCTAATATGGCTTAGTGCCTGGATTAGGGGGCCGGGAGGCAATAATTGAATTATTATGTGAATTACGTTATAATATAAATCATGCTTGTATTTTAAAGATATTAAATATGTGCTTGTGTGATTTAGACCACATTATTATGTGGATATATTTGGGTTACTTGACGAGAGGCGGTTCCGATGAGCAAGTTAGCGAAAAAGTCACAACGGGGTCTAGATACCCGGTTCGGGGTATTTTAGTAATTTAGTACATTACATGGAATTAGTGGGTAATGGGAATTTATTGGTAATTGTGTGAGAATAATGGAAGTAACGGGAATTATAGGATGCAAATTGTGGATAGCGGGATTTAAGGCAAATGGCAAAATTTCCCTTGTGAAGACTTTAGGAATAAGATAAGGGCAAGGGGGCAACTTAGTCATTTCTACTGTGGTTTAAGACTTAGATGGCTGGGATATTCTCAGAAAGTTTGAGAAGTTACATGAAAATGAATTCAGCAGCTCCCTTTCTCTCTTTCACGTTCTCTAGGTGCCATAGAAGCTTGAGGAGGTTTTTTGGAAAATTGAGGAGTAAAGCTTGGGATCAAGGTGTTAGGCTTGGAGGAAAAACAGAAGCTAAGTTCCAGTGATTCATTCCAAATGAGGTAAGAAATTTGAACTGAATTGAATGGTTAGTTTTGCTGAGTAATTTGGAATTATGGTGTTGATGCATGTTGATAGTAGGAAGGTTGAGTTGGTGGGTTTTGATAAGTTGTATTATGATAATTGGTTGGGCTTTATTGGTAAGAATGAATACATAGGTTGTGGGAATTATATTTGAGGAGTGGGAGGAAATTGGATGAGTTTGGTTGGGTTCGGTTGCAGGAAAAACCCAGAAAATTATGGGTTCGTGGTGATGAGCTGCGGCTCTTTTATGGTGAGCCGCGGCCTACGAAGAGGATTTTGAGCCCGCAGGGCTCGAATGCAGGGGCGCGCCGCGGCGCGCGTTGGTTTCCAGGGAGGCCGAGCCTCTGGAATCAGAGGCGGGCCGCGGCTCGACTGTGAGGGGCCGCGACTCTTAAGGGGAAAATTGACCTTAATGGGATTTTTGGGTTGGAAACTTAACCATTTGGGCTCGGGATCGATCCTACTTCCTTGTTAAGTGGAATTCGATGTCCCGAAGGCTAAGAGTTGGTCTGGAAGTTGTTATTTAGCTGTTATTGATGGGAACTTCCTTATCGCGGTTGTGACTAGGTTTTCGCTAAGGGCTTGAATCGGGGATTGTACTCGGAGGATTGTCGTTAGTAACCTGCATACGGACCAAAGGTAAGAAACTGCACCTGTTATGTGAATGCATGATTAGAGCTTAGTTAAGGTGATGAACATGATTATAATTATGTTGTGAATGTCTGTTAAGTATGCTATATGAAACATGTGGCTGTCTGTTATGACTGTGAGGCTTAGCTTATAAACTAGGGTATCATTAGAATGTTAAATGGGGATCAACTTATTAGTTGAGAATCTTATGGGCTTTGGGAGATTCTTAATGGTTGAAAATCCCAAGGCTTCAACTTATAAGTTGGAGGCAAGTGGTGTCTTGACTTATAAGTCAAGGGCATAAGGAACTTAGTTTATGAACTAAGATTGGCATAATGCACGTGGAGTGCAGGCCACCATGGCTGGGCCACCCTGGGAGTGCGACATGCACTTGACTGGCTCGAATGCCAACAACTTGTAAGAAAGTGCGACATGCACTTGTGTGACTTTATGGTCTCCAATTGGTTTAATGAATTCACTGGACTCAGTTATTACTGTTTAATGGTTGTTTTATTCATTGAACTGTTGATTATGTTTTCTTGCTGAGTCTTCTGGCTCACAAGTGCTTTGTGGTGCAGGTAAAGGTAAAGAGAAGCTCAACCATCCATGAGTCGGAGGGCATTAGCAGTGGTATGTACATATGCAGTCCGCTCGACCACCACGACCGAGATGCTCAGAGGAACTAGGGTTAAACCCAACTTTTGCCGCTTAAGACGGCTTAATATGTAATCTGAGTTTTGTAACAGGCTTTTAAACTAATGTTTTTGGGATCCCATACAAAGAACTGGTTGTTAACTTAATGGAAATGTTTATGAAATGATCAAAAGTTTTTAATATCCAAACCTTAGTGACTTAATCACATGTTTAGTCCAAATGACTTGTTAGTAAGTCCAGCACTGGTTTCAAAACACACCTGGTAATGGACCCTAATTAGCAGGGCGTTACAATGTGGTATCAGAGCAGCCAAGATTTAAGGGTTCCTGATGTTGGACTAGGCATGTACATTCACTGCTAAAGACAAGCTCGACTCAGGGTTGGGTAACTATTATTGTAATTATGTGTATACATGCTTAAATGAATTATGTGTGCTTTACCTGCTATTTTGAATAAGAAGCATGAGCTATTCTAATAGGGCCTGGCCCTTGACTACTGCATGTAGGTTGGGAACGTGTTTATTAGCATGATAGACACTTGTAAATGTTATAGGACTGCTTATTAGCGTCATTGAACTTGATGAATGTAAAAAACGCTTATTAGCGCTGTTGTATGTGTATCATGGATAGAGAATGCTTATTAGCATCGTAGTATGCTTAAGGAAAATGTTTATTAACATTGTTAGGTGGTTATGCATGCCAAAGAATATGCTTATTAGCATGTTTGTTTAGATGATGCCATGAATTCCTCTGCTTATTAGCATGATTACTGAATGTGAATTATTGGGATGCTTATTAGCATTGTCAATGCATGTGGATGCTTATTCAATCGGTTTTGAACTGTGGGTCGATGTGAGATATTGTTATTACTGCCTGATAAGCTGAGTCATTGATTGCAGATAGACTTGGAAGTATGCTTCCAGGGCAATCTAATGAGCCAGCCAGTGCTGGAAATCAGGCCGAAAGTAATGATCAGGGTCAGAACCCTCCGCCAGCCCTTGAGAACTGGCAGCAGGTGCTTGCAGACTTGCAAGCTCAATTACAGAGGCAGAACGAGGAGATATTACAATTGAGGAAACAGCAGGTTCCAGCTGGGAACGCTGCCTCAGGGGCCCCATCTGCTGTTCCAATATCGGCCGTACAGCAGCAGACAGAGTTGGAGAACCGTTGGGAATTGGTATACGAGCCATTCAGGAAGCAACACCCTCCGATATTTTAGGGTGGCGCAGATCCGCTTAAGGCAAAGTAGTGGGTGGCTATGATTACTTCCATCTTGGACTTCATGAGAATCGTGGGCAATGAAAGGGTGGCCTGTGCCACTTACATGTTTCGGGAGGATGCCCGAATTTGGTGGGAGGTGGTGTCCCAGACTAGAAATGTAACTACTATGGGTTGGGAAGAGTTTAAAACCCTCTTCAATGAAAAGTATTATAATGAAGCCGTTAAAGATGCAAAGGCCGAAGAGTATAGTAAACTTTTGCAGGGGAATATGTCAGTGACTGAGTATGCCCTGCAATTCGACAGACTAGCCAAGTTTGCTCCAGACTTGGTGCCCACTGATGGGACAAGGAAGGAAAGATTCCTTCAGGGGCTGCAACCTATGATAGCCCAGGATGTCAGAATCACCACTGTACCTGGAGTGACAACTTATGCTCAGGTAGTGGAGAGAGCCCTTACTACAGAGGGTGCTGAGAATAAGATCTGGCGTGATAATGCAGCCAGGAGGGATATGAGGAGGATGAGACCTCCCTTCTCAGGAGTTGGTAGGGGCGGAGGCCCTAGTGATCAGAAAAGAAAGACCCCAGATATTAGTTTGGCTCCTAGACCTGATAGGAGGCCACAGGGTGCACAGATTGGCCGCCAAGGCAGCAATGAGAACTGGAAGACATATCCAGAGTGTGCCAGGTGCAAGAGACGTCATCTGGGTGAGTGTCGGGCAAAGGCCTGTTTTGTATGCGGACTTGTGGGGCATCTGAAGAAGGATTGCCCAAGATTGAAGAAAGAAGAACTTAAGAAGCCAGATAGCACGACTCCGGCTCGAGTATTTGCACTGACACAAGCTGAGGCTGAGGCTAGGCCTTCAGTGGTCACATGTCAGCTTTCTAGTGCTGGCATATCTTATTCTGTGTTGATTGATTCTGGTGCTACACAACCATATGCATCTAGTAGGATTGTTGATAGTTTGTGTAGGCCCTGTGAGTTTTATGCTGTGGGATTTGGGACATTATTACCCACTGGGGAGTTGGTAGTCTCCAGGAGGTGGGTTAGGTCTTTACCAGTGATGGTAGATGGTAGGGAGCTATCAGCTGACTTGATAGAGTTAGCCATGATTGATTTTGACATGATTTTGGGGATGGACTGGTTGACTAGATATGGAGCGACCATTGGTTGTAAAAAGAAGATGGTAACTTTTGAACCTGAGGGTGAGGAACCTTTTGTATTTGTTGGCACTGTGCATGGACCCCGAATGCCTATGATCTCGATACTGAGGGCTAGGGATCTATTACAGGAAGGCTGTATAGGATTCCTAGCTAGTGTGGTGGATACCACGCAGGTCATGCCAGTGGGACCATCAGAGACTAGGATGGTCTGTGAATTTCTGAACGTGTTTCCAAAGGATCTACCAGGATTGCCGTCATACCGAGAGATTGACTTTGTTATTGAGCTGGCACCAGGGACAGAGCTAGTGTCTAGGGCACCTTACAGAATGGACTCAGCTGAGTTGAAGGAACTCAAGGTACAATTACAGGAGTTGTTGGATCTGGGTTTTATTAGACCCAGTTTCTCACCATGGGGTGCACCGGTGTTATTTGTGAAGAAGAAGGATGGTTCACTAAGGATGCGTATAGAATATAGAGAACTGAATAAGTTGACTATCAAGAACAAGTATCCCCTACCGAGGATAAATGATTTATTTAATCAACTTCAAGGTAAAATGGTGTTCTCAAAGATAGATCTTCGATCTGGTTATCACCAGTTGAGAATTAAGGATGAAGACATACCCAAGACAGCTTTCCGTACTAGATATGGGCACTATGAGTTTCTCGTTATGTCATTTTGTTTGACCAACGCTCCGGCAGCTTTTATGGACCTAATGAACAGAGTGTTTAAGGACTATCTGGACCAGTTTGTGATCGTCTTTATTGATGATATCTTGATTTACTCACAGACAGCGAGGAGCATGAGCAACATCTCAGGTTAGTCTTGCAGAGACTGAGAGAACACAAGTTATTTGCGAAGTTTAAGAAGTGTGAGTTCTGGTTACTACAGGTGACATTTTTGGGCCATATTGTTAGTAGAGATGGGATCAAAGTGGATCCATCTAAGGTTGAGGCTGTGAAAAACTGGCCAAGGCCAAGGAATGCCTCAGAGATTAGAAGCTTCCTTGGGTTGGCAGGCTATTACAAGAAATTTGTGGAAGGATTCTCCATAATATCATCCCCATTGACAGAATTAACACGTAAGAACCAGAAGTTTACATGGTCAGATAGATGTGAGAATAGCTTCCAAGAGTTGAAGCGGCATTTGATTACCGCTCCAGTCTTGAGTCTTCCGACTGGTCAGGGGAAATTTATGGTCTACTGTGATGCCTCAAGGCAAGGATTAGGCTGTGTCCTTATGCAGGCAGAGAAGGTGATTGCCTATGCATCACGACAGTTAAAGGATTATGAGCAGAGGTACCCAACTCATGATTTGGAGTTGGCAGCAGTGGTCTTTGCATTGAAGGTATGGAGGCATTCCCTTTATGGGGAGAAGTGTGAGATATATATAGACCACAAGAGCCTCAAGTATTTCTTTACGCAGAAGGATTTCAATATGAGGCAGAGGCGGTGGTTGGAGCTGGTGAGGGACTATGACTGCGATATCCTCTATCATCCAGGTAAAGCCAATGTAGTGGTTGATGCCCTAAGTCGGAGAGGTCCAGGACAGTTGTATAGTGTGAGACAAATATCCAGGGAATTAGCTAAGGATATGACTAGGGTAGGGATTGAATTAGTAGTGGGCCAGTAGCCAACATTACCCTGCAGTCTACTCTCCTAGAGAGGATAAAGGAGAGTCAGTTACAAGAGCCACAGTTGGTGAAGGTTAGAGAGGAGGTTCTAGCTGAAGTAGCTAGGGATTATTCTATATCTGACATGGACCTACTAAGATACAAGGGTCGGATTTGTGTTCCGATGGATGTTGTTATTAGACGAGAGATTCTGGATGAATCTCATACCACCCCGTATTCCTTGCATCCCGGTACCACCAAGATGTATCAGGACCTAAGAACTTTGTATTGGTGGTCGGGGATGAAGGGTGATGTAACTGAATATGTAGCCAAGTGTCTGACGTGTCAGCAGATCAAAGCTGAACATCAGAGACCTGCAGGACTATTACAGCCCTTAGACATTCCAGAGTGGAAGTGGGAAGACATCGCAATGGATTTTTTGGTGGGCTTGCCTAAGACAGTGGGTCAGCATGATTCAGTATGGGTAATAGTGGATAGATACACTAAATCAGCTCACTTTCTAACAGTGAGGACAACTTTTACCATTGAACAATATGCAGATCTCTATGTTAAAGAGGTAGTATGTCTTCATGGAGCTCCGAGATCGATCGTTTCAAATAGAGATCCTACTTTTACTTCCAAGTTTTGGGGAAGTTTGCAGAAGGAAATGGGCACGCAACTAAAGTTTAGTACAGCGTATCATCCTCAGACCGATGGTCAATCTGAGAGGACTATCCAGATATTGGAGGACATGCTGAGAGCATGTACACTGGATTTTGAGGGGCCTTGGAGTAAGTATTTACCCCTGATAGAGTTTTCCTACAACAACAGCTATCAGGCGACCATAGGAGTGGCTCCTTATGAGATGTTGTATGGTAGGAAGTGTAGATCACCTATTCATTGGGATGAGTTGGGTGAGCGTAGATACTTGGGTCCTGAGGCGGTTCAGAGGACCAATGAAGCTATAGAGAAGATGTAACGCCCTGGATAACCAAGACCATTACACTGTGTGTTTTAAATGGTGCAAGACTTGCTAATCAAGTCATTTAGACAAAATGTGAATCCAACGTCATCAACGGATTAGGAATAAAAGATTTTGGTCACAAACAGGCTGTTTTCATTAAAAATTACAGTTTAATACATGGAAACTTAAAACAGGGTTTAAATGACTTAGTTACAGCGAATTTCGAAGGTTATAAACAATTTAAGCCACTCTAATGGAAAAATACATATTTTAGGATTCCGTCCCTGTACAATTCCCCGGCCGTGGCGGCCGAGCAGCTGACAATGTACACCTCGCCCCCAGAGCTCTCCAACTCATGGTTGATTCAGTATACCCTCGCCTTTACCTGCACCATGTAGCACCCGTGAGCCGAGGCCCAGCAAGAAAGCATGATATCATAGCAAGATCAACATCAATAATCAAATGTTCCACAATGCATAACCAGGAACTCAGCAATTCATAACATTTATCCAATCAGCGATATCACTCAACAAATTAACAACTTGTCATCCAAACAATCAGCAAATCATATCCATAACACAATATTCACATTCATTATCAACAGTTTATCACATCCATCAAGTAATATTCAGGGTCGGCGCCCTTAGGTCGCACCCTCTATTTAACACACTGTCTTCGGCTCACTTGGGCCGCCCCCAGTATAATACTCACTGACTACGGCCAGCTTAACCGAGCTCAGTGATAAATAAGCTGCCTCAGCTACCAGTGGCCGAGCCGCGCCCTGTGCACAAATATTGATTCCGATACCCTTAGGCCGGTTATCGCATGTCCCATGGCATAATAACACCATCTCATGACATGATATACAAATATACGGAGCTCTTAGTCCCATCGTGTGCACATGATTAATCACATTCACATAACAATGCATACAAACATAGGGAACACTTAGTCCCAACCTAGCCACATAATCAGGTGCAGCTTTCTTACCTTTAGATCTCGCTAGCTCATTCAAATTGATCCTCAAGCACGATCCCGCATGAACCTTAGCGCGTACCTAGTCATAGCCATAGATCAGAATCATCACCAAACTTCAAATCCAAAACCTAACCTCGGGACCAATCCCGAGCCCCCGGGAAGCCCTAATTCCACAAAACGGGGTGGTGGAATCAAACCCCGAGCCTCCGGGCAAAATCCCTAAGGAAAAACTCAAAAACCCCTTTCTGGAGACAGGGTAGCCCTACAGCACTCTAAGGAGGGCGCTATAGCACTACAAGCAAAACCAAAACGCCCAGAAAGCACTAGCCTAGCGCTGTAGCGCTAGTCCAAAGACTAGCGCTACAGCGTTAGTCACAGACCAGCAGCACCCTGTTTTCCCTCTTCGACTTTCCTCGAACCAAAACCCCTTGGAACCCTTCCAACCCTCAATTACTCACCAAATTAAGTCCACCATCACCTATATCTCACCCCATACAACTCAATAACACAAGACCTAACCACATGCATCATCAAACTAGAAAAACAAACATTGAACCCAAGAACTGAAAGATTCAACCAGAAACTCAGATACTTTGAACATCAAAGCCAGAACTTGTTACCTTTTATGGAGGATTTCGACCTTAGGTTATTCCTAGCATCCAACCAGCCTCAAGCCCTTCAACTCCTCAGGTTCATATCCCTTTATTCCATCCAAAACTCAAACTTAGAAACCATCTCATTGAAACCCAGAAAATCACATCAGGAAACCTTAAAGCTTACCTCAATTGACTGGCTAAATCCTGCTAGTTCTTCTAGCTTCACCAAGGTCCTTAGCCCTAAGCTCCATCTTGAGCTTACTCTGTAATTCCAGCTCCAAAACTCACAAAGAATGGTGAAGAGATGACCCAGCCGAATGAGAGAGAGAGATAACACTAAGTGTCCTGTTTTTCTTTCTTTCCTTCTTCTTCTCTTTTCCTTAAGCTTCTGAGTTTATCTACAACTTCCACTAATATCATAAAGCAGAATATAGTCTATCCTTTAATAAGCCAAATGACCACCTTGCCCTCCCAATAATAACTAAACCTTTAAATCATCCTAAGGGCATTTTGGTCATTACTCCCAATTCCCGCTAATTCCCTTAATGTCTTTAATATCTACCGCTTACTTTCCAATACCCAACTAATCACCAATTATATTTCTCAATATCAAATCGTCTCCAATATATTCTCCAAATTCCCAGATACATCCCTAGGCTCACCCCGAGCCAGGTATAAATCCCCGCTGTGACTTTCCCGCTAAACCGCTTGTTAGGATCGCCTCGAGCCACAAGCTGCAGACATACCCACATAATAATGTGGTCTCAACATTAGCCTACCAATATACACACAAGTATGCAATTACGCTCTCAATGAGCCAAATTACTAAAATACCCTCACAACAGAGTATATAACCCCATGCATGCCTTTATCATCATATAATAATATGACCCACATAATCATGCATATAATCACATAATAGCGCAATAAATCAATTATGGCCCTCCCGGCCTCCTAATCAAGGTCCTAAACCTTATTAGGAAATTTGGGTCGTTACAACTATCCCAACCTTACAGAAATTTCGTCCTCGAAATTTTATCTGAACTTCCCGGAACATAAATTCCACACAACTGAGGTAGATGACTAATAAGTCTCTCTGAGGTAGACGACTAATAAGTCTCGCTTTGAATAGATGACTAATAAGTCTCTTTCTGGGGTAGATGACTAATAAGTCACTCTCTGAATAGCTGACTAATAAGTCACTCTCTGGATAGATGACTAATAAGTCACTCTCTCAATAGATGACTAATAAGTCATTCTCTGGAGTCTCGCGCCCCAAGCCATGTGACGTTTCAGTCACCTGAGCCTTTTTGGCCCTGGCTCTAAGTAACTAGCCTTTTAGACTAGACAAGTTTTTTAGTTTTCTTTGACCAATAGGTCGGTAAGGCATTTAATGCTCATGTTGATTAGATCTAATCCTTTTGGCCTGCGTTAAACACCCTAATACCACTCTTGACTCATAAGCCAATACCATATGACCAGTGCTCAGTACTACTGCCAATCTTGACTGATAAGTCATAGCTTTACAACTAATACTAAACACCAATGTCATTCCCTGACTAATAAGTCAGTGCCATTCACAAGTAAGTCATGCTGCCAAACATGTGTAATGAAATTAATGTCCATTTAAAAAGAGCACTTAACATGCCTCATTAACATTCACCAGCATAATTATAATCATGCACATTCAAACATCCAGCTATAAGGCATTAAGCATGCTTAGTCAATAATCACAAGCATAATCATAATCATGCATAATTACAGAGACTCAAACTCTGATCAATTCCATATTTAACATTTATGCCATGCCATAACCACATGTATCATATGCATCACATGCATCACATACTAGGTGCAGTTTTCTTACCTTAGACTTGAGCGTAAAATAAATGAAGATCGACCCTTGAGAACGATCATGTCCTTAGGCCATTAGCGGTCACCTAATCATAACCAAATATGAAATCCTATCAATAAAATAAGTAATAAAAGGTTCATGGTCAGAAACCCCGCTCCCAAGACCTCGAATCCTACTAAAACTGTTAGTAGATGCGATCCCGAGCCTTGAGAAATGAAAACCCGTGCCTAAATGTCACTAAAACTCATCCTGGTACAAAAGGGAGGGGCGGGCCGTGACCTGTCCCCAAGGGCTGCGGCCCGCTCCCAAGACAGAAAGCCCATGTCTAGGGTGCCAGGGGCGAGCCGCGACTTGACCCTGTGGGTCGTGGCATACCTGCTACATAGAGCCCAGGGGAGGCTTTGGAATGGGTTCAAGTCACGATTTGCATGAACTCGATTGTGATTTAACCCTACGAACCCAGCTCCCCTCAACCAAACAATCTCAAAATCACAACCACTCATATAAACAACATAATCACCATACTAACATCAAAACCCAAACTTTATACCACTTAAAACCACACCAAACATCCAATTCTAAGATCAAAACCTCAAACTTATAAACTACCTCAAAACAGAGTAACAACTCAGAAATTAAACTGAAAACCTTACCTCAATCCCTGAATTAACACCTTCAATTGTTGAACACGATCTAAAACCCTCAAGCCTTAGTTTTCCAGCTGAATCCTAAAGTTTAGCTTCAAAATTCTAACCCGAGAGAGAGAGAGAAATAGATGATCGAGAGAGAGAAAGGGAACCCTCTGTTTTTCCCAGCTTAATCCACAGCCTTCCTTGGCTGGGTTTATTTAATGGTCTAAAAGACCAAAATGCCCTTAGAACTAATTTAAAACCTTTAAAGCTATCAAGGGCAAAATTGTCGTTTCCCACTTATCCCGTTATGACCAAACCACTAACTTGCATCCTAGGATCACCTCATGCCGAAAAGCTCAAACATACTCACATAATAATGTGGTCCCACACATATTTCACATATATGCCAAATATACCCAAAACGGGCCAAATTATAAAAATTGCCCAATTAAACAGAAATGGGCCCACATGCATATTTAATACACCTAAACATGCATATTAAGTCATATTATAATATAACTCACTTAATCACATAATAATGCACATAAATATCACATAATCACATAATTCCATAATTTTCCATCCTGGCCCCCTAATCAAGGCTCTAAGCCTTATTAGGAAATTTGGGACGTTACAAATAGTGTGCTGAACGTAGGCCGTAATGGCAGGGCCAATATAGAAGCTCTACTTATATGCCAGGGGCAAAAATACCATATTGAACGCATGCCATAATGGCAGGGCCAATATAGAAGCTCGCCTTATAAGTCGAGGGCAGCAATAGCGTGCTGAACGCAAGCAGTAATGGCAGGGCCAATATAAAAGCTCGGCTTATAAGCCAAGGGCGGAAATAGTGTGCTGAACGTAGGCCGTAATGGCAAGGCCAATTTAGAAGCTCGACTTATAATTCGAGGGCAGTAATAGCGTGCTAAACGCAGGCCGTAATGACAGGGCCAATATAGAAGCTTGGCTTATAAGCTGAGGGTGGCAATCGTGTGTTGAACGTACACCGTAATGGCAAGGCCAATATAGAAGCTCTAATTATAAGACAAGGTCAGCAATAGCTACCTGAACGTAGGCTGTAATGGCAGGGGCAATATAGAAGCTCGGCATATAAGCCAAGGGCAGCAATAGTGTGTTGAGCGTGGGCCGTAATTGCAGATCCAATATAGAAGCTCGGCTTATAAGCCGAGGGTGGCAATAGTGTGCTAAACGCAGGCCATAATTGTAGGGCCAATATAAAAATCTTGGCTTTTAAGCTGATGACGACAATAGTGTGTTGAACGCAGGCCATAATGGCAGGGACAATATAGAAGCTCGGCTTATAAGCCGTGGACAGCATTAGCATGCGGAACGCAAGCCATTATGGCTAGGCCAACCCGAAAGCGTGATATACGCTTGCACGTCTCTATAGCTGCTCGAAACATGGAGTGTGGTACATGCTTGACCGCCTCTATAGCAGTTTCCAAAGGGAATAGTGCGATGGGTATTTGTGTGGCTCTATGGCAGCTTAGATGGACTAAATGCATGCTTCAGTATTGGTTATAAATGCTAAGCATGCCATTTATGATCAGTTTTCTCTTGAATGACTATTTATGAATCTGTTTATATTTTCTTGCTGAGCCTTGGCTCACGGGTGCTACATGGTGGAGGTAAGGGCAATCGAAAACTGGACCAGCCATGAGTTGGAGAGCTTCAAGGACGGAGTGTACATATGCGGCCTACTCGACGCCACGGCCGAGATTACTTGCTGGAACTAGGGTGAAACCATGATTTTGCCACTTAGGCCTACTGTTGTATTCATTTTGGTATTTGGTTTAGTTTATAAACTCTTTTGGGATCCCATATATCAAACTCAAACTCTTTTAATGAAACGATTATCTTTTTATTAAATTTTTTAATACCTAATCCTTGAGTTAGTTTAATTACATGTTTTAAGTTCAAATGACTCGTTTAGCGAGTTAAGCACTATTTAAAATACACAGTGTAACAGTCCTGGATTAGTAAAACGTTACAATAACACTACACGAAACAAATAAAAGACTAAAAACATACCTCGAAACACAGTCTAAAACAAGACTAAAACAGGCCCAACAACTATTTCAGTATTTAAAAAAAAAAGATATATATGATCAAAACATATATATTTGTGCTAAACAATTTTAAATTTGATATTTTTTTATGGAGAATAATTTTTTTGAATCGTCAATTATTAAAATGATTGTTAATTTTTATTATTTATTAAAAGTATATTATACTTGGGTGAATATATTTTTCTTAGAGTAAATTTAGTGTAAGTTTTTTCTTTTTACATTTCTCCAATGGGTGGCACGTGCCTTGGGCCGTGTCATCCACTAGTATGTATAAATGGTTGAATTGTTTTTCATTGCCTTCTTTTTTGTTTCAATATCTGAAAATTAAACATGTGTATATATTACTGCATGTCTTTGTTTTTTAGTTATTAAATGCAATAAGATACGGTGTTTTTAAATTTATACATATATGTTCTATGGGTAAATATTAATTATGTGCATATTATATTAATATTTTTATGAGGAAACATTAGTTATGGTCATCTTTGTTTAGTAGCTTATTTTTATTTTACACTATTATTTTTTAGGATTAAATTGCCTATGAAAGCATGCTTGTTGTATGATAAATTATTTGTTTGTTAATTTATTGATATATGTTTGTTTGAATTTTCACATAATATTTTTTTTTTTTTGTGATAAGTATGCTACCAACACGTTTCTAATATCATAAAATGTGAGGGAATATTTTGTTTATGCATGTTGAATAACTACAATTTTTTTGTGATATGAATGCTAGCAACATAATTAGGTTATCACAAAATTAAGTAGGAGTATAGTTGTATAATTTTCTTTATTTTTCTCCTATACAATAGCTTTTGTGCAAAATTTAGATGTAATTTTAATAATTAACAATTGACATAGGAGATGATTATGAGCATAGCAATTTTTGTGATTTTATGAGTAGTGAAGATTATTAGAATTTATCTAAAATTTGTGTTGCAAATTTAGTTTATGTGTGGTGTGTTGATATCTGATATTCCTTTATAAATGTGCTTGATAGTTGGCTGCTAAAATCATTGTTGCTAATCTCAACAATGGAGAAAAATTGGATGGTGACAATTATGACATTTGGCACCATAAAATCCAATATGTTCTCGATGAGCAAGAGTTCATAGAGACCTTAACCCAAAATATGGAGAAACATGTAGAAGGGACTACTTCTCAACATCATCGCGATCAAGAGACCTATCAAAGTTCGATCAAGAAAGATCGTTGTGCGTACTTTACTATGTTAAGTGCCATTCACAATGACTTGATTGAAAAATTCAAGCATCATGCTAATGCTAAGAAAATGTGGGATGTCTTCAACTTAAAATATGGAGAGACCACGGTTACAAGGCTATGCTTTCTAAACATCAAGTTTGACTCCTATAAGATGCGCTCAAATCATACAATGAAGTAACATCTTAGAGTGATGTCAACTATGATGTTCAGTGCACAGTCTTGTAACCGTGGTCCCTCCATATTTTAGTTTGAGGGCATCCCACAATTTCTTAGCACTAGCATGATGCTCAAATTCGCCAATCAAGTCATTGTGCATGGCGCTTAACATGGTAAAGTGCGCACAACAATCTTTCTTGACCCAACTCTGATAGGTCTCTTGATTGCGATGATGTTGAGCAATAGTCCCTCCTGCAGGTTTCTCCATATCTTGGATAAGGTCTCCATGACCTCTTGCTCATCAAGAACATCTTGGATTTTACAGTGTCAAATGTCATAATTGTCACTGCCCAATGTTTATCCCTTGTTGAGATCAGAAACAATGGTTTTAGCAGCCATCTATCAAGCGCATTTACAAAGGAGTATGTAATTCCCCAAACTCCTAACCCCGAGTCCTCATTAGGGTCCTAGTTATTTTAAATAGTTTTAGAACTTGAAAACTAAATGGTGTGTAAAACTTCATTAAAAACATGTAGTATTCGGATATCCATAATTTTAAAATAAAACATTCCTTTAAATGAATGTAAGCAAACAAAACTAGTTTCGGTCTCAACTCATAATAAAACACCTTTAAAATCACGTGAAGAAAAATGTTCAATAAAACTTTGGCGTTTACGTCCCTTTGATCGTAACAATGTTGAATGGATCTCATGATATACATCTCCTTTATGGATTAAACTTCACCATTCACCACAAAACAAGACTTTCATATAACACCTGCAACACAGAGTACCCGTGAGCTAACGCCCAACAAGAAGAGCTATATAGGACACAATCCTCAAATTCCAAACATCAAACATAAAACATAAACTAGTTCAAATTATCACAACCTAATTCATATACTATTCATAATCAATACCTTAACGTATAAAGTGCTATAAGCATAATGTATCATATCATTGCGTAACATAGGATACCATACCATATCATAACATAAATAAACCAAACACGTATCTCCAGTGTCATTCTGACCCTTTACCAGTGTTGTTTTGACCCTTTACCAGTGTCGTTCTGACCCTTTGTTAGTGTCATTCAGGCCCTTTACCAGTACCATTCTGACCAGTTGTACAACCAAGCACGAAATAACTTAAGCATGCATTTAATCATGACGTAAGCATGCCAAACACATACACATTGTATAACATAACATAACGTAATCATATTCATAGCCATACACAAAACTTATAACATGTAACACACTATCATGCACAATGTAATTAAACTTAAGTATGTCAAGCGTACACCCTGCGTGAATGTGTCCACTCTTCTTACCTTAGGACCAAGAGCCAACAATAATTCTCGTTCCTTCAAGTTCCCTTATCGGGCCCTAAACCAATCAACATACAAATATGAATTTTAGAGAATCAAAACTCAATTCATGCATCACATGATGAAACTTATTTTTCTAAGAAATTTTCATTATCAACACACCTCTGTGAAAATTCTAAAACACCCTAACTAAAAGGTCCTAATTAAGTCCAATACGACCCATCAAAACAATAAGCAAAATGGGATAAATATTATTTAGGTACATTAGCCACACATGCATCTTGTAACAATGCAGTCATATATTGCCTAAGGATAACCTAGTTTATGTATGCTGGTCGCAAACACATCTCTCATTGGTGCAGCCACGACTATTATGGGTAAAAACCTGTTATACCCAAATTTTGGCATTTCCATGTGGCGGCCTGCGAAGCTAATGACGCGTCAAAACAAGTGGTGAAATGACAAAACGTCGTGGTCATCATCGCTCACCTAGGAGGATGACCCTTGTCATTCCCTTAGCACTTAGGTAGAAATGGATCTCGCCAACACAAGTCTACTCCTCCCATTAAGTGAACTCAAGTGGTTGTCAAAGAACCTAGTCAATCGCCAACCGCAGGAGGGAGAATTCCTAGCCGATGGCCCTAGCCAATCGCCCTAGTCAGTCGTGCTAGCCAATCTAGTGTTAGACGATCAGGTTCTAGCCAATCACCAGGAGCGCTAACCAATCATCGTATTCATTGCCCTAGTCAATTGCTAGAAGCGCTAGCCAATCGCCGGTGGCCATCGCCACCCAAGCCATCTTCTGCACCAGAGTGCGCCCTCAACCCCTTCATGAATAGGACACGTCGGATTACCATTTTTGGGTAAGACAGAAACCTGCCTTCATCCAAGTGTACCAAAAATTAGCATGGTCGAGAAACAAGCTGCAACCATCAGCTCTTTCCATCTCCACAGCTATAAATAGTGCAAATCAAAGTGCAAGAAGGGGATCTGGCCGAATCTGGCTAGTTGGCTCATTAAGTTAGTAACTATTCATTCTTAAGAGAACTCTCATTCTCTATTGATGTAACTGCCCCAAGAACAAGATCAAACTCAGTGTACTTGTTCTTGAGGGTTCAAAGTCCACCATCAACAATACTGACTAAAGTGGACGTAGGTCATCTTTTTGGGGCAGAACCACTATAAACCTTTGTCTCTTTCATTTATTACCGCATTTATTCCTCTTTATTTGGTTTACTATTCACAGCATATATTTTGTTTTGGATTTTACACACAAAACAACTCTTCATTCATTGGTCCGTGCAAGTTGACGAAAAAATGAGTCAACATTTTACTGTTTTCGTTGAAAGTGTCAGTCTTAGAGTGGGATCTCTTCACCTACCACCCAAGGTTGCCTACACTCTCGCTGGTCATGGCACCTAGGCAGTACAACCAAAGAAACGGCCCTACAGCCCCACCAAATCATCCTCCTCCGAGGAACGTTGAGGAAAACCCTCGTGAGAGCGTAGAAGAGGGTGACAGCGACTACCTCCCCCAAGAGCCAGAAGCAGTACACGAGGACATTGCTTCACTAGGAGAATAAATGGCATAGCTGCGTATTGTGAACACCACTGCAAAAGTTGAGATAGCTGCTCAGCGACGGGCCATGGAAAGACATCAAAAAGAGGCAACCCTCACCTTTGAAGCTGAGCTCTACATAGCAGCGAGTGATCACCAAGCCACTCCAAGAGAGCCCCATCCTGTGAACAGAGATGGGGTGGAGTGATAATTTGCTCACCAGTTAGGAGTAATGGCAAACTCAAGGAGCACTGCAAATCCCGAGAGATCTCAAACCCGGGCGGAATGACCTCCCCTGCCTCAAAACCAAGGAGATTGGCAACCAACTCAGGCGCAGGTTCGTGGTGCAGATTCAAGTTAATTTCTCGCTTCACAATTGTCCACGCGGGCGAGACGAGGAAGCCAACAACTCCAACATTGATAGCATCTTTTCCCACCTTTGAGGAGTAAGGCCGAGGAATGACCCTGATCTGTGTGAACACCTGAACAACCGGCGAGGTGATGCCCAAGACCAGACCATCGAGGATAGAGACGATCTGTGTGACCATCTAAATGCCTGGAGGGAAGAGCAAGGGAACCATCCTAGTCGACCACCAATAGCCAATGACAAGGGGGCCCAGTTACGGATGACCCCTTCCTTTCCCAAATCAAGGAGCTTAGAAGGGAGATCGGAGAGACAAGTGAAGCCCCGAATGGCGAGGCCATGGATGACTCCTTCCTTATCCAGATTGAGGAGCTCAGAAGGGCGATCAGAGAGATGGACGAAGTCCTGAAAGTCGAGGCCACAGATGACGGGACCCAAAAAATATGGGACCAAAAAAGGCAAGGCCATGATTGGCGAGGCCACTACCGATGAGGCCACCCCTAGCGGGGTTGCCAGTGTTGACACTGTAGGCGAAGATGCCGCTGATGGCAACCTATATCCTAATATATCATGAAGGGAGTCCCAAAGTCGAAGAGAGTTGGCAAAAGCCCCTCAATCAGATGTCATTCCTTGAACGTAGACCCGAAGGTGCCCCCAGTTCAGCAGAAGCAACAATCATTTGATGTCGAGAGATAGGAGGCACTGAAAGCAGAAGTGAAAAATTTGGAGGACAATGGTTCATTCATGAAGCCTTCTCCCCTCATGGGTCACAAACGTGATGCTCGTTCACAGACCGAATGAGACTTGGCAAGCGCACTTCCGCTTCAATGACCTCAACGAAGCGTGCCCCAAAGATTTATTTCCACTCCCTCAGATTGACCAGCTCATCGATGAAACCTCACGCCATGAGTTGTTATCATTCATGGATGATTACTCTAGAAAGGTCGTGCCTTTTGACCCGAAGTACGCATATAACAATTGGTCAAAAAGGTGTTCAAGGACTACATTGAAAGGAATATAAAAGTCTACATCGACAACATGTTAGTGAAGTCCAAAAAGGCCAGGGGGCACGTCGTTGATCTAGGGAAAGATTTCGCCATTCTGCGCCAGTGCAACATGAAGTTGAACCTGCAAGAATGGCCTTTCACAGTTATCTCTGGAAAGTTCCTATGATGCATCGTAAATTCTAGAGGGATTGAAAAAAACCCAGAAAAGATCAAGGCTCTTGGAGTCCCCCAAAAAGACTAAGGACGTACAAATCCTAACCTGGAGAGTCGTTGTTCTCAGTCGCTCCATCTCAAAGTCCACATATAAGCATGCCATGTTCTTCAACCTCCTCAGTGGAAGTAAAGAGTTTGAATTGACTGACAGTAAGACCATGATTAGAGAGGCCACGGAGGTCGAGGCTGTAGACGACAAAGACGATGAGGTCGAAAACGATAAAGATGGCGAGGCCACGGACGGCAAGGTCACAAATGAAAAAGACGACGAGGCCATGAATGGCAAGGCCACAGACGGCAAGGTCACGAATAGTGAGGCCATGATTGGCAAGGTGATGAATGACAAAGCAATGGATGGCAAGGCCGCTGATAAGGAAACTAAATAATTGCGAGGCCACGATTGGCGAGGCAACGAATAGCGAAGCAGCAAATGGTGAGGCCACGATTGGCGAGGCCACCATCAAGGAGAATCAAAATAGACGTCCTCAGGACCGTCATGATTTCTCCAAGTCCCCTGCAAGGTCTAATATCAAATGGCGAAACCCGTTAGGTGAGGCCAACCGATCATGAGAAAGTGACACTTATTACAATGGACCCGAGGGGATGCGACTGAATCCCAAGTCCCGTCGTGGTAACATGAGAGTCATTACAGGCGATCGGGTGAACATAAGCAACTTCCCATTCTAGGCGAGCCATTACAGGTGACCAGGAAAAATAAGCAGTTTGGTCAAGATTCATGAGAGCCATAACAGGTGCGAGAAGGGCCCTCCACGGGTCCCCTTGTTAATAAGAGGGTTGGTCGCATTACATGTGACCAGGCTCCCTCGCTCCCCTAATCACTTTGGGGCATAAATTAAACAAGGTCATCGTCAATATATACATCATAGGCGGACCAAATAAGGCAATTGTTCATAAAAAAGGGTGCATAGCTCAATATAAAGTATATAGTCTAAAAGATAAAGTAAGGAGAACACCAGACATCTACACAGTGGCAGACGGATGGTCATTGTGACGCCCCACATCACTATGGCTGCTTTCTGGAATGACGACTGGCCCTACAAACCAAGACAAGTCTTTCCAGCGTGCTTTGTCCTCACTCGCACACTTCCTAGGAAAACTTCCCAGGAGGTCACCCATCCCTAGATTACTCCAGGCCAAGCACGCTTAACCATGGAGTTCTCAAGTGATGGGCTACCAAAAAGAAGATGCACCTTCCTGATAAAGGTAGTACCCATCAATCCATTTAAGCCCTCTTCAACTATGTAGTCCCATACCTACACAGTCTTAGAATCATTACACTTGACCTTCCCCAGGCGGTGTGGGATTGCACAGCTTACCCGGTCTTTCCCCTTACGGATCACGGGATTCTGACTGTCACAATCACCCCCCCTTACGGGCCCGACGTCCCTGTCGGCCACACTTCCGGCTGGGTCAAGGCTCTGATACCATTATGTGACGCCCCACATCACTATGGCTGCTTTCTGGAATGACGACTGGCCCTACAAACCAAGACAAGTCTTTCCAGCGTGCTTTGTCCTCACTCGCACACTTCCTGGGAAAACTTCCCAGGAGGTCACCCATCCCTAGATTACTCCAGGCCAAGCACGCTTAACCATGGAGTTCTCAAGTGATGGGCTACCGAAAAGAAGATGCACCTTCCTGATATAGGTAGTACCCATCAATCCATTTAAGCCCTCTTCAACTATGTAGTCCCATACCTACACAGTCTTAGAATCATTACACTTGACCTTCCCCAGGCGGTGTGGGATTGCACAGCTTACCCAGTCTTTCCCCTTACGGATCACGGGATTCTGACTGTCACAGTCACAGTCACCGTCGCCAGCGACCCCTTCTCCAAGGGCCACCTCGCCAATGGCGCCCACAACAAGGTTGAGCTCATCAGGAGGACCCTTGGTGTCCTCCATACCATCGGCACCGTCGCCCTCCTGTCTCCTAAGTAAGGTGAGCCTTGCAGTGAGCTAAAATGTTCGTAGCAACAAGCTTGCCCATGAAGCTAAGGTCAAGGTTGCGATTGAACCTTCAGATGGAAAAAAAAACATTTTATTAGTCTTCTCATTGCCACCCTTGCGGACAGCCACAATCTCGACGCGAAGCTTTCCGGACTTGTCCATGTGGATCACATCAACGACGTCGTGTTGGGCCTTCTAGGTGATAGCCTCCTTATGAACTTGCTATGTGGCTTTGTCGACTTCCTCATGGGTAGAGCGATCCTTTGCAAGTTCTTTATCCATGGTGGCAAGGGCGGAGCAAACGCTTTCAAGGTTCGGACGAGTGCTCTCGACGTTGCCAATGAAATTTCACCATCGTTAGTGTCATCTGAAAAGCAAAACGGACATGAGAACGACTATAAGAAGCGGATTATAAGTTAGGGGAAGAAAGTAGACAAGTCAAAATAGTTACCATGACATTGTTTTCCAACTTCTTATGGGATAAGTCTAGAGAAGATCCAATGGTCGCCAACAGCCAGCTGTGGAGTAGGCGAAGGCCCAATGCCATGGACTCTAACATCCATTTTTCCATGCCGATGCCTACTCGAAGGGGCGTAGGAGGGGGCAGCTCTGAAGGTGTCGGCATGCTATGCGACACAGCGCTCTTCGATGCTGTGGGAGGTGGAGTACCCTCTGGGAAAGAGCCTGGGGACATGGGGTCAGCGAATGTAGCGAATTGTGGAAAAATCTTAACTTTCTTAGCTTTCCCTCTCTACTGGTCCTAGGATGAGGGTCGTTTCGTTTTCTTCTCGGACCCCCTCTCGAATGGTCAATGGTCGGGTGAAGTACACTGATGGTTCCATAGCCCCTGCAGCCCAAAGATCAACTAGTTAGTATTGCAAGACAAAAATGAAGTCATAACACAACATAAATACATTAAGATAAATAGCATCAACAACAAATGGGCATGAAGTACTCAGCATATCCCTAAGATAAGGCCAACTAGAAGGTGTTGCTCCACTCAGTCAGGGATCTAAAAAGGTCAAATCAGCCAAGTCCCCCAAGGGAGACCCCACAGATGCCTAATCGCCTATACCTAGCACGTGATTGCAAGAGCCAATAGGAAAGAAGGAGGGCAGTGCTGTAAGCTCAGCCAGGGTAGCAGCTGGGAAGTCTGTCCAATATGTCTGGAAAGGAACGCGCAAGGACCGTGAAGATTCCCCTTGCCCCAAAACTGGCACTAATAACTCTACAAAATATATTTATTTTATAACATTTTATATGCCAATTGTTGCTTAGTTCTTAAGATTTTTAAGTAAATTATCAAGTTTTTAAATAATTTTGAATTTAATGTGTTTATTTTAATTTTATAGATTTTTGTGTGCTTTTATAGCTATATTGTTGAAAAATGTTGTAGTTTAATTATTTGAATTATTATTGTTTAGTATGAGGTTAAAAATGTTGTTTTATTGAACTTAAATGTTAAATTAAATTAAGTTATAATTAATATCTTCAAAGAATTAATATGATTTATCTTATAATTGAAATATTTGATTGTGATTTAATATATGTTTATTTTGTAGGGAGTATGGTGCATTTTTGTGCTTGAAGAGCAAGAAAGGAGTGAGAGTTGAAAAAGAAAGAAAAATGTGGAATTTTTTAAAAGCCAAGCCCAAAAGCACTCTGCCGAGCCTAGACCCATCACACCACCTACAGCCTCTTCTTTCTCTTCCCAGCCAGGCCCACACAAGCCTCTTTGCCCAGCCAAGGCCCACGCCTCCAGCTGCTCCCTGGGCCTTTCCTTTCCCAACCAAGCCCTCGCAATCTACCAGCACCCTTCGGCCCAGATACCCCACGGCCCAACTGCCTGCCACAACCCACCAAGCAACCTACATCTCTCCTCTTGAGTCCACAACATGGTCTCCTTGTCCCATTGTCCCACAATGTCTAAAAATGCCACCTTTTCCCCCCAACTTTTCTACATATTTTACCACAAAGTCCATCATTGCACCCTAAAATTTACCTCTACTTGTCATATTATTATTCGTTGAAAATTTAATTTAATCAATTTAATTTATTTAAATTGATTATTTTAATACTTACATTTGGCTATAATTAGGTAGTTTCAAGACAATTTTTGGTGTGCTTAATGTTTGGGTTATTATCATCTTTTCTACACTTTCTCTCTACATTTTCTCTCTTCCTTTTGGAAGAACATTTTGTACCAAGTATGTATTTTTTTTTTGTAATATATTTTGGATTCTCGTTATGTGCTTCTAATATTTTTCATAATATTATTAAGATCATGTTGAAGCAACTTGTAAATAGATAGTATTTATTGTTGTATGTTGATTTCCCTTGTAATGCATCAAAGTTTATGGAGCTTTCTTCTTCATATATGTCTTTCATCTTTAATATCTTGTATTTAGGATTATTAGATAATATTACACTTTGTTCTTCATTTTGCAAAACATAATATTTTTTTATTAAGATGTGTCATTAAACTGTACACATCCAATACATAGAACAAAAATATTATGATTTGCCTTATAAATAATATTATTTGATTTTTTTTTATTTCATTAGGTTGATTCACATTAAATACTTTGAAATTATATTTTTTTTGGAAAGTGAAGAAAAATCCTATCTTTTTAGAAATAATTTGTGCTTAAATTATAAATCTATTTGGAAAATGATAGTTTGAGTTATTTTAACTATCACGAACACTTGGGAATCAATATACTAATAAATATTATTAAACTTACATTTCGTGGATTCTAGTATCTTAATAATCTTTCTTTTACAATTTATTTACAAATCATAATTGGTTTATTTTTCTTCTCTTAAATAGTTTTATTTTCAATCTTTTATTTTATTTTCTTGACATTAAATCTTATTGTTGACCACGATTTTGGTCAACGAAGAGTAGACGTCAAAACTACAATAAACCTTCAAGAGAAAATACGACACTGATAATTTTATAGTGGTTCAGCCCCAATTTATCGGTAATAGCCTAATCCACTTGGAGTTGTGATATATAGATCCTACACTTAAGATCAGATAAACTTGAGCCAACTGAGTTTCTTAAGTGTAAGTAGAAAAATACTGAGTTTCTCTCTCTAAGCTCTCTCAGAAAATGCCCCAAGAATGCCCCAAGTAACAGTCCCAAAGTCTAAAAACTAGAGAGTTCTTTCAGTCTCCAAAAAGATCAGATTCCCCTAAATGATGCCATGAGACATTTATTTATATGGATCATACATCAAGTATATCCCTTTGACCGGGTCCTTGGTTCTTCCAACAGACTTTAATTAATAGAGTATAAATGAATTTAAATTACAATAATATAGATATTATTCCGGGATATCTGAGAGATTTCCGTGGCAGTTGAGAATGATTCGGGTTGAAGCTGTTACTGAGGACACAGGCAAGCACCTCTCGTCGGCAAAGCACACCTCTGGTTGGTATAGGCAAAGCACTCCTCTAGCACACCTCTTGTCTAGCATGACACATCTCTGGTCTAGCAAAACACTTTACTGGTCGGGCAAAACAAATGACTGGTCGGCCAAAGTAAATGACTGGTCGGCCAAAACAGATGACTGGTCGGTCAAAACGACTGACTGGTCAGCCAAAACAGATGACTGGTCATTCAAAACGACTGACTGGTCGGCCAAACTCCTAACTGGTCAGTTAAAAATCTTTACCGGTTGGACATAAATTCTATCAGGTCGGTCAGATCACTTTATCACAACTCCGAAGATTAATCTCAAACCTTTCCCTCATTGGCCAATACATTTATTGACTATTAATTTTTCATTTACTGACCATGCATTGCCACTTGTCACTTCTGATTGCCATGTCATCGAACTGAAATTTTGGGGATAACATTTGCCCCCAAGTTTATTATTTGATTTACTCGTATGATAAACTTTTTCTCTAGCAAAATGTTTTTGAGGTCACCCAAAAGCTTCCATCCGGTCAGTAACTTTCACTTTTGAAATAAACCCATGATCAAACGTTCTTTTTAGGCCATCAAACTTGTTTCTTTTACCATTCCTGAAAGATCAAATTTCTTTTGTCCCTCGGAAGCCTTGTGCCTCGGAACCCAAACAGCTTCTTGGCAATGCTACTCCTCGGACATGCTGCTCCTCAGACGCACCCCAGCCGCTTGGATACTACGCCCATGCCTTCGGATAGGCTGCTCCTCGGATGCCCCCAACCGCTCGGACACTACACACATTTTCTCGGGAAGATGGCGCATCTGCTTGGGCAGACAGCTTGGACACTCGGACACCACAGCCGCTCGGACGCATGTAGCCGTTCGGACATGGAGCTCCTCAGATGGCCAGCCAACAGCTCCTCGGACATGCATCCTAACACTCGGACGCGCACTTAGCTGTTCAGACACACGCAGTCGCTCGGACGCACGCAGCTGCTCGGACATGGAGCTCCTCGGATGCGAGTGCGTCAGCAGCTCCTCAGCGTGTGTGTCGAGTCATTTGGACATGCAACCTCGGACATGCGGCATAGCCGCTCGGGCATATGGCATAGCTACTTAAGCATATGCCTAAAACTTATCCCTCTGAACACCATTAAAACACCTTGTTCAAATCTCTCAAAAGTATTTTGAGATATTGATTTCTCTCAATCAATCTTGGGGAAAATTGGTTTCTCTTCTCAAAGAAATTTTTTCACTGTGCAATAAATATTTTACTTTGCATTCATTTGTTCGTGTTTGTTTGGTTCACACCAGGGACTCATCGCTGTTAGTCATGCTCAGCAACAGAGTTTCCTACTCGACCAGGAAAACTTTGCACCTGATCAGCTAAACTTTGTACCTGGCCAGCAGTTTACTCTTTTTTCTCGTGAAGACAATTGTTGCTTAGCATCTTTGATATTTTTCTCCTATAGCCGAGATGTTGGCATTTATACTTTACTTTTCTTTGTTAACTTGAAACATTCTAAGTCTTTTTAGACTTAAAAAGTCATAAGTCTTTTGTGAATAGTAAAGACACTCTGATGTATGCCTTATATTTTCGCATGAGTACTTAGTTTTCTAACTTAGAAATTCCAGACATTTCATAAGTCACTACTAAGTATATTTTCTCACACTCTTATTGCTCAAGACATTTTATTGGTTTTAAATAAAAATACAATTTTATTATATTTGAATGTTATTATTATTGTGTGAATTAATTATATAATAATATCAAGAAAATTCTCTATTCATTCATGAGAATATTATCGTGTATTAGTACGAGAGAATTAAGATCATATATAATGAATAAAATAGTCAGTACATCTTAAAGTAAGGAATCTGTAATGAATCGTTACTAGTACGGTTTACTAAGCATAGGAGATGCAAGTAATATAGATTCGAATTACTGATGTTGATAGACATCTTAGTAAATGTGATGTATATAATAGAGATTATATTAGACAGGACCGATGAGAAGTAATTATCTTTATAAACTTGTCGTTTGACGTAAAGATTTAATTCTTATCATAATTGATGATCATTTGTAGATCAGTCTAAATCCTGAGTATTCATAAACTCTTGTTTCTGTTTATTGGATCTTTTGATTCACTCGTTAAGGTCTCTTAAAATAATGAGGCTAATGACTTTTGTTTGGAGATTCAACATCGTGGATGGCTGGGAACATGAATTACAATAATGGAATCCATATTTTCCTAACAGATCGAATATTGGTTCCCTTAAGGGTTAATTTTGAAACTGAATAGTTATTAAGCTCAAATCTATAATTAGATTATAGATTAATTATTCGCTAGTGAATTAATGGTACTTAAGGACCAAGAGATAATTAGAATGGTAAAATGATCATTTTCACCAGCTCTAATTAACGAACCAATAATGGAGGACAGAACTACATATATTGATTATATCAATGGACTACTAAAGAAAACTCTGTAAATATAATTCTATAAATACTTAGAGTGCAATTCCATATTTATAGTGGAGTAATCATGGAATTAATAAATAAGATTATTAGAATAAAGAGTTTAATTAATAATCTGATTTATTGGAGCTTCGTATTATAGGTCCATGGTCCCCATATCACCTTTGTCCTACACTTTCAAGGGTAAGGATGTCAAAAGAAATATTTGTAAAGAGAAATGACTAAATTGCAAAGGAATTTATGTGATAATTATGGGTAATTGTGAATGAATTAATTATTTAACTATATAGTTTTTATTTTGAAAAATTATAGGTTAAAATTAATATTAATCTTGTTTGGATTAATATGAAGAGAGACAATAATAAATATCTTATTTATAATATGATATTTATTTATTTAATTTTAAAGTGATATTTTAAGATAAAGTTAATTTTAAATTAACTGATACATATGTTGGGATAAATATATTGTCTTAAAGATTGATTAAACAAACAAATGAGAAAATCAGATAAACTTGATACAAGCTTGGGCGACACACACTGCATTGTACAGTGTGTGGTGCCTATACCAATGCTTTAATTGCTGGGATTTGAATTTTGAATTTCAAATAATTTTGTTTAATAAGTTATTTAATTATTCTTTTTATATATGATTTAAATAAAAAATTAAATGTAATAGTTTTAATTTGAATTATATTTTAATTAAATAAATATTATTTAATTATATTAAATATCTTTATAAGTTGGATAATACGTGACTTCAGAATAATGCTTCATTATTATTTTTTAGAAATAAAAATATAGACTCTCTCTCTAAAGCGATAGTTTTCCCAAAAACCTGAAAACTATTCTAAGCCTTCTCTCTGTCAAAACTCTCTAGATCTCATGTGTTGAGTACATCTAGAGAGTCACATAAATAAACCTTTTGAATCCTATGGCCCACACACGTCCTTGTGTGTTTGAGGATTGGTCTGGAAGATCAGGTTGTAAGACCTCAGAAAAATGGATAGGAAGATCGTTGATTTATACAAAAAAAAAAACTCAAGGACACATGATAGGCTACAAAAGGTAATGTCTGATCTATTTGTGTGATTTAATGTTTATATATGTGTATGATCCTAGTTGGTATTAATATTTATTAAAATGGGTACATATATTCCACTGAGCACCTTTGATTTGATCATTTAATAACAACAATTGATATTAGAGTAGTCTATACATATATATATATTAAATACTGTGTGGGTTTCTTGCATTTTTTATATGTTGATATGTATATTGAATGAATGGATATGTTTTTTGAATGTATGGTTGAATGATGGATCATTCATTATATGGTGCTATTGGGTTAGGAATTTTATTGTTTTTCTAGATCTTGTGTAAGCCATAAAGGGCATAGGATTTTTGTAAATTTCTATTTATAAAATATGTATTGTAAAAATCTGCACACAAAGATGAGGAAGAACCCGAGCCATGCACCTAAGAGGCACAAGGCCCGAGCCCCTACTCACCCACGCACACGCCTAGGCCCGAGCCTCTTGCAGCTGCGCACTGACGCAGCCACCAGCCCTGCAGCTCCCTACGTGCACATCGTGCCCCTGCGCGCAGCCCCGCAACTCCCTGGATGCAGCCCCGCGCCCCTCTGCGCACCATGCACCCACCTGCCTCCGCACCTACTACGCCTATGCCCATCTTGGTGCCCAAAACCCTAATTCCTAATTTTTTTTGCAAATATATTTTATTTAATTAATTTTAAATTATTTGAATTTAAATGTTTAATTATCTTTTTTTAATTTATTAGAAAATAAAATATCTTTTAGTTGATTAAGATATTTTAATATCTTAAGTTTAAATAATTATTTGAATTTGATTCTTTAATAATTTAAATTCAACTAAATTAAAAAGATGACAAAAATGGTTATTTAATTAAAAATTGGTTTTAATTAAATAAATTAATTAGAAACTTTGTTTCTAATTAATAATTTGGACATGACAAAAGTTCCTAAAGATTAGCAAGAAAGCCTAAAGGAGAGGAGGAGCATTCTTGGAGAGTCCTCAAAGCTACATTGGCTTAGATTGCAATTTTATTTCTAATTTTTTCAAAGGATTGTAAATCTTAGAAATACCCATTAGTACTCGGCTCATCATTTATTGTTTATTTATTGTACTTATTTAAATAAATGTTCATTGATGTTTGATTGATAACATGATCATGCATTAGTCAATTACATGTCATTCATGAAACCCCACACAGTTTCTCATTAATCATGCATCTTTTAGAAACATGATTATCCAGGATTGTCCTATTTGTTTATATGAATTATTTTGGAGAAACCAATAACATGTAAACTACTAAGTATTAAATTAGTTAAAACTTGGCAACTCACACCATAATAAAGGCAATAGATTTTATAGGCCTTTAAGACAACCAACTTTATGTAAAAAGCACTTTAGTAAAGTTAGATGAATGTAATGGGTAATTATTTAGATCACATTAATTATAGCAATAGGCTCTTTTATAAATATGAATTTTGTAATTAATTACATTCATATGGTTTTAATAAAATAGTAATTAATTTATAATTAATTGATTAGTTTAATAAAAACACATTTAATCTAAAATAGTAAGTGGGAGAATGTGAACATTTCAATGTGACCTATGGTCTGCACTATTAGTACAACACCGTGAGATATGAATAGGGCCTCGAGGCGGCTTTGTTTCTGTCCCCCTAAGGAAGGTTTCTAGACATATTAATACTAAGGTTGACTTCTTACGAAGATAGGAAAAAGTGATGTATTTTAGGCTTGACCGACCCTAAGGCGACACTCTCTATATTAAGTCATAAATTCTGAAATAATGGGTTACACTTACAAAGATGTAATTAAGCTTTTGCGGTGGATAATTGCATCTTGACCAAACTAGTGGTACTTTTTATTTAAAAGAGAAAATAAAGAGTTATTTTAAGTTTTAAATTATAAGGATAACATTGTCTTATAAGCTATCTGAATTTAACTTGACCGACCCTAAGGCGGCACTTTATTTGTTGGGTAGTTTTATCATGGAAAAGTAAATGTTAATTTATGTGTTTTAATTATTGCATTCATGCATCATGTTTACTTTCCAAAACATTGATAATTTTTTCAAATGATAATATTATTGCATTTTATTTGCAGTCATAAAATGTTGCCACCCAATTAATTTCCTATAACGTGTCAGGTAATGCATCAAAATATTGATGATCATTTAAAGAAAGTAAAAATGACTGAAGAGGGTGAAGATGGATGGGAAAATTCAACTTTGTTCGTTTTCTGGCCAAAAATCTTAAACATGTCTATAATGATAAGAGGCATCCTCCTGTACCATCATGGGATGCAAGGAAAGAGGAACATGAGAAATATGCTGATTGGATTAGATCAAATCACATAACGAGATTTTACTATCTTAGTACCATGGAAGAGAAGCTAAGGAAAAAGTTCGAACACATTGAATATGCTCGTGATTTGTGGGATGCTGCCTTTGAGGATTTACAAACAAGACCACAATCACGAAAAAGATTTAGAACTTGATTTAGAAACCACTAATCATATTTTTTGTTATTTGTTCTTCTTTACAGACACTTGAACGATCAAGAGGAACTTGCAGATGGAGACAAAAATTTAAAGAGAAAAAGCGCCTAGTTCAAGAAAGTGTCAAAGAAAGTCCATGTATTTAAAATTCTTTAGTTTTATTAAAAGAAAACTTTACTGTTGTTTGAACAATGTTTAGTTCACTTTTTAGTTATTTTGGAATTTTATTGCATGTAATTACTTTAGAATATTTTATTTATAATTTTATTATTCTTAATTTTTTTTCTTTAGACATGCAATTGAATATTCGGACTTTATCGCTTTCATTAAAATGAACGAACGCTCAATAATTCATAATTATCTAAAGTAGCAAAACCACAAGGTAACAAAAGACAAAACATTTCAAAAGAGGATGACACATATCTTTGGCATCTTAAACTTGGTCATAGAGGTCTAGATATGATAAACTGGTTAACAAAATATGGACCTTTGAGAGAACTAAGAGTTGGAACTCTTCCGGTTTGTGAATCTTATCTAGTAGGAAAAGTGATCGAACGTCCTTTCTCGGTGATAGGCAATAGAGCCAAAGAACCTTTGGACCTTGTACACAGCGATGTTTGTGGTCCAATCAATGTACAAGCAAGAGGTGGGTATGAGTGTTTCGTCACTTTTATTGACGATTACTCAAGATATGGCCATACTTACTTAATGCTTAGGAAATTTGAAACCTTTGGTAAGTTTCAAGAATTCAAAGTTGAGGCTGAGAAGCAGTTAGGTAAGACACTTCAATCTAATCGATGTGGAGAATATTTGGATTTAGAATTCAAAGATTTCTTGCTAGAGCATGGTATTGTATCCCAACTCACAGCACCAGGAACGCCACAGCAAAATGGCACCAGGAACGCCACAGCAAAATGGTGTCTCTGAAAGTAGAAACAGGACCTTGTTAGACATGGTCATGTCTATGTTAAGCTACTCTTCACTTCCTCTCTCATTCTAGGGATATGCACTTCAAACAGCGACATACATTTTGAATGTAGTCTCATCTACGACCATGAGAAAACACCACTGGAACTGTGGAATGGAAACAAACCTAGTTTGCACCATTTCCGCATTTGGGGCTGTCCTGCTCATGTTCTTAGACCTAAATCAGGGAAACTTGAATCAAGGTCGGAAGTGTGCATTTTTGTTGGCTACGCTTTAGAAACAAAAGGTGGTTACTTCTATAGTCCTTGTAATGCCCTGCGTTTCGGGTACCTTTAAACGACTCGGGTTGGGATTTTTCCCCTAGTTAAGAATATTATTTTAAATAATATTATATTTGTTTGGAATTTATTTCCATGAGTTATTGCTAGTCAAATTATGAATTTTGTGATTAAAAGTCAAGAAAAGACTTTCGGTCTTTGACCGACACAAAAACCCTAATCAGGTAAAAATCTTGGAAAATAAAATGAAAAACTATGGCAAATATATTTTGGGCATAAAATACATTCATAAAAATTAAAGTTTGTTCAAAAATAATAAACAGAAGAGGAAATGGAAATTTTAGGGCGTTTTGTGTTAAAATGCTTAATTTTACCGAATTGGGGAATTTTATTCCATGAATGGACCTTAGGTTAAATTTTATTGTGTGATTAATTAAATTAAATGTGAGAGACATTTAATTTAATTATTATGTGTTAAAATTTTTTTAAAAAAACATTATATGAGTGAAAAAGGTTATAGAAAATCATTTTGGATTTTTCTTCTTAGGAAATATTTATTAACCATTATATAAAAAAAATATTAACATAAATAAAATAAATAGTGGCCGGCCATGTGAAGGAAATTATTTGGGTGGACCAAATTATTTTAGTTTTAATCCCCATTTAAATTAGGGTTAATGGCATCAAGTGGTCAAAGTAAAAATACTTAAGTGTTTTTAGATATTTTAGAGTTGTCTAAGCTCTTCCAACCTCCCTAAAACTGACCCCCCCCCCCCCCCCCCTTCTCTCAAATCACTCTCATCTTGTTAAAAAAATTATCTCTCCATTTTCAACCATCAAGAACACTAATAAAGCTTGGAAGCTTAAGCTTTGGTCTAGGAAGAGTTTCCCTAAGGTAAAGTTTCAAAAACTTGACTTTTGTAAAGTTTTTAACCATAGGTCTTTTAATAGCTAACTATATATGTTTTTGGGGGAGTTGGTTAAGGTTTTGAAAGAGATTTTAAGAATTCAAAGCTAGTAGAAACATCAAAACCTAAAGCAAGAACAACAAGAGGTAAAAAGTTTACTTTTTATGGTTGTTATTGTATGGTTTTTATTTTTAAGCATTATTTTGTACATTTAATGCTTAAAGTTTCTTATTGGTGATGTACTAAGGCTATGGTAGTTTCTTTATAATTTTTATGATGCTTGTGTGTTGATTTTTGAAAATAGGGACCAAAATCCCTAAGGGTTATGTTGAAAACCCTAAAACAAAAATACAAGTTTTGAGCTGTGACTTCCAAGGGGTCAAGCATCCACTGTACATTTATTTTGTAAAATTAAATTATGCTGTGATGTTATTGAGATGGAGTACATAAAATTGAGCTTTTGAAACACTCAAAAAAATTTAGAAATGAGTGAGTTATGCTATTTCAAAGTTTAGGTAAAAAACTGTTTTTTTTCGTATTCTTCAATTCGGGACCAAGTTTGGACTACCACTGTATAGGTCAAATAAACCCAGTTTTTTCTAAAATTTGGTGCATATATTCTTGGCATAACCTAGTATTCCACTGTATATTTTGGTAACAAAATAATAAATGGTTTGAGAGTTATTAAGTGTCAAAGTTTGGAAAAAATAAAGACTTGAAAATAAAGTCATTTTTACCTCAATGTTTGGAAAATATTATCATCAATCAAAAATGCTCCTTTTGACCTAAGAGTTTACAAAGTCCTAAATGGCATACCAAATATTGAATTGGGAAATTTTTCTAACAATTAGGTAAGTAAACTTCAAGTTATGACCTAACAAAGTATGTAATTAAAAGTGGGGAAAATGAGGTTTTCACACTTGGTGCAAAAATGGGATTTTGGAACTTAAGATAAATGTACATTTTTGCATATTGCAAGATAAAAACTTGGTAAGTCTTAAAAACATTTTGACCTAAAATACCACTTTGAGATTAGTGAGAATTATTTTTATTAAAGAATTTTTATTCTTTCTAAAAATAAAATATTTCATTTATTATTAAGTTGATAAATTAAAAGAGGGTTTAAAAACCCTATATTTTGACAAAATAATTAAGTAAATTATTTTTCTAGTAATTAAACTTGATTAATTTACTTCGGAAAATTGACTAGTCAAGATAAGAAATTATTAGCGGTTTTCCTAATTAAGTTAAAATTAGGCTATTTTCTTAAAACGGTCTTTAGAGATTAAAACCTTAAGAAAAATAAAAGGAAAATTAAGAGATTATTTTCTTAAAAATGATTAAGGAATTTAATTAGTATTTTCTGGATATAATACCGGCTAAAATCTTTTATATATTTAACCATCTGTTGAAAGTACAGGTTAATAGCGGAACTTTTAAAGAATAAGATTTATAGCGGATTGTGGGAAAATACTATTGTGATACCCGAGCCTAAGTATCAAGACCATAGGATAGGTCTCCCCGAGACTTAGGGTTTAGTCTCAAATTTTTTAGTACGAATTTCTTGAATGATTTTAAAACCAAATAAGGATCTTTAATCCTTACAAATGATTTTTAAAATGACCAAACTGCCCAAAATAATAATAATGAATTATGAAGTGTCATAATTAATCTGAGTATACTATATAGATAATTACAGTATTGGCTAAGCATAATTGGACTATACATTAGAGGGTGAAATCTTGCTGAGAGCAAAGGACACCAAGTAAGCTAACTTTTATTGTGTGGCTACAACATGAAACGAATATTGTATTGTATGTTAGTTTAGGGACACATGCACATATATGCACTGTCGTAGAAATTTTGCATAGAGACGCTAGTCTAGTGGGTGCTGATTCAGAAAATATGACCGGTAGATATCTGTCATATTCTAGACGACTGATCCCCGTCACACTACTTGATTTTATTATGTTCGGTTCATTACCACGATGAGTGGCCAAGAGGTGAGGATTACTAGTTTAAACCTAGAGGCACCAAAATGAATGGGACCTAGGGTCCCTCATGCTTACTTAATCAGTGAACGGTTAGAACCCGAGCAAGTGCTCTGATAAGTTATTCTCGGATAGTAGCCGTGAATATTGGCCATTTAGTGAGAGTGCCTAGAGATACTAGGGTTTCCAAGTTTGAGTGAGGTTGAACACCCTAGGGGCAACTTCTCACCAGTACCACTGATTAACATAGAAGTCTCTGTAAACTCGTGTAACTTCGATTACACTCTTGAATAGTAGCAATGCCCTAGGTAACTTGATGGTTACCCTTGTGAGGGATTTACTCTTGGATAAGTAGCGATGCACTAGGTAACTTGAAGGTTACCCTTGTGAGGGATTTACTCTTGGATAAGTAGCGATGTCCTAGGTAAGTCGATAGTTACCCTTGATTGGGATATTTATTGGCTAGATCTTAGTGTTGAGACTCGGTTCTCCCCTAATGATTAGCAAAATTGTTGGAGGGCGTGATATGCCCAAATTTTTGGAAATTGTCGAGCGTTAGTCTCGAATTATATTGTGATATATTATATCTGCTTGCTCTGGGATTTTCTGAGTGCAGGGATTTATCTGTTTATATGAAATAGTTTTCCATTGGTTATCAGGCATAACCATAAGTTTGCCAGGATGCTTTTGCGTTCTTGAAATTGATTGCGTAGGGTCTGGATGGATCTGGAGCCCTAATTTTGGTGAACTATTGATATCTGTGGACAGTAACTTGGTTAGTGACCACTTGTCTTCTCTGCATGCTTTTTTTTTAAAGTTGAACTTACTAAGCGTTTTCGCTCACCCAGTTGTTTCATGTTGTAGGTAAGAACAAGGGAAGGCAGAGCAGTGAGCATTGGAGTCTACCTTGTGAATGTACATGTGGACCAACCTTTTGGGAAGCCATTTTGTTTTTTTTTTAATTTTGTGTTATTTTCATAAACTAGGTCACTTTACTCTTCATAAACTATGTTTGTATTAAATGTTAAGTATGGCCATACGACTTTTAAAAAGTTTTTTTATATGGGTTTTTGAGACATTTTGTTACATGAAAGCGTTTATATTTTCGCATTATCGAGTCTTAAAAATCTGGGACGTTACTGTCCCAAGGATCAAATGTTTTTGTTTCCACAAATGAGACCTTCCTTGAATATGACTATATGAATAACTATAAACCTCGGAGCAAGGTTGTATTGGAGAAACTCACAGCTGATAAGATTCCATCACAATCTTCTTCATCATTAAATGATAAACGACAAACCGAGGAAACCATGATTCCTGAAAAAGAAACTTGGGTGCAACGTCGTAGTGGGAGGATTGTGAGACAACCTGTTCGCTACGAACATGAGGCACATGTCCTTGTTTCTGATACAGACAAGGACGATCCATTAACCTTTAAAGAGGCAATGGATGATCCTGAAAAGGAGAAATGGCAAGAAGCCATGAACCAAGAATTGGAATCGATGTATTCCAATTCTGTCTGGGAACTTGTGGATCCACCTGAAGATGTCAGGCCCATAGGGTGTAAGTGGATATACAAGAAGAAAAGAGGTGTAGATAGGAAAGTAGAGACTTTCAAAGCGAGGCTTATAGTCAAATGTTACACTCAGAGAGAAGGTGTTGATTATGAAGAAACATTTTCTCCTGTGGCCATGCTCAAATCCATTTGTATCCTCTTATCCATAGTGGCTGCCAATGATTATGAGATATGGAAAATGGATGTCAAGACAGCATTTCTGAATGGATATCTTGATGAAAGTATCTATATGGTACAACCAAAAGGGTTCATAAAGAAAGGGGAAGATCAAAAGGTGTCCAAGTTGTTGAAATCCATTTATGGATTAAAGCAAGCAAATATATCTTGGAATATCAATTTTGATGAAAAAATTAAAACATATGGCTTCGAACAGAATATCGATGAATCATGTATGTATAAATACATCAAAGGAAAAGTGGTGGTTTTCTTAGTTCTTTATGTTGATGACATTTTTCTCATTGGGAACAATGTAGAGACATTGTCAAACGTGAAGAAGTGGTTAGCCGAAAAGTTCCAAATGAAATATTTGGGTGAGGCGAGCTATGTTCTGGGAATCCAAATCCTAAGGGATAGGAAGAATAAGCTCTTGGCACTTTCTCATGCTAATTATATAGATACGGTGCTTAAAAGATTCTCTATGGAGAATTCCAAGAAAGGTCAGTTACTGACCAGACATGGAATTGCTCTCTCTAAGGAACAATGTCCTAAGACACCTCAGAAGGAAGAGGATATGAGAAAGTATCCCTATGCTTCAGCAGTTGGGAGTCCGATGCATGCTATGTTGTGTACTAGGCCCGACATATGTTACGCAGTTGGGATTGTAAGTCGTTATCAATCAAATCCTGGTTTGGAACACTGGATTGCAATAAAGCACATTCTCAAGTATTTTATGAGAACGAGAGATTATATTGTGGTATATTTAAGGGTGAGCTAAACCCTATTGGATACACTGATTATGATTTCCAATCAGACAAAGACAATCGAAAATCAACATTTGGTTCAGTGTTCACTCTTGGTGGAGGAGTTGTTGTCTGGAGAAGCATTAAACAATCCAACATAGTTGATTGAACCATGGAAGTGGAATACATAGCGGCTTGTGAAGCAGCTAAGGAGGCGGTTTGGTTGAGGAAGTTCTAGACTGATCTAGAAGTTGTTCCAGATATGGATAAGCCACTAATCATGTATTGTGACAACAGTGGAGTAGTAGCTAACTCCAAAGAACCAAGAAGCCACAAGAAAGGAAATACCATCAGGTAAGAGAGATTGTACACCGAGGTGATGTGACTGTTATGAAGATAGCGTCGGAACAGAACCTGGCTGACCTGTTTACCAAGACACTTCCTGCAAAGTCATTCATGGGTCATGTGCACAATATGGGATTAAGGGAGATATCTCACTTGCATTGAGAGCAAGTGGGAGATTGTTAGGATTAATGTCCTAAAAGCTTGTAAAGACATTTTATTAGTTTTAAATAAAAGTACAACAATATTATATTTTAATGTTATAGTTATTGTTTGAATTAATTATATAATTATATCAAGAAAATTCTCTATTCATTCATGAGAATATGATCTTGTATTAGTACGAGAGAATTAAGATCATATGTAATGAATAAAATAGTCAATAACATATTAAAGTAAGGAATCTTTAATGAATGGTTACTAGTACGATTTACAAAGCATACGAGATGCAAGTAATCTAGATTCGGATTACTGATGTGGTTAGACATCTTAGTAAAGGTGTTGTATATAATATAGATTATATTAGGCAGGACCGATGAGAATTAATTATCTTTATAAAACTAGAATGTTCAATGGGAGCTACTTGTTACCTTTCATAAAAGGTAACTTGTTACAATACTGTTGGATTTGTTGTTTGACGTAAAGATTTAATTCTTATCATAATAAATGATCATTTGTAGATCAGTCTAAATCCTGAATATTCATGAACTCTTGTTTATGTTTATTGGATCTTTTGATTCAATCGTTAAGGTCTCTTAGAATAACGAGGCTAATGACTTTTGTTTTGGACATACAATATCATGGATGGCTGGGAACATGAATTACAATAATGGAATTCATGTTTTCCTAACAGATCGAATATTGGTTCCCTTAAGGGTTAATTCTGGAACTGAATAGTTATTGAGCTCAAATCTATAATTAGATTATAGACTAATTATTCGCTAGTGAATTGATGGTACTTAAGGATCAAGAGGTAATTAGAAGGGAAAAATGGTAATTTTGACTAGCTCTAATTAACGAACCAATAATGGAGGACAGAACTACATATATTGATTATATCAAAGGACTACTAGTGAAAACTCTGTAAATATAATTTTATAAATACTTAGAGTAAAATTCCATATCTATAGTGGAGTAATCATGGAATTAATAAATAAGATTATTATATTAAAGAGTTTAATTAATAATCTGGTTTATTGGAGCTTTGTATTATAGGTCCATGGTCCCCAGATCACCTATGTCCTACACTTTCAAGGGTAAGGATGTCAAAAGAAATATTTGTCAAAAGAAATGACTAAATTGCAAAGGAATTAATTTTCTAGGGTAAGTAAATAATTATGTGATAATTATGGGTAATTGATTAATTTTGAATTAATTAATTATTTAACTATATAGTTTTTATTTTGAAAAAATATAGGTTAAAATTAATATAATCTTGTTTGGATTAATATGAAGAGAGGGAATAATAAATATCTTATTTATATTATGATATTTATTTAATTTAATTTAAAACTAATATTTTAAGATAAAGTTAATTTTGAATTAACTGATATTTATGTTGGGATAAATAAATTGTCCTAAATATTTGATTAAACAAACAAATAAAAAAATCAAGGAAACCTGATACAGGCTTGGGCGACACACATTGTATTGTACAGTGTGTGGCGCCTATACCAGGGATTTAATCCCTGGGATTTGAATTTTGAATTTCAAATAATTTTTTTAATCAATTATTTAATTATTCTTTTAAAATATGATTTAAATAAATAATTAGATGTAAATATCTGATCAGTTTTAATTTGAATTATAGTTTAATTAAATAAAGATTATTTAATTAGATTAAATATCTTTATAAGTCTGATAGTCGTGACTTTCAGAATAAGGCTTCATTATTATTTTTTAAAAATAAAAATATAGACTCTCTCTCTAAAGCGACGGTTTTTCCAAAAACCTGAAAACTATACTAAACCTTCTCTCTGTCAAAACTCTCTAGATCTCATGTGTTGAGTACATCTAGGGAGTCACATAAATTAACCTTTCGAACCCTACGTGCCCACACACTTCATTGTGTGTTTGAAGATTGGTTTGGAAGATCAGAGTGTGGGATCTCATAACACTGGATAGGAAGATCGTTGATTTATACAAAAAGACTCAAGGACATTTGATAGGCTACAAGAGGTAATCCTTGATCTATTTGTATGTGATTTAATATTTATATATGTGTGTTGTACCGTATTTTTAGCACGAGTTCAATCACTCAGCTTGGGTACAGCTAGTAGATAAATACACGAAAAAATAACCAAGTAGAATATCTGCTTATTATTCATGTGGACAGCTTGGGATTCATAAATATCAGACATGGTGTTAGGCGTCCTGAATTTATCACGAACTAAGAACACGATGGTTGTTAAGCATGAGCTCGAAATTAGATAACTGTCAAAGCACGAGTTTGGAGAAGATATCCAGCTCGTAACGATTTAACTATGATGCATATTCTTGGATCCCCAGAGACTCGGGATATGTTTATAAGTTTGTTTATTACCAAGTTATCATATTTATTACCCGAGATACCAGAAATATATCTATTCTGTTATCAAAGCATATCCCCATATAAATGGGAATTATTTGTATTGAATATAGACATTATGTAAATGTGTGATTGACTCTCGCGGTTACACAAACCTGTCCATGGAATTTTCCTATAAATACTGGGAATGTTGGATAGGAGAACAAAATTATGTATTACCGAAACGCTGCCAAAATAGTGGGAGAAACAGTAATACTAGTGACTCATGGACTAGGTGGATTTTAACCACTGAACCACGTAAAAGTTCTGGGTTCTTGAGTGAATTCTTGTTATTTTCTTTATGGTTTACCATTAAGCACTAATCTGTCCTTATTATTTCTTAATACACTGTTGGCGAAAAACCACATCAACAATATGTATGATCCTGCTGGTATTAATATTTAATAAAATGGGTACATATATTCCACTGCGCACCTTTGATTTGATCATTTAATACCAACACCTTTGATGAATGTTTGCACCATCTTTCTCTTGTCTTGATTCGTTGTAAAGAGAAAAACATTGTGCTTAATTGGGAAAAATTCCACTTTACGGTTAAAAAGGGAATTTTTTTAGGACATGTGGTTTCATCTGAGGGAAGAGAAGTTGATAAAACTAAAATTGATCTTATTTCAAAACTTCCCCCACCTAAAACTATGAAAGAAATTAAATCATTCTTAGGCCATGTTGGTTTCTATAGAGGATTTATAAAAGACTTTAGCAAAAATTCTTGACCTTTATGACATTTACTTGGAAAAGAGAATGATTTTGTCTTTGATAATGATTGTCATGTTGCCTTCGATAAATTGAAATATGTTTTTACTACTGCACCCATTATTCGACCTCCTGATTGGAAAATACCTTTTGAAATAATGTGTGATGATTTTGATTATGCTATAGGTGATGTCTTAGGACAAAGACTTGAAAATATACCTCATATAATTTACTATGCTAGCAAAACTTTAAATGATGCTCAATTAAATTATTCCACAACCGAGAAGGAATAGCTTGCTGTTTTTTTTGCATTGGAGAAATTTAGTTCTTATTTATTAGGATCTAAAATTATTGTCTATTCTGATCATGCTGCATTAAAATATTTCTTGTCGAAAAAAGATGCTAAGTCTCATTTGATCCGTTGGATCCTGCTTTTACAAGAATTTAACTTAGAAATACGTGATAAAAAAGGGTTTGAAAATGTTGTTGTTGTTCATTTTCCTAGGCTAGTTGTTGAAAATATTCATGAATGCACTCCTATCATTGATGCATGTTTCTTCCTTGCCTTGGTATGCTGATATTGTGAATTATTTGGTCACTAAAAATACCATCTCATTGGTCTAAGCGTGATAAATCTAAATTTTATTCTGAGGTGAAAATTTTATTTGGGATGATCCTTACTTGTTTAAATACTGCCCTGATCAAATAATTAGAAGATGCATTCCAAATTGTGACCAACCTAAAATCATATTTTTTTGTCATGATCATGCATGTGGAGGACGTTTTAGTGGTAAGAAAATAGCTACTAAAGTTTTACAATGTGGTTTTCATTGGCCTACTTTCTTTCATGATACATATATTTATTGTAAAGCTTGTGAGCGTTGTCAAAAGTTAGGAAGTGTGACTAAAAGAAACATGATGGCTTTGAATCCTATTCTTATCATTGACATATTTGATGTTTGGGGTATTGATTTTATGGGACCATTTCCTAACTCTTTTGGTAATCTTTATATTCTTGTTAGAGTTGATTATGTGTCTAAATGGGTTGAAGCTATTGCATGCCATACTAATGACCACAGAGTTGTACTTCGATTTTTGAAAGAAAATATATTTTCCCATTTTGGTTCACCACGCGCTATCATTAGTGATAACGGTACACACTTTTGTAATAAGCCATTTGAACATTTGATGAAATAATATGGCATTACACATAAAGTCTCAACACCATATCACCCACAAACTAGTGGTCAAGTTGAAGTGTCTAATAGGGAAGTTAAGCATATTTTAGAAAAAAATTGTGAATTCAACTAGGAAAGATTGGTCCTTACGACTCATTGATGCATTATAGGCATATCGTTCCACATACAAAACTCTCATTGGCATGTCACCCTATAGAATTGTGTATGGGAAGGCATGCCACTTACCTGTTGAATTAGAACATAGAGCCTATTGGGCAATTAAGCATTAAATTTTTCTTTAGACAAAGCAAGTTAGAAAAGAGAGCTTCAATTGAATGAGCTAGACGAAATTAGGAATGATGCGTATGACTATTCAAAAAAGTATAAGGATTGTATGAAATTTTATCATGACAAAAATATTTTGAGAAAATATTTTTCTCCAGGTCAAAAAGTCCTTTTATACAACTCTCGTTTGCATTTATTTCTGGGAAAGTTACGCTCTAGGTGGACCATTCCTTACATTGTTCATATTGTTTTTCCACATGGAGCTATTGAAATTGAAAATCCTAAAAACAGTGATATTTTTAAAGTTAATGGACAAAAATTAAAACCATTTTTAGAATTAAAAACCAATGAAGTGGATGAAATCCTCCTTGAGGATCTTATTTACCAAGTTATTTGATTGCTTGCAATTACTCTTGGTAGCTTGTGTTTTATTTGTTTTGTGTGTTTATTTTTGTTTTCGTGTTTACTTTCGTGTGTTTTACTTTTTATTAAGTGTTTCTTGCTCTCTTGAAGATGCACCACGATGAGGTATGATCATTCTAAACTCTAACCTCTTCTAAATTTTAATTTATATTTATATTTTGACACATTGAGTACAATGCTTAAATTAAGTTTAGGGGTAGTGAATCTAATGGTTATTGACTATTCATTATGTTGAATTTGAGGGTAGAATTGTGTTAATATTCTTCAAATATATATATATATATTATGTTGTTTTTAAACGTTTGTTTTGTTTTGAACTTTGGTGATATCTTTTAATTCTAATGATAAGAACCTTGATTGAGTGTGATTGTAGTTCTCTTAAAAATATGAATATTTATTAAGCTTTGTTTTTAATTATTGGGTCAATTTTGCTTAAATTATATATATATATATATATATATTTTTTCATAATAGAACACTACTAATTTTTATAAGTTTATATAAAAAATAATTGTACTTAAAAATATATTTTAGAACGCAAGATTGACTATTTGATTAAATACATAATCTTAATCTATATTCATAAGTTATTGAAAGTTATTATCATTGTTCAATTTTTGAGGAAATACTTAAGATATCAACAATAATAATAAAAAAAAATTACGTGTGTTTTAATTTTCTTTTACCTGAGGACTAGTAAACATGCATGCATTTAACATCATATTATAATATAATTCACATATACATGCATATTATCATTTAATGGCATAATTAAACAGGTATGGCCCTCCCGGCCTACTAATCCCGCCATTAAACCACATCGAAGAATTCGGGGCATTTCATAAAGTATCAGTCTTATTTTTTTTATTTAATTAATTAATAATTTAAAAATAAATTTTTTCAAATTTGATAAGTTAGATATTACCTAAATCAATTCCTATCATCATTAATATTTGTATAAATATATTATTATTATTATTATGAATAATAAGGTAATATACAATCTATATATATTATGTGATAATAAGAGAAAGAACAATGGTGATTCAGAAGAGTTTCAGAAAATTGTCAGACAAGAAATTCTCAACTTCTTCTCTTATTATTCCAACATTTCTCAAGTCATAATCCAAGTACTCATGTGTTGAGATAAACTTTTGAATTCTAAATTACAAACTCTTGTTCTCTATGTGCCCACTAGAGCTTTAAATATGGGTCGGGCTTTCTAGCACGGCACGAAATCAGCACGAGCCCGGCAGGCACGAGAACGACACGGCACGAAAAAATATGGGCTTGGGCCATGTAGTGTCCCAAAATCTGCTAATAAGGCTGAGAGCCTTGATTAGCATGCCTGGAGGGCAATAAGTGATTTATTATATTAATATGTGAATTTAATGGGTATGTGTAACAACCCAAAATTACTAATAAGGCTTAAGGGCCTTGATTAGTGTTTTGGGTGGGCATAATTGGAAGTTGTGTGAATTAATGGTGTGATATGCATGATTATGTGAAATGCATGTTTATGAGTATTTGATAAGCATGCGGGCCCTGTTTGGTTGTAAGGGCATAATTGTAATTTTGGCTGTTAGGGCATAAATGTGATTTTGTGATAATCTGTTAGACCACAATATTATGTGGATATATGTGTTTGCAGCTTTTGACACGGGGCGATCCTAGGGAGCAAGTAGCGGGAAAGTCACAACGGGACCCGGTACTTGACTTGGGGCAAGTCAAGGGGTATTTCGGGTATTAGATGATTATTTGGATTATCGGGTTATGAAAATAAATAATTGGAGATATATTTGAGGTTAGGAAGCCTAAGTGGGAATATTGGGGAAATTTTACCGTTTTTCCCTCGGGGACGTTTCCGGTACCCCGAGCCTCGGGATAGACTTGAGTAACTAAGGTTAGACTAAGAAAAAAAAAATAGAAAATAGTAGAAACTCAAGGAACCGACTCTTCTCTCCCTCTCTCCTTTTCTCTCAAGGAACTTAGTGAAACCAAAGGATTTGTGGCTGGGAATTAGAGTTTGAGCTGAGCAATTGGAGGTTTAATTCAGTGGAAGCTAGGGAAAACAAGCTAGAAACAAAGGTAAGAACTGAATCATACTCTTGATCATTAGAATTATGTGTTTTGGCTGGGTTTTAAGGGTGTTTATGGTTTTGATATTTAAGGACTGAATTGAAGCTAGGAACTTGGGAGTTAGCCCAGAAATAACTTGGAGAATTTGTCTGCAGTGAAGGTAAGCTCGAAATTATGATTTAATATTTGAATTTTGGTGTTTTCATGGCTGGTTTGAGTGTGCTTGAGTGTGTGGGTTCAAAAGATTGAAATGATGTTTTGATGGGTTTCTAGACTATATTTCTGTTGGGTTATGTTGTTGAAATCATGTTAGAATGTTGGGATAATTGAATTGTGTTATTGGGATGGTTTAGGGTGGATTTGGTTGAGGTTTGAATGTTACAAATGGTGGTTTTTCTGGGTTCGCAGGACTGGGTCGCGACTCTGTTCTAGAGTGTCGCAGCCCTTTGGAGCAAGGAAGAGCCAGGAGGGCTCTGAAATGAGGGAGCGCCGCGGCGCCACAGGGGTAGGGTCGCGGCGCGTGTCTGTGGTCAGAGAGGCCTAGCCTCTGTTTTAGGGGGCGAGCCATGGTGCAGGTCTTAGGGGCCGCGGCCCTTAAGGGCATTTGTGGCCATTTGGAGTTTTTAAGCGTGGGAACCTAACCTTTGGTGCTCGTGATCGATCCCACTCCCGTGTTTGGTGGAATTCGATGTCCCGGAGGCTATAATTCTATCCGGAAACTCATATGCAATTATTGATGGAATCCTTTATCATGGTTGTGACTAGGTGTACGCTTGGGCTCGAGGTAGGATCGTGCTCGGGGGTCGTCTCTCCAAATTAAAGCACTTGGAATCAAAGGTAAGAAAACTGCACCTAGTTGTGGAATTTAATATGGGACTAAGGGTTCCCTGTGTTTGTATGCTCTTTAAAGAGGATGGTATTATGCCATGTGAATTGTAAATGGATGGTATCACACCATGTAAATAGTAAACATGCGGCCTAAGATCGCCTGAGTTTACACTTGCGCACAGGGCGCGGCTCAGCCACTGGTAGCCGAGGACAGCTTACTATGCATTGAGCTCGGTTTAAGCGGGCCAGAGTCAGTGGGTTAAACAGAGGGTGCGACCTAAGTTGTTGGCCCTAACTATCATGTGATTTGAGTGCAATTATTATGATGATTATGACATGCTGGTTAGTTGAATGGCAGGTTGTTAGCTTGTTGAATATTATCGTTGAATGGGTGAATGTTGTGTACTGTTGGGTACCTGGTTATGTCTTGTGAAATAATTGAATATTATTAGTGATTATGTTTTAAATGTTATGTTTTCTTGTTTGGCCTTGGCTCACGGGTGCTGCGTGGTGCAGGTAAGAGCAAGGGTAAGGCAAGCTAACCATGGGTTGGAGAGCTCTGGGGGCAAGGTGTACATTGTTAGATGCTCGGCCACCACGGTCGAGGAATTGTACAGGAACGAGAACCTAAAACATGTATTTTGCCATTAAAGTGGCTTGGTTATTAATAAGCTTTGGAAATTCTGTAATTACGTTATTTAAACCTTGATTTGGGATCCCATGTACCAAACATGTATTTTAATGAAAATTATTCGTTTATAACCAAAATATTTTAAACCTAACATGTTTGTATCGTTAGATTCACATGTTTAATCAAATGACTTTATTAGCAAGTCTCTCACTATTTCAAACACACAGTGTAACGATCTTGGTTATCCAGGGCGTTACATCTTGGTATCAGAGCATCCTAGGTTTAAGGGTTCCTGGAGATAGGCTGGACATGTACACTCACCGCTAAAGGCAAGCTCAACTCAGGGTTCTATAATTGAACATATGAGACTACATGCTTAAGCTTTTTTATTGAAATATGAATGTATTATATTGTATGACCATAAGGAGCATGAGAACTGATAGGGCCTGGCCCTTGACTATTGTATGATGAGATTGAGGCGTGCTGATCAGCATTGATGTTGCATGTGAATGAGTATTTGGATAATGGTTTGCATACCGATTGTATGTGGGTGACTGCCCAAGTTGAATTTATATGTTATGCTTGTTTATTGGCTTGTAGGAAGCATGATAGAGTGTGAATAAATATGGTAGTAATAAATTGGGTAGCTAAATGCGTAGAATTGTGAATTAATGTTTACTATGCTTTATGTGTGCATGAATATTGTGGTTATTTGGACCTGGATGTGGTTTGGTTCGGAGTGTGAACCTTAGGGCTGAGGAGCTTAGTCAGCGGAGGCGGATGAACTCAGATTGCTTGCATCCATAATGGTTAAGCAGACCTGGCATCGTATTACAGGAGGGTTGCAGATGATAGTTGGTGTTGGAAACCTCCATCTGCCCTGAAAGTCGCAGAGATGTTCGCTGGCATGTGAGTAAATGGTGTGGGTTTAATATAAGGATACAGGCAGATAAAGAGTCTTAAATGGAAGGCCAAAAAGGGCGTTGACCTCTGGTTTGAGGAGGAAAATTTGGGTTTGTTTAAGAATTGGTTAGTGGATGGGCAAAGCTTCCTTGGAAATATGAAGATGAGAGGTCATAAATAAGGAGTTGCACTAAGTACTGGTGGCAGAAGGATGCCAGGAAATGGTATTCGGACCGAGATATTGGCATAATGAGTTGGAAAGAACTCAGATGGTGATGTGATAGAAGAGGTTATAAAAGCATAGCCTGGACTGCGAAGACTAATAGGCTTATAAGCTTGATTTGGAATGATAAGGTAACAATAGTGTATATAAATGAGTTTTGTGAGTTTGGTAACTCATTTTGGAAGATTGGTACGGGTGGAGGTAGTTGGAAATGACGGCTCGGTTAAGGGTCAAACTCTGGTATGGGTCGGAGTATCAGGGTTGCTCCAATGTATGAGATCTTCGTCTGTGTTTAGGCAGCAATGAGGGCCATGTTAGTTGTGATTTGGGAAAATGAGGTTAGAGCATGAATTTCGTAGGGCAAGAGATGCAAAAGACAATACTTCCATTGGTGGAATTAAGTAAGGACCCACTTTTGGCAACCGAGGTAGAAGAACCCCAAGCAGTTCCATGGCACTTAATTTCTTATAAGAAGGGGGTTTGATTGTAAAGGTAGTCGTCAGGATGGTGACGAGAACCAGTGAGATTGTTTGATATGCACCTGAGGCAGAGGACGCCACCTAGAAGGATATCAGGTGAGGGTACGATTTCTATATGAATGATTGATATGTTAGGATGGATTTCCCATGGTTAGGGAAACAGAAGACTAGGATGTTTTGATATAGAAGAAGTCCCAGGCTAGTTCCTCGAAGACAATCAGTTGATTGAATAGTTCACGTATTTGGTTATATAACGAGCTGAGAGAGTTCGACATTGAGAATATGCCTCAAGGGTACTGTGCGGGCTGAAGGTATTAGTATTTGTTGAGAATGTATTAGACACTTCTAGAAGAGAAATTGGGACACAAGTAATAGAGAGGTTTGTGGTGAGGGCAATATAGCTTGTCATATGGAAGCCTCGATGAGTTATAATGAGAGTTAATTTGTTAAGAGACAACCATGGATTGTAAGAGATATCATCTGGAGTACTTTAGTTGGACTGAATGGAAACTAAGCTGATCAGTGGGGAATTCATATGGGTATACAAGGAAAGATTTAGTGTACTTCAAGGTCGGACTACAGGTAGGTTTGATATCAGGAACAATGTGGCAGACAATACTGGTTGACAGAAAGAATTACTGAAGCAGTTGAAGAAATTTGGCCTTGGATTAGACAGAGCATCATATTGTGGGAATTGTCGGTATCGTCTGTTAAGGATGAAGGGTTTTACATACTCGGTTATTAAACAGAACAATGTTTCTGGGAATTGATCTACGATCTGGTTATTACCAGCTGGAGATCAAGGAAAGAGACATTTAAGGAATTACTACTTGTACTGAGTAGAGTGTGAGGAATTGGTAACAAAGGTTCTTAACTGGTTCAAGCTTCAGCCACACAGGTAAGTTCTTCAAGCAGGAAATATAAGAGCGGTACGGACAAGTCTCCTTCAGGTTTACGGGCGGTGGGTCAGATTACTCTCTAGTCAAACTGAGAAGCGAGCGGCTATTACGCTGAAGACGTTAGTACTAAGGAAGCAAGGTCACAGGTAAGGCTCTATGAAGTGTCATTTTGATCTCGCTAGGAGTATTCAGAATAGTGCTACAGAAAGAAGAGGGGTCAGGTGTGAAGAGATTTGGTTTGAAGTCACAAAGAAGCTACTGAAGAACGTCTGAAGGACAGGAAGCACAACAAGACTGGTAAGCGCGTCATCTACCACATAAGTAACTTCGCAGGCAGCTACATTAGAGATTAGAGGAATAGTATAACTTGAAGATTAGACCGAATGGATAGTGTCAGATCGAAAATTCAGAGGACAGGGTAAGAATTGATTAGCACATGGTGAAGCAGGAATATGCGTGTTATGGTTGAGTATAGAGGGATAGCATAAAGGACCTAACCTATGATAAGGATATGATACTATGAGGGTGCATCACAGGTTGGGCATGCCCAGACTCAGGCTAATGTGAGGAGGGATCACGTCTCGCGGTAGGTAAAATGGGAACATGGTCGATATACCTGAAGTGGTAGGAAGGCAAGGTATGTATAGAGTAAGGTAATGATCGTTTTGTCATTTGTAAGAAAGATAACGTTGAGACCAAGATTTAGTGAAATATAATGGATAGATGGTTGTTGTTGGAAATCCTCGGCTGTGCAAGGGAACGATTTGATTGTAGGAGATCTTTTATTATGAAAAAAATGTGTGTCAGCTAAAAAGAACGTCATGGGTTATAATAGACTTGACAAGGTAATGATTGAGATTGGTATAGCCTTAGTGTGTGGTAATGAGCAGGTATGTGTTCCTTTGGACAACGAAATCAAAAGTGATGGTTAGGAGGAAACAGGGAAGAACTCTGTCAAGGTATTATGAGTCAGGGTACCAGGATCGGATGAATGATCCGATGGAAGTTTGGCGTGGAGATGGGAATTCTAAATGGACATCTTTCACTCCCTAGGGTATATTGTACCGGAAGGTTTGAGCGGGGACAGAATTCAGTGTACTTGCATATTGAGAGGTAAAGTGATATGGTGGTGGATCATAGGAATGGACCACATTGAACTATAAATAAGGTGATTGAACAAGGGAAAAAGTTGTAACTCAGCTGAATGAGTTAGCATAATTTGGTTTGTATAAATTATTAATGGGGTAGAGCATTGGTAATGCTAAGTTGAGATCCATTAGTTTTCCAAGTTTTGGAAAGGGGTCAGAGAACGAAGAGAACCGAGTGGGAATCTGAAATTACTGATTGGTTGCAGGTAGGATAGCAATCTGAGGGCTCAACAATTATGTTAAGGAATTAAGCGTTAAGTGTGAAAACACTTAAGACACTAAGGATAGTGTAATCCTTGAAGAGATAGTCACAGTGATGAATGCTGGAGTACAGCAAGGGTGACACGGCTTAGGACTTGGTAAGATGAAAAGCAAGGAGTACTACGCAAAGTAAGGAAGTGAAAGATAGTGGATACTGCAGTTCAGTATTAATTCCGAGGGAACTAAAGAGGTTGTTGGAACTCTTAAGGCAGGAGTGTCTGCCTATTTTAAAGGATATAAGAACTTGAAAATTGTTAACTTTGAAATACAAAGTTCCAGGATGAGAGATTTGTATCTCTCCAAATAAGTGCAGACAAGGGAAAGTACGTTGTTCTGGAAAAGAAAGGGGAGTTCTGACTCCCGATTCAACAAGAATTCTAAGGTTGTACCAAGGTTTAGGCCGGGGGCCTATAAGCTGAGCTCACCTTGGTAGGGGTGGTGACTCATTAGTATTTCAGGTAGCGAGAATAAGTCAATGATGCAATTGTTGTGAACTAAGCAAACTCTGGAGTTTCTGCAGATCTGATGTATAAGTAAAAGTTAAAGAAAGTATAGTTATCAGACAAGATCTTGTGGAACAAGATCGTCACTCACGCTTGAGTGTTATTGAAGATTAAGAGTAAAAGCGTTGGACATTGGGAATTATAGTCAAAGGTAAGAAGTTTATTGTCTGATTTATTCAAGTAAATTTCGAGGACGAAATTACTGTAAGGAGGGGATAGTTGTAACGACCCAAAACTACTAATAAGCCATAAGGGCCTTTATTAGTGTGTCGAGAGGTCATAATTGGAAGTTGTGTGAATTAATAGTGTGATATGCATGATTATGTGAAATGCATGATTATGAGTATTTGATAAGCATGCGGGCCCTGTTTGGTTGTAAGGGCATAATTGTAATTTTGGTCGTTAGGGCATAAATGTGATTTTGTGATAATTTGTTAGACCACAATATTATGTGGATATATGTGTTTGCAGCTTTTGACACGGGGCGATCCTAGGGAGCAAGTAGCGGGAAAGTCACAACGGGACCCGGTACTTGACTTGGGGCAAGTCAAGGGGTATTTCGGGTATTAGATGATTATTTGGATTATCGGGTTATGAAAATAAATAATTGGAGATATATTTGAGGTTAGGAAGCCTAAGTGGGAATATTGGGGAAATTTTACCGTTTTGCCTTCGAGGACGTTTCCGGTACCCCGAGCCTCGGGATAGACTTAAGTAACTAAGGTTAGACTAAGAAAAAAAAAATAGAAAACAGTAGAAACTCAAGGAACCGACTCTTCTCTCCCTCTCTCCTTTTCTCTCAAGGAACTCAGTGAAACCAAAAGGATTTGTGGCTGGGAATTAGAGTTTGAGCTGAGCAATTGGAGGTTTAATTCAGTGGAAGCTAGGGAAAACAAGCTAGAAACAAAGGTAAGAACTGAATCATACTCTTGATCATTAGAATTCTGTGTTTTGGCTGGGTTTTAAGGGTGTTTATGGTTTTGATATTTAAGGACTGAATTGAAGCTAGGAACTTGGGAGTTAGCCCAGAAATAACTTGGAGAATTTGTCTGCAGTGAAGGTAAGCTCGAAATTATGATTTAATATTTGAATTATGGTGTTTTCATGGCTGGTTTGAGTGTGCTTGAGTGTGTGGGTTCAAAAGATTGAAATGATGTTTTGATGGGTTTCTAGACTAGATTTCTGCTGGGTTATATTGTTGAAATCATGTTAGAATGTTGGGATAATTGAATTGTGTTATTGGGATGGTTTAGGGTGGATTTGGCTGAGGTTTGAATGTTACAAATGGTGGTTTTTCTGGGTTCGCGGGGCTGGGCCGCGGCTCTGTTCTAGAGTGTCGCAGCCCTTTGGAGCAAGGAAGAGCCAGGAGGGCTCTGAGATGAGGGAGCGTCACAGCGCGTGTCTGTGGTCAGAGAGGCCTAGCCTCTGTTTTAGGGGGAGAGCCGCGGCGCAGGTCTTAGGGGTCGCGGCCCTTAAGGGAATTTTTGGCCATTTGGAGTTTTTATGCGTGGGAACCTAACCTTTGGTGCTTGGGATCGATCCCACTACCGTGTTTGGTGGAATTCAATGTCCCGGAGGCTAGAATTCTATCCAGAAATCCTTAAGCAAATATTGATGGAATCCTTTATCATGGTTGTGACTAGGTGTACGCTTGGGCTCGGGTAGGATCGTGCTCGGGGGTCGTCTCTCCAAATTAAAGCACTTGGAATTAAAGGTAAGAAAACTGCACCTGGTTATGGAATTTAATATGGGACTAAGGGTTCCCTGTGTTTGTATGCTCTTTAAAGAGGATGGTATTATGCCATGTGAATTGTAAATGGATGGTATCACGCCATGTAAATAGTAAACGTGCGGCCTAAGAGCGTCGGAGTTTACACTTGCGCACAGGGCGCAGCTCGGCCACTTGTAGCCGAGGACAATTTACTATGCACTGAGCTCGGTTTAAGTGGGCCGGAGTCAGTGGGTTAAACAGAGGGTGTGACCTAAGTTGTCGGCCCTAACTATCATGTGATTTGAGTGCAATTATTATGATATGCTGGTTAGTTGAATGGCAGGTTGTTAGCTTGTTGAATATTATCGTTGAATGGGTGAATGTTGTGTACTGTTGGGTACCTGGTTATGTCTTGTGAAATAATTGAATATTATTAGTTGGTTAAGGATTATGATTGTGACATCCTATACCATCCTGGGAAGGCTAATACAGTGGTTGATGCCTTGAGTCGGAAAGGCCCGGGACAGTTGTTTAGTTCGAGACAGATATCCGATAAGCTAGCCGAGGAGATGACTAGAGCAGGTATAGAGTTGTTGGTTGGTCAGTTGGCCAACATCACTCTTCAGTCTACACTCCTTGAGAGGATTAAGGAGGCGCAAGGGAAAGATTCCCAGTTGAGAGGTCATTGATAGAATGTCTTAGTTGGAGTGACTAAGGACTTTTCTATTTCAGAGATGGGGTTACTGAAGTACAAGGGTCGGATCAGCATTCCGATGGATTCTGATATCCGGCAGGAGATCTTAGATGAATCGCATACCACTCCTTATTCTTTGCACCCGGGTACAACGAAGATGTACCAGGATTTGAGAGTTTTGTATTGGTGGTCGGGCATGAAGAGGGATGTGGTGGATTATGTGGCCAAGTGCTTAACTTGTCACCAGGTCAAGGTTGAGCATCAGAGGCCATCAGGGTTGCTGCATCCTCTGGGGATTCCAGAATGGAAGTGGGAAGATATCACCCTGGACTTTGTGGTTGGTTTGCCAAGGACCGTGGGACAGCATGACTCGGTGTGGGTGATTGTGGATAGGTATACCAAGTCTGCCCACTTTTTGCCTGTTAGGATGACTTATACTGTGGAATAGTATGCTGAGTTATATGTGAAGGAAATTGTTCGACTTCATGGGCCTCCAAGGTCGATAGTATCTGACAGGGACCCCACCTTCACTTCCAAGTTTTTGGGGAGTCTGCAGAAAGCTATGGGCACGCAGTTACAGTTTAGTACTGCTTATCATCCTCAAACGGATGGGCAGTCTGAAAGGACAATTCAGATATTGGAGGACATGTTGCGTGCCTGTGTGCTATATTTTGGGGGATCTTGGAGTAAGTATCTTCCTTTGATTGAGTTCCCGTATAACAATAGTTATCAGGCGACTATCGGAGTGGCTCCGTATGAAATGCTGTATGGGAGGAAGTGTAGATCACCTATCCATTGGGACGAGATGGGTGAGAGAAGTTATTTGGGTCCTGAGATGGTTCAGAGGACCAATGAGGCAATTGAGAAGATTAGAGCGTGAATGCTCGCTTCCCAGAGTCGCCAGAAGAGTTATTCAAACCTGAAACGCAGGAGCGTGGAATTTCAGGTTGGTGATCATGTGCTTCTTAGGGTTTCACCTTTGAGAGGAGTGAAACGGTTTGGTGTTCGGGGCAAGCTGAGCCCTAGGTTTGTTGCCCCCTTTGAGATTTTGGAACGGGTTGGAGAGGTAGATTACACACTAGCGATGCCTCCAACTTTATTAAGGGTTCATGATGTCTTTCATGTATCCATGCTCCGGAAGTATGTGTTAGATGCGACGCACATTTTGAGTTATGAGAATTTGGAGCTAGATCAGGATTTGTCCTATGAGGAGAAGCCAGTTCAGGTTCTTGACCGGAAGGATAAAGTCTTGCGGAGCAAGACCATCGCCTTAATGAAAGTGTTGTGGAGGAACAGCAAGGTTGAGGAGGCGACGTGGGAACTTGAATCAGAGATGAGGGAGTGGTATCCCGAATTGTTCAGGTAATTTCGAGGACGAAATTTCTGTAAGGAGGGGATAGTTGTAACGACCCAAATTTTCTAATAAGGCTTAGGGCCTTGATTAGCGTGCCTGGAAGGCAATAAGTGAATTACTGCTTTAATATATGAATTTCTGTGAATATGGGATAGAGATGCATGTTTAGTTGAATTAAATATGCATGTGGGCCCCGTTTGGATATTAGGGGTATGTTTGTGATTTTAGCCCGTTGAGGGTATAAATGTCATAAATGTGATATGTATGTGATATATCTGTGTAGCACGATTCGAGACAGTCCTAGGGAGCAGTTAGCCGGAAAGTCACAACGGGGTTAAGAATTCGACCTGTAGCGGGTCGAGGGGTATTCTGGGTATGGGATATTTTATGGGGTTATTGGGCTATAGAAATAAATATTTGGAGATATATTTGAGGTTAGAATGTCTAGGAGGGAATATTGGGGAAATGTACCATTTTTCCCTCGGGGACGTTTTGGTACCCCGAGCCTTGAGGTAACCATATAAGCTTAAGTTAAATAAAACAAACAAATAGGAAACCCCCAGACTTATTCTAACTTACTCACTCCCTCTCCCTTCTCTGGTTTTCTTACACTCTTGGAGACTTAGAACATCTTAGAGAAAATCCAGCTAAAGCTAACAAATTGGGCTAATGGTCTTGAGGAATTTAAGCTTGGAACTTAGAGAATCTACACAGAAACATAACTCATCACGGTAAGCTCCTAATATGTTGAACTGTGTTAATTTGCAGCTGGTTTTAAGGTTGAATATTAGAGTTTTGCATGTTGGAGGGATGAGGATTCAACTTTGATTTTATAAGGTTTTGGCTTGAGTTTTTTGTTGGGTTTTACTGTTGAAACTATGGTATAACCATTGTGATAATTAGTTAGGGTTGTTGGTTTGATTTTGGGGATAATTGGACTGATTTTTGAGGTGAAAATGGTGTTTTTTCTGGGCACGAAGGGTTGGACCGCGGCTCTGTTCTTGAGTGTTGCGGCCCTATGAAGCTGAGGAGCCAGGGAGGCTCTGCCTCTGGGGAGCGCCGCGGTGCCATAGGGCAGGGCCGCGGTTCAAATGGGCGTCAGAGAGGTTTTAGCCTCTTTTTTGGGGGCGGCCCGCGGCACCAATTCTTAGGGCCGCGGCTCAAAAGGGAAATTTTGGCTAAATGGAGGTTTTAAGCGCGGGAACCTAACCTAGGGTGCTCGGGATCAATTCCACCACCGTGTTTGGTGGAATTCGATGTCCCGGAAGCTAGAATTATATCTGGAAACCGTTACTCGAATATTAATGGAATCCTTTATTATGCATTGTGACTAGGCTTTCTTCTAGGCTCGGGATAGAGGACTGTGCTCGTGATCGCGGTGCTTGGGAAGCTTGGGATACAGGGAAGAAAACCACTGTTCCCATAGAGCTTGTGTGTAGGGTTGAGCCCTATGTGAATGTGTTGCAGGGCATAGCCCTTTGGTTGAATTTGTTCAAGTTTAGTATTTGCTTTATTATGCTATGGTTGCATATGTGTAAATGCTCGGCAAGAGCCGGGAATGACGTTAGGCACGTGGAGTGCAAGGCCGAGTGCGGCAAGGGGCTGGGAGCAGCGTTGAGCACATGGAGTGTGAGTTTCCAGGGCGAGACCCTAAAGGATACCTGGGATATCCTCACGGTGTGAACCGTGAACCCAGGGCCTAGTAAAGCGCCTAGGACGGCTTGGTCGTATGTGTTTAGCCTATTGATGGCCTATTTATATGCTAAGTGTTTGTTGTGCATATGTTGTCTGCTTGTGAGGGTTTTCTTGCTGGGCTTCGGCTCACGGGTGCTCTGTGGTGCAGGTAAGGGCAAGGGGAAAGTCGACCAACCATGAGTACGGAGAGCGTGAAGCGGTGCGTACATGTTTGGCCTGCCTGGCTGCCACAGCCAGTGATTTTGAGAGATAATTGTATTAAAACCTAGATTTTGCCATCTATTCGACTTGGTTTGTACTTATATGTTGTAAATATTTCTAAACGGTATTTTGAGATCCCAAGTGTCAAACACTTTATGATTTTTAGTAAATGGACTTATTTTCAAAGTTTATTTCTCTGTTTATGATTTGATTACACTTTTGATTTAAAACCTCGATTAGCGAGTTAAATGCACGTTTAAAACTCACTTAGTAACGGCTCTAAGGAAGTAGGGCGTTACAACTTGGTATCAGAGCGAGCCAAGGTTTATGGTTTCTAGAGATTGACTGAACATGTACGCTCGCTGTCAGTGACAAGCTCGACTTAGGGTTGGTAGGTAGAAATTGACTTAAATGCTTGAACATGTGTTTAAATGCCTTGTTTGCCTGTTTATTTCTTACAGAGCATGATGAATGAGTTAACATATGCATGATTCTAGGGCATGGCCCGTTGTATGCTATATGCTATCTGTGTGTTATGTGGACTGCTGTTTGTGGTTGGCTGATGTGATTAGGAGGTGGTTTTTGAATGTTGTTATCATGCCTGATGAGCGGCGTCGTTGGTTGCAGGCATATTTGTTGAGATGCCTCGACAATCATCTAGACTCTGCGGCAGTAGGGCTGAGGATGACAACCAGGGTCAGGACCCTCCACCTGCCCCACAAAATTGGCAAAAGATGTTTGCTGAGATGGAAGCAAGGCTACAACGGACAGAGGAAGAGCTTCGGCAGTTGAGGCAGCAGGCCCCACCTCAGGTCACTGGGCTGCCAGCTCAGCAGGTTGTGGCGCCAGTGCCGGTTCAACCTACTATGGAGAACAGGTGGGAACCTTTGTATGAGAGGTTCAGGAAACAACATCCTCCCACCTTTGAAGGTGGATCAGACCCACTGCGTGCAGAGCAATGGATAAATATGATTTCCTCAATTCTGGATTTTATGAGGGTTCAAGGAAATGAGAGGGTAGCTTGTGCTAGCTACATGTTCAAGGAAGATGCCCGCATCTGGTGGGATGTGGTAGTTCAGAGAAGGAATGTGACCATTATGACTTGGGAAGAGTTCAAAAACTTATTCAATGAGAAGTATTACAGTGTGGCAGTTCGAGCTGTGAAGGTTGACGAGTTCATCAACCTGACTCAAAATCGGTTGACCGTGACTGAGTATACTTTGAGATTTGACAAATTGGCGAAGTTTGCGCCAGATTTAGTGCCGACTGATGCGGCAAGAAGAGACAGGTTTATACGGGGATTGAATGTTATGATTGCTCGTGATGTGAAGATTACTTTGGATCCAGAGACTACTACTTATGCTCAGGTTGTAGACAAGGCCCTTACAGCTGAGGGGCCGAAGACCAGATCTGGAGAGAGAGCGATGTTAGGCGTGATGCCAGGAGGACAGTGCCTCCTTTTGTTTGATTCAGTCGGGGTGGTGGCTCTAGTGAGCAGAAGAGGAAGGCCCCAGATTCCTTTGTTCCTCCTAGTTCAGATAAGAGGGCACGGGGTGCTTCGACAGGCCGTTAGGGTGGAAGTGACAACTGGAGGAGTTTTCCAATGTGTCCACGGTGCAGACGACGACACCAGGGTGAGTGCAGGATTAGAGCCTGCTTTGTCTGTGGGAGTGCCAGTCATTTGAAGAGGGACTTCCCTCAAGTCAAGAAAGAGGAGCTGAAGAAGAGTGACAGTCTTGCTCCTGCCAGGGTATTTACTTTGACTCAGACTGAGGCGGAGGCTAGCCCCTTGGTTGTGACAGGTCAGATTTCTAATGTTGGATCTTCTTATATTGCATTGTTTGATTCGGGAGCTACCCATTCCTTTGTGTCTGCTAGAGTGATAGATCAGCTGTGTAGACCTAGTGTTTTGTATGATAATGGTTTCCGGACTTTGTTGCCAACCGGGGAACTAGTAGTCTCTAGAAGGTGGATTAGAGCTTTACCAGTAGAGGTAGATGGTAGGGAGTTGTTTGTTGATCTGATTGAGCTTGCGATGGATGACTTCGACATGATTCTGGGGATGGATTGATTATCGAAGTATGGGGCGACAATTGACTGCAAGCGCAGGATGGTGACTTTTGAGCCAGAATGGGAGGTACCCTTTGTATTTGTGGGGACAACTAGTGGCCTGCGAGTACCAATGATTTCAGCATTGAAGGCTAAAGACTTAATGCAGGAAGGTTGCATGGGATTCCTAGCGAGCGTTGTGGATACCTCTAGGGTGGTATCGGTTGGACCGGGTGAGACTAGATTGGTGTGTGAGTTCCCAGATTTGTTTCCGGCAGATTTGCCAGGGTTGCCGCCGTAGCGGGAGATTGATTTTGTTATAGAGTTGGTACCAGGAGCGGAGCCAGTATCTAGGACACCTTACAGGATGGCTCTGTAATGCCCTGAATTTCCTAATAAGGGTTAGGACCTTGATTAGGAGGTCGGGAGGGCCATAATTGAATTATGATGCTATTTAATGATCATATGCACGTTTATGTGAATTATATTATTATATGATGGTAAATGTATGCATATGGGAGTATTTATAATTATGAGGGCATTTTGGTAATTTGGTCGTTGTGGGCTTAATTGCGTATTCTGGTGCATGTTTGTGATTAATTAATATAGCCACATTATAAGGTGGATTGTTTCGAGCTATTCGGCATGAGACGATCATGAAATGCAAGTGTTCGGTCTAGTCATAACGGGCTTAAGTTCGAGGCTCGGGATGAGTCTCGGGGTGAATTTAATGATTAGAGCATTACCGGGAATTAAAGGGCAATGGGATATGGATTATTGGTGTTTGAGGTTGTTGGGAATAGCGGGAATTAGAGGGTGTTAATTGTGGTTAATGGAATAGGTACAAAAGGACGGTTTTGCCCTTGGTGGCTGTTAAGGTTTTATTTTAGACCTAAGGGAATTTAGGTCTTTTCACCCTAAGAGATTTATATCAGCCATTAAGGTTGTAGAAGAATAACAAAAATAGAGTCTCTCTTTTCCTTCTCTCCCGATAGATTTTCTTCCTCATTTCTCTTTGGGTCTTCAAGCTTTGTTTGAGGAATCAAGCCAAGGAACCAAGTTGGGATAAGCTAGGGTTATGCTCCACCATTGAAGAGGGTGTGTTGCTGAGATTGAGGTGAGTTTCTAGCCATTAGAACTCTTGATTTTGCTCTGTTTTCTTAGTTAAGTTTCAGTTGGTTTTTGGGTTGGAAACTTGGGAATTGGTTGGAGTTTTGGCTAGGGTTCTTGGGGTTGTGGTCCCTAGGACATGTGGAGGTGGTATTTGGGTTCACTTGGGATTTAATTTGATGTTTGGAAGCTTTTGGATTGGGTTAGAAATGGTGGAATCTAAGGAAGAGAGTTCTGGGTTTCTGCTGGCTGAAGGTAGCGCTACAGCGCCCAGTGTAGGGTGCAACAGCGCTACCTACAGGGGAGGTTGGGTGGTTTTTGGTTCTGTCTTGAGCGATGGGGCGCTAGGAGGGCAGCGCTGTAGCGCTACCCTGTTCCTTCAATTTTGGGTGTTTTTAAGGGTTTTTGGCTCGGGGTTTCAATCCTTAAGGCCCGGGATCGAATCAACTCACCGTGTGGGCAGGTTTCGAGGTCCCGAGAGTGGGGTTTAGGTTAAGACCCTATCTTTGGTAATTTTCATTAATTGGAGGTTGCTTTTGTTATGACTAGGTGACCGCTACAGGATTAAGGATCGATCGTTCTCAAGGGTCGTTCTTGTTCTAATTCTCACTCGAACCAAAGGTAAGAAAACTGCACCCTGCGTATATATGACATGCATGGTGGTACTTGATGCATGTTGGATGTTTATATGCGATGCATGTAATGCACGAGAAACATGTGATTAGGACATGCTTTATATACTGAGTATGATATTGTTCAGAGCTTGAGCCTCTGTGTTCGTGCATGGTCCTAATTGTACCAGTACTTGTTAAGTAAGCATGCTGAATGCCTTGTATATGGATATTGGATATGTGATATATGTTTGGTGGCATGGCTTACTTGTGCGTGGCACTGACTTATTAGTCAGAATCGGCAATGGTGTTAGATCCACTTGAGAAGCTGTGATTTACTAGTCAAGTTCACAATGGGTTGAACACTGGTCGTGTTTTACTGACCTAAGAGTTAGAAATGGCATAGCGTCATGAATGCCGAGCCAAATGAAGATTAGATCTAATCGATATCATCGTTGAATGGCTCTATGGCATTAATGCTGGACCGACCCTAAGGTCGATGAACTTATAAGCGCTTGGCTAGTCTGAGACTAGTTATTCAAAGCCAGGGCATATGGCCCCGGTGACTGTTTGTCACATGGCTAGGGAACGTTGTTCCAGGGTTATGACTCTATGGTCATGAGGAGGGTTATGTTGGTGACTATTCACCATACACCTATCATGATCAAACTATGAAAGGTTCACTTATCGGTTAAGCCTGAGTGACCCTATCATCACATGGCTTAGGGGGTTGTACCCGGTTTTGTGACTTTTGCGACTATCACCTATTTGTTTGGACTAGGAGTCCTAGATGATTATTATGATCATTGGTTGGTGTATTATGCTCAACATTGTGTTTCTATATTGGGGCTAAGATTCCTGGATGATTATTACGATCATTGTTGATATTATACCATGTTTTATTGTGTTTTCTTGCTGGGCTTCGGCTCACGGGTGCTATGTGGTGCAGGTAAAGGCAAAAGAAAGCTGGACCATCCTTGAGTTGGAGAGCTTAGGTGATGAGGTGTACATATGCAGCTGCTTGACCACCACGGCCGAGGTTTAAAGAGGAACTAGGGTTAAACCCTGTTTTGCCGCGTAGAACGGCCTGTTGTAAATATTTTCTTGTAGTAGACTCTGAAATTATAATTTTGGGATCCCAATATATATATTATGCGTTCTAATAAAACGTTATATCTTAACCAAAATTTTTAATCCCTAAACCGCTAATCATACTTAGTACACTATTTTGGCCAAATGACTCGATTAGCGAGTTTAGCACTATTTAGAAGGCACACCGTAACGGTCCCTGGAGTTTAGGGCCTTACAGGCTCCAACGGAGTTAAAGGAGTTGAAGATTCAATTGCAGGAGTTACTTGATTTGGGGTTCATCAGACCAAGTTTCTCGCCATGGGGTGCTCCAGTGTTGTTTGTCAAGAAGAAAGATGGATCTCTTAGGATGTGTATTGATTACAGGCACCTGAATAAGTTAACCATTAAGAACAAGTATCCACTGCCTAGGATCGACGATTTATTTGATCAGTTATAGGGAAGAACAGTGTTTTCCAAGATAGACCTTCGATCAGGTTACCATCAGTTAAGGATTAAAGAGGATGACATACCAAAGACCGCTTTCCGAACGAGGTATGGACATTATGAATTCCTGGTTATGTCCTTTGGATTAACCAATGCCCCAGCAGCTTTTATGGATATGGTGAATAGGGTTTTCAAGGAATATTTGGATAAGTTTGTGATTGTGTTCATCAACGACATCTTGGTGTACTCTCAGTCTGAGACAGAGCATGAGCAGCATTTGCGTCTGGTATTGCAGCGGTTAAGGGAGCATAAGTTATATGCTAAGTTCAGCAAGTGCGAGTTCTGGTTACCGCAAGTTACATTTCTGGGCCATATCATCAGTAAGGAGGGGATTCTGGTTGATCTAAGTAAGATTGAGGCAGTCAGAGATTGGCCTAGACCGAGCAACGTTCCTGAAGTGAGGAGTTTTCTGGTTTTGGCAGGATATTATCGGCGATTCGTTGAGGGGTTCTCCAGAATAGCTACGCCTTTGACAGAATTGACAAAGAAGAAGACAAGGTATGTCTGGACAGACAGATGTGAGAACAGTTTCAAGGAGTTGAAGCGGCGACTGATCACCACACCAGTGTTAAGTCTGCCGACAGATAATGAAAAGTTTGTGGTTTATTGTGATGCATCCAGACAGGGTTTGGGGTGTGTGTTGATGCAAGCTGGTAAGGTGATAGCCTATGCATCGAGGCAGTTAAAGAAGTATGAGCAAAGATATCCCACGCATGATCTGGAGTTGGCAGCGGTGGTGTTCGCACTTAAGATTTGGAGACATTATCTCTATGGTGAGAAGTGCGAGATATACACCGATCATAAGAGCTTGAAGTACTTCTTTACCCAGAAGGACCTGAATATGCGCCAGAGGCGGTGGCTGGAGTCAGTTAAGGATTATGATTGTGACATCCTATACCATCCTGGGAAGGCTAATGTAGTGGCTGATGCATTAAGTCGGAAAGGCCCGGGACAATTGTTTAGTTCGAGACAGATATCCGATAAGCTAGCCGAGGAGATGACTAGAGCAGGTATAGAGTTGGTGGTTGGTCAGTTGGCCAACATCACTCTTCAGTCTACACTCCTTGAGAGGATTAAGGAGGTGCAGGGGAAAGATTCCCAGTTGAGAGGTCACAGAGAGAATGTCTTAGTCAGAGTGACTAAGGACTTTTCTATTTCAGAGATGGGGTTACTAAAGTACAAGGGTCGGATCTGCATTCCGATGGATTCTGATATCCAGCGGGAGATCTTAGATGAATCGCATACCACACCCTATTCTTTGCACCCCGGTACAACGAAGATGTACCAGAATTTGAGAGTTTTAAATAGGTGGTCGTGCATGAAGAGGGATGTGGTGGATTATGTGGCCAAGTGCTTAACTTGTCAGCATGTCAAGGCTGAGCATCAGAGGCCAGCAGGGTTGCTGCAGCCTCTGGGGATTTCAGAATGGAAGTGGGAAGATATCACCATGGACTTTGTGGTTGGTTTGCCAAGGATCGTGGGACAGCATGACTCAGTGTGGGTGATTGTGGATAGGTATATCAAGTCTGCCCACTTTCAACGAGAAGTATTACAGTGCTGCAGTTCGAGCTGCGAAGGTTGACGAGTTTATCAACCTAACTCAGAACCGATTGATAGTTACTGGGTATGCTTTGAGATTTGACCGGTTGGCAAAGTTCGCACCGGATTTGGTGCCGACTGATGCGGCAAGAAGGGAACGGTTTGTACACGGGTTGAATGTCATGATCGCCCGTGATGTTAAGATAACTTTTGATCTGGGGACTATTACATATGCCCAGGTAGTGGACAAGGCCCTTACAGCTAAGAGGGTCGAGGATCAAATTTGGAGAGCGGGCACTGCTAGGCGCAATGCCAGAAGGACGATGTCTCCTCTTACCAGATCTAGTCGGGGTAGTGGCCCCAGTGAATAGAAGAGAAAGGCCCCATATTCTTTCATTCCTCCTAGCTCGAATAGGAGGGCACAGAGTGCTTTTAGTGTCCATCCGGGGCGGGGGTGATAACTGGAGGAGTTTTCCAGTGTGTCCTCGATGCAGACGACGACATCAGGGAGAGTGCAGGATCAGGGCCTGCTTTATTTGTGGGAGTGTCAATCATCTAAAGAAGGACTGCCCACAAGCCAAGAAAGAGGAGCCGAAGTAGGGCGACAGTCTCATTCCTGCCAGAGTATTCACCTTGACTCAGATTGAGGCAGAGGCTGGCCCCTCAGTTGTGACAGGTCAGATTTCTAGTGCTTGTTCTTCTTATACTGCATTGATTGATTCGGGAGCTACTCATTCATTTGTGTCTGCTAGAGTGATAGACCAATTGTGTAGACCTAGTGATTTTTATGCTAGGGGTTTTCAGACTTTGCTGCCAACTAGGGAACTGGTTGTCTCTAGGAGATGGATTAGAGCATTTCCAGTAGAGATAGACGGTAGAGAGTTGTCTGTTGATCTTATTGAGTTAGAGATGGATGACTTCAATATGATTCTAGGGATGGATTGGTTATCAAAGTATGGGGCGACAATTGAGTGCAAGCGCAGGATGGTGACTTTTGAACCAGAAGGGGAGGTACCCTTTTTATTTGTGGGGACAGTTAGTGGACCGCGAGTACCTATGATTTCAGCACTGAAGTCAAGAGATCTGATGCAGGAAGGTTGCATAGGATTCCTAGCAAACATTGTGGATACCTCTAGGGTTGTGTCGGTTGGACCGAGTGAGACCAGATTGGTATGTGAGTTTCCAGATTTATTTCTAGTTGATTTGCCAGGATTGCCGCCACAACGGGAGATCGAGTTTGTTATAGAGTTGGCGCCAGGGGCGGAGCCAGTATCTAGGACACCTTATAGAATGGCTCCGGCAGAGTTGAAGGAATTGAAGATTCAGCTGCAGGAGTTACTAGATTTGGGGTTCATCAAACTGAGTTTCTCGCCATGGGGTGCTCCAGTGTTGTTTGTTAGGAAGAAGGATGGATCTCTTAGGATGTGTATCGACTACAGGGAGCTAAACAAGTTGACCATTAAGAATAAGTACCCACTACCTAGGATCGGCGATTTATTTGACCAGGGAAAGACGGTGTTTTCTAAGATTGATCTCCGGTCAGGTTACCATCAGTTAAGGATTAAAGAGGAGGACATACCAAAGACCGCTTTTCGCACGAGACATGGACATTATGAATTCCTGGTTATGTCCTTTGGATTAACCAACGCCCCAACAACTTTTATGGACATGATGAATAGGATTTGCAAGGACTATTTGTACAAGTTCGTGATTGTGTTTATTGATGACATACTGATATACTCTCAGTCAGAGACAGAGCAGGAGCAGCATTTACGCCTGGTATTGCAGCAGTTGAGAGAGCGTAGGTTATATGCTAAGTTCAATAAGTGCGAGTTTTGGCTACCGCAAGTCATGTTTTTGGGCCATATTGTTAGTAAGGAGGGGATTCTGGTTGACCCAAGTAAGATTGAGGCAGTGAGAGACTGGCCTAGACCAAGCATGTAATGACCCGCTAATCTAGACTCTTGGACCATTATCGAACTATACATACAAATTCTTACTAAAACATACATTTGCGAAAATACCATAATTTATTATAAACTTGTAGAAACAAAGGTTACTTTCATAAAAATAAGTAGGATATGGGTACCCATTGTCTTTAAAACAAAAATAACTTAAAGTAAAAAGAGTTACATAGAAAATGCGGAAAATACATTTAAAACCATAAAAAATAAAACAAGACTACATCCTCGAATCGAATAACGCTCGGCTCCTTGACTCCATTCACCATCGATACACATCCTCTAAGCGTCACGAATCTTTCCGCCTCTAAAGCTTATTTCCTGCACATAAAACAGAAAGGAATGAGCCTAATGCCCAGCAAGGAAAAATCTAACACATAGTCATACACATCAATTTCATAATAACGTAAAGACATATCATAACACATAATACACTTATTATAATGGCCATTATTACTTGGGGTCCCATAGACTAAACAAGCTTATGCCCATGAGATTAGTGGGGTCCTACCAGCTAAATAGGCATATGCCCACAATCTTTTTGGGGTCTTGTTAGTCAAAAAGGGCATAAGCCCAAGCCTACAAACATACACATTCATAACATATTCATAACATATCATAACATAACACATAAGATAACATAAACATAAACATATAGATTCTAGCCTATTTTCCTTACCAAAGTTACTGGGATATGATGGACTGAGTTGGGACTTTTGGAACACTCCTAAAACCATAATGAACAAGAGTGAGTCTAAAGAAGGAAAAGAGATGAAAAGGAATGGGAAGACTAAACCATTGAAAGTCACACTTACCAAACTTATGTGCTCAAGAACTTAGATTCCCTAACCAAAATGAAGATTAAGGTTAGAGATTGAGTAGAAGACTATGAGAAAGAAAATAACATAATACAGAAATGAACTAGAGTTTTGGTTACCTCAAAGACTTGCAAGACCAATCTACACCTCAACCGAAATACTATAGAATCTCACTTCCCAAAGTGTTTGATAAGCTTATGATGTTTAAGCTTATGATTTTCCCCAAACCAGGTGTTTACACTCTCACACTCACTTAACACTAGCAGCTTCAGAACTTAGAGCAAAAGGTGAGTAATGGTTGGGTACTAGGTCCTATTTATAGAGTTTGGGAATGAAAGTATCTTGATTTTACTTGAATAAAAATAATGGCTTTTTAGGTGAAAATCATTTGAATAATCGTTCAGCAGAGGCTGAAGACTCGTTCAAAAGATGTTGGACTGTTGAAGGAGTTTGAATGGCTGAAAGGAAAAGAATTCAAAAGTGTTTGAAAACATGCTGGTGGAGGCGATATATCGCCCCCTATAGGCGATATATCGCCTGGACCACTGTTCCCGAGGCGACCGTGCATCGATTCGTGTTTTCCGTATCTACGTGCTGCGATATATCGCCCCCTATAGCTGCGATATATCGGCATACGCTGAATATTTAAACACGAAATTACACAATTTTAGCTAAGTTTGAATGGGGTAAACAGCCTTGACTAAGCCCTCAACGTATTCAAAGCTGCTGACTGACCCTATAACATTCAAACTTTACTCCATATTAAATTTAATCCTCAAAAATACTTAATCCTTAATTACCCATTCATAACATGTGCTTAAAATCCTATTGGTTGATATCTAAACCTTATAATATAACAACTATTATCCTTAATATCAGTCATATAATCAAACCTTAGGTTATACTTAATATTCTTAAACTATAGGTTAAACTTAGAAAATCTATAAGTACTACTATGAGTGTCCAAATAATTCCCGGTCTGAACCAAAAATCCACAGTAACAAAGATAATGCTATAAATACTATCATACTATTATCTATCTTAGCTAAGTAAAGTTCTTGGACTCTACAAAGCAGCGTCCCGGAAGTTAGGAGCTTCCTAGGATTGGCAGGGTATTATTGGTTGTTTGTTGAGGGGTTCTCCAGGATAGCCACACTGTTGACTGAATTAACGAGGAAGAAGACTAAGTATGTGTGGATAGACAGGTGTGAGAACAGTTTCAAGGAATTGAAGCGGCGACTGATCACCGCTTCAGTGTTGAGTCTGCCAATAGACAATGAGAAGTTTGTGGTTTATTGTGACGCTTCCGGACAGGGTTTAGGGTGTGTGCTGATGCAAGCCGAAAATGTGATAGCCTATGCATCGAGACAGCTAAAGGAGTACGAGTAAAGATATCCCACACATGACCTTGAGTTTGCAGCGATGGTATTTGCAGTTAAGGTTTGGAGAAATTATCTATATGGTGAGAAGTGCAAGATATACACCGACCATAAGAGTTTGAAGTACTTCTTTACTCAGAGGGATCTAAATATGTGCTAGAGACGGTGGTTGGAATTGGTAAAGGATTATGATTTTAATATTCTATACCATCCTGGGAAGGCTAATGTAGTGGTTGATGCATTGAGTCGGAAAGGCCCAAGGCAATTGTTCAGTTCGAGGCAAATATCTGATAAGTTAGCTGAGGAGATGACTAGAGCGTGTATAGAGTTGGTGGTTGGTCGGTTAGCCAACATCACTCTTTAGTCTACACTCCTTGAGAGGATCAAGGAGGCATAGGGGGAGGATCCCCAGTTGAGAGGGTTCAGAGAGAGTGTCTTAGTCAGAGCGGGTAAGGACTTCTCTATTTCGGAGATGGGACTACTGAAGTACAAGGGTCGGATTTGTGTTCCGATGGATTCTAGTATCCGGCGAGAGATTTTGGATGAATCTCATACCACCCCCTATTCTTTACATCAAGGTACAACGAATATGTACCAAGATTTGAGAACCTTGTATTGGTGGTCGGGAATGAAGAGGGACGTGGTGGACTATGTGGCCAAGTGCTTAACTTTTCAGCAGGTAAAGGCTGAACATGAGAGGCCAGCAGGGTTATTGCAGCCTCTAGGGATTCCTAAGTGGAAGTGGGAGGATATCACCATGGACTTCGTGGTTGGTTTGCCGAAGACTGTGGGACAGCATGATTCAGTGTGGGTGATTGTGGATAGGTATACCAAGTCCACCCACTTTTTACCTGTCAGGATGACTTATACTGTGGAAGACTATGTTGAGTTGTATGTGAAGGAAATTGTTCGACTTCATGGGACTCCGAGGTCGATAGTATCCGACAGGGACCCCACCTTCACCTCCAAGTTTTGGGAGAGCCTGCAGAAGGCTATGGGCACGCATTTGCGGTTTAGTACCGCTTATCATCCTTAGACGGATGGACAATCTGAGAGGACGATTCAGATACTGGAAGATATGTTATGATCCTGTGCGCTGGATTCTGGGGGATTTTGGAGTAAGTATCTCCCTTTGATTGAGTTTTCGTACAATAACAGTTACCAGACGACTATTGGGGTGGCTCTATATGAGATGTTATATGGCAGAAAGTGTAGATCACCTATTCATTGGGATGAGACATGTGAAAGGAGATACTTGGGTCTTGAGATGGTTCAGAAGACCAATGAGGTGATTGAAAAGATTATAGCTCGAATGCTCACCTCCCAGAGTCGCCAGAAGAGTTACTCGAACTTGAAACGTAGGAGTGTGGAGTTTCAAGTCGGTGACCATGTGTTCCTTAGGGTTTTTCCCTTGAGAGGAGTAAAACGGTTTGGTGTTCAGGGCAAGCTGAGATCTAGGTTTGTTGGCCCCTTTGAGATTCTGGAACGGGTTGGAGAGGTAGCTTACAAATTTGCAATGCCTCTAGCTCTATCAGGGGTTCGTGATGTTTTTCACGTATCCATGCTCCGGAAGTATGTATCAGATTCTACGCATGTACCGAGTTACGAGAACTTGGAGCTGGACCAGGATTTATCATATGAGGAGAAGTCAATTCAGATTCTCAAGCGGAAGGATAAATTCTTGCGGAGCAAGACCATCGCCTTGGTGAAAATGTTGTGGAGGAACAGCAAGGTTGAGGAGGCAACGTGGGAACTTGAATCAGATATGCGAGAGGTATCCCGAGTTATTCAGGTAATTTCGAGGACAAAATTTCTGTAAGGAGGGGATAGTTGTAGCGTCCCAAAATCTGCTAATAAGGCTTAGGGCCTTGATTAGCGTGCCTGGAGGGAAATAAGTAATTTATTATATTAATATGTGAATTTGATGGGTATGTGATTAGAAATGCATGTTTAGGTGAATTGAATATGCATGTGGGCCCCTTTTGGTTATTAGGGGCATGTTTGTAATTTTAGCCCGTTGAGGGCATAAATGTAATACTTGTGAATATTGTGATCTTTACCACGTGCGAGTGGTGATATATTTGAGATGCACGATCCGAGACAGTCCTAGGGAGCAGTTTAGCTAGGAAGTCACAACGGGACCCAATACCCGACTCAGGGCGATTCAAGGGGTATTTCTAGCATTAGACATTTTACTAGGTTATCGGGTTATGAAAATAAATATTTGGAGATATATTTGAAGTTAGAATGTTTAGGAGGGAATATCGAGGAAATTCACCATTTTTCCCTCGGGGACATTTTTGGTACCCCGAGCCTTGGAAGTAACTTAAGTGGCTTAGGCTAGATGAGACAACACATAAGAAACACTTAGAATTTTCCTAAACCGACCCTATCTCCCTATCACTCGTTTTCTCTCTCTTTGGGAGCTTGAAGGCTGAAGAAAGTTCTAGGGGAATTGAGCTAGGAATTCATAAATTTAAAGCTTGGATTGTGGAAGGAGTAAGCTTGGGGAGTTTAAGAGCAAGTGTGGCCTAAATTCATCTTTGAGGTAAGAGGTCTAGTATTAAAGTTATTTGAGTTTATGCTGAGTTTTGCTAGAGTTACAAGTTTCTGCATGTAAGTTGAATGGTGGATCACTCTTGATTATTTAGATGAGTTTTGGGATTAGTTCTTGGTTAGGTTTTGCTGCTGGGATCATTCTAGGACTACTGTGATGATTAAATTGAGTTGTGGGATTGATTGTGGGTTAAATTGGCTAGACTTTGTTGTGAAAATGGGGGATTTTTCTGGGTTCGAAGGGTCGAGCCGCGGCATTGTTCTTGGTGAGCCACGATCCTCTAGAGTAGAAGGGAGGCCAGGAATAGGGGCGGGCCGTGGCGCCCTATAGGTTTGGTCGCGGCGTGCATAGGAAAAAATGGGAGGCTGGGTTTGTGGTTGAGGCAGGTTGCGGCACAGGGCCTTGGGGCCGCGGCACTTAGTGGGCTATTGGATCCCGAGAAGAGTTTTGGCTCGGGAATCCAAAAGTTAAGCCTCGAGATGGATTTTATCACCTGGATTGATAGAATTCAAGGTCCCGGAGACTAGAATTTCATTCCAAAGTTATTTAACGATTTAGAGCTTTATTGATGGATGTTGTTGATACGTTGTGACTAGGTTTTCAGCGAGGCTCGGATTAGGGGACTGTGCTCAGGATATCGGTCTCGGGAAGCTCAGGACACAGGTAAGAAAACTATTGTACCCGTAGAGTAGGGTGTGGCCCTATATTTTGTATTGCAGGGCACGGCCCTATGTAATTGTGTTGCAGGGCGTAGCCCTATTAATTATGTTTGTATTTGTTTAAGTATTTGTTAAGTTTATGCTATGTGTTGTATATCTGTAAATGTATGGCAAGGGCTGAGAACGACGAAGGCCGAGAACGGCAAGGGCCGAGAACGGCGAAAGCTGAGTACGGCAAGGGGCCGGGAGCAGCGTTAAGCACGCAGGGTGCAAGTTGCTAGGGTGAGGCTTCTCTCGGATGCCTGGGACATCCTCACGGTGTAGACTGCGAACCTAGGGCCTGGTAAAGCGTCTAGGACGGCATGGTCGTTATGTGTTTAACCTGTGGGCTGCTTTATTATATGTTGATTGATAGTTATGCATATGTTGATTGCTTGTGTGGAGTTTTCTTGCTGGGATTCGGTTCACGGGTGCTCTATGGTGCAGGTAAGGGCAAGGGAGAGGTCGATCAACCATGAGTATGGAGAGTGTGAAGTGGTGTGTACATGTTCAGCCTGCGTGGTTGTCTCGGCCAGGGTATTTTTGGGAGATACTATGTATTAATCCAAATTTTGTCATCGACTTTAATCATATTTTTGAGTTGTAAATATTTCTAAACAGTATTTTGGGATCCCAAATGTATACTGCTTTATAATTTCAATGAATGACCGCATTTTCAAATTATATGACTTTTATTATAGTTTAGCTACACTTTTAACCTAAAACCTCTATTAGCAAGTTAATTGCACGTTTTAAACTCACTTAGTAACGGCTCTAAGGAAGTAAGGCATAACAGGCCAGGCACGACACAAATTGAAAATTGGCACGACACGGCATGACAAGCCCGAAGGCACGACACGAAAGCACGAACAAACTAGCCCGAAAGCACAACACGATAAAGAGCCTGATATTTTGACATTAATAATGATAATAAATTTTTATTTGTCAATTATCTATAAACTAAAATGATAATAAAAGTCTATTATTTTTCTCAATGTTTATATTTTTATAATTATATTAATTTATTTTAAGATTTGTGAATTAAATTTTTAACATTTATTAGTAGGTATTCAATTTCTAATAATTATCTATGATATAATTTTTGGGTAAAGTATTGTTAACAAGTATATGCAAATATCTAAAACTATAATTTAAACAAATAAATGTATTTAGATTGGTGGTGAGTCCATTGATTGTTAAAGAGGAGGTGGAGGATTCAATTCTCCATCCTCACATTTTTTGGCAATAATAAAATGGGCCTAAAAGTGGGCCCAAATAAGGAAAGTGGGCCAGCCCGAATAAGGAAAATTGGTCGGCCTGACACGGCACGAGCACGGCACGACATGGGCCAGGCCTATGGGCCGTGCTGGGCTTACTCTTTCAAATATGGGCCGGCACGAATTGAAATACGGGCCCAGCCCGGCCCGAATTATTCGAAGGCACGAAAATGTGGGCTGGGCCGACCCACATTTACAGCTCTAGTGCCCACCCACATCTTGAGGTGTAAAGAATACTCCGTAAGATCGTGGTCTGAGTACTCAAAGCGTGGATAGGAAGATCGTTATTTATACAAAAAGACTCAAGGACTCTTGATAGGCTTCAAGAGGTAAATATTTTTGTCCTTAAATATTTGTATATGTGTGCATGTAATATATAGTTGTATGTATATCTATGTATATATTTACATGTATGGACGTGTATATATGTTGCATGATTAATGATATTGCATATTAATGGTCCATTCATGTATTCTTGAACATATAAACTGTTTATATGAGAGGTGGAAAAAATTTTGTTGTTATCAAATTGGGCCCACCATGCTATTTTGCTGCGAACTCTGATTATTTTTCCAACACCTTGCTGATCGCCTCGGCCCAGAGGGCCCATGCCATTTCCTTGTGCCCAGGCACCCTTGCGCCCTCGCCGAACCCCTCGGCTCGAAGTTCCCGCACCATCGCCTCGAGCCCTCGAGCCCTCGCGCCCTGGCGCCCTGTGCCCTCACCAATCCCCTTGGCCTGAAGGGCCCACGCCATCACCTTGAGCCCTCACACCCTTGCTCCTTCGCAGATCCCTTTAATTTGGAGGGCTCGCGCCCTTGCGCCATCGCCAATCCCCTCGGCGAGGAGGGCCTGCACCATCGCCTCGAGCCCTCACCGATCCCCTAGGCTCATAGGGCACGTACCATCACCTCGAGCCTTCGTGCCCTCATGCTCCATCTCCTCGAGCCCTCACGCCCTTGCCGATTCCCTCAAACTGGAGGGCCAGCACCATCGCCTCAAGCCTTCATTAGCCATCGCCTCAAGCCCTTGAGCCATTGCTTTTAAGCCCTCATCGATCCCCTCATCTCGGAGGGCCGGCGCCATCACCTCGATCCCTCATGCCCCCATGCCCCGTCACCTTGAGCCCTCGCACCCTTGCACCTTCGTGCCCTTGCCTCGAGGTGACGAGTTGTTGTTGTTGCCTTTTTCCGAGGAGGTCCACCAACCGATTAGCCCCCATAGGAAATTCGGGGAACCCGTGCACAACAAACCAATCTATGACAGACAAGATGACCCACTAGTGCAATTTAGGCAAAGAAATTCCCAAACTCGTCTAGCACAAAAAATTCTAACTCCAATTTTTTGGATCAAACCAAAAAAATGAAGAAATTATCCAAGAATAATCTTGGGCTCAAGCATTCAATGGAGGTCAAGAAAAATCTGGGCAATATGAGAAATTTGTAAGCAAGGAAGCTTACCAAGACAAAGATGAAGCTTGTCGGAGCGGACCCAATGGCGTGACGCACAATCTCGATGGGAGATTTGGACTCAAGAGGTGGTGTTCGTTGTTAGAGATAGAAAGACGAGAAGCTCGGTGGAATCCATACCTTGGGCAAGTGGTCAGCCTTATGGTGCCCTTTAGTATGCTCTTGGAGCTCTAATACGACCACTCTATGGCCAAGGTGTTCCATGTGAAAAGAGGAAAGAGACGAAAGTTAGGCGCCCTTCCCTTTTTTCTTTGCCAAGTCATGGTATGGGTGAGGCCAAATGGGCAACCCTCTTGCCACTTATTAAGGAGGTGCGTGATGGACCCAAAACGGGTATGTTTTAAAAATTATACTCCCAGGCACACGAATCGTATATGAAATATAGTGTTCGTGTAAGCACGAGATCGAATCCAAAGGAGTTGTCTAAAATAAAAAAAGAAAACTATTTTATACCAAAATTAATAAATTCTAACCTAGCTCCAAAGATTGATGAGTTTTTTGTGACAAGAAAATCAAATAAGATAATAATAAAGATATTAAAGCAAGAAAAATAAGATAGGAATTGTAAACAAGTTGTAAGAGAAAGATTATTAAGATAATAGAATCCACAAAATATAAGTTTAATAATATCTATAAGTACATTGATTCCCAAGTTTTAATAGTAGAAATTAATCAAACTATCACCTATTCAATTTAGATATTCTTTTTAAGCACAAATTATTATAGAATTGTAGGATTTATCTTCACTTTTAAAATTATAATTTCAAAGTATTTAATGTAAGTCAATCTAATGAAATAACAAATAAATCAATGAATATTATTTATAAGGCAAAACATAATATTTTTGTTCTAAGCATTTGATGTGCATAATTTAATGGCACACCTGAATCAAAGAATATTATGATTTTGCACTAATGAAGAACAAAGTGTAAATATGTTCTAACAATAAAAAATACAAGATATTTAAGATGAAAGAAAATATTTGAAGAAGAAAATCCATAAACTTTATTGCACAAAATGGGAAATCAACACACAACATAAATACTATCTAGTTACATATTGTTTCATCATCACCTTAATAATCTTAAAAATATTAAAAACTCATAACTAGAATAGAAATTACAAACATAAATAGGAAAATTTGGAGGGAAAACCCCCAAATTTTTCCTCTAAAAACTCATAGAAAAAAATTGACCAAAAAGAAGAAAAAGATGAAGAGAATGGAGTGGTCTTGAAAGTGTAGAAATTTTGTAGGGTAACCCCTCCTAAAATAAGCACATAAAAATGGTCTTCAAAATTCCTTATTTATAGCCAAAATGAGAATATTAAAATAATCAATTTAAATTGATTAAATTAATTAAATTAATAATAATATGAAAAATAGGGGTAAATTTTAGGTGTAATAATGATTTTTGGGTAAAATGTGTAGAAAAGTTTGGGTAAAAAAATATGGTATTTTTAAACAAAAGGGACAAGGGGACAAGGTGCAATTTATGGGCTCAAGATAAAAAGGCAGTTGTGGGTGTTGGGCGACTGGCAGCTGAGGAAGGCTGGGACAGGCAGGGGAGTTGGTGTTGGGTTGGGCTTCGACTGGGCCTTGGAGTTCGGTGGGCAGCTGGTGCTGGCTGGAATAGGGAGGCGGGCCCAGGAGGCTCTAAGTGAAGGCTTTGGGTCGAATGGTTGCAGGTGGCTTCGGCTGGCAGGCGTGGAGAGAAGCTTGGGGCATGTGGGCTCGTTTCTTGGCTGCTGGCAGCTGAGGAAGGAAACGGGCCTGAGGCAGGCGGCCCAAACGGCTGGAGTGTGAGGTGGGCTTGGGTGGTGGCAGCTCCAAAGCTTGTCTTATGGCATTTTAAAATTGTCATTTTTCCTTTCTTTCTTTCCCTTACTTTTCAAAGCCTAAAAAGGCCATAAATTCCCTAAAAAATAAATATAAAATAAATCATAATAAAATATTTTCAACTATAAAATAAATCAATCTAATTCTTTGAAAATATTAATTATAACTTAATTTATATTTAACATTTAAGTTCAATAATACAACATTTTGTTGCCTCAAACTAAACAACAATAATTCAAATAATTAACTACAACATTTTACAACAAAATAACTATAAAAACACACAAAAATATATAAAATCAAAATAAACCCAATAAATTCAAAATTACTTTAAAACTTAATAAATCAATTAAAAACTCAAGAATTAAGCAACAATTAGCACATAAAAAAGTGGTAAAATAACTCTATTTTGTAGAGTTATCAGTGCGCCTAGCTGGCTCCTTTCCACCACTGATGTAAAGACCCAAAAGGCAGAACCCTCCAATATTTGTTGGAAAAAGTAAAATTTGACGCCCAAGGCGATTCCCAAGAAAAGAAAGGATCAAAAGTTTCAAGAAGGGACAATTCCCGAGCTCGCCACAGCTTGTGCACGAACCTCATGTCGCCAATTATCTCGGAGTAGGAACTAAAGCTCCATCTCGTCAGTTGCCTTGTGACTCTCTATAGTGAAAGGCAGCTAAGAGGGAGAACCTTTGAGAATGCGTTGCCAAGGATAGTACTGGCTCATTAAAATGCAAAAGCAACACGAGCCCGTACCACACGAAGAATCCAAATGTCTACAATTTTAGTGCAAATGGGCGAAACCAAGACAAGCCATCACTCGAAGAAACAAGGACACCTACTCCACTTCAAGCACTATGTCATACCAACAATGCCACGGCTCAAGTAGTCAAAGCTGGGAAGAACTCGTGGACGACAAAGTACTGGGCAAGAGCAAGCGGACCGCCCCTCGTTGATTCAAGTCAGCCTCACGCCAGCATGGAGCCTGACTTGGGGGGAAAATGTTATACTCAAATTTTGGCATTGCCACATGGCGGCTCGCGAAGCTGGTGACGTGTCAAAACAAGTGGTGAAGTGGAAATACGTCGCAGTCACCTTCACTCACTTAGGAGGATGACCCCGTCATTCCCTCAGCACTTAGGTGAAAATGGATCTCGCCAACACAAGTTTACTCTATTATGATTGGTTAAATACAAAGGACAAGTGTTGTTATGCAAGCTAGGTATAAAACACTTAGTGAATTTCACATAGTATAGATGTGAAATTTGAGTTTCAATTGTAGGAACTTACAAATTGTGTTTTTGGGTACAAAGTGATACATGGAGGTATCTAAGGTTCCCCAAAAATTTTGGTAGCATTTGGAACAATTTTAAGCTCGTTGGAGGGGTCAAAAGTCAGAGGGGAAGGCGATGCGTCGCCTCTCAAAAGGCGTTGCATCCCTTGGATGCAAAGGGCTCAAAAAAGCCCTAGCAAGCAACGCATCGCTTATAGGTAGGTGACGCGTCGCCAGACGTATCTGTACTGACACGTGTTTTAAGCTCCAAATTACGAGTTCTTTAGCTCTAATCCTATTGGTTAGACCTAATGACAGTGCCTACACTGTAAAAGGGTCCTAATAGAGTTTTGGAAGACTTGATTACTCTTAAATCTCTCTATAATCTCTTTCTCCTCTCTCTCTCTCTCTCTCTCTCTCTCTCTCTCTCTCTCTCTCTCTCTCTCTCTCTCTCTCTCTCTCTCTCTCTCTCTCTCTCTCAAGAATCTTTAGTTTTCTCTATGAAACTCATAAATAAAGTGCTTGACTTTGTGAGTTTAGGATATGTTCAATCCCAATTCACATTTTCTCTTAGAAAAGGCCTCAAGCATCAATGGTGGCTAGGAAATAGAGAATTAGGACAGCGATAAGAATCGTGTATAAGCCTTGGTTTTGTGTTTTTTGCATTGAAGAAGGAAAAGCTCAAAGTAGTTGTTCTCAAAAAGTTTTGAAGGTTCATCAAGGTTGAAGAAGATTGTTCTACAACTAGGGTTTGCATCATCTTTCTCAATCATTCTTTGGTCTCTGTCAATCATAATTTTGTGTAGATTCTAGTTATTGTGGTGGTGTAATCTCATTCTCCCCCAACATACTCCTCCCATAAAGCAAAGTCAAGTGGTTGTCAAAGACCCTATCCAATCTCCAACTGCATGAGGGAGAAGTCCAAGCCGATGGCCCTAGCCAGTTGCGCTAACAATAGCCGTAGGCAATTTCCCTGGCCAATTGCCAGAAGCGCTAACCAATTGACAGAAGTGTTAGCCAATCACTAAGAGCGCTAGCCAATCACTAGGAATGCTAGCCAATTGCCAGTGGCCTTCGCCACCCGAGCCATCTACCGCACCAGAGTGCGCCCTCAACCCCTTCATGAACAGGACACGTCGGATTACTATTTTTGGGTAAGACAGAAACCTGCCTTCATCCAAGTGTACCAAAAATTAGCCTGATCAAGAAACAAGTTTCAACCATCAGCTCTTCCCATCTCCACAATAAATAGTGAAAATCAAGATGCAAGAAGGGGATCTGGCCAAATCTGGCTAGTTGGCTCATCAAGTCGATAACTATTCATCCTCAAGAGAGCTCTTATTCTCCATTGATGTAACCGCCCAAAGAACAAGATCAAACTCGGAGTACTTGTTCTTGAGGGTTCAAAGTTCATCATCAATAATACTGACTAAAGTGGATGTAGGTCATCTTTTTGGGGTTGAACCACTATAAACCTTTGTCTCTTTCATTTATTACAGCATTTATTCCTCTTTCATTGGTTCACTATTCACAGCATAGATTCTGCTTTGGATTTTACACACAAAATAACTCTTCATTCTGCTCCGTGCAAGTTAACAAAAAATTGAGTCAACGTAACTCAATCGCAATTTGCGAATTTTCTTCGCAATTTGTTAATTTTCTTTGTCTTAGCCCCAACTCATCGAACCAAACAACCATAAACCCAAATTTTTAACATATAATCAGCCCTGAATTCAATACATAACATTCATAACACACTATAACATTAATCCATCATTATTCTCATGCATACATTCAGGAATTCTAATAAATGCATAATTAGGGTTCAAGAACCCTAACTTCACCTTCAACCTCTAAACCGTCTTTAAAACATGACCAAAACTTAATTAATTACCATAAATCATTCTCTAGCATGCTTCTATCATTGAAACATATTCATAAACACCCTAACATGCAATTCTAATAAATTAAGTCATAACATCTACCCTTAAACCTCATTAACAAACATAAACATGACCAAGATTCTAAAGAGTAAGTAGATCTTATCTTAAAATCGTTCTCTAATCCTCAAACCCTTTTAGATCTGATTGTGTTGAATGAGAAAGAGACAAAAAAATTAATATAAAGAGATGTGCTTAACCCTAATCCCATCTTAATCTATATATACTATCCCTTAAATCCAAAAGACTAATTTTCCCTCAACCCTAGCTCTCTCATTATTAGGATCAAGTCCTTTTAGTAATTTCACACTAAGCTAATAGCTTTCAAATTTCTTAATTGACTCATGGCCCAAAAGTCTTCTAATTTATACTTTGGCCTTTAATTGCATAATTTGTGACACTTATGCCCTTACTACTTGAATGAATTATTGTTGTTGCTCATAAACGTACTTAATTTCAACAAATGCTCACATAAACATTTATTAAACATAAACATAGTCATATAGACACATAAACATGCAATCACATGAAATTACAAAATTATCCATATATGTTATCACATTACGTAAATACCCCTTTTTAAGGAAATAAATATTAGTGAATATCAGCACACCACACATAAACTCAATTTGCATTACAAATTTTAAATAAATTCTAATAATCTTCACTATTCATAAAATAAAATAAAAATCGCTATGCTCATAATCATCTCCTATGTAAGTGTTAATTATTAAAATTACATCTAAATTTTGTGCAAAAGCTATTGTGTCGGAGAAAATTCTACAACTATACTCCCACTTAATTTTGTGATAACATAATCATGTTGCTAGCATTCATATCACACAAAAAAAAAATTGCATTTATTTAACATGCATAAACAAAATAGCTGCAAATATAAAGGAACTTATTGAAGAAAAATGGAGAACCTCAAGAAGAGAAAATTAAAGGAACTTAGCTGAAAGCCATATTTACATATGGAGCTGAAGGTCATATAAGTTTTGCAAGGTCTAGGGTCTGTTTGGGCATTATTTTTAAGTTGTGATTTTATAAATGAGAATGGAAATCAGTTTTTGTTGTTTTCTAAAATCAAGGGGTGTATAGTTAAAGTTTTCTCAATACAATGTTTTTAGTTTTTTTTTTTCAAATACCTTGACTGAAAAATTTAATATATATATAAAGTGAACTATTTCAAAAGTTTACAATAAATAATAAAATAAAGTAATATGAAGAAAAAAATGATGGAAAAATAAGGAGACAAAATTGAGGGAAAAGAAAGTGATGAGATAGAAAGTTATTTAAAAGAAAATGATAGATAAAATAAAAAGAGAGAAATTAATGTGTGAGAAAGTGATATGATTACAAAGTAAAAATACATAATTGGAATGATTTAGTATCATAACCTACATATTTTCATTGAAATTTAATTTAATTAAAATATGTGGGACTCAATATTAATTTACACCAATAGCAGAATTTCACGTCTTAACTTGGGCCACAGTTTGAGGTGTTTGACAACCGGAGGTGCTCTTTGGCATTACAAAAAAAATGACAAGAAAATATTAATTTTTGAAAACTACAGGAAAAACTAATTGATGATGTTTGGTTAATCGGTTGCAAATGAACTACTAATTCAATGGGACCGTACTACGTTTGAAGGTATACCCTATTCAGAAAATCAATCCTTATTGTCACAAAAGGTCACATTTTTCTCATAGAAATTGTTAAACTACTTTCAGAATTTTTGCAAATAAAACCAGCAGTGGCAAGAAGCAAAGAGAATACCGAACATCGCAAAATAGAGGCCTCAAAATAAGAAATCAATTTGTTTACTACACATTTAAAATAAGAAAAAAAAATATACGGAAAGGGGACCATAAGAACAAAATTGCTTCACTGACAACAGAGCTCGGCTGCATTTCAATCAATTTTTTAATTTTCATTGTTTGTCTTCTGGCAAATTCTACGCACCTAGACTCATAGCAGAATCGAGGTCAAAATCAATAAATATAATAAAAAAATCTGAAGAGGTTTTATCTTGCAAATGACCCTATTTTCATATTTAACCGACAGCTTATTCACGCATGCCCGTCTTTTTCCCTTTGTAACCACCCTTTTGTGCCTTCTGTCCTGAAGCTTTTGCAGACCCTTTCCCTTTCTGAAACTTACCAGTCTTACCCTTCTTTGAATTGCCTTTGCCTTTGGCCTTACTCGCTCTCAAGTCTTTTTTCATCCGTGGATCAACAAGTTTTTTACCCTTGCCAACCCTAACTTGAACGCCCTTCTTTGCAACCACTAATTCCTTTTTAGGCCTCTTAGGCTCGGCCTTCCGGTATAGTTGTTCAATTTGCTTCGTCTTTGAACGATCAGATATGTCTGCCTGGTCAGAAATTATGTTGGCCTTCTTCCTCACCTTCTCAAGCTTCTTCATGGCAACGCGCTTCTTTCGGGCCTTGGCCTCTGCCACTTTCTTCGCTGGCCGGGCATCTATTTCTTTGAATTGTGCTTTCATAGCATTAACCTCTTCCTTCGTTATCGGCTTAATGGAATGGCGATGCTTCCTTTCCTCCTCCAAAAACCACTTGGGCAAACCCTCATCATCAAACATGTACCTATTATAGGCATCATCAATCATTTGCTCCCTTGGTTTTTTCATGAGCATCTTCTTTGCACAAGCTAGTATCTCAGCTTTTGTGTCAACATCCAAATCCGATTCATCTGAAGATGAGTCATCGCTTGAATCCGTTCCTGGAGCAGGGACTATCTCAAAATCATCTTCTTTTTTCAAAGATTGATGTTGAGAACGATTGGATGCTACAGCAAGGTTTCTTGACTTTACCATGTCCTTTTCAGGGAAAGGAAACTTTTCTGGCCTGGCAGCCTGCATTTCATCTTCACTATCAGACTTTTCCAAGTCTCCCTCATCAACAGCTTCAGCAAAGATATCCTGACTAAACCACTTGTTCGTAATCTCTTCTTGTGTTGGAACTTCACAATCATCAAGTGGTACCATCAGAGGATTCCCTTCTTGATCACCAGGGTCTTTATCTGAATCATAATCACATTGGATATTTTGATTATCATCCTCACCGCCCTGTACAGGCCCCAAAAAGAATAGAGCCACAGTTACTAAAACAATACACAATGAGAACTGACTTCAAACCCACTTCCACACTTATATAAATGCACCATTTTCTTGTTCATAAACAATTAGCTGTCGCAAAACATGACAAAAAGCATTTTAAAGAAGCCATTGAGATGAAAGATCTTGCAGGAATATAAACTCCAGAGAACAATTACTGGAATGCAAGAAAATGCAGAAATAAATGACACATGACAAGTCATGTGAAAATGGTGATTCTTGTAGTCATGCAAGGGATGCTCTATCATTATCAATACAATCACAAGAGCATCATACCTCCAGAACATCTTCAGAATGCAGTTCCTTCGCCCGCTTCCGCTGCTTTGTACTTCCCTCCTTTTTGGACATGTACTGTTCATAAGCCTGATCAAGACACTCTTCCATTTTTTCATCATATCTGTCGTGAAAATACAACATTTAATCAGGACACAACAAATGTTTTAATCAATATCGAACTTAGACCAGACAAGACAGTAGAAAAAACCTTCTCCGTTCTTCATCAGAATCTACATCACTGGGTGAATCATGTTGAGCCTCATCATGTATTTCTTCATTTTCACTATCACCCAAGTTACCATTCTCATCCTCATTTTCCATGGAATCTACCACCACAAGATCTTTCTTTCCCTGAAAAAGTACAATTATATAACACCATAGACAACATAACATTTTTAGTATATTCAACTACCATTACAAGTAAAACTAAAAACATCAAAAGATCTTCGGTAAAAGCAAATAAAAAAAATTGTAATTTTACAATAGAAAGAAGCTTGAGTGCAGAGGGAAATAAAAAACCAACATTAAAGCACAAGAATATGTATTTATGTATATTCTAGGCACTTATCTACTAGAGAAAGGCAAATGTTTGAATTTGTAAAATCTTTGTAAGTTCTGAGGGTAGTGTTTTTGCTCCCTTTTGTTTGTATTAGTTTGGTTGATCAATGAAATTTTCTGTTTGATCAAAAAAAAAATATGTATTTATGTACATGTTACCACCACAAATCTAACGTGGAAGTGTACTAAATCTACAAACAGCATTAATATTATCAAAACCATAACTAACAATGCAAAATACTTCAATGTAAAAAAAAAAAAAAAAGAGAGATCAGGGAGGAAAAGGGTCGATAACATTACAAAAATACATGATCACCTTTTACAACCTACTAATATAAGCGAGGCTTATCTGACTGATTTAATTATTTATTTGTTAATAATATTTTATTTTTATGCTATTTGTTACTAAAATTAATTTTATAATATCTTTGCTGTATACTAGAAAGATCAATATTATATCCATAATAAATCAAGATCAGAGATTAAAAAAACTCTTTATATAAGGTAGTTATAGTAGATAACAAACATATATTGACATTATATAGGGATTTTAAAAACCCAAACCTATACATAGTGGGACACCCAGGACTTAGTCTGCAGTAAGTGAAAGCATACCTTCATAGAAGAGAGAGAAAATAGCTCATGGTCAACATAGCCGTCATCCAATGCATCTATTTGCATCCCATTTGCCTTTCGTGCCTTGTCCTTCATTAGAACGAAAAGCAAGTAGCAACAAATCATGAAACCATGTAAGTTGTGTGTAGATAGGTGAGAAAGAGGAAAGATACATATATAAAGATGCAAAGCTTTAATAGAAAAGATAATAGAAACTCTATTTCCATCATACCATGCACATGTAAGTTGCATGCAGTTACGCATGGGAAGAGAGAGAGAGATACATACATATATATAGATATATGTAGACAACAAACCTTAGCTCTTCTCTTTGCAAGCAGCTTTTTCTTCCGTTTCTGCTTGCGGTCCATAGCATTTGTTAGCTCCTCCATCTCATTGAGTATTTTCTCATCTTCATCCTCCTTAGATTCATTTTGAGCAGCTACAGCAGCAGTAGCTTCAGTCTTCTCTGAGGAAGACAATTCCTTTCTAATCTGCATCCTCCACCTATATGATCAAAAATGGAATGAAAAAAGAAAAAAAAAATCAGCACAAGAAAACCCAAGTACAACTACATAGAGATGCACATGTTGCAATGATACAATGGGATAGACAAAGACGTGCTCCTCTACAGAGAAAATAATATCACAGACCATTTAAATGATAAGAAAGCTGCAGTCAGCAGGGCATACAGGCCCAATGCTGAGCAGATTTGAATTAATGACAACCAACCATGACTCTTTGAAGAAAACTTCATAGAGAAAATTAAACAAAATACCCAGATTTAACAAGACAAATTAACCTACCAAAGTGATCAATAGATTCTGATTATAACATACGCCCCAACTTACCCAGCCCAAACCCAAATAGAGGGAAGAAAAAAATAACATATAAACCAAACATGCAGTTAAATAAGCATTTTTTTTTTAGAACTTAAAATATAAAAACTAAAGAGAAGAAAAAAAAATTGCACATCTTACTTCAGAAGGTGCTTAAAATCTTGTTTCCCCAGGACACGCAAATCATCACATAGAATTTTAACCTGCCCGATTATGAAATTTAAAACACTTGAACAATAAGCTCTCCAAGGGTACTAAAAACTCTAAATGAGAATAAAAACAAAGAGAAAAAAACAAACAAACAGGAATATACCTCTTCTGTTGTTAAAGCATGATCTTGAATGGGCAAAGAAGTCTCATTCTTAAAACTTATGGAAGTAACAGAACCAAGGATCTCAAGAGGAATGTCAGACCAAATAAAATCTGCAGCTGTTGACACTTTCCTCAAAGTTGTGTCTCCGTCTTCATATCTATAATAAAAGTGTGATCAGCAACAATTGTGACATATATTATATATCTCTACTTTTATGAACTTACCAAATTTTACAGGTGAAAAATTTAAACTGGTATTCATATATTGTTCAGAAAGATGTATATAGAACTAACAAAATAAATGAAATGATATTTAGAGACAACTCTTACCCATCACGGTGTCTCTTTTGCTTAGAGCCTCTAAGTACATCCACTACCTATGTTAACAGTTTAAAAATATAAGAAATAGTTACAATTAAAGAAAAAATAAATGAAAAATGGTACTTAGCTATAAAAATAATAATAATAATACTTTTAACAATCATTTACGATCAGTGCTCCTGTACTAAGGGAATTTAATGTGTGTAAACAGAAAGAAGTTATTAGTTACTTCTGATTAGATTCACCTTTTTCGGGGGTTCTATAGATCCCTGAAATAGATGTTTCACATCAAGAATGCGTGGATCAATCTTTGCAGGAGCCTTATATCTGAAAGCTAGAAGATATGTCTCTGCAGATGAGGAACGACTAGCTGCTGGTTTGTGAACCTCAACCCTCTCAAACAGCTGCAATGATTACCAAGAGTAGATTACAGGCATATCCAAGTAAACATTATAGTTTTGATGAAAGAAAAAAGAGAACACACCCTTGAAAGGCAATACTTGACAGACTCGTAGTCTTGAGATCGGAAGACCTGATACGAAAAAACAAAACACATTCAGCATTGTGTTCACAACAGAAACAACTACGACACAGTAGATCAAATAGAAGATTCATTATTCAGATGCAAATGTTATTAGGGTTGAACTCTAATTCCTTTAATATAAATAAATAAATACATTTCACAACAAGCTTAATAAAATTTAGGCTCCTCGAAATGTAAGATGGGAGCAACACTGTAGATTGACTTCAGCGTAACTAAACAACATAAATAAAAATGGAACACAAAACTCTCTAAATTCTGAATTTAGACTATACTTCAGAGCTGCAAGAACATTTTCAGGTAGTAAAATATGTTTACATTCATAAAAATAAACAACGTTGAATCAACCAAAGCGAATATTTATCTTTATTAAGATATCATAGTTGCCGCGCCGGTCGCAGATTCTATATGTTCCCAACCAAAAAAAAAAAATCACAAGCTTATTCGCTCAAACGATAATCGAGTACCAACAATAATCATCGAAATGCACAGCCTAAAGATACATTATCTAACTTGAACTAATTTAGGTGCATAACTAAACATTTGCTTGAGTTTACATGCCATTTCTGATTATTTACACCAGACTTGGAACATATCTGGATCACTAACACAAATATTGATTTATTATTATATCAAAATTGCACAATCCAAAGAAAAACACCAATAACCAATTCGCCAGTTAAACAAAAAGAGAGAGAATAAAAGCCATACCTTGGTAACAAATGTGCCTCTAGGTGCCAAGAACTCGGTAGCCAACTTCACGGAATCGATAACCAAGGCGTTCTGGCTGGTGGCTTCCTGAGCCCAAGCACCACCAACGTTGGGAGAACCATCGTGCAACACCAAATCAAAAGCCGTACATCCCTTCTCGCTCATTATGCGCTTGATCTTGGCCTTACATTCGGACCTGGTGATGTCCTGCTGGACGGCGATGGCGCCACGAATGGGAACGATGGGAACCAAATCAATACCGACGACAAGACTGCCGACGGGGACGCGCTGAACAACGACCTGCATCCAACCACCTGGGGCGGCGCAGAGATCGAGGACGGCGTGGGAGGAGCGGAGGAAAGTATACTTGGCATCGAGCTGAACCAGCTTCCAAGAGGCTCGAGAACGGTAGCCATGTTCTTTGGCCAAGTGGTAGAACTTGTCCAAACGATGCTTTCCCTTAACCTTACCCATGGCTGTAGCTTGCTTGTTGGTTCCGAATTAGGGTTTTAGGAATGCTATTGCTGTTTTTGGGTTTTAGGGTTTTGATAGTGTTTTTGGGTTTCAGCAGGAGAGGCTTCCCTCTGTTGAAAGAAGCGAGGTTAATTCGACTTTAATAATAGTTGTGTTTGTTAAAATTTTGGTTTTTGAATTTTTTAAACATAAAAATAGAAATATAATTTTTTCTTTCTTTTTATTTTTAAAAAATAAAAATATGTTTTGGTAATTATTTTTGTTTTTTATTTTTAAAAATAATAAACCCATTTGGTAATTTTTTTTTTTTTTTGTAACAATATAAAACGTTGATTTGAAGAAAAAAAAATAAAGGAAAAGTTTAAAAAGGTTTAAAAAAAAATTATTTTCAAATTTTAATAAATTTTAATTAAAATTTAAAAAAATAATAAATAAAGATAAAGTTATCAAACATATTTTATGTTTAATTGTCAAATTTTTAATTAATTAAATAAAAAAACTATGGGCCCGTTTGGTAAAAATTTTGTTTTTTAATTTTTTAAACATAAAAATAGAAATATAATTTTATTTTTGTTTCTTTATTTTTAAAAAATAAAAATATGTTTAGTAACACTTAAAAAAATAGTTTTTTATTTAATTAATTAAAAATTTGCCAATTAAACAAAAATTGTGTTTGGTAACTCTATTTTTATTTATTATTTTTTAAAATTTTAATTAAAATTTATTAAATTTTGAAAATAGAATTTTTTCACTTTCAAAATTTTTTTAAACAGTTTTTAATTTTTTCTTTTTTTTTTCTTCTCTTCTTCAAATCAACACCTCATATTGTTAAACAAAAAATAAAAATAAAAGTTATCAAACACGTTTATTATTTTTTGTTTTTAAAAACAAAAAACAAAAATAGTTACCAAACATATTTTTATTTTTTTAAAATAAAGAAATAAAAATAAAATAATATTTTCATTTTTGTGTTTAAAAAATTTAAAAACAAAAATTTTACCAAACAGACCCTATGTTTTTAAGTTTTACCAAACAACACCAATAAGTTTTAAAAACAATTACCCTTTTCTCAAATATTTAATTTTATTATACTTTTGTATTTACAATTTACCTTAGTTTTATCATTTTTTCGGAAATTTTATAGTAGGGAAATAGCCTAGCCCCACCACTCAACAGTTTTTGGATTTTTTTTTTTTTATAATCGTGTATTTTGTAGTTATTTTATAACATCTTACAAATTTTCTAAAAATTACTAATAATTTATAGTGCTGAAAGCTAGGTTCAAACATGTTTTTCACGCACATAAAAAAATTAATCACGCGTGCAACAACCTGTTTTGATTCTAGTTTTCGGCACTGTAAATTATTTGGATTATAAAAATTTGCAGAATGCTCTAAATAATTACAAAATAAACGGCCATAAAAAAAATTGCGCCAAAAATATTTCAACGGGTTAGGGATACATAAGAATTTCTCATATATATGCTCTTTTTGAAGCCCCTACAATAGAATTTCTCATATATATCGTAGTATATGTATAATAATTTTGTTGAATTAGTTTTTATATTAAAATTATGTTTTTTTAATGAGTTGTTGGTGTTATCCATAAAATTAGCATTGGTGACGTGGCAAGTAATCCCTGGACACGTGGCTGACACCTGGAAACGTTCTGCTAGAGTATCGACCAGAGGACACATTAGAAGCAATGTAAGCCTGTCTTACCCGCGACCAGTCTGGTCGATAGTTCCGTGTACAAGGCGACATTTATGGGAAGATCTTTATGAATCCCGAATTTATCTCACACAATCTCCTGGGTATCCGATTATTCAGGAGAGAATATCTATAACAATCTTCTGTAATCCCCCTTGAGCCTATAAATAGCAAGAGATAGCTCAAGGGAGGGGACTTTTGGCTTTTGGAATCGTGAGAGATAACAGTAATTATCCTAGGAATATTGTATTGATCCTGAGAAAGGGGTGAAACTCATTGAACCCTAGTTCTTTGATCATTCTTCTGGTTTTTATATCAATATCATTCTAAGTGGACGTAGGTCATTACCAGATCCTGGGGCCGAACCACTATAAAATACTGTCTTATTTACTTTTGTCATTACGTTCTTCTCATCTCTTTCATTCATATCAAGCATATTTTGACTCTGTGTCAGTTGGCCAAATCTTGGGTCAACATTCTGGTGCTTTCATTGAGAGCTTGATTTATTGTTGTTGAGAAAACTAATGGCGAAAGCTGGAAAGAAAACTGGACAGGCCGCCGCCGCTGCACCGTCAAACTCGCCACCTCCTCCTCCTCGTGCAAGCATGGCGGAGGATGAGCCACAACTGGACTTTGAGGAGGAGGAAATGGATGATGCAACGCTGAAGAGTACCCTGGGCGCGTTGCAGGAAGAGCTGGCTAGTCTGAGAGCTAGTCAGGAGACTGCCGCTGAAGTTATGGCGCGGCAACAGCAAGAGGTTGGACGGCAGCGCGCGGAATTGAGCGAAAGGCAGGCAGAGGTGGACCGCCGCCAAAATGAAGCCATGGCAGCCCTTGAAGCAGCCTTGCTATTGGCCAGAAATCAGACTGCACCTGCCTCGCAGCCTGACCAACCGGTGAATGGGCCACCCTAGAGGGGTCCTAATCCGAGCCCATCGATCCAGCCTTCGAGTCCGCAAAGGCCCGAGCAGCCTCAGATGCCCCATGACGATGTCCCACAGGATCCTGAAGCACAGCCACCATCCCAAGCTGCTCGGGGTAATCCCCCGCAACAGAGGCAGAATAGGGCCGAGCATCAGCCTCGCAGCCCTAGACGTCGTAGGGATGATGGGTCGAACCTACCGAACAGAGGTCAGTACCCTCCTGGAAATAGGAGAGATTCAGAGTTAGGCTCTGCGGTCCGGGGCCCCCCAGGCCACCCTCTAACGCTCGGGATGGTTCAGCCAGGAACGGACATCGAGGGAACAGTCGATCTCACCATAGACAGTCGAGGTTCAGAGATGGGCACGGATACAATGAGGCTGACTCAGGCAAGGGAAATGCCGGTGGGAGGAATGGAGAAAGAGGTAAAAGCAAGAGCCAGGTACCTCAAGATGACCAACCAAATAGACAGGATGCTGGGGGGCAGCCCAGACAAAATAATGTCTTCAACCGGCTCGGGGGTACCGAGCAGCGGAGAAGAGAAGAGGACCTGAGAGATGTACTCAATGATCGCCGCGAGAGGCACGGCGAGAACGTCCCCCCAGCAACAGATGCCACCGCGATTCCTACCGCAGTGCAGGCCCAGATAGACGCACTCAACCAGGCTGTGCAGCAGTTGGTCGGAGGAAGGACTTCTTACATCGACCACGATAGGAGAAAAGGCACTCCTTTCGTACAAAGGATAGCTAACGCCGAAACTCCCAGAAAATTCAAGATGCCTACGCTTCCAAACTTTGACGGCTATGGAGACCCAGTCTCGCATGTCAATAAGTTTGAAATTCAGATGGACATTCAGAAAGTGTCTGAAGACGCCCGGTGCAGGATCTTCTCTGCAACACTTTCTGAAGCTGCGCAGGAGTGGTTCTTTAAGTTCCCTCCCACGAGCATTGTTTCTTGGGAAATGTTCGTACGGGAGTTCTACGGACAGTTCTATGCTGGTCATGTGCACCCAACCGAAGCAAACCAGCTAGTCGAAATTCGCCAGCAGGACGGGGAGTCAGTAAAGGATTACGTCCAGTGCTTTATGCGAGCGGCGGCTGGAGCAAAAACAGTAGGAGATGAAGGCAAGATGATGGCCATTACCGCAGGGGTCAAACGTTGCTCTCCCCTCTGGAAAAGTCTCCGAAAAGAAGGAGTGAGAACTACCCAAGAATTCTTAGACCGAGCTGACCGCTACATCAAGCTCGAAGAAGCCATTGCTGATGATGGAAAACCCTCGAACAAGGGTAAGAAGGCCGCCGAACCCGCCAAAGCCGCCAATGGTTCCAAACCTAATGGCAACAGCAAAGGAAACGGTAATGGCAAGAATGGTGGAAAACGGCCGTATAACGAGTCTTCCACCTCCGATAACAAACGAGCTAAGGGTAATCGTTATGAGCCTCGGTTCACTAACTACACTGCCCTCGTTGAGTCTTGGGGAGAGGTTTACCAGGCCACAAGCTCCAGTGTGCCTTACAAGAAACCTGGACCCATTCGAAAGGACATTTCAAAAAGAGACACCACCAAGTTCTGTCGTTACCATAACGACTATGGACATGACACTAATGAATGCAACCAGTTAAAAGACGAAATCGAGTTCCTTATTAGACAAGGACACTTAAGAAGATACGTACGGGCCTCGGGAAATTCCCAACGAGAAGCTCCAGGTGGCAACGAGCAGGCGTCCACACGCCAACACTCGCTACCATTACAGCCTGCCCCCGTGGCTGGAACACTCTTAACCATCTGTGGAGGCCCGCACCTCGCGGGAAACAGCGGAAAGGCCAGAGAACGATATGCTCGGACTCTGCGCCACGACCAGGACATCGAGATGATGACTGTGGAGGACCGTGCACCAAAGAAGGCTCGGTCAGAGGAAGGTGAGATAACCTTCTCTGATAGCGATGCCCAACACGTTCGGTTCCCACATTCTGATCCGCTGGTCGTGGACATCCAGATGGCCAATATGATGGTAAAGAGGATACTGGTCGATACAGGAAGTTCAGTGAACATCCTGTATAAATCAACACTGGAACGCATGAAATTGTCCGTAAAGGACTTGGAGCCCTGCAATCAAACAATATACGGCTTTTCTGGAGAAGGACTCGCCCCAGCCGGATTGATCAAACTCCCAGTAACGACGGGTACAGCGCCCGCAACAAGGACATTACTCGCCACTTTTGTAGTGGTCGATTGTCCTTCGGCGTACAACGCCATTATTGGAAGGCCCATACTGGTTGATCTACGGGCCGTCATCTCTATGTGGCACCTAGCCATGAAGTTCCCAACAGACGCGGGGGTAGGACGCGTTTTGGGAAACCAAAGAGAAGCCAGAGAGTGCTACAATTCCTCGATCACAAAGGCGAAATGTGGAACGTCGAGGAGCACTGCCCCAGATAGATTGCAGATGGCAGTTAATACGCAAGCCCAATCAGGTGATGAAGTCACCAAATAGGGTGTTGCCCAAAGGGAGGATGGAGATTTGGATCCTCGCTTTGGGGATTTTGAAGAAAATGTTGGACCCATCGAGGACCTGGAGGAGGTCCAACTCGACAAAGAAGACCCAACCAGAGTCATAAAGGTTGGGAAAAACTTAGAGCCTACCACGAAGCACGCACTGGTGGAATTCTTGCGAGAGAACCAGGAAGTTTTCGCCTGGTCGCATAAAGACATGGTTGGGATAGATCCTACAGTAATCAGCCATGTCCTGAATATAGACAAGACCTTTCCACCCGTGCAACAAAAAAGAAGGTTGCTCGATAAAGACAGATCACGAGCCTTAAAAGAAGAAGTCGAAAGGCTAAAGGAGAATGGATTCATAAGGGTGGCTTTTTATCCGTCGTGGGTCTCTAATCCGGTGCTGGTCCCCAAGCCTAACGGCAAGTGGCGGACCTGTGTGGATTTTACACGTTCGGTTCCCACATTCTGATCCGCTGGTCGTGGACATCCAGATGGCCAATATGATGGTAAAGAGGATACTGGTCGATACAGGAAGTTCAGTGAACATCCTGTATAAATCAACACTGGAACGCATGAAATTGTCCGTAAAGGACTTGGAGCCCTGCAATCAAACAATATACGGCTTTTCTGGAGAAGGACTCGCCCCAGCCGGATTGATCAAACTCCCAGTAACGACGGGTACAGCGCCCGCAACAAGGACATTACTCGCCACTTTTGTAGTGGTCGATTGTCCTTCGGCGTACAACGCCATTATTGGAAGGCCCATACTGGTTGATCTACGGGCCGTCATCTCTATGTGGCACCTAGCCATGAAGTTCCCAACAGACGCGGGGGTAGGACGCGTTTTGGGAAACCAAAGAGAAGCCAGAGAGTGCTACAATTCCTCGATCACAAAGGCGAAATGTGGAACGTCGAGGAGCACTGCCCCAGATAGATTGCAGATGGCAGTTAATACGCAAGCCCAATCAGGTGATGAAGTCACCAAATAGGGTGTTGCCCAAAGTGAGGATGGAGATTTGGATCCTCGCTTTGGGGATTTTGAAGAAAATGTTGGACCCATCGAGGACCTGGAGGAGGTCCAACTCGACAAAGAAGACCCAACCAGAGTCATAAAGGTTGGGAAAAACTTAGAGCCTACCACGAAGCACGCACTGGTGGAATTCTTGCGAGAGAACCAGGAAGTTTTCGCCTGGTCGCATAAAGACATGGTTGGGATAGATCCTACAGTAATCAACCATGTCCTGAATATAGACAAGACCTTTCCACCCGTGCAACAAAAAAGAAGGTTGCTCGATAAAGACAGATCACGAGCCTTAAAAGAAGAAGTCGAAAGGCTAAAGGAGAATGGATTCATAAGGGTGGCTTTTTATCCGTCGTGGGTCTCTAATCCGGTGCTGGTCCCCAAGCCTAACGGCAAGTGGCGGACCTGTGTGGATTTTACAGACCTCAATAAAGCCTGCCCAAGGGACTGCTTCCCACTCCCAAGGATCGACCAGCTGGTCAATGCTACTGCAGGGCATGAGATCCTCTCATTCATGGATGCATATTCGGGCTACAACCAGATTAGCATGCATCCCCCGGATGAGGATCGCACCAGCTTTCGGACCGACACGGGCTTGTATTGCTACAGAGTAATGCCCTTCGGACTGAAGAACGCAGGTGCGACTTACCAACGGCTAGTCAACCACATGTTCAAAGAGCAAATCGGTGTAAACATGGAGGTATATGTGGATGACATGCTGGTAAAGTCTAAGAAAGCAGAAGGGCATGTGAGGGATTTACAAGAGTGCTTTAATGTGTTAAACAAGTACCAAATGAAATTAAATCCCCTCAAGTGTTCCTTTGGAGTCGGATCAGGGAAGTTTTTGGGGTTTATCGTAAATTCAAGAGGAATCGAAGCCAACCCCGACAAGACAAAGGCCCTGATCGACATGAAGTCGCCAGAAAGGATCAAAGATGTACAAAGTTTAACCGGAAGAATCGCAGCCCTAAGTAGATTCATTTCAAAATCAACAGACAAGTGCGTCCCATTCTTCAATATACTTAGGGGGAATAAAAAGTTTGAGTGGACAGAACACTGCGAGCAAGCATTCTAGGCGCTGAAAGCTCATATGGCACAGCCTCCCATCTTATCAAAGCCGATCGAAGGAGAAACTTTGTTTATTTATCTGGTGATTACTAAAGTTGCTGCCAGCGCGGTGCTAGTGAGAGAGGAAGAAGGAGCACAAAAAGCAGTCTACTATGTCAGTAAGAGACTGATCGGGGCAGAATTGAGATATCCGCCAATCGAGAGGTTAGCATATTGCTTAATCCTTGCCTCTAGAAAGCTACGCCCCTACTTCCAAGCTCATCCTATCACGGTTCTAACTGATCAGCCCCTTCGGCAAGTCCTCCAAAAACCCGAGGCGGCTGGGCGATTGTTAAAATGGGCAGTCGAGTTAGGGCAGTTCGACATAACCTATTCACCGCGAGCAGCAGTAAAAGGACAAGTCTTAGCCGATCTTATTGCAGAGTTCAGCGAACTCCCAGATAGTGAGCAGTGCGAATAGCCTGAAGCGCCCGAGCCTCAAGACAAAACTCCTTCATGGAAGCTATTCACGGATGGTTCATCCAACGAATCCCACGCTGGAGCGGGAGTGATATTGATAACGCCGGAAGGGCATCGATTTCACTACGCCATCAGGTTCGACTTCACTGCATCAAACAATGAAGCAGAATACGAAGCACTCCTCGCCGGATTGAGAATGGCAAAAGATATGAGCATAAAGACGCTTGATATCTACCGTGATTCACAGCTGGTGGTGAATCAAGTCCTTGGAGAATATCAAGCGCGAGGTTTGAAAATGGTAGCCTACTTAAATAAAACAAAGGACCTGCTAGCCCAATTCACGAAGTACACCCTCCAGCAGATCCCGCGAGATCAGAATTCAAACGCGGATGCCTTAGCCAAACTCGCGAGCGCAAAGGACGCTGACACTTTGAACATTGTGCCAGTTGAAAGACTGAGTAAGCCGATCATACAAGCAACTGAGTCCAGTATGGAGATTCGAATGGAGGATACATGGATGGCGCCTTACTTCGAGTATCTGACAAATGGTACGCTCCCAACAGATAGGACAAAGCCAGAACTCTACAAAGACGAGCTGCTAGGTACATACTGGTCGATGGTGTTATGTACCGAAGAGGATTCTCAATGCCACTACTCAGGTGCGTTACACCAGAAAAGGCTAAGGAACTCATGAAGGAGGTGCATGAAGGCTTCTGCGGGGATCACGCTGGGGGGCAGAGTTTGGCAAAAAAGATTCTAAGGCAAGGCTACTTCTGGCCAACGATGAACGAGGATTCGATGGAGTATGTACGAAGATGTGATAAATGTCAAAGGTTCTCCAAGATTCCACGAGCAGCTCCAAACGAACTGAAGCAGATGCAGAGCCCGTGGCCTTTTGCAGTATGGGGGATAGATTTGATTGGATCCCTACCTACAGGGAAAGGCGAAGTAAAGTACGCAGTTGTGGCAGTTGATTACTTCACCAAATGGGCCGAAGCTGAACCACTCGCAACCATCACGACCAAGAAAGTTCTTGACTTCGTCATCAAGAACATTGTATGCAGATATGGTTTGCCCAGGAAGATAGTTTCAGACAACGGGACCCAATTTGACAGCGACTTATTCACTGATTTCTGTGAGAGGCATGGAGTTATTAAAAGCTTTTCTTCAGTTGCACACCCCCAAGCAAACGGGCAGGTCGAAGCCGTAAACAAAACTCTTAAAGACACCCTGAAGAAAAGACTTGAAGAAGCTAAAGGGGCGTGGCCAGAGCAGCTGTCTGAAGTCCTATGGTCGTATAGAACGTCCCACCGAACAGCGACAGGATATACTCCATTTTCATTGGCCTACGGATATGAAGCCATGTTGCCTGTCGAGTTAGATCCCCCCTCACATCGGCGTTTGACTTACGACCAAGATCAGAACAACCAGCTAATGATGGAGTCCCTAGACTCAATCGATGAGATACGAGAGAAATCTCAACTCCGAGTTGCTGCATACCAGCAAAAAGTCGCCTGGTACTTTAACTCCAAAGTTAAAGAAAGAAAATTCAACGTCGGAGATTTGGTGCTACGACGAGTTTTCTTAAATACCCGCGACCCTACTGCTGGAGTGCTCGGACCTAATTGGGAGGGACCTTACCAGATTGAAGAAGTCCTTCATCCAGGCACATAAAAACTTGCACGCTTAAACGGAGATCTCGTTCCACGTTACTGGAATGGAGAACACCTGCGCAAGTATTATCAATGAACAGTCCTTTTTAAAGAACTGGCTTGTGTTAAAATTTTTAATTTTTACAAGTTTTGCAAAGAGGGTTAGCCACGCTGTATGGCTAACTGCTCGTATATGTAAGGTTCTATTATAGAATCACTCGTAAAGACATATTTAGTCCATTTTTAATACGAGATTATAAGGGACTGTGCGCAGCCAGTCATTCTTGCCACCCATTGTGAATCTACATTTACAAGTATTTGTTCATTACGTGTGTTGTTTTGCTGAATTACAAGTATCATTTTTTGCACGAACAAGAATGCTCGAATAGGCCATGGTCAGGGCAAGTGACCAAGGACCTAAAGCTCCTCGATCACTTGGGGGGCATATAAGGCACATCGATAGCAAAGCATACTCGCAAGGCATGTAAACACATGAACAAAATGAGTGAAAGCATGCTACAGTACTTAGAATATTTTTCAAAATTTATGTTTTGTTAAGTCATGCCAAAGTACTATGCTAAGTTCGGTCATACGGACAAATGTTATAATAAATAAAGATATTATAGCATCAAGATTTAAGATTTTACACCGCAAGCATCGCTGCTTGGATGTAACTATTCGAATAAAAGAAAAAAAGACTTGCTGCCCATGCAGCAAAGTTTAAAAAGAAATTATTGTCTTTACATCACGACCCGTGGGTCGTATAGCCAAAAAGAAAGAAAAAATAAATGAGAAAGTTTAAGAGGCATTTGGGGCCGGAGGATCTTGGGCAGCATCCTGGTTGGTCGCGTCCTCGACAACTTCTTCCTCTTCCACACCAACGATGCTTGGAGAGGCAGGGATCCTCAATCTTGCCTCCTCCTCGGCCAGTTGGGCAGTGCAGCGAGCCAACTCAGCAGCCCTGACTTCCTTCGAAAGATAGCTAAAGTTGGCACCCTGATTATGTTTCCAGAAGTTGTAGAAACATCGGAGCGTCGTCCTCTTGTACTTTTCAAGATTTTTGGAGTTGTCAAGCTCCAGCTGCTTCACCTTGCCTTCAAGAGTGACAATAGCCTCATCTTTGGACTTGAGTGTCTCTCCCAGATGCTTGATCTCGCGAAGATGGGTTTGGTTGGAATCTCGATACTGCTGCCTCAACTTTACTGCGGCATTTTTTGCAGCTTCAGCCTCTGACAATTTGGTCACCGCAGCATCCCTCTCTCGAGCCATTGCCTCCAACTCCTTGGCGTGCCTAGCCTCAGCAGCCGAAAGCTCCTCAGCCGCCTTCACTTGATGCCTCTCAGTGGCCTTCGCCTTGGCCTACTCGATGGAAGCCTGGATACGGGTGCGAGCAGTGATAGCAGATAGCAAGGCCTGTGAACAAAGGAAAAAGTTAGAGCCTGTCGTGAAGAATAAAAGACTAAGGCTTAAAAAAGTGAAGAAGTACTCACACTGGAGATTTCATTCAGGGCCCTATTCAGAACCTGGTCAGCCCCCAAGTTTTCAGCCTCGACCATTGCATCCCTAACACGGTCACCTTTGCCAATGCGGTCAAGGCGATCCCTGGCTGATCGAAGGGTACGGCTCATGAGTTTAGCCCCGAGAGCTTCGTCACGAATAATTTCCTCTCTGGCGGGCACAGCCGGAGGATTTGGTGGGGCAGGAGGAGTCTGCTTCTCAGTAGGAGCTGGTGGATGAGTTTGCCCCGTTGGCCCAGGAGTCTGCCCAGTTGGCGCGTCCTTGGGAAGGTCTTCTGTTCGACCCTTCTTGGCCGGAGGGCCTCGGCTGGATTCGCCAGTTCTCCTCTTGGATCTCCGTTGGAGTTGGGGAACCTCCTCTTCCTCCTCGGCCTGGTACATGTCAAAGATATTGGGAGTGACCATATCTGCATGCAAGTAAACACAGGAAACTGATAAGAATAAGAGGCAGATGAAAATATATTATATGCAACAGAAGAAAGGCAACAAAGTGAATACCCGAGCTACAACTACTGGTCGCTACACTATTGACTCTATTAGTCATATACTCATTATCTGGCATGAAGAAGTCTGGCCCTAATTTTGGAGTATACGTAAAATTGCTTTCCCCGTCGAACAAATGACAGGGAATTGGCAAACCATTTAAAAGTAAAATAGTGTTACCATTATCATCAGAGGACTCTCCCAAGTCCACAGCTGGCTCTTTGGCCTTTTGTTTCTCCTTGCCTTGGGGAGCAGAAGGCCTTTCTGCGGAAGGATTGCCCGTGGGCTCCCTAATAGTAATCCCCGTTGGCTTCCTCCTCCGAGGAGACATGGGAAGTTGCTGCTCGGGATTCCCCTCGGCAGTGGCTTCGTCCACCACGGACCCTCTAGTTTCATGGCGAGGAGCCAGGAGGCCAGACCGCCTCAAGTTTTCTTCAGTCACCAGGATCTTGATGCTTTTTGCTACGTCGGACATCCTGGCCAGAGTGTTAGACCTCAACACCATGTCTGGTGTTGGGGTTGGACGTAACCAAGGGCTTGAAAAACAGATTATGGTTTAAGAAAAACGAAAGGAGACACCTTGAGTAAAAGTATCGACCAGTCAGAAACGGTGCTTACCTCCTCGTGCGAAGGCCAGGTTGTTGCTGGATATGTCCGGAGTAAGGAAGTACTCCTTATTGTATTGCCCCACATTCGAGATGTGCGTTGTGTCACTCAGGAATGTTCGATTGGTTTCCTGGTGACAAAAATGGAAGAAACCCGTTCCGTGTTGTTGCGGGTTAGACTTGAGGTCAAAGAGATAGTTGACCTCGTGGGGTGAAGGTTCTGGCCATTTCTTAAGTTTATACAGGATATAGAGTGTGGCCAGCATCCTATATCCGTTTGGAGTTATTTGGAAGAGGGCGACACCAAAATAATTGGCCACCCCCACAAAAAAGGGATGAAGAGGGAGATAAGCTCCCGCCTCAATATGATACCGAGACCAGGCGCTGTTGATACCTTCGGGGAGGTTAGCCCTCTGATCTGCGGCAGGTTGTATAATGGAAACCCCTGTGAGGGGGAATCTTCTGAAGCAGTTAGCAATCATTCGAAGAGTTACTGAACTGGCTGGGGAAGTATACCACTCGACATCAGGCAAGTTCTGATGGGGAGGGGTGGCCCTAATTTGGATATTAGGGTCAGGAACAAGATTTTCTCGACCACTGGTCGAGGGAGCCCTTGCCTGCGAATCAGTACGGGCAGGAGAATTTGGGTTGTTTTCAGACTCGGGTCTTTTCTTGCCTGAAGATTTGGAACGAGCCATTGAAGGAGAAGGATGGGGTCTGGAAGAGGATCGCGAAAAAGGTATCTCCCTGACACGGTCAGCTGGTTGTTCTTCTCCCTCGAGCAACTGGGCGAGGAGGTCGTCGTCAATAGGCCTTTCACCTCCCCATAAATCTGGCATTAAAGTCTGCATACAGAAGAATGGGGAGGTGAGGATAGAAAACTTTTAAAAGCTTTTTAGAATAACGCTGGTCGAGTATAAAAATTAAGTTTTTATACAACAACATTCTAACGAAAGGCTAAATTTTTCTACACGAATAGTTTGAAAAACGGATCAAAGGGTGAAAGTAAAAAGTTTTTCTGAAAGAGCTTTTTCAACTCCCCTTAGGGCGGGAAAAATTTATTTTTCAACTAGCCTAAAGATCGAATTTTTACTTCGATTTTACGTCCTAAAAAGCATGATCCCGGATTTTAAACTAACTCGTAACCCTATTTCGCCTATAAAATGTTCTGTCTACGAGTGTCTCAAACCAGAAGCAGATAAACTCAAACAGTGCACAATCAGAAGCATGCATCACAAAAAATTAGAAGCGTGGGAACTCGAAAACTTACCAAGAAAAGTGATTGTGGAGATGGAAGAAAGATCTTTGGAGATCAAGGAGCTCTCGGACGGGGTCCTGAAAGTGCAGACGGAACGGTCTTCAGGAACGTTAAGGGCTCTGGATTTTAGGTTTTCTTGTGGAAACGATGGCATGCGTAAAAAGAAAATAAAGGCTTCGAAGCTCTTATATAAGTTTGTTTCTGATAGTAAAAAGTATAATCATTAGTTACCCTTGTTTAAAGTATGGGGAAGCGGGATGGCCGTCGAAATCTTTTCTGGGGAACCGAAGGGACGTGATTGGACAGAGGTAGGTTGCTTTTTTCAAGAACACACGAAGGGTTCTGACACGTCAGGTGGGGTTACCGAAGAGTCATTCGTCCAAAAGTTTATTTACTGCTCGTGATAAATAAACTTGGGGGGCAAATGTTATCCATAAAATTAGCATTGGTGACGTGGCAAGTAATCCCTGGACACGTGGCTGACACCTGGAAACGTTCTGCTAGAGTATCGACCAGAGGACACATTAGAAGCAGTGTAAGCCTGTCTTACCCGCGACCAGTCTGGTCGATAGTTTCGTGTACAAGGCGACATTTATGGGAAGATCTTTATGAATCCTGAATTTATCTCACACAATCTCCTGGGTATCCGATTATTCAGGAGAGAATATCATATAACAATCTTCTGTAATCCCCCTTGAGCCTATAAATAGCAAGAGATAGCTCAAGGGAGGGGACTTTTGGCTTTTGGAATCGTGAGAGATAACAGTAATTATCCTAGGAATATTGTATTGATCCTGAGAAAGGGGTGAAACTCATTGAACCCTAGTTCTTTGATCACTCTTCTGGTTTTTATATCAATATCATTCTAAGTGGACGTAGGTCATTACCAGATCCTGGGGCCGAACCACTATAAAATACTGTCTTATTTACTTTTGTCATTACGTTCTTCTCATCTCTTTCATTCATATCAAGCATATTTTGACTCCGTGTCAGTTGGCCAAATCTTGGGTCAACAATTGGTATATTATTTTTCAACAAGTGTATATATTTTTTGTGATATAGTGTAACGACACAAATTCTCTAATAAGGCTTAAGGGCCTTGATTAGTGTGCCGGGAGGGCATAAATGGGATTAGAGTGAATATTATTGACTTAAATGTGTGAATATGTGATTAATGATGATTATATGATAATTAATGATGTTATGTAATAATATGAAATAAATATGTGATATATGTGAGAACCACATTATTATGTGGGCAGGTTCGCAGAGCACAACTCGAGACGATCCTAGGGTCAGATAGTGGGAAGAGTCACAACGGGACTTAAAATATGACTTTGGACAAGTCAGGGGTATTTTAGGTATCGGGTAGCTATTTAGACTATTGGGTTATGAAAATAAATATATGGAGATATATTTGAGGTTAGGGTGTCTAGGCAGGAATATTGGGGGATTTTACCATTTTGCCCTCGGGGACGATTCCGGCACCCCGAGCTTTGGGAATTAACTTAGTGGATAAGACAAACATAAGGAAACCCTTAGAAGAAATATAAACCGACCTTATTTTCTTTCCTCAGTTTAGTCTTCTCTCTCAAGGAACACTCAAGAAGCACTCAAGGGGAAAACAGAGGAAAATTCTTGAGAAATTGGAGCTGTAGATTGCTGGGAACTCAGAGGAATTCAGGGGTAATTTTGAGGCTTAGCTCAGTGAACAATCCAGGACTAAATCAAGACTAAGGTGAGGGTTAATCCATGTGTTTTTTATGAAGTTTAACCTTGTATATCAACTGGTTATTGAGGTGCTGTCCAATTATTGATTAGGGTGGAATTGAGATGGGAAACCTTGGGAATCAGCTGGACTTTGGATAGAGGAAGGGTTCTGTTATTAAGGTAAGCTTTACTCCATGAATTAGAGGTTTGAATTTGAGTTCTTGACTGGTTAGTTTTGGGTGTTTATGTCCTTGGGTTTCAGAGATTTAAAAGAAGATTCTAGAGTGTGTTGGGCTGGATTTTCTGTTGAAATGTGTAGCATAAGTTGTGTAATAAGTTGTGGAAATGTTGGGTGTTGAAGTAGGGAGCTTAGGGGTGGTTTTGGCTGAGGTTTTGAGTTTTAAAATGGTGAGTTTTCTGGGCACGAAGGGAAGGGCCGCGGCTCTGTTCTAGAGCACTGCGACCCTAGGTTGAAAATGAGCCAAGGAGGCTCGCCCAGGAGTGAGCGCCGCGGTGCCCATGCAAGGGCCGCGGCGCGTGTCTTTGCTAGGGTGACCTTAGTTCTGTTTTGAGGCTAGGGCCGCAACCCTTGGTTGTCTACTTGATCTTCTGGGGTTTTTAAGGGCTTAGATCAAGCCTAGGAAGCTCGGGAACCATTCCACCACCGTGCTTGGTGGGATTTGTTTTTCTGGAAGTTAGTTTTGTGATCGGAAACCCTAACTTGAGTTTTAATGAGACCCTATGCTTTGGTTGTGACTAGGTGATAAAGGCTTAGGCTCAGGAATGGATCGTGCTTGAGGGGTGTTGCTCGTAATCCAAAACCGTGAAGATTAAAGGTAATAAAACTACACCCGGTTGAATATTTGAACGGGACTAAGGACTCCCTAATATACATGATTGAAAGAATGGTATTATGCCATGTAAATTGTAAACCAACGGCCTAAGCATGCCACGGTTAACTTGTGCAATTGGCACGGCTTGGACACTGGTATCCGAGGACAGCTTATTATGCACTGAGCTCGGTTTAAGCGGCCGGAGTCAGTGGGTTAAATAGAGGGTACGGCCTAAGGTGTCGGCCCTAGTATTTGTGTAAATTGAATATTGTATTTGGCTATAGATGAGATTGTTGAATAATCTAAGTGTGGATGATATTGTTTGTACCTTGGAGTATACTTATATGCTATGGAATGGATAATTAAACATGCTTACTGGAATATCTGCTTGAGATTGCTGTATATGTTGTGTATGTTGTTTTCTTGCTGGGCCTCGGCTCACGGGTGCTGCATGGTGCAGGTAAAGGCAAGGGCAAGGTCGATCAGCCCTGATTGGAGAGCTCTGCAGGGTGAATGTACATGGCAGGCCACTCAGCCGCCACGGTTGAGGAGATTACAGGGACAAGAGGACTAGAACCTTGTATTTTTCCTTAGTATGGCTAATGTTTACTTTTAACTGTTGAGTTTTGCAAACGAGCTTTTAAACACTGACCTTTTGGGGATCCCTTCTGTAAACTGTTTATAATTTATAAAATGTATCTTCTGAGGCCAAAATGTCTTTTAACCCTAGAACACTTAAACTAATGACACGTTTTAAATTAATGACTTGATTAGCAAGTCTTGCAATTTATAAGTACACAGTGTAGCGGTCTTGGCTATCCAGGGCGTTACATATAGTATATCATTTTTTTAGATGATATTTAATTTCTATCTTATTATACATAATGATATATAATTTTCTTTTTACGGCAATGAATAATTCATTGATAATAATCATAGTGTAATACATCATGAATAAAAGGAGGAAACTCCTTTATCCAAGCAAGTTCCTCGTCCACTGGGGTCTTCCTCTTCTGGTCACTAGGGCCTCCACCCCAACCAGATCCAGTAAATGGAGGTACTACCCTCTGGGCATCACGCCTAGTGTTGGGAAAAGCTTATACATGATTTTTATATATTTTCATGTATATCTAATATTAAACAAATTAATACGAGATAACCTAAAACATGTTTCTAAAATTGAATTCAAAGAGAAACAATGAATATAATACTTACATTATACGCAACGGAATTAAAGAGTCCTTCATTCAGTTTCTCTAACTCTTGTATCCTCTCTGTCGCAAAGTATTATCAAGAAACTGAACCGATCTTCTATTTTCTTCACAATCTTCCAATGTATCCTCAGAACCACCTAGACTAGTGTGAGAAATTCTCAACACATGAGATAGATATAGAGAGAAGAAGAGAAAATAACAAAGAGGCTTAGAAAATGACTTGTGTTTAGAGAGAATCTAAAACTATCAAAAAACCAGTGATGAAACTTATGTTTTGACTTCTCTCTAAGCACTCATTTCATAGACTCAATTATGCCATTTACTTTAATTAAAAAATCAATAAAATAATAGCCATTTTGAAGCCCTGGGTTGAAATTATCATGGCCTTTAGGCCCGTGAAATTTCCCATTTGATTATAAGTCCATTGGACTTAAAATCAAGGCCTGTATTATTTTCTATTGAGTTAATTAATTAAATAATTATTTAAATCATTTATCAAATTAATTATTTATAAGTTGAACCTTGATTTAAACTTATTTATTAATTTAGATACCAAATTATCTTAATTAATAAATATGCCATAATTTCTCTTTTTTTCTCAAAATTACACAACTCTATGAAACTATCCAAAATTGACCTGGTCAACTTTGAAAATTCTAATTGATAATTAAATCAATTAATTGAGACTATCTAGATGATTTTATCCAAGGTACAATGGGGATCATGGGCCTATGAAATCAAGCTCCAATAAGTTATCATAAATCTAACAAATAAATTTACTAACTTATTAATTCCTCGTGACTCCACTATAGACTCGGAATTGCACTCTTGAATTCATAGAGCGCTCTATAACAAATATAGATACGCTATTAATTATCCATTGTTACAACCATAATTGTCACTCAATCCTCTATAGACGGTCTACAATGAGATAGGACTAAAATACCGTTTTACCCCTCATTGTATTTTATCCTTAAAACACTTAGTTCATTGTAAATGATATTTCAGTAAACTAATTTAATTACTGAAATGAGATCTCTATCATTTAACATATTGAACCAAACTAAAAGGAAACCATCGTTTCATTTCATCAGAAGTTATAGATGTTTATATCTATGATTAATACTCCCACTCAATTATACTACCGAGTTCCCAAGATGTAAGTATGGGCTAGTCCGTAGGGTAAGCTGGTAATGAACAAGTCAAAGAACTCAAATAATACAATCAGCTAGAATACTAACCACTTAGAATTGAGATTGAATTGACCTATGGTCAACTATATGATATGACTAGAATAGATAATAACGGTATGTTTACTTAGGTCAACTATATGATATGACTAGAATAGATAATAACAGTATGTTTACTTATCTTATCAACTGTCAATATCGGTCCTGTCCAATGTAACAAATACATCTGATCTTATCTACTTTGCTAATGTTTTGGAAAGAACATAACACTGTAATGTGTAAGTAGATCATATCGTAGATTGGCAAGTCAGTGTAAATCCTGTGCACTGACTAATCTTAGGACTAACTTATTTTGAACATATAATAATATTTATATTCCACCGTGATTACGTCACTATAAATAAGATTAGCTATATGGTCGGGATTTAATAGAAGTTTATATTAAACAAATAATCATGAAAATAAAACATGTGAGCAAAGTGATTAACCAAGTCAAAAAATGGTTTATATTCTTTTATTGATAATAAAATGAGATTACAAAGAATTTAGGTTTTAATTAGGGCATAAAACCCCAACAAACTCCCACTTGCACTAATTGAAACTAATGCCTTAATTCAACTAATCCAATTTCCTTGATATGCTTATCAAATGTAGCTTCTGGTAGTGCCTTTGTAAACGGATCCGCAAGATTGTCTTCAGTTGCAATCTTCATAACCTTCACATCTCCCCTGGCTACATATTCTCGAATAATGTGATACTTCCTTTCTATATGCTTACTCCTCTTGTGACTTCGAGGTTCTTTCGAATTGGCTATCAACTCCTGTATTGTCACAAAACAACACAAGCGGTTTATCCATTTATGGAATAACACCAAGATCTGAATAGAACTTCTTTAGCCAGACTATTTCCTTAGCTGCTTCTGACGCGGCTATGTACTCAGCCTCCATGGTAGAATATGAGATTGCAGACTGCTTTACGCTTCTCCAAATCACAACTCCACCCCCAAGAGTAAACAGCATTCCAGAAGTAGTCTTCCTGTCATCGACATCAGTCTAAAAATCTGAATTGGTGTAGCCTACAGGGTTTAGAACACCACCCTTGTAGACTAACATATAATCCCTAGTCCGTCTCAAATACTTCAGGATATGCTTAACTGCTATCCAATGTTCCGGTCCTAGGTTTGACTGATACATGCTCACTACTCCCACTGCATATCAGATATCTGGTCTAGTACACAACATGGCATACATCAGACCTCCAACTATAGATGCGTAAGGAACTTTTCTCATTGCATCTTCCTCTTTAGGAGTCTGGGGAGACTGCTTCTTTGAAAGATGAATTCCATGGCGGGACGGTAGACGCCCTTTCTTGGAATTTGTCATTAAGAAACGTTCAAGCACTTTATCTATGTAAGCTGCTTGAGATATAGCTAAGAGTCTGTTCTTTCTATCCCTGATGATCTGGATACCTAGAACATAACTTGCTTCACCCAAATCCTTCATCTGGAATTAAGTGCTCAGCCAATTCTTCACATCTGATAATTTCTTAGCATTGTTTCCAATGAGTAAGATATCATCTACATAAAGAACCAGGAATACCACTATTTGATTTGCCTTCAGTTGGTAAACACAGGGCTCATCAATATTTTGTTCAAAGCCATAGGTTTTATTATTTCATCAAACCTAAGATTCCAGGAACGAGAAGCTTGCTTAAGTCCATAGATGGACCTATTCAACTTGCAAACTTTTCCTTCTTGTCCAGATACTTTAAATCCTTCTGGCTGATCCATATAAATGACTTCGTCAAGCTTTCCATTAAGAAAAGCTGTCTTGACGTCCATTTTCCAGATCTCATAGTCGAGAGCGGCTGCTATGGATAGGAGGATGCGAATGGATTTGAGCATGGCTGCCAGATTAAAAGTTTCCTCAGAGTCCACGCCTTCTCTTTTGGTATAACCCTTTGCCACTAATCGAGCTTTATAAGTCTCGATATTTCCATCAACACCTCGTTTCTTCTTACAGATCCACTTGCACCCAATGGCCCTAAAGTCACTAGGTGCTTCCACAAGATCCCAGACGAAATTTGAGTACATGGACTCCATTTCCTGTTTCATGGCTTCGAGCCATAGTTCCTTTTTAGGGCTAGCCATTGCCTGTTTGAAAGACAACGGATCATCATCACTAGTGTCACCAACAACCATATTGGTTTCACCATCCAAACCATAGCGAACTGGGTTCTTAGAAACCCTCCCGCTACTACGAGGCTCCATGACTGTTTGCTCAAGAACAGTGGTTCTTTTTTCATTTAAACCGACTTGCGTCGGTTGGACATGAAGAGTGGGAATTTCATCATCAACTCGCGTTGATGATGATGGAACATTGGTTGGAGTCAATTATTTAACCATCTTCTCTAAAACTACTTTGTTGCGAGGTTTAAAGTTCTGGACATAGTTATTTTCCATAAAAGTAGCATTTGTAGAAGTAAACACTTTCTTTTTTGAATGACTATAGAAAATTCCACCCCGAGTACCTTTAGGATAGTCAACAAACATGCAAACTTCAGTTCGCGGTTCTAGCTTTCCCTCTTTTTTCCTCAGGATGTGAGCGGGACACCCCCAAATTCTATAATGGTGTAAACTAGGTTCACAACCATTCCAGCGTTCTAAAGGTGTTTTGGGGATTGATTTAGACGGCACGACATTGAGAATGTCGTTCACGGTTTCAATTGCATGTCCCCAAAACAAGTTGGTAGAGTTGAGTAACTAAGCATGCATCTAACCATTTCCAATAAAGTTCTGTTTCGGCGTTCCGCTACACCATTTTGTTGCAGACTACCTGGGGCAGTAAGTTGTGATAAAATCCCAAGTTCAGTTAAATGATCTTGGAACTGCATATCCAAATATTCTCCACCCCTATCAGATCGCAAGATCTTTAACGTTTTACCTAATTGGTTCTTAGCCATTGCTAGGAATTCCTGAAACTTTGAAAATGTTTCTGATTTCCTATGCATTAGGTAAAGACATGAGTATTTAGAGTAATCTTCAATGGAAGTGACGAAATACTCAAAACCACCCCTGGCTTGTACATTCAAAAGTCCACAAACATCTGAATGCACAAGACCAAGTGGTTCTTTGGCCCTATCACCCTTTGCAGAGAATGGATGCTTGGTCAGTTTGCCTTCTAGACAAGATTCACAGACAGGTAATTCACCTAAGGTGAGTTCCCTCAAAAGGTCCGTCCTTTGTAAGTCTTTGAATCCTATCATAGTCAATGTGACCTAGTCTCAAGTGCCATAAATACGTCATATTATTGTTATCGGTCTTTTGACATTTATTGGTCCTAGGTTTAGCTACTTTGAAAAAATCATTATTAAAAGCGAGGGGTTCGTTAGGTCGCAGAATATAAAACCCATTTTCGAAACATGCAATACACAATTGTGATCCATTGAAAGAAATATATATATTAAAACTTGTGAAAGTCATAACAAATCGTTCTAATTGCAGCATGGAAACTGAAATTAAATTTCTACTAAAATCCGGAATAAAAAATACATCTTTTAAAATTAAAAATTTATTTCCGAACTTCAGACGAGCTCTTCCTCTAGCTTGGACCGCAACGAACGCTCCGTTCCCAACTCTAAGCTTTAAGCCGCCTTCGTTCACTTCCTCCCACGATTCAAGAAGCTGTAAAGAGTTACAAACATGGTTAGTAGATCCAGAATCAATAATCCAAACAGAGTTATCATTCTCTAAAGCACATGTTTCCAAGATAAATGAACTATAATCATTACCTTTGTTTTTATCTGCTAGAAACTTGGGGCAATCTTGTTTCCAATGCCCCTTCTCTTTGCAGTGAAAACATTTACCTTTACCTTTCTTGTTTTTCTTGTTTTTCCCCTTAGGCATCTGTGCACTTGGTTGTGCACTCGCCTTTGCAGCCTTTGCAGGCTTGGGGTTGTTGTTTTGCCCACCTTTCCTCTTGTTTCCAGCTTTTGAAGACGAAGCTTCGTTAGCTTCAGCCTTAGCTGGATCAGCAGCAGTAGTAGTAGTTGTCTTCTTTTCTCCTCCCTTACTAAGTCCACCCATGATAGACTCAAAAGTCTGAAGCTCATTCATGAGCTGCGTCAGACCATAGTTGAGTTTATTCAACACATAGTTGGTGGTGAATGGAAGGAAAGCTGGAGAAAGACTATTGAGGATTAAGCCAACTTGAGTTTCTTCATCTATTATGGTTCCGTGCAGTTCAGCTTCCTGAAAGTAGTTTGTCATCTTGATCAGGTGATCACGAACATGGTAAGACGGTGCCATTCGAGCATTGGCATATTTCTTAGTGGCCTCAAAACGAGTCTGCGCTGACTTGGCACTGCTCGGCTTTCAACGGATCCGGTCCACCCTCGAAGATTGGGGGTTGTTGTTTTTTGAACAGCTCATATAACGATTCCCACTTGTTAACAACCTCCCCAGGCTGCACAGCTGTACCACTGCAGGTGGTACTATAGGGGCAGCACTCCCTGATGGGGCCTGCTGTCGCAAAAGACGGATCTGCTCATCCTGACTCAATAATCGAGCCTGCATCTCTGCCATTAATTGCTGCCAGTTCTCAGGGACTAGCGGAGGAGTCTGACCCTGATCCTCACTACCGGTCCCGGACCTAGTGCCGGCTAGTCGTGCAGATTTTCTTGGACGCATAGCTATCCAAATCAATCTGCAAATAACGACTCGGCGGTCAGACCATGATGATAGGGTAAAAGCTTCTCCAAAACTCATCAATAGAGCATAATCAACCACAGATAACCAACACATATAAGCATCCATGCACCATATACAATTAATCATCCATATACTCATTTACATGCACAGCAATGTTAATAAACATGCCTGAATATTTTCACAAAGCTGTCAAGGGCCAGGCCCTATCAGTATCTCATGCTTCCTAGTAATTCAGTAAATAACAACATTCATAGCTCATCTCAAGCACATAAGCACGTAAACACACATATGCACATTACCAAACCCTGATTTGAGCTTGTCTCCAGCAGTGAATGTACATGTCCAGGCTATCTTCAGGAACCCTTAAACCTAGGACGCTCTGATACCAAGTTGTAACGCCCTGGATAGCTACGACCATTACACTGTGTACTTATAAAGGTGCAAGACTCGCTAATCAAGTCATTATCTCAAAAACGTGTCACTAAATGTGTAAGAGCTAGGGTTAAAAAGGTTTTGGTCTCAAAAGACTCATTTCATATATTTAAACTGTAGAGAACATGGGATCCCATAAGAAAACAAAGTTAGAATAAGTTTACAGACTCCCAAAAGTACACGAGTATTCATTAGCCATACTAAGGAAAAACAGACAGTCTTCAGGTTTCACGTCCTTACCTAGACCTCAACCGTGGCAGCTGAGCACCTGGCTATGTACATTCCGCTCGCTGAGCTCTCCAGTCAAGGCTGGTCTAATTTGCCCTTGCCTATACCTGCACCACGTAGCACCCGTGAGCCAAGGCCCAACAAGAAAACATCTTATACAACTCAATCAATGATAACAGACAATTAACTCATTATGCATGTATTCCCATTAGATAATCCACAATAGATATTCAACACATACCATCAGATTCAAGATACATTCTATCACATATAACACTCATATCACATAATATTCAGGGCCAACGACTTAGGCCACACCCTCTGTTTAACCCACTGACTCCGGCCTGCTTAAACCGAGCTCAGGGCATAATAAGCTGTCCTCGGCAACCAGTGGCCGAGCCGCGCCCTGTGCGCTAGTGAAACCTTTGGCACCCTTAGGCCGTTGGTTCACTAATTCGCTTGCATGGCGTAATACCATCTTTTCAAGCGTTTACAATATGGAGCCCTTAGTCACATCACATATATTCAACCAGGTGCAGTTTTCTTACCTTTAGTCTATATAGTTACTGAATTACAAGCAACGCCCCTCAAGCACGATCCGTTCCTAAGCCTTTATCACCTAGTCACAATCAAAGTATAGGGTTTCATTAATACTCGAATATAGGTTTCCCGTTATAAAACTAACTCCCGGGAATCCGAATTCCACCAACCACGGTGGTGAAACCAATCCCGAGCACACTAGACCACCTTCCCGTGCCTAAAACCCTCAAAAACTCAAGTGTGCAACCAAGGGCTGCGGCCCTTGAAGCTTAGCCGCGGCCCTAGCCTCAAAACAGAACCAAGCCTATCCTAAAAAAGACACGTGCCGCGGCCCTTGCCTTGGGCGCCGCGGCGCCCTCCCATGGCCGAGTCTCCTTGGCCCTTTTTCATCCTAAGGCCGCAGCGCTCTAGAACATAGCCGCGACCCTCCCCTTCGTGCCCAAAAAACCCATCATTTCTAAGATTGAAACCTCACCTTAAACCATCCCAAAGCTCCCCAACTCACAACCAATTAATCCCAACTCCTTTAGCATGACTTAAACAACATAATTCCACAGAAAACACAGTCTAACACACACTAATCTTCTATTTTCAATTTCTGAAACTCAAGAGCTATAAACACTCAAACCAGCCATTCAAATCCAATTTAAAACCTCTAAACCATGAGTTGAAACTTACCTCTTCTGTTGAATCACTTCACCAAGCCAAAGCCAAGCTAAGTCTCCAAGTTTCCTCCTTAATTCTGCCTTAAAACATCAAAACCATGTTTGCTTCAACACTTAACCAAAACCCAGAATTCTAACCACAGAGGAGAAGATTAAAAGCTTACCTTAACCCTGTTTTAGTTCTTGATTAGTCCCTGAGCTAAGCCTCCAAATCCCCACCTCAATCCTCAGAAATTCCAGCTTGATTCCCTTAAGTTTTCTGTGTTTTCCTTCCCTTTGTTTTCCTTGAGAGTGAGAGAGAACTGAGGTAAAAGTTTTAGTCGGTTTGTATTTTCTTCTAAAAGTTTCCTTAAGTCTATCTCATCGCTAAATCAATCCCAAGGTTCGGGGTGCCGGAACCGTCCCCGAGGCCAAAATGGTAAAATCCCCCAATATTCCCGCCTAGACATCCTAACCTCAAATATATCTCCATATATTTATTTTCGTAACCCGATAGTCCAATTCACTACCCGATACCTAAAATACCCCTGACTTGTCCAAAGTCACTTCTTATGCCCCGTTGTGACTTTTCCCCCGCTATCTGATCCTAAGATCATCTTGAGTCGTGCCCTACAAACCTACCACATAATAATGTGGTTCTCACATTTATCACATATATATACATATCACATTACCACATAATATCATCAATTATCATATAAACATTACTAAGCAAATAATTACTCATTTAAATCACAATTATTCCATTAATGCCCTCCAGGCACACTAATCAAAGCCCTTAAGGCTTATTAGCGATTTTGGGTCGTTACAACTATCCCCTCCTACTGAGAATTTCTTCCTCGAAATTTACTTGAATAGCTCGGGATGCAGATCCCGCATCGCCGTCCCTAACTCCCAGGTCGCTTCCTCGACCTTGCTATTCCTCCATAATACTTTCACTAACGGAATCGTCTTATTTCGCAGAACTTTGTCCTTCCGATCCAAAATCTGAACTGGTCTCTCCTCATAGGACAAGTCTGCCTGCAGCTCCAAGTCCTCATACCTCAGCACATGTGTTGTATCTGAAACATACTTCCGGAACATAGAGACATGGAACACGTTATGAACTTCTGATAGTGACGGTGTCAAGGCCAGCCTATAAGCCACCTGTCCAGCCCTCTCTAGGATCTCAAAGGGTCCAACAAACCGGGGGCTTAACTTGCCCTTCACTCCAAACCTCCTCACACCCTTCAGTGGTGAAACTCGCAGAAACACGTGGTCCCCAACCTGGAACTCCACGTTCCTACGCTTAAGATCAGTGTAGCTTTTCTGTCAACTCTGCGAGGCAAGCATCCTAGCTCAAATCTTCTCAATGGCCTCATTAGTTTTCTGAACCATATCTGGCCCCAAATACCTTCTCTCACCCATTTCATCCCAGTGAATGGGCGATCTACACTTCCTTCCATATAACATCTCATAAGGAGCCACTCCAATCGTGGACTGATAATTGTTGTTATATGAAAATTCAATCAATGGGAGATACTTACTCCACGAACCCTCGAAGTCAATCACACATGCCCTAAGCATGTCCTCCAAAACCTGAATCGTCCTCTCAGACTGTCCATCAGTCAGAGGGTGAAAAGCTGTGCTAAACTTCAACTGAGTCCCCATGGCTCTCTGCAGAGCTCCCCAGAACTTAGAGGTAAAAATAAGGTCTCGGTCAGATACAATAGACTTTGGAACCCCATGGAGACGAACTATCTCCCTCACATACAGCTCCGCATACTGTTCCACGGTATAAGTCGACCTCACTGGTAGAAAATGAGCTGACTTGGTGTATCTGTCCCCTATCACCCACACCAAGTCATGAAGTCCAACTATCCTAGGTAATCCTCCCACGAAATCCATCGTAATATCCTCCCACTTCCACTCTGGGATACCCAAAGGCCGAAGCAACCCTGCTGGTCGTTGATGCTCAGCCTTAACCTGTTGACATGTCAAACATCTAGACACATACTCAACTACATCCTTCTTCATCCCGGGCCACCAGTATAATGTCCGTAGATCCTGATACATCTTCGTGGTACCCGGATGAAGTGAGTATGGCGTTGTGTGAGACTCATCCAATATCTCCCATCTAATCCCCTCATCTGCCGGAACACATATCCGTCCCTGATACCGAAGCAAACCTGTCTCAGAAACAGAATAATCCTTAGTCATTCCCACTAAAACCTGCTGCCTAGTGTCCTGCAACTGCACATCTGTCAACTGACTCTCCTTGACCCGCTCTAACAGCGTTGACTGCAAAGTGATATTGGCTAACTGGCCCACCACCAATTCTATCTTTGCCCTGGCCATCTCATCATCCAATTCTCTCGAGATTTGAGTAGAACTATACAACTGTCCCGGGCCCCTCCGGCTCAATGCATCTACCACCACGTTGGCTTTCCCAGGGTGGTAAAGGATATCACAATCATAATCCTTAACCAGCTCCAACCAACGTCTCTGTCTCATATTCAGATCCCTCTGAGTGAAGAAATACTTCAGACTCTTATGGTTGGTGTATATCTCGCACTTCTCTCCATACAGATAATGACGCCATACCTTCAGTGCAAACACCACTGCTGATAACTCCAAATCATGTGTCGGATACCTCTGCTCATACTCTTTCAGCTATCGAGACGCATAGGCTATAACCTTCTCATTCTGCATCAGCACACAGCCTAGACCCAACCTCGACGCATCACAGTAGACCACCAACTTCCCTTCCTCCGAAGGAAGACTCAACATAGGTTTCAGAAATAAGCCGTCGCTTCAACTCCTGAAAACTGTTCTCACACTTCTCTGACCAGATGAACTTCTGATTCTTCCTTGTCAATTCTGTCATCGGTGAAGAAATCTTCGAAAACCCCTCTACAAACTGCCTGTAGTAACCAGCCAACCCAAGGAAACTCCGCACCTCCAAGGCATTCCTCGGCCTCGGCCAATCTCTAACTACTTCTACCTTGGACGGATCCACCTTAATCCCTTCTGCCCCAACTATATGTCCAAGAAAGGTCACCTCTGGTAGCCAGAACTCACACTTCTTAAACTTAGCGTACAACTGATGCTCCCTTAACCTCTGTAGAACTTGTCGAAGATGCTGCTCATGCTCTGCCTCTGAACTGGAGTATACCAAGATGTCGTCGATGAAGACAATGACGAACTGATCCAAAAATTCCTTGAACACCCTGTTCATCAAATCCATAAAAGCCGCTGGGGCATTGGTCAGGCCAAAAGACATAACCAAGAACTCATAATGCCCATAACGCATCCGGAAAGCCGTCTTTGGTATATCCTCGTCCTTGATCCTCAGCTGGTGATAACCAGATCGAAGATCAATCTTTGAGAACACCATCTTACCTTGTAGCTGATCGAACAAGTCATCAATCCTTGGTAGAGGGTACTTATTCTTAATAGTTAACTTGTTCAATTCTCTGTAATCAATGGACATCCTCAAAGCTCCGTCCTTCTTCTTAACAAACAACACTGGAGCGCCCCATGGAGAGTAGCTAGGCCTGATAAACCCCAAATCCAGAAGTTCCTGCAACTGTATTTTCAACTCTTTCAGTTCTGCTGGTGCCATCCTGTATGGTGTCCTAGATACTGGTTCTGTCCCCGGTGCCAACTAAATCTCAAACTGTATCTCCCTATGCGGCGGCAACCCTGGTAGATCCTCAGGGAAAACATCCAACAACTCACACACTAATCTGGTCTCTCCCGGCCTTGCTGGCATAACTCTAGCGGTATCCATTACACTAGCCAGAAAACCTATGCATCCCCCCTGCAGCAAGTCCCTGGCTCTCAATGCTGAAATCATAGGTACGCGGGGTCCAGACACCGCACCCACAAAAACAAAAAGGGTCCTCGCCCTCAGGCTCAAAGGTAACCATCTTCTTCCTACAATCAATCGTAGCGCCATATCTGGCCAACCAGTCCATCCCTAAGATCATATCAAAATCCTCCAAATCTAGCTCAATCAAATCCACCGAGAGTTCCCTACTATCAACCACCACTGGCAGTGCCCTAACCCATCTCCTAGAGACTACCAGTTCCCCTGTAGGCAACAAAGTCTCAAACCATGTGGTCCGATACTCACTAGGTCTACACAGTCTATCAATCACTCTTCTATAAACAAAAGAATGTGTAGCACCAGAATCAATCAATACTGTAAAAGGAAAGCCAACACTAGAAAGCTGACTTGTCACTACTGAGGGACTAGCCTCAGCCTCCGCCTGAGTCAAGGTGAATACTCAAGTTGGAGTCAAGCTATCCACCTTTCCCGCTTCACCTTTCTTCACCGTTGGGCAGTCTTTCCTGAGATGCCCTACTGCCCCGCACACGAAACATGCCTTGGCCCGACACTCTCCCAGATGGCGTCTTCTACACCTCGGGCACTCTGGATAGGTCCGCCATGCCTCACCGCCACCCTGACGGCCACCCTGACCACCCCGACCCCTCGTATTAGGACCAGGAATGGCCGACGTGTCAGGAATCTTCCTCTTGAAGTCACTGGGGCCTCCGCCTCTACCTTCCCCTGAGTAAGGAGGCACCGCCCTGCGGCCCTCACGCCTCACTGCGCTCTCCTTCCATATCTTGTTCTCCGCTTCTTCAGCGGTAAGAGCCCTCTCAATGGCCTGGGCATAAGTGGTTCCTACAGGTACCGTTGTGATCCTGACATCCCGGGCTATCATAGCATTAAGCCCCCTAATAAAACGATTTTGCCTAGCAGCATCAGTGGGCACAAGATCTGGTGCAAATTTTGCAAGCCTATCAAATTTCAGGGCATACTCAGTAACAGGCATATTGCCCTGTACCAAACTCACAAACTCATTAACCTTTGCTGCTCTGACAACAACATTGTAGTACTTCTGGCCAAACAAATCCTTGAAACCTTCCCAAGTTAAAGTAATAACATACCTAGTCTGCGATGCCACTTCCCACCAAATGTGGGCATCCTCTCTCAACATATAAGTGGCACAGGCCACTTTATCCTGCCCCTAAATTCTCATGAAATCTAGAATTATTGTAATCATGGTTAGCCACTGCTCGGCTTTCAACGGATCCGGTCCACCCTCGAAGATTGGGGGTTGCTGCTTCCTGAACCGCTCATATAACGGTTCCCACTTGTTAACAACCTCCCCAGGCTGCACAGCTAGTACCACTGCAGGTGGTACTATAGGGGCAACACTCCCTGATGGGGCCTACTGTCACAGAAGATGGATCTGCTCATCCTGACTCAATAATCGAGCCTGCATCTCTGCCATTAATTGCTGCCAGTTCTCAGGGACTGGCGGAGGAGTCTGACCCTGATCCTCACTACCGGTCCCGGACCTAGTGCCGGCTAGTCGTGCAGATTTTCTTGGACGCATAGCTATCCAAGTCAATCTGCAAATAATGACTCGCCGGTCAGACCATGATGACAGGGTAAAAGCTTCTCCAAAACTCATCAATAGAGCATAATCAACCACAGATAACCAACACATATAAGCATCCATGCACCATATACAATTAATCATCCATATACTCATTTACATGCACGGCAATGTTAATAAACATGCCTCAATATTTTCACACAGCTGTCAAGGGCCAGGCCCTATCAGTATCTCATGCTTCCTAGTAATTCAGTAAATAACAACATTCATAGCTCATCTCAAGCACATAAGCACGTAAACACACATATGCACATTACCAAACCCTGATTTGAGCTTGTCTCCAGCAGCGAATGTACATGTCCAGGCTATCTTTAGGAACCCTTAAACCTAGGACGCTCTGATACCAAGTTGTAACGCCTTGGATAGCCAAGACCGTTACACTGTGTACTTATAAAGGTGCAAGACTCGCTAATCAAGTCATTATCTCAAAAACGTGTCACTAAACGTGTAAGAGCTAGGGTTAAAAAGGTTTTGGTCTCAAAAGACTCATTTCATATATTTAAACTGTAGAAAACATGGGATCCCATAAGAAAACAAAGTTAGAATAAGTTTACAAACTCCCAAAAGTACACAAGTATTCACTAGCCATACTAAGGCAAAACAGACAGTCTTCAGGTTTCACGTCCTTGCCTAGACCTCAACCGTGGCGGCTGAGCACCTGGCTATGTACATTCCGCTCGCTGAGTTCTCCAGTCAAGGCTGGTCTAATTTGCCCTTGCCTATACCTGCACGACGTAGCACCCGTGAGCCAAGGCCCAGCAAGAAAACATCTTATACAACTCAATCAATGATAACAAACAATTAACTCATTATGCATGTATTCCCATAAGATAATCCGCAGCAGATATTCAGCACATACCATCAGATTCAAGATACATTCTATCACATATAACACTCATATCACATAATATTCAGGGCCGACGACTTAGGCCACACCCTCTGTTTAACCCACTAACTCCGGCCCGCTTAAACTGAGCTCAGTGCATAATAAGCTGTCCTCGGCTACCAGTGGTCGAGCCGCGCCCCGTGCGCTAGTGAAACCCTTGGCACCCTTAGGCCGTTGGTTCACTAATTCGCTTGCATGGTGTAATACCATCTTTTCAAGCGTTTACAATAGGGAGCCCTTAGTCCCGTCACATATATTCAACCAGGTGCAGTTTTCTTACCTTTAGTCTGTACAGTTACTGAATTACGAGCAACGCCCCTCAAGCACGATCCGTTCCTGAGCCTAAGCCTTTATCACCTAGTCATAATCAAAGTATAGGGTTTCATTAATACTCGAATATAGGTTTCCCGTTATAAAACTAACTCCTGGGAATCCGAATTCCACCAAGCACGGTTGTGAAACCAATCCCGAGCACACTAGACCACTTTCTCGTGCCTAAAACCCTCAAAAACTCAAGTGTGCAACCAAGGGCTGCGACCCTTGAAGCTTAGCCGCGGCCCTAGCCTCAAAACAGAACCAAGCCTATCCTGAAAAAGACATGCGTCGCGGCCCTTGCCTTGGGCGCTGCGGCGCCCTCCCATGGCCGAGTCTCCTTGGCCCTTTTTCATCCTAGGGTCGCAGCGCTCTAGAACATAGCCGTGGCCCTCCCCTTCGTCTCCAGAAAACCCATAATTTCTAAGCTTGAAACCTGACCTTAAACCATCCCAAAGCTCCCCAACTCACAACCAATTAATCCCAACTCCTTTAGCATGACTTAAACAACATAATTCCACAGAAAACACAGCCTAACACACACTAATCTTCTATTTTCAATTTCTGAAACTCAAGAGCTATAAACACTCAAACCATCCATTCAAATCCAATTTAAAACCTCTAAACCATGAGTTGAAACTTACCTCTTCTGTTGAATCACTTCACCAAGCCAAAGCCAAGCTAAGTCTCCAAGTTTCCTCCTTAATTCTGCCTAAAAACATCAAAACCATGTTTGCTTCAACACTTAACCAAAACCCAGAATTCTAACCACAGAGGAGAAGATTAAAAGCTTACCTTAACCCTGTTTTAGTTCTTGATTAGTCCCTGAGCTAAGCCTCCAAATCCCCACCTCAATCCTCAGAAATTCCAGCTTGATTCCCTTAAGTTTTCTGTGTTTTCCTTCCCTTTGTTTTCCTTGAGAGTGAGAGAGAACTGAGGTAAAAGTTTTAGTCGGTTTGTATTTTCTTCTAAAAGTTTCGTTAAGTCTATCTCATCGCTAAATCAATCCCAAGGTTCGGGGTGCCGGAACCGTCCCCGAGGCCAAAATGGTAAAATCCCCCAATATTCCCGCCTAGACATCCTAACCTCAAATATATCTCCATATATTTATTTTCGTAACCCGATAGTCCAATTCACTACCTGATACCTAAAATACCCCTGACTTGTCCAAAGTCACTTCTTATGCCCCGTTGTGACTTTTCCCCCGCTATCTGACCCTAAGATCATCTTGAGTCGTGCCCTACAAACCTACCACATAATAATGTGGTTCTCACATTTATCACATATATATACATATCACATTACCACATAATATCATCAACTATCATATAAACATTACTAAGCATATAATTACTCATTTAAATCACAATTATTCCATTAATGCCCTCCAGGCACACTAATCAAAGCCCTTAAGGCTTATTAGCGATTTTGGGTCGTTACACCGCGCCTTGTTGTTAGCCGCCTGCCAACGCTCATACTTGTCCCTCACAGACTTGGTAGCTCCTTCAGCTGGAACTTCCGGGGATTCCTCAGTCATGGCGAACTTGGAGTTGTCACCTATTAACACAATGTTGATGTTTTGCTTCCATTTCAGAAAGTTTTCTCCAGTGAGTTTCTCCATCGAAAGTTGAGAAAGGATCTAAAAACTACAAATTACCAAAAAAATAGAAATCAATCACATTTGCTCAATAAAACTTCTATTCACACAAATTTCAAGAAATAGTACAACATATACCAAAAATATGTAAGATATGAGAAAAAATACCAAAAACAATCATATCTATATTTCTTTAAGTTTTTAACTAATCTATGATATCCTTGTCCCGGTTGGCGAGAGTAAAAAATACCACTAGTTAAATAGAGTTGCAAACTCATTTAATAATGGACACCTCTATTAACAACCTACTATTCGATCAAAATAAGAAAAGAAAATCTCTTATTTTATGAGCTAGACCCACGGTTTCAATAATCATAGATTTAGTCCTAGTAGTCACCGTAGGGGTGAGTCTAGTAGAATTTGACCTATAATTATCTATCTTTTGAAATCTAACATTGTCAAAATAACTAATGAACACCTCCCGTAGGGGGACGAATCAAAGCGCCTCGAGGCCCCATTAAGCTATTGACTATGTTAAACCAACGGTGGAGATCGAATAAAATCCTTAAAATAAGCTCATTATAAAATTAAAATTAGTATTTTTATTATTTATTTTTAGAAAATTAATGACTATGGTTTTCCCAAAAAAAATTAAACAGATTAAATTTTTTAAAACCAAAGTCCTATAATTTCCTATTAATTCTAAAGTGTCACATTGAAACAAATTCAATTAATTTAGAATTAATTTGTTGCTAATCAATATTTAGGTTTAACTAATATAATGAACCTATATAATTAAGTCCAACTAAGGTAAATGAGCCTTAACAATTGAGCTTGTATGGAGGAGGGCTGGGTCCAGTATGTCGTTCCCACTACAAAGGTCCCCTATCTTCCATACAAGGTCCAAAAGACAGGAATTTAAACATTCGTTTTATTAATTGTTATTAATTGATTAGGCCCACTATAGTCATGCAAAGCAAATGGGTCTTCACAAGTGGAATCACCCACAAGAGAGGAATTTAAACTTTACATTTTCTAATGAGCCCAAATAAAACCTATCATTTTATGAATATTTTATTTAGCAAAATATCATATATCTAACAAACATATGGGCTACTATATGCATCTAAGCCCAATTGCAAAAATACCACATATAGTGCAAACAGACATGTTATAATTGGATGGGCCTAATCATGTTACTATATGAGCAATTCTATGAATTTATGCAAAAATACCACAATTTATTTCATTTGCAAAAATACCACAATTAATTATCTAGAATTTATCAAAAAATTCAAATTAATTAAATTTGTACAAAAAATAAGTCAATTTAAATGAAATTTATCAATAACTAACAATAGTTAATTTAAATTTCATTTATCAACTGAAATTCCGTTTTTTATGATTACCAACTTAATTATTCAAATTAAATAATTAATTGTTGAACTGTTACAGAAATGTTTAAACATACACAAAGACTGTTTGAACAGAAACTAGATATGTGTAAACAGTTTGTGACCAGAAGATAAAAACGAACATAAGGTAAAGAACACACGAATTTTTATGTGGTATCAGCAATCTTTGCAGATTGCTACTAGTCCACGAGGCCACGCCTAGAGAATGAAATTTATTAGAAGAATATCTAAACGATTAAAAAGCCAAATTGTCTTATACAAATAAAGACTCCCTCTTGAATTTGTCGCAACTGTTGTAATCTAAACTCCTAATCAAATTTCTGAAGTGCTAAGATCTTGAACTCCCTTCAAATCATAACACTTGCACTTTTCCTCCCGAAAAGTGACTCACGAACAAGACTTCTCCCAAAGCTTGATGAACAATGTCCAAGTGTGTTCAACCTGCACAATTAACATAAAGAAAATAATACAGAAGTACACTATAATAAACCACTAAGAACTTGCTGGACTCAAGTTCTTCACATAATAAAAAGTCTCTCTAAAACTTGAAAAATATTTGGAAAATAATACACCAAGAGAGATGATCAAAAACCAACGACCTAAGGATGATTATATACTTTTTAGAATCCCTTTAGGACGTGGAAAACAAATAAGAAACCAATAAGCCAATAAATGGAAAATCTTCCAAAACAGGAAAGTCAGAATCTGGTCAAACAGACTGGCAATCCGTTCAAACAGATTCATTGAACCTGGACAGTTTTTTAAACCAGTTTCCCTAAATAAATAAAAATAGAATATTTATAAAATCCCAATCCAAAAAGGTAACCAGAAAAAATTAACCCCACACGATCTGCCTATTGGCCTTTTCCCTTTTTTTTTTATTTTAAAAAAAAATTCTAAACAAGGTACAAAACAATAAAGATACAAATCATGGTATTCCAAATTAAGAAATAGGACAAAATAAATTCCTTTGAGACAAAGAATATATTAAATCACACAAAATAAATGCATAATTTCACATAATTACCACAATGATTCGGTCCATCATGAATTTCCTTGTCAAAAATTTTATTATTATTTTTTATTTTCATTTTATATATATGCACAAAAATAAAACTCAACCAAAAAATTCTGCTTTGATTAATGTGAGTCATCCTGATAAGAATAAAATCAAGCAAATGAAAATAAGTGTTAGTGTATACTATGGATAAAAACACTTGTGAAAACAAAAATTTAGAAAGAATATTTGAGAGAAATAAAGCTGTTATCCAATAAATTAGCATTTGTGACGTGGCAAATAATCTCTTGACACGTGGATGACACCTGGAGCGTCTGCTAGAGTATCGACCAGGAGACACACCAGAAGCAGGACAGACCTGTTTTTACCACGACCATACTGGTCGGTGGTTCCACTGGCAAAGCAACATTTATGGAAAGATCTTATGTATCCCAAATTTATTTCATGCAATCTTCTGAATATCCCATGATTCAGGGGATAATATCTGTAACGATATTGGGCAACCCTCCATGAGCCTATAAAAAGCAGGAGGTGGCTCATGGGAAGGGACTTTGGAGGGAGCCCGAAAATCATAGAGACATAGAAATTATCTGTGAAAACTTGTATTGTTTATGAGGAGTGTTGAAACTCATTGAACCCGAGTTCTCTGATCACACTTTCGTTCCCATATAAATATCATTCTAAGTGGACGTAGGTCATTACCAGATTCTGGGGCCGAACCACTATAAATTACTGTGTTTTCTTTACTTTTGCCATTACGTTATTATCTATACATATTCGTCTATATCATTCACATTTTGACTCCGTGTCAGTTGGCTAAATCGAGGGTCAACAAAAGCACAATTCAGTCACAAGCACATATTCTTAAGTGAATCAATCAACATGTATGAGTCTTACACACATTTTTTTATTTTTTATAAACTGTGTACAATTTTTATTGCATTGTTTCAAGCATAAGTGTGTGACAGTGTATGCAAGGGAACATTGCCCAATGACAAATAAGTCTTTTTCGAAATTAAAAATAATTGTAACCCATGAAGACGCTGTCACACTACACCAGTAGTAGCCCTTTTCTATGGTAGCGTATCCTCTTCATAACTCTGAATTACAAAGTTCCAACTTACTCAAAAGACGGCTTTCACACACTGATGTAGGTAGCTCTATTCTTTCACAGGAGCTTGAAACAATGCTACACAAAAGGAGGCTCAAACATTAAACATTGATTAATTTACTCGAATATGCCTAGGAGGAATTGATTAAATTTCTCTCAAGAATATACAACCAAAGGCTCATAAACACAAGTCAGATTATCCAGCTTGACACACAACAAAATTTTCAAATTTCTTGACAATTTTCTTAACTTTGAATAACACACATTTGATCAAGCGGACAACACCATAACAAGAAAATTTAAAGAGAACAAACCCCCAAAGATTTCCAGAGGAAATCAAAGCGAACCGAATCAAGAGCTTTAGTGAAAATATCAGCAATTTGTTTATGTGTTTCAATATATTCCAAGACAAGAACTTTATTTTCAACTAATTCTCTTATGAAATGATGACGAATATCAATATGTTTAGTACGGGAATGTTGCACAGGATTTTTTGAAATATTAATTGCACTTGTATTATCACAAAAAATAGTTAAAGTGTCAAGATCAAACCCATAATCCATCATCATTTGCTTCATCCACAACATTTGTGCACAACAACTTCCTGCTGCAATGTATTCGGCCTCAGCTGTTGAGAGAGAAATAGAATTCTGTTTCGTGCTATGCCAAGAGACTAGATTATTTCCCAAGAAGAAACATCCTCCACTAGTGCTTTTTCTGTCATCAGTGTTACCTTCCCAATCAGCATCACTAAAACACACTAGATTAGGGTTAGTTTCTTTTGAATATCAAATACCATAATCAGCAGTCCCATGAACATATTGAATGATTCTTTTGACAGCTGTAACATGAGATTCCATGGGATTTCCTTGGTACCTGGCACACACACCAACACTATAACTCAAATCAGGTCTACTAGTAGTGAGATAAAGAAGGCTACCAATCATGCTTCTATATAGAGTAGGATCAACTTTGACACCATTTTCATCTCTGGATAGCTTCACAGTCGTTCCCATTGGTGTTTTGGCAATCTTTGAACTTTCTAGGCCAAACTTTTTCACCAAGTTCTTAGCATATTTGCTTTGAGAAATAAACGTGCCTTCATCTAATTGCTTGACTTGCAATCCTAAGAAATAGGTCAATTCTCCCACCATGCTCATTTCAAATTCCTCTTTCATTTGTTTCACAAATACCTGCACCTCATTGTCAGAAGTAGAACCAAACACAATATCATCAACATAAATTTGAGCAATAATTATGTTAGATTTATTATTTTTGATAAACAAAGTTTTATCTACTCCACCCCTTTTGTATCCATGAGAAACAAGAAATTGAGAGAGTCTCTCATACCAAGCCCGAGGGGCTTGCTTCAAACCATATAGAGCTTTCTCCAATTTGTAAACATGATCAGGTGCATGGGGATCTTCAAACCCCTTGGGTTGTTCAACATATACTTCTTCATTCAAGATCCCATTGAGAAATGCGGATTTGACATCCATTTATAAAAATAGAATATTTATAAAATCCCAATCCAAAAAGGTAACCAGAAAAAATTAACCCCACACGATCTGCCTATTGGCCTTTTCCCTTTTTTTTTATTTTAAAAAAAAATTCTAAACAAGGTACAAAACAATAAAGATACAAATCATGGTATTCCAAATTAAGAAATAGGACAAAATAAATTCCTTTGAGACAAAGAATATATTAAATCACACAAAATAAATGCATAATTTCACATAATTACCACAATGATTCGGTCCATCATGAATTTCCTTGTCAAAAATTTTATTATTATTTTTTATTTTCATTTTATATATATGCACAAAAATAAAACTCAACCAAAAAATTCTGCTTTGATTAATGTGAGTCATCCTGATAAGAATAAAATCAAGCAAATGAAAATAAGTGTTAGTGTATACTATGGATAAAAACACTTGTGAAAACAAAAATTTAGAAAGAATATTTGAGAGAAATAAAGCTGTTATCCAATAAATTAGCATTTGTGACGTGGCAAATAATCTCTTGACACGTGGATGACACCTGGAGCGTCTGCTAGAGTATCGACCAGGAGACACACCAGAAGCAGGACAGACCTGTTTTTACCACGACCATACTGGTCGGTGGTTCCACTGGCAAAGCAACATTTATGGAAAGATCTTATGTATCCCAAATTTATTTCATGCAATCTTCTGAATATCCCATGATTCAGGGGATAATATCTGTAACGATATTGGGCAACCCTCCATGAGCCTATAAAAAGCAGGAGGTGGCTCATGGGAAGGGACTTTGGAGGGAGCCCGAAAATCATAGAGACATAGAAATTATCTGTGAAAACTTGTATTGTTTATGAGGAGTGTTGAAACTCATTGAACCCGAGTTCTCTGATCACACTTTCGTTCCCATATAAATATCATTCTAAGTGGACGTAGGTCATTACCAGATTCTGGGGCCGAACCACTATAAATTACTGTGTTTTCTTTACTTTTGCCATTACGTTATTATCTATACATATTCGTCTATATCATTCACATTTTGACTCCGTGTCAGTTGGCTAAATCGAGGGTCAACAAAAGCACAATTCAGTCACAAGCACATATTCTTAAGTGAATCAATCAACATGTATGAGTCTTACACACATTTTTTTATTTTTTATAAACTGTGTACAATTTTTATTGCATTGTTTCAAGCATAAGTGTGTGACAGTGTATGCAAGGGAACATTGCCCAATGACAAATAAGTCTTTTTCGAAATTAAAAATAATTGTAACCCATGAAGACGCTGTCACACTACACCAGTAGTAGCCCTTTTCTATGGTAGCGTATCCTCTTCATAACTCTGAATTACAAAGTTCCAACTTACTCAAAAGACGGCTTTCACACACTGATGTAGGTAGCTCTATTCTTTCACAGGAGCTTGAAACAATGCTACACAAAAGGAGGCTCAAACATTAAACATTGATTAATTTACTCGAATATGCCTAGGAGGAATTGATTAAATTTCTCTCAAGAATATACAACCAAAGGCTCATAAACACAAGTCAGATTATCCAGCTTGACACACAACAAAATTTTCAAATTTCTTGACAATTTTCTTAACTTTGAATAACACACATTTGATCAAGCGGACAACACCATAACAAGAAAATTTAAAGAGAACAAACCCCCAAAGATTTCCAGAGGAAATCAAAGCGAACCGAATCAAGAGCTTTAGTGAAAATATCAGCAATTTGTTTATGTGTTTCAATATATTCCAAGACAAGAACTTTATTTTCAACTAATTCTCTTATGAAATGATGACGAATATCAATATGTTTAGTACGGGAATGTTGCACAGGATTTTTTGAAATATTAATTGCACTTGTATTATCACAAAAAATAGTTAAAGTGTCAAGATCAAACCCATAATCCATCATCATTTGCTTCATCCACAACATTTGTGCACAACAACTTCCTGCTGCAATGTATTCGGCCTCAGCTGTTGAGAGAGAAATAGAATTCTGTTTCGTGCTATGCCAAGAGACTAGATTATTTCCCAAGAAGAAACATCCTCCACTAGTGCTTTTTCTGTCATCAGTGTTACCTTCCCAATCAGCATCACTAAAACACACTAGATTAGGGTTAGTTTCTTTTGAATATCAAATACCATAATCAGCAGTCCCATGAACATATTGAATGATTCTTTTGACAGCTGTAACATGAGATTCCATGGGATTTCCTTGGTACCTGGCACACACACCAACACTATAACTCAAATCAGGTCTACTAGTAGTGAGATAAAGAAGGCTACCAATCATGCTTCTATATAGAGTAGGATCAACTTTGACACCATTTTCATCTCTGGATAGCTTCACAGTCGTTCCCATTGGTGTTTTGGCAATCTTTGAACTTTCTAGGCCAAACTTTTTCACCAAGTTCTTAGCATATTTGCTTTGAGAAATAAACGTGCCTTCATCTAATTGCTTGACTTGCAATCCTAAGAAATAGGTCAATTCTCCCACCATGCTCATTTCAAATTCCTCTTTCATTTGTTTCACAAATACCTGCACCTCATTGTCAGAAGTAGAACCAAACACAATATCATCAACATAAATTTGAGCAATAATTATGTTAGATTTATTATTTTTGATAAACAAAGTTTTATCTACTCCACCCCTTTTGTATCCATGAGAAACAAGAAATTGAGAGAGTCTCTCATACCAAGCCCGAGGGGCTTGCTTCAAACCATATAGAGCTTTCTCCAATTTGTAAACATGATCAGGTGCATGGGGATCTTCAAACCCCTTGGGTTGTTCAACATATACTTCTTCATTCAAGATCCCATTGAGAAATGCGGATTTGACATCCATTTATAAAAATAGAATATTTATAAAATCCCAATCCAAAAAGGTAACCAGAAAAAATTAACCCCACACGATCTGCCTATTGGCCTTTTCCCTTTTTTTTTTATTTTAAAAAAAAATTCTAAACAAGGTACAAAACAATAAAGATACAAATCATGGTATTCCAAATTAAGAAATAGGACAAAATAAATTCCTTTGAGACAAAGAATATATTAAATCACACAAAATAAATGCATAATTTCACATAATTACCACAATGATTCGGTCCATCATGAATTTCCTTGTCAAAAATTTTATTATTATTTTTTATTTTCATTTTATATATATGCACAAAAATAAAACTCAACCAAAAAATTCTGCTTTGATTAATGTGAGTCATCCTGATAAGAATAAAATCAAGCAAATGAAAATAAGTGTTAGTGTATACTATGGATAAAAACACTTGTGAAAACAAAAATTTAGAAAGAATATTTGAGAGAAATAAAGCTGTTATCCAATAAATTAGCATTTGTGACGTGGCAAATAATCTCTTGACACGTGGATGACACCTGGAGCGTCTGCTAGAGTATCGACCAGGAGACACACCAGAAGCAGGACAGACCTGTTTTTACCACGACCATACTGGTCGGTGGTTCCACTGGCAAAGCAACATTTATGGAAAGATCTTATGTATCCCAAATTTATTTCATGCAATCTTCTGAATATCCCATGATTCAGGGGATAATATCTGTAACGATATTGGGCAACCCTCCATGAGCCTATAAAAAGCAGGAGGTGGCTCATGGGAAGGGACTTTGGAGGGAGCCCGAAAATCATAGAGACATAGAAATTATCTGTGAAAACTTGTATTGTTTATGAGGACTGTTGAAACTCATTGAACCCGAGTTCTCTGATCACACTTTCGTTCCCATATCAATATCATTCTAAGTGGACGTAGGTCATTACCAGATTCTGGGGCCGAACCACTATAAATTACTGTGTTTTCTTTACTTTTGCCATTACGTTATTATCTATACATATTCGTCTATATCATTCACATTTTGACTCCGTGTCAGTTGGCTAAATCGAGGGTCAACATTCTGGTGCTTTCATTGAGAGGACGACTCATCATTGTTGATAAAACTAATGGCTAAAACAGGGAAGAATGCTGCTCAGACCGCCGCCGCTGCACCGTCGAATCCGCCACCTCCTCCTCCACCTGCAAGCATGGCGGAAGATGAGCCGCAACTAGATTTTGAAGAGGAGGAAATGGACGATGCGACTTTGAGGAGCACCTTGGGCACGTTGCAGGAAGAGCTGGCTAGTCTGAGAGCCAATCAAGAGACTGCCGCAGAAGCTATGGCAAGGCAGCAACAGGAACTTGATCGTCAGAGGGCGGAGTTAAGCGAGAGACAAGCGGAGGTGGATCGCCGCCAGACTGAGGCCATGGCAGCCCTTGAAGCGGCCTTGCTGTTGGCCAGAAATCAGGCCGCGCCTGCCTCGCAGCCTAATCAACCTGAAACTGGGCCACCCCAGGGAGGTCCCAATCCTAGCCCACCGGTCCATCCTTCAAGTCTGCAAAGGCCTGAACAGCCCCAGATGCCCCATGACGACGTCCCACTGGACCCCGAGGCAGATCCACCATCCCACGCTGCTCGAGGCAATCCCCCGCAGCAAAGGCAGAATAGGGCCGAGCGACAGCCTCGTAGTCCTAGACGCCGCGAGAATGATGGGCCACACCAAGCGAACAGGGGTCACTACCCTCCTGGTAACAGGAGAGACTCGGAGTTAGGCTCTGCGGTCTGTGGATCCCAACGGCATGATAATGCACGGGGACATCGCGACCAGCGCAGGCCACCCTCTAACGCTCGGGGTGTTTCTGCCAGAGACGGGAATAGAGGGAACAACCAGTCTTACCATAGCCAGTCAAAGTTCAAAGATGGCCACGGCTACAACGAGGCTGACTCAGGCAAGAACAATGCTGATGGGAGGAACGGAAATAAAGGCAAGAGCAGGAGCCAAATACCTCAAGATGATCAACCAAATAGACAAGATGCTGGGGGGCAACCCAGGAAAAATAATGTCTTCAACTGGCTCGGAGGTAGCGAGCAACGGAGAAGAGAGGAAGATCTAAGAGACATACTCAATGATCGTCGAGAGAAGCATGGTGAGAACATCCCCCCAGCAGCAGAGACCGTAGCTATTCCTACCGCGTTGCAAGCCCAGATAGACGCACTAAATCAGGCTGTGCAACAGCTGGTCGGGGGAAGGACCTCTTACATCGATCACGATAAAAGAAAAGGCACTCCATTTATCCAAAGAATAGCCAACGCAGAGACTCCCGGCAAGTTCAAGATGCCTACGCTCCCAAACTTTGATGGGTACGGGGATCCCGTATCGCATGTGAATAAGTTTGAAATCCAGATGGACATTCAGAAAGTGTCCGAAGACGCTCGGTGTAGGATCTTTCCTGCGACACTTTCTGAAGTCGCGCAGGAATGGTTCTTTAAGTTCCCACCTGCAAGCATAGTTTCTTGGGAAATGTTCGTAAGGGAGTTCTACGGACAGTTCTACGCAGGTCGTGTCCACCCGACCGAAGCAAACCAACTGGTTGAGATCCGCCAGCAAGATGGAGAATCACTAAAAGATTACATCCAGCGCTTTATGCGAGCGGCAGCCGGAGCAAAGACAGTCGGGGACGAAGGAAAAATGATGGCTATAACCGCGGGAGTGAGGCGCCGTTCGCCCCTATGGAAAAGTCTTCATAAGGATGGGGTTAGAACCACCCAGGAATTCTTAGACCGAGCTGATCGGTATATCAAACTCGAAGAAGCCATTGCCGATGATGGAAAATCCTCGAACAAGGGCAAGAAGGCTGCCGAACCTGCCAAAGCCGCCAATGGCACCAAACCAAATGGCAACGGCAAGGGCAACGGAAACGGCAACGGTAATGGCAAGAATGGTGGGAAACGGCAACACAATGAGCCTTCCACCTCCGACAATAAACGAGCCAAGGGTAATCGTTATGAACCTAGGTTCACTAACTACACTGCCCTCGTTGAGTCTCGAGGAGAAGTTTACCAGGCCACAAGCTCTAGTGTGCCATACAAGAAACCTGGGCCCATTCGAAAGGACATTTCAAAAAGAGACACTACCAAATTCTGTCGTTACCATAACGACTACGGACATGACACTAATGAATGCAACCAGCTAAAAGATGAAATCGAGTTCCTCATTAGACAAGGACACTTGAGAAGGTACGTATGGGCCTCGGGAACTTCCCAACGAGAAGCTCCAGGTGGCAACGAGCAGACGTCCGCACGCCAACGCTCGCCACCATTACAGCCTGTCCCCGTAGCCGGAACACTTTTAACCATCTGTGGAGGCCCGCACCTCGCAGGAAATAGCGGAAAGGCTAGAGAACGATATGCTCGAACTCTACGTCACGACCAGGACATCGAGATGATGACTGTGGAGGACCGAGCACCGAAAAAGGCCCGCTCAGAGGAATGCGGGATAACCTTCTCTGAGGGTGATGCCCAACACGTCCGGTTCCCACATTCTGATCCGCTGGTCGTAGACATCCAAATGGCCAATATGATGGTAAAAAGAATATTGGTCGATACAAGAAGTTTAGTAAACATCCTGTATAAATCAACGCTGGAACGCATGAAGCTATCCGTGAAGGACTTGGAGCCCTGCAATCAAACCATATACGGCTTCTCTGGAGAAGGACTCGCTCCAGCCAGAATGATCAAACTCCCAGTGACAACGGGAACAGCGCCTGCCTCAAGGACATTCCTCGCCACTTTTGTAGTGGTCGATTGTCCTTCAGCGTATAATGCCGTTATTGGGAGACCCATACTGGTTGAACTGAGGGCCATCATCTCCATGTGGCATCTGGCCATGAAATTCCCAACGGACGCAGGGGTAGGATGCGTTTTAGGAAACCAACGGGAAGCCAGGGAGTGCTATAACGCCTCGGTCACAAAGGCAAAAAGTGGAGCATCGAGGAGCGTTACCCCAGAACGATTGCAGGTGACGGAAGACAGACAAACCCAATCAGGTGGAAAAGTCACCAAATAGGGTGTTGCCCAAAGTGAGGATATAGATTTGGATCCTCGCTTTGGGGACTTTGAAGAAAATGTTGGACCCGTCGAGGACCTGGAGGAGGTCCATCTCGATGAAAAAGACCCGACCCGAATCGTAAGGATTGGGAAGAATTTAGAACCTACCGCGAAACAGGCACTGATAGAATTCTTGCAAGAAAACCAGGGAGTTTTCGCCTGGACACATAAAGACATGGTCGGAATAGATCCTGCAGTGATCAGCCATGTCCTGAACATAAACAAAGTCTTTCCACCGGTGCAACAAAAAAGAAGGCTGCTCGATAAAGACAGATCAAGAGCCTTGAAAGAAGAAGTCGAAAGACTTAAAGAAAATGGGTTCATTAGGGTGGCGTTTTATCCATCATGGGTCTCCAATCCGGTATTGGTCCCCAAGCCCAACGGCAAATGGCGGACCTGTGTGGATTTTACAGACCTCAATAAGGCCTGCCCAAAAGACTGCTTCCCACTCCCGAGGATCGACCAGCTAGTCGATGCAACTGCTGGGCATGAGACCCTTTCGTTCATGGACGCGTATTCAGGCTACAATCAGATCAGCATGCATCCCCCTGATGAGGATCATACCAGCTTTCGGACCGATACGGGCTTATATTGTTACAAAGTAATGCCCTTTGGACTGAAAAACGCAGGTGCAACTTACCAACGATTGGTCAACCACATGTTCAAGGAGCTGATCGGAGTAAGCATGGAAGTATATGTGGATGACATGCTGGTAAAGTCAAAGAAGGCTGAAGGACATGTGGAGGATTTGCGAAGGTGCTTTGATGTGTTAAACAAGTACCATATGAAGTTGAATCCCCTCAAATGTTCCTTTGGAGTCGGATCAGGAAAGTTTTTAGGGTTTATAGTGAATTCAAGGGGAATCGAGGCCAACCCCGACAAGATAAAAGCCCTGATCGATATGAAATCGCCGGAAAAGATCAAGGATGTCCAAAGTCTGACCGGAAGGATAGCTGCCCTTAGTAGATTCATCTCAAAATCAACTGACAAGTGCGTTCCATTCTTCAATCTACTTAGGGGAAATAAGAAGTTTGAATGGACGGGAGACTGCGAGCAAGCATTCCAGTCAATAAAAGCTCATATGTCGCGACCTCCCATCCTATCAAAACCAATCGAAGGGGAGACTTTGTATATTTATCTGGCAATTACTGAAGTTGCTGCTAGCGCGGTAATGATACGGGATGAAGAAGGCGCGCAGAAAGCTGTTTACTACGTCAGCAAAAGGCTTATCGGTGCAGAATTAAAATACCCACCGATCGAAAGATTAGCATATTGCCTAATTCTAGCCTCCCGAAAGTTGCGACCGTACTTCCAAGCCCATCCTATCACGGTTCTGACCGACCAGCCCCTTCGGCAGGTCCTCCAAAAACCTGAGGCGGCTAGACGACTGTTAAAGTGGGCAGTCGAATTGGGACAGTTCGACGTAACTTATTCACCGCGAGCAGCAATAAAAGGGCAAGCCGTAGCCGATTTTATTGCGGAGTTCACCGAACTCCCCAGCAACGAGTTGTGCGAAAAGCCTGAGGCGCTAATGCCTCAAGACAAGACTCCTTCGTGGAAACTATTCACAGATGGATCATCTAATGAATCTCACGCTGGAGCAGGAGTGATATTGATAACGCCCGATGGGCATCGATTTCACTACGCAATCAGGTTTGATTTCATAGCGTCAAACAATGAAGCGGAATACGAAGCACTCCTCGCTGGACTGAGAATGGCCAGGGAGATGAACGTAAAAGCGCTCGATATTTTCAGCGATTCTCAGCTGGTCGTGAATCAAGTCCTGGGAGAATATCAAGCGCGAGGGTTAAAAATGATGGCCTACCTTAATAAAACAAAAGATTTGCTAGCACAGTTTACAAAATACACCCTCCAGCAAATTCCGCGAGACCAAAATTCGAATGCAGACGCCTTGGCCAAACTTGCAAGTGCTAAAGATGCTGACACCTTGAACATAGTCCCAGTAGAGAGATTAAGTGAACCAAGCATTGATGCGGTCGAAGCCAGCATGGAAATTCGAGTAGAAGATACATGGATGGCGCCTTACCTGGAGTATCTGACAAATGGGATATTACCAGCAGATAGAAACAAGGCCAGAACTCTGCAAAGACAAGCTGCTAGGTACATACTGCTCGACAGTGTTATGTACCGAAGAGGATATTCAATGCCACTGCTCAGGTGCATTACATCAGAAAAAGCTAAGGAACTCATGAAAGAGGTGCATGAAGGCTTCTGCGGAGATCACGCTGGGGGGCAGAGTTTGGCGAAAAAAAATTCTTCGACAGGGCTATTTTTGGCCAACGATGAACGAAGATTCAATGGAGTACGTACGAAGGTGTGACAAATGTCAGAGGTTCTCCAAAATCCCACGAGCAGCTCCAAACGAGCTAAAGCAGATGCAGAGCCCGTGGCCTTTCGCAATATGGGGAATAGACTTAATTGGATCACTGCCAACAGGAAAAGGAGGAGTAAAGTACGCAGTTGTGGCAGTCGATTACTTCACAAAATGGGTCGAAGCTGAACCACTCGCAACCATCACAACCAAGAAAGTTCTCGACTTTGTCATCAAGAACATTGTGTGCCGGTATGGTTTGCCCAGAAAAATAGTATCAGACAACGGAACCCAATTTGACAGCGACCTCTTCACCGATTTCTGCGAAAGGCATGGGGTAATTAAAAGCTTTTCTTCAGTCGCACACCCCCAAGCGAATGGGCAAGTCGAAGCTGTAAACAAAACCCTCAAGGACACCCTGAAGAAAAGACTCGAAGAAGCTAAAGGAGCATGGCCAGAACAACTACCTGAAGTCCTCTGGTCGTATAGAACATCTCATCGAACAGCCACAGGACGTACTCCATTTTCTTTAGCTTATGGGTATGAGGCCATGTTACCCGTCGAAATAGATCCCCCCTCACATCGGCGTTTAACGTACAATCAAGACCAAAACAGCCAGCTAATGCTGGAGTCCTTAGACTCAATTGACGAGATACGAGAAAAATCTCAACTCCGAGTCGCTGCTTATCAGCAAAAAGTCGCCCGGTACTTTAACTCCAAAGTTAAAGAAAGAAGATTCAACGTCGGAGATTTGGTGTTACGACGAGTTTTCTTGAATACCCGCGACCCCACTGCTGGCGTGCTCGGACCTAACTGGGAAGGACCTTACCAGATTGAAGAAGTCCTTCACCCAGGCACCTACAAACTTGCACGCTTAAACGGAGATCTCGTTCCACGTTACTGGAATGGAGAACACCTGCGCAAGTATTATCAATAAACAGCCCTTCTTAAAGGACTGGCTTGTTCAAATTTTTCTATTAATTTTTACAAGTTTTGCAAAGAGGGTTAGCCACAGTGTATGGCTAACTGCTCGTATATGTAAGATTCTGTTTCAGAATCATTCGTAAAGACATGATTAGTCCATTTTAAATACGAAATTATAAGGGACTGTGCTCAGCCAGTCGTTCTTGCCAACCTTTGTAAATTTACATTTACAAGTATTTGTTCATTACGTGTGTTGTTTTGCTGTATTACAAGTATCATTTTTCCGCGCGAACAGGAATGTTCGGACAGGCCACGGTCAAGGCAAGTGACCAAGGACCTAAAGCTCCTCGATCACTTGGGGGGCATATAAGGCACATCGATAGCAAAGCATACTCTCAAGGTATGTAAACACATGAACAAAATGAGTGAAAGCATGCTTCAAGTACTTAGAGTATTTTTTCAAAATATATGATGCCAAAGTACTATGCTAAGTTCGGTCATACGGACAAACGTTATAATAAGTAAAAATATTATAACACCAAGAGTTAAGCTTTTACACCGCAAGCATTGCTGCTTGGATGTAATTGTTCAAACAAAAAGATTTACTGCCCGTGCAGCAAAGCTTAAAAAGAAATTATTGTCTTTACATTGCGACCCGTGGGTCGCGTGTTCAAAAAGAAAAAAGAACAGCTAAATAAATTAAGAGGCATGGGGGGCAGGAGGATCCTGGGCAACAACCTGGTCAGTCTCTTCCTCGATGGTTTCTTCGTCCAAACCAACGATGCTTGGGGTTGCAGGAGTCGCAGCTCTCGCCTCCTCTTCAGCCAGTTGAGCAGCGCACCGAGCCAACTCCGCAACTCTGACCTCCTCTGAAAGGTAGCTAAAGTCAGCACCCTGATTGTGTTTCCAAAAGGGTGAAAGTGAAAAGTTTTCCTGAAAAGCTTTTTCGACTCCCCTCACAACGGGAAGAAATTATTTCCAACTGGTCTAAAAAATCGAAATGCTACTTCGATCCTACGTCCTAAAAAGCACTAATCCTGGGTTTAAACCTACTCAAAAGCATACTTTGACTACAAAAAACATCTTATCTACAGGCGTTCAAAAAACCAGAAACCAAGAGATTCAAACAGTACGCCATTTAAAAGCATGCACCACGAAAGGTTAGAAGAATGGAGTTTCAGAGTAACTTACCACGGAAAGCGGTCGTGAAGATGGAAGTGAGGGTTTCGAGAGTCAATGAGCCCACCGTCTGATCCTACAGCACAAAGGAAGGTTCACCGGAGAGAGTAAAGCTCTGGTTTTTAGGGTTCTTCGACAGAGAGATGACGTGCGTAAAAAGGAAAGGAGTGCATCAAGTAACCTTATATAAGTTTGTCTTTGGTATTCAAAAGGCGTGATCATTAGTTTTCCATTTTCGAAGTATGGGGAAGCGTAATGGCCGTCATAATTGTTTCTGGGAAACTGAAAAGCCTTGATTAGACAGGAGTGGTTTGCTTTTTTCAAGAACGCACGAAGGGCTCTGACACGTCAGGAGGGGTTACCGAAGGGTCGTTCGTTCAAAGTTTATTTACTGTTCGTGGTAAATAAACTTTGGGGGGCAAATGTTATCCAATAAATTAGCATTTGTGACGTGGCAAATAATCTCTTGACACGTGGCTGACACCTGGAGCGTCTGCTAGAGTATCGACCAGGAGACACACCAGAAGCAGGACAGACCTGTTTTTACCACGACCATACTGGTCGGTGGTTCCACTGGCAAAGCAACATTTATGGAAAGATCTTATGTATCCCGAATTTATTTCATGCAATCTTCTGAATATCCCATGATTCAGGGGATAATATCTGTAACGATATTGGGCAACCCTCCATGAGCCTATAAAAAGCAGGAGGTGGCTCATGGGAAGGGACTTTGGAGGGAGCCCGGAAATCATAGAGACATAGAAATTATCTGTGAAAACTTGTATTGTTTATGAGGAGTGTTGAAACTCATTGAACCCGAGTTCTCTGATCACACTTTCGTTCCCATATAAATATCATTCTAAGTGGACGTAGGTCATTACCAGATTCTGGGGCCGAACCACTATAAATTACTGTGTTTTCTTTACTTTTGCCATTACGTTATTATCTATACATATTCGTCTATATCATTCACATTTTGACTCCGTGTCAGTTGGCTAAATCGAGGGTCAACAAAAGCACAATTCAGTCACAAGCACATATTCTTAAGTGAATCAATCAACATGTATGAGTCTTACACACATTTTTTTATTTTTTATAAACTGTGTACAATTTTTATTGCATTGTTTCAAGCATAAGTGTGTGACAGTGTATGCAAGGGAACATTGCCCAATGACAAATAAGTCTTTTTCGAAATTAAAAATAATTGTAACCCATGAAGACGCTGTCACACTACACCAGTAGTAGCCCTTTTCTATGGTAGCGTATCCTCTTCATAACTCTGAATTACAAAGTTCCAACTTACTCAAAAGACGGCTTTCACACACTGATGTAGATAGCTCTATTCTTTCACAGGAGCTTGAAACAATGCTACACAAAAGGAGGCTCAAACATTAAACATTGATTAATTTACTCGAATATGCCTAGGAGGAATTGATTAAATTTCTCTCAAGAATATACAACCAAAGGCTCATAAACACAAGTCAGATTATCCAGCTTGACACACAACAAAATTTTCAAATTTCTTGACAATTTTCTTAACTTTGAATAACACACATTTGATCAAGCGGACAACACCATAACAAGAAAATTTAAAGAGAACAAACCCCCAAAGATTTCCAGAGGAAATCAAAGCGAACCGAATCAAGAGCTTTAGTGAAAATATCAACAATTTGTTTATGTGTTTCAATATATTCCAAGACAAGAACTTTATTTTCAACTAATTCTCTTATGAAATGATGACGAATATCAATATGTTTAGTACGGGAATGTTGCACAGGATTTTTTGAAATATTAATTGCACTTGTATTATCACAAAAAATAGTTAAAGTGTCAAGATCAAACCCATAATCCATCATCATTTGCTTCATCCACAACATTTGTGCACAACAACTTCCTGCTGCAATGTATTCGGCCTCAGCTGTTGAGAGAGAAATAGAATTCTGTTTCGTGCTATGCCAAGAGACTAGATTATTTCCCAAGAAGAAACATCCTCCACTAGTGCTTTTTCTGTCATCAGTGTTACCTTCCCAATCAGCATCACTAAAACACACTAGATTAGGGTTAGTTTCTTTTGAATATCAAATACCATAATCAGCAGTCCCATGAACATATTGAATGATTCTTTTGACAGCTGTAACATGAGATTCCATGGGATTTCCTTGGTACCTGGCACACACACCAACACTATAACTCAAATCAGGTCTACTAGTAGTGAGATAAAGAAGGCTACCAATCATGCTTCTATATAGAGTAGGATCAACTTTGACACCATTTTCATCTCTGGATAGCTTCACAGTCGTTCCCATTGGTGTTTTGGCAATCTTTGAACTTTCTAGGCCAAACTTTTTCACCAAGTTCTTAGCATATTTGCTTTGAGAAATAAACGTGCCTTCATCTAATTGCTTGACTTGCAATCCTAAGAAATAGGTCAATTCTCCCACCATGCTCATTTCAAATTCCTCTTTCATTTGTTTCACAAATACCTGCACCTCATTGTCAGAAGTAGAACCAAACACAATATCATCAACATAAATTTGAGCAATAATTATGTTAGATTTATTATTTTTGATAAACAAAGTTTTATCTACTCCACCCCTTTTGTATCCATGAGAAACAAGAAATTGAGAGAGTCTCTCATACCAAGCCCGAGGGGCTTGCTTCAAACCATATAGAGCTTTCTCCAATTTGTAAACATGATCAGGTGCATGGGGATCTTCAAACCCCTTGGGTTGTTCAACATATACTTCTTCATTCAAGATCCCATTGAGAAATGCGGATTTGACATCCATTTGAAACAACCTGAAACCAATCAAGCAAGCAATAGACAATAATAATCTAATTAATTCAAATCTTGCAATAGGTGCAAATGTTTCATCAAAGTCTATTCCTTCCACTTGTGTGTATCCTTGTGCCACTAATCTTGCTTTATTTCGCACAATTGTACCAGATTCATCAGACTTATTCTTGAAAATCCATTTTGTGCCAATAATATTGGTATGTAATGGTCTTGGCACAAGGATCCAAACTTTGTTTCTAAAAAAATTGTTCCAATTCCTCCTGCATAGCTTTAATCCAATTTTCATCAGTTAAAGCTTCTTTCACATTTTTAGGCTCAATTAGAGATAAGAAACAAACAAATTGAACAACATTACTAAACCTTCTTCGTGTTATCATACTGTCTTTTGGATTTCCAAGTATTAAATCTGCTGGATGATTTAACTTAACTCTGGTTGATGGCTCCTTTTGGACTTCATCCAAAATAATATCTTGAAATTTCTTTTCTGTTTGTCCAGCATCAGTTTCATCGGATTCGCGATCTGTTGGAACAGATGGACCAGACGTTGCAACAGTAGTATCACTGACAGAAACTTCTTCGTTTTTTTCAGTAGGTTCATCAATAAACCTATCAATTTCTTCCTCAGTAGAAAACTCAGAAAAATCCCTGGCATCATCAGTAACAACGTTAGCCGACTCCATTATAGTTTGGGTTCTCATGTTATACACACGATAAGCCCTACTGTTAGTGGAGTATCCAATAAAAACACCTTCATCACTCTTAGCATCAAATTTACCAAGATTTTCTCTATCTCTCAAAATGTAACAAACACATCCAAAAACATGAAAGTAAGCCACACTTGGTTTTTTACCTTTCCAAATTTCATAAGAGGTTTTAGATGTACCTGGATGAAGAAAAACACGATTTATGATATAGCAAGCAGTGTTAATTGCTTCTGCCCATAACCGTTTGGTCAATTTTTTGCTATTTAGCATCACTCTAGCCATTTCTTGAAGAGTGCGGTTTTTCCTTTCTACAACTCCATTCTGTTGAGGAGTTTTGGGAGCTGAAACCTCATGAGAGATACCTGCAGACTTATAAAAATCATCATAGACAGAATTATCAAATTATTTACCATGATCACTTCTTATACGAACAATTTTTCCAATGTTGCAATCTTTTTCAACTTTTAATTTCAAGCAAAGAGTTTTAAAGGCATCAAAAGTGTCAGATTTTTCTTTCAAGAAATCCACCCAAATATATCTAGAAAAATCATCCACACAAACAAAAATATACCTTTTCCCATTTAAACTCTCAATTTGAATTGGACCCATAAGATCCATGTGAAGCAATTCTAAAACTTTCGAAGTGTTTATGTCAGAAACACTTTTATGTGTAATTTTTAATTGCTTACCAAGTTGACAACTCTTGCACTTACCATCAGATTCTTTACCTAGCTTAGGTAAACCACGAACACTCCCTGCATGTGACAATTTTTTCAAAGTTTTGAAATTTATGTGACCAAGTTTAGCATGCCACACATCAGTGTTATTACTCACAACAGATTGACACATAATAGATGGCAAAAGAGTGTAGCAATTGTCATTAGATCTATAACCTTCAAGCACATTCTCACCATTCTTGTTTAAAACAAAACAATTCTCTTTATCAAAGTTAACAGTATAACCTTGATCACAAATTTGACTTATGCTTAGAAGATTAGCTTTAAGTCCTTCCACAAGTAACACTCTTTTGATTCTAGGCAACCCTTCAAAGTTAAGAGTACCCACATCAAGAACATTACCTTCAATTCCATTGCCAAAAGTAATAGACCCACAATGCATAGGTTTTATGTCTGTAAGAATAGACTTGTCACCTGTCATATGTCTTGAACAACCACTGTCAAAATACCAAAAATATGAAGAAGTAGATCTATCATATTCACTAGTAAAACTAGCAAAACAATTATTCTTTTTGATCCATATTTTCTTTGATTGAACATTTTCCTTTTTTACTCTTTTGAAATTATCAAAATAATTGAACTTTTCAAAATATTCATTTTTGGCAAAATTCATAAGAGTAAAACACTTAGGACGAATATGACCCTTCCTACCACAAAAATGACAGATTGGAATGAATTTTTCGAACTTACCATTGGATTTACTTATTGACTGTGTCCTTTCTGTTGGAACAATCCGAGTACTGGATACAACAGATTTCAGTGAGGATGACACAGGAACATCAGATGATAGCATCCCAACCGAGATAAAGACAGTTTTCTTTGATTTTTGAGAACTTGAAGCACCAAGTCCCACATGACTTCTTTGACCTGCATTCTGTATATTCTCAAAAATAGTTGAACCAGGGTTAAGCATTCTAACATTTTTCTCAAGAGTTTCCAAATCTTTAGACAACTTATTAATTTCAACATTTTTTGAAATGATTTCTTTTTCAAAATTTTCATTTAAATCAGTAAGTTGTTTTATTTCAAAGGATAAATCTTTATTTTTGCTTACCAATGACCAATTTTCAGAACGCACTTTCACCCATGAACCATACACCTTTTTGTAAGATTCACTCAAGGACTCATCATTCAATTCAGATTCATCACTATCAGATTTTTCTTCATCTTTTGAAACATTATTCAAGCAAACAAATTTTTCATTTTCAGATTTAGAAACAGGTAAAATAGAAGTGAGAGCGACATTACCTTCCTCATCTTCACTACTTTCAGAGTCATTATCACTCCAAGTAGCAATCATACCTTTTTTGTTCTTTTTCAGAGTGTTTGCACACTCAGACTGGATGTGACCAAATCCCTCACATTCCCTACACTGAATACCCTTTTTATTAGTTTGAAAAGGTTTAAGAGAAGAAGGATTACCTTTTGACATCTTGCCATTGAATTTCTTGTTTCCTATCTTATTCATGTATTTTCAAAAATTCTTTGCAAGCATTGCCATTTCATTATCACCATCTTCATCATTTGAAACTTCCTTTTCAGTGCTCTTGAAAGCTATGGTTTTCTCCTTTTTTTTGGAAGTACTTGGCTTGTCTTTTTGACGAATCTTTTGATTTAACTCAAAGGTGCGAAGTGACCCCATCAATTCTTCTACCTTCATAGTACTGAAGTTTTTTGCCTCTTCCATAGCAGTGAGCTTAACATTGAACCTATCAGGAAGAACTCGAACGATTTTTCTAACAAGAACAGAATCATCAAGTTTCTCACCAAGTGCAAAATACTCATTAGAAATATCAGATAATCTCTCATAAAATTCAGATAGTGTTTCAGAATCAGACATTCTAAGGTCATCAAACCTAGTTTGTAACATAATAAATCTAGATCTTTTAACATCTACAGTTCCTTCAAACTGAGTTTGAAGAATTGTCCAAGCATCTTTAGCCGAGACACATGTGGAAACAAGTTTTATAAAACTTTCTCCAACACCATTAAATATGGCGTGAAGAGCTTTATTATTATAGCTGGATAATTTTTCTTCTTATGTATCCCAAATAAGTTCAGATTTTACAATTGTGCTTCCATCTTCACCTTTTTCAGTAGGAGGTGACCATCCAGACAAAATTTCTCTCCATGCTTTCTCATCTTGAGCTTTTATGAAAGCTCTCATCCTAACTTTCCAATATGGATAGTTTGAGTCATTTAGCAATGGAGGTCGAGACACCGAACTACCTTCTGCAAAGAAAGACATTTCACACAAAACAAATCAAACGGAAAATAACCACAAGATCTCACTAAGAGTTTAGTGAACCGCTCTGATACCAATTGAAATTTTGTTTTTTATGATTACCAACTTAATTATTCAAATTAAATAATTAATTGTTGAACTGTTACAGAAATGTTTAAACAGACACATAGACTGTTTGAACAGAAACTAGATATGTTTAAACAGTTTGTGACCAGAAGATAAAAACGAACATAAGGTAAAGAACACACGAATTTTTACGTGGTATCAGCAATCTTTGCAGATTGCTACTAGTCCACGAGGCCACGCCCAAAGAATGAAATTTATTAGAAGAATATCTAAACGATTACAAAACCAAATTGACTTATACAAATATAGACTCCCTCTTGAATTTGTCGCAACTGTTGTAATCTAAACTCCTAATCAAATTTCTGAAGTGCTAAGATCTTGAACTCCCTTCAAATCATAACACTTGCACTTTTCCTCCCGAAAAGTGACTCACGAACAAGACTTCTCCCAAAGCTTGATGAACAATGTCCAAGTGTGTTCAACCTGCACAATTAACATAAAGAAAACAATATAGAAGTACACTGTAATAAACCACTAAGAACTTGCTGGACTCAAGTTCTTCACATAATAAAAAGTCTCTCTAAAACTTGAAAAATATTTGGAAAATAATACACCAAGAGAGATGATAAAAAACTAACGACCTAAGGATGATTATATACAGTGCCCTAGACACTCTCTCTGTCCTTGGTGGTAGTTCAATAATGAACTCCATCTCTTTGTGTGGCGGCAACCCTAACAAATCCTATGGAAACACATATAGAAACTCACAGACTAATCTAGTCTCCTCTGGTCCCACTGGCACAACTTGAGTGGTATCTACCACATTGGTTAAGAATCCTATGCAACCACCCTGCAATAGATCTCTAGCCCTCAATACTGATATCATAGGTACATGGGGTCCATGCAAAATGCCAACAAATACAAAGGGGTCCTCACCTTTAGGTTCAAAGGTTACTATCTTCTTCTTCCAGTCTATGGTTACCCCATACTTCACTAACCAATCCATACCCAGAATCATGTCAAAGTTTGTGACAGTCAGAATCTCGTGATTCGCAGGGGAAAGACTGGGTAAAAGCTGTACAATCCCACATCGCCTTGGGAAGGTCAAGTGTGATGATTCTAAGACTATGTAGGTATGGGACTACATAGTTGAAGAGGGCTTAAATGGATTGATGGGTACTACATATGCCAACAAGATGCATCTTCTTTTTGGTAGCCCGTCATTTGAGAAATCCAAAGTTAAGCGTGCTTGACCTGGAGTAGTCTCATGATGGGTGACCTCTTGGGAAGTTTTTCGAGAAAGCGTGCGAGTGAGGATAAAGCACGCTGGAAAGACTCGTGTTGGTTTGTAGGGCCAGTCATCATTCCAGGAAGCAACCATAGTGACATGGGGCGTTACAAATGGTATCAGAGCCTTGACCCAGCCGGAAGTGTGGCCGATGGGGATGTCGGACCTCAAAGGGGGGGGGTGATTATGATAGTCAGAATCCCGTGATCCACAGGAGGAAAGACTGGGTAAAATCTGTGTAATCCCACATCGCCTGGGGAAGGTTAAGTGTGGTGATTCTAAGACTGTGTAGGTATGGGACTACAAAGTTGAAGAAAGCTTAAATGGATTGATGAGTACTACCTATGCCAACAAGATGCAAGATAACTCTACAAAATAGAGTTATTTTACAACTTTTTATGTGCTAATTGTTGCTTAATTCTTGAGTTTTAATTAATTTATTAAGTTTTTAAGTAATTTTGCATTTATTAGTCTTATTGTAATTTTCTAGATTTTTATATGTTTTTATAGATATTTTATTGTGTTATGTTGTAATTGAATTATTTAAAATTAGTATTGTTAGTTTGAATGCTAAAAATATGATTTTATTGAAATTAAATGTTATGTAAATTAAATTTTAATTAATGTTTTCATGGGAGTTATATGATATATTTTATTAATGAAAATATTTAATTTTAATTTAGTTTATAATTTATTTTGTAGGAAAATTATTTCATTTGTGGCTCTTGAAAAGCAAGGAAATCAAATGAAAGGTGGTAGTTTTGAAAGAAAGTAACAAGAAAAATAGTATTCTTCTTAGGCCCAAGGAGGCCTGCCGAAGCCTAGGCCCACGAAGCCTCTCTCCCACTACCGCCACGTGCCCAGCTGCCACTCCTTCACCCATCTCTCCAGCCGCCACCTGTCTCAGCTGCTGCCTTCATCGCATGGCTGAAGCCCATTTCACCCCAGCACTTCAGCCTCCCAGCGTGACTCCACCGAGCCTTCCTCCTTCAGCCCCTACGGGTCCAGGCCCAACCACGTGAAGCCCAAGCAGCCAGCGCCCAGGCCCAGTCCGCTTGCCCCAAGGCCCACTCCAGGCCCACCCGTGGCCCACCTCCAACACCCAGCCACCACATTGCTGCCATTTCCCTTCTTGAGCCCATAAATTACTCAAGTGTACCACTTGTCCCCTATGTCCAAAATGCCAACTTTTTACCCTTTTTTCTACACATTTTCACCACAACATCATCATTACACCCTATAATTTACCTCTACATACCATATTTATTTTATTTAATTAATCTAATCAATTTAATTAATTTAAATTGATTATTTTAATAATCTCATTTTGGCTATAAATATGGAATTTCAAGACCATTTGGGGGTGCTTAATTTTTTGTTACCATCTTTTTTCTCCCATTTTCTCTCTACCATTCTCTCTTCCATTTGGGTTTTTCAAGAGCATTTTGCAAGTATGTATGCCATTTATTTTGTAATTTCTACTCTAGTTATGTGCTTCTAATCTTTTTCATAAGATTATTAAGATCATGATGAAGCAACTTGTAACTAGGTAATATTTATGTTGTATGTTGATTTCCCTTGTAATGCAACAAGTTTATGGATTTTTCTTCTTCATATATGTCTTTCATCTTTAATATCTCATATTTTGGATTGTTAGATAATATGCACTTTGTTCTTCATTTTGCAAAAACACAATATTCTTTGTGTAAGATGTGTCATTAAATTGTACACATCTATGCTTAGAACATAAATATTATGTTTTGCCTTAAAAATAATGTTCATTGATTTATTGGTTATTTCATTAGATTGATTTACACTAAATGCTTTGAAATTATAATTTTGAAAAGTGAAGAAAAATCATGTCTTTTTAGAAGTAATTTGTGCTTAAAATTATAAATCTATTTGGAAATTGATAGTTTGAATTATTTTAACTATCACTAAAACTTGGGAATCAATATACTAATAAATATTATTAAACTTACATTTTGTGGATTCTAGTATCTTAATAATCTTTTCTTTTAACACTTATTTTCAAATCATTATTGCTTTATTTTTATTATCTTAAATAGCTTTATTTTTCAATCTTCTTTTTATGTTCATAATATTAAAACTCATCAATCTTTGGAGCTAGGTTAGAATTTATTACTTTTGATTTAAAATAGTTTTCTTTTTGATTTTAGACAACTCCTTTGGGTTCGACCTCGTGCTTACACGAACACTATTCTATAAATATGATTCGTGCGCTTGCGAGTATAAATATTTAAAACATACCCGTTTTGGGTTAATCAATGCATCTTCTTTTCGGTAGCCCATCACTTGAGAACTCTAAAGTTAAGCGTGCTTGACCTGGAGTAGTCTCATGATGGGTGACCTCCTGGGAAGTTTTCCCAGGAAGCGTGCTAATGAGGACAAAGCATGCCGGAAAGACTTGTGTTGGTTTGCAGGGCCAGTCGTCATTCCAGGAAGCAGCCATAGTGACGTGGGCGTTACAAAGTCGGTTATAACCAACTCTATCAAATCAACTGACAATTCTTTGCCCTCTACTGTCACTGTCAATGATCTGACCCATCTCTTGGAAACTACTAACTCTCCAGTGGGCAATAAGGTTCCGAACCCCACAACATAATAATCACATGGCCTACACAGTCTATCAATAGTCCTTCTAGAAACAAAAGAGTGTGTAGCACCAGAATCAATATAAAATAATGTAAAAGGTTCCAGCACTAGAAAGCTGATCTGTCACCACCGAAGGGCTGACCTCACCCTCTGCCTGTGTCAATGCGAGCACTCAAGCAAGAGTCGACCTGTCCGCCTTCCTTGGTTCTTCCTTTCTTACTCTCGGGCAATCTTTCTTTAAGTGTCCCACTATCCCGCACAAAATTTAGACCTTTGCTCGACACTCTCCCACATGGCGCCTCCTACATTTGGCGCACTCTATAAAGGTCATCCAGCCCTCATTGTCACCTCGGCGGCCTATCTGAATACCACGTGGTCTCCTATCTAGGCCTAGAGCTGAAAATGCATATGAAGCCTTCCTTTTCTGATCACTGGGGCATCCGCCCCTAACTAAACCCATAAATGGAGGTCTCATCCTCCTAGTGTCTCTCTTGGCCGTGTTCTCACACCAGATTTTATTCTTTGCGCCCTCAGCAGTAAGTGCTTTCTCCACCACCTGTGCATAAGTTGTCACCCTTGACACAGTGGTAATGCAAACATCCCAGGCTATCATAGGCTGTAGCCTCTGAAGGAATCTTTCCTTCCTTGTCCCATTAGTGGGCACCAAATGTGTAGCAAACTTGGATAATCTATCAAACCTTAGTGCATACTCTATCACTGACATATTCTCTTGAATCAGTTTACTGAACTCTTCAGCTTTTGCAGCCCTGATGTCATAATTGCAATACTTTTCATTGAACAGAGTTCTAAACTCTTCCCAATCCAAGGTATAGATGTTCCTAGTTTGGGATATCACCTCCCACTAGATTCAGGCATCCTCCTGAAACATATAGTGGCACAGGCCACCCCCTCATTACCAACTACCCTCATGAAATCTAGGATAGCGGTAACCATACTAATCCACTGCTCGGCCTTAGCCGAATCTGCACTGCCCTAAAAAACTGGAGGGTGTTGTTTCTTGAACCTTTCATAAAGAAGTTCCCATCTGCTCCCAGCCTCTGGCGGCTGCTCTACTATCGGCACCAGCACAGGTGGTACCTCTTGCAAAATGTTCCCTGTAGGAACCTATTGTTGTCCCAGGAGGCGTATTTCTTCTTCCTGCCTTAACAACCTAGCTTGCATATCAGCAAGCACTTGCTGCCAGTTCTTAGGAGCTGGCTGAGATGTTTGGCCCTGAATATCATTATGGCCCTGTTCTTCCTGGCGATCTGATGACTTTATCTGCCTTGGAAGCATACTTCCAAGCTTATACCTTGCTACAATAATCAATTCGACTAGTTAGGTAGTAATAACTAAACCTCTTGTCGCCTCACGATACAAGACTAAACAAACAATCATTCACATTCAACTGTCAAGAGCCAAGCCCTATCAGAATATCTTATGCTACCTAATAAGGTAGGAAAAAAGGGATTTATATCCTATTTAAGCAGTTAAACACATAACCACATAAATAGTTACCAAACCTTGAGTCGAGCTTGTCTTTAGTGGAGAGTGTACATGCCTAGCTTGTCTTTAGGAACCCTTAACCTTGGCATGCTCTGATACCAAGTTGTAACGCCCTGAATAGCCAAGACCATTACACTTTGTATTTTAAATAGTGTTAGACTCACTAAACAAGTCCTTTGGCCATAATCATGTAACTAAATGCATTTAGTGGTTTAGGTTAAATTTTTTGGTCAAAAAGTATAACCGTTTCATTAAAATATTTATGTTCATACATGGGATCCCAAAATAACGTTTGAAAATGAAATTACAATCCAAAAATTATAACAAGCCCACCTAAGTAGCAAAATAAGGTTTGACCCTAGTTCCTCTGAGAAACCTCGGTCGTGGTGGTCGAGCAACCACATATGTACACATCGCCACCAAAGCTCTTCAACTCATGGCTGGTCTAGCTTCCCTTTCCCCTTACCTACACCTCATAGCACCCGTGTGCCAAGTCTGAGCAATAAAACTTAAACATGCTCATAAGCAGTTAATAATATATCATAGAATCATAATAAGCATGCCTAGTAGTAATAACCTTACTCATGCATGCATTCTATGAAAATAAGTGACTAGAGCGTCACACTGGGGCCCGTTGCCCTAGATAAATGATTAATGAATCATACCAGGGCATAACCCTAGGGTATGAGACTAATACATCACCTTGTGGTCCATGCCCTATCCTTTGCATAACCAACCTTGGAGTTGGCCCAACGTACCTGTCGCTTAATTTTCCACGAACATTGGGTCGGACAAGCGTATGATGCATTCCTGATTAGGCCTAACCACAATGACCAACGCTTAGTGCGCTATTGCTGTGCTTGACTTATATGCTTTCGACCAACACTCAATGCTATTGCCGTCCTTGACTCATGAGTCAAGCCTTTCTCAATCAGATATTGCGAACATGCATACATTATATAACAAATCTCTAGATACAGAGCATTCAACATGCTTAATCAAACAATCACAACCATAATCATAATCATGCACATTTACAGGGGCCCAAGCCCTAATCAAATATATATTCAACAATCGGGCCAAGCCCTAATCATGTACATAACGTATTGGGTGAAGTTTTCTTACGGTTGGTCCAAGCACAGGTTAAAAATGAACAACCCTCGAGCACAATTTGTTCCCGAGACCTAGCGGTATCCTAGTCACAACCATAATAAATGATATTCATCAATATCGAATAAATAAAGGCTTCTGAACCGAGTCCTAGCTTTTGAGACCTCAAATTCTACTAAACCGGGTAGTAGAACCCTTCTTGAGCCCTTAGGTTTGAGTTCCCGTCACTCAAAACCCAAGTTGGCGAAAACTACCTATGTGCACCACAGCTCCCCACTTATGGGTCACGGTGTGCCTCCAATCTGAGGCCTCCCCCTGTATCTGCCCTAGGGACACGCATCGCGACTTGACTCTGAGAGGGTCACTGCGCCCCTACGCCAAACAGAGACCCCTACCCCTGGGTTCACACGGGTCGCGGTGCGACCCTACGAACCTAGTTTTTCCCATGTTTTCCTCAGCCAAACCTTACCCAAAAATCACCCCAAACAAACCCAAAAAAAAAACTCAATCCCGGAACAACATCAACACCCTACCAGCAACAAAACCCAACATAAAGTTCCATAAAACCCACACAAATCTCCAATTCACTACCTGAGCTACAAGCTCAAGAACACCCCAAAAACCAAAACAGAAAACAATCAAAACAAGGTTTTGCAGCTTACCTCAACTGTGAATTGTGTCTAGTTTTAGCTAAGAATTCTCTAGACCTAAACCTCCACTTCCAAGATTTGAATTCACTTAGTTTCCTAAAAATTCCCACACCAATCTTAGAAAGAAGAGAGAGAGAGAGAGTGAATTAAGAGTTGTAAGTGTTTCTATTTGTTTACCCTGGGTTTTGAAATGGGCTGAGCATATCTCTCCCTTAGGCTAGTAAATGATTAGAATGCCCCTTAGTCAAGGTTAGGTCCTTTAGTGTCCCTAAGGGCAAAACCGTCATTGCCACCTTCCTCACTAATCCCAATTAACGCCTCATAATTCCTGTTAATTCCAATATCCTCAAATAATTACCAAACAATTTCTCATTACCCGATCAATTCCGGTAATATACTAAGTTACCAAATTACCCCTAGGCTCACTCCGAGCCGGGTACTTGACCCCATTATGACTAAACCACGGTCCAAGTGATGTTTTCTTACCTCAAGTCCTGAGCGGATAGCGCATGGTGACCCCGAGTGCAATCCTTTTCTGTCGAGCCTAACAGAATACCCTAGTCACAACCATAACAAGGAATAACCCTCAAGAAATGAACCAATAAAGGCTTCCAGACCAAGTCCTAGCCTCCGAGACCCTGAATTTTACTAAACCGGGCAGTAGAACCATTCCCGAGCCCTTAGGTTTGGGTTCCGACAACCCAAAACCTGATTTGTCCACTTTTCCCCATTTGAGCTATGCTGTGCCCCTAAAAGAGCTGCGACGGTAAGGCGGTTGAGGCACCTCTGCCTCAACCGAGTTTATGTGGGTCGCAACGCTCTAAGAACAGTGCTGTGGTGCGATCCTACAACCCAGAATTTCCTTGCGATTTCAAAACTCGTAAATCCCTCAAAACCGTCCCAAAACACAGTTTTATCCAATTCGACCACAAAAATGGTCTCAGAAGCTCAGATATACAATATACAACCCCCAAAGCCTCTAAAACACGTCCAAGCACAAAATTCAATGATTTCTCAAAAGAACACAAAGAAGATAACTCAACGACTTAAGAACTTGAAATACCTCATAGAATTCAAATTCTCCACTGTATTCATAGCCTTGGCTGCTCCCTAATCCTTAATAGCAACCTCCAAACTCCACCAAGATCTTTCTTGACTTGAAATTCAAGACTTCTCTTCAAGAGTCCAAAAGAGCTAAGAGAGAGAGAGAGAGAGAGAGAGAGAGAGAGAGAGAGAGAGAGAGAGAGAGAGAGAGAGAGAGAGAATGAGAGCAAGGGAGTATGAATGTGAATACAAATTTTGCTTGAGACTCAGCTTAGTCCCAACCACATAGGGGCAAAAGACTAATATGCCCTTGCCTAGTAAGTCCTTTCCTTTATGCCCCCAAGGGAAAAAAATGACATTTGATACTCCAATCTCACTAAACCCCACATTACACCATAATTCCCAATTAATTATGCCAAATAGAGAATACCACTATTTTTCCCAAAATACGACTCATACTCCAATGAGTCCTGGTAACTCACTGAATTAACAAAATACCCATTGGCTCACTCTGAGTCGAGTATTAATCCCTGTTGTGACTATACCGCCAACTTTCTCAAAAGGACCGACTCGTGTTGAATATTTCAAATATATCCACATAATAATATGGTCTCAATCACATAATACAATATAATCACAATTATACCCTCGGTGGGTCAAAATTACAAATATGCTACTTTAAATAAAAACGGGCCTATTACACATATTTAATACACTTAAACATGCATAATCAGTCATATCATAATTGTAACGACCAAAAGGTCCTAATAAGGCTTAGTGCCTTGATTAGGGGGGCATGAGGGCATTATTGGATTATTATGTGTTAATATGTGATTTAATTGGATATTTATGTTATTATATGAATTGTATGAGTTATATTTAGAATCAATCTTTGGTGGGATTTGAGTTGCTTTGGGAGAACTTAGAGGTTGTTAAGCTTACTGAACAATTGGGAATTGTCCTTGGCAGAGGTAACTTTATTTTTTTTAAGCTTTTGGTTTTGGTTTTGAAAGTTTCTAAAATAATTACTTGGATATTAAGTTTCAGGTAAGATTTAAGATTGTTTATTGTGTTTCTGAGTTGTTGGGACTATTTTATGGTCAAAACTATGTTTTGGGATGGACTTGGGGTAAGTTACAATTTTCTGGAATCGCTGATTTTTGAGTTTGCAGGGTCGCGTTGCGGCTCTGCTCTTGGGGCGCTGCGGCCTAGACGAACTCCCCTGCCTCGAATTGCCTTAGCGCCGCGACATTTGGAGGGTTGCGTCACGGCGTAGGTGCAAGGATTTTGTCGGCTCTCTGCCATGTTGAGCAACGCAGCCCTTTTAGGGGCGCACCGCGGCTCAAGTAAGGAAAAGTGAGGAAAATGTGTTTTGGGTTGTGGGAACCTAAACCTAAAGGCTCGGGAATGGTACTACTACCCGGTTTAGTATAATTCAAGGTCCTGAAGGCTAGGAATTGGTTTGGAAGCCTTTATTGGTTTGTTTCTTGATAGTTATTCCTTTATATGGTTTGGACTAGGGTTTACCGTTAGGCTCAGGAGGAAAGGATTGTACTCGGGGTCGCCATACTCTATTCGCTTAGGACTTGAGGTAAGAAAACTGCATCTGGACTATGGTTTGGGATTAAGCCCCAGTTATCGAACATGGTTATAACCATGCGTGGAATGTTTTATTAAACATGTTCATTGTGTTGTGCATACCTGTGTTAAGTAATGGCTGTTTATCTGTTATATGTGATTGAAAATCTCAGCTTATAAGTCGAGGGTTATCTGTTATATCTGATTGAAAAGCTCGGCTTATAAGTCGGGTGTTTATCTATTATATCTGATTGGCTCATAAGTTGAGGATTTATTTGTTATATATGATTGAAAAGCTCAGCTTATCAATCGAGGGCGGCAATAGCGTGCTGAACGCAGATCGATGTGGTTGAGCTAACCCAGAAGCGTGATATATGCTTGAACGACCCTATGGCCGCTTGGAAAATAAAGTGCAAGATGCGTTGGGCTAGCCCTAAGGCTAGTTAGATGGAAATAGGGCAATGGGGCCCCAATGTGGCTCTATAGTAGCTTATGTAGATTAAATACATGCACGGGTATGGTTATTACTGCTAGGCATGTTAATTATGATTCTACAATCTATTGATTAACTGCTTATGAGCATGATTATGTTTTCTTATTGAGCCTCGACTCACGGGTGCCATGTGGTGCAGGTAATGGAAAGGAAAAGCTGGACCAACCATGAGTTGGAGAGCTTCAGGGGCAGGGTGTACATATACGGCCTGCTTGACCGCCACGATTGAGGAAATCTGTTGGAACTAGGGTTGGACCTTGATTTTGCCGCTTAGGCCGACCTTTTGTATTCATTGGATTTGTAACAGTTTAAACTCTTTTTTGGGATCCCGTGTAAAGACTTAAACCCTTTTTAATGAAATGGTTACTATTTGACCAAAATTTTTAGTACCTAAACCTGGTGTTAGTTTTAATTACACGCTTTAAGTCCAAATGACTCGTTTAGCAAGTTAAGCACTATTTTAATTATATAGTGTAATAGTCTTGCATTAGTAGGATGTACAACTTGGTATTAAAGCAGTCTAGGTATAAGGGTTCCTGAAGACTGGCCAGACATGTACACTCGTCGCTAAAGAAAAGCTCGACTCAGGGTTTGGTAACTATTAATGTGGTTATATGCTTAATTGAAGTATATATGCCTTATCTCCATGCTTGAATAGGAAGCATGAGTTATACTTATATGGCCTGGCCCTAGACTGCTATGTGAATGATAAAAGACGTGCTTATTAGTACTATTGCCGCTAGGAATGTTAAAGAAATGCTTATTAGCAATGTTATTTACTCATAACTATTAAGTGCGTGCTTATTAGCACTACCACAACAAATTCTAACTCCAATTATTTGGATTAAACAAAAAAAAATGAAGAAGTTATCCAAGAATAATCTTGGGATTAAGCATTCAATGGAGGTCAAGCAAAATCTAGGCAATATGAGAAATTTATAGGCAAGGAAGCTTACCAAGACGAAGATGAAGCTTGTAGGAGCGGACCCAATGGCGTGACGTGTGATCTCGGTGGGAGATTTGGACTCGAGAGGCGATGTGTTCGTGGTTAGAGATAGAAAGACGAAAAGCTATGTGGACTCCATACCTTGGGCAAGTGGTCAACCTTATGGTGCCCTCTAGTGTGCTCTTGGAGTTCTAATACGACAACTCCGATGGCCATTTGTCGTGGCACCAATTTTACAGCAGCAACCCAGGGCTGAGAATAGGTGGGAGCCTCTATATGAGCGCTTCAGGAAGCAACACCCTCCTACCTTTGAGGGAGGGCCAGATCCACTACGAGTTGAGTAGTGGATGGGTCTGACCACCTCCATCCTGGACTTTATGGGGGTAGTAGGTAATGAGAGAATGGCCTGTACAAAATTTATGTTTCGGGAGGATGCCCGAATTTGGTGGGAAGTGGTATCCCAGAAAAAAAATGTGAAAACTCTGAGCTGGGAAGAGTTCAGAGAGTTGTTTAATGAGAAATGCTATAAAAATGCAGTCAGAGCTGCAAAGGCTGATGAGTTCAGCAATTTTGGTGCAGGGCGCCATGACAATGAAACAGTACGCTCTGAAATGTGATAAGTTGACCAAGTTCGCTTCTAACTTGGTGCCAACTGATGTGATAAGAAAGGAAAGGTTTGTTTGAGGGCGAAATGCTATGATTGACCAGAATGTCAGAATCACCTTTATACCTGGAGTGACAACTTACACTCAGGTAATAAAGAAGGCCCCTATTGCTGAGAGTGCAAAGAATAAGATTTGGCGTGAGAACGCGGGCAAAAGGGACACAAGGAGGGTGGGACCTCCTTTTACATGATCTGGTAGAGGCAGAGGCCCTAGTGACTAGAAGAGAAAGACCCCAGATACTTCTATAGTTATAGGGCCAGACAGGAGGCCATGTGGTATACAGATTAGTTGCCAGGGCGACAATGAGAGTTGGAGGACTTATCTAGAATGTACCAGATGCAGGAGACATCATCTGAGACAGTGACAGGCGAAGGCTTGCTTTTTATGTGGTATAGTCGGGCACCTTAAGAAAGATTGCCCGAGAGTGAAGAAGGAAGAACCAAAGAAGGCAGACAACTTGGCTCTAGCTCAAGTGTCGCATTGATGCAGTCAAAGGCTGAGGCTCATCCCTCAGTAGTGACAAGTCAACTCTCTAGTGCTGGTATTTCTTATACCGTGTTGATTGATTATGAGGCTACACATTCCTTTGTACTAGTAGAGTGATTGATAGGTTGTGTAGACCATGTGAGTATTATGCTGTGGGATTTGGGACCTTATTGCCTACTGGGGATCTAGTAGTCTCTAGGAGATGGGCTAGATTGTTACAGGTAGAGGTGGATAGTAGGGAATTATCAGTGGATTTGATTGAGTTGGTTATGGATGACTTTGATATGATTATTGGTATGGATTGGCTAGCCAAGTATGTGGCAACCATAGATTGTAAGAAAAAGATGGTAACCTTTGAACCTGAGGGTGAGAACCCGTTCGTATTTATGGGAACTGTGCATGGACCCCGTGGTCCCATGATATCAGCATTGAGGGCTAGAGATCTATTGTGAGGAGGTTGCGTAGGATTCCTAGCTAGTGTGGTGGACACCACTAGGGTTGTGCCAGTTGGACCTGAGGACACCAGGTTAGTCTGTGAGTTTTTGGTTGTATTCCCAGAAGAATTACCAGTGTTGCCTCCCCACATAGAGATAGAATTTGTTATTGAATTGGCACCGTGGACAGAACCAGTGTCTAGAGCACCGTACATAATGGCTCCACCAAAATTGAAAGAACTAGAGGTTCAGTTATAGGAGTTACTGGACTTGGGGTTTATCAGGCCTAGTTTCTCACCGTAGGGTATGCCAGTGTTATTTTTGAAGAAGAAAGATGGTTCTCTGAGGTTGTGTATCCATTATAGGGAGCTGAATAAGTTGACTATCAAGAATAAGTATTCATTGCCCAGGATAGATGATTTTTTCGATCAGCTACAGGGCAAGATAATGTTATGGAAGATTTTTCTTCGATCTGGTTATCACAACCTGAGGTTCAAAGATACGGATATTCCGAAGATAGCTTTTCGTACCGAGTATGGGTGTTATGAGTTCTTAGTCATGTCATTTGGATTGACTAATGCCCCAGTAGCGTTCATGGATTTGATGAACATAGTGTTCAAGGATTATCTGGAAAGATTCGTGATTGTCTTCATCGACGACATTTTAGTTTATTCTCAGTCAGAGGTTGAGCATAAGCAGCATCTCCGATTGGTATTGTAGAGACCAAGGGAGCATAGATTGTATGCCAAGTTCAAGAAGTGTGAGTTATGGTTACCTCAGGTGACATTCCTCGGTCACATTATTAGTAGAGATGGAATTAAGGTGGATCTAGCCAAGATTGAGGTAGTCAGGGATTGGCCAAGGCCAAGGAGGGCTTCTGAGATCAGAAGTCCCTTGGATTGGCAGGGTATTACTAGTGTTTTGTGGAAGGGTTCTCAAGGATTACAACACCACTGATAGAGCTGACACACAAGAACATGGAGTTTGTGTGCTCTAATAGATGTGAGAACAACTTCCAGGAGTTGAAGCGAAGATTGATCACTGCTTCGTCTCTGAGTCTTCCTTCAGACCAGGACAAGTTTGTGTTTTATTGCGATGCATCAAAGCAGGGGTTAGGTTGTGTTCTTATGCAGGGTGGAAATGTGATTGCCTATGCATCACGACAACTGAAGGATTATCGGTACCCTATGCATGACTTGGAATTAGCAGCAGTGGTCTTTGCATTGAAGGTATGGTGACATTACCTTTATGGGGAGAATTGTGCGATATATACTGACCAAAAGAGTTTAAAGTATTTCTTTACCCATAAAGATCTGAACATGAGATAGAGCGTTGATTGGAGTTGGCGAAATATTATGACTATAAGATTCTTTACCACCTAGGGAAAGCCAATGTGGTGGCCGATGCCTTGAGTCGGAGAGGTCCAAGATAGTTATTTAGTTTGAAACATATATCCAAGGAGTTGGCAAAGGAGATGGCTAGAGCAAGGATAGAGTTGGTGGTGGGCCAGTTAGCTAACATCACCTTAACAGTATACTCTCTTGGAGAAAATTAGGGAAGAGCAGATGAATGATCCTTAGTTGATGAGGCACAGAGAGGACGTCCTAGCTGGAGTAGCTGGAGACTACATTGTTTTAGAGATGGGTTTACTGAGATACATGGAGCACATTTGTGTTCCGATGGACTCTTCTATTAGACGAGAGATTCTGGATGAATCCATACCATATGGTACTCGCTCCATCTAGGCACCACGAAGATGTATCAGGATTTGAAATCGCTATATTGGTGGCCTGGGATGAAGAAATATGCAATTGAATATGTGGCTAAGTGCCTAACATGTCATCAAGTGAAAGCTGAACACCAGAGACCAGCAGAGCTATTACAGCCTTTGGGTATTCCTGAATTGAAGCAGGGGTTAGGTTGTGTTCTTATGCAGGGTGGAAATGTGATTGCATATGCATCACGACAACTGAAGGATTATCGGTACCCTACGCATGACTTGGAATTAGCAGCAGTGGTCTTTGCATTGAAGGTATGGTGACATTACATGGGGAGAATTGTGCGATATATACTGACCAAAAGAGTTTAAAGTATTTCTTTACCCATAAAGATCTGAACATGAGATAGAGCGTTGGTTGGAGTTGGCGAAATATTATGACTATAAGATTCTTTACCACCTAGGGAAAGCCAATGTGGTGGCCGATGCCTTGAGTCGGAGAGGTCCAAGATAGTTATTTAGTTTGAAACATATATCCAAGGAGTTGGCAAAGGAGATGGCTAGAGCAAGGATAGAGTTGGTGGTGGGCCAGTTAGCTAACATCACCTTAACAGTATACTCTCTTGGAGAAAATTAGGGAAGGGCAGATGAATGATCCTTAGTTGATGAGGCACAGAGAGGACGTCCTAGCTGGAGTAGCTGGAGACTACATTGTTTTAGAGATGGGTTTACTGAGATACATGGAGCACATTTGTGTTCCGATGGACTCTTCTATTAGACGAGAGATTCTGGATGAATCCATACCATATGGTACTCGCTCCATCTAGGCACCACGAAGATGTATCAGGATTTGAAATTGCTATATTGGTGGCCTGGGATGAAGAAATATGCAATTGAATATGTGGCTAAGTGCCTAACATGTCATCAAGTGAAAGCTGAACACCAGAGACCAGCAGAGCTATTACAGCCTTTGGGTATTCCTGAATTGAAGTGGGAGGACATTACTATGGACTTCGTAGTGAGATTACCCAGGACTGTGGGTCAACATGATTTAGTGTGGGTCATTGTGGACAAATATACTAAGTCAGCTCACTTTTTACTGGTGAGGACAAACTTTATAGTGGATCCGTACGCTGATCTCTATGTGAAAAAGATAGTACGCCTTCATGGGACTCCTAGGTCTATCGTGTCAGATCGGGACCCCATCTTTACTTCCAGGTTTTGGGGAAGTCTCCAGAAGGCTATGGGTATACAACTGTAGTTTAGTATCACCTATCATCCTCAGCTATATGGAAAATCTGAGAGGACGATACAAATATTAGAAGACATGCTACGAGCATGCGTTCCAGACTTTGAAGGGTCATGGATTAAGTATTTGCCATTGATTGAGTTTTCTTACAACAACAGCTACCAATCGACTATTGGAGTGGCTCCATATAAGATGTTGTATGGTAGAAAATGTAGATCACCCATCTATTGGGATGAAATGGGTGAGAGGGGATATTTAGGTCCTGAGTCAGTTCAGAGGACCAATGAAGCTATTGAGAAGATTAGTGCTCAGATGCTCGCTTTTCAGAGCAGACATAAGAGTTACGCTGATCCTAAGCGTAGAGACATAGAGCTCTAGGTTGGGGACTATGTTTTCCTCCATGTTTCACCTTTGAAAGGGGTGAAGCGGTTTAGGAAGAAGGGCAAGCTAAACCATAGGTTTGTGGTACCTTTTGAGATCCTGGAGAGGATTGTTCAGGTAGCCTATAGGTTGGCTTTACCCCCATCACTGTTAGGGGGTTCATAATGTATTCCATATTTTGATGCTTCAGAAATATGTGTCAGATGTAACTCGTGTGTTGAGTTATGAGGATTTGGAGTTGCAAACAGATTTGTCCTATGAGGAGCGACCAGTTCAGATCTTGGATAGAAAGGACAAAGTATTGAGGAACAAAACTATACCTTTGGTTAAGGTATTACAGAGGAACAACAAGGTCAAGGAAGCGACCTGAGAATTAGAGATAGATGCGTGAGACCAGTATCCCAAGATGTTCAGGTAAATTTCAAGGGCAAAATTTCTATAAGGCATGGATAGTTGTAATGTCCCAAAGTTCCTAATAAGGCTTAATGCCTTGATTAGGGGGGCAATGAGGGCATTATTGGATTATTATGTGTTAATATGTGATTTAATTGGATATTTATGTGATTATATGAATAACATGAGATATATTGTGATATGACTGATGATGCATATTTAAGTGTATTACATGTGTGTAATAGGCCCGCTTTTATTTAAAGGGAGCATATTTGTAATTTTGACATGCTGAGGGTATAATTGTGATTATATGATATTATATATGATTGAGACCACATTATTATGTGGATATATTTGAGATATTCGGTAGGAGTCGGTCCTTTAGAGCAAGATAATGGTCTAGTCACAATGGGGATTAATACTCGGCTCAGGGTGAGCCAAGGGGTATTTTGGTAATTCAGTGAGTTATCGGAACTCATTGGATTATGAGTCGTATTTTGGGAAAATAGTGATACTATAGGATTTGCAGAATTAATTGGGAATTATAAGTGTAATGTGAGACGGGAGTGTAAAATGTCGATTTCGTCCTTAGTGGGCTTTGAGAGGAATGTAATTAAGTGGGGTCATTTTGGTCTTTTGGGCCATTTGAATGTATAGGTTAAGGTTGAGTTTATCAACTCAAAAAAAACATAAGTCTCATTCTCTCTCTCTCCCCTCACACGTTCTCTCTCTCTTTCCAAGTTTTGAGTTTTGATGAGAGTTCTTGGATTCTAAAGTTTAGAAGAATTCTTTGGTGGGAATTGAGTTGCTTTGGGAGAACTTAGAGGTTGTTAAGCTTACTGAACAACTGGGAATCATCCTTGGCAGAGGTAACTCTATTTTTTTAAAAGTTTTTTGGTTTTGGTTTTGAAAGTTTCTAAAAGAATTACTTAGATATTGAGTTTCGGTTAAGTTTTAAGGTTGTTTATTGTGTTTCTGAGCTGCCGGGACCATTACTATGATCAAAATTGTGTTTTGGGATGGATTTGGGATCAGTTGCGATTTATAGAATCGCTGGTTTTTGAGTTTGCAGGGTCGCACTGTGACTTTGTTCTTGGGGCGCTGCGACCTAGATGAACTCCACTGCCTCGAACCACCTTAGCGCCGTGGCGCTTAGCGGGTTGCGCCACGGCGCAGGGATTTTGTGGGCTCTCTGCCTAGTTGAGTGCCATAGCTCAAATAGAGAAAAGTGAGGAAAATGTGTTTTGGGTTATGGGAACCCAAACCTAAAGGCTCAAGAATTGTTCTACTACCTGGTTTAGTAGAATTCAAAGTCCCGAAGGCTAGGACTTGGTCCGGAAGCCTTTATTGGTTTGTTTCTTGATAGTTATTCCATGTTATGGTTGTGACTAGGGTTTATCGTTAGGCTCGGGAGGAAAGGATCATACTCGGGGTCACCATACTCTATTCATTCATGACTTGAGGTAAGAAAAATGTACTTGGACTATGGTTAGGGCTTGATCCCCAGTTATCGAACATGGTTATAACATGTTCATTGCGTTGTGCATACCTATGTTAAGTAATGACTGTTTATCTGTTATATCTGATTGAAAAGCTCAGCTTATAAGTTGAGGGTTATCTGTTATATCTGATTGAAAATCTCAGCTTATAAGTCAAGAGTTCATATATTATATCTGTAACGCCTTGGTTACCCCAAGACCGTTACGGTGAACGTTGAGCCGTGAGTTTAACTCGCTAATCGAGTTCTTTGGTTAAAAACATGCTTCTAGGTGTTATTAACAGGTTAAGGTGGAAAACCAATCAAAAAGGAAATGATATATTTTATTTAAAACATAAACTGTTCATGGGCCCATCAAAACATTTACAAGTTATTTACAACTCAAAATGGTCATCATAGTTTAAATTTACAACCCGTCGACCTAAGCGGCAAAAATAGGGTAAACCCCCTAGTTCCTCTGAGAACTCCTTGGCCGTGGTGGTCAAGCAGCCGCATATGTACACAACACCACCTAAGCTCTCCACTCAAGGTTGGTGAGCTTTTCTTTCCCTTTACCTGCACCACATAACACCCATGAGCCAAAGCCCAGCAAGAAAACACAGTCATGCAAGCATATAATATCAAATGATGATCATGATAATCATACAAAGCTTATAGCTCTGAACAAATGAGTGAATATCACTTTGTGGTTACATTAGCCATGAAGGAGCTTATAGCTCTTAATTAGATGAGTGATTTAACACTTGAGGTTATGGTAAACCATAATGAGTGACTAACAAGCAAGCCGCTACCTTAAACAAATGAGTGACTGATGGGTAAGTCACTAGCTTAAACAGATGAGAAACTGATGGGTAAGTCACTAGCTTTAACAAATGAGTGATTGATGGGTAAGTCACTAGCATTAACAGATGAGTGACTGATGGGTAAGTCACTATGGGGCTCAACACCCACAGCCATGTGACTAAATAGTCACTGTGGCTCTAAGTAACTAGCCTTTGGCTAGACAAGCGCTTAAAGTATTCATCGAACTTGAGGTCTGTCCGACATTAACGCTATTCTGAATCATTTAATGCAGATGTTGATTAGATCTAATCTTTGTTGGCTTGCGTTGAACACACTAAGGCTGTTCCTGACTTATGAATCAGCACTGTGTGACCAGTGCCCAGTACCACTGGCGAACTTGACTAATGAGTCACAACTTCACAGTTGATACTGACACCTTTGCCAATTGTGACTATTCAGTCAGTGCCATGCACAAGTGAGAAAGATTTGCTAAGCATTCAATATTCAATCTATGTCCACATTTAAACATTCAACATGCCTTATGAATAACCATGCATGTCACATATGGGGTGCAGTTTTCTTACCTCTGATTCTAGCGAGAATGAATAAAAGAATGACCCTTGAGAACGATCAACTTTTAAGTCCTTTAGCGGTCACCTAGTCATAAAAAAATATGGGATTCCATCAATTAAATGAATAACAAAGGTTCACAAACCAAGATCTAGCCTCCGGGACATCGAACCCCAAAAAACCGGGTAGTAGGAACGATCCCGAGGCCTAAAATTGAGTTCCCATGATCAAAACACCCATTTGGCCTCAAAAACCCTCATGAGTCGCAGCCCCAAAACCTTGAGCTGCGGCCCCCAGCCAAACCTGGAGCAAGCGCTACGGCGCCCCTTACCTAGTGCCGCGGCCCCCAGCACACACAACCTCCACCGTCCTCAGCACCCAACTTGGGCCGCGACACCCAAGAACAGGGCCGCGGCCCCCGCCCGGGAACCAGCCATAACTCCGCTTTCTCATCTTTTAAACCTTCCAAAAACATACCTAAACATCTCCAAATCTAAAAATCAAAGTTCCCAAACTTCCCAATGATCCAAAATCATCAAATCCTGAGGCTCAAACGAATAAAAAACTCAACGATACACAAAATCCAAATCAAAGCTTAGAAACTCTAAAACTCAAAACTTAAAGCTTGAATTACCTTTGATTGGGTTGTTTCTCGTTAAATCCTTCGGTCAAGACGCTTCTAATTTTTCCTAGGATCGCTATGCCTTGATCCTCGCTTGATTCTGACTCCTAGAACTCAAGATTTCTTCGAAATTGCCACGAATGGTCACAAAGGTTAACGGGAGAGAGAAAAAGTGTTTTTAACGTACGATTCTTTCTGACAGACTACTTCAGGCTTAAGTAACCTCAAATAAAACCTAATGCTCGGGGTCCCAAAAACACCCCCGGGGACAAAATAGTCAAAACTCCCAGAATTTCCTCCTGATCTCAATAACTCCCAATTTATCATCAAATAACCATTCTCATTATCCAATATCCCAATAATTGACCCGTTATGACAAAACCACTAATTTGCAACATAAGACCGTCTCATGCCGAATAGCTTGAATATATCCCCATAATAATGGGATCTCATCCATAAATCACAATATGCACCCAAAATACACAAATATGCCCTCAACGGGCCAAATTACCAAAATGCGCTAATAATCAAATGTGGAGCCACATGCATGCATTTAACATTATATTATAATATAATTCACATAAACATGCATATAATCATTTAATAGCATAATTAAACAATTATGGCCCTCTCGGCCTACTAATCCAGCCATTAAACTGCATTAGGGATTTCGGGGAATTATAATATCTAATTGAAAATCTTGGCTTATAAGTCGAGGGTTTATCTGTTATATATGATTGAAAAGCCTGACTTATCAATCAAGGGCGACAATAGTGTGCTGAACGTAGGCCAATGTGGTTAAGCTAACCCAGAAGAGTGATAAACGCTTGAATGATCCTATGGTCACCTGAAAAATAATGTGCAAGATGCGCTGGGCTAGCCCTAAGGCTAGTTAGATGGAAATACGTAGATTAAGTACATGCATGAGTATTGTTACTACTGCTAGGCATGTTAATTATGATTCTATAATCTTTTGATTAACTGCTTATGAGCATGATTATGTTTTCTTGCTGAGCCTCGGCTCACGGGTGCAATATGGTGTAGGTAAAGAAAAAGAAACGTTGGACCAGCCATGAGTTGGAGAGCTTTATGGGTGGGGTGTACATATGCGGCTTGCTCGACCGCCACAACCGAGGAAATCTGTTGGAACTAGGGTTGCACCCTGATTTTGCCGCTTAGGCTAGCCTTTTGTATTCATTGGATCTGTAATAGTTTAAATACTGTTTTGGGATCCCGTGTAAAGATTTAAACCCTTTTTAATGAAATGGTTACTGTTTGGCCGAAATTTTTAGTACCTAAATCTGGCGTGAGTTTCAATTACATGTTTTAAGTCCAAATGACTCATTTAGCAAGCTCACCATTATTTTAATTACATAGTGTAACGATCCTGGAATAGTAGGACGTTAATATAATATAACTCATGCAATTCACATAATCACATAAATATTCAATTAAATCTTATAATATTCCAATAACTCCCTCATGATCCCCTAATCAAGGCACTAAGCCTTATTAGAAACTTTGGGATGTTACAACTATCCCCTCTTTATAGGATTTTTTCCCTTGAAATTTACCTAAACAACTCGGGATACTGGTCCCGCATGTCTGATTCTAATTCCTAGGTCACTTCCTCGACCTTGTTGTTCCTCCATAATACCTTAGCCAAAGGTATAGTTTTGTTCTGCAATACCTTGTCCTTTCTATCCAGGATCTGAACTGGTCGCTCCTCATAGGAAAATTTTGTCTATAATTGCAGATCCTCATAACTCAACACATGAGTTACATCTGACACATATTTTCGAAGCATTGAGATATGGAATACATTATGAACCCCTGACAGCGATGGGGGTAAAGCTAACCTATAGACTACCTGACCAATCCTCTCTAGAATCTCAAAAGGTCCCACAAACCTAGGGCTCACCTTGCCCTTCTTCCCAAACCGCTTCTTCCCTCTTAAAGGTGAAATAGGGAGGAAAACATAGCCCCCAACCTGGAGCTCTATGTCTCTATGCTTAGAATCAGCGTAGCTCTTTTGTCTACTTTGAGAAGCGAGCATCCGAGCTCTAATATTCTCAATAGCCTCATTGTTCCTCTGAACTGACTCAGGACCCAAATATCACCCATTTCATCCAAATGGATGGGTGATCTACATTTCCTACCGTACAACATCTCATATGGAGCCACTCCAATAGTCGACTGGTAGCTGTTGTTGTAGGAAAACTCAATCAAAGGAAAATACTTACTCCAGGACCATTCAAAGCCAAGAACGCATGCTCGTAGCATGTCTTCTAATATCTGTATCGTCCTCTAAGATTGCCCATCTGTTTGAGGATGATATGCGGTACTAAACTTCAGTTGTGTATCCATGGCCTTTAGTAGACTTCCCCAAAACTTGGAAGTAAAAATGGGGTCCCGATATGACACAATAGACCTAGGGACCCCATGAAGGCATACTGTCTCTTTCACATAGAGATCAACGTACTGATCCACTATAAAGTTTGTCCTCAATGGTAGAAAGTGTGCTAACTTTGTATATTTGTTCACAATAACCCACACTAAATCATACTGACCCACTGTCCTGAGTAACCCGACTACGAAGTACATAGTAATGTCCTCCCACTTCCACTCAGGATTACCCAGAGGTTGTAATAGCCCTGTTGGTCTCTGGTGTTCAACTTTCACTTGCTAACACGTTAGGCACTTAGCCACATACTCAAACACATATTTCTTCATCCCAAGCCACCAATATAATGACTTCAGATCTTGATACATCTTCGTGGTGCCTGGATGGAGAGAGTACAGTGTAGTGTCAGATTCATCTATAATCTTTTGTTTGATAGCAAGGTACATCAGAACACAAATTTGCTCTTTATACTTCAGCAAACCCATGTCTGAAACAGCGTAGTCCTTACAACTCCAGCTAGGATGTCCTCTCTGTGCCTCATCAACTAAGGATCATTCAACTAACCTTTATTTATTCCCTCCAATAGAGTAAACTGCAGGATAATGTTAGCTAACTGGCCCACCACTAACTCTATCCCTGCTTTAGTCATCCCTTTTGCCAACTCTTTCGATATCTGCTTCAAGTTGAATAACTATCCCGAACCTCTTCGACTCAAGGCATCTGGCATCACGTTGACTTTCCTTGGGTGGTAAAGAATCTCACAGTCATAATCTTTCACCAACTCCACCCAACGCCTCTATCTCATGTTTAGATCTTTCTGGGTAAAGAAATACTTTAGGCTTTTGTGGTCAGTGTATATCTCACACTTCTCCCAATAAAGGTAATGCCGCCACACCTTCAATGCAAAGACCACTATTGCTAATTCCAAGTCATGTGTAGGGTATCGCTGTTCATAATGCTTCAGTTGTCGTGATGCATAGGTAATCACCTTTCTTGCTCGCATAAGAACACAACCTAACCCCTGCTTTGATGCATCTTAATAGAACACAAACTTCTCCTGATCTGAAGGAAGACTAAGAACCAGAGCAGTGATCAATCGTCGCTTCAACTCGTGGAAGTTGTTCTCACAACAATCTAACCATATAAACTCCAGGTTCTTTCGTGTCAACTTCGTTAGTGGTGTCGCAATCCTTGAGAACCCTTCCACAAAGTGCCGATAATATCCTGACAATTCAAGGAAACTTCTTATCTCAGAAGCACTCCTTGGCCTTGGCCAATCCCTGACTGCCTCAATCTTGGCCGGATCCACCTTAATCTTGTCTTTACTAACAATGTGACCGAGGAATGTCACCTGAGGTAACTAGAACTCACACTTCTTGAACTTGGCATATAATCTGTGCTCCCTCAGTCTCTGTAATACTAACTTGAGATGCATCTCATGCTCTACCTCCGACTGAGAATAAACCAGGATATCGTCAATGAAGACTATCACAAATCTGTCTAGGTAATCTTTGAACACTCTGTTCATCAAATCCATAAAATCTGTTGGGGCATTATTCAATCCAAATGATATGACTAAGAACTCATAATGCCTTTACCTGGTACAAAAATGTGTCTTCAGAATATCCTCATATTTGATCCTCAGCTGTGATAACTAAATCAAAGATTAATCTTTGAGAACACTGTCTTGCCCTGTAGCTGATCAAACAAATCATAGATCCTTAACAGTGGATACATGTTCTTGATAGTCAACTTATTCATCTCTCTGTAATCGATGCACATCCTCAAAGAACCATCATTATTTTTTACAAATAAAACTGGTGCACTCCATGGCGAGAAACTGGGCTTGATAAACCCGAGTCAAGTAGCTCCTATAACTGAACCTTCAGTTCTTTCAATTCTTCTAGAGCCATCTTGTATGGTGCTCTAGACACTGGTTCTGTCCCCGATGCCAATTCAGTAACAAATTCTATCTCTCTTTGCAGCGGCAACCCTGGTAAATCCTATGGGAATACATCTAGAAATTCATAGACTAATATGGTTTCCTCAGGTCCAACTAACACACCCTTAGTGGTTTCCACCACACTAGCTAGGAATCTTATGCAACCACCTCGCAATAGCTCTCTAGCCCTCAATGTTGATATCATAGGAATGCGGGGTTCGTGCACAATTCCCACAAATACGAACAGATCCTCACCCTCAGGTTCAAAAGTTACCATCTTCTTCTTACAATCTATGGTTGCCCCATATTTGGCTAGCCAATCCATACCTAGAGTCATATCAAAGTCATCCATAATCAACTTAATCAAATCCACTGATAAATCTCTACTTTCAACCTCTACTGGTAACGATTTGACCCACCTCCTAGAGACTACCAGATCCAAGTAGACAATAAGCTCCCAAATCCCACAACATAATAATCCCATGGTTTACACAATTTTTCAACCACTCTACTAGATACAAAGGAATGTGTAGCCCCATAATCAATCAACACAGTATAAGATATACTAGCACTAGAAATTTGACCTATCACGACTGAGAGACTAGCATCAGCTTCTGACTGTGTTAGTGCGAACACTAGAGTTGGCGTCAAGTTGTACGCCTTATTTGGTTCTTCCTTATTTACCCTCGGGCAATATTTCTTAAGGTGCCCAAATATACCACATAAAAAGCATGCCTTCACTCGACACTCTCCCAGATGACGTCTCTTGCATCTGACAAACTCTGGATAAGTCCTCCAGCTCTCATTGCCTCCCTGGCAGCTAATCTGTATACCCCTTGGCCTCCTCTCTAGGCCTGTAACTGTAGAAGTATTTTGGGTCTTTCTCTTTTGGTCACTAGGGCCTCCACCCCTACCAGACCCCGAATATGAAGGCAGGGGTGCCTCGAACTGCCTTAGCATTGCAGCACTTGGCGGGTATCACCGAGGCGCTTGTGCATGGGATTTTGGGGCGTGGGCTCTCTGCCTAATCTTTGTGTTAGTTTTAATTACACATTTTAAGTCCAAACTACTCGTTTAGCGAGTTAAGAACTATTTTAATTACACCATGTAACGGTCCAGGATTAGGAGGGGCGTTACAGTAAGGACCACCTTAAAGCAGTTCAAGGAGTCCAAACATAATCAACTATATGCACACCAAAGAGCTTGGGGAGGATCTTACGGGAAAGATTCTCAAGATCGAGGGAAATAGCAAGGTGATTCAAGTGCTCCAGGAGAAGGAGACAAAACAGACATGCCTCATCGAGGAGCACGACCAGGCAAAAAAGAGCCTCAAGGAACATGTCCAGTAGCTCGAGGCAGAGCATAAGAGGCTAGAGGAGGAGCTAGCCTAGGACAATGAAAAACATTCTTTGGACCTGTCCAAGTTTAAGAATGTTGCTTTCAATTGTTTTTTCATGTTTTGGAAAAACAATAAGGAGGCAAACTTCGACTATTTTCCTGCCAACCTCTTGGACAAAGAAATTGCCAAATGCATTGCTCATGAAGAAGAGGAACCTGCTTCTGCTGCTTCCCTAGAGAGCCCTACTCCAAAGATTTCCCTAAATCTCAATGGTGACATGGGGCTTGAGTAGTTTGAGGATGAGGTGGCTGGTCAATGAGGCGGGAGATTCCTTTTATATATATACATATAAATATATAAGCTAGGAACCCGGGCTTTCAGGTTTGGAGTGTAAAAACAATGGCTGCCCGAGCAACTTTTAATCTCAGTTAATATTTGTAATATTTTTCTTGGCTTTACATACAATATGCTACATGTTATTTCAACTAGATTTAACAATTAATTGCTATATAAGTTTTCAAAATTTCCTGCTTGTGTGAACGAACCATGTGTTTAGTTTCTATGTTCTCTTTTTGAACAAAGCACAACACTTTATTAATTTTGAAAAAAAATTGTAAGTACTACTCTATTGTGCTTTTTAATCTTTTGCTCATGTGAGATCGTGCATACCCTATATGCCCCCAAGTGATCGAGAAGGCAACTCCTTGGTCACTTGCCTAATGACCAAGCCTGTTCTAGCACACTGGTGCTAGAAATAACATCATAGAGTAGTATACTCATTTAGGAAAAATCACACATGTTAAGCAATACTTGTTAAATAACAAAAATTGCTAATGTTTAAGTGTGTCAAGCACACTCCCTTTGTAAATATCTCATATTAAAATGGACAAAATTGTGTCTATTGAATTAAAAAATTCGTATGAGTAGTGAATGTTTTGAATGAAAATATTAGGAATTGAATTTTATTAGATAATTGGTCGTCTTGAAGGGCAAAAGCGTGCCTTACGACCAGATAACAGCAGATAGTCTAGGAAATAATTGGTCATTACAAAAAATGGGCAAAACATGCCTTACAACCAAAAATAACAAAAATACATTGATCGTGAAAAAATGGGCAAAACATTCCCTACAACAAAAAATAAAGAAATCTAGAACTACACTGACCGTAAAAAATGGGCAAAATGTGCCTTGCAACCAATATTATTTGTAACGCCCTACTAATCAGGGACCGTTACAATGTGTGTTTAAAAATAATGCTTAACTCGATAGTCGAGTCACTTGAACTTAAATGTGTAATTAAAGTTAATTAAGGGCTTAGGTATTAAAATTTTTGGCCAAAAGAATATTACTTTTCATTAAAAGAGTTCAATATATACATGAGATCCCATAACAGAGTTTATGAACATATATAATAATAAACAAAGTGAAAAGTGGACATCCTAAGCGACAAAACAACCCATAACTCTAGATCCACCAAAGAAGTCTCGATCGTGGTGGTCGAGTAGGCAGCATATGTACACATCGCCCCCGAAGCACTCCAACTCATGGCTGGTCCAACTTCTATTTGCCCTTACCTGCACCATAGAGCACCTGTGTGCCGAGGCCCAGCAAGAAAACTTCACAAGACATGACAATAGTCCCAAATATTCAAAAGCAATAAACACATGCTTCACAGACGTCTAATGCATTTATTCCAATTATATAACATGTAAACACGTTCCACAATTTACAAAGATATTCATTTCAATCACATAATAAATTATACGACCAAGGAGAACAACCATATCGAATGACCCAACCAAACGAGAAGCGTACTCAGACATTCAACTCATGGTTCGTGCCGGGTAAGTGGGGACCGCACTCTCAACTGAACTTGCCTTTACGACCTGCGTTCCACACACTTGCCGACCTGCCCCACACTTAATGTGATGGTCGACTGACCCCACATCCAACACGATAGCCGAATATAGATTGTATAAATCATTCACAGATAATTCAATGCTAATAAGCATATCAACTAATTAGCTCTATGTGCATATACCAGTTTTCTTACCATGAGTCCTGAGCAATGAAGCGAGGTGACCCCGAGCACAATCCTTTTCTCCTCAGCCTAGCGAAAACCCATAGTCATATCACATTAAGGAATATCCATCAAGAACTGAATCAATGAAGGGCATCAATACCAAGCTTTAATCCTCGGGACCTTGAATTCCACTCAATCGGGTAGTAGAATCATTCCCGAGCCCTTTGACTTGGGTTTCCCAAAACAAAAACTCAAGATATTTAAAAATCCCCATTTAGCGTTGCGACCCCACACTAGGCCGAGAGGCAAACCTGAATTTCTAGGCATTTTGCGTCGTGACGACCACCATTAAGGGTTGCGACGCCCCACTTGGCATAGATCCAGCCTAAAATATTTTTTCATTTTGCGCTGCGGCGTCAAGGCGGTCTGAGGAAACCCCAGCCTTGAGGACCTTCAAGCGAGCTGTGACGCATCTCGGTGCCACCCCGAAACCCAGAATTTTTTGTGATTTCAGAAATCCCAAATCAATTCAAACCACACCCAAAAAAGAAATCCAAGCAATTTTGACCACCAAAACATTTCTAACAACTTGGATACCCATTAAACAACAACCAAAAATCTCTATGACACACCCAAACCAAAATCCAAAGATTTTCCCAAAAACACTAAAAAACTCAAAAGCTTCAAGATTTTGGATTTACTTCCTAGAATTCAAATTCCCCGGATGGATTTCTTAGCTTGATAGCTCCTAATCCTCAACAACAAGCTAATCTCCTCTTGAATCACCTCCAAACTTAAGTGTCCAAGGCAAAGTCTTCAAAAGACTAAGAAAACCACTTTGAGGGAGAGAAAGAGAGAGCTATACGTGAGAGTGAGGGAAATGCTTCAGACTTAGACTTATTGTCTAAGTCCTTGGCTAAAGACCCTTTTGCCCCTTCCTTGACACAACCTTAGGCAACTTTCAAGGGCATTTTGGTCATTCGACACCACTTCCCACTAAACCTCAAATTACACTTAAAATTCCCACTTAATTTCACTAATCCTTAAAATACCAATATTTTCCTAAAATATAACTCATACTCCAATAATTCTTTGTAACTCCCTGGATAGCCAAGACCGCTACACTGTGTACTTGTAAAGTGCAAGACTTGCTAATCAAGTCATTAATTTAAAAACGTGTCATTAGTTTAAGTGTTCTAGGGTTAAAAGACATTTTGGCCTCAAAAGATGCACTTTATAAATTGTAAACAGTTTTCAGAAGGGATCCCCAAAAGATCAGAGTTTAAAAGCTGGTTTGCAAAACCCAATAGTTAAAAGTATACATTAGCCATACTAAGGCAAAATACAAGGTTTTGGTCCTCTTTTCCCTGTAACCTCCTCAACCGTGGCGGCTGAGCGGCCTGCCATGTACATTCACCCTGCAGAGCTCTCCAATCAAGGCTGATCGATCTTGCCTTTGCCTTTACCTGCACCACGCAGCACCCGTGAGCCGAGGCCCAGCAAGAAAACAACATACACAACATATATAACAATCTCAAACAGGTATTCTAGTACGCATGTTCAATTATTCAATCCATAGCAAATAGCATACTCTAGGGTACAAACAACCTCATCTACACTTAGATTATACAACAATCTCATCTATAGCCAAATACAATATTCAATTTACACAAATACTAGGGCCGACACCTTAGGCCGCACCCCCTGTTTAACCCACTGACTCCGATCCACTTAAATCGAGCTCAGTGCATAATAAGCTGTCCTCGGATACCAGTGTCCGAGCCGTGCCAATTGTACAAGTTAACCGTGGCACGCTTAGGCCATTGGTTTACAATTTACATGGCATAATACCATTCTTTAAGTCATATATATATTAGGGGAGCCCTTAGTCCCGCTCAAATATTCAATCGGGTGTAGTTTTCTTACCTTTAATCTTTTCGGTTTTGGATTATGAGCAACGCCCCTCAAGCACGATCCGATCCTGAGCCTAAGCCTTTATCACCTAGTCACAACCAAAGTATAGGATCTCATTAAAACTCAAGTTAGGGTTTCCGGTCGCAAAACTAACTTCCGGGAAAACAAATCCCACCAAGCATGGTGATGGAATGGTTCCCAAGCTTCCTAGGCTTGGTCTAAGTCCTTAAAAACCCCAAAAGATCAAGTGGGCAACCAAGGGTTGCGGCCCTTGAAGCTTAGCCGTGACCCTAGCCTCAAAATAGAACTAAGGTCACCCTAGCAAAGACATGCGCCGCGACCCTTGTATGGGCGCCGGGCGCTCACCCCTGGCCGAGCCTCCTTGGCTCACTTTCAACCTAGGGCCACAACACTCTAGAACAGAGCCGCGACCCTTCCCTTTGTGCCCAGAAAACCCATCATTTTAAAACTCAAACCTCAGCCAAAACCACCCCTAAGCTCCCTACTTCAACACGCAACATTTCCACAACTTATTACACAATTTATGCTACACATTTCAATAATAATCCAGCCCAACACACTCTAGAATCTTCTTTTAAATCTCTGAAACCTAAGGACATAAACACCCAAAACTAACCAGTCAAGAACTCAAATTCAAACCTCTAATTCATGGAGTAAAGCTTACCTTAATAACCGAACCTTTCCTCTATCCAAAGTCCAGCTGATTCCCAAGGTTTCCCAGCTCAATTTCACCCTAATTAATAATTGGACAGCACCTCAATAACCAGTTGATATACAAGGTTAAACTTCAGAAAAACACATGGATTACCCTTACCTTAGTCTTGATTTAGTCTTGGATTGTTCACTGAGCTAAGCCTCAAAACTACCCCTGAATTCCTCTGAGTTCTCAGTAATCTACAGCTCCAATTCCTCAAGAACTTCCCTCTGTTTTCCCCTTGAGTGTTTTTTTAAGTGAGAAGACTAAACTGAGGAAAGAAAATAAGGTCGGTTTAAATTTCTTCTAAGGGTTTTCTTATGTTTGTCCTATCCACTAAGTTAATTCCCAAAGCTCGGGGTGCCGGAACTGTCCCCGAGGCCAAAACGGTAAAATCCCCCAATATTCCCACCTAGACATCCTAACCTCAAATATATCTCCATATATTTATTTTCATGACCCGATAGTCTAAATAGCTACCCGATACCTAAAAAACCCCTGACTTGTCCAAAGCCATATCTTAAGTCCCGTTGTGACTTTTCCCGCTATCTGACCCTAGGATCGTCTCGAGTTGCGCTTTATGAACCTGCCCACATAATAATGTGGTTCTCACATATATCACATAAATATTTCATGTTATCACATAATACCATTAATTATCATATAATCATCATTAATCACATATTCACACATTTAAGTCAATAATGTTCACTATAATCCCATTTATGCCCTCCTGGCACACTAATCAAGGCCCTTAAGCCTTATTAGCGAATTTGGGTCGTTACATTCTTGGTAATTCACCAAATTACCGAAATACCCCTAGGCTCACCCCGAGCCGGGTATTAATCCCCGTTGTGACTTTTTCGCTAACTTGCTCCAAAGGACCGACTTGTGAAGAATATCTCAAATATATCCACATAATAATGTGGTCTCAAACATATAACACATATAATTACAATTATACCCTTAACGGGTCAAAATTACAAAAATGCCATTTTTTTTTAACAAAAGCAGGCCTTTAAACATATTTAATACACTTAAACATGCATAATCAATCATATTATAATATACCTCATGTAATCCACTTAATCACTTAAATATTCAATAAAACCACAAATATATCTAATTAAACCCTCCTGACCCACTAATCAAGGCACTAAGCCTTATTAGGAATTTTGGGACGTTACATTTGTGATAATATTTTCTTAGATGTTCGTCGTTCCAATATCTTGCGACCAGTTCACCGCTTAAACGAGAAAGTTTATACATTCTTGGTTGTAAAACATCTACGATTTGGTATGGTCCTTCCTAATTAGGCCCTAAAACTCCCGCTGTAGGGTCCTTTGGGTTTCAGAATACCTATCGCAAGACTTGATCACCCATGGAAAACTTTCTGTCCTTAACTCGAGAGTTGAAATATCAAGAAATCTTTTGCTGGTAAGCAGCTACCTGCAACTGTGATTTCTCCGTTTGTTCATCGCTCAAATCAAGGGTTTTAGCCAATAGTTGATGATTTTGAGCTTGGTTATATGTACTTCTTCGATGTGATGGGGGGGGGGGTTAATTCAACTGGTGTCATAGGTTCATATCCATAAGCCAAGGAAAATGGAGTATGACTAGTTGATGTACAAGCAGTAGTGCGATATGACCATAATACTTCTGACAATATATCCGGCCTGCTGCCTTTCGCTTGCTTGAATCGTTTCTTCATTGTATCATTTTAAAGTTTTGTTAACAACTTCTACCTGCACGTTTGCTTGGGGATGAGCAATAGCTGAGAAACTTTCTATGATACCATGTCTTGCACAGAAGTCTATAAATAAATCACTGTCAAACTGCGTACCGTTGTCTAAAATGATCTTTTTTGGTAGTCTATACCTACATATGATATTTTTTACCACGAAATCGAGCACTTTTTTTGAAGTAATAATTGCTAGTGGTTCTGCTTCAATCCACTTAGTAAAGTAATCCAATGCAATTACTGCAAACTTGACTCCTTTTCTTGTAGGTAGTTGTGCGATCAAATTTATCCCCCATACAACAAAGGGCCATGGACTTTACATTTGTTTGAGCTCATTAGGAGCTGCTTGAGGTATATTAGAGAATATTTGGCACTTGTCACATTTCCGCACATACTCCATTGCGTCTTCATTCATTGTTGGCCAAAATACCCTTGCCTTAATATCTTCTTCACTAGGCTTTGCCCCCTGCGTGATTGCCACCAAATCCTTGTGCACTTCAATCATCAATAGTTCAACTTTTGTTTTGGTGACACATCAGAGTAAAGGCATTGAGTACCTCCGTCTGTACATTACTCCATCAAGGATTACATATCCAGCAGCCTATCTTGATATTTTTCGCGCTTCATTTTTGTCTTGGGACAAAGTTCCCTGCTCTAGATAATTCACAATCGGAGACATCCAGGACGGAGAATTATCTAGCAACAGTGTTGTCTCTATTTCATTGATACTTGGTTGGGAAAGGTGCTCAACTGGTACTATGTTTAAAGTATATGAATCTTTAGTGCTTGCTAGCTTGGCTATGGCATCAGCATTTAAATTATGGCTGCGCGGTACTTGCTGTATAGTATACTTCTTAAATTGCACCAGGAGATCTTTAGCTTGTATAGATAGGAAGCCATTTTTATACCTCGAGCTTGGTATTCTACCAGTATTTGGTTCACGACAAGTTGTAAATCACTATAAACGTCCATTAATATGGCTTTAATGCGGCGATCAGGGCCTCATATTCTGCTTCATTGTTTGAGGCATTGAATCCAAAATGTAATACATAATGAATGTGATGCCCTTCAGGTGTAGCTAAAATTATCCTGGCTCCAAAGTTGTGTTCATTTGAGGACCCATCTACATGCAACTTCCATGTCGGCCAGGTCTCTTCATTTTCTTCTGATGTTACCCATTGCTCGTTTTCATTTGATACTCATGTGCATTCAGTAATGAAATTTGCTAGTGCTTGTCCTTTGATAATAGTCCATGGTTGGTAGGAGATTTCATACTGCCCCAACTCTATTGCCCATTTAAGTAGTCGACCTGATGTTTCGGGTTTTTGTAAACTCATGCTTGAGAGGTTGGTCAGTTAGGACTATGATTTGATGAGCTTGGAAATACGACCTTAATTTTCTCGCTGCAAGTAGTAGGCAGTACACCAATTTTTCGATCAAGGGGTATCTTGTTTCTGCCCCATCAGCCTCTTTTGGATGTAATATACTGGATGGTGAACTTTTTCTGCCTCCCTGATAAGTGCTGCACTAACAACATGTTCAGTGACTGCTAGATACAAATAAAGAGTTTCCCCATCAATTGGCTTTGACAAGACTGATGGTTGCGCTAGGTGCTCTTTAAGTGCTTGGAAAGCCTTCTCACATTCTTTTGTCCATTCAAAATTGCTATTTCCTTTTAACAGGTTGAAGAATAGAACACATTTATCTGTTGAGTTTGAGATAAATCTGCTAAGAGCTGCGATTCATCCAGCAAGGCCCTACACATCCTGTTGAGATTGGTTAAATACATGGTGAAATTGTTTATGCACGAAGAAGTGCTAAAACAATAACGATTTCACAAAAGTCAACATGTAAAAGTTGACTTTTAGTATAGGTATTTATAAATAACCTTTTGGGTCCAAAATGTTTATTTGGAGTATATAAGAATACCCAAGAAGTTTGGGAGCATTTGGAGATGTTTTGAGACAAGCCTTGGAGTGCCAAAACAAAGGTGGCGGCAATGCGTCGCCCCTAGGAGGCGACGCGTCTCCAAAAGCATGAAACCCTTGGCTGAGATGGACTAGGCGATGCATCACCTGGTCATAGGCAATACATTGCCTAGTGTCAGGCGATGCGTCACCTGGGCTGTTACGGAAAGTCCGTACAATTACGTAAATTACCTCCAAAACTTAACTTTAAATGCTCTAATATCATTAGTTTAGTCTAATGAGGATCCTATACTATTTAAAGGGTTTATATGATTTCATTGGTGAATTTATCACTCACCTCTCTCTCTCTAAAACAAAAACCTTTCCCTCTCTCTCTAAAAGAAAAACATATCTCTTTTCTAGCCCCAAGATTACTAGTTTTCTCCATGAATCTTCATCAAGAAAGCTTGGCTTGTATGAAGGATCAAGGCTTGTGTATCCCAATCTCATTCCATTGTTGTAGCTTCAAGCATTTCCATAGATAATGCTAGGAATAGAGATTTTTGGACACTAAATCTTCATTTTTGTCAAGCCTTGCAACTTTTGTGTTTCACATAAAATCATAGTCTGTGATTTTATGTTCCTAGGGTTTGTTCTTCAAGGAAGGTCCTCTCTAAACTATTACCTTATTGTGTTTATGTAATTTTTGGTTAACTAATCTCAATGATTGTTATACTTGTATCTTTTGTCTTGAGTTATATCACGAACCAAAGGTTATCTATAGCCTAATCCCCAACAATAAAAAATCTCTATCTCTAAACCTTTGTTTTGTGTCAAAGTTTGTGTATTTCTAAAGGTTTTTGTGCTAGTTAAAGTCATGGAAGAAAGCTTATCATTCTCAGCCCTCAAGTTCATGTCTCAAGATCGAGTTAGACTAGATAGGTTTGCTGGCTCAAACTTTGTAAGATGGCAAGACAAGATCAAGTTTCTCCTTACAACGTTGAAAGTTCACTACATTCTTGACAAAGACTTGAAGACTTTGGAGCCTCCAAAGGATGGTAATTCTCAAGAAGTGATCAAAGAAAGGAAGAAAAGGGAAGAAGATGAACTCATTTGTAGAGGCCACATACTCAATGCTTTGTCGGATCACCTCTATGATATCTACACAAACACTACATTGGCAAATGAGATACAGGAAGCTCTTGAAAAGAAATACATAGCCGAAGAAGAAGGTACCAAGAAATTCCTTATCATTCAATACATGGAATTTAAATTCTTTGATGCTAAACACTTACTTCCCCAAGTACATGAGCTTCAAGTTATTGTGAATAAATTGTCTACTTTTAAGATAACATTGTTGGAACCCTTCATTGTGGGATGGATTATAACCAAACTACCTCCATCTTGGATAGGCTATAGGAAGAAGATTCTCCATAAGAATGAAGAGATATCTTTGGAAGAAATTTTAAAACATCTAAGGATTGAAGAGGAGTCTCAGTCTAGAGACAAGAGTATGGAAGAGTCTAATGTTGGGACATCCAAGGCTAATGCCATAGAGAAACCCTCTCAATCCAAATGGAAGACTCATAAGGAACCCCAGTTAAATAAAGATAATCATCTAGCTTCAAGGAAGAATGAAGGGCAATTCAATGGTGTGAGAGGCCCTTGTTTTTTTTTTTTTTGTGGTAAGAGTGGTCACATGACTAGAGAATGCAAGTATCAAAATCCTCATAACCATGTATCCAAAGTCAACACAACCAAAGAGGAGTTGATTGCAACTTTGAGTGAGGTGAATGCCATCCAAGGAAAGGTGCAAGGGTGGTGTATGACACTTGTGCCACAATTCATGTAGCCTGTGATAGAGAGGTCTTCAAGACCTTTGAGGAATCAAAGGATGGGCATGAGATCGAAATGGGGAATGAGCGAAGGTCCAAGGTGTTGGGCAAGGGGAATGTTGATCTTTACTTCACATCTAGAAAGAAGGTTCTCTTGACCAATGTGTTTTATGTTTCAGATATGAGTAGGAACCTTATGAGTGGGAATTTGTTGAGCAAACTAGGCATCAAAGCGGTGTTTGAGGCTGGTAAGCTAATCTATCAAAGGAAATTACTTTGTGGGAAAATGGTATGTGCGTGATGGGATGATAAAATTGTGTACCAAAGACAATGGTTTTGATAATAATGCATGCTCATCTTCCTCTTATGTGCTAGGTTTTGATTCTATTACTTTGTGGCATAATAAACTTGCTCATGTAGGATTTAGTACAATTGAAAGAGTTATCAAATGTGGTTTAATTATATGCAATGATGTTGATCATGATAAATGTGAACTATGTGTTAAATCCAAGATGGTAAAAAAATATTTTCCTAGTGTTGAAAGGAAAACTAACTTGTTAAATTTAATACATAGTGATTTGTGTGAATTGAAAGGAATAATTACTAGATGAGGACATAGGTATTTTATTTCCTTTATTAATGATTGTTCTAGATTAACATATGTATACTTGCTTAAGAATAAGGATGAGACCTTTAGCATGTTTAAAATCTATAAAGCCTAAGTTGAAAATAAAATGGAAAAGAAAATAAAAGTGATTAGAAGTGATAAGGGCGATGAATACTTTTCCAATGAGTTTAATGTGTTTTGTGAGATGCATGGTATAATACATGAATGTACAACCCCTTATACTCCCCAAAAAAATGGTATAGAGGAAAGAAAGAATAGGGCATATGTTGAAATGATTAATGCTATGCTATTACATTCAAATTTGAGTTTTGCGTTATAGGGAGAAGCCTTGCTTACCACTTGTCATATTCTAAACCGAATTCCTCTAAAGAATAATAAAATTTCACCATATGAGATATGGAAATGAAAGAGGCCCAACCTAGGGTATCTCAAAGTGTGGGGGTGCCTTGCATATTGCAAGACCACGAAGCCTAAAATGACAAAGTTGGGTCCAAGGGCCATCAAATGTGTGTTTGTAGGCTATCCATCAAATAGCAAGGCCTATAGGCTATTAGACTTGGAGTCTAATGTTATAATTGAATAAAGAGAAGTGGAGTTCTTTGAGAGTTTATTGTACAATGAAAATAAGCTTCAAGAACAAATCTCATTAGAAGGAACTCAAGAGGAGTTATCTTCAAGTGTTGTAGAGCAACCGATATTGCCTAGAAGAAGCCAAAGGCTTAAAGAGAATGGATCACAAAATCAAACCTATCAAGTGGAGACTCTTTACCTAGTAGAGGGAAACCATAAGGTAGTTACCTGGAAGTATCCTATGGTACTACAGGTGGAGGATGATCATAAAACTTTCCAAGATGCAATGTCCTCAAGGGACTCTAACTTTTTGAAAGAGACAATAAATGATGAGATGGATTCAATTATGTCTAACCACACTTGAGAGATTGTTGATCTACCACAAGGATAAAATCCAATTGGTTGCAAGTGGGTATTTAGAATGAAATACAATACTAATGGGACCATTTAAGCCTATAAGGCAAGATTGGTGGCCAAAGGGTTTAGACAAAAGGAGGGCATAAATGATTTTGATACCTATGCACCGGTAGCAAGAACAACACCTATAAGATTGTTGTTTTCCTTATCAATAATACACAACCTATATGTTCATCAAATGGATGCCAAAAAAACATTTCTAAATGGTAACCTCGGTGAGGAGGTGTACATGGAACAACTAGAAGGGTTTGTCCTAAGGGGAAATGAACATAAGGTGTGTGAGCTTATTAAATCATTATATGGTTTAAAGCAAGCACCAAAACAATGGCATGAGAATTTTGATGAGGCCATTGTTTCATATGGGTTTAGACACAATAATGCGAATAAGTGCTTACATTCTAAGACTTGTGATGACTATGTCATCTTAATGTGTCTATATGTTGATGATATGTTGATATTGAGTAGTGACATGAAAGGCATAATAGAAATGAAGAGGTTTCTATCTTATAACTTCAAGATGAAGGACCTTGGAGAGGTTGATAACATATTAGGTATTAATGTTAGAAGGAATGTTGATGGATATGCCTTAGGTCAAGCTCATTATGTTGAGAAAATGCTTGACAAGTTTGGTCATCTCAATATCAAAGAGGCAAACATACCCTTCGATTCAAGTCAAAACCTTGAAAAGAATGAAGGGAGAGCGGTGGTTCAACTAGAGTATGCAAATGCAATTGGGATTTTGATGTATGCCACTCATTGTACTAGAAAAGACATTGCATTTGCGGTTAGCAAACTTAGTAGGTTTACTAGCAACCGAAGTATCTTACATTAGAAGGCTGTTGAAAGAGCATTTGGATACCTAAAAAGGACCGAAGAGTTATGCCTCCAATATTATAAGTTTCCTAAGGTACTTGAGGGATATTCCGATGCAAGTTAGATATCTGGTGTGAGATAATCTCTCCATAACCGGTTGGGTGTTCACCCTTGGTGGGTGTATGGTTTTTTGGAGTTCTAAGAAACAAACATGTATATGTCACTCAACCATGGAGTCTGAGTTTGTAGCTCTAGCGGCAATTGCAAAGAGGCCAAGTGGCTAAGAGATCTCATGTTGGAGATACCAAAAACCACGGTTGATGTATCCACGATTTTGATTCATTGTGATAATCAAGCCACTTTGATTAGAGCTTACAACAAGATTTATAATGGGAAGTCTAGACATATAAGTCTAAGACATGACTATGTGAGGGAATTAAATGATAAGAGTATCATATCAATTTCATATGTGAAATTATTTGAGAACCTATCAGATCTGTTTACCAAACCTCTTGGGAGAGAATTGGTTAGTTCCATAAATAAAGGGATGAGACTAAAACTCCTTGATATATAGATTCCCCAATGATGACAACCTAACTCAAGACTTGTTTACATCAAGTGTAGAGTTCAATGGGTAAGAACAAGTCATTCGATAAGGGAATATAATAAACATTAACAACTTAAAAGTCTCATCGAGGGTGAGTTAATGTTGGTTGCTACCGAAGTGAGGGTTAAGCCTAGGGCTTTTAATGAAATTCAGTTGAAGAGAAACAATAATCTCTAAAGGTAGCAAAGATGCTGTAAGAATTTCACCTATGTGAACCTAGAGGTGGGTCGCCTCTCAAGAGAGTAGGAGTTTACTCTCCGGATGGTTCATGAATGGATCAACCACAAAGCCATTAATAGCGCTAAGTGTGAATAGTGGGAAATAAATAAGTAATTAGATAGAGGTCTGTGAGACATTACCATTATTTATCAGTAGGAATGTTGGGTTCAATATTTTAGGAATACCTTAGCATTTAAGCTTTATAGTGTTTTCACTAAGGTAAAGTTCAAAACAAAAAGGTATTTTAATTTATGCACTAATATCGCTGGGTAGAGAAGTTAGGATGTATTTAACCAAGTTGAGATTGGTTAAATACATGGTGAAATTTTTTAGGCATGAAGAGGTGCTAAAGCAATAACGATTTCACAAAAGTCAACTTGTGAAAGTTGACTTTCAATATAGACATTTATAAATCAACTTTGTGGGTCCAAAATATTTATTTGGAGTATATAAGAGTACACAAGAAGTTTAGGAGCATTTGGAGGTGTTTTGAGACAAGTCTTGGAGTTCCAAAATAGAGGCAGCGGTGAAGCGTCGCCCCCTAGGAGGCGACGCGTCACCAAAAGCATGAAACCCTTGGCTGTGACAGAACATGCGATGCACCACTTGGTCATAGGCGATACATCACCTAGTGTCAGGCGATGCATTGCCTAGTTCCGGGCAAAGCATCACTTAGGCTGTTACGGAAAGATCGTACAGTTACGTAAGTTACCTCCAAAACTTAAATTTAAATGCTCTAATCTCATTTGTTGAGCCTAATGAGGATCCTATACTATTTAAAGGATTTATATGAGTTAATTGGTGAATTTATTACTCACCTCTCTCTCTCTCTCTAAAAGAAAAACCTATCGCTCTCTCTCTAAAAGAATAACATATCTCTCTCTCACTCTCTCTAAAAGAAAAACCTCTCTCTCTTCTAAAAGAAAAACCTCTCTCTCTCTAGCTCCAAGGTTACTAGTTTTCTTCAAGTATCTTCATCAAGAAAGCTTGACTTGTATGAAGGATCAAGGCTTGTGTATCCCAATATCATTCGATTATTGTAGCTTTAAGCATTTCCATAGAGAAGGCTAGAAATAGAGATTTTTAGACAACAAATCTTCATTTGTGTCAAGCCTTGAAACTTTTGTGTTTCGCATAAAATCATAGCTTGTGATTTTATGTTCCTAGGGTTCGTTCTTCAAGGAAGGTCCTCTATAAACTCTTACCTTATTGTGTTTATGTAATTTGTGTTTAACTACTCTCAATGATTGTTTTACTTGTATCTTTTGTCTTGAGTTGTATCACAAACCAAAGGTTATATATAGCCTAATCAGTAACAAATTATTTATCTTGGTTGGGGACTTTATGTCAATTAAAGCTTTGATATTTTTTTGGATTAGCTTTCATACCTCTTGAATTGACGATGAAACCAAGAAATTTTCCTGAGCCTACCCCAAATGAGCACTTTAAGTAAGTGGTTAAGCTTCATATTGTAATGATTATAAATTGTGAAGCATTCTGCTAAATCTTGGATGTGCCCCCTAGCCTTCTTCGACTTGACAAGCATATCATCAACATAGACCTCCATGTTATTGCCTATCTTTTCCTTGAACATCATGTTAACCAGCCTCTGGTACGTCGCGCTAGCATTTTTGAGTCCAAAAGACAGTACTTTGTAACAATATACACCTATGTTCGTTCTGAAGCTGGTATGATCCTCATCGGGAGGGTGCATGCTAATATGATTGTACCCTGAGTAGGCATCCATAAACGTAAGGACTCCATGTCCTGCTGTAGCATTGACTAGCTGGTTCATTCTTGGTAAAGGAAAGCAGTCCTTAGGGCATGCTTTGTTCAAATCTGTGAAGTCAACGCAGGTCCTCCATTTACCACGGGCTTTGGCACTAGAACATGGTTTGCAACCCACTCAGGGTATAAGGCTTCTCTTATAAACCCATTCTCTTTTAGTCCTTCAAGTTCTTCTTTTAAGGCCTTAGACCTATCTTTGTCGAGCAGCCTCATTTTCTGCTGTACATGCTTGAAGTTACCTTTGTCAATGTTTAAGGCATGGCTGATCACTGTAGGGTTGATGCCCACCATGTCCTTATGTGACCAGGCGAACATGTCTTGGTTATCCTTTAAAAAACTTATAAGTTCAGATCTGACTTCTTCCCCTAAGTTTTTCCCAATTTTTACCACTCTGGTTGGTTCGTTATGGTCAAGTGGCACCTCTTCAAGGTCCTCAATTTGTCCCACTATAGTATCATAATCCCCAAAGCGAGGATCAAATTCTCGCTCCTCGCTTTGGGCAGCGCCCTATTTGGAGTTGCTCTGCTCGTACAGAAAAGCTTGCTTTTGTTCTTTTGCCGTTCTCATCTCCATTACTGTTGTTGGCTTGCTTTCTATTGATCAAGCAAAGACCATGCTCTCGTTTCCAATCCATTTTTAGCAGTTATGATGGAGGAATTGTAACACTCCCGAGCTTCCCACTGATTCCCTTTAACACACCCAATTCCTGCATTAGTTGGGAATTTCATGGTTAGGTGGAATATGGATATGATAACTCTCAAATCAATGAGTACTGGCCTTCCAGTAAGGCGTTAGAAGCCGAGGGAAGATCGACCACAACAAATGTGGCTATAACTTTACTGTTCCTTGGTGAAGATCCCACAGTCACAGCTAGTCTAATTGTCCCTGCTGGAGTCATTCCCTCTCTAAAACCATATAAAGTCTATGTGCAGGGTTCTAGATATCGAACATATAGCTTAATCCTTTCAAGAGTGGTCTTGAAAATGATGTACTAAAGAACCATGATCCACCATGGTTCTTGTAACGATCATGTTGGCAATTTGGGCCTCTTTACCAAAGGAACGTTGTGCAGAACTTTGATGTGTGCGGTGTCATCCTTGGTGAATGTAATGGGCTTGCATTCATACTGAGGTGTTTTAGGAGTTTTCTCCCCAACGACCAACACCTCATCCCCTGGTTCGTGGCGCAGTGGATGGGCATATCGCTCCAGGGCCTCTCTACTTTCGCCAGCCTAGTGTTGTCCTCTGCAAGTCATGTCTAGTCGACCAGCTATTAGTGCTTGTTGTAATGGTTGGGCTAGTGCGTCAGGAGTTCCTGCAGCAGCTTGATTCTATTCGGCAGGACGACGAATGTATCTTCTCAAGGTCTGATGATTTTGGTGGATTAGAAATTCAATTTCGTCATTGAGTTGGTTACACTCATTGGTGTCATGTCCATAATCGTTACGGAAGCGACAAAACTTGTTACTGTCTTTCTTGCTTATATCATTCCTAATAGGATTTGGCTTCTTATAGGGCACTTCAACCTATGTAGCTTGAAAGACTTTCGCTCTTGACCCTAAGAGCGTAGAATAGGTGGTAAAATGATGAATGTATTCTCGTGGCTTGTCATTGGTCTTCACCTGTTTATTGTCATTATTGTTGCCACTGTTATAATTTCATTTGCCACCATTCTGATTATTCTTGTTACTGTTACCATTGGTTGTCTGGTTCTGGTTAGTTGCACCAGTATTTTTGGCTGGTACAGTACTGGTTCCAACTTGGTTAACTTGATCAGCTTTCCGTATCGCTTCTTCCAGTTTTATAAACTCGTCTGCTCAATCTAGGAACTCTCTGGTTGAGTAGACATTTTTTCTTCTAAGGTCGGTCCATAAAGGACCTTTGACTTGAATCTCAACCATGTTGGCCATCAACTTTCCATCATCGATGACTGTCTTGGATCTAGCAGCTTCTTGCACAAAACACTGCACATAATCCTTGAGGGGTTCGTTAGGTCATTGCTTAATGTCAACAAAGTCATTGAGCTCGGCTGGCAGAGTACGAGCAGCAAAGAACTGTGAGTAGAATAGTCTCACAAATGCATCCCTAGGAAATATTAGTTCCAGTCTCTAGTTTAAAGAACCATTTTTTTTTCAGAGTCGACAAGGGTAGCAAGAGAGATCCTGCAACAGACATCATCTCTTATTCCTTGAAGATCCGTTTGTATTTTAAAGTTGTTTACATGAGACATTGGATATTCCTTGCCAATGTACATCTTCCAAGTTGGCATCTTGAACTTGGGAGGAATGGTAAGTGTATTGATTCAATAAGAGAAATGATAGTCTTTCCTTATCTCTAAATCGATCTCAGTTAGTTTCGGGGCTGTTAACTCCCGAACCATCTGAGTAAGGGCATCAAGTTGTACTTGAATTGCTAGGGCAACCAGTGGCACAATTATTGGGGCAACGACTGGGAGTACTGCAACTTCTTCTTTTGGTGCTGGAGGTTACTGGTGCACCAGATCCTACAACATTAGACCCATTTCTAGAAGTTGGTCAAGGACTTCTCGCAAGTTGCATCCTCTGTTCCCCAGTCTGTTAAAGACACTGCCTCCTCTAGGCTGCCCTCCAACATTCTGTCTGTCTGCTCGAGGAGCACTAGGAGGTGGTCTTACTGGACAATTTGTTGGCCCTTTCTGACTTGGTGGGACAAACGGTCCTTCAAGTTGTACATTTTCCCCAGAAGGAATGTTCTGAGGCCCCGATGGCCTTGGCAGAATAAATTGTCCTCTTGGATGCCCATCCTTATGACGATCGTCATAATATTGATTGGTGTGGGGTTAGTAGTATCGGCTGTCCCCTTCATCTTTATCATAGCCATCTCGGTAGGATGTTTGATATCTACTGCTGGCTTCTTGGTCATTCCTTCGTCTATTTCTTCTTGGATGATGACCATGATTGCACCCAACTGAATGATACCATTGAGGCTACTGACCTCGATTTTGACTTGCTGGTCGTTATTTCCTTGGTTGTCAGAACTGTTGAACAAATCTTGGATTTTGTGGATTAGGAGGTTGAACCCCTCATGAGATTGCACGCCTCGGTGGCCCATCAGTAGGCCTCCCATCTGCAAAAACTTGTCTACCACAACCTTGAACTTGGTCAATATTAGGCGCTCATCTTGATGGAGTTAACGTTGTAATCCTAGTTGAGCTCCCCTATTCGAGTGATGACTTCAAGTTTTCCCAGGGGAACCACTTGGTCTCGGGACCTTGATGGTTGATCAGGCTCTGGAGCTTGACAAGTTGGCCTTTGATCCTCAGCATTTGCTCGACCAATATTCTCAGGTTGAGGGTTTATTGGTCGAGGTCTTGCAGCTTGAGTCCGTAGCAAGACAACTTCTAGTAGCCTTGCTACTTCTGTAATGTCCCAAATCTACTAATAAGGCTTAGTGCCTTGATTAGCGTACGGGGAGGGAAATAATTTATTTAATTATGTTATCATGTGGATTAAATGCTTATGTGATTAGAAGTGCATGTTTAGGTGAATTAAATACGCATGTGGGCCCATTTTTCATAGTAGGGGCGTATTTGTAATTTTGGCCCGTTGTGGACATAAATGTAAATTATGTGTGTGTTGTGTTAGAGACCACAATATTGCGTAAATATATTTGTGAAGTGTGATCCGTGACGATCCTAGGGAGCGAAATAGTGGATAGGGGTATTTTGGGAACATAGTATGTGTTCGGGATTTATTGGATAATAGGTAATTATTTAGGGATTATTTGGGCATGCCGAGATTGATTGGGGGTTCATAGGAATACTCGAGGAATTAGCGAGAATGGTGTAAATGACGGACTCGCCCTTGGTGGCATTAAAGGGGCTAGAATTGGTCAAAGGGGCATTTTGGTCATTTTGAGGCAAGTGATAGACTTGGATAAGCTTAGGCAACTCTAAGAAACAAGTAGAAACCAAGTTAACCTCTCAGCTCTCTCTCTCTCTCTCTCACTCCCATTGGTGAGGTTTTGGAAATTCTAAGAGGAATCACTGAGAATTCTGAAATCAAGGCTAGGATTGCTGAGGATTTGAAACTAGAAGTGTTGTGGAATTAGGCCAGGGTCGAAATCATCACATAGGTAAGGTTTAGAGCAAGATTTCTTTATGAATTTCTCTTTTTTTTTTGTGTTTTGGGGTTTCGAACTCAAGTGTTTGAATTTAAGTTGTAATGAGGTTTTGGTTCTGTTTTTTGGGTTTATGTACTGCACTGAGTATAGTGAAAGTGTTTTGGGACTCAATTGTGGCCTTGGAGCACGTTTGGAACAAATTTTGGGAGTTTATAAATATGAAAAATGTTGGGGAGAAAATGGGTTCGTGGGATTCTTGAACGTTGCGACCAACATGAACTCAGGAGGCCTTGGGGATTCCCTGAATAGCCTTAGTGCCGCGACTCTGGGCAGGGCGTGCTGCGGTGCGTGTCCAGGAAAAAATTCAGGCTGGGCTCTCTGACTTAGAGAGGGCCGCGACTCTTATTGTTGGGGCACCGGGGCGCAAATAGAGGATTATGGAAAATTTATGGTTTAAAGCTTGGGAACCCAAATTTAAGGTTTAAAGCTTGGGAACCCAAATTTAAGGTTTAAAGCTTGGGAACCCAAATTTAAGGGCTCAAAAAGAATTTTACTACCCGGTTTAGTAGAATTCGAGGTCCTGAAGGCTAGAATATTAAACCGAAGTTCTTAATTGGTTAGGTCTTGATGGATGTCTATTTATTGATGCGTTGTGACTAGGTTTTACGTCAAGGCTCAGGTTTAGGGGATCGTGCTCGGGATTGCATTAAACAATCAACTCAGGACACGGGTAAGAAAACTGTTTATGCCCGTAGAGGAGGGCATGGCCCTATTATTTGTGTTTAGTGTGAGTGTGAATACCAGAAAATGTTATGCTATGTTGTGCACGATTATGAATGAACTGTAAAGGCCGTAACGCCGAGAACGGGGAAGGTTGAGAACGATGAAGGCTGAGAACGACAAAGGTAAAAAATGGCAAAGGTCGGGGACAACAAAGGCCAGAATCGACATTAAGCATGCTAAATGCAGCCTGCTAGGGCAAGGCCTTCTAAGGGTGTTGTACCCATCCGCTCGGTGAAAACCGTGAACCTAGTGCTTGGTAAAGCACTTGGGTCGGCATAGGCCGCTATATGTTTGATCTGTTATCTATTTAAGCTATTTATTACTGGATTGAATTTTGATATGCTATGTGTTGAGTTTTCTTGCTGGGCCTTGGCTCACGAGTGCTCTATGGTGCAGATAAGGGCAAGGGAAAGGTAGAACAACCATAAGTTGGAGAGTGTGGGGCGGCGTGTATATGTTCGGCCTACTTGGCTACTATGGCCGGGGTTGTTTTGAGGAATTCACTGTAATGGTTCATTTTGTTGCTTAGGTCGACTGTATTGTAACTTTCGAATTGTAATACATTTTTTGAAACAATATTTTGGGATCCCAATGTATAACTTTTATGACTTAAATGAATGACCAAATCTTTTATAATTAACGTTCGTCAACTGAGTTTGTATTTTGATTCAATCACACTTTTTAACCTAAAGCCTCGACTAGCGAGTTAATGGCACAATTATAAATCACATGGTAACGACTCTAAGGTAGTAGGGCATTACAACTTGGTATCAAAGCGTGCCAAGGTTTATGGTTCCTGGAGATCGATCGAACACGTACGCTCGCTGCCAGAGACAAGCTTGACTCAGGGTTGGTCGGTATTAAGTGACTTATATGTTTAATTGCTTGACTGAGTTGCCTTGGTAGACTGAATATTATAGATAGAGCATGATGAATATGTCTGTATATATATGATGCCAGGGCACAGCTCATTTGATTGTTATGTACCAGAGGTTAGGAGCTTCTTGGGATTAGCAGGGTACTATCGACAGTTCATTGAGGGATTCTCTAGAATAGCTACACCGTTGACTGAGGTGACGCAGAAGAAGACCAAGTGTGTTTAGACAGATAGATGTGAGAATAGTTTCAAGGAGTTGAAGCGATGATTGATTACCGCTCCAGTACTAAGTCTTCCATCAGACAATGAAAAATTTGTAGTCTACTCCGTTGCCTCAAGGCAGGGTTTAGGGTGTGTATTGATGCAAGCCAAAAAAGTGATAGCATATGCGTCGAGACAGCTAAAGGAGTATGAGCAGATGTATCCCACTCATGATCTGGAACTGGAAGCAGTGGTATTTGCACAGAAGGTATGGAGGCATTATCTGTATGGAGAGAAGTGCGAAATATACACCATAAAAGTTTAAAGCATTTCTTTACTCAGAAGGACCTGAATATGCGCCAAAGGTGTTGGCTGGAGTTGGTAAAGGACCAAGACTATGATATTTTGTACCATCTAGGGAAGGCCAATGTGGTGGCCGACGCATTGAGTCGGAAGGGCCCAGGGTAGTTATTCAGTTTGAGGTAGATATCAGAGAGGTTAGTTGAAGAGATGACTAGAGCATGAATTGAATTGGTAGTTGGTCAACTAGCCAATATCATACTCCAGTCCACGCTCCTTGAGAGGATCAAGGAAGCACAGAGGGAGGATCCACAGTTGAGGAAACACAAGGAGGGTGTCGTAGTCGGAGTGGCTAGTGTCTTTTCTATTTCAGAGGTGGGTTTACTGAGGTATAAAGGTTAGATTTGTGTTCTAGTGGATTCTGGTATAAATGAGAGATTCTAGATGAGTCTCATACAACTCCTTACTCCTTACATCAGGGTATGACAAAGATGTGCCAATAATTGAGAGATTTGTATTGGTGGTCGGGGATGAAGAGGAACGTAGTTGATTATGTGGCCAAGTGTTTAACCTGCTGGTAGGTGGAGGCTGAACATCAAAGGCCAACAGGGTTGCTGCAACCTTTAGGGATTTCAGAGTGGAAATGGGAGGATATCACCATGGACTTTGTGGTTGGATTACCGAAGACAGTAGGACAATATGATTCTGTGTGGGTGATTATGGATAGGTACACCAAATCAACCCACCTTTTGCTTGTTAGAATAACTCATACAGTGGAGCAGTATGCTGAATTGTATGTGAAGGAAATTGTGTGACTTCATGGGGCTCTGAGGCCGATAGTATCCGATAGGGACCCCACCTTCACCTCTAAGTTTTGGGAGAGCCTGCAGAAGGCTATGGGCACGCAGTTGCGGTTTAGTACCGCCTATCATCCTCAGACGGATGGACAGTCTGAGAGGATGGTTAATATACTGGAGGATATGTTATGGGCCTGTGTGCTATATTTTGGGGGATCTTGGAGTAAGTATCTCCCTTTGATCTAGTTTTCGTATAATAACATCTATCAGACAACTATAGAAGTGGCTCCATATGAGATGTTGTATAGGAGGAAGTGTAGATTGCCCATTCATTGGGATGAGACAAATGAGAGGAAATACTTAGGTCCTGAGGCTGTTCAGAGGACCAATGAGGCGATTGAAAAGATTAGAGCTCGGATGCTCGCCACCCAGAGTCGACAAATGAGTTACTCAGACTTGAGATGTAGGAGTGTAGAGTTTCAAGTCGGTGATCATGTGTTTCTCAGAGTTTCTCCTTTGAGAGGAGTAAAGAGATTTGGAGTGAAAGGCAAGTTAAGCCCTAGGTTTGTTAGCCCCTTTGAGATTCTGGAATGAGTTGGAGAGGTAGCTGACATATTGGCTATGATTCTAGCTTTATTAGGGGTTCACAATGTGTTTCACGTATCCATGCTCTGGAAGTACGTATTAGATTCTACGCATGTGTTGAGTTATGAAAACCTGGAGTTGGATCAAGATTTGACTTAGGAGGAGAAGCCGGTTCATATTCTAGACCGAAAAGATAAAGTCTTGTGGAACAAGACCATTGCCTTAGTCAAAGTGCTGTGGAGAAACATCAAGGTGGAAGAGGCAACCTGGGAGCTTGAGTCTGATATGCGGGATCGATATCCCGAATTATTCAGGTAAATTTCGAGGATGAAATCTCTGTAAGGAAGGGATATTTGTAACTTCCCAAATCTGCTAATAAGGCTTAATGCCTTGATTAGAGTGCTAGGAGGGAAATTTGGATTAAATGATTATGTGATTAGAAGTGCATGTTTAGGTGAATTAAATATGCATGTGGGCCCATTTTTGTTAGTAGGAGCGCATTTGTAATTTTGGCCCGTTGAGGGCATAAATGTAAATTATGTGTGTGTTGTGTTAGAGGCCATATTATTGTAGAGATATATTTGTGATGTGTGATACGAGACAGTCCTAGGGAGCGAAATAGCGGAATAGTCACAACGGGGTTGGATACCCGGCTCGGGGTGAGCCTAGGGGTATTTTGGGAACATAGTATGTGTTCAGGATTTATTAGGTAACAGGTAATTATTTAGGGATTATTTGGGCATGTCGAGATTGATTGGGGGTTCATAGGAATACTCGAGGAATTAGCGGGAATGGTGCAAATGACGAAATCGCCCTTGGTGGCATTAAAGGGGCTAGAATTGGTCTAAGGGGCATTTTGGTCATTTTGAGGCAAGTGATAGACTTGGATAGGCTTAGGTAACTCTGAGAAACAAGCAGAAACCAAGTTAACCTCTCTGTTCTCTCTCTCTCTCATGTTTCTCTCTCTCTCTCTCACTCCCATTGGTGAGGTTTTGGAAATTCTAAGAGGAATCATTGAGATTTCTAAAATCAAAGCTAGGTTTGCTGAAGAGTTGAAGCTAGAAGTGTTGAGAATTAGCTCAGGGTCGAAATCATCACAGAGGTAAGGTTTAGAGCAAGATTTCTTCATGAATTTCTCTATTTTTATTAGTGTTTTGGGGTTTGGAACTCAAGTGTTTGAATTTAAGTTGTAATGAGGGTTTGGTTCAGTTTTCAGGTTTATGTATTGCTCTGAGCACGTTTGGAACAATTTTTGGGAGTTTAGAAATTTGAAAATGTTGGGGAAAAGCTAGGTTCGCGGGGTTGCGCCGCGACGCATGTCTAGGAAAAAATTCAGGCTAGGCTCTTTGACTTAGAGAGGGCCGCGACTCTAATTGTTGGGGCACCGCGACGCAAATAAAGGATTATGTCCAATTTAGGGTTTAAAGCTCAGGAACCCAAATTTAAGGGCTCGCGAAGAATTCTACTACCTGATTTAGTAGAATTTGAGGTCCCAAAGGCTAGAATATTAATCCAAAATTTTTAATTGGTTAGGGCTTGTTGGATGTCTATTTATTGATGCGTTGTGACTAGGTTTTACGTCAAGGCTCGGGTTTAGGGGATTGTGCTCAGGATCGCATTAAGCAATCAGCTCGGGACACAGGTAAGAAAATTGTTTGTGCTCGTAGAGCAGAGCATGGCCCTATTATTTGTGTTTAGTGTGTGTGTGAATACTTGTAACTGTTATGCTATGTTGTGCATGATTATGAATGAACGACAAAGGCCTGGAATGATGAAGGCCTAGAATGACGAAGGCTGAGAACGGAAAAGGCCGGGAACAACGAAGGCCGAGATCAGTATTAAGCATGCTGAATGCAGGACACTAGGGCAAGACCCTCCAAGGGTGTTGAACCCATCCACTCGGTGAAAATCGTGAACCCAGTGCCTGGTAAAGAACTTGGGTCAGCATAGGCCGCTATAATTTTAATATGTTATATGTTTATTACTGGATTGAATTTTGATATGCTATGTGTTGAGTTTTCTTGCATGGCCTCGGCTCACGGGTGCTCTATAGTGTAGGTAAGGGCAAGAGAAAGGTCGACCAACCATGAGTTGGAGAGCGTGGGGCAATGTGTACATGTTTGGCCTACCTGGCTGCCACAGTCGGGGTTGTTTTGAGGAATTCACTATAAATGGTTGGTTTTGTCTCTTTGGTCGACTGTATTGTAACTTTTGAATTGTAATACATTTTTTTGAAACAGTATTTTGGGATCCCAATGTATAACTTTTATGTCTTAAATGAATGTCCAAATCTTTTATAATTAACGTTCGTCAAATGAGTCTTTATTTTGATTTAATAACACTTTTTAACCTAAAACCTCGATTAGTGAGTTAATGGCACAATTATAAATCACATGGTAACAACTCTAACGTAGTTGGGCATTACAACTTCGATGTTATGACGGTCAGCTTCTTCTTGTTGAGCTTCAAGGGCTCGCTATCGTTGATCCATCCAAGCTGAAAGTCTTATCTCTGCTTGTTCAGGGCTTCAGATACAACTTCTTCAGTTGCTGCTTGATTTCCACGTATGGCAATAGACTACTCCTGCATTTGTCCCATGACTTCCTTCAGCTGTTTAATATCAGGGTTGAGGTTTTCCCCTAAGTCCACGTAGCGATCATCACGCCCAAATTTTGTTCGTGGAGGCAGATCTCCAGGTGGAGGAACCTGCTGACCAGGGTGCACGGGAGAATTTGACTGCTCGAAGGGCAGTCACACTGTCCAGTGGTAGGGTTCCCCCTTGTGGTTCTTGGATTTGGCTTCTAGTAGTGATAGCCATTGCTTCAAATGGATATGGCAAAGTGTGATCTTGGATTTCAGCTCTCAATGAAAGCACCAAATGTTGACCAGGGTTTTGGTCAATGACATTGAGTCAATGCGAACGAAAGAAATGAATTTAATGAGCTGAAATAAAATAAAACGACATAGAAAATTTATTGTGGTTCGGCCACAAGAGTTGGTAATGACCTTACATCCACTTGCATTTTTATTAATTGGGAAAGTCTCAGACTCAAGATCAAGAAGAACAAGGTTCAATTGAGTTTCCTAAGCTTGAGAGAGAATACACTTCGACATGGAGTATGTATGTAAAGTGCGAATCTAGAACTTAAAAATAATGATTGGAAGATGTCTCTATTTATAGAGTCTCTTAGTGGGCTATGAGCCCTACAATATGATCTAGGGCCTACACGTGTAGCGTGGGATTGTTACAACTGATTACAAATTCAAAAAATACTGGAAAAATTCGTTCAAATATCAGTTACGTAAATATCTTGGGATATTGTGTAATATCCCATGAATTCTGGATCATTTGGTTAATGACTTGTTCTTCGAGCAGCTCCATAAGATGGTACCAGGTTCCTTCCCTTCGACCAGCAAACTTGGCAGGTTGCCTTCATTTTGATGAAGCCTACTTGAGCAGTTACCTTATCTTGACCATCTCTCAGAATTTGATGCCACATCACCATGTTTAAATTTTAATTAAACACCATCAATGGATTGAAGGAAAGAGGAACATGAGAAATATGCTGATTGGATGAGATCAAATCACATGGAAAGATACTATATTCTTAGTACCATGGAAGACAAGCTGAGGAAAAAGTACAAAGACATTAAATATGCATGTGACATGTGGGCTTCTGTCTATTATGATATACAAGATAGAACACATTCACAAAAAAGGTAGATAAGAGTTGCCTATACCTTAAACTTGAATAATGGATGATGATGTATCATTCTGAATCTTTAATTTAGATAGCACTAATCATATTTTTTGTTCTTCTTTACAGATTCTTAAGCAATCAAGGTAACTTGCAGATGGAGACCTGATTTTATGCACTGAAGAAGGATGGATATGGAGAGCGTGATTAATTCATAAAAGCGTTGGGAACAATCCGTTTAATTTAGTTTTATTGAAGGAAAACTTTGATTATTGTTTAGAACATTTTTTAGTTTATTTCTTTTAGAAATTTAATTTCCTTTTATTGCATGCAGTGGCATTTAAATAATTTTTTTAATATGATTATTCTTAATTTTATTTTAAATATGCAAGCAATTATAAACATTTGGACTGTAGGCTATTTTGTCAAATGAACGATCGCTTAATAACTTTGTGTTATTTAAAGTAGCTAAACCTAAAGGTAACAAAAGACAAAAAGTTTCAAAAGAGGACAACACATATCTATGGCATCTAAGACTAGGTCATATTAGTCTAGATAGAATAAACTGGTTAACATTAGAAGGAACATTGAGAGAACTAACCATTGGAACTCTTCCGGTTTGCGAATCCTGTCTAGAAGGCTAAATGACTAAACGCCCTTTCTCAGCGAAAGTAAATAGAGCCAAAGAACCATTAGAGCTTGTACACAGTGATGTGTGTGGTCCCATTAATGTACATAGTAGAGGTGGTTATGAGTATTTCATCACTTTCATTGACGATTACTCTAGATATGGTCATACTTACCTAATGCTTAGGAAATTAGAAACCTTTGGCAAGTTTAATGACTTCAAGGTTGAGGTTGAGAAGCAGTTAGGTAAAACTCTTAAGACACTTCAATCAGATCAAGGTGATAAATATATGGATCTAGAATTCAAATACTTCATGCTGGAGCATGGTATTCTATCCTAACTCAAAACACCTGGAGTGCCACAACAAAATGGTGTTTCAGAGAAAAGAAACATAACCTTGTGGGACATGGCCAGGTCTATGATATGCACTTCTAATGACGACTTAGATTTTGAAGTAGTCCCATTTAAGACAATAAGCAAGACACTACTAGAGTTGTGGAATGGTAACAAACCTAGTTTGCGCCATTTCTGCATTTGAGGTTGTCCTGCTCATGTTCTTAGACCTAAGTCAGGGAAACTTGACTTAAGGTCTGAAGTATGTATTTTCGTGGGTTATGCTCCAGAGACACGAGGTGGTTATTTCTATAGTCAAAAGGACCAAAAGTTATTTGTTTCCACAAATGAAAGCTTCCTTGAGCATGACTATATAACTAACTATAAACCTCAAAGTAGTTTTGGAGGAACTCATAGCTGATCAAATTCCATCACCATCATCATTAAATGATAAATGACAAACCTAGGGACCATTGTTTTTGAAAAGGAAGCCCCAATGCAATGTCGTAGAGGGAGGATTGTGAGACAACCTGTTCACTATGAACATGAAGCATACATCCTTGTTTCTGACACAGACCAGGATGACCCATTGACCTTTAAAGAGACAATGAAAGATCCTGAAATGGAAAAATGGCAAGAAGCCATGAACCGAGAAATGGAATCGATGTATTCCAATTCTACCTAGAAACTTGTAGACACACCTAGAGATGTCAGGAACATTGGGTGCAAATGGATCTTTAAGAAGAAAGGAGATGCTGATGGGAAAGTAGAGACTTTCAAGGCAAGGCTTGTAGCCAAAGGCTATACGTAAAGAGAAGGTGTTGATTATGAAGAGACATTTTCTCCTGTTGCCATGCTAAAATCCATACGCATTCTCTTATCCATAACTCCCTCTTATGAATATGAGATATGACCGATGGACGTCAAGACAACTTTTCTAATTGGCTATCTTGATGAGAGTATCTATATGGTACAACCAAAAGGGTTCGTGAAGAAAGGGGAAGATCATAAGATATGAAAATTGCAAAAATCCCTATATGGATTGAAGCAAGCATATAGATCTTGGAATATTACCTTTGATGAGACAATTAAAACATATGGCTTCAAACAAAATGTCGACGAAGCATGTGTATATAAATATATCAAAGGAAAAGTAGTGGTTTTCTTAGTTCTTTACATGGATGACATTCTACTCATTGCCAATGATATAAAAACATTGTCAAATGTAAAGAAGTGGTTACGTGAAAAGTTTCGAATGAAAGGTTTGGGCGAAGTGAGCTATGTTTTGGGATTCCAATTCCTAAGGGACAGGAAGAACGAGCTCTTGGAAATTTCTCAAGCAAATTATATAGATAAAGTGCTAGAAAGGTTCTCAATGGAGATCTCCAAGAAAGGTCAGTTGTCGACCAGACATAGAATTACTCTTTCCAAGGAGCAATGTCCACAGACACCTCAGGAAGAAGAGGACATGAGAAAGTATCCCTATGATTCAACAGTTATGAGTCTAATGTATGCTATGTTGTGTATTAGGCTTGACATATGCTATGTAGTGAGAATAGTATGTCATTATCAATAAAATCCTAGTTTAGAACACTAGGTTGCAGTAAAGCATATACTCAAGTATCTTCGAAGAACGAGATATTATATGCTTGTTTATTCAGAGGTGAGTAAACCCTACTGGATACATTGATTCTGATTTTCAATCAGACAAAGATAGTTGTAAATCAACGTTTGGATCAATTTTCACTCTTGATGGATGAGCTGTAGTCTGAAGAAGTATCAAACAATCCAGTATTACAAATTCAACCATTGAAGCCGAGTATATAGCGGCTTGTGAAGCAACTAAGGAAGTAGTTTGGCTTAGAAAGTTCTACACTAAACTGGAAGTGATTTAAGATATGGAGAAGCCACTAATCCTATACTGTGATAACAATGGAGTGGTAGCTTACTCAAACACTACAAGAAAAAAATACTTTCAATAAGACCGAAAAAGTATTATCAAATATATACCATAACACTTTTTGATGTGTTAAGGAAAGCGGTGTTATAGTAGGTTGGAACACTTTGCATAACACTTTTCCATAGTTATAGACATGTGTTATGGTATAGCCTACGATACACTTTTGTTATTTTAATAGTTAGATAAGTATTTCATTATGCTATTTATAAGTAGATTATATAACACTTTTTTGTACTTATAAAATAGTGTTATGATACACTTTATAACAACACACTTTCTGCATTATAGAAAATAGTTTGCATAACATAATTTTATGCTTATAAACTAGTGTTATTGTAAAAGATGCAAATACACTCTGCCGATCTTCTTTGCTTATATGAACAACATCCAGAGCTTCCTGAAATGGCAACCATGCTAAGTTCAAATGCAGAAGTACATATATTTTTTCAATAACAAGAAAAGATTAAAGTTCACTAGCTAAATCAATACTCCAATATTATTGAAAAAGAAAATACTAAATCAATACTCCAAAAACATAAGTAACAAATGAGTAAAGACTTACTTACAAATTTTTAATAATAATTCTAAATATTAAATTTATTTCATCTTAAATTTTAAAGTAATATATTATATATTCATTTGTAATAATTTTTTTTTTAAAAAAAGTCATATATAATTGACCAAATGTAATTCCAGTAAGGCCGAATTGGCTGGTTCCAAGGGTGGGTTTGTAAATTTTTTGTAAGAAAAAAAGACTTTTAGTTTTTTTTTAAAATTTCATTACATTAGTTAGTCAGTTTTTATGAGTTCTGATTCACAGCCAAAAATTAGTAACAATTTAGGGAAAAAGTTTATGGTGGTGTTTCCTAACACGGTGGTAGAAATTAGCAACAAAATAAGACTTGAGAAAATAAAAGTTTACTAACAAATTAACAAAACAAACAAAAAAATGAGTAACAAAGTTAACTGGGCATAATCGTATTTTTAATACCTCAAAAAAACAAAAAGAAAAGCAGGGGAAAAACTCAGCCCTCTTAAACTTTTTTTACCATCAAAGAAATTACAGCATAGTCTCTCCTGACCTGAACACCCTACAATCTAAGTCTATGTCCTCAAATTTCTTTGCATATAAAACAACTGAAAAAGTTAAAGATAAGTTATGAGCAAAAGTAAAGCTGGAAATTATAGTAAAAAACAACTGAAAAGTTAAAGATTTGAAACATGTTTGTATATGCTCATATGCACATGTTATAAGAAACCTACATAATGAATTAAAGTTGAAGGTACCGCACTGCAGAAAAAGTATATTTGCATATGTTATAACGTACATACATGAATTCAAGCTGAATGTAATTCAGAAATTGTGCAGATGGCTTGCCATTAGATTCTATCACTTTTATAATAATTATATATATATAAATACATACATACATATACATATAAGAACAACGTACGTTCATTATTAAAGGGAGCAAGAAATCCATAGCATCTAAACAAGAAAATTACATATATAACCGAAAAGAAAACATTGGTTTATTTTAATGGAACACTAGCAATAATAGACCCTAAATTCCTACAAAACGAAGTAAACTGCCATTTATTGAGTCTTATAAATGTCTTTCTTGAAGACTTTTCCATGATCTAATTTACTTTTTTCTTCAATAATCCTAACTGAGACACCAATCAAGATTCCAAAACCCAATTTCAAGTAGCTAAAGAAATAGTACAGACCTCAAATTTTCAGAAATGGCAACATCGGCCTCCTCAATGACCCTGCGACTTAAACTCAACTCTCCATCTTCACCATTTATACGAGCTCTACCCGCAACTGGAAAACTGGAGACCGCTTCCATCTTCGTCTCTGTCTCCACCTCCGCAATCTAGTTGGGAGAGAATGAGCCCCGAACGCCGCCACTACCACCATTCCCAGCAGAAAACAGAAGATCGTGCCTCCTAGGGATGGTAGAGATGCTTACAGGGAAGCTGCTTGGCCTCAATGCCAAGCTCAAACTGGTCCTTGCAGACGGCGCAAAGCATAAAAGGGTCATCGTTCATAAGGGACTGGTCGAGTCTAATGGTAGGTATTGCGTCAATGGAGGATTTCGAAGCAGGGAGAGCCGCAGATGGATAAGAGGAGGACTGACTGGAAATAGAGTGAATGAGAGATAGAGAAAGACGACATAGAGAGAGAGAGGAGATTTGAGGGATGGAGGAGATTTGAAGCCGAATGACTGGGATTGACTTCAGAGACACCATAGCCGAAGAAGAAGATGGGGGAGTTATAGGCGGGCTAGGAAAAAAGGAATTAGCTTGGAAAAAAATATAATAGGCAGGCTCCCAAAATAAATTACTGTCATTTTTTTCTTTTACCACACATATATATATAAGTATATCATAATACTTTTTTAGTAGTATTATATTCTTATGTTATGAAAAGTGGTATTTGGTGTAGTGAAAGGAGCCTAGAAGCCACAAGAGATGACAATAGATAGAAAGAAAATACCACATGGTAAGAGAGATCTTGCACATAGGTGATGTGACAATTATGAAGATAGTGTCAGAACAAAACCTGGCAGACTCGTTTACCAATACACTTTTTGCAAAGTCTTTTATGGGTCATGTACGTAATATGGGATTGAAAGAGATGACTCACTTGTTTTAAGGGCAAGTGTGAGATTATTAGGGCTGGCTCCCTAAAAGCATGTGAAAAGACATTTTTTTATTGATTTAAATAAAAGTACAATTTTATTATATTTGATTATTGAAATTATTGCTTGAATAATTTACACATAAATATCATAAAAAATTCCATATCATTTATGAGAATATGATCTTTTATGCGTACAAGATAATTAAGATCATATACAATGAATAAAATAGTCAGCAACATACTAAGTACGAAATCTTTAACCAATGGTTGCTAGTACGGTTTACTAAGCATATGGGAAACAAGTCATCTAGGTTCAGATTATTGATGTGGATAGACATCTTGGTAAATGTACTTTATATAATTGTGATTATATATGACAAGACTGATGTATTAGGATTAATGCCCTAAAAGCATGTAAATACATTTTATTGAATAAAATAAAAGAACAATTTTATTATATTTTAATATTATAGTTATTGTATGAATTAATTATATGATAATATCAAGAAAATTCCTTATTCATTCATGGGAATATGATCTTGTATTAGTACGAGAGAATTAAGATCATATATAATAAATAAAATACTCAGTAACATATTAAAGTATGTAATCTTTAATGAATGGTTACTAGTGTGATTTACTAAGCATACAAGATGCAAGTGATCTAGATTCAGATTACTGATGTGGATAGACATCTTAGTAAATGTGCTATATATAATAGAGATTATATATGACAGAACTGATAAGAATTAATTATCTTTATAAAATTGTCGTTTGGCATAAAGATTTGATTCTTTTCCTAATAGATGATCATTTGTAGGCCAGTCTATATCCTGAGTATTCATGAACTCATATTTGTGTTTATTGAATCTTTTGATTCACTAGTTAAGGTTTCTTAGTATAATGAGGCTAGTGACTTTAGTTTTGGAGATTCAATATAATGAGTGGTTGTGAACGTGAATTACAATAATGGAATCCATACTTTCCTAATGGATCAAATATTGGTTCCCTTAAGGGTTAATTCTGGAACTAAATAGTTATTGAGCTCAAATATATAATTTGATTATAGATTAATTATTCGCTAGTGAGTTAATGGTGCTTAAGGATCAAGAGGTGATTAGAGGGGTAAAAACGGTAATCTTCACCAGCTCTAATTAACGAACCAATAAATGGAGGACAAAACTAAATTGATTGATTATATCAATGAACTACAAGAGAAAACTTTGTAAATATAATTCTATAAATACTTAGAGTGAAATTCCATATTTATAGTGGAGTAATCATGGAATTAATAAAAAAGATTATTAGATTAAAGAGTTTAATTAATAATCTGGTTTATTGAAACTTTGTATTATAGGTCCATGGTCCCCAGATCACATCTGTCCTACACTGTGAATGATTGAAAAATGATCGACCGATCAAATTATATATAATGTTTGTTACATTGTACATTAGCAATTCCTTGACTTTGTCCATGTCAACAAACAATTCAAAATGCCTCGACTTTTTTAGAACAGGTCCGAGTCAAATAGAAATGATTTGAAGCACTTCTTTTTTACACTATTCAAGGGTATGGATGTCAAAAGAAAGATTTGTAGAGATGACTTAATTGCAAGGGAATTAATTTTCCAGGGCAAGGAAATAATTATGTGATAATTATAGGCAATTGATTAATTAATTATTTAACTATATAGTTTTTATTTTGAAAAACTATAGGTTAAAATAAATATTAATTTTGTTTGGATTAATGTATAAAGAGATATTAATAATTATCAAATTTAGAATAAGATATTAATTTATTTATTTAAAATTGATATTTTAAGATAAAATTAATTTTTAATTAATTGATATTTATTTTGGGATAAATATATTGTCTTAAATATTAATTAAATTAACAAATGAGAAAATTAGGGGTAACTCTAATGGTGTGGTCAACACAGTCACTGTATAGTGAGCGTGGTGCCACACACAGAGATTTCCTATCCCTGAGATTTGAATTTTGAATTTCAAATAATTTGTTTTATTTAAATACTTTTTTAAATATGATTTAAATTAAATAAGGTTGTAACTGATTAGTTTTATTTTAATAAAAAAGATCAATTAAATTAGTTAATTATCTTTATAAACCTGAAAATAAGCGATACTTTTCAAGATTATTGTTTTCATAGACTGTCAGACTCTCTCTTCGAGACAGAAGCGATATTTTTCCTAAACTTGAAAACTATTCAATTTCTCTTCTCTCTATCAAACCTCTCTATATCTCATGTGTTGAGTACATTTAGAGAGTCATAAATAAACCTTTTGATCCTACGTGCCCACACACATCCTTGTGCATCTTAGGATTGGTCTGGAAGATCAAGGTGTGAGCTTTCAGAACTTGGATAGGAAGATCGTTGATTTTATACAAAAAGATTCAAGGACACTTGATAGGCTACGAGAGGTAATCTCTAATCTGATTGTATGTTATTTAATATATATATGTATGTATGATCTTGGCTGTTATTAATAACTATTAAAAATGGTCCATTCCCCGCAACGTATCTTTGATTTGCTTTTTTAATACCAACAATTGGTACTAGAGCAGTCTACATGTATATATATAAATATTAAATGTTGTGTGGGTTTCTTGCATTTGTTATATGTATGTTGATATGTATATTGAATGGATGAATATGTTTTTGGAATGTATGGTTGAATGATAGATTGTCAATTATATGGTGCTATTGGGTTAGGAATTTGAATTTCTAGATCTTGTGTAAGCCATAAAGGGCATATGATTTTTGTAAAATTTTATTTTTGAAATATGCATTTTTAAAATCTGTATACAAAGAAGAAAGAAGAATCCAAGCCTATGGCCTAAGCCCTAGCCGCACACACTAGCCCGAGCCGCGGCTCCCTACGCATCACACGCAAGCTTGCGAGCCTGCGCCTGTGTGCGCCTGCGTACTTGCGCCCGTGTGCCTGCGAACCCGCACCCCTGTGCCTGCGCACCCATGCCCGTGTGAATGAGTGCCCGCGCCCATGCACCTATTGCGTGCGCCACTGCACCCCGTGCGCACCCAAGGTGTCATGCTCACTGCCTACTGTAGCCACCAACCTGAGCCCTTGAGGCTCCATGGTGCTGCCGTCCCTAGAGGTCTAGGGCACCAATCTTGGTGCCCAAAGCTAGATCCTATTTTTGAGCTATTAATCTTAATTTAATTACTTTTTAAATTGTTTGAATTTAAAACATTAATTATCTTATTTTATTTTTGTTAGAAAAATTAAATATCTTTTAGTTGGTTAAAATTTTATCTTAAGTTTAAATAATTATTTGAATTTGGTTATTTAATTATTTAAATTCAACTAAATTAAAAAGATGGCAAAATGGTTATTTAATTAAAAGATAGTTTTAATTAAATGAATTAGTTAGAAAGTTAGTTTCTAATTAATTAGTTGGGCATAACTAAATTCCTAAAGATTAGCAAGATAGCCTAAAAGAAAGGAGAATCATTCTTGAAGTCTTGAAAACAACTAATTTGAAATTTTATTTCTATTTTGTCAAGGGTTGTAAATTTAGAAATACCTAATAGAAATTCATCATTTTATTGTTTATTTATTGTGTTTATTTAAATAAATGTTAATTAATGTTTGATTGATAACATGATCATGCATTAGCCAATATCATGTCATTCATGAAACCCCACACAATTTTCATTAATCATGCATCTTTAAGAAACATGATTATTTTGGATTGTTCTAATTGTTTATGTGAATTGTTTTGGAGAAATCAATTGCATGTAAACTACTAAGTATTAAATTAGTTAAAGCTTGGTAAGTCACACCATAATAAAGACAATATTTTTTATAGGCCTTTAAGATTACCAACTTTATTTAAAAAGTGTTTTAGTAAAGTTAGATGAATGTAATGGGTAATTATCTAGATCACATTAATTGTAGAAACAATCACTTTTATAATTAAATGTATATTGTAATTAATTACATTCATAGGTTATTAATAAACTAGTAATTAATTTGGAATTAATTGATTAGTTTAATAAAACACATTATTTCTAAAATAGTAAGTGGGAGAAGGTGAACATCTCAATGTGACCTATGGTCTCCATTGTTAGTACAACACAGTGAGATATGAATAGGGCCTCGAGACAACTTTTTTTCTGTCCCCCTAAGGAAGTTTTCTAGACATATTAATACCAAGGTTGGCTTCTTACGAAGATAGGAAGGAGTGATGTATTTTAGGCTTGATCGACCCTAAGGTGACACTCTCTAAGTTAAGTCATGAATTCCGAAATAATGGGTTACACTTACAAATATGCAATTAAGCTTTTGCAGTGGATAATTGCATCTTGACCAAACTAGCGATACTTTATTTTAAAAAGAAAAAATAAAGAGTTATTTTGAGTTTTAAATTATAAAGATAAGATTGTTTTATAAGTTATCTGAATTTAACTTGACCGACCATAAGGCAACACTTTAGTTTTTGGATAGTTTTATCGTGGAATAGTAAATTTTTATTTATGTATTTTAATTGTTGCATTCATGCATCATATTTACTTTCTTAATAATTGATTTTTTTTTTAAATAGTAATATTATTGTATTTTATTTTTAGTCATAAAATGTTGTCACCCAATTATTTTCCTATTATGTGCCCGATAATGCATCACATGACTGATGGTCATATTAGTAAAGTGAAACTAACTGAAGAAGATGAAGGAGGATGGATAAATTCAACTTTGTTCATTTTTTTGGCTAAAAGGATTAAGCATATCTATAATGAAAAATGACGTCCTCTTGTACCATCATGGGATGCAAGGAAAGAGGAACATGAAAATTATGTTGATTGGATGAGATCAAATCACATGGCAAGATTTTACATTCATAGTATCCTGAAAGAAAAGTTAAGAAAAAAATTCGAACACATTGAATATGCTCGTGATATGTGGGATGATGTCTATGAGGATATACAAACAAGACCACAATCGCGAAAAAGGTAGATATGATTTACCTTTACCTTAGACTTAATAGTTGATTATAACATATAACATTATGAATCTTTGATTTGGAAACCACTAATCATATTTTTATTCTTCTTTACAGACACGTGAGCAATCAAAGGAAAAAGGAAGAGAGAGAAATCGTCTAGTTCAAGAAAGTGTTGAAGAAAGTTCTTCTAATTTTAAAATTTCTTTAGTTATTATTAAAAGAAATCTTTATTGTTGTTTGAACAATGTCTTAGTTTGTTTCTTTTAGTATTTTGAATTTTATTGAATGTATTGACATTAGAATATTTTATTTATAATTTGATTATTCTTAATTTTTGTTTAGACATGCAATTGAATAATCAGACATTAACCATTTCATTAAATTGAACAAACACTTAAATAACTCAGAATTATTTAAAGTAGCAAAATCGCATGGAAACAAAAGTCAAAATGTTTTAAATGAGGATGACACATATCTTTGGCATCTTAGACTTGGTCATATAGGTATAGACAGGATAAACTGGTTAACAAAAGGAATTTTGAGATAACTAAGAGTCGGTACTCTTCCGGTTTGTGAATCTTGTCTAGAAGGAAAAATGACCAAACGTCCTTTCACAGCGAAAGACAATAGAACTAGAGAACCTTTGGAACTTGTACACATCGATGTCTGTGGTCCAATCAATGTACAAGAAAGAGGTGGATATGAGTACTTCCTCACTTTTATTGACGGTTACTCAAGATATGGTCATACTTACTTAATGTTTAGGAAATCTGAAACCTTGGGTAAGTTTCAAGAATTCAAAGTTGAGGCTGAGAAACAATTAGGTAAGACTCTTAAGACACTTCGATCTAATCGAGGTGTAGAATATTTGGATTTAGAATTCAAAGATTTCTTGTTGGAGCATGGTATTCTATCCGAACTCACAGCACCAGGAACGCCACAACAAAATGGTGTTTCTGAAAGAAGAATCAGGACTTTGTTAGACATGGTTAGGTCTATGTTAAGCTACTCTTCACTTACTCTCTCATTTTAGGGATATGCACTTTAAGCAACAACTTACATTTTGAATGTAGTCCCATCTAAGACCACAAGCAAAATGCCACTGGAACTGTGAAATGGAAACAAACCTAGTTTGCACCATTTCCGTATTTGGGGCAGTCCTGCTCATGTTCTCTGACCTAAATCAGGGAAAATTGATTCAAGGTCTAAAGTGTGCATTTTTGTGGGCTATGCTCTAGAAACAAGAGGCAATTACTTCTATAGTCCCAAGGACCAAAAGGTATTTGTTTAAACAAATGCAACCTTCCTTGAACACAACTATATGAATAACTATAAACCTCGGAGCAAGGTAGTATTGGAGGAACTCACAGTTGATAAGATTCAATCACCATCATTTTCATCATTAATTAATAGATGACAAACCGAGGAAACCACTATTCCTGAAAAGGAAACCCCGATGCAACGTCGTAGTGGGAGGATTGTGAGATAACCTGTTTGCTACGAACATGAGGCACATGTCCTTGTTTTTGATACATACAAGGATGATCCATTAACCTTCAAAGAGGCAATGGATGATCCTGAAAAGAAAAATACGGTGCAACATCGTAGTGGGAGGATTGTGAGACAACCTGTTCGCTGTATCCCTGATTTTATTCAAATTAATCCCAACACAAACTTGCTAGAATTAATACATTGTGACTTATGTGAAATAAATGGCATGTTGACTAGAGGAGGAAATAGATACTTCATAACTTTTATATATAATTGCTCTAGGTATACTTGTATTTATTTGCTTAAGAGTAAGGATGAGACATTTAATGCATTTAAAATTTATAAAGCTAAAGTAGAAAATCAATTGGAAAGGAAAATTAAAACTCTTAGAAGTGACAGAGGTGGTGAATACTTTTCAAGTGATTTTGATTAGTTTTGTGAACAACATGACATTATACATACATGCACTGCACCATACACTCCACATTATAAGTTAAGCCTTTTGGCCGGTGCTTAGCACGCTATTGCCGCCCTTGACTTATAAGTCAAGCCTTTTCAATCAGATAACACAGACAAGCATACATCCTTTAAAAATTCTGTAGATACAGAGCATTCAAGCATGCTTAATCAAATAATAACATGCATAATCATAATCATGCTCATTCGCAGGGGCCCGAGCCCTAATCATAACCATGATCAGTAACTGGGCCAAGCCCAAATCACATATATCATGTATTGGGTGCAGTTTTCTTACCTCTGGTCTAGGTATTGGCTAAATAAGAACGACCCTCGAGCAAGATCCCCTTTTGAGCCCTAGCGATACCCTAGTCACAACCATAATAAATGGTATCCATTAGTATCGAGTAAATAAAGGCTTCTGGACTGATTCCTAGCCTCTGAACCTCCAATTCTACTAAACTAGGTAGTAGAACCCTTCTCGAGCCCTTAGGTTTGAGTCCTTACACTCACAAACCTCTTATGGCTAACTTTCCCAAATAGTGCCATGGCGCACCCCTGAAGGGCCGCGATGCGCCTTTAGTCAGAGAGCCCCTAGCCTATTATCCCTGGGACACGCACCACGACGCAACCCACCAGGCACCGTGGTACCAAGACAATTAAGAGAACCACCCTAGCCTCTGAGTTCACGCGGGCCACGATGCTCCAAGAATAGCACCGTGGCGCAACCCCGCGAACCCAAATTTCCAACATTTTTCAGCTAATTACTATGAGCCAAAACTCCTAAGAACAGTCCTTAAACCTCAATCAAACCCATAATTGAGTTCTAAACCCACAACAACACATCATAGGCAGCATATTAACATCAAAACTAAACCAAAACCTCATCACAACCCAAAATCCCAACTTTGAGTTCAAAACTCAAGAGCACCTAAAACTAACAAGAAAATTCATCAAAAAGAGTATAAGTCTTACCTTAATTAAGAAATTACAAGCCAAGGCTACACCTTAATCCAATTTCTGCTCCTTTAATCTTCAAATGCAAGAAAATTCTCCTCCAATTCAATGAACCTAAAACCAACTAAGAGAGAAAGAGGGAAAAATGGGAGAGAGAGAGAGAGAGAGAGCAGAGTGTTTGTGTTAACTGAGTCACTTCTGAGGGATTCTAGTGACTAAGTCACTCCCTTGGCACAAAAAGATTAAAATGCCCCTTGATCAAGACTTACTCCTTTAATGTCCCCAAATCAGAAAGTGAGCTGATTTGGTGTATCGATCCACGATAACCCACACTGAAAGGTGTTTACCCACCGTCCTCGGTAACCCAACCACAAAATCATTTGTGATGTCATCCCATTTCCACTATGGGATATCTAGAGGTTGTGTGACAGTCATAATCCCGTGATTCGTTGGGGGAAAGACCAGGTAAAAAGCTGTGCAATCCCACACCTCCTGGGTAAGGCCAAGTGTGATGATTCTAAGACTTTTTAGGTATGGGACTACATAATTGAAGAACGCTTAAATGGATTGATGGATACTACCTATGCCAACAAGATGCATCTTATTTTCAGTAGCCCATCACTTGAGAACTCCCAAGTTAAGCATGCTTGACTTGGAGTAGTCTCATGATGGGTGACCTCTTGGGTAGTTTTCCTAAGAAGTGTGCGATTGAGGACAAAGCACGTTGGAAAGACTCGTGTTGGTTTGTAGGGCCAGTTACCATTCTAGGAAGCAGCCATAGTGACGTGGGGTGTTACAAATGGTATAAGAGCCTTGACCCAGTCAAAAGTGTGGCCGACGGGGACGTTGAACCCTTAAGGGGGGGGGGGATAGGGGATTGTGACAGTCAGAATCCCATGATCTGCCGGGGGAAAGACCAGGTAAAAAGTTGTGCAATCCCACATCGCTTGGGGAAGGTCAAATGTGATGATTCTAAGACTGTGTAGGTATGAGACTACACAATTGAAGAGGACTTAAATGGATTGATGGGTACTACCTATGCCAACAAGATGCATCTTCTTTTCGGTAGCCCATCACTTGAGAACTCCAAAGTTAAGCGTGCTTGACCTAGAGTAGTCTCATGATGGGTGACCTCCTGAGAAGTTTTCCCAGGAAGCATGCGATTGAGGACAAAGCACGCTAGAAAGACTCGTGTTGGTTTGTAGGGCCAGTCATCATTCCAGGAAGCAACCATAGTTACGTGGAGTGTTACAGGCTGTAATAACAATGCTGGTCTCTGATGGTCAGCCTTGACCTGCTGACACGCTAGACACTTAGCCACATACTTAGTTACATCCCTCTTCATCCTAGGATACCCATATAAAGTCTTCAAATTCTGATACATCTTCGTGGTGCCTGGATGTAAAGAGTAAGGGGTGGTATGAGATTCATCTAGAATCTCTCGTCTAATAACATCATCCATCTGAACACAGATCAGACCCTTGTATCTTAGTAAGCCCATCTTTGCACTGTATAGTCTCTAGCCACTCCAGCTAGGACATCCCCTCTAATCCTCATCAACTGTTGATCAACCAACTGACTTTCCTTTATTCTCTCTAAAAGAGTAGAATGTAGGGTGATGTTGGCTAATTGGCCCACCACTTACACTATCCCTACTCTGGTCATATCCTCTGCCAATTCCTTGGATATTTTTCTCTAACTGCATAATTGTCCCGGACCTTTCCTGTAACGACCCAAATTTACTAATAAGGCTTAAGGGCCTTGATTAGTGTGTCGGGAGGGCATAACTGGATTATTTGTGATTTAATGTTTAAAGCATGTTATATGACTATTTGAATATCTGTGATGCATGACTATGTGTATTAGTATGCATGTAGGCCCTGATTAGGTTAGAAGGCCATAATCGTAATTTTGGTATATATATGTGATAAATTGATGAGACCACATTATTATGTGGATATATTTGTAATCTGCGACTCGAGGCGATCCTAGTGAGCGGTTCGGCGAAAAGTCACGGTGGGGATTTATACCCAGCTCGGGGCAAGCCTGGGGGTATTTATGAGAATTTAGAGAATATATTGGGGTCAATTTGACATTGAGGAATATAGTTGGTGATTAGTTAGGTGTCGGGAAGTAAGCGGTAGATATTTGAGATACTCGAGGAATTAGCGGGAATTGGGTGAAATGACCAAATGCCCCTAGGTGGATTAAAAGGCTTAGGAATTATGGGAGGGTATTGTGGTCATTTGGTTTATAAGAGATATGTATTATTAAGTTTTATACTCTGGTGGAATGTGTAGAAGGCAGTAGAGGTCTGAAGGAAAGAAAGGAAAAGGAAAAAAAAAAGGGAATTGGAAGTCTTTTTCTCTCTCATTCAGTTGGAGGTCTCTTCTCCATTTCTTGAGGTTCTTGGAGCAAAACTCAGAGGGAGTCTAGGCAGGAGCTTGAGGCTAAGGTCTTTGGTCTGGTTGGAGGAATTGGCAGGGGATACTCATCATTTGAGGTAAGGTTCAAGGTAGTTTTTAGTTTCTAGTTCTTGGTATTGTTGTGGATTTTGAGCTGAGTTTTGGTGGGGAATTCTAGGAAAATTGAAGCTGAGCTTTGAGGAGGTGAAAGTCAAGCTAGTGAGGAGGATAACCTAGGCTAAGCTCATCCAGAAAAGGTAAGGAATTCTAGTTCAAGTTCTGTGGTTTCAGCTGTTGTTTTGTTGAGTTTCTAAGCTTTAGGTTCAGCTATGGTGAATTCTTTGTTTAGGGGTGCATGTGATTGAGTTATGTGTGGTTGGGATGTTTGGGATGAGTGGAGGATGTTGGTAGGCTTGTTTTTATGTTTGGTTGAAGTTTGGAAGAGTTTTGGTAAGGTTTGGCTTGGGGAAAATCGAAGGAGGAAAATGCAGGGTTTACTGTGCTGTGACTAGTGCTTCAGCGCTAGTCACTGGGCACTGTAGCGCTAGGTTATGTGGTCTGGGGTGTTTTAGGCTATGTTTGTAGTGTTGTAGCGCTCTCCTTAGAGCGCTGTAGTGCTACCCTGTTTCCAGAAATGAGTTTTTGGGTTATTTTCAAGGGTTTTTGCCGGGGGGTTCGGGGTATGATTCCACTACCTCGTTTGGTGGAATTAGGGCTCCCCAAGGGCTTGGGATTGGTCCCAAGGCTAGGTTTTGGATTTGAGGTTTGGTGATGATTCTGATCTATGGTTGTGACTAGGTGTACGCTAGGGCTCGGACAGGGTCGCGCTTGAGGATCAAATTGAACAAAGCTAGCAAATCTAAAGGTAAGAAAACTGCACCCGGTTATGTGTTTGTGATGGGACTAAGTGCTCCCGATATCTGTATAATGTCATAGATGGTATTACGCCATGGGACATGTGATAAACGTCCTAAGGGTTCCGTAAATTATACTAGCGCACAGGGCGCGACTCGGCCACTGGTAGCCGAGGACAGCTTAATATTCACTGAGCTCGGTTTAAGCGGGCTGGAGTCAGTGGGATAAATAGAGGGTGTGGCCTAAGGGCGTTAACCCTAGTTATCATATGTGGATTGATTATTGTTATGGAATGATATACTTGGTATACTGAATACTTGATTAACATGAATGCCTATACTGTTGAGTACATGCTTATGCAGTATGAGTTATCTGATTGTCTATTGAATGATTATGTTCTGTTATTGTGTTTTCTTGCTGGGCCTTGGCCCACGGGTGCTACGTGGTGTAGGTAAAGGCAAAGGCAAGTTGGACCAATCCTGAGATGGAGAGTTGTGGGGCTGAATGTACATAGTCAGCTGTTCGGCCACCACGACCGAGGAGTGGAACAGGACGGGAAACACTTAACTGTCTGTTTTGCCTTAGAATGGCTAATCACTGTATCTAAATCTTGAATCTTTTGTAAACAGTCTCTAACTTATTTCTTTTCGGATCCCATGTAAAAAGAAAAGGTTATTTATAAGAAATGCAGCTTTTGAGACCAAAATATTTTAACCCTAGTACAACTATAGTTTTAGGAACACGTTTTGAATCAAATGTCTTGATTAGTAAGTCTTGCACCTTTATAAACACACAGTGTAACGGTCTTGGCTATCCAAGGCGTTACATTTCCAGCTTAAGGCATATGCCACCACGTTGGCCTTTCATGGGCGATACGGGATTTCACAATCATAATCCTTTACCAGCTCTAACGAATGCCTTTGTCTCATGTTCAAATCCTTCTGTGTGAAGAAATACTTCAAGCTCTTGAGGTCGGTGTATATCTCACACTTTTCCCCATACAGGTAATGCCTCCATACCTTTAGTGCAAAGACCACCGATGCTAATTCCAGATCATGTGTAGGGTACCGCTATTCATAATCCTTCAACTTTCGTGATGCATAGGCAATCACCTTCCCTGCTTGCATAAGGACACAACCTAACCCTTGTCTCGAGGCATTGCAGTAAACAACAAACTTCTCATGATCTGTTAGAAGACTCAAAACTGGATCGGTAATCAAACGCTGCTTCAACTCCAGGAAGCTGTTCTCACATCTATCTGACAACGCAAACTTCTGGTTCTTGCGTGTCAGTTTCGTTAGTGGGGTAGCAATCCTTGAGAACCCTTCCACAAAGCGCCTGTAATAACCTACCAATCCAAGGAAACTTCTAAGCTTTGAGGCATTCCTTGGCCAAGGCCAATCTCTAACTGCCTCAACCTTAGCTGGGTCCACCTTGATTCCATCTCTACTGACAATGTGACAAAGGAAAGTCACCTGTGGTAAAAAGAACTCATACTACTTGAACTTTGCATACAGTATGTGTTCCCTCAGTCTCTGTAAAACCAACCTGAGATACAGCTCATGCTCTTCCTCTGATTGAGAATAAACCAAAATATCGTCAATGAAGACGATCACAAAACGTTCCAGATAATCTTTGAACACCCTATTCCTCAAATCCATAAAAACTGCTGGGGCATTAGTCAAACCAAATGACATAACCAGAAACTCATAATGCTCATATCTGGTGTGAAAATCTATCTTCAGTATATCTTCCTCCTTGATCTTCAATTGGTAATAACCAGATCTAAGATCTATCTTTGAGAATACTATCTTACCCTGCAACTGATCAAACAGGTCATCTATCCTTGGCAGATGATATATGTTCTTAATGGTTAACTTATTCAGTTCCCTAATCAATACACATCCTTAGAGAACCATCTTTCTTCTTTACAAATAGGATTGGCGCACCTCATGGAGAGAAAATGGGTCTGATAAAACCCAAGTCTAACAACTCCTGTAACTATACCTCCAGTTCTTTCAACTCTGTTGGGGCCATTTTGTACGGTACCCTAGACACTGGTTCTATCCCTGATGGCAGTTCAATAACAAACTCTATCTCTCTGTATGGCGGAAATCCTGGCAAATCTTCTGGAAACACATCCAGAAACTCATAGACTAGCCTGGTCTTTTCTAGTCCCACTGGCACGACCTGAGTGGTATCCACCACACTGGCTAAGAATCCTATGCAACCACCTCGCAATAGGTTTGTAGCCCTCAACACTGATATCATAGGTACACAGGGTCCATATACAGTGCCAATAAATACAAAGGGATCCTCACCCTCAGGCTCAAAGGGTACCATCTTCTTTTTGTATTCTATGGTTTCCCTATACTTAACCAACCAGTCCATGCCCAAAATCATGTCGAAGTCATTCATAACTAACTCAATCAAATCCACGAACAACTCTCTGCCATCCACTATCACTAGCAGTGATCTGATCCATCTCCTAGAGACTACTAACTCCTTAGTGGGCAGTAAAGTTCCAAACCCCACAATATAATAGTCACATGGTCTACACAGTCTATAAATTATCCTACTAGAAACAAACGAATGTGTGGCACCAAAATCAATCAACACAGTATAAAATGTTCCAGCACTAGAAAGCTAACCTGTCACTATTGAGGGACTAGCCTCAACCTCTGCTTATGTCAATGCGAACACTCAAGCTGGAGTCGAGTTGTCCTCTTTCCTTGATTCCTCTTTCTTCACTCTCGGGTAGTCTTTCTTCAAGTGTCCCACTATCCAGCACAAAAAGTAAGCCTTCACCCAACACTCTCCAACATGGTGCCTTCTACACCTAGCACCCTCATAGTAACTCCTCCTGACCTCATTGCCGCCCTGACAGCCTATCTGTATACCATGTGGCCCCCTGTTAGGGCCTAAAGCTGAAAAGTGTCTGGAGCCTTCCTTTTCTTGTCACTACGGCCTCTGCCCATACCAGAACCCATAAATGGAGGTCCCATCCTCCTAGTGTCTCTCCTTGCCACGTTCTCGTGCCAGATTTTGTTCCCTTTGCCTTCTATAGTAATGGTTTTCTCTACCACCTGGGCATATGTCGTCACCCCAAGCATGGTGGTAATTCGGACGTCTCGAGCTATCATAGGTTGTTGCCCCTAAAATAAAAATTCCTTCCTTGTCCCATCAATGGGTAATAAGTATGTAGAAAACTTGGCCAATCTATGAAACCTCAGTGCATACTCTATCACTGACATGTTTCCCTGTAGCAGCTTACTGAATTCCTCTGCCTTTGCTGTCCTAATTGCATCATTGTAGCACTTTTCATTGAATACAACTCCAAACTCTTCCCAATCCATGGTATTCACATTTCTAGTCTGGGATAGTACTTTCCACCGAATTCGGGTATCCTTCTGAAATATATATGTGGCACAGGCCACTTTTTCATTACCCTCTACCTTCACAAAGTCCAGGATAGCGGTAATCATGCTCATCTATTTCTCAGCCTTTGCCAGATCTGCATTACCCTAAAACACTAGAGGGTGTTGTTTCCTTAATCTCTCATAAAGAGGTTCCCTTCTATTCTTAGCCTCTGGTGCCTATACTACTATCGGTGCAAATGCAAGTGGCATCACTGACTAAATGTTCCCTGTTGGAACCTGTTGTTGTCTAAGTAGGCAGATATCTTCTTCCTACCTCTGTAATCTAGCTTGCATATCAACAAGCACTTGCTACCAGTTCTCTGGAGCAGGCGAACAGGTCTGAATCTAATTATCATTCTCGACTTGTATTTCTTGGCCATCTAATAGATCTGACCATCCTGGAAGCATAATTCCAAATTTATCTCTGCAGTTAACAACTTGGCGTGTTAGGTAGTAATAAAAATACCTCTTGCCGCCTTGCGGTCCAAGACCAAACAAACAAGCATTCACACTCAACAATCATGCTAATAAGCATGTCAATTCATATTCATACTCAAACATGGTGCTAATAAGCACTTCCTGACATTTATAAGCAGATAACAAGGCTAATAAGCATTTTTTTTTTACATTTATATGCAAATAGCGCTAATAAGCATTTCCTCAATATTTACCAGTATTAACAGTGCTAATAAGCATTTTCCAGCCTACATATACATATAACAGAGTTGATACGTGTTTCCTTTCTCAGCGAAATGAAATAGAGCTAAAGAACCTTTGGAGCTTGTACACAGCGATGTCTGTGGTCCAATCAATGTACAAGCAAGAGGTGGGTATGAGTACTTTGTCACTTTTATTGACAATTACTCAAGATATGGTCATACTTATCTAATGCTTAGGAAATATAAAACCTTTGGTAAGTTTCAAGAATTCAAAGCTGAGGCTGAGAAGCAATTAGGTAAGACTCTTAAAATACTTCGATCAGTTCGAGATGGTCAATATTTGGATTTAGAATTCAAATATTTCATGGTGGAGCATGGTATTCTATCCCAACTCACAACACCTGGAATGCCGCATCAAAATGGTGTTTCATAAAGAAGAAACAAGACCTTATTGGACATGGTCAGGTCTATGTTAAGCTACTCTTCACTTCCTCTCTCATTCTGGGGATATGTACTTCAAACAACGACTTACATTTTGAATGTGGTCCCATCTAAGACCGTAAGAAAAACACCACTGGAACTGTGAAATGGAAACAAACCTAGTTTGCATCGTTTTCGCATTTGGGACTCTGTTTTGCTCATGTTCTTAGACCTAAATCAGGGAAACTTGATTCGAGGTCTGAAGTGCGCATTTTTGTGGGCTACGCTCCAGAAACAAGAGGTGATTACTTCCATAGTACCAAGGACCAAAATGTATTTGTTTCAACAAATGTGAACTTCCTTGAACACGACTATATGAATAACTATAAACCTCAGAGCAAAGTAGTATTGGAGGAACTCACAGGGTTCCATCACCTTCATTGTCATCATTAAATGATAAACGACAAACCAAGGAAACCCCTATTCTTGAAAAGGAAACCCCTGTGCAACGTCGTAGTGGGAGTATTGTGAGACAAATTGTTCACTACGAACATGAGGCACATGTCCTTGTTTTTGATATAGACAAGGATGATTCATTAACCTTCAAAGAGGCTATGGATGATCCTGAAAAGGAGAAATGACAAGAATCCATGAATGAAGAAATGGAATCTATGTATTCCAATTATGTCTGGGAACTTGTAGACAGACCTGAAGATGTCAGGCCCATTGGGTGTAAATGGATATACAAGGAGAAAAGAGGTGTAGATGGGAAAGTGGAGACTTTATAAGCAAGGCTAGTAGGCAAAGGTTACACTTAGAGAGAAGGTGTTGATTATAAAGAAATATTTTTACATGTGCCCATGCTGAAATACATTCACATCCTCTTATCCATAGCTACCATGTATGATTATGAGAAATGGCAGATGGGCGTCAAGACATCCTTCCTTAATGACTATCATGATATAGATAGAAGGGTTCATAAAAAATGGGGAAGATAAAAAGGTGTGTAAGTTGTTGAAATCCATTTATGGATTAAAGCAAGCATCTAGATCTTGGAATATCACATTTGATGAAACAATTAAAACATATGGGTTCGAATAGAATCTTGACAAAGCATGTGTATATATATATCAAAGGAAAAGTGGTGGTTTTCCTAGTTATTTATGTGGATGACATTCTCTGCATTGACAACAATCCAGAGGCACTATCAAATGTAAATAAGTGGTTAGATAAGGTGATTGAAAGGTTCTCTATGGAGAATTCCAAGAAATGTCAGTTACAGACCAGACATGGAATTAATCTTTCCAAAGAGCAATGTCCGAAGACACCTCAGGAGGAAGAGGACAATAGAAAGTATCCCTATGTTTTAGCCATTGGGAGTCTTATGCATGCTATGTTGTGCACTAGGCCTTACATATGCAATGTAGTAGGGATTATGAGTCGTTATCAATCAAATCCAGGTTTGGAACACTGGATTGCAGTAAAGCACATTCTCAAGTATCTTAGGAGAACGAGAGATGATATGCTTGTATATTCAGGGGGTGAGTTAAACCCTACTGGACATAGTGATTCTAATTTCCAATATGACAAAGATAGTCGTAAGTCGATGTCTGGGTCAGTATTCACTCTTAGTAGATGAGCTGTAGTCTGGAGAAGTATTAAACAATCCAATATAGCATATTCAACCATGGAAGTCGAGTATATAGTGGCTTGTGAAGCAGCTAAGGAAGCAGTTGCAACAACACCCTATTCTACTCTTTGCAAAATCATCACTCACTTTATATCTATTAGAAAAATACCATTTTTGAGAAAGGTTAAGTGGGGCCTTGTCAAAACAGGCAATTTGGGCCCAATAGTTTAAAATAAAAATAGAGTGTCTTTATGCAATCTTGAAAATAAAATATGAAGTTCCACTGTAGCGTAATAAAAACATAAACCATAACATTAAAGTTCATAAACATTCTTGGCGTTTATCTAGATCATTTTATCGCTCATGAACGCCCCGCGACATACATGCTTAGACGTTGGAACTCCCTGTTGAGATTTTATGCCCTAATTAAAACTCAAATTCTTTGTAGTCTCATTTTATTATCAATAAAATAATAGAAATCATTTTTTGACTTGGTCAATCACTGTGCTCACATGTTTTATTTTCATGATTATTTGTTTAATATAAACTTCTATTAAATCCCGAGCATATAGCTAATCATATTTATAGTGACGTAATCACAGTGGAATATAAATATGATTATATGTTCAAAATAAGTTAGTGCTAAGATTAGTTAGTGCACATGATTTACACTGACTTGCCAATCTACGACATGTTCTACTTACACATTACAGTGTTATGTTCTTTCCAAAACATTAGCAAAGTAGATAAGATCGCATGTATTTGTTACATCGGACATGACCGATATTGACAGTTGATAGGATAAGTAAACATACTGTAATTATCTATTCTAGTCATATCATATAGTTGACCATAGGTCAATTCAATCTCAATTCTGAACGGTTAGTATTCTAATTGATTGTATTATTTGAGTTCTTTGACTTGTTCGTTACCAGCTTACCCTACGGACTAGCCCATACTTACATCTTGGGAACTCGGTAATATAATTGAGTGAGAGTGTTAATCATAGATATGAACATCTATAGCTTCTGATGAAGAAGTGAAATGATGGTTTCCTTTTAGTTTGGTTCAAGGTGATAAATGATAGAGATCTCATTTCAGTAATTAAATTAGTTTACTGAAATATCATTTACAAGGAACTAAGTGTTTTAAGGATAAAATACAATGAGGGGTAAAACAGTATTTTATTCCCATCTCATTGTAGACGGTCTATAGAGTATTGAGTGACAATTATGGTTGTAACAATTGATAATTAATAGCGTATCTATATTTATTATAGAGCGTTCTATGAATTCAAGAGTGCAATTCCGAGTCTTTAGTGGAGACAGGAGGAATTAATAAGTTAGTAAATTTATTTGTTAGATTTATGATAACTTATTGGAGCTTGATTTCATAGGCCCATGGTCCCATTGTACATTGGATAAAATCATCTAGATAATCTCAATTAATTGATTTAATTATCAATTAGAATTATCAAAGTTGACTAGGTCAATTTTGGATAGTTACATAAAGTTATGTAATTTAGAGAAGAAAAGAGAAATTATGGCAGATTTATTAATTAAGATAAATTGTTATCTAAATTAATAAATAAGTTTAAATCAATTTTCAGATTATAAACAATTAATTTGATAAAGGATTTAAATAATTATTTAATTAATTAAATCAATAGAAAATAATACAAGCCTTGATTTTAAGTCCAATGGGCTTATAATCAAATGAGAAATTTCATAGGCCTAAAGCCCATGATAATTTCGACCTAGGGCTGTTAATTGGCTATTATTTTCTTGATTTTTTAATTAAATAAATGACCTAATTGAGTCTATAAAAGGAGTGCTTAGAGAGAAGTCAAAACATAAGTTTAATCACTGGTTTTCTGATAGTTTTAGATTCTCTCTAAACACAAGTCCTTTTCTAAGCCTCTTATTATTCTTTTATTTTCTTCTCTCTGTATCTATCTCATGTGTTGAGAATTTTCCACTCTAGTCTAGGTGATTCTAAGGATACTTTGGAAGGCTGTGAAGAAAATGGAAGATCGGTTCAATTTCTTGGTAATACTCTGCGACAGAAAGGATACAAGGGTTACAGAAACTAAAGGAATGACTCATTCATTCCATTGTGTATAATGTAAGTATTCTTATAATTATTTCTCTTTGAATTTAATTCTAGAAACATGTTCTAGGTTGTCCTATATTAACTTGTTTAATATTAGATCTACATGAAAATTAATAAAGGTCATGTATAGAATTCTTAACAACTGGCCTTAGAGCCTTTGGTAATCTTTATTTTTATGCATGAACATGTGAAAAATTGAATTATTTGATGTGTTTGAATAATCGGAGGGATTTTCATATTTTTATGAAGCATATTGATTTTATGTGATTATTAGCAATTTTTAAGTTATTTTTTTGTGTTTTCTATGCCATTAATTTTTTTATATATGCTTTATTTTGTGTAAAATATGTTAAAAATTAATTAGAAAATGATTTTGGTTTAAAAAATTGCTTAATTTTATTTTGGAAAATTTTCCACTAGTTGCCATGAGCACGCGCATCCGCGTGCCATCGCATGTCTGCCTGCACCTCTGTGCGCATGCGTGCACCTCTGTGCACCTCTGTGCGCTGACCCTTCTGCGCATGCGTGCGTCACCAGCCACCAGGCCACGGTGAACAGTACCCGAAACGAGTACTGTTCATCCCATATTTAAAAAAAAAAAAAGAAATTAAAAAATTATGAAAATAAATTATTTATAATCAAAGCCAAAAATATCATATTTGTTTTTGCATTTAAAATTGTTTTTTAAAATAGGATATTTTTGTTAGTTGAGATTTAAATAATTATATACTTTTACAAAGATTCAAATATAAATTTAAAAATAGACTAACAACTTAATTTTAAATATTTTAATATATTAATATATTAGAATTAAGATATCAGATATTTAAGATATTTTCTTTTAAATATTTGATATTTTTATTAAATCTTTATTTGAAAAATATAAATATCTGTTTATTCTATAATTTTTAATATTTAAATTATTTGAAAGTTGAAATTTGTTAGTTAGATATTTTCATGGATATTTGAATTTGTTTAACTGTTTTAAAATATTTTAGGGTTGTTATAACCATTAATATTTTTTTAAATGGTTAAAATATTAACTTGTTGTTGTAACAACACAAGATATTTTTTGAAGAACAGTTATGATATTGATTTTAAAGTTTAAAATTGGTTAAATTTTGAAAAATTTCATTTTTTCAACCAATTAATAAAATATTTTTTTTAATAAATGAGATTTAAATTAACTTTGGTTAATTGTTGATAAATCCTATTTAAATTAAATTAATATTTTTTTTCAAATTAACCTAAACCAAGTTGATAGTTGATAAATGAAATTCAAATTAACTATTATTAATTTTTGATAAATTTCATTTAAATTGACTTATTTTTGTAAAAATTTAATTAATTTGATTTTTTTGATAAATTCTAGATAATTAATTGTGGTATTTTTGGAAATGAAATAAATTGTGGTATTCTTGCATAAATTCATAGAATTGCTCATATAGTAACATGATTAGGCCCATCCAATTATAACATGTCTGTTTGCACTATATGTGGTATTTTTGAAATTGGGCTTAGATGCATATAGTGACCCATATGTTTGTTAGATATATGATTTTTGCCAAATAAAATATTCATAAAATGATAGGTTTTATTTGAACCCATAGAAAATTTAAAGTTTAAATTCCTCTCTTGTGGGTGATTTTACTTGTGAAGGTCCATTTGCTTTGCATGACTATAGTGGGCCTAATCAATTAATAACAATTAATAAAATGAAGGTTTAAATTCGTGTCTTTTGGACCTTGTATGGAAGAATCTGGGCCTTTGTAGTAGGAACGACATACTGGACCCAACCCTCCTCCATACAAGCCCACTTATTAAGGCCTATTTACACGAGTTGAACTTAATTGTATAGGTTCATTATATTAGTTAAATCTAAATATTGATTAGCAACAAATTAATTCTAAATTAATTGAATTTGTTTCAATGTGACACTTTGGAATTAATAGGAAATTCTAGGACTTTGGTTTTAAAAATTCTAATCTTACAATTTTTGGAGAACCATAGTCATTAATTTTCGAAAATTAATAATAAAAATACTATTTTTGAATTTTATAATGAGTTTATTTTAAGAATTATATTCGATCTCCACCGTTGGTTTAACATAGTCAATAACTTAGTGGGGCCTCGAGACGCTTTGATTTGTCCCCCTACGGAAGGTGTTCATTAGTTATTTTGACAAGGTTAGATTTCGAAAGATAGATAATTATAGGTCAAATTCTACTAGACTCACCCTACGGTGACTACTATGACTAAATCTATGATTATCGAAACTGTGGGTCTAGCTCATAATATAAGAGATTTTGTTTTCTTATTTTGATCGAATAATAGGTTGTTAATAATGGTGTCCATTATTAAATTAGTTTATAATTTTATTTAACTAGTGGTATTTTTGGCTCTCGCCAATCAGGACAAGGATATCATAGATTAGTTAAAAACCTAAAGAAATAGAGATACAATAGTTTTTGGTATTTTTTCTCATATCTTACATATTTTTGGTATATGTTGTGTTATTTCATGAAATTGTGTGAATAGGAATTTTATTGAGTAAATGTGATTGATTTCTATTTTATTGATAATTTGTAGTATAATTATGGCTATGTCTACTCCCATCCTTTCTCAACTTTCGATGGAGAAACTCACTGGAGAAAACTTCCTCAAATGGAAGCGAAACATCAACATTGTGTTGATTGGAGACAACTCCAAGCTCGTCATGACTGAAGAATCCGCGGAAGTTCCAACTGAAGGAGCTACCAAGTCTGTGAGGGACAAGTATGAGCGTTGGCAGGCGGCTAACAATAAGACGCGGTACTACATGTTGACTAGTATGGTCGACACTCTCAAGACAAAGATGGAGAATGTCGAGACGACCTACGAAATCATGGATCAGCTCCAAGACATGTTTGGTGCCAAGTCAGCACAGACTCATTTTAAGGCCACCAAGAAATATGCCAATGCTTGGATGGCACCTTCTCAACATGTTCGTGATCACTTGATCAAGATGACAAACTACTTTCAGGAAGCTGAACTGCATGGAGCCATAATAGATGAGGAAACTCAAGTTGGCTTAATCCTCAACAGTCTCTCTCCAGCTTTTTTGCCATTCACCACCAACTATGTGTTGAATAAACTCAACTATGTTCTGATGCAGCTCATGAACGAGCTTCAGACTTTTGAGTCTATCATGGGTGGACCAAGTTAGGGAGGAGAAAAGAAGACAAATACTACTACTGCTGCTAATTTAGCTAAGGCTGAAGCTAACCAAGCTTCGTCTTCGAAAGCTGGAAACAAGAGGAAAGGTGGACAAAACAACAACCCCAAGCCTGCAAGGACTGCAAAGACGAGTGCATAACCAAATGCACATATGCCTAAGGGGAAGAACAAGAAAAACAAGAAAGGTAAAGGTAAGTGTTTTCACTGCAAAGAGAAGGGGCATTGGAAACAGGATTGCCCCAAGTTTCTAGCAGCGAAAAAAAAGGGTAATGATTGTAGTTCATTTATCTTGGAAACATGTGTTTTAGAGAATGATAAATATGTTTGGATTATTGATTCTAGATCTATTAACCATGTTTGTAACTCTTTACAACTTCTTGAATTGTGGGAGGAAGTGGACGAAGGCAGCTTAAAGATTAGAGTTAGGAACGGAGCGTTCGTTGTGGTCCAAGCTAGAGGAAGAGCTCGTTTGAAGTTCGGACATAAATACTTAATTTTAAATGATGCATTTTTTATTCTGGATTTTAGTAGAAATTTAATTTCAGGTTCCATGTTGCAATTAGAACGATTTGTTATGACTTTCACAAGTTCTAATATATCTATTTCTTTCAATGGATCACAATTGTGTATTGCATGTTTGGAAAACGAGCTTTATATTCTGCGACCTAATGAACCCCTCACTCTTAACAATGATTTATTAAAAGTAGCTAAACCTAGGACCAATAAACGTCAAAAGACTGATAACGATAATATGACGTATTTATGGCACTTGAGACTAGGTCACATTGGCTATGATAACATTCCAAGATTACAAAGGATAGGCCTTTGAGGGAACTCACCTTAGGTGAATTACCTGTCTGTGAATCTTGTCTAGAAGGAAAATTGACCAAGCGTCCATTCTCGGCAAAGGGTGATAGGGCCAAAGAACCACTTGGACTTGTGCATTCAGATGTTTGTGGACCTTTGAATGTACAAGCCAGGGGTGGTTTTGAGTATTTTGTCACTTTCATTGATGATTACTCTAGATACTCATGTCTTTACCTAATGCATCAGAAATTAGAAACATTTTCAAAGTTTCAGGAATTCCTAGTGATGGCTTAGAACCAATTAGGTAAAACGTTAAAGAACTTGCGATCTGATAGGGGTGGAGAATATTTGGATATGTAGTTCCAAGATCATTTAACTAAACTTGAGATTTTATCACAACTTACTGCCCCAGGTACTCCGCAACAAAGTGGTGCAGCAGAATGCCGCAACAGAACTTTATTGGAAATGGTTAGATGCACGCTTAGTTACTCAACTCTACCAACTTCGTTCTGGGGACATACAATTGAAACCGCGAACGACATTCTCAATGTCGCACCATCTAAATCAATCCCCAAAACACCTTTAGAATGTTGGAATGGTCGTGAACCTAGTTTATGTCTGTTATCCAAAGAACAGGCACGGATGACGTGGCAGGCATTTTTAAACACGTGGCTGACACCTGGCAGAGTTCTGTTCGAACATCGACCAGTAAGACCTTCCTGGAGTGGCAGTTGAGTTTTCCTTACGACCAGCATGGTCGCATACTTTGCATATTTCAAAATGATCTTGTGGAGATCATAATCATTTCCAAGATTATATCCAATGATTCTTGATTATCTAATTAATTAGGAGAGAATATCTGTAAAAAATTTATGTAATCCTCCTTGAGCCTATAAATAGAAAAAGATAGCTCAAGGAAGGGACTTTTGGCTTTTGCTTAATTGAAATTACACACTTACGAGAGAATTAGAGCTATTGTATTACTATTGTATGACTTATCCCTCTCAGGTTTGTGAAACTCAGAGAACCCTAGTTCTTTGATCACTCCTATCAATAATAGCTTAAGTGGACGTAGGTCATTACCAGTTCTTGGGGCCGAACCACTATAATTTCTTGTGTCCTTTACTGTTTTTGTCATTACATTCATTCCAACACATCTATCCACATCAAACGTTTTGACTCCGTGCCAGATGACCAAAACAAGGGTCAACATTCTGGTGCTTTCATTGAGAGCTTGATACGAAATTGTTGAAGCAGTAATGGCGAAAACAACAAAGAAAACTGGGCAGACTGCTGTCGCTGCACCATCTCAACTGCCTCCTCCTCCAAACATGGCTGAAAATGAGTAACATTTGGAATTTGATGAGGAAGAACTGGATTCCGAGACGCTGAGAAATACCTTGGGGGTATTGCAGGATGAACTGGCCAATCTGAGGGCCAGCCAAGAAAATGCTACGAAGATTATGGCACGGCAGCAACAAGAGATAGAGCGACAATACTAGGAGCTGAGTGAAAGACAGGCGGAGATGGACCATCGTTAGAGGGAGGCCATGGAAGCCCTCAAAGTAGCCCTGCAGTTGGCTTGGAATTAGGCTGCACCTGCCTCATAGCCTGATCAACCTGCAAATGGGCCACCACAAAGGGGTCCCAATCTTAGCCCGTCGATCCAGCCGTCGAGCCCCCAAAGGCCCGAGCAGCCGCCAATGCCTCAAGATGATGTCCCACTAAGGGATCCTGAAGTGCAGCCTCCATCCCAGGATGGTCGAGGCAATCCCCCGCAGCCAAGGCAGAATAGGGCCGGGCAGCAGCCCCGTAGTCCTAGACGCCATAGAGGCGAAGAGTCGAACTCACCAAGCAGGGGGCAGCGTCCTTCTGGCAACAGAAGGAACTCAGAGATAAGCTCTGCGGTCCAGGGGCCCCCACGACATGATAATGCATAGGGACCTACCGACCAACGCAGGCCACCCTCTAACGCTCGGGAAGTTCTGGCCCGAGGAGGCAATCGAGGGGACAGTCGATCCCACCATAGCCAATCGAGGTTGAGAGATGGCCATGGGTACAATGAGGCCGACTCAGGCAGAGGAAATGCTGGTTGGAGAAATGAAGAAAGAGGTGGGGGCAGAAACCCACCACCTAGGGAAGACCAGCCCGAGAGATGTAACGCTGGGAGGCAGCCCAGACAAAATAACGTCTTTAATCGGCTCGGAGCAAGCGACCAGCGGCGAATAGACGAAGACTTAAGAGATGTACTCAACGACTGCCGGGAGCGACATGATGAGTACATTCACCCAGCAGCAGAGGCCCCGACAATTCCTGAAGTCGTGCAAGCCCAAATAGATGCCCTGAACCAGGCAGTGCAACAGCTGGTCGGGGGAAGGACGTCTCATATCGAGTACGACATGAGAAGGGGCACTCCTTTTGTTCAAAGGATAGCTGTGGCAGAAACTCCCAGCAAGTTTAAGATGCCCACAGTTCTGAACTTTGACGGGTATGGTGACTCGGTATCTCATGTCAACAAGTTTGAGATACAGATGGACATTCAAAAAGTGTCCGAAGACGCTCGGTGCAGGATCTTTCCTGCAACACTTTCTGCTGCTGCACAAGAGTGGTTTTTCAAATTCCCTCCTGAAAGTATTATTTCTTGGGAGATGTTCGTAAAGGAATTTTACGGACAATTCTATGCGGGTCGTGTGCACCCAATTGAGGCGAATCTGCTGGTGGAGATACGCTAGCAAGAAGGAGAGCCACTGAAGGATTACGTCCAACGCTTCATGCGAGCAGCTGCTGGAGCTAAAATAGTGGGAGATGAGGGCAAGATGATGGCCCTAACTGCAGGAGTTAGGCATTGCACACCTTTGTGGAGTAGCCTCAGAAAGCATGGAGTTAAGACTACTCAAGAATTCTTAGATTGAGCTGATCGGTACATCAAGCTCGAGGATGCCATCGCCAGAGAGGGAAAGCCCCCAGGCAAAGATAAGGGGACTGCCGAGCCCGCCAAAGCCGCCAATGGGTCAAAACCCAACGGCAACGACAAAGGCAATGGGAACGGCAATGGCAATGGCAAGAATGGGGGTAAGCGGTCCCATAATGTACCTTCCACCTCTGAAAACAAATGCGCTAAGGGCAATCGTTATGAACCGCGGTTCACTAACTACACTGCCCTTGTCGAGTCTCGAGGAGAGGTGTATTAGGCCACGAGTTCTAGTGTGCCTTACAAAAGACCCACTCTCATTCGAAAGGATATTTCGAAAAGAGATACTACCAAGTTCTGTTGTTATCATAACGACTACGGACACGATACAAACGAGTGCAACTAGCTAAAGGATGAAATCGAGTTCCTTATTAGACAAGGACACTTGAGGAGATACGCACGGGCCTCGGGAACTTCCCAACGAGAGGCTCCAGGTGGCAACGAGCAGGCGCCCGCACGCCAACGCTCGCCACCTTTGCAGCCTGACCCCGTAGCTGGCACTTTACTCACCATTTATGGAGGCCCGCACCTTGCAGGAAGCAGCGAAAAGGCAAGGGAACGATATGCTCGGACCCTTGTTGGGAAATCAGAGGGAAGCAAGGGAGTGCTACAATGCTTCGATCACAAAGGAAAAGAAGGGAACGTCGAAGAGCACTCCCCCAGAGAGGTTGCAGATGGCCATTGATACACAAGCCCAATCTAGTGATGGAGTCACCAAATAGGGTGTTGCCCAAAGTGAGGATAGAGATTTAGATCTTCGCTTTGGGGATTTTGAGGAAGATGTTGGACCCGTCGAGGACCTTTAAGAGGTCTGTAACACCCTACTTCCTTAGATTCGTTACTAAGTGAGTTTAAAAACATGCTCTTAACTCGCTAATCGAAGTTTTAGATCAAATAGTGTAATTAAGCCATAAACAAAGGAAAAACTTAAGAAATAATAATTTTCATAGAAAATCATAAAAGTTTTACACTTGGGATCCCAAAATACAATTTAGAAATATTTACAACATATACATTAACCCAGGTCGACTAAACGACAAAATCTAAGTTTATTTACAACCATCTCCCAAAATCCTCTGGCTGTGGCAGCCAGGCTGGCCCAACATGTACACGCCGCCTCACGCCTGCTACATTCATGGTTGGTTGGCCTTCTCTTTACCCTTACCTGCACCACAGAGCATCTGTGAGCTGAAGCCCAGCAAGAAAACCCACAAACAGATAACATATGCATCATATATAACAAGCATATAAACAGGCCACCAATGGGCTAAACACATACGGCCTAGTCGTCCCAGGCGTTTACCAAGCCCTGGGTTCGCGACTACGCTGTGAGGATATCCCAGGTATCCTTTTATGGACTCGCCCTGGCAACTCGCACTCCACGTGCTCAACGCTGCTCCCAGCCCCTTGCCATTCTCGGCTTGCACTCAATGTGCCTAACGCCGTTCCCGGCCCTCTGCCGTTCCCGGCCTACACCGTTCCCGGCTCTTGCCGAACATCCACATAATAGTATTCATAACATAGCAAAAAAATACAAAATTCTAGCAAATTCAGTTAAAGGGCTACGCCCCGCAGTTCTAACACAATGGGCTCAGCCCTGCTTACCAGTTCTACTCAAACAAGGGGCTCAACCCTGCATACGAGCTCTATGAGAACAGGGGTTTTCTTACCTGATTCCCGAGCTCTCCGAGCACCGATGTCCCGAGCACAGTCCTCTAACTTGAGCCTCGCCGAAACCCTAGTCACAACACATTAACAACATCCATTCATCAAGTTCTAATCCAATAAATAACTTTAAGCCATAACCTTAACCTCCGGAACCTTGAATTCTATCAATCCGGGTGAAAAAATCCATCCCAAGCCTTAACCACTGAATTCCCAAGCTTAAAAACCCTTAAAAATGCAGTCTAGAACTAAGAGCCGCGACCCCACCCTCAAGAGCCGCGACTAGCCTCAAAATAGAGGCTAGCACATCCCTGCAACACACATGGCCCGCGGCGCGCACGCCAAGCATCGCGGTGTGCATGAACTCCTCGGCCACACTCGGCCGCGGCGCGCCCTTCCTAGGGCCGCAGCCCTCACCTCTGAACCCAGATTTTCTCACCATCTTTCTACACTTTTCCTCAAGCCAATTCACCCAAAGCTTAGCTGACAATCCTAGATAACTAACTCAATCCTTTCAGCTCAATAACAGCACAAAAACCCTTTAAAAACATGCTCCAAAACTCAGCTAGTGTACCCAAAAATAAATCAAGCTTAACTAACATGCAATCCCCAATAACCAGCAGAAATTCTAGACAAAACCTTAGTAAATAGAGCTTACCTTGCAGAACTTAATCCCTGAGTTTGATCCTCAATCCCCAAGCTTCAAGCTCCTAAGTTTTCACAGCCCAATTCCTTGCTTAAGCTAGCTTACACCAGAATTTCCTTGAGTTGTTTCTTAGAAAATGAAGGAGAGAAAGATAGGAATGGTGAGAAGCTATCCTTAGTTCAGAAGAAAGGTGTAAGTCAGTTCCCAAAGCTTCTAATTAATTCTTCTTTTTTGTTTTATTCAGCTTAAATCTATGTGGTTACCTCAAGGCTCGGGGTACCAAAACATCCCCGAGGGCAAAATGGTAAATTTCCCCAATATTCCCGCCTAGACACTCTATCCTCAAATATATCTCCAAATATTTATTTTCATGTCCCGATAATCCCATAACACACCTAGTACCCAAATTACCCCTTGACTCGCCCCGAGTCGGAATCTCAACCCCGTTGTGACTCTCTGGCTAACCGTTCCCCAAGACTGTCTCGGATCGTGCTGCACAGACATATCACATATATATATAACATTCATCACATTTATCACACTTATGCCCCTAATGTCCAGACGGGGCCCACAATGCACATTTAACTCAACTAAACATGCATCATTATCATATATTCACATAAATCCACATATTAGCATATTAAAGCATTTATTGCCCTCCAGGCACACCAATCAAGGCCCTAAGCCCGATTAGCAAATTTGGGTCGTTACAACTATCCCCTCCTTACAGAAATTTCGTCCTCGAAATTACCTGAACAACTTGGGGTACTGCTCCCTCATCTCTGACTCAAGTTCCCATGTCGCCTCCTCAACCTTGCTGTTTCCACAGCACTTTCTCCAAGGTGATGGTCTTGCTTCGCAAGACTTTATCTTTTCGGTCAAGAATCTGAACCGGCTTCTCCTCATAGGAAAAATCCTGATCAAGCTCCAGATTCTCAAAACTTAGAACATGCGTTGAATCTGACATATACTTCTGGAGCATGGATACATGGAAAACATCATGAACCTTCGATAAAGCTGGAGGCATCGCTAATCTGTAAGCTACCTCTCCAACCCGTTCCAGAATCTCAAAGGGGCCAACAAACCTAGGGCTCAACTTGCCCCGAACACCAAACCGTTTCACACCCCTCATGGGTGAAACCCTAAGGAACACATGATCACCAAACTGAAACTCCACACTCCTGTGTTTCAAATCTGAATAACTTTTCTATCGACTCTGGGAGGCGAGCATCCGCGCTCTAATCTTCTCAATCGCCTCATTAGTCCTCTGAACCATCTCTGGACCCAGATATCTCCTCTCACCTGTCTCATCCCAATGAATAGGTGATCGACACTTCCTCCCATTAAGCATCTCGTACGAAGCCACTCCGATGGTCGCCTGATAACGGTTGTTGTACGAGAACTCGATCAAAGGGAGATACTTACTCCACGATCCCCCAAAATCAAGCACACAGGCTTGCAGCATATCCTCCAATACCTGAATCGTCCTCTCAGACTGCCCATCCATCTGAGGATGATAAGCGGTACTAAACCGTAACTGCGTGCCCATAGCCTCCTGCAAACTCTCCCAAAACTTGGAAGTGAAGGTGGGGTCTCTGTTGGATACTATCGACCTTAGAGCCCCATGAAGTCGTACAATCTCCTTCACATACAACTCAGCGTACTGCTCCACAGTATAAGTTGTCTTAACAGGCAAAAAGTGGGTGGACTTGGTATACCTATCCATAATCACCCACACCGAGTCATGCTGTCCTGCAGTCCTCGGTAACCCAACCACAAAGTCCATAGTAATATCTTCCCACTTCCACTTTGGAATCCCCAAAGGCTGCAACAACCCTGCTAGCCTCTGGTGCTCGGCCTTAACCTGCTGGCAGGTTAAGCACTTGGCTACATAATCCACCACATCCCTCTTCATACCCGACCACCAATGTAGAGCTCTCAAGTCCTGGTACATCTTCGTCGTACCCGGGTGCAAAGAATAGGGAGTGGTATGCGATTCATCTAAGATCTCCCGCCGAATACCTAAATCCATCAGAACACAAATCTGACCCTTGTACTTCAGTAACCCCATCTCCAAAATGGAAAAGTCCTTAGTCGCTCCGACTAAGGCACCTTCCCTATGACCTCTCAACTGAGAATCTTTCTCTTGCGCTTCCTTGATCCTCTCAAGGAGTGTAGACTGAAGAGTGATGTTGGCCAACTGTCCAACCACCAACTCTATACCTGCTCTGGTCATCTCCTCAGCTAACTTGTCAGATATTTGCCTCGAACTAAATAACTGTCCTGGGCCTTTCTGACTCAATGCATCAGCCACTACATTAGCTTTCCCATGATGGTAAAGGATATCACAATCATAATCCTTAACCAACTCCAGCCACTGTCTCTGGCGCATATTCAGGTCTTTCTGAGTAAAGAAATACTTTAGGCTCTTATGGTCAGTGTATATCTCGCACTTCTCACCATAAAGATAATGCCTCCAAATCTTAAGTGCAAACACCACCGCTGCCAACTCCAGGTCATTCGTAGGATATCTCTGCTCATATTCCTTTAACTGTCTCGATGCATAGGCTATCACTTTACCAGCTTGCATCAACACGCACCCCAAACCCTTCCTAGATGCATCACAGTAGACCACAAACTTTTCATTCTCTGTTGGCAAGCTTAGCACTGGCGCAGTAATCAGTCGCCGCTTCAGTTCCTTAAAACTGTTCTCACATCTGTCCGTCCAAACAAACCTTGTCTTCTTCTTTGTCAGTTCCGTCAATGGCGTAGCTATTCTGGAGAACCCCTCAATAAACTGCCGATAATACCCAGCTAAACCCAGAAAGCTTATCACTTCAGGAACATTGCTCGGTCTAGGCCAATCTCTGACCGCCTCAATCTTACTTGGGTCAACCAGAATCCCCTCCTTACTGACAATATGGCCCAGAAATGTAACTTGTGGCAACCAGAACTCACACTTACTGAACTTAGCATATAACTTATGCTCTCTCAACCGCTATAAAACCAACCGCAGATGTTGTTCGTGCTCTGTCTCTGACTGGGAGTACACTAGGATGTCGTCAATGAATACAATCACAAACTTGTCCAGATAATCCTTGAAAATCCTATTCATCATGTCCATGAAGGCTGCTGGGGCATTGGTTAATCCAAAGGACATAACCAGGAATTCATAGTGTCCATACCTCGTTTGGAAAGCGGTCTTTGGTATGTCCTCCTCTTTAATTCTTAACTGATGGTAACTTGACCGAAGATCTATCTTGGAAAACACCGTTCTTCCCTGTAGCTAATCAAACAAATCGTCGATCCTAGGCAATGGATACTTGTTCTTAATGGTTAACTTGTTCAGCTCCCTATAATCAATACACATCCTAAGGGACCCATCCTTCTTCTTAACGAACAACACTGGAGCACCCCATGGCGAGAAACTCAGTCTAATGAACCCCAAATCAAGTAACTCCTGCAACTGAATCTTCAACTCCTTTAGCTCCGCTGGAGCCATTCTATAAGGTGTCCTAGATACTGGCTCTGCTCCTGGTACCAATTCTATAACAAAGTCAATCTCCCGATGCAGCGGCAACCCTGGCAGATCTGTTGGTAACAAATCCGGAAACTCACACACCAATCTAGTCTCACCTAGTCCAACCGACGCCACCCTAGAAGTATCCACAACGCTTGCCAGGAATCCTATGCAACCTTCCTGCATCAGGTCCCTAGCCTTTAAGGCTGAAATCATTGGCATGCGCGGTCCACTAACTGACCCCACAAACACAAAGGGTACCTCCCCTTCTGGTTCAAAAGTCACCATTCTGCACTTGCAGTCAATCGTTGCCCCATACTTGGATAGCCAATCCATCCCTAGAATCATATCAAAGTCATCCATCTCTAACTCAATCAAATCAACAGACAACTCCCTACCATCTACCTCTACTGGCAATGCTCTAATCCACTTCCTAGAGACTACCAATTCTCCTGTTGGCAACAAAGTCTGAAATCCCCTAGCATACACACCACTAGGTCTACAAAGTTGATCTATCACTCTAGCAGATACAAATGAATGGGTAGCCCCTGAATCAAAGAATGCAATATACAAAGAGCCAGCACTAGAGATCTGACCTGTCACAATTGAGGGGCTAGCCTCCGCCTCAGTCTGTGTCAAAGTGAATACCCTGGCAGGAGCAAGACTGTCACTCTGCTTTTGCTCCTCCTTCTTAACTTGAGGGCAATCCCTCTTCAGATGACTAGCACTCCCATAAAAAAAGCAAGCCCTGATCCTGCACTCACCCTGGTGTCGACGCCTGCACCGCGGACACATTGGAAAACTCCTCCAACGGTCACTGCCACCCTGGCAACCAGTGGAAGCATCCCGTGCCCTCTTATCCGAACTGGGAGGAACGAAGGAATCTGGGGCCTTCCTCTTCTGCTCACTAGAACCACCACCACGACTGAACCCAACAAAAGGAGGCATTGTCCTCCTGGCATCGCGCCTAACAACGCTATCCTTCCAAATTTGATCTTCAGCCCTCTCAGCAGTAAGGGCCTAGTCCACAACTTGGCCATAAGTAGTCGTCTCTGGATCCAAGGTAATGTTCACATCGTGGGCGATCATAACATTCAATCCCCGCACAAACCTATCCCTCCTTGCCGCATCAGTCGGCACTAAATCTGGCGCAAACTTCGCCAATCTATCAAACTTTATTGCATACTCTGTCACTGTCGATCGATTCTGAGTCAGGTTGATAAACTCATCAACCTTCGCAGCTCATACTACCACACTGTAGTACTTCTCATTAACCAAGTTTCTAAATTCCTCCCAGGTCATAACTGATACATCCCTTCTCTGGACCACCATGTCCCACCAAATGCGGGCATCCTCTCTGAACATGTAGCTAGCACAGGCTACCCTCTCATTCCCCTGAACCCTCATAAAATCCAGAATTGAGGCAATCATATTCATTCACTGCTCTGCCCGCAGTGGGTCTGATCCACCCTCAAAGGTGGGAAGATGCTGCTTCCTGAACCTCTCATACAAAGGTTCCCACTTATTCTCCTCTATGGACTGCACTGGCACTGGCACTGTAACCTGCTGCACTAGCAGCCCAGTAACCTGAGGCGGGGCCTGCTGCCTCAACTGTCGCAACTCTTCCTCTGTTCGCTGTAGTCTTGCTTCCATCTCAGCAAACATCTCTTGCCAATTCTATGGGGCAGGTGGAGGGTCCTGACCCTGGTTGTCATCCTCGGCCCTACTACCGCGGAGTCTAGCTGATTGTCAAGGCATCTCAACCAATATGCCTACAACCAACGACGCCGCTCATCAGGCATGATAACAACATCCAAAACCACCTCCCAAACACATCAATCATCCACAATAATATCTCATATAACATATAACACACAGTGGGCCATGCCCTAGCATCATGCATATGTTAACTCATTCACCATGATCTATATAAATTAAGCAGGCAAACAGGGCATTCAAACACATATTCAAACACATTAACCAATCTTACCAACCAACCCTGAGTTAAGCCTGTCTCTAACAGCGTGTGTACATGTTCGGTCAATCTCCAGAACCAATAACCTTGGCTCGCTCTGATACCAAGTTGTAACACCCTACTTCCTTAGAGCCATTACTAAGTGAGTTTAAAAACGTGCTCTCAACTCGCTAATCGAGGTTTTAGATCAAATAGTGTAATTAAGCCATAAACAAAGGAATAACTTAAGAAATGATAATTTTCATAGAAAATCATAAAAGTTTTACACTTGGGATCCCAAAATAAAATTTAGAAATATTTACAACATATACATTAACCCAGGTCGACTAAACGACAAAATCTAAGTTTATTTACAACCATCTCCCAAAATCCTCTGGCTGTGGCAGCCAGGCTGGCCCAACATGTACACGCCGCCTCACACCTGCTACATTCATGGTTGGTTGGCCTTCTCTTTACCCTTACCTGCACCACAGAGCATCTGTGAGCTGAAGCCCATCAAGAAAACCCACAAACAGATAACATATGCATCATATATAACAAGCATATAAACAGGCCACCAATGGGCTAAACACATACGGCCTAGCCGTCCCAGGCATTTACCAAGCCCTGGGTTCGCGACTACGCTGTGAGGATATCCCAGGTATCCTTTTATGGACTCGCCCTGGCAACTCGCGTCCACGTGCTCAATGCTGCTCCCGGCCCCTTGCCGTACCCGGCCTTGCACTGAACGTGCCTAACACCGTTCTTGGCCCTTCACCGTACCCGGCCCCAGCCATTCTTGCCCTACACCGTTCCCAGCTCTTGCCGATCATTCACATAATAGCATACATAGCATAGCAAGCAAGTACATAATTCTAGCATATTCAGTTAAAGGGCTACGCCCGACAGTTCTAACATGTTGGGCCCGGCCCTGCATACCAATTCCATTCAAACACATTGGGCTCAGCCCTGCACACAAACTCTATGGGAACAAGGGTTTTCTTACTTGAGTCGCGAGCTCTCCGAGCACCGATGTCCCGAGCACAGTCCTCTAACTTGAGCCTCGCCGAAACCCTAGCCACAACACATTAACAACATCCATCCATCAAGTTCTAATCCAATAAATAACTTTAAGTCATAACCCTAACCTCCAGGACCTTGAATTCTATCAATTCGGGTGATAAAATCCATCCCGAGCCTTAACCACTGAATTCCCAAGCTTAAACACCCTTAAAAATGCAGACTAGCACTAAGAGCCGCGGCCCCACCCTCAAGAACTGCGGCTAACCTCAAAACAGAGGCTAGCACACCCCTGTAACACACACGGGCCGCAGTGCGTACACCAAGCACCGTGGCGCACATGAACTCCTCAGCCACACTCAGCCGTGCGCACACACTGGCCGTGGCGCGCCCCTCCTAGGGCCGCGTCCCTCACCTTCGAACCCAGATTTTCTCACCATATTTCTACACTTTTCCTCAAGCCAATTCACCTAAAGATTAGCTGACAATCCTAGATAACCAACTCAATCCTTTCAGCTCAATAACAGCACAAAAACCCTTTAAAAACTTGCTCCAAAACTCAGCTAGTGTACCCAAAAATAAATCAAGCTTAACTAACATGCAATCCCCAATAACCAGCAGAAATTCTAGACAAAACCTTAGCAAATAGAGCTTACCTTGCAGAGCTTAATCCCTGAGTTTGATCCTCAATCCCCAAGCTTCAAGCTCCTAAGTTTTCACAGCCCAATTCCTTGCTTAAGCTTGCTTACACCAGAATTTCCTTGAGTTGTTTCTTAGAAAATGAAGGAGAGAAAGATAGGAATGGTGAGAAGCTATCCTTAGTTCAGAAGAAAGGTGTAAGTCAGTTCCCAAAGCTTCTAATTAATTCTTCTTTTTTGTTTTATTCAGCTTAAATCTATGTGGTTACCTCAAGGCTCGGGGTACCAAAACATCCCCGAGGGCAAAATGGTAAATTTCCCCAATATTCCCGCCTATACACTCTATCCTCAAATATATCTCCTAATATTTATTTTCATGTCCCGATAATCCCATAACACCTAGTACCCAAATTACCCCTCGACTCGCCCCGAGTCAGAATCTCAACCCCGTTGTGACTCTCTGGCTAACCACTCCCCAGGACTGTCTCAGATCGTGCTGCACAGACATATCACATATATATAACATTCATCACATTTATCACACTTGTGCCCCTAATGTCCAGACGGGGCGCACATGCACATTTAACTCAACTAAACATGCATCATTATCATATATTCACATAAATCCACATATTAGCATATTAAAGCATTTATTGTCCTCCAGGCACACTAATCAAGGCCCTAAGCCCAATTAGCAAATTCAGGTCGTTACAAGGTCCTACTTGACGAAAAAGACCCGACCAGAGTTATAAAGGTTGGTAAAAATTTAGAAGCAACAACGAAGCACACACTAGTGGAATTTTTGAGAAAGAACCAGGAAGTTTTTGCCTGGTCACATAAAGACATGGCTGGGATAGATCTTGCAGTGATTAGTCATGTCCTGAACGTTGACAAGAGTTTTCCACCTGTGCAATAGAAAAGAAGGCTACTCGATAAAGGTATATCGAAAGCCTTAAAAGAGGAAGTTGAAAGATTGAAGGAGAATGGGTTCATCAGGGTGGCATTTCATCCATCGTGGGTCTCTAATCCAGTACTCCTTCCTAAGCCTAACGACAAATGGAGAACCTGTGTGGATTTTACAGACCTTAATAAATCCTGCCCAAACGATTGCTTCCCACTCCCAAGGATCGACCAGCTGGTCGATGCAATTGCAGGACATGAGATCCTCTCTTTCTTGGATGCATACTCTACATACGATCAGATCAGTATGCATCCCCCTGACGAGGATCACACTAGCTTTCAAACTGATACGGGGTTATACTGTTATAAAGTAATGCCCTTCGGACTGAAAAAAGCTGGTGCGACTTACCAGCGATTGGTTAACCACATGTTTAAAGAGTTGATTGGAGTAAACATGGAGGTGTACGTGGACGACATGCTGGTAAAGTCAAAAAAGGCAGAAGGGCATGTGAAGGATTTACAGGAGTGTTTCGATGTTTTGAACAAATATCAGATGAAGCTAAATCCTCTCAAATGTTCCTTCGGAGTAGGATCAGGGAAATTTTTTGGGTTCATTGTTAATTCAAGAGGAATCGAAGCCAACCCCGAGAAGATCAAAGCCCTGATCGACATGAAATCGCCAGTGAAAATCAAGGATGTGCAAAGTTTAACTGGAAGGATTGCCGCACTCAGTAGATTTATTTCAAAGTCGACAGATAAATGAGTCCCTTTCTTTAATCTACTTAGAGGCAACAAGAAGATCGAGTGGACTGGAGACTGCGAACAGGCTTTCCAAGCCTTAAAAGCCCACATGGCACAGCCTCCTATTCTATCAAAGCCTATAGATGGAGAAACTTTGTTCATTTACCTGGCGATCACCGAATATGCTGCTAGTGCGGTGCTAGTACGAGAGGAAGAAGGCATACAAAAGGCAGTTTATTATGTTAGCAAGAGGTTAATCAGTGCCGAATTAAGGCATCCTCCCATCGAAAGATTAGCGTATTGCTTAATTTTGGCCTCAAGGAAGTTACGTCCTTACTTCCAAGCCCATCCCATCATAGTCTTAACTGACCAGCTCTTTCGGCAAGTTCTGCAAAAACTGGAGGTGGCTGGACGTTTGTTAAAATGGGCAGTCGAACTTGGGCAATTCGATATCACATATTCACCGCGAGCAGCAGTAAAGGGACAAGTCTTGGCTGATCTTATCGCCGAATTCATTGAGCTCCCAGACAACGAGCAGTGCAAAAAACCTAGTGCGCCTGAGCCCCAAGTTGAAGCTCCTTCGTGGAAGTTATTCACAGACGGATCGTCTTACGAATCTCGCGCATGAGCAGGAGTGATATTGATAACGCCAGAAAGGCATCGATTTCACTGCGCTATTAGGTTTGATTTCACTGCATCAAACAATGAAGCCGAGTATGAAGCACTCCTCACTAGGCTAAGGTTGGCCAAAGACATGAGTATAAAAGTGCTGGATATTTACAGTGATTCACAGCTGGTAGTGAATTAAGTCTTAGGGGAGTATCAAGCACGGGGCCTGAAAATGGTGGCCTACCTGAACAAAACCAAAGATCTGTTGGCGCAATTTGAGAAGTATACCCTCCACCAAATACCCCGAGATCAGAATTCAAACGCAGATGCCTTAGCCAAACTCGCGAGTGCGAAAGATGCTGACACTTTAAATATAGTGCTAGTGGAACGACTGCGTGAGCCGAGCATACGAGCAGATGAAACAAGTATGGAAATTCGGATAGAAGATACATGGATGGAACCATACTTAGTGTATCTCACGAATTGTGTACTACCAGCAGATAGAAACAAAGCCAGGACTCTTCAGAGACAGGCTGCTAGGTACATATTGGTTGATGGTATTCTATACCGAAGAGGATACTCCATGCCACTGCTCAGATGTATTACACCAGAAAAGGCTAAAGAGCTGATGAAGGAAGTACATGAAGGCTTCTGTGGGGATCACGCTGTGGGGCAGAGCCTATCGAAAAAGATTATGAGGCAGGGCTATTTCTGGCCGACTATGAACGAAGACTCAATGGAGTTTGTGCAAAAATGTGATAAGTGTCAGAGATTTTCCAAGATCCCACGCGCAACTCCTAACGAATTAAAGCAAATGCAAAGTCCATGGCCTTTCGCAATATGGGGTATCGATTTAATTGGATCCTTGCCAACGGGAAAAGGTGGAGTAAAATACACAGTTGTAGCAGTTGACTACTTCACCAAATGGGCCGAAGCTGAGCCACTCGCTACAATAACGACAAAGAAAGTTCTTGTCTTTGTCATCAAGAACATTGTTTGTCGGTATGGATTGCCTCGGAAGATTGTCTTAGACAACGGCACCCAGTTTGACAGCGACCTATTCACAGACTTCTGCGAAAGGCATGGAATCATCAAAAGCTTTTCCTCAGTCCCGCATCCACAAGCAAATGGGCAAGTCGAAGCAGTGAATAAAACACTTAAGGATACCCTGAAGAAAAGGCTCAAAGAAGCTAAAGGAGCATGGCCGGAACAACTGCCCAAAGTACTCTGGTTGTATAGAACTTCTCATCAAACTGCAACAGGTCATACCCCGTTTTCCTTAGCATACGGGTATTAGGCTATGCTGCCAGTTGAGTTAGATCTGCCCTCACATCAAAGAATCACATACGACCAAGACCAGAATAGCCAACTGTTGATGGAGTCCCTAGACTCGCTTAAGGAGAAACGAGAAAAAGCCCAACTCCGAGTAGCTGTGTACCAGCAAAAAGTCGCTCAGTATTTTAAATCAAAAGTAAAAGAAAGAAAGTTCAACGTTGGGGACCTAGTACTTCAACGAGTTTTCTTAAACACCCGCGACCCAGCTGCTGGAGTACTCGGACCAAACTAGGAAGGACCTTACTAGATTGAAGAAGTCCTTCATCTAGGCACATACAAACTTGCACGCTTAAATGGAGATCTCGTTCCACGCTATTGGAATGGAGAACACCTGCGCAAGTATTATCAATAAACAGTCCTTCTTAAAGGAATGGCTTGCATTAATTTTTACTTTTTACAAGTTTTGAAAAAGGGTTAGTCATGTTGTATGACTAATCGCTTATAAGTGTAAGATCTTTTTAAAAGATCACTCGTAAAGACATGTTTAGTCCATTTTAATACGAGAATTATAAGGGACTGTGCGCAGCCAGTCATTCTTGCCAACCTTTGTAAATTTTTTTTACAAGTATTTGTTCTTTACGTGTGTTGTTTTGCTGTATTATAAGTGTTGCATTTTATACCGAGAAATAATGTTCGTATAGGTCGTGGTCAAGGCAAGTGACCAAGGACCTAAAGCTCCTCAGTCACTTAGGGGGCATATAAGGTACATCGATAGCAAAGCATACCAAGAGGTATGTAAACACATGAACAAAATAAGTGAAAGCATGCTACGATACTTAGAGTATTTTTAAAAATTTATATTTTGTTAAATCAAGCCAAAGTACTATGCTAAGTTCGGTCATGCGAACATATGTTATAATAAGCATAAATATTATAATATCAAAGGGAATTCTTTTACACCGGAAGCAGTACTGCTTGGATGTAATTGTTCAAAGGTAAAAGGAAAATATGCTGCCCATACAGCAAAATTAAAAAGAAATCTTTCTTTACATCACAACCCGTAGGTCGTGTAATTAAAGAAAAGCAAAAGAAAAAAAAACTCTAAAGAGCTTGAGGAGCAGGAGGATCCGTTGGAGCATTTTGATCGACCACGTCCCCTCCAGCTTTTCCTCCCTCCACTCCGACGGCTGGCTGAATGCTTGGGAAAGTAGGGACCCTAGCTCTCTCTTCGGCAGCTAACCGAGTAGTACAGCGGGCCATCTCAGCCTTCCTAGCATCCTCTGGGATGTAACTGAAATCAGCACTTTGGTTGTGTTTCCAAAAATCGTAGAAACACCGAAGTGTCACATTCTTATACCTCTCCAGGTCCTTGGCATTGGTGATCTTAAGCTGATCCACCTGGCTTTTAAGAACAGCAATGGTCACGTCCTTAGCGAGATTCTCCTCCCTAAGTTCTTTGACTTCACGCCATTGGATTCGGGTGGACTCCTGGTAATCATCCCTCTGCTTCCTGAGAGTTTCCATCGAAGCTTGCTTCTCTTCCAGCTCCACCACCAAGGCATCCTTCAGCTGGGTGACCACCTCTAACTCCCCAGCATTCCTAGCCTCTACGGCTTGAAGCTCCTCGATGACCTTCGCCCAAGACTGCTCGATGTTGGCACTAGCGCGAATACGAGCAGTGGTCATTGTCAGCATGGCCTGCAGTCAAAGAATAAGAGTTAGGCTATATTACAAGAAGGAAAAATAAAAACCAAAATCGCAAAAAGAGAAAGAGTGCTTACACAGGCCACTTCATTAAGAGCCCTGTTGAGGATCTGATTGACCCCCATGTTCTCAGCCTCGGCCATTGCCTCCCTGCAACAGCCATGCTTCAGGATATGAGCAAGACGATCCTTAGCTGATTGCAGGGAACGGTTCGAGAGTCTGGCCCCAGGAAGTTTGGTTTGCTGGGCCTGTTCTTTTTGAGCCGTAGGCGAAGGATTTGTGGCGACAGGCGGGGCCTCCTTCTCAGCAGGAGCAGGTGGTTGAGCAGAAGGTTGGCCAGAGGGCCCATCCTTTGAAGGAACAGTTGCTTGACCCTTCTTGGCCGAGGGTACTTGGCTAGACTCGCCATCGTGTCTCCTGGCCGATTTCCTCCATTGGACCAGGGGAACTTCCTCCTCCTCCTGAGTCTGGTATAAGTCGAAAACATTGGGGGAGGCCATTTCTGCAGAAAAATATAAGAATGCAGATAGTAAGACAAAAATAGATGACAAATTACGGTACATCAGAAAAGAAGTAAGGAAAATCACAAAGTCCAATACCTGAGCTACTACTACTTGTCGCTACACTACTGACTCTACTACTCATACACTCACTCTCTAACACGAAGAAGTCTGGCCCTAGATTTGGAGTATACGTAAAATTGTCGTCCCCGTCAAATAAGTGGCAGGGAATTGGCAAGCTATTTAAAAGAGAAATAACAGTACCGTTTTTGTCCGAAGGCTCATCCAAGTCTACGACAACTTCTGCTGCCTTTTGTTTCCCCTTCCCTTGGGGGGCAGAAGGCCTTTCTGCTGAGGGGGCGCCAGTCGGTTCCCTGATCGTAACCCCAGTCGGTCTCCTTCGAGGAGGGGACACTGGGGGTTGCTGCTCGGGATGCCCCTCGGCAGTGGCATCTGCCACCACGGGTTCCCTCGTTTCCCGATGAGGGGTTAGGAGGCCAGACAACCTCAAGTTTTCATTGGTGACCAGAGACTTAACGCTTTTTTCAGCGTCTGTCATCCTGGCCAGCGCGTTGGACCTCAACACCATGTCTGGTGTTGGGTTTGGGCGTAGCCATGGTCCTGAAAGGCACAAGATACTTTAGAGAAGTACAAAGAAATTTTCTAAGAAAAAGTAGCGACCAGTGGAAAAGGACATTTACCTCCTCGAGCGAAGGCCAAGTTGTTCATAGTCATGTCGGGCGTGAGGAAATACTCCTGGTTATATTTCCCCACGTTGGAGATGTGGGTGGTGTCACTCAGGAATATTCGGTTTGTTTCCTCGTGACAAAAATGAAAAAAGCCCGTCCCGGACTGTTGAGGGTTGGACTTAAGGTCAAAAAGGAAGTTGACCTCGTGAGGAGTAGGCTCTGGCCATTTTTTGAGTTTGTAAAGGATATAGAGTGCAGCAAGCATTCTATATCCGTTTGGAGTAATTTGAAAGGGGGCAACACCGAAGTAGTTTGCCACCCCCTGATAGAATGGATGTAGAGGAAGGGTAGCCCCCGCCTCTATATGGTACCTCGACCAGGTGCTGTAGACGCCCCCAGGCAAGTTAGCCCTCTGGTCGGCAGTAGGGATCTTGAGATTGACCCCAGTGAGAGGATACTTCCTAAGGTAATTGGCAAGCATCTTGGGAGTCACCTGGCTGAGGGGAGAAAGATACCACTTGACATCAAGAAGGTTTGAATGCCGAGGGCGAGCCCTGATCTGAATGCGAAGGTCTGGGGCAGTGTTTTCTTGACCACTGGTCGAGGGAACCCTAGCCTGCGAATCAGGCTGGGCAGGAGGATTTGGATTGTTTTCAGGGTTTGGTTTCTTTTTTCCTGGAGATTTAGAGCGGGCCATTTTAGGTGGTGATGGTTGAGGTCTAGAAGAGGAAAGTCTTGAGAATGGAATCTCGTGAACACGCTGAGCCGACTGTTCTTCGCCTTCAAGAAGTTACGCAAGAAGGTCATCTTCGATTGGCCGCTCACATCCCCACAAATCTGGCATTAAAATCAGCGAACAGAAAAATGGGGAGGTGAGGATGGAGAATCTAGAAAGTCGGTTAGAATAACGCTGGTCGTGTATAAAATTCAAACTTTTATACAATAGCATTCTAACAAAAAACTAATTTTTTCACACGAACAGTTTGAAAGGAAGATCAAAAAGTGAAAGTAAAAAGCTTTTGAAAAAAGCTTTTTCAACTCCTTTAAGGGCGGGAAAAACTCAGTTTTTCAACTAGCATAAAAATCAAATTTTTACTTCGGTTTTACGTCCTAAATTTATGATCTCGGTTATCAAACTAACTCGTAACTCCTAAATGGAAAAGAAAACATCATCCTATCTAGTATCACCCGATAAATCCCCTACTTTCATGCATATCAACCAAGGAACACAGACAACACCAGCACTTAACAGTTAACTCACAGAGGCATGCACGACAAAAATAGAAAGCAGAAAAGTTCTGAAACTTACCAAGGCAAAGATCGTGGAAGTTTGAAGGAGTTTCAAGCATAGACGAACGAAGGGCTGGTTCCTTGAAACGCTGAAAGATGGTTTTTTTGGAGAGAATGAAGGTTTTGATTTTAGGGTTTCTTGAAGGAGAAATAACTTGCGTAAAAAGGAAAAGAAGACTCAGAGAAGGCTATATATATTTTTTGTCCGTGGCATGAAAGAAGAAGTAATCATCAGTTTCCTCTTTTCGAAGCATGGGGAAGGGTGATAGCCGTCAATAGGTTACTTGGGAACCGAAAGGTCATGATTAGACAGGGGTAGGTTACTTTTCCCAAGGATGCACGAACTACTCTGACAGATTTGGTGGGGTAATCGAAGAGTCGTTTCCCTTAAAGTTTATTTATTGTTGGTCATAATAAATAAACTTGGGGGGCAAATGTTATCCAAAGAACAAGCACGGATGACGTGGCAGGCGTTTTTAAACACGTGGCTGACACCTGGCAGAGTTCTGTTCGAACATCGACCAGTAAGACCTTCCTGGCGTGGCAGTTGAGTATTCCTTACGACCAGCATGGTCGCATACTTCGTATATTTCAAAATGATCTTGTGGAGATCATAATCATTTTCGAGATTATCTCCAATGATTCCTGATTATCCAATTAATTAGGAGAGAATATCTGTAACAAATTCATGTAATCCTCCTTGAGCCTATAAATAGAAAAAGATAGCTCAAGGAAGGGACTTTTGGCTTTTTCTTAATTGAAATTACACACTTACGAGAGAATTAGAGCTATTGTATTACTATTGTATGACTTATCCCTCTCAGGTTTGTGAAACTCAGAGAACCCTAGTTCTTTGATCACTCCTTTGAGATCTCTTATCAATAATAGCTTAAGTGGACGTAGGTCATTACCAATTCTTGGAGCCGAACCACTATAATTTCTTGTGTCCTTTACTATTTTTGTCATTACATTCATTCCAACACATCTATCCACATCAAGCGTTATGACTCCGTGTCAGTTGACCAAAACAAGGGTCAACAATGCCATTATAGAATCTAGGAGTGTCCTGCCCATGTCCTGAGGAAAAAGGAGGGAAAGCTAGAACCGCGAACTGAAGTTTGCATGTTTGTTGGCTATCCTAAAAGTACTTGGGGGTGGACTTTTCTATAGTCATTCAAAAAAGAAAGTGTTTACTTCTACGAATGCTACTTTTCTGGAAAATGACTATGTCCAAAACTTCAAACCATGCAGCAAGGTAGATTTAGAGAAGATGGTTAAAGAATTGACTCCAACCAATGTTCCATCGTCATCAATGCGAGTTAATGATGAAGTTCCCACTCTTCATGTCCAACCGACGCAAGTCAATTTAAATGATGAAAGTACCACTGTTCCTGAGCAAACAGTCACAGAGCCTCGTTGTAGTGGGAGGGTTTCAAGGAACCCAGTTCGCTATGGTTTGGATGGTGAAACCAATATGGTGGTTGGTAAAACTGGTGACGATGATCCATTGTCTTTCAAATAGGCAATGGCTAGCCCTGAAAAGGAACTATGGCTCAAAGCCATGAAATAGGAAATGGAGTCCATGTACTCAAATTTCGTCTGGGATCTTATGGAAGCACCTAGTGACTTTAGGGCCATTGGGTGCAAGTGGATCTATAAGAAGAAATGAGGTGTTGATGGAAATATCAAGACTTATAAAGATCGATTAGTGGCAAAGGGTTATACCCAAAGAGAAGGCGTGGACTATGAGGAAACTTTTAGTTCGGTAGCCATGCTCAAGACCATTTGTATCCTCCTATCCATAGCAGCTGCTCTTGACTATGAGATCTGGAAAATGGACGTCAAGACATCATTTCTTAATGGAATGCTTGATGAAGTCATTTATATGGATCAACCATAAAGATTTAAAGTAGCTGGACAAGAAGGAAAAGTTTGCAAGTTGAATAAGTCCATCTATGGACTTAAGCAAGCTTTTTGTTCCTGGAATCTTAGGTTTGATGAAATAATCAAAACCTATGGCTTTGAACAAATATTGATGATCCTCGTGTTTACCAATTGAAGGCAAATCAAATAGTGGTATTCCTGATTCTTTATGTAGATGATATCTTACTCATTGGAAACAATGTTAAGAAATTATTAGATGTGAAGAATTGGCTGAGCACTCAATTCCAAATGAAGGATTGGGGTAAAACAAGTTATGTTCTAGGTATCCAGATCATCAGGGATAGAAAGAACATACTCTTAGCTCTATCTCAAGCAGCTTACATTGATAAAGTGCTTGAATGTTTCTCAAGGAAAAATTCCAAGAAAGGGCGTCTACCGTCCCGCCATGGAATTCATCTTTCAAAGAAGCAGTCTCCCCAGACTCCTGAAGAGGAAGATGGAATGAGAAAAGTTCCTTACGCATCTGCAGTTGGAAGTCTGATGTATGCCATGTTATGTACTAGACTAGATATCTGCTATGCAGTGGGAGTAGTAAGCAGGTATCAGTCAAGCATATTCTGAAATATTTAAGGATGACTAGGGATTATATGTTAGTCTACAAGGGTGGTGTTCTGAACCTGTAGGCTACATCGATTCAGATTTTCAGACTAATGTCAATGATAGGAAGTCTACTTTTGGAATGGTGTTTACTCTTGGGGGTGGAGATGTGATATGGAGAAGCGTAAAACAATCTGCAATATCAGATTCCACCAGGGAGGCTGAGTACATAGTCGCGTCAGAAGTAGTGAAGGAAATAGTCTAGCTAAAGAAGTTCTATTCTGATCTTGGTGTTATTCCAGAAATGGATAAACTGCTTGTGTTGTTTTGTGACAAAACAGGAGCGATAGCCCACTCGAAAGAACCTCGTAGTCACAAGAGGAGTAAGCATATAAAAAGGAAGTGTCACATAATTTGAGAATATGTGGCCAAGGGAGATGTGAAGGTTATGAAGACTGCAACTGAAGACAATCTTGCAGATCCATTTACAAAGACACTACCAGAAGCTACATTTGACAAGCATATCAAAGAAATGAGATTAGTAGAATTAAGGCATTGATTTCAATTAGTGCAAGTGGGAATTTGTTGGAATTTGATGCCCTAATTAATACCCAAATTCTTTGTAATCTCATTTTATTATCAATAATAGAATAGAAATCATTTTTTGACTTGGTCAATCACTTTGCTCACATGTTTTATTTTCATGATTATTTGTTTAATATAAACTTCTATTAAATCCTGAGCATATAGCTAATCGTATTTATAGTAACGTAATCACAGTGGAATATAAATATGATTATATGTTCAAAATAAGTTAGTCCTAAGATTAGTTAGCGCACAAGATTTACACTGACTTGCCAATCTATGATATGTTATACTTACACATTATAGTGTTATGTTCTTTCCAGAACATTAGCAAAGTAGATAAGATTGGATGTATTTGTTACATCGGACAGGACTGATAATTACAATTGATAGGACAAGTAAACATACCGTTATTATCTATTCTAGTCATATCATATAGTTGACCATAGGTCAATTCAATCTCGATTATAAGTGGTTAGTATTCTAACTGATTGTATTATTTGAGTTCTTTGACTTGTTCGTTACCAGCTTACCCTACGGACTAGCCCATACTTACATCTTGGGAACTCGGTAGTATAATTGAGTGGGAGTGTAAATCATAGATATGAACATCTATAGCTTCTGATGAAGAAGTGAAATGATGGTTTCCTTTTAGTTTGGTTCAAGGTGTTAAATGATAGAGATCTCATTTCAGTAATTAAATTAGTTTACTGAAATCTCATTTTGTAGGAACTAAGTATTTTAAGGATAAAATACAATGAGAGGTAAAACGGTATTTTAGTCCCATCTCGTTGTAGACCGTCTATAGAGGATTGAGTGACAATTATGGTTGTAACAATGGATAATTAATAGTGTATCTATATTAGTTATAGAGCGTTCTATGAATTCAAGAGTGCAATTCCGAGTCTTTAGTGGAGTCCGAGGAATTAATAAGTTAGTAAATTTATTTGTTAGATTTATGATAACTTATTGGAGCTTGATTTCATAGGCCCATGGTCCCCATTGTACCTTGGATAAAATCATCTAGATAGTCTTAATTAATTGAGTTAATTATCAATTAGAATTATCAAAGAAAGTGTGGGGTACTTCACAACGAGCCTAGAATCATAATCAAACGTTCAGCTTCATATTAAGCAAGATTACACATGCTCAACATACATACCCCACATGTGCATGGGCCATGCACATGTGGCACATGTTTCACCACACTATAAACATTCAACAATTTCACATAAAATCATAAAAGAATAATCTAAAGTCTACTAGTGAGTTCTTAATGTTTGCCAAACAAGAATCACGCACTTAATCAAATGGCATATCTTTAAAAGTAAAACTTAGCATGCATGTAACATGCGTACATGTGGGAACACCTTTAAAATGTGCGTAGAAGTTGGTAGGCTTTAGCCTTTTTAATTCTTAGAAATCGCGTATGATTTTATCAAACAAAAATACTTTACCAACTTGATTTATATCGCAAGGCCATAGTAAAACCGTACTCAAAATATAACTAAAGGACTCATTTTATTTTTTGTGACGTCCCGTGTTTTGAACATACGTTAGTAGCCGGTTCGAATCAGTGAAATATTTTGTGAAATATTATTCTTAATAATATTATGTGAAATTGAGACAATTCGTGATTTGTTATAGTCGCTGTGATGATTTTGTGAATGATCCAGTCTTTTTGCAAAGCAAAACTTGGTCTTGGACAAGGGGTAAACCCTAATGGGAGAAAAGTCTTGGATTAAATACATTAGGAAAAATACTATGGCATAATAATACTTTTAGACAATTGGAGAATTTATTGTTAAGTCAATAAATTATAAGCAATTGGTTGAGGTTTGAATTCCAATCAATTATGCTTAAAGGTGAAAAATGCTTCCTTTGGCCTTGAAGGTGTTGACCTATGAAATTGGCCAATGGTCGTATGCATAGTATACGACATCTTTGGAATGAAATAAATATAATATACGACAACGTACAAATATCTTAAACAAACACATAGAAATTTTATAGTTGTTCGGCCACGTTCTGATGAACAGTAATAACCTAATCCAGTTAGTCTTTAGTATTGAATCACTCAATAGACAATTACAGGAATGAACAAAAGTATTCATTCGTTACTAATTTTCCCAGATTTTCTTCCAAAATATTCATCCAATCCCTTTGCAATGAAGCCCTGGGTCCTTTATTTATAGTACCTAGAGGCTGTTTCATGATTAGTAATACTAGGATCGTGGTTTGGTACACAATTATTGGGTAGTGGAGATACGCGCCCACCTTCCCATGATTATGAGATTGTAGGTCTTCTCGTTGTTTCTATGGATCATGGTAGACGATGCACGATTGAAACCTCTGGGAAAATGCTAAGTCTCGGTTGGTCCATGAGACTTAGGTTCTAGGCCTGATGACCCTTCAGAGCTTGGGTGCTAGGCCTGTTGATCTTCTGGGTGCTAGGCATGTTGATCTCAACTTGAACAAGCATGAACTTTATCCAGTGAAATGTATTTTGGAGTTTAGGTCGACCACCCTATGAAGAATGGGGTGGGCCGACCACCCATGGCTCTTGAGCATGTCAGGCCAACCACCCCTAGGGGCTAGGGCCAGGCCAACCACCCCTCAGGGGTTTTGGCCTGGTCGACTTCCTTATAGGTCCTGGACCTATCTTTTTTCCTCATCGGTCTTTTTTCAATACTTTGTCATTTTCCTTGAATTGTGATGCTACATGCCGCTTTCTCATTCGCCACGTCATCTCTTGATTTTTGAGGGATAACATTTTCCCCCCAAGTTTATCGTAATGTGTTCAACATTACGGTAAACTTGATCTGGCCCGAGAAACATATCGTAGCAGTACTCTAAAAGCAAAGCCCCTTGGAACATTACGTAGTACTTTTATCTACTATCGATAATTTTCTCGCCACATATTTTTCAAGGATAATTGTAATTCCTAAAAATAATTATATTTTCAAGGAAAATTAATTTCCTAAAAATCTAGTATGTTTTTTGAAGGAATTTTGAAGTCCTAAAAATATAATATATTTTTCAAGGAGTTTTGAAGTCCTAAAAATATAATATATTTTTCAAGGATATTAATTCCTAAAAATACAAAATATTTTTCAAGGAATTTGAATTCCTAAAAATATAAGATATTTTTCAAGGAACTTGAATTTTTAACAATACCAGATATTTTTCAAGGATTTTGAATTCCTAAAAATATGGTTAGCCTGAGAGGCTATAAGTAGGGGACTCACTTCTCAATTCCCTGCTCTGTGTGCCTAAGCTGTAGGGATCTCCAAGCGTGACTTCCCCAATTCTTCATTGAACTCTGTAGATCTTCACTTGGGTAAGTATTTTCTCTTAATCTTCACATCATTTAATTTAAATGTGCTTAGATTTAGAAGAAATACTTTGAATCTTTGATGAATATGTCTGAGTCTCCTTGTTTTGTTTTATTTTGATCCAAAATAATTGACTTGTTTGAATCAAAACTATTCTTAATAAAAAATTTGCTTGTTCCTTGACTCTTTTTGCGTGATGCTTAGGGTTTAGATGCCTATAGACTGACCACTACTTTGAAACTTTGATCGATTTTTCCAAGTCTAGGGGAGTCCTATGGTGGTCTTCCTGAGCTTAGTCTCACTGGGCCGACCCCCTATATAGATTTCTTCTAAGATTTCCTCATTTTTGATCCTTAGTAATAGACATGCTCCTAGCTATTGGCCTATCTGGTCCATGGTAGGGAGTTTCGTTATGTCGATATACTAACTTTACTCTTTATTTTTCCTTAGTTGCAGATGTCTAGCTCCTCTTCGTCAGATAAGTCTGTAAGCGAGCGTACTCCACAGAAGTTCTTGGAAAGGGTAAAAAGGATTTTCCCTCGCTCCTCTTTATATCTGTTCAGTGAGGAAGATTTCTTGAAAATGTATAGCCCAATGGCGAGAGTAAAACAGACAAATCGGTAGCCCTCCAAAGATAATCCTCATATTGCTAGGCACATCACTCAGGGCTCTTCGCCTAACTCTTTTCAGATCTCTTCTCAGCATAGTACTCCCCATGGCTCTCAAGGCACATCTCAGCAAAGTCATTCTTCTCAGTGGAGTTTGTCTGGTCAGCGAGACTCCTTGCAACGCCCTTTGCACCGGGATACCATTCGGGTTCCCCATCACTCTTCTTCTTAGCGAGAACATACTGAGGGCTCTCATCGCCAGGCTACTCATCCTCAGGAGCATTCTATTCACAAGTTCTGGCCTAAGGTGGTTCACCCTTCTCCCAAGAGCAAGATAGTCTCGCAAGCTGCGCAGCAGATGAAGAGACGACAAAAAGAGTTCCATTCATCAGATTTTGGGGCCACCTTTGCCAGTGAGATCATATGGAAACCGGTTGAGAAGCCTCGCCTTGCTGATTATGAGGTTGTTTGGTTCAAGGGGCTACTTCTAACATGACTGAAGAGAAGATAAAGAACTTAAGGAAGACCTTTGACCTCGCCGGCGTTTCTATTACTATCCCTGGTCCAAATGATAGAGCTGAGGACCCCCCTTTGGGTATGTGCACCTGGACACATTCTGCCATCAAGTCTGGTGCCCTACTTCCTTTTCATCCATATTTCTGGAGTGTGGCAGATTATTTTGGTATTAGCCCCTCTCAGCTGGCTCCCAACACGATCGTGGTGTTATCTACATTGTACTTTATCTATCATCATAAAAAATGAGTTGCTCTAGTATCTCATGAGATCCATTACTTATTTGATATGAAGACGAACCCTTCTCAGCACAACTCGAGGTACTTCCACTTCCACCATTATAAGAGCGAGGGTACTGACCCCTTCTTGGAAGAGATCTCATGAAATAGCAAGGCGTTTAGATATGCTGACAACTATTTCTTCACTACGGATGCAGAGGCCAACTACTCCAAGTTTAGGCATGTCAGGCCTTTTTATAGACCGCTCCCGACCCAGGCTATGACTGTTAGGGCTAAGGCATTGATTGTCATGACCCCTGAGGAGAAGAATGTCAAGACCCTCCTTACTTCAGAGAACCTTAGGAAGGTCGGGTTGTTTCCTTCTACTATCACCAACATTCCAGATGAAGATGGTCCCGAGCCCATGAACACCATAGACTCTCTGAGACATATTCATGTCGAGGAGGTACACTCTTCGCCCATGCTGGTTGGACAAGAGGGTGATGAGGTGGGTGCATCCGTACACTCGCTGCTTGCTTCAGAAGATTTTGATGAAGCCATGTTCAAACCCAAATCTCATTCAGAAGGTCCGACACTTTTATCATCTTTGCTGTGTGTTTCGTCTGTATTTGATATCCCACTAATATTTGATCTTCTTTTGTAGGTTCAGATATGTTTGGCTTTGTTCATACCCAACAAAGGTCGACTCCAACCAAGACTAGCCCTTCCGTCTGAGTGGATAAGAGGGCCAAGGTTGAGCCTGAGTTGATAACGAAGGTTCCTCTCGAGGTGTCTCCTCTGACTCCTTTGGCATCTAGTCCTGTCGTAGAGGTAGAGCCATTCTTGCATACACTGGTTCCTCCCATTTTTACTGATGCGGGTGCCTCCTCTTCTATGGTGCCATCATGGACCAAGCGTCCCATCTAGAGAAGATGACAACAACTTTTAGTGGGATTAAAAATGAGGACTGGAGCACCATCCTCACGAAGTGATTCCTTAACATTCAGAGTGTAAGTCCTCTACAGTTTTCTTTTTGTCTGGTTAGCTTGTATGCTGACGCACTACACCAAAAGCTACTTTCCACAACACGTAATTATAAGTCTTTTGAAAATGTATTATTATATATACTATGTAAAAAGTGGTAAAGTAATAGAAATAAAATATAAAAAAAAACCAGCCTACCCTCCGATACCTTTTTTCCCATTCTCCTTCTCGACTCTTTCTCTTCCCTGCTCCCTAGCCGCCACTTCCGTAACCACCATCATCCTCAGCTCCGACCACCTAACCACCATCCTCACAACCCTTTTTCTTCGAGCCAAGCTCCAAATCTCAGGCACCCGTGAACCCAACCCCCTAACCAAGTGACCCCAAGTGCGAGCCCACCTTTGCGTGCCTTCGACCCAGTCCGACTTCCATTCGCGGGCCACCACCAGGCGCGATTCTACACCTGTTCCACTGTAGAGCCCCGAGTGTGCACCAAGTGAGGGCCTAGATTCCACAAGCCCAGGCATGAAGAGTGAGAGAGCCACAAGAATGGCGAATTAGAGGGCTTTCAAGGACTTCCAATTCCATCTCTACCAGGGATTCCAAAAGGACAACATAAACACAACAATTTATGGGGTTTCATTTTCTTCCCTAATTTCCTTTTCAATCAAAATCGACAAAGGAACTTAATGGGTTTCAATCAGTAGAGATCATTTGTTTGATTATGGCTTCCTTGAGTCTCGAAATGGTACTTTACTCTCACAATTAACTTCATTCTAAATTTTTATAATTTAGGAAAATGTGTTATTGAAATTTGTTGAATTTAGCATCTCATGTGGTAACATTTCAAGCTTCTATATCTTCATACATTATAATTAGCTATATTATTATTATTCATGTTGATGGACGTTGAGAGCCAAAGGAGAGACTTTCGAGGATTTGAGGCTTTGCAATTTTGGCACCACAAGCTGCAGCTAATTATTTTTGCTGAATGGTGTCGATGACACTTTGATTAGTGCTTTTCTGGTGTTACTGAGAGCCAAAGGAGAGACTTTTGAGGAAGTAAGGTTCCTTTATTCATGTCAATGTGAATTTATTTACACTAGCTAACTTAGTTTGTCTAGCCAGGATTTTAGACTATTGAAAGTCTTATTACCATGCTGTTTGGATAGAAAGAAGTGTTATCAATGCAATTGATTATTTTCTAAGAAATTTTGATAGGCTGTAGGTTCTATACTGAAGAATTTTTGGGAGTATGTTTCAAGGAAATAAGTAAAGAAATAACTTGTGGATTTTAGTGGTTAAACAGATTGTGGGGCTTGCGAGGGCGATGATCAAGCATAGTTTAGAAGTAGAGGGCTTACTTGATGCAGTGGACATTGTTGGAACAGGTGGTGATGAAGCAAACACAGTTAACATTTCGATTGGAGCTTCAATACTTGTTGCAGCTTGTGGTGCCAAAATTGCAAAGGTGGCATCAATTTTATTGATTACTTGACATGAATGTGATCCCATATTGTAAATTGTTAGAGCTAAACTTGATTTTTTTTCCCTTTAAGCAAGGAAATCGTTCAAGTTCTTCGGCATGTGGAAGTGCCGATGTATTAGAAGAGTTGGGGATATTTATCGACCTGGAACCTGAGGTTGGTGCTGTAAATTTCTGTTTTAGATGAATAAGCTGGTAGATTAATAAGATGCTAAACCAATTTCAAATTTGTCAACGTCTTTGTCAGCAACAGCTTCTCATCTTGTAAGAGTGTAACTGAACTAATTATCATATGGCCAATTTATCTCATGATAACAGGGAGTTTCAAGCTGTGTGAAAGAAGCAGGCATTGGATTTATGATGGCTCCAACATATCATCCAACAATGAAGGTTGTCTGCTCAGTTAGGAAAAAGCTTAAAGTAAAAACTGTATTTAATATATTGGGCCCTATGTTAAACCCATCAAGAGTACCATATGCTATTGTGGGTGTCTATGTAGAAGATTTGGTAAGTTTTTTGTCAGATTTTTATAATTTTAAACTTTACTTCTACCTGTTTTGTTGAATTGTGGTCTACATATGATGTTCATGGTGACTAGCAAATATGACTAGCATATCTAAGGCTTTTACATAAATGATGATGGAACCGTTTGTAAAACAAAAAAGATAAAGTCCACATAGGAACAAACAATAAAGATCTGAATGCTTTTTCATTTGTGACTTGTGATACTCTTTATCATCTAGCTCAGTCTTCTGTAATTTTAGTGTAAATTGTAAGGACCCATCTAGCTGCGTGGAACCAATTTAACTAATGAAAACAAGGTGTTTATTTTATTTTATAATGTCATCCTTTAATGCAAATATATTGAATGGCTTATAAATTCTATATCACTATGCTTTGCATGTAATTCACATTAAACAACTCTTTGACAAGCATAATCTTTTAATACCTTGTTTCATGTTTCTGTGGTTCATTGAATAGGATTTGAATATGGCTAAAGCATTGCAGCAATTTGGCATGAAACAGGCATTAGTTGTTCACTCAGAAGGCTTGGATGAGATGAGCCCCCTTGGTAAGATGTCTAGTAGTTGGAAAGTTTTGACTTCCATAAGCTAATTTTTTTATATACAAGTTTCAGCGTACATAATCTTCAAAACTACTCATAAGTTATTTGACATAGGACCTAGGCTAATCCTTGATGTTACACCAGAAAAGTTTGAGAAATTCTCATTTGATCCATGTGAGAAACTTGTCGCTAGTTTTTAATTTTGTTTTTTTTTTCCGTTCAAGGAAATATGCCATTTAGGCTACCAAGATGGAATTTCAGATGTTATATTGCCACTTCAATCTGCTAACAAATCTCTGATTATGCAGTGGACTTTGGGATTCCTCGGTGTACCCTGGATGACTTGCGAGGTGGAGGCCCAGAGTATAATGCCGAGGCACTAAAGGGTGTATTGTCAGGGGAGAAAAGTTCAATTGCAGATGCATTTGTAAGTATCTCCTTAATTCTTATGACAAAGCACTAGTGTCTTAAGTTTTTTTGAGAACATAATTCATGCCAAAAACATTGGATCAGATCTTAAATGCAGCAGCAGCGCTCTTGGTTGGGATGGGGAGGCTAGCAACGCAAGGAGGGATGGCGGGTTGGTTTCATGTTCGGCGAAGCTGGGTTCAGCGATGGGGTTTAGGCTTTGTTCAATTAGGTTGTGCTCTATGCCCCCGCCTCTTTTCCTCCCTGATCTCCACCTCCTTGCTCTCCGCCTCCTTCTCTACCCCATCAAGAAATGATTTCTTGTATCATTTGTTACCTCTGCCTAGGCTGAGTTGTTGTATTTTTTCTTTGTTGATATTTTGTATTGCATATGGTGTTGTTTCTTCTCGTTGCAATGTTGTGATTAAGGTAAACAAGAGACTAAAATTGCTAGTGGCCAAAACACTTCAGTAAAAATAAACAGTTTTGAGGAACAAGTAATAGTAGATTTTTCATTTATCATATCAATTTTGATGCAGCTTGAATGTGTATTTAGGCTTTTATTTAATAAGTATTTTAGGTTGACTTTATGAGTACTAGGAATTTCTTTCTTTTATCATTCTCTGTTTCTCAGATCTAATGCACATTAGATGTGTGAGAAAATGCCTCAAACAACTAGACAATGTTTGATCTTGGCATGAAAGTAAATTATTTCTCTCTCTGGTTGGCTATAATTAATGTTATTTTTAAATGTAGGGGAAAACCTTTGTAATTGAATTTGAAGAATGAGTATATGATAGTCTTAGACAATGTTGAGGTATGTGTGTTTCATATGAATTGTGTATTTGATTTAGAATTCTCAAAATGCTTTGTATATGTTTTCTTGAGTCGATTTCAAGTAATTCATATTTTTGTGTTTGAATATGTTTCTTTTAGTGGTTCTTCATTTATCATACCTAACTTTGCTACTTGTAAGAGCATGCCATTTTTCTCTTGATGTTATAGCTATGCATTGAATTTGAAGTTTTTAAAGGAACTTACTACCATGTTGCTATTCTGTCATCATGATTGGGGACAAAAAAGAAAGCAAGGTAATCCTAGTGATGACTAAGTGATTATAATGCATTTATATAGTAAATACAAGAGCTGCACAAGACACATGTCAAAATATAAATAAATTCTATATAACAAATGGCACATAAGAATAAATATGCAGCAAACCTTATGGCATTTATGTGATTTGTTGTAATGTTAGATTAGTTATCTCCATATTTAGTAAGCTCACTTAGTTTGTTTACCAGAAAAGTTGTACATAAAAGCTTCGACTCTCATTGATAACGAATGGTAATAATGTTGTATGACTAATGTTGTTTTTCTTTCTTTCTTTCCTTTCTATTGAAAATTGTACAATATATATTCTTTCATTTCTATTGAAAATTGTGTATGAATATACTGTTTTTCTATGTTTGCATATTGTAGGACCTTGATCAAGACTCCAAATGCAGCTCGCGGATAGGGCTATGGACAGGGTATGAGGGCTTGGGCTTATGGAGGGTCGTGGATGGCTCGGTCTCACGGAGAGGTCATGGGTGGCTTGGTATTTCTTTTTCCCTCTTTTCTTTTCCTGTCCATGTGCGACTGTATTTTCAAAGATCGATTTACGGTCCGGGTATCATCAGCTCAAGGTAAAGGGAGAAGATATTCCAAAGACAGCCTTTAGGACTCTTTATGGACATTACGAGTTCTTGGTTATGTCCTTTGGTCTTACTAACGCACCAGCCGCGTTTATGGACTTAATGAATAGGGTCTTCAAGGATTACTTAGATAAATTCGTCGTTGTATTCATCGACGATATCTTAGTATACTCCAAGAATGAAGTAGAGCACGAGGAACATTTGAGGACGATTTTGACGCGATTGAAGGAGCATCAACTCTACACCAAGTTCAAGAAATAAGAATTTTGGCTTTCGCAAGTGGCGTTCCTCGGGCACATTATATCGAAAGACGGAGTTGCAATAGACCCATCAAAGGTAGAGGCCGTGAAGGATTGGCCCAGACCAAAGAACGCATCTGAAGTAAGAAGCTTCCTAGGGTTAGCAGGTTATTATAGGAAGTTTGTAGAGGGCTTTTAAAAGATAGCCACTCTGCTCACCAACCTGACCCGGAAACAACAAAAATTTAACTGGAATGATAAGTGTGAAGAAAGCTTCCAGTTGCTTAAGGATAAGCTTTGCTCAACACCAGTACTCAGTGTACCGACACCCAACGATAAGTTCATAGTCTACTGCGATGCATCAAAGCTAGGATTGGGATGCGTGTTGATGCAAAATGACAAGGTGATAGCCTACGCCTCACGACAATTGAAAGAGTACGAGCAGTGCTATCCAACTCACGATATGGAGTTGGTAGCAGTGGTCTTTGCGTTAAAAATCTGGTGCCATTATCTTTACGGAGAACGGTGCGAGATTTATACGGACCACAAGAGTTTAAAGTACTTCTTTACTCAGAAGGAGCTCAACATGAGGCAGCGCAGGTGATTAGAGTTAGTAAAGGATTACGACTGCGAAATCCTATACCATCCGGGGAAAGCGAACGTAGTTGCCGATGCACTTAGCAGGAAAAGTTATGGAAATTTAGCAGCTTTATCCAGAATAGAAAAGCCGCTACAACAGGAGCTGATCAGTGCCAGAATAGAAGTGGTTGTAGGCAAGCTGGCTAACTTATCTATCCAATCGAATTTGTTAGAGGATATACGAATTGGTCAGGGACATGACGACACACTAGCAGCACACATGGAGGCAGTCAGAAAAGGAAAGGCTACAGATTTCTCAATAACTAGCCAAGGATTATTGAGATATAAGGATCGGGTATGCGTGCCAAGTGATCAAAGTATTAAGAAGACGATTCTAGAAGAAGTGCACAGCACCCCGTACTCAGTTCATCCAAGGTCTACCAAAATGACTCATGATGTTAAGGCAGTATATTGGTGGCCAGGAATGAAGAAGGACATAGCAGAATTTGTGTCCAAATGTCTTGTATGCCAACAAGTGAAAGCGGAGCATCAACAGCTTGCAGGTTTATTGCAACCGCTTAGCATACCAGAATGGAACTGGGATGATATAGCTATGGACTTCGTGACGGGTCTGCCAAAGACGAATAAGCAGCATGATTCCACTTGGATAGTAATAGATAGACTAACCAAGTCAGCTCATTTCCTGCCTGTTAGAACTTCATACACGGCAGACCAATACGCAGACATCTACATCCAAGAGATAGTACAGTTGCATGGAATCCCAAGACAATAGTGTCAGATAGAGGATCGGTGTTTACATCAAGATTTTGGGGGAGTTTACAGCAAGCTATGGGTACTAAGTTAAGCCTTAGTAAAGCTTTTCATCCTCAGACAGATGGGCAGTCCGAGCGTACGATTCAGATTTTAGAGGATATGCTACGCGCGTGTGTACTTGATTTCGGAGGATCATGGAACAAGTACTTGCCGCTGATCGAGTTCTCGTACAACAACAGCTACCAGTCAACGATCAGGATGGCACCTTATGAGTTGCTATATGGAAGAAGGTGCCGATCACCGTTGCACTGGGACGAGGTAGGAGAAAGGCAGCTTCTAGGGCCCGAAGCTGTTAGACAAGCTCAAGAAGCAGTAGCGCTTATTAGACAGCGTATGCTTGCTGCTCAAAGCCGTCAGAAAAGCTATGCGGATGCCAAGCGATGCGATGTGGAATTCCAAGTCAGAGATCAAGTCTTCCTGAAGATATCTCCTATGAAAGGTGTCAAGCGGTTCGGGAAGAAAGGCAAGCTTAGTCCCCGATTCATAGGTCCTTTTGAGATATTGGACAAAGTGGGACCAGTTGCGTATAGACTAGCCCTACCGCCAGCACTAGCCGATAGTCACAACGTGTTCCACATCTCGATGTTACGCAAATATGTGTCAGACCCATCTCACGTCCTCAAGTACAATACGATAGCACTCCAGAAAGACTTAAGTTATGAGGAACGACCAGTTAGCATCCTAGTTAGGGGGATGAAGCAGTTACGGTCCAAGAGCTTTCCTATAGTAAAAGTCCTATGGAGTAATAATTCTGAACGAGAGGCAACGTGGGAGTTGGAGGAGGACATGCTAGGCCGGCATCCGGAGTTATTTGGTAAGTAAATTTCGAGGACGAAATTCTTTTTAGTAGGGGAGAATTGTAGAATCCAAGAACTTTACTTAGCTAGTTAGATAGTAGTATTTTAGTAATTATAGTATTATCTTTATGACTGTGGATTTTTGGTTCAAACCGGGAATTATTTGGACACTCATAGTAGTACTTGTAGATTTTCTAAGTTTAACCTATAGTTTAAGAATATTAATTTTAACCTAAGGTTTGATTAATATGACTGATATTGAGGATAATATTTATTATACTATAAGGTTTAGATAAGAACCAATGGGATTTTAGCACATGTTATGTATGGGTTATTAGTGATTAAGTATTTTTGAGGATTTAATTTAATAAGGGTAAAATTTGAATGCTCTAAGGTCAGTCAGCAGCTTTGAATACGTTTGAGGGCTTAGTCAAGGCTGTTTACTCAATTTGAATTAAGCTAAAAATGTGTAATTTCGTGTTTAAATAATCAACGTATGCCAATATATCGCAGCTATAGGGGGCGATATATCGCAGCACGTAGATACGGAAAACACGAAACGATGCACGTTTGCCTCAGGCATAATGGTCCAAGCGATATATCGCCTCCTTCAGCATATTTTGAATGATTTTGAAATCATTTTTCATTCAACCCTTCAACCTCTTGATAAGTCCAGCACCTTTCTGAACGAGTTTTCAGCCTCTGCTGAACAACAATTCAAATTATTTTCACCTAAAAAGCCATTATTTTTATTCAAGTAAAATTAAGATCCTTTCATTCCTAAACTCTATAAATAGGACCTAGTACCCAACCATTATTCATCTTTTGCTCTAAGTTCAGAGGCTGCAAGTTGCTAGGTGAGTGTGAGAGTGTAAATACTTGGGTTGGGAATCACAAGCTTGATCGTCATAAGCTTATCAAACACTTGGGGAAGTAAGGTTACATAGTATTTCGGTTCGAGGTTTAGATTGGTCTTACAAGTCTTCAAGGTAACCCAAACCCTAGTTCGTTTCTGTACTTTTTCTTTAAAAGTTCTCATAGTCTTCTACTTATTTTAACCTTAATCTTTATTTTGGTTAGGAGATCTAAGAACTTGCACATAAGTTTTTGGGTAAGTATTTTCTCAATGGTTTAGTCCTTCCATTCCTTTCATTTCTCTTCTTCACTATACTCACTCTTTTTCAAATGGTTCTTAGGAGTGTTCCAAAGTCCCACCTCTGTCCTCTTATCCCGGTATTTTGGTAAGGAAAATAGGATAGAATTTATATGTTATATGATTTTTATATGTTATCTTATGTTTTTATGTTATGAAATATGTTATGTTATGTATGTTTGTAGGCTTGGGCATATGACCCATATGACTAACAAGCCCCAAATGGATTATGGGCATATGACCTGCTTAGCTAGTAGGACCCCACTAATCTAATGGGCATATGACTTGTTTAGTCTATGGGACCCCAAGTAATAATGGCCATTATAGTATGTGTATGATATAAGTGTTATGTTATGTTTTTATGTATATGAACTATGTGGTAGATTTTCCTTGCTGGGCATTAGGCTCATTCCTTTTTATTTATATGTGCAGAAAAATAGCTATAGTGGCGGGTAAGGTTCATGGATGCTTGGGGAATGTGTATCGGTGATGAATGGATTCAAGGAGTCGAGAGTTCGATTTCGAGGATGTAGTCTTTTATTTATGGTTTATGTGTATTTTTCCGCACCTATTTATGTAATCTCTTTTCATTTCAATTAAGATATGTTTTCTTTTTAAAACAATGGGATCCCATATCCTGCTTTGAGTTTATGTAAGTTTAAACATTGGTTTTTACAAGTTTTTAATAAAGCATGATCTTTTTCACTTGTAAGTTCTATTAAAGATTAGGGTCTATGTATAGTTTCCATTAATGGTCCAAAGTCTAGAGTAGTTGGGTCATTACAACACAATTGTGAAAAGTACAAAGTACATTTGATTAAATATTTGCACTATAGTCATGTTGACTGTGATATACGAAATGGGGAGTCTTATGCAGAATTAAATCAATACTTAGAGTTCTCAACTGTAACTTTAATGAAATTTTTTTGGAAAAAAAAGATGAATTTTTTAGCTGTTGTTTTCAATTTTGATCCACTTAGAGAAAACTTAAATATTGAATTCTTATAACTGTTTGTTGGAGTTTGCATATCCTGTTATTACTTTGTATACGATTTTCTCTTTTTATTAAAGTTACTCTCTTGCATCTCTTGTTTAAAATAAACTTTTTTTTATATCTCTTCCCTTAGAACACTAGGCAATATATATAATAATCACTTAGTATGCCTAGTACACTTCTTATAATCCTATTGGACATATATTCAGCCAATAATAATAGGCCTAATTAGTAACTAGTTCTTTTTATTTTTTCTGGAATAATTAAACCTCAGAGAAGGCCTAATTTCTTATCATCTGTCTTGTTTTGCTTTGACTCCATTGTGTCTCTTGTACTTGGGTTTTGTCATATCTCTTTGCTTATGGACAAAAAATGAAAATTTTCCCATGGCCATATTATATTTGTAATTTTGTACATATTATATGCTACAAGCTACAAGCTTGATAAGGTTATGTAATTATGTAAATAAATACATATATACATGTGATTGATATTAAAATTCTGGATCTAGAAAGATAAATATTATTGAATTTGTTATTTTATTGGTTATAAGAAAATTGTGTTTAGTTAAATATTTTACTATCACCAAAGGTTATGCTTGGATATCGCTGCAACTTTTCGTCATTGCTTGAGATTGCCACCATGTACCTTTCACAATTTTTCCCCTACTGTAATCCTAGAAACAGTATAAGTAGTTGTGTGTCACGATAAAACTTTGTTATTGAGATATGAGATGTGCTTCAGAACTAAAAAGTTAGTTTTTATATTTTTTATAATACAGTATCAGAATTTCATATTTTTTTCTAGGAAAGTTATCGTATTATATGTACTTCATTGTTTTGATTTATTTTTTATTGGAGTAGTTGGATATATTTGGAAATGTGGTTAGATGCATATCAATGTCTGTTTTGATTGGGAGAGGACATACTTTTACTTTTCCTTGCATGCAATAGTTATTTATTTATTTTTTGATATCTGGATTATATGAGGTGTGACAAGCGGTAGAATATTTTGATATTCCAAGAGGTACATTTTCATACTAAAAAAGAACCAATGTCTTATAATTTAGTGTTTGGTTTCTTTGTTTGCTTTGGTGTAGTTGTGAATTCATTATTTTGTATGTGGTGTCCTCTCTTGGAAATAATTTCCATAGCATTTTTCTTGAAGTAATTTGTGATGCTAGATAATAACAATAAAATATTTCTTTGTTTATTTTGCAGATGTGACAAGCGAAATAGAAAAGGATACTTAATTTTGAAGGCTTTGTGTTGGGCAGCTGTAGAATATTTTGTGCTGAAAGTAGTAACTTTTTAATATGTTGAATATTTAAGACTACTTGAATACTTAAAGAACTTTTTGTTGTTGATGACAGTGTTGAATGTTTTAAACTAATTTGTGGATTGTTAATACAATGTTGAATGTTTTTACTTTTTGTTATTTGAAAATCAAGTTCATTTGATGATGCTAGTATATATTAGTAAGTTATCGTATTATATGTACTTCATTTGATGATGTTATAATATCTATTACAATAACATTTTTTATAAGTAAAGAATTTTGTTATGCAAACTTCATTATATAACACAAAAAATGTGTTATACTAAAGTGTAGTATAACACAAATTTATAAGTATTGAAGTGTGTTATATAATCGACTATAAATAATATAATTAAACACTTATCTATTTATTAAAATAACACAGAAAGTGTGTTATCGTTGACAGTATAATAACACATCTGTATAACAATGATAAAGTGTTATGTAAAGCACCCTGACCTACGATAACATAGTCGGTCTTAACACGTCTAAAAGTGTTATGGTATGTTTTGATAACACATTTTTGGTCTTATTAAAAGCATTTTTTCTAATAGTGATGTTACCTAACACTTATATGGTTTTGCAGGTGCTAATGTTGGTCTCCCATGTTCGTGATAGATCTGTAGAGTATACCTCTGAACTTTCCAACCTTCGTTCTGAGCTTGAAGCTGTCTGCCATGAGGTGCTAGATTTTAGGCACGTTCTTGGCTCTAGGGACATAGACATTGCTTTGAAAGATGAAGAGTTCAACACTCTCCGCAGTCCGTGGAGCTTAAACAGTAGGAAGTGACCGAGTTGACTCTCAGGGTAACCTAGATGGAGGGGAAACTTGCAGATCAGCTCAAACAGTCTGAAGCTGAGAATGAGGAGTTGATTTCCAACATGGATCAACTGCGGAAGGATGCACTTGTCGAGAATGAGCAAGAGATCAAAGCTGTCCGGGACAAGGCTCGAGAGGAGTATTCATAGACAACTTTCTCTTGCCTCTACTTGATCTGGAAGTCCAACAAAGATCTGAAAATGGATTTCACTCCCGAGAAGATGCGAGCGAAGGAGCTTAGGAAGTGTCTGGCTCGTGAGGCTGCCGAGGCTCAGGGTGGTCTTCCAGATGATACTCCTTGCCTTAGTTAGTCTTCTTTTGGTCTCTTACTATGTCTTTCCTTTTGTGCCACTAGTGGGGCACCTTGTACTTGACAATTGTTACATATGACATTTTATGCCTTTATGCTTTTTTGTTATGAGTACTCAGTGTATTGATTGAAATTTTTTATTTCCAATGCTTACTAAGTATATCAACTCACAACCCTCATTGGTTCAGGTATCAGTATACTCTAAACACATGTATTTCACATGCCATACTAACCTTACTCCTTTATATTTTTTCATGGTATCAACCATGGTAATGTGAGTAGTACGATACTTCACCAAGTACCATGACCAAAACAGTCAGGTCGATCACCCCATGGGTGATAGGCCCGACCACCTTATAAGGGTTGGTGGGCAGGCTGACCATCCTATAAGGGACATGGCTAGGAGTCTCCCTACCAATGCCTTTTTGTTTTTTTTGCACTTTTGGAACATATGTTAAACAAATGTCCTAGAAAGACTTGAGCTTGCTTAGTACTTAAGGTCATGTCTTCATTGTTTGTGTATACCCCGATTGGTCTGTACTATATGCCCCCTAAGTGATCATGGGTTTAAAAGCCTTGGTCACTTGCTACTTGACCATGCCTTGCTTCGAGCGTTTAAACACATAGTACTATCCTTTTCACCCAATGATGCAAGCAGAAAATTCTTGTCACTCATTGGCAATCAGGTGATGGTTTCATACTCAGTAGTAATGGTACCTATACACAGATGCAGATTGTGTAGCAAGTTTTGATCACGATCTACGTAATCTATCGTGTACTTGTTATAATGATTGTAGAAAGAAGTGTCTAAGTTGGACCAACCGGGTCTAGATGGGATAATCGAGCCTGTAACGAGTCTTCGATCAAATTATTGATCAGTCCCTCAAGGACGAGATTCGATTATGATCCAATGCTGGTGACTCGTCTTTAGACCAGTCGCTTTTTTTTATCGTATGGGTCGATAAGTTCCTCAAGATTCTAGATCGAACATGATCAAATAATTTGGCGACAAGGTCCTCAGACCAGTCTCTTGTTTGGATCATATGGGTCGACAGGCTCCTTAAGAAGCAAGATCAAACATGATTAAATAATTTGGTGACAAGGTCCTAGGACATGTCTCTCTTTTGGATCGTATTGGTCGATAGGCTCCTCAAGAACCAAGATTGAACATGATCCACTAATTTGGAGACAAGGTCCTAGGACCTGTCTCTCTTTTGGATCGTATGAGTCGATAGGCTCCTCAAGAACCAAGATCGAACATGATCCATTAATTTGACGACAAGGTCCTAGGACCTGTCTCTCTTGTTGATCGTGTGGGAAGATAGGTTCCTCAAGAACCAGGATCGAACATGATCAAATAATTTGGCAACAAGGTCCTAGGACTTGTCTCTCTTTTGGATCGTATGGGTCGATAGTGTGACAGTCAGAATCCCATGATCTACAGAGGGAAAGACCAGGTAAAATATGTGCAATACCACATCGCCTAGGGAAGGTCAAGTGTGATGATTCTAAGACTGTCTAGGTATGAGACTACACAGTTGAAGAGCGCTTAAATGGATTGATGGGTACTACCTATGCCAACAAGATGCATCTTCTTTTCGGTAGCCCATCACTTGAGAACTCTAAAGTTAAGCGTGCTTGGCCTGGAGTAATCTCATGATGGGTGACCTCCTGGGAAGTTTTCCCAAGAAGCGTGTGAGTGAGGACAAAGCACGTTGGAAAGACTCATGTTGGTTTGCAGGGCCAGTCGTCATTCTAGGAAGCAACCATAGTGACGTTGGGTGTTATAGATAGGCTCCTCAAGAACCAAGATCGAACATGATCCACTAATTTGGCAACAAGGTCCTAGGACCTGTCTCTCTTTGGATCGTATGGGTCGATAGGCTCCTCAAGAACTAAGATCGAACATGATCCATTAATTTGACGACAAGGTCCTAGGACCTGTCTCTCTTGTTGATCGTGTGGGTCGATAGGTTCCTCAAGAACCAAGATCGAACACGATCAAATAATTTGGCGACAAGGTCCTAGGACTTGTCTTTCTTTTGGATCGCATGGGTCGATAGGCTCCTCAAGAACCAAGATAGAACATGATCCATTAATTTGGTGACAAGGTCCTAGGACCTGTCTCTCTTTTGGATTGTATAACCAAGATCGAACATGATCCATTAATTTGGTGACAAGATCCTAGGACCTATCTCTCTTTTGGATCGTATGGGTCAATAGGCTCCTCAAGAACCAAGATTGAACATGATCCATTAATTTGGCAACAAAGTCCTAAGACCTATCTCTATTTTGGATCGTATGGGTTGATAGGCTCCTCAAGAACCAAGATCGAACATGATCTATTAATTTGGCAACAAGGTCCTAGGAATTGCCTCTTGTTGAACGTAATTTAAAGAATTAAGAGAAACATAAGGAATTAAATTCATTCATTGAAGCACATTGGTTATTACATAATGAAATTGAAAATAATACATTTGCAAATTAAAACTCGTTCACTGATAGTACCGGAGGAGGTGTTCGCCATTCTAGTAGTTTTTTATTAGTTCTCCATTCAGTCGAGCTATCTTGTATGTCCCTGGTGGGATCACCTCCTCCACAAGGCATGACCCTTCCCAATTAGGTCTTAGTACCCCTGTTGTAGTGTCCTTAGTGTTTAGGAGCACCCTCCTAAGTACTAATTATCCAACTTGGAATTTTTGTTCTTTCACTTTGGAGTTGAAGTATCTGGCCACTTTTTGTTGATGTGCTGTTACTCTGAGACTTTCTTTTTCTCATCTCTCTTTGATTAAATCGAGTGACTATTCTATTAGTTGATGGTTCCTCCCTTGATCACATGTCTCTCATCTATGCGATGGGCGAGTGAGTTCAACTAGCAACATGTCTTCATGACCAAACACCAAAGAGAATGGGGTATGGCTTGTCACCGTTCGAGCCATTGTTCGATGTGACCATAGGACCTCTAGAAGTAATTATGGCCAGACTCCTTTAGCTTGTTCAAGGTGTTTCTTTAGAGTGTCTTTGATAGTCTTGTTCACTCCTTCTACTTGACCATTAGCTTGGGCGTGTGTTACCGAGGAAAAATTCTTTGTGATTCCATGCCTCATACAAAAGTTGGTGAACATATCACTGTCGAATTGAATCCCATTGTCCGAGACTATCTTCTTTGGTAGACCGAATCGACATATGATATTCTTCACCACAAAGTCTAGGACTTTCTTTGAGGTGATGGTGGCAAGCGGTTCTGCTTCAGTCCATTTGGTGAAGTAGTCTACGACTACAACAACAAATTGGACTCCTCCCCTTCCCGTGGGTAGCTGTAATGACCCAACTACTCTAGACTTTGGACCATTAATGACTTATACATAGACACTAATCTTTAATAGAACTCACTAGTGAAATAATCATAACTTCATTAAAACTTGTAAGACAAATGTTAAACTACATAAAATTTAAAGTAGGATACGGGATCCCATTGTTTTTAAAATGAAAACATAACATAACTTTAAATTAATGGAATACAAAATAAAGTGCGGAAAATACATATAAAGCATAATTTTCAAAAGACTAAGAAGCGACTTCATCCTCGAACCGAACGCTCAATCCATCCATTTCCATTCTGCCTCAATACACAACCCCCAAGCTGCCAAGAACCTTTCCGCCACCATAGCTATTTTCCTGCATGTATAAACATAAAGGAATGAGCCTAATGCCCAACAAGGAAAATCTAACACATAAATCATATACATAAAATTCATATCGCAACATATACTAAAACATATCATAAACATATGTCACATATACTATAATGGCCATTATTACTTGGGGCTCGTAAACTAAACAAGTCATATGCCCATTAGATTTATGGGGCCTGCTAGCTAAGTAAGTCATATGCCCATAAATTTATTGGGGCTTTTTAGTTATACAAGTCATATGCCCAAGTCTACAACATACATAACATAACACATAAATCATAAGATAACATATAACATAACATATAATATCCTATCCTATTTTCCTTACCAAATATACCGAGATATGAGAACAGGATTGGGACTTTGGAACACTCCTAAAAACCATCAAAGAGAGGTGAGTATACTAAAGAAAAAGGGATGAAAATAATGAAAGAAATATACCCTCGAAAATATACTTACCAAGAATCTTATGTTCAAGATCTTAGATTTCCTAACCAAGAATAAAGAATAGAGTTAGGATTTTGAGTAGAAAACTATAAGAATAACACATAAATGAACTAGAATAATGAATACCTCGAATGCTTCTATAACCGAACTACACCTCGAACCGAAAAATACTATGAACCTTACTTCCCGAGTGTTTATTAAGCTCATAAAGTTAAAGCTTATATTCCCAACCCAAGTGTTTAAGCACTCAAAAATAACCTAACAGCTTGCATCCTCTGAACTTAGCTTGATGAATGAATAAATGGCTGGGTACTAGGTCCTATTTATAGAGTTCAAGAATGAAAAGATCTTCATTTAACTTGAATAAAATAATGGCTTTTTAATTGAAAAATATTTGAATTATTGTTCAGCAGAGGCTGAAGACTCGGTCAGAAAGATGCTGGACTTATCAAGAGGTTAAAGATTAAAATGAGCTCGGTTTCAAAAACATTCAAAAATCATTCAAAGGAGCCTATATATCGCCTGGGCTAATATGCCCAAGGCTCGTTCAGTTGGTTGTGCGAAGTTACGTGTTTTTCGTATCCCCGTATTGCGATATATCGCCCCCTATAGCTGCGATATATCGGCATACGCTGAATATTTAAACACAAAATTGCACATTTTCAGCCTAATTTGAATTGAGTAAACAGCCTTGACTAAGTCCTCTAACGATTTCAAAGCTGCTGACAGACCCTAGGATATTTAAATATTAATCTTAATAAACTTATTCCTCAAAAATACTTATTTATCATTAAACATACATATGACAAGTGTTACTATCTTATTGGGTATATCTAAACCTTATAATATAATAAATATCACCATTAATATCAGTCATATTAATCAACCTTAGGTTAAAATTAATATTCTTAAACTATAGGTTAAACTTAGAAAATCTATAAGTGTTACTACGAGTGTCCAACTAAATCCCGGTCTGAACCAAAATCCATAGTCATAAAAATACTACAATTATTACTATTGCTACTACTATCTAACTAGCTAAGTAAAGTTCTTGGACTCTACAGTAGCTTTCTCATCAGGTCCATTCCCATATAGTGAAGGGCCAAGGGCTTTGCATTTGTGTTAAATCATTAGGTGTCACCTGGGGTATCTTGGAGAACATCTAACACTTATGGCATCTTCTGACATACTCTATCGAGCCTTCATTCATCGTTGGCCAAAATTATCCTTATCTTAAGATTTTCTTTGATAGGATCTACCCCCCAACGTGATATCCACAAAAACCCTTGTGCACCTTGATCATTAACAACTTTGACTGGCTGGGTGTAACACACCTTAGTAGTGGTAGGGAGTACCCTCGTTGGTACAGGATCCCTTTGACTATCATATATCGTGCAGCTTGTCTCACCAACTTCCTTGCTTTGTTCCGATCACTGAGTACTACTCCTTAATTGAGATAGTTAATAATAGGGGTCATCCATGTATCTCCTAATTCAACAGGTAGTGCCTCCTGCTCGGTTATGCTTCTTTTCTCCAAGTATTCGACGAGAATGACATTCAGGGTGTCCACATCTTTGGCACTGCAAGATTGGCTAAGGCATCAGCATTGGCATTATGCTCCCTTAGGACTTGTGTAATCAAGTATCTCTTGAACTGTGTCAACAAGTCCTTCACCTTGTTTTGGTACTTCACCATCCTAACTCCCTTGGCTTGATACTCCCCTAGTACCTGGTACACCACTAGCTGGGGATCACTTAATATCTCCAAGGACTATGCATGCACATCCCGAGACAATGCCTTGTACTCATCCTCGTTGTTTGAAGCGTTGAATCCAAATCTGAGAGCGGAGTGGATTCGATGATTCTTTGGAGTAATAAGTATGATTCCTGTGCCTAAATTGTGTTCATTGGATGCTCCATCAACATGTAGCTTCCATACGGGAGTATCTCCTTCTTGGTTTCTCCATTCTCCGATTGGTAGGAAGGGTCTTCAAGGTTGGTGCCTTCGACTATGAAGTCTACCAATGCTTGTCCTTTTATCACCATCTGCAAATGATAAGTGATATCAAACTGTCCTAGTTCCACTGCCCATTTGATTAATTGTCCTGAGGCCACTGGAATCTGAAGAACTTGTCTCAGCGGTTGATCGGTCAAGACTTGGATCGAGTAAGATTGGAAGTATGGACATAGGTTTCGAGAGGCGATTACTAAATAGTAGGCTAGCTTTTCAAGAGGGGGATACCTAGACTCTGCACCTACTAGCCTTTTACTGATATATTACACAGGGTGTTGTACCCTATTCTCTTCTTTCACCAAAACAGAGTTGATTGCATGCTCGGTGATTGCCAAATAGATAAATAGTACTTCACCATCTATTGGCTTTGCTAGGATAGGTAGTTGAACAAGATGCTCCTTCAAGGCTAGGAAGGCTTTCTCCCATTCCTCGGTCCATTGGATTTTCTTGCTACCCCTCAGTAAGTTAAAGAAGGGGACACACTTGTCCGTAGACTTTGATATGAACCTACTGAGGGCAGCTACTCTCCCTGTTAAGCTTTGCAATTCTTTGATTGTGGTAGGTGACTTCATGTCAATCAATGCTTTGATCTTCTCGAGGTTAGCCTTGATTCAACGTGAATTGACTATGTATCCGAGAAACTTACCAGAACCAACTCTAAACGAGCACTTGAGAGGATTTAACTTCATGCGATACTTTCTAAGTATTGCAAAGCATTCCTCCAAGTCTTGAACATGCCCTCCAAATTCTTTGGACTTAACCAACATGTCATCAGCATATACCTCCATATTTTTGTTGATCAAGTCTCAGAACATGCCATTCACTAAACGCTGGTAGGTGGCTCCTGCGTTCTTCAAGCCAAATGGCATCACCTTATAACAGTACAATCCCTTGTCTGCTAGAAGCTGGTATGTTCCTCGCCAAGATGATGCATACTTATTTGATTATACCGAGAATATGCATCCATGAATGAGAGTATTTCATGTCCTATAGTTGCATCGACCAGTTGGTCTATTCTGGGTAGTGGGAAGTAGTCTTTGGGGCAGGCCTTATTCAGATATGTGAAGTCCATGCATGTCCTCCACTTCCCGTTTGGTTTTGGGACCACCACGGGGTTTGATACCCACTCTGGGTAGTAGGCCTCCCTTATAAGGCCATTTTCTTTGAGCTGCTCGACCTCCTCCTTCAGGGCTTGAGAACGGTCATTGTCAATCAGTCTCATTTTTTTTTGCACCAGTGGGTAGTTTTTGTCCACATTGAGGACATGGCTTATTACGGACGGAAAAATTCCAACCATGTCTTTATGTGACAAGGCAAAGATGTCCTGGTTCTTCTTCAAAAATTCTACCAACCGTGCCTTAATTTCCACCTTTATCTCCTTCCCGACTTTGATTACTCTAGTTGGGTCCTCCTCATCTAGTAGGAATTCGTCAAGATCTTCAATTGGTCCTACCCCCATGACGTCATCCCCAAAGCAAGGATTGATTTCGTTTCCATAGCTTTGGGAAACTTGCTATAATAACAAATCTTCGTTAAAAAGAGCCCCCGACTTTAGTAGAGTGTTTCTTTCAACATTAAATTCCATGTTGACAATCTCATCGGTTCCTTCATTCCCTTCGCAGCAGGTTACTACCATGTTGTTTACACATGATCCTTTCTTTGCCTTGATTACTGAGGCATTATATCATTCCCGTGCCTCCCTTTGGTTACCCTGTACGCATTCTTGTCCCGTGCTTATGGGGAACTTCAAAGACAGATGCCAGATAGACACTGCTGCATGTAATGCAATTAGGATGGGTTTCCTGAGGACTGCGTTGTAAGTTGATGATAAATCTACCACCAGGAACTCTGTCATCACAGTCTCGTGCCTAGGGGCATCCTCCACCGTGACCGGTAGTCTGATAGTTCCTGTTGATGCTAGGCTTTCTCCCGTGAACCCATATATCACTTGGGAACAAGGTGTCAAGTCCTTGACCATGAGCTTCATCTTCTCGAGGGATGATTTGTAGATGATATCTACTGAGCTTTCCATATCCACCAAGAATCTTTTCACTTGGGCATTGGCGATTTGAATGGTAAGGACCGAAGGGTCATTGTGGGGGTACCTCACATGCCTGGCGTCATCCTTCGTAAAAGTGAGAGTTTCACTTTCATACTTTAGATTTTTTGGAGACCGCTCCTCAACTGCCATGCACTGGGAAGACTCCCTTACCTCATGTCTTAGGGTCTTTGCATATCGCTTATGAGCATTGTTGTTGTTGCCTGTTATGTGAGGCCCCCCACATATGTTATCCAGTGTGAAGTCCACAACCGCTGGCTCCAGTGGTGGACTTCTTTGCCTTAAGAACTTTGGATTCCTGCCTGGGGTTTCAGTCTTGACTCGGTACCTTGAGAGTTTTCCTAATCGGAGGAGAAACTCTATCTCATCCTTCAACTGTTTGCACTCGTTTGTGTCATGCCCATAGTCATTATGGAAATGACAAAACTTGTTCTTGTCCCTTTTTCCTATTGAGCGTAAGGGTGGTGGCTTTTCAGTATTGTAACTCCTAGTATGTTGCCAAGTAATCTCGACCCTTGACGCAGTCAGGACAATATAATTGGTGAACTTGGGCTGGTAGGGCTGATTCTTAGGTGTTTTTTTCGGTTGGTGCTGACTTAGCCTTCTTTTCTCCACCCTGCTCGGCCCCTGAGGTACTCCTCTTTTTACCGTTGCCCCCATTGCTGCCCTGAGGGTTTTTACCGTTCTTATTTTCCTTGATAGTGGTCGGATGGTTTATTCCTTTTTCTTCCTTCATGATAGCATCATCTAGCTTCATGTATTTTTCTACTCGGTCCAAGAACTCATGCAAGGTGTTGATGGGGTTCCTGTGTATGCTATCCCACAAGGGACTACGATAAATTATTCTTGCTAAGATGGGAATGAACTTCCCTTCATCTCCTACTGTGGATGCTCGGTTTTCCTCCCTCGTGAATCTTTGGATGTAGTCCTTCAGAGATTTATCCTTCCCTTGCTTGATGTCAGCTAGCTGATTGGCATAAACTGGTTGAATCTGTCCGACACTGAAGACCTTACAAAATTCCTTCCTGAACTGCTCCCAATAAGTGATGGATCAAGGTTTGAATTTCCAATACCATTCTTGAGCTGAGTCAAAGAGACTGGTAGGGAATACCCTGCACCTATAATCATGCTCCTCATCGAGTAACTCCATCTGTCCTCAAACTTTCCAATGTGTCGTACTAGATCCTCATTCCCAGTGTATGTTGGAAGTTTCGGGGTCTTTTATTTTGGTGGTGGTTGAGCAGCTTGGATCTTGGATCTTGATACTGAAGGGACTGCCACTTCTACGAGCCAGCTCGGGGTCGAAAGGTTTCTTTGTCAGGCCCTGAACAACCATGGTGAGTGCATCTATTTTAGCCTGCACTGTTGGTGGTATCGCTACTCCAGGTGAGCTAGACGTCCCTAGTACCCCCCCTTGAGCGATGGTCCCCCTGTTGATGACCTACCTAGGTTGTGCATCTTTTCTAAGCCTATCGAACACAGTATTGGTGTTGTTCATTTGTTCTTTCCCCCTTGCGAGACTGTGAGTGTAGGGATGGTAGGTCCGCCTTGCCCTTGCCGGTGCGATCCTGCCCCCGAGCCTTTCCTCCTACATGACTTTAAGCGGCCATTTTATTCCTATCATGCCTCTTAGATGTCTAACCTTCCTCTCCTATGTCGTTTCGTCTGTCCCCTTGGGAGAGGACCTTCAGGTTGGTAACACTCTTACTCTGAGATGAAGTGTTATTCTTCTTAGTCATGGAGGAGGCAGTCTTACACTGCGCCTCTTCATCCTGTCTCTGGGAAAGATTCTCTGAGAACATCCTTGGGGTTCGACTCCTCCCCTGGGACTCCCTGTCACTGCTGTCTCGCATCCCCGCTGCTTTGGTTTGAGCCTCCCTCACTGCCTAAGCAGCAACTTGAGTGTTAGCTTGGGATAACTGGGTAGCCGCCTCCAGGGCCACAACAGCCTCCTGGTGCCTCCGGTTAGCTTCCTACTCCCTCTGGATCATCCTCTGAATTTTCTCATCTATCTCCTATCGTTGTCATTCCATTGTTGCCCGTTGGAGGGAAATTTCTACAGCAAAGGCCTCATGCCTCGCTGAAAATTGCGCCATCTCCTCCTGGTGAGCGTCTTGTGGATCTTCCGCATTAGGTTGATCTCCAACCTCCACCTGAGGTTAGTTAATGGGATCGATGGGATCTGGAGTGGTGGAATCCCTGGGAGCCGTCTTCTTTGTCTGACTGGGTATCAGAGGCATCGTAAAACTGATGAAAGTGTGTTTCTTGATTTCGTACTCTCAATGAAGGCACCAAAAGGTTGACCTGTGAAATTGACCGACGGTCGTATGTACAGTATACGACACCTTTTGAACGAAATAAATATAATATATGATAGAGTACAAATGTTTTAAGCAAACAGACAACATTTTTAAAGTGGTTCAGCCCTGTTCTGATGAACAGTAATAACCTAATCCACTTAGTCTTTAGTATTGAATCACTTGATAGACAATTACACTGATGAACAGAAGTATTCACTCGTTACTAATTTGCCTAGAGTTTCTTCCGAAATATTCATCTGATCCCCTTGCAATGAAGCCCTGGGTCCTTTATTTATAGAACCCAGGGGCTATTACATTATGAGTAATACTGGGATCGCGGTTTGGTACACGATTATTGGGTAGTGGAGATACGTGTCCACCTTCCCATGATTATGAGATTGTAGGTCTTCTCGTTGTTTCTCTGAATCGTGGTAGACAATGCACGATTGAAACCTTTGGGAAAATGCTAAGTCTCGGTTGGTCCATGAGACTTAGGTGCTAGGCCTGATAACCCTTCAGAGCCTGGATGCTAGGTCAATGATCCTCTGGGTGCTAGGCTTGTTGATCTTCTGGGTGCTAGGCCTATTGATCTTAGCTTGAACGAGTGTGAACTTTATCTAGTGAAGTGTATTTGGGAGTTTAGGCCGACCACCCTATGAAGAATAGGGTGGGCAGACCACTCATGGCTCTTGAGCATGTCAGGCCGACCACCCTAGGGGCTAGGGCTAGGGCGACTATCCCTCAGGGGTTTTGGCCCAGTCGACTTCCCTATAGGTCTTGGACCTACCTTTTTTGCTCTTCAGTCTTTTTTCAATACTTTGTCATTTTTCCCTGACTTGTGATGCCACGTGCCACTTTCTCATTCGTCACGTCATCTCTTGATTTTTGAGGGATAACAGAAGGACATTTTGGTCAATATGAGATAAATTGACAAATTATTTTTTATAGTGTGACAAATATAATTGTTGGTCACAAAATGTTCAAATTAATTCATGTATGAAAATTTAAAAGCTATAGGTTAAAAGAATGAAAATGCCTATTTAGCATAATGGTGAAAATTGGCTAATAGCTAGTTTGGACATTATTTGAGGTATTAGTTTTGAAATAAAATAAAAAGATAAATAAATGAAGGGGTCGGCCACTGAGGAGAGTGGTAAGGCTCATGGTGTCACTCATGCATGCAAGTAGCAAGACTCTACTTTTAGATAGTCATAACCAATCAAGTAACCAAGTCTCTTCCTCTTCCCTCCTTCCCTCCCAAGAACCAAAACACTCAACCCCCCTCTCATTTCTTTTCTTTTCAAACTCTGAAATTTCAGAGCCTCTCTCTCTCCCTCTCACTTTAGTTCTCTCTCTCTCTCTGTCTCTCTCAAGGAGAAACTCCATTGGAGCTTGAAAGCAAGCTTGAGAAACTAAGTTCTAAGGTTAGCTCTTGATCTCCTCTTCTTTCCCTTCTACATGCCGAACCTATGGCACCTCCATCTCCATTTTTTTTTCTCTAAGTTTATTCACTTGTGTCCATTGTTCTAAGGTCTAGAGGATCAAAGAGCAACCCCAAGTCATGCAAACCCATTTAAGTGGATATATGCAACCTTGAGCACCAAAAGAGGTAATTTATTTAGGGTTTGAAATGTCAATCACTCTCTATTATTCCCTCCTTTCCTTGTGATACAATCTGACCTTGTGGTGTTTGGAGAAGGTTTGAAGGTATTTGAATATAGTGGTGGGATTCAAGGCTTAGGAGAACACAAACCCAGAACCTAGAACAACAAAGGGTAAAAATCTTGTGATTTTTGGTTAACTTTGTGTATGATTGGTAAATCTGAGTTGCATGTGTAATTTTTATCGTTAATCCTTCATTTAGCATGTAGTAATGTATTTAGTGTGGTATGATGATTTTCATGCATGCTTGTGGCCTAGGTTTATGCTAGAAAGCTTGGTAATATTGTTGTGAGTAAAAATGCAGGCTGCCAAAATTCGTGGTATGACTTCCAACAGTTTAGACCGTACTTTGTTGCCTCTGTTTGTGAAAATAAATTGTGTAATTTTGCAGTACTTTGAGATTAATTGATGTTAGGCTTTGTAAAATCACAAAAAGGTATTTTTAAGCTCAAGTTATGCACTTTTTGGCATTGTGATGCAAATCTGGAAAAAAAAATTGGGCAGCATGCAATGCCCAGATTTCATTAAATATTTTAGTAGGTTATACTATCCTAAAAATTATGAAATTTTATAGGATGATATTTTCTATAAGTATAAAGGTCCATGTAAAATTTTAGAGAAAAATACGTTACAGTGTAAGAGAAACAAATTTGTAAAATTTTCCCTAAAATCTGGAAAATGTAAAATTCTGACCATAATGAAATGAGAGTTTTGGGAAGTTGGTTCTCCCAACCTGAAACGAGTTTTGACATGAGGTTTTCACCTAGTTTCTGTCCTTATGGCAAGGAATATGTAGACAAAATTTCAGGGGCTTTGGCCAAAAACTCGAGATATGGCAAAAATTGGGAAATGGACTTTTATCACTTAATTAAAAGTTAAAAAAAGTGAGAAATGGAAATTTGTTCTTTTTATGAAATTAATTAAGGACTTGGGATATTAAATCAATCTAAATCAATTTGAGATACAAAAAATATATGATTTTTTACCATTTTAATAAATTAAGGGTCCAATTTCCCTTCTTTTCAAAAATACCATAAAAGAGGTTTTAGGCTATCTTTTAAAGTTGCTAAAAATATAGAAGGATATGCTAAAAAGAATCTTTATAAATAAAGTGTAACTTTTAAAAAAAAAATGTAACTAAGAGTCAAAAAGGAGAATTTTTGTATTATGAAAGAAAATGGAGAATTTCCTAAAAGAGGAAACAATTATGGTATTTTTCTAAAAAGAAATTTTGTTAACTCTTTTGATTCTAAACAAGAGTACACAAGTATCAAATAAAATAGTTTCTTCACGAAGAAATATTAAATCACACGATATGGAGAGCATGCTACTTTGAGATCGATTCCTACGATAATTTAAAGACTGAAACAAAAATCCGACCTTTATACATTATGAAGTGTGTAGGAGACTATTGTATATAGTTTACGAGTATTGATTGAAATCAACTATTATAGAATATTAGCTATAAGTATATGCCATAGTTTAATCCGAGTACATTGTATTAATTACAATAACTACCAAGGGGAAAATGATTAGTGGTATTAAGGATTTTGCTGGAAGGTAAGGAATCCGGGTAAGTTAGTATTTCCCTTTCTTGGCTATAAAATGAATATACTAATGTGTGCTTGTAGTAGTAGATTACACTAGTTTTTTTGGGTCATTAAGACCAGGGTATGCTTGATACCCACCTTTACAATGCTTATACATTATGTGGCTTAATGGTAAGTGAGTTCAGGTTGGAGCAAGAACCTTAGTGTAATACCGTCTGGGTGGGAGCCAGGACATGGTAAAATATAGTCCAGGTTAGAGCCAGGACATGGTAAAATATAGTCTGGGTTGGAGCCTGGACATATTAAGATAAAGTTTAGGTTGGATCTAGGATGAGGGTAAGACATAGTACGGGTTGGAGCTTGGACAAAAACAAAATGGTCTGGGTTAGAGCTTGGATAGTGATAATATAGTCCGGGTTGGAGCCAGGATGTTAAGAGTGAATATGGGTTGGAGCCAAGATCCTTTGTGTTTTTTTGAATTTATTAAATTGTGTAATTATATATATTGAATGTTCTGAGATTTTCTGAGTGCAGGTTTTATGATATGTGTGAAATTGGTTGTAGGTACAAACAAAGTGTTAGTTTATGATATGGCTATTATTTGAGAAAATTGTGTGATAGGGTTGGAACTTATCCAATGCCCTAGTGACCGGTAGTGGTAACTACCTTAGGTCATCCCCTTATCGGGATTTAGTATATGTGTGTTGTAAGACTATTTTTACTAAGCTTTGTTGCTTACCTAGTTATTCATGTTGTAGGTAAGAGCAAGATGGATCGGTGACGGCTGGAGTCTGCTTGCGGATATGTAGATGTGGCCTGACTTGGGGATGGTTTTGATAGATCGCGATTTTGAAAAGATAAAGTTGAAAACTCGAAATAACTTTTGGGATAACTACTATATTATAACTCTTTGGGATAATTACTTATATTTCAGTTTGCTAAACTAAAACTGTACGCACAATATCTTTTGATTTTTATTATGGATTTTCGATAAGATGAGCTAAAGTAAAAGTTTTTAATTTTTCGCAAAATCTTGGTCTTGTATATTTTCGGGCTATCACAAGTGGCATCTAAGCTCAAGTTGAGCGGATTTCTGTAGACAAAACTACATTTACATTTTGCAAGATAGACTAACACTTACTATAAGTATAGTCTTTTAGAATATTTGACTTTACTTGTTTTACTTAACCAAGTATCTATAAATTGTAGGTTACATGAAAAATCTACCTGAGATAGGTGCTTTATGATAGAGGACCTACCCATGATCCCTATGTCGAGGATCGATTACTATAGACTCTTTAACGATGAGAATCCTTGACACTTTGAGTACGATCGGAAGCATCGGCGTGCCATTTGGCGATGGACGCATCACATAAAATTGGTCTTTGGTAGGGCTAACACATCTGCATGGCTGAGGATGAGATATGTCAGCACTTGCCAGAGAGACTTGACACAAATATGGTTTCAGCATAGACTTTGGAGGCTATAGTTCACAACACGTGGGATGAATTCCATATGAAGATTGAGATAGAGTTTGGACCATGGATTGGCCTATCTCCTTGGTTGAGGGCGTATCTTGAGGTGAGGCAGTACATCTTGAGCAGACCGACGAGGATACCGATATAGAGCTCAATGTGCCAATGGATATGATAGCATAGGTTTTTGCTGTGAAAGTCTTGTTGATACTTTTGTAGACACTTTGCAAACCTACTAAGCTGTAGAACATTTCTATAGTTGTAGCAAGCATACGTAGAAACCCAACATGTAGTTATGGCTCTCTGTTGTATTTATAATTCTGCTGACTAAAACCTCATGGCATGATCAATCATGATCATTTTGTATTTCTAGGTTGTATCCCTGAATGTTATGACTAACTATTTTGAGTTGTTTTGTTGTTTTTCGTGTGTGAGAAAAACTTGTATGCTAAGTTATTGTAAAGGGGCTTGAGATGTATGTTAGTAATCTTCCCTACTATACATGTTGTAAAGGGGCTTGAGATGGCTTCTAACACTCAAGCCAGGGGAGGTCGAGCTGTTAATCCATAAGACCCAGCCAAGAGAGCAGTAGCTGACCAAGATGTAGGTCACGACTGAGGAAGGGGAAGGGGTCGAGGCCGAGGAAGAGATCGAGGACAAGGAATACATCCAGAACCAGATTTGGCAGCTCAGCTGGAGAAACTCAGAAGGATTGTGCACAAGCAGAATGTAGTGAATGCTCAAATGTTTAAGACATTATTATGAACACTCCTAGAGGTGCAATACAACCCTGCACCCCTAACACCCTAGGAATACATTCTAGAACAACAGGAAGCACCAACACAAGAAGACCCATCGGTGGGAGAAAATCCACCACCAGGTGCACCCAAAGAAGAACCGCCAAAACCAAACTCTGAACGATTTGGTAGACAAAACCCACCCGTGATTGAATGGCCTTCGAACCCCTGATGGCAGAAGAATGGGTCAGTGTGTTGGAAATGATCTTTGAATTTGTTGAGGCCACCGAAAGAGAGAAGGTTTACATGTTGAGAAAGGATGCCTGCATCTGGTGGGATATCACTAAGAAGGGGCGTAATGCTGCACAAATGGAATGAACAGAATTTTAAACTTCTTCAATGCTAAATACTATAACTAGAGTGTGATAGATCGGAAAGTGGTTGAGTTCTCTAACTTGGTACAAGGGCCATCTAGTGTACATGAGTACGTGCACAAGTTTGACCAACTCTCAAGATTTGCTCTGGATCTGGTAAAAACTGAAGCCAACTGGGGACACAAATTCATGAAGGGGTTAAAAAGAGAGATAGCTCAGCTCGTGGATACCGAGAAGACCAGCCCAGATACTTATGATCCAGCTGTAGAGCGAGCGATCTGCCAAGAATCATGGTTAGTACAAGAGAAAAAGGAGCCCTATAGAGCTGAAGAAAGAGCATATGTTTCAAATGACTGAGGAAGATACTCTAACAACCAGAGCAGACCTTCTGGGAGGTTTGTATCCAGAGGAAATCGAAGTATGGGAAAGATAAATACTTAAGGGAGCTCTAGGTTTTCCAATGGTGGGAATAAAAAACAGAGAATGGATCCACCAAACCGAAGGTCAAGCTTCAATAAACAACCAAGGCGAGAGATTAATTATTGGCCACAATTTAACAAATGCAACTGACGCCACCCCGACGAGTGTAACAACAGTAATTGCTTCATCTGTGGAAAACCTGGACATTTCTCCAGGCACTAGCAATCTTGGAAGGAAGGGAAAGACCAACCAAAGACAATTGGAGTTGTACCGCGAGTTTATGCAGTCACCCAGGGTGTTAAAGGAGCTGGGACTTCTGACATGGTGTCAGGTCAGCTTCCTGTGGCTAATAACTTAGCATATGCATTGATGGACAATGATGCATCTCATTATTTTATTGTTACATCCTTTGTTTAAAAAATAGATAGAAAACCTGAGCCTGTGACAACAATATGCGGTGTGTCCTTACCTTCGAGAGAGGACATCCTGGTACGATCTTGGGTTAGAGCCGTACCAGTCTGGGTAGAAGGCTGAGAGTTGACAGTAGACTTGTTAATATTAGATTTACATGAATATGATATTATCTTTGGCATGGATTGGCTAACCAAATACGGAGCGATGGTGAATTGCAAACGAGGGTGGGTGAATTTTAATCCACATGGGGAAGAACCATTTGTGTTTTAAGGCACATCTTGAGAGAAGAATTTCGCTATGATCTGTACTTTGAAGGCGAGGAGAGTATTGGACGATGGATGTATCAGGTACTTGGCAAACGTAATAGACAAAGATAAAGAAACTAAGCTACAACCAACTGAGGTAGTAGTGGTGTGCGAATTTCCAGACGTATTTCCTGAGGATCTTCCAGGGATACCCCCAGATCGGGAAGTCGAGTTCGAGATCGAGTTAATTTAAGGGACCGCACCTATTTCTAAGGCACCGTATTGGATGGCGCTGGCAGAGCTCAGAAAACTGCAAGCGCAATTACAACACTACCTAGATAAAGGATTTATACGACCAAGTCATTCTCCTTGGGGAGCCCCAGTATTATTCGTGAAAAAGAAAGATGACTCCATGAAGATGTGTATAGACTACCACGAACTCAACAAGTTAACAATCAAGAATCGATACCCATTGCCTAGGATCAATGATCTATTCGATCAACTTCAGGGAGCATCAATATTCTCGAAGATCTATTTAAGATCCAGCTACCACCAGTTGAAGGTCAAGGAATCAGATATTCCCAAGACCGCATTCTGAACTCGGTATGGCCATTACGACTTCGTGGTGATGTCTTTTGGACTCACCAATGCACCCGTGACATTCATGTATCCTATGCATAGGGTACTGGATGAGTATCTAGAGAAATTCGTGATCATGTTTATAGACAATATACTCGTATACTCACATATATGTACATGTTGCCCGACCTGGGGATGGTTTTGATGGATCATCATTTTAAAAAAATAAAGTTGAAAACTCGATATGACTTTTGGGATAATTACTATATTATAACTCTTTGGGATAATTACTTGTATTTCAGTTTGCTAAACTAAAAGTGTGCGCACACTATCTTTTAAAAGTTTTTTTTATGGATTTTCGATAAGATGAACTAAAGTAAAAGATTTAAAATTTTCTCAAAATTTTGGTCTTGTATATTTTTTTGGCTGTCACATTTTTAGTTGTCATTTTCCTAATATTAATCCCATTCATTATTGTTAACTCAAATAAAATAATCACAAAAGGATAGTACCATTTTCTATTTCTTTCCTCACAAAAAATAATTAATTAGCGAAATTAATTAATACCAAATAATTAATCATAATTATTTAAGATAAAACAATTTTGGTACTCGTTCCCTTTACCCAATGGATAAATAAAAATTACACATTTAACTTTGTTAAAATAATAATATCTCAAGGTTACCACATTTTCATAAATATCATAGTTTTAATTATGTTGAAAAAGTTTCTTTATTCCATCATTTTACTCAAATAAAATACTTAGTCTCATAAAAATAATGCCATTGTGACATCTGATGTTTTGAACACCCTTTAGTAGCCGGTTCAAGCCGGTGAAGAATTATATGGAATATTATTTGATAAATAATATTATATGAAATTGTGTTATTTCGTGAATTTTTATAGCTGTTATGATGATCTAGCAAATGGTCTGGGCTTATGCAAAGAACAATTAGTCTTGGACCAAGGGGTTAACCCTAATGAGAGAAAAATCTCGGATTAAATAAAATAGGGAATACTATGGCATAAAATATTTTTCAACTGGGACTTTAAAGTCGAGCCAATAAATCTAAGAGAATTTATTGAGCTTTGAATTCCAATCAATCAGGCTTAAGAATGAGAATTTCTTGCTCGGACCTTTAAGGGCATTTTGGTCAATATGTGATAAATTGCCAAAATTATGTGATATTGTGATAAATTTTATTTTTGGTCACAAATTAATTTAATTAATTATGCTTGGAGATTTAAAAACTATAGGGTAAAAATGTAGGGAATTTAGAGAAACAAAATTACCAAATAACTCTTGAGTTCATTATAAAGTGAGGTGAAATGAGCAAGGGCATAAGAGTCATTTCCAAAGGAGGAGAGAGAGAGAGGGGGTGGGCTACAAGGCTAGGTCCTAGGGCTCTCAAGAGCTAGGACACATACCCCAATGAAAATAGAAAAGGTCTTACCCCACTTACAAGTAAGGAAAATTAATCATTTTCCCCACAAATAGTTTTTTTTTTTCTCTCAAAAATGTTTCCTCTCTTCCATTTTCTCTCTCTAACTCAAAACCCCACTAAACCTTATCCTAAATTGTTGCAAACAAGTCCCTCCATAGCTAACTACACTCACCCCCTCCATTGGAAAAAAAAATAAGCTCAAGGAAGAATCTTTGTTTGGAGTAAGTATTAAACCTTGTACATCTTTTCTTCTATTTTCCTTCAAACCCGAAACCCGAGGGGTTTATTGTGCATGCATGTGATCTAATAGTCATGCATGACATTGCTCTTGTGTTCTAGGATTCAAGAGAAGCTTGTACTAGTTGGATCTCAAAGATTGAGCACTTTTGTGATCAAGTAAAGCAAGGTAAGAAATCTTGGTAGTTTTCGTGTTCTTGTCCCTCATCTAAGTCTTTCTACCCTAATCCTTTCTTAAAAATATGCATGTGGGACTTTGGGCTCGGTTTTGAGAGTGTAGAGCACATAGGGAAGTTTTGAGGAGCTAAGGAATACATCTCCAAGGCAGGGCTTTCAAAAGGTAGAAATCTATGGTTGTTCTTTGAGTTTTGTGATGATATTTGTAGATCTGGTTGTATAGTGTTTCAATGGTTTTTGATCTTATTATTATGCTTATGATTAAGGTTGTGTGATATGATGAATTTTCATGCATGCATGTGGCTAAGGTTTATGCTAAAAAGGCTTGTTATGGTTAAGTGTGAGTAAAAATGCATGCTGCCAAAATTTGTGGTCTGGCTTCCAACGGGTCAGATCACACCCTACTGCCTCTTTTTATGAAAATAATTTATGTTTTTGTGTAGTTCTTGGTGAGTACTTAATGTTAGGATTTTGAAAATCACAAAAAAAGTATTTTTAAGCCAAAGTTATGCACTTTATGCCATTGTGATGCAAATCTGGAAACTTTCTGGGTAGCATGCACTGCCCAAATTTTTTATCTTTCTAATGGGTTTTACTAATATAAAGCTATGAAATTTGGTAGGATGTTAGTTCATACATTTATAAGGGTCCTTGTAAAATTGTAGAGGAAAATATGTTATAGTTTAAGAGAAATAATTATGTTTTCCCTAAAAGTTGGAAACAAAAGATTTGCGTAGCAAACACTACCCAGATTGTTTCAATTATTTGAATGAGTTTTATTATTCTAAAAATTATTAAATTTTTAAGGAATCTAGTTTAGATATGTATCAGGGCTCCTGTAAAATTGTAGAAAGAACTTTACTACGGTTTAAGAGAAACAAATTTTCAAAATTTCCCTAAAATCTAGAAAAAACTTCTCGGTAGCAAGCACTGTCCAGATTTTATTAATTATTTGAATGGGTTTTTCTATCCCAAAAATTATGAAATTTTGAAGGAAGCAAGTTTAGGTATGTATTAGGATCCCTGTAAAATTTTTGAGAAACTTTGTCACAGTTTAAGAGAATAATTTTTCTAAGTTTGCCCAAAAATCTAAAAAAGTAGTAATTTCGAACCATAACGAAAAGTAAAATTTTGGAAATGGAAAGAAATAGTTCTTTTGCAAAGGTAATTTAGGATTTGAAGGTTTAACCAATCCCTAATCTGCTTGCGTTAATTAAAGTTTGATTTTTACCATTTTTATAAGTTAAGGGTCCAATTGCCCTTCTTTTCAAAAGTAACACAAAATGAGATTCTAGGTTATAAAAAGAATGGTAAAATGAGAGTTTATGATATAAAGAATCTTACGATAACTTAAAGACTGAAACAAAAATCTGGCCTTATACACTGTGAAGTGTATAGGAGGCTATAGTATATAGTCTCTGAGAATTTATTGCATGCAACAATTGTAGAATATTATCTATAAGAATATTCCATAGTTTAATCCGAGTATACTGTACTAATTACAATAATCGCCAAAGGGAAAACGAATAGCGGTATTAAAGATCCAGCTAGGAACTAAAGACTCCATGTAAGTTAGCCTTTCCCTTATTGTCTATGACATGAATATACTAGTGTGTGCTTGTAGTAGTATATTACACTAGTTTTGTTTGGGTCGTTAAGACAGGGGTATGCTTCATACCTACTCTTGGAATGCTTAAGTGTTTTGCGGCTAAATGGTAAGTAGGTTCGGGATGAGCCAAAACCTTAGCGTAATATAGTCCGGGTTGGAGCTAAGACACGGTAAGCTAAAGTATGGGTCAGAGCTAGAACATGGTCCGGGTTGGAGCCAGGACATGGTAAAAATATAGTCCGGGTTAGAGCCAAGACATGGTAAAAATGTAAGTCCGGGTCGGAGCCAGGACATGGTAAAAAATATAGTTCGGGTTGGAGCCAGAACATGGTAAAAACATATAGTCCGGGTTGGAGCCAAGACAATGGTAATATAGTCTGGTTAGAGCCAAGACATTAATGTTGGAACTGGGTGAGGCCCGGATCCCTTGCTATAATCTATTGATTAGTTATGATATGTGCTATATATATCTTAAATGTTCTAGGTGTAACATCCCGTAAAAATCTCTTAACATAATTTGTGAAAAAACGTAACCATTTTCTAAAATAAGGTAACCGTAAAAAAAAAATTTCAAAACATGCAAGAGTTCGAAAGTATGCGCATACTTAAAAGTGAATTACAGTATCATAATTTTAAATCATTCAACGAGCCCAAAATAAACTATTGGTTATCATAGGGGTTCTAATCCCCAAAACATAAATTCCCAAAAGGTAAGTCCACATGTACATCCTCGCAGATAAACTTCAATGCTCACTAATCCACTTTGCCTTTGAGCTTACCTACAACACGAAACAACTATGTAAGCGAAATGCTTAGCAAGAACAACTTAACAAACATAACCACATTACATAGCAAGAACTTAACTAACTGTAACTAGGTAGATACTCAACCAAGAATAGGATTCTGATGAAACCGAACCCTAACATATAATTTAAGAAAGTGCGAACGTCCTGGCAAACTTATGGTCATGCCTCATAACAAAAACTTGTATTCTGAAAGTACATCTGCACGCAGAAAATCCTAGAGCATACATACGTATTACTTAGTCGTATCATAACATACATACTTACTTAGTCATTAATATCATAGCATGCATACTTACTTACTCATTTGTATCTTAACATACATACTTACTTAGGGTTCCGAAGGAACCTTCAACATGGCTTAACATATCTTAGCATAACTTAACATTTCTTAGTACATCTTAACATATCTTTTCCATAGCGTCGACGGGTGTAAACTAGTTACACCGGTTACCCAGACTCCTAGAAGAATTTTGCATATTTCTTAGTCATAGAGATTTGATTCCAGAATTAACTTACTTACATGTCACGGAGTTTAACCAGACTCTTATTTCATGGGTGTTAAGCCAGACTCATTACATATTGCGGTGGCCAACCGACCTTAGTCACATAGTCATCAGTGCTGAATCAGTTTCTCACTTAGTTCCCCGGTGGCTAGCCGAAGCTCATAGTTGTCATGGTAGCTAGCCAGACTCGGAATCAACTTACTTATGTGTCTCAGAGTTTAACCAAAATCTTATTTCACAGGTGTCTCATTCGTATCTTAACATACATACTTACTTAGGGTTATGGAGGAACCTTCAACATGGCTTAACATATCTTAGCATAACCTAACATTTCTTAGTGAATCTTAACATATCTTTACCATAGCGTCGATGGGTGTAAACTAGTTACACTGGTTACCCAAACTCTTAGAAGAATTCTGCATACTTTCTTAGTCATAGAGATTTGATTCTGGAATTAACTTACTTACATGTCACAGAGTTGAACTGGACTCTCATGTAACGCCCTGGATAGCCAAGACCGTTACACTATGTACTTATAAAGGTGCAAGACTTGCTAATCAAGTCATTAATTTAAAAACGTGTCACTAAACATGAATGAGCTAGGGTTAAAAAGGTTTTGGGTCTCAAAAGTTACATTTTATATAATTTAACAGTTATACACATGGGATCCCAAAAGAAACAGAGTATAAAAGTTGGATTACAGACTCTCCAAAATACAGACTGTTGACAGCCATACTAAGACAAAATGAACACCTCTGGGTCTCGCTTCCCTGCCTAAACCTCAACCGTGGCGGCTGAGCAGCTGGTCATGTACATTCAGCTCATAGAGCTCTCCAAGTCAGGGCTGATCAAGCTTGCCCTTGCCTTTACCTGCACCACGTAGCACCCGTGAGCCAAGGCCCAGCAAGAAAACACAATGTGCAACACAAACAATAATAACAAATAGTAAATTCACTAAGCATGATCTTTCACCAAATAATTCACATTAACCAATCAGCATATATTCAGATTCGGGAATGCAATCAATCACTTATAACATTCACGTCACATAATAATCAGGGCCGAAAACTTAGGCCGCACCCTCTATTTACCCCACTGACTCCGGCCCACTTAAACCGAGCTCAGTGCATATTAAGCTGTCCTCGGCTACCAGTGGCCAAGCCGCGCTCTGTGCGCTAGTGTAACCCTTGGCACCCTTAGGCTGTTGGTTCACTAATTAGCTTGCATGGCATAATACCATCCTTTCAAGCATACACAATAGGGAACCCTTAGTCCCATTACAGATATTCAACCAGGTGTTGTTTTCCTACCTTTGATCTTTGCGGTTACTGTTTACGAGCAACACTTCTCAAGCACGATCTGTTCCCGAGCCCTAGCCTCAACACCTTCTCACAACCAAGATATAGGGTTCCATTAATATTTAGATAAGGATTTCTAGATACAGAACTAACTTTCGGGAAACCAAATTCCACAAATGTAATGACCCAACTACTCTAGACTTTTGGGCCATTAACAAAATCTATACATACTAATCCTTAATAAAACTTACAAGTGAAAATACCATAACTTTATTAAGAAACTTGTAAAAATAAGAGTTAAACTTACATAAAATTTAGGTTAGGATATGGGATCCCATTGTTTTAAAAACAAAACAGAACATAATTTAAAATAAAAAGGGATTACATAACAAGTGCGGAAAAATACATGTAAAACCACAAAAAAACAAAACTACATCCTCGAATCGTAACGCTCGGCTCTTGAATCCATTCGACCTCAATACACATTCTCTAAGCTTCCAAGAACCTTTCCCGCCACTAAGACTATTTTCCTGCAAATATAAACAAAAAGGAATGAGCCTAATGCCCAGCAAGGAAAATCTAACACATAGTTCATATACATAAATTTCATAAGAAACATAAAAACATAACATAACACTTATATCATACACATACTATACTTATATCATATGCCCAAGCCTACAAACATACATGACATAACATAACATAACATATTTCATAACATAAAAATATAAGATAACATATAAAAGCATATAACATATAGGTTCTATCCTATTTTCCTTACCAAAATTACCGGGATATGAGGACAGAGTTTGGACTTTGGAACACTCCTAAAAACCATTTATGAAAGGGTGAGTCTATTGAAGAAAAGAGATGGAAGAGATGAAAGAGATGAATGAACTATACTTTTAAAATATACTTACCAAAACCTTGTGCTCAAGAACTTAGATTTCCTAACCAAAATAAGAATAAGGTTAGAAGGCTAGGTAGAAGATTATGAGAACTTAAAGAAAATAATACCAATGAACTAGAGTGTGGAAATACCTTGAAGACTTGTAAGACCAATATAAACCTTGAACCGAAATGCTATAAAATCTTACTTTCCAAGTGTTTGATAAGCTTATGATGATCAAGCTTATGATTCCCAACCCAAGTGTTTACACTCTCACATTCACCTAGCAACTTGCAGCCTCTGAAATTAGAGCAAAAGATGAATAATGGCTGGGTACTAGGCCTTTTTATAGAGTTTAGGAATGAAAGGATCTTAATTTAACTTGAATAAAAATAATGGCTTATTAAGTGAAAATAATTTGAATTATCATTCAGCAGAGGCTGAAGACTCGTTTAGAAAGGTGCTGGACTTATCAAGAGGTTGAAGGTTTGAATGGGAAACAATTTTGAAAACATTTAAAATATGCTGAAGGAGGCGATATATTCGCCCCCTATAGGCGATATATCGCCTGGACCATTATGCTCGAGGCAAACGTGCATCGTTTCGTGTTTTCCGTATCTACGTGCTGCGATATATCGCCCCCTATAGCTGCGATATATTGGCATACACTGATTATTTAAACACGAAATTACACATTTTTAGCTTAATTCAAATTGAGTAAACATCCTTGACTAAGCCCTCAAACGTTTTCAAAGCTTCTGACTAACCTTAGAGTATTTAAATTTTACCCTTAATAAATTTAATCCTCAAAATATTTAATCATTAATCACCCATACATAACATGTGCTTAAAATCCTATTGGTTCTTATCTAAATCTTATAGTATAATAAATATTATCCTCAATATCAGCCATATTAATAAAACCTTAGGTTAAAATTAATATTCTTAAACTATAGGTTAAACTTAGAAAATCTACAAGTACTACTACGAGTGTCCAAATAAGTCCTGGTCTGAACCAAAAATCCACAGTTATAAAGATAATACTATTTTTACTATAATACTACTATCTAACTTAGCTAAGTAAAGTTCTTGGACTCTACAACCAAGCACAGTGGTGAAATCGATCCCTAGCACTCTAGGCTAGATTCCCGTGCTTTAAAACACTAAACATTCAAGTATGCATCTAAGGCTGCGGTCCTTGAAGCCTAGCCGTGGCCCTGCCCTAAAACAGAACCTAAGGCCTCCCTAGAAGAAGACACGCGACGCGACCCTTGCTTTGGGCACCGCGGCGCTCACCCCTGGCTGAGCCCTCCTGGCTCATCTTCATTCTAGGGCAGTAGCGCTCTAGAACAGAGTCGCTGCCCTTCCCTTTGAACCCAGAAATCCCTCCATTTCCAAGCTTAAAACCTTACCCATAATCACCCCAAAGTTCCCTATTTCAACAACAATTAATCCCAACATTTTTACAATAACTCTAGCAACATAATTCAACAGAAAAACCCTGCCCAACACACATTAAAATCTCTTTTCAATTCCTGAAACTCAAGAACTTCAAAACACCCAACCAGCCATGCAAAACTTGAATTTAAGCTTCTAAATCATGGATTATAGCTTACCTCTTCAGCTGAACTCCTTCTCTAAGAAGAATTCCTGTTAATTCCCAAGTTTTCCAGTTCCAATTCTACCTTAAGCATCAATATCACAATCATCTCATTACTCAGCCAAAAGCTCAAAGTTTCTAACTTCAAAACACAGTTTAATTCTTACCTTAGCCTTGATTTAATGTTCCCTGGACAATCCTTGAGCTAGTCTCTAATTTCCCCTCTGAATTCCTCTGAAATCCCAACTCAAATTCCAGTAATTTCACCAAAATTCTCAGTGTTCCTTGTGTTTTCTTCTTAGTTTCCTTGAGAGAAAGAAAGGAGCTGAGAAGGAAAAAGGTCGGTTTATTTCTTTCTACTGTTTTCCTTTAACTTTAGCCTATCCTTATCCCGTTAAGTCAATCCAGAGGCACGGGGTACCGGAAACGTCCCCGAGGGCAAAACGGTAAAATTCCCCAATATTCCCGCCTAGACTTTCTAACCTCAAATATATCTCCATATATTTATTTTCATAACCCGATAGTCTAAATAACTACCCGATACCTAAAATACCCCTGACTTATCCAAAGTCAACTATTAAGCCCCGTTGTGACTTTTCTCGCTATCTAGCCCTAGGATCGCCTTGAGTCGTGCTCTGCAAGCTTACCCACATAATAATGTGGTTCTCACAAATACCAAATATATATCACATTAACATCAATATAGTCATACATGAATTTTAGTCATATAATTATGCATTTAAATCAATATATTCATGCAAACCATATTTAACCCAATTATGCCCTCCCGACACACTAATCAAGGCCCTTAAGCCTCATTAGCGAAATTGGGGTCATTACACTTATGGCATGGGTGTTAAGCCAAAGTTCTTACATATTGTGGTGGCCAACCGACCTTAGTCACATAGTCATCAGTGCTGAATCAGTTTCTCACTTAGTTCCCCGGTGGCTAGCTGAAGCTCATAGTTGTCATGGTAGCTAGCTGGAATCGGAATCAACTTAATTATGTGTCTCAGAGTTTAACCGAAATATTATGGCATGGGTGTTAAGCCAGACTTCTTACATATTGCGGTGACAAACCAACCTTAGTCACATAGTCATCGGTGGCGAGCCAGTTTCTCACTTAGTTCCCCGATGGCTAGTCGGAGCTCATACTTGTCATGGTAGCTAGCCGGACTGTTTAATTTAGTCATGAGTTTGCAAACCTCTAGGACCACGGTCTTGAGTAAACCTTCTAAGACTAGTTCAAATTGTTAGCTTATAACTTAGTTATCTAAACTAGTCATTAACTTGTTGTAGCCAAACATATCATAAGTTGTCTTACCCGGATTCCTTAGCGCTTGCTTGTGGAAGCCTTCTATCCAGAAGCAAGCCTTCACGCTTAGATAACATTGTAGTAAAACTACACAGTGACTCAGATTAAACTATGGCATATTTTTATAGTTAATTTTCAACAATAGCTACATTCAATAAAGTTCTCTTAGAGACTCTATACAGACATTTCTCTTATACACTTTACAATGTACCAGATTGCGCTTTAAATAAATATACGACTTTTTGCGAAAAATCTCCATTACCACAACATGCTCTTCGTGCTGTGCATTTTAATATTCTGTCTCTAGAAGACTCTCTCAATTGAATTACGCATATTTTGGTTGCTTATAAAAGAAGTTTTAAATGACTCTTAATCTTAGAAAATCGCCCACTTTCTACTAAAGTATGGAGATTACTGTTTTCCATTCTTTACCAAAAAATATTGTGTTTTGACCTTTTTCAATTTATTATCTGTTAATGATAATACTTTTCGATTACGGTTTTATAAAACCTAACTCTCATTTTTACCATATTTAAACCCATAACCTAGGATCTCTATTACGTCATATTCGAAAAGAAAGGGAAATTGGACCCCAAGTTTAGAAAATGGTAAAAATAAATTCTCAATAACCTTAAACTAATATGGGATTTGTTAGATATCCAAAACTTTAGCTATTTTTGAAAATAACTTCATTTCCAATTCTGAACCTAACTTTTTCACTATTCATTTTAACGTGATAAAAATCTTGCTTTTAAGCTCATATTATAAGTTAGGTTCTCTAACCACAACCCTTTAAAATCCCGTGCATGTATTATGTGTCCTAATGACAAGAACTAGGTGAAAGCTCACGTCAAAAATTGAATTTAGGTTAGGAGAAATGACCTCCCAAAACTCGTTTTTTTTGTTAAGACTTGAAATTACTACTTTTCCCCGTTTTTAGGTAACTTAGAAAAACTACTACTCTTAAACCATGAAATATTTTAATCTAAAATTTTACCAGGGCCTTAATACCTATCTTGAAATTGTTTTCCCCAATTTTAAAAAATTTTGGGAAGGCAAAACACATTAAATCATTAAAAGAAATCTAGATAGTGCCTGTTGCCCAGGAGTTTTTCTCATATTTTTAGGGTTCTTAGAAACATTATTTCTCTTATATCGTAGCTCAGTTTTTTCTAAATTTTTTACCAGGAACTTTAATCATATCTAATTTAGTTTCTCTCAAATTTTCATAATTTTTAGGATAGGGGAACCCATTAAAAAATGTAAGACAATCTGGGCAGTGTTTGCTGCCCAAAAATTTTGTTTTCAGATTATTAGGAAAAACTTTGAAAAACCATTACACTTTAACCATTTTGAATTTTCCTCTAAAAAATTTATGTGATCCTTATACATATTTAAAATAACACTTTACCAAATTTCATGACTTTTTTCTCAGTAAAACGTGTTCAATATTCAAAAAAATCTCGGCAGTGCATGCTGCCTAGAAATTTTCCAGATTGCATCAAGATGCCAAAAAATTCATAACTTCGGTTTGAAAACACCTTTTTAAATTTTCAAAAGCCTAAACTCAAGTAATCATCTAGAACTATGCAAAAATACAAATAAACCAAGCTAACCTTCAAGCATAAAATAAACTCTGAAACCCAACAAAACAAACTATACAACTAGATCTATATCAATAACCAAAAATACTCAAGAACCAACCAAAAATCTACCTTTGATGGTTCTAGCTTGGAGATAAAGTTCCCTTAGCCTTTCAAAATTCCTCCTTGTGTTATATACACTCAAACCGAGCCCCAAGATTCCACATGAAGATTTTAAAAAAAAATTAGGGTAGAAGATGGAGATGAGTGGAAAATTTCCAAAACTCTAAAATCTTTACCTTTGTTCTCACTAAAACATCAACAAACTTCAAATCTTTGAGATCCTCCTAGAACACCACTCTTGAACCCTAGAAAACAAGATCAAAGCCATGCATGGCTATTAGATCACATGCATGCAACATAACCCTTAGGGTTTTGGGTTTGAAGAGAAAGAGAGGATAAAAGTGGAGTAGGGTTCGAAACTTACCCTTCTTAGTGTGCTCTTGAGCTCCTCCCTCCTTCAATGGGGAAAGAGTGTCCTTGGCTCATGGAGACAAAATGGCAGAAAATGGAGGGTAGACGGGGCTAGGGTTCAGTTTTAGGGGAGACGAAATATAATATGTGTGTTTTGTTTTCTTGATTGAAAAGGAAATTAAAAAAAATTATTAGTTGTGTAAGAGTGGAATGATTAGGGTTAAGCCAATGAGTGGGTGAGGTTCTCACACTTCCTAGGGTAGGTGTCCTAGTCTCTTGAGAGCCCTAGGCACAGCCTTGACTGCCCCCTTCTCTCTCTCCTCCCTTGGAAAATACCTTAATGCCCTTGCTCCTTTTACTCACTTCTAATGCACTCGAGGGTCCTTTGGTAATTTCACTCTCAAAATTTTTACCCTATAGTTTTTAAATATCTCCAAGCTAAAATAAAATAAATGTGACCAAAATAACTTTGTCACATAACACATAATTTTGGTAATTTACTCAATTGACCAAAATGCCCTTAGAGGCTCAGGCAAGAATTTCCATTCTTAAACCCGATAGATTGGAATTAAATCCTCAATCAACTTTTCTTAAACATATTGGGTCGACTATAAAGTCCCAGTGCCAGATAAAATTAACATTTTTATGCCATAGTATTTCCTATTTAATTAATCCGAGATTTTTTTTTAACCGATTAGGGTTTTTGACCCGGTCCACGACCAAAAGTCTCAGTTTCTAAAAAATTGCACTTACCATAGCATGGCTAGCATTCAAACATCACAACTTCTTGTAACATAAAATATTACCCTGACATAATACATAATACATGTAATTAAAATATCCAAACTAGGGTTTATCGGTGCCATAAACGCAAGGCATTACACTAGGAATCTTCTAAGTGCAGGATATTATGATATGTGTGAACTTGGTTGTTCGAAACAACCAAGTATTTATTTTGAATATGGTTATATATCTTGAACGTCTGGGATTTTCTGAGTGCAGGTTGTTATGATATGTATGAAAATCGGTTGTTGGGTGCAACCAAAGTGCTTCATTTTTTGTTATGGTTATTATTGAGAATTGTATGATAATGTTGGAACTTATCCAATACCCTAATGACTGGTAACGATATCTACCTTAGGTAGTTTCATTACTACATTTTAGTATACTTGTGTATAAGACTATTCTTATTAAGCATTGTCGCTTACCTAGTTGTTCATGTTGTAATGAGCGTCGGAGTCTGCTTGTGAATATGTACATGTGGCCTGACCTGGCGAGGTTTTTGATGGATCACCATTTTGAAAAGAAAAAGCTGAAAGTTTGTTATTTCTTTGGGATAATTGTTTTGCAATAAATCTGTGGAAGAGTAGTTTTATTTCTGTTTGCAAAACTAAAAGTGTGCACACACGAACTTTTTATATGGATTTTCGGTACAATGAGTTAAAAGTAAAAAGTTTAAATTTCCGCATGATTTTGGTCTTGTATGTTTTGGGTCGTTAAAACCATTTAGTTAATTATTTTACAAATAAAAGCTGCACTATTTTAATTAAAATGTTCCATATTTTAAAGTATGTAAAATCACATTTTTCATGCACAAAGTCTAATGCTAAATTTATTTGAGCATATCATTTACATATTTTATTTAAAAGACATTTTCTTCCAAAAATAAAAAATAAAAAAAAATTCCAGCAAGCATTTTTATTTTATCAAATTTACATAATTAGACAAAAATATATTTTCTTTCACAAAATATAAAGAAAAACTGCATGTGTTTAATTTAAATAAAAATCTCATTAAAAAGTGAAAAATTATCTCTTGTTTACCTATGTTCTAAAATATATTTTTTAAGGCATAACTTGTGTATTTTTAAAATCATTGATCGATTACCACAATAAAAATAAGAAAAATACAACAAGCATATTTATTTTAAAATACATCTTGAATCATGTTTAAATCATCATCTAGCATGTTTCTATAATTCATGCATTCCAAGAAACAATTCTAAACATACATCAAGAATCTAACCATCTATACACAAGAACCAAATTAGCATAATTAATAACAAGACATTACCATTTCAAAGAATAACATGTCCCAAACTAACTCTTATCTTTATACCAAGTTTTGAAACCTAAATACCCTAGCATGCTTCTAATTTCATAAGTGATAACAAAGTAAAGAAAAGAATAAATAAAAACATGTTACAAGGATGGGAACCCCTAGGCCGTAGCCCCTAGTACCATTAAATTTCACATAGAACATCACCATGAACCACAACCTAAACCTTTGTAACGTCCCAGATTTTCAAGACTCCATAATGTAGAAATATAAGCGTTTTCATGTAACAAAATGTCTAGTTTATGAAAATAAAACCACATTTCCATAAACAAAACAGCTTCGCAAAAGGTCGGTCCACATGTACATCCACAAAGTATACTCCAGCGCTCACTGCTCTACTTTGCCCTTGTTCTTACCTACAATAGGAAACAACTAGGTAAGCAAAAACGCTTAGTAAGTTCAACTTTAAAACAAAAGCATGTAGAGAAGATAGATGGTCACTGACCACTGATAACAAGATCTCAATAGAATTAGGGTTCTGGATCCATCCGGACCCTAAACAATCAATTTCAAGAACGCAAAAGCATTCTGGAAAACTTATGGTCATGCTTGATAACCAATGACAAACTATTTCAGATAAACAGATAAATCCCTAGACTCAAAAAATCCTAGAGCAAACAGATATAATATATCACAATATAATTCGAGACCAATGCTCGACAATTTCTGACAATTCGGGCGTATCACGCCCTCCAACAATTCTGCTAATCATTAGGGGAGAACCAAGTCTCAACACTAAGATCTAGCCAATAAATATCCCCATCAAGGGTAACTATCGAGTTACCTAGGGCATCACTACTTATCCAAGAGTAAATCCTTCACAAGGGTAACCATCAAGCTACCTAGGGCATTGCTACTATCCAAGAGTAAATCGAAGTTACACAAGTTTATAGAGACTTCTATGTTAATCAGTGGTGCTGGTGAGAAGTTGCCCCTAGGGTGTTCAACCTCACTCAAACTTGGCAACCCCTAGTATCTCTAGGCACTCTCAGTGAATGGCCAATATTCACAGCTACTATCCGTGAATAACTTATCAGAGCACTTGCTCGGGTTCTAACCATTCGATGATTAAGTAAGCATGAGGGCCCCTAGGTCCCATTCATTTTGGCACCCCTAGGTTTAAACCAGCAATCCTCACCTCTTGGCCACTCGTCGCGGTAGTTTAGGTCAAAATGTTTTTAGGGTTTATACATTTTGGACCCTGTGTTTTGTCCCATTACCTGTTTGGACCCTGTGTTTGACAAATTACTTTTTGGACCCTATGTTTTGTAAAATGGTTAAAATAGAACCCTAAACCCGATTTTGGTCAATGTTTTCTCAACTAAAATCACAAATAATTTACCAAACTAACAATTCAGAACAAAAATAAAATAAAATCTGCTTAAAAACTGTGTTGTTATATTCAATTTTTTCTTCATCAAAATTGAGTTCAGGGTTCTATTTTAACTATTTTACAAAACATAGGGTCCAAAAAGTAATTTGTCAAAACACAGGGTCCAAACAGGTAATGGGACAAAACACACGGTCCAAAAAGGTATAACCCATGTTTTTAAGACTTACCAAGTTTTTATCTTGCAATATGCACAAATGTACTTTTATCTTAAGTTCCAAAATCCCATTTTTGCATTTTTAACTACAAATGTACTAAGTGTGAAAACCTCATTTTTTACATTTTTAACTACATACTTTGTTAGGTCATAACTTGAAATTTACTTACCCAATTTCTATCAAAATTGATGAATTCCAAATTTTATATGCCATTTAGGTCTTTGTAAAATCTTAGGTGAAAAGGAGCATTTTTTATTGGTGAAAATATTTTCCAAACATTGAGGTAAAAATGACCTTATTTTCAAGTCCTTATTTTTTCCAAACTATGTCACTTAATAACTTTCAGAGCGTTCAATATTTTGTTACCAAATTTTACAGTGGAATACTAGGTTATGCCAAGAACATGTCCACCAAAATTTAGAAAAAAATGGGTTCCTTTTTCCTTATACAGTGGCTGTCCAAACTTGGTCCCAAAATTAAGAATACGAAAAAAAACAGTTTTTTTTACCTAAACTTTGAAATAGCACAATTCACTCATTTTTAAACGTTTTTGAGTGTTTCAAAAGCTCAAATTTATGTAATCCATCTCAAAAAAATCACAGTACAATTTTTTTTTAAATAATAAGTATAGTGGATGCTTGACCCCTTGGAAGTCACGGCTCAAAACTTGTATTTTTTGTTTTAGGGTTTTCAACAAATCCCTTAGGGATTTTGGTCCCTATTTTCAAAAAATCAACATACAAGCATCCTAAAAATTATCAAGCAACTAATATAGCCTTATGACATCACCAATAAGAAAATTTAAGCATTAAATACACAAAATAATGCTTAAAAATAAAACCATACAATAACAACCATAAAAAGTAAACTTTTTACCTCTTATTGTTCTTGCTTTAGGTTTTGATGTTTCTACTAGCTTTAGATCCTTCAAAACTATTTAAAAACCTTAACCAACTCCCCCAACAACATATATAGTTAGTTATTGAAATATCTATGGTTAAAAACTTTACAAAAGTCAAGTTTTTGAAACTTTTACCTTAGGGAAACTCTTCCTAGACCAAAGCTTAAGCTTCCAAGCTTTCTTAGTGTTCTTGGTAGTTGAAAGTGGAGAGAAAGCTTGAGTGATAATTTTTTTTGAACAAATGAGAGTGAGAGAAGTGTATAGGGTCGGTTGGGTGAGGGTTTGGATGAGCATATCAACTAACAAAATATCTAAATACATGAGTGTTTTACCTTTATCACTTGGTGTCATTAACCCTAATTTAATTGGGATTAAAACTAAAACAATTTGGTCCACACAAATAAATATCCTCACATGACCGACCACTAATTTTTTTCTATTTATGTAATTATATATTTTTTTATTATAAAGGTTAATAAATATTTCCTAAGAATTTATCTTCTTTTTATTTTCCAAATATCCAAAAAATGACTTTCTATAACCTTTTTCACTCTTATAAAGTTTTAAAAACAAAACATAACATATAATAATTAAATTAAATGTTACTCACATTTAATTTAATTAATCACACAATACAATTTAACCTAAGGTCCATTTATAAAATAAAATTCCCCAATTCGATAAAACTAAAAATTTGACACAAAATTCCCTAAAATTTCTATTTCCTCTTAGGTTTATTATTTTTGACCAAACTTTAGTTTTTATTAATGTATTTTATGCCCAAAATATATTTTCCATAGTTTTTCATTTTATTTTCCAAGATTTTTACCCGATTAGAGTTTTTGTGTCGGTCCAAGACCGAAAGTCTTATCTTGAATTTTAATCACATACTTCATAATTTGGCTCGCGATAACTCATGGAAATAAATTCCAAACAAAATACAATATTATTTAAAATAATATTCTTAACTCGGGGAAAACAATCCCGACCCAAGTCATTTAAAGGTACCCGAAACGCAGGGCGTTACAATATCTACAATTTATAGAGGTTTCATCCTCGGAACTTAACACAAATGAGGATACAACTCCCTCATCTTGTCTTCTGTTTCCCAAGTCACCTATTCTATGCAAGGGTTACTCCATTGCACTTTTACCAACGACACGATCTTGTTCCTCAACACTTTTTCCTTCGGGTCTATAATCACCACCGGCTTCTCCTCATAGACGAGTTGAGGATCAACGCTCAGCTACTCATAGTTGAGTACATGCGAGGGATCATGCATGTATTTTCTCAACAAGGATACATGAAACATGTCATGCACCTTAGACAGGGCGGGCAAAAAAGCTAAATGATAAGCTACTTCCTCGATCCTCTCTATGATTTTGAAAGGTCCAACAAACCTTGGGCTAAGCTTTCCTTTCTTCCCGAACCGCATAGCCCCTCATAGCAGAGCTACCTTCAGCAGTACATTATCTCCAACCTCAAACACCAGGGGTCTCGTGCGTCAGTCGACATATTTGCATTGTCGATCAACCGAAGTTTGCAAGCGTTGCCTTATCTGGCTGATGTCCTCGGTAATCTGATCAACCTCATCTGATTCGAGAAACTTTCTTTCACCGGTCTTGTGCCAATGAATCAGTGCTTGATATTACCTTCCATACAAAGCTTCATACAGAACCATCTTGATGGAATCATGATAGATATTATTGTAAGCGAACTCTATCAGTGGAAGCTTCTTATTCCATGACCCTTGAAAGTTGAGCACGCATGCTCTTAGCATATCTTCCAGGGTTTGAATTGTTCATTCTCTTTGACCGTCTGTTTGTGGGTGCAAAGAAGTGCTAAACTTCAATTTCGTACCCAACCTCGTTTGGATTCTATCCCAGAATGCCGAGGTGAAACGTCCGTCGCAATCTGATACGATGGAGTTGGGTACACCATGCAATCTCACTATTTCTGCAATGTAAATATCTGCTAACTTATGTGCCCCATAAGTTACCTTGATCGACAAGAAATGAGCAGACTTAGTAAGCCTATCTACGATAACCCAAATGGCATCGTGCCCCTTGGGAGTGGTTGGTACAACTGTGACAAAGCCCATAGTGACCATCTCCCACTTCCATTATGGAATTTCTAAGGGCTGCAACAATCCGGCTGGTCGTTGATGCTCGACCTTTGTGTGCTAAAAAGTCAAGCAATGTGCCACATATTATACTGTCTCCCTTTTCATCCCAAGCCACCAAAAGCACTTCTTCAAATCTTGGTACATTTTCATGGTGCCCAGGTGCATGGCATAAGGAGCATTATGTCCCTCGAAAAAGATTTGCTTCTTGATCTTGTTATCATTCGGAACACATACTCTGCCCTTGAACCCCAATACTCCATCTTCGGAGATATGAAATCCTGGTTGCCTCTCCTTCCTCACTTCGTACATCAGTCTTTATACCCAAGGATCGACTAACTGCCCCCATTTTATAGCTTCCATAATGGTAGGCTCGATAGAGAGGTTAGACAATTGACTGACTACTATCTCTAAATCCAAGGTAGCAATGTTGAAACATAACTAATGTGGAATCTCTTTCACTATCATCACATAAGCTCTTGGCTATCGACTCAATGCATCTGCCACCTTGTTTGCTTTTCCCAAGTGATACATAATGTCGCAGTCGTAGTATTTGAACAACTCCAACCATCGACGATGTCTCATATTCAATTCCTTTTGAGTGAAGAAATACTTCAGGCTTTTGTGATCAGTTTAGATGTCGCAGTGTATCCCGTACCGGTAGTGCCTCCAAATTTTCAGTACGAAAACCACCGCTGCCAGCTCCAAGTCATGAGTGGGAAAGTTCTTCTCGTAATTCTTTAGCTGTCAAGAAGCATAAGAATTACTTTTCTGTGTTGCATCAGAACTGCTCCCAACCCTTGCCCTGAGGCATCGCTATAAATAGTATATCCCTCTGTGCCCCGTTAGGGATTGTCAGCAGTGGGGCAGTCATCAATCTCGTTTTCAGCTCCTGAAAACTCTTTTCGCACTTGTCAGTCCATTCATACTTGATGTTTTTGTGGGTAAGGGCAGTCATTGGTGTGCCTATTTTGGAAACTCCTTCCACAAATTGCCGGTAATATCCCGCTAACCCAAGAAAACTTCTAACCTCATGAGCATTTTTCAGAGGTTTCCACTTCTTAACAACTTCTATCTTGGCGGGATCTACTGAAATTCCGTCTCCCAACATTATGTGCCCTAGAAAACTAACTTTCTCTAGCTAGAACTTGCATTTCAAAAACTTAGTGTAAATATTTTCATCTTGGAGACGCTGGAGGACCAGTTCCAGATGTGCTTCATGCTCTTCTTTGCTTTTCGAGTATATTAGAATATCGTCAATGAACACGATGATGAACTTATCCAAATACTCACAAAATACACAATCCATGAGATCCATGAATGCTGCAGGCGTATTGGTTAGTCCAAAGGACATCACTAAGAACTCGTAGTGACCGTAGCGCATTCTGAAGGCTGTCTTTGGTATATCCGTCTCCTTAACCTTGAGCTGATGGTAGCCTGATCGAAGGTCTATTTTGGAGAATACCAACGCTCCTTGCAGTTGATTGAAAAGATTGTCAATCCTGGGCAATGTATATCGGTTCTTGATCGTCACTTTGTTCAGCATCTGATAGTCAATGCACATTCTCATTAAGCCGTGTTTCTTCTTCACTAATAAGATCGGGGCTCCCCACAGAGAATGGATTGGCCTTATGAACTTCTTGCCAGTAACTCTTGCAGTTGCAACTGCAACTCCTTAGGTTCAGTTGGAGCCATCCTGTAAGGAGTCTTTGAGATCAGCACAGTTCCCGGAATTAGCTCTATTTCAAACATGATCTCTCGGTCTGGTGGAATCCATGGGAGATCTTCAGGAAATACGTCGGGAAACTTGCACACAATCGGTACATGAGAAGGTTGTTGACCCGCCTCTTTATCCTTATCCACTATGTTTGCAAGAAAATCGATGTATCCGTCACTCAACATTTTTCTCGCGTTCATCGCATAAATCATGGGGCACTTCTTTTCTCTTGACGTACCCTTGAACTCAAATGGTTTTTCTCCCATTGGGGTGAAGACCACTTTTCTGCGCTTGCAATTGATAATGACTCCATATCTGGTTAACCATTCCATCCCAAATATGATGTCGTATTCATGTAGGTCTAAGACTAACAGATCCACCGTCAGCTCACGATCTTCAACCCAAACTGCTACGACTCTAACCCATGTTCGCACCAGCATATCCTCTCCCAAAGGCGAAGATACCCCATAAATAACAAGCATAGGCTTAGGCATTCTATTTAATTTTTCCACAAAGGATGCATATACAAAAGAATGCGATGCACCCGTATCCATTAATGTATATGCCTAGGTTTGGACGATAGAAATCTGGCCTGATAGCATATCAGAGGGTCCAACTCCTTTGTCGCTTTGCGTAAGCACATAAAATCAAGATGGAGCTCCAATTTGTTTTTTCTGGTCATTTTTGTTGCCTTGGCTGACATTCGTCACTCTTTAGCAAAGTGCCCTGGCCTTCCACATATATAACATACCCCACACTTGCCCCGATGGCGCCGGTTACACTTGTTGCACAGTGCCCATTGTTGAAACTCGCGTCTCAACTGTTTGTTGGGAGTAGCTATTGCCCATTGGGAGGTCCCCCTGGCCTAAGACTCTTGGCGATGTGCCCGTTCCACAGCTTTGGCATACGTTTCCGGGCCAGTCCTACAATGTCCACACACCTAGCAATGTCTCTGTGTAGACCCTACATAAAACTCCAATTGTTACTCTCTTCAGTGTTCACCTGGTTCTTCGCGAACCTAGACAGTTGGTCGAATTTTTGAATGTAGTTATGCACGCTCCACGTTCCCTACTTCAAATTAGCAAACTCATTCACTTTGTGCTCGATCGCTACCTTACTAAATACTTGCCATTTAACAAGGTCAAGAACTCTAGCCATTCTATCTCAACAATATTATGCCCTTTCTTGGCTGCGTCCCACCAGATGCAGGTATCTTTTCTCAGCATATAGGTCACACAAACTACCTTCTTTCTCTCGGTAGTTCCAACGAAGTTGAAGATCCTTTCCAAGATACTGGTCCATTCCTCTGCCACTGATGGGTCAGTGGTCCCCTCGAACATAGGTGGATTCTGGTTGTCGGACCTTTCTGATATAGGTTTTGCTCAGGTAGCTCTTGATGCTTCTACTGGCTAAACTGGTTGCTTAACGACAACCTACGGGCCAGGGTTCTGTTCTTCATTGCTTTTAGGTGGCATTTCATTGTTCTGGTCATTATTGGGTGGCATGGGGAGTCATCCCCCAAAAGGGTGTTAAACCTTTCAGCTTGGGGGGCATTAGTGTCCTCCTGTCTCTTTTGCCCTCTTTCAATTTGGGCTCATTGCATCTCTACTAGCCTTTACAGATTATTCATTTGCTCGGCTATCTCGCGAACTCTAGCAACTTGGTTTGGAGCTCTAGCGGCAGGCGCGTTCTGAGCTCTAGCAGCAGGCGCGGCCTGGCCCCAACCAGCAACATCCATTCCTCTCAGAGCTCTTGTCCTTGCCACTTGTATGATTTAAAATCAAAAAGCTCCTAAGCTCATAGGGACGAGAAGTTAATACCAACACAAATTACCTTTTCCCTTTCGGTAATGAATAATTCTTTTTAAAGAGTTGGCTTGTATTCATTTTACTTTTTACAAGATTTTGAACAAGGGCTGGCCAGTTAGATGGCTGATCGCTTATTAGTGTAAGATAAATTTTTTATCACTCGTACAGACACAAATCTTGTCCATTTTATTACGAGAAATAAAAGGAATTGTGCGCATCCAGTTACTCTTGCCAATTATTGTATTTCTTACAAGTATTTGCTCATTATGTGTGCTGTTTTTCTATATTATCATTAATTGTTTATAATTACAACGCAAGCTAACTAAGAAGAAGGAAAAAATGCAAAGCGACTAGATAAATGTCAAATGAAGATTAACAAGTTTACCTCCTCATGTGAAGGCCATGTTGTCTGCGACCAAGTAGGTCGTAAGGAAGTACTTTTCTACGTTGGACTTGTAGGTTATGTCACTCAAGAATGTGCAAGAGAATTCCTGGTGGTAGAAATGGAAAAACCCGTGTTGTTTTTATTAGGGTCGGACTTGAGATCGAACAAGTAGTTGATCTCATAAGGGGTAGGCACATGCCATTTTATGTGGTTGTATAGGATATAGAGTGCAGAAAGTGCTCTATATCCATTGGGTGGAAAGGGGTGACTTCGAAATAATTGGCCACCCCCAAAAAAAGTCGTGCAAGGGAAAGATTGCCCCCGCTTTTATATGATACCTTGACCAGGCGCTGTAGGCATCTCCGAGCACGTTTTCCCTTTGGTCGAGTGTAGGTTGATATAAAGTAATCCCAGGAAGCACATACTTCTCGGGATACTTGGCCACCATCCTGATCGATATGATGCTTGGAGGGGCGATGTATAGGCCACCTCTACTCAAGGGCCATCACGTGGATGAGTTTTTTCCTGGATATCTTGTGGTGGAAATTTTTAAGGGTTGAGGATCATTTGAAGGAACCTCGATATTGGCTACAGGTCGGGTGGTAGGAGAGGCTGCAGGCTGGTTGGTAGAAGAGTTTGTGGATTTTCTTTTTCTATGAGAGATGTGTTTGACACGACCCATATTCAGTTGGTTCTGTGAAGGATTGTGAGAAGGACTGGTCGTAGGGTTTGGGTGTGAGGCCGGAGGCTCTGAAAAAGGCAGAGAAGGCTATTCTTGGTCCTCGAACAGCAAAGCGAGAAAATCGTCGTCTATTGGTCTCTCACCTCCCCAGGGATCATTCATGAATATCTGAGAAGAGCAAAGGGGAAGTGAGAATCTACAACCAATAGATAGAAGAAAAAGAAAAGCAAGGATAACACTGCTCGTGTATAAAAGTTAAGCTTTTATACGACCAGCAACATCTTGATAAAAACACAATAAACATGCGAGCAGGGTGGACAAATGGATCCAAAAAAAAAATTGAAAAGTTTTTTTTCAGAAAGACTTTTCAACTCCAAAAACAGGCGAGAAAAACCCAGTTTGTTTTGCAATACCCAAAATTGAATTTTCACTTCTATTTTGGACCCGAAATCAGTGTAAATACACCTCAATTATTGTTTTATGCACAATGTTGCCTAAAATTCCTATTTATATCCTAATTTTCCTATGTATTTTTGCCTAAACCTGATTACCCAAAAATTTCTCAAGAACTGTATAAACCCAGTAGTGAAAACGTGTAAATCAGAGGCAAAATACATGAAATCTATTGTAAAAGTAAGAGGATGTGATCGAAAACTACTTGGAATATGGATTTGATCAGAAATCACGAAATTTTTCTCAGAGTTGCTCGAAGACGTCTCGGATCGCACTGGAATGTTTAAGGTTCTTGGAGATTTTTTCTAAGTGTTCTTAAAGAGAGAGAATGATCGTGTAAAAATGGAATAAAAAAAGGAGGTGGGTATTTATAATGGCCAAGGGTATCTGTTATATAATGATGAGATTTGAGGGTTCTTGCATGGGAAATAGAAATAACTGTCAAATCGTTTATGGGATACTATAAAGGTCATGATTACTTTCCTTTTCTAGAAAGTAAGTACAGTCGAATGTGACAGGTCAGCTGAATATCTGGTCAAATAAGTTTATTAAATGTTGATCGCATTACAATAAACTTGGGGGGCAAATGTTTACCCAAAATATTTACGTGATGACGTAGCACGATTGAGGCGCATGTGAGCAACACGTGACTCTTTTCCGATGAAAGTCTGGTCGACCAAGGACCAAGAAATTACAAGGAAATCAAGCTGCCTGATGGGCACGAAGGACATGTTGAGTAATATGGAAGCTAATATGCTGACATATGCAGCTAGATATGCTCATAGAACATAAGCCAGAATTTAAATGCAGTTATGAGTTGGATATTTCTAGGATATTTAATTCTCTTTATATGTAAATATCATAATTTATGTTATTATTCAAATATTCTTGTAACACAAGTTAAGGACGGCCCATAGGCCCATATGTACATCCTTGAGCCTATAAATAGGACTCATGGGATTCATTAAAGGATACACAATAATTTGTATTCAAAGAGAACAAGTGTTTTTATACACGACTTTTGTACTCCACTTTGGAGTTTTGAAACTTAGTGAACCCTAGTTCGCTGATCGCAGATTTCAGAGTTTACATCAATAAAATCACTAAGGGGACGTAAGTTATTACTAGTGACTCTGTGTCATTGACTAAATCGATAGTCAACACTATGAATCTGAGAAACTTTCCCGAGGATACTCTGAATGAGCATTTATGTGGGCTAAGTCTCATGTTGTATTTTCGAAGTATAGAAAAGCATTCTGCGAGATCATCAACATGGTTACAATTATGCTTAGACTTGACCAACATGTTGTACACATAAACCTCCATGTTGTTTCTTATTTGTTCGGCAAACATCCTATTTACCAATCTTTCATACGTGGCCCCGGCATTCTTGAGCTCAAAAGGCATCACATTATAGTATTACAAACCCTTATCGGTCATAAAGCTCGTATGTTCCTAATCAGGTGCATGCATGTCTATCTGGTTTTATCCAGAATACGCATCCATGAACGACATGATGTCGTGACCCACGGTAGCTTCTACGAGCTGATCAATTCGAGGTAGGGGAAATCAATCTTTTGGACATGCCTTGTTGTGGTCCGAATAATCAATGCAAGTTCGCCACTTTCCATTGGGCTTCGAAACTAACACAGGATTGGCTATCCAATCTGGATAGAAAGCATCTCGGATAAACTGATTTGCCTTTAGCCTTTCGACCTCCTCTTTCAAGGCTTTCTTCCTTTCATCTTCCAAGAGCCTTCTTTTTTGTTGCTTTGGTGGGAGTCCTTTGTCTATATTAATCGCATGGCTTATAATGTTTGGGCTAATCCCAACCATGTCCGAATGCGACCATGTGAACACATCTTGATTTTCCCTCAAGAAGCGCGTTAATATCTATCTCGCATCCTTTGGGAGGTTCTTCCCTATCTTTACTACCCTACTGGTATCCTTTTCATCGAGCTCCTTGATTTGTCCGAGATCAGCCCTATCCACTTCTATCCTGGGGTCGATATCTTCTTTGACTTCGTAGACAATCCCTCTTATTCCTCGGATGACGACAAGTGCTTGTCCACTTGTTTGGCCCTTCCCCCTCATTAAGATGCTATAGCATTCTCGGGCGGCCAGCTGGTCTCATTTCAGCGTCCCAATGCCACTAGGTGTTGGGAATTTGATGGCCAGGTGCCTCACAGATGAAACTGCCCCCAGCCAAATCAGGGTTAGTCTCTCGAGTAGTACATTGTAGGCCGAAGGGGTGTCCACCACTATGAACTGCATTATATTGGTTACTGAGACTGGATAGTCTCCCAAGGTCACTAAGAGCTTGATAGATCCCGTGCTGGCTATTCCTTTTCCTAAAAATCCATACAATGTCGTCGCACATGCTTTCAGCTCTCGAACGGAGAGTCTCATCTTTTCTAAGGTGTCCTTATAAAGGATGTTAATCTAGCTCCCATTATCTATCGGGACTCGACGCACCCTTTTATTGGAGAGCTGGAAGGAGATGATCAAAGGGTCATGGTGGGGGAATTGGACATGTGAAGCGTCTGCTTCAGTGAATTTAATGGGTTGAGTTTCAACCCTCTTTTGTTTCGGAGCTCGGGGTTTAGATTCATAGGGAGATCAATCCCCCGCCTTGAGCTCATTGACGTATCTTTTCTGGGCATTTCTACCCGACCTCATGATATGCGATCCCTGGTGATGTTTATTACATCTTCTCCATCAATTAGGGGAGGTCGGTTATCCTCCCTTGCTTGCGAGGCCATATTCTATTGGGCAGGCTGTGTAGGAGCTGCCTTCTGCCCAGATGAAGCTTGGCCCAGATTCATGTTTCTAACATACTGCCCAAAGTATCCTCTTGAGATCAAACCTTCAATCTCATCCTTCAGTTGTCTGCATTCATCGGTGGTATGACCAATGTCCATATGGAATATGCAGAATTTATTGGTATCCCTTTTAGACTCCTGATTTTGCATCGAATCAAGTCGTCTGAAAAGGACCTTGTTCTCATTTGTGATAAAAATGTTCTCCCTAGTATCTGTAAGCTCAGTATAAACTGTGTAAATGGAGAAGTATTTATCTTCTTTTTTCTTCTTACCCCGCTCTGCCTCCGAGTTATTCCCTTCATTCTTCTTTCTCTTTGAAGGGTTATCTCTTGGGGGCCACGACTTAGAGGGCGTAGCTGAGGTCAAGGCTGAGTTAACATTTGTCGTTGTAGTTATTATGGCTTGAGAAGTCAGCTTAAGAGCTGACCTCGCCTCTTCTACATTGACAAATCTCTGAGCCTAGGTAATGAACTCGGTTATTGTCTTCATGGGTTTCCTTTGCATGTCATCGCAAATGGGACTCCCTAGCAATACTCCAACTCGTACTGCCATGAGATGACTGCTGTCATCAACATTTCAAACTTGAGCCACTTTTATGTTGAATCTCGCCAGGTAACTCTTTAACGATTCTCTAGGCTACTGTCTCACGTTAGTCAATGTTGAGGCCTCATGCTTGACACTCTTTAAGACCTGGAATTGTTTCTTAAATTCCTTGGACAATTGTTCCCATGAAGAGATTGAATGTCTCCAGAACTTGGCAAACCAGTTTTTCGTTGGTCCACTGAGTGTGATCGAAAAGAGCATGCACCTTAGCTTGTATCAGGCGTTTCCGCCTCGCATTACTGTGTTAAATGTACTCATGTAGCTATATGGGTCAAACGTCCCATCATAGGGTGTCACATGGGGTATCTTAAATCCGTAAGGAAATGAAGTATTTGAGATGTGAGGAGAAAAAGGCTCGAGCTCCTCGTCAGAGTCGTCAGACTTGTCCTTACTCTTTTCTTCTTGAAGAAGCCTGAATACTTTTTCAAGTTGGTTGATCCTTTCTTGGACCAAATCCACTGGGGGAGGAGCTTGCATGTATGGCAGTTGGTTATTGTTCGCATGAACTCCAGCTCCATATCTCAGTACAGGGTTATACAGATTCTAATGTACTGGCTGCAAAGGCTCTCTTCGGTTATTTAAATGAGTTCGTAAATCTGAGTTTGATGAGTTAGTCTGGCCTCAATTCTGATTCAGATGATCTTGAAGATCAGGATAGTCATTCTCATAATTCCCATTGTTCCTGGGCTCGGTGTTGTATACACTCACCGACCAGCTGAGGACCAGACTTCCACTAACGAAGTTGACATTCCTCTCTAGTTGTTGTTGCGTGGCTTGATTGTGACAAGGTGGGTTTTTTGCTTACCCCCTCGCCCCAGTTGTTTGTGACCTTGACATATGACTTCCTGTTGGTTGAGGTGCCCTATGTCCTCTATTAGCCTCTCGCAAAGCCTCACGTTCACCCCCATGTTCAAGTCGAGCCCTATGGTTTCTGTCTTGGCTCCCACTTCGAGCACTCTAAGAGGGTCTCTGAGGTGCTCAATCCCTGTATGGTTCCTGTTGGGAGCTGGCTGGGGTGCCTCTCAAGCTAGAGAGGATGTCTTATCGAAGAGGGTGGATTCCTTATTGGTGATGGCAGTGGCCTTCCGTTATTGGGTCTGGAAGGTCCAGAATTTGGCTTGGACAGGCTTCGGGTTATTCCTGACAGGTTTGGGGTTATCATTCTGAGTTACTGAAGGAGCTCGGTTATTCCCCGTTCCAGCAGGTGCATTTCCCGTAGGGTTATTCCTAGCAATGTTTTGAGTGTTTCCCCCAGGTCAACCATCGCCGGTATTTTTCCTGGGCCTTGGTTGGGCCTACTAGACCCTTTTCTCAGCCATTCTGGTGGTCGTACTCCCCTACGGTTGTCCTCTGGTCCTTCAGGGTGGTACTTGTACTTCAACGTCTTGCCTAGCCAACTCTTAATTTCGTCGTGTAACTTCGGCTAACTTCTCACGCAATGTGCGGTTCTCCAATTCCACGATTGGTACATACCTTTCGGGATTATAATATAAATTTTCATCAGGCCTGGGGGTCTAAACATGCTGCCCCCAAGAGGCCGATGATGCACTCCCTTCATCGTGGCTTTGATCTACCACAGGCTGCTTCCCGGGCCTCCGTGGGTGGTCCTCAACCTGAGGAGTACGCTCCTCGGGGATTTGGGGAAATGGTCGCTTACCAGTCCCGAGGATGTTCAAGGCGGCCATTGATGATGTGTAGGAGTTTTTTGAATAAACAATACAACAATTTTCTTATTGCTCTCAATGAAAGCACCAAACTGTTGACGTCATTTTTCGTCAACTTAATTATGAAGAACACTAAACAAGAATGTAGAAAAATTAGAAGGATTCAAAGGTTTTTTACGTGGCTCAGCAGTTAAAATATACCTAGTCCACGAGTCACTATTATTATTGATACTCTCTCATAGCTTTGAATGAAAGCAATTTGGCTGAGTTTTCTCTAGTACAATTTGTACGTGAATACAAATGAATAAGAACAGGCTATTTATAGATTTGACCGTAAGAATATCTTTACCCAATTTAGGGAAGTTACAATCAAGCATTTAAATTTGAAATAAATACATTAAATATGTTAATTACATAATATCCCATGACAATAAGGATTTAATATATGGTAATAACAAATCCCTATGAAATAGGTATTTCCTAACAGCCTTTTCGCGTGCAATCGTGTCATTGAGCTCGATCATTGTGATGACACGCTTTTGAGATCGGTCAAGCTTTGAGCTCATCATTTCATTTGTAGCCTCCTCCCATCCAGAAATTTTTTCAAGTACGTTCTTCGGAGAAGGCTAGTGTGTTCGAGCTTGTAGCTCAGGCTCGAACGATGCAACTCTTGCTCGAGTGCTAATAACATGTATAGAACCACTTGACCATTCGTATAAGTGTACTGCTAACACTTGTAGATCCCGAGCTTAACCTTTTCGAGCCTACATTTTGAGGCTATTCATTTAATCTCAAAATTTGGGTGTAACAATAGGGTTTAGTGTTTCGACTATAGGGTTTTATAATGGCTAGAGTGTTTGAGGCTAATTAAGAAAATAGAAGAAGAAGAAAGAAATCATGAGCACTATAAAGGCTATAGTGGTTCGACTATGGTGTGTTTATGGGGCAACAAGATGAGAGCTTTTGGGAGCTATGGATTTCGAATATGGGAGGCTTGAAAGCTTTGCTTTGAGTGTGAAAAATGAAGTGGTGGAAGGGTTATTTATAGGCATCAAACCCAACTCCTTTCCTTGATTTTCTCCTCCACCATTCAACTAGTTTTTAAATTTCAAACCTTCCCTCCACTATATAGTTTCGACCAGCTCCCCCCCCCCCCCCTTCCCCCTTTTTACTCATTCGAAGTTCTACAAATCCTCTTTTGATGCTACACCCACTTAACTCAACAAAATGTAGTCAAAGTCCTTACTAATCTCTCTACAATGTCTCCCACGCCTGCACCTATGTGTTTTTCAAGTTCAAAATGCTCCAACAAGCTTCAACTATCACATATTTCCTATATGTAGTTATTGACCCTCATAACTTAGTTTTCTAGTCTCCATTTAACTAGCTTTTGTTGACACATAGTCACTTAATTTCAGCGACTAGGTAAGTCTCTATTTGGTTCTTCAATTTAACTATATTACTTAATGAATTAATTCATGAAAAATCCACCTATTAATTCTATGGGGAATTTCAGCCATACTAGCTAATTTTAAATAATTTTCACTTAATTTAATGTCACATGTATACTTCTTAGACCACCAAATAACATGTGTGCTTTATTCTTTAATAAAACTATATTCTAATTTAATTAAAAACTTAAAACTATAAATTTAATCATATACTAAAATCTTATAAATACTAACTATCCAAATTATAATTATTTTATAAATCATAAGATCATACCCTAAAATAAATAATTTAAACTTAAAGCAATCTTTTTAAATTCCACCACTCAAGTTAAACTATAAACTATAATAAAAAAAAAAAACTAACTTATGGGCATATAATTAAGGAGCTTACAAGAAAATAATAACCTTGGTTATTACAAGGTATTTGGGAGTTTTTTGTATTTGAGATAATAGGTAAAATGAAATTTATTGGAGAAATAGTTATGTTTAATGGATTAGATGATAAATTGGAGATTTGTGAGCTAGTTAATTTGATGGTTAGTACAATAATTAGTATTAGAGGTAAATGACTAAATTACCATTGGGATCAATAAAGAGAGGGAATTAGATGGAGGGTTGATAACTCTACAAAATAGAGTTATTTTACCACATTTTATATGCTAATTGTTGCTTAGTTCTTGAGATTTTAATTTATTTGTTAAGTTTTCATGTAATTTTATATTTATTAGGTTTATTTTAACTTTATAGATTTTTGTATGTTTTTATAGTTATTTTTTTGCAAAATGTTATAGTTTAATTATTTGAATTATTGTTGTTTAGTTAGAAGTAAAAAAATGCAGTTTTATTGATCTTAAATGTTAAATTAAATTAAGTTTTAATTAGTATTTTCAAAGAATTAATATGATATATTTTATAATTGAAAATATTTGATTATGATTTAATTTAAGTTTATTTTGTATGGAATATGTTGTATTTTTGGGCTCTTGAAAAGTGAGAAAAAGAAATAAAAAAAAAGTGGCATTATCAAGAAAAGAAATAAAAAAAAAATGGCTTTGTTACAAATTAAGGAAGCTAGGCCCGCCAGCTCCGACAACCTAGAGGATGTGAGCCCATCAATAACAGCCTCCTTCAAGAGCACCCTCCCTCCACCTTGCACGACCAATGAAGCTCTTGACCCATTTTAGAGCTGCTTTCCCTTCCTCGCCTGCCCAGTGGCCCAGTGGCCCACGCGACTCCCAACAGCCTTTCCAAACCCGTGCGCCTGAGCCCAGCCGCCTGCCTCCTCTCTCTTGAGCCCAACATTGTTCCCTTGTCCCACCTGTTTCGAATGTCAAAAAATGCCACATTTTCCCCAACGTTTCTACATATTTTACTACAAAATCCATCATTACACCCCAAAATTCCCCTTCACATGGCTAAAGACATCTTTTTCCACTACATATGTCATAATATTCTTCATTTAAAATTTAATTTAATCAATATAATTAATTTAAGTTGATTATTTTAATAATTTATTTTGGCTATCAACAGGTAGTTTCAAGATCATTTTTGGGCACTTGACATTTTTGGTTACTATCATCTTTTCTACACTTTCTCTCTACATTTTCTCTCTTCCTTTTGGAAGACCATTTTGTGCCAAGTATATATTTCTTTTGTAATATTTTTTTTTATTCTAGTTACCTGCTTCTAATATTTTTCATAAGATTATTATGATTATGATGAAGTAACTTATAACTAGATAGTATTTATTTTTGTGTATTGCTTTCCCTTGTAGTGCAACAAATTTTATGGAATTTTTCTTCTTCATATATGTCGTTCATCTTCAATATCTTGTATTTTGGATTGTTAGATAATATTACACTTTGTTCTTCATCTTGCAAAACATAATATTCTTTGATTAAGATGTGTCATTAAATTTTACACATCCAATGCTTAGAACAAAAATATTATGTTTTTCCTTATAAATAATGTTATTAGATTTTTTTTGGTGTTTCATTAAGTTGATTCACATTAAATACTTTGAAATTATATTCTTGACAAGTGAAGAAAATGTAACATCCCGTGTTTTGAACACCCGTTAGTAGTCGGTTGGTGCCGGTGAAGAATTATGTGGAATATTATTTAGATACATGATATCATATAAATTTGCGATGATTAGTGAATTTTATAACCGATGTAATGATCTGGTAAAGGATCTAGCTTTATGCAAAGAAAGATTGGTCTCAAACCAAGGAATAAACCCTAATGGGAGTAAAAAAAAATCTCAGATTAATTAAAATAGAAATTACTATGGCATAAAAATATTAATTTTTTCTAGCAACTGGGACTTTATAGTCGAGCCAATAATTTTAAGAAAAATTGATTGAGGTTTGAATTCCAATCAACCGAGCTAAAGAATGAGAATTTCTTGCTTGGGCCTCTAAGAACATTTTGGTCAATTTGTTAAAATTACCAAAATTATGTGATATGTGACAAATTTATTTTTGGGTCACATTTAATTTAATTAATTAAGCTTTGAGATATTTAAAAACTGTAGGTTTAAAGTTTAGGGAGTTTAGAGAAACAAAATTCCCAAAGGGTCCTTGGATTCTTTATATGTGAGGTAAAATAAACAAGGGCATAAAAATAATTTCCAAGGGAAGAGAGAGAGAGAGAGAGAGAGGTGGGCAGCAAGGCTATGGGTAGACCCTAGGGTTCTCATAAGCTACCCCACAAGCTAAAGAATGGGACAAACCCTCTTACCTTCTTCCACAAGCCAAAACCTAATCATTTCTCTCACAAAGTTTCTTTTCTCTCAAGAAACACACTCACTCTCTCTCTCCAAAACTGAAACATACTTTCTCTCTCTACTCTCCATTGCCGCAATTTTTCTCTCCATGAGCCAAGAGCACTCATTTCCCCATTGAAGGAGGAAGAAGCTCAAGAGCACACTTGGGGAAGAGTAAGTTTCGAACCCTACTTCATTTTTGTCCTCTCACCCTCTTCAAACCCCAAATCCTAAGGGTTTATGTTGCATGCATGTTATCTAATAGCTATGTGTCGCTTTGATCTTGTGCTCTAGGGCTCAGGAGAGGCTTGTACGGGTGGTACCTCAAAGATTTAGCACTTTGGTGATCAAGTGAAAGCAAGGTAAGAAATCATGGAAGTTTGCATGCTTTCTCCCTCATATAAGTTTCTCTCTACCCTAATCATTTTCTTATGGGGCTCGGTTTTGAGAGTTTAGAGCACCAAAGGAAGGTTTTGAAGAGCTAAGGAATACATCTCCAAGCTAGGGCTTCGAAAGGTAGAATCTATGGTTGAGTTCTTTATGTTTTATGATGATTCTTGTAGATCTGGTTGTATAGGGTGTTTCAATAGTTTTTAAGCTTATTTTATGCTTAAGGTTGAGATTTATGTGTGGTATGATGATTTTCATGCATACATGTGGCTAGGGTTATGTTAGAAATGCGTATTGATGTTAGGTTGTGTAAAAATGCATGCTGCCAAAATTTCATGGTCTGGCTTCCAACGGGTTAGATCGCACTCCACTGCCTCTATTTGTAAAAAATATTTTTGTCGTTGTATAGTTCTTTGTGAGTAAGGCCTTTGAAAATCATAAAAAGGTGTTTTCAAAACCAAGTTATGAACGTTTTGGCATTTTGATGTAAATCTGGAAAATTTCTGGGCATCATGCACTGCCCAGATTGTTTTGACTTTTAAACGAGTTTTACTAATAATAAAACTATGAAATTTGGTAGGGTGTTAGTTTAAACATGTATAACGGCTACTGTAAAAGTTTAGAGGAAAATCTGTAAAGGTGTAAGAGATGTAATTTTGCAAAGTTTGCCCTAGAATCTGGAAACAAAACTTCTTGGCAGCAAGCACTTCCCAGATTTCTTCAAATATTTTTATGAGTTTTATTATTCCAAAAGCTATTAAATTTTGACAGAATCTAAGCTAGACATTTATAAATATCCCTGTAAATTTTTAGAAAGAATTGCGCTATGGTGTAAGAGAAGTGAATTTTCAAAGTTACCTTAAAATCTGGGAAAAACTTCTGGTTAGCAGGCACTGCCCAAATTGCTTTACAAATTGGAATGAGTTTTACCTTCCCAAAAATTATGAAATTTTGAGGGAAATTAATTAAGATGTGTATAAGGAATTCTATAAAATTTTAGAAAAAAGTGTGTCACGGTTTAAGAGAAATATTTTTTCTAAGTTTTCCATTAAAACTGAAAGGTAGTAATTTCAAACTTTAACGAAAAATGATTTTTGGGAGGTTAGTTCTCTTAACCTAAAACAAGTTTTGACGCGAGGCTTTCGCCTAGTTCCCGTCCTTATGATACAGAACACGTGAATGGTAGTTTAAGGGTTTTCGCTCAAAACTCAACTTCAGGAAAAAGTTTAAAAAGAAGGTTTTACCCCTTAAATTAAATAGTGAAAGTAAAGTTTTAGAAATGTGAAGAAATAATCTTTTGTAAAGATAACTAAGGATCTGGAGAATTAACCAGTCCCAAATCAGCTTGAGTTAGTTTAAGAGTTGATTTTTTACCATTTCTAAGTTAAGGGTCTAACTACCCTTCTTATAAAAAATAATGTAAAAAGAGATCCTAGGTTATGGATAAAAATGGTAAGAATCGGAGTTTGGTTTTTGTAGAATCTTTAAGAGAATGGGATAACATTGTCATATATTATTTGTAAGAGGTCAAAAAGTGGTATTTTGGTAAATAATAGAAAACAGTAAACTTTCGTGAGAGGACGACAAGTTGGTATTTTTCTAAGATTGGAGATGAGTAGAACTCCTTTTTCCAAAAGCCAAAATACGAGTTATCCGATAAGAGACTTCGCTAGTTAATGAATATTAAGATGCATGGCACAACGAGCGTGTTGTGGTGAGGCTAATTTTCTCATGTTATTGTAAAGACTGAAACGAAATTCGGCCTTATACACTGTAAGGTGTATAAGAGGCTATAGTATAGAATCTCTAAGAGAACGTTATTGGATGTAGCTATCATAGAATATTAGCTATAACAGTATGCAATAGTTTAATCTGAGTACACTGTATTAATTACAGTAATCGCGAAAAAGGAAAACGAAAATCGGTGTTAAAGATTCAGCTGGGAGCTAAGGACTCCAAGTAAGTTAGCCTTTCTCTTTCTTGGCTACAACATGAATATACCAGTGTGTGCTTGTAGTAGTAGATTACACTAGTTTTGTTTGGGTCATTAAGACCAGGGTATGCTTAATGCCTACTCTTGCAATGCCTTGGCATTCTACGGCTAATATACTAATAAATATTATCAAACTTACATATTATCTCGGATTTTGAATTCAGAGGTAAGAATTTCTCTATTTTGTTGTTCTTCATTAGCTCTTCTTACTTTCATAGTGTTCTTTATTATTGGGGATTTTTGGGTTGATTTTCATGAATTGAAGGCTATGAGATGTTTAGATAAGTTTATTGTCAGTAGAATTATAACGCCCCTAATTGCCTATCTCTATTAAAATACTAGTGTTAATAATAACTTCATAGATTACATAATCTAACTGAAAATACATTGGGTCTTTATTTAAAATAACTGCAAAGTTTGGATCCAATGTTCAAAACAAATGGAAATTTGATGCAGTCTTAAAAATAAATAAGTACATCTCACTGAAAAATTAACATAATGAAAGAATCCAAGGCACTATGGCATTCCGGATCATTTTCTTGTTGAATGGCTCCCCGCAGCATACATAAATACTTATGGAAAAATAACTCAGTTCACCATGCGTGCCAAACAAGTCTACCTAGTGGAAAAGTAAGGGGTGAGCTAAAAGCCCAGTAAGAAAGTACAAACAAGACATACAAGCATAGGTGACATATCTCATACATTCTTAACATACTTTTCTTATAGCAATCACTATCAACATAAGTCATACTCATAAACATGAGACTATTTGCGGCATAAGCATAATCTTACATCATAAGATTGTAATCATAACCATAATATATTTGCATCATGAGCATAAACTTACAACGTAAGGTCATAAGCATACAACATAAGATCATGGCACCCCTATTGTCCAATGATCACATGTGACTCCATTTTGGTCACTTCCATGGCAGCCTTCTAGCCATAATTCACCTGGCACCCTTTGGGCCAGAGTCTTAGGCACGTCTGCCTGTAATAATGTTGGAGACTAGGTTAAGCAAACACAACAAATCCATACATATCACATAACTAAAGTTCATTCAAAACAAAGCAGAATTCTAGCTAACTTCCTTACCTCAGGTCTCAAGCAAAATAAGAGTGGGAATACTTCACAACAATAACGTCCCATAAAATCTCTTAACATAATTTACAAAAAACATAACCATTTTCTAAAATAAGGTAACTGAAAATCCATATAAAAAAAACTTTTCAAAGCATACAATAGTTCAAAAGTATGCGCATACTTAAAAGTAAATTACTGTGTCAAATTTTAAAACATTCAATGAGCCCAAAGAAAAATATTAGTTATCATATGGGTTCTAATCCCCAAAACGCAAATTCCCATAAGATCGGTCCACATGTACATCCTCACAGATAAAGTCCAGCGCTCACTGATCCACTTTGTCTTTGAGCTTACCTACAACACAAAACAACTAGGTAAGCGAAATGCTTAGTATGAACAACTTAACAAACATAGCCACATAAATAGAGCAAGAACTATAACTAGACAAATAATTAACCAAGAATAGGATTCTGATGAAACTGAACCCTAACATACAATTTAAGAACGTGCGAACATCCTGGCAAACGTATGGTCATGCCTCATAACCAAAATTTATAACCTGAAGGTATACCTGCACGCAGAAAATCCCAGAGCATACATACATACTTACCTACTCAGTCGTATCATAACATACATACTTACTTAGTCATTCGTATCATATCATACATAGTTACGTAGGGTTCCAAAGGAACCTTCAACAAAGCTTAACATATCTCAACATATCTTAGCATATCTCACCATTGCACCGACAGGTGTAAACTAGTTACACCGGTTACCCAAACTCCAAGAGGAATTCGACATACTTTTTTAGCCATAGAGATTTGATTCCGTAATTAACTTGCTTACATGTCACAGAGTTTAACCAGACTCTCATGTCATGGGTGTTAAGTTGGAGTTCTTACATATCGCGATGGCCAACCGACTTTAGCCACAAAGGCATTGGTGGCAAACCGGACTTCTTACATATCGCGATGGCCAACTGACTTAGCCACATAGGCATTGGTGGTGAACCAAACTTCTTACATATCGCGATGGCCAACAGACTTAGCCACACAGGCATTGGTGGCGAATCAAACTTCTTACATATCGCGATGGCAAACTGACTTAGCCACATAGGCATCAGTGGTGAACCAGACTTCTTACATATCATGATGGCCAACCGACTTAGCCACACAGGCATCAGTGGTGAACCGGTTTCTCACATAGTTCCCTGGTGGCTAGCCAGAGTTCATAGTTGTCAGGTAGCTAGTCGGACTGCTTACCTTAGTCATGAGTATGCGAATTCTGTAGGACCACCGTCTTGAGTAAACCTTCTAGGATTAGTTCAAATTATTAACTAATAACTCAGTTATCTAAACTAGTCATTAACGTGTTGTAGTCAAACATATTATAAGTTGTCTTACTCGGATTCCTTAGCACTTGCTTGTGGAAACCTTCAATCAAGAAGCGAGCCTTCACGCTTAGATAACACTGTAGTGAAACCACACAGTGACTCAAATTAAACTTTGGCATATTCTTATATTTAATATTCCAAAATATCTACATGAAATAAATTCTTAGGGACTCTATACTATAGTCTCTTACAGTGTATAAGGCCAGATTTCGTTTCAGTCTTAATGGTATCATAGGAAAATCGGTCTCGTCGCAACACGCTCACCGCCATGCATTTTAATATTGTTTAAATGAAGAACTAACTAATCAGATAATTCATATTTTTGTTTTATGAAAAAAGGAGTTATACTCAACACATATCTTTTGAAAATACCAACTTGTCGTCTTCTTATGAAAATTTACCGTTTTTATCATTTACCAAAATACCGCTTATTGATCCGTTTCAAATAATATTTAACAATGTCATATCGCTCTCTTAAAGGTTCTACAACCAAACTCCCATTCTTACCAATTCTTACCCATAACCTAGGATCTCTCTTTATGTTGTTTTTTAAAAGAAGGGAATTTGGACCCTTAACTTATAAAATGGTAAAAAAAATCAACTTTTCGTTAAGATTTGAAATTGCTACCTTTCAGTTTTTAGGGCAACTTTAGAAAAATTATTTCTCCTAAACTGTAACACATTTTTCTCTCAAATTTTACAAGAGTCCTTGTACATATCTTAAATAATTCCCTTCAAATTTTATAATTTTTGGGATAGCAAAACTCATTCGAATTTTAAAGCAATATGGGCAGTGCCTGCTGCCTAGTAGTTTTTCCCAGTTTTTTTGGTAAATTTGAAAATTTATTTCTCTTGCATCGTAGCCCAGTTATTTCTAAAATTTTACAGGGATCTTTATAAATATCTAAATTAGCTTCCTAAAAAAGTTCATAATTTTTGGAATAATAAACCCCAACCAAATGTCTATAGCCATCTAGGCAGTGCTTGCTGCCTAGAAGTTTTGTTTCTAGATTCTAGGGAAAACTTTGAAAAATCATATCTCTTATAACTTAACATATTTTTGTCTAAAATTTCACCGTTACCCTTAAACATGTTTAGCCTAACATATTACAAAATTTCATAGCTTTTTGATTAGTAAAACTCGTCCAAAAGCTAAACCAATCTAGGCAGTGCAGGTTGAATAGAAATTCTCAAGATTTACATTAAGATGCCAAAAAGTTCATAACTTTTGTTTGAAAACACATTTTTTCGATTTTCAAAAGACTAAACTCAAGTACTCATCCAGAACTACGGAAACATAAAAAAAATTTCCTCAAATAGAGGTAGTAGGGTACGATCAGACCCGTTGGAAGTGAGACCATGAAAACTTGGCAGCATGCATTTTTACACATTCTAGCAAAACTAAACACAACTAGCAAAACCCTAGCCACATGCATGAATGCTAATAAAAAAATCAACCAATCTGTAATGCCCTAAACTCCAGGAACCGTTACAGTGTGCCTTCTAAATAGTGTTAAACTCGCTACTCGAGTCATTTGGCCAAAATCATGTAACTAAGTATGATTAGCGGTTTAAGGATTAAAAATTTTGGTTAAGATGTAACGTTTCATTAGAACGTATAATATATATGTTGGGATCCCAAAATTATAATTTCAGAGTCTACTACAAGAAAATATTTACAACCGTTCTACGCGGCAAAATAGGGTTTAACCCTAGTTCTTCTTTAAACCTCGGTTGTGGTGGTCGAGCAGCTGCATATGTACACCTCATCACCTAAGCTCTCCAACTCAAGGATGGTCCAGCTTTCTTGTGCCTTTACCTGCACCACATAGCACCCGTGAGCTAAAGCCCAACAATAAAACTTAATATACTCATGAACAGTTATAACATTTCATCGAATTATAAGGCACGCGCCTAGCAGATATAGCCCTATTCCAGTAGGCAACAGATCCACATAATGTTGAGTATAACACATCAACCAATGATCATAATAATCATCCAGGACTCTGAGCCCCAATATAGAAATGCAATGTTGAGTATAATACACCAACCAATGATCATAATAATCATCCAAGACTCTTAGTCCAAACAAATAGGTGACAGTCGCAAAAGTCACAAAAGTGGGTACAGCCCCCCTCTAGCCATGTGATGATAGGGTCACCAGGGCTTAACAGATAAGTAAACCTTCCATAGCTTAAGCAGGGTAGGTGCATGGTGATTAGTCACCAACATAACCTTCCTCATGACCCTAGAGTCATAACATTGGAACATCGTTCCCTAGCCGTGTGACCTGGGCCCTAGGCCCCGACTCTAGTAACTAGTCTTAGACTAGACAAGCGCTTATAAGTTTTGTCGACCTTAGGGTCGGTCCAACATTAATACCCCATATGAGTCATTCAATGCTGATATCGATTAGATCTAATCTTCATTTGGCTCGGCGTTCATGACGCTATGCCATTTCTGACTCTTAGGTCAGTGTCCCTGACTAGTCAGTGCCATAAACAAGTAAGCATTGCCACTAACATATATCACATATCCAATATCCGAATACCGGGCATTCAACATGCTTACTTAACAAATACTAGTACAATTAGGATCATGCATAAACACAGAGGCTCAAGCTCTGAACAATATCATACCCAATATACAAAGCATGTCCTAATCACATGTTTCTCGTGCATAACATGCATCGCATATAAACATCCAACATGCACCAAGTACAACCATGCATGTCATATATACACAGGGTGCAGTTTTCTTACCTCTGGTTCGAGTGAGAGTTAGAACAAGAACGACCCTTGAGAACGATCGATCCTTAATCCTTTAGCGGTCACCTAGTCATAACCAAAACAGTCTCCAATTAATGAAAATCACCAAAGATAGGGTCTCGACCTAAACCCCACTCTCGGGACCTCGAAACATGCCCACACAGTGAGTAGATTCGATCCCGGGCCTTAAGGATTGAAACCCCGAGCCAAAAACCCTTAAAAACACCCAAAACAAGGTTCTGAAGGAACAGGGTAGCGCTACAGCGCTGCCCTCCTAGCACCCCAGTGCTCAAAGCAGAACCAAAACCACCCTTCACTCCCTGTAGGTAGCGCTGTAGCGCCCCACACTGGGCGCTGTAGTGCTACCTTCAACCAGCAAAATCCCAGAATTCTCTTCCTTCGATTCCACCATTTCTAACCCAATCCAAAAGCTTCCAAACATCAAATTAAGTCCCAAATGAACCCAAATACCACCTCCACATGTCCTAGGGACCACAACCCCAAGAACCCTAGCCAAAACTCCAATCAATTCCCAACTTTCCAACCCAAAAACCAGCTGGAACTTAACTTAGAAAACAGAGCAAAAGCAAGAGTTCTAGTGGCTAGAAACTCACCTCAATCTTAGCAACACACCCTCTTCAATGGTGGAGCATAGCCCTAGCTTATCTCAACTTGGTTCCTTGGCTTGATTCCTCAAACAAAACTTGAAAATCCAAAGAGAAAATGGAGGAGAAAACTATCGGGAGAGAAGAGAAAGGAAGCTCTGTTTTTACCTCTTCTTTCCACAGCCTTAATGGCTTATATCAATCTCTTAGGGTGAAAAGACCTAAATGCCCTTAGGTCTAAAATAAAACTTTAACAGCCACCAAGGGCAAAACCGTCCTTTCGCACCTATTTCGTTAATCACAATTAACACCCTCCAATTCCCACTATTCTCAATAACCTCAAACACCAATAATCCATATCCCATTACCCTTTAATTCCCGGTAATGCTCTAATCATTAAAATTTACCCCGAGACTCACCCCGAGACTCGAACTTAAACCCGTTATGACTAGACCGAACACCTGCATTCCATGATCGTCTCATGCCGAATAGCTCGAACCAATCCACCTTATAATGTGGCTATATTAATTAATCACAAACATGCACCAGAATACGCAATTATGCCCACAGCGGCCAAATTACCAAAATGCCCTCATAATTATAAATACTCCCATATGCATGCATTTACCATCATATAATAATATAATTCACATAAACGTGCATATGATCATTAAATAGGATCATAATTCAATTATGGCCCTCCCGGCCTCCTAATCGAGGTCCTAACCCTTATTAGGAAATTCGGGGCATTACACAATCTAACCCTATAGCATAAAATAAACTTCAAAAACCAACAAAACAACCTATAAAACCTGATCTAACATCAATAACCAAAAAAACTCAAGACCAACCAAATATCTACCATTGATGGTTCTTGCTTGGAGATGATAGTCCTTAGCTTGTGCAAACTTCCTTCTTGGATTCTATACCCTCAAAACGAGCCCCATAGGTTTCACTTGCAGATTTTTAAGAGAGTGTTAGAGTAGGAGATTTTAGATGAATGGAAAAACACAAAAAAAAAACTCTAAAACCCTTACCTTCGTTTTCACTAGATCACCAAAAGGCTTCAACTTTCAGATCCTCCTAGAACAACCTCCCTTGAACCATAGAACAAAAGATCCATGCCATGCATGGCTATTACATCACATGCATGATATTCCACCCCTTAGGGTTTTGGATTTGAAGAAGAAAAGAAGTGAAATGGATAAGGTTTCGTACTTACTTCTTAACTAGTCTTCCCTTGAGCTCCTCCTTCCTTCAATGGAGAATGAGTGAACCAATCTTGTGAAGAGAAGAGAAATGGTTTCCAAGGGGCTTAGGGCTCTCTGTTTTGGGAGTGTAGAGTGGAAGAGAGAAAGTTTGTTTGAGTATACAAAATGATTTTTGAGGGAAGTGTGTAGTATTGGTGAAAAAGGATTAAGGACAAAAAAATGTGGAAGAGCACTAATCATTAGGGTAGTCTCTTAACCTTCCCTAGGATATGTGTCATAAGACACTTGAGTGCATAGGCATAGCCTAGCCGCCCACCCTTCTCTTTCCTCCCTTGTGAAAAGACTTTATGCCCTTGCCAAATTTTACCACACTTTAAGGCATTCAAGGACCATTTGGTAATTTCACTTCTAATTTTTAACCAAAATTTTACCCTATAGTTTTTAAATATCCCAAGCTAAAATTAACTAAATAAATGTGACCAAAAATAAATGTTGTCACATAACACATAATTTTGGTAATTTACTCAAATTGACCAAAATGCCCTTAGGGCTTGGGCAAGAATTTACATTCTTAAACCTGATCGATTGGAATTAAATCCTCAATCATTTTTTCTTAAATTTATTTTCTCGACTATAATGTCCTAGTGTCATTCAAGATTAATATTTTTATGTCATAGTATTTCCTATTTTATTAGTCCGAGATTTTTACCCGATTAGGATATTTGACCCAGTCCACGACCAAGGGTCTCGGTTTCTAACAAAAACCACACTTACCACAACATGGCAAGCATTCACACATCACAACTTCTTGTAACATAAAATGTTCACCTGACATTGTACATAATACAAGGAAAAATAGTCGAACTAGGGTTTTACCTGATGCCCTAAACGTGGGGTGCTACAACAACGATCCTAGAGATCTTGACCCTTTTCTCTTCTCATTCTTTCTCTCCTTTTCTTTCTCTTTTTCGTGCTCTCCTCTCCCTTTTTCTCTCAAAGGTTCGGCAACCACCAAATGGTTTTCCAAAGCTCCCATGTTCTTCTATTTATAATACCCTAGTGACCTAAACCTAGGGGAAAACCAAAGTGTGAAAACTATAATCCTATCCCACAAAATAAGCCAAATCCCACTATTTCCTCTCCTTACACCTCATCTAAACCCTATCCCAATGTAAACATAATCTATTAGATAAGTCTTGTCATCTTATCCCAAAAGATGACAAACCATTTCCTTTTCCTTTTATTTTCTTATATTACATGAAATAAAAAAGAAAAACAAGTCCACACACACACACACACACAATTTCAGCACACACACACACACTCTAAATAAAAAAAAAATGCAACCTATTCTAATCACATAATGTTGTCACGCTTAAAAAAAAATGTAGCACTAATAATTAAACAAACATTACACAATAATTAAAAAAAAATCAATTAAATCCTAATTCACACAAAACAAACATTTCAATTATTTTCTAAAAATCAAACAATTAACTAATAAATAAAATAAAATAAAAAATTTGCATCACTACAATATACCCTCCATAAAAGGAATTTCGTCCTCAAAATTATCCCTTACCAAACCACTCGGGGTAGCGTAACCTCATCTCCTCTTCCAACTCCCAGGTTGCCTGTCTAGCATAACAGTTCTTCCAACGAACCTTCACTAGTGGAATCTTCTTGAACCTCAGTTCCTCGACTCTTGTCTCTAAGATTTGCATTGGTTGCTCATCATATCTCAGGTTCTGCTTCAATTCCAACAATTTATAGTAACACGTGGGAGGAATTGGGTACATACTTCCTCAACATGGAAATATGGAACACATTATGCGTCTCGGCGAGTGCTTGTGGTAAAGCCAAGCGATAAGCAACTTGTCAAACTTTCTCCAAAATCTCAAATGGACCTATATACCTTGGGCTTAGCTTTCCCTTCTTCCAAAAATGCATGATCGCTTTCATAGGTGAGACCTCCAAAAACACCTGTCACCTACCGAGAATTCCAAATCTCTTCTCTTAAGATCCGTCTAGCTTTTTTGCCTACTCTGAGCTGTCAATATCCTCTGTCTAATCTTTGCAACTACTTCAATGGCCTCTCTCACTTCTTCTGGACCTAGAATTTGTTTCTCCCCCACCTCATCCTAATGTATGGGTATCCTGCATTTGTGTCCATATAGCATCTCGTACGAGGTCATCCCAATAATAGACTGAATTCTATTAGAGGTAAATATCGACTCCATGATCCCGAAAAGTCGAGTGCACAAGACCTTAACATGTCCTCTAGAATATGTATTGTTCACTCCAATTGTCCATCTGTTTAGGGATGAAAGCTCGTACTAAGTTTAATCCTCGTCCCCATAGCTTGCTATAAACTCTTCCAAAACTTTGAATTGAACACAAACCCTCTAGCAGAGATTATAGATTTTGGCACTCCATGTAATCGAACGATCTCACTTACATATAACTCTGCATATTGCTCCGCTGTATAAGTTGTCTTCACTAGTAGGAAGTGAGCTAACTTGGTGAGTCTGTCGATTATCACCCAAGGTGAATCATGTTGCTTTGGGGTCCTTGGCAATCATATCACAAAGTTCATGGCTATGTCTTCCCATTTCCATTCTCGGATACTGATTGGTTGGAGCAAACCTACTGGTCTCTAGTGATTTGCTTTAACCTACTGACACGTGAGGCATCGCATTACTAACTCTGCTATGTCACAATTCATTCCTAGCCACCAGAACAATGCTTTTAAGTCATTGTACATCCTAGTAGAACCTGGATGTGGGGAATTAGGGGTATTGCGAGCCTCTGACATGATGATCTCTTTCAGTTCCTTATCTGTTGTCACTCCCTTCCTTGATTAGTGCTTCCTGCCTAACCAAAGCCTCGTCCAGTTTCTACTTCTCCTTTATTTGCTCAAGTAAGGATGATTGCAGAGTTAAGCTTGAAAAGCTCCTGGTAACTAATTCAATTCCAGCTACTACCATCTCGTTTTGGATGGGGCCTCTATTGAACTTAGTGTTGAGAGAGTCTCATAACTGCATCTACTCAAGGCATCTGCTACAATGTTTGCCTTGCCTAGGTGATAAAGGATCTCACAGTCATATTCCTTTACTAACTCCAACCACCTTCTTTGCCTCATATTCAGCTCCTTCTGAGTGAAGAAATACTTTAGGCTCTTATGGTTTGTGTATATCTCGCATTTCTCTCTGTAAAGGTGGTGCCTCCATATATTAAGTGCAAATACCACTTCAGCCAGCTCTAAATCATGGGTAGGGTATCTATGTTCATATTCTTTCAATTTTCTTGAGACATAAGCCACTACTTTATCGTCTTGCATCAATACACACCCCAAGCCATTCTTGGAAGCATCATAGTATACTACAAACTTCCTTTCTTCAGTTGGTACACACAACACTGGAGCTGATATAAGCCTATTCTTCATGGTCTGGAAGCTCTCCTCACACTTTTTAGTCCAAGTGTATTTCTGATTCTTTCTTGTCAAATTGGTTAAGGGTGCAGCAATCTTAGAAAACCCTTCAATAATTTTTCTGTAATACCCTGCCAATCCTGAGAAACTTCTAACTTCTGTTGAATTCTTAGGTTGAGGCCAATCTCGAATAGCCTCGATCTAAGTTGGGTCTACCACGTCTCCCTCCTTAGACACTATATGGCCCGAAAATCCTACCTTCTCGAACTAGAATTTGCACTTCTTAAACTTTGCGTACAACTGGTGCCCTTGAAGCCTCTTTAGTGTCAACCTTCAGGTGTTCTTTATGATCCGTCTAAGATTTGGAGTAGATTAAAATGTCATCAATAAACACTACAACAAATGTTTCGAGAAATTCCTTGAAGACTCAGTTCATCAAATCCATGAAAGTTGCTGGAGCATTTGTGAGTCTAAAAGACATCACCAGAAATTTGTAATGCCCATACCGGGTCTGAAAGGCAGTTTTTGGGATATCTTCTTCCCTCACCTTGAATTGATGGTACCCTGACCTCAAGTCGATTTTAGAAAATACTACCGCTCTTTGTAGTTGGTAAAAGAGATCATTGATTCGCAATAGCGGGTACTTGTTCTTGACTATGACTTTGTTAACTTCTCGATAATCGATACACATCCTTATGCTCTCATCCTTCTTCTTAACTAACAGCACTGGAGTGCTCATGGCGAATAACTTGGTCTTATGAAACCTTTGTCCAACAACTTCTGTAGTTGTAGTTTCAGTTCCCTTAGCTCTGTTGGTGAAATTCTGTAGGGTGCCTTTATATGGGTGCAGTCTCTAGAATCAAATCAATCATAAATTAAATTTCCCTATCTGAAGGTAGGATGGGTAAATCCTCCGGAAACACCTCCAGGAAATCACACACCATGCGAACGTTTGCAAGATACACCTGGCATCCATTGTGAATCATGTTGTGTGCTTTTAAGGCCGAGATTATCGGTGTACAAAGTCTTGCTACGTCGCCCACAAAGGTGAATCGTTCCCTGTTGTCCAGCTTAAACTTCATTGCCTTCTTGCAACAATTGATGGTTACTCCATACTTAACTAACCAATCCATACCAAGAATCGCCTAATAGTTTGTTATGTCTAACTCAATCAAATGTCCTAGACATATTCTCCCTTAAATCTCTATTAGGGTTGTCGGTATCCATCTAGTTGACATCATTAAATCACCCGAGGGTAACATTGTAGCAAAGACCTCACTAAAATCCCTATAGGGCACTCCTAGGCTATATATCAATTCCACATAAATAAAAGAATGTGTAGCTCCTGAATCAATAAGGACTTAACATAATTTAGCAGCTATAGAGATCTGACCTAGTACAACTGTTAGGAAAATATGTATTTGCCTCAATGGAAATGGCAAGAAATACAACTCTATGCAATATATTACAAATAAATATAGATTGATTAAATAAGGTTACAACTCTATAACTGAAATTACAAATAAACAAAAAGAAGAAGAAGAAGAGAAGAAGAATATAATAGTGAAAAATACAAATCTAAGCAAAAGATTACAAGTAAAGTAAAGGTGTTTGAAACAAAAGAGAAGATTACAACTCTAAACAAAAGTTACAAGTAAATAGAACAAGAGAATAAGAAGAAAAGAAATAGAATAAAATGTAAGAATAGAAACACAAGTAAACTCTCACTTACACAACCTAAGTGAAGAGGGTTGGGGATCACCAACTTAAACAAGGTTTAAAACTTTTGTCCAAAAGCTTATTTCCCCCTAAGTCAAGCACTAAGGTATCTTTCTCAGATTAAAGGAAATGTTTTATGGAATTATCAAGCCTCAAGGTGTTTCTAGCCAAGTGCTCTAATGGATAGAAATGTTGTGTCTTTCAAGTGAGCTATAGACTCCTATTTATAGAGTTTAGAGACACCCTTTGAATTTCAAATTCCACCAACCCCCATGGCTATTACCAATGTTTAATTGGATTAATATGGAATTAAAAATGAGATTTAGGAGTTATTTGGGTTTTTTCAGTCGTTCAACAAAGATTGAAAAACTAAAAAATTGGTCAGATTTACACCTGTGGCCGCGGCCAGGGACATCAGTGGCCGCGACCACTGCTCTCTGTCCCATAGGCCGCGACCACCAACTTCCTGTGGCTGCGGCCACTGACCATTTTTAGCACACATTTTTGTGCTATTTTTCCAAACGGTTCTAAACCATCCCAATTGATTTTGTAACCCCCAAAACACATTATTGGGGTTAAAATCATATCTCTAACAGCCATTTCACATATGGCTTTATGAAATTCATCTCAATGTTGTGTAACACTAAATTTACACAATAAAGGGTAATATTTGGAAGTTACAAATTTAAAACACCAAATATGTTACATATATGGATATATCACATATATCTAAATATTGTAACTATCTATTATATGTTACAATATGTGACACTCTTTGTCACATTTATTTAATTTAAAATATTATATTATAATATAATATAATATTACATTATATTATAAAATAAAATAACATTACCCCACTAGATTAAATAGTTATCATATTGTAACACTTATTTAATCAATCATTATATTTAAAAATATAACAATATCCCCCACTTGATTAAATATGAACTCTCTCTTATAGGAGTCATTGCATTAGTGCATAAAGTAAAGTGTTTTTCAACTTGAACTTTACGATAGTGTAATTATCACAAAATTTGTCGAAAATTTGGTTGCACTAGGCATTGAACCATCTTTTCATGATAACACACACACCTTTGCAATGTTCACTTGAGACCTCTATGTCTCACTTTGCACCATTAATGGCCATGTACACTTTCCATTCATAGACGTTCTTGAGAATACTCCCAATTCTCATGAGAGGCGGCACCACCTCTAGGTCCATATAGGTAGAATTCTTACAGTATTTTGTTACCAAAAATACTTGTCTTCACAAAAATGAATTCTATTAAAAAAACCTTTCGGTTTTAACCCTCAACGTTGGTAACACACAAGTACTCAATATCTCAGATAAGACTTGTTTTGAGTACAACTAATATTCACTTGATTGACTTGTTGTTACCTATTGAACCTAACACTAGTTGAATAGCTAGTGTTAAGATAGGTTACCATCAATCATGAATCTCTTTAGGGATTTTAAGTCCCATCCCTCGACATGATGCAGCCACTTAATCCCTCGTTAGTGGTTTAGTGAAAGGAACCGCCAGATTTTCACTTGTTCTCACATAGGATATTGAGATGACTCCTCTTTGAATCAATTCTCTTACATATCCATGTCTTAGACTAATATGTCTAGACTTCCCATTATACACTTCAATGTATGCTCTAGCTAATGTTGCTTGGCTATCACAACGTATTGATATAGTAGATACATTCTCTTTGATTAGGGGAATCTCTATCAACAGATCCTTAACCATTCGGCCTCTTTGCCGATAGCAGCTAGAGCTATAAACTCTGCTTCCATAGTGGAATGAGATATACAGGTTTGTTTCTTGGAACCCCAAGAAATTGCACCTCCACCAAGTGTAAATACCCAACCAGTTGTGGAAAACTTGTCCCCAAGATTGGATATCCAATTTGCATCTGTATATCCTTCTAAAATTGAAGGAAATTTGGAGTAGTGAAGGCTTAGTCCTTTGGTTTTCTTAAGATAACCTAGGACTCTTCCAATTGCCTTCCAGTGATCCACACTTGGATTACTTGTAAACCTACTAAGTTTACTTACCGCAAAAGCTATATCAGGTCTAGTACATTGGGCAGCATACATTAGACTCCCTATAGCACTAGCATACTCCAATTGAGCCACCGCTCTTCCTTCATTCTTCTCTAGTATTACACTATGATCGAATGGAGTATTGGCATCTTTAACCTTGAGATGGTTAAATTTTTTCAATACTTTCTCAACATAGTGGGCTTGCCCTAACGCAAAACCCCCCACTATGTTTCTTTACTTTGATACCAAGTATGGTATCAACTTCTCCAAGATCTTTCATCTTGAAGGTTGATGATAGAAACCTTTTCGTTTCTTCTATCCCTTTCATGCTATTACTTAGAATAAGCATGTCATTCACATATAAGAAAACAATGATCACGTATCTCTTACAAGTTTTGGAATACAAACAATTGTCTCCATTGTTATGTCTAAACCCATTAGACATGATGGCTTGATCAAATTTCTCATGTCATTGCTTAGGAGCTTGTTTCAATCCATATAAGGATTTTACAAGTCTACATACTTTATGTTCATATTTTGGTAGGGCAAACCCTTTGGGTTGTTCCATATAGACCTCCTCCTTGAGGTCACCATTAAGAAATGTCGTTTTGACATCCATTTGATGAACATACAAGGTGTGTATAGAAGCTAAAGCGAACAAAATTCTTATAGAAGTTGTTCATGCAACAGGCGCATATGTATCGAAATAATCGATACCCTCTTTTTGCCTAAACCCTTTAGCTACTAATCTAGCTTTAAAGGTTTTGATAGTGCCGTCAGTGGGGTATTTTCTCCTAAATACCCACTTACACCCAATTGGCTTAGACCGCGGTGGGAGATCTACCAATTCTCAAGTGTTGTTGGAAAGAATGGAATCCATCTCATCATTGATGGCTTCTTTCCAAAATGCACTATCGCTCGATTGCATAGCTTCTCTATAAGTCTTAGGATCATCCTCAATGAGAAGTACTATAGGAATTTTCCTAATGACTTCCTCTCTATTTCCTTCTACCATGTAGAATGAAATTTGTTGAGAATCTATCTCATCCACTACTAGACTTTTATGATTTTTAAGCCTTTGACTTCTTCTATGTTCAAAGGGTTGCTTTACATCCTTTTGAGAATTCTCCTCTTGAGAATCAACTTTGGATGTAGAAGCTTGAGAATTGTTCTCATATAACAAATTCTCCTTTAGATATGTTGAAGCTTAAGAATTGTTGTCACATAACATATTCTCAAAAAATTCAACTTCTCTAGATTCAATCACAATATTAGACTCTAAGTCTAATAGCCTATAAGCTTTACCATTGTTTGCATAACCAACAAAAGTACACTTTATGGCTCTTGAACCTAACTTTGTTCTATTAGGTTCGTTTTTCTTGCAATATGCAAGACACCCCCACACTTTGAAATACCCTATGTTGAGTTTTCTTCCTTTCCATAAATCATATGGAGATATCTCATTTTTCTTCATCGGTATTCGATTAAGAATGTGACAAGCAGTTAAAAGCGCTTCACCCCATAAGTTGAAGTTCAACTTAGAAAACACCAACATAGAATTTATCATCTCTAGATAAGTCCTATTTTTCCTTTCGGCAACACCATTGTGTTGTGGCGTATAAGGTGCAGTGCACTCATGAATTATACCATTTTCTTCACAAAATGTATTGAATTCATTAGAGAAGTAATCTCCTCCTCTATCACTTCTTAGCACCTTAATCTTTTTATTTAGTTTATTTTCAACTTCTAATTTATACAATTTAAAAGCATCAAAAGTTTCATCTTTATGCTTTAAAAGAAACACATATGTATATCTACTAAAATCATCTATAAAAGTAAGAACATTCCTTTTACCACCTCTACTTAAAACATCATTTAATTCACAAAGATCACTATGGATTAAATCTAGTAAATTAGATGATCTTTCTACACTAGGAAATGGTTTCTTAATCATTTTTGCCTTAACACATGTTTCACATTTACCATAGTTTTTAATATTGCATGCAATCATACCACATTTTACTACTCTTTTCATGGTTGAAAAACCTATATGCGATAGTCTAAGATGCCACAAAAATAGAGAATCATACTTAAAAATATAGGCAGAATTAGCATTTTTATTGATAACATTGAAAGTTACATCATTGGTGCACAATTTAACCATACCCTCACAAGAGTACCCCTTTCCCAAAAATACATTTGATTTGGTAAGTATAAGTTTACCGGACTCAAAAACGGCTTTAATGCCGGGCTAGCCAAGCAAATCACCACTAACCAAGTTTCTACTCATCTCTGGAACATACAGTACATTCACTAATGTAACTTTCTTGCCGGAGGTGAAAAAGACTTCAATGGTACCTTTGCCTAGTACCTTGGATTTTCCCTCATTGCCCATTGGAATCTCATGGTTGCCCTTTGACTCTTCAAAGGTCTTGAACAATGATTTGTCATAGGTGACATGGACGGTGGCACATGTATCATACCACCACCCTTCCACCTTGCTTTGGACCACATTCACCTCATTAAGGGTAGCAACTATGTTTTCCTCTTGAGTTGCATTCACCTTAGGTCCTTGTTGGTCTTTTCTATGTCTACACTCTCTAGCATAGTGACCTTTTTTCCCACACCAAAGCAAGGACCTTTCTTTCCCTTAAACTTGTTTGGGTTGGTTTTTGGACCCAAAGGTTTCTCGTTGCCATTTTTCCCTTTGTTTTTGGGATGTTTTGGTTGTGACACCGCATTTGCTTTGGAAGTCTCTCCATTAGACCCCTCCACAAGTTTATCTCTACATATCGATTCCTCCTCGATTCGAATATGTTTTTGGATTTCCTCCAAAGAATAATCCTCATTTTTATGAAGGATTCTTTTCCTATAGCTCTTCCAAGTTGGTGGTAATTTAGCCACTATAACACCAACTTGAAAGGCCTCGGGAAGCTCAATCATTAACACTTTCAATTTGTTAACAATTATTTTCAATTCATCAATTTGAGGAAGAATAGCTTTATCACCAAAAAATTTGAAATCAAAGTATTTAGATATCAAAAACTTTTTGGTACCTTCCTCTTCCGCCTTGAACTTTGTCTCAAGTGCATCCCATATCTCCTTGGCCGATTTGGTCTCAGTGTAGAGGTCATAGAGCCTATCGGAGAGGGCGTTGAGGATATGACCCCTACAAAGGAGATTGTCCTCCTCCCTCTTCCTTCTTTTCTCCACCTCCTCGGGAGTGTCCTTGTCGGATGGTGTTGGGAGAGGTTCTAGAGTGGATTCTAGAATGTAGGCGATTTTGAGAGTGGTCAAAAGGAATCTCACCTTGTCTTGCCACCTAGTGAAATTGGATCCATCAAACCTATCCAACCTCACTAGGTCTTGATTCATTATCTGGATGGTCTCACCTTCCATTGAAACAAACAAAGGGATAAGCTTTTGAATGTTAGGAAAATATGTATTTGCCTCAATGGAAATGGTAAGAAATACAACTCTATGCAATATATTACAAATATATATAGATTGATTAGATAAGGTTACAACTCTATAACTGAAAGTACAAATAAACAAAAAGAAGAAGAAGAGTAGAAGAATAGTATAGTGAAAAATACAACTCTAAGCAAAAGATTACAAGTAAAGTAAAGGTGTTTTAAACAAAAGAGAAGATTACAACTATAAACAAAAGTTACAAGTAAATAGAACAAGAGAATAAGAAGAAAAGCAATAGAATAAAATGTAAGAATAGAAACACAAGTAAACTCTCACTTACACAACCTAAGTGAAGAGGGTTGGGGATCACCAACTTGAACAAGGTTTAAAACCTTTGTCCAAAAGCTTATTTCCCCCTAACTCAAGCATTAAGGGATCTTTCTCAAATTAAAGGAAATGCTTTCTTGAATTATCAAGCCTCAAGGTGTTTCTAGCCAAGTGCTCTAATGGATAGAAATGTTGTGTCTTTCAAGTGAGCTATAGGCTCCTATTTATAGAGTTTAGAGACACCCTTTGAATTTCAAATTCCACCAACCCCCATGGCTGTTACCAATTGTTATCCCCAAAATTTGAAAATGATGACGTGGCAACAGAAATGACAAATGGCAAGGAATGGTTGGGTGACCTGGCTTAGGAGTGACCTGGTAGACCAGTAGAGAATTTTGACTGGCCAGAGAAGTGTCATGACCGACCAGGCATGACCTTGTCTGACCAGTCACATGTTTGTCTGCCCAGGCATGACCTTAGCCGACCAGGCATGACCTTCGCCGATCGATCATGACCATGTCCGACCAGCCAAGTGCATGTCTGCCCAGTCAAGCGCATGACTGCCCAGTCAAGGTGTGGTCGACTAGCTTGAATGAGATATGGATCGACTAGATAGAGCAAAGCTGCGCAAGAGATCCCAGAAACAACTTCAATGAGAATCGGTCTTGGCTTGCGCGGGAATCTCTCATTTATCCCATGAATATAGTGTACTGTTACATTTTGAATATTATTGTAATTTAAATATAATGAGAATAATAAAATATCTCGATTATGGAGGATATCATCTATACGATCCTGAGCCTATAAATACAAGGCTTATAGCATCATAAAGAGGACTTTTTGAACTTTTTATTCGAATTCTTATTTTCTAGAGAGAGAGAGTACTTGTATTTGAGAGAATTCTTGTATTCTTGTAATCTGCACTAAAGAAACTCAGTTGACTCAGGTTCATCTGATCTTGAGTGCAGATCAATAATCACAACTCTAAGTGGATTAGGCTATTACCAACACATTGGGGCTGAACCACTATAAAAATCGTATGTGTCGTTTATTTCTCTTGAAGGTTTTTGTCGTTTTTGACGTCTACACGTCGTTGGCCAAAAACGCGGTCAACACCAATGTTTAATTGGATTAATATGGAATTAAAAATGAGATTTGAGAGTTATTTGGGTTTTTTGAGCCGTTCAACAAAGATTGAAATAACTGAAAAATTGGTCAGATTTACACATGTGGCCGCGGCCAAGGACATCAGTGGTCGCGACCACTGCTCTCCGTCCCACAGGCCGCGGCCACTGACCATTTTCAGCACACATTTTTGTGTTGTTTTTCCAAACGGTTCTAAACCACCCCAATTGATTTTGTAACCCCCAAAACTGATTATTGGGGTTAAAATCATATCTCTAACAACCATTTCACATATGGCTTTATGAAATTCATCTCAATATTGTGTAACACCAAATTTACACAATAAAGGGTAATATTTGGATATATCCAAATTTACACAATATGTTACATATTTGGATATATCACATACATCTAAATATTGTAACTCTCTATTATATGTTACAATATGTAACACTCTTTGTCACATTTATTTAATCTAAAAAATTATATTATAATATAATATAATATTACATTATATTATAAAATAATATAACAACAACGGTGTTACTGGCCTCGACTTCTCCTTTGTCAATGTGAAGACCCGGGCTGGTACAAGATTGTTATTGCCTTATTGTCCTTCCCCTACCCCCATCTATGGATACTTTCTCCTTATATTACCCTCCTAGCCACACTTGAAGAATTTTCCAGTGTTTGTCCTACACTCACTGTATCGCCCTACATCTTTAGAGTCGTTACTAAGTGAGTTTAAAACATGCTAATCACTCGCTAATTGATATTTTAGGTTAAAAATGTAGCTAAACTGTGTTGAAGGTCGTTTTAAGGTATTAAATATAAAAATGTGGTCATTCATTGAAAACACCAAAAGTTAAACATTTGGGATCCCAAAATATTGTGTAGAAAATACTTTACAACTCAAAATACATTTAGGGTCGACTAGGCGACAAATTCAATTCTACATTTTTCTTTTCCCAAAAATACCCCTGGCCATCGCAGCCAGGTAGGCCGAACATGTACCCGTCGCTCCACACTCTCCATACTCATGATTGGTTGGCCTTTCCCTTGCCTTTACCTGCACCATAGAGCACCCGTGAGCCAAAGCCCAGCAAGAAAACTCAACACAGAAAAATTAACATATGCATATCTATCAATCAGCATATAACAAAATAGCCAACAGGGTAAACACATAGCGGCCATGTCGTCCCAGGCACTTTACCAGGTCATGGGTTCGCAGTCTTCACCAAGAGGATGCACTACACCAAATACCCATTTCCATAACACATGAATATAATACTAATAAATTAGTATTATGCTAGAGTATTATATTGGGCATGAAAAAAGGGCGGTAATATATTAAACCATCCCGCCACTTAGCCTTTTTTTTTTCATTTCTGAGCCCTGAAAATTTGTGAGACCCGAGAGACCCATTTCCTCTCCTTCAACATTTCCTCAATTCCAGTAGAGAGACCCGAGAGACCTGAAAATTCCTTTCATTCAATTCCTTCAACATTTCTGAGACCCGAGACCCATTTCCTCCCCTTCAACATATCTCAGGGGGCTATCGATTTACTCCTGACCATCCACAAAACGGAATTTGCAACAATGGGTGGTTACCTGACTAATTCCTTTGAGGTGAGTACCTTTAGTTTATGGCGTATTTATAGTTTTTGTTGTCATTGTGATACGTCATACCTTATGGGTATATGATTTAAACTTTTCTTCTATATCTTTAGTCTGATGGGAATTTGTGTACTTCACGAGAAATGCTTGATCTTATGATTTTGTTGATATGTGTAAAGCCTATATTTTTAACAGTTTTTGCATGAGTTCAAGTTTACATCTTATTTATTTATTATATTTCATAAAAATTCATAGGTAAATTTGGAAAGGATGAATCACTTTCTAGAAGTCGTGGGATCTCATGAAGGTTTAATCTTGAGAAAACGTGTCCAGGTACTGATCATTGTCAACAGCCTTTTGTATTACTTCTCGTTTATTTGCACTTTTTTTTAATCAATGACAAGTAGCTCTAAATTGGTGGGTACTAGTAATTAGTTTGCGTTTGAGTTGAAGTTACCTTTGTTTGGCTTGTAAATTATTGATTGAAAGTTTCTGTTTTGGATTTATTTTCTGTAGATGGTGTTGCGCCTCGAGCTAAGATGAACCAGCAAAGGTCACGGAGTTCCAAGACTGCTAAGGATGCGGCTGAGGAGGTGGGTTTTGTTGTCTTCGAGCTCTGAAAATTGCCTCTGTTGTCTGTTATGATTGGGGTAGTGTTTTAAGATCCAACACTCGTTAAGAACACAATCAAGGACGTATTACACGAACAATGAGAGTAGTGTAACTAGCAAGACATAAATGGCAATATATGCACAAGTATATATGTGGTTTAGCTCTTTGAAGAGCTTACTTCCACGGAGGAACTGCCAATGTGGCTTTCTTGTTTTATTGATCAATACTTAAACAATTACACCGCATATAATATTTAAAGACGCAAGCCTCTGTATCAAAACAACTTTAGTAGAAGAACATAACACTCTAAAGGGAGCACTACTTCTGTTGAACTCACAAAACTCTCATCCTGAAACCAAGCTGAACTAAGACTCCTTAAATAGCTAGCATCTGAAAGGAGAGAAAGACTACAACTAACATAACAGTTTCTTGAGTTCTTTCAAAAAGATTTTTCCATGTGCACTGACTTCAAGGAAATGATCACACTTAATAATAGGGAACATATGTTTCGGTTGCCTTTTCTTTTTAATTTCCTGTAATGAAGTAACTCTTTTTGATTATTTTTCAGGCTGCTCAGAAAGTGAAGCTTGAGGATGATTTAATGGAAAATTCTGGTAAACTTGATTCAAATGTCATCATACCCAAGTCTGAATTCATGGCATTGCTATCTTCAGCACTTCACTTTTACATATACTTGAGAAGATCCAAAGTGGCAGGGAATCAAGGTAACTGTAATGATCTTACCAATTTATTTAATTCTCTTTTTCTTTAGTGCATATCGATTCTCACTTATTAACATGAGGATTCTGCAGGTCATTCTTTCAGATGCCAGCGTACCTGGCGAGGGGGAGCATAAGATAATGTCATACATTCTTTTGCAAAGAAACCTGCCTGGATTTGTTCCAAATACAAGGCATTGTCTATATGGATTGGTAATTTGATGATTCCTTTCATTTAGACTAGAACCGATTGACTCAATACAGGATATTGAAAGATGTTAACATTTGAATTTGATTTAGGATGCAGATCTTATCATCCTTGCACTAGCATCCCACGAAGTCCATTTTTCTGTCTTGAGAGAGGTTTGTGATGAGCAAGTTTTTTTTTTTTTGTTCTTTTATATATATAAGAAGATTCCTGTAATTTTCTCATCATCATCATCCTTTATTGTTATTTATTATTTTATTTTTTGTATATGTAGGGTGTCATGAAGAATAAATATGTAAAATCCAAGGAGAGGAGTGGGAAAAACGTGAAGGGCTTTTCAAAAGAGAATCTAAATGACCATATCTTGAACCAGAGATTTCAGGTAAATTTTCTGCCCTCTGCCAATATTTCTAATTTGATACTCCCAAATTTCACATCTTAATTTTTTTAGATAATTTGATTACCACTTTGAAACTTCTAGTGTTAGTCTAAAGCATTCTTGTAATCTGATACTTCATATTTGGGTTTACATGCTTAGATTTGTGTGTTTTGGCCATAAGAATTTCGTATTATTTCTAATATATATTTCCATCTTCTGTACAGTTTCTCCATATTTGGATCCTTAGGGAGTATTTAGCATATGCTATGGGAATCCCAGATGTTAAAGGAGATTTGGAGTGCCTAATTGATGATTTTGTTTTGATGTGTTTTTGTGGGGAATGACTTTCTACCTCACATTCCCTCGTTGGAAATATCTGAGGTTGTCCACACAAGATTCTTATTCCATGAATTCCATGTTGAAATATTGGTTTAGGTGTTTGTGTTTATTACACCAGTTTTGTTTCTAGACTAACATTTTTACTTTGCTCGTACTTTTTCACAGGATAGAGTGCAAAATTTTCAATTTACAAATGAGATTAAAACAAAAACAAATTTCTAAATCTTTTCTTTGTGTCCTTAAATTTCAGTCAATATGAAACTGATATGATCCCTTAACCTATGCATAAATTTTTTTATGATGAAACTGACATGAACCTTAAAAATGAAGCTTTAATTATTCACTGTTGCTTTGTCCCATTGGTGAGTTCGTGCACATCTGTATGGTGTCTCTCTTTTAAATGGTGAATATTTTTATCATAAAAAAATGTTAAATTATCTTCTCCAACACATTTTCCCATAGCCAATAGTTTAACTGTTTTCATATTTGCACATTAAAAGTCAAGATTAAATAATACAATATTCAAGATATTATAGTCTTAATGTCTTTCTTTGAATTATTGCATTTTATGCCTTATCCATGCTTTTCTTGTACCTTTCTTACTTTATGCAAGATTTGTTATACATAAATATATATATATTTTCATTGCTTGGTTTGGGTGCTCTTTTGTCAAATTGATCTTTTGTCATTAGCATCCTGTTGCTTTTGTATCAGAGCTTCGGTTAATCTTTGTTTGTATGTTACTGATTTGTTAGACATCTCTTAGTAGACCTATAGTGGATCCATTGTTTGATACGTTTGTTTTTTTAGACGTATCTTATTAGATCTTTTGTGTTGTCGTTTTGGTTTATTTATACATGCAGCCTTCTTAAGAATGCTCATCCTTTAGGTACAAAAGGAATGGGCTTTTCGTGATCGACATTATTCACAAAATAAAAATGTTATAGAGACATCTGTGGGTTCAACTTCAGTAAATGTGTGTATATTGTGAGCTTGAGTTTCAACATTAATTTATTTTCACGACCATTTTTTTCTTCGTAATTTGAATTTCATGGAATTTAATTTGAGCCAGTCAAGTGCTACGAAGAAGCAAGCACCAAAGAAAACTGCATCAGTTAGCACCTCTACTAAAGTTGACAAGGTTTATACATGACACGCTTCAAGGTACCATTGTATATTAGTTTGAGTTGTTTTGTGCTCATAGTTTAAAATTTTTGGTTCTTTGACAGATTAATTTTGCGGAAAAGGGTTGGAAGGAAAGATACTATGCTGAAAAATTCAAGGCTGAAATTGAGGATGATCTTGAGAAGGTTCAGAGAGATGTGGTAAGAGAAGTTGGTTATGCTCTATTTATTAATAAGTGCCAACTATATAGGCAGCTTATGGTTCTATTTTCTACATTGTTTTTGTTTTGGTTTAATGGTTGGCTATACTGCAAAATTAGAACACATTACTCTTTGTTTTTGGGGTTCACCTACCACATCATTGTGGACCTGAGACTGACACATTTTTTGTTTGGCTATAAATTCCTTTTTTGTAATGTGAACATATTAGATGTAGTATGTTTATTTTTTTTCACTCTAGTTTGTATTATAATGATTTTCTGCTAAAAAATCTTGATATTATAATTTACCATAGGTTATATCTATTGGCCCTTATAATGTGAACACATTCTTTAGTTTTGTGTTATTATTTGTTTGGAGCGACTCCCGTTCTTAATTTTGGTGTCTTATGTAGGTGTTGAAATATACATAAGGGATTTGCTGGGTCATGCATTATTGCATGTTTCTTTATGTTAAGTTTGAACCATTAATGAATATAGTTTATGATTTTAAATTTCTTTCCTTAAGCTTCGAATGTGTTTTTGGTCCCCTTTCTAAAATTGTTTGGTTTTAGTTGTTTACTCTTTCTTTGGAAAGATTATCTGATATGCAATTGCATATCATTTTGTCCAATGAACGAAATTTAGATTGTGGTTTTGTAACCTTTGAGACTGTTTTTAATTGTATTAATGTGCTGCTAGTTGGTAAGATTATGGGTTTTCAATTCCCTGCTCTTAAATTTCTAAAAAAATTAGGGTGGTTTCCTTTTTGACTTGTAAGTTCTGGAAGACGAATTCTGGGTTTGTTCTACAATTGAAATCATATTCATTTTGTTCTTTGGTGGAAAACAGGATTACGTGCCAACTGTTTTCGACAATTTCAGTGCAAATGTTGTTGTGAATGGAAGCATTGTTAACTTGGGATTACGGGATACAGCCTGTAACTATGCATGATTACAATTTAATTTAAGCAGTTGTGTTATACAGATTTTGTTGCAAATTGTTGTGCCAACTAGAACAGATGTTCCAGAGTGTATACTTCTGTCTAAATTTGCATTGCTTCTTCTTATGTTTGCCTAGTTTGCAAATAGTTTTATTCTTTATGTTTCATGATTTCTTTTTGTTTCCTTGATTAATTCAAGCTCTGGCAGAAGGACTAGCGTCTGTTGCATTTTAGGAATTCTTCTTCTTTAGTAAGGTGAGAAAAACTCATTGGAATGTCTAAATTTAAGTTGAATTCCTTGTGCTAGATCCTTTAGTAGTTTAATGTGTTTCTATGTCTGAATTTGAGCTATAAGCTTTATGTTTTGAGTTCTAGGTTACTTCTGATTGTAGCTTGGGGTTGATGCAGAATAGTGTTCTATTTTGTCTCTCCATCTTATTAAAATAGGACCTTGAGAGTGTTAAGCTTGGTGTAGATCACATCAGTGACCCATCTATGTGGTATCTTGATGAGTAGGTCACATCATTGTGCCCCATCTTTGTTTTTTTCTTGAATTGAACCTCAGTTTCTCATGCCAGTGCGTCAACTAAATGTCTAAACATAAAAACTAATAAGCTATATGTATTTTCATTCATATGATATTTATACACTCAAATTTTGCTATGATTATTTCTCACATGTTAGATGTAACTTTCTAGTTCCTAAGGAGTAACGACTGTGTACTCTTTCTGATCCTATCTTTCTTTCTTTACAGGATCACTCTCTTGATTTCCATGCTTTATGTGCTCTATATGCTGTCACAGGTACAATTTTTTGTTCTCCTTTTTAATCTACTCTCGGATTATTTTTACTCCGCAATGATGCATTCCAATTTTCTTTCTTAATTTATTTCTGCACATACCTTTTTTCTCTTGATTTCCTTATTGTAAACTTACCTGCCCCCCTCTCTTTCCCTACTTCCTTTGGGGTTTGAAAAAGCTATCTTAAAAGTCATCTTTTACATCATATTAGCTATCTGTTTCTTTGGATATAAAAAATATCTCTGAATATTGTTGCTAAGAAACTCTGAGAATGAAAGACAGAGTGCTGAGGTACATGACAGGGAGATATTTAATATATTTGTTATTAGTTTTAGAAAGATCTCATACTTGTATTTATGAAGTTATAGATGGACTATAATGAAATTTTATTTTTGTTTAGTGAACTAAATGATAGTGTTGTTGAGGCAGAAATACGAATTCGAGATGCAACACCTGATTTTCCTAATAATGATGCAATTAAAGGCTATTTGCGCACTAATAGTCGATTGCTCATATTGGAATGATTTTATATGAAACTTCATTGTAGTGGAATTGTTACTCTCTGATACATTCACTCTCTATATTTATAGCATATGTACTTTACTAGTTAGTGGTTACAAATCGTTTTGGAGATAAAATAAAATTTTAGTTCCATATCAAGTTCCAGCAGTGGGGTGTTATCATGTCATTTGTTGTTGCTTTATTGGTATTCTATAAATATGAAAGAGATCAATGCTCTAAATCTGAGTTTGAATGTTTGCTATTTGTGTACTGTATAAGTTTATTCATTTTTTTTCTTTCACTTTTGTCTGCTACCTTGTTTATAATATATGGTCAAATTTGTTAAAATTTCATTTAGATAGATAGCCATGTAGAGTATTTGTGGAATACAGATATAATATTCGGTCATTAATAACTCTACATGATACCTTTGAATATAACTAATAAAGGTAATATTTATATATATATATGGTTATTAACTCTCATGCATGTTTTGCTCAAGCAAAAAGAAGAAAAAAAAGAAAGAAAAACAAGAGCAAATTGAGTTTGAGGGGTCCATTGTTCTCAGATTGTTTTCAAGATCATATATTTAGTCGATTTTAAGGGGTCCATTGTCACCTAAACAATCACTGATCATCTTTTGTTTTGCATACTCTGATATTTTGGTCTCCTATCACCACAGAAAACATGTTTAGACAACTTAGCTTACTTGGGATTAGAATGGAATCAAATTATTTCCATGTTTTTTTTGGCATGTTTTGAATTGAGCCAAGAATTGCTAGCAGCCTTAGTTGGAAAGGAAAGGAATAAAAATGAAAGATGCTTGTTGCTTGTTCCAATGTATATAATCTATATGATAAAATGTATTTGATATAGATTGAAAAATTATGGACAATCTTATTGATATAACCCATGCTGTGACTATGAGGACGACCACACTTGTTGTTTTGCTTATCTTTCTACTTTCTCTTAATTCCTTCCTGTAATGAAAAAACTGTCCTGCAGTCTTGGAGAGTCTTTTTAATGCTATATATTGTCCATTAGTTAGCCCACCCTGAAGAAGCAGTACATGGAATAATATGCAAGGAGAATGAGTCAAATCTCAATCAAGATATTGATCAAATATCTTTTTGATATATAGTTCATAGAGTAATTTATTAAAACATGTAAAGCCAAGACCAGAGATCACAACAACTTGCACAAACAAAATTTGATCCAAACAAATAGTCACAAGAACAAACCAGTTAGAAGAAACACACAAGAAATCAAACCAGTTAAAACACAACACCAAGAATTACGTTGCTTGAATTAGAGTCAAAACTTAGAACTCTAAGCTACATCCACGGGCAGCCACTTTTATTAGAACTTCCTTCTTCTTTCAGTACAAATCTCTCTTCTCTCAGTTACAGATTTTTTTACTGAATTACAAGGAAAAGTTTCTAAAAAACTATATGTAAAAGTATACAACTCAACAGTATATATAGCAGTAGTAAACATAACGAAACATAACTAACTGATTTACAAGAATCCAATTATAAACATAAAAGATTCCTGACTGGACCAAAATAACTAACAAGAATCCAATTATAAACATAAAAGAAATTACCAACCATTTTGAAGATAAGATACTACCATGTAGAATGGCTTCACACACATCTTTATGTTCAGCTCTAACAATTTAACCCTGCCAAATAAACTATTTTGACCTTCAACTGATAAGAAGTCATTTCATGAATTTTATGGTTCTTTTGTATCATTTAATTTTAATTTTTTATTAATCTTTTAGGTATTGATTATATTCTTTAGGTTGTGGATCGAATTGGCAAGGAGCATTGCAAAGTTAATTTGCAAGAGGTACGGAATTATTAATATCTTATTATTAATATCTTAAAAATGCTAGAGTTTGAATATCTTAAATATTCATCCATAGAGAAGTAGGTTCTGAGATTAAAATTGTGTGCTACGATGATAACGAAAGGTTGAAAACTTGTGTGTATTAGAGAAGTAGGTTCTGGAAAATTTATTTGTGTGCTGTGGTGATATAAGGAAGAAAACTTATTGTGTGTTGTTTGAATTTTTTGACTTGGTATTGATAGATGGTTAGGTAAGCTTTATATGTATAGATTAGATTTTTCATTATATGTATAGATTAGATTTTTCATTTAGTCATATTGTTTTCATTATTTCCATATGTTTAGATTAGATTTTTCAGCCATAAATATTGATGAAAAATAACTCAAATAACAATTATATGTATAATCAAAGATAAAAACACGTTATACTAATATATAACCAGCCAAAATTATTCCTTAGTGCGAAACCAAGTGGGATGCTACTATAAATTTTTAAATTATATTTTAAGAGAATCAAGGCTTAAATGCCACTGTAGACTTAATTTCCACCAATAAATAAGCAATTAATAATATATATAAATATATGTTTCATGATGTTAGTTGATTATATATGAAAATATTTCTATCAAGATAGGATATACATAAAGGAAATGACCAAGAGACTACCTGGCCAAGGAAATGTTAAGAATCCAGCATGTATAATTATTAATTAGAACATATTAAATATTGTGAAACAGAAGCATGTATATTTGGAAAATATTAAATTTGGTGAAAATAAGTGATTAATGAAGGCACTAGACTAGCATAATCAAACCTTCTCTTGATTTCCAATTGTAGAATTTGTCAAATAAAATATTTATTAGAAAATAGAATAATTAATCAAGTGTAGCAGAATTTTATTTATAGTAACAAAATTCTATTTACACATATATAGAGAATAACAATAATTACAAATCATTGCTCCCAACACTCTGATAACTCTATGATTTAGAGTTATTTTTATTAACTTTGAACTTGAATTTTGGGTGAAAAGAGTAATGAGTGTGATGTTATTTGTAAGTTTGTTTAGTTTTTACCTTTCTTTTCTAGTTAGTGTGTTAATTCAAGAGTCTTGTAAATTGTTGGTAGGAATTGTAATTAATTAAGTAATTGTGTGTGTTTTGTTGTTTAGGAAAGGAACTTTTGACTCGCCAAGGGAAACTAAGGAATCCAAGGAAAAAGGGGACAAAAAGCTGGAAATGCTGCTCAAATGCTGGAGGCCGAAGTGTTAGCAAATCTGGAAATTGGGGACTGACGTGGACAAGAGCCAGCTGACCTTTCTTCACTTATCTCAGCACCTATGTGGCACCCACTTAAAAATTAGGTCAGCTGGCTGAGGTGGCGTGGACTAATGGATCAAGAAAGGAAAATGGGCTTTCTAATTAGGGTAAGGAGAAGAGGAAAGTACCCTAAGGAGAGGACGGCCGAAATCAACTAAGAAAAAGAAAGAAAACACAGTACAGTCTTTACTCAGCAAGAAAGAGGAAAAAGAAAAATTGCAAAGAGATATACACAGAAAAATCAATTACCCAAAAGAGGAGATCCACGAGCAAAGAAGGAGGAGGACGATAGCAACCGATTCTACTTCTTCTCTTTCTTCTATATTTTTCTTTTGTGTAGTGTATACTCTTCATTCTACATTGTGTGAAACTGAATATTAGTTATGGATGAACAATATCTGGTTTGGGTTGTAATTTTCAGTTTGAACATGAGCTAATCCTTTTGAGATTTGAATGGCTATGGAACTCGATGTTATGAATTAATGATGAAAAATTGCATGAGTTTAGCAGCTTGCCTTTGTTCATTCAAGTGAGATGAATGTTAAATTATTGTTAATTACTAGCCATGACTAACAATTTGCTTAGCTAGATCTGATTCTGGAAAGGTTATATCTAGTGGAAATAACTTGGATGACGCAAGAGAATTACCATGTTTAGGTTGTTCTTAGTGAGTAAAATAGGAATATTTTGCTACCTTGTATAACTTGAGAATTGGTGTGTAATTGCTGTTTTGCAACCTGATTAAATATAGGAATGTATTAAATCAAGTTGTAGAATTAATTCACTGAGTTTTGGGAAAATCTCACGTGCTTATCTTAGAATTCTGTTAACTCTGTGCAACTTTGCTGAACGAATGCTGTAACAACTGGGCAGATTAACATAGGGGGAAATAACTATTCAGATCTATTAATCCATAGACACTTTTTCTTGAATTCAATTTTGCTATCATTTTAGTTATATTTTTAAATAGATTTAATTGCAGTCATTTAATTTCAGATTGATAGTACAATCATTCTCATAATTTCTTTCTTTAATTTTAAATTGTTGATTAGTTGGTTTTACATTTGCTTGATTTTGCAATCCCTGTGGAGACGATACTCAACTTACTACTATATTACTTGTTGCCGACTGTGTACACTTGCACATTTTATTTGCTTAAAATTACGCAACACACTCCTTAGTACATAATTTAATGAGTTTATAGTCTTCTTTTTAACGAACCTAAGGAGACCAAACAACACAACAAAAAAGTATTGAAATAAGAACAAGCACCACTTAAGTAGAAAAAAAAAACTGCTAAGAAAAGTACCAAGTCACACATTTGAAAATATCTATAATGTTTTTGTTTCTTCTTTTCCTTATACATATATAAATTAAAGCTAAAAAAGACTTATATGCATAGGAGACTCAAAAATAAGGGAATAATTAAAGTATGAAAAATTAATGATTCATAACTACTATATGCGAAAAAATGGATACCTAATGTTACACACACAAACAGAACAAGTTCTAGCAATAGTTCTACATGATATGCAATTGGAACAATATCAGAGAACCATGAATAGTATTAAAGAAATACAAAAACCATCCAAAATATTAATGTGCTTACTTAAATAATGTTTATCTTTGATAGTCATGGTTAGTGTTGTTTAATGATCTTGGTTCAACTCTTCATAACATAGTACATAGCAAGATCATTTTTCAAATTTGCTAAATTATAACTGATCTAGAATGAAATATTATTCATCCAACAACAAACCAATCATTTAAATAAATTAAGAGCAAGATCAAACTAAAGTATATAAAAATGCCAAAACTTACATTCTGCTTTTATCTATGACCATAATTAGACCTTTTGGAGGTGGAATGTGATAATCTTAACTTTATTGACACAAATATATAATGCAAAAAACATGGAGGGCCTTCTTCGTGGCTACAAATGACAACTATATAACCACATTGAGTGAAAAGTTAGGTTTAAGCACCTTACTTAAACTAAAGGTCCTTTTGACTCTTACTGGCACCAATGACCCATTTCTCTAAACTTCACTTTATCCCAAAATAAAAAAATCTAATAACCATAAGCTTTATAAATCTTTTTAAAAACAGAAAGGAAAACAAACCTAATTTTTCAGAAAATATTAATGGTTTTATAAAACACCATAAGAAAATATTATTCCTCCCTAACATTGTAACGTTGTGTAAACCATCATTTCCTATTTTTTATTATCTTCTATTTTCACACTCAACTCCTTGTACCATTAGTTTCTAGTTTCTAGTTTCAATGTTCAAAGAATATACTACACTGTGAACACTTAGAACAAAGTAATAGTCATTCCACGTGATTATTCTATTCAACAGAAACCAAACAGCCAAACACAAGTTCAACAAAAATTAAGCCATACACATGCAACTTTGAGTTAAAAAATCAATCAATCAAATTTAACTGAAGAAAAGGATCTTTTTAAGCTTCTAAATGGTTACAAATGAAAAACAAACATACAATTTCTCAATTCCTGTATCTTAATTCTTAAACAATACTAAAAGGGATACACATATATATATACACACCCTCTTCCTTAAGAAAAATCAACAAATAAAAAGGAAGAATCAAATAAACTCAATATGAAACACACAGTGACCACATGAAAGAATTACTGCCTTTAGAACTACCATATGTGATTATTACAATATGCATGTGCATCAAAACCCGTATCAGGAGGCATCACAATCAATAGAAAATCTAACCAGACTAAATATCATGTTCATCAAAGGGAAAATATAAAAGATGCTGAAATGGAAATCAAGTCAGTGCTTACCCAGCAAAAACAGAAGAAAAAAAAACGCAGTTATTATACCTCTATTCAACTGGTGAAAGCTCTCTATTACAACTTCAATTTGCAGCTAGTTGTATGGGAATCCTAGGGAACAATTCAGATTGAGCCAAATAAGCAAATCATTAAATTAAAAAAAATAGAAAGCCATAATTTAAAAGAAAACCAAGAAATGAAATGCTTTTATTTATTCAATAGAGTAATTAGCTCATAGAGGGAAAACTGCCAATACTAGAGGGAAAAAAACTAGTAAGAATAAAAATTTTACCACCCAAATGCAAATCCTCCTCGCCATCACCAGGAACAACAAACCTACGCTACCCTGATGAAGAGGCAGCCATTGGCAAAAATGGATGAAAGGAGAAGCCATTGACAGTATTTGAGGTGTCACACATACAAAAATAAGTTATAAAGGAAAGTGCAAGTCATCTCTAATACGAATTTTTCCACATTCTAGTGGACCAGAGTATACCTAATGCAGCTTGAAATCTTGATACCCATTGCCCAGTTTTTAGATCATATATATGAACAGAACCATCCTGAAACCAAAACATTAAATTAATAGAAGAAAAAATGCAGGATTGTTTTGCTTAGGGAAACTTGCAATCATCTCATTTGGTTTCAACTATCATCTAAAATTGTGCTTCGGCTTATGCCTTGCAGCAGTCACAATAAGAAATTAACCTAATATAAAATTATATTTAAACCACTTTAGATATTTAATTAAATCATTTTGCAACACACAAAAGTATTAATGTGAAGAGGCTTTGCACTATTTGAAATTTGGATGGGTGCACTATGGGTTTGCATATATTTCAGATTACTTTTAAGATTCATTTGGCGATAGATTATGGGAAATTGGGAGTAGGCATGCTAAAAAAATGTCAACCCAAAGAAACTTGAGAGGACACATGGAAAGAAGAAGTGGAGAGGACACATGGAAAGAAGCAACAAGAAAGAAAGATAGGTGTGGTCAGAAGAGTAGATAGAAAACTATACTAATGGGCACTTTTAGGGAAAATTTGCAGTAATAAAAATAAAACTTACTTTAAATTTTTAATGAAAGTGTAATATCCTTCAACTTAATTATACTTAATATAATATTCTCAATGTAAAAAGTTATGGGACGAATCCTATGAAATATAATCCATGGGTATCTAATTTCACTGAACCATTATGGGCAGCGGGTACTTACTTGGGACAGCTCCTATCTCCTTTCTTTATTTCAACTCGCTTTTGCCAACACTTTTAGGACCATCATGCTTTCATTTTAGGCAACGTAAATTTTTGGAGAAGTTCATAAAATTGCAACTAAAAAATAAAAAGGAAGGCTAGACAAAATATATAATGGTCTCCCAAAATTCTCACCAATCTCGATCACTACCAGTGCCTAAGAGTACCCCAAGCATTTAGTCACTCCCATGATCAGTAGAGATTCACTTGAAACAAAAAACAAAAAACCCCAACTCCATAACTAGTATTATACACACTATAGCTTAATGTACGGGATAAGTGAATAGAACATAAACCAATGCTAACAGTTTTTCTTTCATAATAATAGTTTTTCTAAATCGAGTTTCAGCTTGAAAAGCATAATATGCATATAGATAACCAAAAGATCTGTCTAATCCTAAAACTACGGTGGGGTGATGCCCACTAAGTACTAAGCAAAATAAATTGCATCCAAAGCATAAGCTTATAATTTAGTGTTTGGTTTCTTTGTTTGCTTTGGTGTAGTTGTGAATTCATTATTTTGTATGTGGTGTACTTTCTTGGATATAATTTCCATAGCATTTTTCTTGAAGTAATTTGTGATGCTAGATAATAACAATAAAATATTTCTTTGTTTATTTTGCAGATGTGACAAGCGAAGTAGAAAATGATACTTTATTTCGAAGGCTTTGTGTTGGGCAGCTGTAGAATATTTTGTGTTGAAATAGTAACTTTTCACTATGTTGAATATTTAAGACTCCTTGAATACTTAAAGAACATTTTGTTGTTGATGACAGTGTTGAATGTTTTAAACTAATTTGTGAATTGTTAATACAATGTTGAATGTTTTTACTTTTTGTTATTTGAAAATCAAGTTCATTTGATGATGCTAGTATATATTAGAAAGCTAATTTTAATTATATAAAAAAAATTAAAATATAATAGAATAAATTAGTGTTATAAAAATGAAATATATAATGAGAATTTAAACTTATCTAAATATTAAAATAATACGAAAATTGTGTTATAATATCTATTACAATAACATTTTTTATGCAAAGAATTGTGTTATGCAAACTTCATTATATAACACAAATAATGTGTTATACTAAAGTGTAGAATAACACAAAAAATGTGTTATACTAAAGTGTAGTATAACACAAATTTATAAGTATTGAAATGTGTTATATAATCGATTATAAATAACATAATTAAGCACTTATCTATTTATTAAAATAACACAGAAAGTGTGTTATCGTTGACAGTATAATAACACATTTGTATAACAATGATAAAGTGTTATGTAAAGTACCTTGACCTACGATAACATAGTCGGTCTTAACACATAAAAAAGTGTTATGGTATGTTTTGATAACACATTTTCGGTGTTATTAAAAGCATTTTTTTCTTGTAGTGATGACTCCAGCATCCTAGGAGGGTCTCGCCCTAACGACTCACACTCTGCATGCTCAACGCCATTCCTGGCCCCTTGCCGTATTCGGCTTCTACCGTTCTCGGCCTTCGTCGTTCCCGACCCTTGCCGTTCCCGGTCTTTGTCGTGCATTCACAATTATGCATTACACAGCATAAAATCAACACATATTTAAATACATACTAAACATAGACATTAGGGCTATGCCCTACAATTCAATCAATAGGGTCATGCTCTGCAATACAAGCAATAGGGCCATGCCATGCTCTACGGATACAACAGTTTTCTTACCTATGTCCCAAGCTATCGGAGCACCGCAATCCCGAGCACAGTCCTCTAATATGAGCCTTATTGATAACCTAGTCACAACATATTCGTAATAGCCATTCATCAAAATCTAACCCAATAAATAGTTTTGAGACATAAATCTAGCCTCCGGAACCTTGGTTTCTACCAAACTGGGTAGTAGAAACCTTCCAGAGCCTTAACGTTAAAGTTCCCAAGCTAAAATCCTTCAAAAAGCTGAAATTCTGTATTTGGGCCGCGACCCAGCCCCTTTAAGGGTCGCGGCGCGCCCCAAGTCAGAGACAGAATGCCTCTCTGCTGGGCAACATGGGTTGTGGCACCCAAACCTTGCACCGTGGCGCCTGGTCAATTCTTCGAGGTCCCTCTAGCCTAAAAACTCAAGGGAGTTGCGGCGCTGATGAAACGGGCCACGGCTCAAGCCCGAAACCCAGAAATTCCATGCAAATTTTACAAGCTAACTTCTTTGAATAATCATTCTAAATGCACCCCAACATCAGAATTGAGTCCCATAATCATTCTAATACACTTTAATTAGCTCTAGAATCCCATAAACTAACTAACTCCTCCCAATTCACACCAACCTCAATCTTAAGCTCAAAACTCAACTAAATTCAATTTAAGCATAATTGATCCTCAAAAACTTGAAAGAAACCTTACCTCAATGAATATTTTCGAGTTTAATTCAGCTCTCCAGCACCCTAGGCTTATCCTCCCCAAGTCCCAAGCTTTAGTTCTGAATTTCTCCTCCAAAACTCCAAAATCAACCAACTCCCCTAAAGGGAGAGAGAGAGAGAGCCAAGAGAAATTATATATATATAGAGAGAGTTTTTGTGTTTTTTTTTTCTTCCTTCTGATTCCTTATTTAACCCAGGAATCACAACTGCCTATGTGATCAAAATCCCAAGAATCACAGTTGCCTATGTGATCAAAATCCCCTCCTAAACAAAAGGTCCAAAATACCCCTTGATCTTATTTAAATCCTCAAGTGCCACCAAGGGCAATTCAGTCATTTGCCATATTTCGTTAAGTCCCCGATTATTCCTATAAATCCTTGTTTAATCCTAACATGTCTAAATAATTATTAAATCACTACCCGTTACTCAATAATTCTCGAGCAAATATAACATACCCAAAATACCCCTAGGCTCCTCCCAAGTCGGGTATTTGACCCCGTTGTGACTTTCTAGCTAAACTGCACCCTAGGACCGTCTCGGATCGTGCAACACAAATATATCACCACTCACACGTGGTATCAATCACAATATACACAAATATTGCATTTATGCCCTCAACGAGCTAAAATAACAAATATGCCCCTAATAGCCAAATGGGGCCCACATGCATATTTAATTCACCTAAACATGCATTTCTAATCACATAATCATCAAATTCACATATTAACGTAATTAAAACATTTATTGCCTTCCAGGCATGCTAATCAAGGCCCCAGGCCTTATTAGCAATTTGGGAAGCTACAACTATCCCCTCCTTATAGAAATTTCATCCTCGAAATTACCTGAATAACTCGGGATACCGATCTCACATGTCTAACTTAAGTTCCCACGTCGCCTCTTCTGCCTTGTTGTTTCTCCACAGTACTTTTACTAAGGCGATGGTCTTGCTCCACAAGCTTCATCCTTTCGGTCAAGAATCTGAACCGGCTTCTCCTCATATGATAAATCCTGGTCCAGCTCCAAGTTCTCATAACTCAGAACATGCGTAGAATCTAATACATACTTCCAGAGCATGGACACGTGAAACACAATATGAACCCCTAATAGAGCTGGAGGCATCCCCAATCTGTAAGCTACCTCTCCAACCCGTTCCAAAATCTCAAAGGGGCCAAAAAACCTAGGGCTTAGCTTGCTGCAAACACCAAACCGTTTCACCCCTCTCAAAGGAGAAACTCTGAGAAATACATGGTCACTGACTTGAAACTCTACGCTCCTGCGTTTCAAGTATGAGTAACTCTTCTGATGAATCTGGGAGGCAATCATTCGTGCTCTAATCTTTTCAATTGCCTCATTGGTCCTCTGAACAACCTCAGGACCCAAGTATCTACTCTCACCCATCTCATCCCAATTGATAGGTGATCTGCACTTCTTCCCATATAACATCTCATACGTAGCCACTCTGACAGTCGTCTGATAACTGCTGTTGTACGAAAACTCAATCAAAGGAAGATACTTACTCAAAGATCCCCCAAAATCCAGCACACAGGCTCGTAGCATATCCTCCAGTATCTGAATCATCCTCTTAGACTGTCCAGCCATCAGAGGATGATAAGCAGTACTAAATTGCAACTGCGTGCCCATAGCCTTCTGCTAGCTCTCCCAAAACTTGGAGGTGAAGGTAGGGTCCCTGTCAGATACTATCGACCTCGGAGCCCCATGAAGTCGTACAATTTCCTTCACATACAACTCAGCATACTACTCCATAATGCTAGTTGTCCTAACAGGAAAAAAGTGGGCGGACTCAATATACTTGTCTACAATCACCCACACTGAATCATGTTGTCCCACGGTCTTCAGCAATCCAACCACGAAGTCCATGGTGATATCCTCCCATTTCCACTTTAGAATCCCTAGAGGTTGCAACAACCCTGCTGGCCTTTGATGTTCAGCCTTTACTTGCTGACAAGTTAAACACTTGGCCACATAATCCACTACATCCCTCTTCATTCCCGACCACCAATACAAAGTTCTTAAATCTTGGTACATCTTTTTCGTACCCGAATGTAAAGAATAGGGAGTGGTGTGAGATTCATCCAAGATCTCTCGTTGAATACTAGAATCCATCGGAACGCAAATCCGACCATTGTACTTCAGTAGTCCCATCTCCGAAATAGAGAAGTCTCTAGCCACTCTAGCTAAGACACTCTCTTTGTGTTCTCTTAACTAAGGATCCTCCCCCTGTGCCTCCTTGATCCTCTCAAGGAGCGTTGACTGAAGAGTGATGTTGGCTAACCAACCAACCACCAATTCTATACCTGCTCTAGTCATCTCTTCAGCTAACTTATCTGATATATGCCTCGAACTGAACAACTGTTCTGGGCCCTTCCGACTCAACGCGTCGACCACTGCATTGGCCTTTCCCGGATAATATAGAATATCACAATCGTAGTCCTTTACCAATTCCAGCCAACATCTTTGGCGCATATTAAAATCCTTCTGAGTAAAGAAGTACTTCAAACTCTTATGGTTGGTGTACATTTCGCACTTCTCACCGTATAAAAAATGTCTTTAAACCTTAAGTGCAAATACCACCACCGCCAATTCTAGATCATGTGTGGGGGATATCTCTACTCATACTCCTTCAGTTGTCTTGATGCGTAGGCTATCACCTTTCTAGCTTGCATCAATACACATCCTAAACCCTGTCTTCAAGTATCACAATAAACCACAAACTTCTCATTATATGACGGTAGACTCAATACTGGAGCGGTGATCAGTCGCCGCTTCAATGCCTTGAAATTGTTCTCACACCTATCTGTCCACACATACTTAGTCTTCTTTCGTGTCAGTTCGGTTAACGGTGTGGCTATCTTGGAGAACCCCTCAATGAACCGCCGATAGTACCCTGCTAATCCCAAAAAGCTTCTAACCTCTGGTACATTACTCGTCCTAGGCCAATCCCTCACTGCCTCAATCATACTTGGGTCAATACACATCCTTAAGGATCCATCCTTCTTCTTGACGAACAATACTGGAGCACCTCATGGCGAAAAACTCAGTTTGATAAACCTCAAATCTAGTAACTCTTGCAACTCAATCTTTAGTTCCTTCAACTCTTTTGGAGCCATTCAATAAGGTGTCCTAGATACTGGCTCCACCCCTGGTGCCAACTCTATAACGAACTCGATCTCCTGCTGTGGCGACAACTCTGGAAAGTCTGCGGGAAACAAATCTGGAAATTCACATACTAGTCTGGTCTCACTCGACCCAACTACCACATCTCTAGATGTATCCACAACGTTCACTAGGTATCTTATGCAACCTTCCTGCATCAGGTCTCTAGCCTTCAGTGTCGAAATAATAGGTACTTGCGGTGTGGTACCTCCCCCTCCAGTTCAAAGGTTACCATCCTACACTTGCAGTCCACCGTCGCTCCGTACTTCAGTAACCAATCCATCCCCAGGATCATATCGAAGTCATCCATCACTAACTCAATTAGATCAACAGACAACTCTCTACTGTCTAACTCTACTGACAATGCTCTAACCCATCTCCTAGAGACTACTAGTTCCCCAGTCGACAACAAAGTCTGAAATCCCCTAGCATACAAATCACTAGGTCTACACAGCTGATATATCACTCTAGCATAAACAAATGAATGAGTAGCCCCCGAATCAACCAATGTAGTAAAAGAAGAACCAACACTAGAAATTTGACCTATCACAACCGAGGGGCTAGCCTCGGCCTCAGTCTGGGTCAATGTGAATACTCTGGCAGGAGCAAGACTGTCGCTCTGCTTCAGCTCCTCTTTCCTGGCTTGTGGGCAGTCCTTCTTCAAATTGTTGATACTCCCACAAATAAAGCAAGCCCTGATCCTGCACTTTCCCTGATGTCATTGTCTGCACCGAGGACACACTAGGAAACTCCTCTAGTTGTCTCCTTCGCCCTGACGGCCACTGAAAGTACCACGTACCCTCCAATCAGAACCAAGAGGAATAAAAGAGTCCGGGGCCCTTCTCTTCTACTCTCTGGGGCCACTACCCCGACTAGACCCAGTAAAAGGAGGCACCATCCTCCGAGCATCACACCTAGCAGCGCCCTCTCTCCATATCTGATCCTCGGCCCCCTCAGCCATAAGGGCCTTGTCCACTACCTAGGTGTTATCCAGATTTCTGGATAGCGTTTAGATTGATGTCCTCGGGGAAGCAGAATTATCGATGTCTTTCACGGTAGGTGACCAGAGCTCGCGGATGGACAGAAAGGCTTCGCCTCTCCTGTTTAGTGTCCGGATTACTCTTCCAAGCAAACACGACACGGAAACCCGTCAACCCTCTCGGACTCCCGAAGGGGTATCCTTCGGGGAAGCTCCTTCCAGGAGAAGCTCTTCGAGTGTTCTTCGCGGAAACGGTTCCGTGCCTCGCACGGAACAAATCCAAGCGGTCGAGTCCTGGAGGAGGCATATTTGGAATGATATCCACCTGACACAGGATCCCGCCTGACACGCCCGTCAGGTCAAAGCCGCACACATCCCAGCACGCCTAAGGGTACCTTTTCGCCTACTGTTCCGCTGACAACTTGGAAAAGACGGCTGACTTTGTGTGTTCCCCATACTTTCACGTAAATATACCCACATAGAGTCTTGTAGCCATGCTACTACAGTAATTGTATCCCCTATTTATGGCTGGTGTAATTAAGACTCAGGTACGTAGAGAAAAACCCTAATCCAAAACCCTAGCTATAAAGACCCCTTCATTTTACAAGAAGAGGGACGGCCAACAAATCACATAGCAAGAACTCTGCTAAAATCTCTCTAGCTTCTTCTTCTTCAATAGAACCCGAGAGAAACATTGTGAGTGTGTGAAGTTCTTGTACACCAGCCATCTTACTGTAATCCTTTCCAAGTATAATAACATCGAATCGTGGACTAGGGCTCGTTAACGCCTGAACCACGTAAAAACACCGTTTGTTTAGTTACATTTTAGTATTTCTACAGTCCTTATCTTTTTATTATTCTGTTTGTATTCGTTTCCGAAAAACTCGGTAAACATTTTGGTGCTTTCATTGAGAGCTGTAGGAAGTTGTTAGTCAGCTCTTTTTCTGTGTACGTTTTTTGTATTCACTTCGTGCTAAAGAGATGGTGACTACGAGAAAATCCGCTGTTGACAAAAATGCTACGGTCAACCCTGATACCGTGATGGAAGATGCGGTACAAAACGAACCCTTGGACTACCAAGGTGAAGGCCCGACGTCCCGCCAGGATCGGGTCAGTACTGAAGATACGACATACTTAGAAGACGAAGAAGAGTATGTCCAAGACGGTTATTACAAGGACGGCTGCTACTATGAGAAGGACCCAGAACTGGTCCAAGTAGCCGAAGAACTGGAGGTCACCAAAGCCAAGCTTGCTGAGCAGGAGCGCCTCTCCGAAAAAATGCAGCGCATGATGGAGCGCCTCCAAAGCAAGTTCGGAGACCTAGGCGACTCGGACGAGGACGCCTCTGTTTTAGGTGGTGCTGATGCCGCTATGCCGGATCCAGCCGCTGCTGGACCATCCAAAGCCGCCCCTAACAAGGGCAAAGAAAAAGTTGGAGAGCCTGTACACGCTGACACCCCTGCACCTCCTAAAGGCGTGAATCACCAGGCCGACTGCCCCCCCCCCCCCCCACGCACAAAAGGTCTCTGGCGCTCCTAAGCCCAGACGTCCTTCAGCCCCAAGGGGGCACTCCGTGCCTAAAGGGCCCAGTGCTAAGGCACCCAGGCCTAGGGGAAGGAACAACCGCCCCAGTGATTCCGTCAACCAGGACGGTCGGGCTGCGAACTCGCACTCCGAAGATAGCTGGTCCACGGTGGACCTAAGAAGAAGGTTGGAGGCCAAGTATGAAAAGGCCAAAGGAGAAAAGGCCTGACCTCGCGGAGATGACCTCCGAAATCATATTAATGACAAGCTCCGGGGACGTGACCTCCCGGAGAGTGATACGAAGAGGCTCGAGGAACAGATTGCTGCCTTGACCAAGCTGGTCCGGAAGCAAAGTGGGGCCCTGTCAGACTCTGAGGAGGAAGACCCGGAACCATGTATTCGGAGGATCGCGGAAACGTCCCTCCCGGATAACTTCAAAATGCCTCACATAGAATTATATGATGGGAGGACAGACCCGCGTACCCACCTAGCTAAATACAACAAAATGATGCAAGTGGCACGTGTCAGTGAGGACGCCAAATGCATGTGCTTCTCACTCACCCTTACCAAGTCCGCGGAGGACTGGTGGAAAAGATTAGCTCCCGGATCAATCCACAGTTGGAAGGAGCTACAGTCCGCGTTTAGGAGGCAGTTCATTGCTGCCCGCGACCACGACATGGAGGTTGGTTCCTTAACCAACATCAAGCAGCAGCCCAATGAGAACCTCAAAGCTTTCATTCAGAGAATGATGGAAGCTGCTGCAAAGACCAAGGTCAGCGATGACATGAAGCTGATCGCCCTTCAATCGGGCCTTACTGTCGGCTCCCTGCTATGGGGGGAAATGCAAAGGAGATGGGCAGAAACGCTGTCCGAATTCATGTCAAAAGCTCAGGGAATCATCAACCTTGAGGATGCCTACCAGCAGGCCTTTGGAGTTCCCCCGGCTCCAACGCCTTCCGTGACTGCGCCGAGCTTTGCTTCGCAAGCTCCCGCACCAGCCCTCACGCTTCCAGGAGCCCAATTCACTCCAAGTGTGTATGGGCCTTCTGCGTCTGCTCAGACGCCGAGTCAAACCCATTTCTCTGGGTACGGAGCTGTACAAACCGGATGTAGTATCGCTCCTGGCATGCCGCAGCCGCAAGCGGAAGGCCCAGAACGAAATTTGAGCCAATCGCGGAGCAAACGAAGCGGAAGAAACTCCAACCGGGGAGACCATTCAAAGAAACCCCGGAAGGACTATGAGCCCAAGTTCACGGAATATACCAGTTTGATAGACTCGCGAGAGAATGTCTATCGGGCGACCTGTAATATGGTCAACTACAGGAAGCCCCCAAAAGTGTCTCACGGAGGAAGGCGTCCGCGAGACTCCAATAAGAGGTGTGAGTTCCACGGAGACGTGGGGCACACCACGAACGAGTGCCTTCAGCTGAAGGATGAGATCGAGTCCCTGGCAAGAGCGGGACACCTCGGTCAGTGGGTGAGGATACCCATTATCTATCCCGGACAGGGGGTAGTTCACGGAGCTGCATATTCCCCGGGACAGAGGGGGACCGCTAGCGCTTCTGGAGCCGGTCACCCCCAAGCTCCCGGGTCTCAGTTCCCAGCGCTTCCTGCTCCACCCGCTCCGGCACCCATTGCCTTGTTGGCTCTAGGACCGGGCAACCCATATCCGCCCGGCCTTGCTCCGCCACCCGTTGACGGACACATAGCCACCATTTCCGGAGGACCGCACCTTACCGGAAGCACCCGCAACTCCCAGAAGAGGTACTTGAGGGAGTTAGAACACACCGGGGAGATGTGCGCCTTGGTTCAATCACCCGCTCAACGTCCCCGAATGATGGACCTTCCCATCACCTTCACGGAGGACGATGCTCGACATGTGCACTTCCCCCACAATGATCCCTTCGTGGTGGAAGCCCAAATTGCCAATAAGAAGGTCTCACGGATCTTGGTCGACAACGGAAGCTCCGTAAATATCCTCTTCAAAGCGGCCTTCCATGCGATTGGATTAACCGAGACAGACCTGACCCCATGCCCCATCCAGCTTCAAGGGTTCAATGGGGATGCACTCATGCCATTAGGCAAAATTCAACTTCCAGTCACCCTCAGGGGAGAAAGCGACGCTTGTGCCTTCAAGCACAGCACATTCGTGGTGGTCGACTGCCCCACGGCGTATAATGCCATTCTAGGCCGACCGGTCCTAATAGATTGTGGGGCCATAACCTCGATACGCCACTTATGCTTGAAGTTTCCATGCGACGATGGGCGTATCGGCACTCTCTGAGGAGACCAGCGAAGTGCACGAAGCTGTTATAACGTCTCCGTTCGATCCGTCTACACGGTCCAGGAGACGGTTGCTGCCATTCCTTTGGCGGAAGAATTGCCAGAAACTGGGGGTGCTCAAGAGGCATACTTTGACGAACTCGACCCAAGAGTGGGAATCGAGAAAGCAATAGAGCCGATGGAGGAAGTCGAAGAGGTGATCCTCAACCCGAGAGATCCCACCAAAGTCATTCAGGTGGGGAAAAACCTGCCGTCGGCCATTCGAGATAAGATCGTGGCCACTGTGAAGACTAATCAGGATATCCTGGCATGGTGCCACGCTGATATGACGGGGATTAATCCTAATGTTGCGTGCCACGCACTCAACATAGACCCATTTGCAACTCCAATTCGCCAAAAGAGGAGGCCGTTAGACCCAGTGAGGGCCGAAGCCGTCAAAGCTGAAGTGGACAAGTTGATGTCCATAGGCTTTCTCCAGGAGTCACACTATCCCGTGTGGTTGGCCAACCCAGTTCTGGTCCCGAAACCCGATGGGTCCTGGAGAATGTGCATTGACTTCACGGACCTAAACAAAGCCTGCCCGAAAGATTGTTTCCCTCTTCCGCGAATCGATCAGATGATAGACGCTACTTCCGGGTACGAACTCTTATCCTTCATGGATGCGTACTCCGGATACAACCAGATCAAGATGCATGTCGCGGACCAGGAACACACCAGCTTCCTCACGGACAAAGGTGTCTACTGTTACGTGGTCATGCCTTTCGGTTTGAAGAATGCTGGGGCGACGTACCAGCGTCTAGTAAACAGGATGTTCAAGGACCAACTGGGGAGGAACATGGAGGTGTACGTGGACGACATGTTGGTAAAGTCCAAGACCTCCGGGGACCACAGTGACGACCTTGAGGAAGCTTTCGCCGTGATCCGAAAGTACGGAATGAAACTGAATCCAAAGAAATGTACTTTCGGGGTCTCGTCTGGGAAGTTCCTCGGTTTCATTGTCAGCTCCCGCGGAGTGGAAGCCAACCCTGAGAAAATTAAGGCATTCATAGATATGCCTTCCCCCCGGAAGCATAAGGATGTCCAGAGTGTTACCGGAAGGATAGCTGCTCTCAGCCGCTTCGTATCCAAGGCCACTGACAAGTGTATCCCCTTCTTCAACGTGTTGCGAGGAAACAAGAAGTTCGAGTGGACCCCCGAATGCGAAGTAGCCTTCCAACACCTCAAGGAACATTTAACCCGAGCTCCCATTCTGTCCAAACCTGTCGAAGGAGAGGCGTTGTTCTTATACTTAGCCGTGACTGAGCACGCAGTGAGTGCCGCTCTCGTCCGGGAAGATGGCCGTATCCAGCTCCCTGTGTATTACGTAAGCAAGAGGTTATTGGACGCCGAGTCCAGATATTCAATGATCGAGAAACTCTCCCTCTGCTTGCTAATTGCTTCACGGAAGCTGAGGCCATATTTCCAGGCGCACACCATCAAAGTACTCACCAACCACCCTCTCCGACAAGTCTTGCAGAAGCCCGAGTCTTCTGGAAGATTACTTAAGTGGGCCATGGAACTGAGCCAGTTCGACGTCCACTACCAACCACGTGTTTCCATAAAAGGTCAAGCTCTCGCGGACTTTATTGTGGAATGCTCGGGAATGAATGACCTCCCGGAAGATCCTGTCCCGGAACTTCCCACATGGAAGGTCTATGTAGACGGAGCCTCAAATGAAAAAGGAGCTGGAGCAGGGGTCATCCTAATATCTCCCCAAGGGCATCAGCTCCAGAGCGCCATCCGTTTCGCGTTCCCAGCATCCAACAACGAGGCAGAACACGAAGCCATGTTAGCTGGATTACGACTGGCCAGAGAAGTCGGAGCCCAAAAAATCGAAGTATATAGCGACTCCCTACTTGTGGTAAACCAAATATCCGGGGAATACCAGACGAAAGGCGAAAGAATGGCTGCCTACGTGTCTCTCTCCCGCGACCTACTGCAGCATTTCAAAGGCTACCAAATCCGCCAGGTCCCCCGGGACCAGAACTCACTCACGGACACGCTGGCCAAGCTTGCAACGGACCCGGAGATTGAACAGTATGGCCTAGTCCCCATCGGGCACTTAGAAGCCCCCAGTACTGAGACGCGAAGGATAAACGCCATCATCGACCATTCCCACTCCTGGATAGGACCCATCCTCAGATTTCTCACCACCGGAGAGCTCCCCACTGATAAAGCTGACGCAAGGAAGCTCCAATATCAAGCTCCCCGATACGTGGTTATGGATGGAAAGCTTTACCGCAGGGGGTTGTCCATACCCTTCCTTAGGTGTGTTGCCGGAACCGAAGTCAGCACCATCATCCATGAGGTTCACGGAGGCTTCTGTGGCGATCATACCTCCGGGCTGAGCCTCTCCAAAAAGATCCTTCGACAAGGATACTTCTGGCCCACCATGAAGAAGGATTGTGTGGATTATGTCAGGAAATGTGAGCAGTGCCAGAGGTACGCCAAGGTTCCGCGAGCGCCACCTACAGAAATTACCTTAATGACCAGCCCCTGGCCGTTAGCCGTTTGGGGTATTGACCTAGTAGGTTCCTTCCCAACTGGAAAGGGTGGAGTGAAGTATGCCATAGTCGCGGTAGACTACTTCACCAAATGGGCTGAAGCTGAACCTATGAACACGGTCACATCTAAAAAAGCACTGGACTTTGTCATCAGGAATATAGTGTGTCGTTTTGGGCTTCCACGAAAAATTGTGTCCGACAACGGAAAGCAATTTGACAGTGAACACTTCACGAACTTCTGTGCTTCGCATGGAATTATCAAAAGCTTTTCCGCAGTCGCCAGACCCCAGGCTAATGGGCAAGTGGAGGCTGTAAACAAAATATTAAAGACCACGTTGAAGAAAAAACTCCAAGCCTGCAAGGCTCACTGGCCAGAAGAACTTCCATGAGTACTTTGGGCCTATCGCACAACAGAGAGAACTTCGACGGGGCACTCGCCTTATTCCATGACCTTCGGTTGCGAGGCCGTCATCCCAGTAGAAACTATGATCCCCTCTCACAGGCAAGATACCTACGACCCTACCCGGAACCATGCCCTTCTCCAGGAGTCCTTGGACATGATCGAAGAGCTCCGGGAGCAGTCGCAGGTCCAACTAAAAATGTACCAAGGCAAGGTAGCCCGACACTTTAACACAAGAGTCAAGAGCCGTACATTCGAAGTTGGGGATCTTGTCCTACGGAGAGTATTTCCTGCTACGCAGGATCCGGGAGTGGGAGTCCTCGGACCCAACTGGGAAGGCCCCTACGAAGTCCAAGAAAAAGTGGGCCACAGGACGTATCACTTAAAGAGACTCGACGGATCTAAAATCCTGCGCGCCTGGAACGCGGAGCACCTCCGCCGTTACTACCAGTAGGCCCCGGACCATCTAGTCGGAAGTCCTTGGTGAAATTAGCAAAAGTGAAAAATGTGGAAATAATCCTCCCTGTTGTAAAACTCACGCCTAGCAGGCTAATGTAATGAAACACGGAGAGATTCACTCCGCTTTTACTGCACTTTTCATCCCTATGTTCACAGCTGCGTTTTAACAAGTGACCACGCGGTCCGGAGACGTCCGGACCCCCCGCTCACTTGGGGGGGTATACATGGCTAAGGCATAGCCATACGCCCCTTGAACAAAACGTACACAGAACACCACTTAGGTGCTAGCATTATGTTTGAAATTTTTAAATTGTTTGAAATGTTTAAATTGTTAAGCTTAGGTTTATTTGTTGCCATGAACATGCTTGCATTACGTGTCATATGTGCATTATGTGCTTATGTGAAAATTTCCATGGAAATGCCTGCCATTATGTATCATGAAAATTATCTCCTATGTAGCCCAGCGATGGACAGGACTGGGGGTTGAGGCACGTTCATAGAGCTACGCCGAAACACCCCCAACTCCCTGACAAGACCTTTGCAGAATACTCCACGATCGCTGTAGAGCTTTGCTTCGCAAGCTCCAGCTCCGGGTCCCGCAAGGCGAAAGATGGCAAGATCCGCGATCGTTGTAGAGCTTTGCTTCGCAAGCTCCAGCTCCGGGTCCCGCAAGGCGAAAGATGGCAAGATCCGCGATCACTGTAGAGCTTTGCTTCGCAAGCTCCAGCTCCGGGTCCCGCAAGGCGAAAGATGGAAAGATCCGCGATCGCTGTAGAGCTTTGCTTCGCAAGCTCCAGCTCCGGGTCCCGCAAGGCGAAAGATGGCAAGATCCGCGATCGCTGTAGAGCTTTGCTTCGCAAGCTCCAGCTCCGGGTCCCACAAGGCGAAAGATGGCAAGATCCGCGATCGCTGTAGAGCTTTGCTTCGCAAGCTCCAGCTCCGGGTCCCGCAAGGTGAAAGATGGCAAGATCCGCGATCGCTGTAGAGCTTTGCTTCGCAAGCTCCAGCTCCGGGTCCCGCAAGGCGAAAGATGGCAAGATCCGTGATCGCTGTAGAGCTCTGCTTCGCAAGCTCCAGCTCCGGGTCCCGCAAGGCGAAAGATGGCAAGATCCGCGATCGCTGTAGAGCTTTGCTTCGCAAGCTCCAGCTCCGGATCTCACAAAATAATGCATGGCGAGCCCCTCGACCATTGCAAGTTTCAGCTCCAGGAGCAGACATGGTCGATCCCCCACTCACAGCAGGCCTTGCTTCGCAAAGCCCCTGCTCCGGGATCACACCTAGTGGGCGTGGCGATTTCCCCGACAGCAACGAGCCTTGCCTCGCAGGGCTCCATGCCAGGTCCCTGAAGTCAGCCACCATGAGGTTCGCAACAACAGTTAGTTTTGCTTCGCAAAGATCTAACCTTAAGTCTAGCGACGCTCACCAAAAGAACTCCCGTTCCAAACCATGGAACGGCTCACCTTAGCAATCCCAGCGAACAGTATAACTACAAGTCCCGGGATTGGCTATTTGCCTTAGGAAAGCTAAAATACGGTGAAAGGAGCCTGGCCGTTGGAACCAGGAAACCTTCGTAACCTAGAAACTACGTGGGAAAAGACATCAGCCGTTAGAGCTTCAAGTGGGAAGTGCATAGGTTTTGGCCGTTGGAACCAAAACCTCATGCGCCCCTACAACAGTTTCTACCGTATAAAAGTCTACCCCAAGCGCAAAGATAAATAAAGAACTCGGCAGAAAAGAAAGGAGAATGCTATAATTATGGAAAATATGTCCGCAATGAAAAACTCAAATGAAAAATAAGTAAAGATAAAACCCCTTCAAGCATTGGGGGTAGCTGCAGCTTCCACGACCGCGGCCTCGGGGGCATCGGCTTCAACTGAGGCTGGCGGAGTCGGCTCATTGGAAGGCGGAACTTTGTCACTGGAAGGTTCAAAGGTCCCCGCCTCTCCGGGATATCTCGCCTCAGGGGCTCCAGCACGTTCGTCAATATTGTAAGTTTGGACGTACGCCTCTGGGCCTTGATCCCATACGAGTAGCTTCTCCCTCATGGCTTCGGCATCCTCTCCCAGATAGCCTAGTACCTCCGGGTTCACTTTCCAGAGTTGATGCATGAGGACCACATGCGATATATTAATCGTCCTGTTCAGTATCACCTCAGCATCCTCCTTCTCCTTCAAGCGCTCCGCCTCGGAGGTTGCCAGCTGTGCCTCCGTGGCAGCTAATTGAGCCCTTACTTTGTCCATCTCGGCCTTGGAGGCATCCCGCTCCCCCTTAAGAGAATCAATCTCCTTGCGCTGCTCCCTATTTTGGTTCAGCACGGATTGCTTCTCGGTCACATGCCCCCTGGCAGTGAATTGCAAGGCCCCGATCTCTTTATCCTTCTCGGCGAGCCCCAACTGCAGCATAGACACGAGATCCCTGCTCCTCTTATGGAGTTGCTCCTCCTCGTGCAGCTTACTCTGAAGAGTGGAATATTCCTCTTGCTGCTTAAGGAGGAGATCATTTTTTGATTGCAAGCGGGCTTCCAAGGTGTCCTTCTCCACCCTGGCTTGGGACAGCTCTTCCCGGAGCTTGGAGTTTTCGGCCTTCATCCCATCCGACCGCTGTCTAAACTCATTCTCTGCCTTGGCCCGGTACTCTTGATATTTGGCAAGATATTTCTTATCCGCCTCTTCCTCAGCCGTGCGCCGGGCCTGATCAATCTTCTCCGAAGCCCCCAAGGCCTGTTGGGTCAGTTTCTGCTTCTCCGCCTCCAAGGCCTGGCGAGCCAGCTGGCTCTCCTCCAGCTGAACCAGAACTGCACCAACCTCCCGGAACGAGCGTTCCGCGATCATAGAGGCCTGCAAGGAAAGACAACAGAATGAGTTAAGCCGGACCAAAAGACAGATGATCCCAAAACACAACAACTAACGGCTTACCCCGGACAGTTGCTGCTTCACAGCGTGTGTCAGCAACAGCGGATCCTTACTGCTACTGATGGCCCATTTCTCAGAATTGAGCTCGCACAAGCTCAGGGCCATGTCCTCCATCATCTCAGCTCCGAACGGCGCCAATGCACGTCCGAGCCTAGGCACCAGCCTCTTCTCCAAGGCTGGGCCATCCAAAACCGCTCCGGCCGGGTGAAGGGATCTCACCCCCTCGGCCAGCTCAGCTCTCTTCACGGCAGACAAGTTATCTGCCCTTCCCTGAGTAACAGCCTTCTCCGCCTCTAACCGCCTCTTCAAAAAACTATCGGCCCGTCTTACACCCTCCAGGGGGGCAGCGGGGAAACTGGTTGGCTTCCGAGGGAAGTGGAACTTCAGGCCAGGCAGAGGAAGGTTTGTTTGCTGAGAAGAAGGAGACCCCGAAAGGTTGGACTCCCTTTGGGCTGGAGGAGGAGGAAGACGGGGTATTAAGGCCCCGGTCTGTTGCTTTTGCTGCTGCGGCAGCGGAAGTAATTGCCCTTGTTGCTGCTGCTGGTTTGGATGTTGTAGTTGCTGCCGCTGTGGCGTTGGTGATTGTCTCTGTTGTTCTTGTTGCTTCTATTGTTGTGGTTGTGGTTGATGTCGTTGCTGTTGTTGTTGCCTTCGACCAGGAGAAGAGTGTCTAAGGCGTTTCTTCTTAGCGCCCTCAGCATCTTCTCCGGGACGCTTGCTCACCCCAGTTGTCTTCACGGGGAACACAAGCCCTTCCCCGTCGATGCTGCTACTCGAGACCATCATAGTCTCGGAAGGCCCGTCGGCAGGAGACTTCTCTACCCCCGGAGACGCTTGCGCCTCGCCACTTGTCTTCTTGGGGGAGGCAGCTTTACCTCCCCTACCAGCCTTAGTCTTCCATCCTTTCCCCGTGGACGGGTCTTGGCTGGTGGCAGCCTTCTTAATGAGCAAAGTAACCCTCCCCAAGATCTTGGCTTCTGGATACTCTGCAAGAAACATACAAAGCAAGGTTAGCGAACCAACAAGCAATAAGAAAGAAGATAAGCGGAAGACAAGACAATCAACAACATAAAAGCATAAGCAAGCCCGCCAGCAGGGAACAAGAAACAAGAAAAAGAAAAGTTTGAAAGGGACGACCATGCACGAGAAGCGTGGATGGCCTTCCCCGAGCAAAACAAAACACCGCTTCCTGCTCCAGGAAGCTCCCGTACTCCTTGAAGTCCGGGAATGACATGCTGAGGGAAGAAGGGTCAACCATGATGACACCTTCTGGCAGACTACCGTCACTCAGACACCCGAGGAGCTCATCTACCCTATCGCAATATCTGTCAAAGGGTATCCTACGCTGATCTAGCCTAAGGAAGCGGGGATCGAACCCCATCTGAGAGGTCCGGGAAACCTCAGACAGGCTGGGGGTGTGGATCAATCGAAAACTAGTCTTACCTCTCCCGGAGGTGCTAGCCCCCGGAGCCCCTTCGTTAGGGTAAGCCGCGGCGTGGCGAGCCTCGATCTCCTCTTCCTCCGGCTGGGGGTCGGGGAACCTCTCCGCCCAACTAGGAGATAAATTATTCTCGTCCCGGACTGCTTGGGTGATCACCTTAGACAGCTCCAGGGCAATCTGCTCCCGGATGTCAGCGGACACCTGACTTTGCCCCCTGCCACTCACTGGCTCGATGTTTTGGAAAGAGGCGAGTAGCCCATACTCCCTCAAAGATTCGGAGGTCACAAGTCCCTCCACTTTCAACTCTTCCTCCGAAAGCCCTTCGTAGAACTTGGACCTCCTTATCATCTCCGCACAGCGAGGTGTCCGCGGAACGACTTCTGCAAAATTCAAATACAAGCATTAGAGATCCTCCCAAAAAGAAAATCAAACGCAAAGAAACAAAGTTGAAAAGGAGAGAAAGGAGCACTTACCAGGGATTTTGAAGTCCAAAGATAGGGCTGGCACCCTCTTCAGCGGAAAGCCAGTCGTCAGGAACCAGTACTCCCGGAGGTCTGGAACCCTCGCGGTATGACAGGTGGGGCACATCACGTCCGGGTGCCTTTCCAGCCTGTAAAACCCCACCTTGTCTGAATGACCCCTCATAGGCTGAGACTTCAACCCGTAGAAGTACAGCACCTCCTCCGGGGTAGGAGCTTCCAGTTTCCGGGACTTGCAAAAGATGAACCACCCCGCTAGGAGCTTGTAGCTGGGAGGAATCAACTGGAAGGGGGCAATCCCCGCCTTCACACAGAAATTGGCAAAGTAACTCCTTAGGGGCAAGTGCGCCCCACACACTATGTGTGCCCAGCTCCAGGCACCAAAGCCCTCGTGACTCTGGCTAGCCGACTCGCCCAGCACCGACAGACGGTGCCACATCAGACCTGGGATGTTCTTCAGGCCTGCCTCGGAGGAATACATCTCCAGCATGCCATAATTCCTGAAAAGGTTCGGCTTTTGGTCCATCTCCCAGATTGAACTATTGGAAGTCGGTGGGCTAGCCGCGACCACTTTCGCCTTTCCTTTCCCCTTTGCACCAGCGACAGGGGAACCCTTCTCCTGGGCAGAATCAGCCTCCCCCACAGCAAGGAGTTGTTCCTTTGAGATGTTCGTCACTGGACAAAAGAAAGAAAGAAGAAAACACTCTAAGCAGTCACCACCCTTGTCATACCCTAGTGGTATCAAAGGCGTCGGGGAGACCCTCCCCGAAAACTGCTTGGAGAGGCTCCCACCGAGCTTACCGAGGGATTGGCACCATGCCACCCGAAGGGCAGCAAGGAACCAGACTCAGACTCCGAGCCTAAGCCCACCAAAAGAAGTTTTTTTCCAGAGAAAGACACCCTAAAGGCGTTCATGCTTATGCCCTAAAACAGCAAAACAAGGAACGACTTTCCAAACGCAAATCGTCAAAGCATGCAAAAAAGGCTACTTATCGACTCACATCAACCACATGCCTACCAAAGCCCTATTCACGCATGCACATAAGCGATAATGGCAGAAACCTCTACTCTAACAACTACCAACAACCTAAGGTTTGGGAGGAAAGAACAAAGTAGAAATACTTACTGATATTCGGGTAGTTGGAGGTTGAAGGAGTAACTGGATCACTGCACAGCACGATCGCGAGAAGTAAAAGCTGTAAAGACGAACGGCGATTCAAACCAGGAACTTCGGCGAATAAACCCACTGCCAAATCAAAAGAAAAGTTTCCAGATCCTTACCAAAAGAAGTGGCAAGTTCGGAGGAACGGAAGCTGGGAAGCCTGAGAGTTCGAAGGTTTGGAAATTTGAAAATCCGAAAGATAGAGAATTTGAAAGCGTAAAGAGGAAGAAAGGTCCTTTCCCTCGTTTTTATAGCAGGGAAGAAGTCGTTTCGAATTCCTCAAATGGACGGTCCCGATCTTCCCATTCCATGTGCATCAGATCCAATGGCTGGAGATGAAGCGACGATCCTATTTATGACTCCTCGGATGGGAATAAAGTATTTATTTCCCATCATTACACCACCTCGGGCCCGGAGTACCATTAAAAACCGTCAAATCATTACTCAGATGACTGACGCACGCATACTCAACCAGTCGCCTCACGCACACGTCTTGGTCGCAGAACCATTCCCAGCATGACACGTGGTCCTTGCCGCACTTGAGTACTTGAGTTCAAACAGAAGAAATTCCCTTTATTTTTCATACTAACACTCAGGCGGGAAAAAGGAACCCTTCCGGGAACACAGAAGGTGGCCCCTCGCCTAATCTAAGAGACCGAAATACCCGGAGGACTGTACAAGCTCCCGGATCTCTCAAAGCTCCGTGACCTTGGGGGGTAAATGTTATCCAGATTTACGGATAGCGTTTAGATTGATGTCCTCGGGGAAGCAGAATTATCGATGTCTTTCACGGTAGGTGACCAGAGCTCGCGGATGGACAGAAAGGCTTCGCCTCTCCTGTTTAGTGTCCGGATTACTCTTCCAAGCAAACACGACACGGAAACCCGTCAACCCTCTCGGACTCCCGAAGGGGTATCCTTCGGGGAAGCTCCTTCCAGGAGAAGCTCTTCGAGTGTTCTTCGCGGAAACGGTTCCGTGCCTCGCACGGAACAAATCCAAGCGGTCGAGTCCTGGAGGAGGCATATTTGGAATGATATCCACCTGACACAGGATCCCGCCTGACACGCCCGTCAGGTCAAAGCCGCACACATCCCAGCACGCCTAAGGGTACCTTTTCGCCTACTGTTCCGCTGACAACTTGGAAAAGACGGCTGACTTTGTGTGTTCCCCATACTTTCACGTAAATATACCCACATAGAGTCTTGTAGCCATGCTACTACAGTAATTGTATCCCCTATTTATGGCTGGTGTAATTAAGACTCAGGTACGTAGAGAAAAACCCTAATCCAAAACCCTAGCTATAAAGACCCCTTCATTTTACAAGAAGAGGGACGGCCAACAAATCACATAGCAAGAACTCTGCTAAAATCTCTCTAGCTTCTTCTTCTTCAAGAGAACCCGAGAGAAACATTGTGAGTGTGTGAAGTTCTTGTACACCAGCCATCTTACTGTAATCCTTTCCAAGTATAATAACATCGACTCGTGGACTAGGGCTCGTTAACGCCTGAACCACGTAAAAACACCGTTTGTTTAGTTACATTTTAGTATTTCTACAGTCCTTATCTTTTTATTATTCTGTTTGTATTCGTTTCCGAAAAACTCGGTAAACACTAGGCATAAGTGGTCGTCCCTGGATCCACATTTATTTTGATGTCATGGGCGATCATAACATTAAATCCCCGCACAAACCGATCCTTCCATGCCATATCAGTCGGCACCAAATCCGGCGCGAACTTCGCCAATCGATCAAACTTCAAAGCATACTCAGTAACTATCATACGATTTTGAGTCAAGTTGGTAAACTAATCAACCTTTGCAGCTCGGACTGCGACACTGTAATACTTCTCATTAAAGATGTTCCTGAACTCTTCCCAGGTCGTAACTACAATGTTCCTTCTCTGAGTCACCACATCCTGCCAGATGCGGGCATCCTCTCTAAACATGTAGCTGGTGCAAGCTACCCTCTTATTCCCTTCCACCCTCATGAAATCCAGGATGGAAGAAATCATGTTCATCCACTGCTCTGCCTGCAGTGGGTCTGGTCCACCCTCAAAGACGGGAGGATGCTGCTTCTTGAACCTCTCATACAAAGGTTTTCATCTGTTCTCCAGAACAGGATGGACTGGCACTGGTGCCACATCCTATGGAACCTGCAACCTAATGTCCTGAGGAGGGGCCTATTGCCTCAACTGTCGAGGTTGTTCTTCTGTTCGATGAAGTCTAGCTTCCATCTCAGCAAATAACTGTTGCCAATTCGGTGGGCCAGGTGGAGGGTCCTGACCCTGGTTGTCATCCTCGGCCATATTACCGCCAAGTCTGATTGATCGCCGAGGCATCACAACAATATGCCTGCAATCAATGACACCGCTCATTAGGCATGATAACAACATCCAAAACCACCTCCCAATTCGCATCAACCAAACACAACCAGAAAATTCACATAGCACATGCAACATACAACAATCAAGGGGACCATGCCCTAGCATCATGCATATGAAACTCATTCACCATGCTTTATACATATACTCAAGCAAACATGGCACTTTAACAAGAAATTAAACATATAATTCAATAATTACCAACCAACCCTGAGTCAAGCTTGTCACTGGCAGCGAGCGTACATGTTCGATCGATCTCCAGGAACCATAAACCTTGGCTCGCTCTAATACCAAGTTGTAATTCCCTACTTCCTTAGAGCCATTACTAAGTGAGTTTAAAATGTGCTAATCACTGGCTAATTGAGGTTTTAGATTAAAAGTGTAGCTAAACTATGTTGAAGGTCATTTTAAGGCATTAATTATAAAAATGTGGTCATTCATTGAAAACACCAAAAGTTAAACATTTGGGATCCCAAAATACTGTTTAGAAAATACTTTACAACTCAAAATACATTTAGGGTCGACTACGTGAAAAATTCAATTCTATACATTTATTTTCCCAAAAATACCCCTGGTCATGGCAGCTAGGTAGGCTGAACATGTACCCATCTCTCCATGCTCTCTGTACTCATGATTGGTCGACCTTTCCCTTGGCCTTACCCACACCATAGAGCACCCATGAGCTGAAGCCCAGCAAGAAAACTCAACACAAAACAATTAACATATGCATATCTATCAATCAGCATATAACAAAACCACCAACAGGCTAAACACATAGCGGCCATGCCATCCCAGGCGCTTTACCAGACCCTGGGTTCGCGGTCTTAACCGAGAGGATGACTCCAGCATGCTAGGAGGAGCTCGCCCTAACGACTCGCACTCCGCGTTCTCAACACCATTCCCAACCCCTTGTTTTACTCAGCTTGCTGTCATTCTCGGCATTCGTCATTCCTAGCCCTCCCCGTTCTCGGTATTCGCCATGCATTCACAAATATGCATTACACAACATAAAATTAACACATATTTAAACACATACTAAACATAGACATTCGGGCTATGCCCTGCAATTCAATCAATAGGGTCGTGCCCTGCAATACAAGCAATAGGGCCACACTCTACTCTATGGGTACAACAGTTTTCTTACGTGTGTCCCTAGCAATCGGAGCACTGCAATCCCGAGCAAAGTCCTCTAACACGAGCCTCGATGATAACCTAGTCACAACATATTCATAATATCCATTCATCAAACTCTAACCCAATAAATAGCTTCCAGACATAAATCTAGCCGTCGAGACCTTGGTTTCTACCAAACAGGGTAGTAGAAACCTTCCCGAGCCTTATTGTTCAAGTTCCCGAGCTAAAAACCCTCAAAAAGTTGAAATTTTTCATTTGGGCCGCGGCGCGCCCCAAGTCAGAGGCAGAATGCCTCTCTACTGGGCAACACTGGCCACGACACCTGGGCAATTCTTCGAAGTCCTTCCAGCCTAAAAACTCAAGCGGACCGCGGTGCTAATGAACAGCGTCGCGGCTCAAGCCCAAAACCCAGAAATTCCATGCAACTTTTACAAGCTAACTTCTCTGAAAAATCATTCTAAACGCACCCCAACATCATAATTGAGTCCCATAATCATTCTAATACACTTTAGGCAGCTCTAGAATCCTAGAAACTAACTAACTCATCCCAATTCACACCAACCTCAATCTTAAGCTCAAAACTCAACTAAATTCAATTTAAGCATAATTGTTCCTCAAAAACTTGAAAAAAAACCTTACCTCAATGAAGATTTTCGAGTTTAATTCAGCTCTCCAACACCCTAGGCTTATCCACCCCAATTCTGAAGCTTTAGTTATGAATTTCTCCTCCAAAACTCCAAAATCAACCAAGTCCCCTAAAGGGAGAGGGAGAGAGCCGAGAGAAATATATATATAGAGAGAGAGAGAGTTTTTGTGTTTTTTTTTCTTCCTTCTAATTCCTTCTACATAACTCAGGAATCACAGCTGCCTATGTGATCAAAATCCCCTCCTAAACAAAAGGCATAAAATACCCCTTGAGCTTATTTAAATCCTCAAGTGCCACCAAAGGCAATTCAGTCATTTGCCATATCCCGTTAAGTCCCCGATTATTCCTATAAATTCCTGTTTAATCCCGGCATGTCTAAATAATTATTAAATCACAACCTGTTACTCAATAATTCTCGAACACATTTAACATACCCAAAATACCCCTAGGCTCCTCCCAAGCCGGGTATTTGACCCCGTTGTGACTTTCTAGCTAAATTGCACCTTAGGACCATCTCACATCGTGCATCACAAATATATCACCACTCACATGTGGTATCAATCAAAATATAAACAAATATTGCATTTATGCCTTCAACAGGAAAAAATAACAAATATGCCCCTAATAGCCAAATGGGGCCCACATGCATATTTAATTGATCTAAAAAAGCATTTATAATCACATAATCATCAAATTCACATATTAATGTAATTAAATCATTTATTGCCTTCCAAGCATGCTAATCAAGGTCTTAAGCCTTATTAGAAATTTGGGATTCTACTTTCACCCTGGTGCTTACGGTTACACTTTCGAAAAAATGGGAACTCGACTCTGGGGTCCTGCTAGCTACCGTTGCCATTTCTTTGGGTTGCTGGTTTAGGCTTCTTGTCTGACCCATTGCCCTCACCCTCATGAAATTTTCTCTTGTTGTCACCCTACCCTGAGTGATTCCTCCTTGCCTCTCTCCTAGTTGCCCCATCTTTCCAAAAGCGGTCTTCTATGAAATTTGCATCCAAGACTCTATCCAGGATCTCAGAGTAACAATCTATCCCCACACTAGTCAACTTGACGTCTCTGGCTATCATCAGTTTCAATCCCTCTACGAATCTATTCTAACTATCAACGAATCCCTAATGAAGTGATGGATCCTCATGGCTTCCATTGGAATTATTTCTGGTGCAAACCTAGCCAATCTGTCAAATTGTTGTGTGTGTTTTGTGACAGTACGATTCCCTTGAACTAGCGTAACAAACTCATCAACCCTAGTGTCCATGACTATAGCACTATAATACTTCTTATTGAAGGCCAACACGAAGTCATTCTAAGTCATAGTGGCTAAAACCTGAGTCTATCTGATGACGTCCCACCATATTCTCGCATCCTTCTTCAGTAAGTGGGATGCACAAGATATCCTCTCTCGATCATTTAATTCCATGTGTTCAAATATAGCCTCCACTGACTTGAGCCAATCTTCGGCCTCCATAGGATCTAGTTTCCTCTAAAAGTTTGGTGGGGATTGTTTCCTGAACCTCTCATACACTTGTTCAAATCCATGAATGTGTACCCTTAGACTTACAGGCACCTGTAGTGCTACTGTTGGTGTGGGTGGTGTTGGTGGCGCTTGCCCAACACGAGCCAATTCTTCATCTCTTGCTCTTAGCTTCTCTCTCAACCTTACCACTTCTCCTGCTAGGTCATTAGCAGCGGGTGCTACAATCACCTCAAGAATTTCAGCCATGGGAGGTATGGGTCTTCGGAATGCCAGCCATGTTCGGGTTAGCGGCCGCACCACGACCTCTGCCCCTTCCTCTTTCTCGGCCAGCTCCTCTCCCTCTGCCCCTTACTGCTTCTCTAGTTTACATGATAAAATTCTAATGTCCAAGTGGAGTCAAGAAGAGAAAAGAGTGAATCTAATTCTTAGTGGCTCTACTACTAGAATGAATAATAAAAAAAATTCTACTATTTTAATGGTAACAAAACAAACAGAAAACAAAACAACTTATGACTTAGTGAGTTAAGTCTTTTTCCCAGTCTTCAGTATGTCTGCTGAGGGATTCCTTGAAGCCAAGAGTTGAACGACCGTCTCTGATACCATTTATAACGCCCCTAATTTCCTATCTCTATTAAAATACTAGTTTTCATAATAACTTCATAGGTTACATAATCTGCCTGAAAATACAATGGGTCTTTATTTAAAATAGATGCAAAGTTTGGACACAGTGTTCAAAACAAAAGTAAATTTGATGGAATCTTAAAAATAAATAAGTACATCCCACTAATAAATTAACATAATGAATGACTCTAAGGCACTATGGCATTCAAGATCGTTTTCTCGTTCAATGGCTCCCTGCAACATACATACATACTATGGAAAACTGACTCAGCTCACCATGCGTGCCAAACAAGTCTACCTAGTGTTTACCTGCTAGGGGGAAAAGTAAGGGGGCTGAGTTAAAAGCCCAGTAAGGAAGTACAAACAAGACATACAAGCATAAGTGGCATATCTCATACATTCTTAACATACATTTTTTTTAGCAATCCCTATCAACATAAGTCATAATCATAAGCATGAAACTATTTATGGCATAAGCATATTCTTACATCATAAGATCGCAATCATAACCATAATATCATTTGCATCATGAGCATAAACGTACAACGTAAGGTCATAAGCAACATAATCATAATCATACAACATAAGATCATGGCACCTCTATTGTCCAATGATCACATGTGACTCCCTTTTGGTCACTTCCATGGCACCATTTTGGCCATAACTCACTTGTACCCTTTTGGCCATGAATTTTCCTGGCACCCTTTTGGTCAGAATCTTAGGCATGTCAGCCTTTAATAATTCTGGAGGACAAGGTTAAGCAAACACAACAAATCAATACATATCACATAACTAGAGTCCATTCAAAACAAAGAAAAAATCTAGCTAACTTCCTTACCTCAGGTCTAACAAAAATAAGGTGGGAATACTTCACAACGACCCTAGAGATCTTGGAACCCCTTTCTCTTCTCCATCTTTCTCTCATTTTCTTTCTCTTTTTCGTGCTCTCCTCTCCCTTTTTCTCTCAAAACTTTGGCAACCACCAAATGGTTTTCTAAAGCTCCCATGTTCTTCTATTTATAATACCCTAGTGACCTAAACCTAAGGGAAAACCCAAGTGTGAAAACTATAATCCTATCCCAAAATATGCTAAATCCCACTATTTCCTCTCCTTACACCTCATCTAAACCCTATCCCAATCTAAACACAATCTATTAGATAAGCCTTGTCATATTATCCCAACAGATTTCTTTTTCCTTTTATTTTCTTAAATTAAATTAAAAAAAAAACAAGTCTACACACACACACACAATTTCGGCAAACACACACACTCTAAATAAATAAAAATGCAACCTATTCTAATCACATAATGTTGTCACACTTAAAAAAATGTAATACTAATAATTAAACAAACATTACACTATCTTTCCAAAAAATCAATTAAATCCTAATTCACACAAAACAAACGTTTCAATTATGTCATAAAAATCAAACAATTAACTAAAATATAACAATTGAATGAATAAAAATAATTGATCACTACAAGAATCAATTTGGGTTACCGATTTGTAGTTTGAATTCAGATTGAAAATAAGGAATTAAGTTCAATTTTTGGATTGGGGAAAATTTTGGTTCTAATTGTGTAATTTATTAGTTTGGTGGTACCTTGGCATTGTATTTGGATTATATTAATGATTTGAAGTCAAATTTTGTGTAAAACCTACTAGGAATTTAGTTTGGGGTCGATTTGGCTAAGTTTGGAAACTCTAAAATCGCTGAGAAATAGCCTCTAACTTGAACCAGTCGAACGACCTATGGCAACCAGTCGATCGGCCTACGGTTTGGCAGGCACATGATTTTGGCCAATTGGTTGACCGGTTTGAAGCAAGAGGTCGACCGGTTCATGTTGTCAGCTTGATTTTTTATATGTCTTCATTGGGTTTCGATGCGTAACCCTAGGGATCATGAGCTAAGGTGTTGATATTTTTGCCCTTAAAGCGTAGTTATGAATGAACAATTAGTGTTAATTAAATAAAGTAAATATTTTGCAATCATATTTTTATTTAATTATTGATGCAATTTATCATAAAGATCCAATATTATTGATTTGGTCTTGAGTCAAGTATATGTATAATGATATATATACAAGAGGATATAATTCAATATAATAATATAAAAATTATATCTAATCACTAAATAAAGTGGGAGCTTTATTTAATAAATATTATGAGTACTGTCTATCTTTTGTTTAAGACAGAGCTTTTATCTAGATTGTTACGTGTAGCGAGGCAAAGAGATAGAGGTACCATATACAATATATATTGTATTGGACTGGGACAGGATGAAAGAAAGAACGTTTGATAATCTCCGTTAAAATATAGAAGTTCAGCATTCATCAATCGATGGTCGTTTAAGACTTGACCTCAATCCTAAAGTGAGTATTGAACTCCTATTTGTGTTTTTATGACTTTTTACGTATTGGGTAAAGTTAATATTCCTACGACTGAATTCCTGATATCTTGGAGTCATAGAACTACAAGTGGCTGGGAATATATTTTACAGATATGGAATGTGCTCCTTACTTAAATGAAAGCATATTAGTTGTTCCTTTTAGTGTTGATTCGGGGCTTTAACATAGAGTGCTCAATTTCTGTTTGAGAACAGAAATTTCAATCTATAATAAATTTATAGAATAATGTTCATTAGAGAATCAATGGAAATAATCTATAAAAATATAGTTAGAGAGGTTAATGTATATTAAGACCTAGCTTTAATTATGCACAAGTAGCAAAGGGTCATAACTCATCCAATGACTAAATCAATGGACGAATTTATAGTTATAACTTCTAATAATATAATACTATAGTTTTGCGAGTTCAACTATGAATTTCTAGTGGAATAATTCATAGTTAATAAATTAATTAATAGAATTAAGAGTTAGTGAAATTAATTAAATTATTGGAGCTTAGAATTACGGGTCCATATTGTCCCCGTACTAGCTTTATAACACAGAGGTATTGTTTTGGTATAAAAGGAAATAATTAAAAAAAAATAAAGTATTATTTTTAATCTCACAAATTAATATTATTTGTGAAATACTATTTAAATATTATTTATGAAATAATATTTAATGGAAAATAAAGTTATTCTAATAATTTTATGAAATTAATTTTTTATTGAAAATTAATTTAATCATATTTTGTTATGTGGCATAATTGTATACTGCATAAAATAATATGATAAAGGTCCAACAAATAGCATTTTATAGAGATAAAATACCATAGGGCCAAAAGCCCTACAGTTGGCGCCAACCACAGTCCAAATTGATTATGGCCCACGCATAAAGCCCAGTGAGATTAATGCTAGGTCTTCTTTCTATTGTTATATAAATAAAACATAACATTAAGAGAGCTGGAAAGACAACAGATGCATTTCACGTTATTTTCCAAGAGAGAAAAATAGAGAACTTTGTTCTCTTTGTATTGTGAGAAGAACACTCTCTCATGTGTTGAGATTCAAAAGTGTGTTCTTATGTATCCTACCAAATATCATAGACATCCACGTCTCTTTCTCTTTGTGCGAGCCATAGTGTGGAAGATGGTTGGTTAGGAGGCTAAGACGCTATTTAATCTACACATGTTATATATCTAGAAGGTATTTGTAATTTTCTATTTTATTTAGATTCATGTCTCATGAGGAAGATCGCATTCTAGTTATGGCTCCTAAAGTGACTTGATCATTTGCTTTAATCATTGTTATTATTTCATTTAAATGTTATCACATGCTTCCGCTTCACTGTCAATCACATGATCAAAAATAAGCAATTGGTACTAGAACCATGGTTGAGATCATGTGTCATGAATCTGATCTGTGTTTATTTTGAATGTGTGAACACGTAGAGCACTTGTTTTATGAGTGGGCTTAAGGGTTGTTTAAGTTTTTTTATTCAAACAACATTTGAAATTTAAAAAAAAAAATTCCGATTTGATTTTCTAAGTAATTAAATTCTAATTTTCTTAATAGAATAATTGAATATTAATACATATTATTAATTCTTAATAATAAAGATAAGAGCTACTATGAAAACAAAAGAATGAAGAATCGATCGTTCAAGTATTCAAAATTGTATGACAAAAATGCTATAAATAGGCAAATATATGTCTAAGTATAATATAGGTGTAATAATACTATCTTATATAAAATACTATTCTATGTATAATATAATCTATAAGATAGTATTATCTCTATATATAAAAAGTGTGAAGATAACAAAAATTCTCAGTTTTAACGGTTTCTTTTGTTAACTTTAATGAAATATTCTAAATATTTAATGGAATATACTTTTAATATATATTCAAATTCAAATGTTATAAAATTCCATTAATATAAAAATATATAATACAAAAATAGATATTTAGAAGGGCCCATCAAGGTGTAACATCAGTTGGAGACATCTTCTCCCCAAGGAAAGACCTCAGGTCATGAGCTCACGCGGTTATCTAAACCTCAGAGGCCGCTTTGGAACGTGGTCTCAATGGGAGACACCCTCACCTGAGAGAAGGACTCAAGACATATCCTCACCTGGAGGCATTCTCGTCTCGGCCAAATTTGAAATACATCAATGAACTCACATCCTGAGGACTCCATGGCATATCGCTAATTACTCTCAATCACCACGTGTCGGATGGTCAAAGCACGGACAACATTTTCCCGCCAAGTCTTCACTCGTCCTCAAACAGTGGAGACTTAGATTGGGGAATAATTCAACAAGGTCTTTGGGAGGTGACGTTTGGGCTATTTTGGACTTCTCTGAAAAGTTCGTGCAACATGTTGACTCCTTATTGTTGGTCCCATCAATCTGTGCAATTAATAAGAAGTCGATTCCACCACTCAAAATGTCCACTCCGTACTCTAGGCGTCTTTTCGCTCCATACCCAAGACGTCATTTCCCAAGGCCAATGATCACGATCCGTGCCTTTTTTAATCTGGTCATTGGATCGTTCTCGAGTGCTTATGTTGTAGGTAATCCGACAGTCAGGGTGTAATTGCTTCCTCCCTAAGTCTTGTGTATAAGACTCAACAACCGCCTCTGTAGAGTCCAAGAACTTTACTTAGCTAGTTAGATAGTAGTAGTAATAGTAATAGCTAGTAGTAGTTGTAGTATGTTTATGACTGTGGATTTTGGTTCAAGCCGGGACTTAGTTGGAAACTCCTACCAATAGTTATGGATTTTATAAGTTTAACCTATAGTTTAAGAATATTAATTATAACATAAGGTTTGATTAATATTGCTGGTTATTCATATGATAATTATTATAACCTAAGGTTTAGATAGAGCCAATAAGAATATGACACTTGTCATGAGCATAGTTATTCCTAAGGTTTAGATAGAGCAAAATAGGATTATGACACTTTTCATATGCATGGTTATTAAGGAATTATTATTTCAATGATAAAATAAGGGAAATATAAGACTTAGTCTTCACAAGAATATGTTAGGAGCATGACATTTGTCATAGTTTTATTTATTTGTGGATTAGGTTAGATAATTAAATAGATTTTTCATAACTTTAGGGTACTGTAACTTCCGACCTATTTTTGACCCACTTATGTTATGACTTTCGAAAAATAGTATTTCTAGAAAGTTGTAGATAATTGAATTAGCTTTCTAAGGATATAAAGAGAGTCTAAATCGGAGTCATACAGCTCCAGATATGTTGATGTTACTGCAAGTGAGTTTAGAATTATGAGATTTAGGGAGTTAGAAGTTAGGATTCTATTTGTTTTTATTATTTTTGTTTTAAAAATCAAGCTTTGACTCTTAAATCTCTCTCAACAATTTGACCAAGTCCTAAGCCTTTGGCTGAAGGATATTCAAATATTTTTAATTAAATTCATTATTTTTATTCAAAGCCAAAAAGAAGATTTTTATTCCTAAAACTCTATAAATAGGACCTAGCACCAAGCCTTTTCATTCATTCTTCAAGCATTAATCAGAGCATTCCAGGTGCTAGTGAGACTATAGAGTGATAAACACTTGGGTTGGGGTTATAAGCTTTATCATTCTAAACTTATTAGACACTTGGGAAGTAAGGTTCATAGTGTGTATTTCAGTTTCGAGGTGTAGTTCGGTCATAGCAATTTCAAAGGTATTCATATTCTTAGTTCCTTTTAGTATTGTTTCATTAGTTTTATAGTCCTAACTCAATCTTCTCTATTCTTGGTTAGGCATCTAAGTTCTTCGAACTTGAGGTTTCTTGTCGGTAAGAATATTCTCGGTGGTTTTTAGTTCATTCATCTCTTTCTTTTAGAATACTCACCTCTATATTAATGGTTTTTAGGAGTGTTCCAAAATCCTCACTTTGTTTTCATCATCCCGGTATATTGGTAAGGAAAATATGATAGGATATTATGTGTTATGCCATATGTTATCTTATGATTTATGTGTTATGTTAACTTATGATTTGTGTGATATGTATGTTTGTAGACTTGGGCATATGACCTGTACAACTAACAAGCCCCAATAAATTTATGGGCATATGACTTGCTTAGCCAGCAAGCCCCACGAATCTAATGGGCATATGACTTGTTTAGTTTATGGGACCCCAAGTAATAATGGCCATTATAGTAAACGTGACATATGTTATGATATGTTTTAGTATATGTTGATATGAATTTTATGTATATGATTTATGTGTTAGATTTTCCTTGCTGGGCATTAGGCTCACTCCTTTATGTTTATATGTGCAGGAAAATAGCTTTGGTGGCGGGAAAGGTTCTTGGAAGCTTGGGGATGTGTATTGAGGCGGAATGGAATCGAAGGACCGAGCGTTCGATTCGAGGATGAAGTCTTTTTAATTATGGTTTTCTATGTATTTTTCCGCATTTGGTTTGTAATAAACTTTAATTAAGTTTTCATTATGTCAAAGTTATGTTTTGTTTCAACAATGGGATCCCAATGTCCTACTTATGAATTTTATATAGTTTTGAACCTTTACCTTACAGTTTTGAAATAAAGTTATGATTATTTCATATGTACGTTTTCTTAAGATTAGTATAGTAGTCATTAATGGTCCAAAGTCTAGAATAGTTGGATCGTTACAGCCTCTCCGCAAACACATTTTCCATTCGAAAGTTGAAAAAACCCCACTCTCTCTTCTTCCTTAACTTCCCAGTCCTTCAACTATTCCTGAATTCCTTCTGCAAGTCTGGATGATTGGCGAGAGTTGTCATACTTTTGGGCAAACGACAAGCAATTCTTCAGAGTTAGGACTCGCTTAAGCATTTATCGTCGCTTTATCTCGGGTAAGCATTTACTGGTTTTGTGCTTTTGTTGGGTTTCATTTTGGGAGTTTTAGATGCATGCTTAGGAGGGGATGCTTATGATACATTGGGGGGGAGTTTTGACCCCTACCAGTCTTTTTAGGCGCATTTTGGCGTTAGGAGTGGCCAAAATGGCCTATTTCCCATCTTGGGTAATATTTGCCTTTATGGGGGCACTCGACCGGAATCAAGAAAATTCTCAGATTTTGGCATTGCTAATAAGTTGTGGTGGGGTTCTTCGGTGTTGAATTTTCAGCCCCACGAACATCCCAAGCCCTTAGAGATTCTTTCTTCTCCTTCCCAAGCAGTAGTCTTAAGGATTCTCGCTTTGACCCATCTTTCTTCGGGACAAGGCGCTAACTGCTTGGTTTGTTGTTTCAGATGTTCAAGAAGCTTCACCAACTACATCAACAAGGATTTTACGCTTTCAATGCTGAGATCCTCCAAATGCCCTGAGAAGCGAGGCAGCACCCCAAGAAGGGGAAACAAGTGGCTGGTAGTAGCCAAGCCCTTGTAGTATGAGAGAGCTTTGACCCAATGGTGACGAGACCTCTTAGAGCTGGCCTCTCGAAGGAAAAGTCCAATGCAGGCCCGACGCCGTCGGACACCCCTACCGTGCCATAGGGTTTGAGGCAAAAGACATCCTGGGCAAACGACGGCACCTAGGTGCCTTGCAGAAGATCCTCGAAACCTATAGGGTGGATGATTGTTTGATGCTAGTGCACCTGTCTTGTGAGGACGAGAGGGCGCATGAGAGCATTCACAGGCTTGATCCCTTGAGCACCTCCTATCTCCAAGCTGGTGCAACCCTGTCATTGCATCAATACTGTGTCGACTTCCTCAAATTCGTCAGCATAGCTCTCTTCCAGTTGTCCCCGAACGGATATCGGGTACTAGCAGGGCTCTACATCTTGTACAAGAGGCAAAACTGGCCCACCCCGTCCCCTGCTGAAATATTGTACATCTACAGCTTTCGGCAATGCTCAAAGAAGGGGAAAAAGGTGGATACTACACCCTGATGAAGCATACAGTTCCAGGGAGAGGCTACAAAGCTCTGAGCGGCAACGATAATCAAGCTCGGGCCTACAAGGACTAATTCTTCTGGACGGATGGGTTCCCAACAAGGACCAATCCTACCTTACTTCTAGACTTTGCTACAGTTGGTAAGCACTTTTGTCCTCGTGTAATTTTGTATGATAGTATTTAGCTCGTAACTTATCCCCGCCTGTGTCGTCTTAATCAGGTCTGTATCATCGCACCACTTTTGTTGACTCCTTTGATGAAAGGCTTCGAGCGATGAACTCCATTTGTGAGGAGGAGTTAGAACTCCCCTTCCTCATGATTAATGCCCATCTCTGACGATATGGGCTGTTGCGGGCGAGACAGAGCATAAGCCCGGTGGTGCTAGCCGAATTTCAGGATTCGAAGCAATCTCAGACTGTGGCGAGAATCCACACGGAGTATATGGTGGCCAAGGCACGGCTTCAATATACACAGCTCCTTCGCGAGGAGCACACGGAGAACGTTCTCACCATCAAGGCAGCCACGGAGGCGAAGGAAGATAAAGAGCTTGAGGCAGAGTTTGAGGCAGGGATTGAGTCGTCTTCCATGCCTCAAGGTAAATCTGCAATAATTCTTCATTATGCTAGGCATGTAGGGGAGGGAGCTAGCGACCATTCAACCTTCTCTCCCTCTCTTCTTGAATGCGGCCAAGTCTTGAGGGGTCGTTGGTCCGAGGAGGAGTACCAAGACTACCAGGACCTCATTGATGTGTTCCTCCGCAATCTGAGGAGGAAGAGGCACCCTCAAGGCTTCGTGCCTCTTGGTGAAATGACGGCCATGCACACCTCTTGGTTCTGTCAGTACGAGACCAATATAATGCAGGAGATGGGTTGACTCATATGTGAATTCGCCCACCTTGTCCTCCATTCTGAGGAGTCGGATCGCGGTGGGCCTCCCGAGGAGTTTTATACTTGGTTTCATGTTTTTATCTGTTTTGATTTCTCTTTCTTTCTTAGAGACTAACCAGTTTGTTTCCTTTGTGCAGAAAGCATGGGCCTCTTCAATTTAGTTTCGTCGAAGCATCAGAGAGTATTGGGGCCTTCTGAGATAGGTACCTGACATCTCCAATCGCAGTGCCCACATCCATATCCGCAGCGACAGCCGACCCAGCTGCCCAAGCATCCTCTGTAGTTGCACCACCGGTCCCTGCCCCGAGCACGACGGATATCAGTGAGGTCATTGAACCTGAGGCCTCCTCCCCCCATATGAGGGATTCTCTGAGAAGGGTAAGAAAATCCCTTCCAACTCCCCCCAAGTTAGGGTCCCTTGGTTGGTTATCTTCCCAAAACACTATGAAGGGGAGGACTCAAAGGTGCACAGGGAGGTCATCGAGTACTACAACGCCCACATCGAGGAGGGTAATGAGGACCCCTGACATCGAGCTAAATTAATATGTGTGAGGACTGGCCAAAGAACCCCGTCATCTCTCCTCACTTTGAAGATCTGGAACCTCTCCTCACAGGAAGAATAGGAGATAGGGCCATACTACTCGGCACGAAGCTCATGCAAGGACTAGCAGTGTCCCTATGTGAGATGCCTGCTAGCACATTCCCCCACTGTGGTAGCGACAACAAAGTTGCGCTAGTAGCTACCAACCATCATTCTTCCTTGAGGGTAAGTCTCCTAATTTCTGCCTAAGTATAGTGTTTATTTCTATATCTTTTCGATTGATTTGATATTCCAATTTGACAGACTGTGGCCCTTAATCAACGGCAATAAGACCTTGTGCTGACGCGGTCCCTTGAGCTGAAGAAAACTTGGGAGGGGCTGGCCCGGGCCCATGTAGAACTAGCTCAGCTCCAGGAGACCACGGTCCCCCTGGTGAAACATTCATAGCTCTGGGAAATTAGTGCCTTCATCAAAATCCCAGTCAAATCTCATCACGGTGCTCACTAGCTCAATGCACGATAATGAGACAGAACAGCCTGGTGGTCAGGAGGCCCATCATACCGCTATTTCAAACGAGCATGGCCCTAAAATCCAACAACATCCAAGAAAGCAACCGGTGGGTCACGACGATACTGGGAGTTCGACGTCATTGCCACTGAATCCTAACCAAGACTACTTAACTGCAGTTGAGTTGGAAAATATGCAGTTAAGAAGCCATCTTGCTAAGGCAAACAGGCAAATTGAGGAGGTTTTGGCTCGGTTACCCCCTCTGGCAACCGACGTTAATGTCGAAAAGAGGCAAAGTGGGTCTCATAAGTCCCACAGGAATAACAAATCTAAACCAAGTCGGTCAGTCAAACTGCCACCCCAAATTATGTCCCTACAGTGCAAAATCGCCAAAATGCTCAACCCAGTGGCCCTCATAGGGGTCATCAACATGTCAGTCGATCAGTTAGGCCCGCGACCCCAAGTTCGGTGCCTCCTTCATAAGTTCCTAGGAATGTTCCAAAAACCCTCCTACGTCACGATCGGCTCGTCAGGCGCAGAGAGCTAGAAATAATGGGACATAATAGAGACGAGTTAATTTAATTCGCCCTGATGGGACAAGGATTTCCTCTCTAGTAAGGCATCCCCCATCATCCATTAGACACCCAACACCACCTATTCCTACACGAGACATTCCTGCTTATGGAGATAGTAGGAAAAATCCTCCTTCGTCTGCCCATACTTATGTCCCATGGACACGTGTTGAGAATCCGGAGCCTCTGCCTCAACCGCGAGCTGTAAGCTTCACAAATGGAAGTTATTGGACTGAAAGTCATCGTAGTGGTAGGTCCGAGGGAGATCTAAGAAATCATCTATGTTTAGCCCAAAGCCCTTGATACGATTCACAACCTGATCTGCGTGATCGCCCGAATTCGCAGAGAATAAATTCAGCTCGAGATGAGGGTGTTAGTTATCCTCGTCGAGAGGGAGTTCCTTCCAAAGCGAGTGATAATGGGAATGCCCCACAAAACCAAGCTCGAGCTTGGAGGTACAATAACCCATCAAACGTGTACGATAGGATGGGAGTTGTTGAACAGCTCCAAAATAACCTAGGGACCAAACCCTCGAGAGGCTAGCCCAGATGGAGGAGCAAATGAAGAAGCTTCTATCTGAAAAATATAAAGAGGATAGTGACTCAGAGGATGAGCTCGAGCTTTTCGCTCCAAATATTGCGGCAACCACATATCTAATGGGCTTTAGAATGCCACACTTGTCAAAGTTTAAGGGAGATGGGGATTCGTCTGATCACCTTGGGATGTTTAACACCATGATGATGGCCCACAACGTCAGACCCGATCTAAGGTGCATTTTATTCCCCTCAACTCTGATTGGGCCAGCCAGGCAGTGGTTTAAACAATACAAGAGGCATTCAATTACCTCGTAGAAGAAGTTTTCTGCTGATTTCAAGAAAGCATTCTGGGCTTCCCAAACAACTCTGGTTAAGGCTGATTCATTACCTAATGTAAAACAACAACTTGGGGAATCGTTGAAGGCATATCTAAGTAGGTTTTCCAATGTTGTTGTACGAGGTACAGATGCCGATGATAGCTCCAAACTCATGGCGATGAGGATGGGAATCCTTGTTGGAGGCGGCCTGTGGCAAGAATTACAGAGAAAATGAGTTAATAGTGTGGACGAGTTCTTGGCACGAGCTCAAAAATGGGTTAACCTGGAAGAGACGTGAGCTTCTGTCACAGGAACCAGCCAAATCCCTGTCCAGCTCGTTGGAGTGGTAACGAATGTTGTAGCTACGGCTCAAACTGTTACCCAGAATAACCAAGGAGAAAATAATAAGAGGAAGGGAAATGGTGAGGGCGACCAGAGCAGAACAAAGAAAAATAAGTCTGGGGAGAAATTCAAACATGTTTACGCAACTTATACCAACCTCAACGATACAAGAGAGCACATCTTCCTAGCCAATTTTACTCGCCTTCCATGGAAGAAGCCAGCCATTGAAAAACCAAAGAGCGAAAAGAGATCCTTCGAAATTCTATCGATTTCACAATGATATCCGTCATAAAAATGATGACTGTAGACAGCTGAAGGATGAGATCGAGACTCTCATCAGGGTGAGACCTTTGGCCCAATACGCCTGAAATCGAGTGGTCCCTAATTAGCCCACTAGACAAAACCCTCCGTCAGCTCCCTAAGCTCCAATGAATCAAGATGGAGCTCAAGCGAATCAAGATGACCCTCCTCCGATAATAGGGGAGATATAGCAACCATCTCGGGAGGACCATATCTGGTAGGCACGAGCAGAGGTGCCCAGAAAAGGTACATTAATGCTGAAATCTCATAACAGAGTGGAGTTTGTCCCAGAACAGCGGTTATCAAAACAACAATGATTGGAAAAACAACCAATCATATTTACAGAAGAGGATGCTAGCCATGTCCAGATCCCACATAACGATCCTTTGGTCGTAACCTTTCAGCTCGCCAACCGAAGAGTACGGAGGACACTAGAAGATAATGGGAGTTCTGTGAATCTACTTTTTAGGTCCACCTTGGAAAAAATGGGGTTGTCTGTAACCGAGCTGAAGGGGACCTCAATGATTCTATATGGGTTTTCTGGCGAAGGATCGGCTGCCATCGGAACGATCAAATTAGTGGTAACATTGGGAGAGGGTCCATGTATTGTCTCCAAGCTGCTTGAATTCATAGTAATCGACTGTCCAGTCACATACAATGTGATTTTGGGTCGTCCTGCATTAATGGCATTTGAAGCCATAACCTCTATCCGCCACCTAGCAATCAAGTTCCCCTCAGCTGCGAGAATATACACCATCAGAGGCGATCAACTCCCTTCCAGGGAATGCTATAGCATTGCTATGAAGGGAAAATCACAACCCGGGCATCAAGCTATGGCCATAAGTGACGGAGGTGAGGAGTCCCAGGAAGTGGAGGTCTCTTGTGGGATTGAAGAACCTCAAGAAACAAAGGATAGTGATGTCACCCCACATGATGACATTGACCCACGAATGGGCGAGGATAGGTCAGAGCTCCAAGCTATTGAGGAGCTCGAAGAAGTAAACATAGATCCCAAAGAAGCTTCAAGAGTTGATAAGATTGGAAAAAATCTTGATGATAAAAGGAAGAAGGAGCTGATTAATTTCTTACAAAGGAATCTAGATGTTTTCACCTGGTCACAAAAAGACATGGTGGGAATAAGCCTGAGTGTGATCATGCACACTCTAAACTTAGAGAAGAACGTGCCTGCAAAATCCAAAAAATAGAGGCATTTGGGAACAGTCCGAGCTGAAGCACTAGAGGAAGAATTAGCTCAACTACTAAAGTGCGGGTTTATTCGTGAAGCAAAATATCTGATATGGGTTGCCAATCCCATGCTGGTCCCAAAGCCAAATAGAAAATGGAGGACCTGTATCGATTTCTCCAACCTGAACAAAGCCTGTCCCAAGGGTTGCTTTCCACTGCCAAGGATTGATCAGTTTGTAGATGCCACGGCAGGTCACGAGCTCATGTACTTCATGGATGCGTATTTTGGATATAACCAGATCGCGATGAATCTAGTGGACCAAGAGCATACTAGCTTCATGACCCCAACTAACATATATTGTTATAAAGTCATGCCCTTCGGGTTGAAGAATGCCGGAGCTACATATCAACGATTAGTCAAAAAAATGTTTGTTGATCAGATTGGGAGAAATATGGAAATGTATGTCGATGATATGCTTGTCAAATCCAAGACTACTGATAACCATGTATCCAATCTGGAAGAATGTTTTGAAATCTTAAGGAGGTATGACATGAGGTTGAATCCCCAGAAGTGTACTTTTGGAGTAGCATCGGGAAAATTTATGGGATTCATAATCAATACAAGGGGGATAGAGGCGAATCCTGACAAAATCAGATCATTATTAGAAATGCCCTTGCCCAGGTCGCGTCAAGAAGTTCAAAGCCTGACTGGAAAGTTAGCAGCTTTGAATCGTTTTATCTCAAAATTCACTGACAAGTGTCTGCCATTCTACAACTTGCTCAGAGGAAAAAATAAATTTGAATGGACTAAGGAGTGTCAGCGGGCATTCCTCGACCTAAAAGCTCACTTGGTCGAACCCCCAGTATTGTCTAAGCCGGTGTCTGAAGAACCTCTGTTTCTTTATTTGGCCGTAATAGAAAATGCAGTCAGTGCCGTGTTGGTTTGAGAAGAAGACCGTGCTAAAAAACCAATGTATTATGTAAGCAAGAGACTTCTTGGAGCTGATAGAAAAGATGGCATTCTATCTGATATTGGCTTCCAGGAAGCTCCGAGCATATTTCCAATCCCATTCAATCAACGTCATGACCGACTAGCCTTTAAGGCAGGTGTGGATTCTCAAAATCCAACACCGGTAAAGAGTCCACCTCTCATGCCTCAGGTCCTCGGAAGGTCCTAAACAACCATGTTTGAAGCCCATTTGAACCCTCAAATTAGTGCTCCAAATGACCCTGCTCCAAATGACCACTTCACCTCGGACCCCCATTGACATCCTGCAACCGTCTCGCGAGACCAATGTCTCGCCACACCTTGGCGCACCCAGCGTCCGCAGGGCCATCTGCGAGGCCCCTCCGCGAGGCCATCTCGCGAGGCCCATCCGCAAGGCCATCTCACGAGGCCGTCCGTGAGGCCTCGCCTCGCCTCTACGCGCCCCTGCTCCAGCATCCACGAGGCAATTCGCGAGGCCATCCGTGAGGCCTCGCCTGGCCTCTGTGCGCCCCTTCTCCAGTGTCCACGAGGCCATCCATGAGGCCCCTCCGCGAGGCCGTCCGTGAGGCCTTGCCTCGCCTCTGCACGCCCCTACTCCAGCGTCCGCGAGGCCATCTCGCGAGGCCGTCCGTGAGGCCTCACCTTGCCTCTGCGCGCCCCTGCTCCAACATAAGTATAGGCCCCGCTATGAGGCCTTTCTTTACTCTCTTAGGAAGGTGTCACCAGTGGGGTATAACACTCCTCTACTTAGCATACTCAAAGCTGCAAGTGCGCTTATATTTCACAAAATGAAAAGGGATTGGAGCAAGGGCATATCTTGAACACACGAGAGAAACCTCCAAATACGAAGCACGTGCATGATGGCCTCGCCCCAAAGGGTCTCGGCCAAAAGCCTCGCGTGCATGATGGCCTCGCCCCAAAGGGCCTCGCCCGGGGGCCAATGTGCATAGGTGCTTCCACAGTCTCCTGCCCAATGAAGTGCACTCTCTCCAGTTAGCCAATTGGGACCACTTACAGGAAGGCCAACCACATATGTCATTCAAGGTGGCCCACAAGAGACAAAAAATATGGACAAGGTACCTCTAAATAGGTACATACATGCCTACAAGGATCAAGGGACAGACCTGACACCTGTACCCGACAAGTAGTGGAGGTTAGGGGTAGTACGAGGAATGGCAACATCACCTCCACGTCTCTGACATGCACCAGAGCCGACCACCACTCTCCCAACACCACTACACCTGATACCACTCTCTTGAGAATGTACTTGTGTACCATCTGGTCCCCTGGACCACACTGTATCATGGGTCATTAGAGCCTACTATAAAATGAACCCCACTTCCACATGGAAGGAGGTTGGAAAAATCACTGTAGCACCACACCATAAGAAATACAAATTCAGCTCATCATTTTTCTTCTACAAGTGTTCTTTAAGTTTCCAATTTGATCTTCAAAGTTTTTCTTTTGATAATCTCTACGTTTCTGTTTTTCTAACTTAACTTGGTTGACGAGTTCTCACCATCAACAGCAGGTGTTGCAAAAACCTGAAACGTCGAGACGTCTTTTAAAATGGGCAATCGAACTTAGCCAGTTCGAGATATTGTATGTGCCATGGAACTCAATTAAAAGTCAGGCCTTTGCTGATTTTGTGGCTGAATGCACTGGATTTCAAGAAGAGCTTTTGAAGGAACCAGTGCAGGAGTTGTGGAAAATATTTGTAGATGGATCATCGAACGATAATGGATCGGGAGATGGGATCATACTAATCTCCCCAGAAGGGCATAGATTCCATATAGCTCTAAGATTCGAATTTGAAGCGTCTAACAATGAAGCCGAATATGAAGCCTTACTAGCTGGACTGAGAGTGGCGAAGGAGCTAAAAGCGAAGGCAGTCCAATGCTATAGCGATTCCCAGCTCGTGATTACTCAGGTGTTGGGAGAATATCAAGCTCGAGGTACCAAGATGGTGGCTTGCCTAGCTAAGGTGAAGGGGGAGCTATCTGAATTTGAGCACAGTATTGTTGAGTAGATACCTCGCGAGCAGAATTCTAATGCTGACGCTTTGGCAAGGCTTGCCACCACCAAGGAAGCTAAGACCTTGAATGTAGTGCAAGTAGAGGTTTTGGAGAGTCTGACCATGACAGAAAAAATGATAGAGGTCGAGATGATCGACACAAGACCTACCTGGATGACCCCTATAATGGAATACTTCACAACAGGAAGGTTACCTGAGGATCAAAATGATGTAAGAAAATTACTATATCAAGCTCCGAGGTATATGATAGTGGATGGAACATTGTACCGATGTGGTCATTCATTGCCTCTCCTATGGTGTGTTCTGCCCGAGGAGGCTAAGACCATTTTGCAGGAAGTACATGAAGGCTTTTGTGGTGATCATGCTGGGGGGAAAAACCTAGCAATGAAAATATTGAGGCAGGGCTATTTTTGGCCCACTTTAACAAAAGACTCCATCTCGTATGTTCGTAAATGTGACAAATGCCAACTCTTCACCATAGTTTCCCGAGCTGTTCCAGTCGAGCTAACGATGATCTCATCCCCGTAGCCATTTGCGATGTGGGGAATCGACCTAATAGGGTCCCTAACTATGGGCAAGGGAGGAGTTCGTTATGCGGTGGTGGCAATCGACTATTTCACGAAGTGGGTACAAGTCGAGCCTTTGGCAACCATCACTTCAAAGAGAGTCCTGGACTTTGTGGTGAAGAGTATTGTATATCCATTTGGGCTTCCAAAAAAGATCGTGTTAGACAATGGGACCCAGTTCAACAGTGATCTTTTCACTAACTTCTGTGAAAAATATGACATTATTAAGAGCTTCTCCTCAGTAGCATATCCACAGGCCAATGGATAGGTTGAGGCTATGAACAAAACCCTAAAGGCAAGCCTTAAGAAGAGGTCAGACGAGGCCAAAGGAGTATGGCCCGAACAGCTCCCACAAGTACTTTGGGCATACTGAACTTCTTACAGAACCTCCACGGGACACACTCCTTTCTCCTTAACTTTTGGAAGTGAAGTCGTCCTTCCAATCGAAGCCATGGTAACCCCTCACATGCAAAAGACATTTAGCCAGGAACGGAATGATGAATTACTTAACGCATCTCTCGACCTGATTGATGAAAAATGAGAGGATTCACAGTTACAGCTCGCCCATTATCAACAAAAAATCACTCGTTACTTTAATTCTAAAGTCAAGAGGCATAGTTTCAGATTGGGCGACCTGGTTCTCCGAAGGGTCTTTCTGGTGAATAAGGATTATAAAAGCCATTTAATTAAATAATAGATGGACTATTAAATAATTTTTCTTGTTAAGGTGGTTTTACATAATTTTTCTTGTTAAGGTTGTATCAGCTCACGTATTTAATGTTTGTAAAAGTAACCGAAAAAGTTTATACATTCTGGTTACTTGGGGGGCATATAACCCGAGGTGGGCTAGAGTAAGGTCATTGGATAAGTTTAAATTAAATAAAACCCTGGATACAACCAGGTCTGAAACTTAGAAGCTTGGAAAATTGATTATTCGACGGCTTTTTAAGAGCTCGAGATGTCAATAAACCTAGCACGAACTAAGTTTTAATTACTTAAAATCCTAATATAACCAGGTCCAAAACTTGGAGGCTTGGAAAATTGAGTATTCAATGGCTTTTTAAGAGCTCGAGATGCCAATAAACCTAGCATGAACTCAGTTTTAATCATTTAAAACCCTGGATACAACCAGGTCAAAAACTTGGAAAGTTGGGAAAATTGTTTAAAGTCAAGGGCTTTTTAAAGCTCGTGTTATCAATAAACCTAACACGAAAAAAGTTTAAAATATTTAAAACCCCAGGTATGACCAGGTTCAAGGCCTGATTCTTAACATGTATGATATAAATCAACACATAAAGCTTGGATATCTCAAAATATCTATCCCGATCTAAAAATCGATTCCTAAAATCTCGAATGTACAAGTCTAAGGAGTCATAAACATAAGAGATAATAAAGGAAAGATAAATAGATAAAAAGTTAGATATATAAATTGAAAATAAAATTATCCCAAGGAGAATAACCTCGAACTGAGCTTAAAGGCAGTTGTTTACAAACAAATAAAAAAAACCAAAAGGAAAAAAATGTGTCACTAAGCTCCTCTAGGTCGCTCTGAGGATGTAACCTCCTCGCCATCCCGCTCGCCTGCAGCAGAAGTCTCCCCCATTTCTGACGGTTCTTGCAAAATCTAAGCCTTGAATTTTTCAAGGTATGGATCCCACAGCTCGGGATCCATGAAAGAAAAGTTCCCATCCTGGTTAAAGGCCCAGCAATGCTACAACATATCATCCATGGAGGACAATGAGGCCACCCTCTCTTCTTTGACTGCAGCCTTAGCCTTGAGTAGTTTAGCTTTGGCTCCATCAAACTCGCTCTAGAGTTGCGCTGATTGAGCTTGGAGGGCAGTCAAGGCAGCCTTTGCACCCTGCTCGCTTTCTTGGGATGAGATGAGGGTAGCCTTGGTGTCATGTGCGATCTTCTGAGCGGCTTGCTCGGCCTCTTGAGTGGCGGCCAGAGCTGTGTTGGCAGTGTTTAGCTCAGCCCTGAGCTCATCATTTCTAGCCCTAGCACGGGCTATACTATGATATTGAGGCAAGATAGACTGCAAAATAACAAGGAAAGTCAGATATATCCTTAGACACAATAAAAAGAAAAATGTCATCAAGGAATGGTAACTTACAGTAAGGTTCATCCACAAGGCTGACTCCAGGACGTTCTTTGGGCTCCGCTCCTCAATAGTCCACAAGTCCCTCGAGCTGGCCCTATAGGCAAGCCCCACCATATGGCTCGCCGTCTCGTAAATGATCCCTCGAAAGGCTTCAGGGAGTTTTTCTAGATCCTGGGGATTTACTGGTATTCGGAGGGTCGCAGCTGGGGCAGGGGGAGCTGGAGGATCACATTGTATCACTTGGTCTTGGGGAGGTGCAAACCGAGGTGGAGGAGGAGGAAGAGGAATCCTCCTATCGGTAACAGAAGGCATCAGAGTTATTGATCTCGTGCCTTTCCCCTTAGCAGGGGACTTTGAAGTGTTCCCTGCTGCCGGAGGGGTCTTCTTCGTAAACCTGGGGCTCTTCACAACGGGGCCTGAGCCGGTTTTCCCGGCCTGGAAGGCAGTACAGAGGTTAGGAGCTCTGGTTTGTTCCATCTCTTCGTCTAAAAATAAAAAAAGGGGATTAGTTCACAAATAAAGTCAAACATATACGAGGAAAGAAAATAAATAAAGATCCTACCCTCCGGGCTGGTGGAGGAGTCTATAATCACGACCTCCTGCCTTGGGACTACTGGAGGAGAGGGAGAGTCTACGACTAGTATTTCTTGGATCCTAGGAGGTTCAGGCTCAGGTTCTACCTCAGGGTTGGACTCATCTACATACTACCTAAATCCAGGGGCAAAGGCACCCTGGAGCAGAGAAGGCCAGGTCCTACGATTGGTACCATACTCCTCAAAAATGGTGGAGCTAAAATTTAAGGTATTTTCGACAACAATTGTGCCCTTTGGGTAACTATTGTCATGACGCACCACTAGGTGGTCTACACATTAGAGCAGGGTTATATTATGGTCTGGTTTATGAGGATGATGATGGACGAGATGATTTGGGTTAAACCTAACTAACCTAAAGTTGGCAACATCCCCATCTAGTTCCCTATAGGGGTATGGGTTACCTTGGCTAGAGGGGTGGGCTACTGCCCCTGACACAGCTCGTTCTAAATCGGGTTCCCGAACAGCCTCGGGAACCCACCTCTTTCGCACAAGAGGCACCTCGTTCTCTTCCTCCTCCTCGCCTTCGGTGGCCGGCAAGGCCTCCTCTTAAGAGGATGGGAGCTCCTGGATTACCGAGAAGGTAGCTCGGGACCTTAAGGCCAATGTCTGGCCTTTGCCAATCAACTGACATGTCAGCATCGTGACATCATTCACGACCTGGCAGTAGTCCTTCTCGCTGGGTGGAAGCCCAGACAATGTCTCATATTGACCCCCGAGGGTCACATACTTCTCCGTCCTCACAAATATGGTTGCACGAGAAATAAACTCAGTTAATACATGTACAAGGGAAATATCTTGGAAAGAATAAAATTTCACGAGCTGAAGTCAGAGAATAATGAAATTACGAGGACGGTTGAAGTATCTTTGTTCACAATTCCGGAACCCATTCGACATAAAGAACAAGTCTTTATAGTCATTGGGGTGGTTGGGAAGCTCGATGACATGAGTAGAGTTGAGGAATCTAGTGAGATAGTAGAACCCATCACCTCGACCTCTCTGTTCTGGGCTAGCCTTGAGACAGACAAAATAGAGGATGTCTGTCGGAGTGGGGACCTCCCACTCATGCTTCAAAAATAAGTATTTCAGCCCCACCAGAAGCCTATAAGAATTTGGGGGGAGCTAAAATGGAGCCAACTTCACGAAGTTCAGAAAGTCCGCAAAGTATTGGTCCAAGGGGAAGAAGGCTCCTGCCTTCAGGTGTTCGTCACTCCAAGCCGCGAAATCATCCTGGAGAGGGGAGAAGCTCTGTTCCCCTTCAAAAGCAAGTCAGGCAATGAGAACTCCAGTCCCAACCTCGATGTTGTGGCTCAGCATGATTTTGTTTACCCTCCCCTAGGTCGTGATCTTGGATACGATGTGTTCAGCCTCGATGAAGGCGTTGGGGTTCAACCACCACCTCCTTCTCCACCACTAGACCAAAGTGGGGAATGGGGGATTCTGAGGCGATCTGCTTCCCTTTATTCTTTTGTTGAGTAGACGAGCTGGGTGCATTCTTCTTGGGAGCCATCAGATCGCCTAACGAACATAATGACCTAATTAATGGGTGACCTAAGAGGATTTAAAGGATACGACACAGAAGTACAGAGGGGGTGGTTTACTTTTGATATACGAGCTGAGTTAGCCTCAACTCCATCACGTGATGCCACGCACTACCCTAAGTTACGCGCCTCGGTTTCCTAACAAACCCCTGATATTTAGGGATCTGTGTGTGAGAGTATCAGACCACTACTTTCCTTGGGAGGCGGCTTAGTGCAAAACCACCCAAGAAGCATGACTCCTAAGCAACCTGGTTTGAACCCTAAAAACTTTTCATCCCCTATATCCCGAATGGGTATTTTCTAAATTCATCATTGAAATTACCTAGAAATTACCCAGTTTTATGAATGTCATAGTTCTAAAGATATTTTAGGAACTACCCATTGAACCTAACTCGAGGCCTATTCGCTAATTTTTTTTTTTTGGGAAATATCCTAATATTGACTACAGTGAATAGTGCGGATGAGCATTGTGAAGAACAAAAAAGACCAATAAAAAAAATTTCAAACCAAGATATCAGAGGTACTTACAATGTGTTCTTCGATAGAAAAGTGTAGACTTTGCAGGGGGAAGTTTCCAGAAAAATTCTGAGTAACTGGGTGCAATGAACGATTTTTGGGTTTTCTGAGAAAGAAGGGGGACTCGAAAGTGCAGAAGAAGAAAGATTTCAAATGAAAGGTGGTGAAATCTAAAAAATTTCTATCCTCTTTATACGTAAACTATGTAGGTTAATTTGAGCCATCCGATTTGGTTAGTAGAAGATCTAAGGGCCAGGGTTTAAAAGACAAAACGGCGGCAAAAAGGTGACAAGACAATGCTTGCAGTCCTCGAAACCCGAACAGACGCTAATTGCGGTATACCACGTCCAGTACTCGAGTAGTGGGAAGGCATGGTTTAATGCAGCAGAAGTCTAAAAGTCCCTATTGTGTAGGTCAGAAGGTGACGACATGAACTACTAGTAGGGACTTGGGGGGCAAATGTTGTACCCTGATTTCAGCACGAGTCCTTCACTCAGCTCGAGTACAGCTTGCAATACAATATACGGAGAAATAACCAAGTATCCATTTATTATCCACGTAGGTAGCTCGACTTGCACAGTGGTCATACGAGCTAGGGATACGGAGGTTGTGAGGCGCAAGCTCATGATATTCAAATAGCTGTCAAAGTACGAGCTCAGAGAGATACCCAGTTCATGGTATCTCTATATATTGTGTACCCGCAGATCCCCAAAGACTCGGGTACCATTATATGGGTATTTATGACCAGCTTGTCATATTTAATGTTTCAGATATTAGGAAAACATTAACTTTGTGATCAAATCATATCCCAATATAAATGGGAATTGTTTGTATTAAATGTAATGAATATGTAAATCCATGATTGACTAACACGGTTACCCAAACCTGTTGATGCGTGTCGTATGGCGTACCAAATTTAACAAAGATTTTAATTACACTATCACCAATTAATTTAGTACAATGGCAAATAGAGGTCGAACCCAAGGGAACTATATTCAATTTATTATTCACAAAAGCTTAACAAGATTAAAAAGAAAAAGGGGATTTTGAAATTCAAAATTAATAAAACGATTGATAAGCAAACGAAGAGTTATAACTATTTTAAAGAACAGTTAAGAATCATTCTCCACCTCAGACAATCATGCATGAATCTTGATAATGAATATTATTCCGATTCCTAATTAAACCATTAACCCCGCAGATAACGCTTAAGCAGTCAATTATCCCAATCTCCCTATTACAATCAATTACGGCTAAGCGCTCAATAATTAACTCTTTTCACCAAACAACAAACCTATTAAGCATATGATTCATTTAATTTAGTAAAAGCATTAAGAACAATGGAGATAAGTTAATCTAGGCAATAAATCAATGAAGCATATAATTCATTTAACCTAGGTTCTATCCTTCATCACAATCAACAACACTTTTGACCACATCATCAATTGCAATTTATCACAAATACTTAGAACCCTAAACTATTAGGTGAATATAAATTCTAAGATGATAATGAAATAATGTAAACCCTAATTAGTTGTACACCCTAACAAGGAATCACAATATTCATAAGATAAGCATAGAAGAATATAATCAATTTAATATTAGGGAAATCAAGAGATAATATTCACATCTGAAATCAAACAATCATGTCTGGGTTTTGAATAACCCTTAACCTAAAAGAAACTAGCCAATAATCTTCATCATGATTAAAAACATAAACATAGATAAAGAATAATGGAGTAGGGGAAGAAGAAAACTATTGAGATGTTGATTGCGATCTTCCTTCTCCTCCAAAGCTCTCTCTGAGTTTCTCTCTCTAAAAACGTAAAAATAAAACCTCCTTACGAATCTAACCCTAATTCCCTTTTATATCTCCCCTCAACTAATCAGAAAAATTGAATTTAAGTTCAAATTTAAACGCGTGCCGCGGCAGGAACTTTCCCTTGCCGCGGCAAGGAACTACGAAAAAGCGTTGCTGGGCTGTCGTGCCGCGGCAAGGATTTTCCCGTGCCGCGGCAAGGAACTCTCTGACTTGCCTCATAGCGGCAGGGACTTTTCCTGTAGCGGCGAGCACTCTGCTGACTTGTCTCGTAGCGGCAAGGACTTTTCCTTGTAGCGGCGAGCTCTCTGCTTGATCACACTTTCATTCTTTTTCGATTTTTTTCTTCTTCTTTGACTTCACTCCACTGGTTAGAATCCTACAACATTATCATTTAACCAAAAACTCATCAAAAATATAGACATTATCCTCAAAAAATGACGATTTAGTTTAAATGAAACAAATTAGCAAAACGATTCTAACCATCCCCAAACACACTACTTATGAACATAAAACCCTGATGAATACGAAGTAAACTTTATACAAAAATGTACTTATCACCTGTCCATGGAATTTCTCTATAAATACTGGAAATATTGGATAGGGAAGGGGATGATGATTCTGTAATACAAAAACTCTGCCAAAATAGAGAGAGAAACAACAATAATATAGACTCGTGGACTAGGTGGATTTTAACCACTGAACCACGTAAAAGATTTGTATTCTTGTGAATTCATTTCATCTTTCGTTATGGTTTATTACTAAGCACTAATCAACCTTATTATTTCTTAATACACTGTTGGCGAAAAACCGCGTCAACAAGTAATATTCAATTTATAATCCATCGATGGGATAGGTCCCCTTTTATTTTTATTTTGTTTTGTGAGGATAAAAGACTTGCTTAACTCAATGGTTATAGTATTACTTTCATACAGCGGGAGTCATTTGTTCAAATCCAATAATAGGTAGAACTTATTAGATAGCAACGTCACTAGTATATAATGAGTTTTTATACTCATTCCCTTTTATTGATTTTGTATGTTTTTCATCCTACTCTATTGAATTTTCTAATTTCAAATTAGTTCATTGCATTAGAATTCGATTCTACTTTATTAAATTTGATATTGGATTTGATTCTTATTCGATTTTATTTTGAATCATCATAAGAAAAAGTAAGTTGTATAAATAGAACTTCTATTTACATACATTATTTTGCTTATTCTGACACACTAACTAGTTACGACATCATATTAATAGCCTCTACTCGTGTCCTGGCTCGTCTATGTAGCGCACCGATTTTTTTTTTTTATTAATTTATGTGATTTATTATTAATTGTTAAGTGTTAGAAATTTACTTTTAAATTGTTTAAATTTTTTTGTAGAAATTATGTGAATTAAAATTGTTAATTTTTTTATCTTGTGAGTTCTATAGATTTGATTATGTGCAAGGAGACCCATGCTTAGTAGTGATGGACTAGAGCACTTGTGTATGTGCATGTGCATGGTATTCATGGTGAGCATGCATTAGTTTCCATGCATAGTGTATATTTTCGTATTATTTATTTTTAATTATTATTATGAAAAGAAAAATGGTAAGAAATAGAGCACTTGTGTGTGTGCATGTGCATGGTATTCATGGTGAGCATGCATTAGTTTCCATGCATAGTGTATATTTTCGTATTATTTATTTTTAATTATTATTATGAAAAGAAAAAATTAAAAGAAAAATGGAAGAAATAGAGCGTGAGTGGCGTGAGTGTGAACAAGGAAGGGAGGATCTTTCCTTAATAATCGTTTGTCATCTTTTATTGATTTGAAATTAGAGACAATAGAATATTAGGTAAGTGAATTAAGGGATTTGATTTGCTATGGGTTGTCTTTGGTTATTTTTGGGTAAGAAAAAATAGAGAGTGGTAGTGTGAAAAGGCCACACATAGCCGATTATAGAGAGACAGTGAGAGGGACAGTGTCGGTTTTGTAGAGAGAGTGGGAGAGCATAGGTTGTGCTTCCTTATTTATGTGTGTCATCTTTTCCTTTGAGTATTATTATTTTTTTTTTTTGTAAATTGATTTTAAGCAAAAATTAAGGGAAATGGAATTGGGAAAGTTACCCATTCACATTAGGAGGTTAAGGGCAGACCACTAGGGAATATAAAAAGAAAAGAGCATGAGCCTTGGGTACTCATGTGTGACCGACGACATGGAGGAGAAGGAGGAGGGAGAGAGAGCTTGACCTAGAGAGAGAAAGTGAGGTACGAAATAGAGGAAAAGAAAGAGAGAGAGAGAGAGAGCTCGTGGGAGAGAAGAGAAAGAAGAAGGTAGAGAAGAGAAAAAAGGGTTTTCAATCCCTAGGTATGTCTTGATTTGCTTTTGGTTTTGATTCTTAAGTTTAGTTCTTCTCCTCAAATTCTAAGGGTTTGTTTCTTTCTTCTTCTAGTGATGGTGTTTCGAAATCCCTGTAGGTGTCAAGGTTCTTTTGCTAGGGTATTCTTGATTCCACAATCAAGAAAGGTAATGGATTCTCTCTTATTTTGTTTGATTTGGTGTTGATCATGGATTTTGGTTTTGAAGTATGGATTGATATGAAATGTCTAGCCTTGTTGTGGTTTTGTTGTTATTTTAATTCTTGATATGCTTTAATGGTTGTTGTTGAGAGGAAACATGATTATGATATAAGAATTGTTGGGTGGTGTATAGTCGGCCTAATGCATGTTTTGGTGCTCTTATTGTTGAATATTTTTATTGATAAACATGCTTATGGAAATGGGCATATGATTATGATTTATTATAGAACAAAGCATGCTAGGATTTTATATGTGTTGTGCTTACATTTTTGGCAACCTAGTGTTCTTATGTATAGTACAAATATTGTCTTACGTATGTTCATTGTTTTGAAAATAGAAACATGTTAGGATTTCTTATCTTTTGTATGTTTGGTTTAAATTCTCTTCCTACCTTGTTGTCACTTGTAATTTTAGAAATATACTAGGATTTTCTTTGGGTTTTGGAAACAATAAGGATTATAAACATGCTATGGGTTTTTGGCCTAGGTGTGCTTAAAAATTGAGTATGAAAATTTGTTGCTATTTGTTGTTGATTTTAGAAACAATTTTGTATGATATTCCTATTTGTAATGTTCTTAGGTATTGGGTTATGTGGGTTTCGGCTATGTGAGTATAGTGTGATTGGAGTAACTTGATTTTGTTAATGATTTGATTTGAATGTTAATTGTCATATTGAAATGCATACATGTATAGAATCATGTAAGGTTAATTTATTAAAATGGTTAAGAATGACTATGAGTATATTTAAAATAAATTATGCTTGCTGATTTTTAGTTTATATTTTATGGTAATTTATAAATAATTTAAAAGGAGAACAAATTATGTCTTAAAATTTCATGTTTTAAAACTAAGACAAGTAAGAGGTGAATATCATGCATGAATAATGTATTTTTTTAATAAGATATATGCAGATTTTTAGTGTTTAAAAGTTGAGAAAATTAATTTTAAAAAGATGCCTAGAATTTGCTTTATTGAAAATGTGAGTATTATTATTCCTTTTACCAAATTTTTAGCTAATTATAATTATTGTCAATTTTTGGTCTAGAAATTATATTTTTCTAGAAAAAGATTAAATTATGTCAAATTTTATTGGTATTATTTAATTAATTTTACAAAGTTAAAAAGGGTACTTTTATGAAATTAATTAATTTTGCTAAATTAAACATTTTACAAGTAATTATAAATGTTGTCACATTTCATTGTTATTATATAATAAATGAGATTATTATTTTGTACAATTAAAGCTAAAAGGTTATTTTACTAAATTAAAATTTTCTAATAAAATTAATGAATGACAATTGTAAGATTTAAAATAATAAAGTAGTATTAACCAAGTGAGTAATTTATTTTTATGCTTGCAGAATTTTCGTGAAATTGACAAGAAAATAAAGGAACAAATAATTCCAACTTCAACGCTAGTTTTAAGAACCGTCCCATGTATGCATGTTACATGCAAGTTTATTTTTACGCTCAAATATATGTTATTTAATTAAATCCATGCTTCCTGATTTGAAATCATTGTGAATTACTTAGTAGAATTGACATTATTCTTTTATGTTCTATGTGACGTTGTTGTATGAATAGACTTGTGGTGCAACTTGTGCCACGTGTGCATGGCCCATGCACACGTGGGGTATGTATGTTGGGCATGTGTAATCTTACATGATTTTAAGAAGAATGTTTGGTTGTGATTCTAGACTCGTTGCGAAGTACCCTGAACCTTATTTTTGCTTGGACTTGAGGCAAGGAAATTAGCTAGTATTTTCTATGAATTATGTTATGAAAGGTATGAACTATTATGTTGTAAAAGTTATAGTGTTACGGAAAATATAAGTTATGGTAAGCTAAAGTGTGATGAAAAGTATCAGTTACTATGTTATGCAATGAATCATTGTATGTCTGCTTGTATGTTGTATGAAAAAACAGTAGGTTGTTAGCGTGTTGAACGCGGCACAACAAATGAGTTACTAAGGATATGACTTAACTCATAGGGCAGATGCGTTGAGGTTATTCGAGGACCAGAGTTCCTGTTTACCTCATAGAGGAGGTCTTACCGGTTTATGCTTTTGCTGGTTGCCTCACGATGTGACATGGACAATAGAGGTGCCATGCTAAAATGAAGTATGAATATGATACGATGTGATTATGAATATGATACGATCTGATTATAAATATGATACGATATGATTATGAAATGGATATGATATGGTTATGCTATGAGTTTTACTATACATATGTATTTTTTCCTTGTTATTTCTTGAAATTGTTGTATTTGTTTGTACTTCCTTACTGGGCTTTTAGCTCACCCCCTTACTTTCCCCCTTTAAGGTAGGCAGTAGGGTTCTCCTTGGCACGCACAGTGATGTGAGAAGTTTCGATGTCTCGGCATGTATGACGTGGTGTGTCCTATGAGCAATTAACGTTCAAGATGAGTGCTAAGAAAGATTATAAACTTATATGTTATGGTTTATGTTTTATTTACATTAATGGGACTTATAATGTTTATTTTATATTTTTTTTTTAAAGAAAAAAGAGTGCATAAAGACACTAAATTTTTATATTGAAACATTTTGGTCCAAATTTCATGTTTTGTCAAGGCCCCACTAAATCTTTTCTCTAAAGTGGTATTTTTCTAATAAATATGAGTTGAGCGACATTTTACAAAGTAAATAGATTAGAGCATTCTTACAGTTTGAGAGATAGACTTGCCTCAATTATTTGTCTTTTACCTTTAGCTTTACTCAATTTAACTTCCGTTATTTCAAGAGTTTGTTGAGCTACTTGTGGATCAATGTCACTACTCTTCTCCTGAACATTTACTAAAACAGTGATCTCATTATTCCCTATTCTAGTAAAATCAACCATCAGAGCCAACTTTAACCATTGGTCTTGAAGGCATATTCTCAAAATACTGATATCTACAGTTGTGACCGAGGACCTAAAGCTCCTCAATCACTTGGGGGGCATATAAGGTATCTAGTAAGCAAAGCATATCAATAGTTATATGTAAACACACAAGCAAAATAAGTGAAAGCATGCTACGATACTTAGAGTATTTTTCAAAATTTTGTTAAATCAAACCAAAGTGCTATGCTAAGTTTGGTCATGCGAACAGATGTTATAATAAAATAAAAATATTATAATATCATAAGAGACATCCTTTACACTACGAGCAGTTACTGCTCTAATGGAATTGTCTGTTAAAAAGAAAAGCTGCCCGTGCAGCAATAAAAATATAAATTGTCTCGACACTACGAACCGAGGTCTGTGTGTCCCAAATTACAAAGTTAAATAAAAACAGCAAAAATTATGAAGCAGGAGGGTCTTGAGGAGTTTGTTAGTCGACGGAGACCCCAATTTCCTCTTCCATGCCATCAATGCCTGTAGCCAAGGAGATTTCGGGGGAGGCTGAGACTTTCACCCTCTCCTCTTTTTCAAGACGAGCAAGGCACCTGTTTATTTCAGATTGCCTCGTACGCTCAAAGAGATAGTTGAAGTCTGCCTCGCGGTTATGCTTCCAGAACACATAAAAGCATTTGAAGGTGGCTCCTTTATACCTCTCCAAGTTGCAGGCATTGGTCTCCTCAAGATCTTTGATGCGCTCCTCCAACCCCTCATTCTCCTTTCTGCTGATGACCAGATCATCTTGAAGCTCAGAGGCTTCCTTGAAATTAAGCAAAGAAACCTCTTTGAACTTCTCTTTAGCTTCAATGGCTTTTGTCAAGGCAGTCTGGTGTTGTTTCAGCTCTTCGGCTAGCTTGGCCTTCTGTTCGAGCAGTCCGTCATTTGTCTTCTCGGCTGCTTCGAACTACTCGATATATTTGGCCTCAGCCATCTTGAACTCCTCAACATGTCTAGCCTCAGCAAATGAAACTCAACAAGAAATGGAAACTTACGCTAGCAACTTCATTCAACGCAGGGTTAATTATCTAGTCGACCTCCATAGAGTCGGTACCGATGATGGCCTCTCGGCTGTGTCGGTGCCTCGATAGTTTAGTCATCCTCTCTTTGGCCGAGCTGAGCATGATGTTCATCAAGGCGTCTCATATTTGATCAGGAGGTGTCTGGTGTGTAGGTGCTGGAGGAGGGGTCTGATCGACGGGGGATGGGGGAGATGGATGGTCGAGGGGAACTAGAGGAGGTGTTGTTTCCTTGGAGGAAACTGGCATTGGAAGATCCCCAGTCCAAGCTTTTTTTGTCGGAGGGTTCTTGCTGCTTTCTTCACGGTGTTGCCTACTCCCTTTTTTCTTGCTCGAAGGAGCAGCGAGTTCAAGTTCGCTGTAAAGCTCGAACAGATCCTCAGTTGACATGTCTGCAAGTAAGGAAACATACGAACAGTCAGGCAATATAATTAGATGTGCTTACTAAATCAAGGAAATAAGAGCAAGGAAATTATAAGTAAAATAGCCGAGCTACAACTACTGGTCGCTACATTATTTACTGCACTACTGCTACACTCACTCACTGCCTTGAAGAAGTCTGAATTTAAATTAGGTGTGTGTTTAAAGTTGCCGTCCCCATCAAAAAAATGACAGGGAATGGGAAAGTTGTCTAAGAGTGAGAAGTCAGTACCGTTCTCATCTAAAGATTCAAGGGTAGGCTCAGGATGCTCAGAAACTTTCTGTTTGCCCTTTCCTGAAGGAGCAGGGGCAGCAGCTGCTCGCGAGGTGCTGGAGGATTCCCTAATTGTCACTTCTGTTGTCCTCCTCCTCGGAGGTTGCGACACATCCTGATGCTTCTCAGGAACCTCTCCACCGGTAGCACTCCCCGCAGTTGATTCCCTCACATCCTGGTGAGGGGCCAAAAGGCCAACCAGCCTTAGATTATTCTCTGTGACCAGCTCTTTGACGATTTTTTTCTATATCGGTCATGCTAGCCAAGGAAGCTGCTCGTATCTCCATTTCTGGAGTAGGAGCTGGTCGGGGCCACAGACCTGAATGACACCAAAGTTCTAAGGAGTGTCCAAAAAAGCAAAAGGAAATTAGGCGACAAGTGAATAAAGAATTTACCTCCTTGAGTGAAGGCCAGATTTTTGGCGACCAAGTCCGGTGTTAAAAAGTACTCCTGGAAGTACTTTCCCACATTGGACTTATGGGTGATCTCACTCAGGAAAGGACGAGGAGATTCCTGTTGATAAAAGTGGAAGAACCCTGTGTTGTTATGATTGGGGTTGGACTTGAGATCAAACAAATAATTGATCTCATGTGGCGTCAGGACAGGCCACTTCTTATGGTTGTACAGGATATAGAAAGCAGAGAGCACTCTATATCATTTGGGGTGATTTGGAAGGGGGCTACTGTTGGGGTTTTATGCCCTAATTAAAACTCAAATTCTTTGTAATCTCATTTTATTATCAATAAAAGAATAGAAATCATTTTTTGACTTGTTTAATCACTTTGCTCACATATTTCATTTTCATGATTATTTGTTTAATATAAACTTCTATTAAATCCCGAGCATATAGCTACTCTTATTTATTAGTGACGTAATCATAGTGGAATATAAATATGATTATATGTTCAAAATAAGTTAGTCGTAAGATTAGTCAGTGCACAGGATTTACACTGACTTGCCAATCTACGATATGATCTACTTACACATTACAGTGTTATGTTCTTTCCAGAACATTAGCAAAGTAGATAAGATCGGATGTATTTGTTACATCGGACAGGACCGATATTGACAGTTGATAAGATAAGTAAACATACCATTATTATCTATTCTAGTCATATCATATAGTTGACCATAGGTCAATTCAATCTCAATTCTGAGTGGTTAGTATTCTAACTTATTGTATTATTTGAGTTCTTTGACTTGTTCGTTACCAGCTTACCCTACAGACTAGCCCATACTTACATCTTGGGAACTCGGTAGTATAATTGAGTGGGAGTGTTAATCATAGATATGAACATCTATAGCTTCTGATGAAGAAGTGAAACGATGGTTTCCTTTTAGTTTGGTTCAAGGTGTTAAATGATAGAGATCTCATTTCAGTAATTAAATTAGTTTACTGAAATATCATTTACAAGGAACTAAGTGTTTTAAGGATAAAATACAATGAGGGGTAAAACGGTATTTTAGTCCTATCTCATTGTAGACCGTCTATAGAGGATTGAGTGACAATTATTGTTGTAACAATGGATAATTAATAGCGTATCTATATTTGTTATAGAGCGTTCTATGAATTCAAGAGTGCAATTCCGAGTCTATAATGGAGTCACAAGGAATTAATAAGTTAGTAAATTTATTTGTTAGATTTATGATAACTTATTGGAGCTTGATTTCATAGGCCCATGGTCCGCAATGTACCTTGGATAAAATCATCTAGATAGTCTCAATTAATTGATTTAATTATCAATTAAAATTATCAAAGTTGACCAGATCAATTTTGGATAGTTGCATAGAGTTGTGTAATTTTGAGAAGAAAAGAGAAATTATGACAGATTTATTAATTAAGATAAATTGGTATCTAAATTAATAAATAAGTTTAAAATTAAGGTTCAAATTATAAATAATTAATTTGATAAAGAATTTAAATAATTATTTAATTAATTAAATCAATAGAAAATAATACAGGCCTTGATTTTAAGTCCAATGGGCTTATAATCAAATGAGAAATTTTACGGGCCTAAAGCCCATGATAATTTCGACCTAGGGCTTTAAAATGACTATTATTTTATTGATTTTTTTAATTAAATTAAATGGCCTAATTGATTCTATAAAAGGAGTGCTTAAAGAGAAGTCAGAAGTTAAGATTTCTTAGACGACAGATAAGTTTAATCACTAGTTTTCTGATAGTTTTAGATTCTCTCTAAACACAAGTCCTTTTCTAAGCCTCTTTGTTATTTTCTCTTCTTCTCTCTATATCTATCTCATGTGTTGAGAATTTCTCACACTAGTCTAGGTGATTCTAAGGATACATTGGAAGATTGTGAAGAAAATAGAAGATAGGTTCAGTTTCTTGATAATACTCTGCGACAGAGAGGATACAAGAGTTAGAGAAACTGAAGGAAGGACTGTTTCATTCCGCTGCGTATACTGTAAGTATTTTATTCTTTGTTTCTCTTTGAATTCAATTTCATAAACATATTTTAGGCTATCTCGTATTAATTTGTTTAATATTAGATATACATGATAATAAATAAAGATCCTGTATAAGTTTTTCCTAACAGCTACCTCGAAGTAGTTGGCCACCCCCTGGAAAAATGGATGAAGAGGCAAGGTTTCCCCTACCTCAATATGATATCTCGACTAGGCACTGAAGGCGCCCCTAGGCAGGTTTGGCCGCTAGTCGATGGTAGGCTTGATTAGGGTTATCCCAGGAAGTTCGTACTTCTTGAGATAATTCCCTACCATCCTAGCTGTGATGTTGCTAGGATGTACCATGTACCATTCGACCTCTGGTCAAAGGACGACCTGAGGTTGGGCCTTTGTTTGAATTCCTGGTTGAGGAGTGTTTTCAGCTTGTGGGCTGGTCGAAGGATTTTCAACCCAAGGAGCAGGTTGTTTGGTAGGAGGAGTGGCTATTTTCCTTTTCTTTTGAGCAGTAAATTTTACGCAACCCATGTTTGTTGGACTGGTCGAAATCTTATTTGAAGGTTTGTGAGAAAAAGGAATTTCCGGGATTAGCAGTGAGGACTGTTCCTGATCTTCGAGTAACTGCACGAGCAAGTCGTCGTCGATCGGCCTCTCAACTCCCCACGGGTCGTGCATGAAAATCTGCGAACAGAGAAGGGGATATGAGAATATACGGCCAAAGGACCGAGAAAATGGAAAGGTTGGAATAACGTTGCTCGTGTATAAAAGCTAAGCTTTTATACGACCAGCAGCATTCTAACAAAAACACTAAATTCTATGCGAACAGTGTGGAAAATGGATTAAAAATCAGAAGTGAAAAGTTTTTCAGGAAAATTTTTTGACTCTGAAAGGGCAGGAAAAACCCAATTTTTTCTACATGCCTAAAAATTGAATTTTTACTTCGATTTTACGCCCTAAATCGATAATCCTAACTCCCAAACCAACTCCTAAGCCTTCTAAAGTGTTTTTTCCTTATCTTAATGTGCTCATATCTACATACCCATTTACCCCCAAAACGGTTTTTTCCAAGAACATGCAAGAACTCAAAGTTCAAAACAGATATAAAACAAATATGGCATCTCAACGATTGAAAAGTTCGAGAAACTTACTTGGATAAAGATTGGAGCAAATTACTGAGACGCTAAGTCAAGTGGCTGGGCAGAAATTCCGTGGGTTGTCAACATCGTCTAAGTTTCTGGGTTTTTTATGCTCTATTCTTCAGTGTTCTTGAGGAGAAAGTAAAAAGTAAAAAGTGATTTTGAGGGGTTATTTATATTGGTCGAAGTGTAGTTACCGAGGTGATGATGAGAGGTTATTTTTTGAGGTATAGGAAAACGTGATAGCCATCAAACACCTTTTTGGGAAACTGTAGTGATATGATTGGTTGCCTTTTTCGAGAAGGCATGGACGAATCTAACAGATTTTACAGGGCATACGAAAGGTCGGTTGTCTAAGTTTACTTTATGTTGGTCGCAATAAAATAAACTTGGGGGGCAAATGTTTACCCAAAAAACGGCTCTTGATGACATGGCAAGATTGACCTACACGTGGCAGGCACGTGATGGCTTTACGTGAATGAATCTTGTTCGACCATTGACCAGAAAGTCATTGATTTATCAAGCATCACGTTTATGTGCGACCAGACTGGTCGCATACTTTCATTTACTTCCTTTTGGATGTTCAATCTTGTAATATTTGCATTATTTGTAATTTCTTTTATTACCTAGATACGTGAGTTTTAATTGTAATTAAGGCCCATCGGCCCATGTAATCTTCTTGAGCCTATAAATAAGAATCAAAGGGCTCAAGGAAGGGACTTTTGAATTTTTTATCTTGGTACTCTGAGAGAAAAATATAGTGTGGTTATTCACCAAGGTTGTAATCGTCCCAATGCTTGTGAAACTCGTGAACCCTTAGTTCATTGATCACAGTATTGGAATTCTACATCAATAATAATACTAAGTGGACGTAGGTCAGTACCATCCAATTGGGACCGAACCACTATAAATCGTTTGTGTTATTTATTTTTTCATTTGATTTTTCTTCTTGATTTCATCTCATTTCATATCGCTTATCTGACTCCGTGTCGTTGACCAATTTGAGGGTCAACAAATTGAATTCAAATTTTTAAAATTTAACTATATTAATTAAATTGTTTAATTAATTATTTTATTACCAATTATATTGTCAATTGATAATTTTCGGAAACAAGACATTTATGTCTTAATTCAAAATTAAGAAAATGAATTGTTCACTTTTTTTTTCTGAATTTTATTACTGGGAGCATTTGACTATTTAATTAGTCAAATATCTTGTTTCTAAAACAAGATAATTAGTATTCATTTTTAAATGAAAAATATTTGATTTATTGAAATCAAATATTGGTTTAAGAAACTACTAATAAAAAAATTAATAATTAATTTTCATTTAGAGACATGGAAATTTTTTAACACCTTAACTGGTGTCAAAATTCAGTTTATAGAAGCTACTTAATTATTAATTAAATATAATTTAAGTAATTATAATTCCAATAATTGTAATTATAATAATAGTTTGAAAAACTATTTATTATAAAGGGATATTTGCAGCAAAAATACATAAGTTCTTCACTTTATAACACTTAAATACCCAAGTAATTTTTTTTTTTTGCGGCTAAAATATCTAACGTCACACTTTCTTGGCATCCGTAGGTACCTGGCCGTTAAGTGCCAGGTAAGCGCCTACGTGGTGGCTTCTAATTGGTCTAAGTGGATATTTTTTATTTTTTAATTAAAAAAATTCATTTATATATTTAAAAATTAAATAAAAATCTGATAAAAATGATTTAAAATTCATATTTTAATTAAATTAAAATTAAATATTATAAATTAAAATCCCTAAAAATAAAAATATAATTAAAAAAACAAGAATCTGATTAATAACTAATTAAAATTAAAACATTATCAAAATTAAAATAAATTTAAAACAATCAATCGTTGGAGCCCAGCCTCCCTCAATCGTTGGAGCCCAACCACGACCACTAATCAGTCTCAATCTCAGCCCCATATCGAAGAGGCGCACGAAGACCCATCAATCCCAGCCATTCCATCGCCGCCTCCCCCATCTGAGCTACGTGACAACCTTCCCAGTCCAACCGCAAGAAGAAGAAGACGAGTTTATTTATATATATAATTTTGATCTATTTTAAATTTAATTTGTTTTTATTAGTTTTAATGATTTTGTTATTATAGTTTAATATATGTTTGGTTTTTTAATTTTATTAAAATTAGTATTTTCTTATTTTTTTTAAATTTTTTTATTATATTTTAAATATTTAAATGAATTTCTTAATTAAAAATTAAATAATAAATAATGTGGATCAATCAAAAGCCACCACGTAGGCGCTTACCTGGCACTTAACTGCCAGGTACCTACGAATGCCAAGAAAGTGTGACGTTAGGTATTTTAGCCACACAAAAAAAGACTTGGGTATTTAAGTGTTATAAAGTGAAGAACTTATGTATTTTCGCTGCAAATATGCCTATTATAAATAAAAATGATTATGAATTATTTTTTCCCAAAATTTGATAATAGTTTTGTAAACTATTAGTTATTAATTAATAATTTATGAAATTATTATTTAATAAACCACTTTCCATTAGTTATTAATTAATAATTTATGAAATTATTATTTTTTAAAAAAAAAAAGTTAAAGAAACTTTTGATAAATCCTAATTTTGGAAATTAGGCCGTCACATTCAGAATCTAGAGTTAGGGTTTGAGTGTGCAATCCTGGAGGCCCACTATAAAGGAGGAAGCTCATGAAGATTACAAGTAGCTTTGAAGCGCAAGGAATGTCTTGGTGTATTTTTGTGATTTCATTTAATAAAGAGAACCCAGTCAATACCATAATGTTTAAATATATTGTATGATTCGTAACATGTTGATATTATCACTTCACATGCCATGGAACATCCCGAAATTCCTAATAGACTTAAGTGCTTTGATTAGCATGTCGGAAGGGCACGTGGGATAATTATGTGAATTAATTTATTTATATTAGTATATGATTGAGTATGCATGATTATGTGTATTAAATATGTTTAAAGATCCGATTTTGTTTAAAATGGGCATTTTTGCAATCTTGACTTGTTGAGGGTATATTTGTAATTTCGATGTGCTTTTTGCTTGAGACCACATTATTATGTGGATATATTTGTAATTTTTGGCATGAGTGGAATCGTTGGAGCAGTTAAGCGGAAAAGTCACAACGGGGATAAATGTCCAGCTCGGGTCGAGCCTAGGGATATTTTGGGGATTTTGCATATTTTGGGATTATTGGTGGAGTAATTATGTTTGATGGGTTAATTGATGAAGTTGGAGATTAGTGATTAAATTGGTGGTTTAGTGGGAATTATAGGCAAATGACTAAAATACCCTTCTGTGTGGTTAAATGGGTAACTAGTGAGAGGGGGCAAAATGGTCATTTGACCATAAAATTAGAAAAAAAATAGACAAATGTTGATGGATTTTCCCTATACATGTTCTAGGTTGTTGGTACTAAATATGATAAATCAGGATACGCAACGGAATAGATCTTTTTTAAAAAATATTAATACCAGCTAGAATCAAACACAAATAGATTAGACATTACCTTTTGTAGCCTATCAAGAGTTCACGAATCTTTTTGTATAAATCAACGATCTTCCTATCCTTATTCTGAAAGCTCACACCTTGATCTTCTAGACCAATCCTCAAACACACAAGCACGTGTGTGAGCACGTAGGATTCAAAAGGTTGATTTAGAACTTTCTAAATGTACTAAACACATGAGGTCTAGAGAGGTTTGATAAGAGAAAGGATGTTGTGAATAGATTTCCAAGTTTAGAAAAAATCTATCGCTTTCTTTTTCTGAGAGAGAGTCTGACAGTCCAAAAACTTTGATCTCTTAAAAATCTTCTTCCTAAAAGTATCGCTCTTTCAGTTTTATAAAGAAAATTAACTTAATTATGTAATCTTTATTTTATTTAAAATAAAACTGTTTAGTTGTAATATATTTAATTATTTAATTTAAATAATATTTAAAAACAATAATTGAATATATAATTAAAAAAACAAATAAATTTGAAATTCAAAATCTCAGGGATATTTCTATCCCTAAATGGCGCCGCACACTCACAACACATAGTGTGTTGTGTGCCACTATTAGGGTTACCCCTAATTTTCTCATTTGTTTTATTTAATTAATATTTAAGATAATATATTTATCCCAAAATAAATAGCAATCAATTCAAAATTAACTTTATCTTAAAATATCAGTTTTAAATAAATAAATATTTTATTATAAATAAAATAATTATTAATCTCTCTATATTAATCCAAACATGATTAATATTTATTTTAACGTATAGTTTTTCCAAATAAAAACTATCTAGTTAAATAATTAATTAATTGATTACCCATAACTACCACATAATTATGTCCTTGTCTTGGAAAATTAATTCATTTGCAATTTAGCCGATCTCTACAAATTTTTCTCTTGACATCCTTACCCTTGACAGTGTAGGACGGAGGTGATATGGGGACCATGGATGTAACGCACCAATTTTTTTTAATTAATTTTGTGCTTTATTTTTTTTATAATTGTTAAGTGTTAGAAAATTGTGTTAATTGTTTGAATTTTTTGGTAGAAATTATGTGAATTTATCTTGTTAATTGTTTTATTTAATTATTTTAAATTGTAAGTAAATGAGTTTTAGCTGTATGAACCAAGGTGCAAGGTAAGTAGTGGTGCACTTGAGCAATTGGATGTGTCCATGTGCCTAGGTGCATGGTGAGCATGCAATAGTTTTTCCTACACATAGTTTTTTTTTATTTAAGAAATTAAAAAAGAAAAAGGGAATAAGAGAGAGAGGGGGCATGGGAAGAAAGTGGGAAATGAGGGATTATTTTCCCTATTTAGTTTGAAATTTAAATATATTAATTAGATGATATTAGCAAAATTGGATAAGAAAAGGCTGTCATCTTTTAATTTATTCCATTAACTCCTTTTATTTAACAAAGAAAATCAAAATAAAATAAAAGAAATTAAGATTTGGGAAACTTTCTCATTCACATTAGGCTAGTTTATTTTTCTCTTAGGCTAAATAAAAAATAAAAAAAGAAGAGCTTGTGTGCTCTTTTGTAATCGACGGCTAGAGAGAGAGAGAGAGAGAGAGAGAAAGGGTGCATGTGAGCCAGAGAGAGAAGGAGAGAAAGGAAGTGTAATGTCCTGTGTTTCGGGTACCTTGAAATGACTCGAGTCGGGATTGTTTTCCCCGAGTTAAGAATATTATTTTAAATAATATTATATTTGTTTGGAATTTATTTCCATGAGTTATTGGTAGCCAAATTATGAATTTTGTGTTTAAAAGTCAAGATAAGACTTTCGGTCTTGGACCGACAAAAAAACCCTAATCGGGTAAAAATCTCAGAAAATAAAATGAAAAACTATGGAAAATATATTTTGGGCATAGAATACATTCATAAAAATTAAATTTTGGTTAAAAAAATAATAACCTAAGAGAAAATGGAAATTTTAGGGCATTTTGGTGTTAAATGCTTAATTTTACCGAATTGGAGAATTTTTTTCCATGAATGGACCTTAGGTTAAATTTTATTGTGTGATTAATTAAAATAAATGTGAGAGACATTTCATTAAATTATTATGTGTTAAGTTTTATTTTTGAAACTTAATAAGAGTGAAAAACGTTATAGAAAGTCAATTTGGATTTTTCTTCTTAGGAAATAATTATTAACCATTTAAAAAAAATATGACATAAAAAGAATAAAGGGTGGCCACCATGTGGGGAATTTATTTGGGTAGACCAAATTATTTAAGTTTAATCCCCATTTTAAATATTAGGGTTAATAGGCAAGTGGATAGTAAGAAAACACACTCAAGTGTTTTAAGATATTTAAGAGTTGTTTAAACTCTTCTAACCCTCCCCAAAACCGACCCCCTCTCTCACACAATCACTCTCATCTTTTTTTTTTTTTTGGAAAACTCTCTCAAGTTTTCTCTCCATTTTCAACCTCAATAACACTAAGAAGGCTTGGAAGCTTAAGCTTTGGTCTAGGAAGGGTTTCCCTAAGGTAAAGTGCAAAAGACTAGACTTTTGTAAAGTTTTAACCATAGATTTTTCAATAGCTAATTATATATATTGTTGGAGAAGTTTGTTAGGGTTTTGAAAGGATTTTGAAGGATCCAAAGCTAGTAGAAAGATCCAAACCTCAAGTAAGAACAACAAGAGGTAAAAAGTTTAGGGACTGATTGGTTCACAATTGGAAAACTACATTTTCAAAAAGTGTGTTTCTAAAATGAAAATCTGGAATTATAGTCTTACAACATGCTTTTGAAAATGTGATTGGTTCAAAATCCGTAAACTGTTTTTGAATTTAAAAAAATTAAATATTTGATTGGTAGAGAATCTAAAAATATAAAAAGGAGATAGATTTATAAGATTTTAGGATATAATGATTTGGATTGGGAGAAAATGTTAAAATAACATTTTCTATTTTGTAGCTTAAAGTTAGAACCATTATTCAGATTGAGAATTTGAAAACAAACAACTAATCAAGTATTCATGTGGGCCCTACTATGTTTTACTTTTAGAAATCATAAAATTGAATTTGGATTCACTACCAATCAGGCCCTTACTTTTTATGGTTGTTATTGTTTGGTTTTTATTTTTTTTAAGCATTACTTTGTATATTTAATGTTTAAATTTTCTTATTGGTGATTTAATAAGGCTATGGTAGTTGATTTATAATTTTTATGATGCTTGTGTGTTGATTTTTGAAAATAGGAACCAAAATCCCCAAGGGTTTTGTTGAAAACCCTAAAACAAAAATACAAGTTTTGAGCTGTGACTTCCAAGGGATTAAGCATCCACTGTATATTGATTTTGTAAATTTTAATTGTACTGTGATGTTTTTGATATGGAGTACATAAAATTTAGCTTTTGAAACACTAAAAAATATTTAGAAATGAATGAGTTATGCTATTTCAAAGTTTAGGTAAAAAAACTATTTTTTCGTATTCTTAATTTCGGGACCAACCTTGGACAGCCACTGTATAGGTAAAATGAACCCAGTTTTTCTAAAAATTTGTAGACATATTCTTGCCATAACCTAGTATTTCACTGTAAAATTTGGTAACAAAATATTGAACGGTTTGAAAGTTATTAAGTGCCAATGTTTGGAAAAAATAAGGACTTGAAAATAAGGTCATTTTTACCTCATTGTTGGAAAATATTTTGACCAATCAAAAATGCTCCTTTTGACCTAATATTTTAAAAAGACCTAAATGGTATACCAAAAATGGAATTGGGAAATTTTTGTAAAAATTGAGTAAGTAAATTTCATGTTATGACCTAACAAAGTATGTAGTTAAAAATGTGAACAAATGAGGTTTTTGTGAAAAAAAAAATGGAATTTTGGAACTTAAGGTAAAAAGTAAAATTTTGCTTATTGCAAGATAAAAACTTGGTAAGTCTTGAAAACATATTTTGACCTAAAATACCACTTTGAGATTAGTGAGAATTATTTTTATTAAAAGAATTTTTATTCTTTCTAAAAATAAAAGATTTAATTTATTAATAAGTTAATAAATTAAAAGAGGGTTTAAAACCCTATATTTTGATAAAATAATTAAGTAAATTATTTTTCTAGTAAGTAAACTTGATTAATTGACTTCAGAAAATTAACTAATCAATATAAGAAATTTTTAACGGTTTTCCTAATTATGTTAAAATTAGGCTATTTCCTTAAACCAGTTTTTAGAGATTAAAACCTTAAGAAAAATAAAAGGAAAATTAAGAGATTAATTTCTTGAAAAATAATTAAGGAAGTTAATTAGTATTTTATGAATATAATACCGGCTAAAATCTTCTATATAATTTACCGACTTGTGAAAGTACGGGTTAATAGCGATACTTTTAAAGAATAAGATTTTTAGCGGATTGTGGGAAAATACTATTGTGATACCCGAGCCTAGGTGTCGAGACCATAGGATAGGTCTCCCCGAGACTTAGGGTTTAGTCTCAAATTTTTTAGTATGAATTTCTTGAATGGGTTTAAAACCAAATAAGGATCATTAATCCTTACAAATGATTTTTTTAAATGACCAAACTACCCAAAATAATAATAATAAATTTTGAAGTGTCATAATTAATTCAAGTATACTGTATGGGTAATTACAGATTGGCTAAGCATAACTGGATTATACATTGGAGGGTGAAATCTTGCTGAGAGCAAAGGACTCCGAGTAAGTCAACTTCTATTGTATTGTATGACTAACATAGAAGACACATGCACATATATATACTGTCGTAGAAAGTTTGCTTAAAGACGTTAGTCTAGTTGGTGTTGTTTCAGAAAATATGACCGGTAGATATCCGTAATATTCTAGACGGCTGATCCCTGTCACACTGCTTGATTTTATTTATGTCCGGTTCATTACCGCAATGAGTGGCCAAGAGGTGAGGATTGCTGGTTTAAACCTAGGGGCGCCAAAATGAATGGGACGTAGGGGCCCTCATTCGTACTTAATTAGTGAACGGTTAGAACTCGAGCAAGTGCTCTGATAAGTTATTCCCGGATAGTAGTTGTGAATATTGGCCATTCAGTGAGAGTGCCTAAAGATACTAGGGGTTGCTAAGTTTCAGTGAGGTTGAACACCCTAGGGGCAACTTCTCACCAGCACCACTGATTAACATAGAAGTCTTTGTAAACCCGTGTAACTTCGATTACACTCTTGGATAAGTAGTGATGCCCTAGGTAACTTGATGGTTACCCTTGTGAGGGATTTACTCTCTGATAAGTAGTGATGCCCTAGGTAACGCGATAGTTACCCTTGATGGGGATATTTATTGGCTAGATCTTAGTGTTGAGACTCGGTTCTCTCTTATAGATTAGCATTTATGCTGGAGAGCGTGTTATGCTCGAATTTTTGGAAATTGTCAAGCGTTGGTCTGGAATTATATTGTTATATATTATATCTTCTTGCTCTAGGATTTTCTGAGTGCAGGGATTTATCTGTTTATAGGAAATAGTTTGTCATTGGTTATCAGGCATGACCATAAGTTTGCCAGAACGCTTTTGCATTCTTGAAATTGATTGCGTAGGGTACGGATGGATCCGGAACCCTAATTTTAGTGAGCTATTGTAATCTGCGAATAGTAACTTGGTCAGTGACCACCTGTCTTCTCTGCATGCTTTTGTTTTTAAAGTTGAACTTACTAAGCGTTTTCGCTTACCTAGTTATTTCCTATTGTAGGTAAGAACAAGGGCAAGGCAGAGCATTGAGCATTGGAGTCTACCTTGCGAATGTACATGTGGACTGACCTTTTTGGGAAGTCGTTTTGTTTTGGAAATGTTGTGTTATTTTCATAAATTAGGCTCATTTTACTATTCATAAAATATGTTTGTATTAAATGTTAAGTATGGCCGACTTTTTAAAAAAAAAAATTATACGGGTTTTTGAGACATTTTGTTAAATGAAAACATTTATATTTCCACATTATTGAGTCTTGAATATCTAGGTCATTACAGTTTGTATCAGAGCTCGAGTTGAGCCAGTTCTGTAGACAACCCACATGTACATTTTGCAAAGATAGACCGACATTCACTGTAAGTACTGTCTTTTCATATCTTTTTCCTTTGCTTTCTTTTATTTACCTCAATTCTATAAAATGTAGGTTAGTAAAAAAAATGGCTGGCGAACCAGAGGCAATGGATTCCATTGTAGTCAACCCCCTCAATGGTGTATGACCACTGGCAGAGAGTCCAGATCTATCGTGCCTTCACCAGCATAACACCTGTCGTATTCAACGAAGAGGTCCATTCCGACAAATTCTGGGCATGGACTTACTCGCTGAACACCATTTTCGAGGACATCAGTACACCCGGTATGTTTAGGGTAGGATAGGCAAGTTTATACCTGAGAGGCACAAGGCTTGCCATTCCATACTGGACTACCTTCAAAATATCAATTGAGATGACCTTTGGACCTCTGGGTAGGAGGTCAAGGTGGCATATATACTTCTGCGAGCTCTTTGCTGCACAGAACGCCCAGGCATATGTGGTAGATGCAGCACAACTACGAGCAGCAGCAAACCCAGTGGTAGTAGAGGTCCCAGTTGTAGCTGAGAACCTACCAGTGGAGGAAGTGGCTGACGAAGAACTCGGTGACGGGGAAATTTCTTATGAGGAGTCGATGGACCAGACTAAGGAGGATCCTGAGGAAGATCTCGAGGGGATCCTGAGGAAGATCATTTGGAGGATACTGAGGAAGATCCCGGGGAAGATCCTGAGGAGGATCCTAAGGAAGGTTCTGATATGGCCACTGACAGCGACACCAATTAGGTGTTAGGAGCTACATAGGTGTTAGAAACCCACCTACTTTTGAAATATGTACCTACCTTGTATATAATTAAGGAAATAAGAAATTGGTCTAGCAAGGATATAAGTCCGTTTTTTTAGGGCAAATTTTGTAAATCCCTTAAACTGGCTGACCCGAACTTAAAACATTGTTGTATATGGTATAAGTTATGAAATAAAGTTGGTAACTTTTGTTAAAAAGTGTTGATTGCTTGTTGTGCTTGATATGTTTGGCGTGCTTAATTAGGTTAATTAACTATATGTGTTGATATTAACTTCTCGTCCTTATGTGCTTAGGAGCTTTTGATTTGAAATCAAACAAATGGCAAGGACAATAGCTCAAAGAAGAAGGGGAGTTGCTGGCCAAGGCCAGGCCGTGCCTGCTGATAGAGCTCAGAATGCGCCTGCCGCTATTGCTCTAAACCAAGCTGCTAGAGTTCGTAAGATAGCCAAGCAGATAAATAATCTGCAAAGGCTAGTGGAGACGCAGGGAGCCCAAACTGAAAGAGGGCAAAAGAGATAGGAGGACTCTGAGGCCTTCCAAGAAGAAAGGATTAACACCCTTTTGGGACGACTCCCCATGCCACCCAATAATGCTCATAACAATGAAATACCACCTGAAAACAATGAAGAATAGAACCCTAGCCCGCAAGTTGTCATTGAGCAACCAGTACTGCCAGTAGAAGCACCAAGAGCTGCCCGAGCGAAACCTATATCAGAAAGGTTCGGCAACTAGAATCCACCTATTCAAGGGGAGTGGTGGCCCATCAATGGTAGAGGAATGGATCAGTATTTTGGAAAGGAACTTCAACTTCATTGGAACTTCCGAGAGAGAGAAGGTAGTTTGTACGACCTATATGCTGAGTAAAGATGCCCGCATTTGGTGGGATGCAGCCAAGAAAGAGCATAATGTTGTCGAGATGGAATTGCTAGAGTTCTTGACGTTGTTCAATGGCATGTACTTTAGTAAGGCAGTGATCGAGCACAAAGTGAATGAGTTCACTAATCTGAATCAGGGAACGTCGAGTGTGTAGGAATACGTTCAAAAATTTGACTAGCTGTCTAGGTTCGCGAAGAACCAGGTGAACACTAAAGAGAATAAGACCTGGAGTTTTATGAAGGACATACGCAGAGACATTGACAGGTGTGTAGACACTGGTAGAATTGGCCCAGAGACGTATGCCGAAGCTGTGGAACGGGCACTTCGCCAAGAGTCTTGGGTCGTGTCAGACAAGCCAGAACCACAGAAGAACAAAGACAGGAGGTACACTCCCAACAACCTCGGACAGCTTCAGGCCAATTAGAATGGTCCAAGGGGAAAGTTCAACCTGAGGTTCGGCCAGAACTTGGGGCAAACAAAAAATCCAAGAGGCACAAGGCCAATTTTTTGGGGAAATAACAAAAGAAAAGGGGGACCTCCCAATCAGGCAATGGCTAGTCCCAACAAACAGCCGAGACATGAGTTTGAACAATGGCCACTGTGCAACAAGTGTAACCAGCACCATCGGGGTGAGTGTGGGGTATGTTATAACTGTGGAAAGCCAGGGCACTTTGCTAAAGAGTGTCGAATGCTAGCCAAGGGCAACGGAAATGACCAGCAAAAACAAATTGGAGCTCCGCCTCGAGTTTATGCGCTTACGCAAAGTGACAAAGGAGTTGGACCATTTGATATGGTGTTAGGTCAGATATCTATCACCTAAACCTCAGCTTATGCATTAATGGATACTGGTGCATTGCGTTCTTTTGTATCTGCATCCTTTGTGGAAAAATTAAATAGAAAGCCTGAGCCTATTCCTGTTATTTGTGGGGTATCCTTGCCTTCGGGAGAGGATATGATGGTGCGGACATGGGTTAGCGTCGTACCAGTTTGGGTTGAAGGCCGTGAGCTGAAGGTGGATTTGTTAGTCATGAACCTACATGAATACGACATCATATTTGCGATGGATTGGTTAACCAGATATGGAGTCGTTATCAATTGCAAGCGCAAAAAGTGGTCTTCACCCCAGTGGGAGAAGAACCATTCGAGTTCAAGGGTACGTCAAGAGAAAATAAGTGCCCCATGATTTCTGCGATGAAGGCGAGAAAAATGTCAAGTGACGGATGCATCAGTTTTCTGGCAAACATAGTGGATAAGGATAAAGAGACGAGTCAACAACCTTCTAATGTACCGATTGTGTGCAAGTTTCCTAACGTATTTCCTAAAGATCTCCCAGGGATTCCACCAGACCGAGAGATCGTGTTTGAGATACAGCTAATTCCAGAAACTACGCCAATCTCAAAGACTCCTTATAGGATGGTGCCAGCTGAACTCAAGGAGTTGCAGTCGCAACTGCAAGAGTTACTGGAAAAGAAGTTCATAAGACCAAGCCATTCTCTGTGGGAAGCCTCGATCTTATTCGTGATGAAGAAAGAGCTTGATGAGAATGTGCATTGACTATCGGGAGTTGAATAAAGTAACGATCAGGAACCGATATCCATTGCCCAGGATTGACGATCTTTTTGATCAACTACAAGGAGCGTCAGTATTTTCCAAAATAGACCTGCGATCAGGCTATCATCAGCTCAAGGTTAAGGAGAAGAATATACCAAAGACGGCCTTCAGAACGCGCTACGGTCACTACGAGTTCTTAGTGATGTCCTTTAGACTAACCAATGCGCTTGCAGCATTCATGGATCTCATGAATCACGTATTTTGCGAGTATTTGGATAAGTTCATCATCATGTTCATTGATGATATTCTAATATACTTGAAAAGCCAAGAAGAGCATGCAAGGCATCTGGGACTGGTCCTTCATCATCTACGAGATGAAAAGCTTTACGCTAAGCTTTTGAAGTGCGAATTTTGGCTAGAGAAAGTTAGTTTTCTAGGGCACATAGTGTCGACAAACGGAATTTTGGTAGATCCCGCCAAGATAGAAGTTGCTAAGTAGTGGAAACCTCCAAAAAATGCTCATGAGGTTATAATTTTTCTTAGCGGGATATTACCGGCGATTTGTGGAAGGATTTTCCAAAATAGCTACACCAATGACTACCCTCACCCACAAAAAGATCAAGTATGAATGGACTGACAAGTGCAAGAAGAGTTTTCAAGAGCTGAAAATGACATTGACGACTACCCCAGTGCTGACAATCCCTTATGGCACAGAGGGATATACTATTTCTAGCGATGTCTCAGGCAGAGGGTTGGGAGCAGTGCTGATGCAACACAAAAAAGTAATTTCTTATGCTTCTCGACAGCTAAAAAATTACGAGGAGAACTATCCAACTCATGACATGGGGCTGGCAGAGGTGGTTTTCGCATTGAAAAATTGGAGGCACTACCTGTACGGGATACACTGCGACATCTACACTGATCACAAAAGCCTGAAGTATTTCTTCACTCAGAAGGAATTGAATATGAGACAACATCGATGGTTGGAGCTGTTCAACGACTATGACTGCGACATTCTATACCACCTGGGAAAAGCAAACAAGGTGGCAGATGCATTGAGTCGATAGCCAAGTGCTTACGTGATGACAGTGAAAGAGATTTCACTGCAGTTACGAGCCGACCTTGCTACCTTGGATTTAGAGATAATAGTCGATCAATTAGCTAACCTCTCTATCGAGCCTACCATTATGGAAGCTATAAAAGGCGGGCAGTTAGTCGATCCTTGGGTTCAAGGACTGATGTATGAAGTGAGGGACGAGGGTCGGCCAGGATTCCATATCTCCGAAGATGGAGTATTGAGGTTCAAGGGCAGAATATGTGTTCCGGACGATGGCAAGATCAAGAAGTAGATCTTTTTCGAGGGACATAATGCTCCTTATGCCATGCATCCGGGGTACCACGAAAATGTACCAAGACTTGAAAAAGTACTTTTGGTGGCCTGGGATGAAAAAGAAGACGGCATAATACAAGGCACATTGCTTGACTTGTCAGCAGACAAAGGTCGAGCATCAACGGCCAGCCGGATTGTTGCAACCCTTAGAAATTCCAGAATGAAAGTGGGAGATGGTCACTATGGACTTTGTCACAAGTCTACCAACCACTCCCAAGGGGCACGATGCCATTTGGGTTATCGTAGATAGGCTGACTAAGTCTGCTCACTTCTTGTCGATCAAGGTAACTTATGGGGCACATAAGTTAGCAGATATTTACATTGCAGAAATAATGAGACTGCATGGTTTACCCTACTCCATCATATCAGATCGCAACGAACGTTTCACCTCGACTTTCTGGGATAGAATCCAAATGAGGTTTGGTACTAAACTTAAGTTCAGCACTTCTTTCCACCTGCAAATAGACAATCAAAGTGAACGAACAATTCAAACCCTGGAAGATATGCTAAGAGCCTGCGTGCTTGACTTTCAAGGGTCATGGAATGAGAAGCTTCCACTAATAGAGTTTTCTTACAATAATAGCTATCATGATTCCATCAAGATGGCACCGTATGAGGCTTTGTACGGAAGGAAATTTCGATCACTGATTCATTAGCACGAGACCGGTGAAAGAAAGTTTCTCGAATCGAATGAGGTTTATCAGATTACCGAGGGCATCCGACAGATAAGGCAACACTTGCAAACTTCGGTTGATCGACAACGCAAATATGTTGACCGACGCAGGAAACCCTTGGTGTTTGAGGTTGGCGATAATGTGTTGCTGAAGGTAGCTCCGCTACGAGGGGCTATGTGGTTTGGGAAGAAAGGAAAGCTTGGCCCAAGGTTCATTGGACCTTTCGAAATCATAGAGAGGATAGGGGAAGTAGCTTATCATTTAGCTCTTCCGCCCGCCTTGTCTAAGGTGCATGACGTGTTTCATGTATCCTTGTTGAGAAAATACATGTGTGATCCCTCCCATGTACTCAGTTATGAGCAGCTGAGTATTGATCCTCAACTCGTCTATGAGGAAAAGTCGTGATGATTCTAGACTGAAAGGAAAAAGTGTTGAAGAACAAAATGGTGTTGTTGGTAAAGGTGCAGTGGTGTAACCATGGCATTGAAGAGGCAACCTGAGAAATAGAAGACAAGATGAGGGAGTTGTATCCTCATTTGTTTTAAGTTTCGAGGATGAAACCTCTATAAATTGTAGGTATTGTAACGTCGTGCATTTCGGGTACCTTGGAACGATTCGGGTCGAGATTGTTTTCCCCAAGTTAAGAATATTATTTTAAACAATATTGTATTTGTTTGGAATTTATTTCCATGAGTTATTGCTAGCCAAATTATGAATTTTGTGTTTAAAAGTCAAGATAAGACTTTTGGTCTTGGACCGACACAAAAACCCTAATCGGGTAAAAATCTCAGAAAACAAAATGAAAAACTATGGCAAATATATTTTGGGCATAAAATATGTTCATAAAAATTAAAGTTTGGCCAAAAAAAATAATAACCTAAGAGAAAATGGAAATTTTACGGCATTTTGGTGTTAAATGCTTAATTTTACTGAATTGAGGAATTTTATTCCATGAATGGACCTTAGGTTAAATTTTATTGTGTGATTAATTAAATTAAATGTGAGAGACAATTCATTTAATTATTATGTGTTAAGTTTTGTTTTTAAAACTTAATAAGTTTGAAAAATGTTATAGAAAGTCAATTTGGATTTTTCTTCTTAGGAAATAATTATTAACCATTTAAAAAAAAATGACATAAATAGAATAAAGGGTGGCCGACCATGTGGGGAATTTATTTGGGTAGACCAAATTATTTAAGTTTAATCCCCATTTTAAATATTAGGGTTAATAGGCAAGTGGATAGTAAGAAAAACACTCAAGTGTTTTAAGATATTTAAGAGTTGTTTAAACTCTTCTAAGCCTCCCCAAAACCGACCCCCTCTCTCTCACAATCACTCTCATCTTTTTTTTTTTTTTTGGAAAACTCTCTCAAGTTTTCTCTCCATTTTCAACCTCAAGAACACTAAGAAGGCTTGGAAGCTTAAGCTTTGGTCGAGGAAGGATTTCCCTAAGGTAAAGTTTCAAAAAACTAGACTTTTGTAAAGTTTTAACAATAGATTTTTCAATAGCTAATTATATATGTTGTTGGGGGAGTTGGTTATGGTTTTGAAAGGGTTTTGAAGGATACGAAGCTAGCAGAGAGATCCAAACCTTAAGCAAGAACAACAAGAGGTAAAAAGTTTACTTTTTATGGTTGTTATTGTATGGTTTTTATTTTTTTTAGCGTTATTTTGTATATTTAATGCTTAAAGTTTCTTATTGGAGATGTAATAAGGCTATGGTAGTTTCTTTATAATTTTTATGATGTTTGTGTGTTGATTTTTGAAAATAGGAACCAAAATCCCCAAGAGTTTTGTTGAAAACCCTAAAACAAAAATACAAGTTTTGAGTTGTGACTTCCAAGGGGTCAAGCATACACTATATTAATTTTGTAAAATTTAATCATATTGTGATTTTTTTGATATGTAGTACATAAAATTTAGCTTTTGAAACACTCAAAAATATTTAGAAATGAGTGAGTTATGCTATTTCAAAGTTAAGGTAAAGAAACTGTTTTTTCGTATTCTTAATTTCAGGACTAAGTTTGGACAGCCACTGTATAGGTCAAATGAACCCAGTTTTTTCTAAACCTTTGTGGACATATTCTAGGCATAACCTAGTATTCCACTGTAAAATTTGGTAACAAAATATTGAATGGTTTGAAAGTTACTAAATTCCAAAGTTTGGAAAAAAATAAGGACTTGAAAATAAGGTAATTTTTACCTCATTGTTGGAAAATATTTTCACCAATAAAAAATGGTCATTTTGACCTAATATTTTACAAAGACCTAAATGGTATACAAAAATGGAATTGGAAAATTTTGGTAATAATTGAGTACGTAAATTTCAAGGTATGACCTAACAAAGTATGTGTTTACCAAAAAACGGACTACCTGATGACGTGGCAGAATTGTTCTACACGTGGGAGGCACATGGAATTTTTAAGTGAATGTATTCTGCTCGACCATCGACCAGTAGATTATTGGCTTATCAAACATCATACTTATGGGCGACCAACCCGGTCGCATAAGTTCATTTATTTCCTTCAAATATGCAATCTTGTAATTACGCATTAATTACAATTTCCCTTATTATTTAGATACGCATGTATTAAGTGTGATTAAGGTCCATTGGCCCATGTAATCTTCTTGAGCCTATAAATAAGAATCAAAGGGCTCAAGGGAGGGGACTTTTTGACTTTCGAACATTTTGGGTTGAGAACGCTTGAGCTGAGAAATTCTAAGATAGAAAAATAGTGTTGTTATCCATCACGATAGTATCCATCTGAGAACTAGTGAAACTCATGAACCCTAGTTCATTGATCACTTTTCTTGGAATACTACATCAATAAGAATACTAAGTGGACGTAGGTCATTACCATCTTATTGGGGTTAAACTACTATAAATTGTTTGTGTCGATTACCTTTTGTCTTAATTTCTTCTTGTTTTCATCTCACTTAATATCGTTTATCTAGCTCCGCGTTGTTGACCAATTTTAGGGTCAACATTTTGGTGCTTTCATTGAGAGTTGAACTCAAGACTTCCAAGAAAATCAAATGGCAAAAACATCAAGAAAGATGGGGAAAACTTCTGGCGCCGCATCAACCCAGCCTCATTCACAGAATGTGGTTGAAGATGAACCACAGTTGGATTTCGAAGAGGAGGAAATTGATTCGGAGACCTTGAGGACAACACTGATTGTGTTGCAGGAGGAGTTAGCCAATCTGAGGGCTAATCTGGAGAATGTGGCTGAGACGATGGTGTTGCAGCAAAGGGAAATCGACCGTCAACGTCAAGAGTTGCATGAGCGGCAGGGTTACATGGAGCGCCGACAGAGAGACGCCACTGCCGCCCTGGAAGCAGCCATTCAGTTGGCCCAGGGACAACCTGCGCCGACTTCTCAACCAGATCAGCCATCAAGGGCACCACCACAACAAGGCCCAAACTCAAGTCATCCACCTTAACCTGCAAGCCCTTTAAGGGTGGAGCAGACTCCTATTGCTCAGTAGGATATTCCATTTCAAGATCATGAGCAACAGCCACCTTCTCGTGCTGGTCGAGATAATCCCCAGCGTCAAAGGCAGAATAGGGTCAGGCAGCCTCCCCGAAGCCCTAGATGCCAAACTGCTAAGGAACTGAATCCTTCGAGCAGGGGACAGTGTCCTTCTGCTAACAGAAGGCATGCCGAGTCAGGCTCTGCGGTCAGGTGCCCCCCATGACATAATAATGCCCGGGGACCCACCGACCAACGCATGCCTCCCCTTGATGCTCAAGAGGTACCAACAAGAGGAGGAAATAGTGCGATCAGCAGGTCGCGCCATAGCCAATCACGTTTTCGGGATGGTCATGATTACAACAAAGCTGATTCTGATAGAGGAAATGTTGTTCGAGGGCAAGGAAAGAGAGGTGGAGAAAGGAACCCCCCACCAAGAGAAAATAAGCCTACGAGCCAAAACGCTAGGGGCAACCTAACGTCTTTGATCAGTTGGGTGCTAGCGAGAAAAGGCGTAGAGATGACAACTTGATGGATGTGCTCAATGACATGCGCGAATGGCACGATGAGTATGCTCCTCCAACACCGGTCGCCCCAGCGATACCAGACACAGTACAAGCCCAGATCGATGCGCTGAACCAGGCCGTCCAGCAACTAGTGGGGAGTCGAACATCCCACATCGAGTATGATCGGAGAAGAGGCACTCCATTCATAAAAATAATAGCAATGGCAGAAACCCCAAGCAAATTTAAGATGCTAGTATTGCCCAACTTCGATGGATATGGGAACCCAGTATCTCATGTGAATAAGTTCGAGATACAGATGGACATCCAGAAGGTGTCGGATGATGCTTACTGCAGAATCTTTTCGGCCACCCTATTCGATACTGCTCAGGAATGGTTTTTTAAATTCCCTCCTACTAGCATAGTGTCATGGGAGATGTTCGTAAAGGAGTTCTATGGGCAATTCTATGCTGGTTGTGTACACCCGACAGAAGCCAACCAACTGGTCGAGATACGCCAGAAGGAGGGAGAGTCCTTAAAGGAATATGTCTAGCATTTTATGTGAGTAGTAGCTGGAGCTAAGACGGTTGGCGATGAAGGGAAAATGATGGCACTTACTGCTGGAGTGCGGCACCACTCACCCCTATGGAACAGTTTAAGGAAGAATGGGGTGAAGAGTACCCAAGAATTCTTGGATCGAGCAGACAGGTACATCAAGCTCGAAGAGGCGATTGCCAACGAAGGGAAGTTGCCTGCAGGAAACAAGGGACCAAAGGAAGATCCCGCTAAAGCTACCAACAGGTCAGATAAACCCAATGGCAACGACAAAAACAATGTGAAAAATGGCGGTTAAAGGGCAAACAATGAACTGTCGACGTCTGAGAATAAGCGCCTTAAGGGCAATAGGTACGAGCCAAGATTCACCAACTCCACGGCCCTCGTCGAAAGCAGAGCGGAGGTGTACCAGGCGACCAGGACCAATGTCCCATGCAAGCGGCCAACACCGATAAGGAAGGATATCTCCAAGAGAGATACAATAAAGTTTTGTCGTTTCCACAACGACTATGGTCATGACACCAATGAGTGCAACTAGCTGAAAGAAGAAATTGAGTTCATTATCAAATAAGGACACTTGAAGAGGTATGTACGAGCCACTGGAGGTTCTCAGCGAGAGGCAACGAGCAGGCGCCTGTACGCCAATGCTCGCCCCCTTTACAGCTATCTCATGTGGTAGGTACATTGCTAACCATCTGTGGCTGCCCACACGTAGCAGGAGATAGTGGGAAGGCAAGGGAGCGATACGCCCGAACCTTATGCCACGACTAGGACATTGAAATGCTTAATGTGGAGGAGCGAACTCCCAAGAAAGCTTGAACAGAGGAAGAACTGATAACTTTCTCTGAGCTTGACGCTCAGCATGTCCAATTCCCTTATTCGGATCCTCTGGTCGTGGACGTCCAAATCGCCAATATGATGGTTAAGCGGGTGTTAGTAGACACAGGGAGCTCATTAAACATTTTGTACAAGTCTTCGCTGGAAAGGATGAAGTTGTCAGTGAAAGATCTGGAGCCATGCAACCAAACAATTTATGGTTTTTCTGGGGAAGGGCTCGCGCCAACAGGGTCGATCAGGCTTCTAGTCACAGCAGGAACTGCACCTGCGAACAGGACATTACTCACTACTTTTATAGTAGATGATTGTCCTTCTGCATATAATGCTGTGATCGGAAGGCCTATTCTAGTCAACCTGGGAGCCGTAACCTCGGTTTGGCATCTCGCCATGAAGTTTCCAACTAATGAAGGGATAGGATGCGTGTTGGGAAACCAGCGAGAAGCGAAGGAATGCTACAATTCCTCGATTACTAAGGCAAAGAGGGGTGGATCAAGGGATGGAATCAGAAAAGAGTTGCAACTGGCCGATGAGATACAAGCCCAATCAGGTGAGCGCGTCACCAAATAGGGTGTTGCCCAAAGTGAGGATAGGGATTTAGATCCTCACTTTGGGGATTTTGATGAAGAAGTAGGACCAGTCGAGGACCTTGAGGAGGTCTAACTTGATGAGGCAGATCTGACCAGGGTTGTGAAAGTCGATAAAAACTTAGAGACAACAACAAAACAAAGACTGGTGGAATTTTTGAAGAAGAACCAGGAAGTCTTTGCTTGGTCACATAAAGATATGGTTGGAATTGACCCAACAGTTATCAGGCATGTCTTGAACATAGATAAAAGTTTTTTACCTGTACAACAGAAAAGGAGGTTGCTCGACAAAGATAGATTGAAAGCTTTAAAAGAAGAAGTCGATAAGCTAAAGGAGAATGGATTCATTAGGGTAACGTTTTATCCATCACGGGTCTCTAATCTCGTATTGGTTCCTAAGCCAAATGGCAAATGGAGAACATGCGTGGATTTCACAGACCTTAATAAAGCTTGCCCTAAGGATTGTTTCCCACTCCCAAGGATCGACCAGCTGGTCGATGCCACTTTAGGGCATGAAATTCTATCATTCATGGATGCATACTCTAGGTATAATCAGATTAGTATGCACCCACCTAATGAGGATCACACCAGCTTTCGGATCGATATAGGGCTTTACTATTACAAAGAAATGTCTTTCAGTTTGAAAAACGCTAGTGCAACTTACCAGCGATTAGTCAATCACATGTTCAAAGAGCTGATCGATGTAAACATGGAGGTGTATGTTGATGACATGCTGATTAAGTCGAAGAAGGCAGAAAAACACATCGGGGACCTGCAAGAGTGTTTCAACGTCTTAAATAAATATCAGATGAAGCTTAATCCCCTTAAGTGCTCCTTTGGAGTTGGATCAGGGAAATTTTGGGGATTTATAGTGAACTCACAAGGTATCGAGGCTAATCCCGAAAAGATCAAGGCCCTGTTCGATATGAAGTTTCCAACAAAGATAAAAGATCTTCAAAGTTTAATCTGGAGGATTGCTGCACTAAGTAGACTTATCTGCAAATCCACAGACAAGTGTGTCCAATTTTTCAATCTACTTAGGGGAAACAAAAAATTCGAGTGGACGGAGGAGTGAGAATAGGATTTCCAAGCTCTAAAGTCTCATATGTCGCAGCTACCGATTTTTTCTAAGCCGGTTGAAAAGGAGACTCTGTTCATCTATTTGGCGGTCACAGAATATGCTGCTAGTGCTGTCCTGGTAAGAGAGGAGGAACATGTGCAAAAAGTTGTGTATTATATATGCAAAAGGTTAATATGAGTGGAACTGCGATATCCTCCCATTGAGAAATTAGCCTACTGCTTGATCTTATCCTCCAGAAAGCTACGACCACACTTCCAAGCTCACCCCATCACAGTGCTCACTGACCAGCCACTACGGCAAGTCCTGCAGAAACCAGAAGTCGCTGGTCGATTATTGAAATGGGCAGTTGAACTTGGACAGTTTGATATTTCTTACTCTCCATGAGTAGCAGTAAAGGGACAAGCTCTAGCAGACTTTGTTGCAGAGCTCACTGGGCTCCAGGACATTGAGCCAATAGAAGAGCATGAACCTCAAAGCCTAACTCCCTCTTGGAAGTTGTTCGTAGATGGCTCTTCTAACGAGCACAACGCTGGAGCAAGTGTATTTTGGTCACACCTGAAGGACATCGATTCCACTGCACAATCAAATTCGACTTCATAGCGTCCAATAACGAAGCCGAGTACGAAGCTCTGCTTCCAGGATTAAGATTAGCCAGGGACATGAATATAAAGTCGCTTGAAATCTATAGTGACTCCCAATTAGTGGTTAATCAAATTACTGGAGAATATCAAGCTTGGGGTCAGAGATGGTTGCTTATTTAAACAAAGCAAAGGATTTGTTGGCACAATTTGAAAAATATACTCTCCAGCAAGTACCTCACGACCAGAACTCAAACGTTGATGCTTTGGCTAAGTTAGCAAGTGCAAAGGATGCTGACACTTTTAATATAGTGCCTGTTGAATGTCTATCCACTCCAAGCATCAAAACAGAAGAAACCTCTCTAGTAATTCAATCAACAGACACATGGATGGCACCCTTCATTGAGTATTTGACGCATGGAGTACTGCCAACAGATAGAAACAAAGCAAGAGCCCTCCAGAGGCAGTCGGCTCGATTTATCCTGGTCGACGGAGTGTTATACAGAAGAGGGTACTCAATGCCACTCCTAAGATGTGTTTCAAAAGAAAAGGCCAAAGAATTAATGCGAGAAGTCCATGAAGGTTTCTGCGGGGATCATGTTGGGGGCAGAGTTTATCGAAAAATATCTTAAGGCAAGGATACTTTTGGCCAACAATGAATGAAGACTCTGTGGATTTTGTTCGAAAGTGCGACAAGTGCCAAAGATTTTCCAAGATACCACGAGCAGCCCCTAATGAGCTAAAACAGCTGCAAAGCCCGTGGCCATTCGCAGTGTGGGGGATAGATTTGATTGGGTATCTTCCCACAGGAAAAGGCAACGTCAAGTATGCTGTAGTTGTTGTTGACTACTTCATAATATGGGTAGAGGCTGAGCCACTCGCAACAATAACGACCAAGAAGGTGCTGGATTTTGTGGTCAAGAACATTGTGTGTCGCTATGGGTTGCCAAGAAAATTTATCTCAGACAATGGCACACAATTTGATAGTGACCTGTTCACCGATTTTTGCGAAAGGCATGGGATTATCAAAAGTTTTTCTTCAGTAGCTCATCCACAGGCAAACGGACAAGTTAAGGCTGTCAATAAGACACTAAAGGATACTCTGAAGAAAAGGCTTGAAGAAGCAAAGGGGGAATGGCCAAAACAGTTGCCTGAAGTCCTTTAGTCATATAGAACATCCCACCGAACAACAACAAGCCATACTCCATTTTCCTTGGCCTATGGGTATGAAGCTATGTTGCCTGTTGAACTAGATCCGTCATCGCATCGAAGGTTGGCATATGATCAGGACGTTAATAGTCAGTTATTGATGGAATCTCTGGATTTAATTGATGAAAGGCACGAGCAAGCCCAACTTCAAGTAGCAGCTTACCAGCAAAAGGTCACTCGGTATTTCAACTTTAAAGTACGTGAGAGAAAGTTTAATGTGGGAGATTTTGTACTTAGAAGAGTTTTCCTCAACACCTGTGACTAAGTTGTTGGAGTGCTTGGACCTAAGTGGGAAGGGCCATACCAAATCGAAGAAGTCCATAAACCAGGCACCTATAAACTTGCCCGCTTAAATGGAGATCTCATTTCTCGTTATTGGAATGGAGAACACCTGCGCAAGTATTATCAATAAACAGTTCTTTTTAAAGAATTAGCTTGTATTAATTTTACTTTCCACAAGTTTATGAACAAGGGTCAGTCAGTCATAGGACTGATCGCTTATAAGTGTAAGATCATTTCTTGATCACTCGTATAGACGCGATTGTCCATTTATTACAAGAAATAAAAAGAAATGTGCGTAGCCATTTATTCTTGCCAATTATTGTATTTATTACAAGTATTTCTCATTACGCATGTTGTTTTGCTATATTATCATTCTCATAAGTATTTATTACGAGCAGTAATGTTCGAACAGGTCTTGGTCTTGGCAAGTGACCGAGGACCTTAAGCTCCTCAATCACTTGGGGGGCATATAAGGTACTAAGCAAGCAAAGAATTTCAACAAGTATATGTAAACACACAAGCAAAATAAGGGAAAGCATACTACGGTACTTAGTATTCTTCAAAATTTTCTATTTTGTTAAATCAGAGCAAAGTGTTATGCTAAGTTCGGTCATGCGAACAAATGTTTTAATAAAGTGCAAATATTATAATATCAAAAGTAAAATCCTTTACACCACGAGAAGTTTCTACTCGGATGTAAATATTAATTAAAAGAAAAAGTTTCCCATGCAGCAAAAAAATATATTGTCTTGACATCACGAACCGAGGTTCATATGTCCCAAGTTACAAATAAAAATAAAAAGCAGATAAGATTATAAAGCAGCCGAAGGATCTTGTGGGATCTGCTAGTCGACTGTAGCCCCAGCATCTTCATTGGCGCCCTCAATGCCTATTGCTAAAGATATCTCAGGGGATCCCTGAGTCTTCTCCTCCTCTTCCAAGCAAGCAGTACACTTCGCCAGCTCAGCTTGCCTTATATGTTCTAGTAGATAGGTAAAATCCGCCTTGGGGTTGCTTTTCCAAAACATATAGAAGCAGTGGAACGCCGCTCCCTCATACTTCTCCAGGTTGCGGGCGTTGGTCTCCTCAAGGTCGGCAGTCTCTTTACGGCTGATCTCCAACTCCGTTTGAAGTTTGTTGGCTTCTCGGTAGTTTATTAGCGAGGTCTCCTTATACCTCTCCTTGGAGGCAGTGATCTTGGCAATTGATTCCTCCTTCTTCTTCAGTTCCTGCTCAAGCTTGGCAATTTTAGCCTCAGCTGATTTCAACTCCTCAGCATGCTTGGCCTCGACCACCTTGTGCTTCTCGGTGAGCCTTTCCTCCACTGCCTTGATCTCTTCGGCATGCTTGGAGACCATCTCTTTTGAACGGCGCCAACCGATACTCATGGTACGAATCCCCTACGATTAGAAAGAAAAGTTGTTAGTATTAATCAAAGAAATAAGCAATCAAACTACAATGAAAGAGGCAAGTTACAGTGAGTAGTTCGTTCAAGGTGCGATTGAAGAGCTGGTCGACTGGCATGGTAGGAGCACCGCTGAAGGATTCCAAAATACACTGGTGTCTAGACAATTTCTTCAGCCTATCACTGGCCGAGGTGCAGGCAAAGTTCAGCAAAGCCTCAACCAGAGTTCTATTTGGCTGAGCTGGAGGATTCTGGTTGGTAGGGGCTGGAGGATTCTGGTCAGATGGAGCTGGAGGATTCTGGTCGACAGGACCTGGAGGAGGAGTCGTCACTTTTGAGGGAGTTGGTGCAGGAGGGTCCTCCATCTGAGCCTTCTTTGCAGAAGGGTCACTGCAGCCTTCCCCAGGCTGGCGCCGACTCGATTTTTTCCTGCTCGTAGGAGGAGAGGAAGTGGGATTGGTGTAGAAGTCGAACGCCTTCTCGGTAGGCATATCTGCAGAAAAGAAGTATACGATCAATCATGGCGAGTTGTTAAGTAAAAAAGACAAATAAATGGAGAGAAAAGAAATTATAAGTAAAATACCCGAGCTACAACTACTGGTCGCTACATTATTTATTGTACTACTGCTACACTCACTCTCTGCCTTGAAGAAGTCTGAATTTAAACTAGGCACATATTTAATGTTGTCGTCCCCGTCAAATAAATGACAGGGAATGGGCAAACTATCTAAGAGTGAGAAGTCAATACCGTTCTCATCCGAGGACTCAAGTATAGGCTTGGGATGATCAGGAAGCTTCTCCTTGCCTGTCCCATGCTGGGCAGGGATGGCCGCTGCTCGTGGAGTGCTGGAGGGTTCCCTGATGGTCACTCCCATTGCCCTCCTCCTTGGGGGTTTTTGCACATCTTGGTGCTGCTCGGGAACTTCTCCCCCAGTAGCACTTCCCGTAGTTGATTCCCTCACGTCTTGGTAAGGTTCCAGAAGGACAACCAGCCTTAGATTGTTCTCTGTAACCAGCTCTTTGACACTTTTTTCAATATTTGTTATGTTGGCCAAGGATGGTGCTCGTATCTCCATTTCTGGAGTGGGGATTGGTCGATGCCATGGACTTGAATGACACCAAAGTTCTAAAGAATGTATAGAAAAACTAAACGAAATCTAACGATCAGTAAGTAAATGATTTACCTCCTTCAGTGAAGGCCAGGTTGTTGGCAACTAGGTCCAGTGTTAAAAAGTACTCCTGGAAGTACTTTCCCATGTCCGACTTATGGGTAATATCACTCAGGAAGATGCGAGCAGATTCCTGGTGGTAGAAATGGAAGAACCCTGTGTTGTTGTGGTTGGGGTTAGATTTGAGATCAAACAAATAATTGATCTCATGTGGCATAGGGACAGGCCACTTCTTGTGGTTGTAAAGAATATAGAGAGCAGAAAGCACTCTATATCCGTTAGGGGTGATTTGAAAGGGAGTGACCTCGAAATAGTTGGCCACCCCCTAGATAAATGGATGCAGAGGCAAGGTTGCCCCTGCCTCAATATGATATCTCGACCAAGCGCTGAAGGCACCACCAAGCAGGTTTGCCCGCTTGTCGATTGAAGGCTTGATGAGGGTTATCTCAGGAAGGTCGTACTTCTTGAGATAATTCTCTACCATCCTAGCTGTAATAATACTAGGAGGTGCTATGTACCATTCGACCTCTGGTCGAAGGACGTCACGAAGTCGGGCTTTTGTTTGAATTTCTAGCTGGGAAATGTTTTCAGGTTGAGGCTAGTCGAAGGAGTTTCAGCCCGAGGAGCAGGCTAATAAGTAGAAGGATTGGTTGTATTCTTTTTTCTTTGAGCAATGGATTTCACGTGACCTATATCTGTTGGGTTAGTCGGTGGTCTATTTGTGGGGTTATGTTGAGAAAAAGGAATTTCTGAGAATTGCAGCGACAGATGTTCTTGATCTTCGAGCAGTAATGCGAGCAAGTCTTCGTCAATCGGCCTCTCACCTCCCCACAGGTCATGCATGAAAATCTATGAACAGAGAAGGGGAGATGAGAATCTACAGCCAATAGACTAAAGAAGTGGAAATTTTGGGATAACGTTGCTCGTATATAAAAGTTAAGCTTTTATATGACCAGCAGCATTCTAACGTAAACACTAAATGCTATGTGAACAGTTTGGAAAACAGATTAAAATGAAGAAGTGAAAAATTTTTTAGGAAAAACTTTTCAACTCTGAAAAAGGGCGGGAAAAACCCAGTTTTTTCTAAGTACCTAAAAATCAAATTTTTACTTTGATTTCACGCCCTAAATCAATAACCCTAACTCCCAAACCAATTCCTAAGCCACATTTCATGTTTTTTTCCTTATCCTATCATTTTAATACCTACATGCCCGATTACCCCAAATCATTTTTTCAACAACATTCGAGAACTCAGAATCCAAATCAAACCAGAAAACTCAAAGAGATAGTTATTGCATGGCATCTCAGAGACAAAGAAGTTCAAGAAACTCACTTGGATAAAAATTGATGCAAATTTCTGGAACGTTGATTTGAGTGGCTGGGCAGAAATTCCATGAGTCATCGAAGTCGTCTGAGTTTTTTGGGTTCTTTATGCTCTGTTCTTCATTGTTCTTGAAGAAAGATGGAAAGTAAAAAAGAAAATATGAGGGGATATTTATATTGGTCGAAGCACGGTTAATGAGGTAATGATGGGGGATGATTTTTTGAGGCATGGGAAGGTCTGATAGCCGTCAAATCGCTTTTTCGGAAACTGCAATGACATGATTGGTTGCCTTTTTTCGAGAAGGAATTAATGGCTCTGACAGTTCAAGCGAAAGGTCGGTCGTTCAAGTTTACTTTATGCTGGTCGCAGTCAAAAAAACTTGGGGGCAAATGTTTACCCGAAAATGGACTACCTGATAACGTGGCAGGATTGGTCTACACGTGGGAGGCACGTGACAGTTTTAAGTGAATGTATCCTTCTCGGCCATCGACCAGTAGATTATTGGCTTATCAAGCATCATACTTATGGGCGACCAACCTGGTCGCATATGTTCATTTATTTCCTTCAGATATGCAATCTTGTAATTACGTATTAATTACAATTTCCCTTATTGAAGTGTGATTAAGGCCCAGTGGCCCATGTAATCTTCTTGAGCCTATAAATAAGAATCAAAGGGCTCAAGGGAGGGGACTTTTTGACTTTTGAACATTTTTGCTTAAGAACACTTGAGCTGAGAAATTCTAAGAGAGAAAAATAGTGTTGTTATCCATCACGATAGTATCCATCTGAGAACTAGTGAAACTCGTGAACCCTAGTTCATTTATCACTATTATTGGAATACTACATCAATAAGAATACTAAGTGGGCGTAGGTCATTACCATCTTATTGGGGCCGAACCACTATAAATTATTTGTGTCGATTACCTTTTCGTCTTAATTTCTTCTTGTTTTCATCTCACTTTATATCGTTTATCTGACTCCATGTCATTGACCAATTTGAGGGTCAACATATGTAGTTAAAAATGTGAAAAAATGGGGTTTTCACACTTAGTGTAAAAATGGGATTTTGGAACTTAAGGTAAAAAGTAAAATTTTGCTTATTGCAAGATAAAAACTTGGTAAGTCTTGAAAACATATTTTGACCTAAAATACCACTTTGAGATTAGTGAGAATTATTTTTATTAAAGAATTTTTATTCTTTCTAAAAATAAAAGATTTAATTTATTAATAAGTTAATAAATTAAAAGAGGGTTTAAACCCCTATATTTTGATAAAATAATTAAGTAAATTATGTTTCTAGTAAGTAAACTTGATTAATTGACTTCGGAAAATTAACTAGTCAAGGTAAGAAATTTTTAACGGTTTTCCTAATTAAGTTAAAATTAGGCTATTTCCTTAAACCGATCTTTAGAGATTAAAACCTTAAGAAAAATAAAAGGAAAATTAAGAAATTATTTTCTTGAAAAATAATTAAGGAATTTAATTAGTATTTTCTGAATATAATATCGGCTAAAATCTTCTATATAATTAACCGGCTTGTGAAAGTACGGGTTAATAGCGATACTTTTAAAGAATAAGATTTTTAGCGGATTGTGGGAAATTACTATTGTGATACCCGAGCCTAGGTTTCGAGACCATAGGATAGGTCTCCCCGAGACTTAGGGTTTAGTCTCAAATTTTTTAGTATGAATTTCTTGAATGGGTTTAAAACCAAATAAGGGTCATTAATCCTTACAAATGATTTTTTTTAAATGACCAAACTACCCAAAATAATAATAATGTTGAGAGCAAAGGACTGTATGGATACTGTATGGATACTTAATCTGAGTATATTGTATGGATAATTACAGTATTGGCTAAGCATAACTGGATTATACATTGGAGGGTGAAATCTTGCTGAGAGCAAAGGACTCCAAGTAAGTCAACTTCAATTGTGTGGCTACAACATGAAACGACTATTGTATTGTATGTTAGTATAGAGACACATGCACATATATACACCATTGTAGAAAGTTTTCTTAGAGACATTAGTTTGTGCTGATTCAGAAAATATGACCGGTAGATATCCGTCATATTCTAGACGGCTAATCCCTGTCACACTGCTTGATTTTATTTATGTCCGGTTCATTACCGCGGGGAGTGGCCAAGAGGTGAGGATTGCTAGTTTAAACCTAAGGGAGTCAAAATGAATGGGACCTAGGGGCCCTCATGCATACTTAATTAGTGAACGGTTAGAACCCGAGCAAGTGCTCTGATAAGTTATTCCCGGATAGTAGCCGTGAATATTGGCCATTCAGTGAGAGTGCCTAGAGATACTAGGGGTTGCCAAGTTTGAGTGAGGTTGAACACCCTAGGGGTAACTTCTCACCAACACCATTGATTAATATAGAAGTCTCTGTAAACCCGTGTAACTTTGATTACACTCTTGGATAAGTAGTGATGCCCTAGGTAACTTAATGGTTATCCTTGTGAGGGATTTACTCTTCGATAAGTAGCAATGCCCTAGGTAACGCGATAGTTACCCTTGATGGGGATATTTATAGGCTAGATCTTAGTGTTGAGACTCGGTTCTCTCTTACAGATTAGCATTTATGCTAGAGGGCGTGTTATGCCCGAATTGTTGGAAATTGTCAAGCAATGGTCTATATTGTTATATATCATATCTGCTTGCTCTGGGATTTATCTGTTTATAGGAAATAGTTTGCCATTGGTTATCAGTCATGACCATAAGTTTGCTAGGACGCTTTTGCGTTCTTGAAATTGATTGCGTAGGGTCTGGATGGATCCAGAACCCTATAGTGAGCTATTGTTATCTATGGATAGTAACTTGGTCAGTGACCACCTGTCTTCTCTGCATGCTTTTGTTTTTAAAGTTGAACTTACTAAGCGTTTTCGCTTACCTAGTTGTTTCCTATTGTAGGTAAGAACAAGGGCAAGGTAGAGCAGTGAGCGCTGGAGTCTACCTTTCGAATGTACATGTGGACCGACCTTTTTGGGAAGTCGTTTTGTTTTGGAAATGTTGTGTTATTTTCATAAACTAGGCTCATTTTAGTATTCATATAATATGTTGTATTAAATGTTAAGTATGGCCATAAGACTTTTTTTTTTTTAAATTATACGGGTTTTTGAGACATTTTGTTAAATGAAAACATTTATATTTCTGCATTATCGAGTCTTGAAATTCTGGATCGTTACAAGAAGAAAGAAAGACAGAGAGAGAGAGAGGTCGTAGAAGAAGAAGAGAAAGAAGGGAGGAGGGATTTGAAACTTTTGTATATAATCTTGATTTTTGTTTTGATTTTGGTTTATTCCTCTAAACATGTTCTTCCCCTTCATTGCTAAGTTTTTTTCTTTCTCTTTGCTTGTGGTTCGAAATTGGTGGTAGGGTATTCAAGTTAATTGTACTCTAGGGTTCTTGTCACTATTGTGTTCTTGATTCTACAATCAAGAGAGGTAATGGATCCACTTTTATCCTTGTGTTTCATTTGGTGTTAATGATGGTTTATGTTTTTGAATATGGATTGATATTGACAAGGAAACTATGTTGGTCTCTTTTTATTGGAGTTGTTTTGATCTTAAAGTTTTGAGAATGGTGATCTTGATGATATGACACCTAGGGTTTTTCCCTATGTTTTGGTTGTTATGGTTTATTTGGTTATCATGTTCTATGAAAAAGCATGCAATGATGATGGTAGATACATGCAAGGGTTTTGGTTTTTGATCACTAATATATGATGATGATTATCTTTATATTCTAAACATGAAAAGATTTGTTGATTTTGGGCTATGAGGGTTTCGGCCTAGGGGAAATTTATATAGCATGTTTGATTCATTTTTTTATGATTTTTTGTCACTTGTGATCTTAGAAACATGTTAGGTTATTTTCAAGATTTTAAATGGGTATAAGTTCCTTTAAAAATGTTAGTTTGGTTTTGTATGTAAAAAGGTTAGGTTCTTGATGCTTGAATAGTTTGCTTCTTGGAATACTTGAATGGTAGGAACATGTTAGGTGATATACTTAAACATGATTAAAAGTGTGTTTTTTTATTATTATTTTGATGGTGATGATCAATCAATGATTTCAAAATATACACAAGTATGCCCAAAATAATATTTTAGATCAAGAGCTAAAGATCATATTAACGACTGCTTCTGTACTCAATATTCCAAAGGATACCGATGGATATGCTATTTATAGCATTGCATCAAGTCAAGGACTCGGAGCTGTACCAACGCAACACGAGAAAGCGATCGTGTACGCCTCTCGACAATTGAAAAACTATGAGAGAAACTATCCAACACATGACTTAGAGCTAGCAGCGGTGGTGTTCGCATTGAAGATCTGGAGACACTATCTCTATGGGATCCACTATGAAATATACACAGATCACAAGATTCTGAAATATTTCTTCACCCAGAACAAGTTAAACGAGTTAAAATAATATACAGATCACAAGACTCCATCCAGGCGAATGCCGGACCAAGGCCTGTTATGTGTGTGGGGTGGTGGGACACCTCACGAAGGACTGCCCAACAGTAAAGAAAGGGGAAGCAGGAAAGGTGGACAGCTTGACTCTAGCTCGAGTGTTCACCTTGACACAAACAGAGGCAGAGGCTAGTCCCTCAGTGGTGACAGGTCAGCTTTCTAGCGCCGGCTGTCGTTTTACTGTATTGATTGACTCTGGTGCTACACATTCATTTATTTCTAGTAAGGTGATTGATAGATTGTGTAGACCTAGTGAGTATCGTACTGCGGGGTTTAGGACTATATTGCCTATAGGGGAACTGGTAGTTTCTAGGAGATGGATTAGAGCATTGCCAGTGATGGTTGATGGTAGGGAATTGTCAATAGATTTGATTGAGTTAGGCATGGAGGACTTTGGCATGATTTTAGGGATGGATTGGCTGGTTAGATACAGAGCTACTATTGATTGTAGGAAGAAGATGGTCACCTTTGAACAAGAAGGAGAGGATCCCTTTGTCTTCGTGGATGCAGTTTGTGGACCCTGCGTACCCATGATATCAACGCTGAGAGCCAGGGACCTATTACAGGGAGGATGTATATATTTTCTGGCTAGTGTGGTGGATACTACCAGAGTTTTTCCAACAGGGCTAGGAGAGACTAGATTGGTTCATGAATTCTTGGATGTATTCCTTGATGATCTACCAAGGTTGCCGTCGCACAGAGAGATTCAGTTCATTATTGAGTTGGCACCTGGGACAGAGCCAGTGTCGAGGGAACCATATAGGATGGCACCGGCAGAACTAAAGGAATTGAAGATATAGTTACAGGAGCTTTTGGATTTGGGGTTCATCAAGCCTAGTTTCTCGCCATGGGGTGCTCCAATTTTGTTTGTGAAGAAGAAGGACGGGACTCTGAGAATGTGCATAGAGTAAAAAGAATTGAACAAGTTGACCATCAAGAACAAGTACCCTCTTCCATGGATTGACGACTTGTTTGATCAGCTGCAGGGGAAGACGGTATTCTCAAAGATTGACCTTCAATCTAGTTATCACCAGCTAAGGATCAAGGACGAGGATATACCGAAGACGGCCTTCCGAACGAGGTATGGGCACTATGAGTTTCTAGTCATGTCATTTGGTTTGACGAATGCCCCAGTAGTCTTCATGGACTTAATGAACCGGGTGTTCAAGGACTTCTTGGATCAGTTTGTGATTGTCTTCATCGATGGCATCTTAGTGTACTCCAGTTTATAGGCAGAACATGAGCAACATCTTTGATAGGTCTTGCAAATATTAAGAAAGCACCAGTTCTATGCCAAATTTAAGAAGTGTGAGTTTTGGCTACCATAAGTGACATTCCTTGGACATATAGTTGGTGAAGATGGGATTAAGGTGGACCCATCTAAAGTGGAGGCAGTGAGAGATTGGCCGAGGCCAAGGAACACCTCAAAAGTTCAAAGTTTCCTCGGGATGGCAGGTTACTACAGACGGTTTGTGGAAGGGTTCTCGGAGATTGCTGCACCAATGACAGAATTGACACGGAAGATTTTGAAGTTTGTATGGTCAAACAAGTGTGAGAACAGTTTTCAAGAATTGAAGCGATGACTTATTACAGCACCTGTGCTGAGTCTTCCTTCGGAGGAAGGAAAGTTTGTGGTAAATTGCGACGCGTCAAGGTTTGGTCTGGGTTGTGTGCTGATGCAGAACTAAAAGGCTATAGCTTATGCATCATGACAGTTGAAGGAGTATGAGCAACGGTACCCTACCCATGATTTGGAATTGGCAGCAATGGTATTCTCACTAAAGGTGTGGCGACATTATCTATATGGAGAGAAGTGCGAGATATACATCGATCACAAAAGTTTGAAGCACTTCTTTACCCAGAAGAATCTTAACATGAGGCAAAGGCATTGGCTAGAGTTGGTAAAATACTATGACTGTGATATTCTATACCACCCAGGGAAAGCCAATGTAGTGGCAGATGCATTGAGCTGGAGAGGCTCGGGGCAGTTGTTTGGTTCTACTCAAATATCGAGGGAGTTGGCTGATGAGATGTCCAGAGCGATGATAGAATTGGTGGTGGGCCGGTTGGCCAACATTAATTTGCAGTCGACCCGACTAGAGCGGATTAGGGAGGGTTAGTTAGTTGATGCACAGTTGCAAGAGGTTAGAGAGAATGTCTTAGTAGGAGCATCTAAGGAGTATTCTATTTCTAAGGTTGGTTTACTATGGTATCAAGGTCGGATTTGTGTTCCGACTGATGTGAGGATTAGACGAGAAATATTAGATGAGTCGCATACTACCCCGTACTCACTTCATCCGAGTACCACGAAGATGTATCAGGATCTAAGGACATTGTATTGGTGGTCCAGGGTGAAGAAGGATGTGGTGGAGTACGTGGCCAGGTGTTTGACCTGCCAGCAGGTGAAAGTTGAGCATCAACGACCAGCGGGGTTGCTTCATCCTTTGGGTATTCCTGAGTGGAAATGGGAGGATATTACAATGGACTTTGTGGGAGAGTTACCCAGGACAGTGAAGCTTCATGACTCGGTGTGGGTGATAATGGACAAATACACCAAGTCAGCTCATTTTCTTCTAGTGAAGATGACTTATACGGTGGATCAGTATGCAGAGTTGTATCTGAGGGAGATCGTACGTCTCCACGGGATTCCTAAGTCTATTGTGTCAGACCGGGATCCTATCTTTACCTCCAAGTTTTGGGGTAGTTTGTAGAAGGCTATGGGGACTCAGTTGAAGTTCAGCATGGCCTTTCATCCTTAGACTGATGGATAGTCTAAGAGGACGATTTAGGTGTTAGAGGATATGCTTAGAGCATGCGTGATTGACTTTGAGGGATCTTGGAGGAAGTATCTCTCGTTGATTGAGTTCTCATACAACAGTTATCAATCAACGATTGGAGTGGCTCCATATGAGATGTTATATGGGAGGAGATGTAGATCTCCGATTCATTGGGATGAGATGGGTGAGAGGAAGTATTTGGGACCGAACATGGTTCAAAAGACTAATGAGGCTATTGAGAAGATCCGAGCTCGAATGCTCGCCACACAGAGCAGACAGAAAAGCTACGCTGATCCTAAGCGTAGGGACGTGGAGTTTCAGGTTGGGGACCACATGTTTCTGCGAGTTTCACCATTACGAGGGGTGAAAAGGTTTGGGAAGAAGGGCAAGTTGAGCCCTAGATTCATTGGACCTTTCGAGATCATGGAAAGGATCGGACAAGTAGCTTACAGGTTATCCTTACCACCGTCATTGTCGAGAGTTCATGATGTATTCCATATTTCTATGCTTCGGAAGTACATCTCAGATACAACACATGTGTTAAGGTATGAAGACTTGGAACTTCAAATGGATTTTTCTTATGAGGAAAGATCGGTTCAGATCTTAGACAGGAAAGACAAGGTCCTACGGAACAAGACGATTCCTCTAGCTAAAGTATTATGGAGGAATAGCAGGGTTGTAGAGTCCAAGAACTTTACTTAGCTAGTTAGATAGTAGTATTATAGTAGTAATAGTATTATCTTTATGACTGTGGATTTTTGGTTCAAACCGGGATTTATTTGGACACTCATAGTAGTACTTGTAGATTTTCTAAGTTTAACCTATAGTGTAGGAATATTAATTTTAACCTAAGGTTTGATTAATATGACTGATATTGAGGATAATATTTATTATACTATATGGTTTAGATAAGAACCAATAGGAAAATAGCACATGTTATGTATGGGTTATTAATGATTAAGTATTTTGAGGATTAAATTTATTAAGATTAAAGTTTGAATGCTCTAAGGTCAGTCAGCAGCTTTGAAAATGTTTAAGGGCTTAGTCAAGGATGTTTACTCAATTTGAATTAAGCTAAAAATGTGTAATTTCGTGTTTAATTAATCAGCGAATGCCGATATATCGCAGCTATAGGGGGCGATATATCGCAGCACGAAGATACAGAAAACACGAAACGATGCACGTTTGCCTCGGGCATAATGGTCCAGGCGATATATCGCCTATAGGGGGCGATATATCGCCTCCTTCAGCATATTTTGAATGTTTTTGAAATCATTTTCCATTCAACCCTTCAACCTCTTGATAAGTCCAGCACCTTTCTGAACGAGTCTTCAGCCTCTGCTGAACAACAATTCAAATTATTTTCACCTAAAAAGCCATTATTTTTATTCAAGTAAAATAAAGATCCTTTCATTCCTAAACTCTATAAATAGGACCTAGTACCCAGCCATTATTCATCTTTTGCTCTAAGTTCAGAGGCTGCAAGTTGCTAGGTGAGTGTGAGCGTGTAAACACTTGGGTTGGGAATCATAAGCTTGATCATCATAAGCTTATCAAACACTTGGGGAAGTAAGGTTTTATAGTATTTCGGTTTGAGGTTTAGATTGGTCTTACAAGTCTTCAAGGTATTTCCACACTTTAGTTCATTGGTATTATTTTATTTTAAGTTCTCATAGTCTTCTACTCAGCCCTCTAACCTTAATCTTTATTTTGGTTAGGAAATCTAAGATCTTGCACATAAGTTTTTGGTAAGTATTTTCTCAATGGTTTAGTCCTTCCATCCCTTTCATTTCTCTTCTTCACTATACTCACTCTTTCTTTTTCAAATGGTTCTTAGGAGTGTTCCAAAGTCCCAACTCTGTCCTCTTATCCCGATAAATTTGGTAAGGAAAATAGGATAGAATTCATATGTTATATGTTTTATATGTTATCTTATGTTTTTATGTTATGAAATGTGTTATGTTATGTATGTATGTAGGCTTGGGCATATGACCCATATGACTAACAAGCCCCAAATGGATTATGGGCATATGACCTCCTTAGCTAGTAGGACCCCACTAATCTAATGGGCATATAACTTGTTTAGTCTATGGGACCCCAAGTAATAATGGCCATTATAGTATGTGTATGATATAAGTGTTATGTTATGTTTTTATGTTTCTTATGAAATTTATGTATATGAACTATGTGGTAGATTTTCCTTGCTGGGCATTAGGCTCATTCCTTATGTTTATATGTGCAGGAAAATAGCTATAGTGGCGGGTAAGATTCGTGGATGCTTGGGGGAATGTGTATCGGTGATGAATGGATTCAAGGAGTCGAGAGTTCGAATTCAAGGATGTAGTTTCGTTTTTATGGTTTTTACATGTATTTTTTCCGCACTTGTTATGTAATCCCTTTTTATTTTAAATTATGTTTTGTTTTTTTTTAAAACAATGGGATCCCATATCCTGCTTTGAGTTTATGTAAGTTAAACATTGGTTTTTACAAGTTTTTAATAAAGTATGATCTTTTTCACTTGTAAGTTCTATTAAATATTAGGGTCTATGTATAGTTTTCGTTAATGGTCCAAAAGTCTAGAGTAGTTGGGTCATTACAAGGGTCGAGGAAGCGATCTGGGAGCTTGAGTCAGCAATGCGAGATCAGTATCCCGAATTATTCAGGTAAATTTCAAGGAGGAAATTCTCCGTAGGAGGGGATAGTTGTAACGACCCAAAATTGCTAATAAGGCTTAAGGGCCTTGATTAGCGTGTCGGAAATGCATAATTAGTTTATGTGTGATTTAATGATTAAATGTATTATAATTTGATTATATGTGAATAAATGGTTAAATGCATGTTTATGAGTATTAAATGTGCATGTGGGCCTGATTAGTTTAGAAGGCCATATTTGTAATTTGAACCCGTTGAGGGTATGATTTTGAGTTTATGCGGTGTTTCCAGCATGAGGAGATCCTGTCCCGCGACATTAGTCGAGAGTCACGATTGTGGTAAGTGATTTTTAGTTGAGGTTGGTAACCATTAGTAACCTTAGTGTTGGTGGTATTAGTGAAATAAGAAGGGGAAAAGTGGTATTTCTATTATAGTGGGGAAAGACCAATATACCCTTAGGGTCATTTAAGTGTGAGTAATGGACTTGGGGGCAATTTATTCATGTGCTAGCATGAGGTCTGATATAGTCAACCACCTAGACCTTTGTAGAAGCTAAGTTAAAGAAAACTCCCTCTTTCTCACGTTTTCTCTCTTCTCTCTCTCCCTTGGAATTGAGCTAGAAACATGGAAGAAAAAAAAGAAACAGAAGGAAATTGAAGTAAGGGAAGGCTCTGAATTCAATAAAGAAAATTATGCTTGGATTGAGGTTTGAAGTTGATAAGAATCAGGTGAGAAGTTTGGAAATCTATGCTCAAGAATTGAAGAATTAAAAGCTGAGGATCTAGCTACCATTGAGGTAGGGTTTCAGACCTTTGAGTTTGCTGAGTTTTAGTTGAGTTTGATTTCTGAAATTTAGGTTTTGGGATGAAGTGTTAGGGAACTTAAGCTTGGGGAAATTTGAGGAATTGAAGCTGGAGTGGCATTGAAGGCAACCTAGGGTCGAATTCCCTCTCTAAGGTAAGGATTTCTTCAATTCTTTCTGAGAAGTTTTCTGGGATTTAATTGGTGTTATTGAGCTTCAAAGCTTAGTTTTGATTTCTGTGTTTGGTGGGGTTTTCAACCAAGTTTTGATGTTATTGGGTTGTTTTGGATGAGATATAGTGATTTATGGACTTAATTTTGTGTTTGATTGATGATTGGAGTAAGTTTTTGGAGCTTTGGCTCGGGAAAGTTCGAAGGGAGAAACCCAGAAATTTCCATTTCTGGTGCTAGCACTGTAGCGCTAGGTTGGGAGTGCTAGGCTGTGTTTTCTGGGGGGGCTTGCATTTCTAACTATAGTGCTGTAGCTCCCATCTTGTAGCACTGTAGCGCTACTCAGTCTTCTGAACTTGGTTTTTGGGAATTTCTTTAGGATTTTTGCTTGGGGGCTCGGGGGTCAATTCCACCACCCAGTTTGGTGGAATTGGGCTTCTCGAGAGCTTGGGATTGGTCCCGAAGTTGGGTTACGGAATTGGATTTTAATGAGGGTTCTATTTACGATTTGTGACTAGGTGACCGCTTGGATTTTGGGACAGGATCGTACTCGAGGGGCTGACTCTTGAATTCAGTGCAAGTGTAAAAGGTAAGAAAATTGCACCCTTATGTGATTGTGTGGGACTGAGATTCCTTGTAATTGAATGCATATGTGATCATAATATGCCATGTGAGCATGAAATAAACAGCCGAAGAGTGCCAGAACTAATATTTGTGCACAGGACGCGGCTCAGTCATTGGTAGTTGAGGACAGCTAAATAATCACTAAGCTCGGCTTAAGTGGGTCGGAATCAGTGGGTTAAGCACTGGGCTCAGCCTAAGTGGGCCGGAGACAATGGGTTAAATAGAGGGTACGGCCTAAGGACGTCGACCCTGAGTATTGTATGATGAATATTGATATATTATCATTGTTATCTGTTGATTATAACTTGTTTAATACTGAGATGAATGGCTTTTGAATAATTGTTTGACCTCTCTGAGTAGATAACTGTTATGGCATGCTGAATACCTGGTTAACAACTTTATAGAGTATTTGACTGTCTGTATCGTTTATACTCTACATTATGGTTTTCTTGTTGGGCCTTGGCTCACAGGTGCTACGTGGTGCAGGTAAAGACAAGGGTAAGGTGGACCAGTCCTGAGTTGGAGAGCTCTGGGGTAGAATGTACATAGTCAACTGCTAGTCTGCACGACCAAGGAATAGTGCAGGGACAGGAAACTTGAAATGCGTATTTTGCCATTAGAGTGGCTTATGGTTGTATATAACTTTGAAATTTTGTAAACTGTCATTTAAACCCTGTTTTTTTTTTTGGGTCCCATGTATCAAACGTTTATTTAAATGAAAATTTTCTTTTATAACCAAAATCTTTTAACCCTAGTTCGATTATGGTTTTAGTGTCACATTTTTAACTAAATGACTTGATTTGCAAGTCTTGCACCCTTATAAACACACAGTGTAACGGTCTTGGTTATCCAGGGCGTTACAGAATTAGATAGAGGGTAAAATGGTCATTTAACCAAATGATTAGAGGAATCCCAAGGCTGAAGGTCTCTTACACGTTCAAGACCTCACCTCTCCTTCTAGCTTCTTCTTGAACTTCTTCTAACACAAACCACTAAGATAAGTCTTTTTTTTTTGGAAATTGAGGAATTGCTAAGGAAATTCCAGTGTCCAAGGGGTTTAGAGTTGTCAAGGTCATCATTAAGCATCTGGGATTTTGAATTCAGAGGTATCAATTTCTCTATTTTGTTGTTCTTCATTAGCTCTTCTTACTTTCATGGTGTTCTTGATGATTGAGGTCTTTTGGGTTGATTTTTGAGAATTGAAGGCTATAGGATATTTATATAAGTTTTTTTCCAATAAAATCATGTTGGGTTACCAATTTGGAGTTTGAATTCAGACTGAAATTAAGGAATTAAGTTCAATTTTTGGATTGGGGACAAATTTGGGTTTAGAACCCTAAGATTGTGATTTTGTTCTGATTGTGTAATTGATGAGTTTGGTGGTACCTTGGAATTGTATATGGATTATATTAATGATTTGAAGTTGAATTTTTGTGTAAAACCTGCTGGGAAATTTAGTTTGGGGTCAATTTTGCTGAGTTTGGAAACTCTGAAATCGCAGAGAAATAGCCTCTAACTTGAACCGGTCGACCGGCTTGTGGTTTAGCGGGCACACGAATTTGGCCAACCGTTCCACCAATTTGAGGCAGGTGGTCGACCAGTTCATGTTGTCGGTATTTTTGGTTTGTCTTCATTGGGTTTCGATGTATAACACTAGGGAATCATGAGCTAAGGTTCCTAAGATATATTGGGACATGTTTAAAGGGTATTTGTGGCCTAGTGAGGTCTATATAAAAGTTATGGTGGGTTATGGTTTAAGGGAAACTAAACCTAATTTATAATGTTGTGACTAGGGCCTCCACGAGACATCGAGGATAGGATCGCACTCAAGGTCGTTCAATCTTTAGCGTTGGACTCGAGGTAAAAAAACCGGCATATCCACATAGAGCAGGGCATTTGCTTAGTTATTATATTAAAGATTTTAATTAATAATCTAAATTTATTAGAGCTTGAAATTATAAGTCCCCTAACCGGCTCTATCAACACTGTTCAAGGAAAGAGTTGAAACAGGGTAAAATTGTGAAATGGCATATTTGGAAGAAAAAAAATTATTCTTTGGGTAAATATGTAATTATAAGATAATTGAGATTAATTAATTAATTATTAATTTTCAAAATTATCTAATTAAATAATTATTTATTTATTTTATATATTATTTTTGAAATTATAAATAAATAATAGAATAATTAATTTGAATTAATTATGTTTTCTTTATTTAAATCCGAAAGATAAATCTAATAATTCAAATTAGATTTGAATTGGTTCAGATATTTATTCAAATATTAATTATTAAATATAATTAATTTTCTAATAAGATTGGTTATCAATTGTTAGATAGTTTATGAAATACCAATTATGAAAAATGGATTATTAAATATAATTAATAAATAAAAGTGGTTAAGATACATGTCCTGTATTGACATGTGTCCCATGCTAATCACAGTGCATGCACAGTGATTGGCATGTAACTCAGTGCATGACTCAGTCTTTGGCTATTTTTTATTTTAATATTATCTTATTAATTATAATGTTTTAAATTTGATTTAATTCATTAATATAAATAAAAAGTTAGAAAAAAATTCTAGGAACTTTCCCATATTTTTCATTCAAAGAAAAAGAGTATCGTATTATTTTCTCTAACCTGGCTTATTTTCTCTACCCGGAATACTAATTTTCTCAAAGCCTATTCCAATATCGCATGTGTTAAGAACATCTTGCAAATCACAAAAATTACCCATAGTTTCTTTACATGCCCACAGACTGTTGGGAATAATGCCCTTAAAACAATTGTAGTTGACAAATGTTTTAAATAAAATAAATAATTGAATTGAATTATTACATGTATATAGACTATGTCTGATATTATATTAATAATATTAAGTAAATTTCAGAAAATTCCAAAGTTTATCTATGTGATCTTAATCTCATACTGGTATGAGAAGATCGAGATTAAGACAATAAACTTAAAACAATTCGCAGTAAAATAAAGTTATGGAATCTTTAAATTAAAAACTAGTAGTGCGATCCACTAGTATTATGAATGCATGTGACCTAGATCCGGGTTACTAGTGTAGTAGGACACTTTAGTGAGGTACTTTGCATGCTGAGAGTATGTAGAACTAGACCAAATGTGATTTGTTAATACTTGTTTAAACACTGTTTCATAGTATTAAACAAACACATCAAACGATTATCATATACACAATGATCTTAATCCTAAGGTTGCTATGAACTCCTATATATGTCATCTGATCCTTTGATTCGTGCATTAAGGTTTGTCAGAAATGATCAGGCTAAGAATAATTGTTTTGGGGACTCAATGATGTATATGGCTGAGGACATAGTTTAACAGATATGGAATCTATACCTTCTTATAGAATGAATAATGGTTCCCTATTGGGTTGGCTTTCGAAACTGAAAATGTTATGAGCGCTCACGTCGCAAACTTGTTGTGACACAACCTTCACTAGTAAAGTCAATGGTACTTTAGCTAAATGGGTAAAATGATAATTTTATTCCCTTTTAATTATGAGTCATTAATAGAGGATTAACGTTGTATGTAATGATTATATCAATGAACACTTTATTCTTTAATAAAGTACTCAGTAAATATATGGCTATAATTATCAAGAGTTCAATCTCATATTTATAGTGGAGTAATCATAAGATTAATAAATATGATTATTTAATCAAAGGGCTTTGATTAATAATCTATTATTTATTGGAGCTTGATATTATAGGTCCATAGGTCCCCAGGGTGGCTCTATCAATACCATATCAATGTAAGAGTTGATACAAGGGTAAAACTGTAATTTGGGAATTTGAGAATAATTTTATTCTTCGGGTCAAGTATGCAATTATATGATAGTTGAGGTTAAATAATCAATTTAGAATTATTATTAATTTTTTAAAATATATTTATTAATTTAAATATATATATAATTTTCAAAAAATTTATATATAAATAAATAAATTTTTTAAATTAATTATTTTATTTGAGTAGGAGAAAATAAAATTGGTAAGTCAAAAATAGTTTTTGATTTATTGAATTTTAAAAGATGATGATAATGATGATCATCAATTTGAATTTTGAATTTTGAATTTAAAATTTAAATTTTGAAATATGGTTGTCATATTTTCCTTAAAAAGATAAATACATTATTTTGTAGAAGTTAATTAAATAAATAAATAAAAGAAAAATACAATATCCTTGAAAAATGATATAGCAGTTCACGCATGACACAGTCCAAGGACTGTGCCATGCGTGTATCAATACACTGATATTGTATCAGTGTTGTTTTTATTTTATTTATTTAATTAATTAATAATTTGAAAATTATATTTTCAAAATTATTAAGTCATATATTTATCTAAATCAATTCATATCATTATTATGATATTATTATTATATTACCATTATTATTAAGAATAATAAGATAATAGAATAATCTTTATATATATATGATATAGAATAATAAGAAAACAAGTGAATGATATACAATTTAGAATAGTTCTCAGAATTTTTGTGAGACAAAAAGTCTTTCTTCTTCTTTTTCTTTATTCTAACCATTCCGAGGCCATAATCCAAGTTCTCATGTGTTGAGAAATACTTGTGATTTCTAAATTGCAAATCTATGTTCTCTATGTGCCCACACACATCTTGAGGTGTAGAGAACACTCTGGAAGCTCGTGGTTTGAGTGCTCAAAGCATTGGATAGGAAGATCGATATATATATACGAAAAGACTCAAGGACACTTGATAGGCTTCAAGGGGTAATTGTTCATGTTCTTGAATATTATTTATACATATGTTGCATGATTAATAATATTAAATGTTAATGTTTCTGTTAGTATGTTTTCTTGTTTATATAATCTGTTTATATGAATGATGAAAATTTTTATTGTTGTACACAATGGGCCCACCACACCCATTCCACTGCGTGCTCTGAATGTTTTTGCAACAATTGGTACCAGAGCTTGTCATTAATCTATACGTATTATTAATTGTTGTGTGTGACTATGTGCATTTTTATATTATATGAAATATATGTGTTGAATGGATGGATGTTTATTTTCATGATGATAGATTCTCAAGGGTTGTTTATAATGGTGCTTTTGGGTTTAGGAATTGTTCTTAAAATTTTCTAGATGAAATATGTAAGCCAATTTTGGGGCATAGGAATTTTTGTAATTTATTTTTAAATTATGGGTAAATATTTTGTTGTGGCCCGAGCCCCAAGCCCAAGCCCGAGCCTAGCCCTAAGATGCTGCCTGCGCCAACTGTACATGCCTGCCTTGCGCGCCCCTACGCGCCAGCCTACGCGCCTGCCTGCTGCCAGCCCGCGCCCGTTCACCTAGACCGTGCGCCCCTACGCCCAGGCACTTTGCCCCTGTTGCGCCCCAGTTCGCGCCCAGCCGTGCACCCGGCCGAACCACCCTCCAGCCGCCGCACCCTTGGTACATACCTAGGGTTTGTATTTTACAAACCCTAATGTGTTGCTACCATAATTATTTTAATTATTCCTTTAATTAAAAAAACAGAAATTGAATTAAAATGTTTTAATTTGGAAATTTCTTTGATTGATATAATATTGATTATTTTCCTTAATTAAAAATGTTTTAATTGTTATCTTCGATAATTAAAAAAAATTTCATTAAAAATATCCAAAATTAAAATTATCTTGAATTTTAATTTATTAAAATTAAATTGTTTAATTTTATTTTTTAATTAAATTACCCAAATTCAAATTGGGCCATAGAAACTTTTGGGTGTTAAAACTCAAAGTTTAATTATTTTAAAAGTTTGTTTAAAATAATTAAAAAGTTGTATAATTCAAAATGGATATGGAAAAGGATGGCAATGGCTCAACAATACTACATCTCAAGGTTCAAGATCAAAGTGCTCTTAATCAGGCCTTAGTTAGTATAAGTTACATTTTCATGTATTTTTTGCAAGTGTTGTAATTTTTCTAAAAATACCAAAAGTTACCATACCCGCTTTTATTTACTTATTATAAATTTTTGAATGTGATTAAAATGTTTAATATTTTGTCCTGCATTATAACATGTCATTCATATACGCACACAGTATGCAATTAGCATACATTACATTCGTGTAGAAACATGATATTAGGAACGTCCTATATTTTGTTATATGTTTATATGTGATAAATCATATAATAATAAATTTAGTCTTAATTAGTTAAGATGGTAAATAAAAATTAAAATTGTTTAATTTATTGTTTTAATGAAAAATGTTTTATTAAAATAAAAATGATATTCTCTTAATTAAAGGAAAATTAGAATTAGAATTAGAATTAAGGGCACAATTTCTTTGTTTTGCTTAATTGGATTAGTAATTATTAGAATGTCATTTGGTAAAAATAATTAAATTTATTTTTACAACTAAATTAAAAAATATTAATTTTGTTAAAAACACACTTTTTTCAAAATAGTGAGTGGAAGAGGGAGTTATGACAATAAGTCTCATGGTCTCCATTATTGGTTGAACACCGAGAGGCATAGGAAGGGCCTTATGTCGCCTCCGTTTGCGGCCTCCCTAAGGAAAGACTTCCGAATATGTTTATTTTATCTCAAGGTTGACTTCTCTTATGATAATATAATTAGTGATGTATATCAAGTTTGATTGAACCTAAGGCACACTCTTGAGTTAAGTCAATGATTGAAAATAATAGGTTACACTCCAAAGGTGTATCTAGGCTTTCGAGCACGACTAGTGCATCTTGACCAAACTAGCGGTAGTTCATAAGTCAAAAGAGAAAAATGCATTTTTAAGTTTTTACTTATGAAATTAAGATTTGTCTCAAAATTATTTTGGAGTTAGTCTGACCTACCCCAAGGCAGTCCATTAATTTTCAAATTAATTTATCGTGGATTAGTATATATTTTTTATGGTTTTTTATATGTTGCATTCATGCATCATGTTTACTTTTCCAAATAAAATCTGATATTTATTATATGTTTTAATTCATTATATTTTATTTATTTATTTCAATCAACAATGGTTAATTCTCTTAATCCTGGTCAAGAACCTCAAAATGTGAAAGAACCAGTGAATTCTCGTGATGGCTACCTAAGTACTTTTCATTTAGACTTCAACAATCTTGATGTTTGGTACAGAAACATACACATAATTCTAAGTGAACTAAAAGTGTATGATGCAATCATTGACGTGCCTCCAGATGGGCCATCAACTTTATCTGATTATGATAGTCATCAAAAATATGCGGATTGGATGAGATCTGATTATTTGGCTCATCATTGCATACTAAAGACTATGACTAATGATATTAAATCGAGATATGTAAACCTTAGATCTACATACGAGATAAGGGAAAGGATCAAAAGAGATTCTTTTGATCACTTATGAAGTTTGCAAGAAGAAAGGGACAATATGATTTGTTCATCTCCTTTTAATATATTTGAATAGTTGATTCAAATTTTTATGTCATCATATTTTTGTCTTGTTTTTAGGAACACATTATTCAAGAAAAGAAAAGAATGTGTAAGAAAAACAAGAAAAGGATTGTAGATTGGTAAACCAAGAGATAATTGACATGGAAATTAGTTTTTTCATTTTCAACTTTGTATTAAGTCTTTTTTATTTAAAGTGGTTCTAGAATTATTTCTAGAAACTATGTTTTTAGATTCCTTTATTTGATGAATGCACAAGTTTAGTATTTCTTTTTTAATAATAAATTCAGTTTTTATTTTTGAAATATACTTGTTCCACCTATTTCATCAACGAGTATAAATGATAATCATGAATTATTTATTATTGTGCAAATCATAGATTTAATAAGACATCTTATTCCAACCACAATTAAGGGAAAACATAAATGTGAATTATTTTTTAGATTGACTTCTAATTAATTAGACACATAAAACAAATAAAAGATAGTCTTTTATTGGAACCATTCATTGGTTCTCACCCTATTTATATAATCTATTAAAGTTAACCAAAAGACATTTCTCTTATAAAGACTCAAAAATCACATAATTGTTTAGCTAATACATAGAGATGTATGTTGAACATTTTAATGTTCAAAGCTAAAAGAGATAATAAATAGTAAGTCAATATTGATTGACATTTATTTAAGATATGTTTAACTTTCATAAAATGCAAAGAAATTTTCTAGAAATTTTCATGCAACATTCAAAGTAAAATCACTTAAAGACTTGTTTGATATTATCAAAAGAAAGTCTAAAAGCTCGAATTTGGAATTCAAGTAATTTGATTGTGAACTTGGAATTCAAACCCAACTCACATACAACTAGGATGCTAAGCGAAATTAGTATTTTGGAAATGAAATATAATCATATTAGATAAGATTATATTCATGATGAGTAATTGTAACACTCTACTTCCTTAGAGCCGTTACTAAGTAAGTTAAAAAAAATGTGTCACTAACTCGCTAATCGAGGTTTTAGGTTAAAAGTGTAATTAAATTGAAACATAACCTATTAAATAACATTATTAATTATAAAACCTGGACATTCATTGAAATGTTGGAAAAGTTAGACAATTGGGATTCCAAAATACTGTTGAGGAAATACTTTACAACCCAAAAAAAAAAAAGCATGGTCAACCTAGGTGACAAAACAACCAATACATTACATTTTTCCCAAAATCACCCTGGTCGTGGCAGTCAGGCAGGCCGAACATGTACCCGTCGCTCCACGCTCTCCGAACTCATGGTTGGTCGACCTTTCCCTTGCCCTTACATGCATCATAGAGCACCCGTGAGCTGAAGCCCAGCAAGAAAACTCAACATAAAGCAAATAATACATACATGACAATTCATAGTATATAACAAAACAGCCATCGGGCTAAGCACATAGCATCCAATGTCGTCCCAGACGCTATACCAGGACTTGGGTTTGCGGTCTTTACCGAGAGGGTGACTGCAGCACCCTAGGAGGGTCTTTCCCTAATGGCCTGCACTTTGCGTGCTCAACGCTGATCCCAGCCTATTCCGTTCTCGGCTCCTTGTCGTTCTCGGCCCCTTCGTCGTTCCAGACCTTCGTCGTTCACTCACAAACATGCGTCACATAGCATAATATTGACATATATTTAAACACATACTAAACATAAACAATAGGGCTACGCCCTCCAATTCAAACAATAGAGTCACGCCCTGCAATACAAACAGTAGGGCTACGCCTTGCTCTACGGGTACAACAGTTCTCTTACCTTTAATCCGAGTGCCAGCAGTCAGGCAAGCAATCACGACTTCCGAGAACGATCCTCTCCTAAGTCCCAGCAGTAACCTAGTCACACACCACAAGTAACATTCTCGTTACTACCCGATTTTATAATTGATCCTTGGAACCATTCTTGTGCTCTCGGGACCTCCCATTTCCCCACACGGGGTGGTGAAATCGTCCCCCGAGCCCCTGGGCCTAAGCCCTAATAAAAATTTATGGGCCCTGAAAATGGCCTAGTGTCATGGCTCAGCCATACAGGTGTCGCGGCACCCAACCAAGGCCCCCTGCCCTGGATCATCTCAGCCCCGCGGGCCGAAAGAACAGTGCCGCGGCACTCCTACGCGAACCCAGAAAACTGGGATTTTCCACCATTTTTCCCCGAGCCAAAACTCACCCAAGCCATGCCCCAAGTGATCCCAAGTCTCAAAGGGTCCCAAAACTCCAAATAACACCACATACACAACATATATGCATTAAAATCCAATCTAACTCACACCTAAACTCAATTTCAATCAATGGTTTAAAATTCTAACAAAACTTAAACCAAACCAAAAACTTTTCAAAACTTGATGGAATCCTTACCTTTGGAACAGATTTTCGACCCTAGGCTGCCTCCAATGCCACTCCAAGCTTCAATACTCAAACTCCCAAACTCAAGTTCCCCAAAACTTCATCTCAAAACCAAAATTCAGAAATCAAAAATGATATTCCTCAAGAACAACATAAAAGACTTAAACCACAGAAATGAAATCCTTACCTCCTCTTAAATTTCAATATTTCTAAGTGTGAATGGCTGCTACTCCCTATCCACAACTTGAACTTCACTTCCAATTCCTCAAAACCTAGAATCATTAAGCTTGTTGTTGGTTTTTCTCCTTCTAGAGCCCCTAAGAACCAAATGAGTATCAATGGGAGAATGTTGAACGATTATGGCTTTCCCTCAGCCAAAGGTTATCTAATTACTGCCCAAAAGACCATTCTACCCTTCCCTCTAACTTAGTTCTAGGCTAACCCACAAGGGTATCTAGGTCCTTTCACCCTTTTGCAAAAATGCCACCTTTAACTTATTATTTCAGTAACAACATCAATTCTAAGGTTACTAGTAGTTACCAATCTCTCAACTAAACACCAATTCTATGACTCTCTGCTAACACCGCTGGACAGGATCTCCTCATGCCGAAAACACTGCCCAAAGTGCAAAATCACACCCTCAACGGGTTCAAATTACAAATATGCTCCTAATAGCCAAATGGGGCCCACATGCATATTTAATTCACCTAAACATGCATTTCTAATCACATAATCATTAAATTCACATATTAACATAATTAAATCAATTACTGCCCTCCCGGCACACTAATCAAGGCCCTAAGCCTTATTAGCAAATTTGGGACGCTACAAATATTCCCTCCTTACAGTAATTTCATCCTCGAAATTATCTTAATAACTCGGGATACCGATCCCGCATATCTATCTCAAGTTCCCAAGTCGCCTCTTTCACTTTGTTGTTTCTCCACAACACTTTTACTAAGGCGATGGTCTTGCTCCGTAAGACTTTATCCTTTCAGTCGAGAATCTGAACCAACTTCTCTTCATATGATAAATCTTGATCCAGTTCCAAGTTCCCATAACTCAACATGTGCGTAGAATATGATACATAGTTCCCGAGCATGGATATGTGAAACACATTGTTAACCCCTGCTAAAGCTAGAGGCATCGCCAATCTGTAAGCTACCTCTTCAACCCGTTCCATAATCTCAAAGGGGCCAACAAACCTAGGGCTCAGCTTGCCCCGTTCACCAAATGATACGAACCACGCCAACAATTGTGACGAAACCCGAACCAAATCTGGAAAACAACCCAACAACGCTCGAATTTGGAATGGAAACTGCAACCCAATGCTTAGCAAATCACGAACCTTGGTATGGTGAAGACGCCACAAACATGGATGGATTATCAGTTTGATAAGTCAGATTTGAACGCCACAAGGAAATCCTTGATAAGTTCGAAAGTTTCTTCAAGAACTCAAGAAGAAAACTCACAATTTTTTTCATTAACAAAAACTATCTGTCTTCCAAACCGTCCACAAGACCTTATATGGCCGAAAATTACAAAGAGGGTTTTAGACATATAAAAACCCTAAAATACTTTTAATGAAAAAGCTCAAACAAAAAACCTAGGCAGAAAAACATGTCTTTGACTCCAACAAAGACTCTAATAAAACATGAAAAATATAATTCAGACTAACAAATAATTAAAGTAAGGTTACAAAGAAGCCAAATCTTAATCAAGCTCCTAAACTGAATCAACTTTGATGAGCAACACAAGCCTTTGTTCACCCTCATTAGTGAACTCGATCTCTTCCTGTTGTAGAATTCTCCGGACTAAGTTGTTAAGCTCTTCTTTGAATCTCCTAGCTCACGCCCTCGTCACCGGACCAATTGGAACTTGAATTGGATCGTTAGTCTTGATACCCTCATCATTGACGATTAGATTTACCAGGTGAGTACAATGACAATTCCTACCGACTAGATTTATCAGGTGAGTACAATGTTAGTGCTACTTTCAATGTTACTGATCTGAGTCCCTTTGATGTAGCTGACGATTTGAGGACAAATCCTTCTCAAGAGGGGGGGAATGATGAGGACATCAAGACTAACGATCCAATTCAAGTTCCAGTTGGTCCAATGACGAGGACGCGAGCTAGGAGATTCAAAGAATAGCTTAACAACTTAGTCCGGAGAATTCTACAACAGGAAGAGATCGAGTTCACTACTGAGGGTGAACAAAGGCTTGTGCTACTCATCAAAGTTGATTCAATTTAGGAGCTTGATTAAGATTTGTCTTCTTTGTAACCTTACTTTAATTATTTGTTTTAGTCTGAACTATATTTTTCATGTTTTATTAGAGTCTTTGTTGGAGTCAAAGACATGTTTTTCTGCCTAGGTTTTTTTTTTTTGGGCTTTTTCATTAAGGGTATTTTAGGGTTTTTATATGTCTAAAACCCTCTTTGTAATTTTTGGCCATATAAGGTCTTGTGCACGGTTTGAAAGACAGATAGTTTTTGTTAATGAAAAAAATTGTGAGTTTTCTTCTTGAGTTCTTGAAGAAACTTTCGAACTTATCAAGGATTTCCTTGTGGCATTCAAATCTGACTTATCAAACGGATAATCCATCCCCGTTTGTGGCGTCTTCACCATACCAAGGTTTGTGCTTTGCTAAGCATTGGGTCGCGGTTTCCATTCCAAATTCGAGCGTTGTTGGGTTGTTTTCCAGATTTGGTTCGGGTTTCGTCACAATTGTTGGCGTGGTTCGTATCAGTTGGTATTAGAGCCTAGGTTCATACGGTTTGGCCTATCCTTTTCCTTATTTTCTTTTCATTTCTTTGTTCCATTCGTGCGTTTGAATTAGGGTTTCTGAAAATCCCTCTAATTTTTTTTTCTGAAATCGTGAATTAGGGTTCTTATTGTGAAATCTGAATTTGCATTGAGTTTCTCTTGTTTCTTTTGTGAAATCCGAGTTGTTCTTGTTTTTTGAATCGTTCTTGTTCCACAAATTCCAATTCTCTTGTTTCTTGTAACTGTGTTTGAGAAATCAAAAAAAAAAAAACCTAGGCAAAAAAACATGTCTTTGACTCCAACAAAGACTCTAATAAAACATGAAAAATATAGTTCAGACTAAAACAAATAATTAAAGTAAGGTTACAAAGAAGCCAAATCTTAATCAAGCTCCTAAAATGAATCAACTTTGATGAGCATCATAAGCCTTTGTTCACCCTCAGTAGTGAACTCGATCTCTTCCTGTTGTAGAATTCTCCGAACTAAGTTGTTAAGCTCTTCTTTGAATCTCCTAGCTCGCGCCCTCATCACCGGACCAACTGGAACTTGAATTGGATCATTAGTCTTGATGTCCTCATCACCAAACCGTTTCACTCCTCTCAAGGGAGAAACTCTGAGAAACACATGGTCACCGACTTGAAACTCTACGCTCCTACGTCTCAAGTCTGAGTAACTCTTCTGCCGACTCTAGGAGGCAAGCATTCAAGCTCTAATCTTCTCAAATTCCTCGTCGGTCCTCTGAACAACCTCAGGGCCTAAATACCTTCTCTCACCCATCTCATCCCAATGGATGGTTGATCTACACTTTCTCCCATACAACCTCTCATACGGAGCCACTCCGATAGTCGCTTGACAACTATTATTGTATTAAAACTCAATTAAAGGGAGATACTTACTCCACGATCCCCCAAAATCCAACACGCAGGCTCACAACATATCCTCCAGTATTTGAATTGTCCTCTCAGACACCCATCCATCTGGGGATGATAAGTGGTACTAAACTTCAACTGTGTGCCCATAGTCTTCTAAAGGCTCTCCTGAAACTTGGAGGTGAAGGTGGGGTCCTTGTCGGATACTATCGACCTCGGAGCCCCATGTAATCGTATAATTTCCTTCACATACAATTCAACATATTGCTCAACTGTATAAGTTGTCCTAACAGGCAAAAAGTGGGCTGATTTGGTGTACCTATCCACAATCACCCACACTTAATCATGTTGTCCCACGGTTTTCGAAAATCCAACCACGAAGTCCATGGTGATTTCCTCCCATTTCCACTCTAGAATCCCTACTGGCTGCAACAACCCTGCTGGCCTCTGATGCTCAGCTTTTACTTGCTGACAAGTCAAACACTTGGCCACATAATCCACCACATCCATCTTCATTCCCAGCCACCAATACAGAGTTCTCAAATCTTGGTGCATCTTTGTTGTACCCGAATGTAAAGAATAGGGAGTGGTGTGAGACTCATCTAAAATCTCTCGCCGGATGCTGGAATCCAATGGAACACAAATCCGACCCTTGTACTTTAGTAGTCCCATCTCCGAGATAGAAAAGTCTTTAGCCACTTCGGCTAAGACACTCTCTTTGTGCTCTCTCAACAGGGGATCCTCCCCCTGTGCCTCCTTGACCCTCTCAAGGAGCGTAGAGTGAAGAGTGTTGTTGGCTAACTAACCAACCACCAACTCTATACTCGCTCTAGTCATCTCTTCAGCTAACTTATATGATATCTGCCTCGAACTGAACAACAGTTCTGGGCCCTTCCGACTCAATGCGTCGGCCACCACATTGGCCTTTCTAGGATGATATAGAATATCACAATCGTAATCCTTTACCAACTCCAACAAATTCCTTTGACGCATATTCAGATCCTTCTGAGTAAAGAAGTACTTCAAACTCTTATGGTCGATGTATATTTCGCACTTCTCGCCATATAAATAGTGTCTCCAAACCTTAAGCGCAAATACCACCGCTGCTAATTCAAAATCATGTGTGGGATACCTCTTCTCATACTCCTTCAACAGTCTCGATGATTAGGCTATTTACTTTCCAGCTTGCATCGGTACACACCCCAAGCCATGTCCGGAAGCATCACAATAGACTACAAACTTCTCATTGTCTGACGGCAGACTCAGTACTGGAATGGTGATCAGTCGTCTCTTCAGCTCCTTAAAACTGTTCTCACACCTTTTTGTCCATACATACTTAGTCTTCTTGCCTATCAGTTCAGTCAATGGTGTGGCTATTTTGGAGAATCCCTCGACGAATCGTCAGTAGTACTCTGCCAATCCCAAAAAGCTCCTAACCTTTGGTACACTACTCGGCCTGGGCCAATCCTTTACTGCCTCAATCTTACTTGGGTCAACTAGAATCCCCTCCTTACTGAAAATATGACCCAGAAATGTTACTTGTGGTAGCCAAAACTCACACTTACTGAAAATATGACGTAGATGTTGCTCGTGCTCTGTCTCTGACTGAGAGTACACCAGCATGTCATCAATGAACACGATCACAAACTTGTCCAAATAGTTCTTGAAGACCTTGTTCATCAAATCCATAAAGGTTACTGGGGTGTTGGTTAATCCAAAGGACATAACCAGGAATTCATAATGTCCATACCTCATGCAGAAAGCTGGCTTTGGCATGTCCTCCTCTTTAATCCTTAACTGGCGATAGCCTGACCAAAGTTCAATCTTAGAGAACATTGTCTTCCCCTGTAGCTGATCAAACAAGTCGTCGATCCTAGGTAGTGGGTACTTGTTCTTAATGGTCAACTTTTTCAACTCCCTGTAGTTAATACACATTCTTAAAGATCCATCCTTCTTTTTGACGAACAACATTGGAGCTCCCCATGGCGAAAAACTCGGTCTGATGAATCCCAAGTCCAGTATCTCTGGCAACTGAATCTTTAGTTCCTTCAACTCTGTTGGAGCCATTCTATAAGGTGTCCTAGATACTGGCTCCGCCCCCGGTGCCAACTCTATTACGAACTCGATCTCTCGGTGTGGCGGCAACCCTGGCAAATCTGCGGGGAACAAATTAGGAAACTCACATACTAGTCTGGTCTCCTCCGGTCCAACCGAAACAACTCTAGAAGTATCCACAATGTTTGTTAGGAATCCTATCCAACCCTCTTGCATCAGTTCTCTAGCCTTCAGTGTTGAAATCATAGGTACTCACGGTTCACTCACTGTCCCCACAAATACAAATGGTACCTCCCCTTCTGGTTCAAAGGTCACCATCCTACGCTTGCAATCAATCGTCGCCCCATACTTCGATAACCAACCCATCCCTAGGATCATATCAAATTCATCCATCACTAACTCAACCAAATCCACAGACAACTCCCTACTGTCTATCTCTACTTGCAGCACTCTAACCCATCTCCTAGAGACTACCAGTTCCTTAGTCGACAACAAAGTCTTAAATCCCCTAGCATACAAATCACTAGGTCTACAAAGCTGATCTATCACTCTAGCATAAACAAATGAATGAGAAGCCCATGACTCTATCAATGCAGTAAAAGAAGAATCAACACTAGAAATCTGACCTGTCACGACCAAGGGGCTAGCCTCAGCCTCAGTCTGGGTCAAGGTAAATACTCTAGTAGGAGCGAGACTATCACTCTGTTTCGGCTCTTCCTTCCTGGCATGTGGACAATCCTTCCTCAAATGAGTGACGCTCCCACAAGTAAAGTAGGCCCTGATCCTGCACTCTCCCTGATGACGGCGTCTGCACCGAGGACACACTGGGAAACCCCTCCAGTTGTCTACCCTGCCCTGACGGCCATTGAAAGCATCCAGTGCCCTCCTATCCGAGCCAGGAGGAACAAAAGAGTATGGGGCCTTTCTCTTCTTCTCACTGGAGCCACTACCCCGGCTAGATCCAGTAAAAGGAGGCACCGTCCTCTGAGCATCGCGCCTAGTAGTGCCCTCTTTCCATATCTGATCCTCGGCCCCCTCAGTTGTAAGGGCCTTGTCCACCACCTGTGCATAAGTGGTAGTCTCCGGATCCAAAGTTATCTTGACATCACGGGAAATCATAACATTCAATCCCCGCTCAAACTGATCTCTTCGTACCATGTCAGTCGACACCAAATTCGGTGCGAACTTCGCTAACCGATCAAACTTCAAAGCCTACTCAGTAACCATCATCCAGTTTTGAGTCAAGTTCGTAAAATCATCCACCTTCACCGCTCAGATTGCGACATTGTAATACTTTTCATTGAACATATTCCTGAACTCTTCCTAGGTCATGACGGCTATATTCCTCATCTAAGACACCACATCTCACCAAATGCGAACATCTTCTCTTAACATGTAGCTGGCGCAAGCTACTCTCTCTTTTCCTTCCACTCTCATGAAATCTAGGATGGAAGAGATCGTGTTCATCCACTGCTCTGCCCTCAGTGAGTCTGGACCACCCTTGAAGGTGGGAGGATGTTGTTTCCTAAACCTTTCTTACAAAGGTTCCCACCTATTCTCCACTACAAGTTGGGATGGCACTGCTGCCATAGCCTATGGAACCTATAACCCACTGCCTTGAGGAGGGGCCTTCTGTCTCAACTGTCGAAGCTCTTCTTCAGTTCTGTGAAGTCTAGCTTCCATCTCGGAAAATAACTGTTGCCAATTCGGTGGGGCAGGTGGAGGGTCCTGACCCTGGTTGTCATCCTCGGCCCTATTGCCGCATAGTCTTATTGATCGCTGAGGCATTACTATGATATGCCTGTAATCAATGATGCCACACATAAGGCATGATAACAACATCCAAAACCACCTCCCAATTCACATCAACCAATCACAATCAGCAAATCCACATAACACATATAACATACAACAATCAAGGGGCAATGCCCTAGCATCATGCATATATCACCATATTAATCATGTTCTATATATATATATATATATATTCAGGCAAACAAGGCACTCAAACAAGCAATTAAGCATATAATTCATTGATTACCAACCAACCCTGAGTCGAGCTTGTCACTGGCAACGAGCGTACATGTTCGGTCTATCTCCAGGAACCATAAACATTGACACGCTCTAATACCAAGCTGTAACGCCTTACTTCCTTAGAGTCGTTACTAAGTGAGTTAAAAGAAATGTGCCACTAACTCGCTAATCGAGGTTTTAGGTTAAAAGTGTAATTAAACTGAAACAAACTCGTTAAGTAACATTATTAATTATAAAAACATGGACATTCATTGAAACAGTAGAAAATTTACACAATTGGGAAGTAAGCAATGACACTTGATAGGCTTCAACTGGTAGGTTCCTTCTTCTTCTATGTGTGTTTGAATTAATGTATGTATATTAACTGATCCATTATTTAAAAGTTGTTTTAAATAAAATAAATTTTTGTTATTCCCGGGAAAACCACCTTGCATTCCACTACACACTTGGTAATCTTTTACCGACAATTGGCCTCAGAGCAGTTATTAATCTCTGCATACATTAATTGTTGTCTGGGTAAAATATGCATTCTTATGTTATTGTAATATGTGATGAATGGATGGATATTTGTTTGATGAATGTTTATTCTTAAGAGTCGTTAATTATATGGTGCTTTGGGTTTAGGAATTGTTCTTAATTTTCTAGATCTAAAAAGTGTAAACCATTTGGGGCATAGGATTTTGTAATTTTATTTTTTAAAATATTATTGAAAAATTCTTCTCATCATGAGTCCCGAAGCCGCAAGGTTTTAGCCCCGATGCTCCCCAAGCCACACTTTCCCTAGGCTGCTCCCTGAGCTCCTATCGAGAGCCACCCAAGTGGCTACTGCCTCACCCCGAGCTTTTGTCGGTGTCCATCTCCATCTCTAGCCACCGACCCTAGGTGCTTTCACAAGCCCTAGGGTGATGCCTATGTTGTCCAATTAGGATTTTCAAAAGCTCATTAACATTTGTTTTAACTTTGAAGCCCAAAATAAGATTGGTCCTAATAATTTTTTGGGTATTAAAACCCAAGTTCAATTATTTTAAAACTTAATTTGAAATAATTGTAGTTATTTTTTATTCAAAATGAAAATGGACAAAGTTAAAAATGGGTCAAGACTACTTTGAAATCCTAAGACCATCTCCAATGGGAGATGTAAATATTGTGATATATTTGGCACAAAAAATCAATATGTGGTTGTTGACGCAATTTTTCACCAATAGTAGATTAAGAAATCTAATAGGGATATTAGTGCTAAATTGTAAACTAAAATGAAATAATAAGAACCCTTTCGTACACACACAACTTTTATGTGGTTCAATGGTAAAAATCCACCTAGTCCACGAGACAGTATTATTGCTTTTCTCTCACAATTTTTGCTGAGTTTTAGTAATACAAAAAGGCAGTCCCATTCCCTGTCCATTATCCCTGATATATATAGGGGAATTTCCTAGACAGATTTGAGTAACCACGTGAATAAATAAGATATACATTTAATACAGATTATTCCCATTTACATTGGGATATGATTTAATAACATAATAGAATATACTCCTGCTATCTAGAATAATAAATGATAAATAGGCAATACAACTTGTGCATTAATGAGCATATAAAGAGCCTCCGAGTCTCTTGGGATCCTTCAATATGTGTTCTGACCAAGTTGCCCCGAGCTGAATATCTTCATCGAGTTAGTGGCCAAAGACTATCTGAACCTTAGTTCGTATTAACTTCAGAACACCCAAAGAAGGATCTGGCCATTATAGGTCTCGAACTGGATCATTATCCTAGGAGGGGACCTGACAATAACCTGAATGTCATTCTACCAAGTCCTACTCGAGCTTCTCACATGATTGTTAACCAGAGGTTCTACTTGGCTGCTTTTCCACATATTCATATTCCAGTTGTACCCCGAGCTAGATGACTAGACTCGTGCTAATTTTTAGGGTACAACATTTTCCCCCAAGCTCCTGCTCGTGCTTGATGTTGTCACTTTCTGACATACACATTATGGGCTTTTAGGCTTCTGCACACTACTACTTGAGTACCGAACACGTGGCTGTCTGTAATTGGCGTCCGTTTAGGTTTCGAGGAGTGTGACAACTATCTTGTCAACTTTTTGTCGTCGTATGGTTCATTTAATCTTGGCCTTTGGATCTTGAGTTGACCCAATCAGATGGCCCGAATTAATTCCCATAGCTTACGTATAAATAGGGTGATCAAACCTGAACCTTACCACCTTTGCATTCAAAAACTTTCCTTTCAAAAACAAAGTTTCCCTTTTTCTCTCAAACTCTTCCCAAAAACCTTCATCGCCTTTCAAACTTTCAAAAGCTTTCAAAGAGCTTCTTGTGGACATATTGACATCTTCTTTGAACGAACATACAATCTGTAAGTATTTCCTCTCCTAGTTTGAATCTTTCAATTCTTTATTTTCCAATGAGTTTTTTCTTTTTTCAGAAAAACGTTCTTTGCTCAATATCATTTAGGTTAGGTCTGTTTAGGAGTAGAAACCGAAAGGGTTTTAGGTTTTGTTCAGGGTAGCTGAAGGGTCACAATTCCTTAAGTGGTTTTGCATTAAACGGCTTTCAAAAGAAAAGTAGTGGGTCTGACGAGTCTGACACATGAATCCCAAAGTATCAGGTAATTTCACAAAATCAAAGCGCGTGGCCTAGGACCAAGCATGGAACCACGCACTAAGGCTAGAACATACCTTGGCTCGTGTAAATATTAAATCCCAAAAATAAACCACTTAAACCCTTGGATTTTCGTACCTTTACAGTCGTAGCTAGTAATTATCTTAGGTCACCACTAATAGGCCGCTTTGTCGTCAGGTGAGCTAAATCATGGCCCCTCCAAAAAAAAAGTTGCAAGCTCCTCTGCTCAGAGCAAGAACAAAGGCAAGCAGGTCACGTCTGACCCTCCCATTCCTCAATTCGGCCCTGTGGTGGAGAAGGAACTCATCGTCGAGCCCAACGCACTCTTCGAGGCTGAGCACATAGTGTCCCAAATAATGTCTCAGGGGAAAGTTAACAAGATCCTACTGAGTCATGGGATTGAGATTGAAGTTGATGGCCTCCAGGCCCGACCTCCAATGGAAGGAGAGCAGAGTTGCGCCCCTCTGTAAGATGAATATGCGGCATGGAGTGATGAGCACCTGAAGGCAAGTGTCTTCCTCCCACTGGACCAGTGCTTCGTAGATCTCCTGAACTACGTTAAACTAGCTCTGTTCCAACTCCTGCAAAATTCATATCGACTTTTGGCAGGGTTAAAATATTTATTTCTGAGGCACGAGTGGGAGGTTCCCACTCCAGCAGACATTATGTATTTCTTCTGCCTCAAGGCTAGTCCCGACCAGAAGGGGTGAGGTGATGGTTTCTACTATCTCACTCATTTTCCCAACTTAGCCTCTGTCATTGACCTCCCCAACCACCCAAATGACTATAAAGACTTGTTCTTTATGTCAAATGGTTTCAAGAACTGCAATCACCGATACTTCAACCGCCCTTGTAAGTCCTCTGTCTTTATGAATTCAGCACGTGAACTTTCTTATCGCTTTCCCACTTTTTTTTTGTTTAAGTATTCTAACAGAGTTCATTCTTTGTGCAGCCATATTCGTAAGGACAAAGCGGTCTAAGACCTCTGGGGGTCAATATGAGACTTTTTCTGGTCTTCCTCCGAAGGAGAAAGACTTCCATCTGGTTGTGAACGATGCCACCGTGGTGGCCTGCAACCTAATCAATAAGGGCCAGACGTTGGCTCTCAGGACCCGAGCTCCTCTTCCAGTTATTCTTGAGCTCCCCCCTCCTCAAGAGGCCTTGCTAGCTAATGAAGACGTCGAGGAGGAAGAAGTCGTGGCATCGCTGGTGCGAAAAAGGCAAGCTCCAGAAGACAATCAAGGGCCTGATCCCGAGCGAGCAGCGTCTGGGGCAGTAGTCGGCCCCTCCGGCCAAGGTAACCCATATAGAGAGAGTGAGATCAAGTTGCTGCCAGTTTTAGGTTAATTTGCCTCAACCCTAACCCACTCGTTAGTCATCATCCTACCGACCCGGACCTAAACACAACCCTCCTCCAGTGTGTGGACCATTTGGTGGTACGCTATGACCACAGCTACCCCCAAACGTACCATTGTGGTTGAAAACACTCTCAATTTTAGGTCCACCATTTTTTAAGAGTATGGGACAAACTGTAGAACCTGGCCTTCCTTGCGTCACAGTGCATATGCCCCTGGTTTTAGGCAGTACATAGATGAGTCCAGCCCCGAAGAAGGACTTGAACCCCCTAGGACCCAGGAGGTCATAATTTTATATTCTCCCCCACCTTCGTTAATCCAAGAGTTAGAGGTTGTGCCTAGCACTATCCATAACCCCAAGCTGATCGTAGTAGATTCCTCCCCTAGCTCAGAGGGTAGGGTTCTTGCTCTTTTTCTCATCTTTTCATTACTTTGAATAATTATCTCTTAAATATGAACCTTCTGCTCGTTCTTTTTCAGGTGAAGAAATGGAGCTGCCAGATGCCCCAGGTTTAAGGGGTGCTTTTAAGGTCGGCGGGACCAAAGCTGGTCCCATGGTGAACAGTTAAAGAAACAAACTCCCAAGACTGGGGTTCCATCGAGTCTCCAGTTAAAGACAAAAGTGGCAGCTCCACCTGGGAGCAGCCACAAAAGAAACTCCCCCCAGCTCTGGTAACAACAGTCATGGTGCACCAAGCTCCGCCTCCTCTTCCTCGGCATGTACCTCCCTCAATTCCTCAAGTGATCCAAGGCGAGGCTCCCACCGACCAGATCCCAGTCAAGCCGCTCAACCTGGCCAAGATCCCCGAGGCATTTCGGGGTACTGTGTACGAGATGACAAGCCATATGGTTGGCCATGCCTACAATGTTAGGAACAAGTTTCCTAATACGCAGCAGAATGGTGGTGGGTTGGCCCAGTGTACAACAAAAATTTTGTAACATATTTAAACTACTTTTAAATATGTGGATCCATTAATATACATACATTAATCATAAGCAAGAAAAGAGTAGAAAACATACCTCTTGATGCCTATCAAGTGTCTTTGCTATCTTTTCGTAAAATGAACGAACTTCCTATCCAAACTGCTCCCAGGTACTCACACCAAGATCTTCCACAACGTTCTCTACACCTCAAGAAGTGTGTGGGCATTTAGAGAATAAAGGATGGTATATTTCTGATTCAACTTGATATACTCAACACATGAGATCAAGATAATAGGCCTGAGATTGGTTCTGTATCTTTTCAGGGAGATATAGAAAAGTATCATTCTTTTCTTTTAGAGCGAATAAATTTTGTATTGAGTATTCAGTATATTTATTTTCTAATAAGTCTAACTTAAATAGAAAATATTCAAATTTAAAAAATAAATTTGCAACCAATTTACAATTTATCTTTTAATCAATTATCTCATTAATGAAAATATCAAAAACTAACTTTTGAATTTTCCATTAATTAATTAATTAATTAAATAAAAGTAAAAATCTAACCCCTAAATATATATGGCTCACGCCACACACAGTCCAGGGACTGTGTGTGTCGTGCAACACCCTTTAAATTAGGGTTATTTGATTTTTTCACAATTATTTATTCAAACTACCTTATCAGATAAAATCCAACAACCTGATAATTAATTCAAATTTGAATTTATTATCTTTTTAACTAATTATCAAATATAATTAATTATTTGAATAAATATCAATCTTATAGATTCAAATCCAATTTGAACTTATGGGATTATTATCTCCCACTCAAATAAAAATATTTAATTAATTCTACAAATTAATTAAAACCAATTTTAATTAATACTAATTTCGAAAATTAAATATTAATTTTATTATAATTTTGAAAATTATAATAATTTAATTATTTATATAATTTCAAAAATTACATAATAATTAATTATTAATTAATTTTGTTAATTACAACTAATTTGTAATTAATTAATTAATCACTATTATCACATAATTACATATTTGGCTCGAAGAACAAATTTCTTCTTAAATATGTCTTGTAACCATTTTACCCTTTATATCAACTCTTGCCTTAAATAGTGTTGATAGAGCCGATGTGGGGACCTATGGACCTATAATTCCAAGCTCCAATAAATTTGAGATTATTAATTAAACTCTTTAATTAAATAATCTTAATTTATTAACCTCATGATTACTCCACTATAGATATGAGACTAAACTCTTGTAATTATAGACATTTCATTTATTGAGTACTTTATAATAATAAAGTGTCCATTGATATAATCATTACATACAAATTAACCCTCTAATAATGGTTCATAATTAACATGGAATAAAATTACCGTTTTACCCTTTTAATTATTTCTTGTTTCCTTAAGTATCATTGACTTTACTAGTGAAGGTTAATTCATAACTAAATTATGAATTTGAGCTCAATAACTTTTTCAGTCCCAAAAGTCAACCCTTAAGAGAACCATTATTCAATCTCTTACAAGAAGGTATAGATTCCATATCTGTATACTATGTCCCCAGCCATTTACATTAATGAGTTCCCAAAACAAAAGTTTCTAGCCTGATCATTTTGACAGACAGTAACGAGTGAATCAAAGAACTCATATAACATAAATAGGCGTTCATAATAACTTCAGGATTAAGATCTATTTGTATATGATCATCAGTTGATATATTTAATTAATACTTTGAAACGGTATTTAACTAAGTATTAATAAACATATCTGGTCTAGTTCTATATATTCTCTAATATATAAAGTACCTCCACTAAAGTGTCCTACTACACTAGTAATCCAGATCTAGATCACATGTATTCATAATACTAGTGGACCGCACTTGCAGTAATTAATATAAAAATTCCATAACTTTATTTTACTGCGAACTATTCAAGTTCATTTATCTCAAACACAATCCTCCCGTACCAATACATGGTTGAGATCACATGTATGAACTTAGGAATTTTTCATATATTTACTTAATATTATCACAGAATAATATAGTCCATAAAATATATGCATAACAAATTCAATTTATTTATTTGTTTCTTAAAACATTGTCTACTACATATGCTTTCAGGGCACAATTCCCAACAATCTCCCACTTGCCCTTAAGCAAATGAGGCATCTCTCTAATTCCCATGTTTCTTACATGCTCCTTAAAAGATTTTATGGATAAAGTATTTGTGAAGTGATCTGCAAGATTATGCTCTGAAGCTATCTTCATAATTGCAACATCTCCTCAATGAACTATCTCTCTTACCAAGTGATACTTCGCTAGACTACTGCTCCTCCTCTAAGAGTAAACACTGATCCAAAAGTTGATTTCCGACTATCTCTGTCTGATTGAAAATCAGAATTAGTGTAACCAGTGGGGTTCAGGTCTCCACTTGAATATATAAGCATATAATCTCTAGTATTTCTAAGATACTTGAGAATATTCTTCACTGGAATCCAATGACTCAATCCAAGATTGGATTGATAACGGCTAACTATCCCTACTGCATAACAAATGTCATGTCTTGTACACAACATGGCGTACATTAGACTGCCTACCACTGAGGCATAGGGATACTGTCTCATATCTTCCTCTTCCTGAGGTGTTTTGGGACACTGCTCCTTGGAAAGGATTACTCCATAACAGGTTGGCATATCACCCTTTTTGGAGTTTTGCATATTAAAGCGTTCTAGCACCTTATCAATATAAGTTGCTTGAGACAGTGCCAAAGTCTTGTTCTATCTATCTCTAAGAATTTTAATGCCCAGAACATACTTGGCTTCTCCCAAATCTTTCATTTGAAATTGTTCAACTAACCAGTTCTTTACTTTTGATAATAATGTTACGTCATTGCCAATCAGTAATATATCATCAACATAAAGAACGAGGAATACTACTACACCATCTTTGATTTGTTTATAGACACAAGGTTTGTCAATTTTTTGGTCAAAACCAAACGTTTTAATTGTATCATCAAATCTAAGATTCCAAGATCTAGAAGCTTGTTTGAGTCCATAGATGGACCTAAGAAGCTTGCAAACTTTTTGCTCTTGACCTTTTACTTCGAACCCTTCTGATTGAGACATGTAAATGGTTTCGTCAAGGTATCCATTCACAAAAGTTGTTTTGACATCCATATGCCAAATCTCATAATCCATGCGTGCAACAATGGATAAGAGTATACGAATGGATTTTAGAATGGCTATAGGAGAAAAGGTTTCTTCATAATCAACCCCTTCTTTTTGTGTGTAGCCTTTGGCTACAAGACTTGCTTTGAAAGTCTCTACTTTCCCATCTGCTCCTCTTTTCTTCTTGAATATCCACTTGCAACCATTGGGTTTGATATTCTTAGGTGGATCTTCAAGAACCCAGACAAAATTGGAATACATTGATTCCATTTCTTGGTTCATGGCATCTTGCCATTTGTCCTTGTCAGAATCATTCATTGATCTTTAAATGTCAATGGATCGTCTTTGTTTGTGTCAGACACAAGCATTTGAACTTCATTTTCATAGCGTATGGGTTGCTTACTAACCCTCCCACTACGACTAGAACTAGCAGTATCCTCTTGCCGTTTTTCATTAGTTGTTGCTTGTGACTTTGCAACTTCATTCGAGATCATCTCCTCTAGTACAACCTTACTGCAAGGTTCGCGGTTATTAACATAGTCATGTTAAAGAAAAGTTGCATTTGTCGATACAAATGTTTTATTCTCTTTTGGACTATAGAAAATTCCACCTCTTGTCTCTTTGGAATAGCCCACAAACATGCACACTTCAGAGCGTGATTCAAACTTCCCGGTCTTTCCTTTAAGCACATGTGTAGGATACCCCCAAATTTGAAAATGGTGTAAACTAGGTTTACAACCATTCCATAATTCCATGGGTGTCTTCTGGATAGACTTAGATAGAACAACATTCAATATGTATAGAGCACATTAAATTGCATAGCCCCAGATGATAGTGGTAATGTAATCTTATTTGATCTAACCATATCTAGTAACGTTATGTTCCGTCTTTCTAAAACACCATTTTGTTATGGAGTTCCAGGTGCTGTGAGTTGGGATTGAATACCATGCTCACACAGATGGTCCTCAAATTCAAAATCCAAGTACTCTCCTCCTCAATCAGATCAAAGAACTTTCAGTGATTTACCTAATTGCTTTTTAGCTTGTGCTTGAAATTCTTTGAACATTCCAAAAGTTTCAAATTTTCCTTGCATTAAGTATAGGTAACCATATCTTTAATAATTGTCAACAAAAGTGACAAAGTATTCATAACCTCCGCTTGCTTGTACATTAAGTTGACCCCAAACATCTGTATGTACCAGCTGAAGGTGCTCTGTAGCTCTTGAACCTTTAGTAGAGAAAGGTCTCTTGGTCATCTTGCCTTCTAGACAGGATTCACAAACAGGAAGAGATCCAATAGATAGTTCTTGTAACAACCCAAATTTCCTAATAAGGCTTAGGGCTTTGATTAGGGGGTCAGGATGGAAATTTTTGGAATTATATGATTATATGGTATTTATGTGTATCATTACGTGATTATATGAGTTATATCATAATATGACTTGATATGCATGTTTAGGTGTATTAAATATGCATGTGAGTCCATTTCTGATTAATTGGGCAATTTTCATATTTGGCCCGTTTTGGGTATATTTGGCATATATGTGGTATGTGTGTGGTGCTTCATTATTATTTGGTTATGCTAGGGTTACTTGGCACGAGATAATCCTAGGAAGCAAGCTAGTGGGAAAGTCACAACAGGGTTCATACTTGACTCGGAGGGAGTCAAGGGGTATTTTGGATATTTAACACATTATCGGGATATTGGGTAATGGGAATGATTATTTGATGATAAATTGGGAGTTAGTGAGATCAGGAGGGAATTCAAGGAATTTTGACTATTTTACCTCGGGGGAGCATTTTTGGGACCCCGAGCATTAGGATTTTCTTGAGGTTACTTAAGCTCGAAGTAACCTATCAAAAACATAAAAAGAACGTTCAGTACGTTTTCTCTCTCTCCCATTCCATTTTTTGACACCGTTAACATTTTCGAAGGAAACTTGAGTTCTAGGACTCGGATTCAGGCAACGATCGAGGCATAGCGATTCTAAGGAAGATTATAAGCTTATTAGCCGGAGGATTTAGCGAGAAACGACTTAATCAGAGGAAATTTAAGCTTTGAATTCCTGAGTTTATTCTATGTTCTTGGTGTTCTTGAGTTTTACACACTCAAGACTTGGATTATGAGTTCCTATGGGGATTTTGGGTATTTGTTGTTGTTTTAATGTTGCTAAGCTATTGGGTGAACTATTTGGGGGATTAAAATGTTGATTTGAGGGGCTAGGGACCCGTTGGGGTCGGATTTGGAGCTTTGAAGCTCGAAGAACATGAAGTTAGATACCCTGAATTCTGGTTTGAGCGTTGTAGCGCTAGGTTGGTAGCGTCGGGTTCTCTGTTTGGGGGATGAAGTGCTGACTATAGCGCTGTAGCGCTCAATAGGTAGCGTTGTAGCGCTACACAGTCTTCAGAACTTGGTTTTTTTGTACTTTTTGGGGTTCTAACCCGAGGGCTCAAGGGATGATTTCACCACCCTATTTGGTGGGATTGGAGGTCCCGAGAGTGCGGGATTGGTCTCGGCATTGGGTTTTGGAACTTGAACTCATTGAAACATTGTTTATGGTTGTGACTAGGTTATTTCTAGGGGCTTGGAAACAGGATCGTGCTCGAGGTTCGTTCAGTGGTAACCTATGCTTGGACCAAAGGTAAGAAAACTGCACCCAGTATGTGATGCATAAGATACATGTGATTAGGGCATGGCATGAATGTTGAATATGAGATTGATCAGAGCTTGAGTCTCTGTAAATGTGCATGATCATAATTATGCTAGTGAATGTTGAGTAAGCATGCTGAATGCCTTATATTTGGATGTTTGACATATGATATATGCTTGGGTGCATTGTTTACTTGTGAGTGGTACTGACTTATTAGTTGGAAACGGCACAAGTCGTATGGAATTGGCCTATGAGTCAAGAGCGGCATAAGTGTATTGAACGCAGAGCCGAAATGATTAGATTTAATCAACATAAGCATGAAATGCTTGACCGACCCCAAGTTCGATGAAATCAAAAGCGCTTGTCTAGTCTAAAGGCTAGTTACTTAGAGTTAGGGCCAAAAGGCTCAGGTGACTGTAACATCACATGGCTTAGGGTGTAGAGCCCAAGTTCGTGACTCCATAGTCACTTATCTGGTTCAAGTTCGTGACTCCATATTCACTTATCTGGTTCAAGTTCGTGACTCCATAGTCACTTATCTAGTCCAAGTTCATGACTCCATAGTCACTTATCTGGTTCAAGTTATTGACTCCATAGTCACTTATCTGGTCCAAGGTCGTGACTTCATAGTCACTTATCTAGTTAGGGTGTGGAACCCAAGTTCGTGACTCCATAGTCACTTATCTGGATAGGATGTGGAACCCAAGTTCGTGAATCATTAGCCACTTGTCTGATTAGGCTGCATGCCCCAGTATGATTACCAGAATTATTATTGATATTCACTTAGAATTGACTTGATAGTCATTCATACAGGAGGGCAGGGCCCACAATCTTTTTCTTGAACTTTCTTGCATGCATGAATAGGGCTATTTTTGTTAGGCATGCTATTATGATTCAGTGACATGTTATTACTTGTACATGAGCATATTGAGTTTTATTGCTGATCCTCGGCTCACGGGTGCTATGTGGTGCTGGTAAAGGCAAAATAAAGCTAGACCATCCTTGAGTTGGAGAGCTTAGGTGACAATGCGTACATATGCGGTTGCTCGACCACCACGGCCGAGGGTTTAAAGAGGAACTAGGGTTAAACCCTATTTTTCCGCTTAAGTCGGTTGGTTGTAAATATTTTATTGTAATTAACTTTTAAAATATATTTTGGGATCCCAATGTATACAGTAAACGTTTTAGTGAAACTTTGTATCTTTAACCAAAAAATTTAACCCTAAACCATTAATCACATTTAGTAAGATGATTATGGCCACATGACTCGGTTAGCGAGTTTAGCACTGTTTAAAATGCACAACGTAACGGTCACTTGGTATTAGGGCATTACAACTTGGTATCAGAGTGAGCCAAGGTTAAGGGTTCCTGTAGACAATCTGGGCATGTACACTCGTCGCTAAAGACAGCTTCACTCAGGGTATGGTAACTATTTTTGTGGTTAAGTGCTTAACTACTTAAATAGAATGTAAATGCTTTACCTGCATATTGTATTGGGGAGCATGAGATTATGTTAGAGCCTGGCTCTTGATTATTGATATGATTATGTGATTGCCTTCTCAGTGAATATATAAATGTGTTATTTGCATGCTGGAGTTGGAAGCATGGTATGTATGTTGGAAGAGCAGGGGTTATGAATTGATGTATGAATGTCATGGGCATGTTTTTAGCACTGCAGTGGGTTGTGAATGTAGTGTGGTATAATTGTTCCCGTGGGGAAGGTTTTTGATTATGCTCATCATGTTTAATGGGTCAAGTTATTGACTGTAGATACAATCAGCATGTATGTATCCAAGGCAGATAATGAGACCCGGTGGTGGTTATACTGAGGCTGGGAATTACAGCCAGGGTTTGAGTTCTTCACCTGCCCCTCAGAATTTCCAGCAGGTGTTTACAGATATGCAATTAAGATTGCAGAGGCAAGAGGAAGAGATTAGGTGTTTGAAACAGCAGCAGGTTCTGTCAGGGAACAACTCTTCCTTTGTTATGCCAGGAGTGGCACCAGTATTGGCTTAGCCTAAGGTTGAGAACAGGTGGGAATTTCTTTTGTGGAAGATTCCAGGAGTATTACCCTACATTCTTTGAGGGAGGCCTAGATCCATTCAGAGCTGAGCAATGGATGGGCATGATCAGTTCCATTCTCGACAGTATGAGGGTAGTAGGTCACAATAGGGTGATCCGTGCTACATATGTATTGCGGGATGATGCTCGGACATGGTGGGAAGTAGTATCCCAAACACGAGATACAGCATTGATGGACTGGAAAGAATTTAGGCAGCTGTTTAATGAAAGATATTACTGTGATGCAGTCAAGACTGCTAAGATGAATGAGTTTCTAAACCTCATTCAAGGCAATGCAACAGTAACAGAGTATGTTAACAGACTCGATGGGTTGACCAAGTTTGCTTTTGATATGGTACCCACAGATGTAGCTCAGAAGGAAATGTTTATCCAGGGATTGAATCCTAGAATAGTTCAAGGCGTTGGAGTCGCCCCAGTGTATGAAATCTCTACCTACGCTCAGGTGGTAGGGAAAGCTCTTGCTGTTGAGAGCACAGGAAATGAGATTATAAAGGAAAGTGTTAGAGAGCACGAAGTTCAAACAGTGATACCTCCATTTATTGGATTGAGCAAATAAGGATTAGAAAGTCTACCCAGAATGCACTCGGTGTAAGAGGCATCATCTGGGAGAATGTCGAGCAAATGTATGTTTCTTATGTGGAATGGTTGGGCATTTCAAGAAGAATTGTCTAGGACGAAGGACAGATGAGAAAAAGGGGGTGGACAGCTCGACTCTAGCTTGAGTGTTTGTTCTGATGCAGTGAGTGTCAGAGACTGAGACTGAGGCTGGTTCCTCAATGGTGGCGGGTCAGCTTTCTAGTTCTGGTTTTTGTATTGTGCTGACTGGTTTTGGTGCCATGTTGTTCTTTGTTTGTTGCATATAGAGAGTCATAGACTTGTTATGCAGATTGCATGGTTATGTTGTGATGAGTTAGATTATTGTGGAAATGACTCATCAATTGTTTTGATAGAGTTGGTTATGACTAACTTCAGTATGATTCTGGATATAGATTGGTTAGCCAAGTATGGGGAAATGATAGATTGCAAGGAAAGGATAGTAACTCTTGGGCTTGAGAGTGAGAAACTTTTGTAATAGTTGGCACTGTGCATATGACATATGTATTCAGAGCTAGAGATCTATTGCAGGAGGATGCATAGAACTCTTAGCTAGTGTGGTGGATACCACTTAGGTTGTGTCAGTGGAACCAAGACAGATTGGATTAGTCTGTGAGTTTCTGGATATATCTCCAGGGGATTTGTTAGGATTACCTTTACATAAAGAGATAGAATGGTGATTAGATTGGTGCCAGAGACGGAATCAGGTCTAGGGTATTGTATTGGACGGCTTCAACATAACTATAAGAACTAAAGAATTAGTTATTGAGTAAGATGGTATTCTCCAAGGTGGATCTTTGATCTGGTTAGTACCAGTTGAAGGTCAGGGAGAAGGATATGCAGAAGACTACCTTTTATATCAGATATGGGCACTGGGAGTGCTAAGTTATGTTTTGATGGATTAGATGAACAGAGTATTCAAAGATTATCTTAATTGGATTTGTGATCATCTTGATCGACGGTGTCGTGATATACTCTCAGTGGAGATTTGCCGAGGTCAAGGAACGCCTTAGAGGTCAAGAGTTTCATTGGACAGGAAGGATATTACATGTACTTTATTGAAGAATTCTGAGTCTTCTTACAGATCAAAACTAGTTTGTAGGTTGTTATAACACCTCATTGACAGGAAAAGATGATTGCCCAAGCAACATGTTATTTGAAGGGAGTGACCAGAACTAGAGTACAGTTACTGGTGGGCTAGGTGGCCAACATTACACTTGAGTTATTATTGCAGAGAGGATTAAAGGAAAACATTAAGTGAACCACAGATGGGAAAATTAAGGGGGATGGCTTAGCTGGATTAGCTAAGGACTATGCAGTGTCAGGTATGAGTTTATTGTGGTATAGGGATCGGACTCGGGATCCAATGGACACTGGGATTAATTGGGAGATTTTGGATGAATCCCATACTACCCCCTTATTCTCTTCATCCAGGCCTCATGGAAAATGTATCAGGATCTAAAAGTCTTATATTGGTGGCCTGGGATGGAGAGGGACGTAATGGAATACATGACAAAGCTCTTAACATGTTAGCAAGACAGAGTATCATAAACCAGTAAGGCCATTGTAGCCTTTGTGTATTCCATAGTAGAAGTAAGGAAACATCGTGATAGGTTTCGCAGTGGGGCTGCCCAGGATAGTGGGCCAGCATGATTTGGATTGGGTCACTATGGACCAGTATTTAAGTCGACTCACTTCTATCAGTAAGGACAAGTAATACAGTTGATCAGTATTCAGACCTCTATGTGAGAGAGGTAGTATGCCTTCATAGAATTTGACGTCTATCTTATTAGATAAGGACACTATTTTTACTTCCAAATCTTGAGGAAGATTACAAAAGGCGATGAGTATATAGTTGGAGTTTAGTACAGTTTATTATCCTCAGGCTGATGGTAAATCAGAGAGAGTTATCTAGTTATTGGAGAGGCACTTTATGAGATGTTGTATGGTAGAGAATGTATATTACTCATTCATTTGAATGAGATGAGTAAGAGGTTATGTTTGGATCCTGAGGTGATTTAGAGGACCATTGAGGTTATTGAAAGGTTAGAGCTTTGATGCTCGCTTCTCAGAGTAAATGGGAAAGTTATATTGATTTGAAATGTAGGAATATGGAATTCCAGGTGGAAGACTGGGTCTTCCTTAGAATATCACCATGGACAGGAGTGAGGAAATAAGGGCAAGTTGAGCACTAGATTAGTAAGGACTGTTTGAATCCTGGATAGGATTTAGTCAGGTTGCCTTTAGGTTGACCTTAGTTTTGGCACTGTCAGCTGTATACAGTGTATTTCATATTTCCATGTTGAGGAAACATGTGTTAGATGAGACTCATGTGTTGAGTTATGAGAATCTGGAGATTGAGGCTAAGTTATCCTGTGAGGAATAGCCAATTCAGATTTTGACAGAAAGAACAGAGTTCGGAAGAACAAAGTTGTACCTTTGGTTAAGGTGTGATACAGAAACAGTGAGGTCGAGGGAGCGACCAGGGAACTGGAATCAGATATGCGGAATTGATATTCCGGACTGTTCAGATAAATTTCAAGGAAAAAAATTCTGTAAGGAGGGGATAGTTGTAACGACCCAAATTTCCTAATAAGGCTTAGGGCTTTGATTAGGGGGCCAGGATGGAAAATTTTGGAATTCTAAGATTATATGGTATTTATGTGTATCATTATATGATTATGTGAGTTATATCATAATATGACTTGATATGCATGTTTAGGTATACTAAATATGCATGTAAGCCCATTTCTCATTAATTGGGCAATTTTCATATTTGGCCCGTTTTGGGTATATTTGGCATATATGTGGTATGTGTGTGGTTCTTCATTATTATTTGGTTATGCTAGGGTTACTCGGCACGAGACGATCCTAGGAAGCAAGCTAGTGGGAAAGTCACAACGGGATCCATACTTGACTAGGAGTGAGTCAAGGGGTATTTTGGGTATTTAGCACATTACCGGGATATTGGGTAATGGGAATGATTATTTGATGATAAATTGGGAGTTAGTGAGATCAGGAGGGAATTCTGGGAATTTTTACTATTTTAGCCTGGGGGGCATTTTCGGGACCCCGAGCATTAGGATTTGCTTGAGGTTACTTAAGCTCAAAGTAACCTATCAGAAACATAAAAAGAACGTTCAGTACGTTTTCTCTTTCTATTGTTCCAATTTTTGACACCGTTAGCATTTTTTAAGGAAACTTGAGTTCTAGGACTCGGATTTAGGCAAGGATCGAGGCATAGCGATTCTAAAGAAGATTAGAAGCTTATTAGTTGGAGGATTTAGTGAGAAACGACTTAATCAGAGGAAATTTAAGCTTTGAATTTCTGAGTTTATTCTATGTTCTTGGTGTTCTTGAGTTTTACAAACTCAAGACTTGGATTATGAGTTCCTATGGGGATTTTGGGTATTTGTTGTTGTTTTAATGTTACTAAGCTATTGGGTGAACTGTTTGGGGGATTAAAATGTTGATTTGAGGGGCTAGAGACCCGTTGGGGTCAGATTTGGAGCTTTGAAGCTCGAAGAACACGAAGTTAAATACCCTGAATTCTTGTTTGAGCGTTGTAGCGTTGGGTTCTCTGTTTGGGGGATGAAGTGCTGACTATAGCGCTGTAGCGCCCAATAGGTAGTGCTGTAGCGCTACACAGTCTTCAGAACTTGGTTTTTTTTGTACTTTTTGGGGTTTTAACCCGAGGGCTCAGGGGATGATTTTACCACCCTGTTTGGTGGTATTGGAGGTCTCGAGAGTGCGGGATTGGTCCTGGGATTGGGTTTTGGAACTTGAACTCATTGAAACAATGTTTATGGTTGTGACTAGGTTATTTCTAGGGGCTTGGAAATAGGATCGTGCTCGAGGGTCGTTCATTGGTAACCTATGCTTGGACCAAAGGTAAGAAAACTGCACCCAGTATGTGATGCATAAGATACATGTGATTAGGGCATGGCATGAATGTTGAATATGAGATTGACCAGAGCTTGAGTCTCTGTAAATGTGCATGATCATAATTATGCTAGTGAATGTTGAGTAAGCATGCTGAATGCCTTATATTTGGATGTTTGACATATGATATATGCTTGGGTGCATTATTTACTTGTGAGTGGTATTGACTTATTAGTCGGAAACGGCACGAGTCGTATGGAAGTGGCCTATGAGTCAAGAGCGGCATAGTGTATTGAACGCAGAGCCGAAATGATTAGATTTAATCAACATAAGCATGAAATGCTTGACCAACCTCAAGTTCGATGAAATCAAAAGCGCTTGTCTAGTCTAAAGGCTAGTTACTTAGAGCTAGGGCCAAAAGGGTCAGGTGACTGTAACGTCACATGGCTTAGGGTGCAGAGCCCAAGTTCGTGACTCCATAGTCACTTATCTGGTTCAATTTCGTGACTCCATAGTCACTTATTTGGTTCAATTTCGTGACTCCATAGTCACTTATCTAGTTCAAGTTCATGACTCCATAGTCACTTATCTAGTCCAAGTTCGTAACTTCATAGTCATTTATCTGGTTAGGGTGTGGAACCCAAGTTCGTGACTCCATTGTCACTTATCTAGTTAGGGTGTGGAACCCAAGTTCGTGACTCCTTAGTCACTTATATGATTGGGCTGCATGCCCCAGTATGATTACCAAAATTATTGTTGATATTCGCTTAGGATTGACTTGATAGTCATCCATATAGGAGGGCAGGGCCCACAATCTTTTGCTTGAACTTACTTGCATGCATTAATAGGGCTATTATTGCTAGGCATGCTTTTATGATTCAGTGACATGTTATTACTTGTACATGAGCATATTGAGTTTTCTTGTTGAGCCTCGGCTCACAGGTGCTATGTGGTGCAGGTAAAAGCAAAAGAAAGTTGGATCATCCTTGAGTTTGAGAGCTTAGGTGACGATGTGTACATATGCGATGGTCTACCACCACAGTTGAGGGTTTAATGAGGAACTAGGGTTAAACCCTATTTTGCCGCTTAGGTCGGCTGGTTGTAAATATTTTATTGTAATTAATCTTTAAAATATATTTTGGGATCCCAATGTATACAGTAAACGTTTTAGTAAAACGTTGTATCTTTAACCAAAAAATTTAACCCTAAATCATTAATCACATTTAGTTACACGATTATGGCCAAATGACTCAGTTAGCGAGTTTAGCACTGTTTGAAATGCACAATTTAACGGTCCCTGGGTAGTAGGGTGTTACAGTTCTCTTAAAGGACCATCATTTACAAACCTATTAATTCTATCTAGACCAATATGGCCCAATCTCAAGTGCCACAGATATGTTTCACTATCAGAATTAGTATTTTGTCGTTTAATAGATCTAGGATTAACTGTTTTAAATAATTCAGAATTATAAGCAGATTTCTCTTTAGCTTGCAGTTTATAAAGCCCACCGATAGATTTTGCATAACATATCTTAAAAGCATATCTCGAAATAACAATCGAATTATTATTAAAAGAAATTTTAAAAACTTTGTCCATGCAACATAGAAACAGAAATTAAGTTTCTAGAAAATACAGGAATATAATAAACGTTCTCTAAAATGAGAAATTTATTCTTCTTAAATTCCAGACGGGCTGCTCTACTGCCTACCCACATAGTCACCTCTCCATCAGCAAGCTTCCTCGTCGAACTAAGAATTTGTAGAGAAAAACAAACATGGTTAGTGGCTCCTAAATCTACTATCCAGGATGAGGAATTGTCTTCCACTAAACAAGCTTCTAGCACAAGTAAATCAAATTTACCTTTCTTTTTCTCTTTCAGGTCAGCGAGATACTTTGGACAATTTCTCTTCCAGTGACCATCTACTCCACAATGAAAACAAGTCACTTTAGGGATCTTCTTTTTGGAGCTCTTGGTGTTCTTGTTCTCTTTTCCTTTTGATGACTTGTTAGGCTTCTTTGAATTCTTGTCTTTTTCTTTCTTCTTGTCCTTTCCATATCCATTTTTCCTCTTTTTGGTTTAGCCTTTGAAGAGGATGGGTTAGAATCAGCAACATTTGCTTCTTCTTCTTTCTTAGAACCGTTGTTAAGAGATTAATAAGTTTGCAACTCATTCAGCAGCTGTGTCATGTTATATGATAATTTGTTCATGACATAGTTGGTTGTGAAACCTTTAAAAGCTGGAGAAAGCGATTCAAGTATAATGCTCACTTGAGTCCTTTCATCAATGATTTCCCCATGGATAATGGCATCGTGCATTATATTGATCATGTCTAATACATGTTCTCTGATAGAAACTCCTTTCTTCATTTTCTTGGTCATGTAGGATCTGGTGACCTCAAGCCTGCACTGATCTGGCTGATGCCCAAACATATCTTGAAGGGTATCCCAGATCTCATAAGCATTCTCAGTGTTCTCAAACTTCTTTCTGAGCACATCGCTCATACTCGCAAGCATATAACACTTTACTTTGTTGTTTCATAAGATCCAATTATCAAACTTTTCCCTTGTAGTTTTGGCAACAGTAGCGGGAGGGACTTCAGGACATTCCTCAGTCAAGATAAATTTGTGGTTCTCACATATTAATACAATGTTCAAGTTTGATGTCCATTTCATGTAGTTTTCACCAGTCAACTTTTCATTTGCAAGTAAAGAAGATACATGATTTAAGCTAGACATGATTGCTGAAAATAAATAAATAAACAAAGATGAATTTATGCATATAATAAATATCAGTACTTTTCAGAATAGTAAACGTGATGCATGAATGCAACAATTAAAGAATACATAAAAAATAATTACTGATTCCACGATTAATTAATTTGAACATTAATGGACCAGCCTTAGGGTAGGTCAGACTAATTCCAAATTAATTTTGAGACAAGTTCTCAAATTTATAAGTGAAAACTTAAATCAACATTTCTCTTTTGACTTATAAACAACCGCTTGTTTGGTCAAGAATACACTAGTCCGCTCGAAAGCCTAATGTACCCTATGAGTGTAACTCATTATTTTAGATCAATGACTTTACTCAAGAGTGTGCCTTAGGGCCAGTCAAACTTGAAATACATCATTAAATCCTATTCTTGAAAAAGAAGTTTGCCTTGAGAATAACACAGTCGAAAGCCTTCCTTAGGGGGACACAAGCAATGGTGTCGCAAGACCCTCTCCATGTTACCTCAGTGCTAACTAATAATTGAGACCATGGGACTTATTGTCATAACTCCCTCTCTCACTCACTATTTTAAAATATGTGTTTTCTCAAAACATCCTATGTTTTTAACTAGTTTGTAAAAATAAAGTGATCTATTTTTACCAAATGATATTCTAATAATTACTAATCCAATTAAGCAAAATTAAAACTATAGAACTATGCCCTAATTAATTCAATTTTAATTTGCTATAATTACTAGGAATATCATTTATTGTTTAATAAAACAATTTTATTAAATACTTGAAATTAAACTACTTTTAAAATCAATTTCCGCTCTTGAACTAGTTAAAACTAGATTTATTATTATATGGTCCATCACATAAATCATATAATCATAAAGGACAATCCTAAGGCATGTTTCTACTCATATGAGATGCATGCTAATTTTAAATACTGTGTGGGTAATATGTATGGCATGTCAAAAATGCATGATAAAGTATTAAACAATTTAATCACATTCAAACATTTAAATAAATAAATACGGGCCAGGTGTCTTGGGTATTCTAGAAAAATTACAACACTTGCAAAATTATACATAAAAATATAAGAAACTAAATAAAACCTAAAGAGATCTATATCTTCAACTTTTGGCCTTCACATGTAGTCTTGATCCATTAAGCCATTTATCCATTTAATTTTGAATTAAAATAAATTTTAATTATCTTAAACAAATTTTTACAATAATTAACTTTGGGCTTTAATGCCCAATAAGTTATTAGGCCCACTTTTGAATTTGGGCTCAAACAATTAATCCAAAACAAAACAATTTTTAATTATGGGCTAAAATTAATTTGGCCCATAATTTAAATGGATAGCAATGTGCAAACCCTAGGATTAAAAACCCTAGGGCTGGCAGCACAAGGAGGCTCGGCGTGGGGCAGGAGGAATGGTGTAACATGCCAGCCTTGAGGGCATGTTACAAGCTAGGATGGTGCTCGGTCAGATGCGCACACGAGGGTGCAGGCTAGTGAGCATGCTGATGTCTAGTTTGTACGACAGTGGTATTTTCATAAATATCTTCAATATTGCCCGGAAATGGACGAGACTTGGTAGGTTCCATATTGAAGGGTCAATGAACGCAATGGTGCAATTGGATTTGGGAGATTTGGAGAATTGGCAAGCTAAGAGCCAAATATGTCTCCCAAGCAAAAATCATATATGTTCGTGGTAGAAGGCTAAAACCTCAGAAGACTCTTTGTAGGGGGAGCACCTGGTGTCAGCTCTCCACCACCCCCTGGCAAAGGTGCGTAAAGTGAGCTACTACTAGTTTGGAGGACTAGTAGGGTGGGCATATGAGGACCACGAGGGGACTCATATGTCTCCATGAGTAGGAGTACTCATGGACATTACCGGGCCGCCCTGATTGTGCGTCGAAGTGTGCTGCCAGAGGTTTATGGGTACAGTTTCCTTTGCTTTCCGGGATGTCGCTTGCATGGAAAGTGGCCCAAACCTTCGAGAGACGTCGTGGTGCGCCATGGCCATGAGTCTCAACATGAGATGGCACGGGAAGTCATTCGTGGGACTTGCTAACATACATGCATTGAAGAGTGCGCAATGCTTGAGAAGGACAGAGGTCTAGTGTGTGGTATTAGTCTGGCAGCTAGTCTCGAGGGCTTGCCAACATGCGTGAAGGCTTGGTGCCTTGAGGATTGGACCATGGACGTATGGGAGTCCTTGGTCTATAACGTGAGCTAATCGGAAAGTATCGAATGGGGCATGATGAGAGGTGTTGGCAAGTCATCTTGGTGTTGGCTCTTGTCCACACATGCTACCTTGGCTTGCGAATGTCTAGGTGAGCATCAGTGTTGGGATTTGCCTTGCCATGGTGAGAACCTATGGACAGTGTGAGTGTCTTGCCTAGATAGCCTTGATGCATGGTTGCACTCATAGATGCTTGAGAGCATGACTCGGGGGGAGTTGTTTGAGAGAGGGAAGTGTGCAGAGGCAAACAGTCGCGTGGAAAATGTGCCCCATTGTTATTTGAATGGTTAGAAGGCTGACCTTGGCTCAGAGGAGTCAAGGTGCCGCACAGGCATTTTCGCTGTCAAAATGTCAGCCTCTGATAATTGGTATCAAAGCCAGGTTCATCTCAAGTTTGGGCGAACTTGGTTGGCCCATCCTAGAAGGGATGTAGGCGTGCAGAAGGATCATAAAGATTTGGCTGCTTGAACAGATGTCGTTGAGCCTTTTAGTCACCTAGAAAGGATCAGTAGGCTGAGATGGGATGAGACTTAGTTGCTCTTCTTCGCGGGAATACTGGACATCCTAGAGAGGGGACAAGTTATAGTTGCTTCGAATCAGAAAGTTCAGTGATGCTAGAAAGACAACAACCACGTGCAATTGTGGAGGGGTGCTACAAAAGAGTTGGAACTCGTTGACATGAGACAAGGTTTGATCGAGTGGTCAAGATTGTATGCTTAGTTCACTAGTTCAGGTTCACTTGAGTGATAGTTTAAGTCGCATGGAGTGATGTTGTTGAAAAGGGAACTTGTACACAAGAGTGTGGAAGCATGATGGTTGCCGTCAGATGCTTGTTAGTCACGACAGTGGTCGAGACTGGACAGCTTTGGGGAACCAAATAAAGATGAACATTAAATGCTTCAACTGCTACTTTGGACCAAATGGCATCACATGGAGACCAAGGTGGCAGTAGCCTTGGTTGTCACAGGGCAGTCGTACTTGGAGGTGTTTGCATGTTATCTTGTTTTGCCCAAGGTGGGAGGCACAGAGACAATGGAGTGGGACGTGTTTGCCCATAGAGATGTTAGCTTGTGTGAGCAACACTAAGGCATTGTAGGAGATGCTGAGTTGTGGAATATGTGCATCAAAGGCTAGCAGGGCCGAGTAGACCGCGCGCAGTGGTCAGAATAGTACTAGAGTTTCTTGAGTGTTGGAGGGCTGCATCAAGGAAACTTAGTACTGCAAAAGAGCTTAAGGAGGACAAGATGGTGCTAGAGTTTAAATGTGGGCCAGATGGCCTTGCGATTGGGACTTAGTGACCATAGGAGCCTAGAGAAGCTACTCAGAGGGGCGAGATGCTAGAATGGATCAGATGGATAGCTATGTAGAGAGTGCACACATAAGGGAATCGATAGTGGTGCTACACGAAGTAGTTGACTCGAGAGTCACATCTTGTGGGGTGCACTTCTAGATTTATTGTGTGCATGAAGAGTTGGGGCGGTTAGATATTCTTGTGTGTGGGCAAGTTGTCGAGGACGCCAACAATTGAAGTGGGGGAGAGACCTTCACGGTTCAAACATCCAAATAGCATACCAATGTTCCATTACAAAAGCATTGAGATGAGTTATCATGGAGATTGTTAGTTGTTCAGAATGTAAAGTCAACGAGACTCAGAGACAAAGACAGAGCCAGTTACCTAGGGTGAAAGTCGTCAGGACTCACGTACTAAGGAGACATCAGTGCAAGGTTTACCTAAGGTGAAAGTCAACAGGACTCAGATACTGAGGCAACGTAGAGATGTCGAGAGGCGAAGAGTCAGAATGACTAAGGCATTAGTTCAACATCATCTTCAAAATTGATAAATGGAACGAGGGGTCACACGAGAGAAAGCGGTTAGCTTGCGAGCTGTACCTTCAGGGGTACACCTCGAGAAGAGAGTTTATGTAATGCCCCAAAATTCCTAATGCGATTTAATGGCTGGATTAGTAGGCCAGGATGGCCATAATTGTTTTATTATGCCATTAAATAATTATATGCATATTTATGTGAATTATATTATAATATGATGTTAAATGCATGCATGTGGGTCCACATTTCATTATAAGGGAATTTTGGTAATTTGGCCCGCTGGTGGCATATTTGTGTATTTTGGTGCATGTTTGTGATTTATGGATGAGATCCCATCATTATGTGGATATATTCGAGTTATTCGGCATGAGACGGTCTTATGTTGCAAATTAGCGGTTTTGTCATAATGGGGTCAATTATTGGGATATTGGATAATGAGAATGTTTATTTGATGATATATTGGGAGTTATTGAGATCGGGAGGAAATTCTGGGAGTTTTGACTATTTTGTCCCCGGGGGTGTTTTTGGGACCCCGAGCATTAGGATTTATTTGAGGTTACTTAAGCCTGAAGTAGTTTTTCAGAAAGAATCTTACGTTCAAACACCTTTCTCTTTCTCCTGTTATCCTTTGTGACCATTCGTGACAATTTCGAAGAAAACTTAAGTTCTAGGGGTCAGAATCAAGCGAGGATCGAGGCATAGCGATCCTAGGAAAGATTAGAAGCTTCTTAACCAAAGGATTTGGCGAGAAACAACCTAATCAAAGGTAATCCAAGCTTTAAGATTTGAGTTTTAAAGCTTCTAAGCTTTGATTTGGATTTTGTGTGTCGGTGAGTTTTTTATTTGTTTGAGCCTCGGGATTTGATGATTTTGGATCATTGGGATGTTTGGGAACTTCGATTTTTGGATTTGGAGATGTTTAATTAGGTTTTTGGAAGGATTTAAAAGTGGGAAATCGGAGGTATGGCAGGTTTCTAGGTGGGGGTCGCGGCCCTGTTCTTGGGCGTTGCGGCCCGAGTTCAAAGATGAGGGCGATGGAGTTGAGGAGTTCTGGGTAAGGTGCGCCATGACGCTTGCCCCTGGTGTTCCTGTTTTGGCTGGGGGCCACGGCTCAAGGTTTTGGAGCCGCGGCTCTTGAGGGTTTTTTAGGCCAAATGAGTGTTTTGATCGTGGGAACTCAACCTTAGGTCTCGGGATCGTTCCTACCCTGGTTTAGTGGGATTCGATGTCCTAAAGGCTAGGTCTTGGTTTGGGAACCTTTGTTATTCATTTTATTGATGGAATACCATATTTGGTTATGACTAGGTAACCGCCAAGGAACTAAAAGGCAGATCGTTCTCAAGGGTCGTTCTTTTTACTAATTCTCGCTCGAATCAAAGGTAAGAAAACTGCACTCCATATGTGACATGCATGATTATTCATGAGACATGTTGAATGTTTAAATGTGGACATGGATTGAATATCGAATGCTTAGCATATCTTTCTCACTTGTGTATGGCACTGACTGAATAGTCAGAATTGGCAATGGTGTCAGTATCAACTGTGAAGTTGTGATTCATTAGTCAAGTTCGGCAGTGGTACTGAGCACTGGTCACATGGTATTGACTCATATGTCAAGAACGGTCTTAGCGTGTTAACGCAGACCGACAAAGATTAGATCTAATCGACATCTGCATTGGATGACTCAAATGAGCATTAATTCCAGACCAACCTCAAGTTCAATGAAAACTAAAAGCGCTTGTCTAGCCAAAGGCTAGTCATTTAGAGCCAGGGCCAGCGAGCCCCAGTGACTGTTTAGTCACATGGCTATGGGTCTTGATCCCCGTGATGACATACCCATCAGTCACTCATCTGTTTAAGCTAGTGACTTACCCATCAGTCACTCATCTGTTTAAGCTAGTGACTTGCTCGTCAGTCACTCATTATGGTTTACCAGAACCCCAAGTGTTAAATCACTCATCTTATTAGAGCTATAAGCTCCATTCATGGTTAACGTAACCACAAAGTGATATTCACTCATCTGTTTAGGGGTATAAGCTCTGTATGATTGTAATGATGATCATTTGTTAATATTTATGTACATTGTTGTAACGCCCCAACTCCAGGGACCGTTACGGTGCATTTTGCAAACAGTGCTAAACTCGCTAATCGAGTCATTTGGCCATAAACGTGTAACTAAGTATGATTAGCGGTTTAGGGATTAAAAATTTTGGTTAAGATGTATCGTTTCATTATAACGTTTACTATATACATTGGGATCCCAAAAATATAATTTCAGAGTCTATTACAAGAAATTATTTACAACAGGCCGATCTAAGTGGCAAAACAGGGTTTAACCCTAGTTCCTCTTTCAAACCTCGGCCAGGTATTGGTCGAGCAGCTGCATATGTGCACGTCATCACCTAAGCTCTTCAACTCAAGAATGGTCCAGCTTTCTTTTGCCTTTACCTGCACCACAAAGCACCCATGAGCCAAAGCCCAGCAAGAAAAACATGAATATGCTCATGAAAATAATATCAAATGATGTCATTACATCACACAGAGCTTATAGCTCTAAAAAGATGAGTGACTGATGATTAAGTCACTAGCCATCAGGTGAAGAAGTGACTAATGAGTCACAATCTGGACAGGTGACTAATGAGTCACGCTCTGGTTAGGTGACTAATGAGCCACAGTCGGGATAGGTGACTAATGAGCCACGCTCGGGATAGGTGACTAATGAGTCACGCTCTGGATAGGTGACTAATGAGCCACGCTCTGGATAGGTGACTAATGAGCCACGCTCGGGATAGGTGACTAATGAGCCACGCTCTGGATAGGTGACTAATGAGCCACGCTCTGGATAGGTGACTAATGAGCCACACTCTGGATAGGTGACTAATGAGCCACGCTTGGGATAGGTGATTAATGAGCCACGCTCTGGATAGGTGACTAATGAGCCATGCTCTGGAGGTCCCATACCCTCCTAGCCATGTGACTTGTGGGTCACCTTAGCCTTTCCGGCTCTGGCTCTAAATTTCTAGCCTTTGGCTAGACAAGCGCTTATTAATATTCATCGAACTTGAGGTCGGTCCGGCATTAATGCTCATGTGAGTCATTCAATGCAGATGTCGATTAGATCTAATCTTTATTGGCTTATGTTGAACACGCTAAAGCCGTCCTGACTTATGAGTCAGCACCGTGTGACCAGTGCCCAGTGCCACTGCCAAACCTGACTAATGAGTCACAGCTTCACAGTTGATACTAACACCTTTGCCAATTCTGACTAATGAGTTAGTACCATGCACAAGTAAGCATTGCTACCGAACATATGTCATATGTCGAACATTCAAACGTAGGGCATTCAGCATGCTTACTTAACAGTTGCTAGCATAATTATGATCATGCACAAACACAGAGACTCAAGCTCTGATCAATCTCATAGTCAATACTCACGGCATGCCCTAATCACATGTTTCTCGTGCATCACATGCATCACACTTAATCATCCAGCATGCCTCATTAATAACCATATGCAAATGAGCAAGATTGCCAAGCATTCAATATGCTATCAATGTTTACATTTAAACATCCAACATGCATCAAAAATAATCATGCATGTCACACATGGGGTGTAGTTTTCTTACCTTCGGTCCAAGCACAGGTTACCGACAAACGAGCCACAAGAACGATCACGATTCCAAGCCTCTAGTGATAACCTAGTCACAACCAAAAATGGTGATCCAATGAGTTCAAGTTCTAAAACCAATCCTGGAACCAAAACTTAGCCTCCAAGACATCAATCCTCACTAATCCAGGTAGTAGGAATGATCATGAGGCTTAAAACCATGTTACCGGGGACAAAACACGCAAACGAGCTCAATAGCCTGCCTGAGCCGCGACCCTGGAACCTTGTGCCGCGGCCCCTAGCCAATTCTGAAGCAAGGGCTGCGGTGCCCAATGCATAGGGCCGCGGCGCCCAACAGGAACAACTCCTACGACCAGCTTCATCGAGCAAGGGCCGCGGCACCCAAGAACAGGGTCGCGGCCCAACTTCGGGGCAGCCATTTTTCTTCGTTTTTAACCTTTTAAAACCTCCCAAAAACATGCTTAAACATTCCCAAATTATCAATCAAAGTTCCCAAACTTCCCAATGGTCCAAAACCACCAAAACCTGAGGCTCAAACAAACTAAAAACTCAACGATTTACAAAATCCAATTCAAGCTTAAAACTTTTAAAAACTTAAAACTTAAAACTTGAATTACCTTCGATTGAGTTGTTTTCAACTAAATCCTTCGGCTAATAAACTTCTAATATTCCCTAGGATTGCTATGCCTCGATCCTCGCTTGAATCCGAGTCCTAGAACTCAAGATACCCTCGAAAACGCGATCGGGGGACGAAAAGGGAACTTTTAGGGAGAGAGAACGTACAGAACGTTCTTTTTATTTCTTAAAAGGTTACTTCAAGCTTAAGTAGTTTCCAATAAAACCTAGTGCTCGGGGTCCCAAAAACACTCCCGGGGATATTATAGTCAAAACTTCCAGAATTTCCCCCTGGTCTTACTAACTCCCAATTTATCACCAAATATTAATTCTCATTACCCAATAACTCAGTAATGCTCTAAATACCCCTTGACTCACTCCGAGTCAAGCATAAATCCCGTTGTGACTTTCCCACTAGCTTACCTCCTAAGATCGTCTTGTGCTGGGTAACCCTGGCGTAACCAAACAATAACAAAGCACCACGCCCATTTCACATATATGCCAAAAATGCCCGAAATTGCCAAAATATGGAAATCACCCAATTAATCACAAATGGGTTCACATGCATATTTACACACCTAAACATGCGTATTATCATTAAATAACACAGTAAATCAATTATGGCCCTCCCGGCCTCCTAATCAATGTCCTAAACCTTATTAGGAAATTTGGGGCATTACAACTATCCCCTCCTTATAGAAATTTCATCCTCGAAATTTATCTGAACTGCCCAGAATATGAATTCGGCATAACTAATTCCAGTTCCCCAGGTCGTTCCCTCGACCTCACTGTTTCTGCAACATACCTTGAATCAAGGTATATTTTGTTCCTCAAAACCTTATTCTTCTGTTACAATCTGAACTGGCTATTCCTTATAGGATAACTTAGCTTTAGTTCCCAGATTCTCATAACTCAACTCATGAGTTCTTTTAACCCATGTCCACTGCATGGAAATACATAACACAATGTATACAACTGACAGTGCCAATGATAAGGTCGATCCAAAGTCAACCTAATCAGTCATATCCAGGACTCAAACTGTTTTACTTCTCTAAGGTTCAACTTGCCCTTAACTCATCACCCCTTTCCATGGTGATTCTTTTAGGAAGACACAACTTACTACCTGGAACTCTATGTTCCTGCTTTCCAATTCAGTAAAACTTTTCCATTTACTCTAAGAAGTGAGCATCCAAGCTCTAACCTCTAATAATCTCAATGGTCCCCTGAATCATCTCATGATCCAGATATAACATCTCACCCATCTCATTCCAATGAATGGGTGACGAACATGTTCTACCATACCTTATCTCATAAGGTACCTTTTCAACTCTGGACAATTCTCCCTCTGGTTATGATCAGCCTGAGAACAATCAATTGTACTGAATTCCATCTATATATTCATCGTCTTCCCTCACCCTTCCATAACTTGGAAGTAACAATAGAGTCTTCATCTGATAAGATAGACATTAAATTCTCAAGAAGGCACACTATCTCTTTCCCATAGAGATCTGAATACTGGTTCGCTGTGTTACTTATTTTTACAGACAAAAATAAACTTACTCACAACACTGGTCCACAATGGCCCAAATCAATCATGTTGACCCACTTTCCTAGGCAGCCCCACCGCGAAACCCATCGCGATGCTTTCTTATTTCCATTATACAATACTCAAAGGCTGCAATGACCTTACTGATTCCTGATACCTTGTATGGATCTGCTAACAGGTTGAGAACTTTATCATGCATTCCATTATGCCCATCTCCATTTCAGGCCATCACCATGAAGCTTTCATATTCTGGTATACTGACATGATGCTTTAATTAAGAGAAAAATAAAGTAACATGAGATTCATCCAGAATCTCCCATTTAATCCCAATGTCCATCGGATCCCAAATCCAATCCTTATATCACAGCAAATTCATACTCGACACTGTATCACCCTTAGCTAATCCAGCTAAGACTTTCCACTCAACCTTTCCTATCTGTGGTTCACTTAGTCATTCTTCCTTTTGATCTTCTCTGAGATAGTAATCTCCAGCACAGAACTGGCCATTTGGCCCGCCAGAACCCTACTCTAGTTTTAGTCAAATCCTTTTAACCAACATGTTGCATTTGCATAATCAATCATTTCTCCGTATCGCCGAGGTGTCATAACAACCTGTCAATTGATTCTGATCTGTAAAAAGAAACTCAGAACTCTTCCCACAAAATACATATAATATCATGCCCGTCCAAGGACACTCCTGCCTTCTAAGACGTTCCTTAACCCTGGTAATTCTCCAACCAAGAATATACCACGATACCATCGTCCAAGACGATCACAAATCCCATTCAAATAATCCTTTGAATGCTCTGTTCATCTTATTCATCTAAACAATTTGACATCAATCAAATCCTTAAAATATAATCCAGCACTTCCTAGTGCTCTTATCTGATATAAACACAGTCTTTTGCATATTCTTTTCCCCTGATCCCTAACTGGTACTAACCAGATCAAAGGTCAACTTTTGAGAATTCCATCTCACTCAATATCTAAGCCTCGAATTCTTACAAATCTACTAAGCCATTCAATACAATGCCCTCAATCCAACTCTATCCCTGGCACTAATCAAACTACCATTTTATCTCTTCATATTACAGAAACCCTGGCTAATCCCCTGAAAACACATTCAAGAACTCACAGACTAGTCCGGCCTGTCCTGATCCCACTGGCACAATCTAAGTGGTATCCATCACACTAGCTAAGAGTTCTATGCATTTCTCCACCATAAAACTCTAGCTCTCAATACAGATGTCATCAGCATACCAAGTCTATGCCCATTGCCAACTGCCACAAGGCTTTCTGCTCTCAAGCCCAAGAGATGCTATTCGTTCCTTGCCTTTTAGCATTGCCCCGCACTTAATTATCCAATCCATATCCAGGATCAAACCGAAGCCAGTCATAACCAGCTTTATCGAAATCACTGATGAGTCATTTCCATAACCCAACTCATCTCTTAAGTTGCCAAAACAACACTGTGTTCCCATCACAACATAACCATGTGATCAGCATGTCCACTTTATGCCTCTCTATATGCAACAAAAAAAGGAACAGCATGGCACCAAAACTAATTGGCATAACTCAAAACTCAAAACTAGAAAACTAACCTGCCACTCCTGAGGAGCTAGTCTCGGTCTCAGACTCTGACTGCCTTGGAATAAACACTCGAGCTGGAGTCGAGCTGTCTATCCCCTTTTATTCATGCTCTCTTAGCCTTGGGCAATCCTTCTTGAAATGCCCAACCATTCCACATAAGTAACATGCCCTTGCTCGGCATTCTCCCAAATGATGCCTCTTACACCGAGCGAATTCTGGGTAAGGCTTCCAGCTTTTCTTCTTGCTTGCTCCAATAAGTGGAGATACCACTATCTGAGCTCCATGCTCTGTGGCACTCTTCTTCTCATCTCTGATGCTCTCAACAGCAAGAGCCTTCTCTACCACCTGAGCATAGGTAGAGACTTCATGCACTGGGGCAACTCTAATGCCCTGAGCTATTCCAAGATTCAATCCTTGACCAAACCTTTCCTTCCGAGCGACCTCTGTGGGTACCATGTCTAAAGAAAACTTGGTCAACCCATTAAATCTGTTAACATACTCGGTTACTGATGCCTTTCCCTGAACGAGATTCAGAAACTCGTTCATCTTAGCAGTCTTAGCTGCATCACAATAGTATCTTTCGTTGAACAGCTGCCTAAATTCTTTCCAATCCATCACAGCTGTGTCTCGTGTCTGGGATATCACTTCCCACCACGTCTGAGCATCATCCCGCAATACAAATGTAGCACAGATCACCCTATCGTGACCTACCAGCCCCATACTGTCAAGAATGGAACTGATCATGCCCATCCATTGTTCAGCTCCGAATGGATCTAGGCCTCCCTCAAAGACTAGAGGGTAATGCAGTAAGGCCGGAGGGCCAAAATTCTGAGAGACTACTTCACGAAGCCTTTGTGCAAGGGTGCACTAGATACTACATAAAGGCTACAGTTGGCATGAGTGTCGCGTTCGAGAGAGGCGCATCATAATTTTGACCGATGACAAGAGTGTTAAGGTCGAGTTTGCCATAGAGTTGGCTTACGACATGTCCACATGGACTTGTCTAAGAAAGACATGCCTTCAGCAGAAGATGTTTTCTAGGTGTTGTTGGGATCAGTTGGTTTGCGAACCTCATCCTGAGGGGTGCACCTTAATTTCATCCTTATCAATAGGAGTAGGCATTGGACAGTTGGTGGGAAAGCAACAATCAGATGATGTGTGTAATGCCTTACTACCTAGGGACCATTACGTTGTGCATTTTAAACAGTGCTAAACTCGCTAACCGAGCCATTTGGCCATATTCATGTAACTAAATGTGATTAACGATTTAGGGTTAAAAATTTCGGTCAAAGATACAACATTTCACTAAAACGTTTACTGTATACATTGGGATCCCAAATTACATTTTAAAGGTTAATTACAATGAAAGATTTACAATAATTCGACCTAAGCGACAAAATAGGGTTTAACCCTAGTTCCTCTTTAAACCCTCGGTCGTGGTGGTCGAGCAGCCACATATGTACACATCTTCACCTAAGCTCTCCAACTCAAGGATGGTCCAGCTTTCTTTTGCCTTTACCTGCACCACATAGCATCTGTGAGCCGAAGCTCGGCAAAGCAAGAAAACTTACACATGCCCATAAACAGGTAATAACATGTCACTGAATCATAATAGGCATGCCTAGCAGTAATAACCCTACTCATGCATGCAAGCAGGTACAAATAAATGTTTGTGGAGTCCTGCGCTCTGAGTAGATGACTAATAAGTCTCTCTAAGGTAGACGACTAATAAGTATATCCTTATGTAGATGACTGATAAGTCTATCTCTGTGTAGATGAATGATAAGTCCATCTCTTTATAGATGATTGATAAGTCTATCTCTATGTCGATGACTGATAAGTCCATCTCTGTATAGATGACTGATAAGTCTATCTCTGTGTAGATGACTGATAAGTCCATCTCTGTATAGATGACTGATAAGTCCATCTCTGTATAGATGACTGATAAGTCTATCTCTGTGTAGATGACTGATAAGTCCATCTCTTTATAGATGACTGATAAGTCTATCTCTATGTAGATGACTGATAAGTCCATCTCTGTATAGATGACTGATAAATCTATCTCTGAGGTCCCACGCCCTCCTAGCCATGTGGCATATTAGTCATCTGAGCTTATAGCCCTAGTTCTATATAACTAGCATTTAGACTAGACAAGCGCTTTTGTTTTCATCGAACTTAAGGTCAGTCAAGCATTTCATACTTATGTTGATAATGCTTATGTCGATTAGATCTAATCTTTTTGGCTTTACGTTCATTACGCTAATGTCATTCTTGACTCATAGGTCAACTCCATACGACCAGTGCTTAGTACTACTACCGAACTTGACTAATGAGTCACAGCTTCACAGTCAATACTAACACCATTGTCGATTCTGACTAATAAGTCAGTACCACTCACAAGTAACCAATGCACTTAGGTGTATATCATATGTCAAATATCCAAATATAAGGCATTCAGCATGCTTACTCAACATTCACTAGCATAATTATGATCATGCATATTTATAGAGACTCAAGCTCTGATCAATCTCATATTCAACATTCATGCCATGCCCTAATCACATGTATCTTATGCATCACATGCATCACATACTGGGTGCAATTTTCTTACCTTTGGTCCAAGCAAAGGTTACCAATGAACGACCCTCAAGCATGATCCTGTTTCCAAGCCCCTAGTGATAACCTAGTCACAACCATAAACGGTGTTTCAATGAGTTCAAGCTCCAAAACCCAATCCCAGGACCAATCCCGCTCTCTCGGGACCTCCAATCCCACCAAACAGGGTGGTGAAATCATCCCCCAAGCCCTCGAGTCAAAACCCCAAAAAGTACCAAAAAAAACCAAGTTCTGAAGACTGTGTAGCGCTACCTATTGGGCGCTACAGCGCTATAGGCAGAACTTCAGCCCCTAAACAAAGAACCCAGCGTTGTAGCGCTACAGCGCCCAAACCAGATTTCTGGGTTCCTCAACTCGTGTTCTTCGAGCTTCAAAGCTCCAAATCCGACCCCAATGGTTCCTAGCCCCTCAAATCAACATTTTAATCCCCCAAACAGTTCACCCAATTGCTTAGCAACATTAAAACAACAACAAATACCCAAAATCCCCATAGGAACTCATAATCCAAGTTTTGAGTTTGTAAAACTCAAGAGCACCAAGAACATCGAATAAACTCAGGAATTCAAAGCTTAAATTACCTCTGATTACGTCGTTTCTCGCTAAATCCTCCGACTAATAAGCTTCTAATCTTCCCTAGAATCGCTATGCCTTGATCCTCGCTTGAATCCGAATCTTAAAACTCAAGTTTCCTAAGAAAATACTAACAGGTGTCGAAAATGGAACAGGAGGGAGAGAGAACATACTGAACGTTCTTTTTATGTTTCTGACAGGCTACTTCAAGCTTAAGTAACCTCAAGCAAATCCTAATGTTTGGGGTCCCGAAAACGTCCCCTGGGGTAAAATAGTCAAAATTCCCAGAATTTCCCCTGGTCTCACTAACTCCCAATTTATCATCAAATATTTATTTCCATTACCCAATATCCCGGTAATGTGCTAAATACCTCTTGACTCACTCCTAGTCAAGTATGAATCTCGTTGTGACTTTCCCTCTAGCTTGCCTCCTAGGATCGTCTCGTGCTGAGTAACCCTAGCATAATCAAATAATAATGAAGCCCCACACACATACCACACATATGCCAAATATACCCGAAATGGCCAAAATATGAAAATTGCTCAATTAAATATAAATGGGCCCCCATGCATATTTAATACACCTAAACATGCATATCTAGACATATTATAATATAACTCACATATTCACATAATGATACACATAAATATACATAATCACATAATTCCAAGATTTGCCATCCTGGCCCCCTAATCAAGGCCCTAAGCCTTATTAGGAAATTTGGGTCGTCACAATGTGTTGGCTTTGGGGTCAATGTTACAAGGGCTGCTTGGTTGACAGGAGGGACGTAGTGATGGACTAAGAGGATTTCATGTGTGCAAGGAGTATTCAAGTGCAGAGGCACTACTTCATGGGAGGATTCTTAATAATGACATTGGCATGGGGTCTTTGATCGAGTCCAAGAGTGGATGTGGAAGATCATCACCAAGTCAGTGATTCTACAGTGGTAGAGGGACTAGTGCAGACTCAAGATTTGGAGGAAGCATGGAGTGAGCTTAGGAGTCGAGGTAGGAAGAAGATTGGCCAGCAGTCTGTCGATGAGGGCATCGACAATTGAAGTGGGGAAGAGTGTAACATGCCAGCCTTGAGGGCATGTTACAAGCTAGGATGGTGCTCAGTCAGATGTGCACACGAGGGTGCAGGTTGGTGAGCGTGTCGATGCCTAGTTTGTACGGCAGTGGCAATTTTGTAAATATCTTCAATATTACCCAGAAATGGACGGGACTTAGTAGGTTCCATATTGAAGGGTCAATGAACGCAATGGTGCAATTGGATTTGGGAGAATTGGAGAGCTGAGAGCCAAATATGTCTCCCAAGCAAAAATTATATATGTTCCTGGTATAAGGCTAAAACCTCAGAAGACTCTTTGTAGGGGGAGCACTTGGTGTCAGCTCTCCACCACCCCCTGGCGCAAGTGCGTCAAGTGAGCTACTACTAGGTTGGAGGACTAGTAAGGCGGGCATATGAGGACCACAATGGGACTCATATGTCTCCGTGAGTAGGAGTACTCATGGACATTACCAAACCGCCCCGGTAGTGCGTCGAAGTGTGCTACCAGAGGTTTATGGGTACGGTTCCCTTGGCTTGCCGGGATGCCGCTTGCATGGAACGTGGCCCAAACCTCTGAGAGACGTTGTGGTGCGCCATGGCCACGAGTCTTGATTCGAGATGGCACAGGAAGTCATTTGCAGAACTTGCTAGCATACAGGCATTGAAGAGTGCGCAATGCTTGAGAAGGACAGAGGTCCATTGTGTGCTACTAGTCTGGCAGCTAGTCTCAAGAGCTTGCCAACATGCGTAAGGCTTGGTGCCTTGAGGATTGGACCATGGATGTATGGGAGTCCTTGGTCTGTGGCGTGAGCTAATCGGATAGTATCGAATGGGGCATGATGAAAGGTGTTGGCACATCAGCTTGGTGTTGGCTCTTGTCCACACATCCTACCTTGGCATGCGAATGTCTAGGTGAGCATCAGTGTTGGGATTTTCCTTGCCATGGTGAGAACCTATGGACAGTGCGAGTGTCTTGCCTAGATCGCCTTGATACTTGGTTGCACTCATAGATGCTTGAGAGCATGACTTAGGGGGGTCTGTTTCAGAGACGGAAGTGTGCAAAGGCAAATGGTCACGCGAAAAATGTGCCCATTGTTATTTGAATGGTTGGAAGGCTTACCTTTGCTCAAAGGAGTCAAGGTGCCGCACGGGCAATTCCGCTGTCAAAATGTCAGCCCATGACACATGGTGGGAGGCGCGCGACTGGGGCACGCGGCTGCAGGTGGCTGGCGCATGGGCGTGGGGCGCGCACATGGGAGCCGTAGACCACGGGAACGTACGGCAGCCTTAGGCTCGGGCTTCAGGGCACGGAACCTAGGGCTCAGGCCTTACAAATTTTTTTTCATATAATTTAATAAAGAAAATTAAAATTACAAAAAATTCCTATTCCCCAAAATGGCTTACATTTTTCATCTAGAAATTTATGAACAATTCCTAAACCCAAAAAAACATATAATTAACGACCCTTAAGAATAAACTTTAATCATACATGCATCCATCCATTCACACATATTATAATAACATAAGAATGCATATTATGCCCACACAGTAATTAATGTATGCAGAGATTAATGACCGCTCTGGTGCCAATTGTTAGGAACAAGTTTCCTAATACGCAACGGGATGGTGGTGGGTTGGCCCAGTGTACAACAAAAAATTTGTAACATATTTAAACTACTTTTAAATATGTGGATCCATTAATATACATATATTAATCATAAGCAAGAAAAGAATAGAAAACATACATCTTGATGCCTATCAAGTGTCATTGCTATCTTTTCGTAAAATGAACGAACTTCTTATCCAAGCTGCTCCTAGGTACTCACACCAAGATCTTCCACAACGTTCTCTACACTTCAAGAAGTATGTGGGCACTTAGAGAATAAAGGATGGTATATTTCTGATTCAACTTGATGTACTCAACACATGAGATCAAGAGAATAGGCCTGAGATTGGTTATGTATCTTTTCAGGGAAAGATAGAAAAGTATCGTTCTTTTCTTTTAGAGCGAATAAATTATGTATTGAGTATTCAGTATATTTATTTTCTGATAAGTCTAACTTAAATATAAAATATTCAAATTTAAAAAATAAATATGTAACAAATTTACAATTTATCTTTTAATTAATTAATTATCTCATTAATGAAAATATCACAAACTAACTTTTGAATTTTCCATTAATTAATTAATTAATTGAATAAAAGTGAAAAATATATCCCTGAAATATATATGGCTCACGCCACACACAGTCTAGGGACTGTGTGTCGTGCAACATCCTATAAATTAGGGATATTTGATTTTTCCACAATTATTTAATTATTTGTTCAAACTACCTTATCAGATAAAATCCAACAACTTGATAATTAATTCAAATTTGAATTTATTATATTTTTAACTAATTATCAAATATAATTAATTATTTAAATAAATATCAATATTTTAAATTGAAATCTAATTTGAACTTATGAGATTATTATCTCCCACTCAAATAAAGATATTTAATTAATTCTACCAATTCATTAAAACTAATTTTAATTAATACTAATTTCAAAAATTAAATATTAATTTTATTATAATTTCGAAAATTGCATAATAATTCATTATTAAATAATTTTATTAATTACAACTAATTTGTAATTGATTAATTAATCATTATTATCACATAATTGCATATTTGGCCCAAAGAACTAATTTCTTCTTAAATATGTTTTTTCACCATTTTACCCTTTTATATCAACTCTTGCCTTGAATAGTGTTGATAGAACCGCTGTGGGGACCTATGGACCTATAATTCCAAGCTCCAATAAATTTGAGATTATTAAGTAAACTCTTTAATTAAATAATTTTAATTTATTAATCCCATGATTACTCCACTATATATATGAGTCTGAACTCTTGTAATTATAGACATTTCATTTACTGAGTACTTTATAATAATAAAGCATCCATTGAAATAATCATTACATACAAATTAACCCTCTAATAATGGTTCATAATTAACCGGGAATAAAATTACCGTTTTACTCTTTTAATTATATTTTATTTCCTTAAGTACCATTGACTTTACTAGTGAATGTTAATTCATAACTAAATTATGAATTTGAGCTCAATAACCTTTCAGTCCCAAAAGTCAACCCTTAAGAGAACCATTATTCAATCTTTTACAAGAAGGTATAGATTCCATATCTGTATACTATGTCCCCAGCCATTTACATTAATGAGTTCCCAAAACAAAAGTTTCTAGCCTGATCATTCTGACAGACCCTAACGAGTGAATCAAAGAACTCATATAACATAAACAGGAGTTCATAGTAACTTCAAGATTAAGATCTATTTGTATATGATCATCAGTTGATATATTTAATTAATAATTTGAAACGCTATTTAACTAAGTATCAATAAACATATCTGGTTCAGTTCTATATATTCTCTAATATATAAAGTACATCCAGTAAAGTGTCCTACTACACTAGTAATCCGGATCTAGATCACATGTATTCATAATACTAGTGGATTGTACTTGTAGAAATTAATCTAAAGATTCCATAACTTTATTTTACTGCGAACTATTCAAGTTCATTTATCTCAAACACAATCCTCCCGTACCAATACGTGGTTGAGATCACATATATGAACTTAGGTATTTTTCTGATATTTAGGTATTTTTCTGATATTTACTTAATATTATCACAGAATAATATAGTCCATAAAATATGTGCATAACAAATTCAATTTATTTATTTATTTCTTTCTTAAAACAATGTCTACTACATATGCTTTTATGGCACAATTCCCAGCATACAAAGCCAATGCCAAGGACTTGAGGGTTATAGAGGAGTGTACTCCTTAGGACGTCCTCGAATCTGCTATGGGGATGAACCTCACCGTGAGTCCTTCTCACTCTTCTAACTTTTCTTTTTCCTTTTTTCCTTAGTTTTTTTTTAAATTATTCTTTACTTGCCTCATTCTTTTGCAGTCTGTCCTGGCTCAATTTCGAGGAACTACTCGGGTTAAAGTTAGGGATGAGGAGCTCCTAGCCGCCCTGAGCGCCACTCAAGAGGGCGAACAGACCGCCAAAGCCGCCCTGATTTCCTCCCAGAAAAGCAAGCGGTGTGCAAAGGCTGCCTTGACTGCCTCCTAGAAAGGCGAGCAGATTGCCAAGGATCAGGTCGTGGAGGTGGGTTGTCACGTGGACCAGCTGTAGGGCGAAAATGAAAGACTAAAAAAGAAGCTTGACGAGGTCGGGGCCAAGGCCAAAGAGGAAGCTGCAGAGTCATTGACACAAATGGAGGAGATGCTTTACCGCTGCTGAGCTTTCAACCAAGACGAAAACTCCTCCTTTATGCGACCAGAGTTATGGAAACCATATCTTGCCAGGTTCAAGATTCGGTTCTCCCAAGAACCCTCGGAGACCGCCGAAGCTTCTGAAGTTGTTGAGGGAGATGGCGAGGAGGTGACCTCTCTTGAGCGAGTCGACGGACCCGAGTTATTTATCATTTTTTTTTATCTTTATGCTTATGTAATTAAATCCCTTGGGACCAAAACAATTGCCTTCGGGCTCAGGTCGAGGTTTTTTTCTCCTTGAGATGACAATATATTTTTTAATATATATATATCTTGTGATCTATTTGTGTTCCCCTCAGTCTATTGTTTTCTCATGCTTGTGAATCCTTAGATTCTTGTACATTCAAAATCTTAGGGGTTGACTTTAGATCGGGATAGATATTATCGATATCTTAGTTGTATCCAAGATTTTGCTCGCTTAATTACATCTTACCTGTTAAGAATCAGGTCATGGACCTGGTCGTATCCAGGGGTTTTAATAGGCTTAATAGCTTTATACATGTTAGGAATCAAGCCTTGGACCTGGTCGTATCTAGGGGTTTTAATAGGCTTAATAGCTTTGTACATGTTAGGAATCAAGCCTCGGAGTATATCCAGGGGTTTTATTTTAGAGATTTCTCAAACTTAGTTCACGTTTGGAATTTTGAAAATTCAAGCTTTAAAAAGCTGTTGAATACTCAATTTTTCCAAACTCTAAGTTTTAATCTTTATCTGAATAAGTTGAACTCTCTTAAAAGCTCTCTTCGATTATGTGCCCCCCAAGCAACCAGAACGTATAAATGTTCTTGGTTACTTTTACAAAGTGAGCTTGTGATATCAAAACGATAAAATTGATTACTTAATAATCCAACTGGAATGGCTTTTATAAATAAGCCTTACATAAACGGTAATTCTAAAAACATTAAAGACAACAAAACTATAGATAATACTTTTTTAAGTGTAGGGCATTCCAGGTTCGTGGGACTATTTCTCCACTTAGTCGGGCTAGCTTGAAAGTTCCTTCATGCAGGATCTCCACGATTTGATATGGTCCTTCCCAGTTTGTTCCTAACACACTGTCCTTGGGATCTTTACTTGCTAAAAAGACCCTTCGGAGAACCAGATTGCCTAATCCAAGTCTGCGTCCCTTAACCTTTGAATTGAAATAATGAGTGATCTTCTATTGATACTGGGCGAGTTGTAATTGTGAGGCCTCTTGTTTTTCTTCGATTAGATCGAGGGATGCACTAAGTAGCTCGTGGTTATGATCCTGATCAAAGGTCTTTAATCTGTGGGTCATCACCGTCGCTTCAATTGGGAGCATAGCCTCGCTTCCAAAGGTCAGGGGAAAAGGGGTATGTCACGTGGAGGTTCAATGTGAGGTCTGGTAGGCCCAGAGTACTTGTGGGAGCTGCTCAGGCCATAATCCCTTGGTTTTATCTAATCGTTTCTTCAAGCTTGCCTTTAGGGTCTTGTACACGACCTCGACTTGCCCATTGGCTTGTGGGTAAGCTTCCGATGAGAAACTCTTGGTTATGCCATATTTTTCACAAAAGTCTGTGAAGAGATCGCTATCGAACTGAGTTCCGTTGTTTGACACAATCTTTTTCAGGAGTCTGAATCGACATATGATATTCTTCACAACAAAGTCCTGGACTCTCTTCGAGGTGATATTGCCAAAGGTTCAACCTCTACCCACTTCGTGAAATAGTCGTTGGCGACTACCACATAACAAACTCCTCCTTTTCCTGTCAGCAAAGAATCAATTAATTCAATTCCCCATGTTACAGATGGTCAAGGGGATAAGATCATGGTTAGCTCGACGGGAGTAGCTTGGGCAACTATGGTGAAGCTTTGGCATTTGTCACACTTTTGCACATACGAGATCAAGTCCTTTGTCAGCGTGGGCCAAAAATAACCATGTCTCAGTACCTTTAGAGCTAGGTTTTTTGCCCCAGCATGGTCTTCGCAGAAGCCTTCGTGTATTTCTCGAAAAATAGTCTGAGCTTCCTCGGGCAGAACACATCACAGGAGGGTCAGCGAATGCCCTCGTCGATATAGGATCCCCTCATCCATAACATACCGTGAAGCTTGATACAGCAGCTTTCTTGCCTCCTTCAATCATCGGGTGCTTTCTGGTTGTGAGGTACTCCACTATGGGGGTCATCTAGGTTGGTTTTATGCCAACCATTCTGACCCCAACCGTCTCTGCTGTTATACTTGGGCTTTCCAAGAACTCCACCGGAACTTCATTCAGTGTATCTGCCTCTTTGGTGGTAGCAAGTCGAGCTAGAGCATCAGCATTGGAATTCTGCTCGCGGGGGACTTGGTCAACAGAGCTAAACTCGAACTCGGACAACTCGCCCTTAACCTTAGCTAAGTAGGCCGCCATCTTGATACCACGAGCTTGATATTCCCTCAATATCTGATTGACTACAAGCTGAGAATCACTATAACATTATATGGCTTTTGCCTCTAGCTTTTTCGCCACCCTTAGCCCTGCCAATAAGGCCTCATATTCGACTTCGTTGTTGGACGCTTCAAATTCTAACCTAAGAATTGTATGGAATCGATGCCCCTCGGGTGAGATTAAGATTATCCTAACTCCTGACCCATTTTCATTAGACGATCCATCAATGAAGATTTTCCATAATTCCTGCACTGACTCCCTTATCAGCTCGTCCTAACTTGTGCACTCGGCCACAAAATCAGCAAGGGCTTGGCTCTTGATTGTTGTTTGTGGCATATATAATATCTCAAACTGGCTGAGTTCAATGGCCCATTTTAATAGACGTCCCGACATTTCAGGTTTTTGCAAAACCTGCCTTAAAGATTGGCCTGTTATGACATGAATAGAATGGGTCTAGAAGTATGTCCTGAGCTTCCTTGAAGCCAAAATGAGACAGTTCGCAAGCTTTTCTATCAATGGGTATCGTGATTCAGCTTCGATAAGTCTCTTACTAACATAATATATGGGTTTCTGCGCCCAATTTTCTTCTCAAACTAACACAGCACTGACTGCATTTTCTGTCACGGCCAGATATAGAAATAGATACTCTCCGGACGTCAGTTTTGATAGTATGGGGGGTTTAGCTAGATGCATTTTCAGGTCAAAAAATGCATGCTCACATTCTTCAGTCCATTCAAACTTCTTATTTCCTCTAAGCAAGTTGTAAAATGGTAGACACTTGTCAGTGGATTTTGAAATGAAGCTATTTAAGGCCGCCACCTTTCCAGTTAGGCTTTGTACTTCCTTACGCAACTTAGGCGAAGGCATCTCTAGCAACGACCTGATTTTTTCTAGATTCGCCTCTATCCCCCTTGTGTTGACTATAAACCCCAAAAACTTCCTTGATGCAACTCTGAAAGTGCACTTCTGGGGATTCAACTTCATGTCATATTTTCTCAATCAGCCAAAACATTCTTCCAGGTCAGATACATGGTTACTGGCAGTCTTTGATTTAACGAGCATATCATCGACATACACCTCCATGTTTCTCCTGATCTGGTTAGCAAACATTTTGTTGACTAACTGTTGGTATGTAGCACCGACATTTTTTAGCCTGAATGGCATAACTTTGTAGCAATATACGTTATGCTTAGTCATGAAGCTGGTATGCTCTTGGTCTGCAGGGTTCATCTGTTGGTATTAAATGATCAAATCAAAGGTACGCAGCAGAATATATGGACCCATTTTAATAAATATTAATACCAGCCAGGATCATACACATATATAAATATTAAATCACGTACAAATAGATTAGGGATTACCTCTTGTAGCCTATCAAGTGTCCTTGAGTCTTTTTGTATAAATCAACGATCTTCCTATCCAGTGTTCTGAGATCTCACACCCTGATCTTCCAGACCAATCCTCAAACACACAAGGACATGTGTGGGCACGTAGGATTCAAAATGTTGATTTATGTGACTCCCTAGATGTACTCAACACATAAGATCTAGAGAGTTTTCACAAAGAGAGTGTATAGAATAGTTTTCAGGTTTAGAGAAAACTGTCACTTTTTTTTAGGGAAAGTCTCGTTCTTTTTTCTGAATATCACGTATATCAGATTTATAAATATATTTAATCTAATTAAATAATCTTTATTTAATTAAAATATAATTCAAATTAAAATTGATTAGATATTTTTATAAAATTATCTATTTAAATCATATTTAAAAAGAATAATTAAATAAGTGATTAAAAAAATTTATTTGAAATTCAAAATCCAAATCCCAAGGATAAAAAACCATGATGCTAGGCGCCACACATTGTGCTGTACTGTAACGCCTTGAATAACCAAGACAGTCACATTGTATTTTAAATAGTGCTTAACTCACTAAACAAGTCATTAGGCCATAAACATGCATCTAAGTGTTATTAATGGATAGGATTAAAATTTTGGTCAAAATGAATGGATATTTTATTAAACACGTTAAGTTGTACATGAGATCCCATTAAAGTGTTTACAAAGTTGTTTACAATCCAAAATGATCATTACAATGCAAAAGTTACAATCCCGCCGACCTAAGTGGCAAAAATAAGGTCAAACCCTAGTTCCCTTGAAACACCTTGGTCGTGGTGGTCAAGTGGCCGCATATGCACACGTCGCCACCTAAGCTCTCCACTCAAGGTTAGGAAGCTTTTCTTTCCCTTTATCTGCACCACATAGCACACATGAGCCAAGGCTCAACAAGAAAACTTATTACTGCATGTATACAAGTATTAATAAATGATCATGAAATCATTCTAGGGCCCACAACCCTAATCAGATGATCGTGGAGTTATCCTGGGATCATGTGCCCTGAATAGATGACAATGGAGTCATCCTGGGGTCGTGCGCCCTGAATAGATGAGGGTGGAGTCATCTTGGGGTCCTGTGCTCTGAATAGATGACTGTGAAGTCATTCTGGGGACATGTTCCCTAAGCCATGTGACCATCAAGTCACCTAGGCCTTTTAGCCCTGGCTTTGAGTAACTAGCCATAGACTAGCCAAGCGCTTAGGTTTTCTTCGACCATGGGGTCGAACGAGCGTATAATGCTCTGTTGATTAGATCTAATCATATCGACCAGTGCTCGTTGTGCTATTGTCGCTCTTGACTCATAAGTCAATCTCATACGACCAACACTTAGCACTATTGTCGTTCCTAACTGATAAGTCAGAGCTTCACGACCAGCGCTCAGCACTATTGTCGTTTCTGACTGATAAGTCCATGCGTTTCTCGAGTAAACAATGCAACCAAGCATTAATGATGCAACAGATATCCATATATAGAGCACTTAACATGCTTAATCAATAATCATGTATGTCACATAATGGGTGCAATTTTCTTACCTCAGGCTCGAGCGTAAAGTAGTTAAAGAACGACCCTTGAGAATGATCTTGGCCTTGGTCCCTTAGTAGTAACCTAATCATAACTAAATATTAAATCCCATCAATAAAATGAGCAATAAAAGGTTCCTGGACCAAGTCCTAGCCCCCAGGACTTTGAATTCTACCAAACCTCATAGTAGATTCAATCCCGAGCCTTAATGTTTGGAAACTCGCTCTAAAAACCAACGTTGGCTCAAAAAGAACAGGCGGGCCGTGACCTGCCCCCAAGGGTCGTGGCACGCCTCCCAGACAGACAGCCCCCTTGACTGGGTGCCAGGGGCGGGCCACAAGTTCCCCTTAAGGGTCATGGTGCACCATGCAAACAGAACCCCATCAGGGCTCTGGTTCGCTCAAGTCGTGGCGCCTAAGAACTCAGCCGCGACTTGACCCCACAAACCCAACTCCCCAGTATTTTCTTCAATTCAAACTCAGCCTAAAATACTTCCAAACAATCCCAAAATCAAAACCATAACTCACAAAAACATTATCACCAATCCAGCAATAAAACCCAAGCTTAGAAACACTCACAACACCACCAAATACTCAATCACAACCTAAAACTCTCAAGTTCAAACACAACTAAAACCAACCAAAAACAAAGTTTGAAAGTTCTTTACCTCAGTTGTGATCTTAATCCCTTCAGTTACTGTAACTCAATTCTAAACCCTCAAGCCTCCAAAACTTTAAGCTTGAATCCTTAACCTTAGCCTCCAAAATCACACCGAGAGAGAGAGAGAGAGAGAATGAGAGTTCCTTGTTTTTCTGTTGCCTTGGTTCTTCTACAGCCTTCCCCCTTAACCAAATCCATCTAATTTAACCTAAAATGAAAAAAAATACCCCTAAGGCCAACCTACTTCCTCAAAGCCACCTAAGGGAAATTTTGTCTTTACCACCTACCCCGTTAATCATAATTAACGTCTCTCAATTCCCGTCATTCCCAATATCCTCAAATAATTATCAAATTATTTCCCATTACCCGCTCAATCCCAGTAATGCACTAAGTACCGGGGTAGGCTCACCCCGATCCCGGTAATTAACCCCGTTATGACTATGTTAGGAACGAGTTTCCTAATACGCAGCGGAATGGTGGTGGGTTAGCCCAGTGTACAACAAAAAATTTGTAACATATTTAAACTACCTTTAAATTGTGGATCCATTAATATACATACATTAATCATAAGCAAGAAAATAGAAAACATATCTCTTGATGCTTATCAAGTGTCCTAGCTATCTTTTCGTAATTTGAACGAACTTCCTATCCAAGCTGCTCCCAGGTACTCACACCAAGATCTTCCACAACATTCTCTACACCTCAAGAAGTGTGTGGGCGCTTAGAGAATAAATGATAGTTAATTTATGATTCTACTTGATGTACTCAACACATGAGATCAAGATAATAAACTTGAGATTGGTTCTTTATCTTTTTTCAGGGAGAGATTGAAAAGTATCGTTCTTTTCTTTTAGAGTGAATAACAGAGTGTCTTCTAATTTTCTAATAAGTCTAACTTAAAAAGAAAATATTTAATTTTAAAAAATAAATTTGTAACCAATTTACAATTTATCTTTTAATTAATTAATTATCTCATTAATAAAATATCCAAAAACTAACTTTTGAACTTTCCATTAATTAATTAAATAAATAAAATTAAAAAATCTATCCCTGAAAAATGTGCAGTACACGGACTGTGTGTGTCGTGTACCACCCTATATTTTAGGGATATTTTATTTTTCCAAAATTATTTAATTATTTATTCAAACTGCCTTATCAGATAAAAATCTAATAACCTGATAATTAATTTAAATTTGAATTAATTATCTTTTTAACTAATTATCAAATATAATTAATTATTTGAATAAATATCAATCTTTTAAATTCAAATCTAATTTGAACTTATCATATTATTATCTCCCACTCAAATAAAGATATTTAATTAATTCTACCAATTAATTAAATCAAATTTAAATTAAATATTTAATTTATTATAATTTCAAAAATTATAATTAATTAATTACTTAATATAATTTTGAAAATAAATTTAATTATTTAATATAATTTCAAAAATTACATAATAATTAAATATTAATTAATTTTGTTAATCACAACTAATTTGTAATTAATTAATTAATCATTATTATCACATAATTACATATTTGGCCCGAAGAACAAATTTCTTCTTAAATATATCTTTCAACCATTTTTCCCTTTATATCAACTATTGCCTTGAATAGTATTGATAGAGCCGCTGTAGGGACCTATGGACCTATAATTCCAAGCTCCAATAAATTTGAGATTATTAATTAAACTCTTTAATTAAATAATCTTAATTTATTAACCTCATGATTACTCCACTATAGATATGAGACTAAACTCTTGTAATTATAGACATTTCATTTACTGAGTACTTTATAATAATAAAGTGTTCATTGATATAATCATTACATACAAATTAACCCTCTAATAATGGTTCATAATTAACATGGAATAAAATTACCATTTTACCCTTTTAATTAATTCTTGTTTCCTTAAGTATCATTGACTTTACTAGTGAAGGTTAATTCATAACTAAATTATGAATTTGAGCTCAATAACTTTTTCAGTCCCAAAGTCAATCCTTAAGAGAACCATTATTCAATATCTTACTAGAAGGTATAAATTCCATATATGTATACTATGTCCCCGGCCATTTACATTTATGAGTTCCCAAAACAAAAGTTTATAGCCTAATCATTCTTACAGACCCTAACAAGTGAATCAAAGAACTCATATAACATAAACATGAGTTTATAGTAACTTCAGGATTAAGATCTATTTGTATATGATCATCAGTTGATTCATTTAATTAATACATCGAAACGGTATTTAACTAAGTATTAATAAACATATCTGGTCCAGATCTATATATTCTCTAATATATAAAGTACATCCACTAAAGTGTCCTACTACACTAGTAATCCGGATCTAGATCACATGTATTCATAATACTAGTGGACCGTACTTGCAGTAATTAATCTAAAGATTCCATAACTTTATTTTACTGCGAATTATTGTTCATTTATCTTAAACACAATCCTCCCATACCAATACATGTTTGAGATCACATATATGACCTTAGGAATTTTTCTGATATTTACTTAATATTATCATAGAATAATATAGTCCATAAAATATATGCGTAACAAATTCAATTTATTTATTTATTTCTTAAAACATTATCTATTACATATGCTTTCAGGGCACAATTCCCAACAGACTAAACCGCTAACTTGCTTCCTAGGATTGTCTCATGCCGAATAGCTTAAATATATCCACATAATAATGTGGTCTCACCCATAAATCACATACATGCACATAAATATACAAATACGCCCTCAACAGGCCAAAATTACGAAAATTCCCTTCTTATAAGAAATGGCCCACATATATGCAAATATAATCATATAATAATACAACACACATAATCATGCATATCATCACATACTTATGCATTAAATCAATTATTGTCCTCCTAGCCTCCTATTTTAGGCACTAAGTCATATCAAGGAATTTAGGACGTTACATGTACAGTGTGTGTCGCCCAGCCCTATTAGGTTTGCCCTAATTTTCTCATTTGTTTATTTAATCAACTTTTAAGACAAGATATTTATTCCAACATAAATATCAGTTAATTCAAAATTAATTTTATCTTAAAATATCAATTTTATATTAAATAAATAAATATCATATTATAAATAAGATATTTATTATTTTCATTCTTTATATTAATCCAAACAAGAATAATATCAATTTTAACCTATAGTTTTTCAAAATAAAAACTATATAGTTAAATAATTAATTAATTCACAATTAATCAATTACCCATAATTATCAAATAATTATTTCCTTGCCCTGGAAAAATAATTCCTTTGCAATTTATTACTTTCTCTTAACAAATCTTTCTTTTGACATCCTTACCATTGACAGTGTAGGACAGAGGTGATATGAGGACCATGGACCTATAATACGAAGCTCCAATAAACCAAATTATTAATTAAACTCTTTAATCTAATAATCTTATTTATTAATTCAATGATTACTCCACTATAAATATGGAATTACACTCTATGTATTTATAAAATTTATTTATAGAGTTTTTTCTAGTAGTCCATTGATATAATCAATATATGTAGTTCTGTCCTCCATTATTGGTTCGTTAATTAGAGCTGGTCAAAATTATTGTTTTACCCTTCTAATTACCTCTTGATTCTTAAGTATCATTAATTCACTAGCGAATAATTAATCTATAATCAAAGTATAGATTTGAGTTCAATAACTATTCAGTTCCAGAATCAACCCTTAAGGGAACCAATATTCGATCCATTAGGAGAGCATGGATTCCAATATTGTAAATCATGTTCCCAGCCATCCAAAATATTGAATCTCCAAAACAAAAGTCATTAGCCTCATTATTCTAAGAGACCTTAACGAGTGAATCAAAAGATCCAATAAACATAAATAGGAGTTCATGAATCCTCAAGATTTAGACTGATCTACAAATGATCATCTATTATGATAAGAATTAAATCTTTACGTCAAACGGCAAGTTTATAAAGATAATTAATTCTCATCGGGCTTGTCGTATATAATATCTATTATATACAACACATTTATTAAGATGTCTATCCACATCAGTAATCCTAATCTAGATTACTTGCATCTCGCATGCTTAGTAAACCGTACTAGTAACCATTCATTAAAGAATCCTTACTAATATGCTACTGACTATTTTATTCATTATACATGATCTTAATTCTCTCGTACTAATACAAGATCATATTCTCATCAATGAATACAGAATTTTCTTGATATTATTATATAATTAGTTCAAACAATAATTATAACATTCAAATATAATAAAATTGTACTTTTATTTAAAACCAATAAAATGTCTGTACATGCTTTTAGGACATTAATCCTAACATCATTGTGATCTGGTTATATTTAAAATACGCGTCCATGAAAGACATGAGCTCATGACCGGTTGTGGAATCTACCAACTGATCAATTCTTGGTAGTGGGAAACAGTCCTTGGGACAAGCCTTGTTGAGATCAGAGAAATCAATACAAGTTCTCCACTTCCCGTTTGGCTTCGGGACCAGCATGGGGTTAGCAATCCAGATCAGGTATTTTGCTTCCCTGATAAATCTGAATTTAAGTAAGCGAGCAACTTCTTCTTCTAATGCTTCAGATCGTACTGTCCCCAAAAGCCTTTGTTTTTAGGACTTTGCAGACACATTCTTGTCCAAGTTCAAAGTTTGCATTATTACACTCGGACTGATTCCCACCATATCCTTATGCGACCAGGCGAAGACATCCAGGTTCTTCCTAAGGAACTCAACCAGCTCCTTCTTCCTTTCGGCTTCAAGATTTTTTCCAACTCTTACTCTTGAAGGTACTTCTGGATTGATATTTATTTCCTAAGCTCCTCTATTGCTTTGAGCTCAGGCCTATCTTGGCCTATTGATGGACCCAAAACGGGTATGTTTTAAAAATGTATACTTGCAAGCGCATGAATCGTATATGGAATATAATGTTCGTGTAAGCACGAGATCGAACCCAAAGGAGTTGTTTAAAATCGAAAAGAAAACTATTTTAAACCAAAATTAATAAATTTTAACCTAGCTCCAAAGATTGAAGAGATTTTTTAATAATAAAAATTAAATAAAAGACAATAATATAGAAATTAAAGACAATATATATTACTAAATTAATAATTGTAAACAAGATGGTAAAATAAATATTACTAAGATAATATAATCCACAAAATATAAGTTCAATAATATTTAAAAGTACATCGATTCCCAAGTTTTAGTAATAGTAGAAATTAATCAAACCATCACTTATTCAAATTAGATATTCTATTTAAGCACAAGTTACTTCTAAAAAGATAAGATTTTTCTTCACTTTTCAAAATTATAATTTCAAAGCATTTAGTGTAAATAAATATAATGAAATAACAAATAAATCAATGAACATTATTTATAAGGCAAAACATAATATTTTTGTTCTAAGCAGTACAATTTAATGACACATCTTACACAAAGAATATTATGTTTTTGCACTAATGAAGAACAAAGTGTAAATATGTGCTAACAATCCAAAATACATGATATTCAAGATGAAAGAAGATATTTGAAGAAGAAAATTCCATAAACTTTGTTGCACAAAATAGGAAATCAACATACAAAATAAATACTATCTAGTTACATATTGTTTTATCATCACCTTAATAATCGGTAAACAATTAGAAACTCATAACTAGAATAGCGAATACAAACTAAAAATTACAAACATAAATAGGAAAATTTGGAGGATGAACCCCCAAATTTTTCCTCTAAAAACTCATAGGAAAAATGACCAAAAACAAGAAAAAGATGAAGAGAATTTAGAGGTTTTGAAAGTGTAGAACTTGTGGTATGGTAACCTCCCTTTCAAAATTATCCCTAAACTCCCTTATTTATAGCCAAAAAATGGGCATTAAAATAATCAATTTAAATTAATTAAATTGATTAAATTAATTTAATTAATTATAATATGGCGAATAGGGGTAAATTATAGGGTGTAATAATGATGTTTTGGGGTAAAATGTGTAGAAAGTGGAGTAAAAAGTGGCATTTTTTAACATAGGGGACAAGAGTACATTGTAGCATTTTTATGGGCTCAAGAAAAAAATTGCTTTGTGGCTGCTTTGCTGAGGGGCAGTTGTGAAGTGCTGGGGTGAAATGGCATTGGGCCTTAGTCTTGCTGCTAGGGAGAGCTTTCGGTTGGCAGGGAAGGAAGTCCCACGGCTGTGAGGGATAGGGACAGCTGGCGAAGAAGCAGGAGTAGATCAGCTGGGAGAGAGGTAGCAGGAGTTGACAGCTGGCGTGGATTTGGGCAGTTGAAGTGCTTCGGCTTGGCTGCTACTAGAGGAAACAACATTGGGCCTTGGTTGGGCTTGGGCTAGTTGGCTGAAAGTGTTTCAAAAATGCCATTTCTACTTCTTTTTCAACTTTTTATCATTTTTTTCAAACACAAAAATACAATAAAATCCCTACAAAATAAACATAAAATACATCATAATAAAATATTTTCAATTATAAAATAAATCAATTTAATTCTTTGAAAATATAAATTATAACTTAATTTATATTTAACATTTAAATTCAATAATACAACATTTTTTTACCTCAAATTAAACAACAACAATTCAAATAATTAACTACAACAAAATAACTATAAAAACACACTTAAATATATAAAATCATGATAAGACTAATAAATTTAAAATTACTTAAAAACTTAATAAATCAATTAAAAACTCAAGAATTAAGCAACAATTAGCACATAAAAAGTGGTAAAATAACTCTATTTTGTAGAGTTATCACCTATTCGAGAATCAATGTCATCTCGTTGGGCGACCTTGTCATCCCCTTCTAGAGGTTCTTCCGTCCCATAGGAAACTTCCACTCCCCAGGACTCCTCACCTCCTTCATCTATGACCATCGTCTGCTGCCCGGGTTGTGATTTTTCCTTCATAGCAATGATGTAGCATTCTCTGGTAGCTAGCTGGTCTCCTCTTACAGTGCATATCCTCGAGGTTGAGATGAACTTCATTGCCAGGCGTCGGATTGAGGTGATGGCCTCAAAATCCATCAGTGTGGGTCGTCCCAAAATCGTGTTATATGCAGCCGAACTATCGATTACCACGAACTCAAGTATTTTAGAAACAGTTCATGCCTCTTCTCCCAACGTAACCACCAGTCTGATCATCCCTATGGCCGCTGTTCCTTCACATTAAAATCCATATAGAGTCATTGAGGTCGTCTTCAAATCAATTACGGACAATCCCATCTTTTCTAGGGTAAACTTGAAAAGTACATTCACTGAGCTTCCATTGTCTACTAGTATCCTTCGCACCCTTCGATTGGCGAGTTGCACGGTTACCACCAGCGGGTCATTATGAAGGAATTGGACATGGCTAGCGTCCTCTGCCATGAAAATGATTGGTTGTTTTTCCAACTACTGTTGTTTTGATAACCGTTGCTCCAGGACAAATTCCACACTATTATGAGTTTTCAGCTCATTAATATACCTCTTTTGGGCCCCGCTACTCGTGTCCGCCAAATGAGGTCCTCTGACAATAGTAGTTATATTTCCTCCTACTATCGGGGGAGGGTCGACCAGATTCATCTGAGCTCTAGGCTGACCTGTAGGGGCTTCCAATGCTGGATCAGAATTCTGCCCGGCAGGTTGATTGGGAACAACCCAATTTCGGGCGTACTGGGCTAATGGTCCAGCTCGAATGAGAGTCTCAATCTCATCCTTTAGTTGTTGGCAATCATCGGTGTTATGACTGATGTCATTGCAGAATCGGCAAAACTTTGAGGGATATCTCTTTGCCCTCTGATGCCTTAAAGGTTATGGCTTCTTCCATGGGAGGCGATTAGAATTTGCCAAGAAGATATGTTCCCGGGTGTCCATTAGGTCAATGTAGGTGGCATAAACGGGCTTGAATTTCTCCACAGACTTGTTCTTCTTCGTGTTGTTCTAGTCACCCTCACCATTCCCCTTCCTCTTATTGTTTCTCACTTGGTTATTAAGAGTAACAGGTTGAGTCATAGTTGCAACATCTGTCACCGTTCCAGCGGGTTGGATAGGGGCCTGGCTGGTTCCTGAAACAGCAGATCGTGCCTCTTCTAGGTTTATCCACTCCTGAGCTCGAGCCAAGACCTCGTCTACACTTTTAACTCCTTTTCGATGGAGTTCTTGCCATAGGTCACCTCCCACTAGGATTCTTGTCCTCATCGCCATGAGCTTGGAGCTATCATCAGTGTCTCTAGCTCGTGCTGCAACATTGGCAAATCTACTCATACATGCTTTCAGTGATTCACCAGGTTGTTGTTTTACATTGGCTAATGAATCTACCTCTACATGAGCTGCCTGTGAAGCTCGGAATGCTCTCTTAAACTCGGAAGACAAATTCTTCCACGAGCTTATCGAATGCTTCTTGTACTGTTTAAACCACTGTCTTGCAAGTCCGACCAGAGTCGTGGGGAACAGGATACATCTTAGATCGAACTTGACATTGTCGGCCATCATCATTGTGTTGAACATCCCGAGGTAGTCGGATGGATCTGTATTTCCATCAAATGTCTTCATGTTCGACATCCTAAAGCCAATAGGATACATAGCTGCTGCGATGTTAGGAGTGAAAGGTTCGAGCTCCTCATCTAAGTCACAATCACCAATCTCCTTTCCAGATAAGAGACTCTTCATTTGCTCCTCCATCAAGGTCAGTCGCTCAAGGGCTAGGTCCTTGGTCTCTAGGTTAGCTGGGGGTTGTTTAATAGCTCCCATCCTATTGTACGTGTTTGATGGGTTATTGTCCCTCCAAGCTCGATCTTGGTTAGGTGAGACATTCCCATTATTGCGTACGATAGGTGGACCTCCCTCATGTTGAGTATAACTCATATCCTCATTACGAGTCGGATACCTTCTTTATGAGTTCAAATGATCGCACAGGTCGGCCTGTGGATCATACCGAGGACTTTGCACTGAGCTCAGGTGATTTCTCAGGTCACTCTCAAACCTGTCTCACACTGGCTCCCCGTCTAGTAACTTCCATTCGTAAAACTTATAGCCCGCGGCTAATATCGAGGACCTGGATTCTCAGCACGTGCCCGTGGGGCATAAGTATCTACTGACGGGGGAGGATTTCTCCTACTATTCCCACGAGCTAGTGCATCTCGTTGTGGGCGTTGTAACGCCTTGGGTAGCCAAGACTGTTACACTGTGTACTTATAAAGGTGCAGGACTTGCTAATCAAGTCATTTAGTTAAAAATGTGTTTGCTAAAATCATTAACGTGCTAGGGTTAAAAGGGTTTTGGTCTCAAAATATACTTTTCATACAATTAAACATTTTATACATGGGATCCCAAAAGAGATAGCATTTAAAAGTCTGTTTACAAAATTTCCGGTGTACAGACAACCATTAGCCATTCTAAAGGCAAAACAAATGTTTATGGTTCTCCTGTCCCTCACTCTCCTCAACTGTGGCGGCTGAGCAGCTGTTCATGTACATTCTGCTCCCAGAGCTCTCCAAATTAGGGTTGATCAAGCTTTCCCTTGCCCTTACCTGTACCATGAAGCACCTGTGAGACAAGGCCCAGCAAGAAAGCATAATATCATAACACAAGTACCGATAATAATCATAAACCCTTTAAGCATGTTTAAACATTTAGCAATCCCTAATAAACATATAACTCATTGACATAAACATGAATTCACAAGCTAACAATTAGCCATTCGGCATATCATATTCAACAATCAACCACAACAACCAGATTACACAATAAATAGGGTTGACACCCTTAGGTCGCACCCTCTATTTGCCCCACTGATTCCGGCCCGCTTAAACCAAGCGCAGTGCATAATAAGTTGTCCTCAGCTACCAATGGCCGAGTTGTGCCCTGTGCGCTAATGTAAACTTCAACACTCTTAGGTCATTTGTCTACTATTCACATGGCATAATACCATCCTCTATAAGGCATACAAATTAGGGAACCCTTAGTCCCATTATGAATCCACAACCGGGTACAGTTTTCTTACCTTTAGTTTCCAAACGCCTCGATTACGAGAAATGCCCCTTGAGCACGGTCCGTCTCCTGAGCCCTAGCTTTTACCTAGTCACAACCAAGATAAGGGATTCCATTAATATTTGAATAAAGGTTTCTGGGTGAAGTTCTAGCTTCCGGGACATCGAATTCCACCAAGCACGATGGTGGAATCGATCACGAGCACCCTAGGTTAGGTCCCCACGCTTAAAACCTTCAAATAACCAAAAATGCCCTTAAGGGCCGCGACCCGCCCCCTAAAATAGAGGCTAGGCCTCTCTGACCACAGACACGCACCGCGGCCCTGCCCTGTGGCGCCGCGGCGCTTCCCTACTGCAGAGCCTCCTTGGCTCTTCTTTGCTCCGTAGGGCCGCGACACTCTAGAACAGAGCCGCGGCCCAGCCCCTAGTGCCCAAAAAATCCACCATTTTTAACATCCCAACCTTGCTCAAAACCACCCCAAACCACCCTAATTCCAAAACCCATTGATCACAAAACTTCTAACATGATTCTAGCAACATAATCCAGCAAAAACCTAGCTTAGAAACTCATTAAAATCCCCTTTTAATTTCTGAAACCCAGAAGCTCAAGAACATAAAAACCAGCCATGAAACACCAGAATTCAACCATGAGATCATAGATTCAAGCTTACCTCCACTGCAGAACCAACTCCCTTAACGATTTCTGAGCTAAAACCCAAGCTTTTCAGCTTCAATTCAGCCCTTAAATTTCAAAACCATAAACACTTTAAAACCCAGCCAAAACACAAAATTAACCACCATGCACAAAGCTTATATCTTACCTCAGTTCTTGATTAAACTCCTTAGCTGAACACTGGACTAATCCTTCAATATTCCTGCCCAAACCACTGAATTCCCAACTAAATTCCTTAATTTTTCTGTGGTTTTTCCTTTGAGAGAGAAAAGGAAAAAGAGGGAGGGTCGGTTCCTTGTGTTCTACTATGTTCTTAGATTTTACTTAGTCTATCCTTAGGTGATTAAGTTAATCCCAAGGCTCGGGGTGCCGGAAACGTCCCTGGTGGCAAAATGGTAAAATTCCCCAGTATTCCCGCCTAAGCTTCCTAACCTCAAATATATCTCCAATTATTTATTTCCATAATCCGCTAATCTAAATAACCTTCGTGTACTTAAATTACCCCTTGACTTTCCCAAGGTCAAGTATTAAGCCTCGTTCTGACCTTCCCGCTAACTAGCTCACTAGGATCGCCTCAAATCGCATGCTGCAGATTTACCCACATGATAATGCGGTTCTCACAATTATATCATATAATCACATTTACATTCATATAACCATACAAGCATGCTTATCATATAATCATGCACTAAATTAATAAACTCACACATAAGCCACTTATGCCCTCCCAACACACTAACCAAGGCCCTTAAGCCATATTAGTGATTTTGGATCGTTACAGGGCATGGTGGTGTAGGATGTATAACCAGTGATGGCGGATGCCTTATTGGCGAGGCTATCCTCGTTTCATCAGGACGAACTAAATAAGCTCGCCTCGGCTCTACCCCAATGTCCCAAGTTCTCTGTGCCTGGGATTCTGATTGCGGCACATGAGGATTCGCTGGAGCATTTTGCCTCTGTTAACCTGTCCCAGCTCTCCCTGGTGGGTTGTTGTGGGCATTCTTGGGAATCTATGAAGAACGCACGGAGTTGGGGGTTGCAGTTCTGACCGACCGACTGACATGCTGATGATGATTCCTGTGGTGAACAATAGGCTAAGCACTTCAATGGTTCACTCCGAAGGTACAGAGCTTGGAATGGCAGTCCTGACAAAACGACTAGGTTTGGACTGGTTATTCCTGTGGGACTTATGAGACTCACTTTGCCTCTTTCTGACATTAACATCAGTTGTAAGAGGGAGTAACCGAGCCAGAACCTCCTCGATTTGTCTGTTTGCCCTTGCAAGATGGCTCCTTAATTGGGCATTCTCCATCTCGACAGTAGTCAAATATCCCGGATTAGGATTTGGTGGGAGTGACGCTGAACTCCCAGCGTCGTCCTGGCCCACAATTGCTTCCCAGGACGTTGTTGAACATCTGGGCTGCTTTTAGTGGGAACAACGGTATGATGGGCCTTCTGCCCACCAAGTTGCTCCATCTCATTGTCATGCATCGATCGAGGGAGCACCATGATGAATGTCGACTGAAACTTGTGAAGCGCAAATTTTCTCTCAACGAAAGCACCAAACTATTTGTAATGCCCTAGTTACTCCAAGACCGTTACTGTGAACTTTGAACCGTGCTTAATTCGCTAATCAAGTTCTTTGGTTATAAATGTGCATCTGGGTGTTATTAATAGGTTTAGGTGAAAAACCAATTAAAAGGAAATGATATATTTTATTTAAAACATAAAACTGTTCATGGGCCCATAAAAACGTTTACAAGTTATTTATAATCCAAAATGATCATTACAGTATAAAATTTACAACCCACCGACCTAAGTGACAAAATAGGGTTAACCCCTAGTTCCTCCGAGAAACTCCTTGGTCGTGGTGGTCAAGCAGCTGCATATGTACACATCACTACCTAAGATCTCCACTCAAGGCTGGGTGAGCTTTTCTTTCCCTTTACCTGCACCACATAGCACCCATGAGCCAAAGCCCAGCAAGAAAATTCATTATTGCATGTAAATAATATCAAATGATGATTAAGATAATCATACAGAGCTTATTGCCCTGAACAGATGAGTGATTTAACACTTGAGGTTCCATTAACCATGATGGGGCTTATAGCCCTAATCAGATGAGTGACTGATGAGTAAGCCACTAGCTTAAGCAGATGTGTGACTGATGAATGAGTCACTACATAAACCAGATGAGCGATTGATGAGTGAGTCACTAGCTTAAACAGATGAGCGATTGATGAGTAAGTCACTAGCATAAACAGATGAGTGACTGATGAGTAAGTCACTATGGTAAACCAGATGAGTGACTGATGAGTAAGTCACTACGGTAAACCAGATGAGTGACTGATGAGTAAGTCACTACGGGCTCAGGACCCATAGCCATGTGACAAAGCAGTCACCTGGGCCTTCTGGCCCTGGCTCTAAGTGACTAGCCATAGGCTAGACAAGAGCTTTTAGTTTTCATCGAACTTAAGGTCGGTCCGGCATTAATGCTCATGATGAGTCATTCAATGCATATGTCGATTAGATCTAATCTTTGCCAGCTTGCGTTAAACACGCTAAGACCGTTCTTGACTTATTAGTCAATACCATGTGACCAGTACTCAGTACTACTGCTGAACTTGACTAATGAGTCACAGCTTCACAGTTAATACTGACACCATTGCCAATTCTGACTAATTAGTTAGTGCCATGCACAAGTGAGCAAGATTTGCTAAGCATTTGATATGCAATAAATGTCCTCATTTAAACACTCAACATGCCTCATGAATAACCATGCATGTCACATATGGGGTGCAGTTTTCTTACCTCTAGTTTGAGCGAGAGATAGTAACAGAACGACCCTTGAGAACGATCGACATTTTTATTCCTTAGTGGTTACCTAATCATAACCAATTATAACCTTCATTAATGAAAATCAACAATAAAAGTGTCTTGACCTAAACCTCACTCTCGGGACCCCGAATTGTACCCAAACGGTGAGTAGATTCGATCCGGGGCCTTAGGAATTGAAACCCCGAGCCAAAAACCCTTAAAAATGCCCAAAACAGGAATCTGAAGAAACAGGGTAGCGCTGTAGCACTAACCCTCTAGCGCCCCAGTGCTCTAGGTAGATTTGAAATCCCCTGAGTAGCGCTGTAGCGCCCACTTGTGGGCGCTACAGCGCTACAACCATCAGATTTGCCCTGAATCTTTCCCCCTTCGACTCCACCATTTCCAACCTGAACCAAAAGCTTCTAAACCTCATTTTAAGTCCCAAATGAACCCAAAAACAATCTACATATGTCCTAGGCATCATAACCCAAGTAACCCTAGCCAAAAACTCTCATCAATTCCCTTTAACCAACCTAGAAATCCAAGCTGAATTTCAAAACAAAAGTAGAGAAAACCAGAGTTTTAATGGCTAGAACCTTACCTCAAGCTCAGTTTAGGATCATCTTCAATGGTGGAACACAATCCTAAGCCCTCAAGAGCCACTTCCCTAGCTTGAATCCTCAAGAAAAGCTCAAAAATCCAAAGCAAAAAGAGAAGGAAAGATGTACAGCAGAGAGAAGTGCTTATGCTCTGTTTTGGCCAACTTCTACAGCCTTCAATGGCTTAAATATGAATTATGGTGAAAAAACCTTTTTGCCTCTAGGTCAAATAAAGTTTTCTAAAGGCTCCCAAGGGTAAAACCGTCCTTTTTCGCCTATTTCGTTAATCATAATTAACACCCTCCAATTCCTGTTATTCTCGATATTCTCAAATACCAATAATTCATATCCCGTTACCATTTAATTCTCAACAATGCTCTAATCACCAAATTACTCTAAGACTCACCCCGAGCCCCGAACTTAATCCTGTTATGACCAAACCGCTAACTTGCACTCAAAGATCATCTCATGCCGAATGGCTCGAACAAATCCACATTATTATGTGGCCTCAACAATGATTCACCAACATGCATGAAAATACACAATTACACCCTCAACGGGCCAAATTACCAAAATGCCCCTATCATGAAATGTGGACCCACATGCATGCATTTAACATCATATCATAATATAATTCACATAAACATGCACATAATCATTTAATGGCATAATAAATCAATTATGACCATCCCGGCCTACCAATCCAACCATTAAACCTCATTAGGGATTTTAGGGCATTGCACTATTGACGCGACTTTTCGCCAATAGTAGATTAAGAAATCTAATAGGGATATTAGTGCTAAATTGTAAACTGAAATGAAATAATAAGAACCCTTTCATACAGACACAACTTTTACATGGTTCAGTAGTTAAAATCCACCTAGTCCACGAGACAGTATTATTGTTTTTCTCTCACAATTTCTACAGAATTTTAGTAATACAAAAAGGTAGTCCCCTTCCTTGTCCATTATCCCTGATATTTATAGGGGAATTTCTTGGACAGGTTTGGATAACCGTGTGAATAAATAAGGTATACATTTAATACAGATTATTCTCATTTACATTGGGATATGATTTAATAACATAATAGAATATACTCCTACTATCTTGAATAATAAATGATAAATATACAATACATCATGGGCGTATAAAGTGCCTCTGGGTCTCTTGGGATCCTTCAGTATGCGTTCTGACCAAGTTGCCCCGAGCTGAATATCTTCATCGAGCTAGTGGTTAAAGACTGTCTGAACCTTAGTTCGTATTAACTTCAAAACGCCCAAAGGAGGATGGATTGTTATCCTAAGAGGGGACCTGACAATAACCCGAATGTTGTTCTGCCAAGTCCTAACTCGAGCTTCTCACATGATTATTAACCAGAGGTTCTACTTGGCTGCTTTTCCATGTATTCATCTGCCAGCTGTACCCCGAACTGAATGACTAGACTCGTGCTAATTATCAGGGTACAACAATGGTATATTTGGCACAATTTTTAGCACTATGCTCCAATGCACAATTGTAAAAGCTGATACAAAAATCAATCTTTCATTAATTCTCATTTGATATTTATTGAAAATAAACAAAGAGTAATAATTTATCTTTATATTTTATTATTGATAGTTAGGAGATAATAATAAAATAATAAGGTAAAAAATCTAGCATTTAATAGTGATTATTAAAAATAATACTAAAATAATAAAAATGACATAAAAGTAAATAAGAAAATGTAGCATTTATTGTGATGCAAAATATGCATCATGCTATATTGTGTGCCAAATTTGGTACAACTTTTAGCATGTGCCGAATTTGGCACACCATTGGAACAACTTTTTTGTAAAGTGAAATATATTTTAGCAATGCATCACCAATTTGACACTCCATTGGAGATGCTCTAAGATTGAAGATGGAGAACTCAATGAAGCCTTTTAGAAAGTATTTACACTTTTATTTGTAATTATTGCAAGTATTGTAATTTTTCTAAAATTATCCAAGACACCCAGCCCGCATTTATTTATTATTATTTATTTAAATGTTTGAATATGATTAAAGTTGTTTAGTAGCATTGTCTTGCATTGTAACATGTCATACATATTACCCACACAGTCTTTCAACTAAAACATGCATCTCATACGAGTAGCAACATGTTTTAATTAGGAACGTCCTCCCTAATTATATGCTTTTATTTGATGATTCGTATAATTGATCTAGTTTAAACTTGTACAAAGTGTTTAATTGATTTAAGGAGTTAATTTCAAATCTATTTAATAAATTATTTTATTAGAAAGAAAAATGATATTCTTTATAATAAAGTTATTTTTGACTAAATTTTTCAAGGGCCAATTTAGTAGATTTATTAATTCTAATTAATAAATATTTGCTTAATGTGATTAGTAGTTATTGGATTATCAGTTATTAAATTAATAAGATTAATTTAACCTAATTAAAAAACATGGGATGTTTTTTGAGAAAACACATTTTAAAAATAGTGAGTGGGAGAAGGAGATATGACAATAACTCCTACGGTCTCCATTACTTAGTTAACACTGAAGCACATGGAATGAGCCTTGAGGTGCATTTGTTTGCGTCCCCGTAAGGAAGGTTTCTGGCTGTATTATTTTCAAGGTTAACTTCTTTTATTTTTAGAATAGGATTGAATGATGTATTTCAAGTTTTACTGACCCTAAGGCATACTCTTTGTTAGGATTGATTAAAATACAAAGATCAAGCATTACTACACAAGCTAGGTGTAAAACACTTAATGATTTCACATAGTGAAGATGTGAAAATTGAGTTTCTATAGTATGCATTTAAAAATTGTGTTTTATGGTCAAAAGTAATACATTGAGGTATCTAAGGATGCCAAAAAGTTTGGAAGCATTTGGAGGTGTTTAAGGTCAATTTCGAGAGTTTTGACCTGCCTAGGTGGTGGTGCGTCGCCATTCTAGTGGTGTTGTATCGCCTACTGGTAGGCGACGTGTCGCATTACGTGTCTGTATAGACGTGTTTTAAGCTCCAAATGATGTGTTTTACAAGAATGTCCTGACTGGGGAATGTCTTGATGTCCCTGCTGCCACTGCTCCGAAAATTGCTAGGGAAAAGTATGATAGCTGGGCCTTATCTAACAATAAGGCCAAATGCTACATGCTTGCGAATATGAGTGATATACTCATAAAGAAATATGAAAAATATGAGACTACTTTTGAGATATGATAGTCTCTTCATGCTATGTTTAGGCAGCAGTCCGATCAATGCAGACATGAGACTACTAGAACCTACATTAACATGAAAATGAAGAAGTGAACTTCTGTTAGAGAACATGTTTTAAACATGATCAATACCATGCAGGATGCAGAGGTTCATGGGGCAACCATTGATGAGAGGACTCAAGCAAGTGTCATACTTGAATCACTCTCACCATATTTTTCTACTCTTACCACCAACTATTTTATAAACAAGTTGGAGTATAACATGGCTCGGTTGCTAAATGAGTTGCACACCTTTGAATTGCTCAATAAGAGTAATGCAAAAGCAGAAGAAGCAAATGTTGCTAATTTTAAAGTCTCTTCCTCAAATGGGAAAAATAACAAGAGGAAGAATACTAATGGAAATGACAAAGACACAATTAAAGAAGACTAAAAATTCATCCAAAGGAAAGGAGAAAAAATATAACAAGAATGACAAGAACTCCAAGAAAAAGTAACAGAAAGGTACATGCTATTGAGAGTGGTTAAATATAATGGTTAAGTTGTTTACACAATGAGGTGCAAAATACTTAACTATTTTCACTTACGTTAAAGTGAAAACATGAGATTATGTAGTAGACATCAATAATTAACTTTTATGAGTCTAAAGTGATACACTGAGGTATCTAAACATTCCCAAATAGTTTGGAGTCATTTTGAGACATTTTGGGATCATACTCGGGGTGTTAACATAGAGGCATCTGTGTTACATCACCTGTGGGAGGCGACGCATCGCCTAAAAGTGCTTAGGTGGAAAAACCCCCAGCAGGCAACGCATCGCCTGGGTGGTCCATACTGGACCTTACAGTTGCGTGACTTAGCTCCAAATGATGTGTTTAAAAAATCTAATCCTATTGGTTGGACTTAATGACCATGCCTACACTATAAATAAGGGTTATTAGAGTTGAAAAACTTTGATCACACTTTTCAGCTCTCACTCTTTCTAGCTCTCAAATACTATAAGTTTTCTTCAAGAAACTCATCATGCATTGCTTGACTTGCATGAGTTTCAAGGCTTGTTAAATCCCACATCTCATTCTACTTTTGAGAAGCTTCAAGAAACAATTGGAAGGCTTGGAATATAGATTTTGGGCAGTGATTCTAATTCGTGTATAAGCCTTTAGATGTTCCCCAAATTGAAGATTCAAGTGGTCAAAGCAAGGTTGTATCTCTCTAACACTTAACTTTGTAATTGTGTTTTGCTATTGTGTTTTACTTCTTTTATTGTGTTCATTATTGTTAGTTTTGATGATTAAATAATTCTAGATCTATGTTATAATCATATAATCTTTAAATATCAAGATTTGCATTCATACATTGAATATGGTTCTTTGATCATCAAGATTTACATTCATACTTTGAATTAGGTTCTTGATTAGCATCTAGGGTTTGTATTATTGAATTATTCACATTATTCATTATTGATTTAGAAAGTATAAAGCCTTTAAATCCCCAACAATCAAAATCTTTATTTTCTAATTACTTTATTTTGTGTTTTGCAAATCAACAATGAGGGAAATTTTTTCATCTTCTACAATTCTCAAGATCTTGTTTCAAGATTTGGTTTGTGTTGAACACATAACCATGGGGGATCAAAGAAATTTTTATTTGGATATGCACTACTTGAATGTGGACATGGATTCAAAGTCTTCATCATCAAAAGATGAGACAACTCAATGGGATTACATACTCAAGGAGATTTGTATTGTCAAATTTCTTATTTCTAAATGTGTAGATTTCAAGAATCTGAATGAAATGTGTTTTCCTGCCATATTGTTGTGAGTTTGAGTTTATTGCTTATATTAAGAGTATAATGGTGAGTGCTAATAAACAATTCAAGAGCTATTGTTATATGTGTTTTGTTTGTAAGATTATTGATCATCATGTGAGATATGGTAATTGTAAAATTAACCACAATAAGATTAGGGTCAAGACAATTGATGGTGAGACCATTGCACTTCTAAATGAATTTAGTTGGGTCACTTTAATTGATGATGAGATCTTAGTAACCTTGATTAAATTTATTGCATTCAATAAGGAATGCATTGTAACCCTAATTGAGAATAATGCATTCGATGAGGAATGTATTATAACGACCCTCAAAATCATGCAAAAATTTAAACTTTTTACTTTTAACTCATTGTACCGAAAATCCATAAAAAATACTTTTAAAAAGGTCTTGTGCGCACACTTTTAGTTTAGCAAACGAAAATACAACTACTCATCCACGAGTTATAACAAAACAATTATCCCAAAGAAATAACAAACTTCCAGGTTTTTCTTTTCAAAATGGTGATCCATCAAAAACCTTCCCAGGTCAGGCCACATGTACATATCCACAAGCAGACTCCGACGCTCACAGATCCACTTTGCCCTTGCACTTACCTACAACATGAACAACTAGGTAAGCGAAAACGCTTAGTAAGAATAGCCTTACACACAAGTATACTAAAACCCAGTAACGAGTCGATCTAAGGTAGATATCGCTAATGGTCATTAGGGTATTGGATAAGTTCCAACCCTATCATACAACTCTTAATAATAACCATAACATAAATCAAGCACTTTGGTTGCACCCAACAACCAATTTTCACACATATCATAACAGCCAACACTCAGAAAATCCCAGACATTCAAGATATATAACTATATCCGAAATAAATATGCTGGTTGTTTCTAACAACCAAATTCACACATATCACATCAACCTACACTCAGAAAACTCCAGAACATTCAAGATATATAACACATATCACAACTAATCAATAGATTAACAGCGAGGGATCCGGGCCTCAACTCGGTTCCAACATTAATGTCTTGGCTCCAACCCGGACTATATTACCATTGTCCTGGCTTCAACCCGGACTATATACTTTTATCACGTCCTGGCTCCAACCCGGACTATATACTTTTATCACATCTTGGCTCCAACCCAGACTATATTTTTACCATGTCTTGGCTTCAACCCAGACTTATATTTTTACCATGTCCTGGCTCCGACCTGGACTTTAGCTTACTGCGTCCTGGCCCCAACCTGGACTTTATCTTATCGTGTCCTGGCTCCAACCCGGACTATATTACGCTAAGGTTCTGGCTCCAACCTGAACCTACTTACCATTTAGCTGCAGAATGCAAAAGCATTGCAAGAGTAGGTATTAAGCATACCCTGGTCTTAATGACCCAAACAAAACTAGTGTAATCTACTACTATAAGCACACACTAGTATATTCATGTTGTAGCCAAGAAAGAGAAATGTTAACTTACCTGGAGTCCTTAGTTCCCAGCTGGATCTTTAACACCGCTATTCGTTTTCCCTTTTGCGGTTACTGTAATTAATACACTGTACTCGGATTAAACTATGACATATTCTTATAGCTAATATTCTACGATAGCTACATGAAATGAATTCTTAGAGACTCTATATTATAGCCTCTTATACACTTCACAATGTATAAGGCCGGATTTCATTTCAGTCTTCACGGTATCATAAGCAAATCGGCCTCACCGCAACACGCTTTTCGTGCTGTGCATTTTAATATTCTTTAAATAAAGGACTCTCTTATTGGATAACTCGTATTTTGGTTTTAGGAAAAAGGAATTCAACTCAACTCATATCTTTAGAAAAATACCAACTTTTCGCTCTCTTACGGAAGTTTTCCGTTTTCTATCATTTACCAAAATACCGCTCTTTGACCCTTTACAATTAATATATGACAACGTTACCCCTTTCTCTTAAAGGTTCTACAAAACTCAAACGTTCATTTTTACCATTTTTATCCATAACCTAGGATCTCATTTTATGTTATTTTTTAAAAGAAGGGCAATTGGACCCTTAACTTATAAAATGGTAAGAATCAAGTTTTAAATTAACTTAAGCTAATTTGGGATTGGTTAAATCTCCAAATCCCTAGTTATCTTTGCAAGGAACTTTTTCTTTTCGTTTCCAAAACTTTACTTCCACTATTTAAATTTAAAGTAGTAAAGTCTCATTTTTAAACTTTTGCCCTAAGCTGAGTTTTTGGAAAAAAAACCCTTAAACTATCATTCACATGTTCTGTATCATAAGGATGGGAACTAGGGGAAAGTCTCGCGTCAAAACTTATTTTAGAATAGGAGAATTAACCTCTCAAAAATCACTTTTCGTTAAGGTTCGAAATTACTACTTTTTCAATTTTAGGAAAATTTAGAAAAACTATTTCTCTTAAATAGTGACAAATTTTTCTCTAAAATTTTATAGAGGTCTTGATACACTTCTTAAAAAATTTCTTTCAAAATTTCATACATTTTGGGATAGCAAAACCCATTCAAATATTTAAAGCAATCTGGGCAGTGCCTGCTGCCCATAAGTTTTTCCCAGATTTTAAGGTGATTTGGAAATTTATTTCTCTTACACCTAGCCTAGTTCTTTCTAAAATTTTACAGGAATTTTTATACTTATTTAAATTAGCTTCTTTCAAGATTTCATAATTTTTGGAGAAATAAAACTCATCAAAATGTTTAAAGCAATCTGGGCAGTGCTTGCTGCCCAGAAGTTTTGTTTACATATTTTAGGGCAAACTTTGAAAACTCATATCTCTTATACCATAACAAATTTTCCTTTAAAATTTTACAGAGACCCTTATAAATTTTTAAACTAACACCCTACCAAATTTCATAGCTTTTTTATTAGTAAAAACCATTCAAAAGTCAAAATAATCTAGGCAGTGCATGCTCCCCATAATTTTTCAAATTTGCATCACAATGCCAAAAAGTGCATAACTTGGGTTTAAAAATACCTTTTTACAATTTTCAAAAGTCTATCATCAAGTACTCACAAAGAAATATGCAATTACATAAATTATTTTCACAAAAACAGGCATTAGAGTGCGGTCTGACCTATTAGATTCCAGACCACGAAATTTTGGCAGCATGCATTTTTACACAACTTAACAACAATAAGCATTTCTAGCATATCCCTAGCCACATGCATGCATGCAAATCATCAAATCGCACAATCTCAACCTTAAGCATAAAATAAATTCCAAAAACCATTAAAATAACCTATACAACCAGATCTACCAATATAAATCACAAAACTCAAGAACAACCATAAATTTCTACCTTTTGATAGTTCTAGCTTGGAGATGTGTTTTCCTTAGCTTCTCAAACTCCCCCTTGTCCTTTACACTCTCAAAACAAGCCCCAAAGTCTCATAAGCAGATTTTTAATAGAGAGTTAGGGTAGAAAGACTTAGATGAGGGACAAAACATGCAAACTACCAAGACCTCTTACCTTGCTTTTACTTGATCACCAAAGAGCTCACCCTTTTAGATCTAACTAGTACAAGCTTCCCTTCAACCCTAGAACACAAGATCAATGCCATGCATGACTATTAGATCACATGCATGCATAATACATCCTTAGGGTTTCGGGTTTGAAGAAGAAAAAGGAAGGGAAGATGAATGGGGTTTCGAAACTTACTCTACACAAATGTTCTCTTGAGCTTCTCCCTTCTTCAATGGGGGATGAGTGTGCTTAGCTTACGGAAAGAAAAGATTGCAGAAATGGAGGGGTAGAGGACTTTAGGGTTTCTGGTTTGGGAGAGGGAATGGAAGAGAGAGTGTTTTCTTGAGAGAAAATTATTTTGTAAGAAAATGATTAAAATTGCAAGAGAAAAAAAATGATTTTGGTTTAACTTGTGAGTGTGGTGAGACTCTTACTCTTCCCCTAAGGTAGGTGTCCTAGGCTCTTGAGAGCCCTAGGGCATAGCCGCCCACCACACTCTCTCTCCTCTATTGGAAAAGACTTTTATTCCCTTGCTCATTTTTACCTCTCTCCTTAGACACTCAAGGGTCCTTTGGTAATTTTACTTATCTAAAATTCCCTAAATTTTTACCCTATAGTTTTTAAATATCTCCAAGCTTAATTAATTAAATTAAATGTGACCCAAGAATAAAATTGTCACATATCACAAAATTTTGGTAATTTTATCAAATTGACCAAAATGCTTTTAAAGGCCCGAGCAAGAAATTTCCCTTCTTAAGTCCGGTTGATTGGAATTCAAACCTCAATCAATTCTCTTAAAATTTATTGGCTCAACAATAAATTCTCAGTTGCCAAACAAAATTAATATTTTTATGCCATAGTATTTCCTATTTTATTTAATCCGAGAATTTTCTCCCATTAGGGTTTACTCCTTGGTTCGAGACCAAATCTTTCTTTGCATAAAACTATATCCTTTACCGGATAATCCTAGCGGCTATAAAAATTCACGAATTATCACAAATTCATATAATATCTTTTATTAAAACAATATTCCACATAATTCTTCACCGGCTCCAACCGGCTACTAACTTGTGTTTAAAACACGGGACGTCACATGTATGATAACCGTAAAGGGAATTGACATAGTTTATGCATGTAGTGATGAGAGTAATGCAACCTTAAGAAAAGGTAAACATGAAAATACCATTAATGATGAGATCATTACAAAAGAAAGTGAAGATACTAAGGTCAATGCATTAGATGTTGAGATCATTGCAAACCTAAGTAATGATATCAATGCCAATGCATTTGATGTTGAGATTATTGCAACCTTGAGTGAAGTTAATGCAACCCAAGAAAAGGTGCAAGTATGGTGGTATGATACTTGTGCCACCATTCATGCAACCTAAGATAAAACCCTTTTTCAAAACTTTTGAAAGTACAATTGAGGGACTTGAAGTCCAAATGAGAAATGAAAAGAAATCCAAGGCATTTGGAAGAGGCTATATTGATGTGTTTATTCACTGATGGAAAGAAAGTGACCATAACTAATGTTGTTTATGTTTCCGACACCACTAGAAACATTGTAAGTAGAAGTCTATTGAGTAAATCCAATATCAAAATGGAGTTTGAATCCGGTAAACTCATTTTGACTAAATTGGACACATTTGTGGGAAATGTTTATTCAAGTGATGGGACAATCAAACTTTGTACTCTTGATTATGACAATAATAATATGGCATCTAAATATTGTAATGTGATTAATTCTATTTCTATTACTGTATGGCATAATAGACTTGCTCAAATAGGTTATAGCACAATTAAAAGAGTTGTTAAATGTGGATTGATTAATTGTGATGTGAATGAGCATAAAAATGTGAATTATGTGTTAAATCTAAAATGGTAAAGAAATATTTTCCAATTGTTGATAGATGTTCAAACTTGCTAGATTTAATACATAGTGATTTATGTGAATTAAATGTCATGTTTGACTAGAGAAGGAAATAGATATTTCATAACTTTTATAGATGATTGCTCTAGAAATACTTATGTGTATTTACTTAAGAGTAAGGATGAGTCATTTAATGCATTTAAAATTTATAAAGTTGAAGTAGAAAATCAATTGGAAAGAAAAGTTAAGACTCTTACAAGTGATAGAATGGTGAATACTTTTCAAATGATTTCGATGTGTTTTGTGAGCAACATGACATTATACATGAATGCACTGCACCATACACTCCACAACAAAATAGAATAGTTGAAAGAAAGAATATGATTTATCTCGAGATGATTAACTCTATGCTTTTACATGCTAAATTATGTTATAATTTGTGGGGTTAACCTTTGCTTGCTGCGTGTCATATATTGAATCGAATTCCTATGAAAAAGAACAATGTGTCTCCATATGAGTTATGGAAAAGAAAGAATTCTAACCTAGACTATCTAAAAGTGTGGGGCTGCCTTGCTTAATGCAAGAGCACGAAGCCTGAAAGGATCAAGTTGGGTCCAAGGGTTGTTAAGTGTGCATTTGTAGGCTATGCCTCAAATAACAAGGCCTATAGGATATTAGACTTTGAGTCTAATATGATAATTGAATCAAAAGAAGTGAAGTTCTTTGAGAATATATTATATTGTGATAACAACTCTCAAGAACCCACAAGTGTTAGAGAATCTCGTGAAGAGAAAGATCCAAAGGTTGATGAGCAACATATATTGCCTCGGAGAAGCCAAAGACTTAAAGAGTTAGGATCAAATGAGAAATGTTCTGAAGTGGAGACTCTCTACTTAGTAGAGAGAAACCTTGAAGAATTCACATGGAAATATCCTATGGTTCTTCAAGTTGAGAATGATCCCAAAACATACCTAGAAGTAATGTCTTTGAGAGACTCCGCTTTTTGGAAGGAGGCAATAAATGATGAGATGGATTCAATTATGTCAAACCACACATGGAAATTGGTAGACCTTCCAGAAGGTTCAAAACTAATTGAGTGAAAGTGGGTATTTCGAAAGAAATATATCACACCAATGGCACTTTACAAACCTTCAAGGCTAGATTAGTAGCCAAAGTGTTTAAACAAAATGAATGAATCGATTATTTTGACACGCATCCACCAGTTGCTAAGACAACCACAATAAGAGTTTTATTTGTCTTATCATCAATATATAACATTTATGTTCATCAAATGGATGTCAAAACGACATTCCTAAATGGAGATCTATATGGAATAACTTAAGGGTTTTGCTCTAAGCAAAATGAACATAAAGTGTGTAGGCTTGTTAAATCATTGTATGATTAAAATAGGAATAAAAAAATGGCATGAGAAGTTTGATAAGGTCATAGTTTCATATGGGTTTAGACACAACGATGCGGACAAGTGCTTATACTCAACTTTTTGTGATAGCTATGCCATCTTGGTGTGTCTATATGTTGATGATATGTTGATTTTGAGTAATGAGATGAAAGGCATAATGTAAACGAAGAAGTTTCTATCTTCCACTTTCAACATGAATGACCTTTGAGAGGTTGATACTATCTTGGGTAAAAAGTGAGAAGAAATAGTAGGGGTTATGCCTTAAGTCAACCTCACTATATTGAGAAAGTGTTTGGCTCAACTTGAGTATGCAAGTGCATTAGGGAGTCTAATGCACGTCGCTCATTATATAAGAGCGGATATTACATATGCGGTTAGTGAACTAAGTAGGTTTACTAGCAATCAAAGTATGGAACATTGGAAGGCAATTGAAAGAGTTCTAGATTACCTTAAAAGGACCAAGAAACTAGGCCTCCAATATTCAAAGTTCCCAAAGATACTTGAAGGATATTCCAATGCAAGATGGATATCGAGTGTGGGAGATAATCTCCCCACAACTGTTTGGGTGTTTATGCTTGGAGGAGGAGCAGTTTCTTGGGGTTCCAAGAAACAAATATGTATTTCACACTCAACAATGGAGGCCAAGTATATAGCTTTAGCAGCAATCGACAAAGACGCCTAGCGGCTTAGAGATCTCATGTTGGATATCTCAATTTTTTTTGGATGAGGTATCAATGATCTCAATATATTGTGAGTTAAGCCACACTAGCTAGAACTTATAATGACATATATAATGGGATGTCTAGACATATAAGTCTAAAACATGAGTATGTGGGACAATTGATTTGAGGAGGAATCATATCGATCTCATATGTTAAGACAAGTGAGAACTTAGCGAATCCATTTACAAAACATCTTGAGAAGAGGTTAGTAAGTTCCACTTCAAAAGGGATGGGACTGAAACTCCTAGAATAATATGTTCACCAATGATGGCAACCCAAATCTAAACTTGTGAACATCAATGACAAGAGTTCAATGGGTAAGAACAAGTCATTGGCTGAATAGTTTCATCACTAACATAGTTGTGAGTTCCATCCACTGATAGTTAGTGTGGGTTGCTACTGAGTGAGGGTTAATGAAGTTCAGTTGTGTGCAAAAAGCATCTCTAAAGGCAGCAAATATGATGTAAGAACTTCACCTATGTGAACTTAGAGGTGGTGGCGCCTCTCATGGGATTTGGAGTTTCTCCCTGGAAAGTTCATGAAATGGATGAACACAATGCCATGAAAAGTGCTAAGAGCGCATAGTGGGAAAATGAATGGCCGAGTGGAGGTGTGTGAGGTGTGACCGGTTGTATCACTAAGAAGTACTTGGTTCAATCTTTAAGACACTAATTGTAACGCCCTACTACCCCAGAGTCGTTACCATATGATTTTAAAATGTGCAATTAACTCGCTAATCGAGGTGTTAGACCAAAAAGTGTGATCAAGTTAAAGTAAAGATTCATTTAATGAAAATTCAATATAAAAGGTTTGAACATTCATTAAGAACATAAAAGTGTTACATTGGGATCCCAAAACATTGTTTAAAACATAATTACAACTCAAAAGTTATTATACAATCGACCTAGGCGAAAAAATTGGTTGTTCACACAGTGTTCCTCAAAACTACCCTAGTTGTGGTAGCCAAGTAGGCCAAACATGTACACACCACTCCATGCCCTCCAACTCATGCTTGGTCAGCCTTTCACTTGCCCTTACCTGCACTATAGAGCACCCGTGAGCCAAGGCCCAGCAAGAAAACTCCACAAACATAGCATATGGAAATTCATTTAAGTAAATACATAACTAAACAAACACAATAGACAATTCACATCAGCGGCCTAAGTCGATCAAGGTGCGTTACCAGGCACCAGGTTCACAGTCCTAACCAAGCGGGTGAATACAACACCCTAGATAGCCATGCCATGGTGGCCTGCATTCAACATGCTTATTGTCGTTTCTGGCCCCTTGCTGATCCCAGCCTTCGCCGATCAGTCACAAGCACATATACATGACATGACAATTACAGAGATTCAGACATAATACTAAACACAGATAATCACACCATGCCCTACTCTATGGGCACAAATAGTTTTCTTACCTGAGTCCCAAGCTGATAGGGCAAGGCGATCCCGAGCATGATCCCTAACCCCGAGCCTTAGCAGTAAAACCTAGTCACAACGTAATAATAATAAATAACCATCAAACCCTAAACCAATTAAAAATGTCGGAATAATATACTAGCCTGTGGGACCTTGAATTCTACTAAACCGGGTAGTAGAATCCCTCCTGAGCCCTTAAGTTTGAGTTCCCGAGCTTAAAATTATGTTTTGGTCATTTCCCTTAATTAAAGTCGCGGCCCAGCCCATAGGGCCACAACATGCAACAAGTGAGAGAGTCCAAGACTCTCTCCTGGGGGACACGGGCTGCAGCACGCCCCAACCTACGCTACAGCGCTTGGGCGATTTCAGAGAATCGCTAAGCCTCTTCCATGCACACGGGCCGCGGCGCTAACCCATAATCTTCCCCTACGTTTTCTCGAGCCAAAATCACCGAAACTCGTCCAAATCAATAGCTAAGCCCAAAATTGCGTCTAGAACTCCCATTCACACAACATAAATGTTATAATTACCCCAAAAACTAACCAAGAATCCTATCCCAATTCTACAAGTCATGCTGAAACTAAACCCAACTCAAAACCTAACTTAGCAGCAAAATTTCACAAAGAAATCAGGTCTTACACCTTACCTCAATGATGATTTTGACCCCAGCTGAGTCCACACTTGCTCCTAGCTTGATTCCTCAATTCCCAGCCCCAAATTCAGAGCTTCCTCTTCAAAAATTCCCAAAACCTTCCAATCCTTAGAGAGAGAGAGAGAGTTACACGAGAGAGAAAAAAAAAAGAAAGAGCTGAGTCTGAATGCCTAAGTGTTTCTAATTACTTCTCAAGCCTTCCCCAAGTCTATCCTTAGCATCAGAAGACCAACATGCCCCTAGATCAATTCCTAGCCCTATAATACCACCAAGGGAAAATCTGTCATTTGCCATAATCCCGCTAATTCCTCAAGTAGTCCTATAAATCCCCAATTAATCACGACATACCCAAATAATTGCTATATAACTACCCGTTACTCGGGAACCCCGAATATGTACTATGTTCCCAAAATACCCCTAGGCTCACCCCGAGCCGGGTTGTGACTATTTAGTTAATCCGCTCCCTAGGACCGCCTCGAGCCAAATATCGCAAATATACCCACATAACAATGTGGTCTCAGTCATAACACACATAATTACGTTTATGCCATGAACGTGCCAAAATTACAAATATGCCCTTATTAAGAAGAATGACCCGACGTGCATATTTAATACACCTAACACATGCATATCTAATCTTATCATATCATAACCCAAGCAATCAAATACTAATACACATATATCATGATTAATCACGTAATAATATAATTAAATCAATGATCGCCCTCCTGACATGCTAATAAAGGCACCAAGCTTTATTAGCAAATTTGGGACGTTACACCAATGACTTCGATAAGACTTTGTAATACTTTCACTAAGGTAAAGTACAAATTGAAAGATACTTTATTTTATACACCAATATTGTATGAGCTAAGAAGAGAGGATTATATTTAACTAAGTGGGGGAATGTTGAGATTGGTTAAATATAATAATTAAGCTTTTACATAATGAGGTGCAAAACACTTAATGGTTTTTACTTAAGTTGAAGTGAAAACATGAGATTGTGTAGTATACATCAATAATTGACTTTTATGGGTCTAAAGTGATACAATGAGGTATCTAAACATTCTAAAAAAATTTGGAGACATTTTTGGGTCATGCTTGGGGCGTTAATATAGAGGCATCTTTGTTGCTTCGCCTGTGGGAGGCAACACATCTCCTAAAAGTGTCTAGGAGGCAAAACCCCTAGCAGGCGACGCATCGCCTAGGCAGTCCATACGGGACTGTACAGTTGAGTGACTTAGCTCCAAATGATGTGTTTAAAAGCTCTAATCCTATTGGTTGGAGTTAATGATGGTGCCTACACTATAAATAAGGGTTATTAGACTTGAAAAGTCTTGATTATACTTTTCAAGTCTCTCTCTAGCTCTCAAAGACCATAATTATTCTCCAAAAAACTCATCAAGCATTACTTGACTTGCATGAGTTTCAAGGCTTGTTAAATCTCAAATCTCATTCTAGTTTTGAGAAGCTTCAAGCAACAATTAGAAGACTTGGAATATAGATTTTGGACAATGATTCCAATTCATGTATAAGCCTTTAGATATTCCAAAATTGAAGATTTAAGTGGTCAAAGCAAGGTTGTATCTCTCTAACACTTAACTTTGTAATTGTATTATTCTATTGTGTTTTACTTCTTTAATTGTGTTCATTATTGTTAGTTTTGATGATTACATGATTCTAGATCTATATTATAATCATTTAACCATATAATCTTCAAATATTAAGATTTGCATTCATACAGTGAATCCTACGTGCTCACACACGCCGTTGTGTGTTTGATGATTGGTTTGGAAGATCAAGGTGTGAGCTTTCATAACTTGGATAGAAAGATCGTTGATTTTATACAAAAAGATCCGAGGACACTTGATAGGCTACAATAGGTAATCTCTAATCTGATTGTATGTGATTTAATATATATGTGTGTATGATCTTGGCTGCTATTAATAAATATTAAAAATGTCTCATTCCCCGCTGTGTATCTTTGATTTGATATTTTAATACCAACAAATAAGTGTATCATTTACATTGTGACCAGGGTTTCCGTGAGGCTCGGGACATGGATCGCATTCAAGGTTGTTCCATCTTCTGCACGGGATCCAACGTAAGAAAACTGACATATGCACATATAGTTGATTGTTTGCTATGTATATTGTTGACGCGGTTCTTCGCCAACAGGTAATTAAGAAAATAAGAGAAAGGGATTAATGCTGAGTGATGAACCGAAACAGATGAATGATCTTAATATGAACTGAAGATACGACTACGTTTTTTAGGTGGTTCAAAGGTTAAAATCATTCTACTCCATCATCCAATATTATTGCTATATTTCTGGTATTCTTTACAGGGTATTTCATTACACAATAAAATCCAACCCTTTGCAACTCCCAGGGTCTCCATATTTATAGGAGAGGGCACCTGGGAGTTAGTAAGGGGGGTCATCTCGTGACCTTCTTACCCATCATGTCACTTCTGTGACATTCATGATTAATTCGTAAAACATGATAGATGAAGTGTGGTCTAATCAATAGGTAAGGGGGATAATGGGCCGCACGGCCCAACCCAGTCGTGGGTGCTTGAACACGCACGTTCATGCTGCGTGTCCGAGAATTCAAGGATATATCAGACACATGATGTCTGATATATGCACGTTTACATTGCTTGGTTGACTTTACAAGGGGTCACAGCTTCCAACTCCAGCTCGTGCCTCGGGCTGGATGCCTTCTCGACCCGCGGTCCTCATATCTCTGATTCGGCCCTTAAATAATTTTGATAAACTTTTGGCTACCTCGAGCTAAAGAGGTAGGACCTGACAACAGCAGCTCCAGCCATGTGGTATCCATGTGGCTGATATAATTATGCCATATCTCAGCTCACTAATAGCCCGTGGAAAATTAGGGCGTACATTTGCCCCCCAAGCCTCTGCTCGTGGCACATGACGTCATCTGGGGCCACAGTGGGGGTTTTTAGGCTTCTTCATGGACTCTTCATATTCCACCCATTACGCAGGCGCCGAATACGTGGAGCATCATGGTTAGTGGTACGTCTTCCGAGAACTGCATTAAATGGCCTAGCCTATACTCGGCCGTCGCTTCGCCTTTCGAGTAGAGAGCCTTGGATCCCACATCAGGGCAATCCAACGGCCCTCCTCCCATGGTCTTTCACGTATATAAAAGGGGTGGCCACCTTACGCATGGGCCACCCGTTTATTTGAAAATTTTCTAAATTTCCCATCTTCTTCTCTTTTCTCATCCTCAAAAAACCCTATTTTTCTTCTGGTTACCGTGCATCGCACGTTCTCTCTTTTTTTTTCTAAGGCAGTTGCCTCTTTGTTTTGTAGGGTGCCTTGGCTCTTCACCGGAGCATATCCAGGTCCAAGGCTCGCCTCGAGGACATGAGGGGCGAGCATTAGGCTATTTTGGCAGCCCAGCAGACTACCTTGGCCGCTCTGAAGACTGCCCAAAAGCAGGAACAGGAGGCCAAGGATGCCTTGGCGGCCGCGCGGGCTGAGCTAGACGCGTCCCGCCCCAAGCTGCAAGAGGCCGAGGCTACCAAGGTCGCCCTAGCCGCTGTAATGGCCGAACTCGAGGAGGCCAGGGCTGCCCGGGCCGCACTAGACTCTGCGAAAACCAAGGTCGAGGAGGCTAAGGCCGCCTTGGCAACGGAGAAGGCGGCTTCCAGCTCTGCCATGGAGGATATGCTATACCACTGCTGGGTCTTCAACCCGGATGGCGACTTCTCCTTTCTAGGAGCGGATGCTTGGGAGCTCTTCCGGGAGGGGTTTAAAGCTCGCCTTCAGCAGGAGGCGCCCTTTGAGACTGGGGAGACCTCCACAGCTGCCGAGCAGTAGGGCGAGGTGGTGACCTCATCGGAGCAGCCCGGTGGAGCCTAAGGCCTTCTTTTTATTTTTTGAACACATGTATTTTTTGTCTTGTAACTTTGTATGAGGTTTTTTCACCTCGAGACAATTGGCTTTATCAATTTTTGCTTTTAATTGGTTTATATCCTTTTGCCTCTATGCACTTTGGTAATAGTATTAGTTTGTTTTTCTTTTTGTTGGTGCTATGATTGATACTTTTATGCTTTTATAGGAAAAACATGTTAACCAATCTTGACCCAACTTCTAAGATAAGTCCTGGTTGCTCCCCGGACATTGCCTTGAAAACTTAGTTCGCGTTAATTCTTGATATAATATCTCGTGCTCTTTAAGAAAAACAACGATCAATCAACTTGAATTAACTTCTAAGTTTTAGGACCTGGATATGTCCAGGACGTTAGTTTGAAAACTTAGTTGGCGTTAATTTTTATCAATATCTCGTGCTTTTTAAGAAAAACATCGATCAATCAATTTGAATTAACTTCTAAGTTTTAGGACCTGGTTAAATCCAGGGCGTTAATTTGAAAACTTAGTTCGTGTTAATTCTTGACTAATATCTTGTGCTTTTTAAGAAAAACACCGATCAATCAATTTGAATCAACTTCTAAGTTTTAGGACCTGGTTATATCCAGGGCGTTAATTTGAAAACTTAGTTCGTGTTTATTCTTGACTAATATCTTGTGCTTTTTAAGAAAAACACCGATCAATCAATTTGAATCAACTTCTAAGTTTTGAGCTGACCTGGTTATATCCAGGATAGGACTTAGTTCGCGTTAATCCTTTATCAATATCTCGTGTTTTTTAAGAAAAACATCGATCAATCGATTTGAATCAACTTCTAAGCCTTTAAGGCGACCTGGTTATATTATCCAGGTACCATATGCCCCTCCAAGTAATTAGGAAAGGGTCTTTCGTGGTTACTTGAGATTACATCCGCAAATATACATAATAATAAACAAAGATTTAATTCTCATTGCTTAACAAAAAAAAAGTGGCCTTTAAGCCTTACAAGGGTGTTACTGATAATATTTCTTCAAATGGATGGCGTTCCAAGTTCGTGGGACTGCTTCTCCATTGAGCCGAGCTAATTTGTAAGTTCCTTCCTTTATGACCTTGGTGATTTGATATGGCCCTTCCCAGCTCGGTCCCAATACTCCATCTTTGGGATCCTTATCGGCTAAGAAGACTCTTCTGATGACCAGGTCGCCAATGCTAAAGGTGCGTTTTTTGACCTTTGAGTTGAAATAGCGAGTGATTTTTTGCTGGTAATGCGCGAGCTGAAGCTGCGAATCTTCTCGTCTTTCATCAATCAGGTCGAGGGACGCGCAAAGTAGTTCGTGGTTGCGGTCCTGGTCATACGCCTGGACTCTATGCGAAGATACCTTGATCTCGACAAGGAGGACTGCCTCACTCCCAAAAGTCAGGGAGAAAGGAGTATGACCCATAGGAGTCCGATGCGAGGTCTGGTATGCCCATAGTACCTGGGGGAGCTGTTCTGGCCAGACCCCCTTGGCTTCGTCTAGCCTCTTCTTAAGGCTCTCCTTTAGCGTCTTATTGATAGCTTCGACCTGGCCATTGGCCTGGGGATAGGCCACGGAGGAGAAGCTTTTCACAATGCCGTACCTTTCACAAAATTCGGTGAAGAGGTCGCTGTCGAATTAAGTCCCATTGTCGGATACGATTTTCTTTGGCAGCCCAAACCGGCAGATAATGCTCTTGACCACGAAGTCGAGGACTTTCTTGGAAGTGATTGTTGCCAAAGGTTCTGCCTCAGCCCACTTTGTGAAGTAGTCGATAGCCACCACAGCGTAGCGGACCCCGCCCTTTCCAGTAGGGAGGGCGCCCACCAAGTCGATTCCCTAAACCGTGAATGGCCACGGGGACGAGATCATCTTCAGCTCGACTGGGGGAGCTTGGGCAACTGTGGCGAATCGCTGGCACTTGTCACATTTCTTGACATACGAGATCGAGTCCTTTGATAGAGTGGGCCAGTAATACCCTTGCCTTAAGACTTTTAGGGCCAAGCTTTGCCCCCCAGTGTGATCCCCACAAAAACCCTCATGCACTTCCTGCAAGATGGCCTTTGCTTCGCCTGGCAGAACACATCGTAGGAGGGGTAGAGAATGCCCACGTCGGTACAACACCCTATCTACTATCGTATACCTTGGAGCCTGGTACAATACCCGTCGTGCGTCATTACGCCCCTCGGGTAACTTTCCCTCGGTGAGATACTCGAGGATGGGGGTCATCCAGGTCAGTCTGGCGTCGATCATCTCGACCTCCGCCCCGACCTCTTCTATACTTGGTTTCTCGAGGAACTCTACCGATACTAACCCCAAAGCCTCCGTCTCCCCAGAGGTAGCGAGCTTGGCGAGGGCGTTTGCGTTAGCGTTCTGCTCTCGAGGTATCTGCTCGATTGAGCCTCGTTCAAATGCGGACAGTTCGACTTTTACCTTGGCCAGGTAAGCAACCATCTTGGCTCCCCGTGCCTGATATTCACCTAGCACCTGGTTTACCACGAACTGGGAATCGTTGAAGCATTGAACGGAGCTGGCCTTCAGCTCCTGGGCTATCCTTAGCCCGGCCAGCAAAGCCTCGTATTCGGCCTCGTTGTTGGAGGCCTTGAATCTGAATCTCAGTGCCGAGTGGAATCTATGCCCTTCTGGGGATATCAAAATGATTCCAGCCCCAGAGCCGTTCTCATTAGATGAGCCATCCACGAAGATCTTCCATGACGCCTGGGTCGAGGTGACTTGAGGTGACCCTTCCATAGGATCCTCCCCGAATCCTGTGCACTTTGCCACAAAATCAGCCAGGGCCTGACTTTTTATAGCAGTTCGTGGGGTGTACAAAATCTCGAACTGGCTGAGCTTGATAGCCCACTTCAACAGGCGTCCCGATGCCTCAGGTTCTTACAAAACCTGCCTTAAAGGTTGATCAGTCGTGACGTGTATTAAGTGGGATTGGAAATACGGCCTGAGCTTTTGGGAGGCCGTGATAAGATAGAATGCCATCTTTTCCATCACCGGGTATCGGGACTTGGCTCCGAGAAGTCTCTTGCTGATGTAGTAGACTAGTTTTTTAACCCAGTCTTCTTCACGGACCAATACGGCACTAGCTGCATCTTTTGTGACAACTAGGTAAAGGAAAAGAGGCTCTCCTACCTTTGGTTTGGACAATACGGGCGGCTCAGCCAGATGTGCCTTCAGGTCGAGGAAAGCACCCTCGCACTCCTCTGTCCATTCGAACTTCCTATTCCCTCGAAGTAGGTTGTAGAATGGCAGGCACTTGTCGGTGGATTTTGAAATAAACCGATTAAGGGCTGCCACCCTTCCTGTCAGGCCTTGGACGTCCTTACGCGACCTAGGTGAGGGAAGCTCGAGCAATGACCTGATCTTATCGGGGTTTGCCTCGATTCCTCGGGTATTGACGATGAAACCCAGGAATTTTCCAGACGCGACCCCAAAGGTGCACTTCTGTGGGTTAAGCCTTATGTCGTACTCCCTCAGTATCTTGAAGCATTCCTCCAGGTCGGAAACATGGTTATCGGCAGTCTTTGACTTGATCAGCATGTCATCAACATACACTTCCATGTTCTTCCCGATCTGGTTGGCAAACATTCTATTCACCAATCTCTAATATGTAGCACCGGCGTTCTTCAGTCCGAATGGCATGACCTTGTAACAATAGATGTTAGTTGGGGTCATGAAGCTGGTGTGCTCCTGGTCCGCCGGATTCATGGCAATCTGATTATAGCCTGAGTATGCGTCCATAAAGGACATGAGCTCGTGCCCCGCCGTGGCGTCTACCAATTGGTCGATCCTCGGCAAGGGGAAACAGTCCTTGGGGCAGGCTTTGTTCAGATCGGAGAAGTCGATGCAGGTCTGCCATTTCCCATTTGGCTTCGGGACCAACACGGGATTGGCGACCCAGACCGGGAACTTGGCTTCACGGATAAAGCCGCATTTCTTGAGCCGGGCTACTTCTTCTTCTAGGGCTTCAGCCCAAGTTGTTCCCAGGCGCCTCTGTTTTTGGGACTTTGCAGGAACACTCTTATCCAAATGAAGGGTGTGCATGATGACATTTGGACTGATTCCCACCATGTCCTCATGTGACCATGCGAACACATCCAGGTTCTCCTACAGAAATTTGATTAGCTCCGCCTTCCTCTTGCCACAGAGGTTTTTCCCAAGCTTAACCATCCGTGAGGGATTTTGCGGATCAATATTTACTTCCTTGAGCTCTTCAATAGCTTGGAGCTCGGACTTATCCTCGCCTATTCAGGGGTCAATATCCTCACTTAGGATGATACTTTCCCCTTCGGCGCTCTGAGGTTTTTCAATCTCAGGATTAGGCAAAGGTTCCTGAGATTCCTCTTCTCCACCTTGGATGGCCATTGTTAATTGCCCGGGTTTCAATTTTCCCTTCATGGAAATGCTGTAGCATTCCCTGGCAACAAGATGATCGCCGCGGACCGTGCATATCCCTGTGGAAGAAGGGAATTTCAGCGCGAGGTGGCGGACGGAGGTGATGGCTTCAAAAGCTACCAGTGTAGGTCGACCCAAAATGGCATTGTATGCGGCGGGACAGTCGATGACCACGAATTCAAGGAGTTTTGAGACTGTCCGAGGTCCCTCTCCTAAGGTGATCACCAGCTCGATCGTCCCTATAGCCGCAGAACCTTCTCCAGAGAAACCATAAAGCATCATGGAGGTCGCCTTCAGCTCGGCGACAGTCAAACCCATATTCTCCACCGTGGACCGAAATAGAAGGTTTACCGAGCTCCCATTATCGATCAGCACTCTCCTAACCCTCCGATTAGCGAGTTGCACTACTATGACCAGAGGGTCATTATGAGGGAACTGAACGTGGCTGGCATCTTCTTCAGTAAAAATGATTGGTTGCCTTTCCAATCGCTGCTGCTTTGGCAGATGTTGCTCGGGGACGAACTCTACTCCGTTATGAGCCTTAAGTTCGTTGACGTACCTCTTTTGGGCACCTCTGCTTGTGCCAGCCAAATGAGGACCTCCAGAGATTGTGGAGATCTCCACTCCTATCACTGGAGGAGGGACGTCCTGATCTACCCGAGACCCGGGCTGAGTGATCGGGACTTCCGGAGTCGGACGGGCTGCAGGAACTCTGTTCCGCGCGTACTGAGCCAAGGGGCCGGCTCTGATGAGAGTCTCGATCTCATCCTTCAGGTGTCTACAATCATCGGTATTGTGGCCAACGTCGTTGTGGAAACGGCAAAACTTGGAGGGGTCTCGCTTCCCCTTCGGGTGCTTTAACGGCTCTGGCTTCTTCCAAGGGAGGCGAGCAGAGTTTGCTAGGAAGATGTTCTCCCTAGAGTGGGTGAGCTCTGTATAAGTCGCGTAGACCAGCTTAAATTTTTCCACGGACTTATTCTTCTTGGGGTCGTGCTGGTTGCCCTCGCCATTCCCTTTTCTCTTGCCTCCACCAAACTGGTTATTCTGTGTAACGTTTTGGGTCGCTGTCATGACCTCCGTTCCCACTCTAGCGGGCTGCTCAGGGACCTGGCTGGTTCCTGCAGCTGAGGCTTGGGCCTCCTCCAAGTTGATCCACCCTTGGGCCCTATTCAGGAATTCGTTTACGGAGCTGACTCCCTTTCTTTGTATCTCATTCCAGAGTCCCCCTCCGACGAGGATTCCAGTTCTCAGAGCCATGAGCTTGGAGCTGTCATCTGCGTCTCTGGCCCGAGCAGCGACGTTCGCGAATCTGCTCAGATAAGCCTTCAGAGGCTCGTCGGGTTGTTGCCTTACGTTAGTCAGGGAGTCGGCCTTGACGCGGGCAGCTTGGGAGGCTCGAAATGCTCTCTTGAAGTCAGCAGAGAAAGTTTTCTAGGAGCTGATTGACTGTTTCTTGCTTTGTTTGAACCACTGTCTGGCCGGCCCAGTCAGTGTGGAGGGAAATATTAAACACCTCAGCTCGAGGCCAATGTTGCGGGCCATCATCAAGGTATTGAACATACCCAGATGATCTGACGGATCTCTGTCTCCGTTGAATTTGGACAGGTGCGGCATACGAAAACTGGGCGGGTATGCCGTTGCTACTATGCTGGGGGCGAAGAGCTTAAGCTCATCCCCCGAATCATATTCGTCTTTTTCTTTCTCTGACAGGAGCTTCCTCATTAGCTCCTCCATCTGAGCCAGGCGCTCAAGGGTTTTGTCCTGATCTCCTTGGTTATTCCGGGGCTGTTCAACGGCTCCGGATCCATTGTATACATTTGGTGGGTTATTGCCCCTCCTATCTTGAGATAGGTTATTTAGGACATTCCCGCCGTCACGTACCTCGGACAGGTCTCCCCTTGAGCGAGCATGGCTGCCACCTCCTACCGGGTCCCCCCTATGAGATTTAAGGCGAACTCGTAGGTCGCCCCTCGAGGTGGCTTGAGGACTTTGCGCCGAGCTTAGGCGTTGGCGTAGGTCTTTGCCAGAAAGGTCACTTCGGTGACTTCCGATCCAGTAGCTCCCGTTAGAAAATCTCGGAGCCCGCCTTTGGGGCTGAGGATCCGGGACTTCTCTGGGCGTCTTGCCACGATGGGAAGGTCTTGCGGAAGGTGGGTTTCTCCTGCTGCTCCCATAAGCTGGGATATCTCAGACGGGTCGAGGAGGAGACGGATATCTTATCGGTGAAGGAGGATGTCTGACCGGGGATGCAATCCTGGTTCCGTCAGGGCGGATCAGGTTAGGTAGGGGCCTTTCGGCCCTGCCAACTTGCGGGCCTTGTGCCTGGCGATCTGAGCAGGGCGCAGGACGGCTGGCCGGGATGGGTTGTCACTGTGAGCCCTCCCTGGATCTCCTTCTAGAATTCCCTCGAGCCCTCCTGGGTGCGCTCGAGGCTGGCAGTGAGCTGGGAGTTGAAGTTCGGACCGAGCGGCTATACTGTTGCTCGACCCTGGGTAGTTCTTCGAAGGTTGCCTCTCGGCGGTGCGATGAGGGAGTAGAGTTGGATGTCAGAGGTCTGGCCGAGCGGCTAGGCCTGGACCGATTACCCCGGCGGGACTTATGAGTCTCGCCTTGCCTCTTTTCGACGTTAGTGTCTGTTGTAAGAGGGGGTAGTCGGGCTAACACCTCCTTAATCTGCTGATTAGCTTTCGCCAGCTGACTCCTCAGCTGAGCATTCTCCATCTCTACTGCCGTGTAAAAGTCCGGGTTTGGATTAGGTGGTCGGGGTGCCGAACTTCCAGTGTCATCCTGGCCTATTGGTTGCTTGCCCGGCCGCTACTGAACTTCAAGGTTTTGCTCACCGGAGATGGCGGTATGATGGGCCTCCTGCCCATCATGCTGGTCCACCTCGTTACCATGTCTTGATCGAGTGATCACCATGGTTGGATATTTGCGATAGCACCAATCTAACAAGCTCTCAATGAAAGCACCAAATTGTTGACGCGGTTCTTCGCCAACAGGTAATTAAGAAAATAAGAGAAAGGGATTAGTGCTGAGTGATGAACCGAAACAGATGAATGATCTTAATATGAACTGAAGATACGACTACGTTTTTTAGGTGGTTCAAAGGTTAAAATCCTTCTACTCCACCAGCCAATATTATTGCTATATTTCTGGTATTCTTTACAGGGTATTTCGTTACACAATAGAATCCAACCCTTTGCAACTCCCAAGGTCTCCATATTTATAGGAGAGGGCACCTGGGAGTTGGTAAGGGGGGTCATCCCGTGACCTTCTTACCCATCATGTCACTTCTGTGACATTCATGATTAATTCGTAAAACTTGACAGATGAAGTGTGGTCTAATCAATAGGTAAGGGGGATAATGGGCCGCACGGCCCAACCCAGTCGTGGGTGCCTGAACACGCACGTTCATGCTGCGTGTCCGAGAATTCAGGGATATATCAGACACGTGATGTCTGATATATGCACGTTTACATTGCGTGGTTGACTTTACAATGGGTCACAGCTTCCAACTCCAGCTCGTGCCTCGGACTGGATGCCTTCTCGACCCGCAGTCCTCATATCTCTGATTCGGCCCTTAAATAATTTTGATAAACTTTTGGCTACCTCGAGCTAAAGAGGTAGGACCTGACAACAGCAGCTCCGACCACGTGGTATCCATGTGGCTGATATAATTATGCCATATCTCAGCTCGCTAATAGCCCGTGGAAAATTAGGACGTACATATATTATCATTGATTTATCTGTGGATGGGCGGTACGATCTATATTCGGCTATCGTGTTGAACGTGGGCCCAGTCAGCAAGCGTGTGTAACGCAAGCCGTGAAGGCGAGTCCAATTTGAGGGTGCAGTCCCCACTTGCCCCACATGCCCGTTGGGCAAGACTATTTTTCCTGGGCCTTATAAATGATTCATGTGATTGGAATGAATATACATGTGATCTGTGAAACGTGTTTATGATTTATACGGTTGGAATAAATGTATTTTGTGTTCGTGAAGCACGTGTTTATTGCTTATGAATAATTGGATTATTATTATGCCTTGTAGGAGTTTTCTTGCTGGGCCTCGGCTCATGGGTGCTCTATGGTGCAAGTAAGGGCCAGCTAAAGTTAGACCAACCATGAGTTAGAGGGCTTTGGAGCGACGTGTACATTTTCAGCATCCTTGGCCACCACGATCAAGTTATTTTGAGGAACATAGAACATTAGTTTGGTTTTGCTGCTTAGGCCGACTACGTTTGTAACTTTGATTGTACTTACTTTTCGTTTAAAACCCATTTTGGGATCCTATGTAAATATTTAAAGTTTCAATAAAAGTTTATATGTTTAACCAAAATTTTTAGTACTTAAACCATCGTTTAATTTTAATTATACTTTAGAGTCCAAATGACTTGCTTAACGAGTTAAGAACTATTTTAAACATACGGTGTAATAATCATTTATTGGTAGGGCGTTACAAAAATGGTAACTTCGACCAACTCTAATTAACGAACCAATAAATGGAGGACAAAACTACATTTATTGATTATATCAATGGACTACAAGAGAAAACTTTGTAAATATAATTCTATAAATACTTAGAGTGCAATTCTATATTTATAGTAGAGTAATCATGGAATTAATAAATAAAATTATTTAATTAAAGAGTTTAATTAATAATATGGTTTATTGGAGTTTCATATTATAGGTCCATGTTCCCCAGGTCGCATTTGTCCTACACTGTCAAGGGTAAGGATGTCACAAGGAAGATTAATAGAGAAAATGACTAAATTGCAAATGAATTAATTTCCAATGCAAAGAAATAATTATGTGATAATTATGAGCAATTGATTAATTGTGAATTAATTAATTAATTAACTAACGAAATACACTTGGTATGCAATTGCTTGTGTGCATGGTTTGATCGCTTTACCAAATTCATTAGCAACACTGCTATAAACAAGCTCAGGCTAATCATACTTTGTTATACAAACTACTTGGTAAGTAGATAACAATTCTGATTGTGTATGTAGATGACATAATTTTTACTGACAATGATGTAGTTGAAATCAAAAGTGTAACGACCCAAAATTCACTAATAAGGCTTAAGGGCCTTGATTAGTGTGCCGGGAGGGCATAATTGGTTTATATGTGATTTAAATGATTTAATGCATGATTCTGTGATAAGCATGCTTATATAATTATATGGATATATGAAATGCATGTCTAAGAGTATTAATATGCATGTAGGCCCTGATTAGCTTTAAGGGGCATATTTGTAATTTTGGCCTGTTGATGGCATAAATGTGATTATATGTTATAATTGAGTAAACCACATTATTATGTGGATATATAATTGCAGCATACAGCTTGAGGCGATCATAGGGAGCCAGTTAGCGGGAAAGTCACAACGGGACCCGATACTTAACTCGGGGTGAGTCAAGGGGGTACTTTGGGTATTAGATATTTATTTGTTTGGGTTATCGGGTTATGAAAATAAATAATTGGAAATATATTTGAAGTTAGAAAGTCTAGGAGGGAATATTGAGGAAATTTACCATTTTGCCATCGGGGACGTTTTTGGTACCCCGAGCCTTGGGAATAACTTAATTAACTAAGGGTGGATAAAACAAAACTAAGGAAAATAGTAGAAACACCTAAACCGACCCTTCCCTTTTCTCTCAGCTCACTCCTATTTTCTCAAACTCTCTCTCTCAAGGAAACCATTGAAACTAAAGGAAGATTCAGCTAGAAACTCAAGGATTTGAGCTGAAATCTTGGGGAATATTTCAGTAGTAATTTGGAAGTTCAGACAGGAATTTAAGTAAGCATTTAATTGTGATTTTAGTTGTCTAAATTCTGTAGTTTTGGCTGGGTTTTAAGTGTTCTTGGGTTCTTGATATTGAAGATTGAATTGAGGCTAAGGACTTGGGAATTAGCTCAACAATTACTTGGTGGATTTGTTCTTTAGTAAAGGTAAGTCTCTAATTATGATTTTTGGTATTTGAATTCTATGAATTGCTGGCTGTTTAGGAGGTTTATGAGCTTTTGGGTTTCAAGGATTGAAGTGTGATTTTAGTGAGTGTTTAAGCTAGGTTCTTGTTGGATTATACTGTTGAGTGCATGTTAGGATGTTTGTGATAGTTAAATTGTGTTATTAGGTTGAATTGAGTGAGGTTTGGCTGCTAAAAATAGTGATTTTTTTGGGTTCGAAGGGGTCGGGCCACGACTCTGTTCTTGGTGTGTCGCGGCCCTCTAGAATAGGTGGGAGCTGAAGAAGAAGGGCGGACCACGACATGGGGAGTGCTGGGCCGCGGTCCATGTCTGCTGTTTGGTGAGGCTGGGCCTCTGGATGGAGGCGGGCCGCGACATAGAGGGCTTAGGGTCACGGCTCTTAAGGGCATTCTTGGCTTTGAGAAGGTTTTAGGTGCGGGGACCTAACCTAGGGTGCTCGGGATCGATTCCACTATTGTGTTTGGTGGAATTCGATGTTCTGAAGGCTAGAACCTAGACCGCAAACCTTTATTTAATTATTATTGATGGAATCCCTTATCTTGGTTGTGACTAGGTGTACGCTAGGGCTCAGAAAAAGAGATCATGCTCAAGGGTCATTTCTCGTAATCAGAACACTTAGAATTAAAGGTAAGAAAACTGCACCCGGTTGTGAGTTTATGATGGGACTAAGGGTTCCCTATACATGTATGCATTATTGTATGATGGTATTACACCATGTGAATATAAACACAAACAGCATAAGAGTGTCGGAGTTAATATTGGCACACAGGGTGCGACTCAGCCACTGGTAGCTGAGGACAGCTTAATATTCACTAAGCTCGGTTTAAGCGAACCGGAGTCAGTGGGGTTAACAGAGGGTACAACCTAAGGGCGTCGACCCTGATTGTTATATGACTTGGTTGTTAATGTTGATTCGATGAGTTTGGTATGCCGAATGTCTGACTATGTGAATGCTATGTATGACTGAGTATATGGTTATGTTTTATAAGTTATCTGGTTATTGTCATTCATCATGCTGTGATTTTAAGGTTTTCTTGCTGGGCCTTGGCTCACAGGTGCTACGTGGTGCAGGTAAAGGCAAGGGCAAGCTTGATCAGCCTTGATCTGGAGAGCTCTAGAGGCAGAATGTACATAGTCACCTGCTCGGTCGCCACGGTCGAGGGATGGACATGAACAAGAGAACTTTAAATGGTTGTTTTGCCCTTAGAGCGACCAGTGGTTATATATATCCAGAAATTTTGTAAATCGTCCTTTAAATTCTATTACTTTTGGGATCCCATGTATAAAACGTTTATTTAAATGAAATGTATCTTTTGTGACCAAAACCTTTTAACCCTAGTTCATTAATGGTTAGTGACACGTTTTCAACTAAACGACTTGATTAGCAAGTCTTGTACCTTTATAAACACACAGTGTAACGACCTTGGCTACGCAGGGCGTTACAAAAAGTAAGCTAGCTCGTGACTTTGAAATGAAGTATTTAGGGAACCTACGATATTTCTTGAAAATAGAAATAGCCAGAAACAAGAATGGAATTTCAATTTCACAAAGAAAGTATGTGGTAGATCTACTCAAAGACACTGATATGACGAGTTGTAAGCCAATTGATACACCTGTGAATGCTAATGTTAAACTTGACAACAAAGAAGATGATCAACCAGTTGACAAGGGGCACTATCAAAGACTGTCGAATATTGCTTTTGCAGTAAGTTGTATCAGTCAATTCATGCATACTCCTTCAAAGAATCATCTTGATGTTGTCAACCAGATTTCAAAGTACTTAAAGGGGACTCCAGGAAAAGGTATAATGTTTAAGAAGAATGCATTAAGAGATGTTGAAGTCTACATAGATACATATTATGCTGGTTCAATGACTGATCGTCGATCTACATCAGGATATTGTTCATATGTTTGGGGCATTCTTGCGACTTGGAGAAGTAAGAAGTTAACTATAGTTTCCAGAAGTAGCACTGAAGTTGAGCTCAGATCCACAACCCTTGAAATTTTTGAGGTTATTTGGTTAAAAATGCTCCTAAACAAATTACAAATTGAGGTCAATGTGCCCCTGAAAGTCTACTTTGACAACAAGGTAACAATCTCGTTTGCTCATAACCTAGTTTATCATGACCAAACTAAACACGTTGAAGTGGACCGACACTTCATCAAAGAAAAAATTGACGATGGAACACTATGTGTGATCTATGTGCCAACTACTCAACAAACTGCTGACATACTCACAAAGGCTTTGTTTAAGCCAATGTTTGAGAAAATGATAAACAAGCTTGGACTGTACAATCTGTACTATCTAGCTTGAGGGGGAGTATTGACATATTCAAAATTAGATTTATTCAGAGTTTGTTAGTTAGTTTCCTATTATATAGGATACGTTGTTATTTTATTCTTTCAGATGTCAATATTATAAATGTTGTGTATTAAGGCTATGTATGCATTATTAAGAAGGGAAAAACAATCTTTTCATTTTATTCAGCAATGTTATTTTTCTCTACCTCCTGGTTTATGCTTTCACCTAACCTCTAGAAACATCATTGGCTGACTTTAATTTGAATTTGGGTAAAAACGTATGAAAACACAATTTTTCCTATTTTTGTGTTGCAATAGGCGACGCATCACGGGACATCAGGTGATGCATTGCCTGAGATAGGCGACATATCGCCATATACTAGGCGACACATTGCCTGACACTATTACCAACTTCATATCTTCATCGTTTAGTGATCTGACACTCCACAGAAAGCGACATAACGTATCATTCACTGTCTTGAAAATCTAAAATGATGCATAAAACATCCATTTAATCTATTCTTACATACTTGAAGAAAACTCATCAAATTTAAACAAAAAAAACTTAAGAAAACAAGTCAATACAAAAATAAAATAATGTAAATGAGTGTATAAAATACACACTCATAGCCAACTAAACCTCCTATGAGGAGGGGAGCATTTCCCCATCAAGTAAAGAGTTATCTTTTACTTGTCCATCAATTTTCTCTTCACCATGTCTTTATTCTTTGATATTTTCATTTTTACAATCCCAAGTGAAACAAGTCTGAATATTATAGTCCCATATATTTAAAAATCTAAACTGATAGAACACCTCAACATTTGTTATTATAACTTCCAAATCCAATATGAAAAATCCATTTGAATTACTTGTGTGTTTTCAACCATTGAATTATATGGTGTAAGATTGAAAAATAATTGCAACGATTGAAGAAATTGCGTAGAGTCCAGGCAAGGTTTGAGCAATGGCGGTGGGGAGGTGGGGTTGTTGATGAATTGGGACGAATAATTTAATATGGTTGTGTGTGACATAAGGAATATATGATGATACATTCAGAATCATCACTCATCATTGCCAATTTATTGTTTTTCTTGAGAATACATAGATAAATGGGTAGAGATAAATTGTCATGTTTATAACACCATCGGATAGTGTACCGTACAGTACAATCTATTATTGTATATTTTGTATGTACGCTTTTCATTCACACAATTTTTTTTATTTTTATTCTTTATAAAAAATAAAATAAATATATTACAACAAACAAAGTAACATACACGCACGCAGACATGATTGAATAGCGATAATAATCCCCTTTCTTTCTTTCGTATTATATTCATTTTCCAGTTCCGAATAGAAGCGGAAGAATTAGTAAGTAGCAGTCGTAGTAGTAGAGATCATGACGATTGTCCCACTTATATGATCGAAGAAGAAGGGCTTTGCTTCTTCCAATTTCGTGAAAAAGCCCTAAAAATTGAGGATTATATAAAGGCCAAAATCCGAAGTCCAGCCATGGATAATGGATACGACGGGAAACTGGCCGAGAAATTCTCGGGTTTGAAGTTAGGGTTAGGGTTAGGGATGGGCTCCTCTATTGGCGATCCTTCGTCCGATGATAACGCCAATAATCCCAATGACAGTAGTTTGTTTCAGGTCATGAAAGCCGTTGAAGCTGCCGAAGCCACCATCAAGCAACAGGTCGATGAGAATAACCGATTAAGGGCAGAGCTCCAACATAAGAGTCTCCTCCTCCAGAAATATGTGAGTTTTCGGTTCAGGATTTAGCCCAAACTATCTTAAGCACAATGTTTGATTATTTATGTACATACATATATATATTTATATATTTTTATTTGGGCAGCTATTGACTGAAAAGAACTGCGAGTAACTTTGCATGCATCTGGAATGGGAAAATTTTGAATGCTTCTATCGTTTTAAGTTTCATTGGTTTTGCTCAGTACAACTAATTTGCTTTAACTATTATTAGATTTTTTATTTTATAAGAGCTGATAATAAAAATGAGAGATTATGTGGTCAGCTAATGTCATTCTTCTTCTTCTCTTATGTATGGGTTTTCGGTATTCAGTAGTATCTTCTGTGTCATTTACATATGGTGACTGACTCTACGGTTTTTGGCAGAAACTAGATGAATCAGGGTCCCTAAGGTCTCATTCCGGTGCTGCGCATGGCCATGGATCTTATGAATCTCCCCCGTCAGCTCCCTTTGTTAAAAGTCAACAAGACAGGGATAAGAGCATGAACAACACTTCTGCTGTTAGCCTACCTGGCACATTGGTTGTTCATCATGATGTGAAGCCAAATAATGATGTTACTACACAAAGTCACGCAGAACCCCACTCTGACACCAGTAAGATCAACGGGACAGTTAAATTACATCCTGGTGGTCACCCACCTGTGGATAATGCTGGATTCTCTGCTTCATCTACGACATCGTTTTCCCCAGGAAGGTATACGACTTCTAATGCCAATAATGGTCTTTTTTACATTGTAGTAAAAAAGTTGAACACTTGAGAAAATTTAGTGTATTTATCTCAGGTTCCAAATGGAAGGAGATTATGATTCCCGTTTCAATTTGTCTGGACAAGGTTTGATGCCGATGACTGAAATAAATAATTCTACTAGCCTCTGGAAGCAGGTATTGTCATGTAGTTATAGGAAGTGTTTTTGTACAATATTTTTGTTTATGGAGCACACGCTTGGTTTCTACAGGATCTTACTCCTAAGATTAGAGAGCACGAAGAAGAGATTATGCAATTGCGGAAACACCTTGCTGATTATTCGATAAAGGTAAAGCTGAACTGTATATATCTAAGTGGCTATTTTGTTTCTGATCTACTTCATCCTGTCCTCTATTCCTTGTATTCCTATCTTTAATTTTATTTTAGATGGCAGTTTCTGATTGTTTCTTACATACGGTATGATTGACCCTTGACTAACTTTATGATAGGAGGCACAGATACGCAACGAAAAGCATGTTTTGGAAAAGAGAATTGCTTATATGCGCCTGGTAGTGAGAACATGAATATTTTCACATTGGAATTCAATGCCTTTTCTATTTTGGTTCTTATCAGCTTTTTTGTTTTTTTTAATTGCCTTTTCTTTTTTTTTTTTTGCTTTGGTTCTCGGTTAATAGCCCTGTCCTTTATCTTTCCTCTGTCTTTTAATGAGTTTTATCACCCTGCGTTAGGCCTTTGATCAGCAGCAACAGGACCTTGTTGATGCTGCTTCTAAAGCTCTTTCATACAGACAGGATATTATTGAAGAAAACATACGTCTTACATATGCATTACAGGTTTTTTTTTTTATCCTGGCTTATAATTTTCATAAATTTTGTACATTTGTTTTGTGTGTGCGCGTGGTTCATAGGGAAGTAAGTTCTTTTTTCTTTATTAATTTCAGAGCTTAGTTGTTGAATGACTATTTTTCTTCCATTTTGTCAGGATGCACAACAAGAAAGATCGACATTTGTTTCATCATTGTTGCCTCTTCTTGCAGAGTATTCTCTGCAGCCGCCTGTTCCTGATGCCCAATCAATTGTCAGCAATGTCAAGGTTAGCCATAAGTAGTTTTCATTAGCATGAGTTGATCTGGAGTATATCAAAATGTTATCCATCAAATTTTTTAGCATTATATCTTGGATGAATTGAATACCATAATTCAATCTTATCATGCTACGCATATAGAGAAATCTTGTTATTGAAGATCACTGAAATCACCTTATTTCCTCCATGTTTAAGACAAAGAAGTGTAGGAAGATGGCTTTAAAAGTTCAGTTTTAACTTCAACCATTTGCTTACTAATTACTATTTAAATATGTAGTTTTCTGGGTGTAGAAGACCAGGGGTGACTAAGTCAATGAATATTGGTCATACCAATTGTCAAACATTAATTTAGATAAAAATCTTCACCTATCAAACTGTGTATGTATTTTTGTTTTCTTCTTATTTTATCCACTTTGTTCATTGGGGTGTGAGCCACAGAATGTTGCGGTAGCCATGTGGAAGTTACGCTGACCTAGATTTTGAATCTCAAGCATGTAGAAGGCAGATTTATCATCTTTTTTAGGAAAATTTGCGGCAAAAATCATTAAGTAGTTCAAAAGATTGCACTTAAATCACTAAGTAGTTTTTTTGGTGGCCAAAGTTAGGAAGTTGTCTGAAAGATTGCATTTAAGTCATTAAGTAGTTTTTTTGGCGACAAAAATCAGTAAGTAGTTTAAAATGTTGTACTTAAGTCACTAAGTAGTTGTTTTTGTTGCAAATGTCACATTTTACACAAATTTTATCTTAATTTTAATTAATCAATATATGTCTAAAAATATATATTCATAGCATCAATATAATAAATGGAATCTCTTTTAAGAATAAAAAATGATTTTAAAAATTCTAATATAAAATTATTATTCAATATTATTTAAATTAAAATTTAAAAAATAATACAACTTAAATTGAATTAAAACTTAGTTTATTTAAAATTAAATATTTTTTTGTGTTATAACTTTTGATTTTTTTTATTTGTAAAATAAATTTCTAATAATTTTTCAATGTTAGAATTATATATTTTATGTTTTTATAAATTAATCAAAATTGAGATAAAATTAGTATAAAATATGACTTTTGCAACTAAAAAACTACTTCGTAACTTAAGTGTAATATTTCAAATTACTTACTAATGTTTGCCACCAAAAAATCTATTTAATGGTGTATGGGCAACCTTTCAGCCTACTTATCGACTATTGCCGCCAAAAAAATTACTTGGTGACTTAAGTGCAACTTTTCAGACTACTTAATGATTTTTGCCGCAAATTTCGCTCTTTGTTATTATTTTAAAAGGGCATGTGATCTTGTGAGAGTAGTTGTTTTCTTCTTTCTAAAGTTCCAAACCAGTTGCATTTATATTGGTGTCATCTGCTTTTTTGCAGGTTCTGTTTAAACATTTGCAGGAGAAGCTTTACCTTACTGAGGTATGCATTGTAAATACATTTTTTAATGGCATTCTTAGATTTCTAAATTCTCGAGGTTAACTAGGATCTTTGGAGCATGTTTTAGTTATTTTCTAAATTAATTGTCATGGTTAATTCTTACATTGTTGACAGTCAAAGCTAAAGGAATCTCAATATCAATTGACCCCTTGGCGGTCAGATGTCAACAACTCAAATATTGCCCCACCTTCGCCGTCTCACTCCATAAGTGCAGCGTTGGCACCTTCAGTACGGTTACATTTTATTTTATTTTTCTCTTGTTAGCTTGTCACTGTATTTTTTTGTAAGTTGTTTATTATTTTTTTTTACCAGAACATGAGTGGGCTTGAATTAGTTCCTCAGCTGAATTACACACCTGGAACTGGAAAAGAGCTGCTCTCTAACTCTGATGCTCAGACAACTGCAGAATGGGATCTACTGGATCGTCATCAAAGTGGCACTGTTGGTGTTGCAACTAATCACATGGAATCCGATGACTTGGGGAGGTATTCACCTCTTGCAAGCAGGTGAGCCTGGTCAAATGGAGACTGCTTCTGTGAACTGAATACAAATTACAACCATCTGCATTTGTTGGTGGGTTCTAATTTCATTTAACTTTTGTGTTGATGCCTTGATGGTGGTCTATGCATGAATAATTGTCCAAAACTTGTCTTCATTATATGCCAAATCGTATTATTCTTAGAATGTAGAAGGAAGCAAAAGAAAAGATCCGTGGAAAACGGCAAACCAAATGATCTGTGAGTGTCAAGTAACATTTGTGGTTGGGAAAGCAACTAAAGGTTTTTGTGGCATAGCATGACAATATTTTTTTGATTTGATTGTTGGTTGATTGTTCTGTTTTAGCCTATTTGATCATTTCTTATCAAATGTGTAGGTCTTGATAGAGTTTTTCTTCTCTCTCTCTTTCTCTCCAAATTGAGAGATGCACAAATAATTTTTGTAGCTTAAAAGGTCCTACTAAAACTATGGCTGTGTTTGGTAGAGGAGGAGGAAAAAGGAAAAAGGAAAGAACGTTTGGAGAGAAAAAAGAAAAAATGTTTGATTGGTTGAGGAGAAAAGATGGTGGGAGAGAAGAGGGGTGGAAAAAAACGTTGTGATCCCACCAATATATAGCGTTCCTAAATCGGAGAGAAAAGTGGAGTGAAAATGTATATAATATACATCTAAATGAAAACTACCCATTTACCCTTGTTTCTAATCCAAAATAATTCATATAAAATTGTTAAATTGTAATTTTACTTTTATTTCTATTTTCTTTCCTCTCAACCAAACAACATAAGAGAATATATTTTCTTTCCTATCACCTTTATTTTCTATCTCTCATACTTTTTTCGTTCCTCTCAACCAAATATAGTGTATGCCTAGCAGAGAGGGAAGAAAATAGTATAAGAGATGGAAAGGATGACGTCTTTCCTTTATAGTTGTTTGGTAGATGACAAGTAAAGAGAACTAGTTTATTTTGAAATTATATATTTTACCCCTAAACTGTTTCTGTAAAGCTTGGTGTGCAAGTAGTATTTAATTCTCTCATTTCTTTTAAAATGCTTTCTCTTCCCTTATGCTCTTCACGCTGGTAGCAAAATATTTAGTGGACTGTCCCAAAATGTTTTTCCACTTTTCTCTTTTCTTCTGTTTTCTCTCACAATACGTAATGACCTATATCTTTTGATTCCTATATATCAAAAATAACCTTGACTTAGTGTTTGTCATGAGAGTGTTACCCTTACATTAAGACCCCAAAAAGCCTTTCATTCCTCTATATCAAACATAATCAAGATTAGGTTGATGTCATGAGAGTGTTGCCTTTACACTGAGAGACTCTAGAAGGCTTTTCACCGACACTTTTTTATTTTATTTTTCGTTCTCAAGTGCCTTTTTTTATTATTCTTTTTTCCCTTGTTGTATTTGAAAGGTCACTAAGGTTTGCAACCTATCAAGCATTATTTTCCTTGACAATCCTTATAATTTTTTTCCCCAAAATAATGGTTTACAATCAATTAACCTGAGGAGAAGTACGTGTTTAATTGTAGATGCCTAATATATTACTAACCTTTTTTTATTATTCTTTTTTCCCTGGTTGTATTAGAAAGGTCACTAAGGTTTGCAACCTATCAAACATTATTTTCCTTGACAATCCTTATAATTTTTTTCCCCAAAATAATGGTTTACAATCAATCAACCTGATGAGAAGTACGTGTTTAATTGTAGATGCCTAATATATTACTAACTCTGCCACTGCCTCCTTGTTCATCTGTTAGTGGAAAATTGTGTTTACATGTACATAGCAATCATATATGACAATCAAGTGAGGGAGAATTCAATGCTTTGTTTATATTGGAAGTGTTCCCCTTATTTGAATTTTTTCATGCCACTTATGGAAATGATTGTAAAAAGTTGTAAATAAATATTTCAAAAAAGAAGTATGTCTTTGCAATAGGGTGCCACTTTGGTATCTTTTGTAGGTTTCCATTTGAAAGGGATTTAAGAATGTTCCACATTGTTTGTACAATTAGGCTGTAGTGTAGTTTTATACTTTGGTGTACGTGTTTATTATGGTGTATTCTTGGTTATTAGTTTATACTTCATGTTTCTTGGGACTTGATTTTAAACATCTGATGCCTTTCTATGAAAAAGGAATAAATTTTTTCATATACTGTTCCTGGCATTGCTACTACAGCCAAAATTGTATTAGCTCTGCTCTGCCCTGCCGTTGTTGACATCACCTAACTTTTACTTTTCTATCAAAGGGCCTAACCTCAACCATGCCCATTTTGTTTCTAAATAATAATAATAATAATAATAATAATAGGCATTACAATTAGAGATTTTGGTGCTAGTAAGCAATTGCATACCAAGTGTATATATATTGCTTTTATCATGAAAGTTGGGTCTCTTGCTAATGTGTTTCCTATTTTTTGTAGGACTTCTTTAGCTCAAGATATACCTACACAAATAACGTTAAGTCATGGTGATGCACATGTTGCTCAGTATACTGAAGACTCCGCCAATAAACAGGTCACATTTCGTGACCCTGTGAGCCATGGTGAGATGGATGAGCGAGGTGCTGAAGGAAACCAGAATGAGAGAGAATCATCGGCTAATTGGACTTCAGGAAACTCTCCTTACACGACAACACTCGAGGACCCCAGCTCCTCATATCCTTATCTGCCACCAGTTTTAGAAGAACCTTCTTCCTCATTTTCAGAGGGTAATTACTGCTGGGAATTATGAGATCTGATCTCATTGTTATTATTGGCTACAGAAGAAGCATTTGTAATATTATGCATGAGTGACTGGCCTATTCCATATTAAGTGGATCATACCATGTTGGCTAATTTTTAATTAAAGTCTTAATATACAGCTGCAGATGATGATCCCTTACCAGCAATAGATGCCCTCCAGATTTCAGGTGAGGCTTATCCAGGACATGAGCTTCAAGCATGTGGCTATTCAATCCATGGAACAACCAGTTGCAATTTTGAGGTGAAGTTTTTTATTTCAAATAAAGAAATCACTCTTCATCATTCTTGTTCTCTCTCTGGATTTACAATAAACCAAAATATTTTTAAAATTTTTGTTTTAGATACTAGTATAAACTCACAATATTGCATTGTCATTTGCACTTCCAGTGGGTACGTCATCTGGAAGATGGATCTGTTAATTATATTGAGGGTACTACTCTTTTTCCTTATCTTGTAGATTATCATTATTCCCCCTAATTCTTCTTCTGTCTGAATTGTGGTTTATTTTTCTGGCAGGAGCAAAGCAACCTAATTATCTTGTTACGGCTGATGATGTTGATACATACCTTGCTATTGAAGTCCAGCCTCTGGATAATAGGAAGCGTAAGGTACATGCTCTTTTATGGGTCTGTATTTTTTTTAGAAGTTTCTCCTAATTTTGCAAGTAACAATTTTCTATTAGTACAAGCGCAGGGTTTTTTTTTATTCTTTTATTTTTATCTAATATATATAAACATACATAAAAGTAATAGTTGGAAACATTTTTCTGCTTCATTTTGTCCGTTTATTGTAATGTTGATGTTTATTTGGCTGTGGTTTAGGTTCATGTTCTCAACTCTACGAGTTTAACATGCTCCTATTACTTTGTATTTTATCCCATTGATTAATACAAAGTTTCGTTTCTATTTTTTTTTTAAAAGAAGAAGAGCCATTATTAGGGTAGGAAACACTGAAACTGGATACAATGGTTTGAAAGAAACTTCACATTTATGTTTGTAAGGGTCACATACCATATATATTTGGCAAGTACGAGTGCATGAAGTGTCTAGGTACTGGTTGCTGCTTTGTTTTAGCATTAGTTTGCTAATTTCTTTAGTAAGTAGGGTTTTTGGAAAGGATTTTTATCTTGCTTGAATATCTTATTTGATTTTATTCTGAGCAGGGTGAGCTTGTAAAGGTTTTTGCCAATGGGAAGGAAAAAATCACTTGTGGTGAGTAATTTTCTGTCTTTGTTTCTCTTTCAATTAGTCTTGTTGTAAGTAAATTAATATATATATATATATATATGATATGCAAACATTATAAAAGCCCTCTGCTTTCGAATTACTGTGAATGGGTTCCCTCTTTTCTCCAAGTGGATTGAGTTGCCAAGGATAATTTTTTCTTTCTTTTTTTATTTGCATAATATTATTTGTTCTCAGTACAGTTTACTACCCCTTTGATATAGATTCTGATATGCAAAACCATATAGAGAAGACTCTTCATAATGGCCAAGCTTCGTACAAAGTCCTGTATTCGGTATGACTTCAAGGAGAACACCTACAAAGATATTCTCCTTTTCTTCTCTTTAGCAGCTATTGAAGCATATATGCAGTTTCTTCTCTTTAAACCACTGCACTAATTGTTTTCTTACATTTTCTTCTAGAGTGGATATCTAGATATATGGGAACCAGCTACATTGGCAATCAAGAGGGACGCCTACAGTATTAAGTCCAGTAGCGCCAATGGTGTTGTACTTACAGAAAAGTTTTCACCGTCCACAATTGTATTATTCTTACTTGGCTTATACTACCTAGTACTTACAAATATAATAAAAGATGCCAAGCAGTCATCATAAAACTACAACCATGTACATTGATCCCTCACCAATTTAGAAAACAATTTCTCTTTAAATGTTCACCGTCAAATATACAGAAAGCAACATAAAATTTGACCTTCCCAGGGTTTCCTTCTAAATTTAATCTTCTTTCTAACCAACCAACAAATGGCTATAACAGCAACATGCTATACCTTCTTGTTTGATCACCTGTACCAACCTCTATCGAAACAAAAATCTGTGTTTGCAAGGTTGAGGCCAAGCTCATTGGTTCTGGAAAGCTTACAAGTTATAAACCATATCGGTTTTGAAAAGTCTGGTCCTTTTTAAGTTAAAACAAAACTAGAGGTTGCTAGATTTATATATTATTGGGTTCATTTTATTTATTTATTTCTTGTTTAAGTATTTGATGTAAATTAAGGAACTTTTTCTTTTTCTGCTTTTATAAATCACTTGTGATATACTTTCCTATTGAGTGGGCTGTGTCCAATTTATTACCGACTTACACTGAGAGTGAACATCATCGGATTATAGATTTGCACATCACAACCCATGTGTGGGTCCATAGGTCCCCGCACTCTAATCCCAAAACCCATACTGTAAACGGGGCTGGGGATTGTTTGGGGTGTCCTTGATGTGGTGGATTTCTCATACCAGCCTTTTATCCCTCCATACTTGCCCCTAAACATATAATATAATAAATAAATGAATATTCAAAATTTCATAATCAAAGTGTGTATCAACAGATAATAATTTAATACAATATTCAAGTTGTATATCAGGTCGAGCCCAGGTAGGACATGTTATGCCCATCCTGGACTTGTCCATGAATTTTAACTAATATATGAAACCATGTATTGTTATTTTGACAAGCTAAGTCATATATAAACTTGGAACTATTGAACTACGTGATGATCTTATCGGTAGTCTTCTTTCTTTTTTTTTTCTTTTTTCTTGTAGGTTGCAATTCCTTATGGAAGTCTGACAGAATTCAATATAACTGGTCTTGGTGGTGTTGAGCATCTATTGAAAATAGATAACAGTGCAGATATTAGCTGGTAAGCAATTGATGCTATTATAGTTGAAGGAAGATTTGAAATCATCGAAGTAATTTTGGGGTGTGAATTAGGTACTTGAATTGAAAAGCTTCCAAATCAACTATAAAAATTGTCTCACATGGAGTTATTATTAGGTGTCAGTTGAAATGAGGGGTTCAAAATTATTTAATTATATTGATAACGTAAAAGGATGAGAAAATTATTGTGTTTGGTTGCATATGAATCTTGTGTATGATTTTTGAAATTATAAAAGTGTTTTGTACGTAATGCTATATAGGTCTTATTAATTATGTGAACTTTTTTTATTTTGTAAAACCAAAGATGTATTAATCATAGTGATAGGCCCCCAATTAGGCTTACTTAATCTAGACGATGTAAAATAGATTAATGAGTTTGGTGGCTTTGTTGATATGGATAAATAAATAGAATTGCCGAGGTGTTTTAATTGTTGCTGAGTTGGTATAATTCTGTTTTGTGCAAGTAGAATTGCGTAAGGAATTTAGTGAGGGCTAAGCTATAATTAGCAACCTTGTATTTTCATTTAGGGGTATGCAATTAAAAATTGTAAAGTGAGAGTAAATTACTTTCTATGGAGATCCCAAGTGTCTTAAATTACTTGGAAAGTTTGTAACCAGATTTTGATATCAATAAGATACCTTGAACAATATTTCCTTTCAAGTATTGTGAGTCTTGCCTAAGGCTTATCAAAGTGCCCATGAAGCAAGGAGGAAAGGAAGTGGACGATGATTTGGTAGCCATGGCTGATTCAATGAAGTCAGTAGGAACCAAGATCAAGGCTGTCCGAGAGGAGTTGAGTGGGGAGATGAAGAATATAAGGCATAAATTTTGGCGACTATGGGGTAGTTGATCAAGAGTCAGAACTCAAGAATTGATGGCGCAAGAAGTGGACTCCACCAACCATGATTGTGACTCCTGGTGAGATTTCTATTTTTGAAGGTTGGAGATGCCCACCTTCGATGACACCAATTCGGAGAGATGGCTTTCGATAGCCGAGCTTTTCTTCACCTTGTAGTGATTGATGAACGAGGGGACATTAGAAGCAAAAGTCATTGGCTTTGAAGGCGACACGCTCCTTTGGTACAAGTGGGAACATCGATGACGTCCAATAGTTTTATGGGATGACATGAGATTGCTCATACTGAATAAATTCAGGGGCACACAACATGGTTCTTTACACAACAATTCTTTGCTTTTTGCCAAGAGGGGTCTGTGCAAGAATACTGTCGCAAATTCATCGAGCTACTTGCACCACTTGATGGTATCTCAGATGTGGTTTCTCTGAACCATTTTCTTGGTGGCCTCAAAAAGGGAATCCAAGAAGAATTGCGATTATTTGAATCAGATTCTTTAACCAAGGCAATGGAATTTGCCTAGAAAATTGAGAACAAGAATTGAGCCTCTTTCCTTTCTAATATGAGAAGGGAATTTAAGATTATCTAAAATTGAGAATAAGGCAATGGGTTAGTGTGATCAATGAGCCCAATTGGTGGTGGGGACTGAACTGGGTCTGGGCCGACGACCCTAGGGGGAATACAAGAGTTGGTAGACTTGGAGATGTAAGAAAAAAGAGACGAGGGAATTTGTTACAAGTGTGACAACAAATGGGCTTTAGGGCACCAATGTAAGAGAAAAGAATTGAATGTGATCTTCAAGCATGATGAGATAGATGAACAAGGGAAGATGAAGGGCTGGACGAGGATGTGTCTAGTCTCTAGATGTAGCTGAAATCAATGAAGTAGTGGAGTTCTCTCATAATTTAGTGGTGGGCTTAAAACAATGAAAATAAAAGGGGTACATCGAGGATCAATAAGTAGTGAACTTGATTGATTATGGAGAAACAAACAGTTTCATTTAGTCAGACTTGGTGGACAAGTAAAAGCTGCTTATGATGAAGACATGGGAGTATGGGGATACTATGGGCTCGGGTGACTTGGTAAAAGGGCAAGGCATTCGTAGGGGAGTGGTGCTTCAATTGCAAGGGCTGACCATCGTGGAGGAATTTTCGCCATTGGGAATGGGAAGTATAGTCATTTTGGGAATGCAATGGTTGGCTACCTCGGGGTTTCCTCGTAACAATTGGCAAAAGAAAGTGATGAAACTTCAATTAGAAGGCAATGCCGGGGCTCTCACAGGTGATCCCACTTTGGGAAAAACATTGGTGTCACTCAAAACCACATTGCTTGCCATCTAGCATGAAAAGTATGGGTTTGTGGTGCAGCTCAACGAGGTGATAGCCTCCAACTCAGATCTGCCAGAAGTACCAACACTTATTTTAGGGATACAAGGAGGTGTTCTCAACTCCAGGCGTGTTACCTCCCATTAGAGAACAAGAGCACGCTATCATTCTTCAAGGAGAAGGGGTACCTGCCGATCCTACCAAAGTGGAGGCCATGACAAAATGGGCAGTATTGATGAACTTGCGTGAATTGAGGGGCTTCTTGAGGTTGGCTGGGTATTACAAGTTCATGGTCAGGTTAATGATAGAGCTTCCACACATTGTGCTGGTACTAAGTTCTTGGCCTCCTCTTTTGTAAAACATCATGCACGTCCACAACAGCTGCATGTCCAAAGTGATTGCAGGGAGGAGCTTCATCTTCCCCTTCGGCTTTGAGGTTGCATTTTACATCTCATAACTATCTACCAACCACCTTTTTTTTAAAAAAAAAGAACTATCCCCCAACCAAAACCTACGATCTTCTAGGGATATTCCTTTTTTTTTTTGGGAAAAGAAATGAATCAAAAACTTTGTATTAATTGGTAAAAAGAAATACAAAGTAAAAGGGACCATGTCAACATCAATTGGATGAAAACATGATCCCCAATGGTTAGCATTGAAAAAAACAACAAAATTTTCCAATCTCTAATCAAATCTAGGAAAGAAACTTCCTCAAACCTTTTAGCTTTATAAACCCAGGTTGCCACCCCTAACTTTATCTTTACCCATAGTGTTTCTTCTGAAGCTTCCTTATCTTAAAATTTTTCACATTTTTTTCCCAAGCAAAATGTCCCAGAAATTTGCCATGATTGCTGCTGTCTATAGATGGAACTCCTTTAGAAGCTTGTTTCATACGTGCAAAAGAACATTCCAGAAATAGATGACTTAGCTGATTTTCCTTTAGATTTACAATTGGTACACCATCCTAGAGATAGCGCTTGGTGAGGACATTCTTTCTGTAAGTTTTCACGCACATTAATCCTTCCTACTGCTAGAAGCCACCTGAACACTTGTACTTTAGAAGGGATTGAGCTTTTCCAAAGAGACTTTAATCATTCACTTATAGCTTAATCAACTGAAATTAATCTTTTGAAGGCTGATTTGCATGAAAGCAATTAAAACTATTCTTTTTTTTTTTTTTTAAATAAATTAAACTTGTATTATTGCTACAAGGTACAAAAATACAAGGTAGCACCCCATCTAGTCTAGTCAAGGAACAAAAATACAGTAAAATTATACTAATATTACACTAAAAAAACTCAATTCTCACAATCATGCCAAGAAAGGAATGTGTACAAAATCCTTGTCTGCTTGCAGCAATGATGCTACTGTCTTAACATTATCCCGTGACCTTTCTATGTCATCCTTTTGTCTTCAAAAATTCCTTTTTATGTTCCAGCCATAATACCGAAAAGATAGCCTTTTCCATAGCTTATGCTTGGCTCCCAAGACTTTGATACAGCCACACTTTCAAGCATTGGGCTGGAGCACACCAAAATAGTCTGAATTCCTTCTGGACTCTTAAGCCAAACCTGCAAAGCCTAAACAATGCTGAAAAACATGATCCACTCACTCATTATCTCTTCTACAGAGAGTGCACCAACTTGGAGACAGAAATATATGGGCTTCTTTTCTTCATAATAGTATGAACATTCACCCTTTTCTACAAAATCTGCCATAAGAACACTTAAACTTTGGGAGGTGTAGTAATTTTATACGGAAGAATCCCATGGGGATGAGATGGATCCTGAAACAATTCTAGGGTTCTCAGACGCAAATTTACAAGAGAATGTTTCCTACCTATCCCCCCTATCAGACTCTACAGTCTTCCAACAAATTGCTCAATCTTCTACTCCCCTCCCTTCTAGTTGTCGAATAACCTTACACCTCCCGAACGATTAAATATCTGGATAAGTGGAAATTCCTGCAACTCTCTTCCCCTTCTCCAACCTAACACTCAGGGATACAATGTTGTTTCTTTAAACTAACTATAAACACTAGTTGCTAGAGTATCTTAATCAGCCTAAACATCATCCCATAATTTTATTTTCTTCTCGCTCCCCACTTTAAGCTCCATATCAATTAACTCTTAATAACACAAGACTACCCTTACAAGGGCATCTATAAGTCGTATTTTTTCCCAATCTAGTTCCCCATTCGTTTTCTTGCAAGGAAATTTGTGCATAATCACTTTGTGCTACAATGAGTTTTTTTCTTTAGGGAACCTCCACAACCATTTCATAAGAAGCAACTTGTTTCTCAAAAGGAAGTTTCCAATTCTTGAACCTCCATCACCCTTGGATTTGCATACTAATTCCTAAGAAATTAAATGGTCTCTTAATTTCTCATTAGCCCCTCTATTACCTCCACCACCAAATTAGGAGCTTTAAATAAAGAGGGGTAATAGATTGGCATTGAGCATAGCATCGATTGAATCAAAGTTGACCCACCTCCTCTAGACAAGTAGGCATTTCTCCATCTTTGAAGCCTTTTAGAAACTTTGCTAATTTCTGGCTCCCGAAGTGGACCTTCTATAATTACCGACCCCTCCCTATTTGCATCTGTGTAGGCTTCAGTTGTTAGCCTTCTTCCTTTATTGAATAGAAAACTTCAACTTGGACTCCCCTTTAAATACTTTAAGATTTTGTTAACAGTCTCAAGATGTTCTTCCTTAGGTTCATGCATGAACTGATTAACTACAACTCAAAAAGAGATATCAGGTCAAGTATGGGATGCATAAATTAACTTGGTAACTTTCCCTGTCAACACTTTTTCCATCCTTAGCAATTCTAGTTTTATGATTAAGATCAACAGGAACCTATGCTGATTTGCTTCCCAGCTTACCTACTTTCTAGGAAATGGAATTTTGACAGGGGACGAACAAAGTGATTCTGGGGGTCTTCTTCTCTGTGGTGAAGCATCTGAAACCCCAATGCATTTTTCACGTCTTTCTTTCTTCTCTTGGTTCTGAGCTGGTTGGGGTCATGGCAATGATCTTGCTGTGGGTCAAGCTAGATTTCCCTTTCATGGGTGTGTTGATGTACTATCAGAGAAGCTTTCAGCAATGTAGGTGAGGAACATATTTAGGCTTATCAAATGGCTTCTTGATAGAGGAAAAGCAAATTGGATTTCTCATACATAACCACAGGGACTTGACTTACTGGGTTCTAGAGTTCATAGACAAATTTATGGTTTACATGGTTTACCTCACCAACAACTTGCTGACTTTGCATAACATTGTGGTTCCTTCCATTTTGTATTATTGGGAATGTCATACTTTTCTCTAGATGAGAAGCTTGTTGATGATTATATTGGACCATCTATTGTGATTTTTGGTGTCGAGAGGGTCAACTTTTATTGAGGGAGTGAGGACGTGGATTATTGATGTTGGAGATGTTATTGTGGGATGGAAGATGTGCACTTCAGAGATGGTTCTCCAACCCTCAATCAGGCAAGATCGAAAAACTCCTGTATTATTGCAATATGCTTGTCCAAAAACAAGATACAGTGAAGAGAGTTCAAGGGGCTGACTCACTAAAGAGCTTGGCCATACACTTAAGAAGCTGCTTGTTCTAGCTGCTGAAAAATTGGAAATACAACATTACTGAATTGGTTCTTTGACAGAGGCTGGGCACAAAATGATATTTCAGCGGTTGACTCGACATTAGAAAGAAAAGCCAACCTGAGCGATCTTTGAATGTACCAGATTTGGAAGCTACATGAGAAAACTACCAGCTGATCCTACAAGTCTTCTAAATTTGACCTTGTGGAGGATAAGGTGATTGTTTCGGCCCGGGGTAATTTAGTACACAAGTTGGGCACTAGGCATAATAGACAGCAGAAGTAATTTTTTTCTTTTTTCTTTTTTGTGTTAGTTGCTTAGGTGTAATGGTCTTACTATCCTATTGGCTGAGCAATTAGAATTCCGTTGGGACTTTAGTTAGGTGTGGGTATATAAATTGCAGCCTAGTCTAATTGTCTCGAAGAGTTTGGAAAGCATTATGACATTTTCTTGGATATCAATACAGAATGCACTTTTGATTCAATATCATCTAGTGTGTATCAAAAACCCCTCACTACTTTAATCTTTTCTTTACGCCTCCCATCAATGAATATGAAATATGATACTAACGAGAGACATCCTTTGATCCATTTTCTCCAAACTTTACCAAAATCTTTTTTTTTTTCCAGCACAATGATTAAGAAATCCCATTCCTCATAATCGCGTGCATTTTCAATATCAATCTTGAATCTTCTAATAACCCTTCACTAGAGAGAATGTTCCTGCTAAGGAAATCCCTGAGGTCTCAACAAAGCCACATTCTTAAATTTTAAATTGTCTACTCCAAGGCCTTTTTTTTTTTACTGTATCTTGTGTAGTTTTTTTGTGAATAATATTTCTAATCTCCTTTTATTGATGAATAGAATGGCCTATATATTGGCTGAATACAAAGAACTAGACAACTAAAAAGGAAAAATTACAACCTAAACTTAGTTGTACAATATACTCTAGATAAAACATATGCCTATCTAATATTTATACACCCATCAATCTGAGTTGTATATGTTATACAAACCCAGCTTGGAATTGAATTCTTCAAAACTTGTTCTTGGTAGGGCTACGTTAGGATGTTGACAATCTGTTTCTTTGTAGGAATGTAGTTGAGCTCAATGATCTTTTGAATTCACCTTCTCAGAAATGAAGTGTCTATTTCAACATGCTTAGTTTTGTCATGGTGAACCAAATTTTTAGCAATGCTATTGCAGCTTGACTATCACTGTACAATTTAAAGGACTTGGGAGAGTCAAACCTCAATTCATTCATAAGCCTTTTGATCCACACCCATTCACAAATACCAAGACCAAAGCACAATATTCTGTGCAATAACCACTAGTTGATCGTGTATAATTCCGATGGGAGTATCAACAAATTGATGAATAGTTCTTGTCTTGCATGTTGACCTCTATATTCCCAACTTTTCTCCTGCTATAAACACGAAGTTCTTTGTTACCTATATCAAATTGAGTTTGAGGTGGTGGTAAGTTTGAAATGGTGTTTGGATTTTCTGAGGAGGAAGGTGAGGTTGGATTGACAATAGAGAAAGACGGGTTGGATGTGTTTTCTGGACTGATATCTGGTTGGATAGGAAAAGAAGGCAAGGAAGGACCAGTTGATTATGTAGTAAAGAATGGTTTTGTGTATGTAAAAAAAGTGATACCAAAGATGGTGCGAAGAAAGATACAGTAGAGAAATATTTCACAAAAAAAAAAATTGATGCACACATAGAAGAGGAAAAAAAAACTTAGACAAAGATGCAACTTTTTGATGAAATCGTGGGAGAACCCTAGATGAAGAGTCATAGCCGAAGTAGTAAGCGCCGAGAAAGAAGATGTGAGAGAAAACTGGCCGGAAGATGCTGTCACGCGTGGGAGAGTGGTTGGAGATGGAGGCGACGCGTGGGGCTCACGTGTGGCTCTGCTCGGCGTCAAACTTTGGGGTTTTGCCGGCCGGAGGTGTAGCAAGCTCCCTATGTAGGGAGGTGAGAGTAGAAGATCGCCCTAAAATGGTTTTCTAAGGTTGAGCTCAAGATTGCAAAACCCTAGTTTTTTTTTGTTTAGTTTTGAAAAGGGCAGAAAAAATTGGAAAGACTTCCAATTTTTGGACTACTAAGCTCTGATACCATGTAGTTTTTTTTGTAAATAATACTTCTAATCTCCTTTTGTTGATGAATAGAATGGGTTGAATATAAAGAACTCGACAACTAAAAAGGAAAAATTACAACCTAAACTTAGTTGTACAATATACTCTCGATAAAATATATGCCTATCTAATATTTCTACAGTAAGTAACCAATTAATTTTTCCTTCTTTAATCAAAACCACCTTTTGGAAAGTCATATTAGTGTATGGAAGCATGTAAATTTATGCTTGAACAGTTTATGGAAGTTTCAGAGCATAGGACATACCTACCATTTTCTAACCGAAAATCCTGTTTGACCTGGATTGTGCAATTTCATAAAATAAATTGTTTTGAGTAGTGAAATTCAATTCTTTTATGTCTTGGATAAAAGTACATAGGGTTAAACTACGGCCTGACCCTCTTGATATATGAAATCAGCGAACTCCTATAAAGGCCATGATGCACAGTTCTAGAGGTAATTACTAAAGGTTTTAAGGGAAGTGAAGTACCATGAAGTGCATAAGCATAGTCATTTTGAAAGTTACATGGATCGTATCCTTTGTTTGTATGAGAAATGTGGACTGACTATGCTTTTCTTCTTCCATTTTAAAGGAATGCAAAGTAGGAATAGATAGTTTTTGTTATGGTCCTTGCTAGCCATGGTTTAATTCCTTACAATTCAATGTGAACAAAAGTTTATATCTTGCATCTTAATAACGTGTTTGTTATTGTTTTGATAATTGAGATTCCATGATCCTATGTAACAGTTTTTTCTCAATCCTGTTCATCTTGGTTATATATGTTTAGCATTTGTGATTAGGAGATCTTCATGTTTTATTATTTTTCTTAGAACGATTTGAAGAGTCACCTTTCTTGTCTTTGTTGCAGCTCTAGAGATACAATTGTGCTCGCCTTGAGACTTTTCATTCGTAGGGTAAGTGTTTCCGTCTCTAAGTTTATTATTATTATTATTTTGGGGGTGGGGGTGTTTAAAACGTATGAAATCAAACATCGAAGCAGTTAGTTTTTCTGTCGTTTCATCTTGCATCTTTGTTCTTTCTGTTTATTTATTTTAATTTTTCGGTGTTTTGGTTTTCTTTTGTTTTTGTTTTTTATCATAAATTATAAATTAATAAAAACAAATGCATTTAGCAGAAGTTTTGAATATAGTTGCTGCGTATATTTTATCATTGGACATGAAATGTCAACCCTGCGCTGTGCTTATTGATATTGTTGTTTAAGCAAATTTGATATTGGTACTAGCAGGCTAGTGAAAGAAGAAAAGGAAAAGGAAAGAAAAGGGGTCTATTCTTTAACAAGTAGAGCAATTATTTCTTCCATCAATATGGTTCGTGTTCAGGCGCTTTAGTCCCAGCCAAAAAAATCATTGAGGTCCACTCTCCCATCGAGTATTGGTGTGTGCTGTTTTGAGATTTCCCGAGAGCATTATTATCATAGGCACGAAAGATTTTGTGCTGCAATTGTAATCCCTTGCAACTATTAATTTTCTATTTTAGGTCCATTTTGCTTAATTTTTTAACTCCCCCCCTTCTCTCTCTAGTACACTTGAACTAACGTAGTGCTGGTTCTATCCAGCGGTCTTAATTGGTACGAGTACAGCCACATTTAGCATGGAGAAATATTATGACCCTCGTTAAAAAAAAAATCGATATATACTTTTTTTTTCTTAAATGACTGGACTAAATGTCTACAGTAATAAAAATATAATTTCTAAAGTTAATAGCATAGAATTAGGATTTAGTCTTTTTTTTTTGGATATAGCTCCTTTCGCACCCAGCGGGTAATTTTATTTATCATTTATATAGTTTTTGTATCAATTATGAACTTGCGTTTGCTTGCATACAGTATGCACTTTGAAGCAGACTACATCTAAAATATTAATATAAATATAGCTAAAATTTTAAAACTACAAAAGAGGACAGCAAACCATACATGATAATTAAAGGTATTAAGATGTAACTAATATCTGTGAAAGAGGACAGCAAACCATACATGATAAATAAAGGTATTAAGATGTAACTAATATCTGTGAAAGAGGACAAAAAACCATATATGAAAATTAAAGGTAAAAAGATGTAAATAATATCTGTGAAAGTGATTTACGTTTATAATAATAAAAACAGAAGTGATTTTTTATTTTATTTTATTTTCTATACAAAAGTATAACTGATTTAGATTATAAAATTGATTTTTTATGAATAAATTAAAAAACGTATTTTTTATGCTACAATTGATTCACAAGGAGAAATGCAAAAGAAGATGAGATAGTTGTAGAACAATAAAATTGAAACTACAATATGTAGGCCAACAAACCAGAAATGAAGGTTGAAAACGACATTTGGCGAAGCGAATGAAAAAGACGGTTTTTTGTATATACCCAAAATGAAGCAAAAAATATCAAATATACGGTTGATCATTTATTTTTCTTCACATTTACGTGTAGTAATTACTTTTATACGGTTTCTTCTTCGATGGAAGCCTCTTGCACAAAACATTAAGCTCAAATCGGCTCAAAATAGTCCAGTTCTCTATTAATTACTTTCTTTCAGTGCTTTGACTAATCAACTATAAAAATCACTAAATCTCTAACTATTGACTAGTCATCACAATCCATCTTTAATGCAACATTTGCTTTGAATAGTCAACTACAAAGCTTACATATCTAGCTTATAGACCCACGTGCATTAGAAAGAGACAATCCTCATGAACCAAAACTCAACCGACCAAGAGAGTAGATAAATCATGAAAAAAAAAAGAAAAAAGAGAAAAAGAAAGCAATCATCATGAACCAAAACTCCAACGTGGATTCATTCTTGCACCTAAAACAAGCACTAGCTATGGCTTCTCTCTCCCTCACTTGCTGGATTCATAACTGGCTTTGCATTTAATGAAGTGTCCTGATAATCAATTATTAAAATGATTTTTTTTTAAAGAATTAAAATGCTTTTCTCTCTGCCATATTATTGCTTAGATAAGGCATCTACCAATTCCGATGCAAAACAATGGACAATGAAACAGCACTTTGAATTATGTTGATTTTGAAGCTAGTGGAGAATGTAATTGGCTTATTCAAGAAATATGCAATTAACACAAGCTCAACCCAAAATCAATAATTATTCAACTATAGCATGAAGTGAAAGAAGGATAAAATTTTCTGCCAAAATACACTAAAATTATACCATAGAACTAGATATCAATTCGTTAGAAACTCACTACAATATGTTGCTAAAAAAAGTAAAATTAAATAGATATGTACCCAAAGTATACATAAGAACAACTAAACATATAGTATCAGGTTGCGTCGTTAGTGTAGAATATTCCTTGCGTAGTAGGCGACGGGTATGACTTGTGGAGACTTGCATTTTGCCACTGTTCATGGGTATGGTGGTTTCCCCTTGTACAAGTTCCTTCTTCCCATGCTTGGGAAGGGGCATGCTTGACTTCCCTTGCAGCAGGTCGTTCAGCACCTCCTACATGCTCTCCAGTGTGGCTTCCAGCTATTCTTTATGTGCAACTCGCGTATCTCATCATAGTAAAAGTGAGCTTTGGAGCTGGAGCTCACAGAGTGCATCTGCGAACTCTTGTCGGGCCAGCGCCTAGAGGGACCTGGAACCCGGTGGCTGGAGCGTGATGCAGTCGGTGGTCGAGGAGGAGGGTGCGTACCCAGGCCACCCATAGGGGCGGCAGATTCAGGATGACCTCCGTTATGTTGTAAAGCCGGGGATGATGCCTCCATCTCCTCACCAGGGGTTGGTTGTTCCTCTGATATATACCTCCATCCTCAGGTGGCGGAGGGTTTCTTCTGGAAGCTCCTAGTTGGTCTCCATCAAGGTGGATCTCAACATCCTGAGATTCCTGTAGGTGTCTGGAACACCTTCACATTTCTTCTTGTTAGAATTGATGGAAGAGCAACAGCTTGATACTTGTCCTTCCCATAGACGGCGCCAAACTATTGACGGTGAGAACTTGTCAACCAAGTTGAGTCAAAAGACTTATAAACATATAAGAAAAGGAGGAACTTAAATGATCTTGGAGTAAAATTATAGAGTGAAAATGGAGAGAAGTATTTGTATTACTTTGAAATCTCAGCTTACAAAGATGTATTCTCCGACCCCCTTCCCAGGTGAAGGGTGGTCCTATTTATAGGTGAGCGCTATCGACTCCAAATACATAGTGATCCCGAAGGGACAAAAGCACTCATCTACAGGCCACAGGTGGTAGTGGTGCTGAAGGAGTGGTGGTTGGTCCCTAGTACTTGCCAGTGGTCTGGAAAAGAATTTCCTCATGGTACCATGCCATACCTTCACCGCTTTTCTTGTATGAATGTCAGATACATGTTGGAGGAGGCCCTACCATGTACCCTCCTTGTACTGCCAGTACTTGTCTGGTGTGATAGTGTGTCCATACTCTAACATATCTTAGTTTGCAGGTGCCTTCCGTACTTAATACGAACATCTTCGGGCCATATGGACGTTCTCACTCTTCCATTATGCCTTGTTCCTACAAGTTCTAAGCATCAAAATCTTTAATGGTTATCATGGGCGACTTGCTTAGTTGTTTCCATTGTGGGATATTTTCTAGTTCTCCTCGCACAAATGCTTAGGAGGTCCTCCACTTCGACTTGTGTTAGACCTATTAGTGACGATGTGCCTCGTTGGTGGCACTTTTCCTAGAGAGGAAGATAAGGCCTCTTCAACGGGGCATGAATTGCATATGATGAGATATGAGGTTCTATGTAACCCATCATGGCTGAGGCGTGAAGGAGCAAGGTGCAACCTCGCTGGGTGCGCCGAGAGGAGGTAGGCGCAAGACGATGGCCTTGCGAGGGGCTTTTGTGCGAAACGTTGGAGCGTTGTTTGGTGCGCGAGGCATGGAACAATGGTCTCGCAAGGTGTGGCCTCACTGTGTGCGTCGAGAAGAGGCAGGTGTGAGACGATGGCCTCGCGACGGGCTCTTGCAGGAGACTTGGGGGCACTGCTTGGGTGCAAGTCACGAGACAATGGTCTTGCGAGGTGTGGCCCCGCTTGGTGCGCCAAGAGGAGGCATGCACAATGTCCTCGTGAGGGGCTCTTGCGTGAGACGCAAGGGCGCTGCTTGGTGCGTGAGGCATGAGACAATGGTCTCGTGAGGTGCATGGGTGCATGTGCATAGCACGTGAGACAATGGTTCTCGTAAGGCACATGGGTGCTTTTGCATGAGGCGATCAGACCTCCAGGTGCGCAGTGCTTCGGCTCGAGGCACTCGAACCTCCAGTGAGGTGGGGTCTTGCATTGCAACTAGGAGTGTCGTGAGCCCTTTTTCCTTTCCCTCAATGAGGTTAGGACCTCGCGGGGCACCTAGGAGTGTTTGCCAAGGCTATGGATTGTGTGAGGCCTATACGCATGAACTCGATTGCATGAATAAATCACTTATTTCCGACCAACGCAGCAAAAGGTCAGACATTTTTTCCTTGGTGGATTTTTGGCATCCACATAAACTTAGTAGGTTTACTAGCAATCGAAGTATCAAGCATTGGAAGACTATTGAGAGAGTTCTTGGATATATTAAAAGAACCAAGGAACTTTGCCTTCATTACTCTACATTTTCAAAGATACTTGAAGGATATTCTGATGCAAGTTAGATATCAGGTGTGGGAGACAATCTCTCCACCACAGGTTTGGTATTTACACTTGGTGGGGGTACGGTTTCTTGGAGTTCTAAGAAACAAACTTGTATTTATCAGTCAACCATGGAAGCCGAATTTATAGCCTTAGTAGCAATGGACAAAGAGGCCAAGTGGTGTAGAGATCTTATGTTAGATATAACATTAGCTGCGGTTAATGTATCAACAATCTTGATACATTGTGACAATCAAGCCACTTTAGCTAAGACATGTAATAAAGTGTATAAAGGAAAGTTTAGACATATAAGTCTAAGCCATGAGTATATGAGACAATTAATTTAAGAGGGAATCATATCGATCTCACATGTTAGAATTAGTGTGAACCTAGTAGATCCGTTCACCAAACCTCTTACAAGAGATTCGGTTAGTTTTATATCTAGAGGAATGGGACTGAAACTTCTAGAAATATAGAATCATCAATGATGGCAACCCAACTCAAAGCCAATCAACATCGAGTGTAGAGTTCAATGGTTAAGAACAAGTCATTGATTAGTGGATAATTTCTGTTAGGATTGGTTAAAATACAAAGTCTAAGTGGTCTTACACAAGCTAGGTGTAAAATACTAAATGATTTCACATAGTGAAGATGTGAAATTTGACTTTCTGTTATAGGCATTTCAAAAGTGATACAATGAGATATCTAAGGATGTCCAAAAAATTTGGGAGCATTTGGAGGTGTTTAAGATCACTTTTAAGAAGTTTGACCTGCTTAGGTGGCATTGTGTCGTCTGGTGGTAACTAGTTTACCATGTGCGTAGCGAAATGCACAGGGTGGTGGGCGAAGGGATTTCAAATTTTTTTATTTAAACAATCTTTAAATAGTCGGATCCATTAACATGCGTACATTAATCAATGACATAGAAAAGATAAGGAATTTTACCAGTTGAAGTTTTATCAAGATTCCTCTCTATTTTTTCCAATCTCTTACGAACATCCAATCCTAAGGAGCCTCCAAAATACTCAGAGCAAGATCTTCCAAGATGTATCTACACCTCAAGACCTGAGTGGGCACATAGACTAATGGTGGGAATTTTAGTGATTCTCCAAATATTCTCAACACATGAGATCTTGAAATTTTCAGGTCTGAGATGATTTTAAAGTTTAGAGAATAATATGATATATTTTTTCTCTCTCTGTAAAAACGTAAATACTTAGGAAGTCTCTTGAAACTCTTTTCTATCAAATGGTTTTATAAATGAATAATAAATTCAAATTATAAAACAATTATTAAATATTAAATAGATAAAAGAAATATCCAATGTGATTGGCGTGTGGAACATGGTTTTTCTAGGCATGTGTTTTAAAACATTTTATTTATTTATTATCCAATAATTATTTATTCAAAAATTATAAAAAAAATTGAAATCTGATAACTTATCAGATAAATATTTTAATTATTGAATAAATTTTCAACTAATTCAAATCCAATTTAAATTATCTCATTTATCTTTTCACATTATTTAAATAAATAAAACTAATTAATTCAAAATTAGTTATTCTAATTATTTAAATATATATTTTGAAAATTACAATTATAATTAAATAATTATTTTAGAAAATTTATAAATAATTATTTAATTAGCGTTGAAAATTAATAAATTAATTATTTAATTGATCTCAATTACATATTTGCCCCTGAAGAACAAATTTAATCCAAATATGTTATTACACTGATTTTTCCTGGTTTCAACTCTTACCTTAAATAATGTTGATAGATCCATCTCGGGGACCTATAATTTAAAGCTACAATAAATTTAGATTATTAATTAATTCACTTTAATATAGTAACCTTAATTTATTAATCTCAATATTATTCCACTAAAAGTTTTCATCTTGATCATTTTGACAAACCATAACGAGTGAATCAAATGCCTCAAATGACATAAACATGAGTTCGTAATAACTTCAGGATTAACATCAATTTGTATATGATCATCTTATTGATATGTTTAATTAATACTTATAAAACAAAACCGTATTCAGTTAGGTATTAATAACATATCAGGTCTAGCTCTTGTATAACCACATTATACAAAGTACATCCACTAAGATGTCATACTACATCAGTAATTCAGATCTAGATTACATATATTCATAATACTAGTGAATCGTACTTACAGTATTTAATCCAAAGATTCCATCTAACTTTGTTTTACTATGAACTATTTAAATTCGTTCTCTACAATCTTAATCCTATTGTACCAATATAAGATTGTAGTCATAATAAAGAATTTGAGAATTTTCTGATGTTCATATAATATTATTCAGTTTGTTAGGTACGATCCAAGTATTTGATTTTGTTTTGGCTATTGTTTAAGAATTGTATGATAGAGTTAAGATTTATCCAATACCCTAATGGTCGGTAGTGATAACTACCTTAGGACAACCCGTTACTAGGTTTAGTATATATGTGTGCAAGACTATTCTTACTAAGCATTTTCGCTTACCTATTTGTTTCATTTTGTAGGTAAGTGCAAAAGCAAAGTGGAGCAGTGAGCCTCAGAGTCTGATTGTGGATATGTACATGTGACCCGACCTGGGGAGGATTATGATGGAACACTGTTTTGAAAAGAAACGTTGGGAGCTTGTTATTTCTTTTATGACATTTGTTTTACTTTAACTCTGTAAAAGAGTAGTTGTAATTCTGATTGCTAAACTAAAAGTGTGTGCACACGATCTTTTTAAAAGTTTTTTTTTATATAGATTTTTGGTACTATGAGTTAAAAGTAAAAAGTTTTAAATTTCCAAATGATTGGTCTTGTATGTTTTGACGATTGTTACACATCTAAGCCCAATTGCAGAAATACCACATATAGTATAAACATGCATGTTATAATTGGATGATCCTAATCATGTTACTATATGAGCAAGTCTATGAATTTATGCAAAAGTACTATAATTTATTTCATTTGCAAAAATACCACAATTAATTTTCTAAAATTTATCCAAAATTCGAATTAATTAAATTTTTGCGAAAAATAAATAAGTAAATTTAAATGAAATTTATCAACAATTAACAAAAAGTTAATTTATATTTCATTTATCAACAATCAGCTTAGTTTGGATCATTTTGAAAAATATTAATTTAATTTATATAAGATTTATCAATAATTAGCAAAAGTTAATTTAAATCTCATTTATTAAAAAATATTTTATTAATTGGTTTGCAAAACGTGATATTTCTAAAATTTAACCAATTTTAAAATTTCAAAACAAATATCATTAAATTTTTTTCAAAAAATATCTTTTGTTGTTACAACTATCACCAAATATCTTAACAATTATCTAAAAAAAATAAAATATTAATAGTTATAACAAACCTAAAATATTTTAAACAGTTAAACAAATTCAAATATCCATAAAAATATCTAGTGAACAAATTTTTAAATTTTAAATAATTTAAATATTGAAATCCATAAAATAATCATATATTAATATTTTCAAATAAAAGATTTAAAAAAAATTCCAGGTATTTAAAAAAACATTTTTAATATCTGATAACTTAATTCTAATATTTTAATATATTAAAATATTTGAAATTAATTAGTTAACATATTTTTAAATTTAAATATGAATCTTCGTACAAAATATCTAATATTTAAATATCAAACAACAAAAATATCGTATTTTTAAAAAAATATTTTTAAATAATAAAATATATACGATATTTTTGGATTAACCCATTCAAAATTCAAATTTTAAGAAAAATTATATTGTAGGTCGAAGCCAATGTTTCGTGGTGGCCGCGACTACGTGACTGTTCTGGGTGATTTATGTGCTCTAATCGCGGCCAGAAGTTAATGGTGGTCGCGACCACTAGTCTCGGACGCCTAGGCCGCGACCAGTGATTCCTGGTGGCCGTGGCCACAACCCAAAATATTATTTAAAAAAAAAAATTATGTAATTTTTCAACTAAAAAACGTTATCTAAATAATTTTTACAATGTTTTACACAAAAAAAAACACATTTATAAAAATTAATTGCATAGAAAAACATAACAAAATAGCCCAAATTTGCTAAGAATTTCATAAAATTCAATATGCTTAATAAAAAATATGAAATCCATCCAATTGCTCAACACATCAAATAATTTAATTTTTACCACGTTCGTGCATGGAAATAAAGATTATCAAAGGCTCTGAGGTCAGTTGTTGGGAAAACTTATGCAAGATCTTATTTATTTTCATGTAAATCATACATTAAACAAATCATTATAAGAAAACCTAGAACATGTTTCTATAATTGAATTAAACATAGATAATGATAAGAACATTTACATTATATGCAACAGAATGAATAAGTCATTCCTTCAGTTTCTCTAACATTTTTATCATTTCTGTCTCAAGGTATCACCAAGAAACTGAACCGATCTTCAATTTTCTTCACAACCTTCCACAATATCCTTAGAATCACCTATACTAGAGTGGGAAATTCTCAACACATGAGATAGATACAAAAAGGGAAGAAGAGAAGAGAATATAGAGGCTTAGAAAATGACTTTTGTTGTAGAGAGAGTCTAAAACCCTAAAGCATAAAAAATTAGATCTTCTCATTATCTGTTTTCAACTCTCACTTAACATTCCTTTTAAATGCTCAATTAGGTCACTTATTTAATTAAAAAATCAATAAAATAATAGGTAATATCATTCATTAATTCAAAATTATCATGGGCTTTAGGCCTGTGAAATTTCTCATTTAATTATAAGCCCGTTTCACTTAAATCTAAGGCCCGTATTATTTTCTATTGATTAATTAATTAAATAATTATTTAAATCATTTATGAAATTAATTATTTATAATTTTAACATTGATTTAAACTTATTTATTAATATAGACGCCAAATTATCTTAATTAATAAATCTGCCCTAAAAGAAATTTCTTCTCTAAATTGCATAACTCTGTGAAATTGTCCAAAATGGACCTGGTCAAACTTTGATAATTCTAATTGATAATTAAATCAATTAATTGAGACTATCTAGATGATTTTATCCAAGGTACAGTGGGACCATGGGCCTTTGAAATCAAGCTCCAATAAGTTATCATAAATTGAACAAATAAATTTACTAACTTATTAATTCCTCGTGACTCCACTAAAGACTCGGAATTGCACTCTTGAATTCATAGAACACTCTATAAGTAATATAGATACGTTAGTAGTTATCCATTGTTACAACCATAATTATCACTCAATCTTGAGATGGGACTAAAATATCATTTTACCCCTCATTTTATTTTATCCTAAAAACACTTAGTTCCTTGTAAATGATATTTCAGTAAACTAATATTAATTACTGAAATGAGATATCTATCATTTAGCACCTCGAACCAAACTAAAAGGAAACCATCATTTTAATTCTTCATCAAAAGCTATAGAAGTTCATATATATGATTAACACTCCCACTCAATTATACTACCGAGTTCCCAAGATGTAAGTATGAGCTAGTCCGTAGAGTAAGCTGGTAACGAACAAGTCAAAGAACTCAAAAAATACAACCAGTTAGAATACTAACCACTCATAATTGAGATTGAATGGGTCAACTATATGATATGACTAGAATTATTAATAGCGGTATGTTTACTTATTCCTGTCTATTGTCAATATCATTCCATTTTGATGTAACAAAAACATCCGATCTTATCTACTTTGCGGATGTTTTGGAAAGAACATAACACTACAATGTGTAAGTAGATTATATCGTAGATTGGCTAGTCAGTGTAAATCCTATGCATTGACTAATCTTAGGACTAACTTAATTTTGAACATATAATCATATTTATATTCCACTGTGATTATGTCACTATAAATATGATTAGTTATATGCTCTGGATTTAATAGAAGTTTATATCAAACAAATAATCATGAAAATAAAACCTGTGAGCAAAGTGATTGACCAAGTAAAAAATGATTTATATTATTTTATTGATAATAAAATGATATTACAAATAAATTGGGTTTTAATTAGGGCATAAAACCCCAACACTGCTACCACCAATTGAAGGTCAAGGAATCAGATATTCCCAAGACCGCATTCTGAACTTGGCATGGCTACTACAAGTTCATGGTAATGTCTTTTGGACTCACTAATGTGCCCGCGACATTCATGGATCTTATGCATAGGGTACTAGATGAGTATCTGGACAAATTCGTGATCGTATTTATAGACGACATACTCGTATACTCGTGAAACAAGGAAGAAAACGCTAAGTACCGGGAGCTTATCTTACAATGATTAAGCGAGAAAAGGTTGTACACCAAATTCTCCAAGTGTGAATTTTGGTTGACTCAAGTGAGTTTCCTAGGTAATGTGGTGTTAGGAGACATAATTGCAGTCAATCCAGCCAAAATTGAAGCAGTGAAACAATGGAAGGTCCCGAAGAACGCACAAGAAGTTCACAGTTTCTTTGGTCTGGCAGGGTAATATAGCCGCTTTGTGTAAGGTTTTTCCAAAATAGCGACGCCTATGACCACACTAATACAGAAGAACGTCAAATTTGAGTGGATGGACAAGTGCGAATAGAGTTTTCAAGAGCTAAAGACCAGATTAATGAATGCTCCCATGCTCACTATTCCCAAGGGTGCAGGGGGGATATGCTATTTATAACGATGCATCAGGTCAAGGACTCGGAGTCGTACTAATGTAACACGGGCAAGTGATCGCGTACGCCTCCGACAAGTGAAATACTACAAGAGAAACTATCTAACACACGACTTGGAGCTAGCAGCGGTAGTGTTCGCATTGAAGATTTGGAGACACTAACTCTGTGGGATCCACTGCAACATATACATGAATCACAAGAGTCTGAAATATTTCTTCACCTAGAATGAGTTTAACATGAGACAATGTTGGTGGTTAGAATTGTTTAACAATTACGATTGTGATATACTGTACCACCAAGGCTAGTCTAATAAAGTAGCTTACGCATGGAGTCGACAGCCAATGTCTTATGTAATGACGGTGAAGGAAATACCCTAAGAACTACAAATTGATATCTCCAAATTGAATTTGGAGATAATAGTGGGAAGATTAGCAAAGTTATCCTTGAAGCCCACAATTATGGAAGCAATCCAAGGGGGACAACTCGCAGATCCGTAGATCCAACGACTAGTGCATGAGAATATGAAAGACATGCGACTAGAGTTTCACATCTCAGAGGATGGAGTGTTGGGTTTCAAGGGTAGATTATGCGTGCCTGATGATAAGGAGATCAAGAGACAAATCTTTTACAAGGCTCATAATACTCCTAACGCTATGCATTCGGGAACCACTAAGATGTATCAGGATCTCAAAAGGTACTTTTGGTGGGTAGGAATGAAGAGAGATGTAGCGGAGTACGTGGCACACTGTTTAACGTGTCAGCAAACCAAGGCAGAGCATTAGCGACCCGCAGGGTTATTGCAGCCGCTAGAGATCCCTGAGTGGAAATGGGAAATGGTCACCATGGACTTTGTTACCGGGTTACCACACACAATGAAGTGGCATAATGCAATTTGGGTTATCGTGGATAGACTGACAAAATTTGCTCATTTCTTACCCATTAAGACAACGGACGGTGCGAATAAGTTGGCAGACTTGTACATTGTTCAGATAGTGCAATTACATGGGGTTCCCATCTCTATAGTATCCAATTGTGACGGGAAATTTACATCTGCTTTCTGGAGAAGAATGCAAATGGGATTGGGAACTAATGATTCATACCCTGGAAGACATGTTAAGAGCTTGCGTGTTGGATTTTCAAGGTTCGTGGAGTGTAAAAATTCCATTAATTGAGTTTGCCTACAACAATAGCTACCATGACTCAATAAAGATGGATGTATATGAGGCACTATATGGGAGAAAGTGCCAATCTCCAATCCACTGCTACGAGGTCGGTGAGATGAAATTCTTGGGACTAAAATAGGTATACCAAGCTACGGAGGACATTAGGTCGATTCGTTAGAGGTTACAGATCTCTATAGATCGACAATGTAAGTATGCTGATCATCGACGGAGACCTTTAGAATTTGAAGTTGGGGACAAGGTACTGCTAAAGATAGCTCCACTTAGAGGAGCTATGAGGTTCGGGAAAAAGGGCTAGTTGAGCCCTAGGTACATAGGAACGTTTGAGGTTTTGGAACGCATTGGGAAGGTGGCTTATCGACTAGCCTTTTTGCCTACAATCTCTAGAGTTCACGATGTGTTCCATGTATCAACCTTAAGGAAGTATGTGAACAAGCCCACTCATGTGCTAAGTTACAATGAACTTAGCATAGATCCTCAACTGAGTTATGAGGAAAAACCAGTCGCAATTCTGGATCAGAAAGACAAGGTGTTAAGAAACAAAACAATACCTTTGGTAAAGGTACAATGGTGTAATCATGGCATTGAATAGGTGACCTGGGAGACGGAATCCGAGGTGCAGGAGCGGTATCCCCATCTGTTTTGAGTTTCAGGGATGAAAATTTTATAAATTGTAGGTATTTTGACGTCCCGTGTTTTGAACACACGTTAGTAGCCGGTTCGATCCGATGAAGAATTATGTGGAATATTATTCTGATAAATGATATTATATGAAATTGTGTGTTTTCGTGAATTTTTATAGTCGTTGTGATGATCTAGTAAAGGGTCTAGGCTTATGCAAAGAAAGATTGGTCTCGAACCACAGGGTAAACCCTAATGGTAGAAAAATATCGGATTTAAATAAAACGGGGAACACTATGGCATAAAAATATTTTTTGGCAACTGGGACTTTATAGTCGGGCCAATAAATTTAAAGAGAATTGATTGAGGTTTGAATTCCAATCAATCGGGCTTAGGAATGAAAATTTCTTACTTGGGCCTTTAAGGGCATTTTGGTCAATATGTGATAAATTGCAAAAAATTATGTGATATTGTGACAAATTTTATTTTTTGGTCACAAATTAATTTATTTAATTATGCTTGGAGATTTAAAAACTATAGGTTAAAAATTAAGGGAAAATTAAGAGCACAAATATACCATAGGGCCCTTGAGTTCTTTGTGTGAGGTAACTTAAGCAAGGGCATAAAGGTAATTTTAAAAGGGAAGAGAGAGAGAGAGAGAGAGGTGGGCGACATGGTCTAGGGGTAGGCCCTAGGGCTCTCATAAGCTAGGTTACATACCCCAAAAGCTAAGGAATGGGAAAAGTCTCTTACCTTTTTTACACAAGTTAAAGCTTAATCATTTTCTCTTCTAACACTCTCTCTCTAGCTCTCCCTCTCTCCCAAAACCGATACACTCTCTCTCTCTCTCTTTCTCCTCCATTGTTGCACACAATCAAATCCTAAGAGATCTAGAACTCCTCTTCTCCATTGGAGAAGAAAAGCTTCAAGAAGAAACCTCCTTGTCTCAAGTAAGTGCAATGTTTTCCTTTGTGCATTTTTCCCTTTCTTCTCCTTCAAACTCAAAACCCCAGGGTTCCTTGTGCATGCTTGTGATCTAAAATCCATGCATGGCCTTGTTCTTGTGTTCTAGGGTTCAAGGGAAGCATTTACAAGTTGGATCTCAAAGTTGAGCCCCATTTGTGATCAAAGCAAGTAAGGTAAGAGGTTTTGTAAGCTTGCATGTTCTTGTACCTCATCTAGTTTTCTTCCTGCCCTAATCTCTTCTTAAAATTCTGCATGTGGGGCTTGGGGCTCGATTTTGAGAGTTTAGTGCATCGAGGAAAGGCTAAGGAATACATCTCCAAGCTAGGGCTTCAGAAGGTAGAATCTATGGTTGTTTTCTTAAAGTTTTGTGGTGATTTTTGTAGATCTAGTTGTATAGGGTATTTCAATTGTTTTTGGAGCCTATTTTATGCTTAAGGTTTAGATTTTGTAATATAATGAATTGCATGCATGCATGTGGCTAGGGTTTATGCTAGAAATGCATGTTGTGGTTAAGTGTGAGTAAAACTGCATGCTGTCAAAATTCATGGTTTGGTTTCCAATGGGTCAGATCGCACCCTACTACCTTTTTTTGTAAAATAATTTGTGTATTTGTCTATTTCTTTGAGATCACTTGATTTTAGGCTTTGGTAAATCACAAAAATATATTTTTAAGCCCAAGTTATGCACTTTTTTGCATTGTGATGTAAATCTGGAAAATTTCTGGGCAGCATGCACTGCCGAGATTTCTTTATCATTTGAACGGGTTTTACTAATCTAAAAGCTATGAAATTTGGTAGGATGTTGGATGATACATTTATAAGGGTCTCTATAAAATTTTAGAGGAAAATAAGTTATGGTTTAAGAGAAAATAATATCAAAGTTTTCCCTAAAATCTGAAAAAAAAAAATTCTGTGCAGCAAGCACTGTCTAGATTGATTTAATTATTTGAATGGGTTTTACTATTCTAAAAATTATAAAATTTTGAAGGAATTTAGTTAAGATATGTATTAGGAACCCTGTTAAATTTACGATAAAAATGTATCACGGTTTAAGAGAAATTTGTTTTATAAATTTTCCCTAAAATCTAAACAGTAGTATTTTCGAACCATTATGAAAATTGAATTTTTTGGGAGGTTAGTTCTCCTAACCTAAAGCGAGTTTTGACGCGATATTTTCACCTAGCTCTTGTCCTTATGACACAAAATACGTGAATGATAGTTAAAGGTCTTTGGCCAAATAAAAAAAAACTCAACTTATGGCAAAAGTTTAAAAAATGGAACTTTATCACTTTAAATCAAATAGTAAAAGTAAAATTGTGGAAATTGGAAAATAGTTATTTTTATAAAAGTAATTAAGGACTTGGGTGTTAAACCAATCTAAAATCAGTTTAAGATAAATAAAATATGATTTTTATCATTTTAATTGATTAAGGGTCCAATTGCCCTTCTTTTCAAAAGTACCACAAAAGAGGTATTAGATTATCATTAAACTTGGTAAAAATAGAAATTTAGGTTAAAAATGATCTTTATAAACAAATGGTGACTTTTCAATAATAATAATAATTAAAGAGTCTAAAAGGAGTATTTTTGGTATTATGAAAAAAAGTTGGGGAACTTCATAAAAGGACGAAAAATTATGGTATTTTTCTAAAGATGCGATTTTGTTAACTCCTTTTTTATAAAACGAGAGTACCAAATGATCACATAAGATAATTCATTTTTGAAGAAATATTAAAACACACTGTATGGAGAGCATGTTACTGTGAGACCGATTTTCCTACGATAACTTAAAGACCGAAATGAAAATTTGACCTTATACATTATGAAGTGTGTAGGAGACTACTGTATAGATTCTCTAAGAATTTATTGAGTGCAGCTATTATAGAATATTTGCTATAAGTATATGTCATGGTTTAATCCGAGTACACTATACTAATTATAGTAACTGCCAAAGGGAAAATGATTAGCGATATTAAGAATTCAGCTGAAAACTAAGGACTCCAGGTAAGTTAGTCTTTCCTTTTCTTGGGTATAACATGAACATACCAGTGCGTGCTTGTAGTAGTGGATTACACTGGTTTTGTTTGGGACATTAAGACCAGGGTATGCTTGATACCCACCTTTGCAATGCTTATTCATTCTACGACCTAATGGTAATGAGTTCGAGTTGGAGCCAGAACCTTAGTGTAATACCGTCCGGGTTGGAGCCAGGACATGGTAGAATTATAGTTCGGGTTGGAGCCAGGACATGGTAAAATTATAGTCCGGATTGGAGCTAGGACATGGTAAAATTATAGTTCGGGTTAGATCTAGGACATGGTAAAATTATAATCTAGGTTGGAGCCAGGACATGGTAAGATAAACTCCGGGTTGGAGTCAGGACATGGTAAGATAGTCCAGGTTGGAGCCAGGAAGTTAAGAGTGATTCCGAGTTGGAGCCAGGATCCTTTGTGTTTGTTCGAATTGATTAAATTGTGTAATTATATATATATCTTGAATGTTCTGGGATTTTTCTGAGTGCATGTTATTATGATATGTGTTACATTGGTTTTTAGGTACAATCAAAGTATTTGATTATAATATGGCTATTATTTGAGAACTGTATGATATGGTTGAAACTTGTCCAATACCACAATGACAAGTAGCGATATCTACCTTAGGTTGACCTGTTACTGGGTTTAGTATACTTGTGTGTAAGGCTATTCTTACTAAGAATTTTCGCTTACCTAGTTGTTTCATGTTGTAGGTAAGTGCAAGGGCAGGGCGGAGCAGTGAGCGCCGCAGTCTGCTTGTTGATATGTACATCTGGCCTGACCTAGAGAGGTTTTTGATGGATCACCATTTTGAAAAGAAAAAGTTGAAAGCTTGTTATTACTTTTGGGATAATTACATTATTATAACTCTGTGGATGAGTATTTGTATTTCCGTTTGCTAAACTAAAAGTGTGTGCACACAAATTTTTTTTAAAAGTTTTTTTTATAGATTTTTGGTATGTTGAGTTAAAGTGAAAGTTTTAAATTTTTGCATGATTTTTGGTCTTGTATGTTTTGGGGCATAACACACTCAGCGTGCTATTGCCTCCCTTGACATATAAGTCAAGCCTTTTCCATCAGATAATGCAAGCAAGCACACATCATTTAACAATTATCCACATACAGAGCATTCAAGCATGCTTAATTAAGCAATCACTGGCATAATCATTCTTACCTCTAGTCGAAACACAAGTTAATTAACAACAACCCCCGAGCATGAACATGTCCTGAGCCCTAGCGGTACCCTAGTCACAACCATAATAAGTGATATCCATCAATATAGAATAAATAAAGACTTCAGAACCGAGTCCTAGCCTTCAGGACCTCGAATTCTACTAAACCGGGTAGTGGAATCCTTCCCTAAGCCCTTAGATTCAGGTTCCCTCCACCAGAAACCTAACTTGGCCAAATTCCTCAAATTGAGCTGCGACACCTCTCACTAAGCGACACGACTCTCCACAAGTCAAAGAGCCCGTGCCCCAAATCACTAGACACACACTAGGGCGCAACCTGCCTAACGTCTTGGCGCCAAGGCAGTTTAAGGCACCTCCCCTGTTCTCTGAGTTCATGAGGGTCACAGCGCGACTCTGCGAACTCAAAAAAGCTACGATTTTCAGAAATCACAAGTCTCCCAAATTCACCCCAAAACACAGATTTAACCCAATTCAAAACCCAATTATGGACTCGGCAACTCAGACAAACAGTAGGCAACCTTAAAAACACATCAAAACTCAAACAAAACCCATAATTCAAACTCTCATGCAACGCCTCTATCTCATGTTCAAATCATTCTATGTGAAGAAAAATTTCAAGCTCTTATGGTCAGTGTATATCTCACACTTCTCCCCATAAAGGTAATGCCTCCATACCTTTATTGCAAAGGTACCTTTGCTCATATTCCTTCTAGTCATGTGATGCATAAGCAATCACTTTCCCTTCCTGCATAAGAACACAACCCAAGCCTTGTGTCAAGGCATCACAGTACACTACAAACTTGTTCTAATCTATTGGAAGAATCAGAACTGGAGTTGTAATCAATCACCGCATCAACTTTTGGAAGTTATTCTCACACCTATCTGACCATGCAAACTTCTGGTTTTTGTGTGTCAGCTCCGTCAATGGGGTAGCAATCCTTGAGAACCCTTCAACAAAACCTGTGTATTAACTTGCCAGTCCAAGGAAACTCCTAATCTCTGAGGCGTTCCTTGTCCTTGGCCAATCTCTGTCTGTCTCAATCTTAGCTGGGTCCACCTTGATCCTATCCCTACTAACAATGTGACCAAGGAAAGTCACATGTGGTAGCCAGAACTCACACTTCTTGAACTTCGCATATAGTCTGTGCTCTCTCAGTCTCTGTAGCACCAGCCTGAGATGCTGCTCATGCTCTTCCTTTGACTGAGAATAAACTAGAATATCTTCAATGAAGACGATCACAAACCGATCTAGATAATCTTTGAACACCATGTTCATCAGATCCATAAAATTTGTTGGGGCATTAGTCAAACCAAATGACATGACTAGAAACTCATAATTCCCGTATCTAGTACGAAAATCAGTCTTCGGTATATCTCTCTCCTTGATCCTCAACTGGTGATAACCAGATCGAAGATCTTTCTTTGAGAATACCGTCTTACCCTGCAACTGATCAAACTGGTCATCTATCCTTAGCAGAAGATACTTATTCCTAATGGTTAACTTGTTCAGTTCCTTCAATCAATGCACATCCTCAGGGAACATCCTTCTTCTTTACAAATAAGACCGACACACCCCAAGGAGAGAAACTGGATCTAATAAAACCTAAGTCTAACAACTCCTGTAATTGTACCTTGAGTTACTTCAACTATTTTGGGGCCATTTAGTACGATGCCCTAGACACCGGCTCTGTCCCTAGTGCCAGTTCAATAACAAACTTTATCTCTCTGTGTGGCGGCAACCCTAGTAAATAATCTGGAAACACATCCAGGAACTCATAGACTAATCTAGTCTCTTCTGGTCCCACTGGCACGACCTGAGTGGTATGTACCACACTGGCTAGGAATCCTATGAAACCACCTCACAGTAGGTCTCTATCCCTCAATGTTGATATCATAGGTACACGGGGTCCATGCACAGTGCCAGCAAATACAAAGGGATACTCTCCCTTAGGCTCAAAGGTTACCATCTTCTTCTTGTAGTCTTTGGTTGCCCCATATTTACCAACCAGTCCATGCCCAAAATCATGTCAAAGTCATTCATAACAAACTCTATCAAGTCAACTGACAATTCTCTACCATCCACTGTCACTGGCAGTGATCTGACCCATCTCCTGGAAACTACTAACTCCCTAGTGGGCAGTAAGGTTCCGAACCCCACAACATAGGAATCACATGGCCTACACAGTCTATCAATTATCCTACTACAAACAAAAGAGTGTGTAGCACCAGAATCAATCAAAATAGTATAAGAGGTTCCAGCACTAGAAAATTGACCTATCACAACTGAAGGACTAGCCTTAGCCTCTACCTGCGTCAATGCGAGCACTCGAGCAAGAGTCGAGTTGTCCGCCTTCCTTGGTTCTTCCATTATTGCTTTCGGGAAATCTTTTTAAAGTGTCCTACTATCTTGCACAAAAAGCAAGCATTTTCCCAACACTCTCCCACATGATGCCTCCTACACCTAGCTCACTCTGGGTAAGTCCTTCAGCCTCATTGCCGCCCTGGCAGCCTATCAGTATACCACGTGGCCTCCTGTTGGGGCATGGAGCTGAAAAGGCATCATAAGCCTTCCTTTTCTGATCATTGGGGCCTCTGCCCCTACCTGAACCCATAAATGAAGGCCCCATCCTCTTGGTATCTCTCCTGGTCGTGTTCTCACACCATATTTTGTACTCTACGCCCTTTGTAGTAAGGGTTTTCTCTACCACTTGTGCATATGTTGTCACTCCAGGCACGGTGGTAATGTAAACACCCAAGCTATCATAGGTTGTAGTCCTTGAAGGAATCTTTCCTTCCTTGTCCCATGAGTGGGTACCAAGTTTGCTACGAACTTGACTATTCTGTCAAACTTCAGTGCATACTCTGCCAGTGACATGTTTCCCTGTAGCAGCTTACTGAATTCCTATGCCTTTGTAGCTCTATCTGCATCATTATAGTACTTTTCATTGAATACCATTCTGAACTCCTCTCAATCCATGGAATTCACGTTCCTAGTCTGGGATATCATTTTCCACCAAATGCGGGCATCCTCCCGAAACATGTATGTGGCACAGACCACCCTCTCATTACCAACTACCCTCATGAAATCCAGGATAACAGTAACCATACTCATCCATTGTTCGGCCTTGGCCGGATATGCACTGCCCTAAAAAACTGGAGGGTGCTGCTTTTTGAACCTTTCATAGATAGGTTCCCATCTATTCCCAGCCTCTGATTAATGTACTACTACTGGCACCAACACAGGTGGCACCTCTGACTGAACGTTCCCTGCAGGAACCTGTTGCTATCTCAGGAGGCAGATCTTTTCTTCATGCCTTTGAAATTTGGCTTTCATATCAACAAGCACTTGCTACAAGTTCTCAGGAACTGGCGGAGGGGTCTAATCCTGGTTATCATTCTTGCCCTGTATTCCTTGACCGTCTTGTAGATCTAACTGCCCTAGAAGCATACTTCCAAGCTTATACCTTGCTGCAACAGTCAATTCGACCAGTTAGGTAGTAATAACAATACATATCGCCGTCTTATGGTCCAAGACTGATCAAACAAGCATTCACATTCAACAATAATGTTAATAAGCATGTCGATTCATATTCATACCCAAGCATGGTGCTAATAAGTACTTCCTGACATTTATAAGCAAATAACGATGCTAATAGGTATTTTCTGGCATTTATAGACAAATGGCGATGCTAATAAGAATTTCTTTAACATTTACTAGTATTAGCAGTGCTAATAAGCATTTCCTGGCCTACATATACATATAACAATGCTAATAAGCGTTTCTTTAACGTTCATAAGAAATATTAGTGCCAATAAGCATGTATTTATCAATCATTCAACAGTCAAGGGCCAGGCCCTAAATATCTCAAGCTTCCTAATAAGGCAGGCAGATAAGGAATTTATATTCTATTTAAGAAGTTAAACACATAACCATATAAATAGTTACCAAACCCTCAGTTGAGCTTGTATTTTGTGGCGAGTGTACATGCCCAGCCAGTCTTCAGGAACCCTTAACCTTGGCACACTCTGATACCAAGTTGTAACGCCCTAGATCACCAAGACTGTCACACTGTGTGTTTTAAATAGTGTAAGACTCTCTAAACGAATCTCTTGCCATAAATGTGTAACTAGACGTGATTAACGGCTTAGGGTTAAATTTTTTGGTCAAAAGGAATAACCATTTCATTAAATTGTTTACGTTCAAACATGGGATCCCAAAATAACGTTTAAAAGGCTAATTACCATTCAAAAGTTACAACTAGCCGACCAAAGCGGCAAAATAGGGTTTGACACTAGTTCTTCCGAGAAACCCCGATCGTGGTGGTCGAGCAGTTGCATATGTACACGACGCCACCAAAGCTCTCCCACTCATGGATGGTCCAGCTTCCCTTTCCCCTTACCTGCACTACATAGCACCTGTGAGCCAAGGCTTAGCAAGAAAACTTAAACATGCTCATAAGCAGTTGATAACATATTACATAATCATAAAAAGCATGCCTAGCAATAATAAACCTACTCATACATGCATTCTATTCAGATAAGTGACTACAGTGTCACACCGAGGCCTGTTGCTGTAACACCCTGGATAACCAAGGCCGTTACACTGTGTGATTATAAAGGTGCAAAACTTGCTAATCAAGTCATATAGTTGAAAACGTGATCCTAAAGTCATAATTAGGTTAGGGTTAAAAGATTTTGGTCATAAAGAGGAAATTTCTCATTAAAATAAACGTTTAATACATGGGATCCCAAAACAGGTTTTAAAGGACAGTTTACAAAATTTCAAAGTTTATGTACAACCACAAGCCACTCTAATGGAAAAATAGGCACTAGAGGTTCTCCTGTCCTTGTACCATCCCTCGGTCATGGCAGTTGAGCAACTGACCATGTACAATCTGCCCCAGAGCTCTCCAACTCAGGACTGGTCCACCTTGCCCTTGCCTTTACTTGCACCACGTAGCACCCGGAGCCAAGGCCCAGCAAGAAAACCATAATACGGAGCATAAACGATACAGACAAACAAATAATCCACAAGGTTGTTAACCAGGTAATCGACATGCCATAACAGTCATTTACTCAGAGAGGTCAAACAATTATTCATAAACCAATCATCCTAGTATTAAACAAGTTATAATCAACAGACAACAATAATAACATATCAACATTCATCATACAATACTCAGGGTTGGCGCCTTTAGGCCGCACCCTCTATTTAATCCACTGTCTCTGGCTCACTTAGGCCGAGCCTAGTGTTTAACCCACTGACTCCGACCCGCTTAAGTCGAGCTCAGTGATTATTAAGCTGTCTTTAGCTACCATTGGCTAAGCTGTGTCCTGTGCGCAATTATTAATCCAGGCACTCTTAGGCCATTTATTTCATGCTTACACAGCATATCACAATCACATCGCATGTATATTCAAATACAGGGAATCTCAATCCCACACAACCACACAAGGGTGCAATTTTCTTACCTTTAATTCTAAGTGCTTTAGTTACTACGAACGATCCTCGAGCACGATCCTGCTCCAAGCCTTGGCGTACACCTAGTCACAATCCATAAATGATACTTCGATGAGTTTTAATTCCAAAGGACAATCCCGGGACCAAACTCACGCTCTCGGGACCCCAAGTTCCACCAAACGAGGTGGTGAACCCGTCCCCCGAGCCCCCAGGCAAAAACCCTAAGAAAATACCCATAAACCAATTTCAGGAGGTTTTGGAGTGCTACAAGGTGGGCGCTACAGCGCTATAGATAGAAACCCAAAACCCCCAGAAAACATAGCCTAGCGCTCCTAACCTAGCGCTACAGCGCTACAGCCATAACATGCAAAAATTCTGGGTTTTTCCATCGAACTTTCCCGAGCCAAAGCTCCAAAAACCCACTCCAATCATCAATCAAACTCAAAATTGAGTCCACAACTCACTATATCTCATCCAACATAACCTAATAACACCCAAAACTTAGCTAAGAACCCCATCAACCACAGGAATCAAAGTTGAGCTTGAAGCTTAAGAACACCATCTAAACCAGAAAACCCAGATAATCAAGGACATAAATTGTTACCTCTGATGGATGAATCCGACCCTAGGTTGCCTTCAATGTTCCTCCCATCTATGATTCCTCCAATTCCTAAGTTTAAATCCTTAAACTTCCATTTTAAACCAAACTCAGAAACCATTCTCAACAAAGCTTAGCAAATTCAGAAAAAACCTTAAACCTTACCTTAATTTGGAAGCTAATTCCAGTTGAACTCCTTAGCCACTCCAAGGATCAAAGTCCCAAGACCTAGCCTAGACTTTCTCTGAGTTCTCAGCTTCAAAATTCTCAAGGGAGAGTGAGAGAGGAAGAGATCGTGAGGGAGAGTGAGAGAGAGTTCTATCTTTTTTCTTCTTTTCCTTCAGTTTTCTACAACTTTCCCTTATGCTCTAAAAAGAAGTTAAATATATCAAGTATATCTTCTAATAACCCAAAAGACCCTTTTGCCCTCCCAATTAATTCCAAGTCTTTTAATCAATCTTCCTAACATTTACCACTTAAATCCTGTCACCCAATTAATCACCAATTGTTTTCCCCAATGTCTAATAATCTCCAATATATCTCCCAAATTCCCAGAAATACCCTTAGGCTCCCCCGAGCCGGGTATAAACCCTCGATGTGACTATTTTGCCAAACCGCTCATTAGGATCGTCTCGAGCCATATGCTGCAAATATATCCACATAATAATGTGGTCTCAACAATTTACCGCAAATAATCACATTTATGCCCTCAACGGGCCTAAATTTACAAATATGCCCCTATAAGCTAAACATGGCCCACATGCATATTAATACTCATAAACATGCATTTCATATATCCATATAATCATATAAGCATGCTTATCACATAATCATGCATTTAATCATTTAAATCACACATAAACCAATTATGCCCTCCCAGCACACTAATTAAGGCCCTTAAGCCTTATTAGTGATTTTGGGTCGTTACAACTATCCCCTCCTACTGAGAATTTTGTCCTCGAAATTTTACCTGAATAACTTAGGATACTGATCCCGCATTGCTGACTCAAGCTCCCAGGTCACTTCCTCGACCCTGCTATGCCTCCATAATACTTTAACCAGAGGAATCGTCTTGTTCCGTAGAACCTTATCTTTCTTGTCTAAGATCTGAACCGGTCGCTCCTCCTAAGACGAATCGGTCTGCAATTCCAAGTCTTCATACTTTAACACATGTGTTGTATCTGAGACGTACTTTCAAAGCATAGAAACATGGAATACATCATGAACTCCCGACAACGACGGTGGCAAGGCTAACCTGTAATCCACCTGTCCGATCCTTTCCAGGATCTCAAAAGGTCCAATGAATTTAGGGCTCAGCTTGCCCTTCTTTCCAAACCTTCTCACCCCTCGCAATGATGAAACTCGTAGAAACACGTGGTCCCCAATCTGGAACTCCACGTCCCTACGCTTAGGATCAACGTAGCTATTCTGTCTGCTCTATAAGGCGAGCATTCGAGCTCGGATCTTCTCAATAGTCTCATTAGTCTTCTGAACCATGTCCGATCCCAAATACTCCCTCTCACCCATCTCATCCCAATGAATGAGTGATCTACATCTCCTCCCATATAACATCTCATATGGAGCCACTCCAATCATTGATTGATAACTGTTGTTAAATCAATCAACGAGAGATACTTACTCCACGATCCCTCAAAGTCAATCACGCATGCACTAAGCATATCCTCTAACATCTAAATTGTCCTCTCATATTGTCCATCAGTCTGAGGATGAAAGGCCGTGCTAAACTTCAACTGAGTCCCCATAGCCTTCTGCAAACCACCTAAAAACTTGGGGGTAAAGATAGGATCCCAGTCTGACACAATAGACTTAGGAACCTCGTGGAGACGTACGATCTCCCTCACATACAACTCTACATACTGATCCACCGTATAAGTAGTCTTCACTGGAAGAAAATGAGCTGACTTGGTGTATCTGTCCACTATCACCCACGCCGAGTCATGATGCCCCACTGTCCTGGGTAGACCTCCCACAAAGTCCATTGTAATATCCTCCCATTTCCACTCGGGAATACCCAAAGGCTGAAGCAACCCCACTAGTCACTGATGCTCAGCTTTCACCTGCTGACAAGTCAAACACTTGGCCACATACTCTACCACATCCTTCTTCATTCCAGGCCACCAATACAATGTCTGTAGATTCTGATACATCTTTGTGGTTCCTGGATGAAGTGAGTACGACGTGGTATGTGATTCATCCAGTATCTCGCGTCTAATCCCCACATCAGTCAAAACACAAATCCGACCCTGATACCGTAGTAAACCAACCTCAAAAATAGAATAGTCCTTAGCTACCCCCGCTAAGACATTCTCTCTAACCTCCTGTAACTATGCATCTACCAACTGACCCTCCTTAATCCGCTCTAGTAGGGTCAACTGCAAAGTAATTTTGGCCAACCGGCCCACCACCAACTCTATCCTCGCTCTGGACATTTTATCAGCCTACTCTCTCAAAATTTGAGTGGAACCAAATAACTGTCCCGAGACCCTCCAGCTCAATGCATCTGCCACTACGTTGGCTTTCCCTGGGTGGTAAAGAATATCAAAGTCATAGTCTTTTACCAACTCCAGCCAATGCCTCTGCCTCATGTTCAGGTCCTTCTGCGTGTAGAAGTACTTCAAACTCTTATGATCGTAGTATATCTCGCACTTCTCCCCATACAAATAAAGCCGCCAAACCTTTAGTGTGAATACCACCGCTGCTAACTCCAAATCATGGGTAGGATACCGCTGCTCATACTCCTTAAGCTATCGTGATGCATAAGCTATAACCTTCCCATTCTGCATCAACACACAGCCTAAGCCCAACCTCGATGCATCACAGTATACCACAAACTTTCCTTGCTCCGAAGGAAGACTTAGCACAGGTGCAGTAATAAGTCGTCGCTTCAACTCTTGAAAACTATTCTCACACTTGTCTGACCAGATGAACTCCGTGTCAATTCTGTCATCGATGCAGCAATCTTCGAGAACCCTTCCACAAACCGTCTGTAGTAACTTGCTAACCCGAGGAAACTCCGAACCTTTGAGGCGTTCCTTGGCCTCGGCCAATCCCTCACTGCCTCCACCTTAGATGGATCCACCTTAATCCCATCTTCACCAACTATGTGTCCAAGGAATGTCACTTCTGGTAACCAAAACTCACACTTCTTAAACTTGGCGTACAATCGGTGTTCTCTTAGTCTCTGCAAGATCCATCGAAGATGTTGCTCGTGCTCTGCCTCTGAACTGGAGTACACTAAGATTTCATCGATGAAGACAATCACAAACTGATCCAGAAAATCCTTGAACACCCAGTTCATTAAGTCCATGAAGGCTGTTGGGGCATTGGTCAAACCAAATGACATGACCAGAAACTCATAGTGCCCATACCTCGTACGGAAGGCCATCTTCGGTATATCCTCGTCCTTGATCCTCAGCTGGTGATAACCAGGTTGAAGATCATTCTTCGAGAATACCATCTTTCCCTCCAGTTGATCAAACAAGTCGTCAATCCTTGGTAGAGGGTACTTATTCTTGATGGTCAACTTGTTCAATTCTCTGTAATCTATACACATCCTCAAAGTCCCATCCTTCTTCTTCACAAACAAAACCGGAGCACCCCATGGCGAGAAGCTAGGTCTAATGAACCCCGAATTCAGAAGCTCCTGTAACTGTATCTTCAATTCCTTCAGCTCCGCCGGTGCCATCCTATATGGTGCTCTCGACATTGGCTCTATCCCCGGCACCAGCTGAATGACGAATTGAATCTCCCTGTGCGGCGACAACCCTGGTAAATCCTCAGGGAATACATCCAAGAACTCACGAACTAATCTGGTCTCTCCTGGCCTTGTTGGCAACACTCTAGTAGTATCCACAACACTAGCCTGGAAACATATACATCCCCCCTGTAATAGGTCCCCAACCCTCAGCGCTGATATCATGGGTACGCGGGGTCCACATACCGCACGCACGAACACAAAGGGATCCTCTCCCTTATGCTCAAAGGTCACCATCTTCTTCCTACAATCAATGTTAGCCCCATATCTAACTAGCCAATCCATGCCCAAGATCATGTCAAAGTCCTCCATGCCTAACTCAATCAAGTCTACTGACAACTCCCTACCGTCAACTATCACTGGTAGTGCTCTAATCCATCTCCTAGAAACTTCTAGTTCCCCTGTAGGCAATATAGTCCCGAACCCCGCAATACAGTACTCACTATGTCTACACAATCTATCAATCACCTTACTAGAAACAAATGAATGTGTAGCACTAGAGTCAATCAATACAGTAAAAGGAGAGCTAGCACTAGAAAGTTGACTTGTCACCACCGAGGGACTAGCCACAGCCTCAACCTTTGCCTGTGTCAAGGTGAACACTCGAGCTGGAGTCAAGCTGTCCACCTTCCTTGCTTCCCCTTTCTTTACTGTTGGGAAATCCTTCTTGAGGTGTCCCACCATCCCACACACATAACATGCCTGGGCCCGAAATTTTCCCAGATGGCGTCTTCCGCACCTCGTGCAGTCTGGGTAACTCTTCCATGTGTCACCGCCTCCCTGGTGGCCACCATGAACACCCCGACCCCTTCTATCAGGAGCAACAACTGATTACCTTCGTGAACCTACTGAGGATTATCCCAAAGAAAAACAATGATTGTGATTTGCGCCTTTGGAACCCTGACTACCGGATTACCTTTGTGAACCTACTAGGGCAAGCCATCTGACGGTTGTGGGGAAGTTGCTTCTCTAATATGTTTTATTGGGTATAAAAACCCATAAAAACCTTCAGTCTCATACTACAACCATTAGAAAATCATAAACCCTCCCAGCACACTCTCTTCTCCCTCGTCTGCCTCTCATCTTCAACCCCTTCCCGAAGTTCTGGATGACTGGCGTGAATCATTTTACTTTTGGTCAGACGGCAAGCAGTACTTCAAGGTTAGGACTCACCTCATCGCCTACCTTCATTTTATCTCGAGTAAGTATCTTCGACCCACCTTCCTCGGCATGTGCTTGGTGTTTTTCGATATATGTTTAGGAATGGCAGTAGTGTGGAATTTTGGAGTCTGTTTCTCATTTTCACAATTCATTTTAGGCATATTTTGACATTACGCTTGTTCGAAATGACCTTCAAGAGTCTTTTCTGTCAACTTTGTGTTTATTGGCCTGTGACCGGAATTTGAGAATTTTCCAGATTCTGGTAGGTTCAACTTCCCCGGCTTGTCCTTAGGTGACAGGGATACCTCACATTTACAAAACTCTCATTTCCCTCTCGAGCAATATTCCTAGAGTCGTTTGTGTTTTTGGCCATCTTTCTTTCGGTCAGAATACTAACTGCTTGTTTTTTTGTCTCATATGTCCGAGGAACTCCGTCAACTACACGAACACAGGTTTACCTCTTTGACAAGAAAATCTCTGAAATGGCCTGAATACGAGATGCTTCTGAAGAAAATGTAAGGACGGGGACCTGAGAGCAGACCGGGGAGCAAGTCGTCCGTCCCGACCTTCAAGTGGCGGTGACGCCAGAAATGCTCGAAGATTGGGGACTCACTGTGGAGGAGGTAAACAGAACCCCCATTCCACACCCTTCGCAAAAATACAAGGGTAAGGCGTTCTAGGTAGAGGATTACCACACTCTGCTTTGACAACTCGATGCTCTAGAAACGATCATGAGGTACTACTCAGTCGTAGACAAATGCCTCATCTGACTCTGTCGAGAATCTGAGAGGGCGCATCGCAGTGTCTACGACTTGGGCGCTTGGAGCAGGCCCACTTGATGGTAGGGGCTACCCTACCCCTCAAGCAGTACTTCCTGAACTTCTTGAAGTTCGTGGGGATAGCCCTCTTCCAGCTCTCCCCCAACGGCTATAGAGTGGTTGCAGGGATGTACATTCCGTATTGGAAGCAGAAATGGCCGGAGCCTTCACCAGCACAGATTCTCTATTTCTATAGTTTCAAGACCACCCCTCAGAAGAAAGATTCCAAGCGAGATGGAGATTATGCCTTGGCGAAGTATCCAGCTTCGTCACTCAGCTACAAGGCTCCCCACCATAATGAGAATCATGGTCAAGACTACAAGGATGCCTTCTTCTTTACGAATGAATTCTCGACCCGTAGTAATCCGACATTAATTCTCAACTTCGCTTAAGTAGGTGAGTATCTTTCATAACGTGATTATTCTTCTCACTAAGACCTTTCTATATTCGATACTTAGTCATTTCCTTTTGAATAGGTCCTTTTTTTCGAACTCTATACGTCCAGCTCTTCGAGGATCACCTCCAGGTGATGAAGGCTCTCCCCAACCGAGACTTGGACCTTAGCGTCCTAGTAACAGAGGCAAATCTCATTAGGTCAGGGCTTCTCAGCATCAAACAAAGAATAAGCAACCTGGAGCTGACAAAATACTGCCAGTCCAAAAAGTCTCGGGAGTTGGCGTCTCGCCATATTAATTACATAGAAGGGTTGGCCAAGACATCATTTCACAGGCGACTGGCGAAGGAAAGGCTGGTGAACGCACATGCCATAGAAGAGGCTTGAGAGGCCTAAGAGGATCGGGAGCCCGAGGAAGAGCTTCAGGCAAGGATGGAAGCTTCCTACCTGTACCCAGGTAAATCACCTCTCGCCCCGACATCTGTTTTCCAAGTAGGTGAGAGGATAAGTCCTGAGCATGTCTGAGCTTCCCCAACACTCCTTCATTGTGGTCAAATCTCATATCGGCGATGGACTAGGGAAGAATGCCAAGATTACCTAGATCTCATAGATGTTTACCTCCACCACCCTAGGAGGCAATCCACCTCTCATGGGTTCGTACCCTTAGATCGACTGACGTCCTTGACCTTGAGCGGGTTTTTCCAATATTGTACCAACATTAGCTATGAGGCCCGGAATAGGATAGTACACCCTCACTATTTGCAGTGAGGCTTAACTCACAGTGAGCCTCCAAGTAGCTTATTGCATTGTCCTAGTGTAGAATGTATGCTAACTTTTTACCTTGTTCCTGCAGCTCACATGGGATTGGCGGACATTGATTAGTCTGCGTTAAGGTTAGGAGCGCCTCTTAGCTCTTCGGCAGGAGAAGGGTCATCACGTCCTCAGGAGCAACCTGATCCCTCTCCTCTGGCCAAGAGGCAAAGAGTTTCCACTCCCTCCGTGGAGCCCTTAGCAGTTGACTTGCCCCGGTGGTGGAGATCCCTTCCTCGCCCGGGTCAGACGAGGTGGTACAAGAGGTGAGACCGGAGGAGGTCCTAGAACTGGACCAAGGGTCAGTTCACGACTCGAAGAAGGAGGCAATGCCACCCCAAGTCCGTCTCCTGGTGTATCCTGAGAAGTATGAGGGGGATTTGTTGGAGCAGTACAAGAGGATGCTTCAACACTTTGAAGCAAGGTTGGAAGAAGGCAACAAAGCCTTGTACAAGATAGTTGAGGCCCTCCGGCAACTTAAACCACCTTGAGAGAGGCCCATCGTCCCTCCGATCGGTCGAGCCGAGCTGGAGACCCTGTTCTCTGCCAAGTTAGGGGACATTGTTGCCCCTCTCACCACCGAGCTCCTCCAGGGGGTCAGCTCCACTATGTGCAAGTTGACCGCCCGTAGCTTCTTCCAACTCAGCGACAATAATGAGGCATCTCTTGTGGCCTCGTGTCGGTATGCCTTTATATGGGTAAGCTAATCATTCCCGTGTTTGAATTCAACTTAACAAGGTATAATTGAGCTAACACATTTATTTATATTATTATTTTTTTTCATTTTGTAGTCCGCCTTGGCCTGCCAACGCCTGAGAGACATTATGATGGAGAAGTCATACGAACTTCAGAAATCCCAGGACAAGATTTCCTCCCTTAAGAAGAAAACCAAGGGCTCTCAGGAAGAACTTGCCCGAGCCAGAGATGCCCTCGAGGCTGAGCAAAAACACTCTCGGGAGCTTGAGGAGACCCTCCAGAAAGCCTCCGAGGATACAAAGTTGGCCAAAAGGGAAATGTAGGCGGCCATCAAGGGCATGCAACGAGCTCAGGAGGAGGCCAAGAAAGCTACAACTAAGATCGCCCGAGTGGCCCTGGAGAATTCCCAGCTTCAGGAGTAGGCTAAGGAGGCTATCGACTGGGCTGACCTAGCCGAGAGGAAGACCCTCCAAGCCATGGACATGAACAACTCTTCCAAGTGCCAGGTGGAGAAGCTCAAACAGGAGATCGAGTCTATCGCCGATGACGTCTTCTATGTGGCCTGGTATCACAACTAGGACATGAACTTGGACTTCACCGGGGAGCCCGAGAAGTACAAGCTCCTTTTCAATGAGCGCCTCCAAGCTTCTCAAGCTGCCAAGGCAACCCCAGTGGTCTCAACGGCTGAGGTGACCCCAACTACCGAGGCGACCCATGCAAGCGGTTCCCCGAGTGGTGGCGGAGGTTCCCGAAGACTGCTTATAATTTTTTTTATTTAGGCCTGCGTGCCATAAACTTATTGGGGTATAGACAAAAAATCACTCGAGCCCCCGAGCATAGTTGTAATTATTCACCCATTTACAAGTTATGTAGCTTGCACTGCTTTTTGTTTGATTTGGTTTTATGAATTCACTGTAAATTAACTTGTCACGAGAACAAGAACTCAACCCGTTTTAAACACTTGGTTCTATAAATTCAACATTACATGAATGTCACGAGAACAGGAACTCAAGCCATTTTAAACACTTGGTATCATAAATTCAATGTAACACGAATGTTGCGAGAACAAGAACTCAAATCGTTTTAAACACTTGGTTCTATAAATTCAACATGACACAAATGTCACGAGAACATGAACTCAAACCATTTTAAACACTTGGTTCTATAAATTCAACGTAACATGAATGTTGCGAGAACAAGAACTCAAACCATTTTAAACACTCGGTTCTATAAATTCAACATAACACGAATGTCACAAGAACAAGAACTCAAACCGTTTTAAACACTTGGTTTTATAAATTCAACATAACGCAAATGTCATGAGAACAGGAACTCAAACTGTTTTAAACACTTGGTTTCTGCATTTAGTCTCTTGTAGGCCCATAGTCCTAGAAGTATCTTTGACACGAAATTTACCGTAGGTCTTCACTCGTCATCTTATGCCCATGCAATCCAAAGATTCGAGCCTTCAGGGGTCATGGCTCATGAAAACACCTGCCCCACGAGTGTGCACTACCAGAGGTCAGGGTTTCGACATTGCTCCTCGAGTGCATATCTCCTCGGGAGGTGATGTTAATGAGACGCCCAGGCATAGGCCACCCGGGTATTCGTTTGTATCACACAGATTAGGATTTGGTTATTACTCTCCGGGCGCGCGTTGTCCTTAGGTGGTAACCTAAATTCTTAAGTCTGTGTTATACTGGTTTTTCTAGATATGGGATATAGTGATACTAAGGGTGCTTTGCTTGTCGACTAGCCAAGCTTCCCATACCACAGAATTTTCGAGGCCAAGTGTAGGGTACTCAGCCTTCAGTTTGCATCTCGAGACCAAGAGACTTAGTCAGAGCTCCTCGGGCTCGGTGTCCATTGGAGGTGGCAGTAGTCTATTCTCGCGCTACTTGGGTTATATAGCTCCTAGGTGCTAAGCTTAGTTCTGTCTGGAGCAAGATACCTTCTAGACCAGACTTTATTAGTTTCCTAGGACTTTCTATTCTCGTGATGGAAACGCTAGGCCTACTCATCTTGGAAATTGACAAGTTTAGTTTCCTAGGTCGTTCCTTGTAGTGCTACCCTAACTCTATTCCCCTTAAGTGATCAGAGATTAGTCTGCAGTCACTTGTCTAGGTGAGTGGGTGCTCTACCAAAGTGTTAATAGGATATGATGAAAACTAAAGAACATAAGCAAAACAAACAAATTTCTTACTGTGTTTTATATACACTGTTTCCGTTACATGTGCCCGAAGGCTACAAGGGGTATTAAAAAAATAAACAATGTTTGTTGCTCATACTATTGGTAATACCGGTGAAGATGCTCGACATTCCAGGCGAGAGGAATCAGATCCCCATTAAGTCAGGCTAATTTATATGTTCCTGGACATACAACACTCTCGACTTGGTATGGGTCCCAGCACTCCTACACCGGGATCTCGGGTGGCTAAGAAGACTCTTCACAACACCAGGTCCTCGACCTTGAATTTTCTGTCTTTCACTTTGGAGTTTAAATATATGGCCACCTTCTGCTAGTAGGATGCTACTTGTAGTTGAGAAACTTCGCGTAGCTCCTCCACGAGGTTCAGGAACTCTAGAAGTAAAGCATGGTTCGTGGTCGGATCATACGTATCTCGTCGATGCGTGGAGATTTCTACTTCAACTAGGAGCATAGCCTCATATCCGTAGGCCATGGAGAAGGGAGAATGGTCGGTTGAGGTTCGGGTAGTGGTGTGGTAACTCTACAATGCCCTAGGTAGCTCCTCGAGCCAAGCTTCTTTTGCCTGCTCCAGCCTTTTCTTCAGAGTGGACTTGAGTGTCTTGTTCACTGCTTCCACCTAGCCATTGGCCTGTGGATGAGCCATGGAAGAGAAGCTCTTGATGAAATCATGCCATTGACAGAAGTCCGTGAACACTTCACTATCAAACTGCAATCCGTTGTCGAAAACTGTCTCCCTTGGAAGCCCATACCGGCAAACGATATTTTCTTATGACGAAATCCAAAGCCTTTTTGGAGGTAATTGTGGAGAGCGGCTCGGCCTCAACCCACTTCATGAAGTAGTCGATGACCACTATGACATATTTCACCCTCCTTTCCCTGTAGGCAGGGATCTGATAAGGTCGATCCTTCAGATAGCAAAAGGCCATGGGCTAGTCATCTGAGTAAGCTCATTTGGAGACGCTCAGGGGATGTTGGCAAAGCACTGGCATTTGTCACATTTCTTGACGTAATCCATCGCGTCTCCATTCATGGTGGGCCAGAAATACCCTTGTCTTAAGATCTTCTTGGAAAGGCTCTGCCCCCCAGCGTGATCTCTGCAGAAACCTTCATGTACCTCTCACAGTATTAAACTGGCTTCTTGCTTGAACACACACCGAAGCACAGGAAAAGAATAGCCTCGTCTATAAAGCCTATTATCCATTATTATTTACCTCAACACTTGGTACAATAACTTCCAAGTTGCCCTCTTTTCTTAGGGCAACTCCCCGGAGACGAGGTATTTAACTATTGGCTCCATCCACCCATCTTGGGGTTATACAGATTCTACCTCATTTGGAGCTGAGATACTAGGAGGCTCCAAGTATTCAATGGGGAACACATTGATTAATTCAACATCTTTGGTCGTGGCCAGCTTTGCCAGGGCATCTGCATTAGAATTTTGCTCCCGCAGCACTTGCCGAATAGTGAAACTTTGGAAGTTGTGCAGCATTTCTTGAGCCTTTTCCAAGTATGCTGCCATCTTTGTTCCCTAGGCCTGGTATTCTCTGAGAACTTGGTTCACCATGAGTTGGGAGTCGCTGAAGATCTCGAGTCCTTCGGCCTTGAGTTCCAGTGCCACACGAAGCCCAACGATTAAGGCTTTGTATTCTGCTTCATTGTTAGAGGCTTTAAACCCAAAGCGGAGAGCACTATGCACCCTATGCACCTTGAGGGAAAACAAAATAACTCCTTCCTCGGTGCCATTCTCGTTCGAAGACCCATCCACGAACAACTTCCATCTAGTCCGACCGCTAGGGTGCACTTGGTTCTCTCCTGATTCCCGGTGCACTCGGTGATGAAATTGGTGAGTGGTTGACCTTTTATGGCAGTCCTCGGGTGGTAGGTGATGTCAAATTGACTTAACTCCACCGACCACTTCAAGAGCCTTCCCAATGACTCAGGCTTCTAAAGGAATTTTTTGAGTGGGGGGTTCGTGAGGACTTTAATTGGATGCGCTTGGAAGTATGGTCTTAGCTTCTGAGAGGCAACCATTAAGAAAAAGGTTAACTTCTCCATTAGCGGGTACCTAGATTCTGCCCCGAGGAGTCTTTTGCTGACATAATAGACGGGGTGCTGAATGCGGCTTTCTTCCCTTACAACTGCAACACTGATGGCGTCATCCGAAATAGCCATGTAGAGCACGAGAGGTTCTCCGTCCACTGGCTTGGATAGGATCAGAGGGTTTTCCATGTGTGCCTTGAGCTATTGGAATGCTTGTTCGCACTCCTCTGTCCATTCAAACCTCTAATTCCCTCAGAGAACATTGAAGAATGGGATGCACTTGTCCGTTGCCTTGGAGACAAAACGGCTCAAAGCTGCGATCCTTCCTAATAGTCTTTGAACATCTTTATGCTTCCAGGGAGAGGGCATTTCAATTAGAGCCTTGAATTTTTCAGGGTTCACCACAATCCCCTGAGCACACGATGAAGCCTAGGAACTTGCCTGAGGCTACCCCAAATGTGCACTTTTGGGGGTTGAGCTTCATCCCAAACTGGCGGAGCACTGCAAAGACCTCAGTCAGGTCACCTACATTATCTGGGGTAGTCTGGGACTTAACCAACATATCGCCACATAGACCTCCATGTTCCGCCCCAACTGGTTTTTGAACATTTTGTTAACCAGCCTTTGGTAAGTGGTGCCAACATTCTTCAACCCAAAAGGCATCACGATGTAACAATAGACACCTTTGTCGGTTTGAAAGCTAGTGTGATCCTTATCACCGACGTGCGTGGATATTTGGTTATATCCTGAGTATGCGTCCATAAACGACATCAACTCATAACCGTAGGTGGTAGCGACTATCTGGTCTATCTTGGGGAGTGGAAAACAGTCCTTCGGACAGGCCTTGTTAAGGTTTGAAAAATTGATGCATGTCCTCCAAGTGCCATTCATCTTTGGCACGAGGACATGATTGGATAGCCATCTGGGATATTGGGCTTCTCGGATAAACCCATTGGATAGGAGCTTGTCCACCTTGGTCTAGAGGGCCTCTTTCTGAGTTTGGTAAAACGTTTGTTGCTTCTGCTTGACGGGAGCAAAGCTAGGGTCAACATTCAAGGCATGGCATATGATAGTCGAATCAATGCCAATCATTTAGATATGTGACCATGCGAACACGTCTTGGTTTTCTTGGAGGAAAACCACCAATGTCTCACGGACTTCCGTTTTCAAGCTTCCCCCGACTTTCACTTTCCTGTCGGGAGTGGAGGTATCAAGAACTACCTCTTCCACATCCTCTATTGGTTTAATGAACCCCTCCTCTTGAACCCTTTGTTATAACTTGTCAGGCCCCGAGTCTTGCACAATTTGTACCTTCGAGGTCTCGGAGTTCTCGGGACCTTCCTCCCTTACCATTATCACAGGAGCCTTGAGGGAGACATTGTAGCACTATCTTGCCTCTTTCTGGTCACCGCAGACTGTGTCGATACCTGCATCCTTGGGGAATTTCATGCACGAATGAAGGATGGAGGTGGAGACCCCAAAATCTGCCAATGCTAGTCATCTCAAAATGGCGTTGTATGCTGAGGGACAGTCCACCACTACGAAGGTGTAGTATTTGAAGGCTTGGCGAGGTACCTCTCCAAGTGTCACAGGGAGCTTTATTTGCCCCATTGGGATAAGGGCTTCTCTCGAGAACCCGTAGAGTGTCGAGGCGCATGGGGACAAGTCTGCCATAGTCAACTTTATCTTCTCGAAGGCTGACTTAAACAGGATATTCATTGAACTCCCGTTGTCCACAAGAATCTGCGCCACCATTTTGTTGGAGATTTAGCTCTCAATCACCAAGGGATCATGATGTGGGAAATTCACTCTCCGAGCATCATCTTCGGAGAATGTTATGACTTGGTCAGTCATTCGCAACATTTGGGCAGGTAGCTGGGCCAAAGCCATTACCACATCATCGTGGTTCAAAGCTCACGCATACCTGTTCTGCGAGCTTTGTGAGGTGCCCCCCAAGTGAGGTCCTTCTGAGATGATTCCTACCCGCCCATTCACTGGAGGAGGGCCTTGGGCCATTGGATGTTGGGGAACCACAGGAGCCACCGCAGGGGCCTGCAGTGCGGCAGGTGGGACCACCGGTCCTGCCATGAGAGGCTGGGTTGACGCGCTTCACCTTTAGCATATTGATGGAGGTGCCCCAACTTGATGAGATTTTCAATCTCATCCTTGAGTTGACAGAACTCATTGGTGTGGTTCCCTATGTCGTTGTGGAAACAACATAATTTTCCAGGGTCCCGCCTATCCCTATCTATTCGAATGGGCTGCGGCTTCCTATAATGAACGTGTTGTGCCATGGCCACGAAGATGTTCTCTCAGGAGTCCACCAAGTTGGTGTACTCTACATACTGCGAGACGTACTTCTTGCTTGATGCGACTCCCTTCTCGAGTTGTATGGTTCCACTCCCCCTGGGTTTGTGACCCTTACCCTTCCCTCCGCGCCTTGCACCATTGGGAGCTCTACTGGATTTAGCTGGCTAAGATGGGGAGACAACTCCAACACTGAATGCAGGCTGAAAAGTATTGTATCCAGTGGGCACTGCCCCGAACCTAGTCGAAGCCATACCAAATCCAGGAACGGGCATGGCACTGTAACCGGAAGGGGTGATGCTCTGGCCAGGTTGGGCTCCTAACGAGCCCTACTGGATGAGAACATAGGGGGAGTATTGGATCCCCGAGGCCATGGTGCTAGGTGCGTCCGACGAAAGGAAAATGGGGGACACTCTGAATGCCCTGATCTGGGCATCCTCCCAGCTGATGTATTCTTGTGCTCAACGAATGAAGTCATCGAGACGTCAGCATCCCCTTCGTTGGAGATCATCCCACAGTGGGGATCCTGCGCGTATGCCAGCCTGCAACGCCATTAACTATTGGCCATCATCGACTCTCTTGGTTCTTGCCGCTTCTTCTTTGAAGCATTTGATGCAGGCCTTGAGGGTCTCAAAAGGTCCTTGCTTGATGTTACCAAGGCTTTGACCTCAAATCTTCCCTTTCAAACTCCTATGAACTGTCTTTGGAAGACGGATGATAACTGTTGCCATGTCTGAATGGACCTTGGTCAGAGTTTCTTAAACCATTCATCTGCTGGTCCTGTCAGGGTGAGTGGGAACATGTGACACTTAGCAACGTCAGAGACACGATGCACCGACATTAACCTGTTGAACTTGGACAGGTGGTCTGTGGGATCCCAACCACCATCATAGGATGGTATGGATGGCATTTTGAATCCTAGAGGTAGCGGGGCCTCAACAAGGTGAGGAGCGCATGGCTCTACCTCTTCATCTTCCGAGTCAGACTCGTGGCCTTGTCCCCTGGCCATCTTGAGAATTATCCGCTTCAGGCTTTCTAACTATGCACGGAGTGGGTCGCGATCCCGGTTGATGCTCTAAGCCAGGTAATCTCTTCTCCGAGCGTTGAGATTATCTCGAAGATCTAATGGGCCTTTTCCAGCAGGCTCGCGTACTCCTGCCGTATTGCACCTCCGAGGTTGTCTCATAGGTTGGCCTGTCTTCAGAATGCATCGTTATCTTCTGGACGAGCCACTTCAGTCTCTCCATCGAACTCATTTTCGTTTACCGAGATACTGATGCCCCATTCTCGATTTTGTGGGGCATTCCTTGGGTGGATTCCTGGACCGTTATTCCTGTGGGATTGGTTAGGTCCCAAAGGGACACCAGTTCCAGGCCGCACGCGATCAATATGGATGTGTCGGGGCGGAATGCCCCGAGCTCCCCGGGCGCTGACTACCTGACAGTGTCCTTGGGCCCTTGTTTCATTACCTTTACCAGCCTGTTGCGGAACCTGGTGGCCCTCGGGCTCTTGACGGGCCCTCTTATACTTTGAAGCAGGGTTATCATCAGCATTTCCCTTATCACGGTATTGTGATGCCATTGAGGCTCCAACTCCTACTGGGTGCCTGGTGGGCACCCCAGCTAGCGAGTCTCGCGCCTCTGCAGCCGAGTGTTTGAGAGGTACATCAGCTACGTTGATAGGTGGCACTCCAACGGGGCGCACATGTGGCACTCCAACGGGGTGCACAGGTGGCACGCCTGTTGGGTGCTCAGCTGGAATGTTGCCATTGGGGTCCACTTGCAACCCTTGGGCTGCAAGAGTTGCCTTTATGGCAAGTTCCATCTCCTGAAGGGCAATAATGTTACCTTCTTGAGCATCAATTTTTTGTTGTTGGGTAGCCACTTGCTCACGGAGCACCACCACTCCTGGCGTCTCTTCTGCCTCCATGGGCTGAGGATATTCATCCTCATAATACCCTTGATCAGCATCATTATCTTTGCCATCATACTTGGCGTACTCATCGTAGTCCTCCATCATCTCAGGTACGTCTTGGGTGGTTGCCTACTGGGTTCTCCTCCTTCAACTCCGATAGGAGGGAGCACCTCATTTGTAATGTTTCTTCGTCTAGTCACCATGATCATGAATGTGTCAAATGCTTTCTTCAAGCTCTCAATGAAAGCACCAAAATGTTGACTGCCTTTTTCGCTATCATGTTGAATGATTTGATTGAACATGCGAGTCCCAGACATTACTTGAGAACAGTATTATTAATTAAAATTTACAAATTATTTTTGAAACCATATATATAAATGTAATCAAATAATTAATTAATATATTTTACTTTATATTTTTTGCAGCTAACAAGTACGTCAAATACAGAGGCACAAATTGATGAGTTGCGACAAGAATGGGCGACATATATGTTACCAATAATCCAAAGTTACCGACCTCGCTATTAGCTTTTCTTAATTTTTTCTTCTTTCTTCAGACACGATGCAATATTTGTTAATTTTGAATATGTCTAACAAATATTGTGTTTCTTGTATATGTCTAACCAATTTTTTTTTTCTAGCTTATTTTCATTTTATTAATTATGTCAATTTCAATTTAAATTAATATTAGATTGATTTCAATTTAATTAATTATTAAATTAATTACAATTTAATTAATTATTAAATTAATATTAAAATAATTTCAACTTAATTAATTATTAAATCAAATTAAAATAATTTCAATTTAATTAATTATTAAATCAAATTAAAATAATATTAATTATAAATTATATATTTTTTTAAATCTGGGAGACTTTCAATGTCTCTCATGTTGGTTTTTATTGATCAAATCAGAGATTATGCGCAGCGGAACAACAATCAAATTGTTAATTTAATCTCATAAGATTTCTATATCTACTTCTTCACATGCATATATATATATATATATATTGAATCAAAGACATGAATAGAAAAATTACCTCAGGTCCTTCCTTGCTGCTATCTGTTTGTATGGCTAAATCCTTGAGAACTCACACCAAGATCTTCCAAAATGTTCTCAGCACACAAAGAACAAGTGTGGGCTAGCTATACAAAATAATAGGCAAAATCTATATATTAGATGTTCTCAACACATGAGATCTGATAAAGTTTGGACCTAGGTTTTGTGAAGAACAATGACTTTTGTTTGTGTCACTATTCTCTTTCTCTGAGAGAGATTTCTAGATATTTTTCTATCCCTGAAAAGTTACGTTCTGTAAAATTGATATCCTATATTTAATATATCCAATATATTAAAATAAAATCTTAGTTATTTTAAATAATTTGAAAATAACTAATCAATTATCAGATATTTATTTAAATAATAATATTTTAATCAAATTACAATATCTCATTATTTATTTAATATTTAAATAACTAAAATTGTGGAACCTAGAAACTGATCACAGTCTCTTATGCGTGTAGCACAGTGACTGTGCACTGTGCTACACGTGTACCACATGCCAGTGATGGCATGTGATTTTCCTAATTTTTATTATTATTTAAATACCAAAAATCCCAAAAATAAATTAATTCAAAATAAATTATATTTTTGTTAAATCAAATAATTAATTAATTACACATAATTAAACAATAATTATGTTTGATACATAGAAAAATATTTTACTTATCACATAAGTCCTTTTTGCCCATTTTTGTATTTACCTTTGTCAGTGATTGTTTGAGCCATTTCGGGGACCATGGACCTATAACATTAAGCTCCAATAAATAAACTAAATAACTAAACTCTTTAATTATAATAGTTAATTTATTAATTATGATATTACTCCACTATAAATTCAGATTTGCACTCTTTATGTTATAGATATACTTTTACAGAAATCTTTTTTTAAGTCGTCCATTGATATAACCATCTTACAATAGTTCAAACCTCTAATTAATTAGTTCATAAATTAGAATGGAAGAATTACCATTTTACCTTTCTAATTTACTTCTTATTCCTTAAGTACCATTAATTCACTAGTGAATAATTAATCTATAATCTAATTATAGATTTGAGCTCAAAATCATTTAGTTCCAGAATTAACCTTTAAGGGAACTAATATACGATCCGTTAGGAAAGATTAGATTCCGTATTGTTGATACATGTTCCCAGCCATCCATGATATTAAATCTCCAAAACAAAAGTCATTAGCCTCATTCTTTGAAGAGACCTTAACGAATGAATCAAAAGATTTAATAAACATAAACGGGAGTTCATGAACACTCATGATTTAGGTTGATTTATGAATGATCATCAGTTAAGATATGAATTACAAGTCTTTATTGTTAAATGGTTTTTGGATAAAGACTTTAATTCATATCGGTCCATGTCATATATAATCATATTATATAAAGCACATTTATCGAGATGTCTTTCCACATCAATAATCTGAATCTAGATTATTTGTATCATTATGATACTCAGTAAACCGTACTTACAACTCCAATTAAAGAATTGGATAACTTTAATTTGTTGTTGTTGACTATTTTTATTCATTCATGTGATCTTAATTCTCTCGTACTAATACAAGATCACATACTCAATAATGAATATGGAATTTTTCTGATATTTACAAAATTATTCAAACAATAATTTAACAATCTAAATATAACAATAACAATAATAATAAACCATTGTATTTATTTATTCACAGAAAAACAAATGTCTTTACATGCTTTTAGGACACACTCCTAACAATCTCCCACTTGTACTTAAAGCAAGTGAGGCATTTCTCTCAATCCCATATTACGTACATGACCCTCAAATTGCTTTGATGAAAGCGTCTTCGTGAACGGGTCCGCCATGTTGTGTTCTGATGCGATTTTTAGAATGGTCACATCTCCTCTATGTACGATTTCTCTGACTAAGTGGTATTTGCGCTCTATATGCTTTCCCCTCTTGTGGCTTCTTGGTTCTTTAGAATTGGCCACTGCTCCACTGTTGTCACAGTAAAGAACAAGTGGTTTCTCCACTTCTGGAACTACTTCCAAATCTGTGTAGAACTTTTTAAGCCAAACTGCTTCCTTAGTTGCTTCACAAGCTGCTATGTATTCAGCTTCCATGGTTGAATCAGCTATACTGGATTGCTTAATGCTTCTCCAGACAACTGCTCCACCACCAAGAGTGAATACTGACCCAGAAGTAGACTTTCTACTATCCTTGTCAGATTGAAAATCTGAGTCAGTGTATCCAGTAGGTTCGAGGTCACTACCCGAATATACTAGCATATAGTCTCTCATTCTCCTGAGATACTTGAGAATATGTTTCACCACAATCCAATGTTCCAAACCTGGATTTGATTGATAACGACTGAAAATCCCTACTGCATAACAAATGTCAGGTCTAGTACATAACATTGCATACATTAGGCTCCCTACAGTTGATGCATAGGGATACTTTCTCATATCCTCTTGCTCTTGTGGTGTCTTTTGACACTGATCTTTGCAAAGAGTAATTCCATGTCTGGTCGGCAATTGACGCTTTTTGGAATTCTCCATAGAGAATCTTTCAAGCACTTTATCAATATAATTTTCTTGTGAAAGTGCTAGGAGCTTGTTCTTTCTATCTCTTAGAATTTTAATGCCTAGAACATAGCTCGCTTCTCCCAAATCTTTCATTTGGAATTTGTCAGCCAACCATTTCTTTACATTTGATAATGTCTCTACATCATTCCTAATGAGTAGGATATCATCAACATAAAGAACTAAGAAAACCACAATTTTTCCTTTGATGTATTTATAAATACATGCTTCGTCAACATTTTGTTCGAAACCATATGTTTTAATAGTTTCATCAAATGTTAAGTTCCAAGATCTTGATACTTGTTTCAATCCATATATGGGTTTCAACAACTTGCATACCTTTTGATCTTGTTCCTTCTTTATAAACCTTTCTGGTTGATCCATATAAATGGTTTCATCAAGGTGGCCATTCAGAAAGGCTGTCTTGACGTCCATTTGCCATATCTCATAATCTTAGATGGCAGCTATGGATAAAAGTATGCGAATGGATTTAAGCATGGCCACAAGAGAAAATGTTTCTTCATAGTCCACACCCTCTCTGTGTGTGTAGCCTTTGGCCACAAGCCTTGCTTTATAGGTCTCTACCTTTCCATCTGCACCCCTTTTCTTCTTGTAGATCCATTTGCATCCAATGGCATTAACACTGTCAGGCAGATCTACAAGTTCCCAGACTGAATTGGAATACATCGATTCCATTTCTTGATCCATGGCATCTTGCCACTTATCAACATCAGGGTCTTCCATTGGTTCCTTAAAAGTCAATGGATCGTCCTTTTCAGTAACTGATACAAGAACGTGTGCCTCATGTTCGTAGCGAATAGGTTGTCTCACAATCCTCCCACTACGACGTTGCACTGGTTTTTCCTTTTCAGGAATTGTGGTTTCTTTGGTTGTTTTATCATTAATTGTTGCTGGTGACTTTGCGACTTCATCTGAGACTATCTCCTCTAGTACAACCATACTGCGAAGTTTGTGGTTATTAACATAGTCATATTCAAGAAAAATTGCATTTGTCAATACAAATGTTTTATTTTCTTTTGGACTATAGAAAATTCCACCTCTAGTCTCTTTGGAATATCCCACAAACATACACACTTCAGAACGCGTTTCCAACTTCCCGATCTTTCCACGTATGCATGACACCCCCAAATTCTAAAATGGTGTAAACTAAGTTTACAACCATTCCATAATTCTATGGATGTCTTTTGGATAGACTTAGGTGGAACATCATTCAATGTGTATAGAACACATTGAATCGCATAGCCCCAGAATGACAATGGTAATGATGAGAAACTCATCATTCATCTAACCATATCTAATAACGTTCTATTCTATTTTTCTGAAACACCATTATACTATGGCGTTTCAGACATAGTGAGTTGGAATTGAATGCCATGCTTATGTAGACGGTCCTTGAATTCACAATTCAAGTACTCTTTTCCTCGATCAGATCGAAGTGCTTTTAGTGTATTACCTAATTGCTTTTCAGCCTCTGCTTGAAATTCTTTGAACTTTCTAAAAGTTTCAGATTTTCTTTGCATCAAATATAGGTAACCATATCTTGAATAATCGTCAATGAAAGTAACGAAATATTCATAACCTCCTCTTGCTTTTACTTTAAGTGGACCGCTAACATCCATATGTACTAGCTGAAGTGGTTCTGTGGCTCTTGAACCTTTAGCAGAGAAAGGTCTCTTGGCCATTTTGCCTTCTAGACAGGATTTAAAAACAGGGAGAGATCCAATAAATGGTTCTCTTAAAGGACTATCCTTTACAACCCTATTTATTCCGTCTAGACCAATATGGCCCAATCTTAAGTGCTACAGATATGTTTCACTATCGGAATCAGTTTAATAGATTTAGGATTAGCTGTTTTAAATAATTCAGAATTAAAAAAAATTTGTCATTCATTGTAAGTATGTAAACTTTGTTTATCCAAAGCATTTGCATAACAAGTAAATAGATAATTTCTTTAAATAATAACTACTTTATTAATCAAAGAAATAAATGTTATGCAAAATTAGAAATAAGTTTCCAAACATTAATAATAAAATTACTAACAATAAACAAAATTTCTAGACTGTAGTTTTCTTTGTTTAAAGAAATCTAAAATTTCTAAAACAAAATAAAGAAATTTAAATTGTTCAACTAACAATAAAATTACTAAATAAAAACTACTCTCCAACTTCTCCAGCTCCTTACTTGCTACCAAAATCCTTATCAGTCTCTTCCTCATTTTCAGGGTTCTGATTCTGCAAAAGGAAAAACAAAAGAAAAATAGATTAGTGGCATATATTTTGAATCTACTATCCAAAAATTTGAATATGATATTCATAGTATTTGAATCTACTAATCAAAGTTGAAAAAATATATGTGAATCTTATTCACCTTTTTCGTTTGAGATAAACGATGACACTCAGCATAGACTTCCTCTGTCATTGCTCGCTACATCTCATGTGCTGAGTCATAGTGTATATATTTTTCCTTTGTTTCGTTAGGCATGGTTGAAAGCATGCAATAACGTGCCAACCGATCGGATTTCATCCAATTTGCATATTTTTCTTCTGCTTCATAGCTAGTAGCCAGAGGTGGTTCTGTTGGAGGTTTTTCACAGACAGTTGACATCATCTTCTTATAAGAAAAAATAGTCAACATGCCTCGAAACCAGTGTTGCATATTTTCAGGTTCAAAAACCAAGGATTTGAGAAAGGCATTGGTGTGTAATTCACCAATAGACATTTTTGCTGGCAATAAATAAATACAAATAAATATTATTATATTTAGAAAAATAAATATCAAAGTTTCAGAAATTAAACGTAATGCATGAGCACAATTAAAACACATAAAATAAAGATTTATTTCCACGATAAAATTTTCTAACAATTAAAGTGCCGCCTTAGGGTCGGTCAAATTAATTTTAGAGAATTTATAAGACATTCTTATCATTATTTTTTCAAACTTAAAATAACTCTTTATTTACTCTTTTAAACATTAAAGTACCGCTTAGTTTGGTCAAGTTATGATTATCCACTGCAAAAGCTTAATCATAGCTTTGTGAGTGTAACCCATTATTTCGGAGTTCATGACTTAACTTAGGACATACCGCCTCAGGGTCGGTCAAGCCTAAAATACATCATTAGTTCCTATCTATGTAAGAAATATAACCTTGCTATTGATATGTCTAGACACCTTCCTTAGGGGGACGAAAACAAAGCCTCCACGAGGCGCTATTCATATCTCACGGTGTTATATTAATAATGGAGACCATGGGTTATGTTTGAGATATCAACCCTCTCCCACTCACTATTTTGAAATAAGTGTTTTTAACCTAATTAATTCCAAATTAATTATAACATCTTTAAACCTTATGAACATAATTAAAATTGGAAAGAAAGCGAGTTTCTAGGTCCATATCCAATTTTAAATTACCAATCATGTTCATCTAAACTTTACTAGAAAACACTTTTACAATAAAGTTGGTTTAAAGAAATTAGGTCATAAAGACTTAAAAATTGGTGTGATATTTTACCAAGTTTTCAAAATAAAACTAAGTAATTTACATGCAATTGATTTCACAAAACAATTCATATAAACATATAGGACAATCCTAATAATCATGTTTCTACTAATGAGATGCATGATTATGACTGCGTGGGTTTTTATGTATGGCATACAATGCATAGATATGTTATCAATCACATGAAAATAATTATTTAAATAAATAAATAAACAATAAATGTTGAACCAGATGCTTTTGGGTATTTCTAATTTTACATTCACTTTATAAAATTAAAAAAAAAAACAAACTGCCTTGATCTCCATTGGGCTTCTTTACTTTACTGTTGGTAAGATATGTGTTGTTGTTGGTCCAGAATAATAATAAGAAAACAATTTTCTAATTATTTTAGATTAATTAAAACAAACTTTTAAATAATCATTATTTTTATTTTTCTTTTTAATTAAAACAATTTTTAATTAAAATTAGAAACTGAAATAATTAAATAAAATCTATTATTTTTAAAATTAAAATTTGAAATTAGATTTTAAAAAAAATGTTTGTTAGGATAACAAAATTATCACATTATTTAAATATCAAATTTCTAATAAATAGGATATTTAACATTTAAAATTTTTAAAAAATAACAGAATAATTTTAGAAAATAAAAAAATTCTGGACCAGCAGGACGGGGACACGTGGCTTCAAACGGAGCTGCCGGGGCCAGGTTGTACGGACGTCCGTACGACGTCCTGGCAGCGGCTTGGAGGGCGGCCTCAGAGGAGCGGTGGCTGAATTCTGAATCCCGGGCTCCATTCTAACTTTTGTGTGATCGGAATTACAATTTTATGGAGTCAAAAACCAAATAAAATTACATAAATCCTATGCCCTTTAATGGCTTACACAATGATCTACTCATAAACAAATCCTAACCCAAAAACACCATACAATTAACGATTCAACATTCCCATGCATTCAATCACATTAAGCCATCCATTCATTCATCAAAATAAATAATTGCATAAAAGTAAACCCACACAGATTCAATATATATATATATATATATGGGTGCACACTTAATGGTTATTACCCATGAATGGTTACTTTAATATTAACCATTAGATTAAGATCAATGATACATAATTATAGTTGTTAATTAATATTTCTAAAAATAAATTTTGATTTTTTCAAAATTTTGGAAGGGTTACCTAATGAAAAATGTGTATTTATTATGAAAGTATAATATTATAGACTTTCCAATGCATGTCAATTTCTAAATATAGCTAGTGTCTCTCATTGGTTGGAAACAACATTAATTATGGCAAACAAAAATAACTAAATTCGAAATTAAAGTAGAAAAAAAAATATTTACCTGTTGGTGACTTGCTATACCAAGTCACTATGTTGCCACATCATCATAATTGAAAGTACCCTTCTATGGGTAGTAACCATTGAGAAGTCTTCCATATATATATATATATGTGAAGATGGCTCTGATACCATTAGTTGGGTTTTATTGATCAAATCAGAGATTATGCGCAGCGGAACAACAATCAAATTGTTAATTTAATCTCATAAGATTTCTATATCTACTTCTTCACATGCATATATATATATATATATATTGAATCAAATACATGAATAGAAAAATTACCTCAGGTCCTTCCTTGCTGCTATCTGTTTGTATGGCTAAATCCTTGAGAACTCACACCAAGATCTTCCAAAATGTTCTCAACACACAAAGAACAAGTGTGGGCTTGCTATACAAAATAATAGGCAAAATCTATATATTAGATGTTCTCAACACATGAGATCTGATAAAGTTTGGACCTAGGTTTTGTGAAGAACAATGACTTTTGTTTGTGTCACTATTCTCTTTCTCTGAGAGAGATTTCTAGATATTTTTCTATCCCTGAAAAGTTACGTTCTGTAAAACTGATATCCTATATTTAATATATCAAATATATTAAAATAAAATCTTAGTTATTTTAAATAATTTGAAAATAACTAATCAGTTATTAGATTTTTGTTTAAATAATAATATTTTAATCAAATTACAATATCTCATTATTTATTTAATATTTAAATAACTAAAATTGTGGAACCTAGAAATTGATCACAGTCTCTTATGCGTGTAGCACAGTGACTGTGCACTGTGCTACACGTGTACCACATGCCAGTGATGGCATGTGATTTTCCTAATTTTTATTATTATTTAAATACCAAAAATCCCAAAAATAAATTAATTCAAAATAAATTATATTTTTGTTAAATCAAATAATTAATTAATTACACATAATTAAACAATAATTATGTTTGATACATAGAAAAATATTTTACTTATCACATAAGTCCTTTTTGCCCATTTTTGTATTTACCTTTGTCAGTGATTGTTTGAGCCATTTCGGGGACCATGGACCTATAACATTAAGCTCCAATAAATAAACTAAATAACTAAACTCTTTAATTATAATAGTTAATTTATTAATTATGATATTACTCCACTATAAATTCATATTTGCACTCTTTATGTTATAGATATACTTTTACAGAAATCTTTTCTTAAGTCGTCCATTGATATAACCATCTTACAATAGTTCAACCCTCTAATTAATTAGTTCATAAATTAGAATGGAAGAATTACCATTTTACCTTTCTAATTTACTTCTTATTCCTTAAGTACCATTAATTCACTAGTGAATAATTAATCTATAATCTAATTATAGATTTGAGCTCAAAATCATTTAGTTCCAGAATTAACCCTTAAGGGAACTAATATACGATCCGTTAGGAAATATTAGATTCCGTATTGTTGATATATGTTCCCAGCCATCCATGATATTAAATATCCAAAACAAAAGTCATTAGCCTCATTCTTTGAAGAGACCTTAACGAATAAATCAAAAGATTTAATAAACATGAACAGGAGTTCATGAACACTCATGATTTAGGTTGATCTATAAATGATCATCAGTTATGATATGAATTATAAGTCTTTATTGTTAAATGTTTTTTGGATAAAGACTTTAATTCATATCGGTCCATGTCATAAATAATCATATTATATAAAGCACCTTTACTGAGATGTCTTTCCACATCAATAATCCGAATCTAGATTATTTGTATCATTATGATACTCAGTAAATCGTACTTACAACTCCAATTAAAGAATTGCATAACTTTAATTTGTTGTTGTTGACTATTTTTATTCATTCATGTGATCTTAATTCTCTCGTACTAATACAAGATCACATACTCAATAATGAATATGGAATTTTTCTGATATTTACAAAATTATTCAAACAATAATTTAACAATCTAAATATAACAATAATAATAAACCATTGTATTTATTTATTCACAGAAAAACAAATATCTTTACATGCTTTTAGGACACACTCCTAACATCCCACTGGGAGACGTGGGAAATCTCTCACCTCTCCCAATGGGAGACATTGAAAGTCTCCCAGGGACTTTCAATGTCTCCTATTGGGAGAGGTGAGAGACTTCCCACGTCTCCTAGTGGGAGAGGTTGAAAGTCAACGTTTGACTTTCAACCGTGGGAAGTCTCTCATCTCTCCCATTGTTAGACATGAGACATATACCTACAATGACCCCGCCTACAACGTCTTCCCAATTAGGAGACATTGTAGACTTTCAATGTCTCCCCAATAAAGTCAAAAAACCCCTATTTTGTTGTAGTGCGCGACCCAAGAGGGGCCAAGTCACGGCCCGCACCCTGAAGCCCAGGAAAATTCTCTTTGACTTGGGGCAAGTCGCGACCCTAAGAGCCAAGTCGCGACTGGCTTGCGCATTTTTTTCTAGATTTGGTTTTTAGCCGTGGGAACTTAATTCTAAGGGCCTGGGATCGATCCTACTACCTAGTTGAGTAGGATTCGACGTCTCGGAGGCTAAGTTCGGGTCCGGAAGTATTTATTTACTCATTTTTTATGGGGTTTTATATTATGGTTATGACTAGGTTATCGCTAGGGGCTTGGAAATAGGATCGTGCTTGAGGATCGTATATAGGTAACCTGTGCTTGGACCAAATGTAAGAAAACTGCACCCAGCATGTAATGCATGCATTATATGTGATTAGGGCATGGCATAAAGGTGAAATATGGAATTTGTCAGAGCTTGAGTCTCTGTAATTGTGCATGATTAAAATTATGCTCTTGATTATTGATTAAGCATGCTAAATGCCTTATATCTGAATATTTGACATATGATACATGTATGTTTGCATTACCTCATTGAGGAAGCACTGGCTTATTAGTCAGGGAACGACAATGGTGTCAGTATTGATTGTGAAGTTGTGACTTTTCAGTTAAGATCGACAGTAGTACTGAGCACTGGTCGTATGGTATTGGCTTATGAGTCAAGAACGGTATTAGCGTGTTTAACACAAGCCAAAATGGTTAAATCTAATCAACATAAGCATTAAATGCTTGACCAACCCCATGGTTGAAGAAAACTAAAAGCGCTTGTCTAGTCTAAAGGCTAGTTATTTAGAGCCATGGCTATAAGCTCAGGTGGAGGGCGTGGGACCTCTGAGATAGACTTATTAGTCATCTATAGAGATATAGACTTATCAGTCATCTATACAGAGATACACTTATTAGTCATCTACACAGCGATAGACTTATCAGTCATCTATACAGAGATAGACTTATCAGTCATCTATTTAGAGAGTGACTTATTAGTCATCTGTTCAGAAAGAGACTTATTAGTCATCTACTCCGAGCGCAGGACTTCACAATTATTGATTTGTACCTGCCTGCATGCATGAATAAAATTGTTACTGCTAGGCATGCTTATTGTGATTTAGTAACATGTTATTACCTGTTTATGAGCATGCTTAGGTTTTCTTGTTGAGCATCGGCTCACGGGTGCTATGTGGTGCAGGTAAAGATGATTTTACCTACCAATATTTAATGGTACGAACTATTCGTAGGTAAATATTGCAAAATATATAAACTATATCAGATTTATTTTTCGCTACCACAAAATTTGGTAGGTAAAGAGTTTTACCTACGTATTTATTGGAGGGAAAATTTTTCAGCTTTTGGAGCTTATTTTTCCCTCCAATTTTATTTTAGTTTTTAAATTTTATTAAAATTAATGATGATGTGTACAACATTATCCTAGTATGTGACCATATATAGTTATTTTATAATTTACACATTTTATCAATACATATATAATATAATAAAAACATAAATAAATTTATTACTTAATATAATTATATACTTATAACCCTAAACCTAAATTATCTCTCAACTATTCTCTCAACTCATCTCCATTCTTCCAAACACTCAATCGCCTCTCTTCTCTCTTCTCCGAGCCCTACCTCGAGCCCTGCCTTTCTTTTCTCTCTTCTCTGAGCCCCACCTCTCTCTTCTCTGAGCCCATGGCTGAGAATAGCTGAGACCCTTCATTTCCATGGATGAACCCAGATGCCTTCTTCTCCATTGTTGAACCGAGATGCCTTCACCTGTTTTCTTGAACCCAAATGCCTTGTTTCTATTATTGAACCTGGATGTCTTCATTTATAGTCTTGAACCCAGGCGCCTCATCTCCGATCTTGAACCCAGATTGCCATCGTTCGACCTAAGCCACTGCATCCATGACTAAGCCTTTATCATGTGTTGTATATGCTTGTGACCCTTTGTTCTCTCAGTAAGCCGTCTTTGATCTTGAGGCCCTCTATTCTCTGTAAGTAATTTTCTCTGTTTATTGTTTAGAATATGTGTATTTAGTAATATCTCTCTTGGATTGCTTTGTTTGGATTGAGGATTTTTGATTGCTTGGACGCATTGAGGGTTTTGGATTGCTTGGAGGCTATGAATTTTTCGGACTGGCTGGTGCATTTGAGATTTTTGGATTGAGGTATTTTGTATGATCACAATGACTAAATCCCTAATAGTCTGAAGGATTAGTGATGTTTCATTAATCTGAGGCATATTTTTCCATGTTTGTGTACTACCATGTGTTTTGGATTTTAGGTTTTCGAATTGTATAGTATATTGTTTATATATTTTTTATATTGATAGATTGCATAGTATATTGTTTGTATTTGTTTTTTATATGGTGTCTTAATTGTTTTTATAATCTGAAGTATTGATGATTCAATGCACTGATTTTTGTGCTATTTTTGCTCTATAAGTGTTCTAGTTATTTTTTATATGGTGTTTTAATTCAGTTTATAATATGAATGATTGATGATTCAATTATCTGTTTTTTGTGCTATTTTTGCTCTGTAATTGCTCAAGTTATTTTTACTCAATTTTGTGTTGTTTTCTTTGTGCATTATTCTTTCATTATGAAGATGTAAAATTTTTGTTTGATTTTTGAAACCTCGATATTTTAATGTATAATCTCATTGAAGTTCTTGATGTCTTGTTGCTTGTTTCTTGTGCTATCATCAATAAACTGATACTTTTTTGCTATATTTAGATATGGAGTTTTTTTATGTACTTTGTTCTCGATATTGATATTTAGATTTAGGATGTAGATTAATTTGATAAGTTTACTGCATTAGTGAATCTGATTCTTTGTTCCTGTACTCAGATTTAGATGTTTGGCTGGTTGAGTACTTTGTTTCTAATATTTGTTTTCATATTTAGATATTTGGTTGCTTAAGGACTTTGTTTAAGGTATTGGTATGTTTATTCAGATTGAAGATACAATTTTTAATTCATGTTTCAGATTCTATATTAATTATAAGGTATATAAGTTTTGGTTTATTATAGGTGATGAAATTGACTAAGGATTATTTTTTTAATAGTTGAGCATTGAAACAATTTATTTCTTTGTTTCTCTATTTCCAAAGTTTTACATTAATCTGTAGTGTTTTTATGAAGCATAAATGATATTTAACAAAAAGTGAACTTTGTTGTAGGGTGAACTTTGTTTTTGGAGAGATAACTAGTTTTTGAATTTAAGAGTTTTATGTGTTTGAATTTGATTTTTGTTCTGTATACAAATATGTTTTGAATCTGATTTCTTTTAAAGGGGGAAGAGACATGTGATTTTTTATTTTGAGTTTTAAGTGTGAAAATTTTGTGTTTGGTGTTTGATTTATGTATTATGTTCGTTGATTATATATATGAATCTGTTTTTCTTTTTAAAAAGGGGAAGAGACATCTAATTTTTATTTTGAGTTTAACTTTGATGTTAAACTTTGAATCTAATTTTTATTTTGAGTTTTTGAGTTTAACATATGCTTGCTAGTTACTGATAATGTTTATAGATTATATGGTTGCTATAATGTTTAATTTTAACTTGAGATTAGTGACATTACAACTTTTGCTCTTCAGTTGGAATTTGATTTTTTTTAGCATGCTCTGCTTTCTGGTTTGTATTATCTTCATCATTGTTTACATTTTGGCTTTGGATATTTCTTGTATTTCTGGTTTGGATTCTATTTTTGAATTTTTATCAATTTGAAATATAGAGGTCACTAAATCAATTTGAAACTGAGATTTTTGAGTCTTGCTTGTTTATCTGCAAAAATGTTCGAAGTGGTTGTCACACTCATTTAGTCTATCATTGTTTCTGAATACTTGATTTATAGGTGTGGATTTTTAAGCATGATTTCTAATTTTGGATGCTTGTAAATAGTTCATATATACTGCATATGAACTCCTTTGTTTTATCACATGAATTCTAATTTTTGATGCTTATTGCCTAATACATGTAGTTTTGAATGTTGACTTATATTTTTTTTTCTAATTTGGATCATTATGTTAATTGGATTTTTTTTTTTGCATGTGATGTTGAAGAATGATTATACTTATTTTATGTTGGTGATTATGGGACTTGATGTGCTCATATATTTTGTTTTTTAATATATGTTGGTATATCAAGTGTCATAAATGCCCATAATAATAAGTCATGTTTTCTGAAATCCTTGTGATGATTAAATTGAGGATAATTATTGTGTTGAAATTAATTATATAATCTTCCCATTGTCGCCAACCTGAACCCCACATCTAGCCATCGTCGGTGTCCACCTCCCAAAGCCATCATTGACATTCACAAGTTCAGTTAGAGAAAAATGAGCATCTCGTGTAATAATCTCAAAGTGAAGAATAAGAAGAATATCAATAAAATGACATTATTGAGTTTGTAATGACTTGTAATAGACTTGCTGATATTTTTTTTTTATGAAATGTTATTAGTTTAACACTCATCGTTAATAAGAAATGAATATTTTATAATATATGTGTTTTATTTTATTATTAATGTTAAATAATTTATTTGAGAAACAATGGTAAATATTTTTAAAATTAATTACTTTCATTTATTATTTATATTAATTTAATTTAAATGTATAATTAAAACTACCTATCTAAAAATCTTTACTTACCAATAAATAAGTGTAGGTAAAAATAGGTATACCACAACATGCCACATGGACCAATCATTTAGTACCACATAACCAATAAAAAGGGGATAAGTAACCCAATCATTAAGTTCCAACTGGTCCAACAAATATGTGCCACGTGTTCCACTAAAAAATTGCCACAAGGATTGCCACGTCAGTAGCAACATAAGATGCCATGTCAAACAAGTCAAATTCATTTCTATGGGGTCCACGTTAGTTTTACCTACCAATATGTCAATCGTAGGCAATGGTACCTTTCTCGACTAACTATTACCTACCAATATAGTATTGGTCAAAATTGTTGGAAATGTGCCCTGAAAGCATATGTAGTAGACATTGTTTTTTATGAAATAAATAAATGAATTGAATTTGTTATGCATATATTTTATGGACTATTTTATTCTATGATAATATTTGGTACGAGAGGATTGTGTTTGAGATAAATGAACTTGAATAGTTCGCAGTAAAATAAAGTTATGGAATCTTTAGATTAATTACTGCAAGTACGGTCCACTAGTATTATGAATACATGTGATGTAGATCCGGCTCACTAGTGTGGTAGGACACTTTAGTGGAGGTGCTTTATATATTAGAGAATATATAGAACTGGACCAGATATGTTTATTAATACTTAGTTAAATACCGTTTCGAAGTATTAATTAAATATATCAACTGATGATCATATACAAATAGATCTTAATCTTGAAGTTACTATGAACTCCTGTTTATGTTATATGAGTTCTTTGATTCACTTGTTAGGGTCTGTCAGAATGATCAGGCTAGAAACTTTTGTTTTGGGAACTCATTAATATAGATGGCTGGGGACATAGTATACAGATATGGAATCTATGCCTTCTCGCAAGAGATTGAATGATGGTTCTCTTAAGGGTTGACTTTTGGGACTGAAAGGTTATTGAGCTCAAATTCATAATTTAGTTATGAATTAACCTTCACTAGTAGAGTCAATGGTACTTAAGGAAACAAGAGATAATTAAAAGGGTAAGACGGTAATTTAATTCCCGATTAATTATGAACCATTATTAGAGGGTCAAGTTGTATGAAATGATTATATCAATGGACGCTTTATGATTATAAAGTACTCAGTAAATGAAATGTCTATAATTACAAGAGTGCAGTCTTATATTTATAGTGGAATAATCATGAGATTAATAAATTAAGATTATTTAATTAAAGAGTTTAATTAATAATCACAAATTTATTGGAGCTTGGAATTATAGGTCCATAGGTCCCCATAGCAGCTCTATCAACACTGTTCAAGGTAAGAGTTGATATGAAGGGAAAATAGTTTAAAAACATATTTAAGAAGAAACTTGTTCTTCAGGCCAAATATGCAATTATATGATAATAGTGATTAATTAATTAATTACAAATTAGTTGAAGTTAACAAAATTAATTAATATTTAATTATTGTATAATTTTCGAAATTATATTAAATAATTAAATTAATTTTTGAAATTTAATTAAATAATTAATTAATTATAATTTTCGAAATTATAATAAATTAAATATTTATTTTCAAAAATTTTGGATTTAATTATTTGGTAGAATTAATTAAATATCTTTATTTGAGTGGGAGAAAATAATCTGATAAGTTCAAATTGGATTTGAATTTAAAAGATTAATATTTATTCAAATAATTAATTATATTTGATAATTAATTAAAGAGATAATTAATTTGAATTCAAATTTGAATTAGTTATCAAGTTGTTAGATCTTATCTGACAAAGTAATTTGAATAAATAATTAAATAAAATTTGAAAAATCAATATCCCTAGAAATTAGGAAGCTACACGTTCACACACAGTCACTGTGTGTGGCGTGTAGGGCCAGCATTTTCAAGGATGAGATTTTCATTTTTATTTATTTAATTAATTAATTAATAGATAATTCAATAATTGGTTTTTGGATTTTTTCATTAATAGAATAATTAATTAATTAAAAAGTAAATTGTAAAATGGTTACAGATTTATTTTTTAAAATTTGAATATTTTCTTTTAAGTATGACTAATCTATTAATTATTCAGAGAAGTGATGTGAGACAACTCTGTACATTCGCTCTGTGAAAAATAGAACGATAGTTTTCTCTCCCTGAAAATAAAGAACCAATTCTCAGGCCTATTCTCTTGATCTCATGTGTTGAGTACATCAAGTAGAATCACAAATAAACTATCCTTCATTCTCTAAGTGCCCACACATTTCTTGAGGTGTAGAGAACGCTTTGGAAGATCTTGGTGTGAGTACGTGGGAGCGGCTTGGATAGGAAGATCGTTCTAAATACGGAAAGATATCAAGGATACTTGATAGGCTTCAAGAGGTATGAATTCTATCCTTATCTTGTTTATGATTAATGTATGTATATTAATGGATCCGCATATTTAAAGGTAGTTTAAATATGTTACAAAATTTTTGTTGTACACTGGGCCAACCACACCACTATTCTGCTGGGTATTAGGAAACTCGTTCCTAACAAAAATATGTAGGTAAAAGGATTACCTACCAATATGCTATCTTTACTTACAATTAATATCGGTAGGTAAAGGTCAAATTTCTTGTAGTGATCCTTGAGTTGGATAGCTTAGGTGATGATGTGTACATATGCGGCTGCTCGACCACCACGGCTGAGGGTTTAAAGAGGAACTAGGGTTAAACCCTATTTTGCCGCTTAGGTCGGCTGGTTGTAAATATTTTATTGTAATTAAACTTTAAAATATATTTTGGGATCCCAATGTATACAGTAAACATCTTAGTGAAACGTTGTATCTTTAACCAAATTTTTTAATCCTAAACCGTTAATCACATTTAGTTACACGATTATGGCCAAATGACCCAGTTAGTGAGTTTAGCACTGTTTAAAATGCTCAACATAACGGTCCCTGGGTAGTAGGGCATTACAACTTGGTATCAAAGCAAGCCAAGGTTAAGGGTTCCTATAGACAAGCTGGACATGTACACTCGTCACTTAAGACAAGCTTCACTCAGGGTATGACAACTATTTATGTGGTTATATGCTTAACTGCTTAAATAGAATGTACATGCTTTATCTACATATTGTATTAGGGAGCATGGGATTCTGATAGAGTCCGACTCTTGATTATTAATATGATTACCTGCTCAGTGAATATATAAATGTGTTGTTTGCATGCTGGAGTTGGAGGCATGGTATGAATGTTGGAAGAGCGGGGATTATGAGTTAATGTATGAATGCAATTGGCATGTTTTAGCACTGCAGTGGTTTATGAATTTAGTGTGGTATGTGGGGAAGGCTTTTGATAAGCTCATCATGTTTAATGGGTCAAGTTATTGACTGTAGATTCAATCAGCAGGTATGTATCCAAGGCAAATAATGCAACGACCCAACTATTCTAGACCTTGGACCATTAATAACTACTATACTAATCTTAAGAAAACGTACATATGAAATAGCCATAACTTTATTTAAAAACTATAAAGTAAAGGTTAAATACATAAAAATTCATTTAGGATATGGGATCCCATTGTTTTGAAAATAAAACAAAACATAACTTAAATAAATTGGTTACAAAATTAAGTGCAGAAAAATAATACATACAGATCATAACTAAAAGACTAAAAAAAAACTTCATCCTCTAATCGAACGCTCAGTCCATCGATTCCATCCTGCCTCAATACACATTCCCAAGCTGCCAAGAATATTTCCGCCGCCATAACTATTTTTCTGCACATATAAAACATAAAGGAATGAACCTAAAGCCCAGCAAGGAAAATCTAACACATAATTCATATACATAAAATCCATAACGTAGCATATAATAAAACATATCATAAACATATGTCACACATACTATAATGGCCATTATTACTTGGGGTCCCATAACTAAACAAGTCATATGCCCATTAGATTTGTGGGGCTTGCTAGCTAAGCACGTCATATGCCCATAAATTTATTGGGGCTTGTTAGTGTACAGGTCATATGCCCATGTCTACAAACATACATAACACACAAATCATAAGTTAACATAACACATAAATCATAAGATAACATATGACATAACACATAATATCCTATCCTATTTTCCTTACCAATATACCGGGATGATGAGGACAAAGTCGGGATTTTGGAACACTCCTAAAAACCATAATATAGAGGTGAGTATTCTACAAGAAATTGATGAATGAACTAAAAACCACTGAGAATATTCTTACCGACAAGAAACCTCAAGTTCGAAGAACTTAGATGCCTAACCAAGAATAGAGAAGACTGAGTTAGGACTATAAAACTAATGAAACAATACTGAAAGGAACTAAGAATAGGAATACCTTTGAAATTGCTATGATCGAACTACACCTCGAAACCGAAATACACACTATGAACCTTACTTCCCAAGTGTTTATTAAGCTTATAACCCCAACCCAAGTGTTTATCACTCTATAGTCTCACTAGCACTTGGAAGGCTCTGATCAATGCTTGAAGAATGAATGAAAAGACTTGGTGCTAGGTCCTATTTATAGAGTTCTAGGAATAAAAATCTTCTTTTTGGCTTTGAATAAAAATAATAAATTTAATTGAAAATATTTGAATATCCTTCAGCCAAAGGCTTAGGAATTGGTCAAATTGTTCAGAGAGATTTAAGGATTCAAAGCTTGATTTTTAAAATAATAAAAACAAATAGAATCATAACTTCTAACTCCCTAAATCTCGTAACTCTAAACTCCCCTGCAGTAAAATCAACATATCTGGAGTTATAGAACTCCGATTTAGACTCTATTTATACCGTTAGAAAGCTAATTAAATCATCTAAAACTTTCTAGAAATAATATTTGTCAAAATTCATAACATAACTGGGTCAAAAATAGATCGGAAGTTACAGTACCCTAAAGTTACGAAAAATCTATTTAATTATCTTAATCCACAAATAAATAAAATTGTGATAAATGTCATGCTCCTAACAGATTCTGGTGAAGACTAAGTCTTATATTTCCCTTATTTTATCATTAAAATAATAATTTCTTAATAATCATGCATATGACAAGTGTCATAATCCTATTGGCTCTATCTAAACCTTAGGAATGACTATGCTCATGACAAGTGTCATATTCTTATTGGCTCTATCTAAACCTTAGGTTATAATAATTATCATATTAATAACCAACAATATTAATCAAATCTTATGTTATAATTAATATTCTTAAACTATAGGTTAAACTTATAAAATCTACAAGTGTTACTACGAGTGTCCAACTAAGTCCCGACTTGAACCAAAATCCACAGTCATAAACATACTACAACTACTACTAGCTATTACTATTAGTACTACTATCTAACTAGCTAAGTAAAGTTCTTGGACTCTACAATTCTCCCCTACTAAAAAGAATTTCGTCCTCGAAATTTACTTACCAAATAATTCTGGATACCGGCCTTGCATGTCCTCCTCCAACTCCCACGTTGCCTCCTGTTCAGAATTATTACTCCATAGGACTTTGACTATTGGAATACTCTTGGACTGTAACTGCTTCATCCCTCTATCCAGGATGCTAACTGGTCGTTCCTCAAGTCTTTCTGGAGTGCTATCGTATCGTACTTGAGGACGTGAGATGGGTCTGACACATACTTGCGTAGCATCGAGATGTGGAGCACGTTGTGACTATCAGCTAGTGCTGGCGGTAGGGCTAGTCTATACGCAACTGCTCCCACTTTGTCCAATATCTCAAAAGGACCTATAAATCGGGGACTAAGCTTGCCTTTCTTCCTAAACCGTTTGACACTTTTCATAGGAGATATCTTCAAGAAGACTTGATCTCCGACTTTGAATTCCACATCGCGTTGCTTGGCATACGCTGTCTAATAAGCGCTACTGCTTCTTGAGCTTGTCTAACAGCTTCGGGACCTAGAAGCTGCCTTTCTCCTACCTCATCCCAATGCAACGGTGATTGGCACCTTCTTCCATAAAGCAATTCATAAGGTGCCATCCCAATCGTTGACTGGTAGCTATTGTTGTAGGAGAAATCTATCAGCGGCAAGTACTTATTCCATGATCCTCCGAAATCAAGTACACACGTGCGTAGCATATCCTCTAAAATCGAAATCATACGCTCGGACTGCCCGTCTGTCTGAGGATGAAAAGTTGTACTAAGACTTAACTTAGTACCCAGAGCTTGCTGTAAACTTCCCCAAAATCTCGATGTAAACACCGATCCTCTATCCAACACTATTGTCTTGGGGATTCCATGCAACTGTTCTATCTCTTGAACGTAGATGTCTGCATATTGGTCTGTCGTGTATGAAGTCTTAACAGGCAGGAAATGAGCTGACTTGGTTAGTCTATCTATTACTACCCAAGCGGAATCTTGCTGCTTATTCCTCCTTGGCAAACCTATCACGAAGTCCATGGATATATCGTCCCACTTTCATTCTGGTATGCTAAGCGGTTGCAATAAACCTGCAAGCCGCTGATGCTCTGCTTTCACTTGCTGGCAAAGACACTTGGACACAAACTCTGCTATGTCCTTCTTCATCCCTAGCCACCAATAGATTATCTTGATGTCATGAGTCATCTTGGCAGACCCTGGGTGAACTGAGTACGGGGTACTGTGCACTTCTTCTAGAATCGTCTTCTTAATACTTTGATCATTTGGCACGCATACCCGATCCTTATATCTCAATAAACCTTGACTAGATATTGAGAAATTTGTGGTCTTGCCTTCTCGGACTGCACCCATATGTGCTGCTAGTGTGTTGTCATGTCCCTGACCAATCCGTATGTCTTCTAGCAGATTCGAATGGATAGACAAGTTAGCCAGCTTGTCGACAACTACTTCTATTCCAGCACTGATCAGCTCCTGCTGTAGCGACTTTTCTATTCCTGCTAGCGTTGCTAAACTTCAATAACTCTTCCTACTTAGCGCATCGGTAACTACGTTTGCCTTTCCCGGGTGGTATATGATTTCGCAGTCATAATCCTTCACTAGCTCTAACCACCTGCGCTGCCCCATGTTGAGCTCCTTCTGTGTGAAGAAGTACTTTAAACTTTTGTGGTCCGTATAAATCTCGCACCATTCTCCGTAAAGATAATGGCGCCAAATTTTCAACACAAAGACCACCGCTGCCAACTCCATATCATGTGTTGGATAGCGTTGCTCGTACTCTTTTAGCTGCCGTGAGGCATAGGCTATCACCTTGTCATTCTGCATCAGCACGCAACCCAACCCTTGCTTTGATGCATCGCAGTAGACTACGAACTTATCGTTGGGTGTCGGTACACATAGTACTGGTGCTGAGCATAGCTTGTCTTTAAGCAACTGGAAGCTTTCTTCAAATCTATCATTCCAGTTGAATATTTTCTGTTTCTGGGTCAGGTTGGTGAGTGGAGTGGCTATCTTAGAAAAGCCCTCTACGAACCTCCTATAATAACCTGCTAATCCCAGAAAGCTCCTTACTTCAGATGTGTTCTTTGGTCTTAGCCAATCCTTTATGGCCTCTACCTTAGATGGGTCTACAGCAATCCCGTCCTTGGATACTATGTGGTCGAGAAATGTTACTTGTGAAAGCCAAAATTCACACTTCTTGAACTTGGCATAAAGCTGATGCTCCTTCAGTCGTAGCAAGATTAACCTTAAATGTTTCTCGTGCTCGACTTTATCCTTTGAGTACACCAAGATGTCGTCGATGAAAACTACGATGAATTTATCCAAGTAGTCCTTAAAGACCCTATTCATTAAATCCATAAACGCGGCTGGAGCGTTGGTAAGACCAAAAGTCATAACTAGAAACTCATAATGTCCATAACGAGTTCTAAAAGCTGTCTTAGGAATATCTTCTCCCTTTACCTTGAGCTGATGGTACCCGGACCGTAAATCAATCTTTGAAAATACAGTCGCACCTTGGAGTTGATCAAACAAATCGTCGATCCGAGGTAGCAGGTACTTATTCTTATTTGTCACCTTATTCAGCTCGCAATAATCTATACATATCTGCATGCTTCCATCCTTCTTCTTCACAAATAGTACCGGTGCTCCCCATAGCGAATGGCTCGTTCTAATGAAACCCAAGTCTAAGAGTTCTTCTAACTACATATTTAACTCCTTGAGTTCGGTAGTAGCCATTCGGTATGGTGCCTTGGAGGTTGGCTCGGTGTCCGGTACTAATTCGATTGTGAAGTCAATTTCCCGCGTCGGCAGGAATCCTGGCAAGTTGTCAGGAAATACTTCTGGAAATTCCCTTACAATATGTACATCTCCAACCTTTAGTGGTGTTCCCTTTACCACATGCGTAACGCTAGCTAAGAATGTGTGACATCCTTTTTCTATCATCCTCTGAGCTTTGAGAGATGAAATAAGCGGCGTATGTAGTCCTAAAACTTTTCCCATATAGCATCGTTTCTGACCGTCAGGAGTCTCAAACATCACTTGCTTACGTCTGCTATCGATGGTTACGCCATGCCTTGCTAGCCAGTCCATTCCTAATATCATGTCGAAATCTTTAATCTCCAGTTCTATCAGGTCTCCTTCTAATTCTACGTCCTCAATTTTGATCGGTATTCCTCGTACTATCCATGATGATAGGACTACTTCAGCAGAATGCAACTATGTCACAAACCTAGTTCTACAAGGTTTGTCTAATTTCTCTATCATTCCTAACGAGATATACGAGTATATTGCTCCCAAATCAAGCGATACTAGAACATATACTATCGAGGATAGGAATCTGACATGTAACTGCTTGTTACTAGCATTGGCTCCTCCCTAGGTCAAGGCAAAGACTTTGGTCTGGAACCATCGTTTAATCCCTTTTCTCCTTCTGCTTGAGCTACAGACATTCCTTTTTTCGATGACTTTCCTAACCACAGTTGAATCATCCCTTGATGTTTGCATGACATTCCCCAAGATGTTTCTTTTGGCCCTTAGAGCATTGCGGATATTCTACATAACCCGACTTATTGCCTCCATTGTTTGTTCGTGCTCTTTTATCACCATTGGCCTGCTTATCATCTGGATGCCTTCTCTTTTGACCATTACTATTACTATTGCTATGCTGACGGCTGTTGTTATGGTTGTTCCAACCATTCTAAGGTTGACCCTGCTGTTTAGGCTCAAGCTTACTAGCCTTCTCCTTACTAACATTCGCCTGAAGCCTTGATACTTCTACTGCCGTTTCTAGAACATCGGCATAGGTAGTATTTCCCGGGTTTGCTAGCTTAACCCCTAATTCAATCTTTGGTCTAAGTCCTCTAATGAACTTGGTCACCCTCATAAAGTCAGTTAGAAACCAACTCTGGTGCAAACTTGGCTAATCTGCTGAACTGCCAGCATATTCTACTACCGTTAAGTTGCCCTGCTTCAAACTAGCGAACTCCTCGACCCTTGTAGCGATGACTGCCGAGTTGTAATACTTCTTGTGGAACAGCTCCACAAATCTTGTCCATATCATGGTGGTGACATCGTTAGTCTGCTGAACTAAGTCCCACCATATTCTAGCATCCTTCTTAAGTAGAGACGAAATGCAGGATATGCGGTCCGTGTTGCCGAGATTCATATGTGCTACGATCGGCTCTACATTTCTGAGTCATTCTTCTGCCTCAAAGGGGTATGTTGTCCCTTCAAAGTTTGGAGCGTGTTGCTTACGAAACCGCTCGTAGATTGGCTCCATGTACTGAGCTGGGTATGGCGCATAGTTCTCCATTGGCCATCCCCCATAAGGACCTACTTGATGGGGTACTTGAGCCATCTGCTGAGGCTGTGGTTGCGGCTGAGGTGGAGGCTGAGTATGTTGTCGCTATTGCTGTAGTAATTCCCCCACTTGCTGTCGTAGTCTTGCAATTTCTGCAGTGTTGTCATCCGGTGGCGGCGGCGCTCTTTCTTTAGCAGCAGCATTGGTTGTACGCTTTCCCCTTCTGTGAACTCGAGGTGCTTCATAAGTTTCAGGAGCAACGCTTAAGGCATTGGCGTTGTTGTGAGCAGATCTTCTGAGCGACATCTTTACCAAAAGTTCTAACAGTTGAGAACATGTTAGAACTTACCCTAATAGGCTCTAAGGCAAAACTTAATCTAAGCAAACATAACTCAGACCTATTAATTATGACTTCTTATGAAAAAAATATGTGAGCCTTCTTTATAATTAGGGTGTGTTTCTAAACTTAGAAAAATAAGCCATCTTTATAATTTACTAAGTGTGTTTCTAATCATCCTATATGACTTAATTCTCAGGCTCGAAACTCATCGTTGTTCCAAAGTTAACCATATTGAGGGAGGGCTGGGATCAGTAAAATCGTTCCCACAACTATGGCCCCCTATCTCTCAATATAGAACCCGGTCCATTGATTTGTATCTACCCTCACCGAACTTGGTCATTATTTATTATGATTGAAAAAAAAATCAAACTCATACATGTCATTAAAAAATAACAATGATATTTATTTGGGAAAATGTTTTCACTATATATAATCATAATGCAAAGATAATAAATAAAATAAATAAAGAAAATAAACTAATTTACAAATATTATTAACTGAAAACATAAGGGCTAAAATGTTAACTAAACACATAATCATAACAACTATAACATAAACAACTTACATTGGCAGTTAGATTCGGAGCTTGAGCGTGTGTATCAAGGAGAACTTCATGTAAATGGACCGTTGCTCTGATACCAACTGTAACGACCCAACTATTCTAGACCTTGGACCATTAATAACTACTATACTAATCTTAAGAAAACGTACATATGAAATAACCATAACTTTATTTAAAAATTGTAAAGTAAAGGTTAAATACATAAAAATTCATTTAGGATATGGGATCCCATTGTTTTGAAAATAAAACAAAACATAACTTAAATAAATTGGTTACAAAATTAAGTGCAGAAAAATAATACATACAGATCATAACTAAAAGACTAAAAAAAAACTTCATCCTCTAATCGAACGCTCAGTCCATCGATTCCATCCTGCCTCAATACACATTCCCAAGCTGCCAAGAATATTTCCGCCGCCATAACTATTTTTCTGCACATATAAAACATAAAGGAATGAACCTAATGCCCAGCAAGGAAAATCTAACACATAATTCATATACATAAAATCCATAACGTAGCATATAATAAAACATATCATAAACATATGTCACACATACTATAATGGCCATCATTACTTGGGGTCCCATAACTAAACAAGTCATATGCCCATTAGATTTGTGGGGCTTGCTAGCTAAGCACGTCATATGCCCATAAATTTATTGGGGCTTGTTAGTGTACAGGTCATATGCCCATGTCTACAAACATACATAACACACAAATCATAAGTTAACATAACACATAAATCATAAGATAACATATGACATAACACATAATATCCTATCCTATTTTCCTTACCAATATACCGGGATGATGAGGACAAAGTCGGGATTTTGGAACACTCCTAAAAACCATAATATAGAGGTGAGTATTCTACAAGAAATTGATGAATGAACTAAAAACCACTGAGAATATTCTTACCGACAAGAAACCTCAAGTTCGAAGAACTTAGATGCCTAACCAAGAATAGAGAAGACTGAGTTAGGACTATAAAACTAATGAAACAATACTGAAAGGAACTAAGAATAGGAATACCTTTGAAATTGCTATGATCGAACTACACCTCGAAACCGAAATACACACTATGAACCTTACTTCCCAAGTGTTTATTAAGCTTATAACCCCAACCCAAGTGTTTATCACTCTATAGTCTCACTAGCACTTGGAAGGCTCTGATCAATGCTTGAAGAATGAATGAAAAGACTTGGTGCTAGGTCCTATTTATAGAGTTCTAGGAATAAAAATCTTCTTTTTGGCTTTGAATAAAAATAATAAATTTAATTGAAAATATTTGAATATCCTTCAGCCAAAGGCTTAGGAATTGGTCAAATTGTTCAGAGAGATTTAAGGATTCAAAGCTTGATTTTTAAAATAATAAAAACAAATAGAATCATAACTTCTAACTCCCTAAATCTCGTAACTCTAAACTCCCCTGCAGTAAAATTAAAATATCTGGAGCTGTAGAACTCCGATTTAGACTCTCTTTATACCATTAGAAAGCTAATTAAATCATCTACAACTTTTTTATTGCCAAAAAAAAAAAATCATCTACAACTTTCTAGAAATAATATGTTTCAAAATTCATAACATAACTGGGTCAAAAATAGGTCAGAAGTTACAGTACCCTAAAGTTACGAAAAATCTATTTAATTATCTTAATCCACAAATAAATAAAATTGTGATAAATGTCATGCTCCTAATAGATTCTGGTGAAGACTAAGTCTTATATTTCCCTTATTTTATCATTAAAATAATAATTTCTTAATAATCATGCATATGACAAGTGTCATAATCCTATTGGCTCTATCTAAACCTTAGGAATAACTATGCTCATGACAAGTGTCATATTCTTATTGGCTCTATCTAAACCTTAGGTTATAATAATTATCATATTAATAACCAGCAATATTAATCAAACCTTATGTTATAATTAATATTCTTAAACTATAGGTTAAACTTATAAAATCTACAAGTGTTACTACAAGTGTTACTACAAGTGTTACCACAGTCATAAACATACTACAACTACTACTAGCTATTACTATTACTACTACTATCTAACTAGCTAAGTAAAGTTCTTGGACTCTACAGATAATGAGACCTGGTGGTGGTTATACCGAGGCTGGGAATTACAGCCAGGGTTTGAGTTCTTCACCTGCCCCTCAGAATTTTAAGCAGGTGTTTACAGATGTGCAATTAAGATTGTAGAGGTAAGAGGAAGAGATTAGGTGTTTGAAACAGCTGCAGAATCTGTCAGGGAACACCTCTTCCTTTGTTATGTCAAGAGTGACACCAGTATTGGCTCAGCCTAGGATTGAAAACAGATGGGAATTTCTTTGTGGAAGATTCCAGGAATATTATCCTCCAATCTTTGAGGGAGGCCTAGATCCATTCAGAGTTGATCAATGGATGAGCATGATCAGTTCCATCCTCGACAATATAGGGGTGGTAGGTCACGATAGGGTGATCTGTACTACATATGTATTGCGGGATGATGCCCGGACATGGTGGAAAGTAGTATCCCAGACACGAGATACAACTGTGATGAAATGGAAAGAATTTAGGCAGCTGTTTAATGAACGATATTACTGTGATGTAGTCAAGATTGCTCAGATGAATGAGTTTGTGAACCTCATTTAGGGAAACACAACAGTAACCGAGTATGTTAACAAATTCGATGGGTTGGCCAAGTTTGCTTTTGATATGGTACCCACGAATGTAGCTCGAAAGGAAAGGTTTATCTAGGGATTGAATCCTAGAGTAGCTTAGGGCATTAGAGTTGCCCCAGTGCATGAAATCTCTACCTATGCTAAGGTGGTAGGGAAGGCTCTTGTTGTTGAGAGCCTAGAAAATGAGATTATAAAGGAGAGTGCAGGAGAGCGTAGAGCTCAGATAGTGACACCTCTATTTATTGGATCGAGCAAGAACAAGAATTGGAGACTTTACCCAAAATGCGCTCAGTGCAAGAGGCATCATCTGAAGGAATGCCAAGCAAATGTATGTTTCTTATGTGGGATAGCTTGGAACCTCAAGAAGAATTTCCTAGGACGGAGGACATATGAGCAAAAGGGGATGGATAGCTCGATTCCAGCTCGAGTGTTCGCTCCGATGTAGTCACAGATTGATTCTGAGACTGAGGTTGGTTCCTCGGTGGTGGCAGGTCAGCTTTCTAGTTCTGATTTCTCTATTGTGCTGACTGGTTGTGGTACCAAGTTGTTCTTTGCTTGTTGCATCTAGAGAGGAATATACTTGATATGAAAGTTACGTGGTTATGTTATGATGATAATGTGATATTCTATTGGTGATTTTAAAAAATGAGTTGGATTATTGTGGAAATGAAACATCATTTGATTTGATAGGGTTGGTTATGACTGACTTTAGTATGATCCTGAATATGGATTGGTTAGCCAAGTATGGGGCAATGTTATATTGCAAGGAAAGGATAGTAACTCTTGGGTTTGAGAGTGGGAAACCCTTGTGGTAGTTGGCACTATGCTGATGACATTTGTATTTAGAACGGGAGACCTATTGCAGGAGGATGCATAGGACTTTTAGCTAGTGTAATGGAAACCACTTAGGTCGTGCCAGTGGGATCAGGACAGACTGGATTAGTTTGTGAGTCTCTGGATGTGTTTCTAGGGGATTTGCCAAGATTACATTTACACAAAGAGATAAATGGTGATTGGATTGGTGTCAGGGACGGAACCGGGTCTAGGGCACTGTATTGAATGGCTTCAGCAGAGCTGTAAGAACTAAAGGCTATGTTATTGAGTAAGATGGTATTCTCCAAGGTGGATCTTTGATCTGGTTATTACCAACTAAAGATCAGGAAGAATGATATGCATAAGACTGCCTTCTATATCAGATAAGGGCACTAGGAGTGCTGAGTTATTTTTTGAGGAGTTGATTAATGCCTAATTGTTTTGATGAATCAGATGGACAGAGTATTCAAAGATTATCTAAATTGGATTTGTGATCATCTTGATCGATAGTATTGTGGTTTATTCTTGGTTGGAGATTTGTCGAGGTCAGGGAATGCCTTAGAGTTCAGAAGTTTCCTTGGACGGGCAGGATATTACATGTGCTTTGTGGAAGACTTCTGAGTCTTTTTATAGATTGTTATGATATCTCATTGACAGGGAAATTTGATTGCCTATGCGTCATGTTATTTGAAGAGTATGACCAAAACTATAGTAGAGTTACTGGTGGGCTAGGTGACCAACATTACGTTTGAGTTACTCTTTTAGAGAGGATCAAAGGAAAAACACTTAAGTGAACCATAGATGAGAATAATTGAGGGGAATGTCTTAGCTGGATTAGATAAGGACTATGCAGTGTCAGGTATGCATTTATTGTGGTAAAAGGGATCGAACATGGGATCTGATGGATACTGGGATTGTGACAGTCAGTATCCCGTGATTCGTAGGGGGAAAGACCGGGTAAAGTTGTGCAATCCCACACCGCCTGGGGAAGAAGGTCAAGTGTGATGATTCTAAGACGGTGTAGGTATGAGACTACATAGTTGAAGAGGGCTTAAATGGATTGATGGGTACTACCTATATCAACAAGATGCATCTTCTTTTCGGTGGCCTATCACTTGAGAACTTCAAAGTTAAGCGTGCTTGACCTGGAGTAATCTCAAGATGGGTGACCTCCTGGAAATTTTTCCCAGGAAGCGTGTGAGTGAGGACAAAGCACTTTGGAAAGACTCGTGTTGGTTTGTAGGGCTAGTCGTCATTACAGAAAGCAGCCATAGTGATGTGGGGCGTTACAAATGGTATAAGAGCCTTGACCTAGCCGGAAGTGTGGCCGACGGGGACGTCGGACTCCTAAGGGGGGGGGGGGGGTGATTGTGATAGTCAGTATCCCGTGATTCGTAGGGGGAAAGACCGGGTAAAGTTGTGCAATCCCACATCCCCTGGGGAAGGTTAAGTGTGATGATTCTAAGACTGTGTAGGTATGGGACTACACAGTTGAAGAGGGCTTAAATGGATTGATGGGTACTACCTATATCAACAAGATGCATCTTCTTTTCGGTAGCCTATCACTTGAGAACTCCAAAGTTAAGCGTGCTTGACCTGGAGTAATCTCAAGATGGGTGACCTCCTGGGAATTTTTCCCAGGAAGCGTGCGAGTGAGGACAAAGCACACTGGAAAGACTCATGTTGCTTTGTAGGGCCAGTCGTCATTCCAGAAAGCAACCATAGTGACGTGGGGCGTTACAGGGATTAAACGAGGGATGAATCTCATATTGCCTCTTATTCTCTTCATCTAAGCATCATGAAAGATGTACCGGGATCTGAAAGCTTTATAGTGATGGCCTGGGATGGAGAGGGACATGACGGAATACATGACGAAGTGCTTAACCTGTTAGCATGTCAAAATAGAGTATCAGAAACCAGTAAGGCCATTGCAGCCTTTGTGTATTCTATAGTGGAAGTAAAGAAAACATCGCGATAGCTTTCCTGGTGGGGCTTCCCAAGATAATGGGTCAGCATGATTTGGTTTGGGTCATTATGGACCAGTATTAAAAGTGAGCTCACTTCTATCAGTAAGGACAAGCAATATAGTTGATCAGTATACAAACCTATATTCTTGGAATTCAAAATCTATATTATTGGATGAGGACCCTGTTATTACTTCCAAGTTTTGGGAAAGGTTGCAGAAGGCGATGGGTATACAGTTGGAGTTTAGTACAGTTTATTATCCTCAGACTGATGGTAAATCAGAGAGAGAGTTATCCAGTTATTGGAGAGGAACCTTATGAGATGTTGTATGGTAGATAATATATATCGCCAATTCATTGGAATGAGATGGGTGAGATGTTATATCTAGATTCTAAGGTAATTCAGAGAATCATTGAGGTTATTGAAAAGGTTAGAGCTTGGATGCTCGCTTCTCAAAGTAAATGGGAAAGTTGTGTTAAGTTAAAGTGAAGGAATGTGGAATTCCAAGTGGAAGACTATATCTTCCTTAGAGTCTCTCCATGGGAAAGGAGTGAGGAGGTAAGAGCAAGTTGAGTCCTATATTAGTAAGACCATTTGAAATCCTGGATAGGATCAGTCAAGTTGTCTTTGGATTGGCCTTATCTTTGGCACTATCAGTAGTATACAGTGTATTTCGTATTTTCATTTTGAGGAAACATGTGTTAGATGAGACTCATGTGTCGAGTTATGAGAATCTGGAATTAGAGGTTAAGTTATCCTATAAAGGATAGCCAGCTCAGATATTAGACAGAAAGAACAAGGTTATGAGAGACAAAGTTATACCTTGGGTTAAAGTATTATAAAGAAATAGTAGGGTCGAGGGAGTGACCTGGAAACTGGAATCAGACATGCGGGATTGATATTCCGGGCTTCTTAGATAAAATTTCGAGGAAGAAATTTCTGTAAGGAGGGGATAGTTGTAACGATCCAAATTTCCTAATAAGGCTTAGGGCCTTGATTAGGGGGCTAGGGTGGAAAATTTTAGAATTATGTGATTATATGATATTTATGTGTATCATTATGTGTATCATTATGTTGGTTATATTATAATATGACTTGATATGCATGTTTATGTGTATTAAATATGCATGTGGGCCCATTTCTGTTTAATTGGGTAATTTTCATAATTTGGCCTGTTATGGGTATATTTGGCATATATGTGGTATGTGTGTGGTACTTCATTATTATTTGGTTATGATTGGGTTACTCAACACGAGACGATCCTAGGAGGCAAGCCAGTGGGAAAGTCACAACAGGATCCATACTTGACTCGGAGTGAGTCCAGGGGTATTTAGTACATTATTGAGATATTGGGTAATGGGAATAAATATTTGGTGATAAATTGGGAGTTAGTGATATCAGGGGGCGATTTTGGGAATTTTGACTATTTTACCTCAGGGGGCATTTTTGGGACCCGAGCATTAGGATTTGATTGAGATTACTAAAGCTTGAAGTAACATGTCAGAATAATAAATGAACGTTCAAGACGTTCTCTCCTCCTCTTGTTCCCTTTTCGAAATCTGATCACATTTTCGAAGGAAACTCGAGTTTTAGGACACAGATTCAAGCAAGGATTGAGGCATAGCGATTCTAGGGAAGATTAGAAGCTTATTAACCAGAGGATTTAGTTCAGAAACGACTAAATTGGAGGTAATCCAAGTTTTAAGTTCTAAGTTTTGATTGGATTTTATATTTTGATGAGTTTTTGGATGAATTGAGACTTGGGTTCTCATGGTTTTGGGAGATTAGGATGTTTGGGAAGTTTGATTTTGGGATTTGGATATGTTTGGATAGGTTTTTGGAGGATTTTAAGTGGGAAAAATCATAGGAAATGGGGTTTCGTGGTCAAGTCGTGACCCTGTTCTAGCAATTCATGACTTGGATGAAGCCAGGAGCCAAGAGGGCTCTGCCTGGGGGGTGTGTCGCGTCCCAAGAGGGGCCAAGTCACGGCCCGCACCCTGAAGCCCAGGAAAATGCTCTCTAACTTGGGGCAAGTCGCAACCCTAAAGGCCAGGTCGCGACTGGCTTGTGCATTTTTGCCCAGATTTGGTTTTTAGCCGTGGGAACTTAATTCTAAGGGCCTGGGATCGTTCCAACTACCTAGTTGAGTAGGATTCGATGTCCCGGAGGCTAAGTTTGGGTCCGGGAGTATTTATTTACTCATTTTTATGGGGTTTTACATTATGGTTGTGACTAGGTTATCGCTAGGGGCTTGGAAATAGGATCGTGCTTGAGGATCGTTTATTCGTAACCTGTGCTTGGACCAAATGTAAGAAAACTGCACCCAGTATGTGATGCATGCAATATATGTGATTATGGCATGGCATGAAGGTGAAATATGGAATTTTCCATAGCTTGAGTCTCTGTAATTGTGCATGATTAAAATTATGCTCTTGATTATTAATTAAGCATGCTAAATGCCTTATATCTGAATATTTGACATATGATACATGTTTGTTTGCATTTCCTCATTGAGGAAGCACTGTCTTATTAGTCAGGGAACGACAATGGTGTCAGTATTGATTGTGAAGCTGTGACTTATCAGTCAAGATCGATAATAGTACTGAGCATTGATCGTATGGTATTGGCTTATGAGTCAAGAACGGTATTAGCGTGTTTAACGCAAGCCAAAATGATTAGATCTAATCAACATAAGAATTAAATGTTTGACTGACCCCAAGGTCGAAGAAAACTAATAGTGCTTGTCTAGTCTAAAGGCTAGTTATTTAGAGCCATGGCTATAAGCTTAGGTGACTGAAGCGTCACATGGCTAGGAGGGTGTGAGACCTCTGAGACAGACTTATCAGTCATCTACACAGAGATAGACTTATTAGTCATCTATACAGAGATAGACTTATCCGTCATCTGTACATAGATAGACTTATTAGTCATCTACACAGCGATAGACTTATCAGTCATCTATATAGAGATAAACTATCAATCATCTATACAGAGATAGAATTATCAGTCATCTATTCAGAGAGTGACTTATTAGTCATCTATTCAGAGAGACTTATCAGTCATCTACCTTAGAGAGAGAGAGAGACTTATTAGTCATCTACTCTGAGTGCAGAACTTCACAATTATTGATTTGTACCTGCATGCATGAATAATATTATTATTGCTAGGCATGCTTATTGTGATTTAGTAACATGTTATTACTTGTTTATGAGCATGCTTAAGTTTTCTTGTTGAGCCTCGGCTCGCGGGTGCTATGTGGTGAAGGTAAGGGCAAAAGAAAGCTGGACCATCCTTGAGTTTGAGAGCTTAGGTGACGATGTGTACATATGCGGCTGCTCGACCACCACGATCGAGGGTTTAAAGAGGAACTAGGGTTAAACCTTATTTTGCGGCTTAGGTCGGCTGGTTGTAAATCTTTTATTGTAATTAACCTTTAAAATATATTTTGGGATCCCAATGTATGCAGTAAATGTCTTAGTGAAATGTTGTATCTTTAACCAAAATTTTTAACCCTAAACCGTTAATCAAATTTAGTTACACGATTATGGCCAAATGACTCGGTTAGCGAGTTTATCACTGTTTAAAATGCACAACGTAACGATCCCTGGGTAGTAAGGCATTACAACAATAAAGTCTTAATGAAAAGACTATCAGGAATCATAAGTTGCATGACGACGTGACAGTATGCACCAAGAAGAAAAAAAACACAAAGAGACAGTTGTTGACCTGATCCTTTGGTTGGCTAAGAAAAATCGAGAAAAGGAAGAAGTAGAAAATATTCTTCTTAAAGCCAATGATCGGATCGAAATGTTAGAAAATAACATTGTTGAAACTATGATTGTAAGTCTTCTTATGCATAGCACTCTGCAATTACTTTCTATTTATTTCACTTCTATGTTTCTCTTTCTTTAGAAAGCTCAAGAGGATCAGGTACTCGCTGTCAAGACCTAACTAGAAGAAAGGAAATAGAATGAGAAATTTGATTGGCTCATTTAATATTTGGACCAATGTCATGCCCTTCATGATATGATTGCTAATTTAAGAAGACATCTAGGACAACAACAATTTATTTTTTAGGACTTCTGCAACGAACTGAGCATGAAGGTAGGCAAGTATGAACCTCACCACTACCTTCCCAACTTGCGAACATTGAAGTCAAATATCCAAAATACGAATGCGTTAAGATTCATCGACAAGGAATTTCCCTAGCCTTCATCAACAAGGATGCATCAGAGTATGATGATCTCGTCACTGATGAAGAACCTCCAACCTAAGTAGATCAAGTTGATCCCAAAGGCATGAAGGCCACTCTAGAGGGTCCACAAACTAAAAGAAAAATACTTTGCAATGGCATTCCCCTGCAGTTGCAAGGCAAAGGCTCATCTCGATCTTAGACTCTTGCTATCTTCTATTTTCTTGTAATTATCTCTTCTGATAACTTCAATATGTAATTTATATAACTGAACTCTGATTTTGTAAAGACCAAATAATTGCCTGTTTTATAATTTGTGCTTTTGAAAAACTTTATTTTGTTTGTGCACATTCTTGAATTTCTTTTTAATGAATTTCATTATGTAATTAATTGAAATCCTTGCAATAAATATTGCTCATGTTAATTACAATATTGATATATTCTTCTTATTGAGGTTTTGTTATCTTTGCATTAGATATAACCTATTTCTTCTTAGTTAAATTCTATTATCTTCACATTTAACAAATTTTGATTTCCTCTTAACAAGGTTGTTGAGATTGATTAAATATAATGGTTAAGATGTTTACACGTTGAGGTGCAAAACACTTAATGGTTATCACTTAAAGAGAAGTGAAAACATGAGATTGTGTATAAGACATCTAAAAGTAGCTTTTATGGGTCTAAAGTGATACAATGTGTTATCCAAACATTCCAAAAAATTTTGGTAGCATTTGGAGAAATTTTAGGACCATTGGAGGGGTCCAAAGTCAGAGAGGGTGGCGATTCGTCGCCCCCTAAGTGGCATAGCATCGCCAAAATGCGAAGGGCTTCAAAACCATAGCAGACGATGCATCGCCTGGGCGGTCTTTTAGGGTCATACAGTTTACATAAAATGCTCTAAATGATGTGTTTTAAATGTTCTAATCTTATTGGTTAGACTAATGATGATGCCTACAATATATATGGATTATTAGAGTTGAAAATCCTTGACCACACTTTCCAACTCTCTCTCTAAAACTCATTCTCTCTCTAGCTCTCTAAGACCAAAGTTTTCTCCAAGAAACTCATCAAGTTTGCTTGACTTGCATGAGTTTCAAGGCTTGTTCAATCTAAAATATCATTCTACTTAGTTAAAGCTTCAAGCAATTGGGAAGACTTGGAATAGAGATTTTGGACAACAATATTCATATTGTGTATAAGCCTTATAAGTTCCCCAAGTTGAATATTCAAGTTGCTCAATACAGAGGTTGTATCTCTCTAACCCTAATCTTGTATTTTGTAATTCTATTATGTTATTCATTGTTAGTATTGATGATTTAATGTATCTAAATTCATCTTATCATCATTTAATCATTTAGTTCATTATATTCAAGATTAACATTCATATCATGAATTTTTTTTCTTTGATTATCAAGAATTGCCTTCATACTTTGAATTTGAATCTTGATGAACATCTAGGGTTTGGAATATTTCATTATTATCATAATTTATTGTTGATTTGCAAAGAGCAAAGCCATATATTCCCAACAATCAAAATCTCTATTTATAATTACTTTAATTTTGTGTTTTTCATAATCAACGATGAGAGAAATTAGTTAACCTTCCACAACTTAAAAATCCTTGTTTCAAGATTTGGTTTGTGTTGGACACATAACCATGAAAGATCAAAGAAATTTCTATTTGGAACTTCTCTACATGAATGTGGATATGAATTCAAAGTCTTCATCAACAAAGGATGAGACAACTCAATGGGATTACATGCTTAAGGAGATTGGTATCATCAAGTCCCTTATTTCTAAATGTATAGATTTCAAAAATTTGAATGAAATGTGTTTGACGCCATATTTTTGTGAGTTTGAGATTATTGTTTATATTAAGAGTACAATGGTGAATTTTAATAAACAATTCGAGGGTTATTGTTGTACTTGTTTTGTTTGTAAAGTTATTGGTCATCATGTGAGATATGGAAATTGTAAAATTAACCATAATGAGATTGAGGTCAATACAATTAATGATGAGATCTTTGTGACCATATTTTAATTTAATGCATTTGATGATGAATGTATGATAACCCTAAAAAGAATTGACATGGTTCATGCATGTAGTGATGAGACTAATGCAACCTTAAGAGAAGGTGAACATGTCAATGCAATTGATGTTTAGATCATTGTAACCTTGAGTGAAGTTAATGTAACCTGTTGACCCTTAATTTGGCCAACGACATGGAGTCAATTGTAAGACAAAAGATAAAACGACAATTAAGAATAATATCCAATGGAAAAGAAGAAAACACCAAGGATTTATAGCGGTTCGGCCCCAAAGAATGGTAATGACCTACGTCCACTTAGTGCTATTATTAATATTGAATCTCAAAGCCGTGATCAAAGAACTAGGGTTCTTGAGTTTCACAAACCTTGGAAGAAATACAATGAAACGATGTATAATTGCACTATAGCTCTCTTTCTCTCTCTATCTTAGCAAAAAGATTCCGGGATCAAAAGTCCCTTCCTTGAGCTATTTCATGTATATTTATAGGCTCAAGGAGGGTTACACGGGCCAACGGGCCATATCTTTCCTTAATAATCGCGTATCAAGGTAATAATGAGAAAATATTCAATGCAATCATTATAAGATTACAATCTTAGAAGGAAACAAATCAAATTATATGACCAGCCTAGTCGTATCTAAAAGTTAAGCCCTGACGAAGCGATGTGCCTCTGGTCAATAGTTGAACAGCACTTCTGCCACGTGTCAATCACGTGTGAGAAATCCCTGCCATGTTATCAGCAGCCGTTTTTTGGGTAAACATTTGCCCCCCAAGTTTATTTATTGCGACCAGCAATAAGTAAAATTAGGAAACTGACCCTTTGAATACCCCACGAAATTGGTCAGAGTCGTCCGTGCTTTCTTGAAAAAAGTGATCAATCATGTCCAATCAAGTCTTTTCGGTTTCCCAATAACTTTTCTGATGGCTATTACACTTCCCCATGCTTTGAAAAAGGTAATTCACGATTACTTCTTATACCGTATCGAAGTCACTATAAGTAATACCCCAAATCCACATTTTTACTTTTTACTTTTCACTTGCCATCTCCTCTCCAAGAACTTCGAAGAATTTCCGTCTTCAGAGCCTAGAAATTCCCAGGAACTCACATCCGGATGCTCGAAAGCTTTTGTGTTCAGACTTCATTCTTCATCTAAGTAAGTTTCACGAACTTCTTAGACGTTTGAGTTGCCATGCAAAACTATTTCATACCTATTTTTATCTCTAAACCTTTGCATGTTCTTGGCTGAAACTGTTATGGGGATTGTGTGTATATCAATAGATGTTTGATAGGGTAGTGAAGTAACATTTTGTAGGAGTTAGGCGCCAGTTTGGTAGTCGAGATTGTAGATTTAAGGGCGTAAAATCGAAGTAAAAATTCAATTTTTAGGCTAGTTGAAAAACTGGGTTTTTCCCACCCCTTCGGAGTCGAAAAAGCTATTTTCCCAAAAAAACTTTTTACTTTCGCTTTTTAATCTGTTTTTCAAACTGCTCGTATAGAACTTAGTGTTTTTGCTAGAATGCTGCTGGCCGTATAAAAGCTTAACTTCTATACGCAAGCAACGTTATTCTAACTCTCGACATAGATTTTTAGGCTTTACGTTCTCACCTCCCCCTTTCTCTGTTCACAACTTTTCATGCAAGATCTGTGGGGAGGTGAAAGGCATATCGACGATGACTTGCTTGCCCAATTACTTGAAGACGAGGAGCAACCGTCGCTATTGATACCAAAAATTCATTTTTCTCGAACCCCACCCAATAGACCTCAGTCAAACCTTCTAGCCATGGGTAGAGTAAAATCCACTGCCCAGAAAAAGAAACCTTCCAATCCTTCAAATTAGCCTGCTCCTTAGGCTGGAATTCCCTCGACCAGTGGTCGGGAAAGAAATATCCCTGACCCCAACATTCAAACTCGTGCTCAGCTTCGAAACGCCATTCAACCAGACGTTGATTGGTACGTCGCCCCTCTTAGTCGAGTTACGATTAGGATGATCGCTAATTACATTAAAAAATACGGACTTCTTGGGGTGACCTTAGTCCAACCCACCAAAGACCAACGGGCCAACTTTCCTGGAGGCGCTTTCAGCGCCTGGTCGAGGTACCGCATCGAGAAAGGAGCAATCCTGCCTCTTCATCCTTTTTTCCAGGGGGTGGCCAATTACTTCGGGGTCGCCCCTTTTCAAATAACCCCAACAGATATAGAATGCTTGCTGCACTCTATATCCTTTATAGCCATAAGAAATGGCCCGTCCCCACGCCACATGAGGTCAACTACCTGTTCGACCTAAAATCTAACCCTAACCAGGAAAACACGGGGTTTTTCCACTTTTGTCACCAGGATACAGATCGCACTTTCCTGGCTAACACCACTTATATCTCGAACGTGGGGAAGTACCATCTGGAGTACTTTCTGACCACTGACATGGTCGCAAACAACTTGGCCTTCACACAAGGAGGTAAAGTCTTTGTACCACTGGTCATTTATTTTTCTTCAATTTTTAGTTGCATTTCCCTTAGAAATTTAATGCGTTTCAGGCCCATGGTTGCGACCAGAGCCTACTCCGGACATGGAGATCCGATCAGCCCTCCTGGCCAGCATGACTGACATAGAGAAAAGTGTCAAACAGCTGGTCACAGATGCCAATCTGAGATTGGTCGGCCTTTTGGCCCCTCACCAGGATGTGAGGGAGTCAATTATGGGGAGTGCCACTGGTGGAAAGGTTCTCGAGCAGCACCCAGACGTGTCACAACACCCTCCGAGGAGGGCAACTGGAGTGACAATCAAGGAACCCTCCAGCACCCCGCAGGCTGCTGCTCCCCCTGCCCCAACGGGAAAGGGAAAAAAGAAAGCCACCGAACCTCTCGAGCCCCTCGACGAATCTTCGGATGAGAACGGTATTGATCTCTCACTCTTAGATAGTTTGCCAATTCACTGTCACTTATTTGACGGGGACGGTAATTTTAAGTACGCTCCCAATTTAGATTCAGACTTCTTCATGCCAGAGAGTGAGTGTAACACTAGTAGAGTATATAATGTGCGACCAGTAATGATAGCTCGGGTATTTCACTTACAATTTTCTTTGTTTCTTTTCCTGACATAACATACTCAATCGTTTATACTATCTCACTGTTTGTGTATTTGCTTTTCTTATAGACATGGACTCCGAGAATGTGTTTGACATATACAATGCCCCTAAGGCTCCTATAGCTCCCTCGAGCAAGAAGAAAACGAGCAAGCAGCATCCCGGGGAAAGTAGTAAAGCGCCTCCGGCCAAGAAAACCCATACTGCAAACCCTCCGGCAGACGGACCTTCAACAAATGCAACACCACCTCCTTCTCCTCTTGAGCAGCAAACTCCTCCTGCTCCTGTCAGGTCGACACCTTCTCCACCGGCCCCAACCGAACAGACTCAGCAGGCTGCTCCTGTTTCCACAGGGGGCGACATATCGAGTCGTGCCTTAAGATCGGTCAAAGACAGGGTGGCCAAAATTTTGAAGCACGAACGATGCCGAAAGGTGATGGCTGGGACAGAGACGATGGATGTCGACCAGATCTTAATCCGCACATTAAATGGGTTGGCCAGTGTAAGTTATCTTTTTCTGTGGAGACAACCCTTTAATACTCTACAGTCAGTTTAACTTTCGCTCTGATCGCAGGCAATGTTGACCCTTACTGCCGGCCGGCTCCGCTCGGGTGCTATCACCGAGCAGTCCAGGGCTTTGGAGCAACGACACGCTGAAGAACTCAAAGTTTCCAAAGCGAAATATACTGAACAACTCGAGGCAGTGCTTGAGGAGAAGAACAAAATGGCTGAGGAGTTAAGGGAGAAGCAGACTGCTCTGGATAAGGCCATCGAGTAAAGAGATAAGTTCAAGGAGTCTAACCACGTCAACTACCACGAGGCTAAAAAGCTCGAGGAGGACTTGGCCGCAAGCAGATAGGAGACTGCAACATTGGAGGGCCGGATCGAGAATATTGAAAAAGCTAACGCCAGCAATTTGGAAAGGTACAAGAACGCCACGGTTAAGTGTTTCTATGACTTTTGGAAACACAACCAAGAGGCTAGTTTCAACTATCTTCTCAAGCGCGCAAGGCATGCTGAGATAGCCTGCTGCGTTGCTCGATTGGCAGAAGAAGAGAGAGCCAGGGTACCTGCCTCGCCCGAAATCTCCTTGGCCACTGGCGTGGACGGGGCGGACAATGAAGCTACAACTGTCTTCGACTAGGGCACCCCTCAAGATCCTCCAGCCTCGTAGTTTGCTATTTTTCTTTCTCTTTAGCCTTTTAAGTACACGGCCTATGGTTCGTGATGTAAAGACACTTTATTTTCTAGTTGAATATTTATTGCTGCACGAGCAACTTTTACTTTTAATTGAACAATTACATTCAAGCAACGACTGCTCGCGATGTAAAAGGATCCATTTTGATATTATAATATATTTGCATCTTATTATAACATTTGGTCGCATGAACAAACTTAGCATAGTACTTTGGTTTGATTTAACAAAATACAAAATTTTGAAAAATACTCTAAGCACCCTAGCATGCTTTCACTTATTTCGCTCATGTGTTTACATACCTTTCGATATGCTTTGCTTACTAGATACCTTATGTGCCCCCCAAGTGATCGAGGAGCTTTAGGTCCTTGGTCACTTTCCTTGACCAAAACCTGTTCGAACAATACTGCTTAGAGAAAAATAATTAGAATTGTAATACAACAAAATAACACACGTAATGAACAAATACTTGTATAAAATAAAATAATTGGAAAGAATGACTGGCTGCGCACAGTCCCTTATATTTCTTGTAATAAATGGACAAAACGTGTCTGTACGAATGATCAAAAAGATCTTACACTTATAAGTGATTAGTCACATAAAATGACCAACCCTTTTTCATAACTTGTAAAAAGTAAAATTAATACAAGCCAATCCTTTAAGAAGGATTGTTCATTGATAGTACTTGCGCAGGTGTTCTCCATTCCAATAGTGAGGAATGAAATCTCCATTTAGGCGAGCAAGTTTGTAGGTACCTGGATGGAGGACTTCTTCAATCTGGTAAGGCCCTTCCCAATTAGGTCCGAGTACTCCAGCAACTTCGTCGTGGGTTTTTAGGAAAACTCTTCGAAGTACTAGATCTCCAACGTTAAATTTCTTTTCTCGCACTTTAGAATTGAAATATTGAGCGACATTTTGCTGGTACGTAGCTACTCGGAGTTGGGCTTGTTAACGTTTCTCATCGATCGAGTCCAGGGATTCCATCAATAGCTGGCTGTTCGAACCTTGATCGTACGTTATTCTACGATGCGAAGGTGGATCTAACTCAACAGGCAACTAGCCTCATACCCATAATCTAAAGAGAATGGAGTATGGCTTGTTTCTGTTCGGTGGGAGGTTCTGTACGACCAAAGGACATCAAGCAATTGCTCTGGCCATGCCCCCTTAGCTTCTTCCAGTCTTTTCTTCAGAGTATCCTTTAGCATTTTGTTGTCTACTTCGACTTGTCCATTTGCTTGGGGATGAGCGACTGAAGAAAAGCTCTTGATAATACCATGTCGTTCGCAAAAGTCCGTGAATAAATCACTATCAAACTGTGTGCCGTTATCCAAGACGATTTTCCTTGGCAATCCATAGCGAAAAATGATGTTTTTTATCACAAAATCCAGCACCTTCTTGGTTGTTATGGTTGCGAGCAGCTCAGCTTCAGCCCATTTAGTGAAGTAGTCGATGACAACCACAACATACTTGACGCCACCCTTTCCTGTGGGCAAAGATCCAATTAGATCTATGCCCCAAACTGCGAGCGGCCATAGACTTTGCATCTGTATAAGCTCATTAGGGGCTGCTCGTGGGATTTTGGAGAACCTCTGGCACTTGTCCCACCTCCGTACAAACTCCATCGAGTCTTCATTCATCATGGGCAGAAGTATCCTTGCCTCAGGATCTTTTTTGACAAGCTTTGCCCCCCAACGTGGTCTCCACAAAAGCCTTTGTGTACCTCTTTCATCAATTATTTGACCTTCTCTTTTAAAATACATCTGAGGAGTGGCATTGAGTATCCCCTTCGGTACAAGATTCCATCGACCAGGATATACCTAGCAGCGTGCCGCTGAAGGGTCCTAGCTTTGTTTCTGTCTGTTGGTAACACGCCTTGCGTCAGATACTCTATATATGGTGCCATCCATGTATCCGCCATCTGGATCACCATAGTGGTCTCCTCTACTTGGATGCTTGGCATAGACAGCCGCTCAACTGGTACTATATTCAGAGTATCAGCATCCTTCACACTTGCTAACTTGGCCAAAGCATCAGCATTGGAATTTTGGTCGTGAGGTACTTGCTGGAGGGTGTATTTGTCGAACTGAGCCAATAGATCTTTTCTTTTGTTTAAATAGGCAACCATCTTTAAACCTTGCGCCTGGTATTCTCCCATGACTTGATTCACCACCAGCTGAGAATCACTGTAGATGTCGAGCACTTTTATATTCATGTCCCTGGCTAACCGCAACCCAGCGAGTAATGCTTCATACTCGGCTTCGTTGTTAGAAGCAGTGAAGTCAAACCTGATTGCACAGTGAAATCGATGCCCTTCCGATGTTATCAATATCACTCCTGCTCTGGTGTGGCAGTCATTAGAAGAACCATCTGTAAATAATTTCCACGAGGGAGCTTGATTTTGAGACTCAGGCTCATTAGGCTCTTCAGTATGCTCGCTATCTGTAAGTTCAGTGAACTCTGCAATGAAGTCACCTAGGGCTTGCCCTTTTATCGCTACTCGCGACAAGTAAGATATATCAAACTGCCCAAGTTTGACTGCTCATTTTAACAATCTACCCACAGCCTCTGGTTTTTGCAGGACTTGCTGTAGAGGCTGGTCAGTCAAAACTGCGATTGGGTGAGCTTGAAAGTAAGATTGCAGCTTCCTGGAGGCCAAAATTAAGCAATAGGCTAACTTTTCAATAGGTGGGTATCGCAGCTCCGCTCCAATTAGCCTCTTGCTTACATAATAAACAACCTTTTGCACGCCTTCTTCCTCCCTTACTAAAACATCACTAGCAGCATATTCCGTGATCGACAGGTAGATGAAAAAAGTTTCCTTATCGACCAGCTTTGACAGGATGGGTGGTTGCGCCATATGAGTTTTCAATGCTTGAAAAGCCTGCTCGCACTCCTCTGTCCATTCAAACTTTTTGTTGCCTCTAAGTAGATTAAAAAATGGAACGCATTTATCTATTGACTTTGAAATGAATCTACTGAGAGTGGAAATTCTTCCGGTTAAACTTTGAACATCCTTAATCTTTGCTGGCGATTTCATATCGATCAGGGCTTTAATTTTCTTGGGATTGGCTTCAATTCCTCTCGAGTTAACTATAAATCCCAAGAACTTCCCTGATCCTACTCCGAAGGAGCATTAAAGGGGATTCAACTTCATCTGATATTTGTTCAAGACGTTGAAGCACTCCTACAAATCCTTTATATGCCCTTCTGCCTTCTTCGACTTGACCAGGATGTCGTCGACATAGACCTCCATGTGTATGCCGATCAGTTCATTAAACATGTGGTTGACTAGTCGCTGGTAAGTCGCACCAGCGTTTTTCAAACTGAAAGGCATTACTTTGTAACAGTAAAGCCCTGTATCAGTCCGAAAGCTAGTGTGATCCTCATCAGGGGGATGCATACTAATCTGATTATACCCGGAGTATGCATCCATGAATGAGAGAATCTCATGCCCTGCAGTGGCATCGACCAGCTAGTCAATTCTTGGGAGGGGGAAACAATCTTTGGGGCAGGCTTTATTAAGGTCTGTGAAATCCACGCACGTGCGCCACTTGCCATTTGGCTTGGGAACTAGCACAGGATTAGAGACCCATGATGGATAAAACGCCACCCTGATGAATCCATTCTCCTTCAACTTTTCGACTTCTTCTTTTAAGGCCTTTGATCTATATTTGTCGAGCAGCCTTCTTTTTTGTTGCACCGGTGGAAAACTCTTGTCGATGTTCAGGACATGGCTGATGACTGCAGGGTCTATTCCGACCATGTCTTTGTGCGACCAGGCAAAGACTTCCTGGTTCCTCCTTAAAAACTCCACCAGTGCTTGTTTTTTTGTTGTCTCTAAGTTTTTACCGACTTTCACAACCCTGGTCGGATTTTCTTCATCGAGTTGGACCCCTTCAAGGTCCTCAATGGGTCCAATTTCTTCCTCAAAATCCCCAAAGCGAGGATCCAAGTCTCTATCCTCAATTTGGGCAACGCCCTATTTGGTGACATTATCACCTGAGTGGGCTTGAGCATCAATTGCCACTTGCAACTCTTTTCCGGGAACATCTCTCGATACACCCTTCTTTGCCTTGGTGATCGAGGTGTTGTAGCACTCCCTTGCCTCCCGTTGATTTCCCAATACGCATCCTACCCCTACGTCTGTCAGGAATTTCATGGCAAGGTGCCATATTGAAGTGACGACTCGTAGGTTGACTAGAATTGGTCTCCCAATTACAGCATTGTATGCTAAAGGACAATCAACTACTATGAAAGTAGTGAGTAATGTCCTATTAGCAGGTGCAGTACCTGCTGTAACTGAAAGCCTAATCTACCCTGTTGGGGCGAGCCCTTCACCGGAAAAACCATAAATGGTTTGGTTGCATGGCTCCAGGTCTTTGACAGACAGCTTCATTCTTTCCAGCGAAGACTTGTATAGGATGTTGACCGAACTTCCTGTGTCGACCAACACCCTCTTCACCATCATGTTGGAAATTATTACATCTATGACCAGCGGATCGGAGTGTGGGAATCGCACATGCTGGGCATCATCTTCAGAGAAGGTTATCAATTCCTCCTCTGTTTGAGCCTTTTTCGGTGCTCATCCTTCACACTCATCATCTCGATGTCCTGGTCGTGGCGTAGGGTTCGAGCGTATCATTCCCTTGCCTTCCCACTGTCTCCTGCAAGATGTGGGCCTTCGCAGATGGTGAGTAAAGTGCCTGCCACAAGAGCTGGCTATAGAGGTGGCGAGCATTGGCGTGCAGGCGCCTGCTCATTGCCACCTTGAGATTCTCGCTGAGACCTTCCTGCGGCTCGCACATATCTTCTCAAATGTCCCTGCCTGATCAGGAACTCAATCTTATCTTTCAACTGGTTACATTCAATGGTGTCGTGCCCGTAGTCGTTGTGAAAACGACAGAACTTTGTCGTATCTCTCTTGGAGATATCTTTCCTTATAACTGTGGGTCGTTTGTAAGTCATGCTTGAGCTGGTCGCCTGGTAGACTTCAGCTCAGCTTTCAACAAGGGCCGTGTAATTGGTGAATCTCGGCTCGTATCGATTGTCTTTGGGGCGTTTACTCTCAGAAGCTGAGGGTTCATTGTTCGCCCATTTTCCACCGTTCCTACCATTTCCATTCTCATTGCCGTTGCCGTTGGGATTTTCCGACCCGTTGGCGGCTTTGGCAGGTTCTTCTTTGCTCCCCTTGTCTTTTGTTGGCGTTTTCCCTTCGTTGGTAATCGCGTCTTCGAGCTTGATATATTGATCAGCCCGATCCAAAAACTCTTGGGCACTTCTTACCTCATTCTTTCTGAGGCTACTCCAGAGGGGTGAATGGCACCTAACCCCAGCAGTTAGAGCCATCATCTTACCTTCATTGCCCACTGTCTTGGCTCTAGCTGCTGCTCGCATGAAGCGTTGGACATATTCTTTCAAGGGCTCTCCCTCTTTCTAGTGTATCTCAACCATCTGGTTGGCCTCTGTGGGGTGTACGCGACCCGCGTAGAACTGTCCGTAAAATTCCTTCACGAACATTTCCCAAGATACTATACTAGCAGGAGGGAACTTGAAGAACCACTCCTGGGCAGTGTCAGACAGTGTAGGAGGGAAGATCCAGCAGCGGGCATCTTCCGACACTTTTTGTATATCCATTTGTATCTCAAACTTATTGACTTGAGATACCGGGTCTCCATACCCGTCAAAGTTTGGCAATGTTGGCATCTTGAACTTATTGGGGGTTTCGGCCGCAGCAATCCTCGATACAAAGGGGGTGCCCCTCCTCCTATCGTACTCAATATGGGACGTTCGTCCCCCGAACAGTTGTTGTACCACCTGGTTCAGGGCATCAATTTGAGCCTAAACAGCTTATGGGACTTCTGGGGTCATCAGTGCCGGGGGAGCATACTCGTCGTGCCTCTCACAGCAGTCGTTAAGTACGTCCCTTAAATCATCGTCTCTGCTCGCTAGCTCGTAGCCGACTAAAGACGTTCTACTGCCTGCATTGCCCCCCAACATTGTGGCTAGCTGGCCTATTTTCTCTAGGTGGGGGACTTCTGCCTCCACCTCTTTCCTCATTTCTCCGACCATCATTTCTTCTGCCAGAATCAGCTTCATTATAGTCATGGCCATCTCTGAATTGTGGCTGACTACGGCGTGACCGGCTGTTCATGCTATTTCCTCCTCGGGCTAGCATTTCCCGAGCGTCAGGGGGAGGCCTGCGTTGGTCGTTGGGTCCCTGTGCATTGTTATGCCGTGGGGGAGCCCCTGACCGCAGAGCCTGATTCGATGTTCCTCCAGTTGGCAGAAGGACGCTATCCCCTGCTCAGTAGATTTGGCTCTTCATCCCCGGGGCGTCTAGGGCTGCGGGGTGGTTGCTCAGCCCTATTCTGCCTCGGGCGCTGAGATGGAAGCTGCTGCTTAGGATCCCTAGGTGGGACATCATCCTGAGCTGCAAGCGGCTGCTCTGGCCTTTGAGGGCTTGCTGGCTGCAGCGGAGGGCTTGATTTGGGACCTCTTTGAGGTGGTGCATTCGATGGCTGATCTGGCTGGGAGGTTGGCATAGCCTGACTCCTAGCTAGTTGAATGGCTGCTCCAAGGGCGACCATGGCATCCCTCTGCCGAGGATCCATTTCCGCCTGTAGCTCACTCAGCTCCTAGCGCTGGCGTTCTATTTCTCTTTGCTGCAGCGTCATTGTCTCCGCAACATTCTCTTGATTGGCCCTTAGATTAGCCAACTCATCCTGCAACACTCCTAGCGTTGCCCTCAGTGTTTCAAAATCTAACTCCTCCTCATCAAACTCTAAATGTGGTTCATTCTCAGCCACATTTGGGGGAGGAGGTTGGGATGGTGCAGTGCCAGCAGCCTGTCCAGTCTTCTTGGATGTTTTCACCATTAGATTTTCTCACAGGTTTTTGTCAAACTCTCAATGAAAGCACCAGAATGTTGACCCTTAATTTGGCCAACGACATGGAGTCAATTGTACGAAAAAAGATAAAACGACAATTAAGAATAATATCCAATGGAAAAGAAGAAAACACCAAGGATTTATAAGTGGTTCGGCCCCAAAGAATGGTAATGACCTACGTCCACTTAGTGCTATTATTAATATTGAATCTCAAAGCCGTGATCAAAGAACTAGGGTTCTTGAGTTTCACAAACCTTGGAAGAAATATAATGAAACAATGTATAATTGCACTATAGCTCTCTTTCTCTCTCTATCTTAGCAGAAAGATTCTGGGATCAAAAGTCCCTTCCTTGAGCTATTTCATGTATATTTATAAGCTCAAGGAGGGTTACACGGGCCAACGGGCCATATCTTTCCTTAATAACCGTGTATCAAGGTGATAATGAGGAAATATTCAATGCAATTATTATAAGATTACAATCTTAGAAGGAAACAAATCAAATTATACGACCAGCCTGGTCGTATCTAAAAGTGAAGCCCTGACGAAGCGATGTGCCTCTGGTCGATAGTCGAACAACACTTCTGCCACGTGTCAACCACGTGTGAGAAATCCCTGCCACATCATCAGCAGCCATTTTTTGGGTAAACATAACCCAAGAAAAGGTACAAGGATTGTGGTATGATACTTGTGCCACCATTCATGCAACCTATGATAAAACTCTTTTCAAAACCTTTGAAAGTGCAAAGGTGGGACTTGAAGTCCAAATGGGAAATGAAAAGAGATCCAAGGTACTTGAAATAGGCTCTATTGATGTGTTCTTCACAAATGAAAAGAAAGTGAACCTAATTAATGTTTTCTATGTTCCTGATATGACTAGAAACATTATGAGAGTGGAAGTCTATTGAGTAAATCTGGCATCAAAATGGAGTTTGAATTCGGTAAACTCACTTTGACTAAATTGGACACTTTTGTAGGAAAGGGTTATACATGTGATGGAATGATCAAACTTTGTGCTCTTAATAGTGACAATAATGATATAACATCTAAATCTTGCAATGTGATTAATTCTAATTCTATTACTCTATGGCATAATAGACTTGCTCATATAGGTTATAGCACAATTAAATGAGTTGTTAAATGTGGATTAATTAATTGTGATGTGAATGAGCATGATAAATGTGAATTATGTGTTAAATCTAAAATGGTAAAGAAACATTTTCCAAGTGATGATAGATGTTCAAACTTGCTAGATTTAATACATAGTGATTTATGTGAATGGAATGGCATGTTGACTAGATGAGGAAATAGATACTTCATGACTTTTATAAAAGATTTCTCTAGGTATACTTATATGTATTTACTTAAGAGTAAGGATGAGACATTTAATGCATTTAAATTCTATAAAGCTGAAGTAGAAAATCAATTGGAAAGGAAAATAAAGACTCTTAAAAGTGATAGAGGTGGTGAATACTTTTCAAATGATTTCAATGTGTTTTGTGAACAACATGGCATTATACATAAATGCACTGCACCATACACTCCACAACAAAAATGGAATAACTGAAAGAAAGAATAGTAATTATCTTGAGATGATTAACTCTATGCTTTTACATGCTACATTGTGTTATAATTTGTGGGGTGAATGTAGCTTCCCAAATTTGGTAATAAGGCCTGGGGCTTTGATTAGCGTGCCTGGAGGGCAATAAGTAATTTACTATGTTAATATGTGAATTTGTTGGGTATGTGATTAGAAATGCATGTTTAGGTGAATTAAATATGCACGTGGGCCCCGTTTGGTTATTAGGGGCATGTTTGTAATTTTAGCCCGATGAGGGCATAAATATAATAATTGTGAATATTGTGATATATTCGTGTTGCACAATCCAAGACAGTCCTAGGGAGCGGTTTAGCTAGAAAGTCACAACGGGGTCGAATACCCGACTCGGGGTGAGTCGAGGGGTATTTTAGGCATTAGATGTTTTATTGGGTTATCAGGTTATGAAAATAAATATTTGGAGATATATTTGAAGTTAGAACGTTTAGGAGGGAATAGTGGGGAAATTTACCATTTTTCCCTTGGGGACGTTTTTGGTACCCCGAGCCTTTGAGGTAACCTTAGAGACTGAAGCTAAATAAAACACAATTGAGGAAGTATTCAAAAACTAGGAAACCAACCCTCTCTCTCTCTCTCTCTCTATCTCTCAGTTCTCTCTTCTCTCTTAGAAGCTTGGAGATTTTGGTGAAAAGCTAACCAGGGACTAAGGATTCAAAACTAGAACTTTGGGGGCTAGAAGCTTGGAACTTAGGGGATTAATTCGGAGATTTAATTAAGCAAAGGTAAGCTTTTAAACTTGATGAATTATGTTGAATTTCTGCTGGTGTTTTAGAGTTTGCATGTGCACTAGGTGAAGAATCATTCTTAAGTTTTAGATGAGGTTTGGGGTTAATTCATGTTAGGTTTTGTTTCTGAGACAATAGTAGAACATCTGAAGAAGGACTGCCCACAAGCCAGGAAAGAGGAACCGAAGTAGGGCGACAGTCTCACTCCTGCCAAAGTGTTCACCTTTACTCAGACTGAGGCGGAGGCTAGCCCCTCGGTTGTGACAGGTCATATTTCTAGTGCTGGTTCTTCTTATACTGCATTGATTGATTCAGGAGCTAATCATTCATTTGTGTCTGCTAGAGTGATAGATCAGCTGTGTAGACCTAGTGGTGTGTATGCTAGGGATTTTCAGATTTTGTTGCCGACTAGGGAACTGGTAGTCTCTAGGAGATGGATTAGAGCATTTCCAGTAGAGATAGATGGTAGGGAGTTGTCTGTTGATCTGATTGAGCGAGTGATGGATGACTTCGATATGATCCTAGGAATGGATTGGCTATCGAAGTATGGGGTGACAATTGACTGCAAGCCCAGGATGGTTACTTTTGAACCAGAAGGGGAGGTACCCTTTGTATTTGTGGGGATAGTTAGTGGACCGCGGGTACCTATGATTTCAGCATTGAAGGCTAGAGACCTGATGCATGAAGGTTGCATAGGATTCCTAGCGAATATTGTGGATACCTCTAGGGTTGTGTCGGTTGGACCGAGTGAGACCAGATTGGTATGTGAGTTTCCAGATTTATTTCCAGTAGACCTGCCAGGGTTGCCACCATAGTGGGAGATCAAGTTTGTTATAGAGTTAGCACCAGGGGCAAAGCCAGTATCTAGGACACCTTACAAAATGGCTCCGGCAGAGTTGAAGGAGTTGAAGATTCAGTTGCAGGAGATATTGGATTTGGGGTTCATCAGACCGAGTTTTTCGCCATGGGGTGCTCCAATGTTGTTTGTCAAGAATAAGGATGGATCTTTTAGGATGTGTATTGACTATAGGGAGCTGAACAAGTTGACCATTAAGAATAAGTACTCATTACCAAGGATCGACGATTTATTTGACCAGCTACAGGGAAAGACAGTGTTTTCCAAGATTGATCTCCGGTCAGGTTACCATCAGTTAAGGATCAAAGAAGAGGACATACCAAAGACCGCTTTTTCACATGAGGTATGGACACTATGAGTTCCTAGTTATGTCCTTTGGATTAACCAATGCCCCAGCAACTTTTATGGACATGATGAACAGGGTTTTCAAGGACTACTTGGACAAGTTTGTGATTGTGTTCATCGACAACATTTTGGTGTACTCTCAGTCAGAGACAGAGCATGAGCAGCATCTAGTTTGGTTTTATAGCAGTTGAGAGAGCATAGGTTATATGCTAAGTTCAATAAGGAGGGGATTCTGGTTGACCCAAGTAAGATTGAGGCAGTGAGAGATTGGCCTAGACCGAACAGTGTTCCAGAAATGAGGAGTTTTCTGGGATTGGTAGGGTATTATTGGTGGTTCGTGGAGGGGTTCTCTAGGATAGCTACGTCGTTGACTGAATTGACGAGGAAGAAGACTAAGTATGTATGGACAGACAGGTGTGAGAACAGTTTCAAGGAATTGAAGCGGCGACTGATCACCGCGCCAGTGTTGAGTATGCCGAAAAACAATGGGAAGTTTGTGGTTTACTATAATTCTTCCAGACAGGGTTTAGGGTGTGTGCTGATGCAAGCTGGAAAGGTGATAGCCTATGCATCGAGACAATTAAAGGAGTATGAGCAGAGATATCCCACGCATGATCTGGAGTTGGTAGCAGTGGTATTTGCACTTAAGGTTTGGAGGCATTATCTGTACGGTGAGAAGTGCGAGATATACACCGATTATGAGAGTTTGAAGTACTTCTTTACTCATAAGGATTTGAATATGCACCAGAGACGGTGGCTGGAATTGGTAAAGGATTATGATTGTGATATCCTATACCATCTTGGGAAGGCTAATGTAGTGGCTGATGCATTGAGTCGGAAGGGCCCAGAACAGTTGTTCAGTTCGAGACAGATATCTGATAAATTAGTTGAGGAGATGACTAGAGTGGGTATAGAGTTGGTGGTTGTTCGGCTAGCCAACATCACTCTTCATTCTTCACTCCTTGAGAGGATCAAGGAGGCACAAGGGAAGGATTCCCAGTTGAGAAGGCACAGAGAGGATGTCTTAGTCGGAGCGGCTAAGGACTTTTCTTTCTCAGAGATGAGGTTATTGAAGTACAAGGGTTAGATCTGTGCTCCAATGGATTATGATATTCGGCGAGAGATCTTGGATGAATCTCATACCACTCCCTATTCTTTACATCCAGGTACGACGAAGATGTACCAAGATTTGAGAGCCTTGTATTGGTGGTCGGGAATGAAGAGGGACGTGGTGGATTATGTGGTCAAGTGCTTAACTTGTCAGCAAGTAAAGGTTGAACATCAGAGGCCAGCATGGTTATTACAGCCTCTAGGGATTCCAGAGTGGAAGTGAGAAGATATTACCATGGACTTCGTGGTTGGTTTACTAAAGACCGTGGGACAGCATGATTCGGTGTGGGTGATTGTGGATAGGTTTACCAAATTTGCCCACTTTTTATCTGTCAGGGTGACTTATACTGTGGAGCAGTATGCCGAGTCATATGTGAAGGAAATTGTTCGACTTTATGGGGCTCCGAGGTCGATAGTATTTTACAGAGACCCCACCTTCACCTCCAAGTTTTGGGCGAGTCTGCAAAGGCTATGGGCACACAATTGCGATTTAGTACCGCTTATCATCCTCAGATAGATGGACAGTCTGAGGGGACGATTCAGATACTAGAAGACATGCTACGAGCCTGTGTGCTAGATTTTGGGGGATCTTGGAGTAAGTATTTCCCTTTGATTGAGTTCTCATACAATAACAAATATCAGGCGACTATCAGAGTGGCTCCGTATGAGATGCTATATGGGAGGAAGTGCAGATCACCTTTCCATTGGGATGAGATGGGTGAGAGGAGATACTTGAGTCCTGAGATGGCTCAGAGGACCAATGAGGTGATTGAAAAGATTAGAGCTCGAATGCTCGCCTCCTAGAGTCGCCAGAAGAGTTACTCGGACTTGAAACGCATGAGCGTAGAGTTTCAGGTCAGTGGCCATGTGTTCCTTAGGGTTTCACCTTTGAGGGGAGTGAAATGGTTTGGTGTTCAGGGCAAGTTGAGCCCTAGATTTCTTGGCCCTTTGAGATTCTGGAACGGGTTGGAGAGTTAGCTTACAGATTGGCGATGCCTCTAGCCTTATCAGGGGTTCATGATGTTTTTCACGTGTCCATCCTCCGGAAGTATGTATCAGATTCGATGCATGTACTGAGTCATGAGAATTTGGAGCTGGACCAGGATTTATCATATGAGGAGAAGCCGGTTCAGATTCTCGACTGGAAGGATATAGTCTTGCGGAGCAAGACCATCACCATAGTGAAAGGGTTGTGGAGGAACAACAAGATTGAGGAGGCGACGTGGGAACTTGAATCAGATATGCGGGAGTGGTATCCCGAGTTGTTCAGGTAATTTCGAGGACGAAACTTCTGTAAGGAGGGGATAGTTGTAGTGTCCCAAATTTGCTAATAAGGCTTGGGGCCTTGATTAGCATTCCTGGAGGGCAATAAGTAATTTACTATGTTAATATGTGAATTTTTTGGGTATGTGATTAAAAATGCATGTTTAGGTGAATTAAATATGCATGTGGGCCCCGTTTGGTTATTAGGGGCATGTTTGTAATTTTAGCCCAATGAGGGCATAAATGTAATAATTGTGATATATTCGTGTTGCATGATCCGAGACAGTCCTAGGGAGCGGTTTAGCTAGAAAGTCACAACGGGGTCGAATACCCGACTCGGGGCGAGTCGAGGGGTATTTCGGGCATTAGATGTTTTATTGGGTTATCGGGTTATAAAAATAAATATTTGGAGATATATTTGAAGTTAGAACGTTTAGGAGGGAATAGTGGGGAAATTGACCATTTTTCCCTCGGGGACGTTCTCGAGCCTTTGAGGTAACCTTAGAGACTTAAGCTAAATAAAACACAATTGAGGAAGTATTTAGAAACTAGGAAACCAAGCCTCTCTCTTTCTCTCTCTATCTCTCGGTTCTCTCTTTTCTCTTAGAAGCTTGGAGATTTCGGTGAAAAGCTAACCAGGGACTAAGGATTCAAAGCTAGAACTTTGGGGGCTAGAAGCTTGGAACTTAGGGGATTAATTTAGAGATTTAATTAAGCAAAGGTAAGCTTTTAAACTTGATGAATTGTGTTGAATTTCTGCTGGTGTTTCAGAGTTATGCATGTGAGCTAGGTGAAGAATCATTCTTGACTTTTAGATGAGGTTTGGGGTTAATTCTTGTTAGGTTTTGTTGCTGAGACAATAGTAGAACTTCTGTGATGATTAGCTTGAATTGTTGGGTTGATTTTGGGGTAAATTGGCTTGGTTTTGGTGGTGAAAATGGAGGATTTTTCTGGGTTCGAAGGGTCAGGCTGCGGCATTGTTCTTGTTGAGCCGCGACCCTCTAGAACATTTTGGTGTCCAGGAAGAAGGGCAGGCCGTGGCACACCTTGGCTTGGGTCGTGGTGCACATGCCCTATTTTGGGGGTTGGGGTTTCTGGTTGAGGCGGGCTGCGGCAAGGGTTCATGGGGCCACGACACTTAGTGTGTTTTTGGACTCCAAGGAGGTTTTAGACTCAGGAATCCAAAAGTTAAGGCTTGGGATGGATTTTATCACCCGGATTGATAGAATTCAAGGACCTGGAGACTAGAATTATGACCCAAAGTTATTTAATGGATTAGAACTTGATGGATGGATGTTGTTGATACGTTGTGACTATGTTTTCAATGAGGCTTGGACTAGGGGTCTGTGCTCGGGACATCGGTGCTTAGAAAGCTCGGGACACAGGTAAGAAAATTGTTGTACCCGTAGAGCAGGGTGAGGCCCTATAGTTTATGTTGCAGGGCACGACCCTATATGGTTGTGTTGCAGGGCGTAGCCCCATTGATTATGTTTATACGTGTTTAAGTATTTGTTTAATTATGCTATGTGTGCATATATGTGAATGAACGGCAAGAGCCGGGAATGGCGAAGGCCGAGAACGGCGAGAGTCGAGAACGGCGAAAGCCAAGAACGGCGAAAGCCGAGAATGGCAAGGGGCCGGGAGCAGCGTTAAGCACGCGGAGTGCGAGTTACCAGGGTGAGACCCTATAGGATACCTGGGATATCCTCACGGTGTAGACTGCGAACCCAGGGCCTGGTAAAGCACCTGGGACGACATGGTCGTATGTGTTTAGCCTGTTGGCGATTTTGTTATGTACTGATTGATGATTATGCATATGTTATTTGCTTGTGTGGAGTTTTCTTGCTGGGCTTCAGCTCACGGGTGCTCTATGGTGCAGGTAAGGGCAAGGGGAAAGTCAACCAACCATGAGTACGGAGAGCGTGAAGTGACGCGTACATGTTTGGCCTGCCTAGCTACCACGGCTAGGGGTATTTTTGAGAGATGTTTGTATTAAACCTAATTTTTTCGTTTAGCCGACTTTAATTATAATTTCGAGTTGTAAATATTTCTAAACATTATTTTGGGATCCCAAATGCATATCGCTTGATAATTTTCAATGGATGATTATATTTTCTAATTGTATGACTTATATTACAGTTTAGCTACACTTTTAACCTAAAACCTCAATTAGCGAGTTAATTGCACATTTAAAACTCACTTAGTAACGACTCTAAGGAAGTAGGGCGTTACAATGAAGCCTTGCTTGCTGCGTCAACCTATATTGCCTCGGAGAAGCCAAAGGCTTAAAGAATTGGGATCAAATGATACATGTTCTCAAGTGGAGACACTCTACCTAGTAGAGGGAAACCTTGAAGAAGTCACATGGAAATTTCCTATGGCTCTTCAAGTTAAGGATGATCCCAAAACATTCCAAGAAGCAATGTCTTCAAGAGAATCCGCTTTTTGGAAGGAGGCAATAAATGATAAGATGGGTTCAATTATTTCAAACCACACATGGGAATTGGTAGACCTCCCACAAGGTTCAAAACCAATTGGTTGCAAGTCGGTATTTCGGAGGAAATATCACACCGATGGCACATTACAAACCTTCAAGGAAAGACTAGTTGCCAAAGGGTTTAAACAAAAGGAAGGAGTCGATTATTATGACATGTATGCACCAGTTGCTAGGACAACCACTATAAGAGTACTATTTTCCTTATCATCAATATATAACATATTATTTCATCAAATGGATGTCAAAAAGACATTCCTAAATGGAGATCTCGATGAGGAGATTTATATGGAACAATTGAAGGGTTTGGTTCTAAGGGGAAATGAACATAAAGTGTGTAGGCTTGTTAAATCATTATATGGTTTAAAGCAAGCATCGAAAAAATGGCATGAGAAATTTGATAAAGCCATAATTTCAAATGGGTTTAGACACAATAATGCGTACAAGTGCTTATACTCTAAGACTTGTGATGACTATGTCATCTTGGTGTGTATATATTTTGATGATATTTTGATTTTGAGTAATTATATGAAAGGCATAATGGAAACGAAGAGGTTTCTATCTTCAACTTTCAAGATGGAAGACCTTGGAGAGGTTGATACCATCTTGGGTATAAAAGTGAGAAGAAATGGTGGGGGTTATGCCTTAAGTGAAGAACACTATGTTGAGAAAGTGCTTGACAAGTTTAGTCATCTCAAAATCAAAGAGGAAAATACACCATTTGATTCAAGCATAAAGCTTGACAAGAATAATGGTAGAGCAGTGGCTCAACTTGAGTATGCATGTGCATTAGGGAGTCTAATGTACGCCGCTCATTGTACAAGGATGGATATTGCATATGTGGTTAGTAAACTAAGTAGGTTTACTAGCAATCTATGTATGGAACATTAGAAAGTGATTGAGAGAGTTCTAGGGTACCTTAAAAGGACCAAGCTGCTAGGCCTCCAATATTCAAAGTTCCCAAAGATACTTGAAGGATATTCTGATGCGAGTTGAATATCAAGTGTAGGAGATAATGTCTCCACAAGTGGTTGGGTGTTTATGCTCGGAGGAGGAGCGGTTTCTTGCGGTTTTAAGAAACAAACATGTATTTCACACTCAACCATGGAGGCTGATTTTATAGCTCTAGCGGCAACCAACAAAGAGGCTGAGTGGCTTAGGGATCTCATGTTGGAGATCCCAATTTCTGCGAATGAGTTATCGACGATCTCAATACTTTGTGATAGTCAAGCCACATTGGCTAGAGCATATAATGGCGTATATAATGGGAAGTCTAGACATATAAGTCTAATACATGAGTATGTGAGACAATTGATTCATGGAGGAATCATATAATCTCATATGTTAAGACAAGTGAGAACTTAGCAGAACCATTTACAAAACCTTTTGCGAAGAGGTTAGTAAGTTCTACTTCAAAAGGGATGGGACTAAAACTCCTAGAATAATATATTCACTAATGATGGTAACCCAACTCCAAACTTGTGAACTTCAAGGGCAAGAGTTCAATGGGTAAGAACAAGTTATTGGGTGAATTGTTTCAACACTAACAAAATCATGAGTTCCATCCAAGGATGGTTAGTATTGGTTGCTACTGAGTGAGGGTTAAGCCTAAGGCTTTTAATGAAGTTCAATTGTGTGCAACAAGCATCTCTAAAAGTAACAAAGATGTTATAATAACTTCACCTATGTGAACTTAGAGGTGGTGCCGCCTCTCATGGGAGTTGGAGTTTCTCCCCGAAAAGTTCATGAAATGGATGAGCACATGGCCATATGAGTGCTGAGCGAGAAAAGTGGGAAAATGAATGGTCAAGTGGAGGTGTGTGCGGTGTTATCAGTTTTATCATTAAGGATTACTTGGTTCATTCTTTAAGACACCAATGACTTCGATAAGACCTTGCAATACTTTCACTATGATAAAGTTCAAATCGAAAGATACTTTATTTTATGCACCAAAACTGTTAAAGTTAAGAAGAAATGATTATATTTAACCAAGTGGGGGAATGTTGAGATTGGTTAAATATAATGGTTAAGATGTTTACACGTTGAGGTGCAAAACACTTAACGGTTTTCACTTAAAGATAAGTGAAAACATGAGATTGTGTAGAAGGCATCTAAAAGTGACTTTTATTGGTCTAAAGTGATACAATGAAGTATCCAAACATTCCCAAAAAGTTTGGTAGCATTTGGAGAAATTTTAGGACCATTGGAAGAATCCAAAGTTAGAGAGTGTGGGGATATGTCGCTCCCTAAGTGGCGTAGCATCGCCAAAATGCGAAGGGCTTCAAAAACCCTAGCAGGCAACGTATCGCCTGATACATCGCCTGGGCGGTCTTTTAGGGTCATATAGTTTACGTAAAATGCTCTAAATTATGTGTTTTAAATATTCTAATCCAATTTGTTAGACTAACGATGATGCCTACACTATATATATGGGTTATTAGAGTTGAAAAGTCTTGACCACACTTTCCAACTCTCTCTCTAAAACTCATTCTCTCTCTGGCTCTCTAAGACCAAAGTTTTCTCCAAGAAACTCATCAAGCTTGCTTGACTTTCTCCCAAATATCATTCTACTTATTTGAAGCTTCAAGCAATTGGGAAGGCTTGGAATAGAGATTTTGGACAACAATATTCATATTGTGTATAAGCCTTAGAAGTTCCCCAAGATGAATATTCAAGTTACTCAATAAAGTGGTTGTATCTCTCTAACTTTAATCTTGTATTTTTTTTAATTCTATTATGTTATTTATTGTTAGTATTGATGATTTAATGTATCTAAATTCATCTTATCATTATTTAATCATTTAGTTCATTGTATTCAAGATTAACATTTATATCATGAAAATGTTTTCTTTGATTATCAAGAATTGTCTTCATACTTTGAATTTGAATCTTGATCAACGTCTAGGGTTTGGAATATTGTTTTATTATCATAATTTATTGTTGATTTGCAAATAGTAAAGCCATATATTCCAAACAAAGGTTCCACATCTTCATGTTCGACAAAACTTTTTTCTTCCTAATTTTGTTATGTCACATTTGTATTAAACTAAACTTAATTTCTTCTTAACAATGTTCTGTCATCTTCGTGTTCGACATAACCTGTTCCTTCCTAATTAAGTTTTGTTATCTTTGTCTTATACTAAACTCAATTTCTTTTTAACAAGGTTCCCGTTATCTTTGTGTTCGACAAAACCTATTTCTTCCTAATTAAGTTCTGCTATCTTCGTGTTGCTAAATTTATGTTGACCAAGAGGGCTTCTCAGGTCAACAAGCACTGTATGAATGGCTCTACTAGTCAAAATTTGTCGCATGCCTAGAAAGTTTCTCAATATTTTTCCTATCCTCCAATCATACTTTGATTGCTTCCACCTGTTCCTCTTGAGCTTTCTGAAGATAGGAAGGGTCAAAAAAGAATAAGTCTATTTGCAAAAGACAAAAGGTACTTTCCAACATTTTTTTAGCAATGTTCTCCTCAAGCATTGTTATCTTTTCACTGGCTTTAACCACAAGAGATTCTATTTCCTCTTGTTTTCTTCTCTTCAATTAAATGAAGTGTAACAGTAAAAGAAGATTTTTGGTGTTTTGCATTCTCCTCGAGAAAAGCCTTTTTCTCGTCCTTTAGTTCTTTTTTATTTCCTAAAGAAGATCCTAGTTCATGTTCTTCTCATGAGTGAGGATTCTCTCCATTATCAAGCACTTCTTTTCAGAGATCCCTAGCTTGTCAATGGCTTCCTTACGAGCTTCATAAGTTGTATTAATGATGGCATCTTGTTCTTTAAGGATTATCTTTTGTTGTTCTGCAGTAGACTTCCATGTAGCGCTATTCAAAATAATCATCAGTAAGTTGTTTTAGCAAAAAAGTTTCTTTGACTCTTAATGTAGCAAGCTCTTGTTGAAGTTACGCTGAAGGATTGGCTTCTGCCAATTGACTAGAATTGAAAGCAAGAGGATTTTTCATCAAGACAATTCTTTTTGCAGACTGTTCACTTGGAAGAGAAGGTTGCATACCTAAGTTTCAAGAAAATCTTTGCAAGTAAGGAAGGAAGATACATAGTGGGTTTGCAAAATGAATATACCATGAGTCAGGATCAGAACTTGTAATTTAATAGGAAGGAAACATACCATGAATGATGTTTGAAGAATGTGTTCAAAAATAAATAAAAAGGGATGGTTTCCCCTACTTGTAAGAACTAATCATCAAAGATTTTGGGGCAGTTTAAAAAAAAACCTCATCTTAAAAAAATATGCATAGCACTTCTCATAAGGATTTGGATGGTCAGATGGAATGACCTCCTCTTTGTTAGCATGAAAATTTAGGTGTGGGGATGGCTTTCTTCATCAGAAGAAAGTTCAACTATCGCAGCACTAGTGGTTGTGTTAGCCACAAGTGTTGTAACATGGGGGAGAGACAAGGTACCTTTTGCTAAAGAAACCTTTTGAGAAGTGTCTTCATGAGGGTTGGATGATGGGCTGATTAAGGGTCAAAAATGCAAATTTATTGATTTTAATTGTCAAAATAAATTAATTTTTAATTCATATTTTCATAGAATTAATGTGATATAATTTATAAATGAAAATATTTAATTTAGATTTAGTTTGTTTTCCTTTTGTAGGAAAATGATACAATTTTGGTTGAAAAAATAAAGCAAAAAGAAAAGGAAGTAAAAGTGGAAGAAAATGAAGAAAGTTGGCATTTTGAATAAGTCAAGCTCAAATTGAAAAAGCTCAATCCAATTCATAAAGATGTCATGCCACCATTCCATGCAATTTCTTCTCCACCAATAAGAGATGTCAATTACAACTCATTCCAACAAATATTAGCAATCCATGTGCTTTCCTCTCAACCAATGGTAGCTTGCCACATGTCATTTCCACCATAGTTTATTTGTATTCTACACCTATAAATATGATGTAGTTTTCATTTGTAAAACACACATTTTCTACACATTTCTCACCCTAGCATATTTTCTCTCTATTTCCTCTTCTCCATTTTATCTCTAGCCTAGTATTCTCACATTTTCAATGGAAAATATGAGAATGACTTTTAACTTAGGATGGAGTTTTATTTTGAATTTATAAAAGTGTTTTAATGTTCAAATATTAATGCAATTAATATTTATTAATAATTTTATATAGATTCAGTCAAACTTTTTCTATGTAATTTTACTAAACTAATTTATATCAATTTTATTATTTTGTGGGTAGTCTTTTACTGCATTATCGCCGAGATAGTATAGTGTCGCTTCTAGATTTCTCATAACAATAGTATTAGCATGAGATCTTAATTTGTTATTTTGTGAGTAGTCTTTTACTGCATATTGCCAACAATATTATGTCAATTCTAGGTTTCTCATAACAATAACATGTGCATGTACTTCAAGTATGGAATTTTATTACTCAAATACATTTGCAAATTATCAAAGTAAATAGGTGGCCAAAATATGTTGTGGAACCCTGATGCCTCACCAAGTATTTTTATTGTTTGTTGTCTTTTATTTTAATCCTTCAAAAAATCAAATCCACAAAAATATTGTTACTTTTTACTGTTCTTATATTACTTACCTTCTAATCGTTTTATTTGTCTCTTTGTTTATTTACCTCCTTGTGGAATTGACCGTCCATCTATACTACGACTACTGCTTAGTGGAAGTCACATTTGGGCGTTAATCAAGGACCCATGGAGATGATGGCTAGAGTATTGGTTATTGAAGGATGATAAGGGATGAGGGGTGGATAAAAATGATCAAGGAAAGGGTAGGATTGGACACAGGGTTCGTAAGACCCTTGAAAAGGGTAAAAAAGATATTGTTGTCTCAGTTAGAATCTCTCAAATAATCCTCCACGAAGGGTGGGATATTTGAGGGAGTTGAATAAGAATTTGTAGTTAGATTTTTTTGAAAGGGAAGGTGATTATGGATTTTTGGAGGAAGAAGAGATGTAAAATTTCTTGCCAATAGGTAGGGGATCATCTGGGTCTGATTTAGACAGATGTAGGAAGTTTTGCATTTGGTAGACCTAGAAGTAAAAGAGAAAGAGGCTTGTTACTTGGTTTTGAGAGCCTTTCAAAAGTACTTTGGATTGAGATGCTTATATTTGCATGGTTGAGTCCAAGAACCCATTTTTGTCCTTGTAACCAAAGAGATGGCTAAAGGGTGCAAATAGATGGGTTACATAAAGTTTGAGGTACTTTACGCACTCATCATGCATGTCATAAACAATGAAAGGGTTTTGCTTGGCACAATAGCGAGCTGAACTCTAATCAATGAATTTGGCAAAATTGAGATGAGGTCAATTCTATAGATGCTCTAATAGATGGGTTGACAGATCGCTTGGATGCTCAAAGCCTTCTCAATGCAATTGTGGAGTAAGCCCTTCTTTCTCATTCCTTCATACAATCCTAGGTCGTGGGTGAGGATTACTCAACTGGGACCTGGGACAGAGTATGCATTAGAAAATGGAAGTAGAATAAATTCAAACTTTAATGTAGTATAAGTGAAACTTACTTTGGGTGAAGGTTCTTGAGATCATGAATGCTTTAGGAAAAATGTATGGAGGCTACCATTCACCTTTCACAGTGAAAAAAGTACTCTTTTTCCAGAACTTGGGGTTGTTCGTAATTAGAGAACATGTGGAAGGACTTCGTAGAGTCCAAGAACTTTACTTAGCTAGTTAGATAGTAATAGTAATAGTAATAGCTAGTAGTAGTTATAGTATGTTTATTACTGTGGATTTTGGTTCAAGCCGGGACTTAGTTGGAAACTCCTAGCAATAGTTATGGATTTTATAAGTTTAACCTATAGTTTAAGAATATTAATTATAACATAAGGTTTGATTAATATTGCTGGTTATTAATATGATAATTATTATAACCTAAGGTTTAGATAGAGCCAATAAGAATATGACACTTGTCATGAGCATAGTTATTCCTAAGGTTTAGATAGAGCCAATAGGATTATGACACTTGTCATATGCATGGTTATTAATGAATTATTATTTTAATGATAAAATAAGGAAAATATAAGACTTAGTCTTCACCAAAATATGTTAGGAGCATGACATTTGTCACAATTTTATTTATTTGTGGATTAGGTTGTTATTTAGATAATTAAATAGATTTTTCGTAACTTTAGGGTATTTTAACTTCCGACCTATTTTTGATCCAGTTATGTTATAAATTTTGAAAAATAGTATTTCTAGAACGTTGTAGATAATTGAATTATCTTTCTAACAGTATAAATATAGTCTAAATCGGAGTCCTACAGCTCCAGATATATTAATTTTACTGCAGGTGAGTTTAGAGTTACGAGATTTAGGGAGTTAGAAGTTAGGATTCTATTTGTTTTTAAAAATCAAGCTTTGGCTCCTTAAACCTCTCTCTGAACAATTTGACCAAGTCCTAAGCCTTTGGCTGAAGAATATTCAAATATTTTCAATTAAATTCATTATTTTTATTCAAAGCCAAAAGGAAGATTTTTATTCCTAGAACTCTATAAATAGGACCTAGCACCAAGCCTTTTCATTCATTCTTCAAGCATTGATCAGAGCCTTCCAGATGCTAGTGAGACTATAGAGTGATAAACACTTGGGTTGGGGTTATAAGCTTTATCATTCTAAGCTTATTACACACTTGGGAAGTAAGGTTCATAGTGTGTATTTCGGTTTCGCGGTGTAGTTCGGTCATAGCAATTTCAAAGGTATTCCTATTCTTAGTTCCTTTTCTGTATTGTTTCATTAGTTCTTATAGTTTTTCTCTACTCAATTCCTAACTCAATCTTCTCTATTCTTGGTTGGGCATCTAAGTTCTTCGAACTTGAGATTTCTTGTTGGTAAGTATCTTCTCGATGGTTTAGTTCATTCATCTTCATCTCTTTCTTTTAGAAAACTCACCTCTCTATTAATGGTTTTTAGGAGTGTTCCAAAATCCTGACCTTGTTCTCATCATCCCCGTATTTTGGTAAGGAAAATAGGATAGTTCTTATGTGATATGTGCTATGTTTATGTAAGATGTTATGATTATGCTATAGTGTGATTTTATGTGTATGATATATGTATGTTTGGGGCTTATAGTTGTTATATAGTAAACCCTATCACATTTATGTTTTGGGGTTTATAGTTGCTATATAGCAAACCCCAATAGTTATATGTTCTTGGGGCTTATAGTTGCTTAACTAGCAAACCTCATTATAGTACGAGGCTTGTAGTTGCTTAGTTAGCAAACCCCAATAGTCACCATGTACATGGGTTAGAATTATGATATATGTGTTATAGTACATGATAGATGTTCATAGTATATATGTATGATTATGTTTCATGCTTGTAGTAGATTTTCCTTGCTGGGCATTAGGCTCATTCCTTTATGTTTTATATGTGCAGGAAAATAGTTATGGCGGCGGGAAGATTCTTGGCAGCTTGAGAATGTGTATTGAGGGAGAATGAAATCGGTGGACTGCGCGAACGATTCGAGGATGAAGTTGTTTAAGTCTTTTAAATTATGATTTTTATGTATTTCCGCACTTAATATTGTAACCATTTTATTTAAGATTTAAGTTATGCTCTATTTTATTTTCAAAACAATGGGATCCCATATCCTACTATGAATTTTATGTATTTTAACTCTTTACAGTTTTAATAAAGTTATGATTATTTCATATATATGTTTTCTTAAGATTAGTGTCAGTATATAGTAGTTACTAATGGTCCAAAGTCTAGAATAGTTGGGTCGTTACAGACTTGATGGTGAGATGAATGTTGAAGATACAGAAAATATCTCCAGTGATCAAAAGAATGCCTTTGAATGACTCAAAAGGGCAACCTCACTCAAGGTGAGAAATGATTTTGCTAAACACTACATGAGGTGGTCCTAGAAAAGTGAGATAATGTAGATAAGAAGAGCGGGAAAGGAAACCCTATGGCTTCTATGTGCCTCAAGCTGAGCACAATTTGATTCTTTGTAAAGATAACCAAACTTTTCCATTATTGGGTCTCTTCAAGGGAGAAAAAACTCAAACGCTAAAGGGAAGCTGTGTATCTAGATTTTCTAAGAGTTGTGGATGATGATCATGGTACCATTTTTAATATATGAAAGTTTGATAGAATTGAAGGCAGTAAAAGAGAAGTTGGGAAGTTTCTTAGAATGGAAAGTTAGAAGTGGATGTCAAATGAAAAAGTTTGGTATTTTAAAGGTAATTTGGGCTCAAAAACCAAGGTAGTCATGATGGATTTTATTGTCATTAATTGGTCGAAAGAGAAAAGATTGATTGAGATTCTTGCACAATAATTCATAATTTTGTTTTGAAAATTGTACCTTGTTTGACACGCAGAAGTACTCAAACAAAGAACAATAGGCGATTGTAGGGAACAAATTTATTCAAATGTTTAAATTATTATTTTTATGCTTCATAATTTTTATAATTACTAACTTTGAAAAAATTATGAGAGGATGATAAGATGGAAGGAGATCTTGACCTCGCTCAATCTTTTATTTGGTCGATCTTGCCAGACCCTTAATGGTCGGATCTCGCTAGAACATAATTATTCGAACATGTATTTTCCTATTTTGTTTGCTAACATGGACCAATCACGATAAGAATATATTTTTATCTTTAAATTGACTTAATAAAAATCTATAAATAGCATCCAATGGGACCTTAGATTAATTTCACACACACCCTTATAGTTTCTTGTTGTTGATTACGAGAGGATCATTGCTAACTTAAGCATCCGATTACTTTCTTGCAAGTATCCCAGAAGTTTCGTCTCATACTCAATAGCCTAAAGACTTGTTGATTTAATCCTTGTAATCATTTTATCGATTCAATCTAAGTAGTTTCATTCTATATATAATCTTTAACCTGAATATGGATAGAAATCACTCATCAACTTTTTGGATCAAACGATAACAATAGAATAATGATGACTTAAAGATAGACAATTTAATGTGTATCATATCATCTCTTAATACGAATTAGACTTACTTATGGAATTTTTTTTTCTCTTACATTTCGTTAATAAATATAAATCCAATTGTGTATAATATCTATTAAAATAAATAAATTTAATTTGTGTTACAAAAATATGACCTTTTTTTTTAACAAATATATATATATTATGATTTTTATTTTATTTTCAATTTTATTGGTTTATTTTTTTTCATTTTTTTTGTACAAAAACTTGTTTATAGCATAGTTTTACACTTAATCAAGTTTTGTTAAATTAGAAGGGTAATTTTGTACTTGGATTATTATTTTTTAGCTTAACCGATTTTGTTTATATTAATATTACATTACATAACTATTTTTATATCAAATTTACAGTGATTGTTTTGCAAAAAAAAAAAATTGTATTATGAATTATTTTTATAATTTATTGTATCATTTTTTCTCCTTTTCTTTTTAGACTTTTATTGGATGTATTTTTTCCAAGACTGGGTAAAGTAACTGATTGATTGATTATCTTTCACGTTTCCACTTTGAATTTTTTTAATGTAGATCTAGGTTAAATAACATGTTATCATGAGGGGTAACCAAGGACAAACTGTTATCATAAGAAGGATAACTAGTTACCTTCAAAATAAAAAATTATACACATTTCAGAACATAATGGTAACCAGTTACTTATCTCAAATTTGAAGAAAAAAAATCTGATATGGTCTTAAAACAATCATTTAAACTAAAAAAGAATATTGAAGAAAAATAAGAACATTTCATCAAAAAAGGAAGAAGAAAAATCTATAAATTTAGTAACATAGTTAACTATTTACCTCAAAAAAACTCATAAATGTACACATATATTAGAACGTGAAGGTAATTGATTACCTATCACAAATTTAAAGCAAAAAAATATAAATTAATTAAACGAGCAAACTAGATCTGATGTGCAACATAAGAGGAGAACAAACTATATTTGCAATAACATGAGTAATCGTTTATCTAAAATACTTAAAAATTTAGGCATATTAGTGGTTACTTTCCAAGAATGAACACATACTCTTTCTAAATTAAATTGCTAACTCATTTGTATAAAAATATCAATTTTTTTAAAAAAAAATTCTTCAATTACTTTAATTTTCAACTAAGTACTAATGAAAGATATACGTTGTTATAAAGGACGTCACCGATATTTTTCAACCGAAATCATAAATTAATTAAAAGAAGAAAGTTGCCATTTGGCCCCAATAGCTGTTAAACGTACTCTGGTACTTGCAGCCGCAAGGAGCACAATATGACCACGTTAAGTAACTACCATTGTTTGAACCTTCCTCTTCCCTTGATATCATTTTGTTTTATGTTTTGGTACGACAATTAATGCTCCAACCCAACAAAGGGATAACCATTAAAAGATGGTAGATATCCCTGACAAAAAACCAAAAAAGAAAAGATGGTAGATGTCTAATTTTCAAAAATAGCTATAAAACTAAACATACGGCTCATAAAGAAAAATATTAATTACTTCACAAGTGTGATTTCAAATGAATAATAACATTAGACCGGTAGCTATCCTCAATTATTTATTATATAGGATTTGCCATAACCCAAAATATAGATCATGACTTTTAATTGAAATCATTTATATTTTAAAAGTATAATAAAATAGTTAAGATAATTTGTTGTTTTTACTAAAGAAATTTAATAAAATTTAAAGTTATAATTAAGTAATTAGGAATTATTTTTTTATAAGGGAGTTGAAATTACATGGCTGTAGTGAATGATTCTCACCTTTAGATTAATTCTATATCATGCATCTCGTTGTCTTTAAGTAGATTGACACATGTGGTTATCAAGAACAAGTAAAGAAATGTTGCAGTGTTGAGTCAAATTCTCTCCGTCCAAAAGTAGAATGGTGCAAAGAAGGATGAAATTTGTAAGTCAAAGATAAAAAATGTACTTACCAAAATTTCAAGATAAATGAATAAAGATAGAAGTTGATTTTTTAATTGAAGGTGGATTAATGTTTGCAATTATTAGTTTGCTGAAGTATAGATTTATGTTTTTTTATTATAATAACCATCATAATAACATAGCAAAAGATCATTGTTCTAGTCAATTTTTCTTAGCACGTGGAGTTTCCTAAAGAAAAACTTTGAATAGGGAAGGGTTCTCTCTCTATGCCTTCACTTTACCATTCTCTGTATTTACTTACCTGTTGACTTAATCAACTTTTGGGAGAAGCTTCTTCCAAAATCAATCTTTCACGAGAACAATATTTGACAAAAGCAATCTTTGGCAAGAGTAATATTTGACAAGAACCAATGGTGGGTACCAGCAAGAAAACTCTCTGATGCTTAAGTCAATTCTTGCTTTACATTTTGACAGAGTAACAATATAGTAAAGACTTGGAAAGAACTCAATTTTCCTGAAAGGAAATCAGTTATTTGTAGCTAAAGAATGCATGGGAGGGTTAAGAAAGACTTGTTATTATTATATGACCATGTGTCCACCCTGGATTCCATTTCCCGCCAAGTTCAACTGACTTCCCTCGAGCCTACTCGAGTTGGTTTTCTTTGCGCAGAGGCCAAAGCCTCTACCTCTGGTTTGTTTGCTGTAGGCAATCCCTTGACTACTTGTTTTAGTGAAACACGTGTTTTGACGTTTCCCTGCACATAAATAAGCACTCTTTCTCCCACTGCTATTCACGTGGTTTATCACATTTCTTCTAATCAATACATATATATATATATACAAATATTTAATAATACTTATTAATAGAAAATAATTAATCAGGGGATAAAATATCCTCACAATTTCCCCTCGTCCTTAACCGTAAACTATCTCTTGTTTACTTAAGAATGAAGTTCAACCGCCAAATACCCCTGCTCAAGTGCTTTTCTCTGCACGTCTAATCGCATTTATGATTTCTCGCTATTTTATTGGCTTTAGTCCCACAATGGCTACTTTCATAGTTAACCATTTTCGAATTTTATAAAGGGGCAGCCTCCTTTTCCATCTTCACTGTTCACCTTTCTCAAATTCGTCTTCTCCACTTCTCGCCTTACTACAATTCTCCCTCTTCCCCGAACTGTCGATCATGGCTCCTAAATCCATGAAATCTGGCGCCAAGCTTACCTTGAAGAAGTCTAAAACCAAATTAATCTCATACGAGGATTGGGTAGCTAATTATGAAGGGCATTTTTCTATACTTCGTTCCACCTGCCAGATCCCTAATGACGTATCCGTTCGAATGCTCACTTGAGAGAAGCTTAGGGATTGGTGTTACAACATAGCTCTGAATACCGAATAAATTATAATTGGTCTGGTCCATCTTCGCATGATTCGATTTCCCCTTCCACCTATTTTAGCATACTTTTTGACAGTGGTCGCCATTCACATAATGAAATTGCCTCCTAACGTTATTCAAGCCATAACCGCAGTAGACGTCCTCTGCATGCTGAAAAAGAGAAGGCTTCAATTATCTAACATTTTTGGCTCCTTCACCAAATCAAAGAATAACGCTTCCATGCACAAAGTATGGTATTTGTCCCCCAAAAAGGATCGTTTCATGATCACATGGCAGGAGACTTCTCACTGAAATCAGGACGAGTTCGTGTTCATTATCGGTGGTAATTGGTTCCCCAAAGTTGTTTCTAATGGGGGGTTTTTCCCATCCTTCGTTATTTGTTAGAGGTTAAGCCTCTTTTCATTCTCTAATATGCTCTATTACTACTTTATTAACTTTGCTCCTGTTGTCGAATTAACCGTTTTGTCCATATTAGGGAGGATCTTAAGGAATTTCATGGCCTGAGAAGTTAGACATCAGCGATTCCAGAGTGAACTCTTAACTTCATGCAGGATATTCCATTCCTCGAAAGAAGAAGCCATCCCTGTTGTAATAACTGCCTTTACATTTTATGGGTATTGTGGTAATTTTGGCATGTGAGGGCAATTTGGTAATTTATGTTAATGCATGTGATTTTTTTTATTTTAAGTTATTTTCATGATAATATGTGATTTATTTCATGATTATGATATGTGTATATGCAACAGCAAAACACGGATCCTTCAAGTATCATGGGCTTAAGTGCCAAAGATATTGGAAATTAGGGGTTAAAGTATAATTATGAATCTTGTGGTAGAGATTGTAATTTTCATAAGTCAAAACTATTAGTTTAAGGTGAAATTACAAAAAAGACTTGATCCTAATTATGATACAGTTAGAATTAAGGGCAAATTTGTCTTTCGGTTTTAGGGTTAGTATTTGCAGACTAAAATAAAATTAGGATTAAATTTATCGTATCATTGTTAGTCACTGTATCAATCAAATCAAGGATTCTCTCTGAGGATGAGGTCTAGAAGGTTGTAGAACTAAGAATCAACTTGAAGGTAAGATCTTATTACTCTTTACAATTTAGGTCATGTTTATGACTGTTCATGGAATTTAAGGGTAGATGACATGAATTAGTTATTAGAATTTCATGTTAAGGTCTTTTATGAATATGTTTTAATGTTATAAATATGTTATGGAAGAATTAATGATGAAATAAGGATTGGTTTTGGGATATATGTTCATAACTTAGGAAGAATGAGTTTTATTGTGTAAGAACTGTTAGAGTTATTGAGTTAGGGGATTCTCATGAATTGTTGGTATTTTATTGATCTCTAATAATTGTATGATGATATAGAGGGATTCAAGATGAGGAAAACACAAAAAATAATTGTTCAAATTGGATTTAAATTGAGAGAGTTATGGTTGTTTGAAGAACAGTCGCGGTATGGGTTCTCTGTCGGGCGCGACCGCGCCCAAGGGGTAGCGCGACAACGCTACATGCCCAGAAAATATGTTTTTTTTCCCTCATTTTGATGGTCTTGATTGGGGCTTTGATGGTATAGTTTAAGGGTTTTCTATTTGGGGATTTTAGGACTTTCTTAAGGACATTTTAAGGTTGTTAGGAGTCCGAGAAAGTCTAAGAGAGATTGCATAAGTCTAATATGATGTATAATCTCTAAGTTCAAGCTTGTATGTTGTTTGGCTTAGGACTTGCTAAAGGATACTTGAATGGAACAAGGAACGTGTTTTGGAGCGCTACTGTACCTGAGGTAAGAAGAGTGGTCACTATAACACAGGGTGCATTTAAAGGCACAAATTTATGTATCTAATTAAGTTTATGTATGTTATGGTTATAATTATGATTTTATTATGTATGTTATGAGTTTATGAATATTGCATATTTATGTACGTTGTTGCATGATTACATTGATATGAGTGTGAATACACTTGAGCAGAGTTGTTATAACCTATGTTTATGATATGACATTATTTGGTGTTTGGTAAGATGTTGGGCAGGGTAGTTATCAGAACAGGTAAGTGTCTGAGGCCATGGAGGTCTAGGGTGGGACGTCACTCGCTACTATAAATTGTCAACACTTGCTTACGTTGTTTGTTTGTTGTATACTTACGTGATGAAAATGCATGTGTACGTTATGATAAAAATGCATGCTTACGTTTCTCGTGCTTAGTTGCACACTTGACCAGGTTAACACTGGTTTATGCCCGGTATGACATCGATAATACGTGTTGCGATTGTAAGATGAGATGTTATGGTATGGTATGATTATTAAATAATTAAGATACGTTATGGTATGCTATGAGAATGATGTGATATGATATGAATTATTATTGAACTCTATATATGTTAAGGTATAGATTATGAGTAGTATATGAATTAGGTTGTGATAGTTTGAATTAGTCTGTGTTTTCTATTTAAGCTTTGGGGTTGTGACCTACATAGCTCTTCTTGATGGACGTTAGCTCACGGGTACTATGTGTTTCAGGTAAGGGCAAAAGCGTAGTAGATGAGGCGATGAGTTGGAGCAGGCTCGCTTCGATGTGTGCATGTCATGATTGGTTGACCTGGGGGTCGAGGGGTTGCTACTTATGAATTATTGTTATAAAGTCTTTTTAACCTTTGGTTTATGTTGTGCCTTCAACGTGTATTTTCACTTACGTCGTGCATATGAAACATGATTTATTTTAAATATCGAGATCTCGAGTTGCATGTATTGTAAAAGGTGTTCATTCATGTTTATTTCAATAAAAGTTTTGTTTTTTTTTAAAGAGATTCATGTGAATATTAATTTACTTAAATATGAAGTATTTAGTAAATTAATGAGTTTTAAGTAGGGTCGTGACATTTGGTATCAAATAAATGGTTTTAACGTTCCCGTAGACCCTCGCAATATGTACATGAAGACCGAGAAGACTTGACTCATCACACTATAAGTTTTATTTCTAAAGCTTGTTATTTTCTATAGTTTTTTTACGCTTTGCTATTGCATGTCCACACAGATTTAGTAAGGGTAGACTTAATAAGTTGTGTGTTTTTATGATTGTATGGGTTAGTGTGATTGGCAGCCACAAGTGAGAAAGATTGGGTATTGTGATTATGGAATAGGGTTGAGTGGCATTGCATTTGACATGTCATGCTACATTTATCGTGTTGCGCTATGTTTAGCACATCACGTTACATTCAACTCTCTGTAATACGTTTAACGCGTCGCGCTATGTGTTATTTTTAGGCATGATCGTGATGGTTTGATGTTTTATTAGAGATGTTGTATCAATTATTGAGATAAGAAGTTATGTTCTATAGTTGAGATGATATAGTTAAGCTAAAATTCAAAACAATGTAAGGACAAAAGTATGGTGTCAAAACGACGTGTTGTCATGATATGGTTCTGGGTAGATTGTGTATGTGGGTCGTTAAACTTTACAAGATTGTTCTAAGGATAAATATTTGACTTGTTTATGAGATTAAGTTTGATTATGTACATGAGGAATGACAACAAAAAGGTATTAGACTACCAGTTTGGTTGTTATTGAGTGAATGGCCTAAGGTGATTCAGTATGGTAGACTAAGGATAGACGATAAGAAAAGACTTGCTATAGTAACTCGTTGTCTTTGGCTTGGGAGTTAGTAAGAGCCAACTTGTAAGTATTTAATGGATAAAAATGTGTCAGGTGACATTAAGAGAAAGAGTAGGCGTGTGCATCTGTGTGGTGAGGCCACTAGGTCCCCTATTGATCGGAATGATTTGAGGGTGGGTGAAATCATTTATCATCCTATACTTATGGTGTGCTTTAGTATGTGTGTTATATATGTTTATGTATGTATGTTTATTGTTGTTGTACCTCTAGCTTTTGTGTGGTTAGTTGCTAGATTCTTTTGTATGTTTGATTGTTGTTTGTCAACAATTTATGAAGTCATGTTGTGTTTGGTTCAACATGTCTTGCTTAGAGGAGTTGGCCAAATGAGGAAGAGAAGGCGATTAATAGCTCTTACTAAGGAAGAAGGGATGTTGTTCCGGCGTTAAGGAACTATTAGAGCTCTAGATGAAAGGTGGAATCATCTAAGGTGAGCTACTCATCGAGCAAATGTAGAGCATGATCGGAATGCCCTTGATATTATCCTAGCCACATGGACTATTGAATGTAACCTGTTACGGTTTTAGATTCAATGATCTCCAACGATAAAGAAGAAGTCGAGTTGTTGGGAGAAGAGGGATTGGTTGGCTAGATGGAAACCATGAACTAGTGACACAAGGACTAGCCGATAGGAGAAGGAAATCCTAATCGCGCTTATGATGGACACAGAGGTTTTATTTATAAAGGATTTTGGTTCATGCTTTGATGTGACACGAAAAGCAGATTGGAAGCCAACAAGTACTTGGTATAAGCTTTTTCACGTGGAGTTTAAGATGTATTATTTAGCAAGCTCAGAGCTTTAGTTGGAAGGTTGCCAAAGAAAGTTGGATGAACTCATCGAGCAGGACTACCGGAGCTGGTTGACTCAAGATGGGCAGTGAGCCAAGAATCATAATGTAGAGTCCAAGAACTTTACTTAGCTAAATGTTTAGTAGTATTATAGTATGTTTAGTGTTATCTTTGTTACCATGGATTTTTGGTTCAGACCGGGAATTATTTGGACACTCGTAGTAGTACTTATAGATTTTCTAAGTTTAACCTATAGTTTAAGAATATTAAGTATAACCTAAGGTTTGATTAATGTGACTGATATTAAGGATTATATTTATTATATTATAAGGTTTAGACATCAACCAATAGGATTTTAAGCACATGTTATGAATGGTAATTAAGGATTAAGTATTTTGGAGGATTAAATTAAATAAGGGTAAAGTTTGAATGTTATAGGGTCAGTCAGCAGCTTTCAATACGTTGAGGGCTTAGTCAAGGCTGTTTACTCCATTCAAACTTAGCTAAAAATGTGTAATTTCGTGTTTAATTATTCAGCATGTGCCGATATATCGCAGCTATAGGGGGCGATATATCGCAGCACGTAAATACGGAAAACACGAAACGATGCACGGTCGCCTCGGGCATACTGGCCCAGGCGATATATCGCCTATAGGGGGCGATATATCGCCTCCTCCAGTATGTTTTCAAATGTTTTTGAATTCATTTCCTTTCAGCCATTCAAACTCCTTCAACAGTCCAGCATCTTTTGAACGAGTTTTCAGCCTCTGTTGAACGATTATTCAAATGATTTTCACCTAAAAAGCCATTATTTTTATTCAAGTAAAATCAAGATATTTTCATTCCCAAACTCTATAAATAGGACCTAGTACCCAGCCATTATTCACCATTTGCTCTAAGTTCAGAAGCTGCTAGTGAGTGTGAGAGTATAAACACCTGGTTTGGGAAAAACTATAAGCTTAAACATCATAAGCTTATCAAACACTTTGGGAAGTGAGTTCTATAGTATTTCGGTGGAGGTATAGATTGGTCTTTCAAGTCTTTGAGGTAACCAAAACTCTAGTTCCTTTCTGTATTATGTTTCCTTTCTCTTAGTCTTCTACTCAATTTCCTAACCTCATTCTTATTTTGGTTAGGGAATCCAAGTTCTTAAGCACTTAAGTTGTGGTAAGCATATTTTCTTTTAATGGTTTAGTCTTTCCATCTCTTTCATTTCATCTCCTTTCTTTAGACTCACTCTTGTTCATTATGGTTTTAGGAGTGTTCCAAAAGTCCCAACTCAGTCCATTATATTCCAGTAACTTTGGTAAGGAAAATAGGCTAGAATCAATATGTTATGTGCTTATGTTATCTATATGTTTTATGTTATTAAATGTGTTATGATATATATGTATGTTTGTAGGCTTGGGCATATGACCCATATGGCTAACAAGACCCCAAATGGGTTATGGGCATATGACCTACTTAGCTAGTAGGACCCCACTAATTCCATGGGCATATGCTTGTTTAGTCTATGGGACCCCAAGTAATAATGGCCATTATAATAAGTGTATGTTATATGTATTATGTTAAGTCTTTACGTTTATTATGAAATTTATGTGTATGACTATGTGTTAGATTTTCCTTGCTGGGCATTAGGCTCATTCCTTTCTGTTTTATGTGCAGGAAAATAAGCTTTAGAGGCGGTAAGATTCGTGACGCTTAGAGGATGTGTATCGATGGTGAATGGAGTCAAGGGGCCGAGCGTTATTCGATTCGAGGATGTAGTCTTGTTTATGTTTTTATGGTTTTAAATGTATTTTCCGCATTTTCTATGTAACTCTTTTTACTTTAAGTTATTTTTGTTTTAAAGACAATGGGTACCCATATCCTACTTATTTTTATGAAAGAAACCTTTGTTTCTACAAGTTTATAATAAATTATGGTATTTTCGCAAATGTATGTTTTAGTAAGAATTTGTATGTATAGTTCGATAATGGTCCAAGAGTCTAGATTAGTGGGTCATTACACATAAAGGATCTGGTGGTGATAAGGAACATGTAATGACCCACTACTCTAGACTATTTGGACCATTAACGAAACTATACATAAAACTTACATTTTTACGAAAATACCATAATTTATTGAGTAACTTGCAAAATAAGAGTTATTTACAAATAAACAGAATACTAAGAAGGATTATGGGATCCCATTGTTTTTAAAACAAAAGATGATTTAAAATAAAAGACATTACATAATTGGTGCGGAAAATACACATAAAATCATAAAAACATAAAATGAGACTACATCCTCGAATCGAATAACGCTCGGCCCCTTGACTCCATTCACCATCGATACACATCCTCTAAGCGTCACGAATCTTACCGCCTCTAAAGCTTATTTTCCTGCACATAAAACAGAAAGGAATGAGCCTAATGCCCAGCAAGGAAAATCTAACACATAGTCATACACATAAATTTCATAAGAATCATAAAGACTTAACATAATACATATAACATACACTTATTATAATGGCCATTATTACTTGGGGTCCCATAGACTAAACAAGCATATGCCCATGGAATTAGTGGGGTCCTACTAGCTAAGTAGGTCATATGCCCATAACCCATTTGGGGTCTTGTTAGCCATATGGGTCATATGTCCAAGCCTACAAACATACATACATATCATAACACATTTAATAACATAAAACATATAGATAACATAAGCACATAACATATTGATTCTAGCCTATTTTCCTTACCAAAGTTACCGGGATATGTGGACTGAGTTGGGACTTTTTGGAACACTCCTAAAACCATAAGAAAGAGTGAGTCTAAAGAAAGGAGATGAAATGAAAGAGATGGAACGACTAAACCATTTGAGAAATATGCTTACCGAACTTATGTGCTCAAGAACTTAGATTCCCTAACCAAAATGAAGATTAAGGTTAGGGATTGAGTAGAAGACTATGAGAAAGAAAATAACATAATACAGAAAGGAACTAGAGTTTTGGTTACCTCAAAGACTTGAAAGACCAATCTACACCTCCACCGAAATACTATAGAACTCACTTCCCAAAGTGTTTGATAAGCTTATGATGTTTAAGCTTATAGTTTTTCCCAAACCAGGTGTTTATACTCTCACACTCACTTAACACTAGCAGCTTCTGAACTTAGAGCAAATGGTGAATAATGGCTGGGTACTAGGTCCTATTTATAGAGTTTGGGAATGAAAGTATCTTGATTTTACTTGAATAAAAACAATGGCTTTTTAGGTGAAAATCATTTGAATAATCGTTCAGCAGAGGCTGAAGACTCGTTCAAAAGATGCTGGACTTATGGAGGAGTTTGAATGGCTGAAAGGAAAAGAATTCAAAAGTGTTTGAATTTATGCTGGAGGAGGCGATATATCGCCCCCTGTAGGCTATATATCGCCTGGGCCAGTATGCCCGAGGCGACCGTGCATCGTTTCGTGTTTTCCGTATTTACGTGCTGCGATATATCGCCCCCTATAGCTGCGATATATCGACACACGCTGAATAATTAAACACGAAATTACACATTTTTAGCTAAGTTTGAATGGAGTAAACAGCCTTGACTAAGCCCTCAACGTATTCAAAGCTGCTGACTGACCCTATAACATTCAAACTTTACTCCTTATTAAATTTAATCCTAAAAAATACTTAATCCTTAATCACCATTCATAACATGTGCATAAAATCCTATTGGTTGATGTCTAAACCTTATAATATAATAAATATAATCCTTAATATCAGTCACATTAATCAAACCTTAGTTTATACTTAATATTCTTAAACTATAGATTAAACTTAGAAAATCTATAAGTACTACTACGAGTGTCCAAATAATTCCCGGTCTGAACCAAAAATCCATGGTAACAAAGATAACACTAAACATACTATAATACTACTAAACAATTAGCTAAGTAAGTTCTTGGACTCTACAGAACAAGTTACCAATTAAGTTTGGTTTTGAAGGTGAGACTGAAAACTAGGATGTGGAGGAAATAATGGAGTGGAAAAGATAATACACTATTAAGGACAACATGAATGATGAGAACAAAGACAACACAAAAATTCATTGACGATCAATCATAGATTGGATGTAATGGGAGGCAGTAGAATGAATCTCATAACAATGGTAATTCTTTGTATTAAGGGAGTTTGTGTGGTGAAAAGCGAGATTGCCAATCAATGAAGAATGACATTAAGTATAAAAGAGGATTGAACACCTCTATTATGAAAGAATGATAAGCATAACAAGAAATTGCGAAGCACTCACTATGAAGAAGACGACGGACAACCACAGGTGAATGAAGCATATTAGACGAGGACAACAGTGGATTGATACAGGAGGAGATATCACTACGTAAAGAACAACGCAGAAGCTTACTACATGACACGATTGATATGATCACACGAAGGATGCTCAAGAAATGGAGGTGACACTTTTTCACATGGCATGACAGAGGCTACGAACATATGGAAGGATTGCACGAGATCATTAAGATTTCACTTCTAACGACAAGGATATGAGGAACACATAATCAGGAGGATCAAACAAGAACAAAGGAGTGTATGATATGGATGCAGGAGCAATGAACAATGAGTTTTAGGGATACGAGTTATGGATAAAGACTGCAGCTATTTTGGAGGAAGTCGAGCCAATAGTAATATGCCCAAACTATGACAAGATGAAAGGAACTACAATTATAAGAAAGGACAAATGTGTTAGTAAACCATGATATATGAAGAACATGTTTTGGAAACAATTATATTTGGATAGTATGGACTTTTAGGACGAACTTCTTAGACAAAGATGCCGGTAATTTATGGATATGATGAATAGTATTTTCAAGGCATTAAGATAATCTAGATCACTTTAAATGATGGAACCTACTGTGAGGGGAAACTTGGTTATGAGTAACATGTAGAAGTGTTACAACTCATGAAAGTATTAAAGAAAGATCCATATGAAGGAGGTGTGATGAATTTCCAAATGATTGAATGTAACAAGATTCGTTAGTGATAAGAATGGGTTGAATTACGGAATAACATGGGCTATTTTTTTATCATGATGAATTGATCTCAGAATTGGAAACATAGGAAAATGATTTAAGTTCTACAGACTGCCTATTTGGATAGGATATGTAAAAGATTTAAGACTATCTTCAGGATTTGTGAGAAAGTTTAGAAAACAATGGCTATAGAGATGAAGGGCGACTTAGACCCTTATTATTGGAGGAAAAGATAAGTGAAGGATAGACTCGTGTTCTAAGGAACACGATACAAATCCAATTTTGGATTGTACCTGATTATAACGTATGTTTGAACAAGTTTTATGCTACTATCGTAGCTAACAAGTGATAAATTTTCTTTAACACCTTAAGCGGTGGGGTAAAGAAAGATGATACTCACTCATTCGATTGGACGCATCAGAAGCAAGGAAATTCAAAAGGATCAGACATGAATGACTACTTCTAACGGTTAATAGAAAGTCCACATACATGGATAAAGTACTTGGATGAGTACAGTGGAATTGACAAATTGAAAGAAAGAACATACATCAAGTACTTCTCTAAGTGTCTTAAAAGAAAGCTATTATAGAACAAGCTGGAAGGCAAAATGAGATGGGCATTATAAGCTGTAGAGTCCAAGAACTTTACTTAGCTAGTTAGATAGTAGTATTATAGTAATTATAGTATTATCTTTATGATTGTGGATTTTTGGTTCAGACCGGGATTTATTTGGACACTCATAGTAGTACTTGTAGATTTTCTAAGTTTAACCTATAGTTTAAGAATATTAATTTTAACCTAAGGTTTGATTAATATGACTGATATTGAGGATAATATTTATTATACTATAAGGTTTAGATAAGAACCAATAGGATTTTAAGCACATGTTATGTATGGGTGATTAATGATTAAGTATTTTGAGGATTAAATTTATTAAGGGTAAAGTTTGAATACCCTAAGGTCAGTCAGCAGCTTTGAAAACGTTTAAGGGTTTAGTCAAGGTTGTTTACTCAATTCAAATTAAGCTAAAAATGTGTAATTTCGTGTTTAAATAATCAGCGTATGCCGATATATCGCAGCTATAGGGGGCGATATATCACAGCACGTAGATACGGAAAACACGAAACGATGCACGTTTGCCTCGGGCATAATGGTCCAGGCGATATATCGCCTATAAGGGGTGATATATCGCCTCCTTCAGCATATTTTGAATGTTTTCAAAATCGTTTCCCATTCAAACATTCAACCTCTTGATAAGTCCAGCACCTTTCTGAACGAGTCTTCAGCCTCTGCTGAACGATAATTCAAATTATTTTCACTTAAAAAGCCATTATTTTTATTCAAGTTAAATTAAGATCATTTCATTCCTAAACTCTATAAATAGGACCTAGTACCCAGCCATTATTCATCTTTTGCTCTAAGTTCAGAGGCTGCAAGTTGCTAGGTGAGTGTGAGAGTGTAAACACTTGGGTTGGGAATCATAAGCTTGATCATCATAAGCTTATCAAACACTTGGGAAGTAAGATTTTATAGCATTTCGGTTCAAGGTTTAGATTGGTCTTATAAGTCTTCAAGGTATTTCCACACCTTAGTTCATTGGTATTATTTTATTTTAAGTTCTCATAGTCTTCTACTCAGCCTTCTAACCTTAATCTTTATTTTGGTTAGGAAATCTAAGAACTTGCACATAAGTTTTTGGTAAGTATTTTCTCAATGGTTTAGTCCTTCCATTCCTTTCATTTCTCTTCTTCACTATACTCACTCTTTTTCAAATGGCTCTTAGGAGTGTTCCAAAGTCCCAACTCTGTCCTCATATCCCGGTATTTGGGTAAGGAAAATAGGATAGAATTCATATGTTATATGTTTTATATGTTATCTTATGGTTTTTATGTTATGAAATATGTTATGATATGTATGTTTGTAGGATGTAGTTTTGTTTTTATGGTTTTTACATGTATTTTTCCGCACTTATTATGTAATACCTTTTTATTTTCAATTATGTTATGTTTTGTTTTTTTAAAACAATGGGATCCCATATCCTACTTGAGATTTTATGTAAGTTTAACTCTTATTTTTACAAGTTTCTTAATAAAGTTATGGTATTTTCACTTGTAAGTTTTATTAAGGATTAGTATGTATAGTTTTCGTTAACGGTCCAAAAGTCTAGAGTAGTTGGGTCATTACATAAGCCTTAAGTGTTGCATTAAGGAATTATTGAACATCAGACGTTAGAAGACGTTTATGATAGAATCTATGGAAATAGGTATCAGATATATGTCGCATGGTTGCGTGATCTAATTGTTATGGAAATAGGAATTAGGAGGATATGTTTTGCAAGTCAATAAGGATTCTATACAAAGAGGCAAGTATGAAGTATACACATAAATGTTTTGGATACTAAGGAGCTGTTGAGAAAGCTTCATGGATTATGAAATTGGACATATGGCAACGATTGCCGAAACATGAAGTAGAACCAGTATGGATGAGTTACTATTAAAACTGACAGAAAAGTGGCAATAATATCAAGTGGCAAATAAGTTAAAAATTAAAGAAAGAATAAATGATATAGTGAACAGAACTAGATTACGGGCTATGTAAACCCATCAATGTATATGGGTATAAGATGGTTATAATTGAACGTGGCTACAGTACTTGGCCAAGTTATATCGTGAGGATCCTCAGTAGCGGGGATCAATTATGATGAAAAGATCCTATGTAATTTTAATGTCATAAGGAAATTTTGAGTAGTTAGATGCTCTCGAGGATGAAAGAATCTTGAGAGGTTAAGACATAGGAATTTCGAGGACAAAATCCTTTTTAAGGGGGGATATTTGTAATATATGCTTTTACATTTTATGGGTATTGTGGTAATTTTGGCATGTGAGGGCAATTTGGTCATTTATGTTAATGCATATGAATTTTTTTATTTTATGTTATTTTCATGATAATATGTGATTTATTTCATGATTATGATATGTGTATATGCAGCAACAAAACATGGTTCCTTCAAGTATCAAGGGCTTAAGTGCCAAAGATAATGGAAATTAGGAGTTAAAGAATAATTATGAATCTTTTGGTAGAGATTGTAATTTTCATAAGTCAGAACTATTAGTTTAAGGGAAAATTACAAAATAGACTTGATCCTAATTATGATAGGGTTAGAATTAGGGGCAAATTTGTCTTTTGGTTATAGGGTTAGTATTTGCAGACTAAAATAAAATTAGGATTAAATTTATCGTATTATTGTCAGTCCTTGTCTCGATCAAAGCAAGGATTCTCTCTGAGGTTGAGGTCTAGAAGGTTGTAGAACTAAGAATCAACTTGAATGTAAGATCTTATGACTCTTTACATTCTAGGTTATGTTTATGATTGTTCATGGAATTTAAGGGTAGATGATATGAATTAGTTCTTAGAATTTCATGTTAGGGTATTTTATGAATATGTTTTAATGTTATAAACATGCTATGGAAGAATTAATTATGAAATAAGAACTGGTTTTGGGATACATGTTCATAACTTAGGAAGAATGGGTTTTATTGCGTAAGAATTGTTAGAGTTATTGAGTTATGGGATTCTCATGAATTGTTGGTATTTTATTGATCTCTAATAATTGTATGATGATATAAAGGGATTCAAAATGAGAAAAATGCAAAAAGAATTGTTCAAATCGGATTTAAATTGAGAGAGTAATGGCTGTTTGAAGAATAGTCGCGATTTGGGTTCTCTGTCGGGCGTGACCACGCCCAAGGCGTAGCGCGACCGTGCTACATGCCCAAAAAAACATGTTTTTTCCTCATTTTGATGGTCTTGGTTGGGGCTTTGATGGTATAGTTTAAGGGTTTTCTGTTTGGGAATTTTAGGACTTTCTTAAGGACATTTTAAGGTTGTTAGGAGTCCTAGAAAGTCTAAGAGAGATTGCATAAGTCTAATATGATGTATGATCTCTAAGTTCAATCTTGTATGTTGTTTACCTTAGGACTTGCTAAAGGATACTTGAATGGAACAAGGAACGTGTTTTGGAGTGGTGTTGGACCTGAGGTAAGAAGAGTGGTCACTGTAACACAGGGTGTGCATTTGAAGTCACAAATTTATGTATATGTTATCTAATTAAGTTTATGTATGTTATGGTTATGATTATGATTTTTTTTTATGTATGTTATGATTTTATGAATATTGCATGTTTATGTACGTTTTTGCATGCTTACATTGATATGGGTGTGATACACTTTAGCAGAGTTGCTATAGCCTATGTTTATGATATGACATTGTTTGGTGTTTGGTAAGATGTTGGGCATGATAGTTATCAGAACAGGTAAGTGTCTGAGGCCGTGGAGGTTTAGGGTGGGATGCCACTTGCTACTATAAACTGTCAACACTTGCTTAAGTTGTTTGTTTGTTGTATACTTGCGTGACATGCTTACGTGATGAAAATGCATGTGTACGTTATGATAAATTGCATGCTTACGTTTCTCGTGCTTAGTTGCACCCTTGATTAGGTTAGCACTGGTTTACGGCCAGTATGACATCAGTAATACATATTACGATTGTATGATGAAATGTTGTGGTACAGTACGAATATGAAATAATTAAGATATGTTATGGTATGGTAAGTTATGCTATAATAATGATGTGATACAATATGAATTATTATTGAACTCTATATATGTTAAGGTATAGATTATGAGTAGTATATGAATTAGGTTGTGATAGTTTGAATTAGTTTATGTTCTATATTTTATGTTTGACTTTGGGGTGGTGACATACATAGCTCTTCTTGTTGGGCGTTTGCTCACAGGTACTATGTGTTGCAGGTAAGGGCAAAACCATAGTAGATGAGGCGATGAGTTAGAGCAGGCTCGATCCAATGTGTGCATGTCGTGATTGGTTAACCTAGGGGTCAAGGAGTTGCGACTTATGAATTATTGTTATAATTTTTTTTAACCTTTGATTTATGTTGTGTCTTAAACGTGTATTTTTACTTACGTCGTGCATGTGAAACATAATTTATTTTAAATATCGAGATCTCGAGTTGCATGTGTTTGTAAAAGGTATTAATTCATGTTTATTTAAATAAAAGTTTTTTTTTTAAAAGAGATTCATGTAAATATTAATTTACTTAAATATTGAGTATTTAGTAAATTAATGGGTTTTAAGTCGGGTCGTGACATCTGTTGTAATGCCCCAAATTACCTAATAAGGCTTAGGGCCTTGATTAGAGGGCCAGGATGGAAAACCATGGAAAATTATGTGTTTATGTGATATATATGTGTATCATTATATGATTATGTGAGTTATATTATATTATGACTTCATATGCATGTTTAGGTGTAATAAATATGCATGTGGGCATGTTTCTTATCAGAATAGCAATTTTTGTAATTTGGCCCATTATGGGTATATTTGATATATGTGTGGGACAACATTATTATGTGGATATATTTAGGTTACTCAGCACAAGGCGATCCTAGGGAGCAAGTTAGCGGGAAAGTCACAATGGGATCAATACTTGACTCGGGGTGAGTCAAGGGGTCTTTTGGGTATTTAGTACATTACTGGGATATTAGGTAATGGGAATAAATATTTGAGGATACATTTGGAGTTAGTGAGATCAGGAGGGAATTCTTGGGATTTTGACCATTTTACCCCCGGGGACGTTTTTGGTACCCTGAGCCTTCATATTTGTTTAAGTTTACTTAAGCTTTAAGTAACCTGATAGAAATAGAAATTACGTTCAACACTCTCTTTCTTTCTCCCGTTCTCTCACTTGACGATCACTAGCATTTTCGAAGGAAACTCGAGTTTTAGGGCTCGGATTCAAGCAAGGTTAGAGTCATAACGATTCTAGGGAAGATTAGAAGTTTGATAGCCGGAGGATTTAGCTGGAAAACAACTTAATCAGAGGTAATTTAAGCTTTGAATTTTTGAGTTTCTATTTCCTTAAGTTTTGATTTGGATCTTATGGTTCGGTGAGTTTTCGATCCATTTGAAAAGCGGGTTTTGTTGCCTAGAACATTCTAGGGATGTTTTGAGAATTAATGGTGAGTTTGGTACGATGTTGGGGTGAGTTTTGGGAGGAATTGGACCAGAGAAAACTAGGTTCGTGGGGTCACGCCACGACCCGTGTATTTTGGGGCTGGGCTCTCTATTTATGAGAGTCACGGCTCTAATTGTGGGGTGTCGCGACACAAATAGAGGATTTTGGCCAAGGAGGGTTTTGAGTGCGGGAACTCAAACCTAAGGGCTTGGGATCGATTCTACTACCCAGTTTAGTTGAATTTGACGTCCCAAAGGCTATGACTCGGTCTGGAAGCCTTTATTTGCTCGTAATTGACGTGATTCTATACTTGGTTGTGACTAGGTTATCATTAGGGGCTCAGGATCAAGATCGTGCTCGAGGGTCGTTCTTATTTTACATTACACTCGGACCTGAGGTAACAAAACTGCACCCAATACATGATGTACGTGATTAGGGCTTGACTCAGTTTTAAATATGGATTGGGTTAGGGCTTGGACCCTTATAAATGTGCATGATTATGATTATGCCTGTGATTGATTGATTAAACATGTTGAATGCTCTATATCTGGATATTTGTTATCTAATGAATGCCTATTTGCATTATCTGATTGAAAAGACTTGACTTATGAGTCAAGAACGGCAATAGCGTGTTGAGCGCTGGTCAAAAGCATTGACTTATAAGTCAAGGGCAGCAATAGCGCGCTAAGCGCTGGTTGGTATGGTTAGGCCTAATCAGGAGCGCATCATACGCTTGTCCGACCCAATGTTCATGAAAAATTAAGCGTCAGGTACGCTGGGCCAGCTCCAAGGCTGGCTATACAGAGGATAAGGCAATGGGCCCTCAGGTGATTTATTAGTCCCATATCCTAGGGCGTCGGACCCCAGTATGATTTATTAATCATGTAATTTGGGCAACGGGCCCCAGTATGATTCATCAATCATGTATTTTAGGCAACAGTCCCCGGTATGATTCATTAATCATTTAACTAGGGCAGCTGGCCACATATGACATTGTAGTCATTTATATAAATGGTATTCATGCATGAGTAGGGTTATTAATGCTAGGCATGTTTATTGTGATTTGGTAATGTGTTATTAACTGCCTATGAGCATGTTTATGTTTTCTTGCTGAGTCTTGACTCACAGGTGCTATGTGGTGCAAGTAAGGGGAAAGGGAAGTTGGAGCAGCCATGAGTTGGAGAGCTTCGGTGGCAATGTGTACATATGCAGCTGCTTGACCACCACAGCAAAGGTTTCACAGCGGAACTAGGGTTAAACCCTATTTTTTCCGCTTAAGTCGACTGGTTGTAACTTTTGAGTTGTAATTCCCCTTTTGAAACTATAAACAACTTTGTAAACATTTATTGTGGGATCACATGTACAACTTAACGTTTTAACGAAATAACTACTCATTTTGACCGAAATTTTTAACCCTAAACCGCTAATCATATTTAGTTGCACGTTTATGGCCAAATGACTTATTTAGCACTATTTAAAATACACAGTGTAATAGTCTTGGCTATCCAGGGCGTTACACCTGTAAAGGCTCTACTCACTCCCGAAATCATGCCCTGTCCATCGAGGCTCTGCTGGGTTGACAACATCGACGAGTCTACCATCATGATGTTTGTTGATGAAGATGAAGACAAGAAGCCACTTAACCAAAGCATGTCATACTTACCTTGCTGAATTAAAGAAGAGTGATGCTTGCCCCAGTTATGTCGCCTTTCCTTCCAGACGACATTCATACTTTATCACAGCGTGTGGACGAGGCCTGGAAAAATCTAGCTTCTCAAAGTGCTCCTTCCTCTTCACGAGACTCTCAACATGGTTCTATAACTAAGAGAACGAGTGAAGAGATTAGCACCTCCCTGTCTGACCATTCCTAGGATGCCTTCGAGGCTACTAGCGCTTTAGCAGAAGCGATCAGTGTGTCTAGGGCAAGTCATTCTTCTAGGGATGCCTCTACTCCTGTTGGCACTTCTTCGCAACGGACTTCCTCTTCTGCTGAGGCTACTGAGACTCAGCTGGTCCGGAAGAGGAAATATTATCCACCTCCTCCTGGAGCTCCTCAGATGGTAGTATCTCAAGTCCCTTATGACCCTGCTGCTAAGAAATACAAGGTGTCATTTGCCCCATCTTCTGTTTCATCTTCCCAATCCCTCAATTATTCAAGGTACCCAGAGGCACAAGTTGGCCTTGGGCAGTATGCCTCTGTTTAACAAACCTCCCAAATCTTCTTCTTCGAGTCCTCTATCTTTTCCCAAGCTACCTCAATAATTTGCTCCTACAAGTACTTTCCCACTATCTAGCCCTACGCTTGATGCAATCATTATTGCAGCTTCGCCTGTTCCTTCCCCAATTATTTTTGTTTCATCGGATCTCCTCCCCCACGATTTTTTGCTTCAACATCTATGAGCCTCGTTAGTAGATACTACTACATTCCTTCCTAGTGATTGCAGTAGAGGTAGCATTGAAGAGGCTCATTTTACCCTTTTCAACTTGTCGCTCACTGGCAATCCCTTGGTCGAGCTTATAGGATCCCAAAAATCTGATGCTGGTACCTCTTCTTCTGAACCATCACCTTCCATTTCAGTTCCAAAATTGTAATTGGCACCCAAAATTTTTGTCACTACTAGCGCTCCACCAATCTCTACTACATGTTTCCCCCTTGTAATTGGCTCAGAGGCTAAGCCGGTTACAATTGTTGTCACAAGAGCACCTCCCGTTGGCCCCACTATGTTGAATGCTCGCAGCAGCGAGCCTTCTCTGTTACACTCTCCTTTATCAGCATTCTTAAATGATGACATGTTGAGCGCTCTGAGGGGAGAATCATGCATTCCCAGAGATCTCTTATTCAAACTAAGAGAGATCCCTCCAACCGTTCTTCTCCAAAACCTCTGCGATGTCAATCTTCTGGTAAGCATCTCCTATTACTCCTTTGTCTTCTTTAATGATAGCTCATCCTTTATTGATCATTGCTCTTTTTTCTTACGTAGTCAAGGCTTTTATCAGCTGGTGTTCTCGACTAGACCGGAACTTTCGATGCGGAACTTAGAGTTGCCCACGAAGTTCAAAATAAATTGTCTGAAGACCTTCGTGTTGTCGAATTGGCTAAGGAAGAACTTGCTTATGTAAAGAACGAGCTGTTCGAGGCTCAGGGGCGACTAACCAGCTTAATGGCTGCCATTAACGAGAGGAATTTTTTGAAAAAGAAACTCATGGATGTAGAGCAGAAGCTGGTTAGCGTCCATTCTCTCGAAAAAGAATGGGATCAGTTAAAGGAAGACCTCGGTGCTGCGAAGCTAGAAAATTCTTCTCTAAATGGCCAGCTTTTAGAACGACTGGAAGTTGATCAAAAGCAATATGAATTGCTATCTTTGAAGGTGACCTTCATCAAGAGTTTAGAGGATAGTGTGGCTACGCTGACACTCGAATTTCAAAACACTGAGAAGAATTGTAAGGAGAAATACTCTACTGGAACCGCTGAGTTAACATCTCTAAGGGAAGCTGCTCTCGATGCCGATAAGAAATACTCAACGCTTGAAAATGAGGTATCCCAATTAGGAGTGGAACTGGGCACAACACAGAGTTTTCTATCCGCCTCGTCTAACGAAAGGCTTTCATTACTGTAGGTAGTACATTTCCTTTCATTCTCTATTCCGTTTTGTAATTCAATAGTTGCTCTTTATCACTATTTTTTTATGCAAAAATCAGGAGTTGGAATAGGCTCATATTTAAGCCACAAGGGAGTGTATCAACGATTGCTTAAAAACAAAGAAGAAAATGGACAAGATGGCTGAGCTTGAAATTGCTTCTTACCTCGATACAATGGCTCAAGATAATGACCTTCCTACTGATGAGAAGATGTATATTGTTAAGAGGGTTTGCACGTAGTTCGACATTAAATACGTGCATCATGATTTCAAAGAGTACGTCGCTGCACTCGGAGACATCAACATCGCATACATCGCCAACCATTTAGAAGAACTGTAGTGTTGGCAAGACGCCTTAGGGTTATATATTTGGCCAATGGCGAACCCTTGAAGGATCTCTCATCAGCAAGTGAGGTTGGCTCTACCACTAATCCTGCTGCTCCAAAGCCCAGTGCTCCAGAATCATCAGCTTAAGGGTCCTCTGCTAGAAGGAATGAAGTGGTTACTCCACCTGTTGATTATTCAACTAATCCTCCTCCTCGCTGTACAAATTTGTCAACTCCCAAGGGTAGCTTAGTTTTCTGATCTCTTTGCAATTTAGTATTTCATTTTTGTAGTTGTAATTAATAAGCTCTTTGTGGCTAATTTCTTATTTTCTTTTCATGTACTTAAGAGTAAATGAACATTTCCACCTTTTGTACTTTGACCAATCTTTGGAAAAACCATTTAGGCCCTTTTTCAAGAGCCATATGCATGCCATGTATAGGTGGTGGGAATTTCTTTTGCCTCGTAATTTCTTTTGCCTTGTTCTCTTTGTATTTTTTTCTGCTGCATCAGCTTCTCTCATTCTTAGCTGTTGTTTTATCGTTCAAGTGAAGCACAAAGGTATTAGGGAAGCTCAGGTCGCCTCCGCTCCATCTTTAACAAATAAAATTTTCATCACTTTTCTCGAAGCAATCAGAGGGCATTAAACTCAGGTTGTTTGTGGCTATTTTCAGGCTCTAGGCGTGGTTTAGGGTTCTATGAGAACGCACCCAAGTCTTCCAGGCCTAAGAATACCTTAGCTTCGGTCTTTTGTCAAGTTCAGTGCCCCCTCATGATTTGTGTGCAAAGGCTTCAATAGAACTTCTCTAAGCAATATATTTTCATCTATAAACATGATTAATCTCATCGTCTTTTGCCTTCAACTTTTCAGTTGTATATTGTTCAATAATTCAGCACAACTCAAATTTCAACCACTTTTGAGTTCATAACACCCTCAGTGAAACAAATAATTGTAATTTTTCATGCCTGATAAGGCCGTAAAATCATCAACTACGTTGTACAACGTAAGCATAGCCTCTTCTAGCTAATTATATCTGCCAACTAAGGCTCATAAATCATTGACCATTTTATGGTACATTACGACATCGTCTAATCAATCATTTCTGCCCAAAATGGCTAACTAAATAATGGACACTTGATTCATTAATCATCCTTGGCCCATAATGGCTCAGGGGCTATTATTCAAAAAAAATTCTTCGCATTGAGGTCTTACATAATTTTCCTTGTATTCCTTTCTCTATATCTTCTTTCTAAATCATGCCAACTGGCTCGTATAGCGGTAAACGTCTCTTCTATAATTTAACAATCTTCAGGCGCGAAAACATTTTCGCTTGTTCGATGAAGCTCATCGTTCACCTTATGAGAGCAAAGCTCTTTATAGATTGTGCTTTATCGATAACTTTGTTTGGTCTTTATTCTGGCCAGTTCTTCTGGATTTATGGTTAATTTTAGAACTATTTGGCATATCAATTCAGCTCTTATGTAACGAGCGATTCTCTTTTGCGTCAGAACCTTCTTTTGTTCAAAGAAAGTTATGGTGTCGTACGTTCTATTATGATCCTCTTACTTGGGTTCATTGTATTGCCCCGAATTCTCCGATGTATTTAACGGCGTGAACAGTAGGCCGGGAGGGCCATACTTGCTTAATTATGTTATTAATTGATAAAATGCATGTATATGTTGATTATATTATGATATGATGTGAAATGCATGCATGTGAGTCCATATTTGTTATTACAGGGGTGTGATGGTAATTTGGCCCGTTGAGGGTAAATTGATTATTTATTCGCATGTTGGTGATATAATTTGAGACCACATTATGATGTGGGTTTGTTCGAGCCATTTGGCATGAGACGATCAAGGAATGTTGATATCGGTTTGGTCATAACGGGCTTAAGCTCGGGGCTCGGGGTGAGTCTCAGGGTGTTTTAATGATTAGAGTGTTACCGGACATTAAAGGGTAATGGGAGGTGAAATATTGGTGTTTGAGGATATTGAGATTAGCGGGAAAAGGGAAGCGTTAATTATGATTAACGGTGTAGGTGGAAAATGTCAAAACTACCCTTGAGTTGGTTTTAGAAGCTTTAAAGACCTAGGGGTATAATGGTCATTTGGGATTTGGATATATATGGTTTAGATGGCTGTAGAGAAAACATAACCAAAACAGAGTTTTGCTTCTTCTCCTTCCTGTAAGTTCATTTCTCTCTTCTTCCTCTTTGGAGTTTTAAGCTCAAGGTGTGGAATTAAGCTAGGGAACTTGGAGGTTGAGGTTGTATACATAGCTCAGTCATTGAAGAGGGTTTGGTTTCGAATTTGAGGTGAGTTTTATCCATTGTTTTACTGGTTTTGCTCTGTTTTCGTTCATAGTTTTCAGCTTTAGATTTTGGTATGGGAAGTTGGAATCAAGGGGAGTTCTTGTGGAGTTTTACTTGGGTTATGATGGGGGAGAGTTATGGGTGATGTTTGGAGGTTTAAATGGGTGTTTTAAAGAGGTTTGGGTGGTGTTTAAATTGGGTTTGAAGGGTTGGTTTCAAGGGAAAACGCAAGGGAAGAAAAACAGGGGTTTTGGCTGAAATGGGCGTTGCGTCGCGACATGGCCAGGGTGTGCCGCGGCCCTTGGGAGTTGCTGGGTTTAGGCGCCTCTGTTTGGGGGGCGGGCCGCGGCATGGCCAAGGAGGGCCGCGGCCCTTAAGGCATTTTTGGCCAGAATTAGCTTTTTGGCTCGGGGATGCAAGCCTAAGGCCTCGGGATTGAACCTACTACCCGGTTGAGTAGTGTTTGAGGTCCCGGAGGTTAGGTTTTGGTTTGGGAACCTTTAATTATTCATTTTATTGATGGAATCCCATAATTTGGTTATGACCAGGTAACCGCTAAAGGACCAAAAGGTCGATCGTTCTCAGGGTCATTCTTTTATCTGTTCTAGCTCGGACCAGAGGTAAGAAAACTGCACCCAAAGTGTGACATGCATGGATATTTGTAAGCATGTTGATTGTATAAATATGGACATGGATTGAATACAGAATCGAAAAAAGTGTTAGTATCAGCTGCGAGGCTGTGACTTATTTGTCAGGCTCGGCAGTGTTACTGGACACAGGTCAGGAAGCGCTGACTTACTTGTCAGAACGGCCTTAGCGTGAATCACGCAAGCCAATAAAGATTAGATCTAATCGACTACTAGCATTGAATGACTCAAGGAGCATTAATGCCTGACCGACCCTGAGGGTCGATGAACAAACAGAGCTTGGAGGCTAGTGGCTTACCTAGCAGCCACTCTCCCGCTACAAAACGGAGCTTGGAGGCTAGTGGCTTACCTAGCAGCCACTCTCCTGCTAGAAAACAGAGCTTGGAGGCTGGTGGCTTACCTAACAGCCACTCTCCCGCCAAAATCATGTGTTATTCATTTGCTTGAAAGCTTTATGCTCAGTGTGATTATAATGATAATCATTTGATAATGTTTATGAAAAGTATTATGTTTTCTTGCTGGGCTTTGGCTCATGGGTGCTATGTGGTGCAGGTAAAGGGAAAGAAAAGCTCACCTAGCCTTGAGTGGAGAGCTGATGTGGTGATGTGTACATATGCGGCCGCTTGACCACCATGGCCAAGAAGTTCTCAGAGGAACTAGGGGGTTTACCCTATTTTTGCCGCTTAGGTCGGCGGGTTTGTAAATTTCGAACACTAGTGACCATTTTGTACTGAGAACCACTTGTAAATGTTTTGTTTAGCTCTGCAGAGCAGTTTGTAATAAAATCTCCATTTCCTTTTTATTGGTTTAATACCTTAACCTGCTAATTACACTTAGAGCACGTTTTTTACCAAAGGACTCAGGCAATGAGTCAATTTTCCGGTCCACCGTTCACCGTAACTGTTCTGGGGTAGCCAGGGCGTTACAACTGTAGCCCGAGGCTTCTTTCAAGTCTGAATGCATTATTAATTCTTGCACTATAGTTTATTCCGGACTTGAGATATTATTTCGCATCCGAGCAGTTTCTAGCTTAACTTTACTTGCTCGAGCCTCTTGGCTAGCCTCTCTTTGTATATTTAGCACTTGAATCTGGTTTACTTTCAATTGCATTGTTATGATCTTTGTGTTCTCATTCTTTTCTAAATCACTCTTTAATCTGGATAATATTTTGCACTTTGCATATTCTGGTCTTTATTCACGTCGATTTGGCTCTATTCCAAGCGTAGAAGCACTTTGACGTGTAGTGTTATTTATTCTATTTACTTTGTTCTGCAGTGATGGTTCTACTTTACTTATCTAATCATTCTTTAAAACTTTCATTACTACCAACGGCCATGGTATTTGATCTTTGTTTAAATGGGTTCATGCGAGCGTTTAAGCATTAGGTTCTGCTCGAAGTCTTTGTTCAAATTTGTTCCAGCAAATGACTAAGTGTTAGCATTTGTTCAAAGTTCATTTTGCTTTTTGTCTCTATGGCGTCTCTCTTTCAGAGCCTCCTGGTTCTCATTTTCATTCTTTCTTTGTTCTGCTCTTTGATTCTCGTATTTATCTTTGTTATATGCATTGTCTGGTAAACCTGCGATTCAGAGGAATATTGAATAGCTTTTCATAATTTGCTTTGACACTTTATCTCCTCAAAAACATCTTCACTTTATTCAAATTCATTACAAAGGCACATCTTTATGAATACACCATCTATCTCATGCCCGTATTACACTTTTGTCTTTGCTTTATCTCTGCTACTTGAACTATCTTTGGCTGACTCGGTTCTGCTACTTGAACTTTCTTGTCCTCTGAACGAGTGGTTTCGCCAAGCTATATCTTCTGCCCTTCCCGTTTAGAACAACTGGGGTATTTGTCCTCCCTACATCCTTCTTCGCCTCTTTGTTGAAGCATCCAGGTTGATAAGCATTGGAAGGAAGAGGTTTTTCCTAGCACACGAGCCTCTTGCTTATGCATTTGCAGGTTCATGAAACTCCTAAGGAATCCCTCGTGTTCTGGCTTCAACTTGAAGGGATGAGGTTCTACTGGATGGGCTTCATTTGCAGGAACACCCAAACACGCATGACACCTTACAAATGTATAACACACCCAAAATATCACTTGGACACCTTCAATGACTTGATGAAATTGAAATGAGTCTCCTCCAAGGCTAGATGTCAATGTTTTGAAATCACACTAAGAGAAGCTGCCTACAAGTGGTTCAAGTGGCTAGGCCCAGGGAAAATTTCCTCGTGGAGGCAACTCTTAGAGGAATTCTTTCGGCAACATCGTGCCTTCCATGACTACACGATACCCACCATGAGCCTTGGCAATGTAAAGCAAGGTGAAAATGAAAGTCTAAAAAAGTACATTCAACGCAAAGGCAGCTAAAGTGGGTAAGTTCCCTAAGGATGAGCTAAAAATGGCCATCAACGCATGGGTACATCTGAAGAGAAAAATATGGATAGCATGCTCAAGAAAGAGATAGAGGACTTAGATGACTTCTATGAAAGGGCTCTAGAGTACATCCGAGTGGATGATGGCCATGACCACTTGAGGATAGGCAAACCAGAGCTTCGCTTTAAGCCACCTTCCATAAACAACCACGAACACTCTAGGAAACTAGAGAACGCTTAACATCCTGCTGCGAAGATTCACCAAGCTCTGAAAGCTCGTGATGTCAATGGATGTGAAGGAGAAGAGACCTACGATGTAATCCAAGCAATTCCCACCAACATGCGGACCTCGAAGTGCATGTCTAGTAAGCTTTCATGTTTACTATAATATATCAAAGAGGTTACCACTGTTAGCCTCCTAATGTAGCAATAAAGCATCTCTATCTAGCTTAGTATGTGTTAAGTCAAAAAGGTCACCTTAGTTGATCTCATGACGAAATGGTGCATTGTCCCCATACATGTCCATGCACTTTACACATCATCAATGTATAATCAAGCATCTATTTTACTGATTGTGTTCCGTTTATTCAAAGCATTTAGTTCACTCAAAGCAGTCATTGTTAATTAAAATTGCCAAAATGCACATGAGAGCAAAGCAATCAAAGTGTCTGACGAGATGAATCTCGTCAACCACTTGGGGGGCACAACATCAGTAAAGACAAAAAAAATCTCATGGCGTCTATAAGGATTAACTACCCTAATAGACGTCATAAGGGTGAAAAGAGTTCCAAAAAAAGGCGCATACATACAAGAGTAGTCACCCCCAAAGGATGACCACCCCACACGACGCCCCAGCCTCATGAGCCTTGGCTCCGGAGATACACCTCGACCCCATAGGCTTCATAGCCTTTCGCTGCACGAGACACGCCTTGGCCTCATAGCCCTTGGCTTCGCGACATACTAACCCTTGGCTTCATACCGTGAGACACATCTTGGCCTTGTAGCTCTTGGCTCCGCGAGATACACCTCGATCACATAGGCCTCATAGCCATTGGTTCATGAAATTAAAAAAATAAATAGGAACCACAAGAAGGGTCCTTAACATAAGTCTAGATTGACTCCCATAGAAGACGCTTGCGAAAATAATATTATACTTAACAACGAGAATGACGCTTCATTAGAGCACATTATTTTTTGTCCTGTTTTTGACAACCCACAATATTTATAGTATAAGTTCCACAAGGAGACTGACACCTCAACACCTAGTGCAGAGTTGAAGCCACACCTTGCATTATGTGCACCCATGGCATGCCCATAATCGCATTATACCTCGAATAAGAATCAATCACTGCAAAGTCAAATATCAAAGTTCGTTCTATTGCCACTACCTTCTGCTCAACTACTCATTTTAGTATGATCTTCGCATTATTGAAAGACAAAATGGGAGTTGTTGAGGCTCTCAACCTTTCCTATGGAATCCCCATTGCCTAAAAAGCATCATAAAAAAGAATCTTCGCGCTAATCCCCCCGTCCACTAATAATACTCTTCCCAACTGACAATTTTCTATCTGCAATTTAATAATTATAGCATCATCATGTGGGAGAATTACTTTCTCATGTCTTCTTCAGTGAAAGTGATTGGATGTACTAAGAAATAACGTTATGGCAGCATGATGTAATTCACAGAATGTTGCAAATAGTGCATCATCTTAACCCTTTCTTCTATTCTCTTTTCAAATATAAGAGGAGCTTCCCTTTCCACAGATGATTCTGCTTAACCATATATCATCAAAGTTTGATTTAGGTGTTGCTTCCCAAAATTGGGGTTTGCATCTTGTGAGGTTGGTCCTTGCGCTACAATTGCTTGAACTTGTGACTTTGCTGTCGTAGCTGCAACTTTAATGTATTGTGGCAATCCTCCGATTCAAAGCATATGCTAAACTTGGTTATAGAGAGCTTTTCATTCTAAAATAGTGTGCCCAACATCCTTATGGGATGAGCAGTATTTTGCTCTGATCTCTTTTTTGCAACAGTTAAGTGATCTTAAAAGGCTCTCTCCATATTGGCTTTTCTTTATTTTCATTATAAATTTTCTCTACTAGGATCATGGTGTCGATGTGAGGATGTTTTTTAGCATTCTCTGTTCTTAGTCTTTTGCTTCCTCCCTAATGAGACTGTTGATGCTCTACTTTCCTTTTTTTCTTTTCTTTCCTCGAGTGATGGATTTCCTTCACCTGGCTTTGTAATCAGAGCAGCTCTTTTGGCCTCATCTTCTGTGATCTCTAATATCTTAAAAACTCCTTCCTCTTTGTTTTAAATATTCGTTTATATCTTTCAGCAATTTTAAATAAACTTGTTCGCTGAGGAATTATCATTTTCGCAAAGTTTCTCTGAACAAATTGGTTGCGATTGTTTTATCCACATTATTCAAATGATGCACCAGCTTCATGTATCTTTTCAAATATTCTTTGGGATGTTCATTGATACCTTGTTGTATTGAATAAAGATCACCCATAGTATTCGGGGGTTTTTTGCGTTTCCTCCATATTGCTACACAAACTGCTCTCCAAGTTCTACAAATCAATTGATCGACTTCGGTTTTAAATATATGAACCATCGCAATGCTAAGCTTGTTAATGTAGTGGAAAAATATTTACACCTCATAGCTTCATTCTCCGTTTCCATTGCCATCTTTTGCTGGAATTGCAAAATATGGTTTGAAGGATCATAATTCCCATCGAATCGATGCCTGATCCAATCAGCGAAAGGGGACTTAAAGATGCCCTTGATTGCTTCGTTTGTCATATCTATCAGACTGTGCAAGCCTGCTCTAGCCATTTTGTCCATAATTTTTCGCATCATTTGCTCCTTCCAATCTAATGGTACTGCTTGTTGGGATGGGGAGTCCACTATGTTTAACGACTTTTGAGCATCCGAACCTACTGCTTTTCTCACATCTACGTTGCCATTCTTTTCTTTGTCTTTTTTAGCAGAACAATGAGCTCTTTCTTCTTGTGACCTTTGTTCATCATCATTTTCTGTGCGGTCTCGACCGTCCTTTTCTAGTTGTATTTCTTCTTCCTAATTAACTCCGGCACTTTCTCTTCTTCTTGGTTTCTTTTTCTTGTCATAACAAAGCTAATTTTGCTACCAATTTCACTTGTTGTGCAGCCATTTCTTCAGCGAGTGTTTGATGTTGTTCCTCCACCCTAAAATATTATTCCTCAGCTTAAAGGCGGTGTTCTTCTGCTCTCCAAAATCTTATTTCATCCTGCTCTTTGTTTTGTTGCATGAACTTCATCAGCTTTTGCAATTCTTAAATAAAGTCGATCAACGGTGACTAACTAGTTACTTCATCCGACTGATTTTTCGATCGCATCATTTATATCTTCGATATTCTGCTTTTCAATTCTTTTCTTGCAAAAGGGTTGAAAAGAAAACGAAAAAATGTCTTATCAAGAGTATTCACATTCGAATTTGGCCTTTCGAACTATTCCCATGGATGGGGCCAATTGTTTGGGTCAAAATCTTCCAAATTTAATAACTTTTGAAAATTTGATAGATCATCTTCTTCAAATTATGGATTGTTGACGTAGCCCTAGAGAACACATTCAATTGACTCAATTAACTTGGTGAATGTGTTCTTCAACAAAATTGAAAGATTGAACTAAAGGGGGGGTACTTGCAAAAAGATTGTTTAATGCTTAAGTCAGTCTATGATTCTCTCCCCAATTCCTCAAACAAGAAATGTAATAAAAGATTCCAAGGTCTCCAAAATGATACACACCTATTTATAGATAAAATGATGAGGAAGGAGATAGAAGGACTAATTCTGTTTGGTCCACGTATCAATCCTTCTAATGTTTCTTCTCGCTCTTTTTCTCTTCTTTAAACTGAGCTAAAAGTCCAACGACAAAGCATCTTGTCAACCTCTATTCTCGTTCTTTTGCTCATCATTTGTTCATTCATTCTTCTATTATCTTTAATCAAACGATGTGTTTAATTAAAGCTCACACTCTTTCATAGTGTTCTTATGAGCTCTACATGTTCAGACAAATTCTATTGAATTATATTCTACAAATGAAATTGTTTCAAGCTCTTCTATCGGATGTGATCGTTCTAAGGCCTTCGTCTACAAGGAGATCTTTCAAACTTCTTTGCAGCAGACTGGCTTTGAGCACTTCTCTACGAAGATGAGCTCTGCTAAGCTCTTACAGTCATCAAACACTATTGAGTTCTTCATTGCAAGGAGCTCTACAAAGTGTATTCTACTTTGTTTAGCTCTTCTAATCTCTCATTAAATAAAACGGTATGTTCTACTTAATTTATATCACATAATCTTGTGGGGAATTTCCCTTACAAGTATATACCAAAAAAGTTGATGAATGCACCTAAATTACTAAACCGAACTAATACCATATCAAATTCATGAATGTATATGCAATATATCCAATGTATCAATTTGTGAATAAACAATAAATAGAAGTCATGAAACTATCCCATTTTTATGAATAGTGAGATTATAAATATATAGGTCATGGCTACAATAGTGCATAGTTTTATGCACTACTGTAGAGAATGTATGTTTTCGAGAAATTTTGAATAATTTAGAATATCAATAATAGTGTCTAAATAGAATATTTTTGTGCATGACGATTTTGGAAATTTAGAACTCTGTTTCAGCACCCTAAGTTATTTAGAAATTTTCAAAAATGTGCTTAAGGTTCAATATAACTACAATGAACACCATTGTGTAAAAAAAAATTATATCTTATCCACGTGAACAAAAATCCATGATTCACCATAATGCAAAAAAAGTGCACTATTACAATCTTGCCCTAATTTTTATATCAAGTGGGACTTGTGTGTTTTTCTAAAAAAATAATTATCTTATAACTTTAGCAAAGTCTTAATTTATCACATTGACTTCAACTCGAAAACTAGACAAAAATATAATCTAATCTAGTATTAATTTATCGAAGTTATACCGTATATTTTTCAAGGTGACATTAAAGCATGCTTCAACTTAATACTCACAATATACAAACTTTGAATCATATATGAAAGATACTATATTCTAATCTCAATTTATATTAAATATTACATAATATATTAGTTTGCATTTTAAATTATTCTCCCGTGACTAGTCTTAAAACATCTGCGTGCAATGATATAAATGTGAACATGGATCATTCGCTTTGTGTTTGGAACAAAAGAAACGAGAAAATTCATCCCATTTTAGTTGTGTATGCTCAAACAAATTTGAAGACCGTATTCTAGTCCTTTTCCTCCAAATTTTCTTACCAAACAGCTATTCTACCCCTAATCCTCCACTTCTCCACTTTCACTTCTCCATCCTACCATAGAGTCTAAACATTGAAAAACTTGAGTAATATAACATTAGACTTGGACTCATAAATGAAATCGTTATTGACAAGGAAATGTAAACATCTATTCAACCAAATACCCAAAACATAAATGTGAACATGCAATAAAAGATAAGTCCTGTCATTTATTTAAATCAGCACTAAACCTGAAGTGCTGGGTGATTCTTTATTCTACTTCTCAAAGCAAGATAAGTAGAACTATTCTTGATCACTATTGTCATTCATTTCACACGGAAATTTTTTAGGCAAGTTTTAGGGAAGAAGTTCAATGTCCAATATTCATCCTCATCTAAGCAAAAAAAAAAAAATAGATTCATAGCTACCTAGACATTTGAATTTTGATGCTCATTCATCATGATAGAATAAAACATGGCTCTTCGGAATGATGTATATGATATAGCTAACCTTATATGATGGTGTATTGATAACAAAAGCCTAACTATTCAGTCCAGGTTAGAGCCGTTCATTCTTAACCAAAATCCAAAAGCATAAAATACAATTGTGAGAAGCATGAGACAAGAATATCTTCACTGCTTGATAACATGGCAATTCTAAGCCCCATCTGCTAATGTCCTCTTTGATGTACTGATGTACAGAACTGCATCAATGAATAACAATATTTTATAATTACCAAGTCTATAACATTCGAGTATTAAGAAAGATAATCCTTTGAACATTACCATTATTTCCACGAATAAATGCATCACCGTATTTGTTTTTCAGTTGACCATTGACATACTCCTCTGTTTGTTCCATTGCAATATTCATATACCCATCCAGACAAGCTAGGATACCTGTACAATAGAATTACAAAAAATAAAAAATAAAAACATGTGTCGCTTTTAATCCAGAACAAGACAACCAAACTTTAGAAAGTATGACATGCATAATGACATATATAGACAGACACACTCAATTACTTTCATGGAGAAAATGATCATTCTTCACCTCATGCTTTGATTTCTTGACAACATTTACTATAATTTATGTCTCTTGAGTAAATACTGTCACCTACTACTCATGGAGATCATGAAACTAATGATATTAATTCACCTCCTCAAACAACTTCATGTCTCTTAAGAATAAGACTACTGAGTCTATATAGATAATTTAAAACAGGAAATCAGAGAGAGTCCCACAACCCACATATATGTAAAAAATGAAGACAAAGGTCAATAAAATCAAAAATGGTTTTAGTTCCAAAAAGATAGCCCTTGGGATAATCGTGGAAACAGTTCAAGCAGAGATCACATACAATCTCTGAGCTCTAAATATAATAATAAAAGAAAAAAGAACACAAACCTCTGTAGTCAACTCCAGAATTGAGTTTCACAACAACTGGTCGTCCCCGAATTGATTTAAGAAAATCAGCTGGCGTTTTTGTGGTTGCTGACCCTTTCTCTCCTGCTCCACTCATTTTCGTTTTATATTTATACCAATAACTCTACCAGATGCAAGTCTACAAGTAAATTGAACAACTTCACTCAAACTAGCACCATAAACACAAGAAAAAAGAAAAAAAAAGATAGCATGTTACAATTGTACTTTCATTAGGTTATGTCATCAAAGACAACACATACCACCAATTACCCTTCAAAATCGAGGGCAATAAAATAAGAATAAATAATGACCAGATAGTACAGACAAACAATTAGCATGTAAAAGAATACAATTAGAATGACAATAACATTGCAGCATTGCTTCCAAATTCCCAATAGGGTTTTACAAGAGAATTCGTCAAGGCATTGATGAGGCAATAATAAATTTTTCAAATTTCATCATGGATCCCTAGGAACGGTTCCAAAATATAATAAGCCAGACACTTGGATCCAACAATTTCATCTTGGTTACACATACACAGTAGCAATTCACAACAACTAAGAACAAATAATGACCAGTTCATAAAATTTGCTCACATAAATCCCAATTCCAGACTACAAATTACAATCAAAACTCATCATGATTGTCAATACATAAGCATGGAGAAAGTGATGGATTTCATCAATAAATATGTGTACATATATACATATATATTATCAAACTATAGCCCCAAAACTAGACCCATTATTGAGTCTGTTTAGACAAAATTGCAAGTTGGACTTCATCAAAATATATAATATCTCTATTACTATGCTTACCATTTAAATTGTATGCTTCGTTTTTAAATTATATGCAGTATATACATGTTGAGCAACTCCTTAATTTGATTCCAAACCAAACCCAGATGTCATTTTGTGGCAGTGTTATAAACTAATAAGTAATGTAATATTACCACATAAAGATGATAATAAAAATGGCATACCAAGTACTTGAAAATTAATTCCGTAGAAAAATTTTAAGATAATAATGAATCAAAATCGTCTTCAAAACTTAAAAAAAAAGGTAGGAGGGCTTCCATTTTAAACTCCACCGATCACAAACACACAAATCAAGAATTTACACAAACACATATATATATATACACAAACATATATATTAAAGATTTAAACTTCAAACCCTAAAGTAATACCGGCGGCGGTGGCTCTGGCTATGGGCCTCCCGGTTTTGGTGAAGACCTTGACGGAGGAAGCAATATTGATCGATCAGAGGAAGAAGGTGCTATGGAACGAGTGAGGGAGACAGCGAGTATGAGAGGGTGGCGGAGCGAAGAACAAATCGGGTGAGTGAGAGTGGCCGATTGAGAGAGATGGTGCAGAAACGGACTGAGTGAGAGAGGCTGGCGCAGTCAAGAAGAAATCGAATGAAAGACAGTGGGGGAGTGAAGGAGATAGCGCAGGAGAGAAGTTGGAGGCTGGAGGTCCCTGTCACCGTGTAGGGAAGTAGATAGCAAACCCTAACAAAATGTGGCTGACTTTTGTCAAGAAAATTCTTTTTCACAATATAAAATGGGGTATTTGCAATTACCAGATACAATTAACTTCCAACCATTTTAACATTTTAACATGATTATATATTATATATTTATTGTAATGTTAAATATTATTAATGAATTTTAAATTTAAGTTTTTTACTAAATTTTTTTTAAAAGTAATTGTTTGCTAATTGATAGTAAATTATATTATATATTTAATATGATATTATCTTATTAAGTGAATTTAAGTTTAATTAAATTTTATTTAAGTTATAAAACGTATGATTTTATTATTTTTAAATAATTATCATTGTAAAATATCTCAAAAATATCTTATTTTAATTTATTTAAGTATTTATTATTTTTAAATAATTATCATTATAAAATATATGAAAAATATCATATTTTAATTTGTTTAATTATTTATTATTTTTAAATAATTATTATTGTAAAATATCTCAAAAAAATCTTATTTTAATTTTTTTAATTATTTATTTTATTTTATTTAAGTTTAAGTATTTACAAACTACCGTTAAGTATAAGAATATTATGTTAAATATAAGAATATTCCGTTAAAGTTAACATTAAAAAATAAAAAACCGTTAAAATCAAGAATTTCTATTACCTACACACTTATTATATAGAAGAGATATAATATAAATGTATCATAAAATAATTATTCAAATCACTTCCGTAATTTTATTTACAAAATATTTTCCCACACATCAAAAAAATACATATACCTAAATTGAAAATATTTCTCAAATTTTGAATTTTTTAGGCATGTTTGGTATTGTTTTCTGTTTTTTTGTTTTCAAAGTTGTGTTATCAGAAATGAAAACAGAAAACAGTTTTTGTAGTTTTCAAAAAACAATAGGTGTTTGGTTAATGTTTTCTAAAATCAATTTTTTAGTTTTATTTTTTAAAAAATCTTAAATAAAAAATTAACAAATATATTTACAAGGAGAAAAATATTTTAAAAGTTTGTAATAAATAATGAGATAAAATAATTTGAAATAAAAAATAATGAAAAATAAGGAGTAAGAAAGTAAGGAGAGAAAGTTTGACGAAATAGAAATTGATCCAAGAAATAATGAGAGAGAATGTGAGTAAAGAGAAGTGAGTAGAGAGAAAGTGATGAGAGATGATTTGACGAGAGAGAGAGGAAATGATGAGAGAGAAAATGAGAATATATTAAGTGATGAGAGAGAAAATGATGACATAATAAGTGATGTAAGAGAAAATAAAGAGATAGAAAATAATGAAAGAGAAAATAAAAAGATAGAAAGCGAGAAGAGAGAAAATAGTGAGAGAGAAAATGTAAGGAGATAGAAAGTGATGTGAAAGAAAGTGAAGAGAAAGAAACTAATGAGAGAGAAAATGATGTAACAATAAATAATGTTAGATAATAATAATTAAAAAATGATGTGAGAAAAAAAATAGACAAAAAATTTGAGAACAACAGAAAACAACTTTTTGTTGTTCTCAAAATTTTCTGTTTTTGTAACTTTGTTTTTAAAAATTGTCTTCTGAAAACAACGCCAGACACCACAACTTATTTTTAAACAACAGTTTTTAACTTTTAAAAAAAAAAAAAAAACTTTTTAGTTAAGAAGCCAAACACCCTCTTGTTTTTTGGGTTTTCAAAAATAACATTTTGTTATTTATAATGGTAATAAATTATAATTTGGTTACTTTTTCACAAAAATATTTATTTTTAGAGCATATTATTTCATATACAATTTGGTTACCTTCAAAATTTATTTATTGAAATTTTTTTATCTTAAAATACTGATTAATATTTTTTAGATTATATTATAATGTCTTATATTTAAGATACTTTTACGTTACATTCAAATTTGTTTTAAAAACCAATGATGTACAATAAAGTATAACAAATTACTATTAGTTTATCATCGAAAGTTATTTTTAGTATACTATATAGTAACTTTTTTTAATGAAAAGTTTTAATTAATTTTTTAGTCACTAATGTAATTTACATGTAAATAATAGTGTTTCTTTTATTAATTAAACAAAAAAGTTACTTAAAAGTTAATTTTGTATTATAATAAAAAAAAATACATATTTTGGTTTTTTATTATGAATTTTTGTTTGACCAAATTAGAAAGCAACCACGTAGTTTTTTTTTAAATACAACAAAGCACAAAATAAATTTTCTAGTTAACCAAATATAAAAGAAACTAAAAGATTACTTTTAATTCTGGTCATCTTCTCCGGCTACGGCAAAAATATATATGATTCTCACATATCAAAATGATCATATTGAAGAGTAGGTCGCGATGGTACCACCCATGAGTCCAAATGACTAGCGGTGTGGCCCGAATTTTATTTTTAAGTTTTGGAGAAGAGAGAAAAAGATAAATAGACAGATTTGAAGAAAGAGAACAAAAATAATAAAAACTTGTTTTAAGGTATATATTATAGTATTTGTGTAAATAATTATTTATAAGTGATTTTTTAAAAATAAAATTCAAATAATGTTGAATGATATATGTTGACGCGGTTCTTCGGCAACAGATAATTAATAGAATAAAGAGTGGGATTAGTGCTAAATAATGAACCGTAATAGATGAGTGATCTCAAAGAAAGATGATGACACAAATACTTTTTTAGGTCGTTCAAAGGTTAAAATCATTCTAGTCCACCAGCCAATATTATTGCTATCTTTATGATATTCTTTACAGGGTATTTCTTTACAAAAAATAGAATCCAACCCCTTGCAACTCCTAGGGTCTCCATATTTATAAGGAGAGGGCAACTAGGGGTTGGCAAGGGAGGTCATCCCGTGACCTTCTTACCCATCACGTCATTTCTGTGACATTCATGATTAATTCCTAAAACCTGACAATGAAGTGTGGTCTAATCAATGGGTAAGGGGGATAATGGGCTGCATGGCCCAACCCAGTCGTGGGCGCCTGAACACGCACGTTTATGCTGCGTGTCCGAGAATTCAGGGATGGATCAGACATGTGATGCCTGATATATGCACGTTTACATTCCGTGGTTGACTTTATAAGGGGTCAGAGGTGCCAACTCAAGCTCGCACCTCGAGCTTGATGTACCCTCAGCTCGTGATGTCCATACTTCTGACCCGACTCAGTAATCTCATTAAGCCTTTGGTTACCTCGAGCCAAAGAGGTAGGACCCGGTAACAGTAGCTCCGAGCACGTGGCATCCACGTGGCTGATATAATTATGCTCTTTCTCAGCTCGCTAATAGCCCGTGGATATTTTGGGCGTACATTTGCCCCTCAAGCCCTTGCTCGTGGCATATGACGCCACCCGAGGGGCCACAACAGGGGCTTTTAGACTTCTTTGTGGACTCTTCACATTCCGCCCATCACGCTAGTATCAAATACGTGGAGCATCGTGGTTGGTGACGGTACGTCTTCCGAGAACCGCATTAAATGGCCTAGCCTATACTCGGCCGTCGTTTCGTCTTTCGAGTAGTGATCCTCGTATCCTACATCAAGGCGATCCAACGGCCCTCCTCCTTTGGCCTTTTACGTATATAAAAGGGTTGGCCACCTTTCTCATGGGTCACCCATTCATTTGAAAATTTTCTCATTTTCTCATCTTCTTCTTTCTTCTCAGTCTCAGAACCCTCTCTTTCTTCCGGTCACTGTTCCCATCGTTCCAGAAATTTAGGCACGAGAGCTCCTTCGAGACTTCGGTACCAGCAATCCCAGCAGGATTCCAACCTAGACGACCCTTTCAGTCTCTTCACAGCAAAACATTTCTGTAAGTCCTCCGTTTGTGTAACGTCCTACTCCCTTAGAGTCGTTACCAAGTGAGTTTTTAAAAGAAACTTAGTGCAAAGAACTCGTTACCGAGGTTTTTAAAACCAAAGTGTGACTAAGCAAAAGTTAAGGCTGTAATCTTTTGAAAATGCTATACTTTATTGAAAACTTCAAGTATATAACATCTGGGATCCCAAAATAAGGTTTGAAAACTATTTATAACTTAAAATAAGTTTACAGTTGATTAGTTATTAAAATCACAGATTATTACAGCCATTTTTCGTAAATACCCCCAACCAAAGCAGTCGGGCAGGCCAAACATGTACGCGTCGCTTCATGCTCTCCGTACTCATGGCTGGTTGACTCATTCTATGCCCTTACCTGCAACACAGAGCACCCGTGAGCCGAAGCCCAGCAAGAAAACTCATACAGTTCATGACGTGTGCAAATTAAACAGTTAACATATCCAGTAATCCACAGATAAACAGGTCAGCCTTCAACTAAGCAACCACGGCCATGCCGCCCCAGAAGCCTTACCAAAGCCTGGGGTTTCGGTCCTCACCGTAAGGATATCCCATTTACCCACTGGGTCCTACCCTGACTATAAGCATCCCATGTGCTAAGTGTTACTTCCGGCCCCGCTGCCGTTCTCGGCTCATTAACCGTTCTCGCTACTATAATCACATATAGTATAATTCAAATAACATTCAAACATATAACATTTCAATAAAAACTATACCATAATCATGTAATACCATTTAGGGTCGTGCCCTGCATTAACACTATGGGTCCATGCCCTGTCCTACGGGTGCTACAGTTTTCCTTACCTGTATCCCGAGCTTCACAATGCACCAAAGTCACGAGCACGGTCCTCTATCTCGAGCCTCTTCAAAAACCTAGTCACAACACATATAAAACACTCTTTAATATTAACCAATCCAAAACCATTTCCCGGGACCATTCCCGCACTCTCGGGACCTCTAATTCCTTAAAACAATACCTAGGAACCATCCCTCGAGTCCCCGGGCAAAAGCCCTAAAAACCCAATTTTTGGCTGTCAAAATTGGCCTAGGGCCGCGGCACTCCCTTCAAGGGCCGCGGCGCCCAGCGGCTTGCCCTCCTCCTGATGCAACCTCGCGCTGCGGCGCCCAAGAACAGGGCCGCGACGCTCCTACGCGAACCCAGAAATCTGGGTTTTTCCTTTGCATTTCCTCGAGCCAAAACACTCCCAAATCATCCCAAACTCACACCTAAGCCCCAAAACCAACTCAAAACTCCAAATAGACCATTCGACAACCCATAAACATCATAACCCAGCTCAATAACACAATCACACTCAAAATCCACCCATTTGATTTCAACTTCAGAAATTTAAACCCATAAACCAAAGCTTGAAAAACTTAAACCATGCTTCAAATTTCCTAAACCACAACAGAAACAAATCTTAAAATTGCATAGAATCCTTACCTTAAGTGGAGAATTCACCCTTTGCTTCCTTGATTCATCTCCAAGTCTCCAAATTTCAGCTCCTTCTCCTCTTCTTCTTCTTCTTGCCCTAGCTTTTCTTCTTCTAGTTCTTTTCTTCTCTTCTAATTTTATCAAAACCAAACAATGACAAGCCTAAACCGAGTACCCCATATAACCCAGCTGCAATTTGTCTAAACCCCTTGCCAAATGACCATTTTACCCCTCCTTACCTATCCTTTCCTAACTAAACCTCAAGGGCTTACTTGTCATTTCCTATCCATTACAATTCTACCATTTCTCCATCTAAACCTGTTACTCTCTATGGTTACTAATAGTTACATAAGTTACCATATTACCAGTTACCATAATCTCTCAAGAACTAAGTTACAAAATCCTCGAAATACCCCTAGGCTCCTCCCGAGCCGGATATAAAATCTCGTTGTGACTTTTGAGTTAACTAGCTCTCCAGGACTGTCTCGGCACGTGCATCACAATAATGACACCACTCTCACGTGGTACAAATCACATAATACAATTATCACATATACGCCCTCAGCGGGCTAAAATTACCAATTTACCCCTATCATACAAACGGGGTCCACATGCATATTTATTTCACCTAAACATGCATACTAACCACATAATCATTTAAATTCACATAAATTAATGCAATATAACAATTATTGCCCTCCAGGCACACTAATCAAGGCTCCAAGCCTTATTAGAAAATTTAGGTCGTTACAACTAACCCCTTCTCATAAAAATTTCGTCCTCGAAATTTACCCAAACACCTCAGTCAGTAAACCCACAATTCTGACCATAATTTCCAAGGCCCACCGCCTTTACTTTACTTCCCAACAACACTCTAACAGGAGTAACAATCTTGCCCCACAAGATCTTGTCTAACAGCCATACTCTCGTTAGCCCCTCGTTTACACCGCAACCATGCTGAAGCTTCAGGGTCTGCTTAGATTACAATGACCACTACATTGTCTTATTCCCGATTCCAGAGATACCCAAAAGTCATCACCTCTACTAGGTGGGATCAATTGGTAGGCCCCGCTGGCCTCACCCTTGGTACAACTTCAGAATTTATGTTGAATCGAGAGTCAGAACTCTCCCTTCTTTCTCTGAACACCATACAAATCCTCGTCTGTTATTACGTAGAGAGATGCAAATCTTTCCTTTCGGAACTTTATTTCTCTAAATTTAACAATTTACAAGCTCTTTTATTCTTCCAGATAGGCAGACACTCCTGCCTTAAGAATTCTAACAACCTCTTTTGGCTTTCTCTTTGAACCAATGTCAAATCGTAGTATTCACTATCTTTCACCTCTTACCATGTCCCATGTCATGTTACCTTAACAAGACGCCAGTATTGTCACCATGACTTACTCATCAAGGATTGCACGTCTCTAAATATCTCAAGTACTCGCATACTCAACGCTTAACTCCTTAAGATATCTGATAAGCTTTCAGACTGCTATTCCACTTGCAATCAACTGATAATTCCATATTCCCACTCTATTCTCTTTATTCTCTAGTTCCTTTCTAAAATTTAGAATACTATAGGGTCTCAGTTCAGTACCATCGACGTTCTACCCTGATACCAGTTCACCTGAACCAACTACATTAACTCATTCAGTTGAGTTAAAACTTTTCATTTCCAAACACCTTACTTAAAGTCTAATGTGGTCTATTCCTACGATAGACCACCACATCACTTAACCCCTCAGTGTCCAAAGAAAACACTAAATTCTGTTAGCCGTTTAACCCTCCCGGTACAACGTACCCCAGGAGGTGGAATGATATCCATTCAGAATTCTCATTCATATGCCAAATTCTAATTGGATCCTTCACTCAATCCTGGTATCCTAACTTGTACCACCATGGCAGGGTCCTTCCCTGCTTCAACCAAAGCCAACACTTTGGATTCCATAGTTTAGTGACACTCACCAGCTAATCATTACCTACTAACGTTATGCCAATCTCAGTCGTTGCCTTGTCCATTCCATTACAATTTATAACATCATTCCTTGACTGCCACACGCCTCCCAGTTAGGAGTTCCGCCTCTAATTAAATTTCCCCCTCGTACAATCGAGGATTTCAAACACCAATCACCCATCTGTTACTTTTCACTAAATCTGGGTCTCAACGTTATCTTTCTTCCTAATACCCAACACTCAAGTACCTTATGCCATGCATAACTGTCAACCTAAGGTTCCAAGTATATCAACCATGTTCCATTCTTTCACCTCCCGCAAGGTTCGATCCATCCTCGCGTCAATTTGCGCCTAGGCGTGCCCAATCCGTGATGCACTCCCACATTTCCATATCCTCATCATAGATCAGGTTCGTTAGGCTATTCCTTAATACTTAACTATAACTCACCCATATATCTGCATCACCAGGTACCAATCAACTCTTACTTTATCTACTGAACTTCGATTTAACACCATTCATTCCGTCTAACTTCAAGTTTTACTGTTCTTCTCGTCTCTGATGTAGCTGTCTGCGGAGATACTTATGCGATAGATGAGGCGCTTGCCAATTCTGTTATGCTTTCTGTTCTTCAAACGTTCTTCATTAGCTTCTTTGTGACTTCAGATCAAATCTTCTCATACCTGTCCTTTCTTCTTGTAGCTCTACTTTGAGTACTCCTCACGAAACCGAAACTGACACTTCACAGAACCTTACCTGTGCTGCTGTAGCTTGAACCAATCTAGAATCTTTGTTACCAACTCCTCACACCTTACTCAGTACAAAATAAAAGTTCCTAAAATGTCTATTTCTTGATTTCCAGCTGTTAATAACCAGGTCATAGATCAACTCCTGGAGACATTGTCCCATCTTGTACCCAACATCAAACTTTTTATTCTTAACCGACGATGCTAACAATCCCCTGCAGTATAATGCTCTGGCTACTCCAATGGTCAAATTTCTTCGATTGCTTCACTAGATTTTTTTCTGTCAGTCAATAACATCTTTTACAACATTCCTGATACCAATCCTATCTGTAGTCCGACCCTGAAGTACCCCCAATCTTCCTTTACATACCCATATAATTTTCCCACTAGTCAGCTCAGTTCCACTCAGTCTCATTAACATACTTCAGATGAAATCCTCTATAATCCATGATTATCCCTTAACTGGTTAACTCTCTCACTGTGACTCATGCCGAGGCTCCCATAAGACAAACTCTGTTGTTATTACTATGCACTTCTTGATCACTTGCATCCCAATTCATCTGCCAGAAGTTTCTAATTCCTTTTTAATAAGTGTTACTACCTTCAACCTCTCATATAGCACCCATGAGGCAAACTCTCTACGTCTAACTCCCTCTCGGAACATTCTCAATACCGAGTTCTTCCAGTTCGTTACATGACCAAAGCATAAACCAGTCAGTTAATACTCGTCCTCGAGGAATCCTCCTCGAACTTTGAATGTATCGATGCATTCTAGTTCTCCATTCACCATGGGAAATCCACCCTAACATGTCGAGTCATTCTATGTAGAAGTCATGCCCTCACCTGGCCTCTTCCCAGGTGGCATCTCCTGCCTCTGATGCATAGCAGATAACTTCCCTGGTTCCTGTCACCATCTTGATAACTACCTTTTCAATCAGGCTTCTTTCCAATCTCAAATTAGGTGCCCTAGCACTGTCTGGGGTCCTTCTACCTCAAAAATTGAGAATCAGCCCTTGCTGCATTCTATCAATAAAAGTACCATCTTATCAATCAGACTTTCCCCCCTTTCTGGGAAAACCAGAAGCCACAGAACTATCCGGGGTTCTTTTAACTCGATTATCACGAATCTATCTTTACTAACTCCATCAAAGGAAGCACTGCCATTGCAGCTCTAGCACTCATGTTGTATGCATCATTCATCAGTTCTTCGAACCACATGACCCTCTCCACTGTCCCCATACAGATGGTGAGTACACACATCGGAGAGGCACAAATACCTTAGACTATTCCAGATTTTAAATCCTTAAATGGGTCATCATCATATTCAACTGCTTCCATCTGTATCAATTTCCCGAAACGAATTACCCAATTCGCAAAGCCCAAAAATTTACACTATTGCCACTATATCATTCCAAACCAATCTTATAAGGTCTCCATTCTCCACAGTTCAGATCATGCCTTTATAACCTCTTCTATCGATTCATCATCTAGGTTCTTTCCAACCCATCACGCCCATGCCTTAGCCCAAGTGCCATTACCAGGCACCCCTCTAGCACAATACTTAACACAACCCTTTAGTCACGGGCTCTCATCCTCTTATAACTGAGGGTGGAATTAACTTTGCCCATCCATTAATAACTTCTTTGTCAACCCGAACTTTCCTCAAAACCAAAGGATAACACCCTTTGAGCCTTTCATATAATTTCCTTATTTGTCCATACCCTCACAATGAACCAACACTGGTAACCTTACAGTTAAATCATACAAAGCAGCTATTTTCCCAGAGAAATCCGCTGTTCTTCTGTCCCATCTCAACTAATAAAATCCACAGCTTACTCACATACTAGTGACCCTCTGCTGCTGCTTTCAGGGATAAATGGAGATCTGTAACTCCAACTTTTATCTGGAATCCCCCCTTCAACACAATATCAGATCCACTTAACCATACTAGGAACAAACAATTTGAGTTCAACCGCCACTACTGACCAAACTCCTCAGCCCTGTGGTTCATACTCTGAACCAAACCACAACTAGATCCAAATAACCACAATTATCATGCACACATAAAGCATATTAAGCCAAATCCACAATGCCATACCTTTAGCTACCAAATTTTAACACAACTAAGTATACTCAAGTTTCATCATGCTTCATACAAGCCAATAAACAGATATTACATATGGATTCAATTTAGACAATTAACCACATACACTCAATATGCAAACCATTATCCCAATATTCATTCACATGCATAATAATGTCATTCAGCATGCTTTAATCTCAACATGAAATAGTCAAGGGCCAAGCCCTAACAGCATCTCATGCATATGTCAACTCATTCATCATGCTCAATATAAATAAGCAGGAAAGCAGGGCATTCAAACATATGTTCAAGCATGTCAATCATTCATACCAGCCAACCCTGAGTCGAGCTTGTCACTGACAGCGAGCGTACATGTTCGGTCGATCTCCAGAACCAATAAACCTTGGCTCGCTTTGATACCAAGTTGTAACGCCCTACTCCCTTAGAACCGTTACCAAGTGAGTTTTTAAAAGAAACTTAGTGCAAAGAACTCGTTACCGAGGTTTTTAAAACCAAAGTGTGACTAAGCAAAAGTTAAGGCTGTAATCTTTTGAAAATGCTATACTTTATTGAAAACTTCAAGTATATAACATCTGGGATCCCAAAATAAGGTTTGAAAACTATTTACAACTTAAAATAAGTTTACAGTTGATTAGTTATTAAAATCACAGATTATTACAGCCATTTTTCGTAAATACCCCCAACCAAAGCAGTCGGGCAGGCCAAACATGTACGCGTCGCTTCATGCTCTCCGTACTCATGGCTGGTTGACTCATTCTATGCCCTTACCTGCAACACAGAGCACCCGTGAGCCGAAGCCCAGCAAGAAAACTCATACAGTTCATGACGTGTGCAAATTAAACAGTTAACATATCCAGTAATCCACAGATAAACAGGTCAGCCATCAACTAAGCAACCACGGCCATGCCGCCCCAGAAGCCTTACCAAAGCCTGGGGTTTCGGTCCTCACCGTAAGGATATCCCATTTATCCACTGGGTCCTACCCTGACTATAAGCATCCCATGTGCTAAGTGTTACTTCCGGCCCCGCTGCCGTTCTCGGCTTCCATGCCGTTCTCGGCTCATTAACCGTTCTTGGCACCTTTGCCGTTCTCGCTACTTTAATCACATATAGTATAATTCAAATAACATTCAAACATATAACAATTCAATAAAAACTATACCATAATCATGTAATACCATTTAGGGTCGTACCCTGCATTAACACTATGGGTCCATGCCCTGTCCTACGGGTGCTACAGTTTTCCTTACCTGTATCTCGAGCTTCACAATGCACCAAAGTCACGAGCACGGTCCTCTATCTCGAGCCTCTTCAAAAACCTAGTCACAACACATATAAAACACTCTTTAATATTAACCAATCCAAAACCATTTCCCGGGACCATTCCCGCACTCTCGGGACCTCTAATTCCTTAAAACAATACCTAGGAACCATCCCCCGAGTCCCCGGGAAAAAGCCCTAAAAACCCAATTTTTGGCTGTCAAAATTGGCCTAGGGCCGCGGCACTCCCTTCAAGGGCCGCGGCGCCCAGCGGCTTGCCCTCCTCCTGATGCAACCTCGCGCTGCGGCGCCCAAGAACAGGGCCGCGACGCTCCTACGCGAACCCAGAAATCTGGGTTTTTCCTTTGCATTTCCTCGAGCCAAAACACTCCCAAATCATCCCAAACTCACACCTAAGCCCCAAAACCAACTCAAAACTCCAAATAGACCATTCGACAACCCATAAACATCATAACCCAGCTCAATAACACAATCACACTCAAAATCCACCCATTTGATTTCAACTTCAGAAATTTAAACCCATAAACCAAAGCTTGAAAAACTTAAACCATGCTTCAAATTTCCTAAACCACAACAGAAACAAATCTTAAAATTGCATAGAATCCTTACCTTAAGTGGAGAATTCACCCTTTGCTTCCTTGATTCATCTCCAAGTCTCCAAATTTCAGCTCCTTCTCCTCTTCTTCTTCTTCTTGCCCTAGCTTTTCTTCTTCTAGTTTTTCTTTTCTTCTCTTCTAATTTTATCAAAACCAAACAATGACAAGCCTAAACCGAGTACCCCATATAACCCAGCTGCAATTTGTCTAAACCCCTTGCCAAATGACCATTTTACCCCTCCTTACCTATCCTTTCCTAACTAAACCTCAAGGGCTTACTTGTCATTTCCTATCCATTACAATTCTACCATTTCTCCATCTAAACCTGTTACTCTCTATGGTTACTAATAGTTACATAAGTTACCATATTACCAGTTACCATAATCTCTCAAGAACTAAGTTACAAAATCCTCGAAATACTCCTAGGCTCCTCCCGAGCCGGGTATAAAATCCCGTTGTGACTTTTGAGTTAACTAGCTCTCCAGGACTATCTCGGCACGTGCATCACAATAATAACACTACTCTCACGTGGTACAAATCACATAATACAATTATCACATATATGCCCTCAGCGGGCTAAAATTACCAATTTACCCCTATCATACAAACGGGGTCCACATGCATATTTATTTCACCTAAACATGCATACTAACCACATAATCATTTAAATTCACATAAATTAATGCAATATAACAATTATTTCCCTCCAGGCACACTAATCAAGGCTCCAAGCCTTATTAGCAAATTTAGGTCGTTATAGTTTGTGCATGTTTTAAATGTTTTCCTTCACTGTTGCTTAGGTAAATTGTATCTGTAATCGCATGCAGTACGTTGCTGGTTTTTTGCTGGTATTTTATGCGTAGGTTTTTATCCTAGGGGCATCGGCCGTAGGAAAAACCATTTAGGAGCATGACTCATAGGGTACACTTTCTGGGGTGACTTTTTGGGTAAAATCCTTGTTTGCCTGTTTGGAATAACCAGTTCTTAGAGTGAAAAAATCAGGTAGCTTAGGGGACACGCTTCACAGGCGGTTTTGCACTGTTTGACTACTGAAACTTTCCTTCCAAGGAAAACTTTGACTCTGACCCTCCTGACACACGGATTCCGAGTAATCGGGGACCCGTTGGGAGCACAGGCGCGTGTTCATAGAACCGTGTGGTCTCACTCTCCACGGGCTGAGATTACCTCAGCCCGTGTAAAGGAAACACCTCGCGCTAGACTCTTTCTTATACTTGGGTCGCCTTTTCTAAATTTTCTTCTTTGTTCGTTAGGCAATCAGATGGGACCTAAGAAGAGCGCACCCAAGAAGAGCGCGGGCAGCTCGTCTTCCCAGCAAAAAGGAAAAGAGGTGGTCACGGACTCCCCGATCCCCAACTTCGGTCCAACCGTGGAGAAGGAGGTCGAGGTGGGGCCCGACGCCTTTTTCGAGGCTGAGAAGATCGCCTCGAAGGTCACCACCCAAGGGAAAGTCAACAAAATCTTGCTTTCCCACAACATTGAGATTGGGAGGGGTGCCCTGGATGCCCGATCTCCCCTTGAAGGTGAGCGGAGCTGCGCGCCGCTTGACGAGGAATACGCCGCCTGGAGTGATGAGCATCTCAAGACTGGGGCCTTCCTCCCATTGGACTAGTACTTCGCAAATTTTGAAATTACGTGAAGCTGGATCCCTTCTAGCTCCCCCCTAACTCATACCGCCTGTTAGTGGGGTTGAAGTATCTATTCCTGAAGCAGGAATGGGAGGTCCCCACGCTGGCGGACATCCTCTACTTCTTCTGCCTCAAAGCCAACTCGGAGCAGCGGGGGCGAGGCGATGGGTTCTACTATTTGACCCATTTTCCAAATTCGGTTGCGGTCATCGAGCTTCCCAGCCACCCCAACGACTTTAAGGACCAGTTCTTTATGTCCAAGAGGTTTCGCAACTGCAAACACCATTACTTCAACTATCCTCGTAAGTACCTTCTACTCTCAGCTCGTAAGTTGATTGCTGATTAGCTTCTTTTATTCGTTCTTGACTTAGAAACTATCATGCAGCCATTTTCGCGAGGACGACCAAGTCAGTGACCCTTAGGGGTCAATATGAGACCTTGGCGGGGCTCCCCCCAAGTGAAAAGGATTATCGCCAGCTCATGTCCAACGAGACGATGCTGGCGTGTAAGTTAATTTCTCTGGGCCAGACTCTGGCCTTGAGGAGACCGCGGACCATCCCCGCTGCTCGCGAGATGGCGTCCATCCCTGAGGAGGAGGCCGCGGGCGAGGATGAGGACGAGGTGCCCCTCGTGCGGCGGAAACGGGCTCTGGAGGTCGCCCAAGAAGTAAATGTGGAGAGGACTCAGTCCGGGGCAGCAGCCGGCCCCTCCGGCCAAGGTAATCCTTATTTATTTAGGGATTTAGATAGGGCCATTGCAGACTTAAGGCTTGCTAGGTTTAACCCCGGCCAAATCATTCACCGCCACCGAACAGACCCAGACCGCAACATCACTTTACTCCAGTGTGTTGACCATCTCGTGCTGCGTAATGAAATGGGTCGCCCTAGGGGAACGGTAGTAGTAGACAACACCCTAGCCTTTAGGTCGGCCTTCTTTGAGGAGTATGGGACCAATCTTAGGTCGTGGCCCTCCCTCCTGGAGGGTGTAGTAGCTCCGGGTCTTAGGCAATACGTAGAAGAGTCCAGTCCCGAGCCAGATCCGGACCCAGAGCCTCTTCTAGCTCGCGAAGTCGTTATCTTAGACTCCCTTGCTAAAGTTTCAGGGCCGGAGGTCGTGACCATAGATTCATCCTCTAGCTCGGAGGGTAGGACCCCTTTCAATACATACTTGAGACCTGCTTTCTTTTCTTTTGTTGATTTGCAAAAATATTTTTACATGTGTATTAATGCTTTGCTGTCTTTGCTTCAACAGAGGAGATGTCTCAGCCCGGGAACAAGGATTTGCGAGCCATGTTCCCTGGAGGGAATCCTTCCTCCGGGGCTTCTGGGCCCATGGTGAAGAGGCTTCGGACGGCGAAGAAAGCCATCGAGACTACCTCCAAGTCTCCTGCAAAGGGGAAAAATCAATCCCCAACTGCTCAGGAGAAAGTGCCTCTGCCCCCTCCTACAAAGGAGAAGATGCCCCCGCCTCCTCCGCGAGCTACCGTCTCTATTCGGGAACCGGAGGTTCCCACTGGGACCTTATCAACCACGACCCCAGAGGCGCGCGTCCCGGTCAACCCCGGGCCTTGGAGAAAATCCCCGATGTCTTTAGGGGACGGTCTATGAGACCGCGACCTATATGGTGGACCATTGTTACAATGCCAGCTCGAGGGATCTGCGGGAGATCGAGACAAGAAGTCCCGAGAATGTGATGGAGTCCTCATTGGGGATGACCCTCACGGTAAGTTGGCGCTGCCACTGGCACTCCCTGTTTGTTTGTATTATTACTTTTCCTAAGGCACTTGCCTTATTATCTTTTGGTCTTGCAGGGGGCTCTGGCTCTCCACCAGAGCATATCTCGGTCCCGGGCTAGGATCGAGGAGATCAGGGGTGAGCACCAGGCTGCCCAGGTTGCTCTCGCGATGGCTCAACAATAGGAAAGGGATGCCAAGGCGGCCCTGGCAACTGCTCGAGAAAACGAGAGGGTCGCCTAGGCTGAGTTGGAGGCATCCCAGACCAAGCTGCAGGAGGCCGATGCCACCAAGGCCGCCCTAGCCGCTGCGAAGATCGAGCTCGAGGAGGCCAAGGCTGCCCGGGCCGGACTGGACGCCGCGAAGGTTGAGGCCAAAGAGGCCAAGGCTGCCCTGGCGGCGGAGAGGGCAGCTTCCAGCTCCTCCATGGAGGATATGCTGTACCACTGTTGGGTCTTCAATCTGGAAGGTGACTTCTCCTTTCTGGAGCCGGACGCGTGGGAGTCCTTCTTGGAGAAGTTCAAGGCTCGCCTTCAACAAGAGGCGCCCTCCGAGACTGGGGAGACTTCCACAGCCACCGAGTAGGATGGCGAGGGGGCGACCTCATCAGAGTGGCCTGGCGGGGCATAGGACTTTTCTTTTTCTTTTTATCCTCTACATTTTTTTTGTAACTTAACATTATGAGGTTTTCTGACCTCGAGACAATTGATTTCTTAACCTTTATCTTAATTGATTTACATATTTTTGCCTCTATCTTGTTTCTCCTCTATTCATTTGGTAATAATCTTAGTTTTTGTTGGTGTTGTAACTGACATTTTACGTTCTTCTGGGAAAAAACATCTGTTAACCAACTTGAACCAACTTCTAAGAGTTAAGTCCTGGTTGTATCCAATACATTAATTTGAAAAACTTAGTTCGTGTTAATCCTTTATTAATATCTCGTGCTTTTTTTTAAGAAAAACATCGATCAATCAATTTGAATTAACTTCTAAGTTTTAGGACCTGGTTGAATCCAGCACATTAATTTTGAAAACTTAGTTCGGGTTAATCCTTTATTGATATCTCGTGCTCTTTAAGAAAAACATCGATCAATCAATTTGAATTAACTTCTAAGTTTTAGGACTTGGTTGAATCCAGCACATTAATTTTGAAAACTTAGTTTGAGTTAATCCTTTATTGATATCTCGTGCTCTTTAAGAAAAACATCGATCAATCAATTTGAACTAACTTCTAAGTTTTAGGACCTGGTTGAATTCAGGACATTAATTTTGAAAACTTAGTTCGGGTTAATCCTTTATTGACATCTCGTGTTTTTTAAGAAAAACATCGATCAATCAATTTGAACTAACTTCTAAGTTTTAGGACCTGGTTGAATCCAGGACATTAATTTTGAAAACTTAGTTCGGGTTAATCCTTTATTGACATCTCGTGTTTTTTAAGAAAAACATCGATCAATCAATTTGAACTAACTTCTAAGTTTTTAGGACGACCTGGTTATATCCAGGATATAGCTTAGTTCGCGTTAATCCTTTATCGATATCTCGTGTTTTTTAAGAAAAACATCGATCAATCAATTTGAATTAACTTCTAAGTCTTTAAGATGACCTGGTTATATCCAGGACATATGCCCCCCAAGTAATTAGGAAAGGGTCTTTCGTGGTTACTTGACATTACATCCACAAATATACACAATAATGAAAAAAGATTTAATTCTCATTACTTAATGAACAAAAGATGGCCTTTCTGATTGAGCCTTACAAAGGTATCACTGATAATATTTTTTCAAATGGATAGCGTTCCAAGTTCTTGGGACTACTTCTCCATTAAGCCGAGCTAACTTGTAGGTTCCTTCCTTTATGACCTCAGTTATTTGGTATGGCCCTTCCCAGTTCGGTCCTAACACTCCATCTTTGGGATCTTTACTGGCTAAGAAGACTCTTCTGAGGACTAAGTCGCCAATGCTAAAGGCACGTTTTCTAACCTTTGAGTTGAAATAACGAGTGATCTTTTGCTGATAGCGCGCGAGCTGTACCTATGAATCTTCTTGTCTTTCGTCAACCAGGCCGAGGGACGCGCAGAGCGATTCATGATTGCGATCTTGTTCATATGCATGGACTCTATGAGAGGCTACCTTTACTTTGACAGGAAGGGCTGCCTTACTCCCGAAAGCTAGGGAGAAAGGAGTATGATCTGTCGGCGTTCGATGTGAGGTCTGGTATGCCCACAACACCTGGGGGAGCTGTTTCAGCCAGACTCCCTTGGCTTCGTCCAGTCTTTTCTTAAGGCTCGCCTTAAGAGTTTTATTGACGGCCTCGACTTGCCCATTTTCCTGGGGATAGGCCATGGAGGAGAAGCTTTTTACAATGTCGTGCCTCTCACAGAACTCGGTGAAGAGGTTGCTGTCGAACTGCATCCCATTATCTGATACGATCTTCTTTGGCAGCCCGAATCGACAGATAATGCTTTTGACCACGAAGTCGAGGACTCTTTTTGAAGTGATTGTTGCCAGGGGCTCTGCTTCTGCCCACTTGGTGAAGTAGTCGATAGCCACCACTGCATAACAGACTCCTCCATTTCCAGTAGGGAGGGCGCCAACCAAGTCGATTCCCCAGACCGCGAATGGCCACGGGGACGAGATCATCTTCAGCTCGACTGGGGGAGCTCGGGCAACTGTGGCGAATCGCTGGCACTTGTCACATTTTTTGACGTAAGAGATCGAGTCCTTTGACAGAGTGGGCCAATAATATCCTTGCCTCAAGATCTTCAGGGCCAAGCTTTGCCCCCCAGTGTGATCTCCGCAAAAACCTTCGTGCACTTCCTACAAAATGGTCTTTGCTTCGCCTGGCAGAACACATCGTAGGAGGGGTAGAGAGTCCACGCCGGTATAATACCCCATCTACCACTGTATACCTTGGAGCCTGGTAAAGTACCCGCCTTGCGTCATTACACTCTTCAGGTAACTTTCCTGCTGTGAGATACTCGAGGATGGGGGTCATCCAGGTCAGTCTGGCGTCGATCATCTCGACCTCCGCCTCGACTTCTTCTATGCTTGGTTTCTCCAAGAACTCTACCGGTACTAACCGCAAAGTCTCTGTCTCCCCGGAGGTAGCGAGCTTTGCGAGGGCGTCTGCGTTGGCATTCTGCTCCCGAGGTATCTGCTCGATTAAGTCCCGTTCAAATGCAGACAGCTCGACTTTTACCTTGGCCAGGTAAGTAGCCATCTTGGTTCCCTGTGCTTGGTATTCACCTAGCACCTGGTTTACCACGAGCTGGGAATCGCTGTAACACTGAACGGAGCTGGCCTTCAGCTCCTGGGCCACCCTTAGCCCGGCCAGTAAAGCTTCGTATTCAGCCTCGTTGTTGGATGCCTTGAATTCGAATCTCAACACCGAGTGGAATCTATGTCCTTCTGGGGATATCAAAATGATTCCAGCCCCGGAGCCATTCTCGTTAGATGAGCCATCTACGAAGACCTTCCATGAGGCCTGGACTAAGGAGGCCTGAGGTGAATCTTCCACAGGATCTTCTCGGAATCTTGTGCATTCTGCCACAAAATCAGCCAAGGCTTGGCTTTTTATTACAGTTCACGGAGTGTACAAAATCTCGAACTGGCTGAGCTCAATAGCCCACTTCAACAGACGCCCCGATGCTTCAGGTTTTTGCAAAACCTGCCTTAAAGGTTGATCGGTTATGACATGTATTGTGTGGGACTGGAAATACGGCCTGAGCTTTCGGGAGGCCGTAATGAGACAGAAAGCCATCTTTTCTATCAACGGATACCGGGACTTAGCTCCGAGAAGCCTCTTGCTGATGTAGTAGACTGGCTTCTGAGACCGGTCTTTTTCTCGAACCAATACGACACTAGCTGCATCTTTCATGACAGCTAGGTAAAGGAAAAGAGGCTCTCCTGCCGTTGGTTTGGACAATACGGGCGGCTCGGCTAAATGTGCTTTCAGGTCGAGGAAGGCACGTTCGCATTCCTCGGTCCATTCGAACTTCTTATTCCCCCGGAGCAGGTTGTAGAATGGCAGACACTTGTCGATAGATTTAGAAATAAACTGATTAGGGCCGCCACCCTTCCTGTCAGGCCTTGGATGTCCTTTCGTGATTGAGGTGAGGGCAGTTCGAGCAACGACCTAACCTTATCGGGGTTTGCTTCGATTCCTCGGGTATTGACGATGAAACCCAAGAATTTTCCAGATGCGACCCCGAAAGTGCACTTCTGCGGGTTAAGCCTCATGCCGTATTCTCTCAGTATCTTAAAGCATTCCTCCAGGTCGGAAACATGGTTATCGGCAGTTTTTGACTTGACCAACATGTCGTCAATGTACACTTCCATGTTCTTCCCGATCTGGTTGGCAAACATCCTATTTACCAACCTCTGGTATGTGGCCCCGGTGTTCTTCAGCCCGAATGGTATGACTTTGTAACAATAAACATTAGTTGGGGTCATGAAGCTAGTGTGCTCCTGGTCCACAGGATTCATGGCGATCTGATTATAGCCCGAATATGCATCCATAAAGGACATGAGCTCGTGCCCCGCCGTGGCGTCTACCAATTGTTCGATCCTTGGTAAGAGGAAACAGTATTTGGGGCAAGCTTTGTTCAGATCGGAGAAGTCGATGCAGGTCCGCCACTTCCTGTTGGGCTTCGAGACCAACACAGGATTGGCGACCCAGACCGGGAACTTAGCTACGCGGATAAAGCCGCACTTTAAGAGCCGGGCTACTTCCTCTTCTAGTGCTTCAGCTCGGGTTGTTCCTAGGTGCCTCTGTTTCTGGGATTTCGCAGGCACGCTTTTATCCAAATGGAGGGTGTGCATGATGACGCTTGGACTGATCCTCACCATGTCTTCATGAGACCATGCGAACACATCCAGGTTCTCCTGCAGGAACTTAATCAGCTCCGCCTTCCTCTCGCCACATAGATTTTTCCCGAGCTTTACCATCCGCGAGGGATTCTGTGGATCGATATTTACCTCCTCGAGCTCTTCGATAGCTTGGAGCTCGAATTTATCCTCGCCTATTCTGGGGTCAATATCATCACTTAAGATGACATTTTCCCCTTCGGAATTCTGAGGTTTTTCAATCTTAGGATTAGGCGCAGGTTCCTGAGATTCCTCATTTCCACCTTGGGTAGTCATCGTTAACTGTCCGGGTTTTAATTTTCCCTTCATAGAAATGGTGTAGCATTCCCTGGCAGCAAGTTGATCGCCACAGACCGTGCATATCCCCGTGGAAGAGGGGAATTTTAGCGCGAGGTGGCGGATGGAGGTAACGGCTTCAAACGCTATTAGTGTAGGTCGACCCAAAATGGCATTGTACGCGGCGGGACAATCGATGACCATAAACTCGAGGAGTTTCGAGACTGTCCGAGGTCCCTCTCCCAAGGTGATCACCAGCTCGATCGTTCCTATTGCCGCCGATCCTTCTCCAGAGAATCCGTAAAGCATCATGGAGGTGGCTTTCAGCTCGGTGACAGACAAACCCATCTTTTCCAGCGTGGACCGGAATAGTAGGTTTACCGAGCTCCCATTATCGACCAGCACTCTCCTAACCCTCCGATTAGCGAGCTGCACGGCTACGACCAGAGGGTCGTTATGAGGGAACTGGACGTGGCTGGCATCTTCTTCAGTAAATATGATTGGTTGCCTCTCCAATCGTTGCTGCTTCGGTAGATGCTGCTTAGGGATGAACTCCACTCCATTATGAGCCTTAAGTTTCTTGACGTATCTCTTTTGGGCACCTCTGCTCGTGCCAGCCAGATGGGGAACTCCAGAGATCGTGGAGATCTCTCCTTCTATCACGGGAGGAGGGATGTCCTGATCCACCCGAGACCCGGGCTGACTGACCGGAACTTCCGGAGCTGGATGGCCTGCGGGAACTCTATTCCGCGCATATTGAGCCAAGGGTCCGGCTCTGATGAGAGTTTCGATCTCATCCTTCAGGTGTCTACAATCATCGATATTGTGGCCAATGTCGTTGTGGAACCGACAAAACTTGGAAGGGTCTCGCTTACCCTTCTGGTGCTTTAACGGTTTCAGCTTCTTCTAGGGGAGGCGAGCAGAAATGGCTAGGAAGATGTTCTCCCTAGAGTGGGTGATCTCGGTATAAGTTGCATAGACTGGCTTAAATTTTTCTACGGACTTGTTCTTCTTTGGGCCATGCTGGTTGCCCTGGCTGAGGCTCGCGCCTCCTCCAGGTTAATCCATCCCTAGGCCCTATTTAGGAATTCATTTATGGTGCTGACTCCCTTCCTTTGTATCTCTTCCCAGAGTCCTCCACCGACGAGGATCCCAGTCCTCAAAGCCATGAGCTTAGAGCTTTCATCTGCGTCTCTGGCCCGGGCAGCGACGTTTGCGAATCTGCTCAGGTAAGCCTTCAGAGGCTCATCGGGCTGCTGCCTTACGTTTGCTAGGGTATCGGCCTTGACACGGGCAGCCTGGGAAGCTCAGAATGCTCTCTTGAAGTCAGCAGAGAAAGCTTTCCACGAGCTGATTGACTGCTTCTTACTCTGTTTGAACCATTGTCTGGCCTGCCCAGTTAAGGTGGAAGGAAATATTAGACATCTCAGCTCGGGATCAATGTTGTGGGCCATCATCAAGGTATTGAACATGCCCAGATGATCTGACGGGTCCCCGTCTCCGTTAAACTTGGACAAGTGAGGCATACGGAAACCAGGTGGATACACTGTTGCTGCTATGCTGGGGGCGAAGAGCTCAAGCTCGTCCCCTGAATCATATTCATCTTTTTCTTTTTTTGATAGGAGCTTCCTCATCAGCTCCTCTATCTGAGCGAAACGCTCAAGGGTTTTGTCCTGACTTCCTTGGTTGTTCCGGGGCTGTTCAACAGCTCTGGATCCCTTGTACATATTTGGTGGGTTATTGTCCCTCCTATCTTGAGATAGGTTATATGGGACATTTCCGCTGTCGCGTACTTCAGACAGGTCTTCCCTTTGGCGAGCGCGGCTGCCGTTTCCAACTGGGTCTCCCCTTCGAGAGTTTAGGCGATCTTGGAGGTCTTCCCTAGGGGCGGCCTGAGGACTTTGCACCGAGCTCAAGCACTGGCACAGGTCTCTGCCGGATAAATCACTTCGGCAGCTTCCGGTCCAATAACTTCCATTTGAGAAGCTCGGGGCCCACCGCTGAGGACGAGGATCCGGGACTTCTCTAGGTGCCCGGCTACGATGGGAAGGTCTGGCAGAAGGAGGATTCCTCCTGCTGCTCCCATGAGCCGGAATGTCTCGGACTGGCTGGGGAGGAGACGGGTATCTTATCAGTGAAGGAGGATGCCTGACCGAGGATGCGATCCTAGTCCCGTCAGGGCGGATCAAGTTAGGTCGCGGCCACTCTGCTCTACCATTCTCCGTGTCCTGCGCTTGGTGGTCTGAGCGGGGCGCAAGATGGCTACCCGGGGCGGGCTGTCTCTGTGAGCCCCCCCCGGATCTCCTTCGCGAGCTCCCTCGAGCCCTCCTGGGCGCACTCGAGGGCGGAAGTGAGCTAGGAGTTAAGGTCCGGATCGATCGGCTGTACTATTGCTCGGCCCTAGGTAGTTCCTCAAAAGTGGTTTCCCGGTGGTGCGATGTGGGAGTAGAATTTGACGTCGGGGGTCTGACCGATCGGCTGGGCTTAGACCGATTACCCCGACGGGACTTATGAGTCTCGCCTTGCCTCTTTCCGATGTTAGCATCAGTTGTAAGAGGGGGTAGTCGGGCCAAAACCTCTTTAATCTGCTGGTTAGCTTTCACCAACTGACTTCTCAGCTGAGCATTTTCCATTTTTACTGCCGTGTAAAAATCTGGGTTCGGATTGGGCGGCCGGGGAGCCGAACTTCCAGTGTCGTCTTGGCCTATTGGTTGCTTGCCCGGCCGCTGCTGAACCTCAGGGTTCTGATCATCGGACATGGTGGCATGATGGGCCTCCTGCCCATCACGTTGGTCCGCCTCGTTATGTCTTGAGCGAGTGACTACCATGGTTGGGTATTTGCGATAGCACCAATCTAACAGCCTCTTAATGAAAGCACCAAACTGTTGACGCGGTTCTTCGGCAATAGATAATTAATAGAATAAAGAGTGGGATTAGTGCTAAATAATGAACCGTAATAGATGAGTGATCTCAAAGTAAGATGATGACACAAATACTTTTTTAGGTGGTTCAAAGGTTAAAATCCTTCTAGTCCACCAGCCAATATTATTGCTATCTTTCTAATGTTCTTTACAGGGTATTTCTTTACAAAAAATAGAATCCAACCCCTTGCAACTCCCAGGGTCTCCATATTTATAGGGAGAGGGCAACTGGGGGTTGGCAAGAAAGGTCATCCCGTGACCTTCTTACCCATCACGTCATTTCTGTGACATTCATGATTAATTCCTAAAACCTGACAATGAAGTGTGGTCTAACCAATAGGTAAGGGGGATAATGGGCCGCATGGCCCAACCCAGTCGTGGGCGCCTGAACACGCACATTTATGCTGCGTGTCCGAGAATTCAGGGATGGATCAGACACGTGATGTCTGATATATGCACGTTTACATTGCGTGGTTGACTTTATAAGGGGTCAGAGGTGCCAACTCAAGCTCGCACCTCGAGCTTGATGTACCCTTAGCTCGTGATGTCCATACTTCTGACCCGACTCAGTAATCTCATTAAGCCTTTGGTTACCTCGAGCTAAAGAGGTAGGACTCGGTAACAGCAGCTCCGGGCACGTGGCATCCACGTGGCTGATATAATTATGCCATTTCTCAGCTCGCTAATAGCTTGTGGATATTTAGGGCGTACACAATATAATTAATCATATAAAGATAGATATATTGTAATTAAATTACTATTAAAAATAATGATAATATTTAAATAAATATATTTAACAATAGAATATTTAAAAAAAATAAAAAGTAAAACTTTAAAATATTTAAAATTAGTTATTCATTTTACACAGACAAAATAATTTTTTTTTAATGTTACGTGTATATATATATATGTTGACGATGTTTTTCGTAAACAAAAAAATAAGAGCAATTAAGCTTCTTCCAAAAATTAGGAAGAATAGAAAAGAACAGAGATTTTTATGTGGTTCAGTAGTTAAATCTACTTAGTCCACAAGTCACTATTATTGAGATAATTTGCATTAAAACCATAGGGTAATTTCATTGAACTTTTGTCTACAAGAATTGAACGTGATTTACAAATAAAAAGATCCAGTATTTATAGACTGGGTTCAGATACTTTTTCCCATATTTTTAGGGAAGTTACAACAATATTATATTCAATTTAAATTTGAAATACAAAGACTCCCGTAAGAATCAGGTTGACTAAACAAATACATAACTAAACCCATGAATGTAGGATTTTATTATTTGAATGCAAATGTCTATCGATCCGCCATTCGCTTTCGTGCCTACATCATGATTCAAGCTGACAACTATAGCATTATTTGTGTCACCATCTTTCGAGCTTTCGAAGTCAACCTTTGGCATGGTTCGATCCTTTTGAGCTAACTCCTCATTTCGAGCGAGACTAGTGATGTGGCACCAGTATTATTGAAGTGCACACTTGATCATATAAATGTGTGCCTATAAACACATTATTTCCTCTAACCTTATCCTTGCGAGGCTACATTTCGAGATGACTTAATCCTTCTCAAAATTTGGGGTATAACATTTTTCCCCCTCAAAAGTCTCTGCTTGAGCCTTAAGAGAGAGAAACTTTTGAACTTCTCACTCGGAAAATGTGCCCACTTGCCACACTCGAGTAGGTACCCGTGTCAATTTGAGAATGATTAACAATAGTACTTAAGTAATATAGTCTCTACCCACATCCTTTCATATGTTCAATTATCGCCACTTTCAAGATTGAACATGGTCCATTGGATCAGTAATAAACTTGAATTGATGGCCATGATCACTCATCAGTTACCACATTTTTCCTATTTAAACTCCTCCTTTCACCATCTTCTTCACTTTTTCGTTTCCAAGTGTTTGCATGTTTTCTACAAGGAAAAAACCACACTCACAATCTTCATTCTACTACGAATCTCCAAGGTCTTCTTTGTTCCAGATTTTCCAATCCTCACTTCAATCCTTTCCTCATCTACCTTCGTGTAAGTTTCTCCACTATTCTCTATATTTTAATCAAAGAATATTACACATACATGCACCGTTTATTTTTTGGAATTTGTTCTTGAGATATTCTTGATGTTTGGAGAAATGGGGTGTTTTAATCTATTTTGAGTGAAGGATTTTGAATAAAAATGGTTTATTTTGGGTTAATAGGGCATAGGCTATAGGTTCTGTGTAGTATAAGGAATAGAGTTTTATAAGTACAATTTCTTTTCACACAAACCAATAATAACCCCCTTTTTAGGTAACAGACCATTTTCCCTAGAAAATTGGGATAGCCCAAAATGGAATTTAACCACCCACTTCAAGTGGACGTACCTCGATACTTCAAGCCTATAATAGCCTGAATTATTTGGGATGACCATCTTGTTATTTCGAACTTATCTCGGCTTGATTTTTTGAGATAAATTCCCCCAATTATTTTTCCCTTGTTAATTTAAGTAATGGGCCCTCACCTTTTTCTTTATTGTTAGATGATGCAGTCTTCTGAGAAGAATTGGTGGGGGTCCGATTATGTCATTCCTTACCAAACTCCCTCTCCCCGAGCTGAGTCCTCGTTTTTGTGGAATCAAAGACTCATTCACAAGTACGAAGAATGAGTAGAGCGCGAAGATATAAGTGCTCATTTTTTACGTCAGTTTGTCGAGGTCCAGGAAGGAAAAAGGGGAAGGCTTCGATTAGTTGTTCATCGCGAGACTGATTCCTTTATCCTTCCTATACCTTTAAATTGTGCTCTCATAATAACCATTGCATTTCACCCAAACGAGCTCTCCTTCGAACTCAAGGACTTATAAAATACTTCAAACTCTTTCTAAACTTTATTTTCTTGAGTCTTATCATCTCCCGTCAATATCTAGCCACAAATTTCACAAAAAATTTCAATAAACTCTCATAAAATGTTTTATGGCCTAAAAATCAAAGACTCGTAAACACAAAGTTAGAAACACATAAAAACGCTAGAAATCAATAATATCTAAGTGAGAAAATACAAAAAATATATAATCCAAAATGCCCTTATCAACACCCTCCAAGGATGTCACCGATTTGAGTGGACGAAAGAGTATGAGCAAGCTTTCCAATAGCTAAAGGCGCACATCGAAAATCCTCCAATATTGTCAAAGTCGGAAGACGGAGAACCTTTACTCCTCTACCTGGCTATCACAGAGCTATTGGGGTTTTATGCCCTAATTAAAACTTAATTTCTTTGTAATCTTATTTATTATCAATAAAATAATAGAAATCATTTTTTGACTTGGTCAATCACTTTGCTCACATGTTTTATTTTCATGATTATTTGTTTAATATAAACTTCTATTAAATCCTGATCATATAACTAATCGTATTTATGGTGATGTAATCACAGTGGAATATAAAATATTATTATATGTTCAAAATAAGTTAGTCCTAAGATTAGTCAGTGCACAGGATTTACACTGACTTGCCAATCTACGATATGATCTACTTACACATCGCAGTGTTATGTTCTTTCCAGAACATTAGCAAAGTAGATAAGATTGGATGTATTTGTTACATCGGACTAGACTGATATTAACAGTAGATAGGATAAGTAAACATACCGTTATTATCTATTTTAGTCATATCATATAGTTGACCATAGGTCAATTTAATCTCAATTCTGAGTGGTTAGTATTCTAACTGATTTTATTATTTGAGTTCTTTGACTCATTCGTTACCAGCTTGTCCTACGGACTAGCCCATACTTACATCTTGGGAACTTGGTAATTGAGTGGGAGTGTTAATCATTGATATGAACATCTATAGCTTCCGATGAAGAAGTGAAACGATGGTTTCCTTTTAGTTTGGTTCAAGGTGCTAAATGATAGAGATCTCATTTCAGTAATTAGCATTAGTTTACTGAAATATCATTTACAAGGAATTAAGTGTTTTAAGGATAAAATACAATGAGGGGTAAAACAGTATTTTAGTCCCATCTCATTGTAGACTGTCTATAGAGGATTGAGTGACAATTATGGTTGTAACAATGGATAATTAATAACGTGTCTATATTGCTTATACAACGTTCTATGAATTCAAGAGTGCAATTCCGAGTCTTTAGTGGAGTCACAAGGAATTAATAAGTTAATAAATTTTTTTGTTAAATTTATGATAACTTATTGGAGCTTTATTTCATAGGCCCATGGTCCCCATTGTACCATGGATAAAATCATCTAGATAGTCTCAATTAATTGATTTAATTATCAATTAGAATTATCAAAGTTGACCAGGTCAATTTTGGATAGTATCACAGAGTTATGTAATTTAAAGAAGAAAAGAGAAATTAGGGCAGATTTATTAATTAAGATAAATTTGTATCTAAATTAATAAATAAGTTTAAATCAATGTTCAAATTATAAATAATTAATTTAATAAAAGATTTAAATGATTATTTAATTAATTAAATCAATAGAAAATAATAAAGAACTTGATTTTAAGTCCAACGGGCTTATAATTAAATGAGAAATTTCACAGGCCTAAAGCCCATGAGAATGTTGACCTAGGGCTGATTATTGGCTATTATTTTATTTATTTTTTAGTTAAATAAATAACCTAGTTGAGCCTATAAAAGGAATGCTATGTGAGAGTTGAAATCAGATTTTTGAAACATAAGTTTCTGATAAGATCAGAAGATCTAGTAGGTTTTAGATTCTCTCTACAAACATAAGTCATTTTCTAAGCCTCATTATTCTTTTCTCTTATTCTCTTTGTATCTATCTTGTGTGTTGAGAATTTCCCACCCTAGTCTAGGTGATTCTAAGGATACTTTGGAAGGCTTTGAAGGAAATTGAAGAATGGTTCAGTTTTTTTGTAATACTCTGCGACAGAAAGGATACAAGGGTTAGAGAAACTAAAGGAATGACTCATTCATTCCACTGCGTATAATGTAAGTGTTCTAATCGTTATTTCTGTATTAATTCAATTTTAGAAACATGTTCTAGGTTTTCTTATATTAAATTGTTTAATATAAGATCTACATGAAAATAAATAAGATCATGTATAAGTTTTCCCAACAGGAGCAGGCCATCAGTGCAGCGCTATTACGCGAGGAGGGCCTCTCCCAATATCATGTCTATTATATCATCAAGCAGCTCCTCAGAGTAGAATCCAGATATCCACTCATGGAGAAGCTGACTTTTTGTTTGGTGATAACTTTAAGGAAGCTCAGGTCCTATTTCCAAGTACATCCCATCAAAGTGCTCACCAACCAACCTTTAGGGCAGGTCCTCCAGAAGCTAGAGTCCTCCAAGAGACTCCTTCAATGGGCAATCGAACTTAGTCAATTCGACATATCGTACTACTCGTGGACAACTATTGGCGAACTTCATCGAGGAGTGCACAGGAATAATTGAAGGGCCCAAGGAAGCCCTATCTATTGGGCCCATATGGAAGCTTTATGTGAAAGAGTCGTCCAACGAAAATGGGCTGGAGCAGGGCTAATCTTGTTATCATCTAAAGGACACACGATTCACAGTGTTGTGAGATTTGCATTTGGTGCCTCGAACAATGAGGCTAAGTACGAAGCCCACTTAGCCGGATTATGAGTTATCCGAGAGCTTAAAGTTAAAGGACTTGAAATCTATAATGACTCTCAGCTGGTGGTGAATCAAATCCTCGAAGAGTACCAAGCTCGAGGTACCAAGACGACTTCTTACCTGGCCAAGGTCCAAGAAATGCTACACATCTTCAAGAACTCCAACGCCGATGCTCTAGCCAAGCTAGCCACTACAGAGCAAGTGGATATGCTCAATGTGGTCCCAATTGACTACCTGGCTTCTCCAAGCATCGTAGAGCCTGAGAAAGTGGAAACAATCCAGCCTTAGGATAGTTGGATGGCGCCGATCATGAAGTATCTTGTCTCTAGAGAACTACTGCAGGACAAAAGAGTGGCTCAAAAAGTACTTTATCAAGCTCCTCGGTACGTGATCATGGACAAAAAATTGTACAGGTGAGGATACTCATTGCCACTAATTTGGTGTGTGTGTTTGCATGATGCAAAAGTCACCCTCTGAGAAGTGCATGAAAGCTTTTGAGGAGACAACATTGGGGAAAAAGTCTTGCCAAAAAGATTTTGCGACTAGGATATTTTTGGCCCACGATGAATAGTGATTTGCTAGATTATGTCAAGAGATGCGACAAATGCCAACGATACGCTAACATCCCTCGAACTCCTCCTATGATCTCACTTAGATGACAAGTCGGTGGCCCTTCGCAATTTGGGGGCATTGACATAATAAGTTCCTTGCCCATAGGAAAGGGAGGAGTAAAGTACGCGATTGTGGTGGTTGACTACTTCACAAAGTGGGTTGAAGTCGAATCTCTCGCTACTATCATCTCAAAGAAGGTGCTGGATTTCGTCATTAAAAACATATTTTGTCGTTACAGGCACCCAAGGAAGATAGTCTCCGACAACGACCTACAATTCGACAGTGATCTGTTCACTAATTTTTGCAAAAGGAACAGAGTCATCAAAAGTTTCTCCTCCGTAGCTCATCTGCATGCAAACAGACAAGTGGGAGTTGTCAACAAGACACTTAAAGCCACTTTAAAGAAAATGCTAGAACAGGCAAAAGGCGCTTGGTTCGAAGAGCTTCCTAGAGTACTATGGAGTTATTATACCATTGCTAGGATGTCCACTGGCCATTCACCATTCTCCATGGCCCACGAGCATGAAGCCATGCTCCCAGTTGAGGTTGCCATCTCCACGCACCGACAAACAACGTATGATGCGACTACCAATCATGCTTTACTTTAGAATCATTGGACCTAGTTGAAGAACTCTGAGATGCTGCGCAACTTCGAGTAGCTTCGTACCAATAAAAGGTTTCCGAGTACTTCAATTCTAAAGTGAAGGAAAAAAAATTCGAGGTCAGGGACTTGGTGTTGCGACGAGTCTTCTTGGAAACACGAGACCCAAGTGCTGGAGTGTTAGGCCCAAACTGAGAAGGCCCTACCAAGTCGAGAGCATTATCTGTCCTGGGACATACAAATTGGCTCGACTAAATGGGGAGTTCATTCCTCACGCCGAGAATGTCGAGATCCTTCGCCGGTATTACCAGTAATGCAAGCATCTATGTATTTTCATATTTTATTGCCCATATGTAGTTCGTGGGCAATTAATAAAAATCGTGTGCACAAAACACGATAGATGAAATTAAGAAAACATGCTTGTATTTTTGTTGATTAGTTTCATTTGTTAATTTTTACCACTCGAGGATGTAATCACTCACAGACCTAGACAAGTGAACGAAGTCCTAGTCTATGATCACTTTGGGGGCATAATCAAGGAGTTAGTCATCCCACAAGAATAATTGCTCGTGAAGTAAGACCTAGGGAACTCAATAAGAGGAGCCTATATGGGGTACCTTAGAGTAAACCTAGTGTCACAAAGCTTGTGAGAGTTAATAGGCCTATAGAACTCATCAAGAGGAACCTATATGGGGTACCTTAGAGTAAACCTAGTGCCATAAAATCTAAAGCCTTGTATTATAAAAGTAAGTCTAAGAACTTAACTCACTTCTCGAACACTAAGCGCTCGAGAAACAAGCTAAGTCCTTGAAGACTAAAAAAATAGGGAACTCACAAGTCCTGAGTTTGTCTAAAACTTGGGCTCATAAACAAAGTGGAAAAAAAATCAAAGCTTAAATTAAGTCAATTTTTTCGTGATGTCAAGTTACATGAGGAAATTGATAAAACCTTATATTTTTTAAGTCTAATTTGAAATATTTTTAAACATTGTATGTAAGTGCAAAAAAGTAAAGGAAAAGAAGGGTAAATAACAGAGTGTAAAGACCATTAATTAAAGCAAATATGTACAACATTGATTGGGGGTTTGAGCATTAAAGTTGTCTATGCCCCAATAACATGGCTCGTAGGCGCACTATACAAAAAATTAAACATAAAGAGGTGGCCTACTCTTGTCGTGGGGGAACCTCCTCGATGATATCAACAACGGGGTTAGGGTCAGAGGATCTAGAAGCAGCGACAACATTCTTAGCGCAGAGGTGCTTCTCGAAAAGTGTCAGGTAGCATCATCACCAGTGAAGCTCAAGTCCATGTCCCGATTGTGAAACCAGGACAAGTAGAATGCATTTTCGGCAATGTCGTTCATGTCCTTGTTGAGAGCCTCAACCTCAGAGACCACTACTCTATTGCAGTCCTCTGCAACTAGATTCTCCCTTTGGAGAGTGTTGACCTCCTCCATGACCCGAGAGGCCACTTCCTTAAGTGCCTTGGCCTCCTCTTGGACCTTGGAAACTTCACCTTTTGCCGCCTGGGCATCCTCCTTGGCTACCCTGGCCTCCTCTACAGATCGAGTAGCTTCCTCCCTGGCTTTAGCAACATCCTCCCGAGCTTTGTCAACTTCCTTCTTAACTGCCTAGGCTCCCGCCTTGGCTGCCTTGGCCTTCTCAGCAGCTTTTTTGGAGGACTCCCCAAGATCCTGAGATCAGGCCTTCTCTTCCTTGAGAGCTGGCCTCAATTGCTTCAACTCCTCGGAAGGTGCACTTGATTTGGGATTCAGCCTAGCCACCTTGTCCATGGCCTACTAGAGTTCGTAGGATTTCTTCATAATGATATTCCCTGACGCTGACACATCATATCCGCCTGAAAACAAAATCAAATTTATTCATGGTCACAAGATAGAAAACATAACTTGTGAAGAGTGGAGAATATCTATGGGTGGTCAACTCACACATTGTAGGGCTAACCCCCTAGAGAACCTCCATAGCTAGTGGAGCAATGAAGCTGCTGAGCTTCTCAGCGAACAAACTCTCAGACTGATCCTGACCGATTAAAGGCTTTTGAGGTTTCTCTTTGGGAAGCTTTAGCTTGCGGATGTTATCTCCCATCTCGTGGAGTGGGATGTTTCCTTCCTCTAGGTGAGCATTGAAGTGCTCCACCATGGCATTGTACCTTTCAAGGAGTTCTCCCCCATAATCCTTGGGGTACACGAGCAATTGAGGAGGACTCCCATCCTCCGGTGAACGAGGAAGGTCTTAGACTTTTGGGGCCTCAGCTACCTCAAAGACTTAAACGGATCCACGGAGAGGTGACTCCCCCGAGGATACCTTCATGACTAGAGTATCAGTCACCTCCTGAGGCTCCTCAATGGATGCCTACACTATTTGCTGCCTCTTTGGGGGAGAAGGAGGTTCCACCCCCTTCAACCCCTCTTGGATCCTCCGGCCTCAGATCCTTCAGCCCCCAAGATGAGCTGGTAGGCAGCACGAGCAAAAGCTCTCAACCTCATTTGATCTGCAAGGAAAAAAGTGGCGTCAATACTTAATGAAAATAAGGGAAATAAAACTTGTAAAATAAGAAAGTTTATCGAGAGCACGTGGGGATCTCGGGAAGCCCCACCACTTGATGTCTCCTCCATATGAAGTACTAAATTTGCAAAGGCCCTTATCAGATAACCCATCACCTGAGTAGTGTTCGTCTCATATTGACAAAAACATGATGCACAGAACAAAGTCACATCATCGAGGGGCACAAAGCTCCAAGGAGGCAGGCGCTTCTTCGACTAATGAAGATAGTAGTGTATGAGATCCTGGTAGTCTTGATAATCCTCCCGAGTCCAATGACGATAATGGTTAAGGCCACATCGGAGAAGCGTGGGAGAAACCCACACATGCTCGGTACTTACCCCATCTTCAACAGATTTAGCATGATAGACAAGGATAGTGGATTTACCTTGATCTAGAGAGGAAGCTCTGATTCCTGCCTCTATTTCCTCCTCGATCTCTTGCTTAAGGCGAACTTCTTGGGTTGCTCGAATAACCAGGATATTCTCATGGTGTTCCTGTAACGTCCCAAATTTTCTAATAAGGCTTAATGCCTTGATTAGTGTGCCGAGAGGGCATAATTGGATTTATATATGTGGAATTAATTGAATAAATGTGTGATTACGTGCCATACATGATTGATATGGTAATATGAATATATGTGCATGTTTATGTGTATTAAATATGCATGTGGGCCCATTCTTGTTAATAGGGAGTATTTGTAATTTTGACCCGTTGAGAGTATAAATGTGATTATATGTGTTAAATTATTGAGACCATATTATTATGTGGATATATTTGCGATATTCGACTCGAGGCGATCCTAGTGAGCGGATTAGAAGAATAGTCACAAAGGGATTAAATATCTGACTCGGGGTGAGCATAGGGGTATTTTGGGAAACTTAGCATGTATTCGGGATTATCAGGTAACAGGTAGTTATTTGGTGATTATTTGGGCATATTGGGATTAATTGAGAATTTATAGGACTACTTGAGGATTAGCGGGAAATGTGGAAAATGACGGATTTGCCTTTAGGGGCATTTGATGAGTAAGGGTCTAGCAAGGGGTAACTTGATCATTTACCCAGCTAGAGTGACTTAGTCACTTAGAACCTTTCAGAACAAAGGAGGAAACACCAAAACACTCTCTTAGTTACTCTCTCTCACTCTCTCTCTCTCTCTTGATCATCTCTCTCTCTCTCTCTTGAAGTTTTGGGGAAGCCTTAGGATTTTGAGGAGGAAGGCTTGACAATTGAGGCAGTGAATTGGGGATTGAAGCTAGGATTGAATAGGAATAACTCAGGGGGGGGGGGGTAAGGTTTTTGCTCTGGTTTTGGTGGATTTCTGCTGTGATTTTAGTTTAGGTTAAGTTTTAATTAATGGTTGGGTTTTGATTTGGGTTAAGGTTTTGGTTTGGATTATTGGGTTGGTTGTGTTGTTTGTCATATGTTATTGAGAGTCTTAGACTAAATTATGACTCTGGGGCATGTTTAGCATGAATTTTGGTGAATTTGGTTGGGGGGAAAACACAGGAAAGCCCCATAATTTCTGGGTTTCAGGCTCGAGTCGCGGTGCTGTTCCTCAAGTGATGCGGCCCGTGTACATGGCTTGGCTTGGGTGGTTCTTTGAAATTGCCTAAGCATCGTGGCGCTGGTTGGGGTGTGCTGTGGCCCATGTCTCCCAAGAGAGAGCCTCGAGCTCTCTGACTTGTAGCGCGTTGCGACCCTTGGGCTTAAGGGCATAATTGTAACGACCCAAATTCACTAATAAGGCTTAAGGGCCTTGATTAGTGTGCCTGGAGGGCATAATGGGAAATATGTGTGATTTTAATGAGTAAGATATGTGATTATGATTTAAAGCATGTTGTATGACTATTTGAATATTTGAGATGCATGATTATGTGTATTAGTATGCATGTAGGCCCTGATCAGGTTAGAAGGGCATAATTGTAATTCTGGCCATTATGGGCATAACTGTATTGATATATGTGATAATTGTTGAGACCACATTATTATGTGGATATATCTGTGATCTGTGACTCGAGACGATCCTAGTGAGCAAAGTAGCGAAAAAGTCAAGGCGGGGATTTATACCCGGCTCGGGGGTGAGCCTAGGGGTATAAATGGGAATTTAGTGAGTATACTGGAGTCTATTTTGACATTGAGGAATATTATTGGTGATTAATTAGGTATCGGGAGTTAAGCGGGAAATATTAGAGACACTCGAGGAATTAGCGGGAATTGGGTAAAATGACGAGAATGCCCTTAAGTGGATTAAAGGGTTAGAAATAAAAGGATGGCATTAAGGTCATTTGGCTTTCTAAAGATGGGAATTAATGAGGCTTTATGTTAGTGGAAGTTGTAGAAAAATATAGAAGTCTGAGGAAAGAAAGAAAAGAAGGAAAAAGGAAGAAAAAGAAAGGGAGAAAACAGAGAGAGTTTTCTAAGGTCGGTTTATGCTTCCTTCATCAGTTTCTTGAGGATTTTTGGAGCAAAGCTTAGAGGAGAGCTGGGTTAGGCTGAGCATCAAGGATCCTAAGCTAGGTTTGAGGAATTGGCAGAGGTTTAGCAAGAACTCGCCAACACTTGAGGTAAAATTCTGTAAGTTTCTTCAGTTCTGGTTTTGGTTCTTAGCTAAGATATCTAAGCTGTGTTGATGGGGAAATTTTAGGAAAGTTGGAGCCAAGGGTTGAGGAAGAGCAAGCCAAGGAGGTCTAGAGGAAAATTGAGGTCGAAATTCCACCAAAGGTATAAATTCTAAGCTTCTAACTTTGATGTTTAACTAGTTTCTACTGAGTTTTAATGTCTAGAAGTGGCTATGGTGAATTTTGAGATTAGGGATGCATGTGCTTGAGTTCTAGGTATTTGGAGTGCTTGGGATGAGTGGAGTATGTTCATAAGGTTGTTTTTGAGTTTGGTAAAGGTTTGGAGAAGTTTTGGTTAAGTTTGGTTCGAGGAAATCACAGGAAGGGAAATTTGGAGTTTGCCTGTCTGTGACTAGCGCTACAGCGCTAGCCTTTGGGCGCTGTAGCGCTAGGCCAAGCTTCCTGGGGGATTTTTCTTCTGTTTGTAGCGCTGTAGCGCCCTCCAATGAGCGCTGTAGCACTGTCCTGCTTTAGAAAGGGATTTTAGGGTTATTTGCAAGGGTTTTTGACCAAGGGTTTGGGGTTTGATTCCACCACCTTGTTTGGTGGAACTAGGACTTCCCGGGGGCTCGCGATTGGCCCCGAGGCTAGGTTTTGAACTTGAGGATCGATGATGACTTTGGCCTATGGTTGTATTTAGGTGAGCGCTAGGGCTCGAGGGGGATCGTGCTCAAGGAGTCAAGTGAACAAAGCTAGTGAATTGAAAGGTAAGAAAACTACACCTGGTTGTATGTTTGTGATGGGACTAAGTGCTCCCGATATTTGTATTATGTCAATGATGGTATCATGCCATGGGACATGTGATAGCGGCCTAAGAGTGCCGTACACAATAATTGCGCACAGGGCGCGGCTTGGCCACTGGTAGCCGAGGACAGCTTAATATTCACTGAGCTCGGTTTAAGCGAGCCGAAGTCAGTGGGATAATGGAGGGAGCAGCCTGAGGGCGCTAGCCCTAGTTATCATTGGTGAACTGTTATATGATATGAGTTAACATGTTAGTATGTTGAATACTTGATTATATTGTACAAGTATATGACTGGGAATATGTGATGCAATATGAGATATTGACTTGTATGTTGATTGCTTATGCTCTGTTGTTGTGTTTTCTTGCTGGGCATTGGCTCACGGGTGCTACGTGGTGCAGGTAAAGGCAAAGGCAAGCTAGACCAATCCTGAGATGGAGAGCTGCGGGATCGGATGTACATAGCCAGCTGTTCGATCACCATGGTCGAGGAGTAGATCAGGACAGGGATTGCCTATCTGTCTGTTTTGCCTTAATATGGCTTGATAATGTATTTAAACTTTATGACTTTTGTAAATGGTCTTTAATCTTAATATTTTTGGGATCCCGTGTAAACAGGAAACGTCTCTTTATAAGAATGTGACTTTTGAGACCAAAACGTTTTAACCCTAGTTCCTTTATAGTTTCGATAACACGTTTTTTTAATTAAACGACTTGATTAGCAAGTCTAGCACGTTATAAACACACAGTGTAACGGTCTTGGTTTTCCAGGGCGTTACACGACCACTCTTTGAGATTCACTTGCCTGGCAATTTTCAGGCTTGTAAAACCCTAGGTTGACCACCCTTAAGTTTCCTTAGTTTGGCGATTTCCAGGCTTATAAACATTAGGGTTGGGCAATTTTCAGGGTTTCAGATCCAGGCATGGCAATTTTCAGATCCAGGTTTCAAATGTTATCCCTAAAAAATCCAGGGATGATGTGGCAAATGAGAAAGAGACATGTGACATCACAATTCGTGAAAAAACGACAAAGAATTGAAAAAAGACCGACGAACAAAGATGGAAAGGTCCAGAACCTATAGGAAGTCGACTAGGCCTAAAACCCTAGGCGTGGTCAGCCTGGCATTGGCCCCCTAGGGGTGGTCGACCTAAGCATGACCAAGAACCCCATGGGGTGGTTGGCCCACCCTATCCTTCATAGGGTGGTCAGCCTACACTCCCAAAGACACTTTACTGGGTAAAACTCACGCTCGTTCAAACTGAGATCCACAGGCCTAGCACCCAGAGGACCAACGGGCCTAGCACCCAAGCTCTAAAGGATCGTCAAGCCTAGCACCTGAGTCTCATAGATCAATCAAGGCTTAGCATTTTCTCGAAGGTCTCAGTCGTGCATTATCGATCACGATCTAGAGAAAACAACGGGAAGACCCACAATGTCATAATAATGGGAAGGTGGACATGTATCTCCACTCCCAATGATCGTGTACCAAACCACGATCCCCACTTTTACTGATCATGTAACAGCCCTTGGGTACTATAAATAAAGGATCCAGGGCTTCGTTTCGAGGGCTCTCTTTTTCTGGACTTTTTGGATCGATCTTTTGGACGAACATGTGACGAGTGAAATCCGAGTTGATCTTTGTAATTGTTTATCGAGCGATTCAATACTAAAGACTAAGTGGAATAAGTTATTACTGTTAAGAAGAACAGGGCTAAACCATTATAAATTCCTATGTTTTTTTAGATATTTTTACTTTGTTGTATATTAGATTCATTCTGTTCAAAAGGTGTCGTATATTGTATATATGACCATTGGCCAATTTCATAGGTCAACATTTTGGTGCTTTCATTGAGAGTGCAAAATCAAGAAACACACTTTCATCAATTTTACAATGCCTCCAAAATCTAGTCAGACAAAGAAGACAACTCCCAGGGATTCCACCACTCAGGATCCCATCGATCCCGTTAACGAACCTCAGGTGGAGGTTGGAGACCAACCTGATGTAGAAGATCCACAAGATGCTCACCAGGAAGAGATGGCACAATTTCTGGCGAGGCAGGAGCCTTTGCTGCAAAAATTGCCCTCCAGAGGGCGACTATGGAACGACAACGGTGGGAGATAGATGAGCAGGTCCAGAGGATGATCCAGAGGGAGCAGGAAGCTGATCGGAGGCACCAGGAGGCTGCTGTGGCCCTGGAGGCGGCTACCCAGTTAGCCCGAGCTAACGCTGAAGTTGATGCTCAGGCGGTAAGGGAGGCTCAGACCAAAGCAACATGGATGCGAGACAACAGTAACAGGGAGTCCCAGGGGAGGAGTCGAACCCCAAGGACGCTCTCAGATTCACTTTCCCAGAGACAGGGTGAAGAGGCACAGTCCAAGACTGCCTCCTCCATGACTAAGAAGAATAACACTTCATCTCGGAGTAAAAGTGTTACCAACCCGAAGGCCCCCTCCCAGGGGGACAGACGAAACAACGCAGGAGGTGAGGGTCAAACATCTGAGGGGCGTGACAGGAATGGAAATGGCCACTCAAAGTCTCAAAGTCATGTAGAAGAAGAGGCTTGGGGCAGGGTCGCATTGATAAGGGCAAGGCGGACCTACCACCCCTACACCCTCAGTCTCGCAAGGGAAAGGAACCAATGAACAACACTAATACTGTGTTCGATAGGCTCGGGAAAGATGCACAACCTCAGGATCTGAGGGAGGCCATCAACGGAAGGACCAGTGCTTAGGAGGGGGTACTAGGGACGTCTACCCCACTTGGAGCAGCGATCCCACCAGCAGTGCAGGCTTAGATAGATGCACTCGTCATGGCTGTCTAGGGTCTGACAAAGAAACCTTTAGATATCGAGCTGGCTCATAGGAGTGGGAGTCCCTTCAGTGCCAAGATCCAAGTTGCTCAACCACCACCGAAATACAAGACCCCGAAACTTCCAACATACACTGGGAAGGAGGACCTAGTAGGCACATTGGAAAGTTCGAGGATCAGATGGAGTTACTCGGTGTGGAGCATGATTATAGGTGCATGGTATTCCCTACCACTCTCTCTGACTCAGCTCAGGAATGGTATTGGAAATTCAAACCTAGTCCATCACTTCCTTGGAGCAGTTCAGGAAAGAATTTTGCAAGGTCTTCAATGCCAGACGGATTCAACCAGTTTATGCCAATTAACTAACTGACATCAAGCAAGGGAAGGATGAATCCTTTAAGGACTACATCCAAAGATTCATGAGAGAGGAAAACCAAGCGTCCACAGTATGAGATGAGGGGAAGTTCTTTTCCATCTCGGCAGGAATAATTTATCATAGTTCCTTGTGGGATAACATACACAGGAACCCCATCAATACCTTGCAGGAGTTCTTGCACCGAGCAGACAAATACATGAAGCTAGATGACACTATCATGAAGGAAGAAAAAGGCATAAACCATCCAACCACTACCAAGACAGACAAGAACAGCGCAAACCCTCAGGGAGGCAATGGGGGTAACGGTAAAAATTGGAGTACCTCAGGGGCTGAGCAGGGTGGAGAAAAGAAAGCTAAGTCAGCACGAGATGAAAAATAGCCTAAGCATCAGCCCTACCAGCCTAGGTTCACCAATTATACATCCTGACTACATAAAAGGCTGAGATTTACTTGGAAACATACCAGGGGGTACCATACCAAAAGCCACCACCCTTGCGTTCAGAAGGAAAGAGGGACGAAAATAAGTTTTGTCATTTCCACATTGATTATGGGCATGACACAAATGAATGCAAATAGTTGAAAGATGAGATAGAGTTTCTCCTCCGATCAGGAAAACTCTCGAGGTACTGAGTCAAGACCAAAACCCCGAGCAGGAATCCAGAGTTCCGAAGGTAGAGGAGTCCACCACTAGAGCCATCAGCCATGGACTTCACATCTGATACCATATGTAGGGGGGCCCACATAGCAGACAACAGTAACAATGCTCATGAGTGATATGCAAGGACCCTAAGGCATGAGGTAGGGGAGTCTTCCTAGTGCATGGCAGTCGAGGAGCGGTCTCCAAAAAATCCAAAGTATGAAAGTAAAACTCTCACTTTTACATAGGATGGCGCCAGGCACGTGAGGTACCCCCATAATGACCCTCTAGTTCTTACCATTCAAATTGCCAACGCCTGAGTGAATAGATGCTTGGTGGATACGAGAAGCTCAGTTGATATCGTCTACAAATCATCCCTCGAGAAGATGAAGCTCACGGTCAAGGACCTGACACCGTGTTCCCAAGTGATATATGGGTTCACAGGAGAATGCCTAGCACTAGCATGAACTATCAGACTACCGATCACTGTGGGGGAAGCCCCCAGGCACGAGACTGTGATGACAGAGTTCCTGGTGGTAGTTTGCTCATCGGCTTACAATGTAGTGCTCGAGAGACCCCTCCTGATGGCATTACATGCAGCAGTGCCTATCTGGCATCTATCTTTGAAGTTTCCCACAAGCGCAGGGTAACCAAAGGGAGGCATGAGAATGCTATAATGCATCAGTGGTCAAGGAAAAGAAAGGACCATGCATAAACAACATGGTAGTAACCTTCTGGGAAGGAAATGATAAAACCAATGAGGTTGTCAACATGGAAGTTGACATTGAAAGAAACATTCTACTGGAGTCGGGGGCTCCTTTTAACGAAGATTTGTCATTATAGAAAGTTTCCCAAAGCGAGGGAAACGACATTGATCCTTGCTTTGGGGATGATGTCATAGGGGTAGGACCAGTCAAAGACCTTGACGAAGTCCTACTAGATGAGGAGGACCCGTCTAGAGTAATTAAAGTCGGGAAGGAGCTAAAGGTGGAAATTAAAGCACAGTTGGTAGAGTTTTTGAAGAAGAACCAGGATGTCTTTGCCTGGTCACATAAGGACATGGTTGGAATTTCTCCATTCGTGATAAGCCATGTCCTCAATTATGGACAAGAAATACCCACCAGTGCAACAAAAGAGGAGACTGCTTAACAAAGACCGAACTCAAGCCCTGAAGGAGGAAGTCGAACTACTAAAGGAAAATGGTTTTATAAGGGAGGCCTACTACCCAGTTTGGGTATCAAACCCCGTGCTAGCCCCAAAGCCAAATAGGAAGTGGAGGACATGCGTGGACTTCACAGATCTAAACAAGGCTTGCCCAAAAGACTGCTTCCTACTACCCATTATAGACCAATTGGTCGATGCAATTGCAGGACATGAAATACTCTCATTCATGGATGGATATTCTGGGTATAATCAAATAAGTATGCACCCTCTTGATGAGGAACATACCAGATTATTCTGGGTGTAATCAAATAAGTATGAACCCTCCCAACGAGGAACATACCAGCTTCTGGACATACAAGGGATTGTACTGTTATAAGGGGATGCCATTCGGCTTAAAGAACGTAGGAGACACCTACCAGCGTTTAGTGAATGACATGTTTTGAGACTTGATCGACAAAAATATGGAGGTATATGTCGATGACATGTTGGTTAAGTCCAAAGAAGCTGGAGGGCATGTTCAAGAGTTGGAGGAATGCTTTGCAATACTTAGAAAGTATAGCATGAAGTTAAACCCTCTCAAGTGCTCGTTTGGAGTTGGTTCTGGTAAGTTTCTCAGATATAGTCAATTCACGTGGAATCAAGGCTAACCCCAAGAAGATCAAAGCATTGATCGACATGAAGTCACCTACTACAATCAAAGAAGTGCAAAGCTTAATAGGGAGAGTAGCTGCCCTCAGTAGGTTCATATAAAAGTCTACGGACAAGTGTGTCCCTTTCTTTAACTTACTAAGGGGTAGCAAGAAGATCCAATGGACCAAGGAGTGCGAGAAAACTTTCCAAGCCTTGAAGGAGCATCTCGCTTAACCTCCCATCCTAGAAAAGCCAATATATGGTGAAGTACTATTCATCTATTTGGCAATCATCGAGCATGCAATCAGCGATGCTTTGGTAAAAGAAGAGAATAGGGTACAACACCATGTGTACTATATCAGTAAAAGGCTAGTAGGTGCAGAGTCTAGGTATCACCCACTTGAAAAGCTAGCCTACTGTTTAGTAATTACCTCTCGAAATCTACATCCATACTTCCAAGCTCACTCGATCTGAGTCATGACTGATCAACTGCTGAGACAAGTTCTTTAGAAACCAGAGGCCTCAGGACGATTACTCAAATGGGAAGTGGAACCAGGACAGTTTGATATCACTTGTCATTCAAGGACGGGAATAAAAGGACAAGCATTGGCAGACTTCATAGTCGAAGGCACCAACCTTGAAGACCATTCCTACCAATCGGAGAATGGAGATACCGAGAAGGAAGGAGATACTCCCGTATAGAAGCTGTATGTTGACGGAGCATCCAATGAACACAACTCAGGCGCAGGAATCATACTGGTAACCCGAGAGAATCATCGAATTCACTGCGCTCTTAGATTTGGATTCAACGCTTCAAACAACGAGGCTGAGTATGAGGCATTATTAGCAGGATTACGCTTATCTCAGGATGTGCATTCACAGTCCCTGGAGATATTCAGCGATCTCCGATTGGTAGTGTACTAGGTAATAGGGGAGTATCAATCCAATGAACTTAGGATGGTGTAGTACCTGAACAAGGCGAAGGACTTGTTGACACAGCTCAAGAGATACTCAATTACACAAGTCCTGAGGGAGCATAATGCCAATGCTGATGTCTTAGCCAGCTTGTCAGTGCCAAAGATGCGGACACTTGAATGTCATTCCCATTGAATCCTTGGCAGAAAGAAGCATAGCCAAGCAGGAGGCAAATGTATTATTTTTGAATTATTTGTATAACAACTATTGTGCTTCAATGAGTGAATGAATTTAATTTCTCAAGTTTTACTTAATTCTTTAAATTTCTTTCAACGAGGGACTTGTCCTTTAGACCTGTCAACCCCATCGGATCATGTTCGATTCTGGTCTTTGAGGGACCTATCGACCCATACGATCCAAAAGAGAGACAGGTCCTAGGACCTTGTCGCTAAATTAATGGATTGTGTTCGATCTTGGTTCTTGAGGAGCCTATCAACCTATCCGATCCAAAAGAGAGACAGATCCTAGGACCTTGTCGCCAAATTAATGGATCATGTTCGATCTTGGTTTTGAGGAGCCTATCGACCCATACGATCCAAAAGAGAGACAGGTCCTAGAACCATGTCATCAAATTATGGATCATGTTTGATCTTGGTTCTTGAGGAGCCTATCGACCCATATGATCCAAATAAGAGACTAGTCCTAGGACCTTGTCGCCAAATCATTTGATCATGTTCAATCCTGGTTCTTGAGGAACCTATCGACCCATACAATCAACAAAAGAGACTGGTCTGAGAACCTATCACCATTATGGATCATATTTGATCTTGGTTCTTGAGGAACCTATCGACCCATACTATCCAAATAGAGAGACTGGTCCTGGACCTTGTCGTCAAATTATTTGATCACGTTCGATTCTGGTTCTTGAGGAACCCATCGACCCATGTGATAAAAAAAGAGACTGGTCCGAAGACCAATCACCATCATCGAATTATAATCAAATTTGGTCCTTGAGGGACCGATCGATAATTTCATCTTAGACTCGTTACAGGCTCAATTAGCCCATCTAGACCCGGTTGGTCCAACTTAGACACTTTTGTCTACAATCATTATAATGAGTACACGAGAAATTACATAGTTCATGATCGACACTTGCTACACAATCTGCATTTGTGTATAGGTATCATTACTACTGAGTATGAAACCATCACTCGACTACCAATGAGGGACAAGCATTTGTTGCATCATTGGGTGAAAATGACAGTATTATGTGTCTAAACGATCGAAGAAAGGCATGGTCAAGTAGCAAGTGACCAAGGCTTTTAAACCCATGATCACTTGGGGGGCATATAGTATGTAACGCCCTGGGTAGCCAAGATCGTTACACTGTGTATTTGTAAAGGTGCAAGACTTGCTAATCAAGTCATATAGTTAAAAACGTGTCACTAAAACCACTAATGAACTAGGGTTAAAAAGGTTTTGGTCATAAAATATACATTTCATATAAATAAATGTTTTGTACATTAGATCCCAAAAGAAATAACGCTTGAAGGACAATTTACAAAATTTCAAAGTATAAACAGTCGCTAGCCACTCTAAGGCAAAATAGACATTTATGGTCCTCCCGTTCCTATCCCCTTTCTCAACTATGTCGGCCAAGCAGCTAGTCATGCACATTCTGCCTCTAGAGCTCTCCAAGTTAGGGTTGATCAAGCTTACCCTTGCCTTTACCTGCACCATGTAGCACCCGTGAGCCAAGGCCCAGCAAGAAAACATAACGTCATAGCACAAACAATGGTAATAATCAAATAACTCTTTAAGCATGTTCATACACTTAGCAGTCCACATTAATCACATAGTCTATAGACATAACTAGAAAATCCACAAACTAATACTCAACTATTCAGCATGTCGTATTCAACAGTTAACAACGATAACCAAATCACATGACAATCAGGGTTGACGCCTTAGGTCGCTCCCTTTGTTTACCCCACTGACTTTGGTCCACTTAAACCGAGCTCAGTGAATATTAAGCTGTCCTCAGCTACCAGTGGCTGAGCCGCGCCCTGTGCGCCAATATAAACTCTGCCACTCTTTAGCCGTTTGTTTATTATTCACATGGCATAATACCATCCTGCATAATGCATACAGAAATAGGGAGCCCTTAGTCCCGTTATAAACTCACAACCGGGTACAGTTTTATTACCTTAAATTCCAAGTGTTCTGGTTACGAGAGATGACCCTTAAGCACGATCCATTTCCCAAGCCCTAGCTTACACCTAGTCACAACCAAGATAAGGGACCCCATTAATAATAATTGCATAAAGGTTTTCGGACTAGGTTCTAGCCTCCGGGACATCGAATTCCACCAATCACGGTAGTGGAATCGATCCCGAGTACCCTAGGTTAAGTTCCCGTGCCTAAAATCTTCATAAGGCCAAAAATGCCCTTAAGAGCCGCGGCCCAAGCTTCCTATGCCGCGACCCACCCCTAACCAGAGGCCCAGCCTCACCAAATACAGACACAGGCCGCGGCCCAACACTCCCCATGTCGCGGCCCGCCCCTCTTCCTCAGCTCCCATCTGCTCTAGAGGGCTGCGACACACCAAGAACTGAGCTGCTGCCCAACCCCTTCGAACCCAGAAAACCCACTATTTTTAACAATCAAACCTCACTCAAATCCACCCAAAACCATCCTAATGATACAATTCAATTATCACAAACATTCTAACATGTTTCCAGCAGCGTAACCCAACAAAAACCTAGCTTAGAAACTCATCAAAATCACACTTTAATCTTTGAAACCCACAAGCTTAAGAACACTAAAACCAGCCAAGAGAACGCATAATTCAGATGCTAAACTATAAATTAGAGCTTACCTTCACTGAAGAACCAATTCACCAAGCAATTTCTGAGCTAGTTCTCAAATCCTTAGCCTCAATTTAATCTTCAAAGTTAAGAATCCAGCTCAAAACTATAGAATTTAATCAGCCAAACCACAATTCAACACTTACCTAAATCACTGGTCTGAACCTTCAGATTGTTACTGAGATATCCCCAAGATTCCAACTCAAACCTCTGAATTTTTAGCCAAATCTTCCTTAGTTCCAATGGTTCCTTGAGAGAAGAGAGAGAGAGAGAGAGAGAGAGAGAGAGAGAGAGAGAGAGAGAGAGAGAGTTGAGCTGAGAAGAAGAAATGGTCAGTTTGGTTGTTTCTAGCTAATTCCTTCTTTGTTTTATCTTACTTAAGTTAATTCCAAAGCTTGGGGTACCGAAAACGTCCCCGAGGGCAAAATGGTAACCTTCCCCAGTATTCCCACTAGGCTTCCTAACCTCAAATATATCTCCAATTATTTATTTCCATAACCCGATAACCCGAACAACCATCTAATACCCAAAATAGCCCTTGACTCGCCCCAAGCCAAGTATTGGGTCCCGTTGTGACTTTCCCGCTAACTGGCTCCCTAGGATCGCCTCAAGTCGCATGCTGCAGATATATATCCACATAATAATGTGGTCTTCACAATTATAACATATAATCACATTTATGCCCTCAACGGGCTAAAATTATAAATATACCCCTTTAAGCTAAGTAGGGCCTACATGCATACTAATACTCTTAGACATGCATTTCATATATCCATATACTCATATAAATATGCATATCACATAATCATGCATTTTCACCATTAATTCACATAACTTCTAATTATGCCCTCCCGGCACACTAATCAAGGCCCTTAAGCCTTATTAGTAATTTTGGGTTGTTACATAGTACATACCGATCAGGGTATACACAAGCAATGAGGGCGTGACCTTAAGTACTAAGCAAGCTCAAGTTTTTCTAGGACATTTGTTCAACATATGTTTCCAAAGTGCAAAAAACAAAAACAAAAAAGGCATTGGTGAGGAGATTCCTAGCCATGTCCCTCATAGGGTGGTCAGCCAATCCATCAACCCTATAGGGTTGTCGCCCTATCACCCATGGGGTGGTCGACCTGACCTGTTTTGTTCATGGTACTTGGTGAAGTATCATACTACTCACATTACCATGGTTGTTAGCATGAAAAACATAAAATAGTAAGGTTAGTATGGCACGTGAAATACATGTGTTCAGAGTATACTGATACCTGAACCAATGAGGGTTGTGAGTTGATATACTTAGTAAGCATCGGAAATAAAAATTTTCATTCAATACACTGAGTACTCATAACAAAAAATCATAAAGGCATAAAATGTCATATGTAAAAATTGTCAAGTACAAGCTGCCCCACCAATGGCATGAAAGGAAAGACAGAGTAAAATACCTAAAGAAGACTAACTAGGGCAAGGGGTATCATCTAAAAGACCACCCTGAGCCTCGGCAGCCTCACGAGCCAGACATTTCCTAAGCTCCTTCGCTCGCGTCTTCTCGGGAAGGAAATCCAAGTTCAGATCTTTGTTGGACTTCCAAATCAAGTAGAAGCAAGAGCAAGCTGTCTTTGAATGCTCCTCTCGAGCCTTGTCCTAGGTAGCCTTGACCTCTTGCTCCTTCTCAACAAGAGCATCCTTCCGCAGTTGATCCATGTCAGCAATCAACTTTAGACTGTTTGAGTTGATCGGCCAGTTTCCCCTCCGTCTGGGTTACCCTAAGAGTCAACTCAGTCATTTCCTGTTGTTTAAGCTCCACTGTACTGCGGAGAGTGCTGATCTCTTCATCTTTCAAAGCAATGTCCGCATCCCTAGAGCCAAGAACTCGCCTAAGGTCCAGCACCTCATGGCAGACAACTTCAAGCTTAGAACGAAAGTTGGACCAAAATAATCCGCCACGCTTCGGAAGTATGGATGAAGAGGAAGTAGGGCACCAGACTTGATGGCAGAGCATGTCTGCCGGAACTTGTGAATAGAGTGCTTCTGAGGATGAGTAGCCTGGTGATGAGAGCCCTCGGTATGTTCTCGTTGAGAAGAAGAATGATGGGGAACCAGACTGGTATTCCAATGCAAAGGGCATTGCAAGGAGTCTCACTGGTCAGATAGACTCCACTGAGAAGAATGACTTCGCTGAGATGTGTCCTCAGAGCCACGAAGAGTACTATGCTGAGAAGAGCTAGGCGAAGAGCCCTGAGTGATGTGCCTGGAAATCTAAGGATTATCTTTGAAGGCTTGTCGAGATGTCTGTTTTACTCTTGCCATTGGGCTATACCTTTTCAAGAAATCTTCCTCACTAAACAAATATAAAGCGGAGCGAGGGAAAATCCTTTTCACCCTTTCCAAGGAGGCCTATGGAGTATGCTCGCTTATAGACTTATCTGACGAAGAGGAGCTGAACATCTGCAATGAAGAAAAAATAAAGGGTAAATTTAGTACATCGACATAACGAAGCTCCCTACCATGGACCAGATAGGCCAGTAAGTGGGGGCATGTTTATTACTAAGGAGAAAAATTGAAGAAACCAAAGGAAACAAATTTTAGGGTCCCAGGTGGTCGCCCTATGGTTGGGCCGATGACCCTGGATCTTGGATCCCTGGAAGTCGCCCAGGGAGAATGGTGGTCGGCCTATGCTAAGGTTTGGGCCGACCACCTAGGACTGGGGACCCTAGAAATCTCCCAGGGCATGGGAGTGCAGTCTAGAGTTAGATTGTGTAACCCTAGAAATTTCCTAGGCTAAGGAAGCCCTAAAGGTTGTCGGCCCATGATGGAAACCCTAGGGGTGCTAAGCCCATGATGGAATTTACATCCTTGGAAGTCGCCTATGCCTAAATGTGAAGCCCTAAAATCGCCCAAACCTAATTTTTATAAGCCTGGAAATCGCCCAGGCCAAGAAGATTTAAGGGTGGTCTACCTAGGGTTTACAAACCTGAAAATTTCCCAGGCTAGTGAATCTCAAAAGTGGGCGGCCTAGGTTAGGGTTTTACAAGCCTGGAAATTGCCCAGGCTAGTGAATCTGAAGGTGGTTGGCCTACTAACCTCTAAACCCTAAAATATCACGCAGAAAGAGGCAAGAAACAAGCCAATTTTTTATTAAGAGCAAGTTTTTGGTTCAAACAAGTCAGTTGTTTTGAATCAAATTAGAGCAAAGCAAGGAAATTCAGACAGATTCATCAATGACATAAAGATTGGGAGAGAATACTTATCCAAGAGAAGATGCGCAGGGTTGATAAAGAATTGGAGAATTCCATAGCTCAGAATTTCCTGAAGGAGGTGCATGGGTCAGAGATCTGATAAGTGAGGCCCTACTTATAGCCTCTCAGGCTAACCATATTTTTAGGAATTCAAATTCCTTGAAAAATATATGGTATTGTTAAAAATTCAAATTCCTTGAAAAATATATGATATTTTTAGGATTTCAAATTCCTTGAAAAATATCTTATATTTTTAGGAATTCAGATTCCTTGAAAAATATGTTGTATTTTTAGGAATTAATATCCTTAAAAAATATATTATATTTTTAGGAATTCAAATTCCTTGAAAAATATTTTGTATTTTTAGGATTTAATATCCTTGAAAAATATATTATATTTTTAGGACTTCAAAACTTCTTGAAAAATATATTATATTTTTAGGACTTCAAATTTCCTTGAAAAATATACTAGATTTTTAGGAAATTATTTTTCCTTAAAAAATATAATTATTTTTAGGAACTACAATTATCATTGAAATCGATAGTTGATAAAAGTACAAAGTAATGTCCCGCAGGACTTTGCTGTTAGAGTATTGCTACGATATGTTTCTCGGGCCAGAACAAGTTTACCGTAATATTGAACACATCACGATAAACTTGGGGGCAAATGTTATCCCTCAAAAATCCAGGGATGATGTGGCGAATGAGAAAGCGGCACGTGACATCACAATTCGTGAAAAACAACAAAGTATTGATAAAAGACCAACGAACAAAGATGGATAGGTCCATAACCCATTGGAAGTCAACCAAGCCTAAACCCCCTAGGGGTGGTCGGCCAGGAATTGGCCCCCTAGGGATGGTCGGCCCAAGCATGACCAAGAACCCCATGGGGTGGTTGGCCCACCCTATCCTTCATAGGGTGGTCGGCCTATACTCTCAAAGACACTTCACTGGGTAAAACTCATGCTCGTTCAAAACTGAGATCCACAAGCCTAGCACCCAAGCTCTAAAGCAACATCGAGCCTAGCACCTGAGTCTCATAGACCAATCAAGACTTAGCATGTTCTCGAAGGTCTCAATCGTGCATTATTGACCATGATCCAGAGAAGACAACGGAAGACCCATGATCTCATAATCATGGGAAGGTGGACATGTATCTCCACTCCCAATGATCGTGTACCAAACCACAATCCCCACTCTTACTGATCATGTAACAACCCCTGGGCACTATAAATAAAGGACCTAGGGCTTTGTTTCAAGGGCTCTCTTTTTCTGGACTTTTTGGATCGATCTTTTGGACAAACATGTGACGAGTGAAATTCAAGTTGATCTTTGTAATTGTCTATCGAGCGATTCAATACTAAAGACTAAATGGATTAGGTTATTACTGTTAAGAAGAACAGGGCTAAGCTACTATAAATTCCTGTGTGTTTTTGTTTAGATATTTGTACTCTATCGTATATTAGATTCATTCCATTCAAAAGGTGTCGTATATTGTACATACGACTGTTGGCCAATTTCACAGGTCAACAGTAGTTGACGAAAAAGTCAGTCAAAAATAATAATATTTAATAATATCTATCTAGAATGGTATTTAATTAATTTAAAAATAATTATTTAAGTTTAAATATATATTCATATATAAAAAGATATTTTTGTATAAAATATCTTTAATTTAAACAAATCTACAAAAATAGATATGAACATATTATTATAAATAAAATAATTGATATCTTATTTAAACTTTGTTATCCCAAAAATTGGCATATCTGACATGGAAATTATACTTTAGACATTTAGCAATTATGCTTTGGACACGTGATGTTAGGCCAAGCAGGCTGATTGGCGTGTAAACACAAAATGTATAATAGTTACTGCTCGGCAGGTATACCTGCAAGACTAGTTGGTCAGTATAGCAGATAGACAAACTTGGTCAGAGAAAGGAGGTTACCCTCTGCATTAGCACTCCGCAAGAATCACCCGACAACCCGCCAAGAGCGCCCAACAACCCTGAAAACTTGGTCAAGCCTCCTAACAAATAGGATTGTAACTACTCGCGAGGATAGTGAGATATTTCCACCATCAATTATGTTGTGTGCAACCCCTAGGCTAACAGAAGATTATAAATACAAACTCTCCACCATGGTGGAGGGGGTTCACGAACTCACCTAGAAAACAATATTCAGAAAGATACTGGGCAACCTATTTTGATACCGAGCAACGATTCTGCCTTATTGTATTGTCTTTCACAAATAGAAATCCACTTGTAATCCCATGTGATCTTTTGCAAACCTTTTAAGATTAATACAAATCTAAGAGGAAGTGGGTCATTACCAATCCTTGGGGCCAAACCTCTATAAATCCCGGTGTTCTTTATTATTTATTGTCCATCATAACTAGGTTCTTGGCTCATTTATTGTTCATTGGTTGTTCTATTGAAAGCTCTTGAATTAATTATTTTGACTCCGTGTCATTTGGCTAAAAGACCAGTCAACATTTTGGTGCTTTCATTGAGAGCAAGAACAATCACATTCAGATTTCGTTACTTCAAAGATGGTGGTTTCAACAAGAAGATTAGGTCAAGAACCTTCATAGCGCGAAGCTGAATCGTCGCACCGAGTTCCCTCAATGAGCAATTTGAATGAGGGGCGAGCTAATTTTCCACCTAGAAAATTGCTTGGTGCCAAGGGGTAGGCTGCAGGGCCCACTACAACCGGGTATGGGGCTACTACCTTTAGAGGAGTTACTAACGCAGGAGCCTTAGGTGGAGGTGCTGGAAGGGGTACTGAGCAACCAGGACCGAGAGCTGGAGGTCCTGGAAGGTATGAACCTCACATGGATATTGAAGGACTTAACCCCAAAATTGAGCAGATAAGGGAGGTCATGGGACAGATGCAAGATCAGCTTGCCACCATGAACCAAGGGCGGGCTACCGCCAAAGAGCCCATTAATGAGGCTTTTGAAAAACAAAGAAGAGATTTCCAAGAATGGATTGATCGACATGCCCTGGAGGTGCAGGCTCGTTAGGAAGACATGGAACACCGAACTAGGGAGACTGCTAAATCCATCCCCAATTATATACAACAGTAGTAGACTCAGGGTATGGAGATTGCAGTTGGAACTACTGCCCACAACCAACAACGTCCTCCTGTATTTGGTTTCAGTGATGGAGTCATGAATGGACCAGAGGCTTGACCTCATAATGGGAATCAAGGTCTGACCAGGAGTCAGTGATCTAGTTGGAGTGCCAAAGCCAACAACAATAGGCATCCCTTACCAGCTGATGAACAGGTCCTTCCAGGGGCACTACATGGGACAAGACCAAGTAGAAAACTTTCGACTGAGATCTCAAGGTAGTGGCCGTGCATAAATCTTGGTGTTGTAGGATGGGATGGCAACCCCCGAGCACTAGCGCTGAATATGAGTGGCCAGCCTCGAAACAATCAATAACAACCTGGTCGGTACAGACAACACCAAGAGTACAGACCAAGATCTAGAAGGGAGGAGCCAGAGGTTAGTAGTGCATACAGACCCCACTATGCCGTTGGATATGATCATGATGAGGTAGCCAGCCAAGTTTGCCAAATCAGGATTAGAGGGGTAACCAACCCGAAGGACCGTTTGTCCCACAAGGGAAGGATGCCCCGGTCAAACAGCCACCCCGAGGTGAAGGGTTCCAAGGAGTACCTCCAATACCAGGCTGAGCAGATAGCCAAAACACTGGGGGAAGGCCATGACCAAACTCTGTATTCAATCGAATGGACCCCAGGGGAGGTGAAGATTCGCCGTAGGGAAAATCGGGACTCGAATAACATAGCTACTCCTAAGCCTGTTCGGGACCTGAGAATGGATGAGGTCTGCAATGCATCGCAACCCCATGCTGCTACAGACCCAAACATCCAGGCCCAGTTAGATCTGTTAACATGATTGGTAAGAGACCTAACGACTCCCAAGTTAACAAATATTGAAATGGAGAGGCAGAGAGGTTCCCCGATTTTAGAACGTATTAACCAGATCCCATACCTGTTAAATTCAAGATGCCAACATGGAAGATGTACATTGGACAGGAGGACCCAATGTCCCATGTTCACAACTTTGAACTACAAACTGATCTCTAGGGGGTTCTGGATGATGCTAGGTGCAAGATCTTCCCTACCACCCCGTCAGAAATCGCCCAATAGTGGTTCTTCAAGCTGCAACCAGGGTTAATTACATCATGGGATGGTTTTGTACGCATTTTCTATTCCCAATTTTCTTCGGCAATGCCCCTTTCGGCCGAGCCGAATGACCTGGTGGACATAAAACAAATGGATGATGAACCTTTAAAGGACTACATTCAACATTTTATGTAGGAGGCTACCAGGGTGAAATCCTTGAGCAATGATGGTAAATTGATAGCCATCAACTCAGGAATCAAAGTAAAAAGCCTATTTTGGAGCAACTTGAAGAGGAAGTCTGTGCGTACCACCTAGGAATTCCTTGATCGAGTAGAAAAATTAATTAAGCTTGAGGAAGCTGAATGAAAGGTAGATAATCCAACTCAAGAAACTGCTAGGCAGGGAAAAATAGAAGCTAGGAATACCACTAACACAGTAGGAGAAAGTAAAAATGAGGCCAAAAACGACAAAAGTGGTAATAGGGCTGGAATTAGCAATAATCAGAATGACAATAAGAAGCCTAAAACTACCAAGAAACTCAAACCATGAGAGTATGTTCCTAAGTTTACTACTTACTCCATCCTGTTGGAGCCCCGTGCAGATGTTTTCAACGCTACCTAGGTGGTCGTACCGTACAAAAGACCTCCACCAATGAGGAAGGATGTTAATAGATGGGATAAGACTAAATTTTTCCGGTTTCACAATGACTATGATCATGAGACAAATGAATGTAACCACCTGAAGGAAGAGATATAATTCCCCATTCAACAAAAAAAATGCTCATCTGAAGAGGTATGTACGGCCGACTGCCGACCAACATCCTCAGCAACAATCCTCGCAACAGTATCAGGGTAATCAACCTCTCTTACCACCACTAGTCGCTTGTTAGTTAGATATGATCTATGGAGGACCACATTTGGCCGGTACTACCGCAAGGCACGAGAAAAATACGCTTGTTCCTTTAGATACAGGCAGGACGATGATGTACTGGCTATCCAGGAGCGTACTCCCAAGCAGCCTCGCTATGAGTGTGAGCCCATCATATTCAACGAGGAAGACACTGATTGTACCGCCCTGGATAACCAAGACCGTTACATTGTGTGTTTGAAAGAGTGTGAGACTTGCTAACCAAGTCATTTAAATAAAAATGTGAATCTAAAGACATAAACAGGTTAGGTTTAAAAGATTTTGGTTATAAATGAATTATTGTCATTAAAATAAATGTTTGGTACACGGGATCCCAAATCAGGGTTTAAATGACATAATTACAGAATTTCCAAATGTTATAAATAATCAAGCCACTCTAATGGCAAAATACACATTTTAGGTTTCCATCTCTGTACAATCCCTCGACCGTGGCGGCTGAGAAGCTGACAATGTACGCCTCACCCCCAGAGCTCTCCAACCCATGGCCAATTCGTCTTATCCTTGCCTTTACCTGCACCATGTAGCACCCGTGAGTCGAGGCCCAGCAAGAAAACATAATATCATAGCATGATCAATATCAATAACCAATAATTCTACAAAGCATATCCAAGTATTAAGAAATTCATAACATTCACCCGTTCAGTGATAACTATCGACAAATTAACAACTTGTCATCCAGATAATCAACATATCATATTTATTAGATTAACAACAATAATCACGTTCATAATCAACAGTTTATCGCAACCATTAAACAATATTCAGGGTCGGTGCTCTTAGGCTGCACCCTCTATTTAACCCACTGTCTTCGGCTCACTTAGGCCGCCCCCAGTGTTATATCCACTGAATTCAGCCAACTTAACCAAGCTCATTGATTAATAAGCTATCCTCAGCTACCAGTGGCTGAGCCACGCCCTGTGCGCAAGTATTGATTCCGACATTCTTGGGCCGTTTATCACATGTCCCCATGGCATAATACCACCTCATGACATTCATACAATTATAGGGAACTCTTAGTCCCAACTTATTCACATGGTTTATCACAATCATATTACAGTGCATACAAATATAGGGAACACTCAGTTCCAACCTATCCACATAAACGGGTGCAGTTTTCTTACCTCTAATTCCAAGTGCTTTGATAAGAAAGATGACCCCCGAGCATGATCCTGTCCCGAGCCCAAGTGTACACCTAGTCACAACCATGATAAAGGATTCCATCAATAATAAATGAATAAGGGTTTCTAGATTAAGTTCTAGCCTTTGGGACATCCAATTCCACCGAGCACGGTAGTGGAATCGATCCCGAGCACCCTAGGTTAAGTCCCTGCACCTTAAACCTCCAAAAGAACAAGAATGCCCTTTAGAGCCGTGGCCCAAGCTTCCTATGCCGTGGCTTGCCCCTGACCAGAGGCTCAGCCTCACCAAAAACCAGACATGGGCTGCGACCAAGCACTTCCCATGCTGCGGCCTGCCCTTCTTCCCCAGCTCTATCTGCTTCAAAGGGCCGTGACACACCAAGAACTGAGCCGTGGCCTGACCCCTTTGAGCCCAGAAAAACCACCATTTTTAACACTCAAACCTCACTCAAATCCATTCAAAATCATCCTAATGATACAATCCAATTATCACAAACATTCTAACATGTATTCGGAAACAAAACCCAACAAGAACCTAGCTTAGAAACTCATCAAAATAATATTTTAATCTTTGAAACCCACAAGCTCAAGAACACCAAAACCATCCAGGAAATCACAGAATTCAAACACTAAACCATAAATTAAAGCTTACCGTCACTGAAGAACCAATCCTCCAAGAAATTGCTGAGCTAACTTCCAAATCCTTAGCCTCAATTTAGTCTTAAATTCAAAACCCAAGAACTCTTAGAAACTAGTCCAAAGCTACATAATCAAATGACCAAAGCTGTAATTCAAGCCTTACCTCAATTCTTGATTGGATTCCTTAGCTAAAACTGAGCTAATCCCCAAAGTTCCAACTCAAATCTCTGAGTTTCCAGCCAAATTCCCTTTGAGTTTCAATGGCTTCCTTGAGAGAAAGTTGAGTGAGCTGAGAGAAGAGAGAGAGAGGCCATTTTAGGTGTTTCTAGCTTTTCCCCTTGTTTGTTTTGCCTTACTTAGATTACTTAAGTTAATCCCAAAGCTCGGGGTACCAAAAACGTCCCCGAGGGAAAAATGATAAATTTCCCCAGTATTCTCTCCTAAGCTTCCTGACCTCAAATATATCTCCAATTATTTATTTCCATAATCCAATAGCCCAAATAACTGTCTAATACCCAAAACACCCCTTGACTCACCCCGAGTCAAGTATCAGGTCCCGTTGTGACTTTCCCGCTACTTGCTCCCTAGGATTGCCTCATGTCGAATGCTGCAAATATATATATATATCCACATAATAATGTGGTCTCAATAGTTTATCACAAATAATCACATTTATGCCCTAACGAGCCAAAATTACAATTATGCCCTTACAGACTAAACAGGGTCTGCATGCTTATCTAATAATCATAAACATGCATTCCACATATCCATATAATTATAGGATCATTCATATCACATAATCATGCATTTTTACCAGCAATTCATATAACTTCCAATTATGCCCTCCCGGCACACTAATCAAGACCTTTAAGCCTTATTAGTAATTTTGGTTCGAGACATTGATCATGTGCATCATCTGCATAATGACCCTTTGGTTGTGGAAGTCCAGATTTCCAACATGATTGTGGCCCAAAAAATGATCGACCATGGGTCATCCACCAACATCCTGTTCTAGAATACCCTGGAGCGAATGAATTTGAGCATCAAAGATTTAGAGCCATGCGAACAGCTGCTGTACGGGTTCACAAGAAGCGGCATGGCCCCAACAAGAAGCATAAGGTTGCCTCTAATGGTGGGGACAACACCTAAGAGCAACACTATCATGACCTTGTTCATTGTAATCAACATCCTCTCTCCGTATAATGCCATGATAGGCCGACCAACCCTATATGACCTCCGAGCAGTAACTTCAATCTTCCATCTACTTGTCAAGTTTCCAAATTAAGCAGATATCGGATGTCTCAAAAGGAATCAAATGGTAGCTAGGGGGTTTTATAACTCTCTAGTGAAAAAAGCAGGAAAGGCAGTCTCCACCACATAACCTACAAGTCCCAGTAACCAAAAATAGGATGCAACCCAAAATGGGGGGGGGGGGGGAGGACATAAACCCCCATTTTGGGGATGTTGATACAGGCGTTGGCCCAGTTGAAGAATTAGAAGAGGTCCCCCATGACCCAGAATACCTAACTAGGGTTGTCAAGGTGAGGAAAGGGCTGCTTGCGGACATAAGATTCGCTTTGATCTAGTTCCTTCAAGACAACCAAGATGTTTTTGCCTGGTCCAATCAGGATATGGTTGGGATCTTCCCAAAAAAATATAAGCCACGCCCTTCATATTAATATTGACCACTTCAAGCTCGTACAATAGAAGAGGAGGTTACTTGATAAAGATAGGCTAAGGCATTGAAGGAGGAGGTGGATAAACTTCGGAATAACAATTTCATTAAGGAAGCTTTCTACTTGGTATGGGTGTCCAATCCTGTGTTGGTACCAAACCTAATGGAAAATGGAGGGTATGCATAGACTTCACGGACTTAAATAAAGCATGCCCGAAAGACTGCTTCCCACTTCCAAGAATTGACCTGCTGGTGGATGCTACAACTGGTCACAAGATTTTAACGTTTATGGATGCTGTTTACTGAGTTTTTCAGAAACTAGATTTATGAAAGATAAGAGAGCTAAAAGGAAAGGATTTAAAATATGCAAGCAAGGTTTTTATGTGATTGGGGCGTTAATGAGCCTTAGTCCACGAGTTAGTTGTATTAGAGCTTAGAGAGATTTTGACAATGGTGTTTTCTGCAAGTTTGAGTAGAGTAATAGCTTACCAGAGAAAATCTGGGGGATCACCGCTACAGTGCACAACTGGTCCTATTTATAGGCAGTTTAGGTGCGATGGGCTTGGGCCATACTAATTCGGGCCCAATAAGGATGTAATCATGGTTTCCTCGCTAATGGAGGCTTAATACAAAGGATATTGATAAATAATACATATTAATCGGAGCCCATTGGGCCTACTTGGGCGTGGCCAAACCGTACTGCTGTCAATAGTACATAACCTCAGACTAGTCCGCATGGGCTTCTAAGGGGATCCTGGGGACAAGATCTGTCATAGTAGTTGCAGTACTGTTTTCTCGTAGCAGCGTACATTCCGTATGTAACCTCTTCTGTAGGTTAGTTGAGGAGACCAACTTCCGTGTTCTTGGGAATGTGTCAGCGTCAGGGAAGGTCAATCTTGCCCTATTTGGACGTCTGGTCTGGGTTCCTTTACTAACGTCTCGGTCCATTCACCGTAACCCTAGTTTGTTTATCAGGGCTCGAGTTCATTCTTGATAAGGTTATACTCCTAGACTATCGAGCCTGTCACCTATACCCATATCCCGGAGGATACAGATGAGTTGGGGCTGGGAAGATGAGTTAGGCCCACATCTTTGTCCCGGTACCCTTGCTATGGTGGCGCCCATCGAACAATGATGGGATTATTGATGATTGGGCTGCTAGGACTTTCCTCTTCCTCATTCATTGGGCTTAAGATGGGCCATTGATCTCTTTGGGAGAGCCCACGGACCCACTGTGCCATGCCACGTGTCCGGGGGGAAAACAGGGATAACATTTACCCCCAAGTCTTCATCCGTGTTTGCATGGTGGAGACTTGCCTCATTCTCCTGGTTCAAATCCAAATATCCCAGTTTATTTCCTAGGAGACGGGTTCGTTTTCGTGGGGGCCACTTGGGTAATCTTGCGTGGAGGAGATTTGCCTCATTATCCCTGATCAAATCCAAATAGCTCGGTTTGTTTCCTAGGAGACAGCTTCATTTACTTAGGGGCCGCTTAAGTGATCCCCGTCCTTTCGAATTCACCACATTTTATATACGTGTCCCCCAGTAATTGGTGCATCTGTACCACTTGTGCCTTACGGACCTGGAAAGAGTCTTTTGATTGTCACAGTGACCGATGGGTGTCAGTGTGATTTCCGAGGTGTCCCGTCTACACGAGAGATGTTGATAGGGTACTCGAGTGGGTTGTTAATGCCTCTGCACCATATGGGATTGTTGGATGGGGATATCCTTGAAAATATTTTAATGTGGTCCATTGGATCAGATAGGCGTGGATCGTGGGTTGGCGAATCCACGATTTGGTGCTTGATTGGGCTAATTAAGGCCTCTACGTCATCTGGGATAGTTGGATGGGGATAGTCACTAGAGCCCCATTCTGATCCGTTGGATAAAATAGTGGATTTTTCCCCTATAAATAACCCCACAGTTTCATTTCCAACTTTACACATTCTAAAAAATCAGAGCCAAAATGAGAGCTTTTATGTCCCAACTTGCTGATGAACTTTTCTGGCAATTAGTTCATCTCTGCACTTGTATATTTCAAAACTGACCTCTTTTCACTCAGCCATCAGATGGTCTGGTCCCGGTCCAACCAGTAGACGACCTGCTGCACCGTCTTCTCCAATTCTAGGTTGAGATCCTATCGACCCTGTAGCCGGAGACTTTACAGCTTTCAGACCCAGTACCTCACAATAAGTTTTATGGTCTTTTTCCTCTGCTTATTCCTTCTTCTTTTTTGTTATGTAATGTTACCTCTGTGACCGTAGGACTGTTAGGGCCTTGACCGCCGTGTTGGGTGGTTTTGGGTAGAATGGTGTAGGTTTGAAATATATATTGTCTAGGTAATACCTTTGGTATGGTTGTCCCGGGTCACTTTGGACGCTCCAAAGTTGATTAAGGAAAGTTAGAGAAAACCTCTTATTCCTAGTTCCTGACCAGGGTTCTTGGGATCTTCATTGATCCCGAAGGGGACTTCTCCAAGCAATTTTAGGAGAACCCCCGTACCTTAACCAAAAATTTTGGGTTTTGGTGCTAACTGCTTGGTTTTTGTTTCCTTTGTTGCTCCCAGGTCCTTAATCATGAGCTGCGGTGTCACCCTTCACCCAGAAGACTTTGTGCAGTCGGGCCCCATCGTCCTGGAAGGGCATAAGCTTCCCATAGACAACACATGGGAGATGGACGGGGAGAGGAACATTTGGATGCCTTGGAGAAAAATTTGGGAGTGGAGTTGACTCTCGGACTCTTCTACAACCGACTGGCCTGGAAGGAAGAGAAGGCCCATACTAGCATGGGTGAGTTCGGGGCTTGGAACGAGGGCCATATTAGTGCAAGAGCTACGCTCCTACTTCACAACTATTTTGCGCGATTCCTAAAGTTCATGGGGATCGCTCCATTTCAAATCCTGCCCCAGGCGTACAAGCTACTTGCGGGATGGCGCATCTTCAGCGCGTCGAAGGAGATCCCAGTCCCCACCCCCGTAGAGGTGTCATACTTCTACAAGCTGGAGCCGAAACTTAATGCTAAAGATAAGACCCAGGATGGATTGTACAGATTGAAGCCCCGCGATAATTGCCCGACTCCATTTAGCTCTTGGAATCACCCCCGGATGTGAGGCATTACTGGTTTATGACATCCGGGTTCCTTTTGGAGAAGAACCCCACACTGGTGCTGGACTTTCAGCATGTGGGTAAGTTAGTTTTCTTCCTGGCTCACTTAGTTTTTTTGTCTGCTCCCCACTCACGTTCCTGGAAAACAGGACCGTACACCCAAACTCTCCTCACCAAATCAATTCTAGACCGCAAGAAGTATTATGCTACCATGAGCATGGAGGAGTTGGACGTAGGGGGCTTTGTGAACATGAAAAATCTTTGATTGGTTGGGATGCTTGTCTCCAACCAGACAATAGATGCCCCTAGCTTTCGAGGGTTGCAGTGCGAGAGGGATCCCGTCTTGAGGGAGAAGTTGGCCCTCATTCACATCGAGGTTGTAGAGGCCACGACTTGGGTGGACACGAAGAAGAAGAAGAATGAGCAAGCCCGCCAAGCTGAGAGGGTTGCGTCTGAAGAGCTGGACACCCTTATCAAGGGGGCTCAGCCGAATACTAGGGCTCCCAAAACTAGCATTTTGGGGCAAGGTAACTCGCCTTTGCTTTTAACTTATGCTCCTCATTTTAAGGACTTAGTTAGGGATAGACAACTGTACCAAGATTACCTGATCGGGGCCGTCAGAGAAATTAGGCTTCCTTGCCCCATTGTCTTAGATACGTTAACCCTCATATACTCGTCTGGGTTCTTACAATATGGTAACTTTTTGGACCTGGGCGACATGGGGGACCACATTCATTCTTTCATTCTAGGGGAGTTAAGTCATGCTCGTTCTTTAGATAAGGGTTCGTCCTGGAGGAGTTTAGACTAATATTTCCCTCATTGTTTTTTTTACTTCCGTCCCCATTCGATATTTCGCTGATGAGTTTGTCTGTCTATTTCAGGTGATCTAGAAATGTCTAACTCCGTGGCCAAGATGAAGGAAATGATCGAGGCTAGGGCGGCCGCGGCTAAGGCATCGATGAAGAAAACTGCCAAGGGCCCGACCAGGAGAAAGGTCATGGAGCTGGTGCTCGGGGGTTCCAGGCCAATCCTGGATGTTTTTGAAAGGGCTCCAACTGTGAGTTCCTCCCCAGTTGTGCTCGCTAAAATGATCCCACCCCAAGCTGCTCCTCTTCAATTTATTAACATGGATCAGGAGTCATCTGAAGGTGGAAGGGTAGAGAAGAGGGCAGTGGGCTCGGCCGCCGTAGAGTCCCCGAAGCAGGCTAAGAGGACCAGGACCAAGGATCTTGCCTTGGCCGAGGAACATTCCTCAGGGGAGAGCCTGATCATCACACAACAACTCCTAGATGCGCCCAGGCTCCATCTCAACCCAACTCTTCCTGAGGAAGAGGATTTGATCCTCCAGGAGGAGAGGATGAAGATGGTGTCCCGGGCTTGGGACAATGGTCGGGACAAACGAGAAGAGGTGTATCGGGCCCTGTCCATCCAGCGGAAGGTGGAATTTGCCAATCATTTAGAGGCTTTCGATTCTCCCTAACCCATTGTGGACCGACTTGTAGCTGAGACCGGGTTTCAGCCTAAGCCGAGCCAGGACACAGCTCCATTGGTTGCAGATTTACTGGCCCAGGTGGGAAATACAATGTCTACCCTCCAGTTGAAGTGGTATGCTTCCTTGGCCAGCTAGGATGTCCTGTTCATCTCTAGGCCATTCGTCACTAGGCCACCACAGTAAGTCACAGGCCCGTTTGAGCTTTTACTTTACCATACTTATTACTTGTATATTTTCTAACATTAGTTTGTTCTAGGATGCACGGTTGGCTCATAAGAACATGGATATGGTGGCTGAAATGGTGATGAAGCTAGAGACAGCCCAGATGGAGTTGGAGGGGGCTGTGAACCAGCGAGAAACCGCTAAGGAGGCCCTGGCTGAGGAAGTTGCTTGGATCCAGGCTGACCGCGAGGAGGCTACCTGGATTCAAGCCGGCACGAGGAAGCATTGTCCAGGAAGGACGCTAACCATAAGAAGTTGGTGGACAACCTGGAGGCAGAGCTGCTTCGTGTTCGAGGCTTAGAGGCATCGACCAAGGCCCTTCTGGAGGCAGCTGAGGCCCAACTTCATCAGGAGCGGGAGAAGGTGGCAAACCTTGAGTCCCGGGACCAGGCTCTGGATGGCATGCTTCGGTTGGAGATAAAGCAGAGCGAGGAGGCTCGCCAAGCGAAGGAGCAAGCTGATGCCTTGCTGGAGGCCACTTTTGATGAGGTAATTTACATGGCCTGGCTCCAGGACAAGAAAATTAATCTCCTCGTCTATCCAGACCCGACTGCCAAGAGGGATGAATTTGAGGCCAAAGAGAAAGCCGATGCGGGGCTTCTGGCCAAGGGCGAACAAGTTGAGAATATTTTGGATGTCCCGGATCAGGACGAAGCCTAGGCTTGGGCCTTTGTATTGTGATTAGGGCTTCTTTCATTTTTCCTTTGTACTTGTATTAATTTTATGTTCGTGGATGCGTCCTAGACAATTTTTATCGTTTGTATTTATGTATTGATTTTACCTTATGCACCCTGATTTCCATTTTTCATTCGTCTATTTTTCCTTAAAATTGACTAAGTGTTTTACCACTTTGCATGAACCTGGGTTGAATGTTGGGTCCTGGTTCCAATGGCCGAGACCATTAGGAAAATGTTGTAGAGGGCATTTAGCCTGTTCTGGGACCCGTGTTCGGGTCTTGATGACTTGGAATGTTTTGGGCTTATTAATATAACTTAGTTTTTTTACCCCGATTTTATAGTTCGGGCTCCAACGGCCTAGACCGTTAGAGATTTCTTTTAGGTATGACTTAATTAGTTAACTCACTTTAATCCTGACGTTCAGGTTCCAACGGCCTGGACCGCTAGGGAGTTAATAACTATCATCTGATTTATTCGTCCTGACTCTGGTGTTTAGGTTCTGACGGTCTAGACAATCAAAGGTTAGTTGATTAGCTTATTCTGAACCTAGGCGTCAGATTCCAACGGCCTGGGCCATTTATAAGACCAATTTTAAACAACTTAGACCTAAGACTCACTTTCCAATGGCTCTGGACCATTATAGAGGAAACATGACCAGGGATTTGGTTATTTGAGACCACGTTAGGTCAACCGATCTTTAGGTATTTTTCACCTTTCAGACCGTGCATGTCCGGGTTAGGGCTTGGCTTTGAGCCTTGCGCCCTATTGGGTTTTGAACCCCCAGGACCATGTATGTCCGGGTTAGGATTAGGCCTAAGCCTTACGCCCTATTGGGTTTTGTACCCCCCGGACAACGTATGTCCGGGTTAGGACTAGGCCGGAGCCTTACATCCTGTTTTGTTAGGAGTTGGGTTTTGCTACCAGTCTATACGGTCTGGATCAGGATTAAGCTCTGCACTTTGCATCCTATTTTGTTTTGATTCCTAGACTTACTCGTATAGATGTTCATACCCCCAAGTGATTGAAGAATGTAATCTTAGGTCACTTACTAGTGTAAAAAATGAAGAGCGATGCGAAATTTTATTTCTTTACAATATTTCTTTATGATTTTTTGTACACACCATTTTTATTAAGAAAGCACACTGGGGCGTACATTATTAAAAAGAAGAAAAATTAGGAAAAAACAACAGAATCAGACCCTCCCGACTACTGATAGTACCGGCAGAGGTATTTTGCATTCCAGGCCTTTGGGACCTCTATTCCGTCTAGTCGCCTTAAGCGATACGTTCCCAGACATACTTCATTTTGAATTTCATAAGGTCCTTCCCAGTTCGGTCCTAGAACCCCCACTCCTGGATCCTGGGTAGCAGGGAAGACTCTTCTAAAGACTAGATCTCCAGTTTCGAACTTCCGACTTTTGACTTTAGAGTTAAAGTGCCTGGCGATCTTTCCCTGATACGTCTTCAGCTGAACCTGAGACTCTTCCCGGATCTCTTCAATGAGATCTAAGGATTCTTGGAGTAAGACGTGGTTTTGGACGGGATCATATGTGTCCCGTCTGTGAGACGGGACTGCCATTTCTACTGGGATGACCGCTTCACATTTGTACACCATTAATAGGGAGTATGTCCGGTTGACATTCAATCTATGGTCCGGTATGACCATAGGACACGAGACAATTCTTCCGGCCATTTGCTATTGCAGGCTTATAGCTTTTTCTTTAATGTTCCCTTTAAGATCTTGTTCATAGCCTCTGTTTGCCCATTTTCTTGAGGCATTGCGACTGCGGAGAAGATTTTGATGATGCCATGTCTTTCATAGAAGTCAGTGAAGTGAATGTTATTAAATTGCTTCCCGTTGTTGGACACGATTTTGTGAGGGAGGTCGTATCGGCACACAATGTTATTGATGACGAAGTCTAGGGCCTTTTTGGAGGTGATGGTGCTCATTGGTTCCACCTCGACCCACTTGGTGTAATAGTCGATGGCCACGATGGCATGTTTTACACCACCTTTCCCCGTCAGGAGTGATCCTGCTAAGTCGATTCCCCACACCGCAAATGGTCAGGGCCTGGTCATCAGGGTTATTTCCATTGGAGGGGCTTGCGGGATCTTCGCGTACCGTTGGCACTATTCATATTTGAGGACGTAATCAACACAATCCTTCTTCATTGTTGGCAAAAAATATCCTTGCCTTATGATTTTCTTGGACAAGCTAAGTCCGGCCGTGTGATCTCAACAAAATCATTCGTCCACCTCATGCATGATCGTGCTTATTTCTGTCCTGGATACACATCAGAGATATGGCATGGACAACTCCTTGTGATAGAGTTTTCCATCCATCATGACGTATCTGGGAGCCTAGTACTGAAGTTTCCTGGCGGCAGCCTTGTCTGCAAGCAACCTCCATGTGGTTAGGTAGTGGATGAGGGGGCCCATCTAGGACGTTAAGTAATTTATGGCGTTGATTGCGGGGGCCTGAATACTTGGTGTGGGAAAATGGTCGATCGAGACAAGCCCAGAGAGTTCTGCTTCAACATTCGTGGCCAATTTTGCTAATGTGTCTGCAAACACATTCTATTCCGTGGGGATTGGCAGATGAAGTATTTCTTGAAGGTTTGGAGTAACTCTCGGCTTCACATCACGTAGGCAGCAATCCTTCCCCCCTTTGTTTGGTATTCCCCCGAAATCTGTCTGACCACCAATTTGGAGTTGCTGTAGACTTCTATATTCACTACCCCAACCTCCCGGGCCAAACATAATTTGACTAACATGGCCTCGTGCTCGGCTTCATTGTTCAATGCTTCGAACTGGAAGCGTAGGGCGCTCTGTAATTGATGGCCTTAGGTGGATATTAAGATGATCCTGGCCCCATCCCTATTTTCATTTAAGGCTCCATCTACAAAGACCTTCCATAGAGGCATGACGAGGTCGACATGTTCTTCATCTTCGGTGATCCCGGTGCATTCCACAATGAAGTCGGCTAGGGCTTGTCCCTTGATGGAAATCCTGGGGACATATGCTATGTCAAACTAACTAAGCTCTATGGCTCACTTCAAGAGTCTTCCTAATGATTCGGGCTTCTGTAATACTTTCCGTAGGGGACAGTTTGTAAATACCTTAATGGCGTGGGCCTGAAAGTAAGGTCTCAGCTTCCTGGACGCGATCAGTAAGCAAAATGTCAGTTTTTTGATTAACGGGTATCTGGACTCTGTGCCCAGCAACCTTTTGCTCATATAATAGACTAGAAACTGGACCTATCCCTATTCTCGTACTAACGCAGTGTTGACGGCATGTTTTGACACGACCACATATAGGTATAATGATTCCCCGTCCACTGGTTTTGACAAGATTGGCGCTTGGGCCAGATGTTCCTTCAACTTCTGGAAGGCCTCTTCATACTCGGTTTTCCATTCAAACCTCTGGCTTCTGCAAAGAATATTGAAGAATGGGATGCACTTGTTTGTGGACTTCGAGACAAAGTGGCTAAGGGCTGCTATTCTTCCCGTCAAGCTCTGAACTTCTTTGTGCTTCCGTGGTGAGGGAATTTTGATCAGCGCTTTGATCTTGTCCGGGTTGGCTTCTATTCCCCTCGAACTTACTATGAAGCCCGGGAATTTCCCAGATGCCATGCCAAAGGTGCATTTTTTGGGGTTCAGCTTCATCCCATACTTTCGAATGATGACAAATGCCTCCGCCAAATCATCCACTTGTCCCCCCGAGGCCCTGGACTTGACCAACATGTCGTCTATGTAAACCTCCATGTTCTTTCCTATTTGGGTCCGGAACATCCTGTTGACCAACCTCTTATAAGTGGTTCCGGCGTTCTTGAGCCCGAAGGGCATGACAATGTAGCAGTACACACCTTTGTCTGTTTGGAAGCTGGTGTGTTCCTGGTCTGCTATGTGCATTGAGATCTGGTTGTAACCAGAGTAGGCATCCATGAAAGTCAATATTTCATACCCGAACGTTGCATCTACCATCTAGTCGATCTGGGGTAGAGGGAAACAATCTTTCGGATAGGCCTTGTTAAGGTCGGTGAAGTCGATGCAAGTTCTCCATGTCCCGTTTGGCTTTGGTACTTGCACCAGATTGGCTATCCAAACAGGAAACGAAGCCTCCCGAATGAAGTTGATTGAGGATAACTTCTTAGCTTCTAATCTGAGGGCTTCTGCCCTCTCCACCCCTAGAGGTCTTCGCTTCTGCGGCGACTGGAGTTGCATTCACATCAATGTTCAGGACATGACATATGACATTGTGATCAATTCTGGTCATATTCCAGTGAGACCAGGCCAAGATATCCTGGTTCTCTCTGAGCTGGGAAATAATGGCAGTCCTGACCTCTGAATTTAGGTTTCTTTCGACCCGAATAACTCTGGTCGGGTCGCTGTCTCTAATGCACACCTCGTCAACCTCCTCCATAGGTTCTAGTGCCCTGTCCTCTCCTATTCCCAGATCCAATTCATCTTCTCCATGCTGGTGGCGGGGGTGGAATCGAATCAACATTTTCCTCTTCGAGAGGCTCTTCTGATCTCTCTGGACATTTCCCACCCCTCTATTATCGCATGGGAATTTCATGCAGAGGTGGCGGATGGAGGTGATAGCGCCGAAGTCGACCAGTGCGGGACGACCGAAGATAACGTTGTAAGCGGTGGGCATCGATGATCAAGGGATCATGATGAGCGAAGTGGACGTTCTGAGTGTCTTCTTTTGTTAAAGTGATGGGCAAGTTCATCAACTTTGGGCGATGGGTCGGAGTCTAGACCGAGGCGCATACCTCGTGGTCCTGGTCGAGTTCGCTGAGGTAGCATTTCCGATTATTTTAGGATGACCTTCCCAGATGCGACCCTCCTGATATGGTGGCCATGTGACCATCTATCCGCGGAGGCGCGGTTTCGGGAGGATATGGCATTCCGGGTCCGGGTGCCTGCACAATTAGGGCCCCCTGATGGGCCTATGCTCCCGGACATACAGCGTACCCTCCCTAAGGAGGTTGATACGATCTAGGTGCACCTGGGGCCATAGGTTGTCCGGGAGCTCCTGGCAGTCCCGGAACACCCACGGGCATTTTGACCCATTGGTGGAGATGTCCCAACTTGATCAGCTTTTTAATCTCATCATTTATTTGACGACACTCTTCGGTCGTATGGCCCACGTCCTTGTGATAGGCACACCTCTTGTTATTCTCTCTCGAGTTCTTTCTCCCTTTGAACATGGGGGCTGGCTTCCGGTAATGGACCGTACTGCCCGTCGCTAGGTATATATTCTCCTAGGTGTCCAACAGGTTGGTATATTCTGTGTATTGGGGTTCGTAACCCCTTTTTCCCTTTTTGGAGGGATCGAACCAGTTCTTCCCTTTGCCCAATCTCTTTCCCTGGGAAGGATTTATGCTCGCCTCCGTTCCCCCGACTTGAGACGGTTGGGCTCCACCTGGAGTGGCGCAATACCCGACTGGTGCCATGTTGTACCTAGAGAATGAGGCAGATTGAGCCGGTACGTACCTCGATGAAGTGGGACCATAGACCGTCGGGGTCACGAATGTCATCCCATGGGTACCAGCGGATCCGGGCACCACTGGGGGTGCCAGATAATGATTTTCAAGATACTGCACCCTGTATCCGGGAAAGGTCTGGGCACTCGACTTAGTTGCCGGCTACCACCCAAAAGCTTGGATTTGGGCCTCCTCCCAGTTGATAAAACCTTGTGCCCTCCTGATGCATTCTTCCAGGGTGGGCCTTGCTACGCTGCATATAGTCCCAGAGAAGGGATCCAGCTCTAATCTCAGACTGGAGAACCACCAGGCGCTGTCCGTCATCCATCTTGGTTTTGAGGCTTCCTCCGTAAAGCGCTCGATATAAGCTCTGAGGGTTTCCGTGGGATGCTGGTTGACATTGGTTAGTGCAATGATCTACATGTCCATCTTCATGGCGGCCACAAATTATTTACGGAATGCTGATTACAATCCGGACCAGGATTGGATTGATCATGGTTTAAGTATCTTCCACTATTCTTCCACAGGTCCGACCAGAGTGATCGAGAAACACATGCATTTATCATTGACGCAGATGTGAGCTACAATCATCAGGCGGTTGTAGCGGGACAAATGGTCCCTGGGGTCTGCGTTCCCGTTATAGGCAGGTAGGTTCGACATTTTGAACCCTTTTCGTAGTACCACATCCAGGATGTGTTTAGCGCATGGCTCATTTTCCTCCTCTTCAGAATCAGAGCCTCCCCCTTCTTGTTTCCGAACCAGGCAGTTTGTGACCTTCGTTAACGCGACCAACTATTCCATGATTTGTTTGGCCATTCCATCATCCAGGGGAATTCTCTCATTCCTCCTATCGTTGAGGATATTCCTCAAGTCGCCACCTTGGGAGCAAATATTTTCCTCGCGGACCCGTTCCTTTCAGGCATTAAGGCCATAGCTCAAGTTTACCCGAGAAGTATCATCTCTTGAACTGATGGCTTTTGGATTTTCCTCGCACTTGTGTCCTTTGTGATCTTTATTCACGGAGGTGCTGGGATGGAAACGTTGTTCCCATTCAGTCTGTCTAGGGACATTCCGAGGCCTGACACCCTACTGACGCTTCCCCTATGGATCGATCGGATGATCCCGTCCTGGGATAGGATGCATCCGTTCTTTCCTAGGGAATTACCCTGGGTTAGCTCTAGTTTTTGGAACGAGATGTGCCTTCTTTTGGGGGTTTTCTTTTTCCCACGGGGTCAACCATCTTGGCTTTTCCTATTTCTTGAGTGGGATTCGATGGGCTATCTCCGGGATGTGGTCCCGTAGGAAGGATCGGGCTCGTGTTCTTAGGTACGCCGATCCTGATTGGCAGGACTGGCGGCTGTGTTCCTGGAGGCGGAACAGTTGAAGGATTGGTTGCCAATCCTTGGGCAGCGATGAAGGCCTGGAGAGCTAGTAGGGACTCTTGCATCTAGTGGGTAGCCTCTTTCTGTTTGGCTATCCTGGCTTCTTGATCCAGGACTTGCTGTCTCAAGCGGATCACTTCTGGATCCTCCTATTCGGGGTTCATATTTTCTTCTTCAGGGTCAAGAGGGTTTTTGGCTTTGTGATCCTGATATTCCACTTCATCTTCTTCATAGTAACCTTCATCGTAGTCAGCCCCGTCCTCGAAGTTTTGGGAGTCGTTAGGTAGAGGCACTTGATAAGGAGTATCCTTAGGTTGGTCCTGAGGAAATGGTTGTTAGGGCAATGGTCCTTCATTGCCTTGTTGTTGTTGGTGAGCAGGATCAAACACAGTATGTCTGGTGTTCATAATTGTTGTAGACAGTCAATATTGATTCAAGCTTTCTTCGGCACTCAATGAAAGCACCAAAATGTTTACCGAGTTTTTTGGAAACTAGAATTATGAAAGATAAGAGAGCTAAAAGGAAAGGATTTAAAATATGCAAGCAAGGTTTTTACGTGGTTGGAGCGTTAATGAGCCTTAGTCCATTAGTCAGTTGTAGGACTTTCATCTTCCCCGTTCATTGGGCTTAAGATGGGCCTTTGATTTCTTTGGGAGAGCCCACGGACCCATTGTGTCATGCCACGTGTCCAGGGGAAAACAGGGATAACAGATGCCTACTCGGGGTAGAACCAAATTAGCATGCATCCCCCTGGCCAAGAGCACACCAGTTTCCACAGAGACGTAGGGTTGTACTGCTACAGGGTTATGCCGTTCGGCCTTAAAAACGCTGGGGCCACATATCAACGACTGGTAAACTGTATGTTTAAGGACCCGATTGGCAATAACATGGAAGTTTACGTTGATGATATGTTAGTGAAATCCAAAAAGGATGGGGGGCACATTGGCGACTTGGAGCAATGTTTGAACATTCTGAGGCAGTACAAAATGAAATTGAACCTCTTGAAATGCTCATTTGGTGTGGGATCGGGTAAATTTATGGGATTTATAGTGAATTCCAGGGGAATAGAAGCAAACCCTGAGAAAATAAAAGCACTGCTGGACATGCACTCACCAGCCAGGATCAAAGATGTACAAATCTCGACAGGGCGTATAATAACATTGTATCCAAATCTACTGATAAGTGCATTCTATTTTTTAATATCGTTAAGGTACCAAGAAATTCAGATGGACCGAGGAGTGCGAACACGCCTTCCAAGCTCTAAAACAACATCTGGCACAACCCCCGATCCTTTCAAAACCCTTGGAAGGAGAAGAAATGTGCATATACCTGGCAATAATGGAACAAGCTATCAGTACAGTCCTGGTCAGAGCGGAAAACAGAGTCCAACACCTAGTCTACTATGTTAGTAAAAGGTTGATCGGGGCAGAGAGCAGATACCCTTTAATTGAAAAATTGATTTACTGTCTGCTCTTGTCATCCATAAAACTTTGTCCATACTTCCAAGCTCATCCCATCAAGGTCCTTACCAACCAACCATTGCGCCAAGTCCTGCAAAAGCCAGACACCTCTGGTCGGCTACTGGAATGGTCTATAGAGCTGGGGCAGTATGCAATCTCCTACTAGCCTCGAACAACAATTAAAGGTCAGGCTCTAGCAGACTTTGTTGCTGAGAATATAGGAGTACCGAAAATAGACAAGGAAATGACCGAGCAACCGTCAGAATCTGGACCACCGCCCAGTACAGGTGCTGAGCAGAACACCGAACAACCAGAGTCTAGTACTATCCATTCCAAGAATGAATAAGAAGTCTTGAAGCTGCATGTCGACAACTCATCTACTGAACAACTGTCTGGGGCCGGTCTTACAATAATAATGCTTGAAGGGCAACGCATCCATTTTGCACTCTGTTTTGGGTTTAATGCATCTAATAACGAAGCAAAGTATGAAGCATTAATCATGGGCATGAAGTTAGCAAAAGAAGTGAAGGTTGAATTCTTGGAAATATATAGTGATTCACAGCTTGTTTTCAATCAGGTCCTCGGTGAATAAATTGCTCGGGGAGAAAAAATGATAGCCTATCTTAGTAAGATTAAGGACCTACTTGCTCAGTTCAAGAAATACGCCATCCAACAGATACCAAAAGAACAAAACACAACAGTAGATGCACTGGACAGACTGGCCAGTAGTGCTTTTGTAGACAAGGCCAACCTGATCCCCATTGAGTATCTGGTCAAACCTAATATCAACCTGCCAGAGCTAGTCCTTCTGATAGACGATACTCCATCTTGGATGACCCCAACTGTAGCTTATCTAGAGCACGAAACCTTGCCTAGCAACCGTAATGAGTTTAGGAAATTGATGAGAAAAATAGCTCGATACTTAATCCTGGACGGGGTTATGTATAGAAGGGGATTTTCCATGCCATTGCTGAGATGTGTCAACCAAATAGATTCAAGTCAGCTGCTGGAGGAGGTACATGAAGGATTTTGTGGAAATCATGTTGGGGGACAAAGTCTATCTAAAAACATTCTAAGGCAAGGATACTTCTAGCCAACTATGAATGAAGATGCTTATGCATGTGTTTGAAGAAGTGATAAGTGCCAGAGGTTTGCCAAGATCCCTCGGACAACCCCCAATGAGTTTACTCAGATGCAAAGTCCATGGCCCATTGCCATTTGGGGAATTGACATGATTGGTCGGTTACCAAAAGGAAAGGGGGGAGTACAATATGCGTTAATAATAGTTGATTATTTCACCAAGTGGACGGAAGCCGAACAACTGGCAACCATTACTTCCAAAATAGTACTGGACTTCGTGGTGAAAAATATGATCTGTAGGTTTGGTCCACCCAGAAAGATAGTGTCCGACAATGACACCCAGTTTGACAGCCATCTGTTCACCGATTTCTATGCCAAGCATGGCATCACAAAAAGCTTCTCAGCAGTCTCACATGCCCAAGCCAATGGTCAGGTCAAGGTAGTTAACAAGACTCTCAAAGACACTCTGAAGAAGCGTTTAGAAGAGGCTAAACAAAACTGGCCTGAAAGATTGCCTAAAGTACTCTAGTCATACAAGACTATCGAATGAACAACAACCAATTGGTATAAAGCAATGCTACCCATTGAGGTCTCTCCCCCATCTCACCGACGTACAACATACGACCAATATCAAAACCACCAATTGTTGGCTGGGTCCTTAGACCAGATCGAAGAAAGATGCGAAAAATCCAATATGTGCTTGGCTGCCCACTAGCAAAAGGTTGCTCGATACTTCAACTCTAGAGTCAAGGAACACAAGTTCAACGTGGGTGATTCAGTCCTGTGAAGAATATTCCCAGAAACCCGAGATGCCTTGGCAGGAGTACTAGGTCCAATCTAGGAGGGTCCTTACCAAGTTACAGAGATAATACTGTCTGACACGTACAAGCTAGCCCAGTACGATGATGATCTCTAGTTAGTACTTGTTCTCCGTTACTAGAATGGGGAACACCGAAGGAAGTACTACCAATAAAGATCACCTTCGAATGATCGTTGATTGACCGGTATAGGCATGAACTGCCCCTACTACCAACCAGCTTAAATTATTTATATTAATTATGAACAAGCACGATTTTCCCATTAATTGTAACAGTTAATATTTATGAATGTAAGGTACAAGTGTAGCGACGCAACTTGTCTGTTAATTTTTAATCAATAAGACATAATTTTTGTCCATGTTTACAAGCCTTACTTTACAATGATTATCTTGCTAATTAGTGCATATGTCACAGATTGTTGGCAATGTATGAAACCTTTATAGGTTTTGGCAAACCTAAGTGGTTCCGAACATGTAATTACAAACAACTTTGCTCAATTAACAAGTGACCAAGAGGTTAACCCATAAGTTATGAATCCTGCTCGGTCACTTGGAGGGCACCATAGTCATACATGGACAAACAGAGGAAAAAGCGCATAATTAAACGGACTTAGAAACATTAATTTTATTAATGTTAAAGTGCTTGCGCATTGCTCAGTATGTATTGAGCAACAAAAAGAGCCACAATTTTTTTTTTTCTGTAGATAGGGTTGAACAACTTTTTTGTACAACTCATTCGAAAAAATTGAACAGCTCCAACAAACAGAGCTGCATAGCTTCAGAAAATAGTATGCTGAACAGTAGTATAAAATAAGGTACGAGCAGATATGCAGTCAAATCGAGAAGCAATTCATAGATAAGTGTTAAGATTACTCGAGATTAAAGGCTGCTCGGTTCAACCATGCTGTCTTTACAAAAATAAAAGATGGCTCGAGAATAAAGACTGCTCGGCTTAGCCATTTTTGTTTAGGAAGAAAGGAAAGAAGTTCAACAATGTAAAATACTGAAAAGTAGAAACAAATAAAGTTTTTCAAGGATCTTGGACTAGGTTGTCTTGCTGGATGTCAGGTTGCTCGGCTGGAAGGCTTCAAGATTGATCAGTGTGAGTCTAGGCATCAGTTGAAGCACTTAGGCCGGAAAGTAGGGCATCCTTCTCAGGGGTCGCAGTAATTAGCTTAGAGGCTGGCATGGCTAGTCCTAGATCAGATGCTAAAGGCTACTCAGTGGGAGTAGCCTAGGCCTTAGTCTTATCCAGCTCGGTACTATAGTGCATAAGCTCGTCAAAAGCCTCCCCCAAGTAGCTATAATCTGCCCCTTTGTTGCGTACCCAGAAGTCATAGAAGGTGCTTATACCAAAGTCCTTAAAGGCTTTAGCATCTGCAGCCCTGCTAGTTTTCTCTTCATCGAGGGCCTTCACAAACTTGTCCCTCTCCTCCTGGGAAACTTTCCCCTCCACAACATTTTTCTCGGCTACGTCCTTCAGCTCTTCCACCCTCCTCTCTAGCTGATTGACATCTAGGTTCCTTTGCTCAGTAGTGGCCTTGAGGGTCGCGTTATCTTTGGTAACCTGCTCGGAGGTTCTCTATAGCTCCTGGACCTACTCAGTTAGCTGTGTAACCTGGGAGGAATTTTCCCCATACTATTTTTTCAAGTTTCCCACCCAGCTTGTTCACCATCTTGGCACGGTGGTGAGATTATCTGAGAGCCAAAATGGCTTGCAACATTATAAGAAGGAAGTTAGAAAAAGTAACAAAGATGAAAAATTAATAAAACGTTGGACAAACCAAGTACTTACCCTGACAACGTCCTGGAGCCCAGTGCTAGTGATGTACTCCAGAGATTTGGTGCCCAGGGTAGCCATGAAGTTTCCTTGGGAGGAGGACACCTTTTTTACATGCCCTGGTGGATTGCCAAGGCTTCTTCATCAGCTCGTTAACTTCCTCTGCAGGATCCTTAATGGCACCATCCTGAACTTTGCTCAGGATAGGGGGCTCTCTTACAAATGCAAAGGGGACGGTTTCCTTGGTAGGAGTTATTTTGCCCTTGCCAGATTCACGCGAAGGACTCTCCGTATTTTTATGAGAATGAGTCTTCTAGAGAGTCTTCTCAACCGATTCAGTAGCCTCAGCAGGAGGATCAATTTTTTGGCACTTGGCCGAAGGAGTCTCGCTACTTGGACAGCCAGCCTGTTTTTGTGCAAACTTCTTGAAAAAGACGACTGGCATATTTGCAAAGTAAAAGCAAAAGGTTAGTCAATATGCCGAGCAGAGTCAAAACACACAAAGAGATAAATAAGCAGAAGTAAAAATAAGTTATAAAGGTTAGTGTTAGGTCACCCTCTTCTATTTCCCCCAAACAGCCGGCTGCCCTGAGCGGAAGGTCCTCATCATTTTCTGATGAGTCAGAGTCTATGCGCTCAACTTCATTTTGTTTCCCCTTTCCGGGCTGGGGGGCAGCAACATTCTTGGGAGCGCTGTGTTCAGCGGGTTCCCTTATAACGATTCTAGCCAAACTCCTTCGGTGGGCAATGCAAGGCTTGGCTAGTTGTACGGACGACATTTTTGCTTTCTTACTGGGTGACAGCTGACTGGGTGACTTGGCGTTGGGCGACTGCTTCCTAGGCGACTGTCTGGTAGGGGTGGCACCCTTAACCTTTGCCTTGGGGTTAGGGTAGAGCTCGACATTGGCAAGTTTTTTTGCAGTGATCAGGGCCGCCAAGTCTTTGCAGCTAGGGTCCATGGCAGCTAGTTCTCGGACCCGCTTCTCCATCTCCCTAGTGGGGGCCGGCCAGCTGAAGGGACCGTTACGTCGAAATGACAAGTGATTGACGACAATGTTCATCATAATGAAGTATTGGTTGGCATACTCCCCAACCTTGGAGATACCTTCGGTGTTAGCTAAATAAATGTTAGAGTCTCTATGGATAAAGTAGAAATATCCCAAGCCACCTTGTCGGGGATTGGATTTGAGGTCGAAAAGATAATTTACTTTGTGCACAGACGACACCAGCCAGTTTAATGACTTGTATAAAACATAGAGGGTTGAGAGGAACCTAATGCCCTTAGGACTAATCTAGGTGGGACAAAGCCCAAAATAATCTTCCACACTTCGGAAGAATGGCAGAAGTGGAAGAGTGGCACCAATAATAACGTGAAACCTGCTTTAGGCGTAGAATTAGGCCCCGGGGTGCTTGACAATCTATGAGGCAGTAGGTTTGAGGATTGAAACATCTCTAAGCTTGAAATGATTTTTGACGTTTTGCAACTATTTATTAGAGATGGTGCTGGCCAGAGCTACGTATAGGGGGCCCTCCTTCGTCTCTGGTGAGGGGTTAAGAATAGCCTCGGTGTGATCTCCATGGCATACTCTATTTTAGTCTCTTCTTCCTACCTTGAGATGCTCGGCTCTTCCCCCGGGGGTGGGACCTCCTGGACATCCCCGGCAGTGGCATGGCGTGCCACATGGGGGTCTTCATCATCCGCACCACGAGTAGTTTGCTTAATACATGCCATTGTTGATCCCCAAGTGATGAGTTTGCAAGCCAGTCCGGTGATCACCTTCCCTGATAGTTTGCGCGCACAAGGAAAAGGGGAAAGATGAGGTGAGAGCACCGAACACTACTGGTCAGTATAGACACCTTGGGTTGTACCGACCAGACCAAAATAATAAACGATACGGTGTACTGACCAGCAAATAGATCGAATAAAAAATCAAGAAAAACCGAGGCAACTAAGGGTTTCCAAAGAATTTTTCAAGAATTGTTCTTGGTGTTCTTCAAGAACACCGAACACTACTCAATAAAAAAAATAAAAGAGGACATCAAGAATCAGATTTTTGCTAAATCAAAGGTCAAAATACATGACCCATACCTAGAACTACCCATGTCAACCATTTATTTCCAAGTGCGTTCAACGTGCATTAGACAAATCTAGGGATTTCTCTGAAAAACCACTTACGAAAACAGTAAAGATTGCAGAGAAAAAGGAACAATTTTTCACACACAATGCCAAACACAGGAAAGGAAAAAGTTGGGACACTTACTTGCTGCAATCTTGTGAAGCATGCTCGGAGTTAAGAAAGGTCGACAAGGGGCATCTAAGAGAAGGTGAGTATGAAGAGCTTTAGAGCTCGGTTTGACTCTGAAATCTTGGTGTCTTTGAAGAATGAATAGGGTAAAATGAAAAAAAATGAGAACTTCTATTTATAGGCAACGAAGAGTGTCCTCTCACCTGCCATACATTAATGAAACCGTCCACTTAGTAGTCCCTTCGGCCGCTGCAGACATGTCTCCCCAAACACATCAGCACACCTGGATGCACGTCCCTCCAATCACGTCTCCTCAACTGCCTCCCACGTCAGCCCACTCTTTGGTAACCGCACAACCGTCAATACATCTATTAAGGAAAGCCATTATGACATTTTATGGTTCCAAAGAGAGGTCGGAAAGAGTGAAAAGTCATTTTTTGTAAACTTGATGAAAAACAATAGCTATTAACTATACCATATGTTATGCCACGTGGGAAGGGGCGTGCACCCCTGACTAGGTTGGGCGGGGTGATCTCTAGAAGAAAGTTCCCATGCTACTTAGCACCAATGCAAACTTGGGGGCAAGTGTTATCCCTAAAATTGGCATATCTAATGTGGAAATTATACTTTAGACATATAACAATTATGCTTTGGACACATGGCGTTAGGCCTGGTAGGCTGGTCGGCGTGTAAACACAAAATGTATAATAGTTGCTGCTCGGTAGGTATACTAGCAAGACTAGCTGGTCGGTATAGCGGACAGAAAAACTTGGTTGGCAAGAGGAGGTTACACTCTCCTTTAGCACTCCACAAGAATCGCCCAACCACCCGCCAAGAGCGCCCAACAACCTTGAAAACTTAGTCAAGCCTCCTAACAAATAGGATTGTAACTACCTGCAAGAATAGTGAGATATTTCCACCATCAGCTACGCCGAGTGTAGCCCCCGGGCCAACAAAAGATTATAAATACAAACTCTCCACCACAGTGGAGGGGGTTCACGATCTCGCCTACCGACCAGTATTTAGAAAGATACTGGGCAACCTATTTTGATACCGAGCAGCGATTCTGCCTTATTGTATTGTCTTTTACACATAGAATTCCAATTGTAATAGTGAATGAGTAAAACACAATTGAAAGTGAAAATATCTAGATCAGTATATTGATCTGAGTATATCTTGTATTATATAAAGACTGAGTTGATACAAGAAGAAGGTGAGTTACAGAGAGGTTACAACAGAAAGTAACAGAATACTAGAATTACAATTGTAACTAACTAATTCTAACTAACTCAACAAACAAGCTACTGAAGTCATCTAACAGCCCCCCTCAAATTGACGGGTCTAGGGAGAACGGTCAATTTGCTACAAAGATTTGAGTATCTATTTTCCAACAGATGCTTTGTGAGGATGTCTGCAATTTGATGCTCGGATGAAACATGCTGAACCAGAACTTGCTTGCGAGTAACCATATCACGAATGATGTAAAAATCAATCTCTATATGATTTGTACGAGCATGAAAGATGGGATTGACATCAAGATGAGTGGCTGATATGTTGTCACACCAAATAACCAGAGTTGAAGCAATGGGAAGTTTGAGTTTAGAGAACAACTGCTTGTACCATGTTAGTTCAGCTGCTGCATTGGCCAAGGCACGATATTCTGATTCGGTGCTGCTCCGAGAGACTACTTTTTGTTTTGCCGAAGACCATGAGACAAGGCTGTTACCAAGAAAGACACAATAGCCTCCTGTGCTTCTGCAGTCGTCAGGACTTGAATCCCAATCAACATCTGTAAATGAAGCAATATGCAGAGGGTTCACATCAGTAAGGGTTATACCATGAGATTGAGTACCATGAAGGTACCTAAGGATTCGTTTGACCGCAAGCCAATGTGAAGTTGTTGGAGCATGCATAAATTGACAAGTTCTATTGACAACAAAGGCTATGTCAGGACGGGTCATGGTAACATATTGAAGTGACCCGACCACTTTCCTGTAGTCTGTTGGGTTTTCTAGAGGTACTCCATCATATTGCGAAAGTGGTTTGCCTACTATACCTGGTGTTGGAGCAGACTTGCACTCTAACATATCTGTCATAATGAGGAGATCCTTCACAAATTTTTGTTGGCACAAGTGCATCTGACCAGGAGCATGAGTGACTTCTATGCCGAGGAAGTAGTGCAAGGAACCTAGATCTCGAATATCAAATTTTTGATGAAGAGTGTGGACAAAAGTATCCAAAGCAGTAGGCGAACTTGCTGTCAAAATGATGTCATCTACATAAACTAAGAGGTATATCACCAAATCAGATTTATGTAGAACAAATAAGGAGTTGTCAGTTTTAGAACAAACGAAACCCCAGTGAACCAAAGCTGAACTGAGTTTAGAAAACCAAGCCCGAGGAGCTTGTTTTAGGCCATAGAGAGCTTTGGACAGCTTGCAAACATGAGTAGGATGATTGGGATCAAAAAATCCTGGTGGCTGTGTCATGAAAACATCTTCAAGTAAGTCTCCATTCAAAAAGGCATTATGCACATCAACTTGGCAAATTGGCCAGCCTTTGGACAAGGCTAGAGTGAGGATTACTCTTATAGTGCCTGGCTTAACAACTGGAGAGAAGGTGTCAAAATAGTCAACCCCCTCTGTTTGAGTAAATCCACGGGCTACCAAATGGGCTTTGTGTCTATCTATACTACCATCTGGTTTATACTTCAATTTGAACAGCCACTTGCAGTCGACTATGTTTGTATTTGGAGGACATGGTACTAGCTGCCAAGTCTTGTTTCTCATAAGAGCAACTATCTCAGTGTCCATGGCTACTTTCCAAGGAGGAATAAGCAAGGCTTTCTTGTAAGTTGTAGGAGGTAGATTTGTAGCTATCTTTGTTGCAATCAAGGCCCTCGATTTATGTATGCCATTCTTGGCTATTGTGACCATGGGATGAGTATTAATACGTGTAGGAACCTGCACAATAGAAGCTTCAATGACATTAGATTGCTCAACTACAGGAGGGGGTGTGATTGGGACTACAGGAGAGGATATTGGAGGTGGTGTAGGGATTATGTTTGTGACAGGTGACACAGTGGAAGAGGTGGGAGAGTGAGAAGTATGAGGAATAGAGTGGGAAGATGAGGTAGGAGAGGAGGGAACAGAGAAGGAGGTAGGGTGATGGGATGGAAAAGAGATAATGGCAGGTGTTGTGGAGGCATTGATTGTAATACAGATGAGGAAGAGGTAGATGTGTATACAGGGAAAGAAGTCTCATCAAAGACTACATGCCGAGTAGTATAGATGCGACGAGTTGGGGGATCTAAGCAGAGATATCCCTTATGACTGGTGCTGTATCAAAGAAATATGCAAGGAGTAGATCGATATTACAGTTTATGTTTGTTATAGGGACGCAAGCATGAAAAACATAGACAACCAAAGGATCTCAATAAAGAGTAGCCAGGAGTTTTGTGATACAAGACCTGAAATGGTGTGCGAGAGTTGAGTAGTTTTGTTGGAAGTTTTTTTATGGTGTATACAGTTGCACGAAAAGCATAAAGCCAATAATGAAGAGGTAATGAGGCATGAGCTAACAAAGCTAAACCAGTTTCAACAACATGCCTATGCTTACGTTCGACTCGTCCATTTTGGGCAGAGGTATATGGGCATGAAAACCAGTGTTGAATACCATTAGATTTAAGATAGGAAATAAATGATTTATATTCCCCACCATTGTCAGATTGTAGCATCTTTATGGATGAATGAAACTGATTTTCCACTAGAAGTTTAAATTGTTTAAAAATTGCTAATGCTTGATCTTTAATATGTAAAGCATATAGCCAAGTGAATCTAGAATGATCATCAATGAATAAGATAACATATCTTGAGCCATCAGTGGCTGGTATGGGTGAGGGACCCCATAAATCTGTATGTATGAGTTCTAATGGGGCAGAGGCATGAGATTCAAAGATAGAAAATGGCAATTTGTGACTCTTGGCAAGTTAACATGAGGAACAAATATGTTGTTTACTATATTTGAATGATTTATTACATTGATGAAGAACAGAGTTTACAATATCAGCATGGACATGACCTAATCTAGCATGCCATATAACAGCTGGAGAAAGAGTTACATGTTGGAAATGAATTGAACTAGTAAAAGCAGATTTTGGGGAAAGAGTGGTGGCAAGAAGAGCACATTTGTTATGTGAGGCAGAGTTGGTTTGCAAATGTCGTGCAACTTGTAAAGTGTATAGACCATGCTCAAGGGTGCCTTGGTGCATCTGAGTCTTCGTGGCAAGATCCTTGATCTTCTAATGGTTAGAATAAAATTCAACAAAGACATTGTTGTCATGACAGAAACGAGAAACAGACAAGAGATTAGTTGCAAGTTTAGGAACATGATAAACTTTGGACAAAGAGAAAGACTTATTAGAAGTATGCAATAAAGATTGGCCAATAGAAGTGATAGGGACAGTGTTACCATTGCCTACTCTGACAGAATCAGTACCAACGTAAGAAGAAGCATGGTCAAGATGGTGGACATTTGGGGTTAAGTGGTGGGAAGCTCCAGAGTCAAGTAACCATGTATCATCAGAGAGAGTGTGAGGTGTGGCCACCATTGCAGAAACTGTGGAATTATTCGGTGGAGCTGTTGTTGCTGGTGCAGGAAGATTTGGATCAAATCGCCTATAGCAATGAAAGACATTGTGTCCTGGGCGGAGGCAAAGTTGGCAAGTGACCCGAGAGCTTGGCACATTGGAGTTACGAGGGGCATTGTTGTTGCGACCACTGTTTGTTGAAGAGGCAGCATGAGAAGGGCCACGATATTGATGAGACCGAGGACCATAAGACATTCTTGAATGTGGAGGGTACCGAAAGGCAACGTTGGTAGCAATTGGTGTGGCTTCATCAACAGAGTTTTTATGGTCAAGTATGGCTTCATGAGCTAATAGTAAACTAGTGACTTGTTCAAATGAAACTCCCTTTGATTTTGATGTAATGGAAACAACAAAGGAGTTGTACTCAGCATTAAGGCCAGCAAGAAGGTATAGAACCTGATCACGCTCTGAGACCTTTTCCGAAACAGCCGTGAGTTGAGCAGCCAAACTCTTGACCTTGAGAACATATTCAATCATTGGTAGAGCACCCTTCTTGATTGTTTGAAGTTGAAGCCTGAGTTGCATGATCTTAGTGTTTGATGTGGAGGAATAAATTTGGCGTAGAGCAGTCCAGGCAGCGGCGCTGGTAGAGTGCCCAACAATTTGGGACATGGTGTCTTGAGATAGTGAGGAAAAGATCCAGCTTAGGATCAAACGATTCTTTCTTCTCCATGCAAGAAATTCTGGATTAGGATCAGTAGCATTGTCAATTGTTTGAGGAGGTGGAATGGAAGAGCCATCCAGAAAGTCTTCGATTCCATTTGCGAACACAACATTTTCATATGCGCGTGCCAAAGCAAGAAATTACTCCGATCAAGCTTCACGGGAAGGGTATGGTTTAGGGCCTGAGAGAGAACCATAAACTGTTGTTGTTGAGCGGAGATGGCTGTGAATGTAGAAGAAGTTGCGACTGGAACAACAGAGGTGGCTAGAGCAGTGGAGGAATCTTGGGAAGTGTCGGCCGCCATTGAAGAAACAAGAAGAATGCTGGAGAAGAGAAAAGGGGAGAAGAAGAAAGTGAAGATCGGTTTTGGCCTGATACCAAGTGAATGAGTAAAACACAATTGAAAGTGAAGATCTCTAGATCAGTATATTGATATGAGTATATCTTGTATTATATAAAGACTGAGTTGATACAAGAAGAAGGTGAGTTACAGAGAGGTTACAACAGAAAGTAACAGAATACTAGAATTACAATTGTAACTAACTAAGTCTAACTAACTCAACAAACAAGCTACTGAAGTCATCTAACAGTAATCCCATTTGATCTTGTGTAAACCTTTTAAGAAAAATAAAAATCTAAGAGGAAGTAGGTCATTACCAATCCTTGGGGTCGAACCTCTATAAATCCCGATGTTCTTTATTATTTATTGTTCATCATTACTAGGTTCTTGGCTCATTTATTGTCATTGATTGTTCTACTAAGAGCTCTCGAATTAATTATTTTGACTCCGCGTTAGTTGGCTAAAAAACCAGTCAATAAACTTAAAATAATATTATTATAATAATAACAACAGAAACTTCACATACAATAATTGTTAGGATTTATGGCCTAAAAGCATGTAAAGACATTTTATGTATTTAAATAAAAGTAAAATTTTCTTATATTTGAATGTTATAATTAATATTTGAATATCAAGGAAATGTCGTATTCATTAATGAGGATATGATCTTGTATTATTAGCAAGAGAGAATTAAGATCATATATAATGAATAAAATAGTAGTAACATATTAAAGTAAGGAATCTTTAATGAATGGTTACTAGTACGGTTTACTATTCATACATGATACAAGTAATATAGATTCAGATTACTGATATTGATAGACATCATGGTAATGGTATTGTATATAATAGAGATTATATATGACATGATCGATATGAATTTACTATCTTTATAAGCTTACCATTTACCATAAAGATTTAATTCTTATCATAATAGATGATCATTTGTAGATCAATCTAAATCTTGAGTAGTCATGAACTTCTACTTGTGCTTATTGGATCTTTTGATTCACTCGTTAAAGTTTCTTAGTATAATGAGGTTAATGACCTTTGTTTTGGAGATTCAATATCATGAATGGTTGGGAACATGATTTACAATAATGGAATCCACACTTTCCTAACGAATCAAATATTGGTTCCGTGAACGGTTAATTATGGAACTGAATAGTTATTGAGCTCAAATCTATAATTTGATTATAGATTAATTATTCGCTGGTGAATTAATGGTACTTAAGGAACAATAGGTAATTAGAAGAGTAAAATAGTAATTTTGACCAGCTCTAATGAACGAACCAATAGTTGGAGGACATAACTATATATATTGATTATATTGATGAACTACAAAGAAATCTCTGTAAATATAATTCTATAAATACTTATAATGCAATTCCATATTTATAGTGGAGTAGTCATTGAATTAATAAATAAGATTATTAGAATAAAGAGTTTAATTAATAATCTAATTTATTGGAGCTTCGTATTATATTGGTCCTTGGTCCCCAGATCACCTCTCTCCTACACTGTCAATGGTAAGGATGTCAAAAGAAAAATTTGTAAAAAGAATGACTTAATTGCAAATGAATTAATTTTCTACGGCAAGGAAATAATTATGTGATAATTATGGGAATTGATTAATTATGAATGAATTAATTATTTAACTATATAATTTTTTATTTTGAAAAACTATATGTTAAAATAAATATTAATCATGTTTGGATTAATATAAATAGATAGATTAATAATTATCTTATTTATAATAAAATATTTATTTATTTAAAACTAATATTTTAAGATAAAATTAATTTAAATTAACGGATATTTATGTTGAGATAAGTATATTGTCTTAAATTTTAATTAAACAAATAAATGAGAAAATTAGGAAAATCTCTAACGTGGCTCATGCCAGTCACTGTATTGTACAGTGAGTGGCGCCACCCATGAACATTTTATATTCCAGAGATTTGAATTTTGAATTTCAAATAATTTATTTATTTAATTATATTTAATTATTATTTTTAAATATGATTTCAAAATAAATAATTAAAATAGATGTAGCTGATCAGTTTTATTTTAAATAAAATAAAAATTAATTAAATTAGTTAATTATCTTTATAAAACTGAAAAAAGTGATACTTTCTAAGTAGAAGTTTTTCAGAAGTTGTTTTGACTGTCAGACTATCTCTCAAGAAAAGAAATGATATAATTTCCTTGTTAGAAATGTGCCCTGAAAGCATATGTAGTAGACATTGTTTTATGAAATAAAAAAATAAATTGAATTTGTTATGCATATATTTTATGGACTATATTATTTTGTGATAATATTATGTAAATATTAGGAAAATTCCTAAGTTCATACATGTGATCTCAAACACGTATTGATACGAGAGGATTGTGTTTGAGATAAATGAACTTGAATAGTTCACAGTAAAATAAAGTTATGGAATCTTTAGATTAATTACTGCAAGTACGGTCCACTAGTATTATGAATACATGTAATCTAGATCCAGATCACTAGTGTGGTAAGACACTTTAGTGGAGGTGCTTTATATATTAGAGAATATATAGAACTAGACCAGATATGTTTATTAATACTTAGTTAAATACCGTTTCGAAGTATTAATTAAATATATCAACTGATGATCATATACAAATAGATCTTTATCCTGAAGTTACTATGAACTCCCGTTTATGTTATATGAGTTCTTTGATTCACTTGTTAGGGTCTGTCAGCATGATTAGGCTAGAAACTTTTGTTTTGGGAACTCATTAATGTAGATGGTTGGGGACATAGTATACAGATATGGAATCTATGCCTTCTCGCAAGAGATTGAATGATGGTTCTCTTAAGGACTTTTGGGACCGAAAGGTTATTGAGCTCAAATTCATAATTTAGTTATGAATTAACCTTCACTAGTAGAATCAATGGTACTTAAGGAAACAAGAGATAATTAAAAGGGTAAAACAATAATTTTATTCCCGATTAATTATGAACCATTATTAGAGGGTCAAGTTGTATGCAATGATTATATTAATGGACGCTTTATGATTATAGAGTACTCAGTAAAAGAAATGTCTATAATTACAAGAGTGTAGTCTCATATTTATAGTGGAATAATCATGAGATTAATAAATTAAGATTATTTAATTAAAGAGTTTAATTAATAATTTCAAATTTATTGGAGCTTGGAATTATAGGTCCATAGGTCCCCATATCGGCTCTATCAACACTGTTCAAGGTAAGAGTTAATATGAAGGGAAAAATAGTTTAAAGACATATTTAAAAAGAAATTTGTTTTTCAGGCCAAATATGCAATTATATGATAATAGCGATTAATTAATTAATTACAAATTAGTTGTAGTTAACAAAATTAATTAATATTTAATTATTGTATAATTTTCAAAATTATATTAAATAATTAAATTAATTTCGAAATTTAATTAAATAATTAATTAATTATAATTTTCGAAATTATAATAAATTAAATATTTATTTTCGAAAATATTGGATTTAATTAATTGGTAGAATTAATTAAATATCTTTATTTGAGTGGGAGATAATAATCTGATAAGTTCAAATTGGATTTGAATTTAAAATATTAATATTTATTTAAATAATTAATTATATTTGATAATTAATTAAAAAAATAATTAATTTAAATTTGAATTAGTTATCAGGTTGTTAGATCTTATCTCACAAATCAGTTTGAATAAATAATTAAATAAAAATTGAAAAACCAATATCCCTAAAATTAGGGAGGCTACACGTGCACACACAGTCCATGTAGGGCAAATTTCAGGAATAAATTTATTTATTTAATTAATTAATGGATAATTCAAAAATTGGTTTTTGGATTTTTTCATTAATAATTAATTAAAAAGTAAATTGTAAAATGGTTACAGATTTATTTTTAAATTTGAATATTTTCTTTTTTAAGTATGACTAATCAGAAAAATATTCAGATATGTGAGACAACTCAGAACATTCGCTCTATGAAAATAGAACGATAGTTTTCTCTCCTTGAAAAATAAAGAACTAATTCTCAAGCCTATTCTCTTGATCTCATGTGTTGAGTACATTAAGTAGAATCACAAATAAACTATCATTCATTCTCTAAGTGCCCACACACTTCTCGAGGTGTAGAGAACGCTTTGGAAGATCTTGGTGTGAGTACGTGGGAGCGGCTTGGATATGAAGATCGTTCTAAATACAAAAAGATAACAATGACACTTGATATGCTTCAAGATGTATGGTTTCTATTATTATCTTGCTTATGATTAATGTATGTATATTAATGGATCTGCATATTTAAAGGTAGTTTAAATATGTTACAAAATTTTTGTTGTACACTGGGCCAACCCCACCACCATTCCGCTGCGTATTAGGAAACTCGTTCCTAACATTCCTCATCCTCAGTTTCGAGTCCGAAGCACAGTTTTGGTTTGTATATTCATAATGATACTATGAGCGGAATTATATAAATTTCTATAGCCCCTCTCTTCTAAATCTTCTCTAGATATCATGTGTTGAGTACATCTAGAGAGTCTAAATCAACATTTGAATCCTACCCTACCTGCCCACACACGTCTTTGTATGTTTGAAGATTGACTTTGGAAGGCTAATGTGTGAGCTTTCAGAATAAGGATAGGAAGATCGTTAATTTGTACAAAAAATATTCAAGATCATTTGATAGGCTTCAAGATGTAATCTTTTATCTATTTTATGTGATTAAAATATCTATATATGTATGATTTTAGCTGTTATTAATAATCTTTAAAAAAAAAATGTATACCATTCCATATTCTAATTTTCATATTTAATATCAACAATAATACCTACCGTAACTATAATTAATTATTATAAAAGGTGCTATAACTATGGTCCTCATGATATTTTGTTTTCTCTTTGTGTATAGTGGATAAATATTGAAAGAAATAACTTTCATTGATACTTAAAATATTTTCCTGCCTTATGTTATAAGATGTTGTTTTGTCCTTGTAGTTCTAAGCTTACATATTTCTCAAAGTATTAATTATTTATTTCTTCTACCACTAAATTATTAGAGTTGGTTACTTTAGTCTTTTAAATGTAAAATAAGAATACAAATTATGGCATATTAAATTTTGGTTAAGTAAAGTTTGGTTACTTTTTTGTTAACAAAATATGAAAAAAAAACCTAAAATGTTGTGTTTTATTCTAATCATCTTTTCCAACAACGACGAAAAAATATATGCTTTCCACATATCAAAATAACCACCTTGAAGAGTAGGCTGCGATGGTACTATCATTGAGCCCAACTAACTAGCAGTGTGAAGATAATTTTCTTTTTTGAAGTTAAGGAAAAGAGAGAAATAAAGAAACATTAAAAAAAAAGGAAGTTAAAACGTAATATGTGTATACATAGAGAAAGAGTAGAATATAACTTAAATTTAATTTATATACGGTATAATTATTTATAAATATTTTTGTAAATAATTTGACAAAAATACATTATAGTGTGTAAAATTTTCTTTTAATTAATCGATATTATTAATAAATGTTAGAAGTTTGAATAATAAAAAAATAAAAATAGAAATAACCTCAAATCATGAAAAGTAAAATGCTAGAAATAATATGATGAACCAACACTAAACACAGGACCTAAAAAAACAATAACACTAAGGACATTTTTTTCTTTCTCCATTGAGTATTTCTATCATCACTCAATTCATCATGATCATCAACAATTTTGTTTCTTCTCTTCCTTTTTTTGACAACATCATTAACTGCATAATAATCTCCATCAGAAGAATAATCTCCATTAGAATCTTCTAAATCATTGATATTATGGGGATCCTGTAAAAAAATTATCAAACAAATTATTGTACTCTAATTTTAGCACTAGTTCACTCACTCAGATCGGGTACAGCTGGTAGGTAAATACGTGGAAAAGATAACTAAGTAGAATACCTAATCATTAACCACTTGAGCAGCTTGAGGTTCATGGTGGTCAGACCCGATATTGGGCGTCCTGGATCATTACGAGCTAGGAGCCAGATAGCTGTCAAGCTTGAGCTCGTATGAGATATTTAGCTCATGAAGACCTAGATATAGCGCATACTAAAGGATCCCAAGAGACTCGGGGATTCTTTATACGTTCCTTAATGACCAAACTGCATCATATTTATGTCATTTATTACCCAAGTTAGCAGGAATGTGTTTATTATGCTATCTGATCACATCCCAATGTAAATGGGAATAATATGTATTAATTATATACCATATGTGTAATTACGTGTTTTGTTTACACGGTGACCTAAGCCTATCCATGGAATACCCCTATAAATACAGGGAATATTGGACAGGAAAGAGGATGATTGTTCTGTACTACCGAAACTCTGCCAAAATAGAGAGAGAAATAGTAATAATATTGACTCGTGGACAAGGTGGATTTTAACCACTGAACCACGTAAAAGTTCGGTGCTTTTGAGTGAGTTCTTGTTATTTCATTACGGTTTATTACTAAGCACTAATCTGCCCTTTTTATTTCTTAATTTCTCGTTGGCGAAAAACCGCGTCAATAGTTTGGTGCTTTCATTGAGAGCAAATTAGTGCTACACAAGTCCCAGTTCATTTTTCATCATGGTGGTCACTCGCTCAATGCACGATAATGAGATAGAAAAGCCCGGTGGGCAGGAGGCCCATCATACCGGCGTTCCCGATGAAAGGGGATCGGATGTTCAACAACGTCCAGGAAAGCAACCGGCAGATCAGGGTGATATCGGGAGTTCGGCGCCGTTACCGCCAAATCCTGATCTAGACTATCTGACAGCCATCGAAATGGAAAACATGTAGCTGAGGAGCCATCTCGCTAGGGCAAACAAGCAGATTGAGGAGGCTTTGGCTCTTGCAACAGACGTTAATGTCAGAAAGAGGTGAAGTGGGTCTCATAAGTTCCACGGGAATAACCGATCCAACCAAATCGATCTGTCAGGACCGCCACTCCAAGTTCTGTGCTTGCGAGGTGAGATCACCAGAGTGCTCGACCAAGTGACCATCATAGGGGTCGTCAACATGTCAGTCAGTCAGTTAAGACTGCAGCCCCAAGTTCGGTACCTTCTTCATAGGCCCCAGGAATGTCCATGACAATCCACGAGGAGGGGCTGGGACAGGCTCGCGAAGGCATAATGCTCCAAAAAATTCTTCCGTACCACGATCGGATCACCGGGCATCGAGACCTAGGGATGTTGGAATAGAATGGAGACGGGCTAATCTAGTCCGTCCTGATGAAACAAGGATAGCGTCACCAATAAGGCATCCTCTGTCACCTGTAAGACATCCGACACCACCTCGTCCTCAACAAGATATTCCAGCTTATGGGAACAGCAGGAGAAATCCACCCCCATCCGTGAATAATTTTGCTCCACGAACGCGTGTTGAGAATCCAGGTCCTCAATCTCAACCGCGAGCTGTAAGCTTCGCAAACAGATGTTGCTGGATCGACAGTCATCGTCGTGATAGGTCCGAGAGCGACCTAAGAAATCACTTGAGTTCAGCGCAAAGCCCTCGGTATAACCCGCAACCCGACCTGCGCGATCATTTGAATTCGTAGAGAAGGTATCCAGCTCAGGATGAAGGTATTAGCTATACTCAACATGAAGGAGGTTCGTCCATAGTACGCGACAATGGGAATGCCCCACCGAACCAAGCTCAAGCTTGGAGGGACAATAACTCATCAAACGCGTACGATAGGATAGGAGTTTTTTAACAGCCCCTAGTTAACCTAGGGACTAGGGACCAAACCCTCGAGAGACTAGCTCTAATGGAAGAGCAAATGAAAAGACTTTTATCTGGAAAAGAAAAGGATGATTGTGACTCAGACGAGGAGCTCGAGCCTTTCGCTCCAAACATTGTGGCGGCAACATATCCTATGGCTTTTAGGATGCCCCACATGTCAAGATTTGATGGAAATGGAGATCCGTCTGATCACCTCGAAATGTTTAACACCATGATGATGGCCCACAATGTCGGGCTCGATCTAAGGTGTATCCTGTTCCCTGCAACTCTGGCCGGGCTTGCCAGGCAGTGGTTTAAGCAATACAAGAGGCATTCCATAAGCTCGTGGAAGAAATTTTCTTCCGATTTCAAAAAATCATTTCGAGCTTCACAGGTAGCTTAGGTTGAGGCTGATTCTTTGGCCAACGTGAAGCAACAACCTGGCGAGACACTGAAGGCGTATCTAAGCAGATTTTCCAACATTGCTACATGAGCTAGGGATGTTGATGACAGTTCCAAGCTCATGGTATTGAGGACGAGAATCCTTGTCAGGGGCGACTTATAGCAGGAACTCCAAAGAAAAGGAGTTAAGAGCGTAGATGAATTCTTGGCTCAAGCTCAAGAGTGGATAAATCTGGAGGAGGCACGGGCATCTGTCGCAGGAACCAGCCAGACCCCTGTCCAACTCGTTGGAGCGGTAACGGATGTTGCAGCTATGGCTCAAATCGTTGCCCAAAATAACCAAGGGGGGAATAACAAAAGGAAGGGGAATGGTGAGGGCGACTAGAACGGGATGAAGAAAAATAAGTCCGGGGAAAAATTCAAACCTGTCTACACTACTTATACTGACCTAACAGACACTCGAGAGCACATTTTCTTGGAAAATTCTAATTGCCTTTCATGGAAGAAGCCAGAACCGTTGAGGAACCAGAGGGTGAAGAGAGATTCCTCAAAATTCTTCCGATTGCATAACGACATCGGTCATAACACTGATTATTGTCGCCGGTTGAAGGATGAAATCGAAACTCTCATTAGAGTTGGACTGTTGGCCCGTACGCCCGAAATCAGGTAGTCAGCCAGTCCTTGAAGCTTCGATAGGCCAAGCTGGGGCTCAGGCAAGTCAGGTCAAACCTCCTCCAATAGTAGGGGGAGACATAACCACTATTGTGGGAGGACCTAATTTGGCAGGCACGAGCAGCGGGGCCTAAAAGAGGTACATTAACGAACTGAAGTCTCATAACGGGATGAAGTTCGTCCCAGAGCAACGGTTATCGAAACAGCAACGATTGGAAAAGCAACCAATCATTTTCATGGAAGAGGATGCTATCCACGTCCAATTCCCACATAATGATCCACTGGTTTTGTAAATATACTTTTTAGGACCACCCTGGAAAAAATGGGGTTATCTGTAACTGATTTGAAGGCGACCTTGATGAATCTGTATGAGTTTTTAGGAGAAGGGTCAGCATCCATCGAGACGATTGAACTAGTGGTGACATTGGGAGAAGAGTCACAGATTTTTTCCAAATTACTCGAGTTCGTGGTAATCGATTGTCCGGCTGCATACAGTGCAATTTTAGGCTGACCTGCGCTAATGACATTTGAAGCCATAACCTCTATCTGCCACCTAGCAATGAAATTCCCCTCAGCTACGGGGATATGTATAGTTAAAGGCAATCAGCTCGCTGCCAGGGAATGCAATAGCATTTCTATGAAGGGAAAATCACAACCCGGGCAACAAGCGATGGTCATAAGTGACGGAGATGAGGAGTTCTAGGAAGTAGAAGTTACTCATGGGACGGAAGAACCTTAGCAAAAAGAGGATAGTGAGGTCTCCCAATGTGACGACATTGACCCATGGGTAGGCGAAGACAGATTAGAGCTCAAAGCCATAGAAGAGCTCGAGGAAGTAAACATCGATCCAGAAGAAGCTTCAAGAGTCGTAAAGATTGGAAAGAATCTTGACGACAAAAGAAAGAAGGAGCTGGTCGATTTTTTAAAGGAAAACCTGGACGTCTTTGCTTGGTCGCATGAAGATATGGTGGGAATCAGTCCGGATATAATAATGCCTACCTTAAATTTGGACAAGAATGTGCATGCGAAATCCCAAAAATGGAGACTTTTGGGAGCGGTCCGAGTTGAAGCCCTCGAGGAAGAAGTAGCTCGATTACTAAAATACAGGTTTATCTAGGAAGCAAAATACCCGATCTGGGTTGCCAATCTCGTGCTAGTCCCAAAGCCGAACGGGAAGTGGAGAACCTGTATCTACTTCTTCGACCTAAATAAAGCTTGTCCCAAGGACTGTTTCCCACTGCCCAGGATTGACCAGTTGGTAGATTCCAGGGCAGGTCACGAGCTCATGTCTTTCATGGATACGTACTCTGGATATAACCAGATTGCGATGAATCCTACGGACCAGGAGCATACTAGTTTCATGACTGAGCATAACGTATATTGCTACAAAGTTATGCCATTCAGATTGAAGAATGACGGGGCCACATACCAATGCTTGGTTAACAAGATGTTCGCTAACCAGATCGGGAGAAATATGGAGGTGTATGTCGATGACATGCTTGTCAAGTCAAAGACTGTCGAAAATCATGTATCCAATCTGGAAGAGTGTTTTGGAATATTAATGAGGTATGACATGAAGCTGAATCCCCAGAAATGCACTTTTGGGTGGCATCTGGAAAGTTTATGGGATTCATAGTCAACACTAGGGGAATAGAGGGAAACCCAGAAAAAATCAGATCATTGTTAGAAATGCCTTCACCCAGGTTGCGTAAAGAGTTTCAAAGCCTAGCTGGAAGGGTGGCGGCTTTGAATCGCTTCATTTCAAAATCCACTGAAAAATGTTTGCCATTCTATAACTTGCTAAGAGGAAAGAAGAAATTTGAGTGGACCGAGGAGTGCGAACAAGCATTCCATGACCTAAAAATGCATCTGGCCGAGCCCTTGGTACTATCTAAACCAATGTCTAGAGAGTCTTTATTCCTTTATCTGGCTGTGACAGAGAATGCAGTCAGTGTCGTGTTAGTTCGAGAAGAAGACCGTGCTCAAAAACCAGTATATTATGTGAGTAAGAGACTTCTCGGAGCCGAGTCACGATACCCATTGATAGAGAAATTGTCATTCTGTCTAATATTGGCTTCCCATAAGCTCCGGCCATATTTCTAGTCCCATTCTATCAACGTCTTGACCGACCAACCTTTAAGGTAGGTTTTGCAAAAACCTGAAACGTCGGGACGTCTTTTGAAATGGGCCATCAAACTTAGCCAGTTCAAAATATTGTACATGCCACGGACCTCAATCAGGAGTCAGGCCCTTGCTGATTTTATGGTAGAATGCATCAGTTTTCAAGAAGATCTTTTAAGGGAGCTGGTGCAGGAGTTATGGAAAATATTCATTGATGGATCGTCAAATGAGAACAGATCAGGAGCTGGGATCATCTTCATCTCACCAGAAGGGCATAGGTTCCATACAACTCTGAGATTTAGATTTGAGGCATCTATTAACGAAGTAGAATATGAAGCCTTGTTGGCAGGATTGAGGGTGGGAAGAGAGCTGAAGGCGAAAGTTGTCCAATGCTATAATGATTCCTAGCTCATGGTGAATCAGGTATTGGGAGAATACCAAGCTCAAGGCATCAAGATGGCGGCCTACCTAGCTAAGGTAAAGGGGGAACTTTCTGAATTTGAGTACAACTCTGTTGAACATATAACCCGCGAGAAAAATTCTAACACTGACGCTTTGGCACGACTTGCTACCATGAAAGAGGTTGAAACATTAAATGTAGTGCTAGTGGAGTTCTTGGAGAGCCCAAGTGTAATAGGAGAAGCAATGGAGGTTGGAATGATTGACGCAAGACTGACCTGGATGACTCTTATAATGGCGTATCTCGCAACTGGAAAGTGACCTGATGACAAAAAAATCGCGAGAAAAATACTCTATCAATCTCCAAGGTACGTAATAGTCGATGGGACCTTATATTGATGTGGCCATTCGTTGCCTCTCTTGCGATGTGTTCTTCCCGAGGAAGTAAAAATAATTTTGCAAGAAATACACGAAGGATTTTGTGGAGATCATGCTGGGGGACAAAACCTGGCACTAAAGGTACTGAGACAGGGCTATGTTTGGCCCACTTTAATGAAAGATTCGATCTCGTATGTCCAGAAGTGTGACAAATGCTAGCGTTTCGCCATAGTAGCCCAAGCTGCCCCAGTCGAGGTAATAATGATTACCTCCCCGTGGCCATTTGCAGCATGGGGAATTTATCTGATATGTTCCCTACCAATGGGAAAATGAGGAGTTTGATATGCAGTAGTGGCAATCAATTATTTCACGAAGTGGGTAGAAGCAGAACCTTTGCAAGCATCACTTCAAAGAAAGTCCTAAATTTTGTTGTAAAAAGTATCATTTGTCGATTTGGACTCCCTAAGAAGATCGTGTCAGATAATGGGACACAGTTCGATAGTGATCTCTTCACAAACTTTTGTGAAATATATGACATAACAAAGAGTTTCTCATCGATAGCATACCCACAAGCCAACGAGCAGGTTGAGGCTCTGAATAAGACCCTTAAGGCGAGCCTGAAGAAGAGGTTGGATGAAGCCAAAGGATTATGGTTTGAACAGCTCCCGCAAGTACTCTGGGCCTACCAAAATTCTCACAGAACCTCCACGGGGCACACTCCTTTTTACCTAACTTTTGGAAGCGAGGCCATGCTTTCCAGTTGAAGCAATGGTAACTACTCACATGCAAAGAATGTTTGATCAAGAACAGAATAACAGGCTACTTAGCGCATCTCTCGATCTGATCGAAGAAAAATGAGAGGAATCACAATTACAGCTCGCCCATTATCAACAAAAGATCACTCGCTATTTCAATTCAAAAATCAAGGGGCGTAGACTGGGATTAGGTGACCTGGTTCTTCGAAGGGTCTTTATGGTGAATAAAGACCCTAAGGATGGTGTGTTGGGCCCGAATTGGGAAGGACCATACCAGATTGTAGAGGTCTTACGTGAGGGAACTTTTAAGCTAGCTCGGCTGAATGGGGAAGTAGTCCCACAGACTTGGAATGCTCTTCACTTGAAAAAGTATTATCAATAGTACTATCATCAATGTAAGGTTTGTTTATAAAAGTCGTTTCAATTAAATAACAGATGGATTATTAAATAACCAATTCTTAGTTTTATTATTATAAGCTGGTTGCTTGGGGGCACATAACCGAGGTCGGTGAGTTTTTTATGAAAAAAGAAAAACAAAATCAAGCCTACTCGGATAAGATTAAAAACTTAGAAGCTTGGAAAAATTGATAATTCAATGACTTTTTAAAGCTCGAATTTTCAATAAACCTAGAACAAACTATACTTTAATTCATCTAAAACCTTGGATATAATCGAGTCTGAAAATTAGAAGCTGGAAAAAGTTGATTATTCAAAGGTTTTTTAAAGCCTGAGTTTTCAATTTACCTAGCGCGAACTAAGTTTAAGTCATCTAAAACCCTGTATATAACTAGGTATGGGGTCTGATTCTCAACAGGTATAACGCTATTAAGCTTATTAAAAACCCTTGACATAACCAGGTCCAAGGCCTGATTTTTAATAGGTATCATGCAAATAAGCGAGCAGAAATACACCCAAGATTGAAATAATCTACCTCGATCTAAAGACGATTCTTAAGATTTCAAATGTGCAAAAGTCTAAGAATTCATAAAAATGAGAATAGTAAAGAGGACAAATAGATTACAAGTCAGATGTATATTCATAAGAAATTCTCGAGCTAAGCTTGGAGGCAATTGTTTTTATCCCAAGGAATTGTTGGAAAATGATTACAAAAGAAAATCATAAATGAGATCATTGGGCTCCGTCAGCTCGCCCCGCCGAAGTAACCTCCTCACCATCTCCCTCCGCTACTCTAGAAGCCTCACTAGTTTCCGAGGGTTCTTGCAAAAGCCGAGCCTTGAATTTAGAAAGGTATGGATCCCATAGTCTGGGCTCCATGAAGGAGAAGTTCCTATCCTGGTTGAAAGCCCAGTAGTGGTAAAGCATCTCCTCCGTGGTTGATGATGACAATGCCGCTTCCTCCTTGGCTTTAACTTCGGCCTCGAGTAGCTTCTCTTTGAGCTCACCATTCTCAACCTGAAGCTGTTTAGCACGGTGGTTCGCCTCTGTGACCTGAACTTGGGAGGCAGACAATGAAATATTTGCGGCTTGCTCGCCTTCTTGGGAAGAGATAAGAGCAGTCTTAGCTGCATGCTCATTCTTCTAAGAAACTGTCAAGGTAGCTTTGGCGGCATGCTCACTTTCCTGAGCAACATTCAGGGCATCCTTGGTAGTGGCCAACTCAGCTCAGATTTCTTTGTTTCTGGCCTTAGCATGAGCTATGCTTCAGTATTGGGCCAGGATAGACTACAAAATAAAAAAAACAAGTTAAAAAATAGAGTAAGAACACATAGTAAACAAAAAAGAATTAGATGTGGGAGAAGGACTCATGGTGAGGTTCATCCCCATGGTAGATTCGAGGACATCCTCTGGGCTACGCTCTTCTATGGCCCTCAGATCCCTCACATTGGCTTTATATGCATGGCCAACCATGTGATTCGCTGTCTCATACACTATACCCTGAAAGGCCTCGGGGATCTTTTCCAGGTCCTGTGGCTCAACCGGTATTCGGACGATGGGGGCCTCGGCTTGAATTACTTGGGGAGGTGGAGGCATGTGTCGAGGGGGAGGAGGAGGAACTTGCCAAATGGTGACAGTATTCACTGGAGCTGGCTCCCGAGTGGAGCTCGTGTCTTTACCCTTAGAGTGGGATTTTGTAGTATCCCCCGTTTCAGGATTGGCCTTCTTCGTCACCTTGGGCCTCTTCACGATGGGGCCTGTTCCAGACCTTTTAGCCTGAAAGGCAGTCCTTAGGTTAGGAGCTCCTATCGATTCCATATCTTTACATGAAAAGAACAAAAGGAGTTACTTCACAAAAGTAATGTTTCAAAGATATAAAAAAAGGGAGAAATAAAGATCCTACCCTCTGGGCTGGGGGAGGAATCTATTTCCACCAGCTCGGGTGTATGAACCAGGCTAAGCACGACCTCTGGCTCTGGGATTAATGGAGGGGAGGGGGAATCTAAGGATACAATCTCTAAGATCCTAGGGGGTTCAAGTCCCTCCTCGAGGCTGGATTCATCTACATAGTGCCTAAACCCAGGAGCAAATGCTCCCTGGAGCAGAGAAGGCCAAGTCTTAAGGTTGGTTTCGTATCCTTCAAAGATAGAAGATCTAAAGTTTAGCGTGTTGTCAACTACAATGGTGCCTCTGGGATAGCTATGGTCATAGTGTACCACCAAGCGGTCCCCGCATTAGAGGAGAGTTACATTTAGGCCCGGATCGGTGGGATGGCGGCTAACTAGTTGGTTGGGGTTAAAACGTATTAACCTAAAGCTAGCAGTAGCTCGATCTAACTCTCTAAATAGGTAAGGGTTAACTTGGCCGGAGGGGCCGGCTGCTGCCCCTGATGCAGCTCGATCAGGATTGGGACACTGATCAGCTTCGAGAGCCTACCTTTTTCGCACGAGAGGCACCTCGCCCTCTTGAGAAGAGGGAAGTTTGAGGATAACTGGGAGTGGAGCTCGGGTCCTCAAGGCTAGTGTTTGACCCTGGTTGATGAAATTACATGCCAGCATCGTGACATCATTCAGACCTGGCAATAATCTTTTTCCACAGGGGAAAGACTGGACAGTTTCTCGAACTGATCCCCGAGGGTCACAGATTTTCCCGTCCTTGCAAATATAGCTGCACGAGGAACAAACTCAGTCAGAGCCTAAAAAAAATATTTTTTGAAAGGGACAAAATTCACGTGTTGAAATTACAAAGATATAGGACTTACGAGGACGGTTGACATATCGATATTCGCTGTTCTTGAATCCAATCGACATAAAGAATAAATCCTTATAGTCGTTTGGATGGCTGGGGAGCTCGATGATGGAGGTGGAATTCGGAAACCGCGTAAGGTAGTAGAATCCATCACCTCCTCGCCCTTTCTGGTCAGGGCTCGCGTTGAGACAGAAGAAATATAAAATATCTGCTGGAGTGGGGACATCCCACTCATGCTTTAGAAACAAATATTTTAGCCCCGCTAGAAGTCTGTAGGAATTCGGGGGGGGGGGGGGGGGAGCTGGAAGGGAGCCAATTTTACGTAGTTTAAAAAATCTAAAAAGTATTGGTCCAGGGAAGAAAAGCACCAGCCTTCAGGTTCTTGTCACTCCAAGCCCCATAATCAACTTGAAAGGGGGCGCAACTCCACTCTCCTTCAAAGGCAGGTCGTGCGAGGAGACCGCCAGTTCCTAGCTCGATGCTATGACTCAATAGAATTTTTTTTACTCTCCCCTGAGTCGTTATTTTAGAGACTATGTGTTCACCCTCGAAGAAAGTGTTGGGATCAACGATGACCTCCCTCTCCACCATGGGACCAAAATGTGTGATACGAGATTCGGAGGTGACCTGTTTCCCTTTGTTCTTGCGCTGGGTGGATGAGCTTGCAGCGGTCTTCTTTGGAGGCGCCATAATTTAGATCGCTTGATGATAAAGCGACCTAGTTATTTGGCGACCTAAGATGGTCTATAACTATGTCGTAAAGGTACGAGGGATGAAATGGATTATTTTCGTTATACGAGCTAGAATTAGCCTTAGCCTCATCGCATGATGGCACGCGGTATCCTAGGCTACGCGCCTCGGTTTCTTAACAATCCCTAGATACTTCAGGATCCGTGTGTCAGAAATTTCAGACCCACAACTTTCCTTGGGAAAGCGATTTAGCGCAAAACTGGCCAAGAAAGTGTAACTCCTAAGCTACCTGATATTAAACCTAAAAACCCTTCAGTTTCTATATCCCGAGTGGGTATTCTTTAAACCAATTTGTCATTAGGGTTACCCAAGATCAACCTAGAAATTTGCTTATTTTTAGGATGTATTATTTCTAAAACATGTTTGGGTTCACTCATTGAGCCTAAACCGAAACCTATTTCCTATGAGCATTTAGAAATAGCCTAACAGTAATAAACAATGAACGTTGTTAATGAACATTGTTGAGAACATAAATCTCATTGGATAATGACGAACAAAAAAAAATTCAAACCAGGGGATAAGGTACTTACAAGAAATATCTTCGTTTTGGAGAAGATGTAATTGCGGCCACAGGAAGCTCCTGGAAAGCTTCTTAAAGTTTGGAACACGATGAAAGTTCTGGGAATTCTGGAGAAGAAAAAAGGGAGCTTGAGAGTTTAAAAAGGGGATTTTTTTAATACAAAGGTGGTGAGGTTTGAAGATTGATCACCCTATTTATACGTAAACTACAGAAATTAATATGGGCCATCCAATTGGGTTAGCTTGAGATCCAAGGGCCAAGATTAAATAAACCAGATGGCGATAGAAAGTTGACAAGATAATTATTTCAATCCTCGAAACCTGAACAGACGCTAATCGCGAAAGGCCACGTGTCCAATACTCGAGTAGTAGGCATACACGATTTTATATGACAGAAGTCTAAAAGCCCCTACTGTGTATGTTAAAAGATGACGACGTCAAACAGGAGAAGGGGCTTGGGGGGCAAATGTTGTACCCTACTTTTAGTACGAGTTCACTCACTTAGATCGGGTACAGCTAGTAGGTAAGTACATGGAAAAGATAACCAAGTAGAATACCTAATCATTAACCACTTGAGCAGCTCGAGGTTCATGGTGATTAGACCTGATATTGGGCGTCCTGGATCATTATGAGATAGGAGTCAAATAACTGTCAAGCTTGAGCTCATATGAGTTATTCAGCTCGTGAGGACCCAGATATAGCGCATACTAAAGGATCTAAAGAGACTCGGGGATTCTTTATACGTTCATTAATGACCAGGTTGCATCATATTTATGTCATTTATTACCCAAGATAGCAGGAACGTGTTTATTATGCTATCTAATCATATCCCAATGTAAATGGGAATAATCTGTATTAATTATATACCATATGTGTAATTACGCGTTTTGTTTACTCGGTGACCCAAGCCTGTCCATGGAATTCCCCTATAAATACTGGGAATATTGGACAAGAAAAGGGACGATTATTCTATATTACAGAAACTCTGCCAAAATAGAGAGAGAAACAGTAATAATATTTACGCGTGGACTAGGTGGATTTTGACCATCGAACCATGTAAAAGTTCGGTGCTTTTGAGTCAGTTCTTGTTATTTCATTACGGTTGATTACTAAGCACTAATCTGCCCTTTTTACTTCTTAATTTCTCGTTGGCGAAAAATCGCGTCAACACAAATAATTAATTTATTTTCAGTAGATATTTTGCTTAGAAATTGAACTTAGCATAAGTAAACATTACCTTCTTTTTTCCTTCTTTCAATTTATGTTCTCGTTCCAATTTCTCACCTGCATGAAAACCTTTGATACAGTAAAATTCTCAAGTTTCTCTTTCAAATTATACTCAATCAACCTAAGCTTATAAACAAAATCTTTCCCAAAAAGGCTTCGAATCTCTGCAGGAACATCATTTTTTTAAAGACAATATATTTAACAATTTATGCGCTTACGTGTCTAGTAACTTTTTAGCCACAACATTAAATAAGACCAAAGTTGTGTCTGCACTTTTGTCAAGGACTTTAATATGTATTTTGTACCTATATTAGAACAATAAATTAGAGAAAAAAATAATTTTATTTTTTTGGAAGAAAACTAATATAATTTTCTTACATCGCAAGAGGATAGTCACATTCTTTTTTGCAAGTGTGACACGTATAATGTAACGACCTAAATTGCTAATAGCGCTTAGTGTCTTGATTAGTGTGTCAGGATGGCATAATTAGATATATGTATGTTTAATTGGTTAAATGCGTGACTATGTGGTATGCATGGTTAATATGATTATATGAATATATTATTGTTGACCCAAAAATGGCTGCTGATGACGTGGCAAGAATTTCTCACACATGGTTGACACATGGCAGCGTCCAAATGAAGAAGTGTTGTTCGTCTATCGACCAGCTCCCTGTTGCTTCATCAAACCTCACGATTAGATGTGACTAGACTGGTCGCATGCTTTGGTTTATTTCCTTAAAAGAATGTAATTTTGTAATAACTACATTTATTATTTCCTCTTTATTGTCTTGATACGCTGAAATTAGGGATAATTAAGGCCCATTGGCCCATGTAACCCCCTTGGGCATATAAATATGGATGAGAGGGCTCAAGGAAGGGACTTTTGAAACTTTTGTCCAAATACTCGCAAAAAGAGCACAAGTGTGATGATCTACCGAGATTGTAATCCTCTCAAAGCTTGTGAAACTCAAGAACCCTAGTTCTTTGATCACGACATTGGGATTCAACATCAATAAGAATACTAAGTGGACGTAGGTCATTACCATCCATTGGGGCTGAACCACTATAAATTATTTGTGTTATTTCTTTACCATTTGATTCCATTCTTAACTATCATCTCATTTCTTGTCGTAGTAATGACTTCGTGTCGTTGGACAATCGAGGGTCAACATTCTGGTGCTTTCATTGAGAGTTGAACTCAAGAAGCTATTAGAAAATCAAATGGCAAAGACATCTAAGAGAGCTGGACAGGCTGCTGGCGCTGCATCATCTTAACCTCCTCCTCCAAATGCGGCAAAGAATGAACCATATTTAGAGTTTGAAGAAGAGGAGTTAGATACGGAAACGTTGAGGGAAACAATGGGGGTGTTGCAGGATGAGTTGGCCAATCTGAGGGCCAATCAGGAGAACATAGCAGAGACAATGGCGCTACAGCAGAGAGAGATTGAGCGTCAGCGCCAGGAGCTGAATGAGCGGCAGGCGAACATGGACCGTCAGCAAAGGGATGCCATGGCTGCTCTTGAAGCAGCCATTCAGTTGGCTCACGGACAGGCTGTGCTGGCCTCTGAACAAGATTAGCCACCAAGGGAGCCACCACAGTGGGCTCCCAATCCAAGTCCTTCTCTCCAGCCAGCAAGCCCTCAAAGGCCGGAGCAGCCACCTATGGCTCAGGATGATGTCCCGATTCAGGATCCTGAGCAGCAACCTCCATCTCAAGCTGGCCGAGGCAATCCCCCAGTGCCAGAGGCAGAATAGGGCCGGGCAACCGCCCCGCAGCCCTAGATGCCCAGGAGATGAGGAGCCAAATCCACCAAGCATGGGGTAGCGTCCTTCTGCTAACAGAAGGTACAACGAGTCAGGCTCTGCGGTCAGAGGCCCCCCACGACATAATAATGCACAGGGACCCAACGACCAGCGCAGGCCTCCTCCTGACGCTTAGGAGATGCCAGCCTGAGGAGGGAACAACATGAATAGCTGATCGCACCATAGTCGGCCACAGTTTAGAGATGGCCATGACTATAATGAGGCCGATTCTGGCAGGGGGAATTCTGATCAGAGGAATGAAGAAAGAGGTGGAGACTGAAACCCCCCACCTAGAGAAAATAGGCCAATAAGCCATAACGTTGGGGGGCAACCCCAACAAAACAACGTCTTTGATCAGCTAGGAGTTAGCGAGCAGAGGCGCAGGGATGAAGATTTGAAAGACGTGCTTAACGATCGTCATGAGAGGCACGATGAGTATGCTCCCCCGGCGGCAGTCACCCCAGCAATCCCAGATGCGGTTCAGGCACAAATTGATTCCCTGAACCAAGCAGTACAACAACTAGTTGGGAGTCAAACATCCCATGTAAAGTACGATCAGAGGAGGGGCACTCCGTTTGTGCAAAGGATTGATGTGGTAGAAACCCCCAGTAAATTCAAAATGCCAGTACTGCCATACTTTGATGGGTACGGAGAACCAGTATCTCATGTCAACAAATTTGAGATACAAATGGATATACAGAAAGTGTTAGACGATGCCCGCTGTAGGATCTTCCCCGCAACACTGTCTAACACTGCCCAGGAGTGGTTCTTTAAATTCCCTCTTGCTAGCATAGTATCATGGGAGATGTTCGTGATGGAATTTTATGGACAATTCTATGCGGGTCGCGTACACCCCACTGAGGCCAACCAGCTGGACGAGATACGCCAGAAGGAGGGAGATCCCTTGAAGGAGTATGTGTAGTGCTTTATGCGAGCAGTGGCTGGAGCAAAAACAGTGGGCGACGAAGGCAAGATGATGGCCCTAACTGCTGGGGTTTGGCACCATTCCCCTCTCTGGAGCAACCTGAGGAAAAATAGGGTAAAGAGTACCCAGGAGTTTTTTGATCGAGCTGATCGATATATCAAGCTCGAGGACACGATTGCAAATGAGGGGAAATTTCCCATGAAGGACTAGGGGTCGAAGGAAGAACACGCCAACAGGTCGGATAAACCCAATGGCAACGGCAAGGGCATTGGGAACAGAAATGGCAGAAATGGTGGAAAATGGGCGTGCAATGAGCCGTTAGCATCTGAGAATAAATGCCCCAAAGGCAACAGATATGAGTCGAGATTCACCAACTATATGGCCCTTGTCGAAAGTCGAGCAGAGGTCTACCAGGCGACAAGCTCTAATGTTTCTTATAAGCGACCCGCACCTATAAGGAATGATATCTCCAAGAGAGATACAATGAAATTCTCTCGTTTTCACAATGACTACGGACATCACACTAATGAGTGCAACCAGTTGAAGGTCGAGATTGAGTTCCTGATCAGACAGGGACATCTAAGGAGATATGTGTGGTCCGCAGGAGGGTCTCAGCGAGAGGCTCAAGGAGGAAACGAGCAGGCGCTTGCACGCCAACGCTTGCCACCTTTATAGCCAGCTCCTGTGGCAGGCACATTACTCACCATTTGTGGTGGCCCACACCTTGCAGGGGACAGTGGGAAGGCAAGGGAATGATACGCTGAAACCCTATGCCATGACCAGGACATCGAGATGATGAGTGTGAAGGATCGAGCACCAAAGAAGGCTCGAACAGAGGAGGAATTAATAACCTTCTCTGAGGACGATGCCCAGCACGTACGATTCCCACACTCCGATCCACTGGTCGTTGACGTACAAATTTCCAACATGATGGTTAAGAGGGTGTTTGTTGACACAGGAAGCTCAGTTAACATCCTATACAAGTCTTCACTAGAAAGAATGAAACTATCCATCAAGGACTTGGATCCATGCAACCAAACCATTTATGGTTTTTCTGGCGAAGGGCTCGCCCCAACTGGGTCGATTAGGCTCCCAGTTACAGCAGGTACTGCACATGCAAATAGGACATTACTCACTACTTTCATAGTAGTTTATTGTTCTTCAGCATATAATGCTGTAATTGGGAGGCTAATTTTGGTCGACCTACGAGCCGTTACCTCGATATGGCATCTGGCCATGAAATTCCCAACCGACGCAGGGATAGGATGCGTGTTGGGAAATCAGCGGGAAGCGAGGGAGTGCTACAATGCCTCGATAACTAAGGTGAAGAAGGGTGTATCAAGGGAAGTTGCTAGAAAAGAGTTGCAAATGGTGACTGATGTACAAGCCCAATTAGGTGATGATGTCACCAAATAGGGCGTTGCCCAAAGTGAGGACAGAGATTTAGATCCTTGCTTTGGGGATTTTGATGAAGAGATAGGACCCATCGAGGACCTTGAAGAGCTCCAACTCGATGAAGAGAATCCGACTAGGGTTGTGAAGGTTCGTAAAAACTTAGAGACAACAACGAAGCAAGCACTAGTGGAATTTTTGAGGGAAAACTAGGAAGTCTTTGCCTGGTCACACAAAGACATGGTGGGAATAGACCCTGCAGTCATTAGCCATGTCCTGAACATAGACGAGAGTTTTCCACCAGTACAACAGAAAAAGAGGCTGCTCGATAAAGATAGATCGAAGGCTCTAAAGGAAGAAGTAGAAAAGCTGACGGAGAATGGATTCATCAGGGTAGCATTTTATCCATCATGGGTCACTAATCCCGTGCTTGTTCCCAAGCCGAATGGAAAATGGCGTACATGCGTGGATTTCACATACCTTAATAAAGCATGCCCTAAAGATTGTTTCACACTCCCTATAATCGACCAACTGGTCGATGCCACTGTAGGGCACGAGATTCTCTCATTCATGGATGCATACTCTGGATATAATCAGATCAGTATGCATCCTCCTGATGAGGATCACACTAGCTTTTGGACTGATACAGGGCTTTACTGTTACAAAGTAATGCCCTTTGGTTTGAAAAACGCTGGTGTGACTTACCAACGACTGGTCAACCACATGTTTAAGGAACTGATCGGCACAAACATGGAGGTATATGTCGATGACATGTTGGTTAAGTCAAAGAAGGCAGAAGGGAATATAAGGGACTTGCAAGAACGCTTCAACGTCTTGAACAAATATCAGATGAAGCTGAATCCCCTCAAGTGCTCCTTCGGAGTAGGATCAGGGAAGTTCTTGGGATTTATAGTAAACTCACGAGGAATTGAGGCTAATCCTAAGAAGATCAAAGCCCTGATCGATAAGAAATCACCAACAAAGATCAAGGATGTTCAAAGTTTAACCGGAAGAATTGTTGCTCTCAGTAGATTTATTTCCAAGTCTACGGACAAATGCATCCCATTTTTTAATCTACTTAGAGGCAGCAAGAGATTCGAATTGACGGAGGAATGCAAACAGGATTTTCAAGCTTTGAAGTTGCATATGTTGCAACCATCAATTCTATCAAAGCCGGTTGATAAAGAAACTTTATTCATCTACTTGGCAATCACAGAATACATTGTTAGTGTTGTCCTAGTAAGAGAAGAAGAAGGTGTGCATAAGGATATTTATTATGTAAGCAAGAGGCTAATAGGAGTGGAGCTGCGATATCCACCCATTGAAAAATTAGCCTATTGTTTAATCTTAGCCTCCAGGAAGCTGTGGCCTTACTTCCAAGCTCACCCAATCATAGTTTTGATTGACCAACCTCTACGACAAGTTCTACAGAAGCCAGAAGCCGCAGGCAAATTGTTGAAATGGGCAGTCAAACTTGGGTAGTTTGAAATCGCCTACTTACCACGAGCAGCGATAAAAGGGCAAGCCCTGGCAGATTTCATCGCAAAACTCACTGGGCTTCTAGACAACGAGCAGCGTGAAGGGTCTGAAGAGTCCGAGTCTCAAAGCCAAACTCCTTCTTGGAAGTTGTTTATAGATGGTTCTTCTAATGAGCACCACGCAAGAGCAGGAGTGATTTTGATAACGCTTGAAGGGCATCGATTTCACTGCACAATCAGGTTTGACTTCACTGCTTCCAACAACGAAGCCGAGTATGAAGCACTGCTCCTAGGATTACGGCTAGCCAGAGACATGCACATAAAATTGCTTGATATCTACAGTGATTCCCAACTAGTGGTCAATCAAGTCGTTGGAGAATATCAGACCCGAGGTTTAAAAATGGTTGCTTACTTAAATAAAGAAAAGGACCTATTGGCACAGTTTGACAAGTACACCCTTCAGCAAGTACCTTGCGACCAGAATTCAAACGTTGATGCTTTGGCCAAATTAGCAAGTACGAAGGACGCTGACACTCTGAACATAGTGCCAATTGAGCGACTATCTGCACCAAGCATCCAACCAGAGGAGACCTCTTTGGTGATCCAGGCGGCGGATACATGGATGACACCTTACCTAGAGTACCTGACGCAAGGCGTGTTACCGACGGACAAAAACAAATCTAGGACCCTTCAATGGTAGGTTGCTAGGTATATCCTAGTCGATGGAATTTTTTACCGAAGGGGATACTCAATGCCACTCCTCAGATGTATTTCGAAAGAGAAGGCCAAAGAATTGATGAAAGAGGTCCACGAAGGCATTTTTGGGGACCATGCTGGGGGGCAGAGCTTATCAAAAAAGATCCTAAGGCAAGGATACTTCTGGCCATCAATGAATGAAGACTCGATGGAATTCGTGCGGAGATGTGACAAATGCCAGAGGTTCTCAAAAATTCCACGAGCAGCCCCTAATGAGCTAAAACAGATGCAAAGTCCGTGGCCATTCGCAATCTGGGGTATAAATTTGATCGAATCTCTGTCCACAGGAAAGGGCGGCGTCAAGTATGCTGTGGTTTCCATTGATTACTTCACAAAATGGGCCAAAGTCGAGCCATTTGCAACCATAAAGACTAAGAAAGTGTTGGATTTTGTGGTTAAAAACATTGTCTGTTGCTATGGATTGCCAAGAAAAATTGTCTCAGACAATGGCAAGCAATTTGATAGTGATCTGTTCACGGATTTTTGTGAACGACATGGAATTATCAAGAGCTTTTCTTCAGTCACTCACCCTCAAGCAAATGGACAAGTCGAAGCAGTCAATAAAACGCTAAAGGATACTCTAAAGAAAAGGCTTGAGGAAGCAAAGGGGCCATGGCCAGAGCAATTGCCTGAAGTCGTTTGGTCGTATAGAACTTCCCATCGAATAGCAATAGACCATACTCCATTCTCCCTAGCTTATGGATATGAGGCTATGTCGCCTGTTGAGTTAGATCCCCCATCGCATTGGAGAATGACATACGATCAAGGCTCTAATAGCCAGCTATTGATGGAGTCCATGGATTTGATCGATGAAAAGCGCAAGCAAGCCCAACTTCGAGTAGCAGCTTACCAGTAAAAGGTCGCCCGGTATTTCAATTCTAAAGTATGTGAAAGGAAATTCAATGTCGGAGATCTAGTACTTCGAATGGTTTTCCTTAACACCCGCGACCAGGCTGCTAGAGTACTCAGACCTAATTGGGAAGGACCATACTAGATTGAAGAAGTCCTCCATCCAGACACCTATAAACTTGCTCGCTTAAATGGAGATCTCATTCCTCTCTATTGGAATGGAGAACACCTGCGCAAGTACTATCAATAAACAACTCTTCTTAAAGAATTGGCTTGTATTAATTTTACTTTTTACAAGTTATGAAAAAGGGTTGGCCATTTTATGTGATTGATCACTTATAAGTGTAAGATCATTTCGGTGATCACTCGTACAAACATGATTTGTCCATTTATTACGAGAAATATAAGGGACTGTGCGCAGCCAGTCATTCTTGCCAACTATTGTATTTATTACAAGTATTTGCTCATTACGTGTGTTGTTTTGCTATATTATCGTTTTAAATTCTTTGTTGCGAGCAGTAATGTTTGAACAAGTTTTGGTCAAGGCAAGTGACCAAGGACCTAAAGCTCCTCAATCACTTGGGGGGGCATATAAGGCATCTAGTAAGCAAAGCATATCGAAAGGTATGTAAACACATGAGAAAAATAAGTGAAAGCATGCTAGGGTACTTAGAGTATTTTTCAAAATTTTGTTCTTTGTTAAATCAAACCAAAGTACTATGCTAGGTTCAGTCATAAGAACAGATGTTATAATAAAACCTTTTTTAGGTACAACCTTTTTTAAGCAAAATTTGCATGAGATATAATACCATCCAAATGAGTTGTTTATTTCTATAATTTTGCCTCACATAGAAATAATATACTCCTACAATGAAACAATGACCATTGATTAAAATTACAAGACTTAATGAATAAAGAATTCAAGATAAAGACAAGGGTAAAAGACCTTCACTTCACCACTCTAATCAGTCTGTAATAGTTCTTGAATGGTCATCATGTAGAAGAACATATCTTCATCAAGAGTGGTCTTATTCACATTAGAACTTGTAATAATGATGCTACATAACCTATTTGAATATTTATGTAAATTTTACTTGCACTTATGGTAGAGAAGCGAACTTCAACTATTTATAGTAAATGTAAATTAACATATATATATATTACATTTTCAAATATTAAATAGTGGGATCTAACTAAATTAACTTATACATACTAATTTGTTAAAACTTTGATGTCTCTTTTTTTCCAACCACCTCCAATAATCTCAATATCACCCACACCACATAAACATTTGACAACATCTAAAACATGATAGAAAGATAAGATGAAGATGTTATAACATAAATATCAATAATTTAAAATAAAAACTTTAAATATTAATAATTGAAGAAATATATGAGATGATTTTGTTATCTTTTACACGAAAATCAATCATATATCACGTTCTTTCTTTCTCTCTTTCTTCCCCACGAACTCACACACTCTCTCTCTCTCTCTATCTCGCCTCTCTCTCTCTCTCTCTAGGTGCAGTCGAGCACAACCACAAATGGATCAAGAGGTTTTCATTTCTTTCCTCTTATTTCCTTAGCAAAAACCATAAGAGGGAATTTCCAATAATGGCTTCCCTTGATACTCTCCTCCAAAAATCAAACCATTGACTCACCAAAAAGGAAACCAAATCTCCAAGTTGGTCGACCCCCCATCCCTTCTCCCTCACTCTCTCTCCCTACTTGGCCAAGTAAGGGCCAACTCACACTCTCCCTCATATATCTCACTTACCCAAAAATGATCAAGGTCAACTAATGAAAAACCTATCATAACCATTTACTATTAATCTTATTCTTTTCCTTGAATTTTCTAATTAATAAAAGATGTCAAAAAAATGAGAAATGGAAAGTTTGCACTCTCCATTCCTTCCCATTCACACTACACGCCATTCTCTCTTCCTCTCTTACACTCTTGTTTCTATTTCATATTTGTGTGAGCACAAGTCTTCTAGAGTCTTCCTTCTTAATTTTTCCATTTTTTTTCTTTTTCTTAATTAATTAAATAAAAGGAGAAAAAAATATAGTATGCATGGAAACTAATGCATGCTCACCATGCATACCATGCATATGCATACACACAAGTGCTCAAGTGCATCTCTACCAATCATGCACCTTAAAGCACACAACTAAAACTCAAACAAGTTCACAAAATAAAATAATTAAATAAAACAATTAACAAATTTTAATTCACATAAGTTCTACCAAAAAATTCAAATAATAAAAATAAAATTTCAACACTTAACAATTTATAATAAGATAATCCACACAAATATTTAAAAAAAAAAATTGTGCACTACACCTTCAGATGAAACTGGGTATATTCTGGAACGCTTAATAATCTCATAATTAAAATATGAATAACTAGTTGATAAAAAAATAACTCGAAAATAATAACGAATCAATGAATGATCATAGAATATGAATAACTAGTTGATAAACAAAACCATAGAATATTAGCATGAAATTTGTCAACATGAAAATATTCCTCCAATGAATAAAAGGTAATAGATTAATAAAGTTGCAAATAATTATATATATAATAAAATATAATATGTGACTATTTTATTTATAATTTACGTAAGGGTAAAATATAAAAATAAACAAATAAAAATTATCAATGCTAATAAAATTAATACTGTTACTTTATGAAAAGTTGAAAATATTTAAATTTGTAAATATGTAACTATTTACCAAGTATTTTTGGAAACTACAAATATATCGAGAAGTAAGAGCTAGAAAGAAATGTAAAAAATGAACAAGATCACAATTTTTATGTGGTTGGAGCGTTAATGAGCCTTACTCCACGAGTCAATAGTATTGAGCTTTAGAGAGTTTAGCAATGGAGGTTTTCTGCAAGTTTAGCAACGTTTATGCGTACATGAAAAATTGGATCTCCGCTACAATGTACAAATGACCCTATTTATAGGTGGTCATGTAGCTTGGGCCGGACTAATCCGAGCTCAATAAGGATATAAGCATAAGTGCTCTCTAGTGGAGCTATAATACAAGTGTGTAACATGATTACAGGTTGTTTAGTCTAGGCCCACTGTGTCGGCTTAAGCATGGTAAAGCCTTACAGCTTCCCTTTGTACGTTGATACAGACTGATGCGTGTGGGCTACTTGGGGGATTCTAGGGACAAGATCTATTAGAGTAGTGGTAGTACCGATCCCTAGGAACATTGTACGTTCTGTGTGTATCCCTTTCTATAGGTTAGTTGAGGAGACCACATGTCGGACTTCTCAGGGACACGTCAGTTGTATGATGAACTGGTCTTGTTCTACCAGGATGTATGGTCCGAGTTCATTTACCGAGGTTCATGTTCATTTACTCAGACCCGGGGTCATTTACCAGGGCCCAGGTTTCGTTTACCAAGAGGAACATTAGTTAGTGATGACAGATCGAAGGACGTATCCTGGTAGCGAGTTTTATTGTGAGGATGGACCCGGAAACTTCATCTAGATCCCACATGGTGGGATTTGTCCCCTAGAAAGGACCGTCCACCGCAATGATCTAAATCTTGAAAGATGGAGATTGGGTGCGCCTATGAATTTGGTTCGGGCCTATGTCTTAGGTCAATGCTCTTTACTATGTCTGTGATTATTTGCCAGTCATTGGACCTAGGATAGGTCTGGGCCTTCGGGCCCTTGGATGCTCAGTATTTGCTGGGCCTTAACCTCTCTTGAGAGCCTATGAGGCCCACTTGACAATGCCACGTGTTCTTGGTGGGAAATATGGACAACAATAACATAATATAAATATATATATATTTATAAATGTCTTTTAAAATGCCCTATCTTACTTTCATTTGCAAAAGACTACTATATATGCTTAATTAGAAAACAATGGCAACAAATATCCAAAAGTTAAGTGGGCCTTATTAAAACATGCATTGTGGGCCCATTTGTTTAAAGTAAAATATAATGTCTTTTATGCAATTCGTAAAGGAAAATAACTAAAGTCCCATCAAATTTTTTATAAAACATGATAAAAATCATAATGTGTCTATTGGGATTCCTAAATCGTTTATGCTCATAGATCCCCCACTGCTACAAAATTCCCCTTTTGTGTCAGTAAAACGTGTCAGTCAATGATGTTGACTTAGTTTGAGCATTTGTGTCAGTTGCCAAGTGACACAGAATAAATGGTATTTGCATCATTTATAAGACTGGCGCTATTAATGGAGCGTGTTTGTGACAAACAAGCTCATTTGTGTCAGTATTGCACTGTCACAAATGACCCATTTATAAGCCCAAAAGACTTAGTAACCTAACCCTCACACACATCTCTTTCTCTCCCTCTCTCTATCAGCTGGCTCACACATTTCTTTCTCACCCTCTCTCAATCTCCATTTCTCAGCCCTCTATCTCTATCTCATCATTTCTCAGCCTCTCCCTCCCATGGTCTCTCTCTCTCTCGCTCTATCTCTCCTCTCATCTCTCGGTTTTCACTCACTCTCTTGCCTTTTTTCTTGATGACGTAGAAGCTTTGGGGTTGTGAGGGGCTAGGCAACATGAAGGGGTTGCAGGGGTCGTGGGCGATTGGGCTCAAATGGGTTGTTGGTGGGTGGGCTCGCGGGGGTCTCAAGTTGCTAGGCTCATGGGGGTGGGTGCGTGCAAGGACTGGGATCGTGGGGGTGAGTGTGCGCAGGGGCTAGGATCGAGGGGTTAGGGGTGCATGGGCTTGGGGTCGAGGGGCTGGGTGTGTGGGGGGCTAGGCGCGTAGGGTGCTAGGCACGCATTGGGGCTGGGGTCGCTGTGGGGTTGAGCTCGGTAGTTGTGTTTGTGGGTCTCCCTCTCTCTCTCATTTTCTCATGTTCATTTTTTTTTCATTCTAATCTCTTTTCTATTGTAGGTGGTGGTCATGGCTAAGGATTGTGATTATGGTGGTGGTGGAGGGCGCTCGATGGAGATATTTTTCTGTTTTGTTTGATTCTTGTTTGTATAAACTCATTAGATCTGAAAAAATTGTTAAAATTATGTGGTATTGACTTATAATATCTATGGGAATGTCTTTTTGTTTTTTGTATAAATTGTCATTTGTTTAGAATTTGTAAATTTATTTTGTATTTTGTACTCAGTCAATTTTGAGTTTGATATTGTGTTTTTGATATTATAAGTTTGGTTTTGAAATAAATAAATATTGTTTTGTTTTTTGGTGGTTTTTTATAATATATATAGATATATATTTTAATATATCATTTGCGTCAGTGCCCACATGTCACAAATATGGCATTTGTGGCTGTTTGGCACTGACGCAAATGCTAAGTGTTTGTGTCAGTGGAGAACTGCCACAAATGCCATGTTTGTGACAGTTGGACCCTGACGCAAATGCCAAGCAAGTTTACGTCATGGGATTTCGCATCACTTTTAAAATTGACGCAAAAAATCAATTGTGGTAGTTGGGAACTGTTACAAATGTCTATTTTTGTTGTAGTGCCCATGTCATACACACTTGAATTTGAAACTCCCAAATCACCATGCGTGCACCCATCGTCTACCTGATAGGGGGAAAGTAAGGAGGTGAGCTAAAAGCCCAGTAAGGAAGTACAAACAAGAACAATTAATAAAATAAGCACAATACAAAGGTATTCTCAATGTAGTTAACTTAAAATGACATAACATAAACATTTCATAACAGCATATACTTTATCCAAAATTTATCATAAAACAAATAAAGTAACATTTCTATGAGGTAACCAGTAAAGCATAACCCGGTAAATCCTCCATTGCCCATTGGGCCTCTTGGCGTGTCCGCCCTATGATTTATGTCATACCTTAGTAACTCCTTTATTATGTCGTGTTTAGCACACTAAAAACTCTTTGCTGTTCATATAGTTATACAGCTGCCTTGGCACCTGAGTATTGAGATCCTTGGCAGTTCAGTCCTTCCCTTAGAATCTTGAATCTCCTCTGAAGTCTTAATTTCATCAAATTCTTCAATCTTGCCTATGTTGTAATTGAGCCATTACCATGTGTTCTAGAGGAGATACAAAGAGAGGTAAAGAGTGTGTAACGTGAAGTGGTAGGATGCAATTTCCTTGGTCTAATCCTTGGCTCAAATGACCATTTTACCCTTCTCCCCTAACTTCTCATCTAAGCATTCCAATGGCAAAATGGTCATTTAGCTTAAATGCCACTAAACCTTAATTTACACCCTAAATTCCCAATTAAATCTTCTAACATTCCAAATACAATTATTTTCCCCCAATAATATCTCATATTTCAATAATTCCCAAAATATTTAAAATTACCAAAATACCCCTTGGCTCACCCCCGAGCTGGGTATAAATCCTCGTTTTGACTTTTCTGCTAAATTTCTCAAAAGGATCGACTCATGCCGAATATCACAAATATATCCACATATTAATGTGGTCTCAAGCACATAGCATGTAAAATTATAATTATACCTCAATGAGTCAAAATTACGAAAATGCTCATTTTTAACAAAAGTGGGTCTTTAAACACATTTAATACACATAATCATGCATACTCAATTATATAATCGTATAAATCACATAATACAATTAATCAGCACATAATTATCCCATATAGCATCTCATAACGAGCCATCCCAATAGTAGGAGAACTCCATCAAGGGTAGGTATCGACTCCAAGAATCTGAAAAATCCAAAGCACAACACCTCAGCATATCTTCCAAAATCTGGATAGTTATCTCAGATTGCCAATCTGTCGGAGGGTGAAAAGTGGTACTGAATTTCAATCTTGTACCCATTGCTTTCTGTAATCCCTTCCAAAATTTTGAAGTAAATACTGAGCCTCTGTCGGAGATAATCGACTTTGGTACCCCATGTAGTCTCACAGTTTTACTAACATATAACTGTGCTTACTAGTATACTTAATAGGTTGTCTTCATTGGTAGAAAGTGAGAAAACTTATTGAGTCTATCTACTATTATCCAAGCAGAGTCATGTTTTTTTGTGGTCCTAGGTAGCCCTACCATACCCAACCACAAAATCTATTGCTATGTCTTCCCACTTCCATTATGGAATATAGAGTGGTTGTAGTAACCCTGTTGAACTTTTATGTCCTGCCTTCACTCGTTGGAAAGTTAGACATTTGGCGACAAACTCAGCGATGTCTTTCTATATCCATGGCCACCAATATAACCTCTTAAGGACTTAGTACATCTTGGTAGATCTCGGATGAAAGGAATAGGGTGTCGTATACACCTCTTTCATAATACTTGTCATAATCTCATCATCATTAGGCACACAAATTCTATCCTTGTATCACAACAACCCTCCCTTGGACATAGAGAAGTAACTGTCACCATTTTCTTGTTCCAAAGCCTCCTGCTTCAATAGGGCTACATCTACTTTTTTCCCTTCCCTAATCTGATCTAGGAAGGTGGCTTGTAGGGTGAGATTTGCTAGGCCTTCTGTTACTAACTCTATTCCAGCACTGATGATCTCTTTTTGTAATGGTGCCTCAATGTGTCAGCCACTACATTAGCCTTTCTTGGGTGGTATAGAATTTTGCAATCATAGTCTTTTGATAATTCTAGCCACATTTTCTGTCTCATATTCAACTCTTTCTGAGTGAAGAAGTATTTCAGACTCTTATGGTCGGTGTAGATCTCACAGTTGTCTTCGTATAGGTGGCATCTCCATATCTTGAGTGCAAAAACTACTGATGCGAGCTTTAGGTCATGTGTAGGATACCTCTATTCATAATCCTTGAATTTTCTCTAGGGATAAGCCACTACCTTTCCATTTGGCAACAACACGCACCCAAGCCATTCTTGGATGCATCACAATACACTACGAATTTTCCCTCTTCAGTGGGAACACAAAGGATAGGTGCAGAGATTAACTTATCCTTCAACTCTGCAGGTGCCATTTGGTAGGGTGCCTTAGATATTGGTGCTATCTCTAATGCAAGTTCAATTACGAATTTTATTTCTCATTCTGGGGGTAATTCTGGTAGGTCCTCAGGAAACACTTCCGGAAACTCACAAACAATTTGAACACCCATGCTGCATCATGTTTCGAGCTTCCAATGTCGAGATGATAGGTTTGCGGAATCCCGTCAACTCTCCTTTAAAAGAAAAATACTCCCTTTCATCTGGTGCGAACTCTTCTGTCTTCCTTCGAAAGTCTATGGTTAGTCCGAACTTAGTCAACCAGTCCATGCTAAGAACTACATCATAATCCGACATATCTAATCCTATGAGGTCCGATGGACATTCCCTGCCCTCTACTACTATATAGACTGATTGTAACCACCTGCATGACAACATAATCTCTCCTGATGGTAACAGTGTGTTAAAGCTAGTCCCAAAGAGTTTACAAGGAAATCCTAATTTATCAATTATATTTAAAGCTACACAAGAATGAGTAGTTCTAGAATCAATGGTGACCCTACACATAATACCAGAAATAGAAAGTTGGCATGTGACAACTGTGTTACTATTGGTTGCCTCTCCTTGGGTAAAAGAAAAGACTCTTGCTGGAACTAGATTGCCATTGTTCCCTTGTCCAGCTACTGCCTTCCACTGTGAGAAATCTTTCTTCATATGGCCTACTTGACCGCACTTGTAGCATTTATTTGAACCTGCCTGACATTCCCCTAAATGTTTGCATGAGAACTTAGGGCAGTTAGGCTACTCAGTTTTGCAGTTTTGGTTGTTTGCGCGATTATGATTGTTATTGTGATTATTGTGGTTGATGTTGTTGTTACCATTTGGAGTTGTGACTTTAGACCTCTTGCCAATGCCACTGTTCTGAACCTCTTGTACCTTCCTCTTATTGTTTTCTTATAAGGCCTTATTCTTGTTGGCTTCCCTCATTGCATCATTGTCTTTCCATATATAGTCATCCATATACTCAACATCTAGGGCTTTGTCTAAAATCTCACCATAGCTAACCAGCTTTGTACTGGTCATTTTGACATCTTTGGAAATCATAGGCTTTAGCCCCCTTATAAACCTTTGACCCCTCATGGTCTCTATGGGGACTATCTCGGGAGTGAACCTTGATAATCTGTCGAATTTCTGAGCATATTCTGAGACCAAGAGACTGCTTTGTGTTAGGGTCACAAACTCGTCAACTTGGGTTGCTAGCACTGCATCACTATAGTATTTCTTATTAAAGGCTTGGACAAAGTCTGACCAAGTCATGGTGTCTAGAGGTCTTATTTCTTTCACCACATCCCATTGGAACCCGACGTCCATCTTTAGCAAGTGGATAGCACACAAAACTCTCTGTTGATCGTTTAACTCCATATGATCAAAAATAGCCTCAGCTGACCTCAAACAATCCTCAACTATCATGGGATCAAGCTTTCCTTTGAAATTTGGGGGACATTATTTCCTAAAGTGCTCATATACAGGATCAAATCCATAGCTAATTGGTGCTTGTGGGGGCACCATGGGCGCTTGTTGTATTGGAGGCTCAAGCTATGCCAATAGTACTTGTTGGGTTGGATATGCTTGCTGGGCTTGGGCCAACTCCTCTTCTCTCTGTCTCAATTGTTCCTTTACTCCTGCTTCCTCTACAGCTAAGTCAATAGTTGGTGTAGCTGGGGCTGCTAGTTTTACTAGTGGCACTTCCATGCCAGAGATCTCTGTTGCATTTGGGTTAGCAGAGGTGCCTCTTCCACATCCTCTAACCCTTCCTCTGCCACCCTAGCACTTCTTCCTCTAGTAGACATGTTTATATAATAGGGCCCAAAATAAACCATCATAAGAAGAGAAGATTTGAATAACTACTTATCACTTATAGTCTTAATTGCAATGAATTGACATGCATTCTCACATCCATTCACGTAAAAATACAATGTTTGCAAAGAGAACTAAAATATGGTAAATACTTAAAATCCTTAAACATGTCTAAAATATCCAAGTATCAGAATAATTCAAACAAGTTTAAAATCCCATTTATTTAATAATAGTCTAGGGATTTGGTGAAGAAAAACTCTAGTCCTCCACAGTTGACTCGTCCCAAGAGTTGTTAAATATCTCCTAAGTGATGTGGAAATAGTCAAGGGTGCTAGCTCTTTCTCTGTGCCTGTCGCTCACATTAGGTATGGAAAATAACACCTCTCGATGCGCTGCCTCCCCAATGGGGTTGGTCACCAGTTCCTCACGCTTTATTAAATTTCCATGCTCATCGAACATGAGGACCAATTCCATTCTTTGAAACTCGTAGTTGTCCAAGACTTCATATATGGTGTACCCGAATCTAGCATGTTCAAGACTGTCCTTAATCATGTCATTCCATGCCACGGTTAGTTGGAAGAGGGCCTCGAGAAATATGGCTAGTGTCTCCCTCAACACCCAATATTGTTTAATAGACCAAACGAGCGTTCCCTTTTTATTGATTATCTTCTCCATGCGTTTGCATACCGCAGTGGTCTTTCGGAGAACAAAAATCCTCCAGCCTCCTCCATCAATTTTGTCGATGCAAATCCTTAGGATCTCACAAATTTCCTGAGGGAGTTTCTTCCTAGTCGTTCTTATTGTAGGAGGCATAGTGTCTAATCTACAACCATAGTACTAATAACTTATTAGAAAGCAAAGAAAATAAATCAAATAGAAGATATACTTACGACACGGTGAGTTGAGGCTTTCCCATTATTATATATGTATGTAGAGGGGATCATTGAAAAATGAACAACCTGGCTCTTATACCATTTGTAAAATGCCTTATCTTACTATCATTTGTAAGAGACTACAATTTTTTATTATTTAGAAAAGAAAATGCCAACAACTATCCAAAAGTTCAGTGGGCCTTATTAAAGAATGCATTATGGGGTTTGTTTAAAGTAAAATTGTGAATATGGGATAATTTCCCTTGAAGCATCCGTCGATGAAGGCGTATATGAGCCTGGGCATCAAAAGGGCAAGGGCCTCGCTATGCGAGACCCAACTCACCTTAGGTGTGTGTACATACTCCTCCGTGGAAACTCAACATGCATACCTATCGTTGAAGACTCCTTGACACACCCCTCAGTAGGCAAGGGCCTTGCATAGCAAGGCCCAACTCTTTAGGTTTGTAGCAATCTTCAGTGCTCCAACATCAAGACTCCTCAACACGCCCCTCGGTAGGCAAGGGCCTCGCTATGCGAGGCCCAACTCACTAGATGTCTATCACTCTTCAGTGCCCCTAGATCAAGAATCCTCGACACGCCCCTTTGTAGGCAAGGGCCTCGCATAGCGAGGCCCAATTCACTATATGCCTAACACCCTTCGGTGCCTCAAGATCAAGACTCCTTGGTGCAAGGCTTAAGGTCTCATATGCCTTAGCGTGAGGCCCATGTGAAGAGAGGCGCCTCGCTATGCAAGGTGCTGCATGCCGTGCCGTAAGATCGATACGCAGCAGGGCCCCACTATCCAAAGCCTATTTCACGAAGGTGCCTCAACATGGAAACCTTGTAAAGGAAATCCATTCTATGTTAATGAAGAGCCCACGATATTCTCCAACACTTAGCAAAATAAAAGGAAGCTTGGAGGGAATTTGTATATTCCAAATGAAAAAAGGACCAACAGGTGCAAGGCATGTGTACGAGTATAGGATATATAACTATAAAGGCAGCATATGCGTGACCTGACATCCGTATCCGACAAGTAGTGGTAACACGAATTAGTACGAGAAGTGGTGACATGTTTTGCATACCCCTGAACATATATCAGAGCTGACACCATGACCCTCTGCACCATTCTGTTATGCACCACTACCCTGACAATGTACCTACGTACGATCTTGTCCCTTGGGACCACCATGTACTAGGGGCCATTAGTGCACAACTCTAAATAGGCCTCCATTCCTTGGAATGGGGGGTTGGAAAATTCTTTGTATGCTCAGACAATTAAGGAATATACACTTTTTTGGAGTTCTGCATCTATCTCCTTCAAGTTCTTTCTATCTTCCTTCCACTTAGTTTTTGCAACACACTTTGAGTTTTCCAATCATATATCGTTGACGAGTTCTCACCGATGAAGAGTTCAACTACGAGTCACCCTTCACAAGAGAAATCCAGCTTGAACGACTCCCAGCTAACTTCAAAGAACCTCATATGGCTCCATATGAGGGCACTTTGGACCCCAAATACCACATAGACACCTTCAACGATTTAATGAAGCTGAGAGGGATCAATAGCAGAGCAAGGTGTCACTGTTTCACTGTCACGTTGAAAGGGCCTGGGTACAAGTGGTTCAAGAGGCTGAGGCCGGGAACCATTAGGTCATGGAAACAATTTTCTAATGAGTTTATCCAGCAACACCATGTCGTACGTGATTACACCATGCCAGGCACTAGCCTCGCTAACATAAATCAAGGTGAAGGAGAAAGCCTGAAGAGTTATATCCATAGGTTCAACATGGAAGCGGCTAAAGTGGGAAGCCTGAACAAGGGAGAACTCAAGATGGCAATCACGGCTGGAGTGCGCCCAGGCAGTAAGCTATGGGATAATATGCTCAAAAGGGAGGTCACCGACTTAGACGACTTCTACGATAGAGCACAAAAGTACATCCATTTCGAAGATGGGCATGAGAGCATAAAGGTAGGGAAAAGTGAATCCTATGTCAAGCCCTCAACCCATGAAGGTTCAAACAGTGTAAACAAGAAGGGGGTGTATGAGGGGACAAGGGATGACCATCAGAGAAGGCACAAACACGGAGGTGCCCTAGGAAAACGTCTTACACCTTCTATACAAACCTGACAGACACCAAAGAACATATCTACCCCATGAATGAAGGCCAAGTTCCCTTCAAGAGACCCCTGTCAATGAGAAAAGACTGATCCAAAAGGGACCCTAGTAAATAATTGTCAGTACCACAAGGATATTGGCCATACCACAGCAGAGTGTACCCATTTGAAGGTAGAAATTGAGGAACTCATATGCAAGGGGTACCTGAGCAGATATGTCAGAAGGTAAAATAAAAAACTGGAGGATGGGTCGGCATCACCTTGGGCCCAAGAAAGAGCCATAGAAGTACAAGGAGAAGTAAGAACGATCTTCGGAGGCCCGGGATTTGGAGAAGAGTCCAGGAAGGGGCGAGACAGGTATGCTAGAGAAGCTAGACGAAGTCCACCCCCATGTATCATGAGCCTGGAGCAACGACCCCCGAAGAGTTTTAAGGGAGAGGATGATTCAATCACCTTCAGGGAGGAGGATGCACGGGGGGTGCACTTCCCCCACAATGATCCTTTGGTGCTGACCGTCCAACTGGACAATATGAGGTTACATTGGGTCTTCGTAGACATTGGAAGTTCTGTGGACATCTTGTATCGCCCCACCTTGGAGAAGATGGGCTTGGGCATCATGAACTTGAAACCCTGCCATTTTTCCTTATACGGATTCACTGGGGATTCGATACAACCCCTAGGAGTGATCAAATTGGCCTTCACCATGGGTGAGCAACCCAGACAAACTACTATCATGACAAAATTCATCGTGGTAGATTGCGCTTCAGCTTTCAAAGCACTATTAGGGAGACCATCCCTAAAATAATTTAAAGCGATAACTTCAATATATCACTTAGCTGTCAAATTCCCAACTTTTGGAGGAATAACGAGTATTAAAGGGGAACAAAGAGAAGTGAGGGAGTGCTATAACACCTCCCTCCGCACGTTTGTAAAGCCACGAGAATCTATGGTGATGGTAATACATGGAGGCAGGTAGTGTTATAACACCTCCCTCCACACGTTTGTAAAGCCACGGGAACCTGTGGAGGAGTTGGAAGAAATCGTTGTAATTGAAGAACCATTGCGAAAGTTGAAGATGGGAAAAACCTTCAAGACGACACAATGGAGAAATTAGTAAAATTCCTAAAGGATAACCTTGACGTATTCAATTGGAGTCACGAAGACATGGTGGGGATAGATCCTTCCATCATGTGCCATCAATTAAATATCAACCCTGAGGCAAGGCATGTTAGGCAGAAGAGGCGAGCGCTTAACCCAGAAAGATATGCAGCCTTGAAGGAGGAGGTTGACAAATTGCAGGCAAATGGGTTCATCCACGAAGTGTTCTACCCCGCATGGGTATCGAACCCCATACTAGTCCCAAAACCAAATGGAAAGTGGAGGACTTGTGTGGACTTCACTAACCTCAATAAGGCTTGCCCTAAGGATAGTTTCCTGCTTCCAAGAATAAATCAATTGGTGGATGCAATAGCCGGACATGAGTTACTTAGCTTCATGGATTCTTACTTTGGATACAACCAGATACCCATGAACCCTACTAATGAAGAGCATACTTCATTGATAATAGATAATGGATTCTATTCCTATAAAGTGATCCCTTTTGGGTTGAAGAATGCAGGTGCCACCTACCAAAGATTGGTGAACAAGATGTTCGCTATCCAGATAGGAAGGAACATGGAGGTATACGTAGATGATATATTGGTGAAGACCAAAAAGGCCAAAGAACTCAACGGGGACCTAAGTGAGATGTTCTATACACTCCGAAAATACCGGATGAGGCTGAATCAACTAAAGTACTCTTTCAGAGTCTCTTCGAGAAAGTTCTTGGGTTTCATGGTTAACTCCATAGGCATTGAGGCTAACCCTGACAAAATAAAGGCCCTAGTAGAGATGAATCCACCCAAGAGCAAGAAAGAGGTGCAATGTCTAACGGGAAGAGTGGCAGCACTCAATAGGTTCATTTTTAGGTCCACGGACAAGTGCCTCCTCTTCTTCAACATCCTAAAAGGGAGCAAAATATTTTCTTGGGGTGGAGATTGCGAGGAAGCCTTTACCATGTTGAAGGAGCACCTAGGGAAGCCACCCTTGTTGGCTAAACCCGAAAAGGGCGAAAGGCTATACCTATACTTGGCAGTATCTGAGCATGCCATAAATGTTTCCCTAGTTAAAGGAGAGAAGAAGCACCAACAACCCATGTACTAAATCAGTAAACTATTGGTAGACGCAGAAACCCAATACCCAGAAATAGAGAAGTTAACGTATGCCTAATTATGGCCTTAAGAAAGTTAAGACCCTACTTCCACGCCTATGCGATTGAGGTACTCAATAATAACCCCTTGAGCTAGGTATTGCACAAACCTAAAACCTCAGGAAGGCTGATGAAATGGTCGATTGAGTTAAGTCAATTTGACCTCACATATACCCCAAGGGCCTCCATCAACGGGTAGGTGCTCTCGGACTTCATAGTCGAGTTCACCTATCGGCGAAATGAAGAAGGAGGGATAGGAGAGAGTGAATTGGTTGGTAAGGAAGAGGAAAGAAAGTTCAAGGAATGGAGCCTCCATGTGGATGGAGCATCCAACGAAGGGGGGCTGGAGCAGGTATCGTGATGACTGGACCCAGGGGGCTCAAGATGTATTGTGCGATAAGGTTTGGATTTGAAGCTTCGAACAACGAGGTGAAGTATGAAGCACTTCTAGATGGATTACAGTTGGCCAAGTAGCTTAAGGTAACACATTTACACATTTTTAGCGACTCACAGTTGGTAGTATTCCAAATAAAAGGTGAGTATCAGGCGAGGGTCCCAAGATGACCACATACCTGATCTTTCAAAATTTAACACGCAAGTATATGTTGTCAAATCAAGTAATATATAATAAGTAGAGTGTCGATCCCACAAAGACTGCTTTCCAAATACCATTAATTGATTTTCAAATTCTATTTGGTGATTTAAAATTTAGATGAATAATTAAAACTGAAATGAATACTCTAAACTACGAACATAATTTAAATAACTAAAAACAAAATAATGAATCAACTAATCAATAATAAAAAAAACCTAGGAATTAATTTCATTAACTTTTCATTCTATTAATTTTACTAATCAATTCTAAATCTCTTCTTTCTATTCTAATAGCAGGTTAATATAATCGATTCCTATTCTTTTTCAAGATATAAGATCTCAGTCTATATGCAGGTTTTCTACATTTCTGTGATAAACTTGAACATATAGGAGGCATTAAGCAAAGAAACCTATTTACTACATAAGTCATATAGGTACTTTCGTCCAATATACAACCTATGTCTATATAATGATAGCATATTCAATTCTCATCTTTCGAATTTTGAATCAAAACCATTAAATCAAGTAAATAGTAATCAAATATTTATCAGCATTGAACAAACATCATATAAATTAGAATAGAGAAGAAGTATCAATAGAATATCATAATAAAATTAAATAGAAATCCCAGTGACTACATTAATCCCTAGATAAATGAAATTAGTTCATAAATAACATGATGGGAATAACATTCAAATAATTAATCATAGAAAATAATCTAAGGAATTCATATGAAAAAAATCCAGAAATTTAAAACCAGAAAAAAATCTAAAGCAGCAGTCTTTTCTAGATCTAGGGTTTTACAAAATCAGAACTCTCCAAAAATCGTAGAATAATGTTGCTTAAATAGGTTTCCAAGGTCCCCAAGTAAAAAGACCATTTTGCCCTTAAAAAAATGGCTTAAAATCTAAAAAACGCGTTGATAGCGTTGTATCACCATGTCTTGAATGCTGTAGCACTATAAACAGAGCCAAAATCCCCAAAAAAGTGTTCCACTAGCGTTGTAACGCCCTTGATGCAGCGCTGGGGCACTTATATTTTGGCCTTGATAGCATTGTAGCGCTGGCTTTGTAGCGTTGAGGCGCTACTTCCAAACTCGACAGGCTCCTTCATATCCCTCCTAGCATTATGGCGCCCCTTTGATAGCGCTATAGTGCTATTGGCAGCATCAAAACTCGTACACATTGACCCTTAAAAACATGATTTTCTCCAAATTAACTATATTTTCTTCCGATTTTACTTCATTCCACCATTTTCATCAACTTATCATGGAAAACCTGAAACATGAACAAATGAGTGTAATACTGCAACAAAATAACCCTAAACTAACGAAAAACAACCTAAAAACTAGACCATAAACCAGCCTAAAACTCGTTTATGAATACTTAACAAGGGTAAAAGGCTATTTGGGTCAATTGGAGGGGTATATTATAGAGCAAATCCCAAGAGAGAAGAATACCAGTGTCGATGCCCTCACAATGCTAGCCTCCACAAAGGATGGAGATACACTCAAGTCTGTACCTATGGAATACTTATCCAAGCCAAGTATCATTGAAGTAGAGGTTCACATGATCAACACCCCCAAAGAATCATGGGTTGACCCAATTATGAAATACTTGAAGGATGGAACTATACCGATAGACAAGAGAGAAGATCGGAGGCTGGCATATAAAGTCGCCTGGTACACCCTAGTAGATGGAGTCTTGTACAAGAGAGGATTTTATATACCACTCTTGCGGTGTGTTGGTGAAGAGGAAGCAATGAAAGTTCTATATGAAATACACGAGGGCGAATGCGGCAACCATGCGAGTGGGCCATTTACGACCAAGAAAGCCATGAGACGAGGGTACTACTGGCCCTCTATGGAGAGGATGCTAGCGACTTCGCAAAAAGGTGTGACAAATGTCAGAGACACACAAACTAATCTCGGAAGCCCCCAAATGAGCTAATCAGCATGAGCAGCCCTTGGCTTTTTGCTATTTGGGGAATAGACCTGATCAGCGCCCTTCCCGTAGGTAGAGAAGGAGCCAAGTATGTAGTTGTAGCGGTAGATTACTTCACCAAGTGGGTTGAAGCAGAACCTCCAGTAAAAATAGTGGCCAAGCAAATCACCACCTTTGTCAACAAGTCCATTGTCTGCAGGTATGGAGTGCCTTACAAAATCATTTCTGACAACAACACCCAGTTTGAGGGGGAAACGTTCGAGGAGTACTGTAAGGAGAAAGGAATAAGGAGAAGCTTCTCAGCTGTGGTGCATCCTCATGCCAATGGGGAAGTGGAGGCCATTAACAAGGTCCTTAAGAAGAACCTAAAAACAAAGCTAGAAAAACTGAAGGGAGCCTGGGTCGATGAACTACCCAATGTACTTTGGGCTTATAGGACCATGCCACACTCGACTACTGGGGAGACCCTTTCGCCTTAGCATATGGATGCGAGGCTATCCTCCCATTTGAGATGAAGATTAACTCTTTTAGGGTATAGGCATATGAGGACCAAGTCAACCATGCGACAATGGCTGAAAAATGGGCATAACTAAGAGTGGCAGTATACCAACAACGGGCAACGAGGTACTACAACTCCAGGGTACGAGAAAGAATGTTCAGAGTAGGAAACTTGGTGCTGAGAAAAGTACTCCCCAACACACGAGACCCAGGGGCGGGAGTACTAGGGGCGAACTAGGAAGGACCTTACCAAGTCACCTAGTGTATACCGCTGAACACTTATAAACTAGCGTGCATAGATGATATCGTAATACCCCGAGCATGGAACGCGGAACACCTCAAGAAATACTACCAGTAACACTTTCATATTCAATGCAAAGAATATCCATATTTATTTTGTTTATGTTATGCAAACTTACGCAGATAAGAATTAAAGAGGTTACCCAGATAACCTCACAGTAGATGTAATCATTTTATATATGTCTTTGTAATCTGCCTACTATAAATGAAAGTATTTCCTACTTCGCATGCTACATTTCTTCTCTATGCAAGGATTTATCAAAGTGCTCGATGGAATAAATTTCACCAAGCACTTGGGGGTAGGACAGGAGGCACACACACACACACACACATATATATATAAAAATAAACTCGGCAAGCTGTCTCTTAGATTCAGAAGGATTAGCTACCCTTATGAATATCAAGATAGTTAAGAAATGCAACGACCCAAAAAATGCTAATAAGGCTTAAGGGCCTTGATTAGCGTGTCGTGAGGGAATAATTGGTATTTATGTATGATTTAATGTTTAAATGCATGATTATATGTGAATAAATGATTAAACACATGTTTATGAGTAGTAAATATGCATGGGGGACCGTGATTAGTTTAGAATGGCATATTCATAATTTGAACCCGTTGAGGGATGATTTTGAGTTATGTGCGGTGTTTCCGGCGTAAGGCGATCCTGTTCCACAGTACTAGTTGAGAGTCACGATTGTGGTAAATGATGTTTAGTTGAGGTGGTAACCATTAGTAACCTTAGTGTTAGTGGTATTAGTGAAATAAGAAAGGAAAAGTGGTATTTTTGCAAAGAGTGGAAATGACTAGGTTGCCCTTGAGGTTTAGGAAGAAAATGTTTTGAAGGAAGGGTAGAAAGGGTCATTTAGGCTTTAAATGAGATAACTCATAGCTGAGGAAATGCTATACGTACAAACTTCTCAAAACTTCCATAAGTCACATTTGGTTCAATTTTGAAGAAGAGAGAACAGAACATAGGTCTTGAGAGCTGGATTTTCAAGGAGGTAAAGAGTAGACCAACTTGAAGAATAATTTACAGTCATCCACACTTAGAATTTCAAAATATGGGAAGGAGGTAAGAAGTTCATGTTCTGGTTTTAGGCTTTCATTTGTTCTTGGGAATTTTGGAATTCAATTTCTGAATTTGGGTTTGTGATGAAGTTGTGAGGAATTGGGCTTGAGACTTTGAGTGCTGAAGCTTATAATGGTTTGAGGGCAGCCTAGGCCAAAATTTTCTTTGAGGTAATGATTTCTAGCCATTGATTTTTCTGGGTTTTTTGGTTTTTAGATGGTGTTCTTAAGCTTCAAGCTCAATTTTGATTTCTATGTTTGATGACGTTCTTAGCTAGGTTTTGGGTGTTATTAGGTTTTTTTGGATGAGATATAGTGAGTTATGGACTCAATGTTGTGTTTGATTGATGGTTGGAGTGGATTTTTGGAGCTGTGGCTCAGGAAAGTTTGAAGAGAGAAACCCAGAAATTTCCATTTTTTGTGCTAGTGCTGTAGCGCTAGGTTGGGAGCGCTACAACGCTAGGCTGCGTTTCTGGGGGGCTTAGGTTTCTGACTATAGCGCTGTAGCGCCCCTTTGGTAGCGTTGTATAGTTTTCAAAACTTGATTTTTCGGTATTTTGTAGGGTTGTTGTCTGAGGGCTCGGGGGTCGATTCCACCACCCCGTTTGGTGGAATTGGGCTTCCTGAGAGCTTGGGATTGGTCCCGAAGTTGGTTTAAGGAGTCAAATATTAATGAAGGTTCTACTTACGATTTGTGACTAGGTGTACGCTAGGGCTCGGAATGGGATCGTGCTCGAGGGTCGTCTTTATTAACCAAAGCACTCAGAATTAAAGGTAAGAAAATTGCACCCTTATGTGACTATGTGGGACTGGGTTTCTCTGTATTTGAATGCATATGTTGTGTGATTTTGATATGCCATGTGAGCATGAATTTGTAGAGTCCAAGAACTTTACTTAGCTAGTTAGATAGTAGTATTATAGTATTTATAGTATTATCTTTATGACTGTGGATTTTTGGTTCAGACCGGGAATTATTTGGACACTCATAGTAGTACTTGTATATTTTCTAAGTTTAACCTATAGTTTAAGAATATTAATGTTAACCTAAGGTTTGATTAATATGGCTGATATTAAGAATAATATTTATTATACTATATGGTTTAGATAAGAACCAATAGGATTTTAAGCACATGTTATTAAATGATTAAGTATTTTGAGGATTAAATTTAATAAGGGTAAAGTTTGAATGCTCTAAGGTTAGTCAGCAGCTTTGAATACGTTTAAGGGCTTAGTCAAGGTTGTTTACTCAATTTGAATTAAGCTAAAAATGTGTAATTTCGTGTTTAAATAATCAGGGAATGCCGATATATCGCAGCTATAGGGGGCGATATATCGCAGCACGTAGATACGGAAAACACGAAACGATGCACGTTTGCCTCAGGCATATTGGTCCAGGCGATATATCGCCTCCTTCAGCTTATTTTGAGAGTTTTTGAATTTGTTTTCCATTCAGCCATTCAACCTTTTGATAAGTCCAGCAACTTTTTGAACGAGTCTTCAGCCTCTGCTGAACGATTATTCAAATTATTTTCACCTAAAAAGCCATTATTTTTATTCAAGTTAAATCAAGATCCTTTCATTCCTAAACTCTATAAATAGGACCTAGTACCCAGCCATTATTCACCTTTTACTCTAAGTTCAGAGGCTGCAAGTTGCTAGGTGAGTGTGAGAGTGTAAACACTTGGGTGGGGAAATCATAAGCTTGATCATCATAAGCTTATCAAACAATTGGGGAAGTAAGGTTTCATAGTATTTCGGTTCGAGGTTTAGATTGGTCTACAAGTCTTCAAGGTATTTCTACACCTTAGTTCATTGGTATTATCTTATTTTAAGTTCTCATAGTCTTCTACTCAGCCTCTAACCTTAATCTTTATTTTGGTTAGGAAATCTAAGTTCTTGAGCAAAAAGGTTTCGGTAAGTATTTTTCTCAATGGTTTAGTCCTTCCATTCCTTTCATTTCTCTTCTTCTCTATACTCACTCTTTTTTCAAATGGTTCTTAGGAGTGTTCCAAAGTCCCAACTCTGTCCTCTTATCCCGGTAATTTTGGTGGAAAATAGGATAGAAATTCATATGTTATATGTTTTATATGTTATCTTATGTTTCTTATGTTATGATAAGTGTTATGATATGTATGCTTGTAGGCTTGGGCATATGACCCATATGACTAATAAGACCCCAAATAGATTATGGGCATATGACCTGCTTAGCAAGTAGGACCCCACTAATCTCATGGGCATATGACTTGTTTAGTCTATGGGATCCCAAGTAATAATGGCCATTATAGTATGTGTATGATATAAGTGTAATGTATGTTATGTTATGTTTTTATGTTTCTTATGAAATTTATGTATATGAACTATGTGGTAGATTTTCCTTGCTGGGCATTAGGCTCATTCCTTTTTGTTTATATGTGCAGGAAAATAGCTATAGTGGCGGTAAGGTTCGTGGATGCTTGGAGATTGTGTATCGGTGATGAATGGATTCAAGGAATCGAGAGTTCGATTTTCGAGGATGTAGTCTTCTTTTTATGGTTTTACATGTATTTTTCCGCACTTGCTATGTAACTCCTTTTTATTTTAAATTATGTTTTGATTTTAAAACAATGGGATCCCATATCCTACTTGACATTTTATGTAAGTAACTCTTATTTTTACAAGTTTCCTAATAAAGTTATGGTATTTTCACAATGTAAGTTTTATTAAGGATTAGTATGTTTAGTTTTCGTTGATGGTCCAAAATTCTAGAGTAGTTGGGTCATTACAGTTGGTATCAGAGAAACGGTTCTTCGCATGAAGTTCTCCTCGATACACACACTCAAAAGCTCCGAATCTGACCGCCAAGTAAGTATTTAAGTTATAGTTATTTTGCTTATGGGTATAGCTAACAACTTTAGTGTTTATGTTTTCAGTTAACTATGAACGGAGCTTTAACCTATCAAGATATCCGAGCCATTAAGGCTTTAAAAAGAATAAGGGAGCCAAGAAACACCATAGGAGCACTAGAAAGAATCACACGAAGACTGCTCTTGTTCCACCAAGAGATAGGTCACCTTCAAGAGTCTAAGCAAATAATGTTGAGATCAACGGAACAATATGTATTAATAATTAGGCTATTTAAAGATTTCCATCATGTAATAGCAGCCTTAGAAGAAATATGGGAAACCATGAATGATGAGGATGAACTGCCATTAGCGATGAGATATTATTTCCTCTTAGTTAAGTTCACTGCAAAATTCGAGTTTCAGTTCACAAATGAGCAAAAACATAGGATTCTCACAAACCTTCCTAGAGGACATTTTGATGCACATGACAATGATGATTATGAGGAGATAGATGACGATGTGCTAGATGAAGGATCGGATGTAGAAGATCCCGATTTTTAGAATAATAGCTTTCATTGTTTGTTTTATTTCTTTCTTTATTTTATGATTGTAATAAGTGAAAATATTTTTTTTTCCAAATGAATAACATGCTATTTTATTATCATGTATGAGTTTGATTTTATTTTCGCAATCATAATAAGTAATAAATAAAATGAATAATGACTAAGTTCGGTGAGGGTGGATACAAATCAATGAACCAAGTTTTCTTATTGAGAGTTAGGGGGCCATAGTACTGGGAACGATTTTACTGATCCCAGCCCTCCCTCAATATGGTTAACTTTGGAACAAAGATAATTTTCGAGCCTGAGAATTAAGTCATATAGGATGATTAGAAACAGACTTAGAAAATAAAGATGGCTATTTTTCTAAGTATAGAAACCCACTATAATAATAATAAGGACTTATATAATTTTTCATAAGAAGTCATAATAAATAGGTCCGAGATATGTTTGTTTTAGAATAAGTTTTGCCTTAGAGCCTATTAGGGTAAGTTCTAACATGTTCTCGACTGTTAGAACTTTTGGTGAAGATGTCGCTCCGAAGATTTGCACGCACCAACGGAAACGCCTCCAACGCTGTTCCAACAACCAATGAAGCCCCTCCAGTTCGCCGAAGGGGAGTGCGTGCTACTGCCCGTCGCCCGCAGCCCAAAGAAGACATAAGGAATTCATCAAAAAAAAAAAAAAAAAGAGGGACTTATCAAAGTCCCTTACACTTGATAACCAAAAGAGAATGACAAAGGCAAGAAATGTCGATGCATCCTCGTAGTCGATATAAAAAATAAGTAAGGATATAGAAATCAAGAGTCCTGCATATTATTAAAGACTTATAAGGAGTTCCATAAAACAAAAAAGAAAACAACACGGAGGGTTACACAACAGCAATATATAAGTAAGCCTTGAAAAAGGGCCTATGGTTTTCCACCCTGACCTTTCCACTCAGCAATTTTCCTAGTCGCATACTCTCCAAAGGGAGACAAGTCGATGTCAGGATTGGTCCTCCACATGGCATGCAACGTGCGCTCAACTATGCCATTCTTGGCATTTACAAGCTCAGCCTCGAGCACGTTAATCTTCTCATTTAGGGTGCGAACAATGGCTCCAAGTCTGTTATTGGAGTGAGAGGTCGAAGTATCCTTAACCAGTGCAGCATCCCTCTGGCGAACCACTTCAGCAAGTTGGCCCTCCAAATCTCAGACCCATGTGGTCAAACTATCTTTCTCTGCCTCGGCCATGGAGAGATTCATTGCCCCCTCAAGTTTGAGTTGTAACTGTTGCGTGGATGAGGAGCTTGAGGAGACAAAACGATGACCCTAGATGGAAGCCTAAGTAAAGACAAAGAAACAAAACAAAACATCAATGGTCTGGCAATATCAAAATCGAAAAACATACATTAAGTCTTTTGACAAGTACCTGCATAGAGGCTCGCATATAAGCCTCACCCAACTCGGCATTTGGAATGTCATACATAGACCCCCACTTGCCTTCAGAAATATTTCCCATGTAACGGTTCATAGCCTCTCCGTACTGGCTCGCCAAAGGATGACCTCGAGAAGCGGAAGTATGAGCTTGGTAGGGGGAGACATGTATACCTGTCGATGCATGCTTAGACAAGGAAGGAGACCAGGAAGGAGACCAGGAAGGTCTTGGTCCATCCATAGAGGCACGAGGGGTAGAGGGGCGCAGAGTCACCTCTTTAGGAAGCGAGGCACCAGAAGACGCCTACCCCTAATGCACTCCCAAGGGTGGAAAGGCTAACCAAAATAAGGTAGGAACAAAATTCCTCTATGGGATATGAGGGGTGGGAGCATGGGTGTTGAAAACAAACTTGCCACCAAGAACCGGCGATGGGACTCGAGAAGTAACACCGTCAATATGTTCGTCATCAGCAACATCCCCAGCCCCGCCAGCCAAGGACCTTAAACATGAATAGTTCTCGGACTCCACCTCGACCTCATCTTTCGTATCAATCTGGTCACCCTCTGAGTTGTTATAATCTTCATCATCGTCCTCATCACCTATTACCCTCAGGACAATATATTTGGACGAGACGGAGCACAAGGAAATGACTTGATCTAGAGACAACAACTTGTACAAATAGAGATTGCCTTCCGTAAAATGGCTACAGGCCTGTTTGCGCGAGGCTGACATAGCTAGGATCTTCGCCACACGATCGTGGGTTGTCGGACTCAAGGTAGGGCCGACAACCCCTTCAAGACCTATGGTCAAGAAAAAGAAATAACTATGGTTAGACAAACCTGAAGAGATGGTTTGCAAACGTCAGCCTCAGAGTTTGAGGATGACAATTCAATAAATTCAATACTAGGAGGACCTTTAAAACACCGTCCAGACACCATAGGCAAGCTAAGACTCAATGACGTGTGTGCATGAAGACAACCCTATATCTACAACATGAGTGTAAAGGGTGTAAGAAAAGGACCCATGTATATGTGCCTAATGAGCCATGAGAATAAAAAACCCTTAAGGAATAGGTACATACCAACCTATGGCCCTACCCTCATATAAAAGATAAAAGAGACATGCGTATCATTGGGTGAGGGAGGTATACCTAGGTGTGTGTATGTGAATCCACAGGTGTGCGAGGACAGGCTTTTAGGCTTGTGAAGAAGGACCGAGCAACAAACAAGAGCAGACCTTTAGCAACAAGAGAATGCCTTGTACCCCTACAATGCAAACATGGCATGAGAAAGAATAAGTAAAAAAATGAATAAATGAAAAGGGGCGAAAATTACCTCAAAGATGTGTTTATGAGGGATAGAACCTTGGAGCTCCTATAAATAGCTCAAAGGAGATACCACTAGGCTAAGCAAGTTTTGGTGTGAAGAGGTGATTCCAAGTCTTGGGGTATTTATAATGAAAGTCAAGACTTCCTAGCCATTAGATCAAATCTAGATGAATGGTGGAGATCAAGAGCCTTGGCAACCTTAGGATCCGCACTTAGAAATGATTGGCCCTCATCCCATCTTAAGGACAAACTTGGATCACCACCAAAGTTAGTTAATTTTTGTGTTTCTTTATAAACTACAAAGAAACACACCATCAAGGTACATCTTATGTTTCCTCATTCACCACAAGATATTATTCAAAAGGTGAGCCTTCCACGCCCCTTCAAGGAAAATGAAGCATAAATGTCATTCATATCACACAAGGAACAAAGGAAGAAGTCTACAAGAACACTTAAAGTATACTTATAGACTCGGGGGAAAGTTTGAATATGGGATAATTTCCCTTTAAGCATTCGTTGATGAAGGCATATATGAGCCTGGGCATCAAAAGGGCGAGGGCCTCGCTATGCGAGATCCAACTCGCCTTAGGCATGTGTACATACTCCTCCACGGAAACTCAACATGCATACCTATCTTTGAAAACTCCTCAACACGCTCCTCGGTAGGCAAGTGCGTTGTATAGCGAGGCCCAACTCTTTATGTTTCTAGCAATCTTCGGTGCCCCAACATCAAGACTCCTCGACACGCCCCTCAGTAGGCAAGGGCCTCGCTATGGCCCAACTCACTAGATGTCTAGCACTCTTCGTTGCCCCTAGATCAAGACTCCCCGACACGCCCCTCGGTAGGGAAGGGCCTCTCATAGCGAGGCCCAATTTACTAGATGCCTAACACCCTTCGGTGCCTCAAGATCAAGACTCCTCGGCACAAGGCTTAAGGTCTAATAGGCCTTGGCATGAGGCCCGTGTGAAGAGAGGCACCTCGCTATGCGAGGTGCTGCATGCTCTGCCGTAAGATCGATACGGAGCAGGGCCCCACTATCCAAGGCCTATTTCACGAAGGTACCTCAACATGGAAACCTTGTAAAGAAAATCCATTCTATGTTAATGAAGCGCCCATGATACTCTCCAACACTTAGTGAAATATAAGGAAGCTTGGAGGGAATTTGTATATTCCAAATGAAAGAAGGACCAACATGTACAAGGCACGCGTATGAGTATGGGATATACAACTATAAAGGTGGCATATGCGTGACTTGACATCTGTATCCAACAAGTAGTGGTGAAGCGAATTAGTACGAGAAGTGGTGACATGTTCTCCATACCCCTGAACATATATGGAAGCCAACACCACGACCCTCTGCACCTTTACGTTCTGCATCAGTACCCAGACAATGTACCTACATGCGATCTTGTCCTTTGGGACCACCATGTACTAGGGGCCATTAGTGCCCAGCTATAAATAGATCTCCATTCCTCAGAATGGGGGGTTGGAAAATTCTTTGTATGCTCAGACAATTAAGGAATATACGATTTTTTGGAGTTCTGCATTTTTCTCCTTCAAGTTCTTTCTATCTTCCTTCTACTTAGTTTTTGCAAAACACTTTGAGTTTTCCGATCATATATCGTTGACGAGTTCTCACCATCAACAAAAATATAATGTCATTTATGCAACCCACAAAAGAAAATAACAAAAGCCCCACCAAAAGTTTAATAAAACATGTTAAAACTCATAATGTGTCTATTGGCATTCCTAAATCGTTTATGCTCAATGGCATACACACTTGAATTTGGAACTCCCCAGATCACCAAGTGTGCCAAATAGAAATCCTATCATCTACGTGAAAGGGGGAAAGTAAGGGGTGAGCTAAAAGCCTAGTAAGGAAAATACAACCATAACAAACATACAAAGAATATTCATACATATCACAAATATTTCATTATTTAGTAATACCATAAAAGTTACATATTTCTATAATAACATTTTCATACAAAGAAAAATCGCTATCATACGTAACTATACATTTCTTAAGTCATACACATAAACTTAATATTGTTATAATTATATTAGCTATAAACGAATTAGTTGAGTACTAGATAAAGTGTTTATAATGTGTGGGCATCTATAATGCCCCTAATTTCCTAAATTTATTAAAATACAAACTTTAATAATACATCAAAAGATTCATAACTTTGTTTAAAAACATGGTGGGAATTTATTGAAAATACATGCAGAGTTTGGATCCAATGTTCAATACAAAAGAGAATTTTATGTAGTCTTAAAATAACTAAAATACATCCCACTGAATTAACCATAAGAAATACTCTAAGGCACTACGACGTTCCAGATCATTTCCTCGTTAATTGGCTCCTTGCAGCATACATCCAAACATATGGAAAACCGACTTAGCTCACCATGCGTGCCAAATAAGTATACCTATTTTCTACCTGTAAGGGGGAAAGTAAGAGGGTGAGCTAAAAGCACAGTAAGGAAGTACAAACAAGGCATACAAGCATTAGCAACATATTTCATACATTCTCAACATACTTTTCATTTAGCAAACACTATCAACATAAGTCATAATCATAATCATGAGACTATTTGCGACATAAGCATAATTGTACATCATAAGATCGTAATCATAACCATAAGATCATTTTCAGCATGAGCATAAACATTCAACATAAGATCATAAGCATACAACATAAGATCATGGCTCCCCTATTGTCCAATGATCACATGTGACTTCTTTTTGGTCACTTGCATGGCACCCTTTTGGCCATAATTCACCTGGCACCTGATTAGTGCTCAAAAGTATCATTTTATTAGTTTTAAAAATTAAAATTAATTAAGTTCTAATTAATATTTTCTTGGATTTATTGTAATATATTTGAAAATATTAATTTTAATTTAAGTTGTGTTTGATTTTTAGGAAATAAAATGTATTTTGACACAAAAAAAATAAAGAAGAACAAAGCCGAGCCAAGCCTAGCATTCGCCCAACCAAGCCAAGCTAAGCTGAGCCCAGTTAAGCCGAAGTCCTGCCTGCTTAACACGCATCCCACCAATGCCTGATGGAGCCGAGTCGTTCCTCCAGCAGTCGCCATGCGTCCTCGTGCTTGCCACCGCCTGCCACCACCTTACGCCAACCGCGACCTGACACCTGACCGCTTGCCATGCCTGCCTGTAAGCCAGCCAACTACTGCCATGTTGCCTAGCTGTTCCCCACGGCCCAACACCACCTCTACCAAGCCAACCAGCACACGACACGTGTCAAACATGTCTCCCTCATCACTGCAGCATGTCTCCCACTTCCATTAGTTTTTGTAGCCATTTTCCCACTATTTTGTACACGATTTTACACATTTTGGATCCTATTTTCACTATAAATAGAGCGCTAAATGTAGGGAAAATATCATCAGATTTTAGAGTGGAAAAATACACTTTGTTATTTTGATGCTTTTCTTATTTCTAGCTTAGTTTTGCTTGTTTTAGGTGACAAAAATGAGTGAAGTATTTTAGAAGTATTGGTAAGGTTAGAGTGTAGTTATTGTACTTCTCATTCTCAATGGTGATATTGATTCTTTCTTATCATTCATCTCCATATCTCATTAATTATTTTGTTTCTCATCTTCTAATTTCTTTTCTAAAATTATTTAGCATCTTTTACATAAGTTCAGTAATGCTTTTCTTATGTAACTTAGATTGTTAATTTATTTTAGTATATTTGTTATATGGTATGTCTTTTATCGCATTCTACCAGTGGTATTTTATCACTCTTGGATATATAATATGATATGCTATGAAATTAGGAGTTAGATTAAATTTAATCTAGATTAATTAATTTGTGCTTTTAACATATACATCTTCCAGTTGCAATTAATGGTGTAGAATTGCAACTGTGTTTTGAATTAATATCAATATTAGAATGGGATTTACAGCACTGCATCTCTACCTTGCCATGCTCTTTATCTGATCAATTTCTCTAATCTATCATTTTAATTTCACAAAATCCATCTCTTCAATTCTACTTTATTTTTATCTTTAACTTTACTAATCTAATCTTTAGTTGTTTTTGCCTATCTGTGGATACGACATAGCTTGATTGATACTATGACCGCTTAGGAGTTTTAGGCGATATCAATTTTTGGCGCCGTTGACGGGAAGGTAATTCTACAATTAAAGGTTTGCATAGTAAATTAATTTTTTTTTTTAAAAGTGGTATAATTTTTTTTTAATTTCTCTTTTAATTTTTTTCCTTATTAATTTTATTTTTAGTTTCTTATTTGTTTATTTATTTATTGTTTTATTTTATTTATTTATTTTCTCTTACTTTTAGGTTTAGAATTTTATTTTCTAGATTTAGGTTTTTTTCTGAAAAAAGAGAGCATAATATTTTGAATCATAAAATTTTTAAAGCATAAAGAAACAAAGTATTGAGAACATTTGTGTAATTTTGAAAATCAGTAAAAATCAAACTTGTTCTGTCTTGGAAAAATTGGTTCTTAAATAAGGTATGTGTTAGCATTACCCTCCAACCTTTTCTAAGAACCTCGAGGAGTTCTAGATTAGCTCTTGAGCCTAAAGTGGTACCTTGGCAGCCTACCGAATTAGCCTGGGAACATTTTTTGGTGTATACATGTTACACTATTACACACTTGCGCTTATAATGCTTACAAGAAAAAAAAATAACGAATGAATGAAGAAGATCATCGACATTTTGAGTACTACTATCCAATATATCTCTCTTCACTTCAAAACAATCCAAAATCTAGTGCTATTGAGGGTACTAGCAATTTTAGAGGTGCCCACCAACTTAGAGAAATAGAGTACCTTAAATCTGAAGTAGAATTCTTGACTAGAGAATTTTAAAACTTGAAAGCTAAGTATGGTCGAGAAAGTAACGAGGTCATAAGGGTAGAGTATGATGAACCATATTTTAACTGTGAAATAGTCAACCATTTTGCTCAAGATTACTCAACTCTTAGATATAGGGAGGAAGCCTTTTAATACTATTCTTACAACATGAACAATAATCTTAGCTGGAAAAACCCTGTTGCTTCAAGTTGGAAGTCTAAGTACAACTACAGTGCACCGATTGGTTGGGAATTTGCACCATCTAGTAGGATTGTTGAGCATGATTTTTCTAACTCTTACAATGAACCTCCACATAATGTTTGGCCTAATACGGATTCCTTAGAGGAAACATTCTACACATATATGGAGGAACAAATAAACTTTACTGAACACATAATAAACAGTACTAAACACATTATGGAAGAACTTAGAGAAATTTGGACTCAATTTTCAAAATTGACCAACAAAGTTAATTCACATTATTTCTGCCAATTCCAATCAAATGAGGAAACAATGGCACCAATTTCTAATCCTAGTTCATACGCAATTGATGAGAATGATGCCATTACTATTCGGAGTGAAAATATTTCTCATGCTGAAATTCTTCCAACAATTTCGAATGAGAACAAGTGTTATCATATTGATGTGATAAACCTTATTGTGGAGGAAATTTGCAAACTTTTCTTGAAGAATCAATCACATTATTTCCTCCACGATACTAAAAACAAACATTTTCTTTATCCTAAGAATGTTACTAATGCTTCCATTTTTGAGACACATGATAAAAGAAAACTCATTTTTGATACTGGATAGTCAAGAATATTGACTTGGTGAACCAACCTGGGGAGACTTTTCGACGGTTTGCCAAGACTAATCAGGTTATATCTTTCCTTGCTTTCTTTAGTTCCAATATATTTTATTTTTGTTATTTATTTTGTTTTTCCTTTTTGCCATTTTATTATGATAGTTTGTCTTATCATTTAGTTTTTTTAAGAGTCAATATCATATCATTTTGCATTAGCTCACTCTCTACATGTTCTCATTTCATGCTTCTCATGTCTATATTTTTAAACAATGAGGACATTTTCTGATTTTGGTTGGGGGTGGTGAGCATATTCATGCACGTTCATGTTGATTTTTGTCATGTTAATATTTTCACGGTCAATTTTTTTTTAAAAAAAATTACTTATTTATTCTTGCAAAATGTTACTTTTGAGTCAATTTTTGTTATCTTTAATATTAAACATTGTGGTAAGTGTTGGAAAACGTATTCCTGCACATGCCAAACATTGTGGTAAGTGTTGGGAAACTTATACAGGATCTTTATTTATTTCCATGTAGATCTAATATTAAACAAATTAATATGATATAACCTAGAACATGTTTCTAAAATTGAATTCAAAGAGAAATAATGATAAGAATACTTACATTATACGCAGCGGAATGAATGAGTCATTCCTTTAGTTTCTCTAACCATTGTATCATTTTTGTTGCAGATTATTACCAAGAAACTAAACCGATCTTCAATTTTCATCACAACCTTCCAAAGTATCCTTGGAATCACCTAGAATAGAGTGGGAAATTCTCAACACATGAGATAGATACAAAGAGAAGAAGAGAAATAATAATGAGGCTTAGAAAATGACTTTTGTTTAGAGAGAATCTAAAACCTATCAGAAACTTGTGTCTGTCATTTGAAATCTGACTTATTAAAACTTATGTTTTCAACTCTCTCTTAACATTCCTTTTATAGACTCAATTACGTCATTTATTTAATTAAAAAAATCAATAAAATAATAGCCAATAAACAGTCCTAGGTCAAAATTATCATAGGCTTTAGGCCCGTGAAATTTCCCATTTGATTATAAGCCCATTGGATTTAAAATCAGGGACTGTATTATTTTCTATTGATTTAATTAATTAAATAATTGTTTAAATCCTTTATCAAATTAATTATTTAAACTTATTTATTAATTTAGATACTAATTTATCTTACTTAATAAATCTGTCATAATTTCTCTTTTCTTTTCAAAATTACATAACTCTATGAAACTATCCAAAGTTGACTTGGTCAACTTTGATAATTAAATCAATTAATTGAGACTATCTAGATGATTTTATCCAAGGTACAGTGGGGGCCATGGGCCTATGAAATCAAGCTCCAATATGTTATCATAAATCTAGCAAATAAATTTACTAACTTATTAATTCCTCGTGACTCCACTAAAGACTCGGAATTGCACTCTTGAATTCATAGAATGCTCTATAACAAACATGGATACACTATTAATTATCCATTGTTAAAACCATAATTGTCACTCAATCATCATTGTATTTTATCCTTAAAATACTTAGTTCCTTGTAAATGATATTTCAGTAAACTAATATTAATTACTGAAATGAGATCTCTATCATTTAACACCTTCAACCAAACTAAAAGGATACCATCGTTTCACTTCTTCATCAGAAGCTATAGATATTCATAACTATGATTAACACTCCCACTCAATTATACTATCGAGTTCACAAGATGTAAGTATGAGCTAGTCCGTAGGGTAAGCTGGTAACGAACAAGTCAAAGAACTCAAATAATACAACCAGGTAGAATACTAACCACTCATAATTAAGATTGAATTTACCTATGGCCAATTATATGATATGACTAGAATAGATAATAATAGAATGTTTACTTATCCTATCAACTGTCAATATCGATCCTATCCGATGTAACAAATACATCTGATCTTATCTACTTTGCTAATGTTCTAGAAAGAACATAACACTGCAATGTGTAAGTAGATCATATCATAGATTGGCAAGTCAGTGCAAATGCTGTGCACTGACTAATCTTAGGGCTAACATATATTTGAACATATAATCATATTTATATTCCACTGTGATTACGTCACTATAAATACGATTAGCTATATGCTCAGGATTTAATAGAAGTTTATATTAAACAAATAATCATGAAAATAAAACATGTGAGTAAAGTGATTGACCAAGTCAAAAAATGATTTATATTCTTTTATTGATAATAAATGAGATTACAAAGAAATTGGGTATTAATTAGGGCATAAAGCCTTAACAAACGCCCACTTGCTCTAATTAAAACTAATGCCTTAATTCTACTAATCCCATTTCTTTCATATGCTTATCAAATGTAGCTTCGGGTAGTGTCTTTGTAAATGGATCTGGAAGATTGTCTTCAGATGCAATCTTCATAACCTTCACATCTCCCCTGGCCACATATTCTCGAATAATGTGATACTTCCTTTCTATATGCTTACTCTTCTTGTAACTACGAGGTTCTTTCGAGTTGGCTATCTGTAACGCCCTGGGTAGCCAAGACTGTTACACTGTGTGTTTATAAAGGTGCAAGACTTGCTAATCAAGTCATTTAATTAGAAACGTGTTACTGAAACTATAATTGAACTAGGGTTAAAATATTTTGTTCATAAAAGATACATTTCATTTAATTAAACATTTCTTACATGGGATCCCAAAAGAAATAGAGTTTAAAAGACAGTTTACAAAAATTCCAGGTTGTAAACAAGTATTAGCCACTCTAAGGGAAAAACATACATTTAGGCTTTCCTGTCCTGTACTACTCCTTGGCCGTGGCGGCCGATCAATTGACTATGTACATTCAGCCTCAAAGCTCTCCAACTTAGGATTGGTCCACCTTGCCCTCGCCTTTACCTACACCACGTAGCACCCGTGAGCCAAGGCCCAGCAAGAAAACCATAATGCATAGTACAAGCGACAACCAACAGGCAGATAATTTACGAATCATCAATTAGATATACAACAAGTCATACATCTCACATAAATAGTGATATCAAACTACAAGCCAATAATCAGTTACTCAGATAACGAACTCATCACAATCATCAGTTTAAACAACATTAAACATATCACGCCGAAATCCAGGGTCGATACTCTTAGGTCGCACCCTCTAATTATCCCACTGACTCTGGCTCGCTTAGGCCGAGCTCAAGGATTATGTATTTAATCTCAGCTACTAGTGGTCGAGCCGCACCCTGTGTGCAAATATTGATTCTGGCACTCTTAGGCTGTTTATCACATGTCCCCATGGCATAATACCATCTCATGACATCACATACAAATATAGGGAGCTCTTAGTCCCAACATAATCACATAACCGGGTGCAGTTTCTTACCTTTGATTCAGATAGCTTTAATTAGCGAAATCGACCTTCAAGCATGATCCCATCCGAGCCCTAGCGTACACCTAGCCATAGCCATAAATTAGAACCATCACTAAACTTCAATTCAGTAACCTAACCTCGGGACCAATGCCGAGACCTTGGGAAGCCGTAATTCCACCAAATGGGGTGGTGGAATCAAACCCCGAGCCCTCGGGCAAAAAGCCTAAGAAAATACCCAAAAATCCACTTCTGGAGGTAGGGTAGCACTACAACGCCACAAAGTGGGCACTACAGTGCTTCAGTCAGAGACAAAAGCCCCCCCAGGAAGCCAGCATAGCATTGTAGCGCTCCAAGGCTAGTGCTACAAACAACAATCTTCAACCTCTGGTTTTCTCCTTCGAATTTCCTCGAGCCAAAACTCCCTAAAACCCCTCCAAACCTCAACCACGCACCAAATTGAACCTACCATCCTCTACATCTCATCCCACATAGCCCAACAACATAAAACTTAACGATATGCACCATCAAACAAAGAAAATAAGAATTGAACTCAAAACTTAAGAACTCATCAGAAAACCAGAATCAACCCAACAACTCAGATGATCATGCTCAGAAATTCTTACCTTTAATGAGGAATTTGACCTTAAGTTGCCCTTAGTATCCTTCCAGCCTTTAGTTCCTCAATTCTTCAAGCTCAAACCCCTTAACTTCCATTTAAAAATCCAAATTTAGAACACAAACTCACCAAAACTCTGAAATCTCAACATAGCTTTAAACCTTACCTTTATTTGGGAATTAACTCCAACTAACCTTCTTGATTTCCTCAAGAACCAAGGTCCCAGGTCTAGCCTAAGCCTCCACTGAGTTACAGCTTCAGAAATCCTCAAGGAATGGTGAAGAATGGGCAAACCGAGTCGAGGAGAAGGAGGTAAGCTCAAGTGTTCTATTTTCTCTTCTTTTGTAACGACCCAAATTCGCTAATAAGGCTTAAGGGCCTTGATTAGTGTGCCAGGAGGGCAGGTTGGGATTTATGTGTGATTTTATGAATTAAATGCATGATTATGATTTAAAGCATGTTATTTGGCTATTTGTTTAACTGAGATGCATGGCTATGTTTACTAGTATGCATGTAGGCCCGGATCGTGTTAGAAGGGCATAATTGTAATTTTGGCCATGTTGGGCATAACTGTATTGATATGTGATAACTGTATTCTGTGAATTGTACCACGTGGGTGTGGTTGTATTATTGTGATGCACGTGCCGAGACGGTTCTAGAGAGCTAGTTAACTCAAGAGTCACAACGGGATTTCTATACCTGGCTCGGGAGGAGCCTAGGGGTACCTCGGAAATTTTATGGTTAAGTTGAGATTTAGCGGGTAATGGTTATTGGAGATTTAGTAACCTGGGTAACCATTAGTTACTGCTGAGAGTAACAAGTTTTAGAAAGAAAATGGTAGAAATGAAATAGAAATGAAAAGACTTAAGTACCCTTGAGGTTTAGGTGGGAAAGGATAGGCAAGGAGGGGCAAAATGGTCATTTGGTTGGGAATTAGATAAATGGCAGCTGGTTTTATGGGGTACACGGTTTGGGGCTTAACCATTTTGGTCTTGATAGTGTTTGAAGAGAAGAGAAAAGAGAGGGAAAAGCTAGGGCATGAGGAAGAAGAAGAAGAAGAAGAGAAGGAGAAGTTGGAGACCTAGGAGATGAAGGAAGCTTAGGGATGGATTCTCCATATGAGGTAAGGAATTTTATACACATTTAAGGCTTGATTATGTTATGGGTTAAGAATTTGAGCATGGGTTAAGTTTGATGTTTGAGTTTTTATTTTTTCTGAAATTGAAATCAAGGATGTGGATTTTGGGGATTTGATTGGGTGTTTAGATGTTTTGGTGATGTTTATGGGTTGTTGGATGGTTTATTTGGAGTCTTGAGTTGGTTTTGGGGCTTGGGTGTGAGTTTGGGTTGATTTGGTAAGGTTTAGCTCGGAGAAAACGCAGGAGGAAAACCCAGAATTCTGGGTTTGCGAAGGCGTGCCGCGACACAGGTTTTTCGTGCCGCGGCAAGGGAGCCTCTGACTGATGGGTGCCGCGGCACAAGGATGTGGTGCCGCGGAACAAGGCTAATTTCAGGGCATCATTTTTAGGCAATTTTAGGCCTTTGCTCCGGGGGTTTGGGGGATGCCTCCGGGGTGTTGTTCTAAGGTTTTAGGGGTCCCGAGAGTGCGGGATTGGTCCCGGAAAGTGGTTTTGGGTTGATTAGTAATGAGGGATGTTTCTTGTGTGTTGTGACTAGGTTCTTTGAGAGGCTCGTGCTAGAGGACCGTGCTCGCGGCTTTAGTGCATCAGGAGGCTCGGAATGCAGGTAAGAAAACTATAACACCCGAGGTTAGGGCATGGCCCCAGATTGTATTATGTGCAAATGTTTAAACTTAAATGAATCATGATGTGTGTGAATGATTATTTCGAATGTACTATATGTGCGATTATGATGAAATGAGCGGCCGTGGGCCGAGTACGGCGTAGGCCGGGGCGGCCGTGGGCCGAGTACGGCGTAAGCCGGGGCGGCCGTGGGCCGAAAGTAACACCTAGCACATGGGATGCTATATTCAGGGTGGGACCCAAGGGATACATTAATTATCCTCGCGGTGAGAACCGATACCCCATGCTTCGGTAAGGCTCTGGGGCGGCTTGGTCGTGTTTGCTTTGTCTAATGATTGACTTGTTTATTGTGGATTATCTGTTATGATAAACTGTATACATTGCATATGTTATGTCCTGCATGAGTTTTCTTGCTGGGCTTCGGCTCACGGGTGCTCTGTGTTGCAGGTAAGGGCAATGACTGAGTCAACCAACCATGAGTACGGAGAGCGTGAAGCGACGTGTACATGTTTGGCCTGCCCGACTGCTTTGGTTGGGGGTTTATTCGAAAATGGCTGTAATAATCTATAATTTTATAATTTCTCAAACTGTAACCTTATTTCAAGATGTAATTAGTTTTCAAACCTTATTTTGGGATCCCAACTGTTTAATAATAGGAGTTTTGATGAAATGATGCATTTTCAAAGATTACAGCCTTAACTTTTAATTAGCCACACTTTTGTTTCAAAAACCTCGGTTAGCGAGTTCATTGCACACTGTTTTGTCTTAAAAAAACTCACTTAGTAACGGCTCTAAGGAAGTAGGGCGTTACAACTTGGTATCAGAGCGAGCCAAGGTTTATTGGTTCTGGAGATCGACCGAACATGTACGCTCGCTGTCAGTGACAAGCTCGACTCAGGGTTGGTTGGTATGAATGATTGACATGTTTGAATATATGTTTGAATGCCCTGTTTGCCTGCTTATTTATATGGAGCATGAGGAATGAGATGACATATGCATGAGATACTGATAGGGCCTGGCCCTTGACTGTTGCATGTTGAGATCAATGTGTGCTGAATAACATTATTATGCATGTGGATGAAAATTGGCATAATGGTTCGCATATTGAGCGTATGTGGTTAGTTTTCTGAATTAAATTCATATGTTATATCTGTTTACTGGCTTGTATGAAGCATGATGAGTGTGGATACACTTAGTGGTGATAGAGATTTGGTAAGCTATATGTATATCATGGTGGACTTGACCTAGTATATGCTTGGGTGTGCATTATACCTGTGGATATTTGGACCTAGTGGTGGTTTGGTTCAGAGTAGGAACCCCAGAGTTCAGGTGTTGGGTCAGTTTTGACAGGTGGAATTGTGTTGTTGGCTCCTAGAAGGGTTTGGGGACCCGATATTGTGTTGAAAGGGGGGTTTTTAGATATAAGTTGGAGTTGAAATCTCCAGTTACCCCTGAGTGTAGCAGCAGAGGGTCACTAGTGTGTGGGTAGCTGTGGAGTTGTTAGTTGAGACGGGATAGAAGAGCAGCGGATTTCTCTGGGGAAATAGCTGATTTCGATGTTTTAACAGTAAGGTGGCCAGTGTTGGTCTACTGTGAGGTATGGACAGATAAGGGTATTACATGAAAGGCTTAAAGGGTGTTAACCTCGGGTTTTGAGGAGAGTTCGAGTTGACAAGGAATTTATCAATAGATGAGCAGAGTTAATTCCACCCTTGGTTAAGAGGATGAAAGATCCTGATTAGAGGGTTGTGTTAAATATTGAGGCAGGGAGATGCCTGGATTTGGTACTCGGGCGGAGGTACTGGCTTAATGGGTTGGAAAGAAACTAGTTGATGAATGGTTGGAAGAGATTTTAAAGACATGATTAGAACCGTGGAGATGGGCAAATGTGTGAGTCTGGTTTGGACTGTTAGGGGTAACAACAGCGTAGATCAATGGGTTTGGTGATTTGGATAGTTCATTTCGGAAATTTATACAGATGGATGTATCTGGGATTGGTGGCGACCCATTTAAGGGCATGAGATCTGAAATAGCCTAAGGCATTTGGGCTGCTTTGAGGAAAGAGTTTTTGTCTGCATGTGGATGGCGGAGAGGGCCATATTGTTTGAGGAACTGATGGTTGATGTATAGAGCATGAGTGCTAGAGCCGCAAGGGCGGTGCTTCCTTTGATGGAATTAGTGAAGATAGATTCGTGATAATCAAGTTGAAAGAACCCCGGATAATGTTGTGGCTTTTGGATTGCCAAGAAAAAGGGGAAAAGTCTGACTGATAAGACGGTACTTTTGTTGATAGAACGCAGCGAGGTCGAATTCTCGATTGTTGAGATAGAAGGACCCCAGACAGTGCTTGGGCACATAATTTGAGATTTGAAAGAAGCCTGATCGAAAAGGTAGATATCGAGATGGCGACAGGAACCAGGAGGTTAATTGGTATGCATATGAGGAAGAGGATGCCACCTGAGAGGAGGTCAGGTGAGGGCATGACTTCTACGTAGAAGGACTCGAGATGTTGGGATGGATTTCCCATGGTGAGGGAACGGAGAACCAGAGTGCAGCGATACATTCAAAGTTCGAGGCCGAGTCCTCAAGGGTGAGTATGTATCTGACGAGCTTATGCTTTGGTCATGTAGCGAACTGGAAGGATTCGGTGTTGCGAATGCTCCGAGAGGGTGATGGACATAGAGAGGGTGCCTCTATGGTGCCATTCGAGAGGCTGAGGACAGTGATACTTATTGAGAAGGAATTATAAACTCTGGCAGATGGATTGTTGAGGATGTCATCTGGAGTACGTAAAGGAGACGGAGCTGATCATTGGGAAAATTATGTGGGTATGCAAAGGAAGATTTAGGGAATACTTCAAGGTCAGACTACGGATAGGATTGGTATAGGGAATGTTGTAAAAGACGGTTTTGGACGACAGAAAGTCTATCGAAGCAATTGAAGGAATCTGAGCCTGGTGTAGCCAGTGTGTTATACTGCGGGGATTGTTGGCATCGTCGGGTTTGAACGAAAAGTACAATGTTGGGTACCAGTGGGGACGATGTCTCCAAGAGTTGATCTACGACCTGGTTATTGCCAGTTGGAAACCAAGGATAGAGACATTTCGGAAAATTTTCTATTCTGCACCGGGTTGGGAGTGAGGAGTTGGTAACAAAGATTCTAGAATGGTTCAAGCTACAGCAGCACAGGTAAGTTCTTTAGGCTGAGAATGCGTGAACGGTATGGGTAAGTCCCTTCAAGCTCACGAGCAGTACATGTGGATTACTCCCAGACGGAAATGGTGAGCAATGATTATGCGAAAGACGTTTGTACCCAGAAGGCAGAGTCTCAGGTAAGGTTCTACGGATTGTTGGTTTGAGCGTCGTCAGGAGTACTCAGATTAGAGCTACAAGGAGGAAGGACAGGTAAGAGAAGAATTGATCTGAAGCCGCAAAGAAGCTAATGAAGAACGTCCGAAGAATTGAAGGCATAACAAGACTGGTAAGCGCGTCATCTACTGCACGAGCATCTCCGGGAGACAACTACATCAGAGACGAGGGGAACAGTAAACTCAAGGTTAGACGGACTGAGTGGTATCAAATCAGAAAGAAATTCAGAAGACAAGGTGTGATTGTTTAGTATCTGCTAATGCGGGAGTATGCGTGTGATTTGGTTAAGTAAAGAGTGATTTCATAAAGGACCTGATCCATGGTAGGGTTATGGAAATGTGGGAGTGCATCACGGATTGTGCACGCCCAGGCGCAGTTGGCGCGAGGGTGGATCGAACCTTGCGGGAGGCGACAAAATGGATCATGGTTGATACACTTGGAACGTTAAGTCGACTGTTGTGTATGGCATAAGGTACTTGAGTTTTGGGGTATTAGTAAGAAGGTTAACGTTGAGGCCCAGTTGTGGTGAAAAGTAGCAGACTGATGATCAGTGTTTGAGTTCTCGATTGGACGAGGGGAAATTTAATTGGAGGCGGAACTCCTAGCGGTAAGGCGCGTGTCAGTCGGGGAATAGCGCCATAGATGGTATTGGGGTGGTCAAAGCAACGACTGAGATCGGCATGATGTTAATAGGTAAGGGTTAGCTGGTGAGCGTCACTGAGCTATGGAATCCGAAGTGTTGACTTGAGTTGAAACAGGGAAGGACCCTGTCATGGTGGTACAGTAGGATACCAGGATCGAGTGAAGGATCCAGGTAGGATATGGTTTTGAATGAGGATTCTGAATGGACATCATTCTACCTCCTAGGGTACGTTGTACCGGGAGGGTTGAGCGGGTGACAGAGTTTAGGTGATGTGGTAGTGTATCATGGGAATAGACCACATTAGACCTTAAGTAAGGTATTTGGACATGAAAAGTTTAACTCGGTTGTTCGAGTTAATGTTGGTTGGGTCGAGTGAACTGGCTTCAGGACGGAGCGTCGATGATATCGAATTGAGACCCTTTAGTAGTTTAAATTTTGGAATGGACTTAGAGAACGAAAAGAACAGAGTGGGAACCTGGAATTATCAATTGATTGCAAGTGGAATAGCAGCCTGAAAGTTATCAGACATCTTAAAGAATTGAGCGCTAAGTAGGCGGATACTGGAGGTATTAAGGGAAGCGTAATCCCTGATGAGTTAGTCGTGGTAGCAGTTGCTGGTGTCTGGTTAATGAAACACGACATAGGACATGGTAAGAGGTAAAGGTTAGTGAATACTATGTTTTGGCATTGGTTCAGAGTGAAAGCCAGACAAGTGGTTGGAATTGTTAAGGCAAGAGTGTCTGCCTATTTGAAAGGATAAAGAGCTTGTGAATGGTTAAATTATGAGGAAATAAAGCTCCGGAAGGAAAGAGTTGCATCTCTGCGTAATAACAGACGAGGATCTGTGAGGCGTTCAAAGAAAGAAGGGAGAGTTCTGACCCTTGATTCAACATAAAATTTCGAAGTTGTACTAGGTGTTAGGCCAGCGGGGCCTACAAGCTGATCCCACCTAGTAGAGGTGATGACGTTTGAGTATCTATGGAATCAGGAATAAGACAATGAATTGGTCATTGTAATCTAGGCAGACCCAGGGCTTCGGCAGGGTTGCGGTGTTAAAGAGGGGCTATCGAGAGTATGGCTATTAGACGAGATCTTGCGAGCCAAGATTGTTACTCCTGTAAGAGTGTTGTTGAAAAGTAAAGTAAAGGCGGTGGACCTTGGAAGTTATGGTCAGAACTGCGGGTTTATTGACTGATGTGTTTGGATAAATTTCGAGGACGAAATTTTTATGAGGAGGGGATAGTTGTAACGACCCAAATTCGCTAATAAGGCTTAAGGGCCTTGATTAGTGTGCCAGGAGGGCAGGTTGGGATTTATGTGTGATTTTATGAATTAAATGCATGATTATGATTTAAAGCATGTTATTTGGCTATTTGTTTAACTGAGATGCATGGCTATGTTTACTAGTATGCATGTAGGCCCGGATCGTGTTAGAAGGGCATAATTGTAATTTTGGCCATGTTGGGCATAACTGTATTGATATGTGATAACTGTATTCTGTGAATTGTACCACGTGGGTGTGGTTGTATTATTGTGATGCACGTGCCGAGACGGTTCTATAGAGCTAGTTAACTCAAGAGTCACAACGGGATTTCTATACCTGGCTCGGGAGGAGCCTAGGGGTACCTCGGGAATTTTATGGTTAAGTTGAGATTTAGCGGGTAATGGTTATTGGAGATTTAGTAACCTGGGTAACCATTAGTTACTGCTGAGAGTAACAAGTTTTAGAAAGAAAATGGTAGAAATGAAATAGAAATGAAAAGACTTAAGTACCCTTGAGGTTTAGGTGGGAAAGGATAGGCAAGGAGGGGCAAAATGGTCATTTGGTTGGGAATTAGATAAATGGCAGCTGGTTTTATGGGGTACACGGTTTGGGGCTTAACCATTTTGGTCTTGATAGTGTTTGAAGAGAAGAGAAAAGAGAGGGAAAAGCTAGGGCATGAGGAAGAAGAAGAAGAAGAAGAGAAGGAGAAGTTGGAGACCTAGGAGATGAAGGAAGCTTAGGGATGGATTCTCCATATGAGGTAAGGAATTTTATACACATTTAAGGCTTGATTATGTTATGGGTTAAGAATTTGAGCATGGGTTAAGTTTGATGTTTGAGTTTTTATTTTTTCTGAAATTGAAATCAAGGATGTGGATTTTGGGGATTTGATTGGGTGTTTAGATGTTTTGGTGATGTTTATGGGTTGTTGGATGGTTTATTTGGAGTCTTGAGTTGGTTTTGGGGCTTGGGTGTGAGTTTGGGTTGATTTGGTAAGGTTTAGCTCGGAGAAAACGCAGGAGGAAAACCCAGAATTCTGGGTTTGCGAAGGCGTGCCGCGACACAGGTTTTTCGTGCCGCGGCAAGGGAGCCTCTGACTGATGGGTGCCGCGGCACAAGGATGTGGTGCCGCGGCACAAGGCTAATTTCAGGGCATCATTTTTAGGCAATTTTAGGCCTTTGCTCCGGGGGTTTGGGGGATGCCTCCGGGGTGTTGTTCTAAGGTTTTAGGGGTCCCGAGAGTGCGGGATTGGTCCCGGAAAGTGGTTTTGGGTTGATTAGTAATGAGGGATGTTTCTTGTGTGTTGTGACTAGGTTCTTTGAGAGGCTCGTGCTAGAGGACCGTGCTCGCGGCTTTAGTGCATCAGGAGGCTCAGAATGCAGGTAAGAAAACTATAACACCCGAGGTTAGGGCATGGCCCCAGATTGTATTATGTGCAAATGTTTAAACTTAAATGAATCATGATGTGTGTGAATGATTATTTCGAATGTACTATATGTGCGATTATGATGAAATGAGCGGCCATGGGCCGAGTACGGCGTAGGCCGGGGCGGCCGTGGGCCGAGTACGGCGTAAGCCGGGGCGGCCGTGGGCCGAAAGTAACACCTAGCACATGGGATGCTATATTCAGGGTGGGACCCAAGGGATACATGAATTATCCTCGCGGTGAGAACCGATACCCCAGGCTTCGGTAAGGCTCTGGGGCGGCTTGGCCGTGTTTGCTTTGTCTAATGATTGACTTGTTTATTGTGGATTATCTGTTATGATAAACTGTATACATTGCATATGTTATGTCCTGCATGAGTTTTCTTGCTGGGCTTCGGCTCACAGGTGCTCTGTGTTGCAGGTAAGGGCAATGACTGAGTCAACCAACCATGAGTACGGAGAGCGTGAAGCGACGTGTACATGTTTGGCCTGCCCGACTGCTTTGGTTGGGGGTTTATTCGAAAATGGCTGTAATAATCTATAATTTTATAATTTCTCAAACTGTAACCTTATTTCAAGATGTAATTAGTTTTCAAACCTTATTTTGGGATCCAAACTGTTTAATAATAGGAGTTTTGATGAAACGATGCATTTTCAAAGATTACAGCCTTAACTTTTAATTAGTCACACTTTTGTTGCAAAAGCTCGGTTAGCGAGTTCATTGCACATTGTTTTGTCTTAAAAAAACTCACTTAGTAACGGCTCTAAGGAAGTAGGGCGTTACATCTTTCCTTCTTCTTTTCTTTTCTCTTAGCTTCTAAAAATTCCACTAAGTCTATAAAGGCAGAATATCACTTATCCTCTTTTAACCACCTAAAAGACGGTTTTGCCCTCCCATTAAAACCTAAGCCTTAAAACATTCTAAGGGCATTTTGGTCATTGCTCCCAATTCCCGCTAATTCCTCAAGTGTCCCTAATAATTACCACTTAAACCCCGACACCTAGCTAATCACAAATTATTTTCCTCAATGTCAAATAGTCTCAAATATATTTCCTGAATTCCCAAAAATACCCCCAGGCTCCCCCGAGTCGGGTATAAATCCCCACTGTGACTTTTTCACTAAACCGTTCACTAGGATTGCCTTGAGTCACAAGTTGCAAATATATCCACATAATAATGTGGTCTCAACAATTTATCACAAATAATTACATTTATGCCCTCAATGGGCCAAAATTACGAATATGCCCTTTTAATCTAATCAGGGCCTACATGCATACTAATACACATAATCATGCACCTCATATATCCAAATAATCATATAAGCATGCTTATCACATAATCATGCATTTAATCATTTAAATCACACATAATCCAGTTATGCCCTCCCAGCACACTAATCAAGGCCTTTAAGCCTTATTAGTAATTTTGGGTCGTTACACTATCGCTCCTGTATTGTCACAAAACAAAACAAGCGGCTTATCCATCTCTGGAATAACACCAAGATCTGAATAAAACTTCTTTAGCTAGACTATTTCCTTAGCTGCTTCTGACGCAGTTATGTACTCAGCCTCCATGGTGGAATATGAGATTGCAAACTGCTTTACACTTCTCCATATCACAGCTCCACCCCCAAGAGTAAACACCATTCCAGAAGTAGACTTCCTGTCCTCGACATCAGTCTGAAAATCTGAATCGGTATAGCCTACAAGGTTTAGAACACCACCCTTGTAGACTAACATATAATCCCTAGTCCGCCTTAAATACTTCAGGATATGCTTAACTACTATCCAATGTTCCGGTCCTGGGTTTGACTAATACTTGCTCACTACTCCCACTGCATAGCAAATATGTACACAACATGGCATTTATCAAACTTCCACCTGCAGATGTGTAAGGAACTTTTCTCATTGCATCTTCCTATTCAGGAGTCTGGGGAGGCTGCTTCTTTGAAAGATGAATTCCATGGCGGGACGGTAGATGCCCTTTCTTGGAATTTGTCATTGAGAAACGTTCAAGCACTTTATCAATGTAAGCTGCTTGAGATGTCGCTAAGAGTCATTTCTTTCTATCCCTAATGATCTGGATACCTAGAACATAACTTGCTTCACCCAAATTCTTCATCTAGAATTAAGTGCTCAGCCAATTCTTCAGATCTGATAATTTCTTAACATTGTTTCCAATGAGTAAGATATCATCTACATAAAGAACCAGGAATACCACTATTTGATTTTCCTTCAGTTGGTAAACACATGGCTCATCAATATTTTGTTCAAAACCATAGGTTTTGATTATTTCATCAAACCTAAGATTCAAGGAACGAGAAGCTTGCTTAAGTCCATAAATGGACCTATTCAACTTGTAAACTTTTTCTTCTTGTCCAGTTACTTTAAATCCTTTTGGATGATCTATATAAATGACTTCATCAAGCTTCCCATTAAGAAAAGTGGTCTTGATGACCATTTGCCAAATCTTATAGTCGAGAGCGGCTGCTATGGATAGGAGGATACGAATGGACTTGAGCATGGCTACCAGACTAAAAGTTTCCTCATAGTCCATGCCTTCTCTTTGGGTATAACCCCTTGCCACTAATCGAGCTTTATAAGTCTCGATATTTCCATCAACACCTCGTTTCTTCTTGTAGATCCACTTGCACCCAATGGCCCTAAAGTCACTAGGTGTTTCCACAAGATCCCAGACAGAATTTCAGTACATGGACTCCATTTCTTGTTTCATGGCTTCGAGCCATAGTTCCTTTTCAGGGCTAGCCATTGTCTGTTTGAAAGACAATAGATCATCATCGCCAGTGTCACCAACAACCATATTGGTTTCACTATCCAAACCATAGCGAACTGGGTTCCTAGAAACCCTCCCACTACGACAAGGCTCCATGACTGTTTGCTCAGGAATAGTGGTACTTTCTTCATTTAAATTGACTTACATCGGTTGGACGTGAAGAGTGGGAAGTTCATCATCAACTCACGTTGGTGACGATGGTACATTAGTTGGAGTCAATTCTTTAACCATCTCCTCTAAAAATACTTTGCTGTGTGGTTTGAAGTTTTAGATATAGTCATTTTCCAAAAAAGTAGCATTCGTAGAAGTAAACACTTTCTTTTCTGAATGACTATAGAAAATTCCACCCCGAGTACCTTTAGGATAGTCAACAAACATGCAAACTTTAGTTCGCAGTTCTACCTTTCCTTCCTTTTTCCTCAGGACGTGGGCGGGACACCCCGAGATTCTATAATGGCGTCAACTAGGTTCATGACCATTCCAATGTTCTAAAGGTGTTTTGAGGATTGATTTAGACGGCACGACATTGAGAATGTCTTTCACAGTTTCAATTGCATATCCCCAGAACGAAGTTGGTACAGTTGAGTAACTAAGCATGCATCAAACCATTTTCAATAAAGTTTTGTTCCGGCGTTCCGCTACACCATTTTGTTGCAGAGTACCCGGGGCAGTAAGTTGTGATAAAATACCAAGTCCAGTTAAATGACTTGGAATTGAATATCCAAATATTCTCCACCCCTATCAGATCGCAAGATCTTTAACATTTTACCTAATTGGTTTTGAGCCATAGCTAAGAATTCCTGAAACTTTGAAAATGTTTCTAATTTCCTATGCATTAGGTAAAGACATGAGTATCTAGAGTAATCATCAATGAAAGTGACAAAATACTCAAAGCCACCCAAGGCTTGTACATTCAAAGGTCCACAAACATCTGAATGCACAAGTCCAAGTGGTTCTTTGGCCCTATCACCCTTTGCAGAGAATGGACGCTTGGTCATTTTTCCTTCAAGACAATATTCATAGACAGGTAATTCACCTAAGGTGAGTTCCCTCAAAGGCACGTCCTTTGTAAGTCTTTGAATCATATCATAGTCAATGTGCCCTAGTCTCAAGTGCCATAAATACGTCATATTATTGTTATTGGTCTTTTGACGTTTATTTGTCCTAAGTTTAGCTACTTTGAATAAATCATTTTTAAGAGTGAGGGGTTTGTTAGGTTGCAGAATATAAAGCCCGTTTTCCAAACATGCAATACACAATTGTGATCCATTGAAAAAAATAGATATATTAGAACTTGTGAAAGTCATAACAAATCATTCTAATTGCAACATGGAAACTGAAATTAAATTTCTACTAAAATCCGGAATAAAAAATACATCATTTATAATTAAGTATTTATTTCTGAACTTCAGACGAGCTCTTCCTCTAGCTTGGACCGCAACGAACACTCCGTTCCCAATTCTAAGCTTTAGGCCGCCTTCGTCCATTTCCTCCCACGATTCAAGAAGCTGTAAAGAGTTGCAAACATGGTTGGTAGATCCAGAATCAATAATCAAAATTGATTTATCATTCTCTAAAACACATGTTTCTAAGATAAATGAACTATAATCATTGCCTTTGTTTTTCACTGCTAGAAACTTGGGGCAATCTCGTTTCTAGTGCCCCTTCTCTTTGGAGTGAAAGCACTTATCTTTACCTTTCTTATTTTTCTTGTTCTTCCCCTTAGACCTCTGTGCATTTGGTTGTGCACTCATCTTTGCAGCCTTTGCAGGCTTGGGGTTGTTGTTTTGTCTACCTTTCCTCTTGTTTCCAGCTTTTGAAGACGAAGCTTGGTTAGCTTCAGCCTTAGCTAGATCAGCAAAAGCAATAGTAGTCTTATTTTCTCCTCCCTTACTAGGTCCACCCATGATAGGCTCAAAAATCTGAAGCTCGTTCAGACCATAGTTGAGTTGATCACGAATGTGCGGACACGGTGCCATTCGAGCATTCACGGTGTCATCACGTATGTGCGGAGACGGTGTTATCCAAGCATTTATGGTTCCATCACGAGCATTGATGGTGCCATCATGAACGTGCGGACACGGTGCTTGTTCTGGGGATTCCTCAATCATGACGAACTCGGAGTTGTCACCAATCAACTCATTGTTGATGTTTTGCTTCCAATTCAGGAAGTTTTCTCCAGTGAGTTTCTCCATCGAAAGTTGAGAAAGGATGGGAGTAGACACAGACACTACTTAACTTAAAACTACAAATTATCAATAAAATAGAAATCAATCACATTTTCTCAACAAAACTCCTATTCACACAAATTTCAAGAAATAACACAACATATATAAAAAATATGTAAGATATGAGAAAAAATACCAAAATAATCATATCTCTATTTCTTTAGGTTTTTGACTAATCTATGATATCCTTGTCCCGGTTGGCGAGACTCAAAAATACCACTAGTTAAATAAAGTTGTAAACTTATTTAATAATGGACACCATTATTAACAACCTACTATTCGATCAAAATAAGAAAAAAAAATCTCTTATTTTATGAGCTAGACCCACGGTTTCGATAATCAGAGATTTAGTCCTAGTAGTCACCGTAGGGATGAGTCTAGTAGAATTTGGCCAATAATTATCTATCTTTCGAAATTTAACCTTGTCAAAATAACTAATGAACCCCTTCCATAGGAGGGACGAATCAAAGCGTCTCGATGCCCCATTAAGTTATTGACTTTGTTAAACCAATGGTGGAGATCGAATATAATTATTAAAATATTCTCATTATAAAATTAAAAATAGTATTTTTATTATTTATTTTTAGAAAATTAATGACTATGGTTTACCAAAAAATTGAAAAAAGTAGAATTTTTAAAACCAAAGTCCTATAATTTCCTATTAATTCTAAAGTGTCACATTGAAATAAATTCAATTAATTTAGAATCAATTTGTTGCTAATCAATATTTAAGTTTAACTAATATAATGAACATATACAATTAAGTCCAACTCAGGTAAATGAGCCTTAACAATTGGGCTTGTATGGAGGAGGGCTGGGTCCAGTATGTCGTTCCCACTACAAAGGCCCTCATACTTCCATACAAGCTCCAAAAGATAGGAATTTAAACCTTTATTTTATTAATTGATTAGGCCCACTATAGTCATGCAAAGCAAATGGGCCTTCACAAGTGGAATCACCCACAAGAAAAGAATTTAAACTTTACATTTTCTAATGGGCCTAAATAAAACCTATCATTTTATGAATATTTTATTTGGCAAAAAATCCATATATCTAGCAAACATATGGGTCACTATATACATCTAAGCTCAATTGCAAAAATACCACATATAGTGTAAACAAACATGTTATAATTAAATGAGCCTAATCATGTTACTATATGAGTAATTCTATAAATTTATGCAAAAATACCACAATTAATTATCTAGAATTTATCAAAAATTTTGAATTAATTAAATTTTTACAAAAATAAGTCAATTACATTTATCAATAATTAACAATAGTTAATTTAAATTTTATTTATCAACAAACAACTTGGTTTAGGTTAAATTGAAAAAAATATATATTAATTTAATTTAAATAGGATTTATCCACAATTAACCAAAGTTAATTTAAATCCCATTTATTAAAAAATATTTTATTGATTGGTTGAAAAAATGATATTTTTCAAAACTTAACTAATTTTAAACTTTAAAATCAATATCTTAACTATTTTTAAAAAAAATATCTTGTGTTGTTACAACTATTAGCTAATATTTTTACCATTTTAAAAAAAATAAATTATTAATAGTTATAACAACCTTAAAATATCTCAAAACAGTTAAACAAATTCAAATAATTTAAATATTAAAAACTATAGAATAAATAGATATTTATATTTTTAAATAAAAATAATAAGAAATTTAAAAGAAAATATCTTAAATATCTGATATCTTAATTCTAGTATTTTAATATATCCAAAGATTTAAAATTAAGTTGTTAGTCTATTTTTAAATTTGAATTTGAATCTTCGTAGAAAATATCTATTTATTTAAATCTCAACCAACAAAAATATCATATTTTAAAAAACAATTTTAAATGATAAAATAAATCTGATATTTTTGGCTTTGATTATAAATAATCAATTTTCACAAATTTGTATTTTCTTTTTAAAAAAAAATATTTTTTCGGATGAACAGTACCGTGCGTTAGTGCACGTGGTGTGTGTGCGCAGGGCGCGCGGTGTGCACGCACGCATGGGCAGCCAGAAAATTTTTTTGTGCAATTTTTCAAACAAAAACCATTTTCTAATTAATTTTAACATGTTTTACACAAAATAAATCATATATAACAAATAATGGCATAGAAAACACAACAAAAAAAACCTAAAATTGCTAATAATCACATAAAATTCAATATGCTTCATAAAATCATGAAGTCCATCCAATTATTCAAACACAACAAATAATTCAATTTTTAACATGTTCATGCATGAAAATAAAGATTAACTTGGCTCTGAGGCCAATTGTTATGAAACTTATACAGGATCTTTATTTATTTTCTTGTAGATCTAATATTAAACAAATTAATATGAGATAACCTAGAACATGTTTCTAAAATTGAATTCAAAGAGAAATAATGATAAGAATACTTACATTATATGCAGCAAAATGAATGAGTCATTCCTTTAGATTTTCTAACCCTTGTATCCTTTCTGTCGCATAGTATTACCAAGAAACTGAACCGATCTTCAATTTTCTTCATAGTTTTCCAAAGTATCATTGGAATCACCTAGACTAGAGTGGGAAATTCTCAACACGTGAGATAGATACAAAGAGAAGAAGAGAAAGAATAATGAGGCTTAGAAACAGTCTTATGTTTAGAGAGAATCTAAAACCTATCAGAAAATTGTGTCTGTCATCTGAAATTTGACTTATTAAAACTTATGTTTTCTACTCTCTCTTAACAATCCTTTTATAAATTCAATTAGGTTATTTATTTAATTAAAAAATAAATAAAATAATAGCCAATTAACAACCCTAGGTCGAAAATATCATGGGCTTTAGGCCCGTGAAATTTCCCATTTGATTATAAGCTCATTGATCTTAAAATCAAGGCCTATATTATTTCTATTGATTTAATTAATTAAATAATTATTTGAATCCTTTATCAAATTAATTATTTATAATTTGAACCTTGATTTAAGCTTATTTATTAATTTAGATACCAATTTCTCTTAATTAATAAATCTGTCCTAATTTCTCTTTTCTTTTCAAAATTACATAACTCCGTGTAACTATCCAAAATTGACCTGGTCAACTTTGATAATTCTAATTGATAATTAAATCAATTAATTGAGACTATCTAGATGATTTTATCCAAGGTATAGTGGGGACCATGGGCCTATGAAATCAAGCTCCAATAAGTAATTATAAATCTAACAAATACATTTACTAACTTATTAATTTATCGTGACTCCACTAAAGACTGGGAATTGCAGTCTTGAATTCATAGAACGCTCTATAAAAAATATAGATATGCTATTAATTATCCATTGTTATAACCATAATTGTCACTCAATTCTCATTGTATTTTATCCTTAAAACACTCAGTTCATTGTAAATGATATTTCAGTGAACTAATATTAATTACTGAAATGAGATCTCTATCATTTAACACTTTGAACCAAACTAAAAGGAAACCATCACTTCACTTCTTCACCAAAAACTATAGAAGTTCATATCTATGATTAACACTCCCACTCAATGATACTACTGAGTTCCCAAGATGTAAGTATGAGCTAGTCCATAGGATAAGCTGGTAACGACCAAGTCAAAGAACTCAAATAATACAATCAGTTAGAATGCGAACCACTTATAATTAAGATTGAATTGACCTATGGTCAACTATATGATATGGCTAGAATAGATAATAACGATATGTTTACTTATCCTATTAACTGTCAATATCGGTCCTGTCCGATGTAACAAATACATTCGATCTTATCTACTTTGCTAATGTTCTGGAAAGAACAGAACACTGCAATGTGTAAGTAGATCATATCGTAGATTGGCAAGTCAGTGTAAATCATGTGGACTGAATAATATTAAGACTAACTTATATTTGAAAATATAATCATATTTATATTCCACTGTGATTACGTCACTATAAATATGATTAGCTATATTCTCAGGATTTAATAGAAGTTTATATTAAACAAATAATCATGAAAATAAAACATGTGAGTAAAGTGATTGACCAAGTCAAAAAATGATTTCTATTTTTTTATTGATAATAAATGAGATTACAAAGAAATTGAGTTTTAATTTGGGCATAAAACCCTAATAGTAAGATGGTTGTTAGAACATATTTTCTTAGAAATTTGCTATGATTAAGTAATTCATTCTTTTGTGTAAGAGGTGAGACTTGAGAAAACAACTTTTAAATTTTTATTAATTCTTAGAAATGGTAATAATTATTTGGACAAGGTATTGTGGTATGAATGAATGATGTTTTACGGATAATATTTTCTATAGACAAATCTTATTAGAGAGCCTTTTTATTATTTTCTTTATGAAAAAAAAAACAACAAAGAGAAGAAAATGAAAAAAAAAAAAAAGACACAAGAGAAATAGTTCTATCATTATTAATTATGTTTTCTCTTGTGTCTAAGAAAAAAAATGTATGTTTATTAATTTCATGTTTTATTTTATGACTCTTAGAATAAATGTAAAGATTGTCTATTTAACTTAGAATTCCCGAAAAACTAGTTTTGTGGTACTCTTTATGGTGGTTGTCCAAATAGTTTATTTCCTGTCTTCGTTTCAATGATTATTTAAAAGTTTGTCATAAATATATAAACATTTGATGAGTGCTTACTTCTTTATTTCGAACTCCATGAGCGAAACCCTTAACTTCAAATATTTTCAATTACATGGAGGTTAATGGAGTTGAGACTTTTACTTGGCATCATTTCGAAGGCTTTATGTGCTATGGTTTGCGGTAAGAAGGTTCAAGTTTGGTGCACACACTCACAACTCTAGATTTGTTCAAAGTAATTTTGATAACTCTTATTGACTTGTTTCTAACATTTGGTGTTAATACTTAGGTTCTTTTAAAATTTTGACCTAAAATATATCATGTTGAAATTTATCATTTCACTTGAATTGCTAGAGACTAGCAATAAGCTAGTTAGGGGTTGTGATTAGTGCTCAAAAATATCATTTGATTAGTTTTAAAGTTTAAAATTAATTAAGTTCTAGTTAATATTTTTATGTATTTATCGTAATATATTTTATATTTGAAAATATTAATTTTAATTTAATTTGTGTTTGATTTTCAGGAAATAAAATGTATTTTGACACATAGTAAAATAAAGAAGAACACAACAATATATAATTGAAAAAGGATTGAAAAAAATGACATTTTTTACAAAATCAGGCCCAAAGACCGAGCCCAGTCCAAGCCTTAAACAAGTGCCCACGTTGCCGCATGGCAGCCTGCCATTCGCCCAGCTAAACCAAGCCAAGCCTAGCTAAGCCGAATTCCTGCTTGCTTGACACGCGTCCCACCAACGCCTGACGGAGCCGAGCTATTCCTCTAGAAGCCACCACATAGCCCCACACTTGCCACCGCCTGTCACCACCTACCACGACCTAATGTTTGCCACCACCTGACGCCTGCCATGTCTTGACGCCTGCCACGCCTGCCTACAAGCCAACCAACTGCTGCCACGTCGCCCAGTTGTTCCCCACGGCCCAACACCACCTCTGCTAAGCCAACCAGCACACGACACGTGTCAAACGTGTCTTCCTCATCACTGCAACATGTCTCCCACTTCCATTAGTTTTTGTAGCCATTTTTCCACTATTTTGTACACGATTTTACATATTTTGGATCTTATTTTCACTATAAATAGAGAGCCAAATGTAGGGAAAAATCATTAGATTTTAGAGTGGAAAAATACCCTTTGTTATTTTGTTGCTTTTCTTATTTCTAGCTTAGTTTTGCTTGTTTTAGGTGACAAAACTGAGTTAACTATTTTAGAAATATTGGTGAGGTTAGAGTGTAGTTATTGTATTTCTCATTCTCAATAGTGATATTGATTCTTTCTTATGCTTCATCTCCATATCTCATTAATTATTTTGTTTCTCATCTTCTAATTTCTTTTCTAAAATTATTTAGCATCTTTAACATAAGTTCAGTCATGCTTTTCTTATGTAATTTAGATTGTTAATTTATTTTAGTATATTTAATATATTGTATGTCTTTTACTGCATTCTGCCAGTGGTATTTTGTTGCTCTTGGATATATAATATGATATGTTATGAAATTAGGAGTTAGATTAAATTCAATCCAGATTAATTAATTTGTGCTTTTAACATATACATCTTCCAGTTGCCATTAATGGTGTAGAATTGTAACTATGTTTTGAATTAATATCAATATTAGAATAGGATTTACAACACTGCATCTCTACCTTGTCATTCTCTTTATCTAATCAATTTCTCTAATTTATCATTTTAATTTTTTTTTTAAAATCCATCTCTTCAATTCTACTTTATTTTTATCTTTAACTTTACTAATTTAATCTTTAGTTGTGTTTGCCTCTACGTGGATACGACATAGCCTGATTACTACTGCGACTGCTCAGGAGTTTATTGTAATGACCCACTACTCTAGACTTTTGGACCATTAACGAAACTATACATACAAATCCTTAATAGAACTTACATTTGCGAAAATACCATAATTTTATTAAGTAACTTGTAAAAAAATAAGAGTTACTTACAAAATAAATACCAAGAAGGATATGGGATTCCATTGTCTTAAAAACAAAACATAATTTAAAATAAAGGAGTTACATAGAAAGTGCGGAAAAATTACACATAAACCCATAAATAAAAGACTACATCCTCGAAATCGAACACTCGACTCCTTGAATCCATTCACCATCGATACACAATCCCAAGCATCCACGAACCTTACCGCCACTAAAGCTATTTTCCTGCACATAAAACAAAAAGGAATGAGCCTAATGCCCAGCAAGGAAAATCTAACACATACATCATGTACATAAATTTCATAATAAACATAAAGACATAACATAACACTTATTTCATACACATACTATAATGGCCATTATTACTTGGGGTCCCATAGACTAAACAAGTCATATGCCCATGAGATTAGTGGGGTCCTACTAGCTAAGTAGGTCATATGCCCATAATCTATTTGGGGTCTTGCTAGTCACATGGGTCATATGCCCAAGCCTACAAACATACACATTTCATAACATATTTCATAGCATAGAACATAAGATAACATAAGTATAAAACATATAGATTCTATCCTATTTTCCTTACCAAAGTTACCGGGATAAGAGGACAGCGTTGGGACTTTTGGAACACTCCTATAACCATATATAACAGGGTGAGTAGATTGAAGAAAAAGTAATGAAAAGAATGGAAGGAATGGAATGACTAAACCTTTGAGAAACATACTTACCAAAACTTATGAGCAAATTCTTAGATTTCCTAACCAAAATAAGAGTGAGGTTAGAAGACTGAGTAGAAGACTATGAGAAAGAAAATAACATAAAACCAATGAACTAGAGTTTTGGGTTACCTTGAAGACTTGTAAGACCAATCTACACCTCAAACTGAAATATTATAAAACCTTACTTCCCAAAGTGTTTGACAAGCTTATGGTGTTTAAGCTTATGATTCCCCAACCCAGGTGTTTACACTCTCACACTCACTTAGCACTTGCAGCCTCTGAACTTAGAGCAAAAGATGAATAATGGTTGAGTACTAGGTCCTATTTATAGAGTTTAGGAATGAAAGGATCTAATTTTTACTTGAATAAAAATAATAGCTTTTTAGGTGAAAATAATTTGAATAATCGTTCAGCAGAGGCTGAAGACTCGTTCAAAAAGGTGCTGGACTTATCAAGAAGTTGAATGGCTGAAAGGAAAAAGAATTCAAAAACTTTTGAAATATACTGAAGGAGGCGATATATCGCCCCATGTAGGCGATATATCGCCTGGGCCAGTATGCCCGAGGTTGTCGTGCATCGTCTCGTGTTTTCCGAATCTACGTGCTGCGATATATCGCCCCCTATAGCTGCGATATATCGGCACACGCTGATTAATTAAACACGAAATTACACATTTTTATCTAAGTTTGAATGGAGTAAACAGCCTTGACTAAGCCCTCAATGTATTCAAAGCTGCTGACTGACCTTATAGCATTCAAACTTTTACCCTTATTAAATTTAATCCTCAAAAAACTTAATCCTTAATCATCCATACATAACATGTGCTTAAAATCTTATTGGTCCTTATCTAAACCTTATAGTATAATAAATATTATCCTTAATATCAGTCATATAATCAAACCTTAGGTTAACATTAATATTCTTAAACTATAGGTTAAACTTAGAAAATCTATAAGTACTACTATGAGTGTCCAAATAATTCCTGGTCTGAACCAAAAATCCACAGTTACAAAGATAATACTATAAATACTATAATACTACTAGCTAAGTAAAGGTCTTGGACTCTACATTTATTGGGCGATATCAGCACCCTTTTGGCCATAAATTTTCATGGCACCCTTTTTGCCAGAATCTTAGGCACGCTTGCCTTTAATAATGCTGCAGCACTGGGTTAAGAAAACACAAGCAAATCCATTCATATACATAACTAGAGTTCATTCAAAACAAAGCAGAAATTTAGCTAACTTCCTTACCTTAGGTCCAAGCACAAAATAATAGCGGGACAACTTCACAACGAGCCTAGAATAACAATCAAACACTTGTCTTAATATCATATAAAACTACACATGAACATTTCAAGCACACCCTACGTGTGCATGGGCCACACACACGTGGTTCCTATCTCACACAGGTTGCACCAAAATCTTGACTCTAACAAGAATTTATACATCAAGTCATATTCGCAAGTTTCACATAATGTCACAAAAATGTAATTTTACTCATCAATCATCAATGATCTTTAAACAAGAGCTTTGGACTTAATCAAATAACATATAATTATGCGTAAAAGTGTATTTGCATGTAACATATATACGTGGGACCGTTCTTGAACACTATGCCAAAGTTTATGATGTCATACACTTATTTCTTAACAATATTTCAGCAGGCATTATTACACTTAATGAATTACTTATTAATTTTCCTAGCATGCTTGCTACCATTTTGACATCTTAAAACCATTGGAAATCATGCATCAAGACTTAATTTCTAAAAATCAAAACCAAAACTCACAACCTAATCATGGTCTAAATAAACAACAGTCAAAAGTATACTAAACTTTAATCCAAACATATATACCAACTTGCTTAATATTCATAATTTCTTTTTAGAAATAATATTACCAAAATAATTAATCAAGTTCTAACATACTTTCAAATCCAACCACAAAATAAGAAATAATACTTTTCTAAAAATAAAAGTGTAATTATTTTTAATTCTCTTTCTAGAACACTAATCACATAAAATACCGGCATTCACAATTATTCAAAATTTGTTTAAAATTCATAGTTATAAATACAATATCATCATGGTACAAAAACAACCCTTAGATACACGTGCTTGCTAATCTCATAAACTTAAAAATAAAATTCAGCATGTAATTCATTTATTTGCTTTTATCTTTTAAGCATATAAGTTCACATAAAATCTTAGGTTTTCTTAATGAAATGAAAGAACAAAATATATGAAACTAATCTTTTTCATCTTTACCATATATCATGAAATCATGGCATCAAACTCACTCCTAGTTTACTCATGCTTGCTAAATAAATATATAAACAATAAAATTCAGCAAGTAACATAAAATTATAAAATGACCAATAAAACATTAATAATATACCAAAAATACATGGATAGGTCTAACATGTTTTCTAATATCTTATGCAAGTCCCTAATAATCCTTAATCTCAGTTACACATTTAGAACAATATCACACCATGCAATGTAGCTTAGGTCGAAATAAACATAGGAATTAACAACCAAGTTTATGACAAAATCACATCATGTTTCTTTATTCAAATGAAAATCAGCAAGCTCATAAAATCATAAAAGTACAAATACAATGCTTATTAATCCTTTAACAATTTAACAATTTATCCTAACATGTTTCCACACTTTGAACACCTCAATATCACATTTGAACATGCAAAACTAACAATCAAAATCATTACACAACCCTAACCACAACAAACACTCATGGTCGAAATACTCTTACTATACTAACATGACAATGCTACAATTATCAACATGCTCATTACTCAATGATTTAAAATAAAAATAAAGAAACAAAACACAACTCATAACCCTTTTAAAATACCCTAGGTCGAAACACTATATGCCCTTTTACCAAAATAATTTTCCAAAATTCATCATTCATTTTTATCCAACAAAAAATACCATTGAAATAAAAATATTGACACAACCATAGAACACCACATCTGCTCTTGGCCGAAACCTATATGTTCCACAACAACAAATCTCTTAATCAAGAAACATGTTTGTCAAAACTCAAAAGAAATAAAATGAATCATACCACAATGTTAGGCCGAAACATACACAAAGATATCCTCTTGTTTCCAAAAATTTAATTAAAACATAATCATGCTTCAAATAAAGAGATCATCACCATACACATATTCATTAAAACTATAAGATCAAACATAGACATTTTTACCAAGACATCAAACAACAATCCATGACCATCAACAAGAACCAAATCAACATCAAATCATCAAAAGGGTAGGGAATCCCATTACCTCCTTAGTAGTTTTCAAGAACACAAAGCGAATCAATCCTTAGGCACCTAGGGATTTCGAAATACACCACCAAAGAAAAGAGAAACAATTTTTCTTAGAATTGAGAAGGAGGAACCTAATCTTAGAGGATAAAAAAAAACCAAAATCAAGAGAAGAACAAATACCTAGAGATTTTTTAAACCCCTTTTTCTTTTTCTTCTTTCTCTTTTCGTGCTCTCCTCTTCCTCCTTCTCTCAACAATTTGGCAGCCACCAAAGGATTTTCCAAAGCTCCTATGTTCTTCTATTTATAACCCTTTAGTGACCTAACCCTAAGAAGAGCACCCAAGTATGAAAATCTCAACACCTATCCCACAAAATAAGTTAAATCCCACTTATTAAGCCTAAATCCCACCATTTACTCTCCTTACACCTCACCTAAACCCTATCACAATGTAAAAACAATATAAAGATAAGCATTTTCATCTTATCCCAAAATATGACAACCCCTTTCCTTTTTCCTTTTAATTTCTTAATTTTAAAAAAAAGTATCCACACACACATACGAATTCCCTTCTGGTGGAGATCCTAATAGTTTCATTCCATCTGTCTTGGATTCTTTGTGTTTAAGGCAAAAGAAAGTCTGGCACACACCCAAATTTAAATAAAAAAATGTAACCTATTCTAATCACATAATTTGTCACACCTAATAAAATTTAACACTAATAATAAAACAAAAAATTCAAATTATATTATGTTATATTATATTATAATTTAATGTTTTAGATTAAATAAATGTGACAAAGAGTGTCACATATTGTAACATATAATGGAAAGCTACATTATTTAGATATATGTGATATATCCAAATGCGTAACATATTTGGTGCTACAAATTTGTAACTTCCAAATATTACCCTTTATTGTGTAAATTTGGTGTTACACAATATTGAGATGAATTTCATAAAGCCATATGTGAAATGGCTGTTAGAGATATGATTTTAACCCCAATAATGTGTTTTGGGGGTTACAAAATCAATTTGGAGGGTTTAGAACCATTTGGAAAAATAAAACAAAAATGTGTGCTGAAAATGGCCAGTGGGCGCGGCCTATGGGACAGAGAGCAGTGGCCGCAGCCACTGATGTCCTTGGCCGCGGCCACAAGTGCATTTCAGGCCATTTTTTCAGTTTTTTCAATCTATGTTGAACGGCTCAAAAAACCCAAATAACTCCCAAATCTCAATTTTAATTCCATATTAATCCAATTAAACATTGGTAACAGCCATGGGGGTTGGTGGAATTTGAAATTCAAAGGGTGTCTCTAAACTCTATAAATAGGAGCCTATAGCTCACTTGAAAGACACAACATTTTCTATCCATTAGAGCACTTGGCTAGAAACACCTTGAGGCTTGATAATTCTAGAAAGCATTTCCTTTAATCTGAGAGAGATCCCTTAGTGCTTGAGTTAGGGGAAATAAGCTTTTGGACAAAGGTTTTAAACCTTGTTCAAGTTGGTGATCCCCAACCCTCTTCACTTAGGTTGTGTAAGTGAGAGTTTACTTGTGTTTCTGTTATTACATTTTATTCTATTGCTTTTCTTCGTATTCTCTTGTTCTATTTACTTGTAACTTTTGTTTAGAGTTGTAATCTTCTCTTTTGTTTCAAACACCTTTACTTTACTTGTAATCTTTTGCTTAGAGTTGTATTTTTCACTATTATATTATTCTTCTCCTCTTCTTCTTCTTTGTTTTTTATTTGTACTATCAGTTGCAGAGTTGTAACCTTATTTAATCAATCTATATTTATTTATAATATATGCCTAGAGTTGTATAATCTTACCATTTCTATTGAGGCAAATACATATTTTCCTATCATTCAAAAGCTTATCCATTTGTTTGTTTCAATGGAAGGTGAGACCATCAAGATAATGAATCAAGACCTAGTGAGGTTGGATAGGATTGATGGGTCCAATTTCACTAGGTGGCAAGATAAGGTGAGATTCCTTTTGACCACTCTCAAAATCGCCTACATTCTAGAATCCACTCTAGAACCTTTCCCAACGCCATCTGACAAGGACACTCCCAAGGAGATGGAGAAAAGAATGAAGAGGGAGGAGGACAATCTCCTTTGTAGGGGCATATCCTCAATGCCCTTTCCGATAGGCTCTATGATCTCTACACCGAAACCAAATCGGCCAAGGAGATATGGGATGCACTTAAGACAAAGTTCAAGGCGGAAGAGGAAGGTACCAAAAAGTTTTTAATATCTCAATACTTTGATTTCAAATTTTTTGGTGATAAACCTATTCTTCCTCAAATACATGAATTGCAAATAATTGTTAACAAATTGAAAGTGTTAAAGATCGAGCTTCCCGAGGCCTTTCAAGCTATAGTGGCTAAATTACCACCAACTTGGAAGAGCTATAGGAAAAGAATCCTTCATAAAAATGAGGATTATTCTTTGGAGGAAATCCAAAAACATATTCAAATCGAGGAGGAATCGATATGTAGAGATAAACTTGTGGAGGGGTCTAATGGAGAGACTTCCAAAGCAAATGCGGTGTCACAACCAAAACATCGCAAAAACAAAGAGAAAAAGGGTAACGAGAAACCTTTGGGTCCAAAAACCAACCCAAACAAGTTTAAGGGCGAGAAAGGTCCTTGCTTTGTGTGTGGGAAAAAGGGTCACTATGCTAGAGAGTGTAGACATAGAAAAGACCAACAAGGACCTAAGGTGAACGCAACTCAAGAGGAAAATATAGTTGATACCCTTAGTGAGGTGAATGCGGTCCAAGGCAAGATGAAAGGGTGGTGGTATGATACATGTGCCACTGTCTATGTCACCTATGACAAATCATTGTTCAAGATCTTTGAAGAGTCAAAGGGCAACCATGAGATTCAAATAGGCAATGAGGGCAAATCCAAGGTACTTGTCAAAGGTACCATTGAAGTCTTTTTCATCTCCGGCAAGAAAGTTACATTAGTGAATGTACTTTATGTTCCCGAAATGAGTAGAAACTTGGTAAGTGGTGATTTTCTTGGCAAGCCCGGCATTAAAGCCATTTTTTAGATCGATAAACTTATACTTACCAAATCAAATGTATTTTTGGGAAAGGGGTACTCTTGTGAGGGTATGGTTAAATTGTGTACCAATGATGTAACTTTCAATGTTATCAATAAAAATGCTAATTCCGCCTATATTGTTGAGTATGATTCTTTATTTTTGTGGTATCTTAGACTATCGCATATAGGTTTTTCAACCATGAAAAGGGTAGTAAAATGTGGTGTGATTGCATGCAATATTAAAAACTATGGTAAATGTGAAACATGTGTTAAGGAAAAAATGATTAAGAAACCATTTCCTAGTGTAGAAAGATCATCTAATTTACTAGAATTAATCCATAGTGATCTTTGTGAATTAAATGGTATTTTAACTAGAGGTGGTAAAAGGTATTTTCTTACTTTTATAGATGATTTTAGTAGATATACCTATGTGTTTCTTTTAAAGCATAAAGATGAAACTTTTGATACTTTTAAATTGTATAAATTAGAAGTTGAAAATCAACTAAATAAAAGGATTAAGGTGCTAAGAAGTGATAGAGGAGGAGAGTACTTATCTAATGAATTCAATACATTTTGTGAAGAAAATGATATAATTCATGAGTGCACTGCACCTTATACACCACAACACAATGTTGTTGCCAAAAGGAAAAAATAGGACTTATCTAGAGATGATAAATTCTATGTTGGTGTTTTCTAAGTTGAACTTCAACTTATGGGGTGAAGCGCTATTAACCGCTTGTCACATTCTTAATCGAATACCGATGAAGAAAAATAAGATATCTCCATATGAGTTATGGAAAGGAAGAAAACCAAACATAGGGTACTTCAAAGTGTGGGGGTGTCTTGCATATTGCAAGAAAAACGAACCTCATAGAACAAAGTTAGGTTCAAGAGCCATAAAGTGTGCTTTTGTTGGTTATGCCAACAATAGTAAAGCTTATAGGCTACTAGACCTAGAGTCTAATATTGTGAATGAATCTAGAGAAGTTGAATTTTTTGAGAATATGTTATGTGACAACAATTCTCAAGCTTCGACATCTCTAAGGGAGAATTTGTTATATGAGAACAATTCTCAAGCTTCTACATCCAAAGTTGATTCTCAAGAGGAGAATTATCAAAAGGATGTAAAGCAACCCTTTGAACCTAGAAGAATTCAAAGGCTTAAAAATCATAAAAGTCTAGTAGTGGATGAGATAGATTCTCAACGAATATCATTCTACATGGTAGAAGGAAATAGAGAGGAAGTCATTAAGAAAATTCCTATTGTACTTCGTGTTGAGGATGATCCTAAGACTTATAGAGAAGCTATGCAATCGAGAGATAGTGCATTTTGGAAAGAAGCCATCAATGATGAGATGGATTCCATTCTTTCCAACAACACTTGGGAATTGGTAGATCTCCCACCGAGGTCTAAGCCAATTGGGTGTAAGTGGGTATTTAGGAGAAAATACCACATTGGCGGCTCTATCCAAACCTTTAAAGCTAGATTAGTAGCTAAAGGGTTTAGGAAAAAAGAGGGTATCGATTATTTCGATACCTATGCACCTGTTGCAAGAACAACTTCTATAAGAATTTTGTTCGCTGTAGCTTCTATACACAACTTGTATGTTCATCAAATGGATGTCAAAACGGCATTCCTTAATGGTGACCTCAATGAGGAGGTCTATATGGAACAACCCAAAGGTTTGTCCTACCAAAATATGTACATAAAGTATGTAGACTTGTAAAATCCTTATATGGATTGAAACAAGCTCCTAAGCAATGGCATGAGAAATTTGATCAATCTATCATGTCTAATGGGTTTAGACATAACAATGGAGACAAGTGTTTGTATTCCAAAACTTGTAAGGGATATGTGATCATTGTTTGCTTATATGTGGATGACATGCTTATTCTAAGTAATAGCATGAAAGGGATAGAAGAAACGAAGAGGTTTCTATCATCAACCTTCAAGATGAAAGATCTTTGGTAAGTTGACACCATACTTGGTATCAAAGTAAAGAAACATAGTGGGGGTTTTGCATTAGGGCAAGCCCACTATGTTGAGAAAGTATTGAACAAATTTAACCATCTCAAGGTTAAAGATGCCAATACTCCATTCGATCATAGTGTAAAACTAGAGAAGAATGAAGGAAGAGCGGTGGCTCAATTGGAGTACGCTAGTGCTATAGGGAGTCTAATGTACACTGCCCAATGTACTAGACCTGATATAGCATTTGCGGTAAGTAAACTTAGTAGGTTTACAAGAAATCCAAGTGTGGATCACTGGAAGGCATTTGGAAGAGTCCTAGGTTATCTCAACCAAAGGACTAAGCCTTCACTACTCCAAATTTCCTTCAATAATAGAAGGATATACAGATGCAAGTTGGATATCCAATCTTGGGGACAACTTGTCCACAACTGGTTGGGTATTTACACTTGGTGGAGGTGTAATTTCTTGGGGTTCCAAGAAATAAACCTATATATCTCATTCCACTATGGAAGCAGAGTTTATAGCTTTAGCTGCTATCGACAAAGAGGCCGAATGGTTAAGGGATCTGTTGATAGAGATTCCCCTAATCAAAGAGAATGTATCTACTATATCGATACATTGTGATAGCCAAGCGACATTGGCTAGAGCATACAGTGGAGTGTATAATGGGAAGTTTAGACATATTAGTCTAAGACATGGATATGTAAGAGAATTGATTCAAAGATGAGTCATCTCAATATCCTATGTGAGAACAAGTGAAAGTCTGGTGGATCCTTTCACTAAGCCACTTACGAGAGATTTAGTGGCTGAATCATCTTGAGGGATGGGACTTAAACTCCCTAAAGAGATTCACGATTGATGGTAACCTATCTTAACACTAGTGTAGAGTCCAAGAACGTTACTTAGCTAGTTAGATAGTAGTAGTAGTAGTAGTAGTAGTAGTAGTAATAGCAAGTAGTAGTTATAGTATGTTTATTACTGTGGATTTTGGTTCAAGCCGGGACTTAGTTGAACACTCGTAGCAACACTTATAGATTTTACAAGTTTAACCTATAGTTTAAGAATATTAATTATAACATAAGGTTTGATTAATATAGCTGATTATGAAGATGATATTTATTATACTATAAGGCTTAGATAAACCCAATAAGATAATGACACTTTCCATGTGCATGTTTATTGAGAAATTAAGTATTTTTGAGGAATAGTTTATTAAGAGTAATATTTAAAAATCCCAGAGTCTGCCAGTAGATTTGAAATCGTTATAGGACTCAGTCAAAGTTGTTTACTCAATTCAAATTAGGTTGAAAAAGTGCAATTACGTGTATAATATTTCAGCGTATGCCGATATATCGCAGCTCTAGGGGGCGATATATCGCCACTCGAGGAATACGAAAAACATGTAACTTCATACGAACACTTCGACGAGCCTCGGGAATATAAGCCCAGGCGATATATCGCCTACCATGGGTGATATATTGGCTCTAGGGCAAGGTTTTTGAACAATTTTGAAACCGAGCTCATTTTATTCTATAACCTCTTGATAAGCCTCAGAATCTTTTGATCGAGTCTTAAGCCTCTGTTAAATGATTATTCAAAAAAATTTCAATTAAATAGTCATTATTTTTATTCAAGCTAAAAGAAGATCTTTTCATTCTTGAACTCTATAAATAGGACCTAGTACCCAGCCATTTCTTTCATTCTTCAAGTTTAGTTCAGAGTCTTCAAGCAGCTAGGTTTACTTTAGAGTGTTAAACACTTGGGTTGGGGTTATAAGCTTTATCATCTTAAGCTTATTAAACACTTGGGAAGTAAGGTTAATAGTGTGTTTTTCGATATCGAGGTGTAGTTCGATTATAGTGCATTCAAGGTATTCCTATTTCTAGTTCCTTTCTGTATTGTTTCATTAGTTTTTATAGTTTTTCTCTACTCAAATCCTAACTCGCTATCTTCCATTCATGGTTAGGCATCTAAGTTCTTTGAACTTGAGGTTTCTTATCGGTAAGTATCTTCTCGGTGGTTTAGTTCATTCCTTTTTATCTCTTTTCTTTTAGAAATACTCACCTTCTCATTAATGGTTTTTAGGAGTGTTCCAACATCTCGTCCTTGTTCTCACATCCCGGTATTTTGGTAAGGAAAATAGGATAGTTATTATATGCTTATATGATTATGCTATAATATGTTTCTATATGTTATGACACTTTTATGTTCTTGGGGCTTATAGTTGCTTAAATAGCAAACCCCCAACACTTTTATGTTCTTGGGGCTTATATTTGCTTAAACCTCATTGTATTTTGAGGCTTATAGTTGCTCAGTTAGCAAACCCCAATGTTTACCATGTACATGGGTTAGAATTATGATGTATGTTTATAGTTATATGTTATATGTTTATAGCTTATGTTTATGTTTCATTCTTTTAGTAGATTTTCCTTGCTGGGCATTAGGCTCATTCCTTTATTTTATATGTGCAGGAAAATAGTTATGGCGGCGGAAAGATTCTTGGCGGCTTGGGATTGTGTATTGAGGGAGAATGGATTCAGTGGACTGCGTGAACGATTCAAGGACAAAGTTGTTTTTAGTCATTTCAATTAGGTTTTCTATGTATTTTCCGCACCTGATCTTGTAACGAGTTTATTTAAGATATGTTTTATTTTCATAACAATGGGATCCCATATCCTACCCTGAATTTTATGTATTTTAACCTTTTCTTTGCAGTTTTTAATAAAGTTATGAATGTTTCATATGTATGTTTTCTTAAGAATAGTGTCTATGTATAGTAGTTTTAATGGTCAAAAGTCTAGAATTAGTTGGGTCATTACAACTAGTTATTCAACTAGTGTTAGGTTCAATAAGTAATAACAAGTCAATCAAGTGAATATTAGTTATACTCAAAACAAGTCCCATCTGAGATATTGAGTACTTGTGTGTTACCAAGTTGAGGGTTAAAACCGAAAGGTTTTTTAATAGAATTTAGTCTTGTGAAGACAAGTATTTTTGGTAACAAAATATTGTAAGAATTCTACCTATATGGACCTAGAGGTGGTGCCGCCTCTCATGAGAATTGGGAGTATTCTCAAGAACGTCCATGAATGGAAAGTGCACATGGCCATTAAGGGTGCAAAGCGAGACATAGAGGTCTTAAGTGAACATAGAAAAGGTGTGTGTTATCACTGATTTGTTATCATAAAAAGATGGTTCAATGCCTAGTGCAACCAAATTTTTGACAAATTTTGTGATAATAACACTATAGTAAAGTTCAAGTTGAAAAACACTTTACTTTATGCACTAATGCAATGACTCCTATAAGAGAGAGTTCTTATTTAATCAAGTGGGGGATATTGTTATATTTTAAATATAATGATTGATAAAATAAGTGCTACAATATGATAATTATTTAATCTAGTGGGGGAATGTTATATTATTTTATAATATAATGTAATATTATATTATATTATAATATAATGTTTTAGATTAAATAAATGTGACAAAGAGTGTCACATATTGTAACATATAATAGAGAGTTATAATATTTAGATATATGTGATATATCCAAATATGTAACATATTTGGTGTTACAAATTTGTAACTTCCAAATATTGCCCTTTATTGTGTAAATTTGGTGTTACACAATATTGAGATGAATTTCATAAAGCCATATGTGAAATGGTTGTTAGAGATATGATTTTAACCCCAATAATGTGTTTTGGGGTACAAAATCAATTGGGAGGGTTTAGAACCGTTTGGAAAAATAGCACAAAAATGTGTGCTGAAAATGGTTAGTGGCCACGGCCACAGGAAGTTGGTGGCCGCGGCCACAGGTGCATTTCAGGCCATTTTTTAGTTTTTTCAATCTATGTTGAACGGCTAAAAAAACCCAAATAACTCCCAAATCTCAATTTTAATTCCATATTAATGCAATTAAACATTGGTAACAGCCATGGGGGTTGGTGGAATTTGAAATTCAAAGAGTGTCTCTAAACTCTATAAGTAGGAGTCTATAGCTCACTTGAAAGACACAACATTTTCTATCCATTAGAGCACTAGGCTAGAAACACCTTGAGGTTTGATAATTCCAGAAAGCATTTCCTTTAATCTGAGAGAGATCCCTTAGTGCTTGAGTTGGGGGGAAATAAGCTTTTGGACAAAGGTTTTAAACCTTGTTCAAGTTGGTGATCCCCAACCCTCTTCACTTACGTTGTGTAAGTGAGAGTTTACTCGTGTTTCTATTATTACATTTTATTCTATTGCTTTTCTTCTTATTCTCTTGTTCTATTTACTTGTAACTTTTGTTTCAAACACCTTTACTTTACTTGTAATATTTTTCTTAGAGTTGTATTTTTCACTATTCTATTCTTCTTCTCTTTTTCTTCTTCTTTTTGTTTATTTGTACTATCAGTTATAGAGTTGTAACCTTATTTAATCAATCTATATTTATTTGTAATATATTTCCTAGAGTTGTATAATCTTACCATTTCCATTGGGGCAAATACATATTTTCCTAGCATATTCTATTAAACAACATAACAAAAAAAAAATTTGGATCGCTACAACATTTGAGCCCTTTGGACATCACTTAGGTCCATCTTGCAGTTTTGGACAATCACTTAGTCCATCATAAAGTTTTGGACATCACTTAGGTCCTTATATGAGCTTCACTTAGGCCCATCCACACTTATGCACTTGTACCCGAAATATTAGTATCAAACATTTACTTAAAGTCATAATCTAAACCTATCTAATTTTCCTTGCCTTGAGTGTGGAGAAAAAGGAGTAGAAAGATTGCTCTTAGTTACTAGTAGATCACGCCCAACACCTTATACAAAAGAATAAAAACTACTATTAGGGCCTAAAATATAAGTTGATTTCATAATCTTAAACCTTTTCGAAACCATACCTTAACCCTTGGAACAAGATAACAAAATCCTAATATCTCGAGCCTTTGAAAGAACATTGTCTTGCTTTGAAATTACTAGGGTTTGAAACTTTATGGTGCTATAGTGTCTCAGCTATAAAAGGATAAAATGATGACTTGGGCTAGGTTATGTCTTGGACAAGTGAGGAAATAATGACAGTAATGGTGAAGAGGCTATGTTTTGAACACAAGAGAAAGGAAGAAGAAGAAATTCGAACACCACTAGGGTTCTTTGTGGTTTTGGCTAGGTGGAGTGTTTGTGAGGAAATAAAAGAGCTTGGAGAGTATAATCTTGCTTAGCAAATTTTCGAAATGGAGAGCTTGGAAGGGTATGAGTGTGTGAGAAATGAAGAGCACCAATGCTCTATTTATAACCTTCTAGCCTCCAACTCTTCCCTTGATTCTCTCCACTATCATCAAACCAATTTTTAAATTTCAAAACTCCCTCCTACTAGTTGGTTTTGGTTATACCTATTCAACACCCTATTAAAATGCTAAACCTTCTCTTTTAATGCCACATACACTCTCTAGTATAACCTAATGGAGTCAAAGTCCATTCTTGTTCCTTCTTAGTCTCCCACGCCTAAAACAAGAAATTTCAAATTCAAATTATTTCAATAATCTTCAACCATCACACTACAATCTCTACTATAGTTTTTGACTCCACATTCATAGTTTTCTAGCTCTATTTTGCAAGATTCTTTTGACACATAAGTCATTTGAATTCAAACAAGCCTCCATGCCACCTATAGCAATTCAAACTAGTCAATCTTCTCCTTATTTCATTCTTCACTCGCCACCGTCATCTTGGTCTTCAACCAAGTAAATTTTTGGTTCCTCAATGCAAGCTTCTTATGCCACCTATTAAATCAATTTATAATATGCTAAAAATTACAACTAGCTACACTATAGGGATTTCGTCTATGCCTTATAATTCAAATTAAATACTTAAATTGATGCCACATGTGTACAACATTTACCACCAATATAATGTGTACATCTTTTATAAACTCTTATTTTCTTAAAGAAAACTATACACTAATTTAATCTTATGTTTCTAAATTCCATCAAATAAATAAAATCCTATAAATAATAGCACCAATAATTATAATTATCTAAATTAAAATTATTTATTAAATCATAGCTTATAATATAAACATTTCGATTGCAATCTTTCTAATTCCACAACTCAAGCTATGAACTATAGTATAAAATATAACATAAGGTCATATTTATGGAGCTTATAAGAAAATAATAATCCAGTTATTACAATCTTCCCCCCTCAAAGAAATTTTGTCCTCAAAATTTTACTTACCAAAAATCTCGGGGTACTGTTCCCTTATATCTTCCTCCAGATCCCATGTTGCTTCTCTCTTACTGTTATGGCTCCACAAGATTTTGACTATATGGATACTCTTGGATCTCAACTCCTTAGTCCACCATTCCAGAACGTGTATGGGTCGTTCTTCATAACTCAAATCTTGCTTCAGCTCTAGAGAATCGTAATTCAGCACATGGGACAGATCATACACATACTTTCTTAGCATAGAGATATGGAACACATTATGTGCCTCAGCTAACGATGGCGATAAGGCCAACTAGTATGCTACTTGTCCAACTTTGTCCAATATCTCAAAAGGACCTATAAATTTCAGGCTTAACTTCCTTTTCTTCTCAAAACGCATAATCCCATTCATTGGTGACACTCTTAAAAATACTTGATCACCTACTGTAAACTCCACATCCCGCCTCTTAGAGTCAACGTAACTTTTCTGGTGGCTTTGAGCAATGATCATTCTTTACTGTATCCTTTATACTGCTTCCATGGCTTCTCTTACAGCTTCTAGGCCTATGTATCGCCTTTCACCAACCTTGTCCCAATGAAGTGGTGATCGATACTTCGATCCATAAAAAATTTCGTAAGGCACCATGCCTATCGTGGCCTGATAGCTATTATTGTAAGAGAACTCTATCAATGGTAAATACTTGCTCCTTGACCCTGAGAAGTATAAAACACATGCCCTCAACATGTCTTCCAAAATTGACCATCTTTCTGAGGGTGAAATGTCGTACTTAACTTCAACTTAGTGCCCATGGAATTTTGTATACTTTTATAGAATTTGGAGGTGAACACCAATCCCATATCAGAGACTATTATCTTTGGAACTCCATGCAGTCTCACTATCTTCACCACATAAATCTCTGCGTAATGCTCTGCGTTGTAAATGGTTCGGACTGGCATGAAGTGAGTTGACTTTGTAAGTCTATCTATAATCACCCAAATAGAGTCGTGTTGCTTGGTTGTTCTGGGAATCTCCATTACAAAATCCAATGCTATATCTTCCAATTTCCACTCAGGAATCTCCAATGGTTGTAAATTTTTGGCATGTCTCTAATGTTTGGCTTTAACTTGTTGACACATAAGACACTTAACTACGAACTCTGATATGTCTTTCTTCATTCTCGGCCACCAATACATTGTCTTGACATCGTTGTACATTTTCATCGACTCTAGATGAAGCGAATATGGAATGGTATATGCCTTTTGCATAATACTGCTTCTCAACTCTGCCTTATCTGGCACACATACTTGATTCCTATATCCCAGCATGCCCTCTTTTGACATTGAGAAATCCAAGTTTTCTGAGTTTTGTAGTATTGTCATTTTCTTGAGAAGAAACTTATCTCGTTGTTGTTCCTCCTTCATTTCTTCCAGAATTGTAGACTTGATTGTGAGGTCAACTAATCATCCCGTTATCAGCTCAGTTTATAATTTCATATTATCTTGGTGTAGGGGTTGCACTATTCCTCTAAGTACTAATACACTTTCGTTACTTTGTCTGCTAAGAGTGTCTGCCAAAACGTTGGCCTTACCCAGGTGATATAAAATCTCATAATCATAGTCTTTCACTAGCTTTAGTCATCTTCTTTACCTCATGTTGAACACTTTTTGTGTAAAGAAGTACTTTAAGCATTTGTGGTTCGTGTAGATTTCACACGTCTCTCTGTACAGATAGTGTCTCCAGATCTTTAATGTGAAGACCACAACTGCCAATTCTAAGTCATGAGTTGGATATTGCTGCTTGTACTCCTTTAGCTGTCTTTAGGCATAAGCGACAACTTTTCCATCTTGCATCTCCACACATCCTAGTCCATGCTTTGATGTGTCGCAGTATACTACAAAGTCATCCTTATTATTAGGGACACATAAGATTAGTGCCGATACAAGTTTGTATTTCAATGTTTGGAAACTCTCTTCATACTTATCCGTCCATGTAAATTCCTTTTGTTTTCGCGTTAAATTTTTTAAGGGTGTAGCTATATTGGAAAACCCTTCAACAAATTGTATGTAATAACCTGCTAGGCCAAGGAAACTCCTCACCTTAGTGGTGCTCTTGGGCTTAGGCCAGTGTTTAACTACTTCTATCTTAGGAGGGTCTACTCCAACTCCATCTTTAGACACATTGTGACCTAGAAATGCCACCTTTTCCAACAAAAATTCACACTTCTTGAACTTGGCGTACAACCGGTGATCCCTAAGTCGCTCCAACATTAGGTAAATGTGCTCCTCATGCTTGGCTTTCATTTTTGAGTAAATTAGAATATCGATTATGAACACTACTACAAACTTATCCAAATAGTCCTTGAAAACCCAATTCATCAGGTCCATGAACACTGCCAGCGTGTCTTTTAGGCCAAATGACATTACTAGAAATTTGTAGTGTCCATATATTTGTTCTGAAATTCATCTTTGGAATACCTTCTTCCTGCACCCTCAGTTGGTGATACCCCGATCGTAGATTTATTTTTAAAAATACCATGGACCGTTGCAATTGATAAAAAATATCGTCTATGCGAGGCAAAGGGTACTTGTTCTTAATTGTCACCTTGTTGATTTCTCGGTAGTCGATGCACATTCTCATACTCATGTCCTTCTTCTTGATGAAAAGTACTGGTGTACCCCAAGGTGAATAACTAGGTGTCATGAAACCTTTGTCTAACAGCTCCTGAAATTGTATCTTCAACTCCCTTAATTCTTTAAGCACCATTTGGTAAGGAGCCTTTGAGATTGGTGTCGTCTCTGGTGCCAAGTCTATTATGAACTCAATTTCCCTATTCAAAGGTAATCCCGGTAGATTTCCTAGAAATACCTTAGGGAATTCACAAACAATATGAACATGTTTTGGTTTTAGTTATGTCTCCTGTGATTTATCTACCATGCTGGCTAGAAATCCTTGGCATCCTCTATTAATAAATTTAGGAGTCTTAAGAACTAAGATTAAGGGTATCTGGCTTTGAGACACGTCTCCTTTGAAAGTGAATTGCCCTCTATCTTCTGTTATGAAATTGACTATCTTACTCTTACAATATATTGTCGTTCCGTGCCTTGCCAACCAATCCATGTATAATATCATGTTGTAATCCTTATTGCATAGTTTGATTAAGTCTACTGGTAAATCTCTGCCTTCGACAGTAACCATCACGCTGTGCACTCCTCTACTAGATTGCATCACCTCCTCCAAGGGTAATTTCGTAAAAAACTTATCACTAAACAGTTCGTAAGGTTTATCTAGGCAATCTATCATTTTCACATAGATAAAGGAATGCGTAGCTCCTTAATCGAATAATACATTGCATAATTTACTAGAAATTGTAATCTGACATGTTATCATTTTCATGAGAGATCTAAGATTTACAAAGAAAAGACCAAGGCCTTTTATGATAGAAATAGAATTGTATCATTCTCGTCTTAAACTCTTTCCGGATAAGTTGAAATCCCGATGGGTTAGACCTTTGATAGTGGTACACCATTATCCTCATGGAGCGGTGAAAATTAGTAGTCCATCAACGAAAAAAATATTCAAGGTTAATGGTTAGAGGTTAAGTGGGCAAAGGCCCAGTGGCCGCAACCAGCCTCATTCTAGGCCGCGACTTGGAGAACATTAAGTAGTGGTCACCGCCACCAAGAACCCTTGGCCGCGGCCGCTAGTCGAATCAGCTTATTTATAAAAAAAAATGACCCAACTTCATTTTTTCCCACTTCCCACAAAAACAAGCTTCCAATACCAAAAACACTCTCTCATTTTTACAAAATTCCATCCTTTCAAACCCATTCTCACTCAAATTCTTCTCCAAAACCATTACAATTTCAACCATCAATCTCCATTTTCTCCCATTTTTCACCTATTCTCGCCAAAATCCCCACAACTATAACATCTCCACTGTCAAAACCTTAAACCCCATAATTTCAAATTTGACAATTGAGGTTCTCCAAGTAAATTCAAGGAAATTCATTGGCATAAGCAAGCTTCCAAGACTCTCTATTGTCAACTACAAGTAAGTTTTTTCTTTACATTGTTTGATTCATGGGTTTTTGAAGATTCAAGAGAAAGAATTGGGGAATTTTAGATTATATGATTTTGTGGATGAATTGCTTTTCTATTGTTATTAGTGGCAATGATTGAGTGTTTATACTGTTGTATTGGTGATTATTTGAATTTTGGGGAGATTGGAGCACTAGAACACTATTTTCACAACTTGGTTTAGCTTATGCCCACCAAGTGTTCGATAAAATTTCAAACAGAAGTGTGAATGAGTTATAGGGGGAATTTTCTGAATATTTTTGAAGAGAAAGTATTTAAATACATAGTTGATATTTAGTTGGTGTTCTGAGAAGAGGTTGGGTTGGTATTTTTGGGGTATCTTGAATTGCTCTCTTAGAACTTGATTGTGTTAAAAGGAAGCTTTTTAGTAAGTTTTGAAGTGAAGTATGGCACCAAAGAGAGTTAAAAAGAATGCTAATGGTGCATCCTCATATGGGGTTCAATCTGAAGCCAATAAATTTAATTCTGAGGAGGCATTTAAACGCTATCAAGATGTGAGATTAAGGCAGAAAACATTGATTGAAGAGAAGTGGTTTGACTTGGAAATTCTTCATGGGTATCCATTAATTGTGGAGCAGATTGAAAAAATAAATTAGAAGAAATTTTGTTCTCAATCCAATGCTGCAATGATCCCTATAGTAAGGGAGTTTTATACCAATGGAATTTCTCAAGTCACGTCTATGGATACAGTGAGAGGGGTCAATGTGAACTTCTCAAAAACAACAATTAATAGGTTTTATGGGCTACCTAATATTGAGAATGATAAGTATAGCAAACTGGTGGCTAATCCCAACTTCGATGAGATCATGCAATTTTTGTGCAACAAGACATGCAAGTGATGTTAATGTGGACATTGCCATACTTCTATAGGCCATCTTGAAGGGTAAAATAATTGATGCGGGAAGCATAACTCCATCCAGAACAACTTCAAACATATGTCTAAGGGGTTCTATCATCTCCTTCTCATTACCGCCATGTGTCTTCAAGCTGGTGTGACATGAGATCCTTCTGAGCCTTTGATGCAACCTATGCATGTGCTTAATAGATTCGCCATCACTCGCTTCAATGTTATTAACACTACCGAGGTGAGCTCGTCCTCTCAAACTCAAGCTAGCTCGCCGCCGTCAACCAAAAATATGACATTGGCAGATGGTATGACACTTGTGGAGGAGTCTATGTACAATACCTCCCAATAGTTGCATGTTGACTGCACTAAATTCCAAGCTCACCAGCAGCGAATGATTGAGTAGGTGAGCTACCAGGATGTTTGTTTCAGGATGAATGGCATGCACCTTGGTATGGAAATGGTGAACTATCCACCTGCACCACATTGGCTTCAACAATATCCACCACCTATTCCTATGATGCAAAACGAAAACAACAATGAGGAAGCTGAAGATGATCAAGCAGATATGCCTGATGAGTGAGCGGTTACTTCAGTTGAGGGAGTTTTTCTTTTTCTTTATCTTTTCTTTTATTTTTCATTGAGGACAATGTACTATTTATGTGTGGGGGGAAGGGAAAAACTATCTTGTTTATATTTTTATTATGCGTTCTTTAGTTGTTTTATGTTGTTTTTTTTTTTTCATTTTTAGTTTGTTTTTAGGTTGTCATAAGCATGGTTGTGTTGAAAGTCATCTATCAATGATGACAATTCTTATTGAGATAAGAATATGTCTAAGAATTTGATGAATTCTGCATGAATTGTGTGCTTAACTCTTGTGTTGGTTGTCATTTAAGCTTGATCTTTGATTTTTTAACATAATGTGTGTACAATTAGATTACTTTTCACTAGTATTTGGAGAGATTTATGCATGTTGTTATCTATTTATATTTTTTCCTGAACACTCTAGAAAACATTGAGTAATAGTTTGTGGCGAAATCCTAATTACACATAATTAGGAATATGATTAAGGCATGTTCTTTGGATCATTTGAGCCTTTTGAGCTTACCTATGAAATTTAATACCCTAGTTTCCCATTTTTGAGCCATAACGACTAATCTTTTTCTTTTATAAAGTCAATTTCTAAACCTTTGCAACTTAACATTTTATTCCATTTTGTGACCTATTACACCATTATTTTATATTAATGTTTAATTTTGTGGGTTGTGTTATGTATTGTAAGAAGGGAATAATTTATATTGGTTTGTTGGATTGTAATATGAATTTATAAGATATATTATTTCTCCCAGTGATGTTGAAAAAAAAAATCTGCATTGAAAAATAAGAAGAAATAAAAGGAAAAAAATGTGCAAAAACATAAATGTGGGGGAAATAGTACGAACGATGTGAAAAGAAAAAAAATGAAAGATTATGTATTTTCTTGAATTGTATGAGAAATTTGTGAGAAGATCTAGAGAATAGAATAAATATAGTCTATGGTGTGATTTAAGCTTAAATATTCCTTTTCTCATCTACCTTTAACTTTAGCCTTACATTACAAGTTTTTAAAGACCCTTTGATTCTTGATTATGTGTGTTTACATTAGTGGAGAATAATTGGTTAATGTCTATGGAGTGGATGCTTTTCATAAAAATATTTATTATTCAATAGACTTTAAAACATATTCTGGTGTGTATAAATTGATTCGAATACTTGTATTTTAGTAAGTTTGATTGTGCATATTCTTAAATAGGTTGAGTTTAAGTGGTGACTGGGCATTGAGTTGAAATTATGATGAATGTAGAATTTGGATTTTTCTTATGGCTATTTGTTTGATCAATTTTTGAGACAACAAACGCATTCGACAAAACCATTGCTTATGTTTTATGTGTTTTTTACATAATACCATCATTTTACTTGGGGATATTTATCCTACAACAACCGATTTATTGTTTGTCAGAAGGAATATTTATCTAATCCGACTATGTCACCAAACACGAGACTCTCATTGTTTAGCCCAATCCCACTCTTAATCCGACAAGGCAAACGGAGCCCAAGGGTGTTCGGCAGTACAAGAAAATAGGGAGAGATTGATTTTAGTTTTTTTTTTCTTTTAAGTTTAGAATTTTGTTTTGGAGGTTGGCAAAGATCAATAGGATAAAGAAGAGGATTTTGGCCATAAAATTTTGAAGACTTGTGACAAACTCTTAATGAGTTTTTCTTTCTATCTTTCTCTAATTTTGAATTTTATCATTTTTGGACATTTGATTATGAGTTAATTTTCTCTTTAGCTAGTATTATTTTGTTTACTTGAAATTGTATTTTTTGGTAATTTGTTCATGAGTGTTTTGGCAATTTGGTTTGTTCAATCAAGTAGATACATTGTTGAATGCTTTCTTTTGTTTGGCCATCATTAGTAGGTAATTGAATTAGCATTAATTCTTAAAAGTTTAATATTAGTTGACACAAACTTGATTGATCAAAGTTCTTAATCTCTTAGATTTCTATTTGTGATGGTAGAGGAATATATTATCACCTTGTATGACTTAGAGGAATTGTGCTTAAAATTGGTGTTCTTTAAATTAATTGGTCATAGGAAAATGTTATTAATTAGAGAACCAAACCATAAAGACTTTGGAAAAAGTATTATGACTTTCAAATTCCTACTCAACTTTGTCTAATTTGCTGTAGCATTTCTCTGCATCATTGTTACTAGAATTGCATATTTAGGTCAATTTAATAATTCTAGTTTGTTTTCTCTCCTAGTTATTGTTTGTTAATTTTATTTGCGTTTTATTAATTTAGTTTTATCTTTTTGTTTTATTTTCATTGAAATCATTTTGTGAGTAATTAGTTTTGTGAATTAATTTCCAATTTTCAATCCTCATGGAGACAATACTTGATTTATCACTTTATTACTTGCTGGGGACTTGTACACTTGCACATAATATTATTTTTCACAACAAGTTTTTGGCGTTGTTGTTGGGGATTGAGTTTAGTGAAATTTTGTTTGTAAAACTCAATTACTTTTCAATTTGGTTTCTTGTTTTTAATTTTTTTTTAATTTTTGTAGTCTCATTTACATATCACTTGTATATTTAGTTTTTCTTGCGAGGCACTTGAGATGTCTCGTCAATAAGTCCTCTTGAATTTTATTCAACATGACTTTGGGCCTTCCTATAGAGCATGGTGTAGGTACACAGATTCACTAATGAGATTTTCATGTCACGGTTTCTCCAAGGAGTGTCACCTTGAAGTCTTCCTTAATGGGTTGAATGCCACAACAAGAGAATGGGTAGAAAGAGGAGATGGTACCACCAATTTCTACCAAATATCCATCAATGAAGCCTATTGGATGTTGGAAGACATGGTGGAGTATAATGAGCGGTTTGTTGGAGTTGTCCAATAACAAATCAAGTTTGGGAGAATAATTATAGCCATGTGGAGCCTATTTTTGACACTTACACTCAAGGACAAAGAGAAGAGAACTTGGTGAATTTTCAAGAAATACCTTCAAATGAGGAAGCACAACCAAGTTCATTGGAGGATGTGTTGAGAGATCATAAAGCGAAATTGGATGTGTATATTGCCAAGAACGATGCCTTGATTCAAAGTCAAGTTGTATCTTTGAGGAATCTAGATAATCAAAGTGGGCAGCTAGCTAGTGAGTTGTTCAATAAACCTCAAGGTGTTTTGCCAAGTGAATAGAAAATTCCAAAACAAAATTGCAAGGAACAATATGAGGCGGTCAATTTGAGGAGTGGTAGAGAATTGGAGCTTCCAATGGAGAAATCAGGGGACAAAGAAGAGTCTACTCAAGTGCAAAGTAGCAAAGAAAAGGGAAAGGAAACAAGAATTTTAAATCTATCAAAAAACTTCGCTCCCATAATGCTGGAACATTTTTCTCACAGCAAAGCTGCCCAAAATTTCAGGAAATTCAGCATCAAAATGTCTTGACTCCCCAACCTAGTGAGTCAATTGTAATGCAATAGTATACATATAAAGAACTTATGTGGCCACTACCTCCTCTTCCACCATTAACATCATTTCTTGGCATCGATCAAGAGCATTCATTCAAAGCTAGTCAAGTTGAGCACATGAGCCTAACAATTCCACATCTAGCCAAGCTTGAGAGCATTTACAACAAAGACACATATGTGAGGGGATATGCCACTCTCCATGGGCGAAAGCTATTATTTGATGAGTGCTTCTCCACAAAGTCAAGCCAGTGACTTTAAATTAAGTGCTTCTTGGGAGGCAACCCAAGTTTTCTAAACATTTACTTTGTTTTGTTTTAATTTTAATAATTATGCAATGTTAAATGTTTTTTACAATTGTGTTGTAGTTTTTTCTTTCTTCTTTTTTTCTCTCTTGTAGATACAAGCATTGAGGCAAGTGGAAGTGGGTGCAATTATGAAGATTGCCACTAGCAAGCTTGCACATCATTGAAAGGGGAGTTATTCTTTAACTCTTCTTTATTTTTTTTATTTATTTTTTGCTTGCTTACATACTTGAGGATTTTGTGCATACAAAGCTTTGGGAAACTAATTTTTTTTTCATTTTTTTTTGTTCATTTGCTAGTTTGTTTTGAAAAAGAAAAAATAATAAATTGAGGCATATGTGCTTTTTGTTTGGTAATTTTCCACATTCCATTGATAAGATATATGATTGATATTGTGCATAGCTTGTTGAAAAATGTGAATATTGTTTGGGATTGTGATTAATTCTTGTGATAGTTTCATTTTGATCGTGATATGTCCAAATTTGAGCACACATGCATTGATCAATGAATAGTGTGTGATTTCGTGAAAATTTGTGGGAATATATATGATTATCCAATCTCATAAGTCTTAGAATTTGTTTGATTCTCTCTTGAGGAGAAATCCTAGATTACACTTAACTAAGGACATGATTTAGGCTATCTTTGCGCTGTTTGAGTCTTTCAAGCTTACCTTGATAAATTTGTATCCCTAGATACCCCTATTGAGCCTAAATTATCTTTTTCTTTGTTAGCCACATATTAACCTAGCTTTAAAAATAATGTTCCTACTTATCCACCTTCACCAATAAGCACATTGATCTTTTCGGGACATATGTCGAGTTGTGCTATTTAGGGGATGACGAGAAGAGTTTGGAAAAGTTATTATTTGTTTTAATGAAGAAAAAAAAGTAAATAAAAAAATAGAGGGACAATTTGGTAAAAGGTTGCATTATCTTCTTATTCGTGTTTTCAACATTGAGAACAATGTTGATTTTAAGTTTGAGAATGAGGTATATGTCTCTCATTGAGTTACTTCTCATTGTATATATTTCTTTTGTATTTTTAGTTTTTTTTTTTATAAAAAAAAAAGTTCAAAGAAGAAAAAAGAAAGAAATAAAAGAGTGCTACACCCATGCATCTAAAAAAAGTATAATAAATAGTATGTAGTGCACTAATTTTTTAAATTTTTTTGTTAATTGTTAAGTGTTTGGAATTTTAATTTAATAATTTGAATATTTCGAGTTAATTGTGTGAATTGGATTTTAATTGATTTATTTTGTGAATTTATTTATGAGTTTTGATTGGGTGCATGAGAGTGCATGGTTAGTAGAGGTAGACTTTTGCACTTGAGTGTGAGCATGTGCATGATATGCATGGTGAGCATGCATTAGATTTCCATGCATATTTATTTCCCTATTTTATTTAATGAAAAGGAAATTATAAGAAGGAAAAACTCAAGAACACTTGTGTTTGGACAAGTGTAAAATTAAAAACGAGAGAGAGAGAGAGAGAGAGAGAGAGTAGGCGTGTAGGAAGTGAAGACCAATGAAAATAATAGTTTCCTTATTTAGCTAGGCTGACAAATCATTTTCTTTGATTATTTTGATTTAAAGGAAAAATCAAGGGAAAATAGAATTTGGGAAAGTTTCCTTTTCCCACCTACACTTAGGGTTCGACCATTAGGCCCTTAAATAGAAAAAAAAAATGAGAGCTTGAAAAGCTCTTAGGTTGGTTGCCGAGCTTAGAGGAATAGAGAGGAAGAAAGAAAGAAAGAGAGGAAGAAGGAGAAGGATGCTAAGGGTTTAAAATTACTAGGTATGATTTGATCATGGACTTTGGGTTTTGATTCCCCTAAGTATAAGTTTCTCTTCCCCAATGCTAAGTGTTCTTTTCTTTCTTTTTCTTTGTGGTGTTCAAAATTACTAGGTGCCAATATTGTTCTTTTGCTTTTATGTTCTCGAACACAATCAAGGAAGGTAATAGATTTTTCCCTAATCTATGATTGATTTGATGGTTTGATTCTTGGATTGAATTTTTATAATATTGTTTGATGTTTTGATCATTAGCTTTGATGAGTTGTTGCTTTGTTTTAGATTAGAGGTTATTTATTGGTTAATAAAAATTCTTCATGCATTTTGGTGATGGTATGCTATTTAGGAACATGCTAAGTGTGTTGTTATGGGTTTGAAATATTTATTTTGGATTCTAATGCCTATAGGTTTCGAATAGAGTAAGGCTATATATGTTATTGGTGAATCTTGAATTTAACTTGTTATTAGGAAGCATGTTAATATTGTTTTGATGTTGTATCTTTATTTAGGGCTCATATGGATTTTAAAGAATTTTGATTTGAGCTTTTGGTTTAATATTGAAATATAATTATTCAAAGATCTTTTAAAAAGTTTTATCATTGTTGTACCCTAAAATTAGTACGAGATTAATTACTCAGCTTGGGTACAGCAAACAGATGAATATGTGAAAAAATAGCCAAGTAGAACATCTGGTTAATAATGATGTGAGCAGACTGCCTCTTAGGATAACAATTCAATTCGAGACTTATAGTGGCCAAATCCACATTTGGGCGCTTTGAGCTTAATACGAACTAAAGTTCAGATAGTCTTTAAACTCCAGCTTGGGTGAGATATTCAGCTCGTGGGAACATGGTCAAACACACATACCGAAGGATCCCATGAGATTCAGAGGCTCCTTATATGCTCATTAATGCCCAGGCTGTATTGCACATCCATCATTTATTATCCTAGATAGCAGGAGTATATTCTATTATGTTATCAAACCATATCCCAATGTAAATGGGAATAATCTGTATTAAATGTATACCTTATTTATTCACATGGTTACCCAAACCTGTCCAGGACATTCCCCTATAAATATCAGGGATAATGGACAAGGAAGAGGACTGCCTTTTTGTATTACTAAAACTCCGCAGAAATTGTGAGAGAAAAGCAATAATACTGTCTCGTGGAGTAGGTGGATTTTAACCACTGAACCACGTAAAAATTGTGTGTACAAAAGGGTTCTTGTTATTTCATTATGGTTTACAATTTAGCACTAATATCCCTATTATATTTTTTAATCTACCGTTGGTGAAAAATCGCGTTAACAGTTTGGTGCTTTCATTGAGAGGAAATTAGTGCTTCACAAGTTTCATTCGACATTCATCATGGTGCTCACTCGATCGATGCATGACAATGAGATGGAACAGCCTGGTGGGCAGAAGGCCCATCATATTTTTGTTCCCACTGAAAGAGGCCCAGATGTTCAACTACGTCCTAGGAAGCAACCGATGGGTTAGGACGACGCTGGGAGTTCGGCGTCACTCCCACCAAATCCTAATCCAGGATATTTGACTGCCGTCAAGATGGAAAATTCCCAATTAAGGAGCCATCTCGCTAGGGAAAACAAATAGATCAAGGAGGTCTTGGCTTGGTTACCCCCTTTTGCAACTGGCGTTAATGTTGGAAAGATGCAAAGTGGGACTCATAAGTCCCACAGGAAAACCGGTCTAAACCTAGTCATTCTGTCAGAACCGCCACTCCAAGCTTTGTACCTTCACAGAAAAACCTTTGAAGTGCTCAACCCATTGGTCATCACAAGAGTCATCATCAGCATGTCAGTCGGTCGGTCAGAACTGCCACCCCCAGCTCCATGCCTTCTTCACAAATTCCTAGGAGTGCCCACAACAACCCACCAGGGCGAGTTAGGACAAGTTCACCAAGGAAAAATGCTCTAGTGAATCCTCATGTGCCACGATCAGAACCCCAGGCACAGAGAACTCGGGACATTGGGGTAGAGCCGAGGTAGGCTGATTTATTTCGTCCTAATGGAACGAGGATAGCCTCGCCAATAAGGCATCTGTCATCACCGGTTAGACATCCTACACACCTTCGCCCACGTTGAAATGCTCCAGTTCATAGGAACAGTAGGAGAAATCATCCCTCATCGTTAGATACTTACGCCCCACGAGCATGTGTTGAGAATCTAGGTCCTCGATCTCAGCAGTGAGCCGTAAGTTTTGCAAATGGAACTTGCTAGACGGGGAGCCAGCGTGGAGGCAGGTTTGAGAGCGACCTGAGGAATCACCTTAGCTCAGCACAAATTCCTCGGTACGATCCACAACCCGACATGCGCGATCATTTGAACTCACAAAGAAGGTATCCAGCTCATGATGAGGATTTGAGTTATACTCGACATAAGGGAGGTCCATCTTTCGTACACAAAAATGGGAATGTCCCACCTAACCAAGCTCGAACTTGGAGGGACAACAACCCATCAAACGTGTACAATAGAAGGGGATCTATTGAACAAACCCCAACTAACCTAGAGACCAAGGACCTAACTCTTGAGATACTGGCCTTGATGGAGGAACAGATGAAGAGGATCTTATCTGGAAAGGGGATGGATGATTGCGACTCACATGAGGAGCTCAAACCTTTCACTCCAAACATTACAGCAACTACGTATCCTATTGGCTTTAGGATGTCAAACATGCCAACATTTGATGGAAACACGGATCCATCTGATCACCTCGGGATGTTCAACACAATGATGATGGCCCACAATGTCGGGCTTGATCTAAGGTGTATCTTGTTCCCTGCGACTCTGGTTGGACCTGCCAGACAATGGTTTAAATAGTACAAGAAGCATTCGATAAGCTCGTGGAAGAAGTTGTCTTCCAAGTTTAAGAAAGCATTCTAAGCTTCACGGGCAGCTCGTTTAGAGGCCGATTCATTGGCCAATGTAAAACAACAACTTGGTGAATCGCTAAAAACATATTTGAGCAGATTCGCCAATGTTACAGCATTAGCTAGGGATGTTGATGATAGTTCCAAGCTCATGGAGATGAGGACATGAGTCCTAGTGGGAGGTGACCTATGGCAAGAATTCCAAAAAAAAGGAGTTAAAAGTGTAGATGAGTTATTTTCCCGAGCTCAGGAGTGGATAAACCTAGAAGAGGTGCGATCTGTTGTCGTAGGAACTAGCAAGGCCCCTATCTAACCCATTGGAGCGGTGACATATGTTGCAACTGTGGCTCAACCTGTTACCCAGAATAACTAAGCGGGAAACAACAAGAGGAAGGGGAATGGTGAGGGCGACCAGAACGAAATGAAGAAGAACAAGTCTGTGGTGAAATTCAAGCCCGTTTATGCCACCTACAGTGACCTAACGGACACCCCGGGAACATATCTTCCTGGAAAATTCTAATCGCCTCCCGTGGAAGAAGCCAGAGCCTTTAAGGCATCAGAGGGAGAAGAGAGACCCCTCAAAGTTTTGTCGATTCCACAATGACATCGGTCATAACACTGATGATTTCTGATAGCTAAAGGATGAGATTAAGACTCTCATTCGGGTTGGACCATTAGCCCAGTACACCAGAAATCGGGTAGTTCCCAATCAACCTGCCAGGCAGAATCCTCATTCAACTCCAAAAGCCCCGACAGGTCATCTTGGAGCTCAGATGAATCAGGTCGACCCTCCCTCGATAGTAGGAGGAGAAATAACTACTATTGCCAGAGGACCTCATTTTGCAGACACGAGCAGTGGGGCCCATAAGAGGTATATTAATGAGTTAAAAACCCATAACGGTGTGGAATTTGTCTTTGAGCAGCGGCTATCGAAACAACAACGGTTGGAAAAACACCTAATCATTTTCACGGAAGAGGATGCTAGCCACGTTTAATTCCTGCATAATGACACGTTGGTGGTAACCGAGCAGCTCACTAACCGAAGGGTAGGAAGGATACTAGTGGATAATGGAAGTTCCGTAAATGTGATTTTCAGGTACACCCTAGAAAAGATAGGATTGTCCGTAACCGATTTGAAGGCGACGTCAATGACTCTATATGGATTTTCATGTGAAGGAACAACAGTAATAGGGACGATCGGACCGGTGGTTACATTGGGAGAAGAGTCATGAACTGTCTCTAAAATACTTAAGTTTATGGTAATCGATTTTCTAGCTGCGTATAACGCGATTTTTGGACGACCCGCACTGATATCTTTTGAAGCCATCACCTCAATCTGACACTTGGCAATGAAGTTCCCCTCAACCTCGGGAATATGCATAGTAAGAAGAGACCAGCTCGCTACCATAGAATGCTACAACATAGCTATAAAGGGAAAATCACAACCCGGGCAACAAGCGATGGTCATACGTGATTGGGATGAGGAATCTCGGGAAATGGAAGTTACTCGTGGGATGGAAGAACCTCGAGAAGGAAATGATGAGGTCGCCCAACGGGATGACATTGATCCATGAATAGGCAAGGATAGATCTGAGCTCAAAGCAATAGAAGAGCTCGAGGAAGTAAATATCGACTCAGAAGCACCTTCAAGAGTTATCAAAATTGGAAAAAATCTTAAAGCCGAAAGGAAGAAGGAGCTGGTCGAATTCCTGAGGAAGAATCTGGATGTCTTTCTTGGTTTCATGAGGATATGGTGGGAATCAATCTAAGTGTAATAATACATACTTTAAATTTGGACAAGAATGTGCATGCATGTCCCAAAAACAGAGGCTTTTGGGGATAGTACGATCTGAAGCGTTAGAAGAAGAAGTAGCTTGCTTACTTCAATGCAGATTTATCAGGGAGGCAAAATACTCAATCTGGGTTGCTAACCTTGTGCTGGTCCCGAAGCCAAACGGGGAGTGGAGAACTTGTATCGATTTCTCCGTGTAACAACCCAAAATTATTATTAAGGCTTAAGGGCCTTGATTAGTGTGCCGGGAGGGCATAATTGGTTTATGTGTGATTTAAATGATTAAATTCATGATTATGTGATAAGCATGCTTATATGATTATATGGATACATGAGATGCATGATTATGAGTATTAGTATGCATGTAGGCCCTGCTGAGATTATAGGGGCATAATCGTAATTTTGGCCTGTTGAGGACATAGACGTGATTATTTGTGTTAAATTTTTTAGACCACATTATTATGTGGATATATTTGCAGCTTGTGGCTCGAGGCGATCCTAGTGAGCGGTTTAGCGAAATAGTCACAGCGGGGGTTTATACCCAGCTCGGGGGAGCCTGGGGGTATTTTTGGGAATTTGGGAAATATATTGGAGATTTATAGACCTTGGGGAAAATAGTTTGTGATTAGTTAGATGATGGGAATTAAGTGTTAAATATTAGGGACATTTGAGGAACTAGTGGGAATTGGGAGCAAATGACCAAAATGCCCTTAGATTGATTAAAGACTTAGGTTTATTTGGGAGGGCAAAATGGTCTTTTGATGGTTAAAAGGGGATAAGGGTTATTTTGCTTTTTAGACTTGTGGAAGTTGTAGAAGAAGTTAGTTGAGGTTTGGAGTGGGTTTATGGAGCTTTGGCTCGGGGAAATTCAAAGGAAAAACCCAGAGGGTTGCATGTGCTGTTTGTTGCGCTGTAGCGCTAGCTTTGGAGCGCTATAGCGCTATGCCTGGTATCCTGGGGGGCATTTGTCTCTGTTTGTAGTGCTGTAGCACCCACCTTGTGGCACTATAGCACTACCCTGCCTCCATAAATGGGTTTTTGGTATTTTTCTTAGGGTTTTTGCTCAGAGGCTCGGGGGTCGATACCACCACCCCGTTTGGTGAAATTGGGCTTCCTGAGGGCTTGGGATTGGTCTCGAAGTTGGGTTAAGAAATTGAGATTTAATGGTGGTTATACTTTGCAGTTGTGACTAGGTGTACGCTAGGGCTCGGACAGAATCGTGCTCGATGGTCATTTTCATTAAACAAAGCAATTAGAATCAAAGGTAAGAAACTGTGCCCGGTTATGTGGTTATGTTGGGGCTAAGAGTTCCCTATACTTGTATGTGATGTCATAAGATGGTATTATGCCATGAGGACATGTGATAACAACCTAAGAGTGTCGGAGTCATTATTTGCGCACAGGACGCAGCTCGGCCATTGGTAGCTGAGGTTAAGTATATAATCACTGAGCTCGGCCTAAGCAAGCCAGAGTTAGTGGGATAATCAGAGGGTGCGGCCTAAGGGCGTTGACCCTGGATATTGTGTTGCATGTTTATTGCTATGAATCAGATGATTATGGCATGTTTATTATCTGGATGATTGGTTATTGGTTTGCAGAATGATATCGTTGATTATTTGAGCAATGTGACTTGCTGAGTATCTGTTTGGTGATCTGTGAATTATCTGACTGTTGATTGTCGCTTATGCTATGCTTTATGGTTTTCTTGTTGGGTTTTGGCTCACGGGTGCTACATGGTGTAGGTAAAGGCAAGGGCAAGGTGTACCAGTCCTATGTTGGAGAGCTCTGGGGCTGAATGTACATAGTCAGCTGATCAGCCGCCACGGCCGAGGAATGGTACAGGGACAGGAGAACCTAAAGTGTCTATTTTGCCATTAGAGTGTCTTCTGGTTGTACATAAACTTTGCAGTTTTGTAAATTGTCTTTTAAAACCTATTTTGGGATCCCATGTATTAAACGTTTATTTTAATGAGAAGTTTTCTGTTTATGACCAAAATATTTTAACCCTAACCTAAATACGACTTTAGGGTCATGTTTTCAACTATATGACTTGATTAGCAAGTCTTGAACCTTTATAATCACACAGTGGAACGACCTTAGTTATCCAGGGTGTTACAGTTTGACCTCAACAAGGCTTGTCCCAAGGACTATTTCCCACTACCAAGAATTGATCAGTAGGTAAACGCCATAGCCGGTCACGAGTTCATGTTTTTCATGGACGCGTATTCTGGGTATAACTAGATCGCGATGAACCCTGCAGACCAAGAGCATACCAGCTTCATGACTTTGCATAACGTATATTGCTACAAAGTTATGCCATTCACGCTAAAAAATGTCGGTGCTACATACCAACAGTTAGTCAGTAAAATGTTCGCTAACCAGATCGGGAGAAACATGGAGGTGTATGTCGATGATATGCTTGTGAAATCAAAGATTTCCAATAACCATATATCAAACCTGGAAGAATGTTTTAGCATATTGAGGAGATACGACATGAAGTTGAATACCTAGAAGTGCACTTTCAGAGTTTCGTTGGGAAAGTTTCTGGGGGTTTATAGTCAACACAAGGGGAAAGTTTCATGTCTTTGCTAGAAATTCCTTCACCCAGGTCGCGTAAGGGAGTGCAAAGCCTAACTGGAAAGATAGCGGCTTTAAACCGCTTCGTTTCAAAATCCATTGACAGATGTCTACCATTCTACAACTTGCTCAAAGGAAACAAGAAATTTGAATGGACCGAAGAATGCGAACAGGCATTTTGCAACCTAAAAATGCACCTAACTGAACCCCCCATACTATCAAAATGCAGTCAGTGTTGTGTTAGTTCGAGAAGAAAATCAGGCGCAAAAACCCATATATTATTTAAGTAAGAGGCTTCTCGGAGCTGAATCACAGTACCCATTGATAGAAAAGCTTGCATTCTGTTTCATTTTGGCTTCAAGGAAGCTCAGGCCATACTTCCAGTCCCATTCTATTCATGTCTTAACCGACCAACCTTTAAGGCAAGTTTTGCAAAAGCCTGAAATGTCGGGATGCCTATTTTTGCGCTTTTGAACTCAAGCTCTTGTTCAAATCCATAAATTCAAACTCAATTCCAAACTTCAGCCACCAATATCTACTCTATCATCAATATCTACTCTCTAATTAACTCAAACCCACAGAATTCAAAATCTCAAACCAATACCCCAAAATCATCAAGAACAAACAAAGAAAGTGAAAATCAGAGATAGAATTCTATACCTTTTCTTAAATTCCGAAAATCTTTGTGCTACTAAAGACTTTGGCAGCTCCAATCTTCTCATTTGATACTCAATCCTCCCAAATATCCTCAAAAATCACAACTTGATCTAGCTCTTGAGCTTAGTATCCTTGAGAATGTTCTTCCAAAATGACCAAATGAGAACTAACATAATCCTTGAACATGAGTGGCAGCTGGGTTCTAGACTTAGCCAAAAAAATCACTACCAAATGGTCAAATGACCTTTTTATCCTTCCTTTCCATAAGCCCCTTAACCAAATTATGTAGAGTCCCAGAATATTTACATAACTAGCTATATAGTAGTAGTAGTAGTAGTAGTAGTAGTAGTAGTAGTAGTAGTAGTAGTAGTAGTAGTAGTAGCAGTAGCAGTAGCAGTAGCAATAGTAGCAATAGTAGCAGTAGCAATAGCAGCAGTAAAAGTAGCAGCAGTAGTAGTAGCAGCAGTAGTAGTAGCAACACTAGTAGTAGTACCAGCAGTAGCAGCAGCAGCAGAAGCAGCAGCAGTAGAAGTAGCAGCAGTAGTAGTAGCAGTAGGAGTAGTAGTAGTAGTAGTAGTAGTAGTAGCAGTAGTAATAGTAGTAGCAGCAATAGTAGCAGTAGCAGTAGCAGTAGTAGTAGTAGTTCCCGTAACTTTAGGGTACTATAACTCCTAACCTATTTTTGACCCAATTATATTATGAATTTCGAAAAATAGTATTTCTAGAAAATTTTAGATAATTTAATTATCTCTTTAACGGTATAAAGATAGTCTAAATCGGAGTCCTACAGCTCTAGTTATGTTGATTTTACTACAGGTAAGTTTAGAATTACGAGATTTAGGAAGTTAGAAGTTACGATTCTATTTTTTTTTTAATTTTTAAAACAAGCTTTGACTCCTTAGACCTACCTTTGAACTATTTGACCGAGTCCTAAACCTTTGACTAATGAATATTCAAATATTTTCAATTAATTTCATTATTTTTATTCAAAGCCAAAAAGAAGATTTTTATTCCTAGAACTTTATAAATAGGACTTAGAACCCAGCCCTTCTCCTCACTCTTCAGCTGTGATCGGACTGCAAGGTGCTAGTACTACCATAGAGTGATAAACACTTGGGTTGGGAAAAAGCTTTCCCATTCTTAAGCTTTATAAAATACTTGGGAAGTGAGGTTTAGTGTATTTCGGTATTAGAGTTAGACCAATCCATAAGGTCAACTAAGGTACTCCTATTCTTTAAGTCCAATTCTTTAAAACTCTTTAGTTTACTTTAGTTCATTTTATTCAGATCCTTACTTTCGTTATTGGTTCTTGATTAGGTTCTTGAAACTTAAGTTATTTCTTGGTAAGTTTCTTCTTGATGGTTTAGTTTCCAAATTCATTCTTTATTCTTTAGAAATACTCACCATTTGTATTGTTGGTTTTAGGAGTGTTCCAAATCCTGTCCTTGTTCTCATATCCCGGTGTTGGTAAGGAAAATAGGATAGATTTTATGTGCTTATATGTTATGTTATGTTATGTTTATCTTATGTTATGTTATGATATGCTATGTTGTATGTTTATGCTATGATATGTTTTAGTTCTTGGGTATATGTTTTGTTTAGAAAACAAGCATATAATTTGTTTAGATAACAAGTCCCAATAGTATGTATATTCCTTGGGCATATGATTTGTTTAGATAACAAGCCCCATAAATTTATATGACTTGTTTAGATAACTAGCCCTGTAGAATTATGGGCATATGATTGCCTAGCTAGCAAGCCCCAAGATGTATCATGGCCATTGTATTAGATGTTTTTGTAGCCATATGTTTTATAGTGTATGCTTATGATATATGATATATGTTTTAGATAGTCTTATGTTCTTTTATAGTATTTGATGTAGTCTTATGCTTATGTTTACGATGTATGTTTTGTTTTTAGTAGATTTTCCTTGCTGGGCATTAGGCTCATTCCTTTATTTTAGTGTGATGCAGGAAAATGATTATGGAGGCAGAAGGATTCTTGGTAGCATGGTATGTGTGTTGATGATGAATGGAATGGATGGGCTGCGTTTCGATCGAAGATGATGTTTATTTTAGTCTTTTAAAATATGTCTCTTTTGTAATTCCACATTCAATTTTTTTTAACTTGTTTTTAAAGCTATGTTTTATGTTTTGTAAACATTGAGATCCCATACCATATCACATTTTATTTTACATTTTTAATAAAGACATGCTATTTCTTATATTTTGGGTTTTCAATAAAGGCATGCTATTTCTTATGTTTGTATCGAAATAGTAGCTATGTCTAGTAGTTTTAATGGTCCAAGGTCTTAGAAATAGTTTGGTCATTACAAATTCCAAGGGAATTTTAGTCATTTTCAATAGTATTTCATTTTCTGACAATTCTCACGATCCACAAAATTATCAAAATACCCCTTGTCTTACCTCGAGTCAGGGTATAAATTCTCGTTGTGACTTTTTTGCTAAATTGCTCAAACGAGTCGACTCATGCTGAATATCACAAATATATCCACATAATAATGTGGTCTTAAGCGCAAAGCATATAAAATTACAATTATACCCTCAATGGCCAAATTACGAAAATGTTCATTTTTAACAAAAGTGAGTCTTTAAAAACATTTAATACACATAATAATGCATGCTCAATCATATAGACATATAAATCACATAAGCCTTAAATCAATCAATTAGCACATAACTACCCGCATGTGCCCTCCCAACATGTTAACCAAGGCTCTTAATCAAATTATGTAATGCCCCAAATTTCGTAATAGGGTTTAGGACCTTGATTAGGAGGCCGGGAGGGCCATAATTGAATTATGATGCTATTTAATGATTGTATGCACGTTTATGTGAATTATATTATTATATGATGGTAAATGCATGCATATGGGTTCAATTTTAATTATAAGGGCATTTTGGTAATTTGGCTCGTTGAGGGCGTGATTGTGTATTTTCATGCATGTGGGTGAATTATAAATAATACCGCATTATATGTGGATTGGTTCGAGCCATTCGGCATGAGACGATCATGGAATGCAAGTTTTCGGTCTAGTCATAACGGTTTTAAGTTCGGGGCTCGGAGTGAGTCTCAGGGTAATTTGGTGATTAGAACGTTGCCGGGAATTAAAGGGTAACGGGATATGAATTATTGGTATTTGAGAATATTGAGAGTAGCGGGAATTAGAGGGTGTTAATTATAATTAACGTGATAGGCGGGAAAGGACGATTATACCCTTGGGAGTCTTTAGAAGCCTTTATTTAACCTAGGGGAAAAATGGTCTTTTCACCCCTAAGATTTATATCAACTCAAGGCTGTAGAAACCTTCAGACCAAAACAGAGCATCATCATCCTCATCTCTTTCTCTCCCGTACCTCTCCTTTTCTTCTTTTCCTTTTCTGATTTTTGACCTCAAATTGAAGAACCAAGCTAGGAAATCAAAGGTGGGAGCTTAGGAACTTAGTTCGTCCATTGAAGAGGACCCAAAACCAGCTTGAGGTAAGATTTCATCCTTGAATATAAGCAATACTTTGTTTTTCCTTATGGTTTTCAGTTGAGAATTTGAGGTGTTAGTGGTGGGAATTCATGGAAGTTTTTGTGTAAGTTTGAGTGGGTTTTGATGAGGGTGTGATATAGATGATGATTTGGAGTTGAATTGGATGTTTGGGTGATGTTTGGGATTGATTTGGAGGGTTGGTTTTAAGAGAAATCGCAAGGAAGAAGAACCAGAAAGTTTCTGGTCTGTAATTGGCGCAGCAGCGTCATTTAGGGCACGTCAGCGCTAGGCAGGGTAGAGTGCAGGGCTCTCTGACTTGGAAATAGCGCAGCAGCGCCATTTAATAGGGTTGCAGCGCTGGTCCATTTTTCAGCAAGCCTATTTTAGGGCTCGGAATGACTTTTAAGGATTGGGGTTTGGTTCCTTTGCCCCGTTTGAGTATATTAAGATTCCCGAGAGTGCGGGATGGATTCTGGGAGTGTGGTTTTAGATTATAAACCTTTTTATGATTTATTTTATTGATGGGATTCCATATTTGGTTATGACTAGGTGACCGCTAAAGGATCAAAGGGTTGATCGTTCTCAAGGGTCGTTCTTTTACTAATTCTTGCTCGAACCCAAGGTAAGAAAACTGCACCCTGTGTATGTGTGACATGCATGGCTATTCTTGATGCATGTTGGTTGATTATTAAAGGTGACATGCATAGCTATTCTTGATGCATGTTGTTTGATTATTAAATGTTGCATGTATGGCTATTATCGGTGCATGTTGGATTGTTAAATATAATGCATATGATGCATGAGAAACATGTGATTAGGACATGCTTTATATACAGAGTGTGATATCATTCGGAGCTTGAGCCTCTGTGTTCATGCATGGTCCTAATTGTACTAGTACTTGTTAAGTAAGCATGCTGAATACCTTGTATATGGATATTGGACATGTGATATATGTTTGGTGGCATGGCTTACCTGTGTATGGCACTGACTTATTAGTCAGAATCGGCAATGGTGTTAGATCCATCTTGAAGCTATGATTTATTAGTCAAGTTCACAATGAGTTGAACACTGGTCGTGTTTTACTGACCTAAGAGTCAGAAATGGCATAGCGTTATGAACGCCGAGCCAAATAAAGATTAGATTTAATCGATATCAGCATTGAATGACTCATATGGGGTATTAATGCTGGACCGACCGGAAGGTCCATGAAAATTATAAGCGCTTGGCTAGTTTGAGACTAGTTATTCAAAGCCAGGGCATACGGCCCCAGTGACTGTTTGTCACATGGCTAGGGAACGTTGTTCCATAGTTATGACTCTAGAGTCAGGAGGAAGGTTATGTTGGTGACTAATCACCATGCACCTATCCCGTTAAAGCTAGTGAGATGCTCACTTATTTGTTAAGCCCTGGTGATCCTATCATCACATGGCTAAAGGGTGTTGTCCCCATATTTGTGACTTTTGTGATAGTCACCTATTTGTTTGGACTGTTGGTCCTGAATAATTAATATAATCACTGTTGATATTATATCATGTTATATTGTGTTTTCTTGCTGGGCTTCGGCTCACGGGTGCTATGTGGTGCAGGTAAAGGCAAAAGAAAGTTGGACCATCCTTGAGTTGGAGAGCTTAGGTGATGACGTGTACATATGCAGCTGCTCGTCCGCCACGGCCGAGGTTTAAAGGGGAACTAGGGTTAAACCCTGTTTTGCCGCATAGAACGGCCTGTTGTAAATACTTTCTTGTAGTAGACTTTGAAATTATAATTTTGGGATCCCAGCAATAATATTAAACGTTCTAATGAAACGTTACATCTTAACCAAAAATTTTAATCCCTAAACCGCTAATCATACTTAGTTACACGATTTTGGCCAAATTACTCGATTAGCGAGTTTAGCACTGTTTACAAGGCACACCGTAACGGTCCCTGGAGTTTAGGGCGTTACAAATTAGAAATTTCGGGACGCTATAGGCGATGTTGTGGGACATCCATTTTGTCGCTTGTGCGGAGTCGACACCACGATCCATGTGAGAATAGGTGTAAGAAAGCTCTATGTGGTCCAGGGTCACTGTGCTTTACACCTGGATATCTCTCTCTTGGGCCGGAGGAAGGTCCTTATAGACTTGGAGGAAGTGAAGGGAGGATATGCTCTTGTAGTGAGACTTGGAGGACCATCTTGGGATATGGTTCTCGGGAAGTGATGCTTCTGAGAGAATGTACTCCTCCGGTGATGGTGAACTATGGTGAAGGAGGGACTTACCTCTTGTGAAGCCTAGAATAGGCTCTGGGAGACTTAATTAGCTTACATGGAATCTTAATCCCCCTTAAAGTGTGTCATGTGTCACTTGGTGAAAACATGGACAACAAAGTATAATATAGGATAAAATAAATGTATTGATGCTACATTTTTTCCTTTTGGAAAAATAGTAAAAAAAATAACATATATTTTTTTATGAATAATAGTAAGTGAGATTTTTTTAGGGGATTTTTCATAAATATACTTTTTGTTGTTTTTTTTTTACTTTTTATGGGTCCCTGGTTTTTTTTTCAAAAATACTACCTTTAATTTTCAAAAATACAATTTTCAAAAAAATTTATTTACAAAAGTACGATGTTAAAAAAGTAACTAAAAAATAACTATTGGACAACAACTAGACATCAACCCCTGCATCCTAACACATTCAAAAACAACAATTGGACAACAATTGGACAACAACTAGAAGTCAACCCATTGCATACTAACACGTTTTTTTTTTTTAAAATCAAAATATATCTAGAAACAACTAAACACCAATTAGACGTCAACACAACAACTACACATAAACTTAAACAACTAAAAAACAACATGAAAACAACTATATATAAACCTTGTTGACCCACGAATTGGTCAACGATGCTGAATCAAATAAACGATATGAAATAAGAATTAAACTTGCTAATAATAAACGACACACAAATTTTATAATGGTTCGGCCCCAATGGGCGGTAATAACCTGCGTCCACTTAGTACTATTATTTATGTAAAGTTCCCAAAACCTGTGATCAGATGAATAGAATCAACCAAGTTTCGCAAGTAAGAGAAAGAATACAAGAAACGTGTCTAACAACACTTGAATCTATGAACTCTCTGAAGTAAAGAATTACAGCGTAAAAATAATGATTCATTGAGTCCTATATTTATAGGCTCAAAAATGTACATAGATGGGTTATGGGCCTTACAAAATTTACGTAACAAACATGAATAAAATAATACAAAATAACCGATTATCACATAAATATCTCAGCTTTAGCTTATTTTGTGCTTTTACTACATTCCATCTAGCACCTCTAGTCGTGACCTACAACTAGCTTGCTTTACCAGCTGCTCCTCCTAGCTTCTGAACTCGTTTAGAATAATAAGTCACATTATGATTTGGTCATTGGTCGACCAACCCTTCATTAATGAGTTGTCATGTGTCTTCCACGTGTCCCATTTTTATGCCACATCATCATGCTGATTTTTAGGGAAATATTTGCCCCCTAAGTTTATTATGATACCACCAACATTAAATAAACTTACTCGACCAACAATCCCTGACCTGTCAAATCCACTATACTTTTATTTCCTTGAAAAGGTAAGTAATCACAATTTAACGGTTTCCAAGGAAAAACTGACGGCTTCGTACTTCCCAATGCTTCCAAAACCCTTTTTTAATTATGACTTTTCACCTTCCCTATTCAGTATAAATAACCCTTCATCTTTCTTCTCACTTTTTACCTTTGCCTTCTCTTTTCTCAAGGACATTCAAACTTTTTCAAGCTATTTCAAAGTAATCCAAGACAAATTCTAGTCTTTTTGAGCAATTTCCACGCGATTTCTTCAGCACTCTTCACACCAAGTAAGTTTTCGATCAACTTTCTTCTGGTATTTTACAATTTTTTTTCATGTTATTGCCATGATTCCTCATCTTTGTAGCTGCTGTTTTGAAGTTCTTGTTTGTGTTTTTGAGAAACCTAACATTTTTGGTAAAATTTATGTATGATTTTGGGTTCAAAAGGGTGTTTTAGGTAGTTTTTAGGCATGTTGAGACATTAGGAAGAGTATATTAGGGTATTACAATTGTTTTTAGGTGTAAAATCAAAGTAAAATTTTGATTTTGGGATTTCAGAAAAATCTAGGTTTTTCCCGCCTGTTATGAAGGTGAAAAGTTTTTTCAAGAAAAACTTTTTATTTTCACTTTTTTTATATTTTCCTCCTCTGCTCGTAGATTTAAATCTTTTTGTCTTCAAATACTGCTTGTCGGATAAAAGCTTAACTTTTATCCAAGAGTAGTATTAATTTTCTTCTTAGTCTTACTTATTTTGTAGGTCGTACATTCTCACTTCCTCCTTTTTCTTCTCAAATATTCATCCAAGATTACTGGGGAAGTGAGAGGCTAATAGATGAAGATCTTCTAGCCTTGTTGTTCGAAGACACTGAGCAGCATGTCTTTCCTATTTCCCAATTTCCACCACAACTAAATCCATCGATTCTCCGACTGAATCCACTGACTAGTTCTTCTAGACCAAACCCTTCTTATAGGTGACCTAGACTTAGGCCCCAAAGACCCAAACCATCCATGGCCAGAGTTAAACATGTAACCCAATGAAAGAAAAATACCCTTGATCTTCACATTGATTAGCATGCAGCCAATGCTAAGGGTCCATCGACCAACGCCCAACAAGAAACCATCGAGCAGCCCCCTGAGTTGTTCCTTACCCATGCCCTTGTCAAAGAGGGCATCAACAAAAAGAACTTATATTGGTACATTGCCCCTCCTAGCGTCATGTCAAGAAGTATGGTGGCTAAGTATCCCAAGAAGTGTGGCCTGCCTAGGATTACTTTATACAAGCCTACACCTGACCAGAGGGCAAACGTGTCTGGCGGCGCTTATAGCGCCTGGTTGAGTTACCACATTGAAGCAGAGGTTATCTTGCCCCTGCACAATTACTTTAGGTAGGTGGCAAAATACTTTGACGTTGCCCCTTCCATATAACCCCGAATGGATATAGAATGTTGTATGCACTCTATATCCTTTACCATTTACTAGTCGCTTCTTTATGTATGTGTCTTAGTATCTTCTTTCAATTTAGGCCCATGGTACCGACCAGAGACTACCCAGGCAATGGTGGAGAGAGTCACCGCTTTGGCTAGCATGACACCGATTGAGAAGAGTGTCAGGGAGCTGATCACAATGAACAATTTAAGGATGGTTGACCTTTTGGAACTTTACCAGGATGTGAGGGAGTCCACTGCTGGTAGTGCCAAGGACGAAGGCACTATGAATAAAATCCCCTCCAAGCAGCCCTAAGATGTCTCTCAGCCCCTCAAGCGGCGAGCAACCAGGTTTCTATCAAGGAGCGTAGATCCACCCCTCGAACAACACCAATTCCCCTTTCCCGCGAGAAGGGAAAACAAAAGTTGCCCGAGCACCCTGGTCGAGTAGACGACTTGTCTGGGGTGAAAATAGTATGAAGTTTTCGATTCTTCTAATTATGTTGTCCATCCCAAATAGTCAGTTCGATAGGGATGTCAACTTTATTTCTTCAACCAATAGCTTTAATTTGGCATTCTTTGAGGCATATAGTGTTTGTAGTAGTAGTAATTTAGAAAATGTATCGACCAGTAATCTTAGCTTGGGTATATAACTTATAATTTTTTCTTGTTTTTTTTTCCTTATTCTTGTGAATATTTGACTAATTGTTTGATCCTTTTACAGTCATCCAAGCTTCTAATGCCTTCGATCTCTATGCCTCTGGTGGTGCAGCTGCTGGCTCGAAGAAGTCGAGCAGAAGGGAAGTCGGAGGTCTGAGCGGGGACCCTCCGAGCGTAAAGTCTCGACCAGAAGAGACTCCCCCAAACAAGGAGACAACTCCCTCTCCTTACAGGACAACAACTCCTCCATCCTCTCCTTAGCCAGAGTCCTCCACCAAGCAGGTGGGAGGACCCTCAGTAAATGAGATGTTGAGCAACTCCTCTAACTCCACCATTGACAGGCTACAGAAAGTGGCAAAGCATAGGCTAAGCAAATAGGCATTTTCTTCTCTCCCCCTCTAAAATCCGACAAGGTTATTGGTTAGAGTTTTAATGAGCTTCTCGACGTAAGTTCTCTCTTAATTTTACTTTCACTACTCAATACTTATTACCTTTTATCATACTAACATAGCTTTCAAAATTTTATGATGATCGTAGGCCATCCTAACCCTTAACAATGGGTGGAGACGTGTTGAAGAGGACAACTCCAAATTTGCTGAGGAGCATAAAAGGTAGGCCGAGGAGAGGAATAAGTGGGCCACCGAGCAGCATACTGTAGAGGAAACCATTAAGTCCTTGACCAAAGAGCTCAAAACAGCAAAGGAGGACCTGGACAAATCCCTTAAGTCAAAGAAAAAATGCAAAGTTGCATCCAAAACCAACCATGTTGAGGTGGTCAATCTGGATGATGACTTGGTCGCTAGTCAGAAGTTGGCCAATGAGCTGGAGGAGAAGGTTAAACAGCTTGAGGAGACAAATGCGACCAACCTTGAGAAGCTCTAGGGCACAACCTTTAATTGCTTTTATATGTTCTGGAAAAATAATCAAAATGAAAATTTTGATTATCTTCCCAAGCAGATAAAAGAAGCGGAGATTGCTGGGTGCGTTGCTTGCTTAGTTGAGGAAAATAACCCCCCCCCCCCCTCTACGTCTCCTGAGATCTCCTTGGTGACTGGGATAGAGGGGGAGGATGAAGTTGGGGCTACCGTCAGCCAGTAGCCACAATAGGATCTTCATGCTAAGTGATTTTATATTTTTATTATGTAAATACAACACCCGGGCAACATGTTTGTGGTGTTGAGACAATTCACTACCTATGGCAGCTTTACTTTCTTATTTATACTAGTGTTTTCTATTACATTTGAGCAATGTTGCTCGCGTTGTAAAGACAAACCATTTTAGTATTATAATTGTCATTATAACACCTACTCGCATGCCCAAACTTAGCATAACACTTTATATTTCTTTGCAAAAAAAATTTGAAAAAATATTCTAAGTGTTGTTGCATGCTTTCCCTTATTTTGCTTGTGTGTTCTCATATTTTCATATGCTTTGCCTAACTTAGTATCTTATATGCCCCCAAGTGATCGAGGGGCTTAAGGTGCTCGGTCACTTACCATAAACCAATACCAGTTCGAACATAATTGCCCGCATATCTTATAAATATTTATGAATATAGCAAAACAACACACGTAATGAGCAAATACTTGTAAAAAAATACAATAATTGGCAAGAAAAACAGGTTGCGCTCAGTTCCTTTTATTTCTCATTAAAAAAATGGGCAAAAATTCGCGTCTGTACGAGTGATCAAATGATCTTACACTTATAAGTAACCAACCAAAAATGGTCAGCCTTGTTCAAAACTTGTACAAATAAACATGTAAATACAAGACACTTCTTTAAAAAGAAATGTTTTGTTGATAATACTTGTGTAGGTGTTCTCCATTCCAATATCGAGTAATGAGTATTTTGTTTAAGCGAGCAAGTTTATAAGTTCCTGGTTGAAGAATTTCTTCAACTTGATATGGACCTTCCCAATTTGGCCTAAGGACTCCAGCAGCCTGGTGGTGAGTATTGAGAAAATCTCTTTTGAGTACTAAGTCATCTACAACAAACTTCCTTTTGCATAATTTAGAGTTGAAATATCGAGAGACCTTTTGTTGATAGGCTGCTACTCGTAGTTGAGCCTTTTCTCATTGTTCCTCTATCAAGTCTAATGACTCCATCAGTAACTGGTGATTGGTATCCTGGTCGTATGTTACACTTCTGTGTGAAGGTGGGTCTAACTCAATTGGAAGCATGGCTTCATACCCATAAGCAAGTGTGAATGGAGTATGGCTAGTTGTTGTTCGATGTGTTATTCTATACGACCAGAGGACTGATCTATGAAAATTTAACACGCAAGTATACGTGGTCGAATTAAGTAATATATGATAAGTAGAGTGTCGATCCCACGAGGACTAATTTCTAAATACCACTAATTGTTCTTTAACTTTCTATTTGGTGAATTAAAATTATGATGAAAAGAATAAAATTAAAGTGAATACTCTAACTTATGAAAAGAATTTAAATAACTAGAAACAAGACAATGAATCAACTAATCAAAAATCAATAATAAAAAAAACCTAGGAATTAATTTCATCAACTGTTCATTCTATTAATTTTAATAATCAATTCTAAATCTCTTCTTTTTATTCTAATAGCAGGTTAATATAATTGATTCCTATTCTTTTTCAAAATATAAGATCTCAATCTATATGCAGGTTTTCTACATTTCTGTGATAAACTTGAACATATAGAAGGCATTAAACATGGAAACCTAATTACTACACAAGTCATATAGGTACTTTCGTCCAATATGCAACATATGTCTATACAATGATAGCATATTCAATTCTCATCTTTCGAATTTTGAATCAAAACCATTAAATCAAGTAAATAGTGATCAAGTATTTACTAGCATTAAACAAACATCATATAGATTAGAATAGAAAAGAAAAGAAGTGTCAATAGAAATCATAATAAAATTAAATAGAAATCGCAGTGACTACATTAATCCCTAGATAAAAGAAATTAGTTCATAAATAACATGATGAAATTAAACTTCAAATAATTGATCATAAAAATCAACCTAATGAATTTAGATGAAACATAAAACTAATTACAGCAGCCTCTTCTAATCTAGGGTTTTTTAAACTAAGACTCCTCTTAAAATCGCAGACTAATGTTCCTTAAATAGCCTTCCGAGGTTCCCAAGTGAAAAGACAATTTTGCCCTTCAAAAAGTGGTTTAAAATCTTAAAAACGCGTTGCTAGCACTGTAACGCCATGTCTTGAGCGCTGTAGCGCTATAGTCAGAGTCAAAATACCCTAAAAATTATTTCACTAGCGCTATAGCGCCCTTGATGTAGCGCTGGGGCGCTGCTCTACTGTTCTTGATAGCACTATGATGCTGCCTTTGTAGCGCTGGGGCGCTACTTCCAAACTCAACAACTCCTTCATGTCCTACCTAGCGCTATGGCGCTCCTTTGACAGCGCTGTAGTGCTATTGACAGCGTCAAAACTCGCACATATCGACCCCGAAAAACACGATTTTCTCCAACTTAACTATATTTTCTTCCACTTTCACTCCTTTTCACTCTTTTCACCAACTTAGCATGGAAAACCTGAACACATGAACAAACGAACATAATTCTACAATAAAATAATCCTAAACTAATGAAAACCATCCTAAAACTGGACCATAAATGAGCCTAAAACTTGTTTATCAAACTCCCCCAAACTAAACATTTACTCACCCTCGAGTAAAGAATCTAACTAGACTCAAACCTAAACAAATCAAGTTGACATAGTTAACCAATTCAAACACTCAATACTACTATGCATATATAATCCACAGGAAAAATAATCATGTTATTTAAAACATTAATCTAGATTTTCAGTCTCAATTACTTCACCCTTTCACTGCAATTTATCAATACCAAAGCTCATTTGCTCATAACTCACAAATAAAATAATTAAACCACTTTATGCACATCAAATTCTCCCCAACTAACCACATAACCAAATATTTCCATATGCCTGCATTACTTACTTGTAACGCCCTGGATAGCCAAGACCGTTACACTGTGTGTTTATAAAGGTGCAAGACTTGCTAATCAAGTCATTTAATTAGAAACGTGTTACTGAAACTACAGTGGAACTAGGGTTAAAAGATTTTGGTCTCAAAAATTACATTTCTTATAATCAAACATTTTTTTTTACATGGGATCCCAGAAGTAGTGAAGTTATAAGATAGTTTACAAAATTTCAGGATTAAAATATAGTTACTAGCCACTCTAAGGCAAAACACACAATTAGGCTTTTCTCATCCTGTACCACTCCTTGGCCGTGGCGGCCGATCAGCTGATTATGTACATTCAGCCCCGAAGCTCTCCATCTCAGGACTGGTCCAACTTGCACTTGCCTTTACCTGCACCACGTAGCACCCATGGCGGCCGATCAGCTGATTATGTACATTCAGGCCTGAAGCTCTCCATCTCAGGACTGGTCCAAATTGCCCTTGCCTTTACCTGCACCACGTAGCACCCATGAGCCAAAGCTTATCAAGAAAACACAATAACATAGCATAATTATCAAGCAAACAATTAGATAACTCACACAGTATAAACATGTACTCAACAGTCCAAACATTCACATTATTCAAGTATTCAGCATACCAAGTACATCATTTCATATCAATAATCAATTCACATATGATAACCAGGGTCAACGACCTTAGGCCGCACCCTCTATTTATCCCACTGACTCTGGCCCGCTTAAACCGAGCTTAGTGAATATTAAGCTGTCCTCAGCTACTAGTGGCCGAGCCGCGCCCTGTGCGCAAGTATTATTTACGGCACCCTTAGGCCTTTTATCACATGTCCCATGGCATAATACCATCTATGACATCATACAGATATAGGGAGCTCTTGGTCCCACCACAAACACATAACCGGGTGCAATTTTCTTACCTTTAGCTTTTGATAGCTTTGTTCAATTCGATCCTCAAGCACGATCCCGTCTGAGCCCTAGCGTACACCTAGTCACGGTCACAAGTTAGAACCAACTCCAAACCTCAATTCCAAAACCTAGCCTCAGGATTAATCCCGAGCCCTCGGGAATCCCTAATTCCACCAAATGGGGTGGTGGAATCAAACCTCGAGCCCCCGGGCAAAAACCCTAAGAAATAACCCAAAAACCCATTTCTGGGAACAGGGTAGCGCTACAGCGCCCTAAGGTGGGCGCTACAGCGTTACAAACAGAGCCATCAGGCTCCCAGACGTCCAAGCCTAGCACTGTAGCGCCCTAAGGCTAGCGCTACAGCGCTAGTCACAGCCAGACACTACCCAGTTTTCTCCTCTTCGAATTTCCTCGAGCCAAACCTTTCCAAAACTCAATCAAACCTCAACCAAACTTCAAAACAAGCCTCCCAACATCCTCAACTCATCCCAATCAACCTAACCACCACTAATTCAATCACATGCACCCCAAAACACAAAATTCACCATGACTGAATCTAGAGCTCAAAAACTCAACAAGAAAAACATCTGAAACCACAGAATTCAAGTGACCAAGTTCAGAAATTCTTACCTTCAACAGAGAGGTTCAACCTTAGGCTATCCTTCACTCTTCCTTAGCTTTTACTCCTCAAAGCTTCAGCCTCAATTCCCTATAATTCCCACCAAAACTCAGCTCAAAATCCATATAAATACTAAGAACCAGAAACTGAGTTACAACCTCAAAACCTTACCTCAAATGATGAATAACCTCTGCCAATTCCCCAAGACAAATCAAGGATCCTAGTGTTGAGTCCTAGCCTAAGCCTTCTCTGAACTTTAGCTCCAAATTTCCTGAGATTTGGTGAAGAGAAGCCCAAACCGTGCAAGCGAGAAAACCCCCTACTTTTTCCCTCCTTTCCTTTTCCTTCTTTTCTTTCTTTTCTTTCTTCAGACTTCCAACACTTTCTACACTATCCACTAAGGCAATAAAGCCAAAACAACATTTATCTAATCCTAAACACCAAAAGACCATATTTCCCTCCCACTTATAACTAAGCTTTTACACATCTTAAGGGTATTTTAGTCATTACACCCAATCCTCGCTAATTCCTCGAATGTCTCTAATATTTACCGCTTACTTCCCGACACCTAACTAATCACCAATTATATTCCTCAAAATAAAAATAGACTCCAATATATTCTCTAAATCCCCAGAATTACCCCTAGGCTCACCCCGAGCCGGGTATAAATCCCTGCCATGACTTTTTCGCTAAACCGCTCACTGGGATCGCCTCGAGTCATAGATTCCAAATATATCCACATAATAATGTGGTATCAACAATTTATCACAATTTTTTACAATTATGCCCTCAATGGGCTAAAATTACGAATATGCCCTTCTAACCTAGTCAGGGCCTACATGCATACTAATACACATAGCCATGCATCACAGATATTCAAACAGTCATATAACATGCTTTTAATCATTAAATCACTTATAATCCAGTTATGCCCTCCCGGCACACTAATCAAGGCCCTTAAGCCTTATTAGTAAATTTGGGTAGTTACATTATTATTCTCCATTAATATAAACAAATGCACAAACAAGAATCAATAGGACTTTATAAGGGTTGTAATAGAACGCTTAGGTATAGGTGGATAAAAAGACATTTGTAGGCTTAATCATACCACAAGCAATCCATCTCAACAAACTTTCCCTGAAATTTCACACCACTCATCCCTTGTTACCCCTTTTTTTAGTGCAATGATTAAGAAAAAAAAATTTCAATACACTCCCCCAAACTTTGATTTTTCAATAGATAATTGTTTGTGTACATAATCATTTTTCACTTTCTTTTCCTTTCTTTCTTTAATTTTTTTTTTCTCAATCACAATTAATTTTTCTGAATAACACATAATACAAACATCCCATTACACATTCACTCCCCTCATATAATAATTTTCATGCTCATGGTATGGGTCAAAAAGAGTAAATGGTATTTTATTTCATAGTTAGGCTCAAAAGAATGTGTTAATCAAGAAAATGGTTATAAGGCTCAAAAGGGTTAAATAAAGATAAAATTTAATAGGGTTAGCTTGCAAGGCACAACCAGTCCAAAAATTGCCTATATCATTTTCCTAAATGTGCACTGTTTCAAATTTCATCTCAAATAGTAAGCAAGCAGGTTCTATAATTTTTTCAAACTTTTCAATCCACAATCAAAATTCAACATGCATAAAATAACTCAATTATAAAATTTGCAATTTATGAGCAATAGATCTCTAATGTCAACAAATCACAGTGAAAAACAAAGTAATCTAACCAAGCACACAGATTGTTTTTAGAAGCACATCAATTTTTCCTTTGGATTATACTACAAAACAGTAAATCATATTTGTACGCCCTAAATATCCACGGGTTATTAGCAAGCTGAGAAAGGGCATAATTATATCAGCCACATGGAAGACACCTACCCGGAGCTGCTGTTACAAGGCTCTACCTCTTTAGCTCGAGGTAACCAAAGGTTTAGTGAGATTACTAAGGCGTCGGGTCAGCAGTATGGACACCATGGGCTGAGACTATATCAAGCTCGGGATACGAGCTTGAGATGACACCTCTGACCTTTTATAAAGTCAACCACGCAATGTAAACGTGCATATATAAGACATTACGTGTCTACTCCATTCCTAAATTCTCAGACATGCAGCATAAACGTGCGTGTTTAGGCACCTACGACTGGGTTGGGCCATGCGACCCATTATCCCCCTTACCTATTGATTAGACCACACTTCATTGTCAGGCTTTAGGAATTAATCATGAATGTCACAGAAGTGACATGATGGGTAAGAAGGTCACGGGATGACTTCCTTTGCCAACACCCAGGTGCCCTCTCCCTATAAATATGGAGACCCTGGGAGTTGCAAAGGGTTGGCTTCTAATTTGTAAAGAAATACCCTGTAAAGAATATCAGAGAGATATCAATAATATTGGCTGGTGGACTAAAAGGATTTTATCCTTTGAACCACCTAAAAAAAGTATTCGAGTTATATTTTTCCTTTGAGATCATTCATCTATTACGGTTCATTATTTAGCACTAATCCCTCTCCTTATTCATATAATTATCTGTTGCCGAAGAACCGCATCAACAGGTTGGTGCTTTCATTGAGAGCTGTTAGATTGGTGTTATCACAAATACCCAACCATGGTAGTCACTCGCTCAAGGCATGGTAACGAGGCAGACCAACGTGATGGGCAGGAGGCCCACCATGCCACCATGTCCGATGATCAGAACCCTGAGGTTCAGCAGCGGTCGGGCAAGCAGCCAGTGGGCCAAGACGACACTAGAAGTTCGGCTCCCTGGCTGACCAATCCGAACCTGGATTTCTACACGGTGGTAGAAATGGAAAATGCACAGTTGTGGAGCTAGCTGGCGAAAATAAACTAGCAGATTCAAGAGGTGTTGGCCCGGCTACCCCCTCTTACGACCAATGCTAACGTCGGAAAGAGGCAAGGTGAGACTCATAAGTCCCGCCGGGGGAACCGGTCCAGACCCAGTCGGTCGGTCAGACCCCCAACATCAAATTCTACTCCCACGTCACACCACCGGGAGACCACATTTGAGGAACTTCCTAGGGCCGAGCAGCAGTTCAGCCGATCGATCCGGACCTTAACTCCCAGCTCACTTCTGCCCTCGAGCGCACCCAGGAGTGCTCGAGGAAGCTCGCGAAGGAGATCCAGGGAGGGCTCGCGATGACAGCCCACCCCGGCCAGCCATCCTGCACCCCGCTCAGACCGCCGAGCATAGGACGCGGAGGATGGTATAGCGGAGCGGCCACGACCTAACTTGATCCGCCCTGAAGGGACTAGGATCGCATCCCTGGTCAGGCATCCTCCCTCACTAGTAAGATACCCGTCTCCTCCCCGTCCAGTCTGAGACATTCCGGCTCATGGGAGCAGCAGGAGAAATCCTCCTTTCGTCAGACCTTCCCATCGTAGCCTGGCACCCAGAGACGTCCCAGATCCTCATCCCCAGTGGCGGGCTCCGAGCTTCTTAAATGGAAGCTACTGAACCGGGAGTCGTCGAAGTGACATCTCCGGCAGAGACCTGCGCCAACGCTTGAGCTCGGCGCAAAGTCCTCAGGCCGCCCCGAGGGGCGACCTCCGAGATCGCCTAAATTCTCAGAGAGGAGACCCAGTTGGAAACGGCAGTCGTGCTCGTCAAAGGGAAGACCTGTCCGAAGTACGTGACAGTGGGAACGTCCCATATAACCTATCTCAAGATAGGAGGGACAATAACCTGCCTAGCGCGTACAATGGATTCGGAGCTGTTGAACAGCCCCGGAACAACCAAGGAAGTCAGGACAAAACCCTTGAGCATCTGGTTCAGATGGAGGAGCTGATGAGGAAGCTCTTGTCGGAAAAAGAAAAAGATGAGTATGATTCAGGGGACGAACTCGAGCTCTTCGCCCCCAACATAGCAGCAACGACGTATCCACCTGGTTTCCGCATGCCTCACTTGTCCAAATTCAAAGGAGACGGGGACCCGTCAGATCATCTGGGTATGTTCAACACCTTGATGATGGCCCACAACATTGGTCCCGAGCTAAGATGTTTAAAATTTCCTTCCACCTTGACCGGGTCGAGCAAGCAATGGTTCAAACAGAGTAAGAAGCAGTCAATCAGCTCGTGGAAAACCTTCTCTGCTGACTTCAAGAGAGCATTTCGAGCTTCTCAGGCTGCCCGCGTCAAGGCCGACACCCTGGATAACGTAAGGCAGCAGCCCGATGAGCCTCTGAAGGCTTACCTGAGCAGATTCGCGAATGTCGCTGCTCGAGCCAGAGATGCTGACGACAGCTCCAAGCTCATGGCCATGAGGACTGGGATCCTCGTCAGAGGCAGACTCTGGGAAGAAATACAAAGAAAGGGAGTCAGCACCGTAAACGAATTCCTAAATAGGGCCCAGGGATGGATCAACCTGGAGGAGGCGCGAGCATCAGCCGCGGGAACCAGCCAGGCCCCTGAACAGCCCACTGGAGTGGGAGCGGACGTCGTGATAGCGACACAAACTGTTACACATAATAACCAGTTTGGCGGAGGCAAGAGAAAAGGGAGCAGCGAGGGCGGCCAACACGACCCAAAGAAGAACAAGTGCGTAGAAAAATTTAAACCGGTCTACGCGACTTATACCGAGCTCACACACACTAGGGAGAACATTTTCTTAGCGAACTCTGCTCGACTCCCCTGGAAGAAGCCGGAGCCGTTGAAGCACCAGAAGGGTAAGCGAGACCCTTCCAAATTTTGTCAATTCCAATTGGCCACAACACCGATGATTGTAGGTGTAGAGTCCAAGAACTTTACTTAGCTAGTTAGATAGTAGTATTATAGTATTTATAGCATTATCTTTGTAACTGTGGATTTTTGGTTCAGACCGGGAATTATTTGGACACTCATAGTAGTACTTATAGATTTTCTAAGTTTAACCTATAGTTTAAGAATATTAATTTTAACCTAAGGTTTGATTAATATGACTGATATTAAGGATAATATTTATTATACTATAAGGTTTAGATAAGGACCAATAGGATTTTAAGCACATGTTATGTATGGATGATTAAGGATTAAGTATTTTGAGGATTAAATTTAATAAGGGTAAAAGTTTGAATGCTATAAGGTCAGTCAGCAGCTTTGAATACGTTAAGGGCTTAGTCAAGGCTGTTTACTCCATTCAAACTTAGCTAAAAATGTGTAATTTCATGTTTAATTAATCAGCGTGAGCCGATATATCGCAGCTATAGGGGGCGATATATCGCAGCACATAGATACGGAAAACACGAGACGATGCACGACAGCCTCGGGCATACTGGGCCAGGCGATATATCGCCTCCTTCAGTATATTTCAAAAAATTTTGAATTCTTTTTCCTTTCAGCCATTCAACCTCTTGATAAGTCCAGCACCTTTTTGAACGAGTCTTCAGCCTCTGCTGAACGATTATTCAAATTATTTTCACCTAAAAAGCTATTATTTTTATTCAAGTAAAATTTAGATCCTTTCATTCCTAACCTCTATAAATAGGACCTAGTACCCAGCCATTATTCATCTTTTGCTCTAAGTTCAAAGGCTGCAAGTGCTAAGTGAGTGTGAGAGTGTAAACACCTGGGTTGGGAAATCATAAGCTTATCAAACACTTTGGGAAGTAAGGTTCTATAGTATTTCGGTTCGAGGTTTAGATTGGTCTACAAGTCTTCAAGGTATTTCCACACTCTAGTTCATTGGTTTTATGTTATTTTCTTTCTCATAGTCTGCTACTCAGTCTTCTAACCTCATTCTTATTTTGGTTAGGAAATCTAAGAACTTGCACATAAGTTTTTGGTAAGTATGTTTCTCAAGGGTTTAGTCATTCCATTCCTTCCATTCTTTTCATTACTTTTTCTTCAATCTACTCACCCTGTTATATATGGTTTTAGGAGTGTTCCAAAAGTCCCAATGCTATCCTCTTATCCCGGTAACTTTGGTAAGGAAAATAGGATAGAAATGCATATGTTATATGTTCTATATGTTATCTTATGTTTCTTATGTTATGATAAGTGTTATGATATATATGTTTGTAGGCTTGGGCATATGACCCATATGACTAACAAGACCCCAAATAGATTATGGGCATATGACCTACTTAGCTAGTAGGACCCCACTAATCTCATGGGCATATGACTTGTTTAGTCTATGGGACCCCAAGTAATAATGGCCATTATAGTATGTGTATGTAATAAGTGTTATGTTATGTCTTTATGTTTATTATGAAATTTAGGTATATGAAGTATGTGTTAGATTTTTCCTTGCTGGGCATTAGGCTCATTCCTTTTTGTTTAAATGTGCAGGAAAATAGCTATTAGTGGCGGTAAGGTTTGTGGATGCTTGGAGATTGTGTATCGATGGTGAATGGATTCAAGGAGTCGAGAGTTCGATTTCGAGGATGTAGTCTTTTATTTATGGGTTTATGTGTAATTTTTCCGCACTTTCTATGTAACTCCTTTATTTTAAATTATGTTTTGTTTTTAAGACAATGGGATCCCATATCCTACTTGATATTTTATGAGAGTAATTTTTATTTCTACAAGTTTCTAATAAATTTATGGTATTTTCGCAAATGTAAGTTTTATTAAGGATTTGTATGTATAGTTTCGTTAATGGTCCAAAAGTCTAGAGTAGTGGGTCATTACAGTAGGCACCTGAAGGATGAGATCGAGACTCTCATCAGAGCTGGACCCTTGGCTCAGTACGCGTGGAATAGAGTTCCCGCCGGCCATCCAGCTACGGAAGTCTCGATAAGTCAGCCCGGGTCTTGGGTAGATCAGGACGTCCCTCCTCCCGTGATAGGAGGAGAGATCTCCACTTTCTCCGGTGGCCCCCATCTGGCTAGCATGAGCAGAGGTGCCCAAAAGAGATACGTCAACGAACTTAAGGCTCATAATGGAGTGGATTTCTTCCCTGAGCAGCATCTACCAAGGCAACAACGATTGGAGAGGCAACTAATCATTTTTACTGAAGAAGATTCCAGCCACGTCCAGTTCCCTCATAACGACCCTCTGGTCGTAGCCGTTCAGCTCGCTAACCGGAGGGTTAGGAGAGTGCTGGTCGATAATGGGAGCTCGGTAAACCTACTGTTCTGGTCTATGCTGGAAAAGATGGCTTTATCTGTCACCGAGCTGAAAGCCACCTCCATGATGCTATATGGATTCTCTGGAGAAGGGTCGGCGGCAATAGGAATGATCGAGCTGGTGATCACCTTGGGAGAGGGACCTCGGACAGTCTCAAAACTCCTCGAGTTTGTGGTCATCGATTGTCCCGCCGCGTACAATGCTATTTTGGGCTGACCTACATTGATAGCGTTTGAAGCCATTACCTCCATCCGCCACCTCGCGCTAAAATTCCCCTCTTCCTCGGGGATATGCACGGTCTGTGGCGATCAACTTGCTGCCAGGGAATGCTACAACATTTCTATGAAGGGAAAATTAAAACCCGGGCAGTTACCGATGACCGTCCAGAGCGGGAATGAGGAATCCCAGAAACTTGTGCCTAGTCCTGAGATTGAAAAACCTCAGAACACTGAAGGGGAGAATATTATCTTAAGTAATGATATCGACCCTAGAATAGGCGAGGATAAATCTGAGCTCCAAGCCATCGAAGAGCTCGAGGAGGTAAATATCGATCCACAAGATCCCTCGCGAATGGTAAAGCTTGGGAAAAATCTATGTGGTGAATGGAAGGCGGAGCTGATTAAGTTTCTGCAGGAGAACCTGGACGTGTTCACATGGCCTCATGAAGGCATGGTGGGGATCAGTCTGAGCGTCATCATGCACACCCTCCACTTGGATAAAAGCGTGCCTGCAAAATCCCAGAAACAAAGGCGCCTAGGAACAACCCGAGCTGAGGCCCTAGAAGAAGAAGTAGCCCGGCTCTTAAAGTGTGGCTTTATCTGCAAGGCGAAGTTCCCAATCTGGGTCGCCAATCCTGTGTTGGTCCCGAAGCCCAACGGGAAATGGCAAACCTGCATCGACTTCTCCAATCTGAACAAAGCCTGCCCCAAAGATTGCTTCCCCTTGCCGAGGATCGACCAATTGGTAGACGCCACGGCGAGGCACGAGCTCATGTCCTTTATGGATGCATACTCGGGCTATAATCAGATCTCCATGAATCCAGCAGACCAGGAGCACACTAGCTTGATGACCCCAACTAACGTTTATTGTTATAAGGTCATGCCCTTCGGGTTGAAGAACGCCGGAGCTATGTACCAGAGGTTGGTAAATAGGATGTTTTGCCAACCAGATCAGGAAGAACATGGAAGTATATGTTGATGACATGCTGGTCAAGTCGAAAACTGCCGATAACCATGTTTCCGATCTGGAGGAATGTTTTAAGATACTGAGAGAATACGGCATAAGGCTTAACCCACAAAAATGCACTTTCAGGGTCGCGTCAGGAAAATTCCTGGGTTTCATTGTCAATACCAGGGGAATAGAAGCAAACCCCGATAAGATCAGGTCGCTACTCGAGATGCCCTCACTCCGGTCGCGAAAGGACGTTCAAAGTCTGACAGGAAGGGTGGTGGCCCTTAATCGGTTTATTTCTAAATCTACCGACAAGTGTCTGCCATTCTACAACCTGCTCCAGGGGAATAAGAAATTTGAGTGGACCAAGGAATGCGAACGTGACTTCCTCGACCTGAAAGTACATTTAGTCGAGCAGCCCATATTATCCAAACCAACAGCAAGAGAGCCTCTTTTCCTTTACCTAGCTGTCACGGAAGATGCAGCTAATGCCATCTTGGTCCGAGAGGAGGACTGATCTAAAAAGCCAGTCTATTACATCAGCAAGAGGCTTCTCGGAGCTGAATCTCGGTATCCATTGATGGAGAAGATCGCTTTCTGTCTCATTATGGCCTCCCGAAAGCTCAGGCCGTATTTTCAGTCCCACTTAATTCATGTCATAACTGATCAGCCTTTAAGGCAGGTTTTGCAAAAACCTGAAGCATCGGGACGTCTGTTGAGGTGGGCTATTGAGCTTAGTCAATTCAAGATTTTGTACATACCGCGAACTGCAATAAAAATCCAGGCCCTGGCTAATTTTGTGGCAGAGTGCACGGGATTCCGAGAAGATCCTGTAGAAGAGTCAGCCCAGGCCTCCTTAGCCCAGGCCTCCTTACCCCAGTCCTCATGGAAGGTCTTCGTAGATGGCTCGTCTAACGAGAACGGCTCTGGGGCTGGAATCATATTGATATCCCCAGAGGGACATCGATTCCACTCGGCGTTGTAATTCAGATTCAAAGCGTCCAACAACGAGGCCAAATACGAAGCTTTACTAGCCGGGCTAAGGGTGGCCCAGGAGCTGAAGGCCAGCTCCATCCAGTGTTACAGCGATTCCCAGCTCATGGTAGACCAAGTGTTAGGGGAATACCAAGCACGGGAAACCAAGATGGTTGCTTACCTGGCCAAGGTAAAAAGCGAGCTGTCTGCATTTGAGTGTGGCTCAATTGAGCAGATACCGCGGGAGCAGAATGCCAACGCGGACGCCCTAGGAAATCTTGCTATCTCCAGGGAGACGGAGACTTTGGGGTTAGTGCCGGTAGAGTTCTTGGAGAAACCAAGCATAGAGGAAGTCGGGGCGGAGGGCGAGATGATCGACGCCAGGCCGACCTGGATGACCCCCATCCTCGAATATCTCACAGCAGGAAAGTTACCTGAAGAGCGAAATGACGCAAGGCGGGTGCTTTACCAGGCTCCAAGGTATACAGTGGTAGATGGGATATTATACCGGCGTGGACACTCTTTACCTCTCCTACGGTGTGTTCTGCCAAGTGAAGCGAAGACCATTTTGCAGGAAGTGCACGAGGGTTTTTGCGAAGATCACACTGGGGGGCAAAGCTTGGCCCTGAAGATCTTAAGGCAAGGATATTACTGGCCCACTCTGTCAAAGGACTCGATCTCCTACGTCAAAAAATGTGACAAGTGCCAGCGATTTGCCACAATTGCCTGAGCTCCCCCAGTCGAGTTGAAAATGATCTCGCCCCCGTCGCCATTCGCGGTCTGGGGGATTGACTTGGTTGGTGCCCTCCCTACTGGAAAGGGAGGAGTTCGTTACGCGGTGGTGGATATCGACTACTTCACCAAGTGGGCAGAAGCAGAGCCCCTGGCAACGATCACTTCAAAAAGAGTTCTCGACTTCGTGGTCAAGAGAATTATCTGCCGATTCGGGCTGCCAAAGAAGATCGTATCGGATAATGGAACGCAGTTCGATAGCGACCTCTTCACCGAATTCTGTGAGAGGCACAACATTGTTAAGAGCTTCTCCTCCGTGGCCTACCCCCAGGCCAATGGGCAGGTCGAGGCTGTCAATAAGATGCTAAAGGCAAGCCTTAAGAAAAGACTGGACGAAGCCAAGGGAGTCTAGCCAGAACAGCTCCCCCAGGTGTTGTGGGCATACCGGACCTCGCATCGAATGCCGACGAGTCATACTCCTTTCTCCCTGGCTTTCGGGAGTGAGGCAGTCCTTCCTGTCGAAGTAAAGGTAGCCTCGCATCGAATGCCGACGAGTCATACTCCTTTCTCCCTTGCTCTGCGCGTCCCTCGACCTGATTGACGAAAGATGAGAAGATTCACAGCTACAGATCGCGCATTATCAACAAAAGATCATTCGTTATTTCAACTCAAAGGTCAGAAAATGCGTCTTTAGCGTTGGCGACTGGGTCCTCAGAAGAGTCTTCCTAGCCAGTAAGGATCCCAAGGACGGAGTATTGGGACCGAATTGGGAAGGGCCCTACCAAATAACCGAGGTCATTAAAGAAGGAACCTACAAGTTAGCTCGGCTAAATGGAGAAGCAGTCCCACGAACTTGGAATGCTATCCATTTGAAGAAATATTATCAATGATATCTTTGTAAGGCTTAACCAGAAAAGCCATCTTTTGTTTCTTAAGTAATGAGAATTAAATCTTTTTACATTATTGTGTATATTTGTGGATGTAAAGTCAAGTAACCATGAAAGACCCTTTCCTAATTACTTGGGGGGGCATATGTCCTGGATACAACCAGGTCCCAAAACATAGAAGTTAATTCAAATTGATTGATCGATGTTTTTCTTAAAAAGCACGAGATATCGATAAAGGATTAATGCGAACGAAGTTGTATCTTGGATATAACCAGGTCGTCCTAAAAACTTAGAAGTTAATTCAAATTGGTTGATCGATGTTTTCCTTAAAAAGCACGAATATCGATAAAGGATTAACACGAACTAAGTTTTCAAATTAATGTCCTGGATTCAACCAGGTCCTAAAAAATTTGAAGTTAATTCAAATTGGTTGATCGATGTTTTTCTTAAAAAGCACGAGATATCGATAAATGATTAACATGAACTAAGTTTTCAAATTAATGTCCTGGATTCAACTAGGTCCTAAAAATTTAGAAGTTAGTTCAAATTGGTTGATCGATGTTTTTCTTAAAAAGAACGAGATATCGATAAAGGATTAACACGAACTAAGTTTTTAAATTAATGCCCTGGATACAACTAGGACTTAAGTCTTAGGAGTTGGTTCAAGTTGATTATCAGATGTTTTTTCCTAGAAAAGCATAAGATGTCAATCACAACACCAACAGTAACTAAGATTGTTACCAAATGCATTAAAGAAAAGTAACCATAAGGTCGGGGAAAAAATATGCAAATAAATTGAAATAAAGTTGGGGATACCAATTTTTTCGAGGATAAAAACCTCGTGATGAAAAATTACAAAAAAAATATAAACGATAAAAGGAAAGGAGAAAAATCCTAAGCCCTGCCAGGCCGCTCTGATGAGGTCACCCCCTCAGCATCCTGCTCGGCCGCGGTGGAAGTCTCCCCGGTTTCGGAGGGCGCCTCTTGTTGAAGGCGAGCTTTGAACTTCTCCAAGAAGGATTCCCACACGTCCGGCCCCAAGAAGGAGAAGTCGCCATCCGGGTTGAAGACCCAGCAGTGGTACAGCATGGCCTCCATGGAGGAGCTGGAAGCTTCCCTCTCCGCTGCCAGAGCAGCCTTGGCCTCCTCGACCTCGACCTTCGCAGCATCTACTGTGGCTCGGGCAGCCTTGGCCTCCTCGAGCTTGATCTTCGCAGCGTCTAGGGCGACCTTGGTGGCCTCGGCCTCCTGCAGCTTGGTCCGAGATGCCTTCAGCTCGGTCTGCGCAGCAACCGAAGCGACCTGAGTGACCCTCTCATTTTCTCAAGCAATTGCCAAAGCCACCTTGGCATCCCTTTCCTATTGTTGAGCAGACGCAAGGGTGACCTGGGCAGCTTGGTGCTCTCCCCTAATCTCCTCGATCCTGGCCCTGGACCGAGGTATGCTCTGGTGGAGGGCCAAAGCCGCCTGCAAGACCAAAAGATAATAAGGCAAGTGCCTTAGAAAAAAAAAAAATACAAACAAACAGGGAGAACCAGTGGGAAGGCAAACTTACCGTGAGGGTCATCCCCAATGAAGACTCCATCACGTTCTCGGGGCTCCTTGTCTCGATCTCCCACAAGTCCCTCGAGGTGGCGTTGTAGCAGTGGTCCACCATGTAGGTCGCGGTTTCGTAGACCATCCCCCTAAAGGCCTCGAGGACTTTCTCTAAGGCCTGGGGGTTGACCGGGACGCGCACACCGAAGGTCGGAGCTGACAAGGTCCCAGTGGGCGCCTCCTGTTCCCGAGTAGAGATAGGAGGTCGCGGGGGAGGTGGAGCCATCATCCTCTCCATTGCAGGAGGGGGTGGAGGCACTTTCTCTAGAGCAGCAGGGGCTTGGTTTTTCCCCTTGGCAGGAGACTTGGAGGTAGTCCCGATAGCTTTCTTTGCCATCCGGAGCCTCTTCACCATGGGCCCGGAAGACCCGGAGGAAGGGTTTCCTCCAGGGAACATAGCTCAAAGATCATTTCCCCCGGGCTGCGACATCTCCTCTGTTGAAACAAAGACAGCAAAGCATTAATATACATGTAAAAATATTTGTGCAAAACAAAAAAAAAGAAAGCAGATCTTAAGTATGTATTGAAAGGAGTCCTACCCTCCGAGCTAGAGGAGGAATCTATGGTCACGACCTCCGACCCCGGAGCTTCAGTGGGGGAGTCTAAGATAACGACTTCACGAGCTAGAGGAGGCTCTGGGTCCGGATCCGCCTCGGGACTGGACTCTTCTACGTACTGCCTAAGACCCGGAGCTACTACACCCTCCAGGATGGAGGGCCACGACCTAAGATTGGTCCCATACTCCTCGAAAAAGGCCAACCTAAAGGCCAAGGTATTATCTACTACTATAGTACCCCTAGGGCAGCTCCTGTCATAACACAGCACGAGCTGGTCGACGCATTGGAGTAGGATGATGTCGCGGTCTGGGTCGTTTTGGTGGCGATGAACGGGTTGGCTGGGGTTAAACCTAGCAAGTCGTAGGTCTGCAGTGGCCCTATCTAAGTCCCTAAATAAATAAGGGTTACCTTGGCCGGAGGGGCCGGCTGCTGCCCCGGACTAGGTCCACTCTGCATTGGCTTCCTGGGTGACCTCCAGGGCCCGCTTCCGCCGCACGAGGGGAACCTCGTCCTCATCCACACGTGTGGCCTCCTCATCGAGGATGGGTGCCATCTCACGAGCAGCGGGGATGGTCCACGGTCTCCTCAAGGCCAGAGTCTGGCCCAGAGAAATTAACTTGCACGCCAGCATCGTCTCGTCAAACACGAGCTAGCGATAGTCTTTTTCACTTGGGGGGAGCCCCGCCAAGGTTTCGTATTGACCCCCAAGGGTCACTGACTTGGCCGTCCTCGCGAAAATAGTTGCATGATAGTTTCTAAGTCAGGAACGAATAAAAAGAGGCTAATCAGCAATCAACTTACGAGCTGAAGATAGAAGGAACTTACGAGGACGGTTGAAGTAATGGTATTCGTAGTTGTGAAACCCCTTTGACATGAATAAATGATCCTTAAAGTCATTGGGGTGGCTAGGCAGCTCGATGACCTCGCCCCCGCTGCTCCGGGCTGGCTTTGAGGCAAAAGAAGTAAAGGATGTTCGCCGGCGTGGGGACCTCCCATTCCTACTTCAGGAATAAATACTTCAACCCCGCTAACAGACGGTAGGAGTTAGGGGGGAGCTGGAAGGGGGCCAACTTCACGTAATTTAAAAAATCCACGAAGTACTGGTCCAGTGGGAGGAAGGCCCCAGCCTTGAGATGCTCATCGCTCCAGGCAGCGTACTCCTCGTCGAGCGGCGTGCAGCTCCGCTCGCCTTCAAGGGGAGGTCGAGCGTCCAGGGCGCCCCTCCCTATCTCAATGTTATGGGAAAGCATAATTTTGTTGATTCTCCCTTGTGTGGTGACCTTCAAGGCGATCCTCTTGGCCTTGAAAAAGGCGTCGGGCCCCACCTCGATTTCCTTCTCCATAGTGGGACCAAAGTTGGGGATCGGGGAGTCCGTGGCCACCTCATTCCCCCTACTGGTTTGCTGGGAAGACGAGATGCCAGCACTCTTCTTGGGTGCGCTCTTCTTGGGTCCCATCTGGTCGTCTAACGAACAAAGAAGAAAATTTAGAAAGGCGACCTAAGCATAAGAAAGAATCTAATCTAGCACGAAGGGTTTCCTTTACACGGACTGAGGTAATCTCAGCCCGCGGTGAGTGAGACCAGCGGTTCTATGAACACGCGCCTGTGCTCCCAACGGGTCCCCGATTACTCGGAATCCGTGTGTTAGGAGGGTCAGAATAAAGGTTTTCCTTGGAAGGAAAGTTTCGATAGGCAAAGCCGCCTGTGAAGCGTATCCCCTAAGCTACCCGGTTTTTGCACCCTAAAAACTGGTTGTTCCAAACAGGCATAAAAAATTTTACCTAGAAAATCACCCCAGAAGTTGTATCCTATGAGTCATGCTCCTAAGTGGTTTTTCCTACGGTCGATACCCCTAGGATAAAAACCTACGCATAAAATACTAGCAAAAAAGAGCAAAAGACAAGCAACCTACTGCATGCGACTAAAGAGAAAGTTTGCCGAAGAAAGAGAATGGGAAAACAGTTAAAGCATGCAGCAAACGGAGGACTTACAGAAATTTTTTGCTGTGCAGAGACTGAAAGGAGCGTCTGGGTTGAAATCCTGTTGGAATCGCTGGTACTGGAGTCACGAAAGAGCCCTCGTGTCTAAACTTCAGGAACGTTGGGAATAGTGACCGGAAGAAAGAAAGGATTTTGAAACTGAGAAGAAAGAAGAAGATGAGAAAATTTTCAAATAAAAGGATGGCTCATGCGAAGGGTGGCCAGCCTTTTATATACGTAAAAGGCCAAAGGATGAGGGACGTTCGATCATCTTGATGTAGGATACGAGGATCACTACTCAAAAGATGAAATGACGGCCGAGGATAGGCTAGGCCATTTAATGCGGTTCTCGGAAGACGGATCGTCACCAACCACGATGCTCCATGTATTCGATACCAGCGTAATGGGCAGAATGTGAGGAGTCCACAAGGAAGCCTAAAAGCCCCCGCTATGGCCCCAGGTGACGTCATATGCCGCGAGCAAGGGCTCGGGGGGCAAATGTACGCCCTAAATATCCACGGGTTATTAGCAAGCTGAGAAAGGGCATAATTATATCAGCCATGTGGAAGACACCTACCCGGAGCTGCTGTTACAAGGCTCTACCTCTTTTGCTTGAGGTAACCAAAGGTTTAGTGAGATTACTAAGGCGTTGGGTCAGCAGTATGGACAACACGGGCTGAGACTATATCAAGCTCGGGATACGAGCTTGAGATGACACCTCTGACCTTTTATAAATTCAACCACGCAATGTAAACGTGCATACATCAGACATCACGTGTCTACTCCATTCCTGAATTCTCGGACACGCAGCATAAACGTGCGTGTTTAGGCACCCACGACTGGGTTGGGCCATGCGACCTATTATCCCCCTTACCTATTGATTAGACCACACTTCATTGTCAGGTTTTAGGAATTAATCATGAATGTCACAGAAGTGACATGATGGGTAAGAAGGTCACGGGATGACCTCCTTTTCCAACACCCAGGTGCCCTCTCCCTATAAATATGGAGACCCTGGGAGTTGCAAAGGGTTGGCTTCTAATTTGTAAAGAAATACCATGTAAAGAATATCAGAGAGATATCAATAATATTGGATGGTGGACTAGAAAGATTTTAACCTTTGAACCACCTAAAAAAAGTATTCGAGTTATATTTTTCCTTTGAGATCATTCATCTATTACGGTTCATTATTTAGTACTAATCCCTCTCCTTATTCATATAATTATCTGTTGCCGAAGAACCGCGTCAACATTATTCAAATGGAAATAATTATCAACTTAATTTACACTCTAAAACATAACTCAAAATAAACAACTAACAAATATTAAAATAACAAACTGTAAAACAAACGCAAAAAAAAATACCAGAAATAAATCTCTCCCCCAAACTTAAAACCGAACATTGTCCCCAATGTTAAGTACATAAAGAATGAGAACAGAGACTTACCTGGACAGAGACAAATGTCCCTCGAAAGGTCGAGACTGTGGAGGTTGTGGTTCTTGAAATTTCACAAATGACTGAGGCAGAGGCGGAGAGTAGAATGAAGCATATGGTGGATATGGTGGTGGTGGAGCAAAATAAGTTTGATCCAATTCATTTAAAGACCACCGACTCACTAGATTGTTTAAGGGAGCCACATGGTTCACCTCATATTCATATCGTTGGCCCATATATTGATGCATCATGTGCTGCTGTTGAACCATATATTGATTTTGCTGGATAAGATAATCCAACTTATCATTGACGTTATTTAGGCTCTGATCACTACTACCTCCCGGCATCACCGGATCAACCTCTTCTTCCACTTCCGTTTCGACACGGCGTTACCCTTTTTTCTCGTTTGTGGCACATATAGAGTAGGCTCAGGATAGTCCTTCATCAAAGTAATCGACAAAGGTTGCTGCAACGACTGATAAATGTCAGTGACAAACTCCGGAACTCCAACCTTATAGCATAACATTATTATGACAGATTCATGGCCCAGACCTTTAGTGGTATTGCCCTCTTCAATGAACTCAATGTTTTCCTTAATCCATGAACCCGCATTAATAGTCATTCCCGTCATGAGCGCATACATCAGTAGTACTCAATCATTAGTCATGTCAGATACATGACTTACCGACATAAATCGAGCACAAACAAAGAAAGCCCAAAATCTAGCCTTAATATTCAGTTGACAGGATGCTATACTTTTAGGTAAAGTGCCAGATAAGTTCCAAGGAGCACCTTCAAAACATAATTTTTCAGCAACAACAGTATAATCGATATATCCCTTTAAAATTTTTGTATATTATTCTTCTTGCTCCTTTATATGTGGGACGTTGAAAACCTTATTAATAGACTCTGCAGTGAAAGGGACTTGCTTCCCTCTAACAAAAACCTTATCATTTTGTTTATTTCTTAAATTGGCATAAAACTCATACACAAATGATATGTTGCCTGTGCTAATTTTGTCACTAAATAGTCCCACTTCCGAGCCGCAAGATTTGCTCTAACTAATTCAAAAATCTGATGATCAAAAAGGTCAGATTGATATTCCACCTCACGTTCAGGAATCAATATTTTTCTAACAAACTTTTCATAACACTCTTGAGCCTGAAAATTTATAAACCTAGTTTCATCATACTCTTGCTCTGAACTATCATCCCTTGGTTGGGAAGCAGAAGCTTGGCCTTTCCTCTTATCCTTATTCCTTCCCGCTCTACTTTTATGAGCCATTATCTACACTCTCAATAACACCAATCCAGAAAAAATTTGATAGCACCTCCCTTTAAATTAAACACTTTCCTTCTTCACAACCACCCTATAAGTTCAATTTCACAAAACACAAAACCCAAATTCTCCAAAGCACAGCAACAAAAATCAATATCCACCAAAGACAAGAAACAATGGAAACCAATCCTAAATGCAGCAAGAAATCTTAAAATAAAAGGGATTGAAAACACTTACTAACCCTTGAAATGGTCTCCCTTGTCGTTGATTTAGTAAAGCCCCTTGAAAATTTTAATCTTCTTCAAGAATTTAAAACTCTATATTTTTACGGTTGCAAAAGGTGATTAGGGAATTGAAATTGGGTTTAGAGGAAAGAAATTAATCAAAGGACAAAAAGGCAAAGAAAGAAGAGAAAATGAAGAAGAATAGTGGAAGATATGGTGAAATTTTATGGAAATAGGCTATAATGGAGGATCTATGGAAGCTTTGGGGTGTTGGGATAGAGAGAACACGGAAGAAGGAGAAGAAATAAGGGTTTGGGGAAATGAAATTCGAAATTTAGCCCCTTTTTAAAAAAAATATGGGTAAGAGCGCTATAGCGCTACATGTCCAGCATTATAGCGCTACTAGGGGTTTCTGGGCTATTCGGCTCTGGAAAGAGCGCCATGGCGCTACTAGTTCAGCGTTGTAGCGCTGTGTTACAGTTCAAAAACCTATTTTTTCTCTGGAAATAGCGTCGTAGCGCTACTAATACAGCGTTGTAGCGCTAATGACCATTCAAAATGCCTTTTTGGTTCTGAGATTAGCGCCATAGCGCCTTCTTCTTAGTGTTGTAGTGTTGGTGCTCGAAAAATATCCTCCAATCTTCTCTGTAACTAGCGCCATAGCGCCTCCCTCCAAGCGTTGTAGCGCTCCTTCCTAAAAAATTAACATTTTCTAACCTTTTTCTTACAAACTCTTGCATTTTTTCACGGTTCATTGTATACATCAAAATTTTTCTAATTAAAACTAGAAATAATCAACAAAACAAATTCCCTAAACATTGTTCCAAACCAAATAAAAAAACAAAAATCATAATTTTAAAATACAAAGGAAATAAAAAAATATAAACTTAGGAATGCCTTCTAAGAGCGCTGTCTTTAACGTCTTTTAGCCGGACTCTTATTTGTATTCAGATCAAAGTGGTTCCAAAATCATCACGGACTTGCATTTTTCCACCGGACCCTCTAAATAATGCTTCAACCTCTGACCATTCACCTTAAAATGTTTCGTCTTCTCACTATGAACTTGCACTGCTCCATAAGGAAGTGACGCAACTACCGTGTACGATCCTGACCATCTCGACTTCAACTTACCAGGAAAAAGCTTAAGCCTGTAATTAAATAGCAGAACTTATCTCCTGGTTGAAAATCCTTCCTCAGTATTCGCTTATCATGAAAGGCCTTCGACTTCTCTTTATAGATCCTCGCATTCTCATAAGCTTCATTTCGAAATTCTTCAAGTTCATTTAACTCCATAAGCCTATTCTGTCCCGCCAGAAAGAGATCAAGATTTAACTTTTTCACAGCCCAATAAGCTCTATGCTCCAGTTCCACCAATAAATGGCATGCCTTACCAAACACCAATCGATATGGTGACATACCAATCGGAGTTTTAAATGCAGTGCGATAAGCCCAAAGTGAATCATCGAGCTTCTTCGACCAATCCTTCCTTGACGTATTTACTGTCTTTCCTAAGATACCTTTAATTTCCTTATTCGACACTTCAACTTCTCCATTTGCCATTGGATGATAAAATAACGCCTTTCGATGATGAACACCATAGCAAGCACAAAGAGTAGTGAACCACTTGTTGCAAAAATGACTCCCCCGATCACTAATAATTGCTCTGGGGGTGCCGAATCAAGTAAAGATATTTTTGTGAAGGAATCTAAGTACCTCTTTCCCATCACAAGTAGGAGTTACTGCAGCTTCTACCCATTTAGAAACATAATCCACCGCAAGCAAAATGTACTTGTTATTATACGATGACGAGAAAGGTCCCATAAAGTCTATTCCCCATACGTCAAACAACTCAACTTCCAAAATACCATTCATTGGCATTTGATCTCTTCTTGATATATTCCAAGTCCGTTGACAACGATCATAAATTTTGACAAAAAATTAGCATCTTTAAATTATGTAGGCAAGTAAAACCCACTCTGCAAAACTTTTGTTGTTGTTCTTGTTCCTCCGAAATGACCGCCGCAATGCAAAGTATGACAATGGGTCAAGATTGACAACATCTCCTCTTTGGGCACACATCTTCTAATAACTTGATCAGGGAAATGTTTATACAGAATAGGCTCCTCCCAGTAATAGTGCTTCACCTTTGAATAGAATTTCTTCAATTGTTTCCTTGTCATCTCAGGAGGTATAACCTTTGCAGCCAAAAAATTTACATAGTCTGCAAACCATGGAACATCTTTAAAAACACTTACTTCAAACAACTGCTCATCAAGAAAAGCATCATTAATCTGAACTTCTTTATCAAGAGAATCCTCATCAACCTCCAATCTAGACAAGTGATCAGCCACCATGTAACACCCTGGATAGCCAAGACCGTTACACTGTGTGTTTATAAAGTGCCAGACTTGCTAATCAAGTCATTTAAATAAAATTGTGTTATTGAAACTATTGAGGAGCGAGGGTTAAAAGAGTTTTGGTCTCAAAAGCCACATTTACATTAAAGGAAAACATTGTTTATTTACACGGGATCCCAAAAATATCAATTTAAATGCCGTTTACAAAAGTTACAAGGTTCAAATACATTAACCAGCCATACTAAGGCAAAACGAGCAGTTAGGTAAATCCCTGTCCTGACTCACTCCTCGACCATGGCGATCGAACAGCTGGCTATGTACATTTCACCTCGGAGCTCTCCACCTCAGGTTTGGTCCAGCTTGCCCTTGCCTTTACCTACACCACGTAGCACCCATTAGCCAAGGCCCAGCAAGAAAACACAACAACAGAGCATGAACAATTAACAGACAAGTCAATAACTCATATTGCATCACATAGACTCAGATATATCATCAATCGGTATAATCAAGTATTCCACATACTAGGCATTTCAGTTCATAACACACAATTCACAAACGATAACCAGGGCTAGCGCCCTCAGGCTACTCTCTCTGTTATCCCGTTGTTCCTGGCACCCAGTGGCCAATCCGCGCCCCGTGCGCTAAAATCATGTACGGTACTCTTAGACCGCTTTTACATGTCCCATGGCATAATACCAACATTGACACGATGTAACTTTTGGGAGCACTTAGTCCCATCTCAATCATACAATCAGGTGCAGTTTTCTTACCTTTCAATTCACTAGTTTTCGATGCCACGAAGCCACGAGCACGGTCCTCTACCCCGAGCCTCTCCAAAGTCCTAATCAAAACACAAATGAAACGCCCTTTGTCACTAATCAATCCAAAGCTACCTCCCCGGAACCAATCCCACACTCTCGGAACCCCCAAATCCCTAAGACAATGCACCAAATACATCCCCCGAACCCCCGGAGCAAAGGCTCAAAATTGCAAATTCTAACATCCTGAAATTGGCCTAGCGCCGCGGCGCTGCCCTATAGGGTCGCAGCGCCCAGCAAGTCAGAGAGCACACACACCGCCCAGAAACAGCCTTGCGCCGCGGCGCTCCTTCGCGAGCCCAGAAAATCTGGGTTTTCCCTGCGTTTTTCCCGAACCCAAATCACTCCAAACCATCCCAATTTCATACCTGAGCCCCAAAACTAATTTAAAACCCCACATAGACCAACCAATAACCTATAAACATTATAATCTAGCTCAATTACACAACCACCCACATAATTCACACTTAAATTCAGATTCAAACCCTTGAACCAAAGCTTGAGAAAAGTGTAAACCAGCCCCTTTAGATTCTTAAACCATAACAGCTACGAAAATTTAAACACGATACACTCTTACCTCAGTCAAGAACCCAGCTTGAATTCTCCTCAACTCTAGCTTCAAATCACCTTCTCTTTTGATTATTCCAACTCTGAATTCATGCAAAACCAGCCACCAAATTGCTTCAATTCATACTCATCATCTAAAAACCAGACTTGAAACTTAAACATATCATAGCTAAATCCTTACCTCTGAGTATTCTTGGCCTAAGCTTGCTTGATAACTTCAAACACCCCTTGATTCTCCTTCCAAGAGCTAAAGTTCAGCTTCCCTTTTCTATCTTTCTTTTGTTCTACTTCTAGGTCTCCAAAATTCAGCATAAAACCAACTTCCCAAAATGCTATACTTAAGTGTATTTTCCTTCAGCTCAAACTCACCTATTTACTGCCAAAAGACCAATTTATCCCTCTATTAGTATCCATTTCTAACTAGACCTCAAGGGCTTACTTGTCCTTTTACTAGCTTTACAATTCTACCACCTCTCCAACAAAACTTGTTACCCTCTATGGTTACTAACAGTTACACAGGTTACCAAAACACCAGTTACCACTATCTAGCTTTCTAGGACTGTCTCGGCACGTGCATCACATTGAAATCACCGCACCCACGTGGTACAAATCACATATCATAATTATCACATAACATAATACACATAGTCATATAACATGCTTAAAATCATATCCATGCATCTAAATCATTAAAATCACACATAATTCCCATTATGCCCTCCAGGCACACTAATCAAGGCCTTTAAGCCTAATTAATGAATTTGGGTCGTTACAACTATCCCCTCCTAGTGAGAATTTCGTCCTCGAAATTACCTGAACATCTCGGGATACTGATCCCACATCGCTGACTCAAGCTCCCAGGTCGCCTCCTCGACCTTACTATTCCTCCACAACACTTTAACCAGAGGAATTGTCTTATTCCGCAACACCTTATCTTTTCGGTCCAAGATCTGAACTGGTTGCTCTTCATAAGCCAAATCTGCCTGCAACTCCAGATCTTCATGCCTCAACACATGAGTCACATCTGAGACATACTTCCAAAGCATGGAGACATGGAACACGTCATGAACTCCAGACAACGATGGCGGCAAAGCTAACCTGTAAGCCACCTGACCAATCCTTTCCAGGATCTCGAATGGTCCAATGAATCTAGGGCTTAGCGTGCCCTTCTTACCAAACCTCCTCACCCCTCGCAGAGGTGAAACTCGAAGGAAGATGTGGTCCCCAACCTGAAACTCCACGTCCCTACGCTTAGGATCAGCGTAGCTCTTCTGCCTACTCCGAGATGCGAGCATCCTAGCCTGGATCTTCTCTATGGCCTCACTTGTCTTCTGAACCATATCTGGCCCCAAGTACCTCCTCTCACCCATCTCATCCCAATGAATGGGTGATCTACACTTCCTCCCATATAGCATCTCATAGGGTGCCACTCCAATCGTTGACTGATAACTATTGTTGTACGAGAATTCAATCAACGGAAGGTACTTACTCCATGAACCCTCAAAATCAATCACACAAGCTCTGAGCATATCCTCCAACACCTGGATCGTCCTCTCAGACTGTCCATCAGTCTGAGGATGAAAGGCTGTACTGAACTTCAACTGAGTTCCCAAAGCTTTCTGCAAACCACCCCAAAACTTGGAAGTGAAAATAGGATCTCGGTCTGACACTATTGATTTAGGAACCCCATGGAGACGTACGATCTCCCTCACATACAGCTCTGCATACTGATCCACAGTATATGTCGACTTCACTAGAAGGAAATGGGCTGACTTGGTGTATCTATCCACTATCACCCACACCGAGTCATGAAGTCCTACTGTCCTAGGTAAACCTCCCACAAAATCCATGGTAATATCCTCCCATTTCCATTCAGGAATACCCAATGGCTGAAGTAACCCTGCTGGTCGTTGATGTTTAGCCTTCACCTGCTGACAGGTCAAACATCTGGCAACGTACTCAACCACATCCCTCTTCATCCCAGGCCACCAATACAAAGTCTGTAGATCCTGATACATCTTCGTAGTACCCGAATGAAGTGAGTACGGCGTCGTATGAGACTCATCTAGTATCTCTCGTCTGATCCCCTCATCAGCTGGAACACAAATCCGTCCCTGATACCGAAGTAAACCAACCTCAGAAACAGAATAGTCCTTAGCTAATCCTGCTAAGACATCCTCTCTAATCCTCTGTAACTGAGCATCTGCCAACTGCCCTTCTCTGATCCGCTCTAGCAGGGTCGACTGCAGAGTAATATTAGCCAACCGGCCCACCACCAACTCTATCCCTGCTCTAACCATCTCATCAGCCAACTCCCTCGAGATCTGAACAACGCTATATAACTAACCTGGACCTCTGCGGCTCAATGCATCAGCCACCACATTGGCTTTCCCTGGATGGTAAAGAATATCACAATCATAATCCTTTACCAGCTCCAGCCAACACCTCTGTCTCATATTCAGGTCCTTCTGTGTAAAGAAATACTTCAAACTTTTATGATCAGTGTACACCTCGCACTTCTCCCCATAAAGATAATGCCGCCAAATCTTCAAGGCAAAAACCACTGCTGCCAGCTCTAGGTCATGAGTAGGATACCGCTGCTCATATTCCTTCAGCTGTCATGATGCATAAGCTATAACCTTCTCATTCTGCATCAACACACAACCTAAGCCCAACCTCGATGCATCGCAATAAACAACAAACTTCCCTTCTCCTGAAGGCAAACTCAACACTGGCGCTGTAATAAGTCGTCGCTTCAATTCCTGAAAGCCATCTTCACACTTGTCTGACCAGATAAACTTCAAATTCTTTCTTATATATTCTGTCATGGGTGCTGCTATCTTCGAGAAGCCCTCCACAAACCGCCTGTAGTACCCTGCTAATCCCAGAAAACTTCGCACCTCCGAGGCGTTCCTTGGCCTTGGCCAATCTCTAACTGCCTCTATCTTAGACGGATCCACCTTAATCCCATCTGCACCTACAATGTGTCCAAGGAATGTCACTTCAGGTAACCAGAACTCGCACTTCTTAAACTTAGCATACAACTGGTGCTCCCTCAACCTTTGAAGAACCCGCCGAAGATGAAACTCGTGCGCTGTCTCTGAACTAGAATACACTAGGATGTCATCGATGAAGACTATAACAAACTGATCTAGAAAATCCTTGAACACACTGTTCATTAAGTCCATAAAGGCTGCTGGGGCATTGGTCAAACCAAAAGAAATGACCAAGAACTCATAATGCCCGTACCGTGTCCGGAAGGCTGTCTTAGGTATGTCCTCATCCTTGATCCTCAGCTGGTGATAACCAGATCGAAGATCAATCTTTGGGAACACCGTCTTACCCTGCAGCTGATCGAACAAGTCATCAACCCTTGGCAGGGGATACTTATTCTTAATAGTTAACTTGTTCAATTCTCGATAGTCAATACACATCCTCAAAGTCCCGTCCTTCTTCTTAACAAACAAAACTGGAGCACCCCATGGCGAGTAGCTAGGTCTGATGAACCCTATATCCAGAAGTTCCTGCAGTTGTATCTTTAACTCTTTCAGTTCCGCCGGTGCCATCCTATATGGTGCCCTCGACACTGGCTCTGTCCCTGGTGCCAACTCAATAACAAACTCAATCTCCCTACGCGGCGAAAACCCAGGCAAATCCTCAGGGAACACATCTAAAAACTCACAAACCAATCTGGTCTCCTCCGGTCCAACGGGTGAAACTGTGGTGGTATCCACCACACTAGCCAGAAAGCCTATACATCCACCCTGTAACAAATCTCTGGCCCTCAATGCAGATATCCTGGGTACGCGGGGTCCATGCACCGCTCCCACAAAAACAAAGGGATCCTCGCCCTCTGGCTCAAAGGTTACCATCTTCTTCCTACAGTCAATGGTAGCTCCATATCTAACCAGCCAATCCATACCTAGAATCATATCAAAGTCCCCCATACTCAACTCAATCAAGTCCACTGATAACTCCCTACCATCAACTAACACTGGCAGTGCTCTAATCCACCTCCTAGATACTACCAGATCTCCTGTAGGCAATATAGTCCCAACCCCGAAGCACTATACTCACTAGGCCTACACGGTCTATCAATCACCCTATCATATACAAATGAATGCATAGCACCAGAATCAATCAAAACAGTAAAGGGAGTGCCAGCACTAGAAAGCTGACCTGTCACTACCGAGGGACTAGCCTCGGCCTCCGCCTGCATCAAAGTGAACACTCGAGCTGGAGTCAAGCTGTCCACCTTTCCTGTCTCTCCCTTCTTCAGTGTCGGGCAATCTTTCCTGAGGTGTCCCACCACCCCGCACACATAGCAGGCCTTAGCCCGACACTCGCCCGGATGGCGTCTCCTGCACCTCGTGCACTCTGGGTAAGTCCTCCACGAATCACCGCCTCCCTGGCGGCCACCCTGAGTACCCCGACCTCCCCTATCAAACCTAGGAGCGATTGGAGCATCAGGAGTCTTTCTCTTCAAATCACTGGAGCCTCCGCCCCTACCAGAACCAGAGTATGGAGGCACCGCCCTGCGGCCCTCCCTTCTTACTGCACTATCCCTCCATATCCTATTCTCCGCTTCCTCAGCGGTCAGAGCCCTCTCCACAGCCTGGGCATAGGTAGTCACACCAGGAACTGTGGTAATTCTTACATCTCGGGCTATCATAACATTCAGCCCTCTAACAAATCTGTCCAGCCTGGCTGCATCAGTAGGCACAAGATCTGGTGCGAACTTCGCAAGTCTATCAAATTTCAAGGCATATTCTGTAACTGTCATACTACCCTGAACCAGTCCCACGAACTCATTCACTTTTGCTGCCCTGATGGCAACGTTATAATACTTCTGATTGAACAAATCCTTAAACTCTTCCCAAGTCAATGCGGCAACATTCCTAGTCTGTGATGCCACCTCCCACCAGATTAGGGATCCTCTCTCAGCATATAGGTGGCACAGTCCACCCTGTCATGACCTTCCACTCTCATAAAATCTAGAATGGTAGTGATCAAAGTCATCCACTGCTCAGCCTTTAGTGGATCAGGTCCACCCTCAAAGATCGGGGGTTGTTGCTTCCTGAACCGCTCATACAACGGCTCCATTTTGTTCCCAACATCAACTGGTTGTACCATAGGTACTATTGCTGGTGGCACAGTAGGGGCAATACTCCCAGATGGAGCCTGCTGCAAAATTCGGATCTGTTCGTCTTGGCTCTGAAGCCTAGCATGCATTTCTGCCATTAACTGCTGCCAGTTCTCAGGGACTGGCGGAGGGGTCTGGCCCTGGTCATCATCTCTAGCCCCTGACCTGCCGGCTAGTCGTGTGGATTTCCTTGAACGCATAACTATTCAAGTCAATCTGCAATCAATGACTCGGCAATTAGGCTATGATGACAGGGTAATACTCTTTCCATAACCCATCACTGAAACTCCAATCATTCACAAGCAATCAAATATAGCAATTTATCCAAATATTCATTCACATGCACAGCAATGCTAATAAGCACGCCTCAATAGCATCATGCAATAGTCAAGGGCCAAGCCCTATAAGTATCTCATGCTCCCTATTCATCAAGCAGATATCAACAATCACATCTCACTCAAATCACTTAAGCACATAATCATGTGTACACAATTACCAAACCCTGAGTTGAGCTTGTCTCCCGTAGTGAATGTACATACCCAGCCAGTCTTCAGGAACCATAAACCTAGGACGCTCTGATACCAAGTTGTAACGCCCTGGATAGCCAAGACCGTTACACTGTGTGTTTATAAAGTGCCAGACTTGCTAATCAAGTCATTTAAATAAAATCATGTTATTGAAACTATTGAGGAGCTAGGGTTAAAAGAGTTTTGGTCTCAAAAGCCACATTTACATTAAAGGAAAACATTGTTTATTTACACGGGATCTCAACAATATCAGTTTAAAGGCCGTTTACAAAAGTTACAAGGTTCAAATACATTAACCAGCCATACTAAGGCAAAACGAGCAGTTAGGTAGATCCCTGTCCTGACTCACTCCTCGACCATGGCGATCGAACAGCTGGCTATGTACATTTCACCTCGGAGCTCTCCACCTCAGGTTTGGTCCAGCTTGCCCTTGCCTTTACCTGCACCACGTAGCACCCATTAGCCAAGGCCCAGCAAGAAAACACAACAACAGAGCATGAACAATTAACAGACAAGTCAATAACTCATATTGCATCACATAGACTCAGATATATCATCAATCGGTATAATCAAGTATTCCACATACTAGGCATTTCAGTTCATAACACACAATTCACAAACGATAACCAGGGCTAGCGCCCTCAGGCTACTCCCTCTGTTATCCCGTTGTTCCTGGCACCCAGTGGCCAATCCGCGCCCCGTGCGCTAAAATCATGTACGGTACTCTTAGACCGCTTTTACATGTCCCATGGCGTAATACCAACATTGACACGATGTAACTTTTGGGAGCACTTAGTCCCATCTCAATCATACAATCAGGTGCAGTTTTCTTACCTTTCAATTCACTAGTTTTCGATGCCACGAAGCCACGAGCACGGTCCTCTACCCCGAGCCTCTCCAAAGTCCTAATCAAAACACAAATGAAACGCCCTTTGTCACTAATCAATCCAAAGCTACCTCCCCGGAACCAATCCCACACTCTCGGAACCCCCAAATCCCTAAGACAATGCACCGAAGACATCCCCCGAACCCCCGGAGCAAAGGCTCAAAATTACAAATTCTAACATCCTGAAATTGGCCTAGCGTCGCGGCGCCCAGCAAGTCAGAGAGCACACACACCGCCCAGAAACAGCCTTGCGCCGCGGCGCTCCTTCGCGAGCCCAGAAAATCTGGGTTTTCCTTGCGTTTTTCCCGAACCCAAATCACTCCAAACCATCCCAATTTCATACCTAAGCCCCAAAACTAATTTAAAACCCCACATAGACCAACCAATAACCTATAAACATTATAATCTAGCTCAATTACACAACCACCCACAGAATTCACACTTAAATTCAGATTCAAACCCTTGAAACAAAGCTTGAGAAAAGTGTAAACCAGCCCTTTTAGATTCTTAAACCATAATAGCTACGAAAATTTAAACATGATACACTCTTACCTCAGTCAAGAACCCAGCTTGAATTCTCCTCAGCTCTAGCTTCAAATCACCTTCTCTTTTGATTATTCCAACTCTGAATTCATGCAAAACTAGCCACCAACTTGCTTCAATTCATACTCATCATCTAAAAACCAGACTTGAAACTTAAACATATCATAGCTAAATCCTTACCTCTGAGTATTCTTGGCCTAAGCTTGCTTGATAACTTCAAACACCCCTTGATTCTCCTTCCAAGAGCTAAAGTTTAGCTTCCCTTTTCTATCTTTCTTTTGTTCTATTTCTAGGTCTCCAAAATTCAGCATAAAACCAACTTCCCAAAATGCTATACTTAAGTGTATTTTCCTTCAGCTCAAACTCACCTATTTACTTTCAAAAGACCAATTTATCCCTCTATTAGTATCCATTTCTAACTAGACCTCAAGGGCTTACTTGTCCTTTTACTAGCTTTACAATTCTACCACCTCTCCAACAAAACTTGTTACCCTCTATGGTTACTAACAGTTACACAGGTTACCAAAACACCAGTTACCACTATCTAGCTTTCTAGGACCGTCTCGGCACGTGCATCACATTGAAATCACCGCACCCACGTGGTACAAATCACATATCATAATTATCACATAACATAATACACATAGTCATATAACATGCTTAAAATCATATCCATGCATCTAAATCATTAAAATCACACATAATTCCCATTATGCCCTCCAGGCACACTAATCAAGGCCCTTAAGCCTAATTAATGAATTTGGGTCGTTACACACCAAATTCTCTATGCCCTTCTTATCTTTAATTTCCACATCAAATTCTTGTAACAACAAAATCCACCGAATAAGATGTGGCTTGGAATCTTTCTTGGTCATAAGATATTTTATCGCAGAATGATCTGTGTGAACAACCACCTTATTCCCAATCAAGTATGGCCTAAACTTATCAAAGGCAAACACTATGGCCAACAGCTCCTTCTCTGTAGTTGCATAAATAATTTGAGCAGCATTCAAGGTACGACTTGTATAATAAATTGTTCTGAATACCTTGTCAACTCTTTGTCCCAACACTGCCCCAACTACAAAATCACTAGCGTCACACATTAATTCAAATGGCAAATCCCATTGAGGTGCTACAACTATAGGTGTCGAAATCAGTTTCTCCTTAAGTATCTTAAAAGCTTGGTTACACTTCTCATCAAAATCAAACGGAACCCCGTTCATTAACAAGGTGGAAAACGGCTTTGAGACCTTGGAGAAATCCTTGATAAACCTCCTATAAAATCCCGCATGGCCCAAGAAACTCCTTACTCCTTTATCTGAAACTAGAGGTGGCAAATTCTCTATCGTAGAAATCTTGGCCTTATCCACTTCAATGCCTTTCTTAGAAATCTTGTGCGCCAATACAATTCCTTCATTCACCATAAAGTGGCACTTTGCCCAATTAAGTACTAAATGCAACTCTTCACATCTCCTCAAAACCAACTCCAAATTAGTCAAACATTTGTCAAAAAAAGACCCATAAACCAAAAAATCATCCACAAAAATATCAATCCCCTTCTCAACCATGTCAGAGAATATCACCATCATACACCGGTGAAAAGTGGCTGGTGCACTACATAACTCGAATGGCATCCTTCTAAAAGAAAAAGTACCATAAGGACATGTAAACGTTGTCTTCTCTTATCCTCCGGTGCAATTACAATCTGATGATAGCCTGAGTACCCGTCTAGAAAACAATAGTAGTTATGCCCCGCCAACCTATCCAACATCTAATCAATAAAAGGCAAAGGAAAATGATCTTTCCTAGTTGCCTTATTCAATATCTGATAATCTATACATATCCTCCAACCCGTCACAGTCCTTGTTGGAATCAGTTCATTACTTTCATTCTTCACCACGGTCATACCACCCTTTTTAGGTACTGCTTGTACTGGACTTACCCAAGCACTATCAGAAATAGGGTAAATCACCCCAACATCTAACCATTTCAAAATTTCTTTCCTCACCACTTCTTTCATTGTCAGATTAAGTCTTCTTTGAGCATCAATAGTCGGTCTAGCATCATCTTCCATAAGAATTCTATGCATAACTGTTGATGGGCTTATTCCTCTTATATCAACAAGAGTCCACCCTATAGCAGTTTTATGAGCCCTTAACACCCTCAACAACTTCTCCCCCTCTACTTCTGAAAGAAATGATTAAACTATGACCGGAAGAGTCTCTTTTTCTCCAAGATAAGCATAGCGGAGATGTTCCAGTAAAACTTTCAGTTCTAACACTGGTGGCTTCAGAATCGATGGTAATGGTCTTTCCGGTCTCTCGCCTAATTCTTCAAACTTTTTATGCTTCCACGGCTCATTTTATTTTATCCACTTCAAATAACTCAAAGCCTCTTCATTGTCCTCATCATCTACATCATTAACTGTAAGACTTAATTCAAGAGGATCCTCAATTAATTTTTTTCTCCCTACTACTTCTTCTACCACATCAATTGAGAAACAATTGTCACTTGCTTTAGGATAAGTCATAGCCTTGAACACATTAAATACTACTTTTTCCCCTTGCACTCTTAGCCTTAACTCTCCTTTTTGCACATCTATTAATGCTTGCCCAGTTGCTAAAAATGGCCTCCCCAAGATAATAGGAACATTCTCATCCCCCTCCATATCAAGATCTATAAAATCAGCTGGAAATATAAACTTATCCACCTTAACCAACACATCTTCTATAATACCACATGGATGTTTCACAGATCTATCTGCTAGCTGTAATGTTACTGTGGTTGGCCTAACTTCACCCAAACCAAGTCTATGAAATACTGACAAAGACATTAAATTAATACTTGCCCCCAAATCGCAAAGTGCATGCTTACATTCAAACTCCCCAATCATGCATGGAATAGTAAAACTACCAGGATCTTGTAACTTTTGAGGAAGTTTCCTTTGCAAAATCTCACTACACTCTTGCGTTAATGCTACTGTTTCATAATTACCCATCTTTCTCTTATTATACAAAATCTCCTTCATAAACTTCACATAGCTGGGCATTTGTTCTAACGCTTCTACGAACGGTATATTTATATGTAGTTTCTTGAACACCTCTAAAAAGTTTGCAAACTGCTTATCCAAATTATGCTTGCACAGCCTTTGTGGATATGGAATTCTAACATGATGCTCAATACTCACAGGTGGTACCTCCTCTTCCTTCCTAAGGTCTTCAGTAACCTTTTCATCATTAGACTTCTCTTTGTCTATGCCTTGTGTATTTCCCTTCTGACCTTCTTCTTCTGACTGATTCTTCTTTGGCCCTTCATACCTTATTCCACTCCTCAAAGTAATAGCTTGACACTGTTCTTTAGGATTAACTTCTGTAGTGCTAGGCAAATTTCCTTGAGCTCTATTCGACGTTAAAGTAGTCAACTGCCCTATTTGAGTCTCTAAACTCCTTATGGACTCCCTGGTTTCAGTCATGAATTGGTTAAGTACATCACGTTGAGGTTCAGCTAGTTTCATTGGAATTGGGTGTGGTCTATTTTTTGGTTGATAATATCTAGGTGTGTAACGACCCAAATTTCCTAATAAGGTTTAGGACCTTGATTAGGAGGCCGGGAGGGCCATAATTGATTTACTGTGTTACTATATGATTATATGCATGATTATGTGGGTCATATTATTATATGATGATAAAGGCATGCATGGGGCTATATATTCTGCTGTGAGGGTATTTTGGTAATTTGGCTCATTGAGAGCGTAATTGTGTACTTGTGTGTATATTGGTAGGCTAAAGTTGAGACCACATTATTATGTGGATATATATGTGATCTGTGACTCGAGACGATACCAGTGAGCCAATCGAATATATTATGTGATATATGTGAGAACCGCATTATTATGTGGACAGGTTCGCTGAGCACAACTCAAGACGATTCTAGGGCCAGATAGTGGGAAAAGTCACAACGGGGTTTAAGATACGACTTTGGAGAAGTCGAGGATACTTTTAGATAGTGGGTAGTGACTTGGATTATCGGGACATGAAAATAAATATATGGAGATATATCTGAGGTTAGGATGTCTAGGCGGGAATATTGGGGGATTAACCATTTTGGCCTCAGGGACGGTTCCGGCACCCCGAACCTCGGGATTAACTTAACAGATAAGTTAGACTTAAGGAAGCCTTTAGAAGAAAAACATAAACCGACTTAATTTGGACTCAGCTCTCTCTCTCACGCTTAGGGAAAACAAAGGGGAAAACCAAGGAAAGAAAACTCAGAGAATTAAGGGGAACTAGCTGGAAAATTCTGGGATTTGTGGTGAGGAATTGAAGGTATAGCTCAGGGATTTATCAAGCATCAAAACAGGGTTAAGGTAAGCTCTTAATTTTCTTCTCTGTGGTTAGTATTATGGACTTTGATTAAGTGTTGAAACAAGTATAGTTTGGGTGTTTTAAGGCAGAATTAAAGAAGGGAACTTGGGGACCTAGCTTGGCTACAGCTTGGTGAAGTGATTCTACAGCAAAGGTGAGTTCTAACTTCTGGTTTAGATGTTTAAATTGAGTTTAAGTGCCTGGTTTGAGTGTTCATAGCACTTGGGTTTCAGAAATTGAAAGGAGGAGATTAAAGTGTGTTAGGCTGTGTTTTATTGGGAGTTAGGTTGTTTAGATCATGTTGAAGAAGTTGGGAATTAATTGGTTAAGAGTTGGGGAGTTTTGGGATGGTTTAAGGTGAGTTTTCAGACTTGGAAATGGTGTAAAATCTGGGTTCAAAGAGGAGGGTCGCGGCTCTGTTCTAGAGCGCTGCGGCCCTAGCATGCAAGGAAGCCAAGGGGGCTCGGCCAAGAGGGCGCGCCGCGTCGCCCAAGGCAAGGGCCGCGGCACGTGTGTGGTTCAGTGAGGGAGTAGGCTCTGTTTTGGGGAAGGGTCGCGGCTAGGCTTTGGGGGCCGCAGCCCTTGGTTGCACACTTGAGATTTTGAGGGTTTTAAGCATGGGAGAGTGGTCTTGTGTGCTCAGGTTTGGTTTCACCACTGTTCTTGGTGGAATTTGATATCCCGGGAGTTAGTTTTATAACTGGAACCTATATTTGAATATTTATGAAACCCTATACTTTGGTTGTGGCTAGGTGATAAAGGCTTAGGCTCGGGAACGAATCGTGCTTGAGGGGCGTTGCTCGTAATTCTATAACCGCACGGACTAAAGGTAAGAAAGCTGCACCTGATTATGTGGCTAGGTTGGGACTAAGTGTTCCCTATGTTTGTATGCACTGTTATGTGAGTGTGATTAACCATGTGGACACAATGGGACTAAGAGCTCCCTACATTTGTATATCATGTCATGAGATGGTATTATTATGCCATGGGACATGCGATAACCGGCCTAAGAGTGTCGGAATCAATATTTGCGCAAAGGGCGCGGCTCGGCCACTGGTAGCTGAGGCAGCTTATTTATCACTGAGCTCGGTTAAGCTGGCCAGAGTCAGTGAGTATTACACTGGGGGTGGCCCAAGAGAGTCGAAGACAGTGTATTAAATAGAGGGTACAACTTAGGGCGCTGATCCTGAATATCATTTGATGATGTGATAAACTGTTGGTTATGAGCATGAATATTGTGTTATGAACGTGACTTGTTGGCTGTTTGGATGACAAACTGTTAATCTGTTATGTGTTATCACTGATTGGATAAATGTTATGAAATGCTGAATTCCTGGTTATGCATTGTGAAATATTTGCTAAATGATGTTATCATGCTTTCTTGCTGGGCCTTGGCTCACGGGTGCTACGTGGTGCAGGTAAAGGCAAGGGTAGGCTGAATCAACCATGAGTTGGAGAGCTCTGGGGGCGAGGTGTACATTGTCAGCTGCTCGGCCGCCACGGTCGAGGAATTGTACAGGGACGGAAACCTAAAATGAATATTTTTCCATTAGAATGGCTTGAACTATTTATAACTCCCATAATTTGTTGTAACTAAGATGTCTAAACCCTGTTTTGAGTTTCCATGTATTAAACCGTCATCTTTAATGAAAATAGCCTGTTTGTGACCAAAATCTTTTATTCCTAATCTGTTGATGACATTGAATTCACACTTTGTTTAAATGACTTGATTAGCAAGTCTTGCACTATTCTAAACACACAGTGTAACGGTCTTGGTTATCCAGGGCGTTACAAGGTGGAGGGTGTTGGTGGGCATGTTTCTGTGGATACGGTGGTTTATTTTGGGTAGGTTGATGTTGTGGCTAAGGTGGAGGGTAAGGTTGTAGAGTATTTTGATTATTGGACCGGGAAAAATTAGGATGGTTCTTCCAACTTGGGTTGTAGGACATGGAATTTTGATTATTAGGTTGTCTCGGATAATTCCCTATAACTTGTACTTCTTCCATGGGCATGTTATTCATATCTAGAGCAGGGCATTGGTTGGGTGGATGGTTTGTACCACACAATTCACATAGGTGTGAACTTGCATAGCTTGAGATGGGAGTGTAGTCTTTTGTAATTGCTTTGTCAAGGCTGCTACTTGAGCAATAAGCATTGATATGGCATACAATTCCATCATTCTAGCCACCTTCTTTGGTTGTCCCCTTTCAGTTGGCCATTGATAATTATTCATCGCCATCTCTTATAATAGCTCATACGCCTCATTAGCACTCTTACTCATAAAAGCACCTCCCGTCGCAGCATCTATAATTCTCCTTGTTGTTCCATTCAACCCATTATAAAAATTATGCACCAACATCCACTTTTCTATACCATGGCGTGGACACTTCCTTAACAACTCCTTAAATCGCTCCCAAGAATCATACAGTGACTCTCCTTCCATCTGGTAGAAAACATTGATCTCTCCCCTTAGTTTTGCAGCCTTCGCTAGAGGAAAGAACTTGGCAAGGAACTTCTGAGCTAACTCCTCCCATGTAGTGATAGAATTCGCCTGTAAGGATATCAGCCAGCTCTTTGCCCTACCCCTCAATGAAAATGGGAATAGCCTCAATCTTATAGCATCATCACTCACCCCCATTCATCTTGAACGTAGCACATAACTCCAGAAAATTAGCTATGTGTAAATTGGGGTCCTCCGTTGGCATACCTCCAAACTTAACAGTTGATTGGACCATTTGAAGAATTGCTAGCTTAATCTCAAAATTGTTTGCAGCAATGGTTGAAGGTTTAATGAATGAATGCACTCCTGTAACAGTAGGAAGTACATAATCTCTCAATGTTCTTGGTTCTTGCTCCCTTGGAACCTCTGCAGCCCCTTGACCATTATTAGCACCATTTCCCAAATTATCAGCCATAGTAAACTCCAATCTCCTCTTTGTTTTCCGGTTCTGTCTGCTCGTTCTTTCAATTTCTAGATCTATTCTTATAATCTCCTTTTGTCTATTGCTTCGCATATACCAACGATTCCTGAAACACAATAGAACCTTAATCCAAATAAATATTAAATAGAAATAAAATAAAATAAAATAACCAAATTAGAACAAGTAACAATTAACCGTGATATTGGAAATTAAGTCCCCGGCAACGGCGCCAAAAACTTGATCTATGAAAATTTAGCACGCAAGTATATGGGGTTGAATCAAGTAATATATAATAAGTAGAGTGTCGATCCAAAGAGGAATGATTTCTAAATACCACTAATTGTTCTTTAATTTTCTATTTGGTGAATTAAAATTATTATGAAAAGAATAAAATTAAAGTGAATACTCTAACTTATGAACATAATTTAAATAACTGGAAATAAGACAATGAATCAACTAATCAAAAATCAATAATAATAAAAACCTAGGAATTAATTTCATCAATTGTTCATTCTATTAATTTTAATAATCAATTCTAAATCTCTTCTTTCTATTCTAATAGCAAGTTAATATAATCTATTCCTATTCTTTTTCAAGATATAAGATCTCGATCTATATGCTGGTTTTCTACATTTCTATGATAAACTTGAACATATAGAAGACATTAAACATGGAAACCTAATTACTACACAAGTCATACAGGTTCTTTCGTCCAATATGCAACCTATGTCTATACAATGATAGCATATTCAATTCTCATCTTTCGAATTTTGAATCAAAACCATTAAATCAAGTAAATAGTGATCAAGTATATACAAGCATTAAACAAACATCATATATATTAGAATAGAAAAGAAGTATCAATAGAAAATCATAATAAAATTGAATAGAAATCTCAGTGTCTACATTAATCCCTTGATAAAAGAAATTAGTTCATAAATAACATGATGAAATTAAACTTCAAATAATTGATCTTAAAAATCAACCTAATGAATTTAGATGAAACAAAAAACTAATTATAGCAACCTCTTCTAATCTAGGGTTTTTGAAACTAAGACTCCTCTTAAAATCGCAGACTAATGTTCCTTAAATAGCCTTCCAAGGTTCCCAAGTGAAAAGACCATTTTGCCCTTCAAAATTTTGTTTAAAATCTGAAAAATGTGTTGCTAGCGCTGTAGCACCATGTCTTGAGTGTTGTAGCGCTATAGTCAGAGTCAAAATACCCTAAAAATTATTTCACTGGCGCTATAGCGCCCTTGATGTAGCACTGGGGCACTGCTTTGTGTTCTTGATAGCGTTGTGCCGCTGCCTTTGTAGCGATGGGGCGCTACTTCCAGACTCAACAACTCCTTCAGGTCCTACCTAGCACTATGGCGCTCCTTTGACAGTGTTGTAGCGCTATTGACAGCATCAAAACTCACACATATCGACCCCAAAAAACACGATTTTCTCCAACTTAACTATATTTTCTTCCACTTTCACTCCTTTTAACTCTTTTCACCAACTTAGCATGGAAAACCTAAAACATGAACAAACGAACATAATTCTGCAATAAAATAATCCTAAACTAACAAAAACCATCCCAAAACTAGACCATAAACGAGCCTAAAACTCATTTATCAAGGACCTCAGATAGTTCTTCTGGCCAAGCTTCTTTAGCCTGCTTGAATCTTTTCTTCAGGATGTTTGCTATCGCCTTATTCACAACTTTGACTTGTCCATTTGCTTGTAGATGGGCTACAGATGAGAAATTTTTGGTAATGCCATGCCGCTCATAGAAATCAGTAAACATGTCACTGTCGAATTGTGTGCCTGACATTATTTTATTTGGCAGTCCATAATGGCAAACTATGTTTTTTATGAAAAAAATCTAGAACTTTCTTGGTCGTAATTATTGCAAGTGGTTCAGCTTCAACCCACTTGGTAAAATAGTCGATAGATACTAATGCATATTTTAAACCCCTTTTTCATATTGGAAAAGATTCGATCAAATATATTCCCCAGACTGCGAAAGGGAAATGACTTTGCATTTGTGTTAACTCATTTGGAGTTGCTCGAGGTATCTTGGAGAATCATTGGCACTTATCACATTTTCGCACAAATTCCATAGCATCCTCATTCATGGGTGGCCAGAAGTATACCCTTGTCGTAGAATCTTCTTCGATAAGATTTGCCCCTAGCATGGTCCCCACAAAATCCTTCATGTACCTCGTGTAACAGTTCTTTAGCTTTTTCCTTGGGGATACATCGTAATAATGGCAATGAATATCCTCGCCAATACAAAATGCCATCGACTAGTATAAATCGAGCAGACTGCCTTGGTAGTTTATTCGATTCATTTCACTCAACCGTCAATAATCCCTGTTCGAGGTACTTAATGATGGGAGTCATCCAAGTTTCTGTTGTGTGTATGATCATGGTGTAGTCAACTTGTATACTAGAAGTTTCCAAAAGCTCGATCGGTACTATATTTAGGGTATCAACATCTTTGGCGCTAGCAAATTTGGCTAATGCGCCTGCGTTGGAGTTTTGGTCGCGAGGTACTTGTTGCAAAGTATACTTCTCGAACTATGCTAACAAGTATTTTGCTTTGTTATGATGCATGACCATTTTCAACTGCCTGATATTCTCCCGGGATCTGATTAATGACCAGCTGTGAATCACTTTATATCTCTAGTGATTTAACACTTACATTCTTGGCTAGATTTAATCATGTGAGCAGTGCTTTGTATTCGGCTTCATTGTTGGAAGTAGTAAAGACAAATCTAAGTGAACAATGAAATCGATGCCCTTCAGGTGTAATAAGAATTAACCATGCTTTGTATTTGTGTTCGTTAGAATAATCGTCAATGAACATCTTCCAGGTTTGGATTTCTTCTTGCACTTGTGCTTCTGGTGCCTACTCATTTACCTAGAGGCCAGTAAATTATGCCACAAAATCTGCCAATGCTTGGCCTTTTAATGCTGCTCATGGTATATAGGAAATGTCGAATTGTCCTTATTCCATGACCCACTTCAGTAGTCCACCAGCGGCTTCTGGTTTTTGCAAGACTTGTCATAATGGCTGGCAGTAAGTATTGTCATCGAGTGAGCCTGAAAATAGGGTCGCAGCTTTCGTGATGCCAAAACCAAGCAGTAAGCTAAATTTTTGATGGTTGGATATCATGACTCTGCTCATACCAGTCATTTACTTATATAATACACTACTTTTTGGACGTTATCTTCTTCTTTGATTAGACCAGCGCTGGCATCATATTCCGTAATTGCTAAGTAGATGTACATGGTTTCTCCTTCAATTGGATTGGATAAAAAAGGAGGTTGAGCCATATGTTGTTTAAGAGCCTGAAAAGCCTACTCACACTTTTTTTTCCATTCAAACTTGTTATTTCCCCAGAGCATATTAAAAAATGGAACACATTTGTTCGTAGATTTTGAGATAAACCTGCTAAGGGCAACAATTCTTCCTATCAAACTGTGTACATCTTTGACTATAGTGGATTATTTCATGTCAATTAAGGCTTGTATTTTTTGGGGGTTAGCTTCTATTCATTGTGAGTTTACTATGGACCCAAGAAACTTCCCCGATTCTACCCCAAAAGAATACATGAGAGGATTAAGATTCATCTAATATATTTTTCAAGATGTTGAAGCATTCCCGTAAGTCTCTGACATGCCCACCAGTTTTTTTCGACTTAACCAACATGTTTTCAACATAAACTTCTATGTTATTACTGATTTATTCTTTAAACACGTGATTAACTAGTTGTTGGTAAGTCTCACCAACATTTTTCAAACCGAATGACATTACTTTGTAACAGTATAACCTAATGGCTATTAGAAAGCTAGTATGTTCCTTGTTTGGTGGGTGCATACTTATCTGGTTGTATCCAGAATATGCATCCATAAAAGATAGTGTCTCTTGCCCTGATGTGGCATCGACCAGTTGGTCGATCCTTGGCAGTGGAAAGCAATCCTTTAGGCATGCTTTATTAAGGTATAAAATCCACAGAAGTTCTCTATTTACCATTGGAGACCCATGATGGATAAAATTCTATCCTGATGAATCCATTTTCCTTAAGCTTTTTGACTTCCTCTTTTAGTGCTTTAGACCTATCTTTGTCGAGCAACCTTCTTTTTTTGCTATGCTGGTGGGTGGTTTTTGTCGATGTTCAAGACATGGTTGATCACTATTGGGTCGATCCCTACCATGTCTTTATGTGACCAGGCAAAAACTTCTTGATTCTTTCTTAAAAAATCCACCAGTTCTTTCTTGATTGTTGTTTCTAAGTTTTTATCGACTTTCACAACTCTAATTGGGTGTTTTTCTTCTAGTTCTCCTCAAAATCCTCTACGGGTCCAACTTCCTCGTAAAAATCCCCAAAGCGAGGATCTTTATCCTTTCCTCACTTTGGGCAACACCCTGTTTGGTGACCTATTCACCAAATTGGGCATTTAGCTCATTAACTCCTCATTACAACCTATTTTCTGATCCGTTGGAGCTACTCGATGCAATAAGCCCACTCCCCTTATCATACTTCTTTGCCTTTGAAATCGAGGAGTTTTAGATTTCCTGAGCCTCTCTTTGATTTCCAAAAGCACACCCAATTCCCGATTCAGATGGGAATTTCATGGATAGATGCCATATAGAAGTTATTGCTCGCAATTCTACTAAGATGGGTCTTCCCATTACAACATTATATGCGGAAGGGCAGTCAACTACTATGAAATAATGAGTATTTCCCTGTTCGCAAGTGTTGTTCTTGCTGTCACTGGAAGCCTGATCAACCCTATTGGTGTTGGGTTTTATGTCCTTATAAAACCATGTCGGACAAGTAACACAATTTTTACATTGTTAGTAAAAAAAGTAGAAATCATTTATTTTGACCACTGTGTTGCTTGCTTGTTTTATTACATGATTATTGGAATAATAGAAACATTTATAAAATCTCAAACATATAAATAGTTACAATTATGATATCTAGGTCACATTGGATTATGATTGTAATTATATGTCCAAACGAACGAGTCCTAAGATTAGATTAGTGCATTGGATTTTCACTAATTTGATAATCTACAATATGATCTACTTACACATTTGGGGTGTGATGTCTTATCCAAGGTATTGACCAAGTAGAAAAGATTGGATGTATATGGGTGTTAGATAATATATATTATTGCTCAATGGAATTATGGAAAAACCAAATACAACTCTATGCAAAAATACAATGGACAAGATAATATTGATTAAATAAATATTACAACTCAATTGCTCAAAATACAAGTAAATAGAAAGATGTAGAAGAAGAAGATTACAAACTCAATGCTATAATAATACAAGTAAATAAGAAGAACAAAAGAATGAAAACACAAACAAACTCTCACACTCAACCAAAGTGTAGAGTAGTGGGGATTACCAACTTGAACAAGGTTCAAGACCTTTGTCCAAAAGCTTATTTCCCCTATTCTCTAAGCACTAAGGGATCTTTCTAGGAAATAGCTCTCTGGAATTATCAAGCCTTTTGGTGTATTTTTCAGCCAAGTGCTTTGTGGATGAAAAATGGTGTTGTCTTACAAGTGAGCATTAGGCTCCTATTTATAGAGTTTGAGATACCCCTTTGAATTTCAAATTCCACCAACCCTCATGGCTGTTACCAATGTTTAATTGAATGTTTATGGAATTAAAATGGAGATTTGAGAGTTATTTGGGATGTTAGAACCGTTCAATTTGGAAAAAACTGAAAATTCACATAGGCTGTCAGCCTCACTGGCCGCAGCCACTGAAAGTCAGTGGCCGCGGCCACAGGCCATTTTCAGTACAAAAAAGTCATTTTTCCAAAACGTCCCAAATCCTTTCCCACATGATTTTGTAACCTCCAAACACCTATTGGGAGTTAAAAACATGTCTCCAACAGTCATATATCATCATGACTTTATGAAATCCAATCTCAAATGTGTAACATATAATATACACATTATTGGGTAATATTTGGGAGTTACAAATTTGTAACAGATTTTGTAACTCCAAAATATGTCACATTTGGGCACACACATGTGTCTAATTTTTGTGACTCTCAATAATATGTTACAAGGTGTGACAAATCACATTTGTGTGACAAATCACATTTTGTCACATTATTTAATCTAATATTATATTATATGAAATAATATAACATTCCCCCACTAGATTAAATAATCACTTTTTGTAACACTTATTTAATCAATCAAACATTATATTAAAATATAATATTCCCCCACTTGATTAAATAATCACTCTCTATAGAAACATTTGCATTGGTGCATAAAGTAAAATGTCTTTCGACTTGAATTTTACCTTAGTGTAATTATCACAAAGTTTGTTGAAATTTTGGTTGCCGAAGCATTGAACCACTATCCCTTGATAAAAAACCGGTGATAACACACACACCTTTGCTATGTTCACTTGAGACCTCAATGTCTCGCTTTTGAACTGTTAATGCCCATGTGCACATTCCATTCATAGACTTTTCTTGAGAATGACTCCCAATTCTCATGAGGGGCGGCACCACCCCTAGGTCTATATAGGTAGAACTCTTACAGTATTTTGTTACCCTAAAATACTTGTCTTTTCAAGACTGAGTTCTATTAAAAAACCTTTCGGTTTTAACCCTCATTTTGGTAACACACTAGTACTTATATCTCAGATGGGACAAAATTTGAGTACTACTATTTATTCACTTGATTGACTTGTTATTACCTATTGAACCTAATACTAGTTTGGTTACTATAGGTTACCATCAACCGTGAATCTCTTTAGGGAGTCTAAGTCCCACCCCTTGAGATGTAGAAATGATTCCATTTGAATCATTTCTTTTCTCATGTATGCATACTTAGACACTCTCATTATTTTATTCAAACTTTGTTGCTAGCCATAGTTTGATTAAAATAGTTACCCCTTTAAAATAGTGATTTTGACCATAGTCAACACCCTCACTATTTTATAGTTTAATATCCAAGATAAACATTTGAATATTAATTCTAGAAACCTCTTTTTTTCTAAAATTCTCCTTTATGTTTTAAATTGATTCCTTCTTGAATCAAAATATTACAAACAGTAACTTTAGACACTAAGCAAGTCTAGATTTATCCATTCTATATATAGCGAATGTGATTTAGAATGTGGAACTCCAAGTCACCTATTTGATAGGATGACCAAATTAATCAATTGATTAACAACAAAATAAATTGATTAACTTTGGAGCATCACCCCCACATTTCTCACATAGTGATAATAAAATACCACTTTAAAATAGAAATCTCTTTATTTCTAATAAGTCATTTATCCTCCAAGATAAATCTAGGCCTATGATTCTCAAAGTTCATCACAAGTCCATAAGCTTCATGATAAACACTCAATAGATTAAGATAAAAAACCTCAATATTTATCTTGATTCATTTACTTGCTAAAGCAAGGCACACTTATTTGAAAGTAACTTTTACATGGCTGCTTTCTTTTATATATTTCACAAAATAAAATGTGAACACAAATGTAATGTGAAAATTTCTCAAACAAATAATCACAAATTTCATTTTTAGTTGTCTAAATAATCTATAAATCACCTAAACAACTTTTGTGTATTTCTTAAGAGTCTCTTTGAGATTCTTTTGAAAACATCAATTTGACATCCATTGATTTTCTCATAAAAATCAAAATGAAAATATAAATTTTTTAAACACTATAAATCAAAGAAAATAAACCCTCATTGATTTATTTAAACACTTTGATTTCTTATGTTTTTTGTTTAAAATTATCTCCTCATCGAGATTAATTTAAACATATCACCATCTTTAACCAAAATGAATAAAGTTCTCTTTTATTCACCATTGGTGTAAAGATTCAAAATTTCTTCTCCAATTTTGAAGTGTCTCATTGAATATTTAAGAATTATTATCACTAAATAATTTTCAAATATATTTCATTTGACCACACTCTAGACTATAAGTCTATTGAGTCAACATGTCATCCCACAATTTTTGAATTCACCTTGATCCATTTTTCTTGCAATGGCAAGACACAACCATTAAAAGATGTAACCCCCTTAGGTTCATCTTTTCTTATCTCATAAAAATGAGATGGTCAACACTTAAATGAGAAGTTTAATTTCTCAAATAATTCTCTTTATTTATCAAATAAGTGGTAACTCATCACATTGCAATAATATATGATAAACATATTTACATTATTATCACCTTAATAATCATATTATATGGCATATCATAATAATCATGATAATTCTCATGTATAAATCATTATACATTTATATATTAACATAATTATGTCTCAAAGAAATTTCACACAATTTTTCAACATATATCCATCATATTAGCATGCATTGTTAATCCCATAATAATATTGATATTATGAATTACAAATATCATACACATATTTTCACATTTCTATTGATACACAAAATCAATATATAGGCATGTCATATAAAACCCATAAAATTGTCATCTTAATAATTTATCATTATCTCATAATAAGACAATTCTATAACATGCTAGCATATTACACAATAATCTACTAGATTATTTACATATTAATCACATATCATAAAACTCAAGATGTTGAATTATCTTCTAATCTAACCACTATATTTGAAAAACAAAAGATATTAGAAAACAATGAACCTCATTTATAAAATTTTATTCTTCTCATATCTATCACTATATGAAAACTATTAGATCTTCTAAGTAAACAAAAGAAGAACATTACCTTGTCTTACCATCTTTCCAAGGTTGGATTCTCACAAGATCTCCATTGTTTCTCCTTCCATTGAAAAGGATTATAAGCTATATTAGTATGATATTAGTCATGTATGTTGACATCAATGTGAAATTATATTGAAATATAATCATGCAAACATTTGTGAGATGGTAATATGTTTATCGTATATTATTGCAATGTGATGAGTTACCATTTATTTGGTAAATAAAAGGAATTATTTGTGAAATGAAATTTTCCATTTAAGTGTTTACCATCTCACTTTATGAGATAAGAAAAGATGAAACTAAGGGGGTTACATCTTTTAATGGTTGTGTCTTGCCATTACAAGAAAAATGGATCAAAGTGGATTCAAAAATTGTGGGATGACATATTGACTCAATAGACTTATAATCTAAAGAATGGTCAAAAGAGAAAATATTTAAGAATTATTTAATGACAATAATTCTTAAACATTGAATATCTCAATGAGGATACATTACAAAATTGGAGAAGCAATTTTAAATCTTTACACCAATGGTGAATAAAAGAGAACTTTATTCATTTTGGTTAAAGATAGTGATATGTTTAAATTAATCTCAGTGAGGAGATAATTTTAAACAAAACATAAGAAATCAAAGTGTTTAAATAAATCAATGAGGGTTTATTTTCTTTAATTTAAAGTGTTTTAAAAAAAAAAATTGACATTTTCATTTTCATTTTGATGAGAAAATCAATGGATGTCAAATTGATGTTTTCAAAAGAATCTCAAAGAGACTCTTAAGAAATACACAAAAGTTGTTTAAGTGATTTATAGATTATTTAGACAACTAAAATTGAAAATTTGTGATTATTTGTTTGAGAAATTCTCACATTACACTTGTGTTCACATTTTATTTTGTGAAATATATAAAAGAAAGCAACTAAGTGAAAGTTACTTTCAAATAAGGGTGTCTTGCTTTAGCAAGTAAATGAATCAAGATAAACATTGAGGTTTTTTATCTTGATCTATTGATTGTTTATCATGAAGCTTATGAACTCGAGATGAACTTTGAGAATCATAGGTCTAGATTTATCTTGGAGGATAAATGACTTAATAAAAATGAAGAGATTGCTATTTTAAAATGATATTTTATTATCATTATGTGAGAAATGTGGGGGTGATGCTCCAAAGTTAATCAATTTATTTTGTTGTTAATCAATTGATTAATTTGGTCATCCTGTCAAATAGGTGATTTGGAATTCCACATTTTAAATCACATTAGCTATATGTGTATAGAATAGATAAATCTAGACTTGCTTGGTATCTAAAGTTAATGTTTGTAATATTTTGATTCAAGAAGGAATCAATTTAAAACATAAAGGAGAATTTTAGAAACAAAGAGATTTCTAAAATTAATATTCAAATGTTTATCTTGGATATTAAACTATAAAATAGTGGGGGTGTTGACTACGGTCAAAATCACTATTTTAAAGGGGTAACTATTTTAATCAAACTATGGCTAGCAACAAAGTTTGAATAAATAATGAGAGTGTCTAAGTATGCATACATGAGAAAGTAAATGATTCAAATGGAATCAATTTTACATCTTAAGAGATGGGACTTAGACTCCCTAAAGAGATTCACGGTTGATGGTAACCTATCTTAATACTAGTAACCAAACTAGTATTAGGTTCAATAGGTAATAACAAGTCAATCAAGTGAATAAATAGTAGTACTCAAATTTTGTCCCATCTGAGATATAAGTACTAGTGTGTTACCAAAATGAGGGTTAAAACCGAAAGGTTTTTTAATAGAACTCAGTCTTGAAAAGACAAGTATTTTAGGGTAACAAAATACTGTAAGAGTTCTACCTATATAGACCTAGGGGTGGTGCCGCCCCTCATGAGAATTGGGAGTCATTCTCAAGAAAAGTCTATGAATGGAATGTGCACATGGGCATTAACGGTGCAAAAGCGAGACATTGAGGTCTCAAGTGAACATAGCAAAGGTGTGTGTGTTATCACCGGTTTTTTATCAAGGGATAGTGGTTCAATGCTTCGGCAACCAAAATTTCAACAAACTTTGTGATAATTACACTAAGGTAAAATTCAAGTCGAAAGACATTTTACTTTATGCACCAATGCAAAGGTTTCTATAGAGAGTGATTATTTAATCAAGTGGGGGAATATTATATTTTAATATAATGTTTGATTGATTAAATAAGTGTTACAAAAAGTGATTATTTAATCTAGTGGGGGAATGTTATATTATTTCATATAATATAATATTAGATTAAATAATGTGACAAAATGTGATTTGTCACACAAATGTGATTTGTCACACCTTGTAACATATTATTGAGAGTCACAAAAATTAGACACATGTGTGTGCCCAAATGTGACATATTTTGGAGTTACAAAATCTGTTACAAATTTGTAACTCCCAAATATTACCCAATAATGTGTATATTATATGTTACACATTTGAGATTGGATTTCATAAATTCATGATGATATATGACTGTTGGAGACATGTTTTTAACTCCCAATAGGTGTTTGGAGGTTACAAAATCATGTGGGAAAGGATTTGGGATGTTTTGGAACGTTTTGGAAAAATGACTTTTTTGTGCTGAAAATGGCTTGTGGCCGCGGCCTGGGGGACAGAAGCTTGTGGCTGCGGCCACTGAAAAGTTGTGGTCGCGGCCAATGAGGCTGATAGCCTATGTGAATTTTCAGTTTTTTCCAAATTGAACAGTTCTAACATCCCAAATAACTCCCAAATCTCCATTTTAATTCCATAAACATCCAATTAAACATTGGTAACAGCCATGAGGGTTGGTGGAATTTGAAATTCAAAGGGGTATCTCAAACTCTATAAATAGGAGCCTAATGCTCATTTGTAAGACACACCATTTTTCATCCACAAAGCACTTGGCTGAAAAATACACCAAAAGGCTTGATAATTCCAGAGAGCTATTTCCTAGAGAGATCCCTTAGTGCTTAGAGAATAGGGGAAATAAGCTTTTGTACAAAGGTCTTGAACCTTGTTCAAGTTGGTGATCCCCACTACTCTACACTTTGGTTGTGTGAGAGTTTGTTTGTGTTTTCATTCTTTTGTTCTTCTTATTTACTTGTATTGTTATAGTATTGAGTTTGTAATCTTCTTCTTCTACATCTTTTTATTTACTTGTATTTTGAGCAATTGAGTTGTAATACTTATTTAATCAATATTATCTTGTCCATTGTATTTTAGCATAGAGTTGTATTTGGTTTTTCCATAATTCCATTGAGCAATAAACAATATTTTCCTAACAATCAAAATTGATTCCTTCTTGAATCAAAATATTACAAACATTAACTTTAGACACCAAGCATGTCTAGATTTATCTATTCTATACAAATATAGCCAATGTGATTTAAAATGTGGAATTCCAAATCACCTATTTGACAGGATGACCAAATTAATCAATTGATTAACAACAAAATAAATTGATTAACTTTGGAGCATCACCCCCACATTTCTCACATAATGATTGTAGAGTCCAAGAACTTTACTTAGCTAATTATTTAGTAGTATTATAGTATGTATAGTATTATCTTTGTAACTGTGGATTTTTGGTTCAGATCGGGAATTATTTGGACACTCATAGTAGTACTTATAGACTTTCTAAGTTTAACCTATAGTTTAAGAATATTAATCTTAACCTAAGGTTGATTATATAGCTGATATTAAGAATAATATTTATTATACTATAAGGTTTAGATATCAACCAATAGGATTTTAAGCACATGTTATGAATGGGTGATTAAGGATTAAGTATTTTGAGGATTAAATTTAATAAGGAGTAAAGTTTGAATGCTTTAAGGTCAGTCAGCAGCTTTGAATACGTTGAGGGCTTAGTCAAGGCTGTTTACTCCATTCAAACTTAGCTAAAATTGTGTAATTTCGTGTTTAAATATTCAGCGTGTGCCGATATATCGCAGCTATAGGGGGTGATATATCGCAGCACATAGATACGGAAAACACGAAACGATGCACGGTCGCCTCGGGCATACTGGCCCAGGCGATATATCGCCTACAGGGGGCGATATATCGCCTACAGGGAGCGATATATCGCCTCCTTCAGCATAATTCAAATGTTTTTGAATTCTTTTTCCTTTCAGCCATTCAACTTCTTCCTAAGTCCAACATCTTTTGAACGAGTCTTCAGCCTCTGCTGAACGATTATTCAAATTATTTTCACCTAAAAAGCTATAATTTTTATTCAAGTAAAATTAAGATTCATTCATTCCCAAACTCTATAAATACGACCTAGTACCCAGCCATTATTCACCTTTTACTCTAAGTTCAGAAGCTGCAAGTGCTAGGAGAGTGTGAGAGTTAAACACTTGGGTGGGAAATCATAAGCTTAATCATCTTAAGCTTATCAAACACTTTGGGAAGTAAGATTTCATAGTATTTCGGTTCGAGGGTTAGATTGATCTACAAGTCCTCAAGGTATTCAACACACTCTAGTTCATTGGTTTTATGTTATGTTTCCCTTCTCTTAGTCTTCTACTCAGTCTTCTAACCTCATTCTTATTTTGGTTAGGGAATCTAAGTTCTTGAGCACATAAGTTTTGGTAAGTGTGACTTTCAATGGTTTAGTCTTTCCATTCCTTTCATTTCATCTCTTTTTCTTCATTAGACTCACCCTGTTATATATGGTTTTAGGAGTGTTCCAAAAAGTCCCAACGTTGTCCTCTTATCCCGGTAACTTTGGTAAGGAAAATAGGATAGAAATGCATATGTTATATGTCTTATATGTTATCTTATGTTTCTTATGTTATGATATGTGTTATAGTATGTATGTTTGTAGGCTTGGGCATATGACCCATATGACTAACAAGACCCCAAATGGGTTATGGGCATATGACCTACTTAGCTAGTAGGACCCCACTAATCCCATGGGCATATGACTTGTTTAGTCTATGGGACCCCAAGTAATAATGGCCATTATAATAAGTGTATGTAATAAGTGTTATAATATGTCTTTATGTTTATTATGAAATTTATGTTTATGACTATGTGTTAGATTTTCCTTGCTGGGCATTAGGCTCATTCCTTTTTGTTTTATGTGCAGGAAAATAGCTTTAGAGGCGGTAAGATTCGTGGACGCTTAGAGAATGTGTATCGATGATGAATGGAGTCAAGGAGTCGAGAGTTCGATTTCTCGAGGATGTAGTCTTGTTTTACTTTTTTATGGTTTTACATGTATTTTTCCGCATTTTCTATGTAACTCCTTTTTACTTTAAGTTATGTTTTGTTTTAAAGACAATGGGTACCCATATCCTTCTTGATATTTTGTAAGTAACTCTTATTTTTACAAGTTACTTAATAAAATTATGGTATTTTCGCAAATGTAAGTTCTATTAAGGTTTTGTATGTATAGTATCGTTAATGGTCCAAAAGTCTAGATTAGTGGACCATTACAGTTGGTATCAGAGAAACGGTTCCTTTGCATGAAGTTCTCCTCGATACACACGCTCAAAGCTCCGAATCTGATCGCCAAGTAAGTGTTTAAGTTACAAGTTATTTTGCCTATGTGTATAGCTAACAACTTTAGTGTTTATGTTTTCAGTTAAGTATGAACGGAACTTTAACCTACCAAGATATCCGAGCCATTAAGGCCTTAAAAAGAATAAGGGAGCCAAGAAACACCGTAGGAGCACTAGAAAGGATCACTCGAAGATTGCTCTTGTTTCACCAAGAGATAGGTGGCCTTCAAGAGGCTAAGCAAATAATGTTATGATCAACGGAACAATATGTACTAGTAATAAGGCTATTTAAATATTTTCATCCTGTAATAGCAGCCTTAGAAGAAATATGGGAAGACATGAATGATGAGAATGAACTACCATTAGCAATGAGATATTATTTCCTCTTAGTTAGGTTCACCGCAAAATTCGAGTTTTAGTTCACAAATGAGCAAAAACATAGAATTCTCACAAACCTTCCTAGGGGGCATTTTGATGCTCATGACAATGATGATTATGAGGAGATAGATGATGATATGCTAGATGATGGATCGGATGTAGAAGATCCCAATTTTTAGATTAGTAGCTTTTATTGTTTGTTTTATTTTTTTTATGATTGTAATAAGTGAAAATTGTTTTTCCAAATGAATAGCATGCTATTTTATTTTCATGTATGAGTTTGATTCTATTTTCGCAATCATAATAAATAATAAATAAAATTAATAAGGACTAAGTTCGGTGAGGGTGGATACAAATCAATGAACCAAGTTTCCTTATTGAGAGTTAGGGGGCCATAGTATGGTTAACTTTGGAACAAAGATAAGTTTCGAGCCTGAGAATTAAGTCATATAGGATGATTAGAAACACACTTAGAAAATAAAGATGACTTGTTTTTCTAAGTATAGAAACCCACCCTAATAATAAATAAAGACCTATATAACTTTTCATAAGAAGTCATAATAAATAGGTTCGAGATATGTTTGTTTTAGAATAAGTTTTTGCCTTAGAGCCTATTAGGTAAAGTTCTAACATGTTTCTTTCAACTGTTAGAACTCAGCTACGATGTCGCTCCGAAGATCTACACGCACCAACGGAAACGCCACCAACGATGTTCCAGCGACCAATGAAGTCCCTCCTGTTCATCGAAGGGGAGTGCGTGCTACTGCTCGCCGCAACGCGCCGGCACCACCAGCTGACAACACTGCGGAGATTGCCAGACTACGACAGCAAGTCGAGGAACTTCTGCAACAACAACGCCAACAGGCTCAATCTCAGCCTCAGCCTCCGCCACAGCCGCAGCCACAGCAAATGGCCCTAGCACCCCAACAAGTTGGTCCATATGGGGGATGGCCTATGACGAACTACGCTCCATATCCAGTACAGCACATGGAGCCAGTATATGAGAGGCTCCGCAAGCAGCACGCTCCAAACTTCGAAGGGACTACAGACCCCTTTGAGGCAGAAGAGTGGCTAAGGAATGTGGAGCTGATTCTGGCCCACATGAACCTCAGTAATGCAGACCGCATATCCTGCGTCTCATCTTTGCTCAAGAAAGATGCCAGGATATGGTGGGACTTGGTCCAGCAATCTCATGATGCTGCCACCATGACATGGACCCAATTTGTGGAGTTGTTCCACAAAAAGTACTACAATTCGGATGTACTCGCTACGAGGGTTGAGGAGTTCACCAACTTGAAGCAGGGTACTTTAACAGTGGCGGAATATGCTCGTCAGTTCGACCGCTTAGCAAAGTTTGCGGCAGAGATGGTTCCAACTGATTATCTGAGGGTGAACAAGTTTGTCAGAGGACTTTGCCCGAAGATCGAGATGGGGGTTAAACTAGCAAACCCGGGAAACACTACATATGCCGACGTTCTTGAGACGGCAATCGAAGTAGAAAGGTTGCAGGCCAATGTAAGCAAAGAAGAAGCCAGCAAGCCGGAACCTAGACAGCAGAGCCAACCTCAGGCCAGTCGAAACAACAACAACCATAATTGCAACAATCAGTCCAGCAACAGTCAATCAGGCAACAACGGTAACGGCCAGAAAAGACGGCATCCTGACAACAAGCAATCTGACAGCAATAAAAGGGCACGAACGAATAATGGGGGAAATAGGTCGGGCTACGTGGAATACCCGCCATGTGCCAAATGTCAGAAGAAGCATCCTGGAGAATGTCACGTCAACACCAAGGAGTGTTTCAACTGTGGTCAAGAAGGGCATCGTAAAAGAGACTGTCCTCAGCAAAAGCCAGAAGGGAAGAAGGATAAAAAGATGGTTCCTGCTAGGGTTTTTGCTTTAACCCAAGGAGAGGCCAATGCTAGCAACAAGGTGGTCACAGGTCAGGTTTCTATCCTCAATAACTTATGTCATGTATTATTTGATTCGGGAGCCACTCACTCATATATCTCGTTAGGGATGATAGAAAAACTAGACAAACCTAGTGAAAGATTTAGAACTAGGTTTGTAACCGAGTTGCCTTCGGGCAAAGTAGTTCTATCATCACGAATAGTACGAGGCGTACCGATCAAGATTGAGGATATAGAACTAGAAGGAGACCTGATAGAGCTAGTGATCAAGGACTTCGACGTAATATTAGGCATGGATTGGCTAGCACAGCATGGCGCAACGATCGACTGCAGACGCAAGAAGGTAATGTTCAAGACTCCTGACGGCCAGAGACGATGCTTCATGGGACAAGCTTCAGGATTACGCACCCCATTAGTGTCATCTCTCAAAGCTCAGAGGATGATGGAGAAAGGATGCCAAGCATTCTTAGCCAGCATAACGAACGTGGAAAGGGAGACGCCGCTTAAGGTTGGAGATGTCCGAGTTATACAAGAATTTCTAGAAGTTTTTCCCGATGACTTGCCAGGATTGCCGCCAAATCGAGAAATAGACTTCACGATAGAATTAGTACCAGGCACCGAGCCTATCTCTAAGGCACCATACCGGATGACACCTACGGAACTCAAGGAGTTAAAGACGCAGCTACAAGAACTCCTAGACTTGGGTTTTATTAGGCCAAGCCATTCACCATGGGGAGCTCCGGTACTATTCGTGAAGAAGAAGGACGGGAGTATGCGGATGTGCATAGACTATCGTGAGCTGAATAAAGTAACAATTAAGAACAAATACCCACTACCTCGGATTGATGATTTGTTTGATCAACTTCGAGGCACGACTGTATTTTCTAAGATCGATTTACGGTCCGGGTATCATCAGCTCAAGGTAAAAGGAGAAGATATTCCTAAGACAGCCTTTAGGACTCGTTATGGACATTACAAGTTCTTGGTTATGTCTTTTGGTCTTACTAACGCACCAGCCGCGTTTATGGACTTAATGAATAGGGTCTTTAAAGACTACTTGGATAAATTCGTCGTTGTGTTCATCGACGACATTTTAATTTACTCCAAGGATGAAATAGAGCACGAGGAACACTTAAGGTTGATTTTGACGCGATTGAAGGAGCATCAACTCTATGCCAAGTTCAAGAAGTGCGAATTTTGGCTTTCGCAAGTGGCGTTCCTCGGGCACATCATATCGAAAGACGGAGTTGTAGTGGACCCATCAAAGGTCGAGGCCGTGAAGGATTGGCCCAGACCAAAGAACGCATCTGAAGTGAGAAGCTTCTTAGGGCTAGCAGGTTATTATAGGAAGTTTGTAGAGGGCTTTTCTAAGATAGCCACTCCGCTCACCAACCTGACCCGGAAGCAACAAAAGTTTAACTGGAATGATAAGTGTGAGGAAAGCTTCCAATTGCTTAAGAATAAGCTTTGCTCAACACCAGTACTTAGTGTACCAACACCCAACGATAAGTTCATTGTCTACTGTGATGCATCAAAGCTAGGATTGGGATGCGTGCTGATGCAAAACGACAAGGTGATAGCCTTTGCCTCTCGTCAATTAAAGGAGTATGAGCAACGCTATCCAACTCACGATATGGAGTTGGCAGCGGTGGTCTTTGCGTTAAAAATCTGGCGCCATTATCTTTACGGAGAACGGTGCGAGATTTATACGAACCACAAAAGTTTAAAATACTTCTTTACTTAAAAGGAGCTCAATATGAGGAAGCGCAGGTGGTTAGAGTTAGTCAAGGATTACGACTGTGAAATCCTATACCACCCAGGGAAGGCGAACGTAGTTGCCGATGCGCTTAGTAGGAAAAGCTATGGGAATTTAGCAGCCTTATCCGGAATAGAAAAGCCGCTTTAGCAGGAGCTTATCAGTGCCGGAATAGAAGTGATTGTAGGCAAGCTGGCTAACTTGTCTATCCAATCGAATCTGCTAGAGGACATACGGATTGGTCAGAGACATGATGAATCACTAGCACCACATATGGAAGCAGTCAGAGAAGGCAAGAATACAGATTTCTCAATATCTAGCCAAGGATTATTGAGATATAAGGATCGGGTATGCGTGCCAAGTGATCAAAGTATTAAGAAGACGATTCTGGAAGAAGCGCACAACACCTCGTACTTAGTTCATCCAGGGTCTACCAAGATGACTCACAACATCAAGGCAACCTACTGGTGGCCAGGGATGAAGAAGGACATAGCGGAGTATGTATCTAAGTGTCTGGTATGCCAGCAAGTGCAAGCGGAGCATCAGCGCCCTGCAGGCTTATTGCAACCACTTAGCGTGCCAGAATGGAAGTGGGACGACATAGCCATGGACTTCGTGACGGGTCTGCCAAAGACGAATAAGCAGCATGATTCCGCTTGGATAGTGATAGATAGACTAACCAAGTCGGCTCATTTTCTGCCTGTTAAGACTTCATACACGGCAGACCAATATGCAGACATCTACATCCAAGAGATTGTACGATTGCATGGAATCCCCAAGACGATAGTGTCGGATAGAGGATCGGTGTTTACGTCAAGATTTTGGAGAAGCTTACAGCAAGCTATGGGTACTAAGTTAAGTCTTAGTACATCTTTCCATCCTCAGACAGATGGGCAGTCCGAGCGTACGATTCAGATTTTAGAGGATATGGTACGCACGTGTGTACTTGATTTCGGAGGCTCCTGGAACAAGTACTTGCCGCTGATCGAGTTCTCGTACAACAACAGCTACCAGTCAACGATAGGGATGGCACCTTATGAGTTGCTATATGGAAGAAGGTGCCAATCACCGTTGCACTGGAACGAGGTAGGAGAAAGGCAGCTTCTAGGGCCCGAAGCTGTTAGACAAGCTCAAGAAGCAGTAGCGCTGATTAGACAGCATATGCTTGCTGCTCAAAGCCGTCAGAAACGCTATGCGGATACCAAGCGACGCGATGTGGAGTTCCTAGTTGGAGATCAAGTCTTTCTGAAGATATCTCCTACAAAAGGTGTCAAGCGGTTTGGGAAGAAAGGCAAGCTTAGTCCCCGATTCATAGGTCCTTTTGAGATATTGGACAAACTGGGACCAGTTACGTATAGAATAGCCCTACCGCCTGCACTAGCCGATAGTCACAACGTCTTCCCCATTTCGATGCTACGCAAATATGTGTCAGACCCATCTCACGTCCTCAAGTACGATACGATAGCGCTCCAGAAAGACCTAAGTTACGAGGAACGACCGATTAGCATCCTAGATAGGGGGATGAAGCAGTTACGGTCCAAGAGATTTCCTATAGTCAAAGTCCTATGGAGCAATAGTTCTGAACGCGAGGCAACGTGGGAGTTGGAGGAGGACATGCAAGGCCGGTATCTGGAATTATTTGGTAAGTAAATTTCGAGGACGAAATTCTTTTTAGTAGGGGAGAATTGTAGAGTCCAAGAACTTTACTTAGCTAATTATTTAGTAGTATTATATTATGTATAGTATTATCTTTGTAACTGTGGATTTTTGGTTCAGACTGGGAATTATTTGGACACTCATAGTAGTACTTATAGACTTTCTAAGTTTAACCTATAGTTTAAGAATATTAATTTTAACCTAAGGTTGATTATATAGCTGATATTAAGAATAATATTTATTATACTATAAGGTTTAGATATCAACCAATAGGATTTTAAGCACATGTTATGAATGGGTGATTAAGGATTAAGTATTTTGAGGATTAAATTTAATAAGGAGTAAAGTTTGAATGCTTTAAGGTCAGTCAGCAGCTTTGAATACGTTGAGGGCTTAGTCAAGGTTGTTTACTCCATTCAAACTTAGCTAAAATTGTGTAATTTCGTGTTTAAATATTCAGCGTGTGCCGATATATCGCAGCTATAGGGGGCGATATATCGCAGCACGTAGATACGGAAAACACGAAACGATGCACGGTCGCCTCGGGCATACTGGCCCAGGCGATATATCGCCTACAGGGGGCGATATATTGCCTCCTTCAGCATAATTCAAATGTTTTTGAATACTTTTTCCTTTCAGCCATTCAACTTCTTCCTAAGTCTAACATCTTTTGAACGAGTCTTCAGCCTCTGCTGAACGATTATTCAAATTATTTTCACCTAAAAAGCTATTATTTTTATTCAAGTAAAATTAAGATTCCTTCATTCCCAAACTCTATAAATACGACCTAGTACCCAGCCATTATTCACCTTTTACTCTAAGTTCAGAAGCTGCAAGTGCTAGGAGAGTGTGAGAGTTAAACACTTGGGTGGGAAATCATAAGCTTAATCATCTTAAGCTTATCAAACACTTTGGGAAGTAAGATTTCATAGTATTTCGGTTCGAGGGTTAGATTGATCTACAAGTCCTCAAGGTATTCAACACACTCTAGTTCATTGGTTTTATGTTATGTTTCCCTTCTCTTAGTCTTCTACTCAGTCTTCTAACCTCATTCTTATTTTGGTTAGGGAATCTAAGTTCTTGAGCACATAAGTTTTGGTAAGTGTGACTTTCAATGGTTTAGTCTTTCCATTCCTTTCATTTCATCTCTTTTTCTTCATTAGACTCACCCTGTTATATATGGTTTTAGGAGTGTTCCAAAAAGTCCCAACGCTGTCCTCTTATCCCGGTAACTTTGGTAAGGAAAATAGGATAGAAATGCATATGTTATATGTCTTATATGTTATCTTATGTTTCTTATGTTATGATATGTGTTATAGTATGTATGTTTGTAGGCTTGGGCATATGACCCATATGACTAACAAGACCCCAAATGGGTTATGGGCATATGACCTACTTAGCTAGTAGGACCCCACTAATCCCATGGGCATATGACTTGTTTAGTTTATGGGACCCCAAGTAATAATGGCCATTATAATAAGTATATGTAATAAGTGTTATAATATGTCTTTATGTTTATTATGAAATTTATGTTTATGACTATGTGTTAGATTTTCCTTGCTGGGCATTAGGCTCATTCTTTTTTGTTTTATGTGCAGGAAAATAGCTTTAGAGGCGGTAAGATTCGTGGACGCTTAGAGAATGTGTATCGATGATGAATGGAGTCAAGGAGTCGAGAGTTCGATTTCTCGAGGATGTAGTCTTGTTTTACTTTTTTATGGTTTTACATGTATTTTTCCGCATTTTCTATGTAACTCCTTTTTACTTTAAGTTATGTTTTGTTTTAAAGACAATGGGTACCCATATCCTTCTTGATATTTTGTAAGTAACTCTTATTTTTACAAGTTACTTAATAAAATTATGGTATTTTCGCAAATGTAAGTTCTATTAAGGTTTTGTATGTATAGTATCGTTAATGGTCCAAAAGTCTAGATTAATGGACCATTACAATGATAATAAATGAAATCATATGTGTATTTTCAAAAGCTTATAATCATTTTTAAAAGCTTATTTCCCCCTATTCTCTAATCACTAAGGGATCTCTCTAGGAAATAGCTATCTAGAATTATCAAGCCTTTTTGTGTATTTTTCAGCCAAGTGCTTTGTGGATGAAAAATGGTGTTGTCTTACAAGTGAGCATTAGGCTCCTATTTATAGAGTTTGAGATACCCCTTTGAATTTCAAATTCCACCAACCCTCATGGCTGTTACCAATGTTTAATTGGATGTTTATGGAATTAAAATGGAGATTTGGGAGTTATTTGGGATGTTAGAACCGTTCAATTTGGAAAAAACTGAAAATTCACATAGGCTGTCAGCCTCACTGGCCGCGCCCACGACTTTTCAGTGGCCGCGGCCACTAGCTTCTGTCCCCCAGGCCGCGGCCACTGAAAGTCAGTGGCCGCGGCCACAGGCCATTTTCAGCACAAAAAAGTCATTTTTCCAAAACGTTCCGAAACGTCCCAAATCCTTTCCCACATGATTTTGTAACCTCCAAACACCTATTGGGAGTTAAAAACATGTCTCCAACAGTCATATATCATCATGACTTTATGAAATCCAATCTCAAATGTGTAACATATAATATACACATTATTGGGTAATATTTGGGAGTTACAAATTTGTAACTGATTTTGTAACTCCAAAATATGTCACATTTGGGCACACACATTAGTCTAATTTTGTGACTCTCGATAATATGTTACAAGGTGTGACAAATCACATTTTGTCACATTATTTAATCTAATATTATATTATATGAAATAATATAACAATGGGTACATGAGACTAGGACCAATATTGCTTATTGAAAGAAGAATGAGTATCGTTGTTATCGAATCTAATCAATGTCACAAAGTTGACCATAGGTCAAGTCGATCTTAATTCTGAGTGATAATATTATGCTAATTATATTATATAGATCTTTTAACTTGTCCGTTACCAACTTACCATAAGGTCTAGTGCATACTTACATCTTGGAGATTTAGTAGTGTAATTGAGTGGGAGTATTATTCATAGATATGAAATCTATAACTTGTGTATGAGAAGTGAAAAGAAGATTTCCTTAATTTATTTTTTCAAAATGTTAAATGATTGAGATCTCATGTGTGTGATTAAGTTCACGAAAATATCATTTATAAGGAACTTAGTGGGATTAAGGATAAAATATTGATGAGGGATAAAATGGTAATTTGCACCCAACTCGTTAGTAAGTCATCGATAGAGGATGGACTGATTGTAATGGCTATAACAATGGATAATGTATTTATGGTTTGGAAAATACGTTCTATGAATTCAAGAGTTCAATTCCGATTTTATAGTGAGGTAACGAGGAATTAATAAGGTAGTGAAATTATTTGTAAATAAATTCATGGTAACTTATTGGAGCTTGATTTCATGGATCCATGGTCCCCGCATCACATTTGAGTAAATCATCTATAATGTCTCAATTAATTGATTAAATTATCAATTAGGATTTTTAGAGTTGACTTGGTCAATTTTGAATTTTTTTACAGAGATATGAGATTTAGAGAATAAAAGAGAATCTTTGGGGAAATTTACTAATGTTGATAAATTGACATTACTATAAATAAATAATATTGAATAAAGTTTCAAATTATAATTAGTTAATTTGAATAATGATTTAACTAATTAATTAATTAAAAGATAAATAAATAAAAATGTTTTGAATTTAGGCCCAATTGTGATTTAAATTCAAAACAAAGAGATTGGACCCAAGTCAATTTGTGGGAGTCCAAGACTTTTATTTATTTTTATTATTTTTAATTAATTTAAATTTCAATAAAGCCCATTAATTTGCATATATAAGGAATATGATATCTAGGGTTTTCATAAGTTAGTCTCAGTTGATTCATTGGGTAAGTGAAAACCTAGACAGTCTAATCCTTTCTTGGCCACTCTCTTTCTTATTCTTCTCTTCTAGATCTCTATCTCATGTGTTGAGAACCAGCCCACACTAGTTCTAGGTTGATCAAAGGCTTGGCGAGGAAGACTGTGTTGTTGATCTAGTTCAATCTCTTGATAATACTCTGCAACAGAAATGAATCAAGGGTTAGAGAGATTGAAGGAAGGAGTTGTTCCAATTCCGCTGCGTAATGTAAGTTTCTTTACTTTACTTTATTTTGTATCAATTTCGTAGGAGCATGTTCTAGGAACATACATGTTTGTTTGATAATATGTCAATTGCATGAAAATAAACAAAAATCTTGTAATATGCAATTTCCAACAACTGGCCTCATAGCCATATGTTGCTAGTTTATTTTCATGAATGAACATGTATGAAATTGATTAATATGTTGTGTAATGCCCTACTTCCTTAGAGCCGTTACTAAGTGAGTTTAAAATGTGCTTTTAACTCGCTAATCAAGGTTTTAGGTCAAACAGTGTAATTAAGCCGTAAACAAAGGAAAAACATTAGAGATAATAATCTTTCATAGTAAATCATAAAAGTTTTACACTTGGGATCCCAAGATACAGTTTAGAAATATTTACAACATAAAAACTGTATTAAGTTGGCTAAACGACAAAATATAGATTCAACACAAATATCTCCCAAAGTCCCCTGGCTGTGGCTGCCAGGCTGGCCAAACATGTACACGCCGCCTCACGCCTGTTGTACTCATGGTTGGTTGATCTTCTCTTTACCCTTACCTGCACCACAAAGCATCTGTGAGCCGAAGCCCAGCAAGAAAACCCACAAACAAATGATATATGCAACACACAAGCAAAGCATATAAACAGGCCATCAATGGCTAAACACATACGGCCTAGCCGTCCCAGGCGTTTACCAAGCCCTGGGTTCGCAGACCACGCCGTGAGGATATCTCAGGTATCCTTCTAGGGACTCGCCTTGGCAACTCGCACTCTACACACTCAACGCTGCTCTCGGCCCCATGCCGTTCTCGGCCTTGCACTCAACGTGCCCAATGCCGTTCCCGGCCCTTCGCCGTTCTCGGTCTACACCGTTCCCGGCTCTAGCCGACCATTCATATCATAATACACATAGCATAACAAGCAAGTATAGAATTCTAGCATATTCAGTTAAAGGGCTACACCCTGCGGTTCTAACATATTGGGCTCGACCCTGCATATCAGTTCCATTCAAACACATTGGGCTCAGCCCTACACACAAGCTCTATGGGAACAAGGGTTTTCTTACCTGAGTTCCGAGCTTTCTGAGCACCGATGCCCCGAGCACAGTCCTCTAACGTGAGCCTCGCCGAAACCCTAGTCACAACACATTAACAATGTCCATCCATCAAATTTCTAATCCAATAAATAACTTCGAGCCATAGCCCTAACCTCCAGGTCCTTGAATTCTATCAATCCGGGTGATAAAATCCATCCTGAGCCTTACCCCTTAAGTTCCCAAGCCTAAATACCCTTTAAAACTCAGATTGGCACTAAGGGTCGCGGCCCCACTCGCAAGAGCCGCGGCTAGCCTCGAAACAGAGGCTAGCACCTCACTGACCCCCACACGGGCCGCGGCGCGCATGAACCTCTCGGCCTCCCATGGCCGCGTGCGCACGCGGGCTGCGGCGCACCCCTTCTAGGGCCGCGGCGCTCTACACCGAACCCAGATTTTACACCATTTTTCTAAACCTTTCCCCAAGACAATTCATCCTAAAACTTGACCAACATTCCTAGATATCCAGCACAGTTATTCCAGCTCAGAAACAACATCAAGACCCCATTAAAATATGCACCAAAAACTCAACTAGAACACCCAAAGATAAATCAAGCTTAGCTAACATGCAATCCCCTACAACCAGCAGAAATTTAAGACTAAACCTTAGTAATTAGAGCTTACCTTGCAGAGCTTAGTCCCTGAGTTTGATCCTCAATCCCAAAGCTTCAAGTTCCTAGAGTATCCCAGCTGAAATCCCTTTAATTCCCAGCCAATTCCTTTGAGTTCCCTTTGAGTTTTGCCTTAGAGAGTGAAAGAGAGAGAGAGGCAAGAGCTATCTTCAATTCAAAGAGAATATGTGTCGGTTCCTCATGTTTCTAGACAATTCTCCCCTTTTTTGTTTTATTTGACTTAAGTCTAAAGGGTTACCTCAAGGCTTGGGGTACCAAAACGTCCCCGAGGGCAAAATGGTAAATTTCCCAAATATTCCCACCTAGACATTCTATCCTCAAATATATCTCCAAATATTTATTTTCATGTCCCGATAACCCCATAACTCATCTAATACCCAGATTACCCCTCGACTCGCCCCGAGTCCGAATCTCAACCCTGTTGTGACTCTCTGACTAACCGCTCACCAGGACTGTCTCGGTCCGTGCTACACAGATATATCACAAATATATAGCATTTACTATGTTTATCACACTTATGCCCCTAATATCCAGACGGGGCCCACATGCACATTTAACTTAATTAAACATGCCTCATAATCTTATATTCACATAAATCCACATATAAGCATATTAAATCACTTATTGCCCTCCAGGCACACTAATCAAGGCCCTAAGCCTGATTAGCAAATTCGGGTCATTATATGTTGGGTATTGATTGGATGGTATATGTTATTTAGTGCATTTTTTTATGTAAATTTAGCACTAATTTGGTTGTTTTTAGGTTGTTTTAGTATTGAAAATATACACATATTTTTAATTTTTTTTGGGATTGATTGGGCAGTTTGTGTGTCGGGCGCACAATAAAAAGTCGTTCAGGGTCGTACGGCGTTCGTACGGATCCATACGACGTCCCCATGCGGGGTCCATATCAGGCTTTTTCACAAAAAAAATTAATTTTTTTTATATATTTTTTAAAATTGGATATTTTGTGCAGTGATGTTTAAAATATTTAAAATTGATTGTACGATTATTTTAGATATTTTAGCTTTTTAAAATATTTTGAATCGATTATCTTATAATCATGATATTTTAAGATATTTTTTTTTATTTTGTTATCATTGAAATATTAAAATTGGTTATCTCATTATTCAAGATATTTTTATTGTTTAAAATATTTGAAATTGGTTATTTGATAATACTGGATATTTATAGTATTTTAATTTTGGTTAAAAGATATGTTGATATTTTAAAATTGGTTAAAATATTTATCTTGTCATTCCTCAAACTTAACAACTTAGTTTAAATTAATTATTTAAAATTGAATTTTGTTTGATCAATTCTATTTTAATTAATTTAATATTTTTGCAACTTGTTTAATTAATTATATTAAAATTTGTGTGATGAATTCTATGTTAATTAATTATGGTATTTTGGCAAAATAATATATTATTGTGTATATTTGCATAATTCAATAATACATGCTTATATAGTAATATGTTAGGTCCATCCAATTATTAACATATCAAGCATCATTATTAAGTTATTTTTTGCATTTGAGCTTTAAATATAAATATAATGATGACCTAATTTTTGTTTTGAAAAATGTGGGAAAGCTCAAATAAAACTTTCATAAAATGTTAGGTTTTATTTGGGCCCAATTGAACATGTAAAGTTTAAATTCCTCTCTTGTAGGTGGTTCCACTTGTGAAGCCCCATTTGCTTTACATTACTAAAATGGGCCTAATAAATTGAATAACAATTAATAAAACGAATGTTCAAATTCTTGTCTTTTTGGGCTTTGTATGGAAGTTAGGGAGTCTTAGTAATGAGTCCGACATACTGAACCCAGTTCTCTTCCATGCAAGCTCGAATTATTAAGGCTCATTTACCTAAGTTGAACTTAATTGTATTAGGTTAATCTTTTTAGTTAGACCTAATAATTTCTTAGAAACAAATTAATTCTAAGTTTTGGATTAATTTTCACTGGGTAATTTTAGAATTAATGAGAAAATTATAAACTATGGTTTATTGATTATTTTAATAATTTGGCAAACTTAAGTTGGTGATTTTAAAAAAGAATAAAATAATAAATCGAGAAATATTAAATAATGAGTTTTTAAAATTTGAATTTGATCTCCACCATTGATATAACAAGGTTAGAGTTCAGTGGGGCCTTATGACGCTTTGATTTCGTGTCCCTACAAAATGTGTTCACTGGACTTTTTAACATGGTTAAATTTCTTAGTATAGATGGTTATAGATGGACCTTCTATAAACTCACCCCTACGGTGACTATCAGAATTAAGTTATAATAATCGAAACCATGGGTCAAACTCATAAAGTAAGAAATATTGGTGACTCTCGCCTACTAGGACGCATGAGTTTTCGTTACTTTGATCGGATGGATAGGTAGTTAATAAAATTATAGGACGTTTTATTAATTGAGATGTTTATTTATTTAACTAAGTGAATATTTGTGACTCTTGTCTACTGGGACACATGGGTTCATGGCTAGTTAAAGTACCTACAGAAGGTGTTCACTGGACTTTTTAACATGGTTAAATTTCTTAGTATAGATGGTTATAGATGGATCTTCTATAAACTCATCCCTACGGTGACTATCAGAATTAAGTTATAATAATCGAAACCGTGGGTCAAACTCATAAAGTAAGAAATATTGGTGACTCTCGCCTATTAGGACACATGGGTTTTCGTTACTTTAATCGGATGGATAGGTAGTTAATAAAAGTCTAGGACGTCTTATTAATTGAGATGTTTATCTATTTAAATAAGTGAATATGTGTGACTCTCGTCTACTGGGGCACATGGGTTCATGGCTAGTTAAAGTACCTAAGAAATAGAAGATAAGTGTTTTAGTATTTTACTTATCTCAAAACATTTTGTATGTTATGCTATTTCTAAAATTTTGATGAATAAATGTTTGTCAAGCAATTTGTTAATTTCTACTTAGTTGATAATCATAGCTCTAGGCTTCCCACCCCATATCTCTCTAATCACTAAAAAGTTTATCTATGGTGAGAACCGTAAGAAATGTTTGTCCAACATCAACATGGTGTTGATTATGGACAACAACGAGTTCTTGATAATCAAATATATTCCTAGTTTTCCTATGCAACGATCACCAAATCCTTCAAAGAGAATTGTTGGGGGTGGATTAAGCAAAGGAAAGAAGGCTAATACTACCAAACATCCTCAAGGAGAAGTTGCCTTAGCTTCTTCTTCGAAGATAAAATGAGGAAGAAATTCAAACAAAAAGAACAAGAAGACCACGGACAAGGTACCAAATGCTGCAAAGCATCATGGAGCAAGACCTGATTATAAGTACACTAAAGAGGAGTGTTAAAGGAGAGTGTTTCTAACTGCAAGGAGACTGAGAATTGGGACAAGATTGCCCAGTACTCAAGGCATATGAAACCCAAGATAATGAAATATTTATCTTGGATACATGTGATTTTAGAGGATGATTCTTCGGTTTTGGATCACTGAATCAAGATCTACTAAACATGCATGTATTTTTTTTACACGTTTTTAGCATTAGGAAAGCCATGAAGGATAAAAAGCCAAAACTTGTAATCCATCAAGGGTTGTTCGTATTAGACTAAGCAAAATGATAAGCATGAATGCATTTTGGAAATAAATATATTGTTTTAAGACAATGTTTATTTTATTATGGTTTTCAATGGAAATCTTAATTTCAGTTTTTCTTATTACATCAAGAACAAATTGTAGTTCTTTCACAATTAATAAAATCCTATTTCTTTAAATGTATGTGAATTGTGGTGTACTTGGCCATGTCTTCTCAGCTTTTAATCTCCTTGAGTTCAACTCTCAATGAAAGCACCAAAATATTGACCCACGAATTGGTCAACGACACTAAGTCAAATAAATGATATGAAATAAGAATTGAACTTGCTAATAATAAACCCACACAAATTTATAGTGGTTCAGCTCCGATAGTTGGTAATAACTTACGTCCACTTAATAATGTTATTTATGTAAAATTCCCAAAACCTGCGATCAGATGAATAGAATCAACCGAGTTTTGCAAGTAAGAGAAAGAATACAAGAAACGTGTATAACAACACTTGAATCTATGATCTCTCTAAAGTAAAGAATTACAACGTAAAAAATAATGATTCACTAAGTCCTCTATTTATAGGTTCAAGAATGTACATAGATGGGTCATAGGCCTTACATAATTTACGTAATAAACATGAATAAAATAATACAAAATAACCGATTATCACATAAATATCTCGACTTTAATTGATTTTGAGCATTTTCCCGTTCCATCAAGCAGCTCTGGTCGTGATCTGCGACCAGCTTACTTTACTAGCTGGTGCACCTAGCTTCTGAACTCGTTTAGAATAATAAGTCACATTATTTTATGGGAATTTTACACAAAATACTATATTAAGTCAAACTATAACATTTATACGGGGACACACAAGTTTTTTCATTTATACGGTATAAGTTTTTTATTTTTCATTTTTATGGTGTACATGTACAACACTGATATCGGCAACACTCATGCTTCCATGGTCGATGAGTCTAAGTCGAAGAAGAATGATTCATAACTCTCCAATCCTTTGCTACCATTGCTGACATCGGAGAAGACGAGCCTCAACTCTCTGGTTTGTCACTACCATGGTCGACAACAGAAAAGACAAGTTGTAGCTCTCCGATTTGTAGCTTCCATGGCCAACGATCATTCTTTGATGATTTGAATGTTTTCAAAAATTGTTTCTCAGCTTCAAAAATAGACTAAAAGAACTTGAAGAACACAAATGGTGGATAGAAAAAGAGGAGGGAGAAGAAGGTGAATGTAGGAGCTGTCAAGTTCAAAAGCTTGTGAACAAGTTGAACCATGGCTAAAGCTTTTTCCTTTAGTGTTTTTTAAACGTGAAATATGCACTGAAAGTTGAGAATGGTGTTGGTATATCTAAAACACGCAAAGGTAAAGACGTAAAGTACTAGAAGAAGAAGGTAGTGGAGGCATTGCATGGGAAGGAGATGACACGTTGTGGAAGAGTAATTAAAGTTCACATTTTTCAAAAGGCAAAATCCCATTTTTCTTCTTATTCACATTTTATAATGATTATTTAATTTCGTGATTTAGGAAATTTAAGTTTTTTTTAAGTATAGTTATAATTTTAGTTTATATTTAATATATGTTGGGTTGTTTTTTAGTTGTTTAGATTTATGTATAGTTGTTTTCGCGTTGTTTTTTAGTTGTTTAGATTTATGTATAGTTATTTTCACATTGATTTTTAGTTGTTTTAAGTTTATATATATGTAACGCCCTGGGTAGCCAAGACCGTTACACTGTGTATTTATAAAGGTGCGGGACTTGCTAATCAAGTCATCTAGTCAAAAACGTGTCACTAACATCACTAATGAACTAGGGTTAAAAGGTTTTGGTCATAAAATATACATCATATAATTAAATGTTTTATACAAGGGATCCCGAAAGAAAATAGTGTTTGAAAGTCAGTTTACAAAATTTTCAAAGTACAACGACCGCTAGCCACTCTAAGGCAAAACAGATTTTAATGGTCCTCCTGTTCCTGTCTCCTCCTCAACCATGGCGGCTGAGCAGCTGATCATGTACATTCTGCCATCAGAGCTCTCCAATTCAGGGCTGATCAAGCTTACCCTTGCCTTTACCTACACCACGTAGCACCCGTGAGCCTAGGCCCAGGAAGAAAAATATAACATTATAGCACAAACAATGATAACAATTGAATAACCCTTAACACATATTCATAAATTTAGTGTACCATATTGATCACACACTCCAAAGACATAACCAGAGAATCAACAAACCAACTCTAAGCTATTCAACATAACAAATTCATCAATCAATAATAATAATAATTAAATCACATGATAATCAGGGTCAACGCCCTTAGGTCGCACCCTCTGTTTACCCTACTGACTCCAGTCCGCTTAAACCAAGCTCAGTGAATAATAAGTTGTCCTCAGCTACCAGTGGCTGAGCCGCGCCCTATGCGCCAATATAAACTTCGGCACCCTTAGGCTATTTGTTCATTATTCACATGCCTTAATACCATCCTTCATAAAGCATACAAAACAGGGAACTCTTAGTCCCATTATAAATTCACAACCGGGTGCAGTTTTTCTTACCTATGTACCGAGCTTCTTGAGCACAGAAATCCCGAGTGCGGTCCTCTAACCCGAGCCTTGCCGAATACCTAGTCACAACACATAGATTGCACTCTCATTACTAACCAATTCATAATCATCTCCCGAAACCAATCCCGTGCTCTCGGGACCTCCCGTTTCCCCGCACAAGGTAGCGGAAGCGTTCCCCGAGCCCCCTGAGCCAAAACCATAAAAACTCAAATTTCCCCTCCCCTGAAATTAGCCTAGTGTCGCGGCACAACCCTATAGGGGCCGCAACGCCCAGAGGGGTCCCCATCTCCTCATTCAACCTAGCGCCGCGGCACGAAAGAACAGGGCCGCGGCGCTCATACGTGAACCAAGAAAAACTACCATTTTTAACACTCAACCTAATTCCACAACCCAATTGTCACAAACTTCTAGCACGTTCCCAGCAACATAATCCAACTAGAACTTAGCCTAGAAACTCACCAAAATCCCACTTCAATTTTTCGAACCTCAAAAGCTTAAAAACATCAAAACCAGTCAAGAAAACACCAAGATTCAGACATTAAATCACAAATTCGAGTTTACCTTTACTGAAGCACCAATTCTCTAAGGAATTTCTGAGCTAACTCCCAGGTTCCTAGCTTCAATTCAGTCTTCGATTTCAAAACCCAAAAACCTCTTAGAACTCAATCAAAACCAGAGAATTTAAATACCCAAAAGTGTAATTCAAGTCTTACCTCAATCCTGGTTGAACTCCTTAGCTGAATACTAGACTAATCTTCAAAAACTTTAGCTCAATTCACTGAGTTCCCAGCTGAATTTCTTAAGTTCCAATGTTTTTCCTTTGAGAGAAAAGAGAGGAAAGAGGAGAGATAAAACTGAGAGAAGGAGAGGGTCAGTTTAAGTTTTTTTCTACTGTTTTCTCAACTTTACTTAGTCTAACCTTAGTTAATTAAGTTAATCCAGGCTCGAGGTTCCAAAACGTCCCCGAGGGCAAAAATGGTAAAATTCCCCAGTATTCCCATCTAAGTTCCTAACCTCAAATATATCTCAAATTATTTATTTTTATAACCCGATAACCCAAATAACCATCTAATACCCAAAATACCCCTTGACTTACCTCAAGTCAAGTATTAGGTCCCGTTGTGACTTTCCCACTAACTAGCTCCCTAGGATCGCCTCAAGTCGCATGCTGCAGATTTACCCACATAATAATGTGGTCCTCACAGTTATCACATATAATCATATTTATGCCCTCAACAGGCTAAAATTACAAATATACCCATTTAAGCTAAACGGGGCCTACATGCATACTAACACTTGTAGACATGCAATTCATATATATTCATATAATCACACAAGCATGCTTATCACAGAATCATGCATTAAGCTAATAAATTCACACATAAACCAATCGTGCCCTCCCGGAACACTAATCAAGGCCCTTAAGCCTTATTAGTGATTTTGGGTCGTTACGACTATCCCCTCCTACTAAGAATTCCATCATCGAAATTTACCTGAATAGCTCGGGATACTGCTCCCGCATTACCGTCTCAAGCTCCCGGGTCGCTTCTTCAACCTTGCTATTCCTCCACAATAATTTAACTAGTGGAATTGTCTTATTCCATAGAACCTTGTTCTTCCGATCTAAAATCTGAGCCGGTCGTTCCTCATAGGAAAAATCTGTCTGCAACTCCAAGTCCTCATACTTTAGCACATGCGTCGTATCTGAGACGTACTTCCGCAACATAGAAACATGGAACACATCATGAACTCCCGACAACGACGGTGGCAAAGCCAACCTGTAAGCCACCTATCCAATCCTTTCCAGAATCTCAAATGGTCCAACAAATCGAGGGCTCAACTTGCCCTTTACTCCAAATCTTCTCACCCCTCGTAGTGGTGAAACTCGTAGAAACACGTGGTCCCCAACCTAGAACTCCACATCTCTACGCTTAGTTTCAGTGTAGCTTTTCTGTCTACTCTGCAAAGCAAGCATTCTAGCTCGGATTTTCTCAATAGCTTCATTTTTCTTCTTAACCATGTTTGGCCCCAAATATTTCCTCTCACCCATCTCATCCCAATGAATGGGCGACCTACACTTCCTTCCATATAACATCTCATAAGGAGCCACTCAAATCGTGGACTGATAACTGATGTTATATGAAAACTCAATCAATGGGAGATACTTACTCCAAGATCCCTCGAAGTCAATCACACACACCCTAAGCCTATCCTCCAACACCTGAATCGTCCTCTCAGACTGTCCATCAGTCTGAGGATGAAAGGCTGTGCTAAACTTTAAATGAATCCCCATGGCTTTCTGCAGAGCTCCCCAGAACTTGGAGGTAATGATATGGTCTCGATCGGATACAATAGACTTAGGAACCCCATGGAGATGAACTATCTCCCTCACATACAACTCTGCATACTGTTCCATTGTGTAAGTCGACTTCACTGGCAGAAAATGAGCTGACTTGGTATATCTGTCTACTATCACCCATACCGAGTCATAAAGTCCCACTGTCCTGGGTAGACCTCCCACGAAATCCATGGCAATGTCCTCCCACTTCCACTCGGGGACACCCAAAGGCTGAAGCAACCCCGCTGGTCGGTGATGCTCAGCCTTCACCTGTTGACATGTCAAACATCTGGCCACATACTCCACCATATTCTTCTTCATCCTAAGCCACCAATATAATGTCCGCAGATCCTGATACATCTTCGTGGTACCCGAATGAAGCGAGTACGACGTAGTGTGAGACTCATCTAGTATCTCTCGTCTGATCCCTTCATCTGTCGGAACACAAATTATTCCCTGATATCGAAGTATACTAGCCTCAAAAATAGAATAATCCTTAGCTACCCCTGCTAAGACATTCTGTCGAACTTCCTGTAACTGCACATCCACCAATTGACCATCCTTGATCCGCTCTAGCAGGGTCGACTGCAAAGTAACATTGGCTAATTGGCCCACCACCAACTCTATTCTTGCCTTGGTCATCTCATCTGCTAATTCTCTGGAGATTTGAACAGAACTAAATAACTGCCCCGAGCCCCTCCGGCTCAATGCATCTTCCACAACATTGGCTTTCCCTGGGTGGTAAAGAATATCACAATCATAATCCTTAGCCAAATCCAACCAACGCCTTTGCCTCATGTTCAGATCCTTCTGGGTGAAGAAATACTTCAAACTCTTATGGTCAGTGTATATCTCGCACTTCTCCCCATACAGATAATGTCTCCACACCTTCAGTGCGAATACCACTGCCGCCAGTTCCAGAATAAGGAGGTACCACTTTGCGACCCTCGCGCCTCGCCGTACTTTTCTTCCAGATCTTGTTCTCCGCTTCCTCAGTGGTAAGCGCCTTCTCAACAGCCTGGGCATAAGTTGTTCCCCTAGGTACTATTGTAATCCTCACATCCCAGGCTATCATAGCATTAAGCCCTCAAATAAACCTGTCTTTCCTAGCTGCATTTGTAGGCACAAGATCTGGTGCAAATTTCGCAAGTCTATCGAATTTTAGGGCATACTCAGTAACTGTCATACTGCCCTGCACCAACCCCACAAACTCATTAACCTTTGCTGCCCTGATGGCAACATTGTAGTATTTCTGGCTGAACAAATCCTTGAATCCATCCCAACTCAAAGCAGTGACGTCCCTGGTCTGTGATGCCACTTCCCACCAGATGCAGGCATCCTTTCTCAACATATATGTGGCACATGCTACTCTGTCATAACGTTCTATCCTCATGAAATCCAGGATAGTAGTAATCATAGTCATCCATTGTTTGACCTTTAGTGGATCAGGTCCTCCATCAAAAGTTAGGGGATGCTGCTTCCGGAACCGCTCATACAATGGATCCCACCTGTTCCTAACTTCTACTGGTTGTATAACTGGTGCCACTATAGGTGGCACAATAGGTGCAGCACTCCCTGCTGGAGCCTGCTATCGTAGAAGATGAATCTGTTCATCTTGGCTCTGTAATCGCGCTTGCATTTCTGCCATAATCTGCTGCTAGTTCTCAGGGACTGGAGGAGGAATCTGGCCCTGGTCATCACCTCCGATCCCAGACCTAGTGCCGGCTAGTCGCGTAGATTTTCTTGGACGCATAGCTATCCAAGTCAATCTGCAATCAACGACTCGGCAACCAGACCATGATGACAGGGTAAAAGCTTTTCCAAAATCCACCAATGGACCATAATCTGTAACGCCCTGGATAGCCAAGACCGCTACACTGTGTACTTATAAAGGTGCAGGACTTGCTAATCAAGTTATTTAATTAAAAACGTGTCACTAACCATGAATGTGCTAGGGTTGAAAAGGGTTTTGGTCTCAAAAGATACATTTTATATAATTAAACAGTTTTACACATGGGATCCCAAATAAAAAATAGTGTTTAAAAGTTGGTTTACAGAATCTCCAAACTACAAACAACCATCAGCCACTCTAAGGCAAAACATACATTTTTGGTTTCCCTGTTCCTGCCTTCCCCTCAACCGTGGCGGCTGAGCAGTTGGTCATGCACATTTAGCTCACAAAGCTCTCCAAGTCAGGGCTGATCAAGTTTGCCCTTGCCTTTACCTGCACCACGTAGCACCCGTGAGCCAAGGCCTAGCAAGAAAATATAATATACATCACAAACAACAATAGCAGATAATTAACCCTTTAAGCATGATCAAACACTTAACACTCATGTTAACCATATAACATGTACTCGGAATCAAAAATGCAATTAAACGTTAATAATAATCAAGTTACACGATTATCAGCGCCGACAACTTAGGCCACACCCTCTGTTTACCCCACTGACTCCGGCTCGCTTAAACCGAGCTCAGTGCATAATAAGCTGTCCTCGGCTACCAGTGGCCGAGCTGCGCCCTGTGCGCTAGTGTAACCTTGGCACTCTTAGGCCATTGGTTTACTGTTTACATGGCTTAATACCATCCTTTCAAATCATACATATTAGGGAACCCTTAGTCCCATCACAATTGCACAACCGGGTGCAGTTTTCTTACCTTTAATTTCCACATTCCCTGTCTACAAGTCGCCTCTCGAGCACGATCCGCTTCCCGAGCCCTAGCTTAACACCTAGTCACAACCAAGGCAATGTACTCCATTAATATTCAAATAAAGGTTTCCGGGTACAATGCTAGCTTCTAGGACATCTAATTCCACCAAGCACGGTGGTGAAATCGATCCCGAGCACCCTAGGTTAGGTTCCCGCGCTTAAAATCCCCAAAAGATAAAAAATGCACCTAAGGGCTGCGGCCCCTGAAACCTAGCCGTGGCCCGCCCCTAAAATAGAAACCAAGCCCTTCAGAAGATAGACACGCGTCGTGGCCTTGCCCTGTGGCGCCACGACGCTCCCCTTGGGCCGAGCCTCCCTGGCTCCTTTGCTTTGTAGGGCCGCAGCGCTCTAGAATAGAGTCGCAGCCCAACCCTTCGTGCCTAGAAAAACTTCCATTTTTGACTCTCAAACCTCACTCAAACTCCTCCAAAACTACTCCAAATCCACAAATCAATTACCCAAAGGCTTCCCACACAATTCTAGCAACACAACCCAGCCGAAAAACTAGACTAGAAACCCATCAAAAACCTATTTCAATCTCTGAAACTTACTAACTTAAGAACACAAAAACAGCCATGGAAACACCAAAATTCAACCATTAACCATAAATTCGAGCTTACCTTAATTGCAGAATCAATCCTCCAAGAGATTTCTGGGCTAACTTCCAAGGTTCTCGCTTCAATTTAATCTTCAAATCCAAAACCCAAAAACCACTTAGAACACAACCAAAATCACAGAATTTCAACAACAGAGAGTGGGAATCAATCCTTACCTTAGTCCTTGATTGAACCCTTAATTAATCCTTGAGCTAATCCTCTAAATCCCAGCTTCAATCCTCAGAATTCCAGCCACAATCTCTAAGTTCTGTGTTTTTCCTTTGAGAGAGAGAAAGAGAGAAATGTCGGTCTAATTTGTTCCACTGTTTTCTTAAGCCTCTTAAGTCTATCCTTAAGTGATTAAGCTAATCACAAGGCTAGGGGTACCGGAAACGTCCCCAAGGGCAAAATGGTTAAAATCCCCAAAATTCCCGCCTAAGCTTTCTAACCTCAAATATATCTCCATATATTTATTTCCATAACCCGATAGTATAAATAACCACCCGATACCTAAAATACCCCTGACTTGTCCAAAGTCAAATATTAAGCCCCGTTGTGACTTTCCCGCTATCTAGCTCCCTAGGATCGCCTCAAGTCGCCCGCTGCAGATCTTCCCACATAATAATGTGGTTCTCACAAATATAACATTTAATCACACTTACAGTCATATAATCATACAAGCATGCTTATCATATAATCATGCATTAAATCAATAAACTCACACATAAACCAATTATGCCCTCCCGACACACTAACCAGGGCCCTTAAGCCATAACAGTAATTTTGGGTCGTTACATAATCAATCACAAACAATCAAGATATATGAATTCATCCATACATTCACCCACATATACACAATAAGCAGGTAATCATTCAGAAATTCATTTACATGCATATCAATGCTAATAAGCACGCCTCAACATTATCACACAGCAGTCAAGGGCCAAGCCCTACCAGTATCTCATGCTTCCTATCAATTCAACAAATAGCAACATTCATAATTCTGTCCAAGCACACAAGCATATAAGCACATATACACATTACCAAACCTTGAATCGAGCTTGTCTCTAGCAGCGAATGTACATGTCCAACCGGTCTTCAGGAACCCTTAAACCTAGGACACTCTGATACCAAGTTATAATGCCCGGGTAGCCAAGACCGTTACATTGTGTATTTATAAAGGTGCGGGACTTGCTAATCAAGTCATTTAGTAAAAAACGTGTCACTGACATCACTAATGAACTAGGGTTAAAAGGTTTTGGTCATAAAATATACATTTCATATAATTAAACGTTTTATACAAGGGATCCCAAAAGAAACAGTGTTTGAAAGTCAGTTTACAAAATTTTCAAAGTACAACGACCGCTAGCCACTCTAAGGCAAAACAAATTTTAATGGTCCTCCTGTTCCTGTCTCCTCCTCAACCGTGGTGGCTAAGCAGCTGATCGTGTACATTCTGCCCTCAGAGATCTCCAATTCAGGGCTGATCAAGCTTACCCTTGCCTTTACCTGCACCACGTAACAACCGTGAGCTAAGACCCAGGAAGAAAAATATAACGTTATAGCACAAAAAATTGAATAACCCTTAACGAATGTTCATAAATTTAGCATACCATATTGATCGCACAGTCCAAAGACATAACTAGAGAATCAACAAACCAACTCTAAGCTATTCAACATAACAAATTCATCAATCAATCAATAATAATAATCAAATCACATGATAATCAGGGTCAACGCCCCTTAGGTCGCACCCTCTGTTTACCCCACTGACTCCGGTCCGCTTAAACCGAGCTCAGTGAATAATAAGTTGTCCTCAGCTACCAGTGGCTGAGCCGCGCCCTATGCGCCAATATAAACTTTGGCACCCTTAGGCCGTTTGTTCATTATTCACATGGCTTAATACCATCCTTCATAAAGCATACAAAACAGGGAACTCTTAGTCCCATTATAAATTCACAACCGGTTGCAGTTTTTCTTACCTATGTACTGAGCTTCTTGAGCATAGAAATCCCGAGCGCGGTCCTCTAACCTGAGCCTTGTTGAATACCTAGTCACAACACATAGATTGCACTCTCATTACTAACCAATTCATAATCATCTCCCGGAACCAATCCCGTGCTCTCGGGACCTCCCGTTTCCCCGCACAAGGTAGTGGAAGCGTTCCCCGAGCCCCCTGAGCCAAAACCCTAAAAACTCAAATTTCCATTGTCCTGAAATTAGCCTAGCGCTGCGGCACAGCCCTATAGGGGCCACAATGCCCAGAGGGGTCCCCATCTCCTCATTCAACCTAGCGTCGCGACATGGAAGAACAGGGCCGCAGCTCTCATCGCGAACCCAGAAAAACCACCATTTTTAACACTCAAACCTCATTCAAAACCACCCAAAACCATCCTAATTCCACAACCCAATTGTCACAGACTTCTAGCACGTTCCCAGCAACATAATCCAACAAGAACTTAGCCTAGAAACTCACCAAAATCCCACTTCAATTTCTGAACCTCAAAAGCTTAAAAACATCAAAACCAGTCAAGAAAACACCAAGATTCAGACATTAAATTACAAATTCGAGTTTACCTTTACTGAAGCACCAATTCTCTAAGGAATTTCTGAGCTAACTCCCAGGTTCCTAGCTTCAATTCAGTCTTCGATTTCAAAACCCAAAAACCTCTTAGAACTCAATCAAAACCAGAGAATTTAAATACCCAAAAGTGTAATTCAAGTCTTACCTCAATCCTGGTTGAACTCCTTAGCTGAATACTAGACTAATCTTCAAAAACTTCAGCTCAATTCACTGAGTTCCCAGCTGAATTTCTTAAGTTCCAATGGTTTTCCTTTGAGAGAAAAGAGAGGAAAGAGGAGAGATAAAACTGAGAGAAGGAGAGAGTCGGTTTAAGTTTTTTTCTACTGTTTTCTCAACTTTACTTAGTCTAACCTTAGTTAATTAAGTTAATTCTGAGGCTCGGGGTACCAAAACGTCCTCGAGGGCAAAAATGATAAAATTCCCCAGTATTTCCATCTAAGCTTCCTAACCTCCAATATATTTCAAATTATTTATTTCTATAACTCGATAACCAAAATAACTATCTAATACCCAAAATACCCCTTGACTTACCCCAAGTCAAGTATTAGGTCCCGTTGTGACTTTCCCGCTAACTAGCTCCCTAGGATCGCCTCAAGTCGCATGCTGCAGATTTACCCACATAATAATGTGGTCCTCACAGTTATCACATATAATCATATTTATGCCCTCAACAAGCTAAAATTACAAACATATCCATTTAAGCTAAACGGGGCCTATATGCATACTAACACTTGTAGACATGCATTTCATATATATTCATATAATCACACAAGCATGCTTATCACAGAATCATGCATTAAGCTAATAAATTCACACATAAACCAATCGTGCCCTCCCGACACACTAATCAAGGCCCTTAAGCCTTATTAGTGATTTTGGGTCGTTACAATATAGTTGTTCTGTTGTTGTGTTGATGTCTAATTATTATTTATTTGTTTAAGATATATTTTGATTTTTTTTATAAAAAAAAACATGTTAGTATGCAATGGGGTTGACTTCTAGTTGTTCTTCATTTGTTGTTTTTAAATGTGTGTTGTATGCATTGAGTTAATGTTTAGTCGTTGTCTTATTGTTATTTTTGTGCTGTTTAGATTTTATGTATAATTGTTTTCATGTTGGTTTTTAGTTGTTTAAGTTTATTTATAGTTGTTGTGTTGTTGTCTATTTGTTGTTTAGTTGTTTGCAAATATATTTTGATTTAAAAAAATAGGGTTAATGTTTAGTTGTTGTCTTATTATTGTTTTTTAGTTGTTTCATTGACACCGTATTTTTGTAAATATAAAACTTTAAAAACGTATTTTTCGAAAACTTAAGATAGTATTTTTGAAGAAAAAAAATTAGAGACCGTCAAAAAGTAAAACAACACCAGAAAAAGTATATTTTTGAAAAAATCTCTTATTTTATCTGGTCGTAGTCCGACTAGTCCTTCATTAATGAGATGTCATATGCCTTCCATGTGTCCCATTTTTATGCCACATCATCATGTTGATTTTTAGGGAAACAAACAAGAACAACACAAGATACAAAAAATAGACAAAAATGTTAAAATGTAAAAAAAATTCTTAACATATTAAAATTGAAATTTTTTTGTCATTCCGTAAAAATGTAATTTTTTAGCGATATTATTGTAAATTTTCTATTTTATTAGTCCCTCTAAGCTTATAACCTCACATTTCTCTTTGTTGCACGATGAAGGGCTTTTCCGTAATTGAGGAGAAAAACTAGGGTGTTTGTTTCTGGGGAGGGTTATATATTAAGGAGTGAGAGTCTAGGGTTTTCTGTCAGCAGCCGAGAGTAGTAGTTTGTGGCTTCGGGGGTGATCGAAGGAGGTTCGGCAATGGTGGAAAAGAGCAGCAAAGGACGAAAGGAAGAGGTGGTCTCAAGGGAGTACACCATCAACCTCCACAAACGCTTACATGGATGGTACGCTCCTCTATTTTCGTATCATCTTTTTTATCTATCAACTTTTCTGCATAAAATTTTGTAACACTCGTCTGACTGGCTTAACGTATTGCACAATTATGTATTTCAAATTGGGAGTATTTGAAGTATTGTTTTTCAAGTAATGAAACAAAACATTGGTTATATTTGGTAAACGTATCGCTGTTATGAATTTCATATTAAGTTTAGTGTTGTGCTGTTTTGCATTTTTCCCCGTTTGTAACTGTATATGTTCTCAATGTAAAGGCCAGTGTCAATTGTATTCACTGGGTTTTCCATTCTTGAAATCTTTGGAATTGAATCACTCAGTCATTTAGATTCTAAGATTTAGTTATTTTTATTTTTGGTGTTTTTCTAGGAGATAATATTTTAATGCATCAATTTTGAAGCTGCAATAAATTGAAATACCCATTTGATTTTTCTTTTCTGCAAATTTTGGGGAGTAACATGGTCTCTGAGTGAGCCTAAGAAAATTAGCCTGAGCTGAAATAGGCTTAGTTGGAGTTATTTTCTTGTGCTTTATTAGTTTTGTTTCAGTAGTCGTTGAACTCCTCTAGCATTACTTTGTTAGTGTTTGTGTTTTTACTTTGCTATTGTTTGAAGTGGATGGCCAAAATGACAATTTGGAAAAGTGCGGTGAAAAGGGCAATTTAGTGTTAAATATTGTCACTCAAACTACCATGAAGTTCATTTTGTAAACATTTTTCTTGAAAGTTAGTTTACAAATAAATATTTCATCAAAGTCATTTTACCAATGACTGGATCTGTAGCACTGTCCTTTTGGCCCTCAATATGACAGAAAACTGAATTTCACCATCGATAGTGCTGTATTATACATGGTTAGTGAGTGGTGATGACAGGTTGTAAGGGAATAATTTTTTTGAAAGTTGCATGGATTAGATTGAAACATACAAGTTTGATTGGAAATATGAATCCATATTAATGAACGTTAACAATGCATATAAAATTTTGATCCTAATTGATGTTTTGAAAGAATATCAGCTCCCAATTTTTATAGTTTGGGTTCTTACAATCTTTATATCTGTACTTTGCCTAGAAAGAATATCACTTCTAAGCTCTTTTTTTTACTGCTTATATTCCGCTGGTTATTTCTCATTTTTAGCTACTCTTGATGAATTTATTTCTCATTTACTTTGCCTTGAAAGAATATCACTTCTAAGTTTTTTTTTTACTGCTTATATTCTGTTGGTTATTTCTCATTTTCACTCATTAGCTACGCTTGATGAACTTATTTTCTCTGCTGGTCATTTCTCATTTACTTTGCCTAGAAAGAATATCACTTCTAAATTTTGATCCCTCTAGAGGGACCCTTATAGTGAATTTAATCATTTAAATTTCATGCTCACAGCACATTTAAGAAGAAGGCTCCAAATGCAATAAAGGAAATCAGGAAATTTGCCCAGAAGGCAATGGGTACAACTGACGTCCGAGTGGATGTCAAGCTCAATAAGCAAATTTGGAGTCGCGGCATCAGGAGTGTGCCAAGGAGAATTCGAGTCCGCATTGCACGGAAGAGAAATGATGAAGAAGATGCCAAGGAGGAGCTCTATTCATTAGTCACTGTTGCAGAGATCCCTCCAGAGGGATTGAAGGGGTTGGGCACCAAGCTGGTTGACGAAGAGGACTAAGTACTTGGTTGAGTAATTCCAATTTTGTCAAATTCATCTTTGTTTTTCTTTTGTTGTTCAACTTAGGATCGTGTCAGAATTTTTCCCATTTGCACATTCAAGACTTCGTATATTTGTTTCTGTTTCCCGTACTCATTTAAAAGTATATGGAGTCTCAGTTTAAAAACCATATTTTGTTTTGTTGCTTTTTATGGTATAGTGTCTTCTCAATGATCAACTGTCATAATAGGCCGCTGCTTACAAAATTAGTTTTCCAATTTTTGTAATCAACTGTTTTGGTCGGAGGGAGGGAGGGACAATCCATTTTAAGCCCGCTGTTTTGATTCTTCCAATCAATGAAAGAATTAGTGAGAAGATTTCAATTAAATATAGATAATTATGCGTTTTTGTAAGAGATGGCCTCTTCATTACTTTCTTTCTCTAGTGTAATACACGTACAGGTATTTTGCAATTATATACCTAAAATCTAACAACAAAAATGCATTCAACCGTATTAATTATACAAATACTGGTGCCGCGATAGCATATAGGATTAATACCGATAAGATACTAATTAATTATTTTTATTTTTTTTACTAAAAACTTTATTTTTATATCATATTATTTTAGTATCTTTTGGTTATTTCTAAAATTCATTTGTAGACATCTTAATGTACCAATTAGTTATTGGTAACATTCAAACTTATTTAAGAAATTAATAAGTTAGTGATATAGTATAAAATGTTACCATATAATTTATTAATAAAAATTAATTTAGTATACTACATGGTAACTTTTAAATGAAATTTTTTAATTGATTTTTTAGTTACTCATATAATTTACATGTTTTTTTTATTTAAGATACGTTTATGTTACATTCAACTCTATTTTAGAAACTAATTAGTTATTATATAATATAAAAAATTACTTCTATAATTCCAAATCACCATGAATAGCTTATTAGAAAATGATGTTATTTTGTATATGTTGCTTTTAAAATTATTTAAGATACTAATCGGTTACTTTTTGATATATGACTAAATTTTTGGGTATGCCACAAGTAAAAGTTACTTAAAATGTTTCTAAAATAGCTTTAAAGTTATTTAGAATATCATATGGCATCTTTAAATGTAAAATAAGAATACAAATTTTAGTATATTAAATTTTGTTTAAGTTTAAAATTTAGTTACTCTTTGGTTAACAAAATATAAAAAAAAAACTAAAATGTTGCTTTTTATTCTGGTCATCTTCTCCGGCGACGTCAAAAAAACATATGCTTCCTACATATCAAAATGACAAACTTGAAGGTCGCGATGGTACCACTCTTGAGCCCAATCGATTACCAGTGTGGTCGAATTTTTTTTTTTGAATTTAAGGAGAAGAGAAAAAAAAAACAACTTTATAAAAAAAAATACAAACCAACTTGAAAACCGTACCCCTTGAAAATGGTATAAAATAAAGGTATGATTGTAAATAAAATGACTCATGTTATTATTGTAATTAAGATACAAAAAATGATACTAAGTGTAAAATTTCCTATTTTATTTGGGGTTCATTTGAACGTTCGATGTTAAAAAAAAAATTTACACTTATTTGGTACTCTGTGTTTTATCGAAATACATACTCAGTATCATATGTTTATAATAATGATCATTTTGTACCATCTGTTTGCAATTGGTACTTGTTTGGTACCCTCTGCGGAAATCTGGTCAACTCAAATTTTGAATATGACCATGTTATCCCTGTTTCTCCACAACATTACGGATCCGCGTTCTGGGTCCATGGGCCAGCCTAAAGGGACTCAAGGCCCATATCAGGCCCGATAGATGAATACAGAATGAGCTTTGGCATCCCGGAATAGAAGCCAGGATCATTACAGTAGCATGTTGCATATTCCCGGACCCTTCCTCCGGTGTCTCCTGGGACGCAATGAAGACATCATGGCTCCCAAGTCCAAAATTAGACCGGGACGACGATGGATGAACCTGGGTCCTGGTAAACGAACCAGGACCCTGGAAAATGTGGAGGGATGTTAGTAAACGAACTTGGACCAGGTGACTAGGTTGAGCGTGATAAGTTGTCCCCGATACTAACATCACCCGAGAAATGTGGAGTTGTGTCCCCATAACTAACCTGTAGAAGAGGTTACATAGGGAATGTACGCTGTAGGTTCAGAACTGTACTGCCACTACTTTGACAGATCCTGTCCCCCGGATCTCCCTCGAAGCCCACGCGACCCAGACTGAAGCAACATTCTTTCGTTAGACTTATAGTGTGGTTACGCTTAGGCTGGCCCAATGGGCCCTGATTAATGCATTTTATATATTAAAATCCTTTGTATTAAGCCTGTATCAGAGGGAAAATAATGCTTATACCCTTATTGGGCCCGGATTAGTCTGATCCAAACCAAGTGCACTCAACTGCCTATAAATATGAACAGTGGTGCGCTGGGAATGGGATCCCGATTTTTCTCTGGTAAGCATACACTCTGCTCAAATTCAGAGAAACTTCATTACTTAAGCTCCTAAAAGCTTTAATACAATTTACTCGTGGACTAATGCTCTTTAACGCCCCAACCACGTAAAATTCCTTGTGTGATAATCTATACTCTTTACTTTCTAAGCTCTCTTATCTTTTGTAATTCTAGTTTCTGAAAAACTCGGTAAACATTTTGGTGCTTTCATTGAGAGTTTGAGGAAAGCTTTTTGAAAAAAGACATCGAATATCTATAACAATGGTGAACACAAGGCACACCACTTTCGACCCTACTCACCAAGAACAAGGCAATGGAGAGCCACTGCCCAGTCAACCTCTTCCTCAGAATCAACCTGAGGATGCACCTTATCAGATGCCCCAGCCTGACGAGTCACAGAACTATGAAGATGAGGCAGATTATGAGGAAAATTACTATGAGGAAGAGGAGGGAAATGAGGAGGAATACCATGATCATGAAGCTGAGGATCTGGCGATCCCAGAATAAGTAGACCCCAACCAGGAGGACCCATAGATGTGACAAAACTAAGGCAACATGTGCTGGACCAAGAGGCCAGGATAGCTTAACAAAAAGAAGCCACTGGCCAGATGCAAGAATCCCTCCTGACCCTGCAAGCTTTCATTGCCGCCCAAGGGTTGGCGGCCAGTCCTCCAGTTGTTCCACCTCCAGGACCACGACTATTTGCCCCACAGGCTAGGACTAACGTGCCCGAAAATGCGAGGCCGATCCCTCCTCCAGGACAAGATCCCGAACACGACCCACCTAACCCGGCTCAAGAGAAAGGGAAGGCCAAAGCGGGCGACCCTGAGGGAAAAGAAAACCCCCGAAGGAAAATTCTTCCCGTTAAGAAAACAGAGGCCAACCCCCGGCCGCTCCCTAGGAGAGAACAGGTGCGTCCCATCCCAGGACGGGATCACTCGATCAATCCACGAGGGACACGTTCGCAAGGTACCAGGCCCCGAGCTGTCCTTAGGCAGACTGGACAGGAATGGATTTTCCACCCAAGCGCCTTCGTGAATAAAAATCACCAAGGACGCCAGCATGCCGACGAGCCAAACACCCTTAGCTCAGGGACGACATGTCCAGAGTAGACCTGCGCGACGGGCTGAATGCTTGAAAGGAGCGGGCCCGCAAGGAAAAGATCTGCCCCTGAGGGGGTGATTTGAGAAACAATCTCAATGACAGGAGGAACGAGAGGGTTCCCCTAGATGATAGTACGGCCTGACAGTCCATGGAACAACTGGTCGCCTTAAAAAAGGTCACGGATCGCCTGGTCCGTAAGCGAGAGGGAGGAGGTTCCGATTTCGAAGAAGAGGAAAATGAACCCTGCGCCAAACACATCCTGGATGTGGTGCTCCCCAAAGGGTTCAAGATGCCGAATTTGCCCGCCTATACCGGGAACACCGATCCCAGAGACCATCTATCGCGCTACAATCGGTTAATGATCGTAGCCCATGTATGCGACAACGGAAAGTGCCTCTGCTTTTAAATTACTTTAGATGGACCTACGGAGGAATGGTGGAAGAGGCTCAAGCCGGGATCCATTTAGTCCTGGTCCAAACTACAGTCGGCGTTCCGCAAACAGTTTGTGGCTGCCATGAGGATGGATATGCAAATGAGCGCCCTTGCTAACATCAAACAACTCCCCATAGAGACTCTGAGGGCCTATATCCAGCGCTTCACGGAGGAAGCCTCCAAAACCAAGGTGGACGATGGACAACACTTGGTGGCCCTGCAGTTCAGGACCCGCACCGAGTCCCCCCTCTAGGACGACGTGGAGCGCAGTAAGGTGGCCACCCTCGAAGAATTCATAAGGAGGGCACAAGGCTTTATCAACTGGGAGGAAGCCCGAATCCAGGCATTCGGATGGCAGACAGCTCCCCAGCCAAGTGCCCAAACCTTTCTGGGGTACGAAATACAATATTCGGTCCCTTAGTATATAACACCCCCAATAGCGCCAGGATCGATGGGTGCTCCCGGAATGACTTTAGCAGCCCCAACAGTCTACGACCTTGCGTCCTCCGGGTATGCCCCAACCCAGTCCACCGCATTGTCCGAGTATGGGATGGCACCAGTCGGATACAGCGCTGCTCCTGGCGGGGCCCAGCCGTCCCAAATGAGGGGGACTGAGGCAAGTGTAAACCCCTCCCGGGGAAAGAGATCGGGGAATGGACAAAACTGGTCTGAGCCCTCTAAGAAGGGCAAGAGGGGCTACGAGCCCCAGTATTCAGAGTACACCAATTTAGTGGATACCAAGGAAAATATATACCTGGCCACGGAGAGAACGGTTCATTACCAGAAACCCGCCCCCATGTTCAAAGGGGGAAAGAATTTGAGGGACACTAGCAATAGGTGCGCATACCATAAGGAAGTGGGCCGCACGACTGAAGAGGGTCGGCAGTTGAAGGACGAAATCGAGAATTTGATCAAGCTACGACATCTCCACCAGTGGGTCAGGATGCTTGTGGGTGTTCCGGGAGTGCCAGCAGTTCCCGGACAATCCACGATCCCGGGTGCACTTGGAGCGTACCAGCCTCCTCAGGGAGGTTACGCAACGGGCCTGGGAGCACAGGTCCCTCAGGGGGCCCCAATTGTGCAGGCGCCCAGACCCGGGATGCCCTATCCTTCCGGAACCGCGCCCCCTTGAGTAGATGGTCATGTAGCCACCATCTCGGGTGGGCCACATCTAAGGGACCATCTCAGAATGATCAAAAGCACTACCTCAGCGAGCTTGACCACGACCAAGAGGTATGCGCCTTGGTCCAAGCACCGACCCAACGCTCGAAGTTGATGAACCTCCCCATCACCTTCATGGAAGACGACGCTCGAAATGTCCACTTCCCGCATCATGATCCTCTGGTCATTGATGCCCTAATAGCTAACAAGATGGTGTCCCGAGTATCGATGGACGACGAAAGCTCCGTCAACATTTTGTTCAAGCCAGCCTTCGTCGTGATTGGCTTGATGGAGGCAGATCTGGCCTCATGCCCAACCCAGATCTACGGGTTCAATGGAGATTCGATACTCCCAATGGGAAAGATATAGCCACCCGTAACGCTAGGGAATGAGATCCAAGGCTCGTTCAAGTTTTGTACATTCATAGTGGTGGACTGCCCCACTCCGTATAACATCATCTTCAGTCGGCCCACACTAGTCGATTTTGGTGCTATCACTTCCATCTGCCACCTCTGCATGAAGTTTCCCTGTGACAACGGAGGGGTAGGAACAATTCGGGGAGACCAAAAGAGCGCCCGGAAGTGTTACCACATATCTGCCCAACCTATTTATATGGTCCGCGAAGAACCTCTTGAGGAAAACATCAATCAAGTCCCTCCTCCTCCCCCAGCAAGACAGAGGGTCCGGGAAGAAGACGAACTGGATCTGCGGGTAGGGGCAGACCGTGCGCTGGAGCCCATGGAAGAGATTGAAGAGGTATGCATCAGCGACTCCGACCTGACCAAGATGATCCAAGTCAGGAAGAACTTGAATGCGGAGGTCTGGGCCGCCATCGTCGCCCGAGTGAAAGAGAATCAGGATGTCCTGGCCTGGTCTCATTCAGATATGACTCAAATCAACTGCAATATCATCTGCAGCACCTTGAATATCGACAAGGGCGCGACCCCAGTCCGGCAAAAACAGAGACCTCTGGGGGCGGAAAGAGCAGAGGCCCTCAAACTAGAAGTTGAGAAGTTATACTCGATCAACTTCATCTGAGAAGCTTTATATCCCGTATGGCTAGCCAATCCGGTGCTGGTGCCTAAGCCGAATGGGACTTGGAGAACTTGCATCGATTTCATGGACCTCAACAAAGCTTGCCCTAAAGATTGTTTCCCACTACCCCGGATCGACTAGATGGTGGACACAACATCCATCTATGAAATCTTGAGCTTCATGGATGCCTACTCAGGCTACAACCAGATCTCTATGCATGTAGCAGAATAGGAACATACCAGCTTCCAGACCGATAAGGGGGTGTATTGCTACATTGTCATGCCTTTCGGACTTAAAAATGCCGAAGCCATGTATCAGCGGCTCGTCAACAGAATGTTCCAAGCCCAGCTAGGAAGGAACATGGAGGTCTATATCGATGACATGTTGGTCAAGTACAAGACCTCTGAAGGACACGTTGATGATCTGGCCAAAGCCTTCGCAATCATTCGAAAGTATGGGATGAAGTTGAACCCCAAAAAGTGCACCTTTGGTGTGGCGTCCAGGAAGTTCCTGGGCTACATAGTAAGCTACTGGGGAATAGAGGCTAACCCAGATAAAATCAGAGCATTGATTGACATGCCCTTGCCACGGAAGCACAAAGATGTTCAGAGCCTGACAGGGCGAATACCCGCCTTGAGCCATTTTGTCTCAAAGACCACGGACAAGTGCATCCCGTTCTTCAACGTCCTTTGAGGAAGCCAAAGGTTCGAATGGTCGGCTAAATGCGAAGAGGCTTTCCAAAGATTAAAAGAGCATCTGGCCCGATCGCCAATATTAGCGAAGCCGGTGGATGGAGAGCCGTTGTACCTCTATTTGGCTGTGACCGAACACACCATCTGTGCCGTACTAGTACGGGAAGAAGGGAAGGACAAGCTCCAGGTCTATTACGTAAGTAAAAGGTTATTAGGTGCGGAATCATGATACCCACTGATTGAAAAATTGACATTTTGCCTACTAATCGCATCCCGGAAACTTAGGCCTTACTTTCAAGCCCATGCCATAAGAGTACTGACCAACCATCCCTTACGACAAGTGTTGCAAAAATCGAATCATCGGGAATGCTCTTGAAATGGGCCATGGAATTGAGTTAGTTTGACATTGCATATGTCCCTAGAATATCAATCAAGGGGTAGGCCCTGGCCGACTTCATCGTGGAATGCACCGGGATCACTGAAGAGGACGATCCCATCGATCCCACGGTACCCTTGTGGAAGGTTTTCATAGACGGAGCTTCGAATGAAAATGGAGCAGGAGCCGGAATCATCCTAGTGTCACCGCAAGGACACTAGTTACAAAGCGTCCTGCGATTCCAGTTCAAGGCATCGAACAACGAGGCCGAGCACGAGGCCATGTTGGCCGGATTGCGCTTAGCCCAGGAAGTAGGGGCGCAAGCTTGGAGATCTATAGTGACTCCTAATTGGTTGTCAGACAAATCTCGGGAGAATACCAAAGAAAAGGGGAAAAGATGGCAGCTTATGTGACACGGACGCGAGAGATGCTTCAATCTTTCAAGAAACACTCCATCCGCCAGATCTCCAGGGAACAAAATGTGTTTGCAGACACGTTGGAAAAACTGGCCACAGATGCGGAGGCAGAACTCTTCGGGCTGGTCCCAATCAACCATCTCCCCACACCAAGTATTCAAACCCCCACGATCAACGCTACAGACTACTTCACGTCCTGGATAAGACCCATCATCAAATTCCTAACAACTGGGGAGCTGCCCACGAACAGGGCAGCAGCCAGGAAGCTTCAGTACCAGGCCCCCAGATACATCATGATGGAAGGAAAACTCTACCGTAGAAGGCTATCCATGCCATACCTTTGATGCATATTCGGGACCAATATGAGTGCAATCATGCATGAGGTGCACGAAGGTTTCTGTGAAGATCATACAGTCGGACTAAGAAAATCCTACGGCAAGGATATTTCTAGCCAACCATGAAGAAAGACTACGTTGATTACATCCGCAAGTGTGAACAATGCCAAAGGTACGCGAAGATCCCGTAAGCCCCCCCCAACAAAAATAACTCTAATGACGAGTCCCTAGCCCTTCGCGGTGTGGGGCATCGACCTAGTAGAGTTGCTCCCGACCGGAAAGGGTGGTGTGAAATATGCTATCATGGTCGTCGAATATTACACCAAGTGGGTTGAAGCAGAACCCATGGACACCATCACCTCAAAAAAGGCCCTGGACTTCATCATCAACAACATTGTGTGCCGATACGGGCTCCCTTACAAGATCGTGAACGATAACGGGAAGCAATTTGACAGCGTCCACTTCACTAACTTCTGTGAAAGGCATGGAATTATCAAAAGCTTCTCCGTGGTCACTAGACCTCAAGGAAATGGGAAAACAGAGGCAGTGAACAAGATCTTGAAGGGAACGTTGAAGAAAAAGCTTCAAGCCTGCAAAAGCAAGTGGTCGGAGGAGCTGCCCCACGTACTATGGGCGTACTGGACCACCGAAAGAACGTCTACCGGAGACACTCCTTACTCCATGGTATATGGATGCGAAGCAGTCATCCCGGTGGAAACAGCTGTCCCATCCCACAGGAGGGACACGTATAATCCTGCTCAGAACCATGCCTTACTCCAGGAATCTTTATACCTTATCGAAGATATTCGGGAAGAATCCCAAGTTCAGTTGAAAATGTACCAAGGCAAGATTTCTCGGCATTTTAACTCGAAAGTTAAGAGTTGAAGGTTTCAAACTGGCGATCTATTCCTGAGAAGAGTCTTCCCTACAGCCCAAGATCCGGGAGTAGGGGCTCTGGGCCCAAACTGGGAAGGACCATACGAAATCCAACATGAAGTGTGTCCGAGAACATATCGTTTAAGTCGACTTGACGGAACCAAAGTCCCAAGGGCCTGGAACGTGGAACATCTCCGTAAGTACTATCAATAGTTTGGAGGGCATGCTCCGTGTGATGCCCCACGTCACTATGGCTGCTTTCTGGAATGACGACTGACCCTACAAACCAACACGAGTCTTTTCAGCATGCTTTGTCCTCACTCACATGCTTCCTAGGAAAACTTCCCAGGTGATCACCCATCCCTAGATTACCCCAGGTCAAGCACGCTTAACTTTGGAGTTCTCAAGTGATGGGCTACCGAAAAGAAGATGCATCTTGTTGATATAGGTAGTACCCATCAATCCATTTAAGCCCTCTTCAACTGTGTAGTCCCATACCTACACAGTCTTAGAATCATCACACTTGACCTTCCCCAGGTGGTGTGGGATTGCACAGCTTACCCGGTCTTTCCCTTTACGGATCACGAGATTCTGACTGTCACACTCCGGCTTTTAATTTTCCTTGTAAACAATGTATGCCCCAGGGCAGTTTCTTGAATAATAAAAATGATGTGTACAAAACATCATAAAGAAATATTGTAATGAAAGTTCGCGTCCGCCTTCATAAACAAGTGACCCAAGACTAGTCTTTGCTCACCTTGGGGGGGGGGGGGGGGGGGGGTACATCCATTCATACGAATGAGTCCGGGAACAAAAACAAAATAGGATGCAAAACGCTCTTAGTTCGGACCGTACAAATGGTTGGCAGTAGAAACCCAACTCCTAACGAAATGACACAAGGCTAATGCCTAGTCCCAACCCGGACTGACATGGTACGGGGGGTACAAACCCAAAACGTCCAGCCCGGACATACGTGGTCCGGGGGGTACGAACTGGATAAGACGCAAGGCTCAAGCCTAGTCCTTACTTAGACATTCATAGTCCAGGAGTATAAAGAACGTAAAAATTGATCGACTGAACATGGTCCCGGATAACTAAATACCTATCCATGTCTTTGCCATAATGGCCCGAAACCATTAGTATGTGAGTATGAGCAGGTCCAAAATAAGTTGATCAACTGATCCCTAATGGCCCAAGCTGTTGGAACCTGAACACCAAAATCAAGACAAACAAACTTGGTAGAAATTGCTAACTTTCTAATGGCCCAGGCCGTTGGAGCCCATATTACAAAATTGGGATGAACACGTTCCACAGGCGTAACAATCATTTTCCCATATGGTCCCGACCGTTCGAACCAGGTACGAATACTCGACCTTCATGCAAGGTGGTAAAACACTTATGAATTGAACAGGAAAGCTTGTGCCAAAGGAAAATTAGATATATAAATTGTCTTGGACGCACCCGCGTCCATAAAATTGTTACAAAAATAAAAAGAAAGAGAGAAAGGACAACATAAAGTAGAAGATCCGAGCTTAGGCCTCTCCATGCCCTGATGCCTCTGGGTTGGCCCCGTTAGTCTCCCCCTCATCCAAGGGTTCCGCGTCAGCTTTCACCTTGGCCTCAAACTCGGCTCTTTTCTCGGTGGGATCAGGGTAAAGCAGGAGGTTCATATTCTTGTCCTAGAGCCAGGCCATGTAGATGGCCTCATCGAAGGTGGCCTCCAGCAAGGCGTCCGCTTGCTCTTTCCCTTAACGGGTCTCCCCATGCATTTTCACCTCCAGCAGAAGCAGATCATCCAATGTCTAGAACCGAGTCTCAAGGGCGGCGATCTTCTCCCGGTCCTGGTGAGACTGGGCTTCGGCTACCTCTAGGAGAGCCTTAGACGATGCCTCAGAGCCCCGAACTCGAAGAAGCTCCACCTCCATACTAGCCACCAGTTTTTTATACTCGGCTTCTCTGTGGGACGAAGTCTATTCAAGTTGGAACTGGGCCCGAGTAGCCTCTTCGCAGTCCACTTTGGCTTAGGCCACCTCCTTGGCCAGGGCTTCTTTAGCGGCTTCCCACTGGTTCACACCCGCCTCAAGCACCAGCTGGCCCGTCTCCAATTTCATCACCATCTCGGCCACCAAGTCAGCATTTTGATGGGCTAGTAAAGCGTCCTGGAATAAATCGAAGTTAAAAAAGAATATACGAAATTAAAAATATGAAAAGCAAAAGGAGACACAAGCGGATAACTTACAGCGGTGGCCTAGTGACGGATAGCCTGGGAGATAAAAATAGCATCCTGGTTGGCCAGGGTGGCATACCGTTTCAGCTGGAGGTTGGACATAATAGTCCTAACCTACTCCAACAGGTCCGCAGAAAATGGGGCTGTGTCCTGCCCCAATTTGGGATGAAACCTAGTCTCGGCCACGAGCCGATCCACGATCGGCTGGGAAACATTGAAGGCAGCTGGACGATTGGAGAACTCAACCTTGCGACAGATCTTCAAGGCCCAGTAAACTTCCTCCCTCTTTCCCCGGCCGTCTTCCCATGTCTAAGACACCATCTTCGACTGCTCCTCCTGCAAGATCATCTCCCCCTCTTCGGGTAGGGCCGGATTGATGGAAAGCATGGGTGCCTCTGGAAGTTCTCGGGTGGCGAGCTGACTCTCCCTGGAAGAATTCTTGGCCAAGGAAAGATCTTTAGTCTTGGTCCACTTCTCCCCGTTCGCGGACTCACCTGCAGCCGAGTGCGCAACTCTCTTCTCGGATCCCCGACTCGCCGGAGGTTCCTGCTCCAGGTCAATTACCGAAGGATGAGCATGGTGAGGTGGGACAGTTTCAGCGTGAACTGTCGTAGTAGGGACCGCGACTAAGGCCTCATCGACTGTATTCAACTCCGACACCGAACCGCCAAGAATCGCGTCCAACACCTTGTGCTTGGGCACGCCTTTGGTAGCCTTCTTGACTAAGGCCCTGGCCTTGGCAGCCCGGGCCTCAAGGGCCTTCTTCATCTTGGCCACCAGGTTAGACATATTGGATTCTTATAAAATGAATAAATAGGAAGAAAGTTAGCAAAGAATACGAGCCAAGATAAGAAGTGACAATAAAAACTAAGCTAAAAGTCCTCCGGAACGAACCCTTATCTAGAACTCGGGCTCGATTCAATTCTCCTAAACCGAAGGAATGAATTTGGTCTCCCATGTTATTCGGGTCCAGGAAGTTGCCATATTGAAGGAACCCGAACAAGCACATAAGAATCTCTGGGTCTACAGTGATGGGGGATGAAGGTCTCATTTCTCTATCGGCCCCTAACGGGGGCCTAAACAAACTAGTCTATCCCTAACTAAGTCCCCAAAATGGGGAGCATAAGTCAAAAGCAAAGGCGAATTACCTTGCCCTAATACACTAGCCCTGGGAGCCTCCGTGTTCAGTTGAGCCTCGTCAAAGAGAGTTTCCAGCTCCTCAGAGGCGGCCCTCTCCATTTGTTGAGCCTGTTCCCTCTTCCTTTTTGCCGCATCCGCCTGGGACGCGTCTTCCACAACCTTGATATGTTCGAGGGCTAGTTCCTCCCTCAAAGCCGAATCTTTCTCTCATTGTAGCCCCCGGAGGCTAGGGGCCACAATCGTCTGGTTGGCTGCCAACCTAACTAATCGCAGGTTGGCGGTGTTAACGTAGCCCCCTACGTCCAATTCCTCCACGCTCAGCGTGGAATAGAACTTCCTCCGGTCAAGGATCAACTGTGTAAGGGGGCTCTGGGCATAGGGTCCTGTCATCCAGGGCGGTGAGTTGAAAGCAGGTAATAAAAAAAATGGAAAAACAAATTAAACTAGGAAAGGGGCGACTACTTACCCACTCGCTGGAAGTCTAGTGTCAACGTGGGGTTCTTATCCAAGAGGATCCCGGATGTCATGAACCAATAGTGTCTGACATCCGAGGGATGTTTCTAGGTACTGGTGGGGGCAGCATAGTTGCCATGAGGTTTCAGTCTGTAGAAGTCATCCCAGGTCTTGTCCTTGGCGTTAAGCTGCGGCTCCAGCTTATAAAAGTACAATACCTCAGCTGGGGTCGACTTCGGGATTTTCTTCACCATGCATAAAATGCGCCATCCCGCGAAAAGTCAATAAGCTTGAGGCAAGAGCTGGAACGGCGCAATCCCCATGAACTCGAGGAATCACGCAAAATAGTCATGAAGTGGGAGAGTGGCTCCCGCGTTGATGTGGCCCATGCTCCAAGCCCCAAATTTGCCCACTCTGGTGTGGGCCTTTTCCTCCTTTTTGGCTAGGCGGTTGTAAAATAGTCCGGGAGTAGACTCCATGCCCAAATGCTTCTCCAAGGCGTCCAACATCTGGTAGTTCCGCAACAGGTTCTTCTCCCCGTCCATCTCCCACGTGTTGCCACTAGCGGCCATGTGTCCTAACAGGGCGAAAGGGGCCGCTTGGACGTATTCTTTTGGATGTAGGGTGATGCCGTGACTCATGGCTGATGATCTGGGAAAAAAAGGGAACAAAACAAGCAACCAAGCAGTCAGCACCAAAACCCAAAAAGGTTGGTTAAGGTACGGGGGCTCTCCTACGAACTGATTGGAAGAGTCCCCTCCAGATCAGATCTGGGATCATCAAAGATCTACAAAACCCTGATCCGGAACAAATAAGAAAGGTTTTTTCTAAAGCTTTCCCAAGCCAGCCTATCACCGCTTGTTTAGGGACAACCTGAACCTGAGGGGATCTGGGATAGCCCAGACAATTTTTTCTCCTATTCTAATGCACCCAGAGCCACCCTAAACGGAGGCCTAGGCTCTAGCAACCCTATAGTTATAAAAGCAATAGAATGATATGAAAAACATGAGAAAACACAAGTAAAATGTTTGGAAAGCTTATTGGAAAGAGCTGATCGTGAAGAATGATGTGTTTCCGGCTGCAATGACAGCAAAATCACAGTCTTGAACAAGCGAAGGAGGCACAGAAGTTTGTCCACTGGGTGAGCCGAGGTCACCCTCTCAGGCAAGGGTGCAGAGATCAGACACGTCGGGAATAAGCGACGGTGAAGGCAAAGTCACTAATGGTGAATTTCGTCGGCAAGCTCAGACATAAACAGCCCCCTGTGTGATTTCGTTCAGAGTGTGTAAAGCTTTTGAATGAAAATCTGGGGGTATTTATAAGAACCGAAAAGTTGTTTTTGATCTAACGGTTCGCGCAATCCCACCCATCGGATGGTCCTAGATCGTGCAGGGGCATTAATTAGCCTACTCGAGAATCGGGTCACGGTTACCCAAAGGTGCGATCCACGCCGCCTCGATCCAACAACCCATGAGAAGAGTATCTCAAGGGTCATCCCATCCAACGATCCTCTTTAATGCGGGGATATTAAAGAGGCCGTTCGTGTGGATGGGACGATTCATAATTTGCACTGACGTATGACTGCCAACACGGTAACCAATAGAATGTCTCCTTACCCGTCAGACTCGAGTGCCTTCGACGCGCTAATTGCAAGGGACATGTATGCACGTCATGATGAAGCTGAAGGATTAGGAGGCATCTAAACGACCCTGAAGTAAATGAACCAGGGCTCTGGTAAACAAACATGGATCCTAGTAAACGGACCGGGCATCTAGGATTCGATCAGGGATGCTAATATAGACGCTCACTATACGAGCTTTCAGCAGGTAATTCCCCACGATAGCGGAACCATCGCCTTGGAAATGAATCGAGATGTATAGAATTGATCCGGGAAGGCAACAAGCCTCCACCGCGCAAGCACAGATGAAGGCTTATGGGGGTAATTATTATCCCCGTTTCTCCCCAACATTACAGATTCGCGAAAGGGGTCTATGGTCCAACCTAAAGGGACTCAAGGCCGAGATCAGGCCTGTAGACGAATACGAAATGAGCTTTGGCATCCCGGAATAGAAGCCAGGATCATCACGGTGGCATGTTGCATATTCCCGAACCCTTCCTCCGGTGTCTCCTGAGACGCAATGACGACATCATGGCTCCCAAGTCCAAAATTAGACCGGGATAGCGATGGATGAACCCGGGTCCTGGTAAAGGAACTAGGACCTTGGTAAATGAAGAGGGATGTTAGTAAACGAACCCGGACCAGGTGACCAGGTTGAGCGTGATAAGTTGTCCCCGATACTGACATCACCTCGGGAAATGTGGAGTCGTGTCCCCAAAACTAACCTGCAGAAGACGTTACATAGGGAATGTACGCCGTTGGTTCAAAACTGTACTGACACTACTCTGACAGATCCTATCCCCTAGATCTCCCTCGAAGCCCACTAGACCCAAACTGAAGCAGCATTCTGTCGTTAGTCTTATAGTGTGGTTAGACTTAGGCTGGCCCAATGGGCCCTGATTAATGCATTTTATATATTAAAATCCTTTGTATTAAGCCTCCATCAGAGGGCAAATAATATTTATACCCTTATTGGGCCCGGATTAGTCTGACCTAAACCAAGTGCACTCAACTGCCTATAAATATGAACAGTGGTGCGCTGGGAATGGGATCCCGATTTTTCTCTGGTAAACATACACTCTGCTCAAATTCAGAGAAACTTCATTACTTAAGCTCCTAAAATCTCTAATACAATTGACTCGTGGACTAAGGCTTTTTAACGCCCCAACCACGTAAAATTCCTTGTGTGATAATCTATACTCTTTACTTTCTAAGCTCTCTTATCTTTTGTAATTCTAGTTTCCGAAAAACTCGGTAAACATACCATATTGTCCCTTATTTTAATGATTTATTTGATTTTCTATTGTTTTTGTTATTTTAAAATGATTTAAAAATATTTTCTAAATTACTAATACAAAAACAAATTTTAAATAAATTAACCATTTAAAAATAAACAAAAATAAAAAAAATTAATTCTAACTCCTAAATTTAAACCCAAAAATTAAAATCAACACCATAAACTTAAAAGCCAAAATTTAAACTAAATTAAAAAAAAATGTTTAATTAAAACTAAAAAATTATTAGGTTTTAGTTTTCTTTAATTAATTTAAAAATATTGTTTTAGTTTTATTTTAAACTTATATATGGAATTAAAAATATTTATGTTTATTTAACCAATTAAAATAATTTTATCAAATATTTTTATTTTAAAATTTATTTATTTTAATTAATTTTTCATTGATTAATTTATAAAACATTTTTTTGTTTTATTAATTCAGAAAATATTTTTAAATCATTTTAAAAGAACAAAAACAAAAAAGATCAAATAAATAATTAAAAGGGGGGACAATATGGTCATATTTGAAATTTGTGTTAACTAGATTCTGGCAGAGGGTACCAAACTAGTACGAATTGTAAATATAGGGTACCGAATTATCATTATTATAATCATAGGATACCAAGTATGTATTTCGATAAAATACAAGATACCAAATAAGTATTTCCCCAAAACAAATTGTAAACACATCCTTCATTTTATAAATTAGAAACAAAAATAAGTAACGTTATACTTACATCTTAACCTTCTAGCAAGAAAAATGAATTGCAAGATTTTTTTTCTTTTCATTTGTTTGGTTCAAATAAATAAATAGTAATAATATATATTTAAAAAAAAATATTTAGAAACAAAAAACACTAACAAAAAGTATAATATAAAATTTAAGAAGCGTAAAACATTAACAAAAAGTTTAATATAATTTTAACAAAAAGTTTGGGAGCATTTGAGAATGTTTTGAGACAAGTTTTGAGTGCCAAGTTAGAGGCATCGGTGTTGCGTCGCCTTTGGGAGGAGATGCATCGCTCGCCTGTGAAAAAAGCACCCAGACAATGCATCGCCTGGTACCAGGCGACTGAGCTGTCCGTACAAATCCGTACAGTGACGGTTTTTGGCTCCAAAATTTAAATTGAAATTCTTTAATCTCATTGGTTGAGTCTAATGAGGTTCTATACTATTTAAATGATTCATTTGAGTTAATTGGTAACTTGATCACTCACTATCTCTCTCTAAAAGAACTAGCTTTCAATATTACTAGTTTTCTCCAAGATCTTCATCAAGAAATCTTTACTTGTATGAAGATTTTTTTGATGAAGATCCAAGGCTTATGAATCCTAATATCATTCCATTATTGTAGCTTCAAGCAATCTCAATGAGGAGAGTAGGAATATAGATTTTTGGACAACAAATCTTCATTTGTGTCAAGCCTTATTACATTTTGTGGTTCACATAAAATCATAGACTTGTGATTTTATGTGTCAAGGTTCTTCATCAAAAAATCTCTACTCTTCACTTGTTTATTTGTGTTTATGTACTTTATAATCTTCTTCCATTAGAGTTTAGATTAATCTTGTTTATTACTTTGAGTTGTAATATACAAAACTATGGTTGTTTCCTCTAATCCCCAACAATAAAAAATATCTATCTCTAAACCTAAGTTTTGTATCAAGATCTCTAAGGTTTATCTACTAACCAAAGCTATGAAAGAAAGTTCCTCAATCTCAGCCCTCAAGTTCATGTCTCAAAATCTAGTGAGACTAGATAGATTTGATGGCTCAAATTTTGTTCGTTGGCAAGACAAGATCAAGTTCCTCCTCACAACATTGAATGTGCACTACATCTTTGACAAAGACTTGAAGAATTTGGAGGCTCCAAATGATGATGATACTCAAGAAGTGATCAAGGAAAGGAAGAAAAGGGAAGATGACGAGCTTATATGTAGAGGCCATATTCTCAATGCTTTATCAGATCATCTCTATGATCTCTGCACAAATACTACATCGGCAAAAGAGATTTGGGAAGCTCTTGAGAAGAAGTACAAATAATAAGAAGAAGGTACCAAGAAATTCCTCATAACTGAATACATGGAATTTAATTATTTTGATGGTAAACCCCTACTCCCCCATGTACATGGGATTCAATTGATTGTGGATAAGTTATCTACTCTTAAGATAACATTGTCAAAACCCTTCATTGTGGGAGGGATTATAGATAAGTTACCTCCATCTTGGAGAAGCTATAGAAAGAAGATCCTCCATAAGAATGAAGAGATATATTTGGAAGAGATATTGAAGCACCTAAGGATTGAAGATGAGTTTCGTTCTAGAGATAAGTGTATGGACGAGTAAAATGTTGGGACATCCAAGGTTAATGCCATAGATAAACCCTCTCAAACCAAAGGGAAGACTCACAAGAAACCCTAACCAAAGAAGGATACTTACCTAACCCCTAAGAAGAATGAAAGGGAATTCAAGGGTGTGAGAGGCCCTTGTTTTGTTTGTGGAAAGAGTGGCCACATGGCTAGGGAGTGCAAGTATCATAAGTCCCACAACCATTGATCCAAGGTCAACACAATCGAAGAGAAGTTCGTTGCTACCTTGGGTGAGGTGAATACCATCCAAGGGAAAGTGCAAGGATGGTGGTATGTAACTTGTGCCACCATTCATGTAACTTATGATAAAGTGGTCTTCAAAACCTTTGAAGAATCAAGAGATGGCCATGAGATCCAAAAGGGTAATGAGCATAGATCCAATGTGTTAGGCAAGGGGAATGTTGATCTTTACTTCACTTCCAGAAAGAAGGTTCTATTGACCAATGTGTTGATTGTTTTTGATATGAGTAGGAATCTTGTGAGTGGACTTGTTGAGTAAACCAGACATCAAAGAGGTGTTTGAGTCTGATAAGCTAATTCTATCCAAGGGGAACTATTTTTTGGGGAAATGGTATGTTTGTGATGGAATGATAAAATTATGTACCAAAGACTCTTGTTTTGATAATAATGCATGCACGTCTTCCTATTATTTTATTGGCTTTGATTCTATTACTTTGTGGCATAATAGACTTGCTCATAAAGGATATAATACAATTAAAAAAGTTATCAAATGTGGTTTAATTATATGTAATGACATTGAGCATGATAAATGTGAATTAGGTGTTAAATCTAAGATGGTAAAGAAATATTTTCCAAGTGTTGAAAGAGAAACTAATTTGTTAGATTTGATACATAGTGATTTATGTGAATTAAATGAAATGATTATTAGCAGAGGACATAGGTATTTTATTACCTTTATTGATGATTGTTCTAGATTCACATATGTGTACTTGCTTAAGAATAAGGAAGAGACCTTTAGTATATTTAAAATCTATAAAATCGAAGTTGAAAATAAATTGGAAAAGAAAATTAAAGTGATTATAAGTGATAGGGGCAGTGAGTACTTTTCCAATGAATTCAATGTGTTTTGTGAGATGCATGGTATAATATATGAATGTAAAACCCCTTATACACTCCAACAAAATGGTATAGTGGAAAGAAAGAATAAAACATATGTTGTAATGATAAATGCTATGCTATTACATTCAAATTTGAGTTTTGCGCTATGGGGAGAACCCTTGCTTACTGCTTGTCATATTCTGAACCAGATTCCACTAAAGAAGAATAAAATTTCACCATATGAAATATGTAAAGGAAAGCGGCCCAACCTAGGGTATCTCAAAGTGTGGGGATGCCTTTCTTATTGCAAGAGCACGAAGCCTAAAAGGGGTAAGTTGGGTCCAAGGGCCATCAAATGTGTATTTGTAGGCGATGCCTCAAATAGCAAGGCCTATAGGCTATTAGACTTGGAGTATAATGTGATAATTAAATCAAGAGAAGTTGAGTTCTTTGAGAATTTGTTGTATAGTGACAATAAGCCTCACGAATCGATCTCATTAGAAGGAACTCAAGAGGAGCAACCTTCAAGGGTTGTAGAGCAACCGATATTGCTTAGAAGAAGCCAAATGCTTAAAGAGGATGGATCACAAATTAAAACCTCTCAAGTTGAGACTCTTTACCTAGTAGAGGGAAACCACAAGGGAGACACTTAGAACTATCCTATGGTACTTCAAGTGGAGGATGATCCAAAAACTTTCCAAGAAACTATGTCCTCAAGGGACTCTAACTTTTGGAAAGAGGCAATAAATGATGAGATGAATTCAATTATGTCTAACCAGAGTTGGGAGATTGTTGATCTACCACAATGATCAAAGTCAATAGGTTGCAAGTGGATGATTAAAAAAAAATACAACACTAATGGGACCATTCAAGCTTATAAGGTAAGATTGGTGGCCAAAGGGTTTAGATAGAAGGAGGGCATAAATATTTCGATACCTATGCACTGGTAGCAAGGACAAAATCTATAAGATTTTTGTTTGCCTTATCATCAATACACAACCTAAATGTTCATCAAATGGATGTCAAAACGACATTCCTAAATGGTAACTTCGATGAGAAGGTGTACATGGAACAATCAGAAGGGTTTGTTCTTAGGGAAAATGAACATAAGGTGTGTAAGTTTGTTAAATCATTATATGGTTTAAAACAAGTACCAAAACAATGGCATTAGAATTTTGATTAATCCATTGTTTCGGATGAGTTTAGACACAATAGTGTGGACAAGTGCTTATAATCTAAGACTTGTGATTACTATGTAATCTTAGTGTGTCTATATGTTGATGATATGTTGATATTAAGTAATGAAATAAAAGGCATAATAGAAACAAAGAGGTCTCTATTTTCTAAACTTCAAGATGAAGGGCTGTAGAGTCCAAGAACTTTACTTAGCTAATTATTTAGTAGTATTATAGTATGTATAGTATTATCTTTGTTACTGTGGATTTTTGGTTCAGACCGGGAATTATTTGGACACTCATAGTAGTACTTATAGACTTTCTAAGTTTGACCTATAGTTTAAGAATATTAATTTTAACCTAAGGTTTGATTATATAGCTGATATTAAGAATAATATTTATTATACTATAAGGTTTAGATATCAACCAATAGGATTTTAAGCACATGTTATGAATGGGTGATTAAAGATTAAGTATTTTGGAGGATTAAATTTAATAAGGAGTAAAGTTTGAATGCATTAGGGTCAGTCATCAGCTTTGAATACGTTGAGGGCTTAGTCAAGGCTGTTTACTCCATTCTAACTTAGCTAAAAATGTGTAATTTTGTGTTTAATTAATCAGCGTGTGTCGATATATTGCAGCTATAGGGGGCGATATATCGCAGCACGTAGATACAGAAAAACACGAGACGATGCACGGTCGCCTCGGGCATACTGGCCCAGGCGATATATTGCCTACAGGGGGCGATATATCGCCTCCTTCAGTGTATTTTCAAATGTTTTTGAATTCTTTTCCTTTCAGCCATTCAAACTCTTGATAAGTCCAGCATCTTTCTGAACGAGTCTTCAGCCTCTGCTGAATGATTATTCAAATTATTTTCACCTAAAAAGCTATTATTTTTATTCAAGTAAAATCAAGATCCTTTCATTCCTAAACTCTATAAATAGGACCTAGTACCCAGCCATTGTTCACCTTTTTACTCTAAGTTCAGAAGCTGCAAGTGCTAGGAGAGTGTGAGAGTTAAACACCTGGGTTGGGGAAATCATAAGCTTAAACATCATAAGCTTATCAAACACTTTGGGAAGTAAGGTTCTATAGTATTTCGGTTGTGGTGTAGATTGGTCTTACAAGTCTTTGAGGTAAACCAAAACTCTAGTTCATTTGTTTTATGTTATGTTTCCTTCTCTTAGTCTTCTACTCAGTCTCCTAACCTCATTCTTATTTTGGTTAGGAAATCTAAATTCTTGAGCACATAAGTTTTGGTAAGTGTGACTTTCAATGGTTTAGTCTTTCCATCCCTTTCATTTCATCTCTTTTCTTCAAATCTACTCACCATTTATATATGGTTTTAGGAGTGTTCCAAAAGTCCCAACTCAGTCCACATATCCCGGTAACTTTGGTAAGGAAAATAGGCTAGAATCAATATGTTATATGTTTATGTTATCTTATGTTTTATGTTATTAAATGTGTTATGATATGTATGTATATATGTTTGTAGGCTTGGGCATATGACCCATATGACTAACAAGACCCCAAATGGGTTATGGGCATATGACCTACTTAGCTAGTAGGACCCCACTAACCTCATGGGCATATGACTTGTTTAGTCTATGGGACCCCAAGTAATAATGGCCATTATAATAAGTGTATGTAATATGTGTTATGATATATCTTTATGTTTATTACGAAATTTATGTTTATGACTATGTGTTAGATTTTCCCTGCTGGGCATTAGGCTCATTCCTTTTTGTTTCATGTGCAGGAAAATAGCTTTAGAGGCGGTGAGATTCGTGGCCACTTAGAGGATGTGTATCGATGGTGAATGGAGTCAAGGAGCCGAGCGTTATTCGATTCGAGGATGTAGTTTTGTTTTATGTCTTTTTACATGTATTTTCCGCACTATTTATGTAATGTCTTTTTATTTTAAATCATGTTTTGTTTTTAAAGACAATGGGATCCCATATCCTTCTTGGTATTTATTTTGTAAGTAACTCTTATTTTTACAAGTTACTTAATAAAATTATGGTATTTTTGCAAATGTAAGTTCTATTAAGGATTGTATGTATAGTTTCGTTAATGGTCCAAAAGTCTAGATTAGTGGGTCATTACAAGGGCCTTGGAGAGGTTGACACCATACTAGATATCAAAGTTAGAAGAAATGTGGATGGATATGCCTTAGGTCAAGCTCATTATGTTGAGAAAATGCTTGACAAGTTTGGTCATATTAATATCAAAGAGGCAAACAAACCCTTCAATTCAAGTCTAAAGCTTGAAAAGAATGAAGGGAGAACGGTGGCTCAACTAGCGTATGCAAGTGCAATTGGTAGCTTGATGTATGCCGCACATTGTACTAGAGCGGGCATTGCATTTGCAGTTAGTAAAGTAAGTAGGTTTACTAGCAACCCAAGTATCTTACATTGGAAGGCCATTGAAAGAGTATTTGCATACCTTAAAAGGACCAAAGAGATAGGCCTCCAATATTCAAGTTTCCTAAGACACTTGAGGGATATTCCAATGCAAGTTGGATATCCGGTGTAGGAGATAATCTCTCCACAACTGGTTGGGTGTTCAACCTTGATGGGGGTGTCGTTTCTTAGGGATATAAGAAACAAACATTTATATGTCACTCAAACATGGAGTTCGAGTTTGTAGCACTAGCAGCAACTGGAAAAGAGGTCGAGTGGCTAAGAGATCTCATGTCGGAGATACAAAAAACCATGGTTGATGTATTGAAGATTTCTATACATTGTGATAATCAAGCCACTTTGATTAGAGCTTACAACATGGTATATAATGGGAAGTCTAGACATATAAGTATAAGACATGACTATGTGAGAGAATTCATTAATAAGAGTATTATATCAATTTCATACGTCAAATCTTGTGAGAACTTAGCGGATCCGTTTACCAAACCTCTTGGGAGAGATTTGGCAAGTTCTACAAACAGAGGGATGAGACTAAATCTCCACGACGCATAGATTCCCCAATGATGGAAACCCAAATCAAAACTTGTATACATCAAGTGTAAAGTTCAACGGGTAAGAACAAGTCATTGATAAGGGAATAGTTTCAACATTAACAACTTAAAAGTCCCATCAAGGATGAGTTAATGTTGGTTACTACCGGACATGAGGGTTAAGCCATAGACTTTTAATGAAATTCAGTTGAAGAGCAACAAACATCTCTAAAGGTAGCAAAGATGTTGTAAGAATTTCACCTATGTGAACCTAGAGGTGATGCCTCCTCTTAATAGAGTAGGAGTTTTCTACCTGGATGGTTCATGAATGGATCAAGCACAAGGCCAAAAGTGTTAAAGCGCAAAAAGTATGAAATACATGAGTAATCAGATAGAGGTGTGTGAGAGATTATCAGTTTTTATTACTAGAAATGTTGGGTTCAATCTTTTAAGAATACCTTAGCATTTCGGTAGAAGCTTTGTAGTGTTTTCACTAAGGAAAAGTTCAAACCCAAAAGGTACTTTATTTTATGCACTGATATCATTTGGATAGATGATTGAGGATGCATTTAACCAAGTGGGGGATTTTTGTGAATGGTTAAATACATGGTGAAATTGGTTATACACAAAGAGGTGCAAAAACCATAATGATTTAACTAAAGTCAACATGTGAGAGTTGAATTTCAGTATATGCATTGATAAATCATCTTTACGGGTCGAAAGTGTTTCTTTGGAGTATATAAGAGTACCCAAAAATTTTGGGAGCATTTGGTGATATTTTGAGACAAGTTTTGGAGTGCCAAGTCAAAGGCATCGGCATTGCGTTGCCTCTAGGAGGTGTTGCATCATTCGCCTTTGAAAAGAGCACCTAGGTGATGCATCACCTGCTACTAGGCGATGCACCAGGTGACTGTGGCCTGGGCCATTCATACGAATTCGTACAGTGACGGGTTTTGGCTCCAAAATTAAAATGAAAATGCTCTAATCTCGTTGGTTGAGCCTAATGAGGTTCCTATACTTTTTAAATGGTCCATTTAAGTTAATTAGTGACTTGATCACTCACCTCTCTCTCTCTCTCTCTAAAAGAACCTCTCTCTCTCTCATGCTTTCAAGATTACTAGTTTTGTCCAAGATCCTCATCAAGAATGCTTGACTTGGACGAAGATCCAATGCTTGAGATTCCCATTCTCATTCCTCTCTTGTAGCTTCAAGTAATCTCAAGGAGGAGGCTAGAAATAGAGGTTTTTGGACAATAAGCCTTCATTTATATAAGCCTTGTTACATTTTGTGGTTCACATAAAATCATAGACTATTTATTTTACGTCTCACGGTTCTTCATCATAAAAGGGCTACTCTTCACTTGTTTACTTATGTTTATGTACTTTGTAATATTCTTCCATTAGAGTATAAATTAATCTTGTTTATTGCTTTGAGTTGTAATATACAAAACTAAGGTTGTTGCCTCTAACCCCCAACAACTTCTTCATTCTCTTCGATGCTTTCTCTATGTAAGATTGGGAAATCTCTGTAGTCTTCTTCTAGTTTTTTGTGAAGTTAAAGGCTCGTAGAATCTGTCCGTGATATTCGTCCACTGTGTGGGGGAAATAGTGACTGCTACCCATTAACAACTTTGAAATGACTCTTGTTTGATGAAGAACTCTTCTGAGAGTTGAAACAAAATTGAGCTACGTCGAGTAGTTTTGACCAGTTCTTCTCGTTGGCATTGACAAAGTGGCGCAAGTACTCCTCCAACATCCTGTTGAATCTTTTTGTGAATGGTAGCTCGAGGAGATGTTCAACTGTGACCCCAAGAGGCTGAATAATTCGGACCAGAAGGTCCCTATGAATCTCTCATCTCAGTCACTGAAAATGTTCTGAGGAACTCCCCAATATTTGACAATATATTTGAAAAATTGTCGCACTATCTCTTCTGCAGAACAATACTTAGAAACTGGGATGAGTGTTGCATACTTTAAGATTGTACTTAAATCCCTTGTCTTCGGTAGGATGATTATAAAGTCAAGAGACACACTCTTCCATGGTCAGCTTGGGACTGGCAAAGGATCCAACAACCATGATGTCTTGTGCCTCTCAACCTTATCTTGCTGGAAGATGAGACAGGTCTTGGTGTACTCCACTACATCATCTTGCTTTTGTGACTAGTAGTATCCTTGCTTCAAAATGGCATGTGTAACATCCTACTAATCCAAGAGCGTTACACCGTGTGTTTAAAATAGTACTTAACTCGATAAGCGATTCATTTGGACTCAAAAGTGTAATTAAAATTAAACGATGGTTTAGGTACTAAAAATTTTGGTCAATAAAATGAAACTTTTCATTAAAGGGTTTGAATATATGCACGTGATCCCAAAAGTTTATAAAAAAAGATAGTTTTATTATATATTACGAAAATATCCAACTTAAGCGGAAAAACCGAACCACTGTTCTAAGTTGCTCAAAATAACTTGACAGTAATGGCCAAGACGGTCGAATATGTACACGCCGCTCCAAAGCCCTCCAACTCATAAACACGTTTCACAATTACAAGTATATTTATTTCAATCATATGAATCATTTACGAGGCCCAAGAAAACAGCCTTACCGAGAGAGTGGGGACTCCCTCAAGATAAACTCGCTTTCACGGCCTATGTTACACAAGCTTGCCAACGACTTGCATTACACACGCTTGTCGACCTGCCCCACGTTCATACATGATAGCCGAATATAGATCGTATCGATCATCCACAGATAAATCCATGCTAAAATGCATAACAACCAATCAACTCTATGTGCATTTGCTAGTTTTCTTACCTCAAGTCTTGAGCAGACGACAAAGCGACCTTGAGTGTGATCCTCTTTCCCGAGCCTCGCAGAACTCCTAGTCACAACATAAATGGTATGCTTATTAGGGATTTCAATCACAGGTGTCAAAACTAAACCCTGGCTCTCAGAACCTCTCATTCCATTCAACCAAGTAATGGAATCGTCCCTCGAGCCCCCAAGTGGGTTTCCAAATCCCTAAACAATGCACCCTAAAACTGCATTAGCATCATGGTTCTAAACGAATAGAGAATCCCCCTCTAAAATTTGTGCATTTTGAGCCGCATCACCGCCTCTAAAAGGCTGTGACGCTCCCAAAAATAGAGAGCTTTTCCTATCCAAAATTCTTACATTAGCGCCACGACACCCTCTGGAAGGGCCGCGATGCCCCAACATTCAAAGGCAAACCCTGCCCTAAGGAAACTCAGTGGGTCGCGGGCAACCCCGAAAAATCCAGAAAGTACTATTTTCCCCTTCAAACTTCAGACTCCAAACCAAATCTAATTGCCAAAATTCGGTCCCCACTTCAATCAAACAACCAACATACAATATCAACACATCATAACCAATCCTAATAACATCTTAAGCTACACAAATAACACATTAAAAATCAAAATTCAATACACCTTCAAGAACACACCAAACTTTGAAAAAAAAAACATGGAGTAACCATTACCATACCTCTCTGATTTCGAATTCCTAGTTGAAAAGATTCTCACAACTCTTAGTTTCCTCAATTGCTGCTTAGTTCTTCAAAGATTATCTACAAAAGCTTCATAAATTCCCATCTCCCATCCATGGTTCCATTTTTTTAGAGAAAACAAAAATAGAGAAGGGAGAGAGAGATGTATACGTGAGTGTAAAACCCCCTCAGCACTTAACCCTTTTCCCCTTATCTAATGGTTAAAAGACCATTTTGCCCCAACCCCCAATAAACATCCTAATCAAATCTTAGGGGCATTTTAGTCATTCGCCTAAATTCCCACTAAACCTCAAATTTCACCACAAATCTCCAATTAATCCACTAAACCCAAATATTTCTCCAAATTAATTTCATTTATCAACACTTTCCCAAATACATGAAATTACCAAAATATCCCTTGGCTCCCCCGAGCTAGGTATTTTACCCCGTTGTGGCTTTTTGCTAAAATTGCTCAAAATGATCCACTCCTATCGAATATAACAAATATATTTACATTATTTACATAATCATGTGGTCTCAGGCATATAGCACATAAAATATAAATATACCCTTAACAGGTCAAAATTACAAAAATGCCCATTTTTAACAAAAGCGGGTCTTTAAACACATTTAATACACATAATCAAGCATACTTGATTGTATTCTAATATAATCAACATATTTACTCCATGTTCCCTTCCGACATGCTAATCCAAGCCCTTAATCTTATTAGCAGTTTTGGAAAATTACACCTATCTCCTCTTTATAGAAATTTCTTCCTCGAAATTAATTGAATCTCTCAGGACACCATCCCTACATATTTGACTCTAACTTTGGAGTCATGTTCTTTACCTTGTTATTTCTTTGTAACACTCTCATTAGATAACAATCTTATTCCCTAAGACTTCATGAATTCTATCCAGAATCGCCACTGGTTTTCTCTTCACATGATAAGTTTGATTGTAATTCCAGGGTTTCTTAACCCAAACAGGTGTAGTACTCAACACATCTTTCCTTAGCATCGATACCTGAAACACCCTATGAACTCCTGCCAATGCCAGAGCAAAGCTAATCTGTAGGCCACTTGCCAAATTCCTCTCTAGAATCTCAAAGGTCTAAAAAACCTAGGGTTCAGTTTCTCTTTATTTCCAAATTATTTTATCTCTTTAATCAGAAATACTCGGAGAAACACAAGATCTCCAATCATGGAACTCCACATTCCCATATTTGAATTTGCATAGCTTTTCTGCCTTTTCAACAAAGAGAATATTCTTGCTCTAACATTTCTCAATAACTTCATTGGCCCTCTGAACCACTTCAGGACCAAAATACTTCCTTTCCCCCATTTCATCCCCAAAGATGGGTGGTCTTCACCTCCTATCTCACAATATCTCATACGAAGCTGCTTCGGTTGTCAACTAATAAACATTGTTGTAGGAATCCAATAAAGAGATTGTACTTACTCTAGGGTCCCTAAAAACCTAATTCATATGTCCAAAGCATATTCTTTAACGTCTGAGTCGTCCTCTCAGATTTTTTATTTGTCTGAGGATGATAAGTGATATCCAATCTTAGTCTTGTACCCATCACCCTCTACGGGCCTTTCCACAACTTGAAAACAAATGTAGGATGTTGGTCCGACACTATAGACTTTGGTGCCCCATGGAGATACACCATCTCCCATCACATATATAACTTATCATACTGTTTTACATTATAACTCGTTCGAATAGGCAAAAAGTGCGCTGACCTGGTATATCTAGTCACAACCGCTCATACAAAAATTCTCTTACCCACAATCCTAGGCAATGCATCTATTAGGTCCATAATTATATACACTCATGTTTATATTAAAATGCCCAAAGGTCATAATAATCCCACTGGCCTCTAGTATTCATCTCTCACTTGGTAAAAGGTTAGGCGCTGCCACAACTATACAGATTTCAAATCTTGATACACATTCATGGTTCTTGAGTGTAGCGAGCATGGAGTGGTACAAGATTCATCTAGAATCTCTCTCTTGATGCAAGTATCCATCATAACGCATATCTGATCTTCATATCTCAACAAACCCATGTCAAAATAGTAGAGTCCTTTGCCACTGCTATTAAGATTCTCTTTCTATAATTCACCATTTGTAGGGTTCATATTTGCCAATTTGTCAATCACAAACCCTATACCAATTCTAGTAATTTCCTCCACTAACTTTGCCGTGATCTATTTCGAACCATACACTTAGCTTGGACCTTTCCAGCTTAATGCATTAGCCTCCATGTTAGTTTTCCCTGGGATAATAAAGGATTTCATCGTCAAATCCTTCACAAGTTCTCACCAACATCTTTATCTCATATTCGAACCCCTATGGGTAACCAAATACTCTAAACTGTTATATCAGTGTATGTCTCACACTTCTCCCCACATAAGTATTGTCACCACACCTTAAATGCAACCTCATTGCTGTCAACTCAACATCGCGCGTAAGATATGTTTGTTCTTATTCCTTTAACTACTGTGAAGCATAAGCAATCAACTTCTTAGCCTACATACGGGCACATCCTAGTCCTTGACTTTCTGCGCCTACAAGCACTATGAACTTCCCATTTTCAAACAAAAAAGACTGTACCCACCATATAGTCGTTGTATATCATTCCACCACATACTTTATACTGATACCATGGTGCGATGATCAACCTTTGTCTCAACTCTTAGAAGTCCGATTCACATCTACCAATCTAGATAAACCTTTGATTCTCACATGTTAATTCAGTCATGGGTATTGCAATCCTTAAATATATTCAACCAAATGCTGATAGTTTCTTGGCCAATATTTTATTACTTCTATTATAACTGGATCAACCATGATCCAATTCTTTCCCCATAACGTAACTCCATACATCACTTGAAGAAATCAGAACTCATCCTTCTTTAACCTTGCCTGCAATTTATGTTTCCTTAACTTATGTAATATCAAACGGAGATGCTGCTCGTGTTTTGTCTCTGATTGGAAGTAGGCCAATACATTGCGGATAAACTCAAATACATATTATCTACATAACCCTCGAACTCTCTACTTGTCAGATCCATGCAAACCTATGGAGCATAGGTCAGTTCAAAAGCCTCCACTTAAAATCCACAACGTCCATACCTAGTGCGGGGTAGTTCTTGAAATGTATTTTCTCTTGATCCTTAGCTGGTAATAACCATATCAAATATCAATCCTTATAAACCCTGTCTTACCTTGCAATAGATTACACAAATCATCAATCCATGGTAGTAGATACTTATTCTTGATAATCACCTTATTCAGCTATCCATCTTCGATACACATCCTCAATGACTCGTCCTTCTTCTTAACAAATAATATTGGCCTAGCCCATGGTGAGAAGCTCAGTCCAATCAACCCCAAGTCGAGCATCTCCTTCAACTAAACCTTTAATCCGTTCCACTCTGCTGGTGCCACTCTACGCGATGCCTTGAATACCGATTCTATTCTTGATGTTTGTAAAGTAACAAACTCGATCTTCAAATGAGATGGAAATCTTGGTAGACCCTCAGATTCAACTATTACAACCCTTGTTGTAACGACCCAAATTCAGTGTTAAGGCTTAAGGGCCCGGAGTAGTGTGCCTGGAGGGCATGATGGGATTTTGTGTGTGACTTTATTAAGTTTAATGCATCATTATGATTTATTGCACGTTATATGACTATTTGATTATTTGAGATGCATGACTATGTGAATCAGTATGCATGTAGAACTGATTGTCTTAAAATGAGCATGATTGTAACTTGGCCATGTTAGGGCATAACTGTGATAATTGTACTATGTGAATTGTTCCATGTGAGTGTGATGTTTTATCAGGATGCACGCATCGAGACGGTCCTAGAGAGCCAGTTAGTCTAAAAGTCACAACGGGATGTTGTACCCGGCTCGGGAGGAGCCCAGGGGTACTTCGGGAATCTTATAAGTTGAGTTTAGAAAGAGTGATTAGTTATTGGTATTTTGGTAACCATTTGTAACTGCTGTGAGTAACAAGTTTTAAGATAGGAAGTGGTAGAATTGAAATGAAAGTGTTAAGACTTAAGTACCCTTGAAGGTTTAGCTTAGAAGGATTAGTAAGGAGGGGTAATTTGGTCTTTTGGCAAGGCAAATAGACTTTATGCAGCTGGGATTTAGGGGGTACGGTTTGGGCATTTGGGTCACTTGTGGCTTTGATAAAATTAGAAGAGAAGGAAAAGAAGAGGAGAGAAAGGCTAGGGCAAAGAAGAAGAAAGAAGAAGAGGTGTAGAAGGGGCTGAAGTGGGAAGCTTAGAAGGAGATCAAGGGAACTTTAGGGTGGATTCTACTCTTGAGGTAAGGATCTTATGCTTATTTAAGTTTGTTTTCTGTGTTGGTTGAGGAATTTAATGCTTGAGTTAAGATTTTCATGGGTTTTGGTTTGGGTTGTTGAATTTGAAATCAAAGGAGTGGATCTTGTGTGCATTGATGTTTTGGATTTGATTCTAGTGTTTATGGGGTGTTAGATTGTTCATATGATGTTTGGATTTGAGTTTTGGGGTTTAGGTTTTGGTTTGGGATGATTTGGAGAGGTTAAAGCTCGGGGAAAATTGCAGGAAAAACCCAGAATTCTGGGTCTGCGAAGGCGTGCCGCGGCAGGGTTTTGTGTGCCGCGGCAAGGGAGCTTCTGTCTGATGGGTGCCGCGGCACAAGGATGTGGTGCCGCGGCACAAGGCAATTTTCAGGGTAGCTCTTTTTGGCAATTTTAGGTCTTAGCTCCGGGGGTTCGTGGGATGCCTCCGGGGTGTTGTTTTAAGGTTTTAGAGGTCCCGAGAGTGCGGGATTGGTCCCGGGAAGTGGTTTTGGGTTTGGTTAGTATTAAAAGTGTTTTATGTGTGTTGTGACTAGGATTTCGGAGAGGCTCGTGCTAGAGGACCGTGCTCGTGGTCGTGGTGCATCGGAAAGCACGGATTACAGGTAAGAAAACCGTAACACCCGAGTTTAGGGCATGGCGCCACTGTGCGATTGTAGGGCGTGGCCCCGGATTGTATTACGTGCAAATGCTTAACCTTAAATGAACCGTGATGTGTGTGAATGTTTATTTTGAATGTACTATATGTGTTATTATGATGAAACGAGCGGCAGAGGCCGGGTACGGCATAGGCCGGGGCGGCCGTGGGCCGAAAGTAACACACAGCACATGGGATGCTTATATTCAGGGTGGGACCCAAGGGATACATGAGTTATCCTCGCGGTGAGAACCGAAACTCCAGGCTTTGGTAAGGCCTTGGGAGCGGCATGGCCGTACTTGTTTATTATGATGGTTTTCCTATGTGTCAGTGAATTATTGCCAGCTATTTGTTTTGCATATGTTATGTGTTATTTGGGTTTTCTTGCTGGGCTTCGGCTCACGGGTGCTCCGTGTGGCAGGTAAAAGCAAGGAGTCAGTCAACCGGCCATGAGTATGGAGAGCGTGGGGGCGGCGCGTACATGTTCGGCCTGCCCGACTGCTTTGGTTGGGGGCATTTTGTATATGGCTGTATTTAACCATTCTTTTGATAGCTGATCAAGTGTAAATCTATTTTGAGTTGTAAATATTTTGTAAACCTTATTTTGGGATCCCAGATGTTTTATAATTAACGTTTTTAATGAAACTAAACATTTTCAAAGAGTACAGCCTTAAACTCTGGTTTATTCACACTTTTGGTTTTAGAAACCACTTGAGTCAATTAAATGCACAATTTCTGTTTTAAACTCACTTAGTAACGGCTCTAAGGTAGTAGGGCGTTACACTTGTGGTATCCACCCTCCATGGGATAGGTCTCTAACCTTCAATATCAAAGTCACCATTTTCCTCTTACAGTCTATGGTCGTTCCCACTTGGCCAACCAATCCATACCCAGTAACATGTCAAACTATTTCAATACTAATTCTATCAAGTCCACCGACTACTCTTTACTATTCACCTCTACTAGAAAAGATTTAATTCCGCCTTCTAGAGGTTGTTGATTTCCAATAGGCGACAACGTCCCAAATTCCACAACATCCACATCATGAGGTCTACCCAGTTTATCAATAGCCTCACTAATTAAACAATAGCATGTATAGTGCCAAAATACATTCATACCGTACAAGAAAGGTTAATGCTAGAAATCTGACCTGTCACCACAGAGGGACTAGCCTCAGCCTCTGTCCGTGTCAAAGCAACTACTCAAATTGGACTTGAATTGTCGCATTTCCTTGGTTCCTCCTCCTCCAATTGTGGACACTATCTTAGGAAGGGACCCACCACGCCATGTAGGAAACATGCCTTAACACGACATCCTTCCAAGTGGCATCTTTTGCACCAAGCACACTATAGGTAAATTTCCAATTCTCACCCTCGCCCTGTTGGCTACTCTGAGTGCCCCATAACCCTCTCTATGGTACAGGGGTGCTAAATGTGTCTATAGCCTCTCTTTATTGATCATTGTGTCCCCCACCCCTACCTAATCTGGTAAACAGAGGTACCACTTGTCGAGCATTGCGCCCTATGGCGCCCTCTCTCCATATCTCATCCTCTGCACCCTCAACAGTAAGGGCCTTCTCTACTGCTTGAGCATAGGTAAAAATCTTAATTACTGGGGTGACTCTGATGCTCTGGCTTCCCTGAAATTCAACCCTTGAATAAATCGCTCCTTCCGAGCCACATCAGTCGGCGCCAAGTCAAAAGCAAACTAGGCTAACCCATTGAATTTATTGGCATACTTTATCACTATCATGTTGTTCTGAACCAAATTCATAAATTTGTTCGCCTTCATAGTTCAAACTGTGCCATTGTAATACCTTTCATTGAAAAACTATCTAAATTCCTCCCAACCCATCGTAATGATGTTCTGAGTCTAGGATATCACTCCCCACCAGGTCCGAGTGTCATCTTGTAACATATACGTGGCACTAACCACTGTGTCATTGCCCACCACCCTCATAATGTCGAGGATGGAGCTAATCATGCCCATCCACTACTCATATTTAAGTGGATCTAGGCCTCCCTCAAAAGATGGAGGGTAGTGTTTTTGGAACCTCTCAAACAATGATTCCCATCTATTTTCCACCCTAGGCAGAGCCAAAACCGGTGCCACTACCAGTAGAATAAACAGAACAACATTCTCTGACAGAACCTACAATCTCAACCACCTGATCTTTTCCTCATGCCTCTGTAGTCTCGCTTGAATATCTGTAAACATATGCTGCCAATTCCAAGGGGTAGGCGAAGGGTCCTGGCCCTGATTATCATTCATGACCTTGATATCAACAACGCTTGGTCCAATTGACTGCCTTGGATTCATAACTTCCAAGTATGCCTGTAATCAATGAACTAAACTATCAGGCATGATAATCATATCTAGAAACCGTCCCATAGTTGAAACCAAACAACACAACATTCACATGCAGCAAAAATGCCAAAACACATGTCTATAACATTCATGCATCAATCAATAGGCCTTGCTCTAACCATATATATATATCATGCTCTCTATTCTAGCATGCAGATAAGGGATACAATTCATATAAACATTTAAACAAGTATTCACCCCATTAACCACAAAACCATGAGTCGAGCTTGTCTTTAGCAGTGAGCGTACATATTCGGTCAATCTTCAGGAACCATAAGCCTTGGAAGCTTTGATACCAAGTTGTAATGTCCTACTAATCCAGGACCGTTACATCGCGTGTTTAAAATAATGCTTAATTCAATAAGTGAGTCATTTGGACTCAAAAGTTTAATTAAAATTAAACCATGGTTTAGGTATTAAAAATTTTGGTCAATAACATTAAACTTTTCATTAAAGGGTTTGAATATATGCATGGGATCCCAAAAGTTTATAAAAAAAGAGTTATATTAAACATCACGACCTAAGTGAAAAAATCAAACCACTATTCTAAGTTCCTTTAAATAACTTGACCGTGATGGCTAAGACAACTGAATATGTACGTGCCACTCCAAAGCTCCCCACGTCATGGCTGGTTACCCTTACCTGCACCATAGAGCACCTATGAGCTGAGGCTCAGCAAGATAACCCCCACAAGGCATAATAATAGTCCAATTATTCATAAGCAATAAACATATTCATCACTGATGATAAATGCATTCATTCCAATCATATACATCATAAACACGTTTCACAACTACAAGTATATTTACTTCAATCATATACATCAAAAAAACATTTCACAATTACAAGTATATTTATTTCATATGAATCATTTACACAGCCCAAGAAAAACAACCTTGTCGAGCGAGTGGGGACTGCACCCTCAAGTAAACTCGGTTTCACGACTTACGTTACACACGCTTGCCGCTGACCTGCGTTACACACGCTTGCCGACCAGCCCCACGCTCAAACACGATGGCCGAATATAGATCGTATTGATCATCCACAGATAAATCCATGCTAATATGCATAGCAACCAATCAGCTCTATGTGCATATGCCTGTTTTCTTACCTAAGTCCTAAGCAGATGACAAAGCGACCTTGAGTGTGATCCTCTTTCTCGAGCCTCGTGGAACTCCTAGTCACAACATAAATGGTATACTTATTAGGGACTAAGTCTCAATCACAAGTTTCAAAACTAAACCTTGGCTCTCGAGACCTCCCATTCCATTCAACCGGTAAATGGAATCATCCCCTGAGCCCCCAAGTGGGTTTCCAAATCCCTAAACAATGCACCCTAAAACTGCATCAGCGCCGCGGTGACCCCCTGCAGCGCCGCGACTCTACACGAACCGAGAAGCCCCCTCTAAAGGGCTGCAACACTCCCACAAATAGAAAGATTTCCCTATAAAAAATTATTACATTAGCTCCGCGGTGCCCCATAGAAGGGCCGTGACGCCCACCCGGTCAGAGGTAAACCCTGCCATTAAGGAAACTCAAGTGGGCCATGACACTGAGCGCCAAGCCGCAACCGCGAAAAACCCAGAAAGTGCGATTTTCCCTTACAAATTTCAAACTCCAAACCAAATCTAATGGCCTAAATTTGATCACCAATCCAATCAAACCACGAATAGAAAAGATTAGCACATCATAACCAATCCCAATAGCATCTTAAACTAACAAATGACACATTAAAAAATCAATAAACAATACACCATCAAGAACACACCAAACTTTGAAAAAAAACTTGGAATAACCGTTACCGTACCTCTTTGATTTTGAATCCCTAGTTGAAAATAATCTCTCAGCTCTTAGTTTCCCCAATCGTTGCTTAGTTCTTCAAAGATTGCCTCCAAAAGCTTCATAAATTCCGATCTCCCATCCATGATTCCATTTTTTTTTTAGAAAAAACAAAAAAGGAGAAGGGAGAGAGAGAGAGAGAGAGGTGTATACGTGAGTGTAAAACCCCCTTTGCACTTAACCCTTTTTCCCTTATCTAATCGTTAAAAGACCACTTCTCCCCTACCTCCAATAAACATCCTAATCAAATCTCAGGGCATTTTGGCCATTTGCCTAAATTCCCACTAAACCTCAAATTTCACCACAAATCTCCAATTAATCCACTAAACCCAAATATTTCTCCAAATTAATTTCATTTATCAACACTTTCCCAAATATATGAAATTACCAAAATACCCATTGGCTCCCCCGAGTTGGGTATTTTACTCCCGTTGTGACTTTCCGCTAAAATTGTTCAAAAGGATCCACTCTTGTCAAATATCACATATATATCCACATAATCATCTGGTCTTAAGCATATAGCACATAAAATACAAATATACCCTCAACAGGTCAATATTATGAAAAATGCCCCCTTTTAACAAAAGCGGGCCTTTAAACACATTAAATACACATAATCATACATACTCAATTATATTCTAATATAATCCACATATTTACTCCACATGCTGACCCGAAACGCTAATCCAAGCCCTTAATCTTATTAGGAGATTTGGGACGTTACAACATGTACCCTTTGCCACCCTAGATGACCCATGTGTCATGACACTCACTCAGCAGTGTCTTCCATAAGTCTTCAACGTTCAGAACATACAAGTGACCCCCTTTGGCCCACAAAATATCATCCACCACCCAAAAATGGTTGAGTCTTACCTTATTTTATGACCTTCAGGATGGTTCTAACAATTGGGTCCTTCTCTAAGTTCTCCTTGTTGCGTTCCTTGATGAGAGTATTCTCCATGCTGGCCGACAAACTAGCCAAGATTTTAGAGTTGCCAACTCTACTTTACGACTTGAGGCATCAACTTCATAATTTAGACGTCCTGCCTTGTGCTCAAAATGAAAGTCAAATTTGGTCCAAAAATCTTGCCATCGTGCCTACTTTGGGGTCAACTACGGCTCGGTAAGGAAATGACTAGCCGCTACATTGTTAGTCTTGACCACAAACTTCGACCCTGACAAGTAATGTCTCTACATCTGCAAGCAACGGATAAATGCAAGGAGATCCTTCTCCTTTGTAGTATACCGTGTCTCAGCTTTGGAAAGCTTGTGACTCTCATATGCCACTGGGTGGTCCTTTTGTACAAGCACCCCTCCCAAAGCATAATCTGACGCGTCTGTTTGAACTTCGAAAGGCCTTCTAACTTCGGGCAGGGCAAGAGCAGGATCCTCCATCATGGCTGCCTGTATATTCCTAAATGATTTAGCACACTTATCAGTCCACGCTCAAATTACACCCTTCTTCAACAACTCGATCAAGGGTGTCAACCTTCTTGAGTAGCCGTCCACAAATCGTCTATAGTAGTTGCCTAGACCAAGGAAAGAGTGTAGTTACTTCAAATTGGTGAGGGCTTTCCACTCTTGGATCGCCCTCACCTTCTCCAGGTCCATATGAATTCGGCCACGTTCCACAATCTGGCCAAAGAAATTGATACTCTCCTATGCAAACGAGCACTTCTTCCATTTCACATATATTTGATTGTCTTTCAACTTGTGAAACACTTGAGCCAAGTGCTCTCGATGTTCCTCCATCATGGAACTTTAAACCACAATATGATCCAAGTACACTACCACGAACTTGTCTAGATACTCGTGGAATACTTTGTTCATCAGTGTGCAGAAAGTGGCTGGCATATTCGTCAACCCAAACGACATAACTCGAAACTCAAATGCTCCATATTAAGCAATGCAGGTTATCTTTGGCTCATCCACATCTGCAATCCATACTTGATAATAGTTTGATCTTAGAACAAACTTTTTAAAGAACTTCGCTCCACTCAGCTAGTCGAACAAATCAACGATCAGAGGGATAGAGTAGGTGTTGCGATCCGTCACTTTGTTGAGAGCCCTATAATTAATGCACAGTTTAAAGCTCCCATCATGCTTCTTCTTGAATAACACAGGTGCACCAAATGGTGCCTTCGACGGTCTGATGAAGCCTGCCTCCAATATCTCTTTCAGTTGCTTCCCCAACTCTTCTAGCTCAGGGGGTGCCATTCTGTAAGGTGCTTTAGTTGGAGGTTTCACTCTAGACACCAGCTTGTAATGCCCCGACTATTTCAAAGACCTCAGACCATTAAAAAATACTATGATATAGCTACTAATTTGAATACATACATCAAGAAATAATAGAACTTCATTCAAAACCCAAAATATTGTACGAAATACAAAATAAGGTATGAAATATAAAATATGGTATGAGATCCCATTGTTATAATACATAAAACATAAACTTTAAATTAATTGTTTAAATACTAAGTGCGGAAATACATGAAAACATAATTTAAAAGACGTTAAACAACGTCATCCTCAATCTTCTAACAGTCCATTCATCCTTAACACACATGCCAAGTTGCCACGAATCCTTCCCACCGCCCATGCTCATTTTCCTGCACCATCTAAAAAGAAAGGAATGAGCCTAATTCCCAGCAAGGAAAAATCTACTAAAAACATATATGTCATAAATCATAAAACATAAGACTATATAAAACATATGACTATAAAAACGTATATCATATAGGACTTCAATATTAAGGGCCATTAACTCATTGATGTGGTATGTGATAAAACCATCTAGGTCTTCAGTCTACTAATTGAGGTAGGTTAGATCACAACTATAGTATATGATAACCCATCTAGGGTCCTTTGTCTACAAATCGAGGTAGGGTAAATCATAACTCTAAACCACGAAAATGATAAAAATTATTGGGGCTTGCTATCTAAGAAAGTCATATGCCCAAGTGACTACAACATAAATTCTTGGGGCTTGTTATCTAAGCAAGTCATATGTCCAAGGACTACAACATATATCATTTCACATATCATATCATAACATAAACATATAAACACATATAATCTAACCTATTTTCCTTACCAAAAACCAAGATATGGAGACAAGAACGGGATTTGGAACACTCCTAAAACCAACAGTAAGAATCATAAGTTTCTAAAGAAAAGGAGATGAAAAGAGAACTAAACCATCAAAGTGAAAAATTACCGAAAGCCTTAAGTTTCAAGAAAGTTAAACACCTAACCAAGAATCATAAACAAGAGTTAGGATCTGAAAGAAAATAAAAGAAAACTAAAGAATCATGAAGAACTGAACTTAAGGATATGAATACCTTGATGAACTATGACTTTGATCTACACCTCGATACCGAAATAACACTATATCTTACTTCCCAAGTGTTTAGAAAATCTTAGATTGGAAAATATTTTATCCCAAACCCTAAGTGTTTCTCTCTATAGTAACCTCAGCAGCTTGGAGGCTCTGAACAATGCTTGAATGATGAATGAAATGGCTGAGTACTAGGTCCTATTTATAGAGTCCAAGGAGTAAAACTAACCCCTTTTAGAATGAATATAATTAAAAAAGATTTGAATTTTAATTCAACAGATGCCCAGAACTCAGTCAAAATCGTTCAAGAGCAAGTCCAAGTGGTTAAGGTTGTTTTTAAATTTAAAATCCTTAAGTCTTCAAAAATGTGTGCCAGGGGCGATATATTGCCTACCCTGGGTGATATATCGCCTAGACCTATATGCCGAGCCCTCATGCTTTTGTTCGTGCGAAGTCAACGTGTTTTCCGTATCTCCTGTAGGCGATATATCAACCCCTATAGTTGCGATATATCGGCATACGCTGATATTTTAAACACATTTTTGTACTTTTTTCAGCATATTTTGAATTGATTAAACAACTTTGACTGAACAAAGCGTGATCCTAATAGCTACTGGAAGGTTCTAGAGCTTCTAGTTCTTTCTTTTAATTAAACTATTCATCAAAAACTTGCTTGTGACAAGTGTCATATTCTTAATAATTCTTTCTAAACCTTAGGTTATAATAAACAATATTTCCAGGACCAGCAATATTAATCAAACCTTATGCTATAATCAATATTTCTAAACTATAGGTTAAACTTATAAAATCCATAACTGTTGCTATGAGTTTCCAACTAAGTCCGGCTTGAACCAAAATCTACAGAATCTAACATACTACAAGCTACTACTACTACTAAGTAAAATTTCGAGACACAACAATTCTCCCCTACTTAAAAGAATTTCATTCCTGAAATTTACTTACCAAACAATTCCGGATACCGTGCTAAGATGTCTTCCTCCAACTCCCATGTTGCCTCCCTTTCTGAACTATTACTCCATAGGACCTTGACTATCGGAATACTCTTAGACTGTGATTCCTTCATCCCTCTATCTAGGATGCTAACTGGTCATTCCTCATAACTCAAGTCTTTCTGGAGTGCTATCATATCGTACTTGAGGACGTGAGATGGGTCTGACACATATCTACGCAGCATCGAGATGTGAAACACATTGTGGCTATCTACTAGAGCTGGCGGTGGGGCTAATCTATATGCAATTGTTCCCACCTTGTCCAATATCTCAAAAGGACCTATAAACCGGGGACTAAGTTTGCCTTTCTTCTCAAACTGCTTCACACCATTCATAGGAGATATCTTTAAGAAGACTTGATCTCCAAAAATTACGAATTCCACATCTCGCCACTTGGCATCCGCATAACTTTTCTGTCGGCTTTGAGCAGTGACCATACGCTTCCTAATCAGCGCCACTGCATCCTGAGCCTCTCTAACAGCTTCGGGTCCAAGAAGTTGTCTTTCTTCTACCTCATCCCAATGTAACGGTGATCGACACCTCCTTCCATAAAGTAATTCATAGGGTGCCATACCGATCTTTTCCTGGTAGCTATTGTTGTAGGAGAACTATATAAGTGGAAAATACTTACTCCACGGTCCTCCGAAGTCTAGTACACAAGCGTGCAACATATCTTCTAAAATCTGTATGGTACACTCGGACTGACCATCGGTCTGAGGATGAAATGTCATGCTAAGACTTAACTTGGTACCCATGGCTTGCTGCACGCTTCCCCAAAATCACAATGTAAACACTGATCCTCTCTCAGATACTATGGTCTTAGGGATTCCATGTAGTCGTACTATTTCTTGAACATAGATGTCTACATACTGGTCTGCTGTGTACGTGGTCTTGACAGGCAGGAAGTGAGTTGACTTGGTTAGTCTATCTACTACTACCCAAGTCGAGTCATGCTGCTTATTTGTTTGTGGTAATCCTTTCACGAAGTCCATGGCTATGTCTTCCCACTTCCATTCTGGGATACTAAGCGGTTGCAATAAGCATGCAGGTTGCTGATGTTCCACTTTCACTTGCTGGCATACAAGGCATTTGGACACATATTCCGCTACGTCTTTCTTCATTCCCGGCCACCAATACAGTGCCTTAAGGTTGTGAGTCATCTTGGTCGACCTTGGGTGAACTGAGTATGGGGTATTGTGTGCTTCTTCTAAAATCTTCATCTTAATTCCATGGTCATTGGGCACGCATACCCGATCCTTATATCTCAAGAACCCCTGTCCTGATATAGAGAAATCTGTGGCCTTTCCTTCTTTGACAGCAATTATGTGAGACACTAACGTGTCATCATGCCCTTTCCCGATTCGTATATCTTCTAACAGACTTGACTGGATGGACAAGTTAGCCAGTTGAACAATGACTACTTCTATTTCGGCATTGATCATCTCTTGCTCAAAAGTACCCCAGCCATGGAGGCCAAGTAGGCCAAACATGTATGCATCACTCCATGCCCTCCAACTCATGCTTGGTCAGCCTTTTCCATGCCCTTACCTGCACCATAGAGCACCCGTTAGCCAAGGCCCAGCAAGAAAACTTCACCAGCATAGCATATAACAATTCATTTCAATAAGTCCATAAGTAAACAAACACAACAGACAATCCACAAGCATTCATTATAATTCACAACAGCAGCCTAAGTCGGTCAAGGTACATTACCAGGCACCAAGTTTACAGTCCTAACAGAGCAGGTGAGTACAACACCCTTAGATGTCCATGCCATGCTGACCTGCATTCAACATGCTTATTGCTGATTCCGTCCCTTGCCGCTCAGTCACAACAAATATATAACATAATAGTTGCAAACATCTACACATAAAACTAAGCACAGATAATCGGGCCATGCCCTGCTCTTCGTGCATAGACAGTTTTCTTACCTGAACTCCACAAGCTTTGGGTAAGCAGCCTAGAAACGATCCCCATCAAATGCCCGGATTAGCCCTCAGTCACAATAATATGGAACATCCATCATTCTCAGATAAATAAAGACTTTTGAACCTAGTTCTATTCCTCAAGGCCTTGAATTCTACTAAAATGGGTAGTAGGATCCTTCCCGAGACCCTAGGTTTGAGTTCCCGAGCTTAGAAACCCTATTTGGTCCACATTCTCTATTTGAGCCGCGACGCTCCTCAGAGGCGCCACGACCCTCTACAAGTCAGAGAGAATTCCTAGACATTTCCCTAGACACGCATCACAGTGCGCTCTGTCCAGTGTCGCGACGCTAACGTGGTTCAATGAACCCCCTTATGCCTCTGAGTTCATGCAGGCCGCGCTGCAACCTGGAAAACCCATATTTTCCCCAGCTTTTCCTACGTTTTCCCCTAGCTGAACGCTTCATAATTCAACTTGAACATGCCCTACAACCAGAATTGATTATAGGACTCTTAACAACATAGAATGGACATCCAATTTACCCTAAAACAAACCACAAATCCTTCCCAAACTCAAAATTCGCAGGAAACTCCAAGACTAAAAGAAAGCTAAATTTAGAACTTAAAACTTAAATTTACCTCTGATTAATCCGTTCCTAGATGACTTTTCAAGTTGTGTGCTTCCAATTCCCCACTAAGCTTCAATCCCCAACAATCCCTTCTCCCAAATCTCCAAGGCTCAAGAGCGTCAAATCAAAACTATGACATCTGAGTGTTCTTCCCTTTTGGTTCTAGGCTTTCTAAGGTTGCCTATGTCTATCCTTAACACCAAAAGACTAAAAATCCCCTAGTCTTACCCTTAGCCCTTTAATGCCTCCAATGAAAAACCCGTCCTTTACCACGTTTTCCGCTAATTCCTCAAATTGCCCAATAAATTTCTAATTAATCCCGACATGCCCAATTAATCACCAAATAACTACCCATAACCCGATAAACCCCGAGTACGCACTACATTTCAAAAATAACCCTAGCTCACCCTGACCCGGGTATTTGACTCCGTTGTGACTATTCTGCTAATCCACTCACTAGGATCGCCTGTAGCCGAATATCGCAAATTTATCCACATAATAATGTGGTCTCAATCATTAAACACACACACACACACACACACACACATATATATATATTCAAATATGCCCTCATTGGGTCGAAATTACGAAAATGCCCTTCTAATAATAAACGGGCCCACATGAATATTTAATACACCTAACACATGCACATATAGTCATATTATAATATAACTCAAGCAATCAAATAATAATACACATATATCATAATTAAATCACGTAATAATGCAATTAAATTAATTATTGCCCTCCCAGCACACTAATCAAGGCACCAAGCTCCATTAGCGAATTTGGGACGTTACAACTATCCCCTCCATACAGAACTTGCGTCCTCGAAATTTACCTGAATAGCTCAGGATGCCGATCCCGCATATGTGACTCAAGCTCCCAAGTTGCCTATTCTACTTTGTTGTTTCACCACAACACTTTCACTAAGGCAATGGTTTTGTTCCACAAGACTTTGTCTTTTCTATCTAGGATCTGAACCGGTTTCTCCTCATAAGACAAATCTTGATCCAGTTCCAGGTTTTCATAACTCAACACATGTGCAGGATCTGATACATACTTCTGGAGCATAGACACATGAAACACATTGTGAACCCCTGATAAAGCTGGAGGCATAGCTAATCTGAAAGCCACCTCTCCAACTAGTTCCAGAATCTCAAAGGGGCCAACAAACCTAGGGCTTATTTTCCTTTCACTCCAAATCGTTTCACTCCTCTCAAAGGAGATACTTTGAGAAACACATAGTCACCTACTTAAAACTCTACACTTCTACGTTTCAAATCTAGGTAACTCTTCTGTCAACTTTGGGAGGCGAGCATTCAAGCTCTTACTTTCTCAATCGCCTCCTTAGTCCTTTGAACTACCTCAGGACCTAAATACTTTCTCTAACCCATCTCATCCCAATGAATGGGTGATCTGCATTTTTTCCTATAGAACATTTCATATGGAGCCACTCTGATAGTTGCTTGATAACTACTATTATAAGAAAACTCAATCAAAGGGAGATACTTACTCCAAGATCCCCCAAAATCCAACACACATGCCCACAACATGTCCTCCAATATTTGAATCGTCCTATCAGACTGTCCATCCAGCTGAGGATGATAGGCTGTACTGAATCTTAACTGTGTGCCCATAGCCTTCTGCAGGATTTCCCAAAACTTAGAGGTGAAGGTGGTGTCCCTATCTGACACTATCGATTTCGGAGCCCCATGGAGACGCACAATCTCTTTTATGTACAATTCAACATACTTCTTCACCGTATAATTCATTCTAACAGGAAAAAAGTGGGCTGATTTAGTATACCTATCCACAATCACCCACACAGAATCATGTTTCCCCATTGTTCTCGGCAGTCCAACCATGAAGTCCATGGTAATATCTTCCCACTTCCATTCTAGAATCCCTAAATGATGCAGCAACTCTGCTGGCCTTCGGTGTTCAACCTTCACCTGTGGACAGGTTAAACACTTGGCCACATAATCCACCATGTCCTTCTTCATTCCTGGCCACCAATACAAAAGCCTTTAGATCTTGGTACATTTTTCATCATACCCGGATGTAGAGAATAAGGAGTGGTATGAGACTCATCCAAAATCTCTCGCCTGATACCAGAATCAATCGGAATGCAAATCTGATTTTCATATCTCAACAAATCTGCCTCTGAAATAGTAAGTCTCTAGCCAGTCCAGCTAAGACATTCTCCCTGTGTTTCTTCAATTGAGGATTCTCCTTTTGCACATCTCTGATTCTCTCAAGAAGTATGGAATGAAGGGTAATGTTGGTAAGCTAACCAACTACCAGTTCAATTCATGCTCTCGTCATTTCTTCAGCTAACTTTTCCAATATCTGTTTTGAATTGAACAATTGTCCTGCACCCCTTTGACTCAATGCGTCAACCACCACATTGGCCTTCCTTGGATGGTATAGGATCTCACAATCATAGTCCTTTACCAACTTCAGCCAACGCCTTTGGCACATATTCAAATATTTTTTAGTGAAGAAATACTTCAAACTTTTATGGTTAGTGTATATTTCACACTTTTCTCCATACAGGTAGTGCCTCCATACCTTCAGTGTGAATACCACTGCTGCTAGTTCCAAGTCATGAGTGGGATACCTTTCTTCATACTCCTTTAGTTGTCTAGAAGCATTGACTATCACCTTTCCAGCTTGCATCAGTACACAACCCAAATCCCGCCTCGAAGCATCACAATACTCCATAAACATTTCCTTATCTGATGGAAGACTCAGTACCGAGTGGTAATCAATTGCCGCTTTAACTCCTTGAAACTGTTCTCACATCTATCTGTCCAGACAAAATTTGTCTTCTTATGTGTCAACTCAGTCAATGGTGTTGCTATTCTAGAGAATCCCTCAATGAATCGTCGATAATATCTTGCTAACCCTAGGGTGCTTCTAACATCTGGCACACTGATTGGTCTCAACAAATATCTCATTGCCCATATCTTGGTTGGGTCCACCAGAATCCTCTCCTTACTCACAATATGGCTCAGAAATGTTACTTGGGGTAACAAGAATTCACACTCACTAAACTTAGCATACAACTTATGCTCCCTTAGCCTCTGTAGTACAAAATGAAGATGTTGCCCGTGTTATGTTTTTGATTGGGAGTACACTAGTATATCGTCAATGAACAAAATTACAAACTTATCCAAATAATCCTTGAATGCCCAATTCATCAAATCCATGAAGGCTGCTGGGGCATTGGTTATCCCAAAAGACATGGACATGAATTCATAATGTCCATACCTCGTATGGAACGCGATCTTTGGTATATCCTCTTCCTTAATCCTCAACTGATGGTAGCCAGATCGAAGGTCAATCTTAGAAAATACCGTCTTTCCTTGTAACTGATCAAACAAATCGTCAATCCCAAGAAGTGGGTACTTATTCTTAATAGTCAGCTTATTTAGCTCTCTGTAATTGATGGACATTCTTAATGACCCATCCTTCTTCTTAAAAAAGAACACTAGAGCACCCCATGGTGAAAAGCCAGGTCTAATGAATCCTAGATCAAATAATTCTTGCAACTGAATCTTTAGTTCCTTTAACTTTGCTGGAGCCATTCTATAAGGTGCCCTCGATACTGGTTCTGCTCTTGGTGCTAATTCTATGACAAATTCGATCTCTCGGTGTGGTGGCAATCCTGGCAGGTCTTTTGGAAACACATTAGGAAACCCACACATGATCCTGACCCTTGCCGCTCAGCCACAACACATATATAACATAATAGTTGCAAACATCTACACATAACACTAAGCACAATACAAGCACAGATAATCGGGTCAAGCCCTGCTCTTCGTGCACAGACAGTTTTCTTACTTGAACTCCGCAAGCTTTGGATAAGCGGCCTAGATAAGATCCCCGTCAAATGCCCAGATTAGCCCTCAGTCACAATAATATGGAACATCCATCAATCTTAGATAAATAAAGACTTTCGAACCTAGTTCTAGTCCCTGGGGCCTCAAATTCTACTAAAACGAGTAGTAGGATCCTTCTCGAGCCCTTAGGTTTGATTTCTCGAGCTTATAAACCCTATTTGGCCCACATTCTCTATTTGAGTCGCGACAATCCTCAGAGGTGCCATAGCCCTATACAAGTCAGAGAGAATTCCTAGACACTTCCCTAGACACGCACCACGGTGCGCTCTGCCCAGTGCTGTGATGCTAAGGTGATTTAGCGAACCATCCTAGGCCTTTGAGTTCATGTGGGCCGCGGCGCAACCCCGTGAACCCGGATTTTCCCCAACATTTCTTGCATTTTCCCCGAGCTAAATGCTTCAGAATTAAACTTAGACATGCCCTACAACCATAATTGATTCTAGGACTCTTAACAACATAGCATGGGCATTCCAATTACCCCAAAACAAACCACAAATCTTTCACCCAACTCAAAATTCACAGCAAACTCCAAGACTCAAAGAAAGCTAAATTCATAACTTAAAACTTAAATTTACCTCTGATTAATCTATTCCAAGCTGCCTCTTCAAGTTGTGTGCTTCCAATTCCCCACTAAGCTTCAATCCCCAACAATCCCTGCTCCCAAATCTTCAAGGCTCAAGAAATTCAAATCAAAACTATGAGAGAGAGTGAGAGAGAGTGAGAGAGAGGGAACTCACGAGAGAGAGAGAGAGAGAGAGAGAGAGAGAGAAGAAAGCTGAGTGTTCTTCCCTTTTGGTTCTAGGCTTCCTAAGGTTACCTAAGCCTATCCTTAAAACCAAAGACTAAAAAGCCCCTTATCTTATCCTTAGCCCTTTAATGCCTCCAAGGGCAAACCCGTCCTTTACCACATTTCATGCCAATTCCTCAAATTTCCCTTAAGTTCCCAGTTAATCTTGACATACCCAATTAATCACCAAATAACTACCCATTACCCGATAAACCCCGTGTACACACTACGTTTCCAAAATAACCCTAGGCTCACCCCGAGCCGGGTATTTGACCCCATTGTGACTATTCCGCTAATCCACTCACTAGGATCGCCTCAAGCCGAATATCACAAATATATCCACATAATAAAGTGGTCTCAATCATTTAACACACACACATACACACACATATATATATATATATTAAAATATGCCCTCAATGAGCCAAAATTATGAAAATGCCCTTATAATAATAAACATGCACACATGCATATTTAATACACCTAAACATGCATATATATAATAATATTATAATATAACTCAAATAATGACACACATATATCATAATTAAATCACATAATAATGCAATTAAATCAATTATTGCTCTCCCAACACGCTAATCAAGGCACGAGGCCTTATTAGCAAATTTGGGATGTTACACATATGGACCACCACTAAGTTAGTCTACTCCTCCCACATGTCGATCTTAACTTTCACACCCTTAGCCACTCTTGTTGTGGCCAAGGCATCCGAGTTGACCACCTTCATCCGATCGAATCCTTCTCCAGCTTTATTCCCAACCGTTTGGCTTTGATTTCTGAGATGAAGTTGTGTGTGGCGCTAGTATCTTATGGCTGGCTTTCCATTGATGGTGGCGTCCACATACATCAATCCCTTCTCAAGGGTCTTCTTCCCTTTTTTTCCATGTTTCTTGAGGGCGTTCAAGATACGGACAATACCCATGTGCGCGTACCCTTCATCCTCCTCCTCGCCAAACTTCTCCTCTTGACCAATGATGGCACTCAACTTGGACTTATAAGGGAAAATTAACGATTCATGTTGCTCGTTAATTTTGACTAGATATAACAATTAATTATGTTTACCCAAAAAAGATTTACCTGATGACGTGGAAAAATTAACATGCATGTGGGATAACCGTGACCATTTAAGTGAGTACAATCTGTTCGACCATTGACAAGGAGAGAGTTCACTCAGCAAACGACGTAATTTATGGGCGACTAGTCTGGTTGCAACATTTCAGATATTCTCTACAGATATGTAATTTCACATTTATGTAATAATTGTGATTTCCATTATTATTTAGATACGCTAGAATTAAATGTAATTAAGGCCCATCGGCCCATGAAGAACTCATTGAGCCTATAAATAAGACTCAAAGGGCTCAAGAGATGAGACTTTTTTTTTGGAATTTTGAGAGAGAATTATAGTGTTTTTATCCGCCAAAGTTGTATTCATCTCCAAGATTATGAAACTCGTGAAACCTAGTTCATTGATCACAATTTTTGGGATTCTACATTAATAAGAACACTAAGTGGACGTAGGTTATTACCATTACTTGGGACCGAACCACTATAAAACTTTGTTGTCATTTATCTTTTTGTCTTGAATTCATCTTGTTGTTGTCGTTTTACTTGACTTTGTGTCGTTGACCAAATCAAGGTCAATATTTTGGTGCTTTCATTGAGAGCTGAACTCAAGATCTCCAAGAAGATCAAATGGCGAAAACAGCTAGGAAGACTGGGCAAACCTCTGGTACTGCACCAACCCAACCTCCTCCACAAAATGTGGTTGAGGATGAACCACAAGTGGAATTGGAAGAGGAGGAGATGGATCCTGAAACTTTTGAGGACGAATCTAATTGTGTTGCAAGAGGAATTAGCCAATCTGAGGGCTAATCAAGAAAATGTGGCTGAAACAATGCGCTGCAGTAGAGGAAAATCAATACGCAACGCCAAGAATTGAATGAGCGGCAGGCCGACATGGATCGCTGGCAGAGGGATGCCACTGTCGCTCTAGAGGCATCCATTCAGTTGGCTTGGGGACAGCCTGTACCAGCCTCCCCATCGGATCGGCCACCTAGTACGCAACCACAGCAAGGTCCACGTTCAGATCATCCCCAACATCACCACACTCCCCTCAACTGGCGAACCCTCAGAGGCTGGAGCAACCCCCTGCTGCTCAACAGGATAGGTCGTTTCAAGATCCGGAGTAGCAACCACCCTCTCGCACTGGTCAAGATAATCCTCAGCAGCAAAGGCAGAATAGGACTGGGCAGCCTCCCCAAAGCCCTAGATGCCAGACTGCCGAGGAGCCAAACCCACAAAGTAGGGGACAACGTCCTTCTGCAAGCAAAAGGCAGGTTGAATCAGGCTCTGCGGTTAGGGGTCGTCCTCAACATAATAATGCTCGAGGACCTACCGACCAACACAGGCCTCCACCTGTCAGTCGGGACATGCTAGCAAGGGGAGGGGGAAATAGTGCGAATAGCAGGTTATACCGTAGTCGGTCACACTTTAGGGATGGACATGACTATAATGAGGCAGATTCGGGCAGAGGAAATGTTGGTTGACTGAAAGAAGAAAGGGGTGGAGAACAGAACCCTCTGCCACGAGAGAATCGACCGATGAGAAAAAATGCTGGGGGGCAGCCTAGACAGCCCAATGTCTTTGATCGACTGGGCGCCAACGATCAAAGGCGTAGGGAGGAAGATTTGAGAGATGTTCTCAATGACAGAAGAGAAAGACACGATGAGTATGCACCTCCAGCACTAGTCGCTCCAATAGTGCCAGACGCTGTGCAGGCCCATCTCGATGCCTTAAATCAGGCCATCCAGCAACTAGTGGGGAACCGAACATCCCACATTGAATTTGATTGGAGAAAGGGCACTCCGTTTGTATAAAGAATCGCGATGGCCGAGAACCCAAGAAAATTTAAGATGCCAGTCTTGCCCAACTTCACTGGATTAGAAGATCCTGTATCTCACGTGAAAATTTTTGAGATACAAATGGACATCCAAAAGGTATCAGATGACGCTTGGTGCAGAATCTTTCCAGCCACCTTGCCCGAGACTGCTCAGGAGTGGTTTTTCAAATTATCTCTGGCCAACATAGTGTCTTGGGAAATGTTTGTGAAGGAGTTTTACGGACAATTTTATGATGGTTGAGTACATCCAACTGAGGCTAATCAACTGGTTGAGATACGCTAGAAGGAGGGAGAAACCCTAAATGGGTATGTTCAATGATTCGTGCGAGCCGCTGCTGGGGTAAGATAGTTGGCGATGAAGGAAAGATGATGGCTCTTACTGCTGGAGTACGACGCCATTCATCCCTTTGGAACATTTTGCAGAAGAATGGGGTCAAAAGCACTCAAGAATTTATCAAGCTTGAGGAGGCCATTGCCAACGAAGGAAAGTCACCCATAGACGACCAGGGTCCGAAAGATGATCTTGCTAAAGCCACTAGTGGGTTTGGGAAACCCAATGGCAATAGTAAAAATAATGAGAAAACGGAGGAAAAAGAGCGAACCACGAGCCATCAACGTCTGAGAACAAGCGCCCTAAAAGTAACAGATATGAGCCAAGGATCACCAACTACACGACCCTAGTCGATAGCAAAGCAGAAGTGTACCAGGCCATTAACACCACGGTTCCCTTCAGGCGACTAGCCCCAATCTGGAAAGATATCTCCAAGAGAGATACAACCAAGTTTTGTCATTTTCATAACGACTATGGTCATGACACCAATGAGTGCAACCAGCTCAATGATGAGATTGAGTTCCTTATTAGACAAGGACACCTGAGGAGGTATGTACAAGCAGCTAGAGGTTCTCAGTGAGAGGCTCAAGGAGGCAACAAGCAGGCACATGTACACCAACGCTCGCCCCCTTTACAGCCAGCTCCAAATGCTGGTACATTGCTGACCATATGCGGTGGCCACACCTGGCGGGTGATAGTGGGAAGGTGAGGGAAAGGTACGCCCAAACCTTACGTCACGACCAGGACATTGAAATGCTGAACATCGAGGAGCGAACTCCTAAAAAAGCTCAAACAAAGGAAGAACTGATAACTTTCTCTAAGCTTGATGCTCAGCATGTCCAATTTCCCCATTCGGGTCCTCTGGTCATGGATGTCCAAATCGCTAATATGATGGCCAAGCGAGTATTGGTGGATACAGGATGCTCAGTCAACATTCTGTGTCTTTGCCCGAGAGGATGAAGTTATCAGTGCAAGATTTGGAACCATGCAACCAAACCATTTATGGTTTTCCGGTGAAGGGCTCGCACCAACTGGGTCAATCAGACTCCAGTCATAGCAAGAGTGGCACTTGCGAATAGGACATTACTCACTACTTTCATATTAATTGATTGTCCTTCTTTGTATAATGTTGTGATTGGAAGACCTATTCTAGTCGACCTGCGAGTCGTGACCTCGGTCTGGCACTTGGCCATGAAGTTTTCAATTGACGTAGGAGTGGGATGCGTGTTGGGAAACTAGCGTGAAGCGCAGGAATGTTATAATTCCTTGATTACCAAGGCAAAAAGAGGCAAATCGGGGGAAAAAGTCGAAAAAGGTTGCTTTTGGCAAATGAGGTACAAGCCCAATCAGATGAACATGTCACCAAATAGGGCATTGCTGAAAGCAAGGATAGAGATTTAGATCCTCACTTTGGGGATTTTGAAGAAAATGTGGGACCCGTGGAGGACCTCGAGGAGGTCCAACTAGAAGAAGCAGATCCGACCAGGGTTGTGAAAGTGGGTAAAAACTTAGAGACAACAACTAAGAAAAAACTGGTGGAATTTTTGAAGGAGTACTAGGAGGTGTTTGCCTGGTCGCATAAAGATATGGTTGGGATTGATCCAAAAATTATCAGCCATGTCTTAAATATAGACAAAAAAATTCTTCCAGTGCAACAAAAAAGGAGGCTGCTCGACAAAGACAGATCGAAGGCGTTAAAGGATGAAGTCGAGAAGCTGAAGGGCAACAGATTCATCAGGGTAGCATTTTATCCATCTTGGGACTCTAATCCTATCTCGGTTCCCAAGCCGAATGGCAAGTGGAGGACGTGCGTGGATTTTACAGACCTCAATAAAGCCTGCCCGAAGGAATGTTTCCCACTCCCAAGGATCGACCAACTGGTCGATGCCACATTAGGGCATAAGATTTTATCAATCATGGACGCATACTCTGGGTATAATCAAATCAGTATGCATCCATCTGATGAGGAACACACTAGCTTTCGAACAGATACATGGCTCTATTGTTATAAAGTAATGCCCTTCGGTTTGAAAAAGGCTGGTGTGACTTACCAGCGACTGGTCAACCACATGGTCAAAGAGCTGATTGGCGTTAACATGGAAGTATATGTCGATGACATGCTGGTTAAGTCAAAGAAGGCCGAAGAGCACATCAAGGACTTGTGAGAATGCTTCAACATCTTGAAAAAAATATCAGATGAAGCTAAATCCCCTCAAGTGTTCTTTTGGTGTTGGATCAGGAAATTTTTTGGGATTCATAGTAAACTCGCGAGGTATCGAAGCTAATTTCGAAAAGATCAAGGCCCTGATCAACATGTAGTCGCCTGCCAAAATTAAAGATGTTCAAAGCCTAACAGGGAGGATTGCCGCTTTGAGTAGATTCATTTCTAAGTCAACGAAAAAGTGCGTTCCATTTTTTAATTTACTCAGGGGCAACAAGAAGTTTAAGTGGACAGAAGAGTGCGAGAAGGCTTTTCAGGAGCTAAAGTCTCATATGTCGCAAACGCCAATCTTGTCCAAGCCGGTCGGAAAAGAAACTTTATTCATCTACTTGGCAGTCACAGAGTATGCTGCTATGGCTGTTTTGATCAAAGAGGAGGACCATGTTCAAAAAGTTGTGTACTATGTAAGCAAGAGGTTAGTGGGAGCAGAATTGCGATATCCACCCATTGAGAAGTTAGCCTATTGCTTGATTCTGGCCTCCAGAAAGTTGCGACCATATTTTCAGGCTCACCCCATTGTGGTACTTACCGACCAGCCATTACAGTAAGTCTTACAGAAACAAAAAGCTGTTGTTCGATTATTAAAATGGGTAGTCGAACTTGGGCAGTTCGATATTTCTTATTCTCCACGAGCAGCTGTGAAAGGACAGGCTCTAGCAGACATTGTCATAGAATTCACTGGAATCCAAAATATTGAACCGATGGAGGATACTGCACTCCAAAGTCACACTCCTCCCTGGAAGCTATATGTAGACGACTCTTCCAACGATCGCAATGCTGGAGCAGGACTGATCTTGATTACCCCAGAAGGACATCGGTTCCATTGTGCAATCAGATTTGACTTTACAGCGTCCAATAACAAAACCGAATATGAAGCTCTGCTCGCAGGATTAAGATTAGCCAAGGACATGGATATAAAGTCACTTGAGATTTACAGTGACTCCCTGCTAGTGGTAATCAAATTATAGGAGAATATTAAGCCCGAGGTCTCAAGATGGTTTCTTTTCTGAACAAAGCAAAGGACTTATTGGTAGAGTTCGAAAAATATACTCTCCAACAAATACCTCACGATCAGAACTCAAATGTCGATGCCTTGGCCAAGTTGGCAAGCATGAAGGATGCTAACACCTTGAACATAGTACCAGTTGAGCGTTTGTCAGCACCAAGCATTCGAGCAGAGGAGTCTTCACTGGTGATCCAAGCAACAGACACATGGATGATGCCCTTCATTAAATACCTTGGGCAAGGAGTGCTGCTAGCGAGAAGAAACAAAGCAAGGACTCTCCAGAGGCAGTCGGCTTGATTCGTTCTGGTCGACGAAATTTTATATAGAAGAGGGTACTCGATGCCACTATTAAGGTGTGTTTCCAAGGAAAAGGCCAAGGAACTAATGCAAGAAGTCCATGAAGGTTTCTGCGGAGATCATGCTGGGGGACAGAGGTTGTCGAAGAAGATCCTAAGGCAAGGATATTTCTGGCTTACCATGAATGAGGATTCTATGGACTTCGTTCAAAAATGTGACAAGTGTCAAAGATTCTCTAAGATACATCGAGTAGCCCCAAATGAGCTCAAACAGATGCAAAGCCCGTGGCCATTCGCAGTATGGGGGATTATTTGATCGTGTCTTTACCCACAGGAAAAGGGAATGTCAGGTATGTAGTAGTTGCTGTTGACTACTTTACAAAGTGGGCCGAGGCTGAGCTACTTGCAACAATAACGACCAAGAAAGTTTTGGAGTTTATGGTCAAGAATATCGTATGTCGATATGGATTGCCAAGGAAAATATTCTCTGGTAATGGCACACAATTTGATAGTGATCTTTTCATTGATTTTTGCGAGAGGCACGGGATTATCAAGAGTTTTTCATTGGTAGATCACCTGCAAGCAAACGGATAGGTTGAAGCTGTCAACAAACCCTGAAGGACACCTTGAAGAAAAGGCTTGAAGAAGCAAAGGAGGCATGGCCAGAACAAGTACCAGAAGTCCTTTGGTCGTATAGAACATCCCATCGAACAGCAACAGGCCATACTCCATTTTCTTTGGCTTATGGGTATGAGGCCATGTTGCCTGTTGAGTTAGACCCACCATCACATAGAAGGTTGGCATACGATCAGAGTACTAACGATCAGAGTACTAACGATCAATTATTGATGGAGTCTTTGGACTTGGTCAATGAAAGATGCGAGCAAGCTCAACTTCGAGTGGCAACTTATCAGTAAAAGGTGCCTCTATATTTTAACTCTAAAGTACGAGAAATAAAGTTTAACATGGGAGATTTAGTACTTAGAAGAGTTTTTCTCAACACTCGCGACCATGCTGCCGGAGTGCTTGGACCTAACTTGGAGGGTCCGTATCAGATTGAAGAAGTCCTTCAACCAAGCACATATAAACTTGCTCGCTTGAATGGAGATCTCATTCCTCGCTATTGGAATGGAGAACACCTACGCAAGTATTATCAACAAACAATTCTTTTTAAAGAACTGGCTTGTATTAATTTCACTTTTTACAAGTTTATGAATAAGGGCTGGTCAATTTTATGACTAGTCGCTTAAAAGTGTAAGATCAATTTTTGATCACTTGTACAAACACTATTTTTTCCACTTATTACGAGAAATAAAAGGAACTGTGCACAAGCAGTTATTATTGCCAATTATTGTATTTATTACAAATATTTGCTCATTACTTGTGTTGTTTTGCTATATTATCGTTTTAATTACTAGTGCGCGAGCAATAAAGTTCAAACATGTATTCGTCATGGAAAGTGACCGAGGACCTTGAGCTCCTCAATCACTTGGGGGGCATATAAGGTACTAAGCAAGCAAAGCATATCAACAAGCATATGTAAACACACGAGAAAAATAAGGGAAAGCATACTATGGCACTTAGAGAATTTTTCAAAATTTTTGGATTTTGTAAGAAGAAAACAAAGTGCTATGCTAAGTTCGGTCATACGAGCAGATATTATAATAAATATCAAATTGAAATATTTTACGCTGAGCAGTTTCTGCTCGGATGTAATTAGTAATTAAATGGAAGCTGCCCTACGCAACAAAAAATTGTCTTGACATTACGAACCGTAGTTCGTATGTCCCAGTTAGAAAAAAACTGATATAAATAAAAAATAAAGGGGAGTGAGAATCGACGACCAATATGTTAAAGAAGAAATATTGGGATAACATTGCTCGTGTATAAAAGTTAAGCTTTTATATGACTAGCAACATCCTAATATAAACAACCTAAACATGCGAGCAGTTTGGAAAAACAAATTAAAAAGTGGAAGTGAAAAGTTTTTTCATAAAAACTTTTCGACTTCGAAAATCGGAGGGAAACCCCCAGATTTTTTTGAAAGCATAAAAATCGAATTTTCACTTTGATTTTGGGCCCTAAAACAGTATTCCTACTTCCCACACCGATTTCTAAGCCTCACTCAATATTTTTACTACTTAAAACTCCTATCCTATCATGTTTCTACATATGAGCCCGATTACCCCCAAAAAAAAGTTTTCTCAAGAACATTCAAAACTCACACCAGAATACTTGTGAAATTCATTTTTAATTGTATAACATAGACAAGGAGTTCAAAAACTTGAATTGCAGATTGCATAAGATTCACAGGTGTCGTTGCTCGGGGTTGGTTGGACACGTCTCGGATCACCAAAATTCTCTGGATTTCCTTTGAGAGTTCTTCTGAGTTCTTGAGAGAGGAAGATTTGGTAAAAGGTAAAAAGAGGGAAAAGTGGCCTATTTATACTGATCGTGGCGTGGTTAAAGAGGTAATGATGGGGGTAAGTTTTCGATGTGTGGGAAATCGTGTTAGCCGTCGAAATATTTTTGAGAAACTGCAACAGTCATGATTATTTACTTTTTCGAAAAGGTGCTGACAGACGTGACAGGTCAGATGGAAAGTTGGACGATTAAGTTTATTATATGCTGGTCGCAGTGAAATAAACTTGGGGGAAAATGTTTACCCAAAAAAAATTTACCTGATGACGTGGCAAAATTAACATGCACGTGGGATACACGTGACCATTTAAGTGAGTACAATCTGTTCGACTATCGACTAGGAGAGAATTCACTCAGCAGACGACATATTTTATGGGCGACTAGTCTGGTCGCAGTATTTTAGATATTCTCTACAAATATGTAATTTTGCATTTATGTAATAATTGTGATTTCCATTATTATTTAGATATGCTAGAATTAAATGTAAGTAAGGTCCATCGGCCCATGAAGAACTCCTTGAGCCTATAAATAAGACTCAAATGGCACAAGAGAGGGGACTTTTTTTGGAATTTTGAGAGATAATTATGGTGTTTTTATCCGCCAAAGTTGTATTCATCTCCAAGCTTGTGAAACTCGTGAACCCTAGTTCATTGATCACAATTTTTGGGATTCTACATTAATATGCACTTAATTATTTATTTATACATGTTTAATTATTTTATTTAGTGTTTTTAGGATTTTCAAGATATATGGATGAAAAAGAATGAATTTGGGATGTTTTACAAGCAATGGTTAAGCTCAGAATTACAAGTCCAAAATTTCACACTTGATTTTGATAATTTTTCATTACTCTTTTGAAATTCTTTCAAGAAATACAAGTTTTATATATTTTTCTTATCTTTCCATATCTTTTGGAATCGTCCAATTCCAAGCTATATCGAGGATGTTATGGTTAAAATACCATCAGTGGCTATAGTAGAAGAAAAACAAAAAAACGGAAAAAATATTATGGCCGCGGCTAGCCACATCCCAGGCCGCGACCACACCAACAGAACCCAGTGGATGCAGTTAGCAATGTCCCAGGCCATAGCTGGAGCTCGATTTTCTGGAAAATACATGTTCCAGTGGCCGCGGCCGCCAAGAAACACTAACCGCGGCTAGCGATCGATTTTTTCCTTAATTTTTGAATTTTAGATGTATTTTTGAAAGGGCTATTAAAATGGTTAAGGTTAACTTTTTTATAATAACACTGGATTGCGAATTTTAGAGGCTAGAGAAGCAGAGGAGGAGAAAAGACATCATCATCTACATTCTTCAATCTAGTTTTTCTTCATTCTCAAAACTCATTTATTTTCATTGAATATTTATGTTTGTGAATATGAGTATGATTATGGAGTAGTTCCTTTGTAGTTGAGGGTTATTTCAAAACCATAGATATGAGATCTTGAATGCATTGATGAATTTTATTCCTTTTATTCCCTTATATTAAATTGCTTCTATTTTTGTATTTGAATGCTATGATTCTTGTAAAATCTTGTTTAGATGGCCACTAATTAAAAATTTGCATTGTTCTAAAATCATCTTAGGATTGTTATTTACCTAATAGTTTAGGATTATAAGTAGAGTGATAAATTGCAATTAGGGTATTGTGATGGGTATTTAAATTGTGATGAAGAATAAAACCTAAGTTAAATGAATTGCATGCTTAATGAATTTGTTGCCTAGATTATCTTGTTTCCATTGAATGTAATGCTTTTCCTAGGTTAAATAGATCACATGTTTAATAGATTTATTTCTTGATAAAAAAGATTAATTAAGAGCACTTAGCTTTAATTAATTATATTAGGAAAACTGGGATAATTAACTGCTTAAGTGTTATCAGCGGGGTTAATAGTTTAATTGGGAATAGGGAATATTATTCGTCATTGATGATTGATTGATTGTCGAAGGTGGACAATAATTCTTAAGTGTTTCTTTAAAATCGTATTATCCATTGTTCTTTGTTTATTACTTTATTTGATGTTATTAAATCTTGAAAAAAAATCTCCTATTTAATTCTTGTTTTTATTTTGAATGATAAATTGAATAATAGTCCTCGTGGGATTGACCTCTACTACCACTTTACTAATAATTTAGTGAGTAGCAAGGAATAAATATATTTAAATTTGATACGGCATGCGATACGCCTCAAATTTTTGGCATCCTTGCTGGGGACTATTTTATTTAATATGTTTTTTTTTTCTTTTTACTAACTTGATCTATTACTCGTCGTTGATGTTTTTAGGGCTTGCATTGAACTTGGTTTGAGACATGGAAATGTACTATCAACACTTTTATGACCCACATATGAATGATATGACCCCTATTCTAACAATTACAATTCACAATGGGAGGAATATTCTAATACTTTCTATGATGAAAATTAATATGTTGAGCTGAATTTCTACTCTCCATCAGAATATAATGAGTTCGTGCCACAATATTCATATCCATCAATTCGAGATCTCATTAATGCATTGAATTCCAGCAATCTCCAACTTCAACATATGTCACAACAGGCTTACGTGCCTCATCATCAACAACCTCCTACAGGAATGCAATAAGATCACGAACCATCTATTTCAGATATGCTAAAAACATTGTTGGCTTCAAATATTTAGACCCAAGTAATTCTATAGAGTAATCTGAAATATTTTCAAAATTTGGAGAGTACAATGGAACAAATTGCTACATCATTGAATATTCTTGAGGTTGAGAATTTTAGAGAATTACCCACAGAACTGGAGAGTAATTTCATAGAGAATGATAGTACCCTATCTCTCCAAAGTGGTACACAATTTGACTCATCGCCTCACCCAGACAAAATATTTGATCCAATTCCAACACAAGAAGTCAACAATTCAACCCCTGAAGGATCCTCTCCACATGAGGTTGGCACTCCCACTTCAGTTAGTCCATCATTACAGAAAAAGTCATACAAACCAACTGTCACAACCTATGTATCTCTTCCGCCCTTCCCGAGCAGATTGAAAAATTCTAACAAAGAGGAGGCCAACAAGGAACTACTTAAAACTTTTTGCAAACTAGAGGTAAAAATTCCACTCATTGATCCATTCAAGAAAGTACCCACTATGTTAACTTCTTCAAATAGTTCTATACTAATAGAAGAAAGCTGAGAGGCGGTAAAAAATCAGTATGGGGAAGAATGTTTCTACTATTCTTCAAAGGAAGTTGCTACCCAAGTGTTAAGGCCTTGGAATTTTCACAAATCCATGCATCATCAGTAAAACCAGGTTTGATCATTGTATGATAGACTTGGGAGCACCTATTAATGTTATGTCTTATTTTATTTTTGCTTCTTTAAATCTAGGGTTATTAAAAGAAACTAGTGTTATTATTTGATTGGCTAATCACACTAATTCTTATTCTCTAAGGGTAGTTGATGATGTTTTGGTGCAGGTTTAATTTGGTAGTCCATTCCTACTGATTACATTTACAAAGATGGATGTCAAAGTATGGGTACTTACAATCGAATTTGATGGTGAAGTTATAAAATTCAATGTGCTGAATTATATTGATAAGTACAAGAGGAAGAAGGTTCTATTAAATGACCCACCATAACAATTATGACCACATCATTCAGTCGAGATAACGACGTTAAACAAAGAAAATTTGCGGGAGTTTTTCTTACCCTTACCTTTTTATTTTGCATTGATTTTTTTTTCGTATATGCCTTGGGGACAATGCTAAAATTAAGTGTGGGGGAAGGAAAAATTGCCTGTTTTATTTTTATTTGTCATTTCATTAGTTGTTATTTGTGTTTGTGTTGTTTAGTTGTTTCTAGTGTCATTTATTTTTTAATTTTTTAGTTTGTTTTTAGGTTGTCATAAGCATGGTAATGTTGAAAGTTGTCTGTCAATGATAAAACTTCTGATTGATATAAGAATATGTCTAGGAACTTGATGAATTCGGCATTAATTGTGTGCTTAACTCTTGTGTGGTTGTTACTTAAGCTTGATCTTCGATTTTTAAACATAATGTGTGTACAATTAGATTTACCTTTTCACTATTGTTTGGAGATATTTATGCATGCTATTACTTATCAATAATCTCGACCACTCTAGAAATCATTGATTAATTTTTTAAGCTGAAATAGTAAGTATACATGATTAAGGCATTTTCTTTGGATCGTTTGAGCCTTTCAAGCCTACCTATAATATCTAATTTCCTGGTATCCCATTTTTGAGCTATAATGAATAATGTTTTTATTCTATGAATCCAATATCTAAACCTTTGTAGCTTGAAAACTTTATCTCTTTTTGTGACCCATTACACCATTTAATATGATTGTTTGATTTGGTGGGTTGGGTTATAGATTGTAAGAAGAAGAAGTTGTATTGCTTTGTTGAATTGAAAAGAAAAACAGAAAAAGTCTGCACTGAGAAATATTGATTATGTATTTTAGCAAAAGTCTGAATTGAAAAGAAAAAAAAAGTTTAGCAAAAGTATATGTGTGGGGGAAATAGTAAGATCAATGTCAAAAGAAAAAATGGAAAGATTATGTATTTTCTTGAATTGTATGGGAAATCTTTGGGAAGATCTAGAGAGTAGAAAAAAATATAGGCTATGGTGTGATTTAAGCTTAAATATTCATTTTTCATCTACCTTTAACCATAGCCTTACAGTACAAGCTTTTAAAGACCTTTTCATTATTGATTATGTGTGTTTACTTTAGTGGAGAATAATTTGTTAATGTCTATGGAGTGGATGCTTTTCATGAAAATATTTACTATACAAGAGACTTTAAAACATACTTTGGCATGTATAAATTGATTCAAATGTTTGTGTTTTGGTAAGTTTGATTGTGTATAATTATAAGAGAGATCAAGTTTAAGTGGTAAATGACATTGAGTTGAAATTCCTAGGAATGTGGAATTTGAATTTTTCCTATGACTTATTTGTTTGATCAATTTTTGAGACAACTAGCGCTTTCGACAAAACCATCACTTGTGTGTTTAATTTTTATTTTGTTTGCTTGAGGACAAGCAAATGTCAAGTGTGGGGGAATTCGATAAGTATCGAATTTCTCTATTTTTAATTCATTATTCTTCTATTATTATGCACTTGATTATTTATTTATATATTTTTAATTAGTTTATTTTTTGTTTTTAGGATTTTCAAGACATTTGGATGAAAAAGAATGAATTTGAGATGTTTTACAAGCAATAATTAAGCCCAAAATTACAACTCTGAAACTTCACACTTGATTTTGATAAGTTTTCATTACTCTTTTGAAAATCTTTCAAGAAAAAAAAGTTTTAGATATTTTTCTTAGCTCTCCATAACTTTTTGAATCGTCCAATTCTGAGCTATATCGAGGATGTTATGGTTACAATACCATCAGTGGCTGGAGCTGAAGAAAAACGAAAAAATGGAAAAAAATGCTAAGGCTGCATCCAGTCACATCCCAGGCAGTGACCACACCAATAGAGCCCAGCGGCCCCAGCCAACAATGTCCTAGGATGCAGCCAGAGCCTGATTTTATGGAAAATACATGTTCTAGTGGCCGCGTCAGCAAAGAAACACTGGTCGTGGCTAACGATTGATTTTTTCCTTATTTTTTTAAATTTTAAATGTATTTTTGAAAGGGATATTAAAGGGGTTAGGGTTAACATTTATAATAATATTGGATTGCGAATTTTAGAGGCTAGAGCAACACAGGAGGAGAAAAGACATCATAATCTACATTCTTCAATCTAGTTTTTCTTTCTTCTCAAAACTCCTTTATTTTCATTAAATATTTATGATTGTAATTATGGAGTAGTTTTCTTTGTAGTTGAGGGTTATTTCAAAACCCTAGACATGAGATCTTGAATGCATTGATAAATTTTATTCCTTCTATTCCTTTATATTAAATTGCTTCTATTTTTTTATTTGAATACTATGATTCTTGTAAAATCTTGTTTAGATGGCCACTAATTAGGGTTTTGCATTGTTCTACTATCATCTTAGGATTGCTATTCACCTAATAGTTTAGGATTCTATGTAGAGTGATAAATTTTAATTAGGGTATTGTGACAGGCATTTTAATTGTGATGAAGAATAGAACCTATGTTAAATGAATTGAATGCTTAATGAATTTGTTGCCTAGTTTAACTTGTTTCCATTGAATGTAATACTTACCTCAGTTTATAGCCTAAATCCACAGCAATTTCTTGACTAATCCTAGCTTAATTTCCCAGACTTCCTTGCTAAATCCCCTGGCTTTTTCCTTCAAAACTCCTTCAGCTTCACAGCATTCCAAAGGGGGAGAGAGAGAAAACGTGTAAGAAGAAGGGAGAGAGAGTATGAGAAGTTTCCATCCAGCTCTGATTATTCCAGCCTAAGTCTAACTCTTCCTATCTATATCTCTTTAATTAAAATGAACAAAATACCACTTATACTAACCCAGCCTCCTATTTGCCCTTAACGTAAAAATGGTCATTAACCCCGATTCCTGCTAATTCCTCGAGTCATCCTACTAATTCCCAATTAATCCCGACATGCCCAACTAATCACCAAATGCCTTACTCATAACTCGATAAATCCCAAGTACATGTTAAATTTCCCAAAATACCCTTGGGCTCACCCCGAACCGGGTATTAAACCCTACTGATCTGCTCACTAGGATCGTCTCGAGCCGTATAGTGCAAATATATCCACATAATAATGTGGTCTTAATCATTTACACATATAATCACATTTATACCCTTAACAGGCCAAAATTACAGATATGCCCTTATAAACAAGAATGGGCCCTCATGCATATTTAATACTCATAAACATGCATTTAAATATATTCATATTATCATATAGATCGTGCATCTCACATAGCCATGCATTTAATCAATAAATCACACATATGTCCAATTATGCCCTCCCAGCAAGCTAATCAAGGCGTTAAACCCTATTAGCATTTTTTGGGATGTGACAGGCCACGACCTAGCCCTAAGGGTCGCGACACTTCCCCAAGTTAGAGGCACTAGCCCCTGGTCCCAGAGGTAGGCAGGCTGTGACTAGCTCCTTTAGGGCCTTGGCGCGCGTGTGAAACAGCAAGCCCCTTAGGGCTTCTAGGGTCACGTGGGTCGCGATGCCCATGAACTGGGTCATGGCGCACCCCTGTGAACCCAGAAATCCTTGGGGTTTTCCTACGTTTTCTCCTAACCTAGTTCATTAAAATCTCACCCAGCATACACCAAAACCAGAAATTTAACCACTATACCTTAATAGTCTACTCCGAGCAGCACAACCTCCTAAAATTCTAACAAAAATCCCCCTAAGAACCCAGAATTCATCAAAACCCCTTTGAAACCTAAAAGCTTACAAACACCTAGACTAGCAGCAAAGTTCTACCATAATTCACAGCTAAAAACTTACCTTGATGAAGACTCTACCCCCTAGCTGCACCTCAATCAATCCTAGCTTTAATTCTCCAGTCCTCAAGCTTAAATCCTTAAGCTTTCTCTTCCAAAGCTTCAAAGTTCTCAAGGCACGAGAGAGGGAGAGAGAAAACGTGAATGAGTGAAAGAGAGAGAGAGAGAGAGAGAGAGCTAATTGATGTTCTAGTATGGTCTAATTTTTCTGAAGCTTATCCTACTATATCCCTTAATCAAAAAAGACCAAAATGCCCCTCATATTAACTCATCCCTTTATTGCCCATAAGGGAAAAATGCTCATTTGCCCTGTTTCCCGCTAATTCCTCGAGTCATTCTAACAATTCCCAATTAATCCCGACATGCCCAACTAATCACCAAATACTTACCCATTACTCGATAAATCCCAAATATACATTAAACTTCCCAAAATACCCCTAGGCTCACCCTGAGCCTGGTAATAAACCCTGTTGCGACTATTCCACTAATCTGCTCACTAGAATCGCCTCGAGTTGTACACTGCTAATATATTCACATAATAATGTGGTCTTAGTCATTTAACACATGTAATCACATTTATGCCCGCAACAGGCTAAATCTACAAATATGCCCTTATAAACAAGAACGGGCCCACATGCATGTTTAATACTCATAAACATGCATATAATATACTCATATTATCATATAAATCATGCATGCCACATAGTCACACATTTAATCAATTAATCACACATATATCCAATTATGCCCTCCCGGCACGATAATCAAGGCACTAAACCTTATTAGCATTTTTGGGACATTATATTTATCCTCAGCTGCCCTAAGTATATCCAAAAATGCCCCTATGTGAGAGATACACTACGTGAGACCTCTATGTAAGGGGCTTAAGCAAAGGTTCTACATGATAACATGTGAGGCCACAATTCTAAAAGTCGTTGTACCACGACGTTACCTCGATACACCCCTAAAAGTCATGTCGCAAGACTCACCTCAAAGGTTCATTGTGTGAGGCCACACCTTGAGAGCACACCTCACGAGACATTTAGATGAGATGAACGTCGATAACCTACCCAGGGAGAGTATGATAAGGGTGTCGTCATCGTGAGGCTTATTATACATGTGTCATCTCAGGACCATGTCTCACCAAACCACCATGCATAACCATTGCACACATGCACATAGTTTTTCGGCAGATAAGACCACAAAGTTCAACATGTACAAAGCTTACTCTCTAAGAGAAGAAAGTCCATCACTTTACCATACGTTGTGCACCATGTTGGAAAGCCTGTTGTCAAGTATATGTCCAGAGAACCAAGAGAATCCTCTAGGTGCGAGGTACACTAACATGCTTCTCACATAACAAAAAGGGTAGCGACCTTGAGTCAAATCATCTTATGGTCTAGAGATAAGTGCCTTCTTTTGTTCAACATCCTAAAAGGGAAGGTTCGCTTGGAACGTAGAACGCAAAGGAGCCTTCACCAAGTTTGAGGAACACTTCGAGTAATCACCCATTTAAGCCAAGCCATAAAAAGGGAAATTATTTACCTCTACTCGCTTGTATCCTAATATGCCATAAGTGCGACTCTGGTGAAAGGGAAAAAGAAACACACATAACTAGTTTACTGTGTTAGCAAGCTCCTAGTAAACGCTGAGTCCCGCTACCCTGAAATGGAGAAGTTGGTTATTGTACCGACCTAAAAATTATAACACTAATTTTGTGGAATAACATTCATTTATAACATTTATAATTTCTCAAAAATCAGGAAAAAAACTTGTAATGTAATATCTGCACACACTAAAAATATTTACAACAGACTTTAAAAGCATTAAAAAGTATAGTGATAACCCAACATAGTTTAAAAACATAAGCAAAAGACTTTCTTTTGAAAGTGCAGACACCCATAGGTCGAACCACATGTACACGTTTGCAGGTAGGCTCCAACATCTCATTGTTTTAGCTTTTCCATGCCTTTACCTAGAACATGAGCAACTAGGTAAGCGGAAACGCTTAGTAAGTCAATTTAACAACATAAAGAAACAAGTAATAGGAACCAATGACCCGGTGGTCATTATCCTCTCAATACAAAGCTTACCACACTTAGGGTTTCGGATAAATCTGAACCCTAATCAAACAATTTCAAGAACACTAGGCGTCCTAGCAGTATAACAATACCTTAAGCAAATAGAGCGGAGTATAAGAATCCAGCAGAAAATATCCAGATCAAAGCAGAAGCTGAATAGTAATAATAATATCCAATATATATAATTGACCCTAGAAGCTAATTTGGGAGCAACCTAAGTATCCCCTAGCATTTTAGCTCAATTAACACTGGAGACACAAGTCTTAACAATGATATCTAATTCAGAAATCCCTCTCAAGGGTATCCATCGGTTACCTATGGCATTTATACTAATTTCGAACAAAGAACGAGGTTGGTGGATCCACACTAGCTCATGGAGACCTCTAAGTTTCTCTGCCTACTGTTAGGATTAATGCCCTAAAAGTATGTAAAGACATTTTATTGATTTAAATAAAAGTACAATTTTATTATATTTGAATATTATAATTATTGTTTGAATTAATTATATAATAATATCAAGAAAATTTTATATTCATTCATGATAATATGATCTTGTATTAGTAATAGAGAATTAAGATATATAATGAATAAAATAGTCGGTAACATATTAAAGTAAGGAATCTATAATAATTGGTTACTAGTGTGGTTTACTAAGCATGCAGGATGCAAGTGATCTAGATTCGGATTACTAATGTGGGTAGACATCTTAGTAAAGGTGTTGTATATAATAGAGATTATATATGATAGGATCGATGAGAATTAATTATCTTTATAATCTTTTCATTTGAAGATTTAATTCTTATTATAATAGATGATCATTTGTAGATCAGTCTCAATCCTGAATATTCATGAACACCTGTTTTTGTTTATTAGATCTTTTGATTCAATCATTAAGGTTTCTAAGTATAATGAGGCTAATGACTTTTGTTTTGGAGATTAAATATCATGAATGGTTGTGGACATGATTTACAATAATGAAATCCATACTTTCCTGACGGGTCAAATATTGATTTCCTTAAGGGTTAATTCTGAAACTGAATAGTTATTGAGCTCAAATCTATAATTTTATTATAGATTAATTATTCACTAGTGAATTAATGATACTTAAGGTTCAAGAGGTAATTAGAAGGGTAAAACAGTAATCTTGACCAGCTCTAATTAACGAACCAATAAATGGAGGACAAAACTACATTTATTGATTATATCAATGGACTACAAGAGAAAACTCTATAAATATAATTCTATAAATACTTAAAGTGCAATTCTATATTTATAGTGGAGTAATCATGGAATTAATAAATAAAATTATTAGAATAAATGGTTTAATTAATAATCTTGTTTATTGGATCTTCGTATTATAGATCCATGGTCCCCAGATCACCTCTGTCCTACACCGTCAACGGTAAGGATGGCAAAAGAAATATTTGTAGAAAGAAGGACTTAATTGCAAAGGAACTAATTTTCCAAGGCAAGGAAATAATTATGGGCAATTGATAAATTATGAATTAATTAATTATTTAGCTATATAATTTTTATTTTGAAAAATTATAGGTGAAAATTAATATTAATCATGTTTGAATTAATATAAAGAGAGATTAATAATTATCATATTTATAATAAGATATTTATTTATTTGAAACAGATATTTTAAGATAAAGTTAATTTTGAATTAATTGATATTTATTTTGGGATAAATATATTGTCTTAAATATTAATTAAATAAACAAATGAGAAAATTAGGGAAAACCGTAATGTGGCTCACGCCACTCACTCTGTATTGCACACTGAGTGGCACCACAAAGGGATATTTCCTATGCTTGGGATTTGAATTTTGAGTTTCAAATAATTTTTTTATTTAATTATATTTATATATTTAATTATTTTTTAATATGATTTAAATTAAATTATTATAGCTAATAATTTGCCAGTTTTATTTTAAATAAAATAAAGATTAATTCAATTAGTTAATTATCTTTATAAACATGAAAAGAAGCAATTTTTTTCAAGAAGTGGTTTTTCATTTGATTGTCAAGATCTCTCTCTGAATTCAGAAAGTGATAGTTTTTCCTAAACCTGGAAAACTATTCAATAAATCTTCTCTCTGTCAAACATCTCTAGATCTCACATGTTGAGTACATCTAGAGAGTCTTAAATCAACCTGTTGAATCCTACGTGGCCACACACGCCCTTGTGTGTTTCAGGATTGGTCTGGAAGATCAAGGTGTGAGATTTCAGAATTCGGATTGGAAGATCGTTGATTTATACAAAAAGATTTGTGGATACTTGATAGGCTTCAAGAGGTAATCTCTAATCTATTTGTATGTGGTTTAATATATTTATATATGTATGATATTGGTTGGTATTAATAATTGTAAAAAAAAACTCATTTTGCTGCGTATCTCTAATTTACACTTTTAATACCAACAACTGGTACCAGAGTAGTCTACATATATATATATATATATATATTAAATGTTGTATTGGTTTCTTGCATTTTTTATAAATATGTTGATATGTATATTGAATGGATGGATATGTTTTTTGGATGTATGGTTGAATGATGGATCGTTAATTATATGGTGCTATGGTGTTATTGGGTTAGGATTTGAGTTTCTAGATCTTGTGTAAGCCATAAAAGGCATAGGTTTTTTCTAAATTTTGTTTTTAAAATTAAGATCTGAAAAATCTGTACACAAGAAAAAGATGAAAAATGGACCTGAGCCATGAACCTTGGAGGCATATAGCCCGAGCCCCATAGCTACCCCACCTACTCACACACGATCCCAAGATTCCAGCCACTTGCGCACGCGTGAGCCCTATGCTCCCCTGATGTGTGCGTTGCCCAGCCTGAGCCTGCTCACCAGCAGCCCCCCCACGCCCCTGCGCCGTGTGGCTCCCCAGCCACCTACACCATCCCTACTGAGCCCTTGGCTCACCATGCCGCTGGCCCTAACCTAGTGGTGCCCAAAACAAGATCCTATTTTTGTGTCAATTATCTTTTATATAATTAATTTTTAAATTATTTGAATTTAAAAGTTTAATTATCTTATTTTATTTTTATTAGAAAAATAAAATATCTTTATAGTTGGTTAAGATTTTATCTTAAGTTTAAATAATTATTTGAATTTAATTCTGTAATTTTCTAAATTAAAAAGATGACAAAAATTATTATTTAATTAAAAGTTAGTTTTAGTTAAATAAATTAATTAGAAAGTTAGTTTCTAATTAATTAGTTGGGCCTAACAAATTTCTAAAGATTAGCAAGAAAGCTTAAAAGAGAGGACAAGCGTTCTTGGAGTCGTGAAATCAACCTAAAGCCTATTTTGTAATTTTATTTCTATTTTTCAAAGGTTGTAAATTTAGAATTACCCAATAGTACTCGGTTCGTCATTTATTGTTTATTTATTTATTTATCGTATTTGTTTAAATAAATATTAATTAATGTTTGATTGATAACATGATCACGCATTAGTCAATTACATGTCATTCATAAACCCCAAATAATTTTCATTAATCATGCATCTTATAGAAACATGATTATTTAGGATTGTCCTAATTGTTTATATGAATTATTTTGGAGAAATCAATTGCATGTAAACTACTAAGTATTAAATTAGTTAAAACTTGGTAACTCACACCATAATAAAGGCAATAGTTATTATAGGTCTTTAAGATAACTAACTTTATTTAAAAAGTGTTTTAGTGAAATTAGATGAATGTAATAGATAATTATCTATATTGCATTAATTGTAGAAATAGGCTCTTTTGTAATTAAATGTATTTTGTAATTAATTACATTTGTAGGGTTATTAATAAATTAGTGATTAATTTGGAATTAATTGATTAGTTTAATAAAACACATTATTTCTAAAATAGTAAGCGGGAGATGGTGAACATCTCAATGTGACTTATGGTCTCCATTATCAGTACAACACTGTGAGATATGAATAGAGCCTCGAGGCGACTTTGTTTCTGTCCCCCTAAGGAAGGTTTCTAGACATATTAATATCAAGGTTGACTTCTTATGAAGATAAGAAGGAGTGGTGTATTTTAGGCTTGACTTCTTACGAAGATAGGAAGGAGTGATGTATTTTATGCTTGATAGACCCTAAGACAGCACTCTTTAAGTTAAGTCATGAATTTTGAAATAATAGGTTACACTTACAAGGATGCAATCAAGCTTTTGCAATAGATAATTGCATCTTGGCCAAACTTGCAGGACTTTACTTTTAAAAGAGAAAGTAAAGAGTTATTTTAAGTTTTAAATTGTCTTATAAACTATCTGAATTTAACTTGACCAACCCTAAGGCGACACTTTATTTGTTGGGTAGTTTTATCGTGGAATAGTAAATGTTAATTTATGTGTTTTAATTGTTGCATTCATGATCCATATTTACTTTCCGAATAATTGATATTTTTCAAATAGTAATATTATTGTTTCTATTTCTTTTAGTAATGTCGAACAGTGGCAATCCAATAACTGTTTTACTTTTATTTAAAAAAATTAATGGTTATAATTTTATAAGATGAAAATCGAATATGAATCTGATGTTAATCTATGAGAACTATAAATTTTTCCTAACTGAGGAATGTCATGAAGAACCCGTTGCCAATGCCCCAAAGAATATTTGGGAAAAATATGATGCCTAGATTCAATCCAACAATAAGGCTAAGTGCTACATGCTTGTGAGCATAAATGATATTCTGAGAACAGAGCATGAACTCATGGAAACTACTTTTGAGATAATTGAATCTTTGTAGGCCATGTTTGGGCAGCAATCTGATCAAAGTAGACATGAGGCTACTAGAACCTACACGACTACTAAGATGAAGAAAGGTGTTTCTATGCGTGAACATGTATTAAGCATGATTAACGTGATGCATGAAGCAGAAATACATGGGCCTATCATTGATGAGCGTACACAAGCAAGCATCATACTTGAATCACTGACTCATGCTTTCTCTACGTTCACGACAAACTATATTATGAATAAGTTGAAATTCAACATGACCCAGCTGTGAATGAACTGCAGACATCTGAGTCTCTTTACAAAACCATAACCAAAGAGACTGAGGCAAATGTGGCAAAGGAGAAACCTTCAACTTCTAAGGATAAAACCAAGAAGAGGAAGAAGAACAATGACAAGAACAAGAGTAAAGATATTTTATTGATTTATATGAAAAGTGCAATTTTATTATATTTGAATATTATAATTATTGTTTGAATTAATTATATAATAATATCAAGAAAATTCCATATTCATTTATGAGAATACGATGTTGTATTAGTACGAGAAAATTAAGATCGTATATAATGAATAAAATAGTCAGTAGCATATTAAAGTAAGGAATCTTTAATGAATGATTACTAGTGCGTTTTACTAAGCATACGGGATGAGTGATGTAGATTCAGATTACTGATGTGGGTAGACATCTTAGTAAAGGTGTTGTATATGATAGTTATTATATATGACAGGACTGATGAGAATTAATTATCTTTATAAACTTGTCATTTGACATAAAGATTTAATTCTTATCATAATAGATGTTCATTTGTAGATCAATCTAAATCCTGAGTATTTATGAACTCCTGTTTGTGTTTATTGGATATTATGATTCACTCGTTAAGGTTTCTTAGTATAACGAGGCTAATGACTTTTGTTTTCGATATTCAATATTGTGAATGGTTGTGAACATGATTTACAATAATGGAATACATACTTTCCTAACGGGTCGAATATCGGTTCCCTTAAGAGTTAATTCTAGAACTGAATAGTTATTGAGCTCAAATCTATAATTTGATTATAGATTCATTATTCACTAGTGAATTAATGGCACTTAAGGATCAAGAGGTAATTAGAAGGGTACAATGGTAATCTTGACCAGCTCTAATTAACGAACCAATAAATGGAGGACAAAACTACATATATTGATTATATCAATGGAGTACAAGAGAAAACTCTGTAAATATAATTCTATAAATACATAGAGTGCAATTCTATATTTATAGTGGAGTAATCCTGGAATTAATAAATAAGATTATTAGATTTAAAGAGTTTAATTAATAATCTGGTTTATTGGAGTTTCGTATTATAGATCTATGGTCTCCAGATCACCTCTGTCCTACACTGTCAAGGGTAAGGATGTCAAAATAAATATTTTTAAAGAGAATGGCTTAATTGCGAATTAATTAATTTTCGAGGGCAAGGAAATAATTATGTGATATTTATGGGCGAATGATTAATTATGAATTAATTAATTATTTAACTATATTAATCATGTTTGGATTAATATAAAGAAATATTAATAATTATCTTATTTATACTAAGATATTTATTTAAAACTGATATTTAAAGATAAACTTAATTTTGAATTAACTGATATTTATTTTGGGATAAATATATTGTCTGAAATATTAATTCAATAAACAAATAAGAAAATTAGGGAAAACCCTAATGTGGCTCAAGACACTCACTGTATTGCACAGTGAATGGCGTCACCCAAGGATATTTCCTATCCCTGGCATTTGAATTTTGAATTTCAAATTATTTTTTTATTTAATTATATATATTTAATTATTATTTTTAAAATATGATTTAAATTAAATAATTAAATAGGTTATAATTGATCAGTTTTATTTTAAATAAAATAAAGATTAATTAAATTAGTTAATTATCTTTATAAACCTGAAAATAAGCGATACTTTTCAAGAAGTGGTTTTTCATGTAACTGTTAGACTCTCTCTCTGAAAAGAAAGCCATAATTTTTCCTAAACCTGGAAAACTATTCAATACATATTCTCTCTATAAAACCTCTCTAGATCTCATGTGTTGAGTAAACCTAGAGAGTCGTAAATCAACATTTTGAATCCTACCTGCCCACACACATTTTTGTGTGTTTGAGGATTGGTCTAGAAGATCAAGGTGTTAGCTTTCAAAATCTGGATTGGAAAATCGTTGATTTATACAAAAGGATTCGTGGATTCTTGAGAGGCTTCAAGAGATAATCTCTAATATATTAGTATGTGATTTAATATATCTATATATGTATGATCCTGACTGGTATTAATAATTTTTTTTTAAAAAAAACTACTCCGCTGCGTATCTCTAATTTACACTTTTAATACCAACACCTACTTACCTCCTCACCAAATGTCATGGTAGCTAACCAGACTAATAAATTAACAGTTCACCATGGAGCATAAGCACCCCTAAGATCGCTCAGACTCCTAGGTTACCTATTCTGCTTATCTCCTGGCCAATCCTCATGATCACAAACTAGATTACAATAATACTTTTAACATGATGAAGAGTAAGCACCCCTAGGAGTACCCTAGGATCCTTTGGATTTCTAAGTTACTTGGCTACTTACCTCAAGGTCTTGGGCATAACCTGGACCATCAATGTACCTCATCTCATGTGGAGCATAAGTACCCCTAGATATTATCTCCCAATGAGCCTTCTCTCTCTAACTTCCGTATAAGTCATACTTCTAGCAAGTGATACACTAGTTAACTCATGTTGCAAACACGTAAATCATAAACTGACTAACCGAAAGTCCTTAGCTGCTAGCGAAAAATCTTCCTTTAAAGAGTTTTGCTTTGTTAGCCCACAGTGTAACTAACATACAATGTACTTAGATTAATTATGGCATTATAGTTTATCAATACTCTGCGTTAGGCATTAAGGTCATAACAAAATACCTACCAAGGGTATTTTCATCCTCATACATTTTAAGCCATCACAACATTTAAAAATTTTGGCATAACTTCCCTTAAAAAGTTTAGTAATTTTAAAGTCAGCTTTTTACAATATTTCATACTCCATTCTCACTATCAAACCTAGCCAGAAAAACTTAGTTTCGAAAACTTTCAAGATTAACCTATTTTACCCTTTATTTGATTTTTACCAAAAAAAAAAAAATCACATATTTTCTAAACAAAACCACTTTATTTATAACCTTTGATAAATTAATTTGAATTAATTAATTAAAAGATAATTATAATAAATTTTGATTAGTTTTAGATTCAATAAGAGAAATTAGAATAAAATTTTATTTTATTTTTTAAAAGATTATTTTAATTTAAGCTTTTGAAAAATTTGCGTGTTGGACCCCTTTTTAAATTCTCTTAAACAAAATAAATAAAACCTTAATAAAATATTAATTTCCTAATATTCAGATTTATTGAATGGAGTAAACCTACACTAATAATTACTATAACTAAAACACATTCTTTTAGTCAAATACTTAAAATAGTTTTGTTATACCCAGATTTCGAGCCATGGTAAATGTGACCTCGAAAGTTGGATTCGCAACAAATGGTCTCGTAAGGATTGGAGTATGCTCCAGGATTGTATATCGAGCCTGCAAAGTACGATATATGACCTCGAGTGTGGTGACCTCGAAACGATCGCGATCTCGAAAGGTAGCTCCGAGAACACACTCATCTTCAGGGACGACTTCGGATCAGGGGTCTCGAGCTCGATGTGCGTACGATCTCGAAAGCCACGTGAACTCGGGAGATGTCATTAGCTCGGACGACGACGAGAAACCTGGGGAATTAAAGCCTTAGAGATGCGCAATAACCACCTTGAATATCTACAAGTATTATAAATATGAGATGTAATCCTCATTTATTAATGTAAATCCCCTAGAATTGTGGGATATTATTTGATCAGTTATGCGTTTCCTGGTCTTCAGGGACGTTTCCTTTTATATCTGATTATAGGCATTTAAAGCCATTTATTTAATTTACACAAAAAGAGTAACTACCCAAAATATGTGGGATAGTATTTTGCATCCTTCTCTATAAATAGAGAGGCCATGCATCATTGTAAAGGACCGAAATTCTGATCCTTGAGAAAAAACTCTGAAGAATTCATGCTAAAGAATTTTTAGAGATAATCTTAAGATTAATAACAGAGACTCGTGGACTAGGCAGATTTAACTGCTGAACCACGTAAAAATCGTGTGTTTGATTTGTTTTATTTCATTTGGCCATTGTCATTCATTGTTTACGTGCTCTTCTTTTATTGTTTGACGAGAAACGGCGTCAACAGTTTGGTGCTTTCATTGAGAGCCTTAAGCATTCATCCCTGAAAAAGCCATGGCCACAAACAATCAGAACACGCCTGAAGAAAATTACCCAAGACGTCCTGGAAAGCAACCAATGGAGAACCCGGATGTTGAAGAGAGGAGTGGGTCCACTGATTCCCGAGGACCACCTCCTCCACCGAGAGATGAGGATATGTACTACAATCCTGAGTGTTACGTTCCTATCGTAGAACTGGAAAACCGGCAGCTGAAATAGTAGTTGGCAGAGGCCAACAAACGGAATGAGGAGTTGACTAGGATGGCCGCAGAGGCGCAGGTGGCTCAGCCCCCGCCTCTGCGCGAAAACCAAGTCCCTCCTCCAAGGGACGTGCATGTTCCTCACCGGAGGCCCCGTGGACGTCCATGAAAAGATGCTGCCACAAGGAGGCCGACTCAACCTCCAGCACCAGCAGAGCCATCTGCTCCTCCTAGGCCCAGAGGAGTACCCGAGCTCGGGTCCCGCCTAATCCACCTGTGGAAGTGCCTGCAGGAACTGAGAATAACCGAACTCCTACCGAGGCTCGGACTCAGGTTCCTGGTAGTGCACCGAACGCGACTGACCCATCTCGGGAAAATTCTGGACCCTCTAGGCCGAGGCAAGGACGACAGCCACCGTCGCCTATACGGTTCCCTCCGTCACCCATAAGATATCCTTCACCTCCCCGCAGAAACGCTCAACCTGTTCGAGATCAGGATCAAGGGCATACAGGGGATAGACAAGGACACAGGGAGACTTTCCACGAGCGGAGAGGCGCACAATCTGAGAAAAGTCAAACGTCCCGGTCTCGCACTGCGGAGACGAGGCGACATGGGAAGAATCCATCACGAAATGACCGATCAATGAGTTTCACCAGTGACGAGTCCGGAGAGACCAGGTCCGTCAGTAAACACGACCGAAGTCGTAAAAATACTGGAAGCCGCAAGAATCGTCCTGACCTGCAAAATCATCTGAATCAGAGTAGGGGAAAGGGAGATCAGACAAATCCGGATCTGAGGAATCACCTGAATGGGCGTAGAGATCCCTCACGGAGACGCGAGCCTGGAATCATGATCAATGACTGTCAATTCCATACAACACCTCCTACGGACCCAGTCCAAGAAAGGATCGATCAGCTCGAAAAAGCCTTTAGGCTTTTAAAGAATGAACGAGGGAATGGTCGATATGAGGACTCTGATGAGGAGCTCGAGCCGTTTGCTCCACATATTTCTAACACTCAATTTCCTCAAGGGTTCCGGATTCCTCACGTCCCAGCGTTTGAAGGAAAAACCGACCCATGTAGTCACCTGAGTACATTTAACACTATTATGAGAGCTAGTAACGTGGGTTACGAGCTCAGGTGCATGTTGTTTCCAACATCATTGGCAGGACCTGCCAAGAGTTGGTTCAAGAAGTACAAGAGACACTCGATAACTTCATGGGATCAGTTGTCTAGAGACTTCAAGAAGCAGTTCCGAGCTATGATGGGAGTCAGACCAGAAGCATCCACTTTGACTAACGTCCGACAACAGCCGGGCGAAACACTGAAAAGCTACCTGACAAGATTTAATCTAGAGGTCGCCCGAGCTCGAGATGTGGATGACAGTGGGCACCTTATGGCTATCTGAGTTGGTGTTTTACCCGGAAGTTCCCTTTGGGATGACATGCAAGGGAAACCGGTGAGGTCGATAACCGAGTTTAACAGACGAGCGCAGAGGTTTGTCAATGTAGAGGATGCGAGGTCAACGCTCAAGGCGACCTCGCAGACCGAAACTACAATGATAAACATCAACTCCGCCTCAACCTCGGCTGACCCAGTAGCTCCACAGCCTACCTCGGAGAATCCCTCCAAGAGGAAAAAGAGCGAGGGAAATAACCCCGAAGCTGAGGGAGGAAAGAAAAAGAAAGGAGAGAGGTATTTCTCCGTGTATAAAGTGCACATCGAGCTCAACGAGTCCCGGGAAAACATATACCTGGCTAATGAAAACCAGGTCCCCTTCAGGCGTCCGGACCCAATGAGAAATCAAAAATCCAAGAGGGATTCCAGTAAGTATTGCCGGTTCCACAGAGACACCGGACACACAACTGATGAATGTCGATAGCTGAAGGACGAGATCGAAGGGTTGATCTTGAGAGGTTATTTCCGGCAGTATGTCAAAAACCAGAGTACTGAACAGACTACTGCGAGCCAGAGAGTAGCTGCGCCTTCGACGGCACAAAATAATAACTCCCGATCTCGGGAAGAAGACAGGCCCCCGCCAATAGATGGAGAGGACGCAATAACCATCTCGGGAGGGCCTCATCTCGCAGGAGGGGGCAGAAATGCCCAAAAGAGATATGTTAACGAGCTGAAGACAGGGGACGGGTCTCCTTATGAACCCGAACCTAGGGCACCAAAAATCCAAAGGGTTGAAACGCAACCTATAACCTTCACCAAGGAAGACGCCTCCCATGTCCATTTCCCTCATCATGATCCGCTGGTCATTACTCTTCAGCTTGCCAACAAAAGAGTGCGTCGAGTTCTCATAGATAATGGGAGCTGAGTCAACATTCTTTATAAAGCAACACTCGAGAAAATGGGACTCTCCCTTCGCGACCTGAAGGCTTGTGCAACTACTTTGTATGGATTTTCAGGAGAAGGAACTGCCTGTATGGGATCCATTGAACTTCCTGTGACCTTGGGAGACTATCCAGTCTCGGTGACCAAGATAATGGAGTTCGTGGTAGTAGATTTACCATCTGCCTACAATGTACTACTCGGGAGACCCGCCCTGGTCGGGCTGGGGGCAGTTTCATCTGTAAGGCATCTGGCCCTTAAGTTCCCAACTCCAAGCGGGGTCGGAACATTAAAAGGAGATCAATTGGCAGGGAGGGAGTGCTATAGCATCTCTTTGAGGGGAAAGAAACAAATGAGCGCTCAAGCACTCGTTATCATACAAAATAAAGATGGAACGGTTTTAGAAATTGACGAGGAGATCGATCCAAGGATTGAGAAGAAAGTTAACCTCGAACCATTGGAAGAGCTCGAAGAAGTTCAGCTCGAGGAAGCTGATCCCTCGAAGAAGGTGAAGGTCGGAAAACACCTCCAAGACGAAGCAAAATAGCAATTAATTAACTTTCTGAAGAAAAACTAGGATGTCTTCGCATGGTCACACTCAGACATGGTGGGGATAAGCCCGAATGTAGTGAGCCACGCATTGAACTTAGACAAAAGCTTTCCCCCGAAGCAACAAAAGCGAAGACAGCTGGACGAAGACAGAAAGAAAGCATTAAAGGAGGAAGTTGACAGGTTAAAAGCAAACCATTTCATTAGGGATGCCTTTTACCCTGACTGGGTAGCCAATCCAGTGTTGGTCCCAAAGCCCAATGGGACATGGAGAACCTGTATTGACTACTCGGATCTCAACAAAGCTTGCCCAAAAGACTGTTTTCCGCTGCCAAGAATTGATCAGCTCGTGGATGCCACGGCGGGGCATGGCCTGATGTCATTCATGGATGCGTATTTTGGATACAACCAGATTCCCATGCATGCCCCCGACCAAGAACATACGAGCTTCATCACAGATAAAGGGCTATACTGCTATAATGTTATGCCGTTTGGGCTCAAAAATGCTGGAGCTACATATCAGCAGCTCGTAAACATGATGTTTTCAGAGCAAATAGGGAACAACATGGAGGTTTATGTTGATGGCATGCTTGTAAAGTCTCAACTTAACAAGAACCATGTTGATGACCTCGAAGAGTGCTTTGGCGTGCTCAGGAAGTATAACATGAAGCTAAATCCTCAGAAGTGCACTTTTGGGGTGTCTTCGGGAAAATTTCTGGGCTTTATTGTCAACTCTCGTGGGATCGAGGCTAATCCCGACAAAACAAAGGCCCTGATTGATATGCCTTCGCCTCGGAAGCATAAAGATGTCCAAAGCTTGACTGGCAGGATGGCCGCCCTGAGCAGATTCATCTCGAAGTCAACGGATCGTGGCCTTCCATTCTTCAACTTATTGAGAGGAAGTAAGAAGTTTGAATGGACAGAGGAGTGCGAGCTGGCCTTTCAGGAGCTCAAAAAGCACTTGGCTGAACCGCCCATCCTATCGAAACCTAAGACGGGAGAAGTATTGTACCTATACCTCTCAACTACCGAACACGCGATAAGCGCGGTGCTCATTCGAGAAGAAGAGAGGGTGCAAAAACCCGTCTACTACATCAATAAAAGATTACTGGGGGCAGAGTCAAGATATCCATTGATGGAGAAACTCGCCCTCAGTCTAATCCACTCATCTCGCAAGCTCCGCCCCTACTTTCAGGCACATCCCATCCATGTACTGACAGATCAACCACTTAGGCAAGTCCTGTCTAAACCAGAGGCGTCAGGTCGACTCCTTAAATGGGCTGTTGAGCTCGGACAGTTCGAGATCACCTACCATCCAAGAACGACCATTAAGGCACAAGCATTGGCGGACTTTATAGTGAAGTGCACTGGTATAGCCGACGACGAGGTAATAACCACGGCCCATGAGCTGTGGAAACTTTACGTCGATGGCTCGTCCAATGAAATTGGATCGGGGGCAAGAGTTATTCTGATCACTCCTGCAGGGAGCAAATTTCACTCTACTTTAAGATTTGGCTTTAAAGCATCTAATAATGAAGCTGAGTACGAGGCTCTACTCGCGGGACTACGAATAGCAAAAGAGCTCAAGGCCAAAGCTGTACATTGCTACAGCGACTCCCAGCTCGTGGTTAATCAAATCTTGGGAGAATACCAGGCTCGTGGCACAAGAATGGCAGCTTATCTGGAAAAGGAAAAATCCGCATTGGAGTATTTCAAATTTTACGCAATCGAACAGGTTCCCCGAGAACAAAACTCAAATGCAGATGCCTTAGCTCGACTCGCCACTTCCGCCGAAAATGAAGAGCTGAATGTTGTACCCGTAGAACACCTATCAGCACCCAGCATTACTGAGCCAGACGAGGAAGATGTGTGTATGATTGAAACAGAGCCGACCTGGATGAGTCCAATAGTTGACTATCTCGAAAATGGAATTCTTCCAAAAGATCGAAATCAAGCTCGAAAGTTGATGTATCAACTTCCTCGTTACACCATTCTGGACGGAAATCTATACAGAAGAGGGTATTCCATGCCGCTGCTTAGATGTGTAACTCCTCCCGAGGCAAAGAAGATCATTGAAGAAATTCGTGAAGGGTTCTGCGGAGACCACACCGGGGGGCATAGCCTGTCCAAGAAGGTCATACGCCAAGGATATTTCTGGCCAACCATTAAAACAGATTCTTTCGAGTATGTGAAAAAGTGCGACAAATGCCAGAGATTCGCAACGATACCCCGAGCTCCACCTTCCGAACTGACCATGTTGACATCCCCATGGCCTTTCGCAGTATGGGGCATCGACCTCATAGGCTCTCTCCCAACTAGAAAAGGCGGAGTGAAATATGTTGTAGTCGTTGTTGATTACTTCACGAAATGGACGAAGGCTGAACCATTGGCGACCATAACTTCGAAAAAGATCCTTGATTTCGTGGTAAAGAACATCGTATGCCGATACGGAGTACCGAGAAAGATCGTATCCGATAATGGAACCCAGTTCGATTGCGACTTATTCACCAACTTTTGTGAAAAGAACGGCATAATAAAGAGTTTTTCATCAGTGGCTCACCCTCAAGCGAATGGTCAGGTCGAAGCCGTTAACAAAACTCTCAAGAGTTCTCTAAAGAAAAAGTTGGAAGAGGCAAAGGGACGATGGCCCGAGGAATTGCCTCAAGTCCTTTGGGGATATAAGACTATAGCTCGGACATCAACAGGACATACCCCATTCTCTCTAGCGTACGGCTACGAGGCAATGTTGCCCATCGAGGTCGAAATCCCGACGATCCAAACTCAAATTTACGATCAGGATTCAAATCATACTCAGCTCGAAGAAACCCTAGACTTGATCGAAGAAAAAAGAGAAGAGGCTCAGCTGAGAAATGCTGCTTACCAGCAACGAACCACAAGATATTTCAATAAGTGGGTTCGAGATCGAAAGTTCGGAGTGGGAGACCTGATTTTGAGACGCGTATTCTTAGCAACCCGAGATCTAGCAGCTGGAGTGCTCGGGCCGAACTGGGAAGGACCATACCAGATAGAGTCAGTCATCCGACCTGGCGTATACAAACTTGCGAGATTAGATGGGAGCCTGATACCGCGAGCATGGAATGGCGAACACCTTAGACCTTACTATCAATAGTGTAGGAAAAGTGTTGCCTGTAACCATGATTTTCTATCTGTATTACTTTGTTTGTTTTTGAATTTCATCAAATAAAAGGTCTATTTTGTTCAACATGTAATTTCTTTTTATTTTTGCAATCTCTCTTAATTTAATAACCTATGGTCACACTCATAGGATATTAAGGGGGCATCATTGGTATACATACCATCAGCTTAAAAAATAAAAAATATATATTTAAAGTATTTGGATGTAACCAAGTACGCGACCTTAGATAGTTCGGACATAACCGAATCATTAAAAACCTAAAATATTTGGAGTTAACCAGATGTGCAAACTTAATAGGTCTGGAACAAACCAGCCAAAAAATTGATCGATGATAAGTAGGAGCCTAAACCTATCACGAAATAAGTCGAGATCGAAGGCTGGAATATCTTAAAGAAAAATAGTTTCGAACTCTTAACCTCGGAGCAAAAAACTGAGGATGAGGAAAAGTGACTAAACAAAAAAAAGATATAACCAGATCATTCACATTACATACCATACAAGTACTTTTGAGTTCATGGTTAAAGTAATATCCGACCTTGATAAATAACGAGGTCGGAAGCGGATAATTCGAATAAACTATGCATGAATGCATCGAATTTTGAGCCTAAATCCAAACTATGTTTGTATGAATAAATAAACATAACTGGTTCATCAATATAAAAATATGCGAAATATTTCGAGCCAAGAAATGCAAAGCATATAAAAGAATGGTAAAAGAAATTGTATCAGCCCCGTGGGCATATATTAAAATAATTACAGAAATAAGGGGACGCAGCCCCGATAACTGATCTCCCCGAGGTCAGATTCAAGGAAGAGGAGTCTCCTTGGCCTTTTCAGCATCAGTGGCACCGGACCCCCCAGGACGACTAGCATGACTATCCTCCAGAGCTTCCTCCGAAACGGTGCCCAGAGCAGCCTTTTCCTTCTCGAGCTGCTCAGCCTTCTCCTTCTCAAACTGTTCAGCCTCTTCCTTCTCGAGCCGAGCATTCCATCGTTCAAGAAGCGGCGCCTCGTGGGGACCTAAGAAGCTGGTGTCCAGATCTTCATTATAAGCCCACATCCGGTACATGGCTGAGTCGACCGCCTTTTCCTTCTTTTCTTTGTACTCGGCAAGAAGGCGAGTTTTGGCATCCTCTATGATGTCGAAGGTGGCGGCCTTGTCCTCTTCGAGCTTCTTATTGGACTCCCGAAGCTGGGTGTTATCTTTCTTTTGCTCCTCGAGTTCAACCCTCAGCTTTCCGAGCTCCTTGGCCATGTCCTCACGCTCCTTAACCACTGCCTCGAGCTTAGCATTCGCCGCCTTCAGATCGTCGTTCGCTCTAAGGTGGAGGTCCTTCGCTTCTTGAGCATGAGTCCTGCTCGAATGGATCTCGTTGTTCAGCTCGTAATTGAGCTGGGCAGTGAAGGCAAGAGCCTGAAAAAAGGAAGAAACCACCCTTAGCCTCAGGTCAGTATGAATGTAAGCAAAAGGAATATAGAAGAATACTTACCGCAGCAGTGTGCTCGATACTCTTCTCGTAAAGAACAGTGCGGTCTCGGGTGCCGGTTAAGCACTGCCACTGGGGAGCTTCGAAACTGCCATAGCTCTGGCCGATCCGGGACATGAAATCCGAGATCAGTGTAGATCCGTGAGGTCCAGCAGCATTGTCCACCACATATGAGTCCATATGGGTGGAGATTGTTAGCTTCTGAACTCGAGAAGCAGAAGGTCTTCTAGAAAGTTGAGCAGAAGACGTTTCACCCACCACAGGAGGTTGGGACTCAACGATGGCAGGGGCACCAACCAGCGAAGTCGGTGCAACCGCGGAGACGACGACCTGCGAGGATGGCATTGTCGTGGAGGCGCTGGCCTGGACAGTCGACGCAGCAATAAAGCTCGAAGCCGGCGGGGCAAAGGGAGGTGTCTTCTTGGATCTCTTGGAGCCTTTGCCCGACTGGCCGGTCTTCAGTGACCCCGCCCTAGGGCGTTTGCTCCTCTTGGCGCCTGCATTGTCGATAAGGGTGTCAAGGTCGGAGTCCATCTCACCCGCACAAGACACAACACAGTGAGTCAGTAAAAGAGAAGTGTACATAAAGTTATTTCAGTATCACAGACATATAGAGTGATGATAGAAGAAACCTAACTGGAACTCTCCCCCGAGCTCGAGCTTGGGGACCATGAAATTCCCCCGTCTTCAGAGGAGGCGGGGGGAGTGCCTTCCCTATAAGTAGGTGATAACCTCGAGAGGTCCCTATAATCATTGGTCCCATACTGCACAACTATCCCATTCCACACCTCGTCCGTGGTGTACATGGTGTCGTATTTCCCGAGCCCACTATCAAACCTATGGACACAGTCATCTACCCAACTCCATATGAAGAAGTGGTATCTATCCTGTGGGCACGAGACTAACCTATTGGGCCTGTGTTTTAGTAAAGTGGGGGACCACATTCGCGAAGTAGGAAGGGTTTTACCTTCATCTGAGTCCGAGCTCGAGGCTTCATCGTTGGCTTCATTCCCAGAACGCGGACTTCTCAAGCGAACTGGGAGTGGTGTCTTCCTTTCTCTCCTCGGAGGAAGGGCACCTGTGGGCAGTGGCACCTCCTCCCAGTGTTCATATTTTTTACTGGACCAGTCAGAGGTTGACTGGCCCTCTCCCAACAACCCGCAAGCTCGGAGCTTGTCCTCGTGTAATAGATACGAGAGAGATCTCCTGCCATAAGGGAGTTGGAGCAAGGCCTCTCTGTGCCTCGTCATCGCTTCATTAGGGGTGGGACGCTTAAAATTAGCTGAAAAGCGAAACACATTTCAACTAAATATGGATTTAAGAACTAAAGTCTCGAGCTCAGGAATAAAAGTAACGAGAATACTTATGAATCCGCCTGAACGAATAATGTCGAGACGGGGACAGACCGTCTGTCCAAAAGAAGGCTCTCTTGAAATCAGGCGGGTGGTTGGGAAGGTCCCCAAAAACCTTCGTTTCCTTGGGGTAGCTCGAGAGGAAGTAAAAGCCATCCCATCCCCGAGCTCGGGAGGGGTTACTTTTTAAACAAAAGAGATATAAAATCTCTTGAGGTGAAGGTCCTTCCCACCCCAGCTCGTGGTACAAGGACCTCAGGGCAGACAGCACCCTGTACGAATTGGTGTTGAGTTGGAACGGAGCCAACCCAACAAAATCAATAAAGCCTTTGAAAAAAGACTTCAAGGGCAGCAATGCTCCTGCCCTCATATGTTCTTGGCTCCATGCCGCATATTTCACTGTGGCGTCACGGCCGCCAGGGGCGAAGCAGCTCCGTTCTTGACCAGTCGGAGGTCGACACTTCAAGGTGCCTGACAAACTAAGGCCATGGAAAGCCAGGATTTCAGATATTTGACTGGTTGTGGTAACCGTGCTCCAGTAAAGTTCGGCCTCGAACATCTCTCTCCTCGGCTGAGAGGTGGAAGGTTCCCCCATTAATGAAAATTTGAGCTCTCCGGGGGGGTATGCGACAGTAACCTTTAAAGCAGGATCGAGAGGAATCGGCCTAGGGCCTGAATTAGATTCCGGATAGATGGCCTCCTGAAGAACTCTCCTCTTCCCCTCGATGACTTCGTCTATCTGACGGCGGTAGTGAGCTCGAATGTCTTCTTGCTCGCGTGCAAGCTCGTATTCTCTTATCCGACGTTGGTTCCGGGCGAAGAGCGATTCTGGGCTCAGAGATTTTGGCTCGTAAGGGATTGCCCGCAATGACCCCCACCGTCTTTCCAGATTCTGTGACATCTAACGAGAAAGAAAAAATGGTGAGGGCCATGCATGCAAGAATCACGAGCTCGATGGAATGAGCTCGGAAATTTAGGAACGAGACTAAATACTAAGACCCTTATTGAAGAGTCAGGGGCGTGTATTCCACGAAAAAGAAAAGGAGCGTGGATAATTTTTTGAAAATCCCGAAATTCAAGGGAAAGAAGAATGGCGGTTAACCAGGAAAGGCGTCTTTGGGTTTCGTGCATTTGTCAAGGCCCATGTTTTTATCCGAAAACTTAGTGTACAAGAAACGTTGCCTAAAAATTTCAAAACCCAGAAAATGGGAACCACACTCAAACGTCAAAACTGGGTATAAACCAGAGACAAAAATCCAGAATGAAAATCTAGAAAGCATAAAAGCCTATCGGTTCAAAACCTCCTATCGTATCATGCTAAGAACGTAAACTAGCATACACAACAAGAACAGTTTAAACAAAAACGGCAAACTTACACGGTAATGGCGATTGCAGAGAGATTGTCGATTGAAGAAGAGGTTGCAGGAAAGAACTCACTGACTCGAACAGACCAGGATTCCTTTGTTTCTTTGGTCGAGAAAACATGCACGGAACAGGAACTTTGCAAAGAGGTCTCTGGGCTTGTTTTTCTTCTATTCTTGCTCATGGCGAATGAAGATAAAAGTGAAGAAGATGAAGAGTGGGGTCTTGTATATATAGGTGGGGAAAAGGAATTAATCAGGAGCGTCGAATGAAATCCTCACTAGATCAAACGGATGGGGATCAATGAAAAGAAGGCGCCGAAAAGTTGTCAGACGGACGATCGTGGGCGTGTTTCCAAGGTACTCAAGTACCTAAAGTGAGCAATACCCAGCCGACGCGTGTCCATTTTCAAGAGTGTATGACGGTACAGTTCTCAAAGAAAGTAGTTCAAAAGTTTCCTTCTCTTAGGATTCGAACAAATACTTTTGAGGGGGCAAGATGTTATACCCAGATTTCGAGCCATGGTAAATGTGACCTTGAAAGTTGGATTCGCAACAAATGGTCTCGTAAGGATTGGAGTATGCTCCAGGATTGTATATCGAGCCTGCAAAGTACGATATATGACCTCGAGTGTTGTGACCTCGAAACGATCGCGATCTCGAAAGGTAGCTCCGAGAACACACTCATCTTCAGGGACGACTTCGGATCAGGGGTCTCGAGCTCGATGTGCGTACGATCTCGAAAGCCACGTGAACTTGGGAGATGTCATTAGCTCGGACGACGACGGGAAACCTGGGGAATTAAAGCCTTAGAGATGCGCAATAACCACCTTGAATATCTACAAGTATTATAAATATGAGATGTAATCCTCATTTATTAATGTAAATCCCCTAGAATCGTGGGATATTATTTGATCAGTTATGCGTTTCCTGGTCTTCAGGGACGTTTCCTTTTATATCTGATTATAGGCATTTAAAGCCATTTATTTAATTTACACAAAAAGAGTAACTACCCAAAATATGTGGGATAGTATTCTGCATCCTTCTCTATAAATAGAGAGGCCATGCATCATTGTAAATGACCGAAATTCTGATCCTTGAGAAAAAACTCTGAAGAATTCATGCTAAAGAATTTTCAGAGATAATCTTAAGATTAATAACAGAGACTCGTGGACTAGGCAGATTTAACTGCTGAACCACGTAAAAATCGTGTGTTTGATTTGTTTTATTTCATTTGGCCATTGTCATTCATTGTTTACGTGCTCTTCTTTTATTGTTTGACGAGAAACGGCGTCAACAAGTTTCTATTATTTTTCTTATGTAAAACTTTGTAAATTTAAGTATTAGGTAACCTAGTTTAAAATTAGATATTTAAAAAAAATATAGCTCCAATGATCTTCAAATTTTACTTAACAAAATTTGGCTATTCCAAGAAGCTCCTTGCAAAATCTTATTAAAAATTAACCATTTTGACTAAGTGATAACTATTTTTAAAAATCTTACAATAAAACTGCCCATAGGAAAAACCAATCTTTTTAATGAACTTTGGAAGTTCATAAAATATTTTGGGTTTGTTATTTCGGTCTAAAATTTACTAGGACTATACTAGGATATGTAAATGTTATGAATACCAAAATTTAAGTTATTTGAACCATTTTTACTTAATAAAATGGATTTTTAAACTTGGCTGTCGAGAATCTATTTTGAGCTTCCTAAAACTTTTGTCTAACTTTGAAAACCTATAACTCTCAGCCTATTCATTATTTTTCTTTAAATTTTTACATGTTGATTTACCAATAACAAAATAAGCTTTATTCCAAAAATTACCAAAAATCGATTATTTTCGCATGAAAAATACAACTCAAAGTCGACTGTTTACCAAGTTTTTGAAAAGTAATTTTCAAGATTACACACAATTTTCGTAAAATTCATATCTTGGTCATTTTAAAATATTTTTTCACGTTTCAAAGCCCTATTAATATCTACACATCTAAAAATTAAATATGCAAGCAAGAAAATTTAGAATCAAATTAATACACACTTCTCTTGAACCTTTGGAAGTCAAGGCTTAAATATTTTTCTTACAAAAGCATGGTTTTGCCTATGGAATGTTGGATTCCAATCCTAAAAAATATCCAAACACTCATTCATGCATGATCAGCCAATGAATAAGCATTATTACAGTCTCAAAATATAATTTAAACATATCAAATAAATTAAACAATGCAGATTTAACTAAAATTTTAAACAAACTCATAGGAGGTGACCATATACCTCTTGATGACCTTGGAAGGGATTTATGTAACCTCTAGCACTTCAAGACCTTTGCTTTGCCTTTAACCTAGATTTATGTACTCCCCAAAAGACCACAAGTCAGTTAACAAAAACATGCAAACGCATCTAAGAGCATAAACTAACCAAAACTCAAACTTTGACAAAGTAGAGTTTAGCTTTTTACCTTTGATAGTCTAGCCTTTTCCTTAACTCCGAACAAACTCAAGTGGGCTAGAAAAGAGTATGAGAGAGGAAGTATTTAGATGAGAATTTTTTAAGAAAATTCAGATGGTGAGCTATGGAGTGCTCGACCACCTAGAGAGAAGGGAGAGGAATTAGAGAGAAAATTTTTTTGAGAGAGAAAATGTTTGTGAAAAGTGAAGATTTTTTGACTTTTTACCTATTTATAGTTGGTAAAAATTGACTCCAAAAAGACCCTTATACCCCTCTAGCTTCCGCCCCCCTTAAGCCTAGTTACCATTTGGTTAATTTCCTAATTAATATAACTTAAGCAAATTAATCTTGGTTGCTATTGTGGTAATTATTTTCTTAATTGAGATTTTAACCTAGGATAATTAAATTAAATAGACCTCTCTATTTAATTCAAGTGGTCATACTACAATATTTTAAACTCAAAATAAATTAATTACCAAAATCTCATTTTTGGCTAAAATGTGCATTTTTCACAAAAATGCATTTTTAAAGATCTTTCTCTAAAATCAAACCTTTTGACCTTACTATAAATTAATCGAATAATTTAATGCTTAATATTATTTTGCCATAATTATGCTTTTCAAATAACAATTATTTGAGAATTTACCCGTTTAGGGTTTTCATTTCTGTGTAGGATCGATTGCTTGATTTATCACCAAACCGCACATTACGCGCGTGTTGGAAATGTGCCCCGAAAGCATATGTAGTAGACATTTTTTTATGAAATAAATAAATTAATTGAATTTGTTATGCATATATTATGGACTATATTATTCTGTGATAATATTATGTAAAAATCAGGAAAATTCCTAAGTTCATATATGTGATCTCAAACACGTATTTGTACGGGAGGATTGTGTTTGAGATAAATGAACTTGAATAGTTCGCAGTAAAATAAAGCTATGGAATCTTTAGATTAATTACTGCAAGTACGGTCCACTAGTATTATGAATACATGTGATCTAGATCCGGATCACTACTGTGGTAGGACACTTTAGTGGAGGTGCTTTATATATTAGAGAATATATAGAACTGGACCAGATATGTTTACTAATACATAGTTAAATACCATTTCGAAGTATTAATTAAATATATCAACTGATGATCATATACAAATAGATCTTAATCCTGAAGTTACTATGAACTCATGTTTATGTTATATGAGTTCTTTAATTCACTTGTTAAGGTCTGTCAGAATGATCAGGCTAGAAACTTTTGTTTTGGGAACTCATTAATGCAGATGGCTGGGGACATAGTATATAGATATGGAATCTATGCATTCTCGCAAGAGATTGAATGATGGTTCTCTTAAGGGTTGACTTTTGGGACTGAAAGGTTATTGAGCTCAAATTCATAATTTAGTTATGAATTAACCTTCACTAGTAAAGTCAATGGTACTAAAGGAAACAAGAGGTAATTAAAAGGGTAAAACGGTAATTTTATTCTCGATTAATTATGAACCATTATCAGAGGGTCAAGTTGTATGCAATGATTATATCAATGGACGCTTTATGATTATAAAATACTCACTAAATGAAATGTCTATAATTACAAGAGTGCAGTCTCATATTTATAGTGGAATAATCATGAGATTAATAAATTAAGATTATTTAATTAATAATCTCAAATTTATTGGAGCTTGGAATTATAGGCCCATAGGTCCCCATAGCGGCTCTATCAACACTGTTCAAGGTAAGAGTTGATATAAAGGAAGAAATAGTTTAAAGACATATTTAAGAAGAAATTGTTCGTCAGGCCAAATATGCAATTATATGATAATAGTGATTAATTAATTAATTACAAATTAGTTGTAGTTAACAAAATTAATTAGTATTTAATTATTGTATAATTTTTGAAATTATATTAAATAATTAAATTAATTTCGAAATTTAATTAAATAATTAATTAATTATAATTTTTGAAATTATAATAAATTAAATATTTATTTTCAATAATATTGGATTTAATTAATTGGTATAATTAATTAAATATCTTTATTTGAGTGAGAGATAATAATCTCTGCGTATTAGGAAACTGGTTCAACCCCACCACCATTCCGCTGCGTATTAGGAAACTCGTTCCTAACAATTGGTACCAGAGCAGTCATTAATCTCTGCATACATTAATTATTGTGTGGGCATAATATGCATTCTTATGTTATTGTAATATATGTGAATGGTTGGATGTATGTATGATTATAGTTAATTCTTAAGGGTCGTTAATTATATGGTGTTTTGGGTTTAGGAAATGTTCTTAAAATTCTAGATGAAAAATGTAAGCCATTTTGGGGCATAGGAATTTTTGTAATTTTAATTTTCTGTGTTAAAATTATTTGAAAAATTCTGTAACGCCAGAGCCCCGGGTTCCGAGCCTCACCCAGCCACATGCGCGCCCAGCCCCTGCGTGCTACTTGCCCAAGCGCCCCGCGCACCTCGCCCAGTCGAGTGCCTGCGCACCTGCGCCCCTGCCTAGAGCGTGCCCCTGCGCCTGCGTATGCCGCACGCCCAACGCGCGCCCCTGCGCCTCGCCCAGTTGCACGCCTGTGCACCCCTGCGCCAGCTACTGCTGCTCCCAACCGTGCGCCCCTGTGTGCCGCACCCAGCAGCAGCCCGTGCACCCCAGCTGCATGCCCCAGGCCAAGCCACCATATGCAGCCGCCCCTAGGGTTTTAAACCCTAAGGCTTGCATCCAAAATTGTCCATTTAAATTATGGGCTTAATTAAGTTAACCCATAATTAAAATTGTTTTATTTTTAATTAATTGTATGAGCCCAAATTCAAATCTGGGCCTAATAACTTATCGGGCATCAAACCCAAGTTAATTATTCTTAAAATTTGTTTAAAATAATTAAAAGTTATTTTAATTCAAAATTAAATGGATAAGTGGCTTAATGGATCAAGACTACTTGTGAAGGCCCAAAGTTATAGATAAAGATCTCTTTAGGTCTTATTTAGTTTCTTACATTTTTATGTATATTTTTGCAAGTGTTGTAATTTTTCCTAGAAATATCCAAGACACCCGGCCCGCATTTATTTATTTATTTAAATATTTGAATGTGATTAAATTGTTTAATACTTTATCATGCATTTTTTGACATGCCATACATATAACCCACATAGTATTTAAATTTGTGCATGCATCTCATATGAGTAGAAATATGCTTTAGGATTGTCCTATGTGATTATATGCTGGTCCATATAATAATAAATCTAGTTTTTAACTAGTTTAAGAGCGGAAATAGATTTTAAAAGTTGTTTAATTTCTAGTATTTAATAAAATTGTTTTATTAAATTATAAATGATATTCTTAGTAATTATAGCAAAATAAAATTGAACTAATTAGGGCATAGTTCTATAATTTTAATTTTGCTTAATTTGATTAATAATTGTTAGAATATCATTTGGTAAAAATAGATCACTTTTATTTTTACAACCAATTAAAAAGCATAGGATGTTTTGAGAAAACACATGTTCTAAAATAGTGAGTGGGAGAGGGAGTTATGACAATAAGTCTCATGGTCTCCATTATTAGTTAGCACCGAGGTAACATGAAGAGGGCCTCACGGCACCATTGCTTGTGTCCCCCTAAGGAAGGCTTCCGACTGTGTTATTCTCAAAGCAAACTTCTTTTTCAAGAATATGATTTAATGATGTATTTCAAGTTTGACTGGTCCTAAGGCACACTCTTGAGTTAAGTCATTGATCTAAAATAATGGGTTACACTCATAAGTTACATTAGGCTTTCAAGCGGACTAGTGTATTCTTGACCAAACAAGCGGTTGTTTATAAGTCAAAAGAGAAATATTGATTTAAGTTTTAACTTATAAATTTGAGAACTTGTCTCAAAATTAATTTGGAATTAGTCTGACCTACCCTAAGGTTGGTCCATTAATGTTCAAGTTAATTAATCGTGGAATTAGTAATTATTTTTTATGTATTTTTTGTTGCATTCATGCATCACGTTTATTATTCCGAAAATAACTGATATTTATTATATGCATAAATTCATTTTGTTTATTTATTTATTTTCAGCAATTTTGTCTAGCTCAAATAATGTATCTTCTTTACTTGCTAATGAAAAGTTGACTGGTGAAAACTACATGAAATGGAAATCAAACTTGAACATTGTATTAATATGTGAGAAGCCTAAAAAGTCATCCAAAAGCAAAGAGAACAAGAACGCTAAAACCTCCAAAAAGAAGACCCCAAAAGGGACTTGCTTTCATTGTGGAGAAAATGGTCACTGGAAGAGAAACTGTCCAAAGTATCTTGCTGACCTCGAAGAGAAAAAGATAGGTAAATTTGATTTACTTGTGTTAGAAGCTTGTTTAGTGGAAGATAATTCCTCATCCTGGATAGTAGATTCAGGAGCCACTAACCATGTCTGCTTTTCTCTTCCGATTCTTAGTTCAACGAGGAAGCTTGTTGATGGAGAAGTGACTATGAGGGTAGGCAGTGGTCAGATTATCTCTGCAGCAGCAGTTGGAACAGCCCGTTTGGAATTTGAGAATAATAAATTTCTTGTTTTAGAAAATGTTTATTATATTCCTAGAATTTCTAGAAACTTAATTTCTGCTTCTATGTTGCATGAACAAAATTTTAAAATCTTTTTTAATAATAATTCGATTGTTATTTCAAGATATGGTTTTAAGATATGTTCTGCAAAATCTATTGATGGGCTTTATAAACTGCAAGCTAAAGAGAAATCTGTTAATAATTCTTAATTATTTAAAACAGCTAATCCTAGATCTATTAAACGACAAAAGACTGATTCTGATAATGATACATATCTGTGGCACTTGAGATTGGGCCATATTGGTCTAGATAGAATAAATAGGCTTGTAAAGGATGGTCCTTTAAGAGAACTATCTATTGGATCTCTCCTTGTTTGTGAATTCTGTCTAGAAGGCAAAATGACCAAGAGACCTTTCTCTGCCAAAGGTTCAAGAGCCCCAAAACCACTTCAGCTAGTACATACGGATGTTTGCGATCCACTTAATGTACAAGAAAGAGGAGGTTATGAATACTTCGTCACTTTTATTAATGATTATTCAAGATATGGTTACCTATACTTAATGCAAAGAAAATCTGAAACTTTTGGAAAGTTCAAAGAATTTCAAGCAGAAGCTGAAAAGCAATTAGGTAAGTCACTAAAAGCTCTTTGATCTGATCGAGGAGGAGAGTACTTGGATTTTGAATTCAAGGACCATTTGTGTGAGCATGGCATTCAATCCCAACTCACAGCACCTGGAACGCCACAACAAAATGGTGTTTCGGAAAGACGAAACAGAACGTTATTAGATATGGTTAGATCAATGATGAGTTTCTCATCATTACCACTGTCATTCTAGGGCTATGCGATTCAATGTGCTCTATACATATTAAATGTTGTTCCATCTAAGTCTATCCAAAAGACACCTATAGAATTATGGAATGGTTGTAAACCTAGTTTACACCATTTTTGAATTTGGGGGTGTCCTACACACGTGCTTAAAGGAAAAACTAGAAAGTTGGAATCACGCTCTGAAGTGTGCATGTTAGTGGGTTATTCCAAAGAGACCAGAGGTGGAATTTTCTATAGTCCAAAAGACAATAAAACATTTGTATCGACAAATGCAACTTTTCTTGAACATGACTATGTCAATAACCACAAACCTCGCAGTAAGGTTGTTCTGGAGGAGATGGTCTCCAATGAAGTTGCAAAGTCACCAACAACAACCAATGAAACATGGCAAGAGGAAACTGCTAGTTCTAGTCAGAATAGTAGTGAACCTCGTCGTAGTGGGAGGGTTAGTAAGCAACCCACACGCTATGAACACGAAGTTCATATGCTTGTGTCTGACACAGACAAAGACGATCCATTGACATTTAGAGATGCAATGAATGATTTTGACAAGGACAAATGGCAAGAAGCCATGAACCAAGAAATGGAATCGATGTATTCCAATTCTGTCTGGGTTCTTGAAGATCCACCTGAGAATATCAAACCCATTGGTTGCAAGTGGATATTCAAGAAGAAAAGAGGAGCGGGTGGGAAAGTCGAGACTTTCAAAGCAAGGCTTGTAGCCAAAGGTTACACACAGAAAGAAGGGGTTGACTATAAAGAAACATTTTCTCCTGTAGGCATGCTAAAATCCATTCGTATACTCTTGTCCATAGCTGCGTGCATGGATTATGAGATTTGGCAAATGGATGTCAAAACAGCTTTTCTGAATGGCTACCTTGACGAAACCATTTACATGTCTCAACCAGAAGGGTTCGAGTTCAAAGGTCAAGAGCAAAATGTTTGCAAGCTTCTTAGGTCCATTTATGGACTCAAACAAGTTTCTAGATCTTGGAATCTTAGATTTGATGACACAATTAAAACGTTTGGTTTTGAACAAAACGTTGACGAACCTTGTGTCTATAAACAAATCAAAGATGGTGTAGTATTATTCCTCGTTCTTTATGTTGATGATATATTACTGATTGGAAATGACGTAACATCATTATCAAAAGTAAAGAACTGGTTAGCTGAACAATTCCAAATGAAAGATTTTGGAGAAGCCAAGTATGTTCTGGGCATTAAGATTCTTAGAGATAGATAGAACAAAACTTTGGCATTGTCTCAAGCAACTTATATTGATAAGGTGCTAGAACGCTTTAATATGCAAAACTCCAAAAAGGGTGATATGCCAACCCGTTCTGGAGTATTCCTTTCCAAAGAGCAATGTCCCAAAACACCTCAGGAAGAGGAAGATATGAGACAATATCCCTATGCCTCAACAGTACGCAGTCTAATATACTCCATGTTGTGTACAAGATCTGACATTTGTTATGCAGTAGGGATAGTCAGCCATTATCAATCCAATCCTTGATTGAGTCATTGGACTACAGTAAAGAATATTCTCAAGTATCTTAGAAATACTAGAGATTATATGCTTGTATATTCAGGTGGAGACCTGAACCCCACTGGTTACACTGATTCTGATTTTTAATCAGATAGAGATAGTCGAAAATCGACTTCTGGATCAGTGTTTATTCTTGGTGGAGGAGCAGTAGTCTGGCGAAGTATTAAACAAACCAGCATTGCAGACTCCACCATGGAAGCCGAGTATATAGCGGCTTGTGAAGCAGCTAAGGAGGTTGCGTGGCTCAAAAAGTTCTATTCTAATCTAGAAGTTGTGCCAAATGTGGATAGGCCACTAGTCATATATTGTGACAACAGTGGGGCAGTAGCTAACTCAAAGGAACTACGGAGTCACAAGAGGGGAAAGCACATCGAGAGGAAGTATCACTTGCTAAGAGAGATAGTTCATCGAGGAGATGTTGCAGTTATGAAGATAGCTTCAGAGCATAATCTTGCAGATCCTTTCACAAAGAATTTATCCATAAAATCTTTTAAGGAGCATGTAAGAAACATGGGAATGAGAGAGATGCATCACTTGTGTGGATGCCAAAAATCCACCAAAAAGAAAAAATCTCTAAGTCCATGGTTGGAATACAAGTCTAAAGGTCACTTAGTCATGTTATTAAACTCGGGCCCATAAGTCTTGCGGAACCGGGAGATTGTCCCAAGGGAAGCATCACCTTATGAGCCATGAAGTATGGTCTTGCTAGGCTAAGGGGCTGTGGATGCTCAAAGTTTCATACTTGTAGAAGACCCAAAACAAGTGCCAAGGTCCCATAAGCGCCTAATTACGTGATTGAACCGCGATGACCTCGGGCCCCCACTGTCTCGAACCAACCACGTACCCAGCGAGGCCACGCCTCGCGTGCACCTGATGGCCTCGCTGGTGGAGCGCCGCGCAGCACCTGATGGCCTCGCTGGTGGAGCGCCTCGCTGCGCATGGTGGCCTCGCTGGTGGAGTGCCGCGCAGCACCTGATGGCCTCGCTGGTGGAGCGCCTCGCTGTGCATGGTGGCCTCGCTGGTGGAGCACCTCGCAGCACCTGATGGCCTCGCTGGTGGAGCGCCTCGCTGCGGATGGTGGCCTCGCTGGTGGAGCACCTCGCAGCACCTGATGGCCTCGCTGGTGAAGCGCCTCGCTGCGCATGGTGGCCTCGCTGGTGGAGCGCCTCGCTGGTGGAGTACCTCGCTGCACCTGAAGGCCACGCTAGTGGAGCGCCTCGCTGCACCTGAAGGCCACGCTGGTGGAGCGCCTCGCAGCACCTGATGGCCTCGCCCGTGGAGCGCCTCGCTGCACATGGTGGCCTCGCTGGTGGAGCGCCTCGCAGCACCTGATGGCCACGCTAGTGAGGGACCTCGCGAGATGGTGCCCCACCCATGCCTTGGCCACGCGCATGAGGCCCAGCACCAGGCGGCCTCGCGAGGCGGTGTCATGCACACACCTACGGACACTGCATACAAACAACCCAAGGGCTCCTCCTCGCATCTGACACCCCACATGGATATCTCCTCTAACGGTCTACCAAGACTTCAACATTTAGAGGGAAAGGCCCAAGAATGATTCCGAAAGGTCACGATGGTACAATCTCGTACGGGGTACGGCTTGTAAGACCCCGTACGTCTTACCGTGGCACTCATGCTAGTCAGGTAGTGTAACGCCCTACTTCCTTAGAGCCGTTACCAAGTGAGTTTTAAGACAAAACAGTGTGCAATGAACTCGCTAACCGAGGTTTTTAAAACGAAAGTGTGACTAATCAAAAGTTAAGGCTGTAATCTTTGAAAATGCGTTGTTCCATTAAAAACTTCTAGTATTAAACATTTGGGATCCCAAAATAAGGTTTGAAAACTATTTACATCTTAAAATAAATTTACAGTTGATTAGTTATAAAAATCATAGATATTACAACCATTTCTTGAATAAACCCCCAACCAAAGCAGTCGGGCAGGCCAAACATGTACGCGTCGCTTCACGCTCTCCGTACTCATGGCTGGTTGACTCAATCTATGCCCTTACCTGCAACACAGAGCACCCGTGAGCTGAAGCCCAGCAAGAAAACTCATGCAGTACATAACATATGCAAATTATACAGTTAATCATATCAGATAGTCCACAGATAAACAGGTCAACCATTTGACTTAAGCAACCCGGCCATGCCGCCCTAGAAGCCTTACCAAAGCCTGGGGTCTCGTTCCTCACCGTAAGGATATCACATGTATCCATGGGGTCCCACCCTGACTACAAGCACTCCACGTGCTATGTGGTACTTCCGGCCCCACTACCGTTCTCGGCCTTTCGCCGTTCTTGGCTCCATTGCCGTTCTCGGCTCCTCGCTGTATCATTCAACTATAATTACAGATAGTCTAACTCAAATAACATTTGAACATATATCAATTCAATCAAGTCTGCACCCTAACATGTAATGCAATATAGGGTCGTGCCCCGCAATCACACTATGGGCCCATGCCCTATCCTACGGGTGCTATAGTTTTCTTACCTTTCAATTCGATAGCATTCAACACTTGGCTCCTTGAGCACGATCCCACTCGAGCCTTAGCGCACACCTAAACACAACCATAGGTCAAAGTCAACACCGAACCCCAAGTCCGAAAACCTAGCCTCGGGACCAATCCCGAGCCCCCGGGAAGTCCTAGATCCCCAAAACAAAGTGGTGGAATCGAGCCCCGAACCCTAGGTCAAAATCCCTCAACAAAAGCCCAAAAATCCCTTTCTGTGAACAGTGCAGCGCTACAGCGCACTTAAGAGGGCGCTGTAGCGCTACAAGCAGATCAACACACCCCCAGAACCAGGGCCTAGCGCTACAGCGCCCAAAGACTAGCGCTGTAGCGCTAGTTGCAGACCAGCAACACCCAAAATCGCTTCCTGCGATTTCCTTCTACCATTTCAACCCCAAACTTCCCCAAATCTTTACCAAACTCAAAAATCAAGCTTATAAATACTCTCCACTCATCCCAAGCATCCGAAATCCTCAAAACCCAAGCACATTCAACCCAAATCTCAAAATTCACCATGATCAACCCTAAACCCAGAAATTCAGTCGAACAACAAAGTTAAAGGCTTAGAATTCATATCGTTGATGCAATTTCGACCTTGATTCATTTCCCAGACCTCCTTAGCTTGCTCTTCCTCAAAGCTTGCCCAGAAATTCCCTAAAATTCCCATCATCTCAGCCCAAAACACAGCTCAAACCAGCCAAACCCTTAAAACTGAAAACTCTAGGAACTTACCTCAAAAGTTGATGTGTTCTTGCTAATCCTTGCCAAATCTTCAAGTCTAACTCAAGATCCTTGATGCTCAGCCTATCATAGCTCTCCACTGAGCTTTGCTCCAAGAAATTTGAAGAGAAATGGTGCTAGAACCCCAAACCGATCCTTTGAAACAAAACCCCTCTGTTTTTCTCTCTTTTCTTTTTCTTCCTTTTTCTTTCTTTTCTCCAGCCCTTCACTCTCTCTACCAAACCCACTAAGTATATAAAGCCTCATAAATCAATCTCTAAAAGCCAAATGACCAAAATTCCCTCCCTATTAATTCTAAACCCTTTTTGTCCAAGTAGGGCCATTTTAGTCATTTTACCCAATTCCCGCTAATCCTCAAGTGTCTCTAATATTTTTCCCGTTGCTTCCCAACACCTGATAAATCACCAAATAAGTATTCCCCATCATCAAAATTAATATCAATCTATTCTCTAAATTCTTGCTTATACCCCCAGGCTCGCCCCGAACCGGGTATAAATTCCTGCCATGACTTTTCCGCTAACCTGCTCTCTGGGATCGTCTCGAGTCTCAAATCACGGATACACCCACATACCACTGTGGTCTCAACAATCATCACATATCAATACAGTTATGCCCAAAATGGCCAAGATTACAATTATGCCCTTCTAACACAATCAGGGCCTGCATGCATACTAATACACATAGTCATGCATCTCAAATAGTCAAATAGTCATATAACATGCTTTAAATCATAATCATGCATTTAACTCATTAAAGTCACACATAAATCCCATCATGCCCTCCTGGCACGCTAATCAAGGCCCTTAAGCCTTATTAGCGAATTTGGGTCGTTACAGGTAGTGGGAACACCAGAAGAAAGGACATGGCCTGCATACTCCCAATCAGATGTCAGAGTCGACACCACTATCATCTGTGGCACTCCTCTGACATTCGTACGGTAGAGTGGTGGGGACCTCCTCACGGTACCTGGCTATGTACTAGTAACAGCACCACTACCCCTGAGACCACTCTCCTGACAGAGTACTTGTGTACCACCTGGTCCCCTGGACCATCATGTATCCCAGGCCATTAGAGCCTACTATAAAATGAACCCCACTTCCACAGAGAAGGGGGTTTTGGAAAATTCATTGTATGCAGAGGCTATTAAGAAATATACATTTTTCACTCCATTGTTCATCTGTGTTTATCCTTTCAGAAGTTAATTCTAAGTTCTTATCTAAACATCGCCGCATTTCCTTTGAGTTTTCCGACCTAATTTCGTTGACGAGATTTCACCGTCAACAACTTGCTTTAGGGCAAGTGGGAGATTTTTGAAAATGTGCCCTGAAAGCATATGTAGTAGACATTGTTTTATGAAATAAATAAATGAATTGAATTTGTTATGCATATATTATGGACTATATTATTCTGTGATAATATTATGTAAATATAAGGAAAATTCCTAAGTTCATATATGTGATCTCAAACACGTATTGGTACGGGAGGATTGTGTTTGAGATAAATAAACTTGAATAGTTCGCAGTAAAATAAAGTTATGGAATCTTTAGATTAATTACTGCAAGTACGGTCCGCTAGTATTATGAATACATGTGATCTAGATCCAGATGACTAGTGTGGTAGGACACTTTAGTGGAGGTGCTTTATATATTAGAGAATATATAGAACTGGACCGGATATGTTTATTAATACTTAGTTAAATACCGTTTCAAAGTATTAATTAAATATATCAACTGATGATCATATACAAATAGATCTTAATCCTGAAGTTACTATGAACTCCTGTTTATGTTATATGAGTTCTTTGATTCACTTGTTAGGGTCTGTCAGAATGATCAGGCTACAAATATGGAATCTATGCTTTCTCACAAGAGATTGAATGATGGTTCTCTTAAGGGTTGACTTTTGGGACTGAAAGGTTATTGAGCTCGAATTCATAATTTAGTTATGAATTAACCTTCACTAGTAAAGTCAATGGTACTTTGGAAACAAGAGATAATTAAAATGGTAAAACGGTAATTTTATTCCCGACTAATTATGAACCATTATTAAAGGGTCAAGTTGTATGCAATGATTATATCAATGGACGCTTTATGATTATAAAGTACTCAGTAAATGAAATGTCTATAATTACAAGAGTGCAGTCTCATATTTATAGTGGAATAATCATGAGATTAATAAATTAAGACTATTTAATTAAAGAGTTTAATTAATAATCTCAAATTTATTGGAGCTTGGAATTATAGGTTCATAGGTCCCCATAACGGCTCTATCAACACTGTTCAAGGTAAGAGTTGATATGAAGGGAAAAATAGTTTAAAGACATATTTAAGAAGAAATTGTTCTTCAGGCCAAATATGCAATTATATGATAATAGTGATTAATTAATTAATTACAAATTAGTTGTAGTTAACAAAATTAATTAATATTTAATTATTGTATAATTTTTGAAATTATATTAAATAATTAAATTAATTTCGAAATTTAATTAAATAATTAATTAATTATAATTTTTGAAATTATAATAAATTAAATATTTATTTTTGATAATATTGGATTTAATTCATTGGTAGAATTAATTAAATATCTTTATTTGAGTGAGAGATAATAATCTGATAAGTTAAAATTGGATTTGAATTTAAAATATTAATATTTATTCAAATAATTAATTATATTTGATAATTAGTTAAAAAGATAATTAATTCAAATTTGAATTATTTATCAGGTTGTTAGATCTTATCTAACAAAATAGTTTGAATAAATAATTAAATAAAAATTGAAAAACCAACATCCCTAAAAATAGGGAGGCTACACGTGCACACACAGTCTAGCGTGTAGGGCTATTTTCAGGGATAAGATTTTCATTTTTATTTAATTAATTAATGGATAATTCAAAAATTGGTTTTTGGATTTTTTCATTAATAGAATAATTAATTAATTACAAAGTAAATTGTAAAATGGTTACAGATTTATTTTTAAAATTTGAATATATTCTTTTAAGTATGAAGAATCAGAAAAATATTCAAATAAGTGAGACAACTTAGAACATTCGCTCTGTAAAAAACAGAACAATAGTTTTCTCTCCCTGAAAAATAAAGAACCAATTCTCAGGCCTATTCTCTTGATCTCATGTGTTGAGTACATCAAGTAGAATCACAAATAAACTATCCTTCATTCTCTAAGTGCCCACACACTTCTTGAGGTGTAGAGAACGCTTTGGAAGATCTTGGTGTGAGTACGTGGGAGCGGCTTGGATAGGAAGATCGTTCTAAATAATAAAAGATAGCAAGGACACTTGATAGGCTTCAAGAGGTATGAATTCTATCATTAACTTGCTTATGATTAATGTCTGTATATTAATGGATCCGCATATTTAAAGGTAGTTTAAATATGTTACAAAATTTTTGTTGTACACTGGGCCAACCCCACCACCATTCCACTGCGTATTATGAAACTCGTTCCTAACAGCGCATAGGCTAACATTTGCAACATGAAATTTTCTTCTCAAGCATATATTATTATTTATAATCATATCCACATCTATCACACCTCCTCGTTCCTAGTTTCTAGTAGGCGGGGCGTTACAGTTATTGCACTCATAATAGCCTCCCAAAAATTTAGGCACTACTTCCATGCCCACTGCATCAAAGTACTCATCAGTTACCCCCACAACAAGTCCTCCGTAAGCCTGTAACTTCAGGAAGATTGTCAAAATAGACCATGGAGTTTGGCCAATTCAACATTACCCATACTCCAATGGTATCAATCGACGTGCAAGACCTACTATGCTGAAGGTGAAGAAGAGGTTGTTAGAAATAGTTCCTAGTGCGCAGCGGAAATTGCAGTAATGGTAGTATTGTATACAATAAATTGTTTTCATATAAACATCTTTATATGGGGATCCTTTAATATGCAATATGTTAATCAATATATAATATGTATATGTAAAAAAAAACCAATAACTGATCACATCAGTAGTGCTACAAGCATAGAGCAGTCCATGCCCTATGCATGTGCCATTATCTCTGAAAATGGGATTTGAATTTTTTTTCCATGTGTTTTCATTTTAATTAATTAATAATTAGAAATTCAAATAAGGTATCATCTTTTTAAGGAAAAGATAACAACTTAAATTTCAAAATTCAAAATTTGAATTTCCATTATAATCTTATTATTAATTAAATAAATATAATAATCAAAACCAATTTTGACTATCCACATTTATCTATCACACTTAAATAAAATAATTGATTAAAATCAATTATTTCTATTTCTACACAATTTCGAAAATTGCACAAATACAATAATAAATTGTGCAACTTTAATTATCGCATAATTGCACATTTATCTCGAAGAATAAATATTCTCCCATATAGCTCATTCACAGTTTAACTCTTGTATCAACTCTTATCTTGATTTGTGTTGATAGAGCCGCTCGGGGACCTGTGGACTAATAATTCAAAGCTCCAATAAATAAATGATTATTAACCAAAACTCTTTAATTCTGCAATCATATTTATTAATCTCATGATTATTCCACTATAAATATGAGACTGAACTCTTGAGAATTAAAGACATATATTTACTGAGTACTTTATTGTAACCACAAAGTGTTAATTGATATAATCATTACATACAAATTAAATCAGTTATTGATGATTCACAATTAAGTTGGAATAAAATTATCGTTTTACCATTTTAATTATATCGTTATTCCTAGTGTACCATTGACTTTACTAGTGAAGGTTAATTTATAACTTGATTATGAATTTGACGTCAATAACCTTTTCAGTTCCAAAAGCCAACCCAATAGGGAATCATCATTCAATCTATAAGAAGGTATAGATTTCATGCCTATTAAGCTATGTCCCCAACCATATACATCATTGAGTCCCCAAAACAATAGTTCTTAGCTTAATCATTCTGAGAAACCGTAACGCATGAATCAAATGATCAAATGACATATATAGGAGTTCATCGTAACTTTAGGATTAAGATCAGTTTGTATATGGTCATCAGTAGATATGTTTTATAATACTACGAAACAATATTTAAACAAGTATTATTAAATCACATCTGGTCCAGTTCTACATACTTTTAGCATGCAAAGTACATCCACTAAAGTTTCCTACTACACTAATAACCTGGATCTAGGTCAAATGTATTCATAATACTAGTGGACCGTACTAGCAGTAATTAATCTAAAGATTTCATAACTTTATTTTACTGCAAACTATTTAAATTCATTATCTCAATCTTTATCCTCTCATACCAATATCAGATTGAGACCACATATATGAACTAGAGAATTTTTTGATATTTAGTTAATATTATTAACAAGGGGAAATAGCGGCAAAAATACCCAATATTTTGAAAAACTTCTGAATTAATACCCAATTTTTTGTGGGAAAAGTACCCAATGTCCACTTCCGTTGGTATCTGTTAGTACCCAGCCCATTAAGTCCATTAAAACCTGACCCTGGACCCACGTGTCAGCTCCATATTGACCCATTTAAAAATATTTTTTTTAAATTAAATTTAAAATAGAAAAAAATTAGTAAAAAATAATTTAATCTGTAAAAAAAAAATTTTAATTTATTTTTATAATAAGTTTTTAGAAACAAATTATTAAAAAAATGAATTTAAAATAGAAAAAATTATTTAATCAATAAAAAAATTTGATTAAAAAAATTGTAATAATTTTTTCTATTTTAAATTAATTTTTTAATATTTTTTTCTAAAAACTTATTATAAAAATAAATTTTAATTTTTTTATTGATTAAAATATTTTTTAATAATTTGTTTCGAATTTAAATTTATTTTTTTAATAATATTTTCTAAAAACTAATTATAAAAATAAATTTTAATTTTCTTTTATTGATTTTAATTTTTTTTACTAATTACATTATTTTTTAATAATTTTTTTCTATTTTAAATTTAATTTTTTAAAAAAATATTTAGATATGGGCCAATAAGGAGCTGACACGTGGGTCCAGGGTGATCTTTTAACGGACTTAATAGGCTGGATACTGACAGATACCAACAGAAGTGGACATTGGGTACTTTTCCCACAAAAAAAGATTGGGTATTAATTCAGAAGTTTTTGAAAACATTTGGTACTTTTGTCGCTATTCCTCCTATTAACAATAATATAGTACATAAGCTACATATATACAATAATTCAATTCATTCATTTATTTTATTAAAATCATTGTCAACTACAATTGCTATAAAGGCACAGTTCCCAACAGAAGTCCACGTGATGGAAGGACCACGAGAAAGGGAAAAGGGAGATCAAACCACAAGTTCCCTCAAAAATAAAACTTCAAGAAAGAGTTGTTAAAATGCACTTTACCATGAAACAAGGAGAAATAAATGCTTCTATGAGGAATTGAACGTTCATCACCTCTTGGAGAGCTCCACAACCATGCGTATTGTCCAAGTATGGAAACCAAGCTTGGATTAAGGAGGTATTTTCGAGCCCTCATAATTGTTGGGTCAATCTTGGAATGACTAATGAAGAATGAAAGCCAAGGGATTACTCCCAAAGATTGATTGAGTCTCATTCAACCTCAAAGGAGTCACGAGGATCACCACCTATGAATTGTGCTTCTTTACACCTCCAAAACAGAGAAACACACTTATACCATATATTTCCTAAAGAGTGTACAAAAGTCTACAAGAACACCTAAATGCCTCCTTATAGACTGAGAAGCAAGTGTAAATGCAGAAAAATTCACCAAGGCAAAGGTCTGAGCACAACCTAAGGGTCACAAAACCTCACCCCACAAGCGAGGCCTCTGCCTCACACACCTAGGCCTCATGGTCTCGCATTGGTGGCCTTCATGTCATGCAAGGGAAATGCGAGGCGTGGATGAGGAAAAATTGTAAGAGATGCCAAGCACGAAACAAGCACCCAAGACGAGTCCCAAGAGATAGGAAAAGCCTCAGGGATCAAACTCGCACCTCCCTGGAGCTTGGGGGGTGAGCTCAAGCCTTCATGAAGTTTATTGTTTACTAAGCAACTAATGTGAGCATGGAGTAATGAAAACAGACGTCAAACAAGACTCCAATGGCCAAGAGTTGCTTTGAAGAGATGGAGGAGACACGAGGACCAAGCTCACACCACCTAGGACCCCAAGGGCGAGCTCACCTAGGGGGGCGACCTAGGGAGGAGAGCGCAACAAAGGGGTGAGCTCAGGACACCCCTGAAGCCCAATCATAGGTTCAACCCTTCCCCAGACCATGAAACGTGTGCAAGACTCCCTAGAAGCTAATGAGATGATTTCGAGGACCTCAATAACCTTGGAATATTGATTTAAGACCATCACTAAGCTTGAAAGGAAATAAGCTCAAAGAGTCCCTATAGCATGGAGGCAAAGTACCTCCTTAACCTCGAGTTTTGCACTCAAGCTCTCAAGGACTTATTAAGGCATGGGTAAAGAGGAGGTACGAAAAAGGTCTGAGAAGTACGAACTAGACATGGCCATCAAGAGAGTAGTGGTCATACTAAGTCAGAAGAGTAGTGGTCGTACAAGGTCATAAGGGTAGTGGTCGTACAAAGTACTAAGAGGAGGAGCACCTCCTCACATGCCTTCGACAGATGTCAGGCCTGAAGCCTGACACCACTAACTCCTGCTCCATGATCCTCTGAGGTGACACATAACACAACCACCCTTTGTCCCATTGGGACGATTTTTGTATTGAGAGCCATTAGTGCTGCCGTATAAATAGGACCTCCCCAGATCATTTAAGGGAGTTGAAAAACTCATTGTATCCAAAGGCAATTGAGAAATACAAACACAATTTTTCTACAACTTCATTTTATGTTCTAAGCTCTTTTCATATTCTTCTAAGTTTATTAATTGTTTGCTAAATTTTGAATTTTTTTATATCGTTGACGAGTTCTCACCATCATCAACAAATTTTTAGTATCTTAATACAAGTGACTCGTAGAATAAAATTAATTTATAACATGATTATTTTCATATATAAATGTCTCTTCGGTCCGTGGGTTTGGTCAAGTGAAGACATCTGCTGCAACTGAACCTCAATTCGATTAATTTGAACTATATACCTGTATCCCGTGACATTAGCTGCACAAAAATTAATTAGATCACAGTTATCACAATCTGGTTATAAAAAGATGAGATCACAATTATTCAAATTAGATGTGAAAGCCTTTATAAATGAACAGAGCAAGTGCGCTGTTCCCAAGAAATAAAAGAAAATTAAAAAAGATATAATAAATTTTCAATGCATTATCAATAACTATGCTGTTGATCACGTTGATTTAGCATAAACCTGGCATTACATTAATAAATTACCAAAAAAAAGACATAAAGTGAAATTCATTCACTTTCAATAAATTCCAGATACATACACATTTGATATACTCAACAAACAATATTACAGCCCTGTATTTGGGTGTTACGCATAATGATCGGCCGAATCAATCATCAATATTTATTCTAACATGTGCTCAGTGGGTTACCACAGAGGCAATCGTTGCTAGCAAACGACGACGCTTCCAAGTGATCGAACGGTGACCCAAGTGGGATGGCCCCACATAGATGGTTATGACTAATATCCAAGTGCCCGATAAACTTGGCCGCCGACAATGAGGCGGGTATCGGACCCTTCAAGTTGTTATAAGAGAAATCAAGTGCCATAAAGTACGAATCGCCACCGAAAACGTCTGGAATGTTACCCTCTAAAGCGTTTCGGCTCAGGTTCAGTATCCCCATTCCAGAGCTCAAAAGGGCTGGAGGTATTTGACCAGAAATCAAGTTACTGTCGAGGTTTAGCGTCGACAGAACCCGCATTTTCCCGACATTCCTTGGGATCGGGCCCGAAATCCGGTTCATGGACAAGTCCAAGTCTGCTAGACGCTTCATGCCGCAGATGGACTCCGGTATAGTCCCGGTGAGTTGGTTCCGGCCCAACAACGCCCGGCTGAGCATGCGGAGTTTACCAAAATTTGAAGGGATTTCTCCGCTAAGCTGGTTGTTGGTGAGGTCAAGGTGTTTAAGTCCTCCGATGTCGACAATGCCGGCGGGGATCTCACCGGTAATGGCGTTGTCAGCCAAATTTAGTACGGTTAACTTTTGTAGGGAACCGATTTTGTCTGGAATTTTGCCAGAAATTTGGTTACCGGTTAAATCGAGTATACGTAGGGATGAGAGAGAAGTGAGACAAGAAGGAAGCTCGCCAGAAACTCCTTTCCAGTCAGCAAGGATGAGAGTGGTAAGGCTGTCGAGGTTACAGATCTCGTGCGACATCCAACCCTTCATGTAGCCGCACCGCCCTGCCTTGGCTAGTATCGGGTCCTCGGATTCTCCCCGGAGGTTGATGTCAACGACTCGGCCAGTGGTCGGATCACAGCTGACGCCGTACCATTTGTTACAGCAGTCGGTTCCCGACCACGAGTGGAAGATGCCCAAGTAGGGCTCGGAGAGGGCCGCCTTGAATGCCATCAGGGCTGCCTGATCGGACGGCGGGCAGGAACTAGCGGCCGAGAAAATGGCCATCAAAGTCAAAGTGAACATCGAAAACGTCATAGATGGCATGCTCCTATATATATTTTGATCTTTTGTTTGCCTTGGGTTGTTCTCTCTCTAGTCAGGAGACACTAGACTGAGGAGTGAGGTATGTGAGGATTTGGAATAAGCGTAGAGATTGAGATTGAGGAGAAGACTCGAGTCTTTATTGTTTATAGAAGAAGAACCGATCAGGACGAGTAAATGAAATTAATTGAGCTTTTGCTTTATTGGATGGAGGATCATGTGAATCTGAATTAATATTATAAATATATATAATATACATTTTGTACATAAATTCACTGAATACATATATATATATATATATATATATTAGGGATAATTGCGGCATAAGCATAAGTACCCAATGTTTTGGGTTTTGTACGCGGCATAGATCCAATGTTTATTTTTAGTGGCAAAAGTATCCAAAGTCAGTAAAATTGTAATTCCGTCAGTCTCCTCCGTTAGGCAGATACGTGTCACGTTTTTATTGGTCCAAATCATAATTATTTTAAAAATATTATTGAGTTGGACCAATCACGAAGTGACACGTATTGGTCCAGTCATCACGAAACGGAACCTAATGGAGGAGGCTGACAGAATTACAGTTTTACTGACTTTGGATACTTTTGCCACTAAAAATAAATATTGGGTCTATGCCGCGTACAAAACCCAAATATTGGGTACTTATGCCGCAAATATCCCTATATTTTATAATAAAAGTGCAATAATAATTTGCTTGAGTGGACATTTGTCCTTTTCACATGCATGCACATGTAGTTTTCGCTCCATCCATGAGTTTGGTAAAAATATATATAAATATTAAAAAATATATATATATTCCCATTAGAATTAAACTCTAAGGCACAAATATTTGCATAGAATTTAATAGAAATCTCAAATATACGACCTTTTATATAATTTTTACAATAATGTATCTTTTATTAAACTTTTCTCTCTCTCGACCATGAAAGTCCCTCCCCACAGCCACCACTACTACCTCCTCATGGTCAGAAATCGTCTTTATTTCTCTCCTTTCTTCTTCTCTCCACTCGACCAGTGGTCCTCAGATTCTCCCCACGGCTACAAATCGACGCAAATTCAATGTAATTGCGATGCATCCACAAAATTTTGATTTTTTGGCCAAAACTGTACAAATTTTATGTTTTTCAATGCAATCATGAAAATTTGATTTTTTTTGCCAAAACAATATTCTGCGCTGAAATTTGACAAATTTTTTAGTGATGCATAACTTTTTGCTTAGATGTTCGTTTTAGTTGATTTTTTTAATCTTAGTATTTTTTTGAGATCTACACGTTTAGAAGATTTAAAATCTTAGTTTTTGTATATAGAACACAAAAATTAATCATGGATGCTTCAATAGTTGTAGGTTTCTTTTTTCTTTTTGTTTTCGGATGACCATGAGTAGAGACAAGGAAAATGGAGAGAAATAGAAACGATTTCTGGCCGTGGGGAGGAGCTGCCATGGTTGAGAGAGAGAAATAGATAGAAGTTTAATGAAAGGGGCATTATTGTCAAAATTATACCAAATAACATATATTTGTGATGCTCATAAAATTTGTCATATGGATAAAATAGGGTATGCTATTAAGCATATACCCTAAAATTTTCGTGTAGCTTTTGCTCCATCAATCAGTAGTGCTTTTTGTAAAAATGTATATCAATATTTAAAAATATATATATTTCCACTAGAATTAAATACCAGGCACAAATATTTATATAACGAGAATAAAGAGTATAGAATTTTTCCATTCCCATAATAGTTTATTATCTAATCCCAAACTTAGCTAGAAAGTGAGCTAATATAATAATAATAATATACATTACCTAAAAAAGAAGGATTAAATTTTTTCCCGCTCTCTCTTCAGCTTGAGCTGGTGCCATGGCAGGGAGACCGAGAATGAAGAAGAAAACGCCAGGGAAGAAGAAAAGAGGGCCATCTTCCACGGATCTAGTCACTAAAGTAAAATCTATGGCTGGCATTTTAGGGGTGGAGGCCATGGTTTTTGACGAAGATGAGGAAACTACTGAAAATCAATTGGAAAATGCCGAGGAGGTTCGGGTGCAGGATTCTCCTCTGCAACCTAATAATGGAACAGAACTAGAGCACGATGATAAGGTTCGTCAGTCTAGGCATTCTAAGAATGGAATAGATCTGGAGCAAGATGATCTGGTTCGTCAATCTATGGTAAAGCAGACTCTTAATGACTGGTTGGGGGTTTTGAAAGGAGGATCGGTCAAGAAAGGGCAATCAGGTACATCTAATCCTAATCCAGTCTTGCATATTGAGTCTGATTGTGTTAAGATAGAGGCTGAAGATATAGAAGATGAAATTCAATATTGGAATTCTGCATTGGTTTGTTATGTTCTGGGAGCCAATCCTCCAATATCGGTGATGGAAGGATATTTTCGTAGAATTTGGAAAGATAAGGGAATTGATAAAATTGGCCTATTAGCTCCAGGGGTTTTTATTCTCAGATTTAATTTGGTGGAGACTAGAGATGGAATTGTGAATGGTGGATACCAGTTCTTTGATAGGAAGCCTCTTATCATGAAAAGATGGGATCCTAATTCCAAATTCACTAGGGAAACAGTATTGACAGTTCCGGTTTGGGCTCAGCTGAGCAATCTAGAACTAAAATACTGGGGTGAACGGTCCATGGCAAAGGTAGTTGGCACCATTGGAAAATTCGTGAAGTAAGATCGAGCAACAATGGCCAGGGAGAAGCTACAATATGCTCGGGTCCTAATTGAAGTGAGTATTACAAAAGAGTTACCTAATCAAATCAAGTTTGAAGATGAAAAGGGGGAATATGTGTATGTTGAAGTGCAATATGAATGGAAACCTGATATTTGTGTGCATTGTAAAGGGATAGGTCACCGGAAGGAAGTGTGTAAGAAGAGAGTGACCCAAGGAGAATCATCAAAAACTTGGCAAGAGAAGAAAAGTGGAGCACCAAGTTCAGATCATTCTCAGAATAGAAGCATGACAACTCAGGGACTGGGAGCAATAGAGGAAACAACAGAGGGGAATCAACAAATCAATGGGAAGCAGGGTATATTGGTTAAGAATAAGGAGACACCAGAGCGCAATTCTTTTTCGGTGCTAGGACAGTTTTCTGTAGCTGAGGTTCAAGTTGGGGAAGCTTTACATGAGATGAGGACTAACATGAATGGAGGGGGAGAGCCTCCATTCATAAATGGATAGATTATTTGGTTGGAATGTTAGGGGGCTTAACAAAACTAGTAAACAATGGGAGGTCATGAGAATGATTTCTAACAAAAGAATTGGTTTTGTTAGTTGTACGCCCTGATTTTCCCACGGGCTGATTAACGAGCTGAGATATGGCCTAAACACGATTGCCACGTGGGCATCCCCAAGACTGGAGCTGCTGTCGTAAGATCCTACCTCCTTAGCTCGAGGTAACCCAAGGGTTCGCCAAGATTGCTCAAGGACTCTGAAGGCCACAGGTCGAGGGAAGCATCCAGCTCGTGGTGCGAGCTGGAGTTGGAGGCTGTGACCTTTTATAAAGTCAATCACGCAAGGTAAACATGCATATATCAGACATCACGTGTCTGATATACCCCTGACTTCTCGGACACACAGCAGGAACGTGCGTATTCAGACACCCACGACTGATTTGGGCCGTGTGGCCCATTATCCCCTTACCTATTGATTTGACCACACTAATGTGTTAGGTTTAGGAATTAATCATGAATGTCACAGAGTTGACATGATAGGTAAGGTCACGGGATGACCTTCTTACCAACTCCCAAGTGCCTTCTCCTATAAATATGGAGACCTTGGGAGTTAATAGGGGTTGGATTCTCTATTGTAAGAAATACCCTGTAATCAAATACCCAGTATATAGCAATAATACTGACTAGTGGAGTAGAAGGATTTTAACCTTTGAACCACTTAAAAAATGTATTTTGAGTCACCATTTCATTTCTAAGATCATTCATCTATTTCGGTTCAATCTAAGCACTAATCCCTTTCTCTTCTTTTCTTAATTATCTGTTGACGAAGAACCGCGTCAACAGTTTGGTGCTTTCGTTGAGAGCAAGTTCGATTAGTGTTGTCGCAAACATCCAACTATGGTGACTACTCAATCCAGACACGGTAACGAGATGGAACAACATGATGGGAAGGAGGCTCATCATACTGCCATCCCTGGTGAGCAAATTCTTGAAGTCCAACAGTGGCCCGGCAAGTAGCCGGCGGGCCAAGATGACACTGGAAGTTCGGCGCCCCGGCCACCTAATCCGAACTCATGTTATTACACTGCGGTGGAGATGGAGAATGCTCAGCTGAGGAGCCAGCTAGCAATAGCTAATCAGCAGATCAAGGATGTGCTGGCCCAATTACCCCCTCTCACAACCGACGTTAACATCGGAGAGAGGCAAGGCAAGGCTCCTAAGTCTCGCCGGGGTAATCTGTCCAGGCACAGCTGCTCGGACAGGGTTTCGACAGCCAACTCCATCCCTTCATCACACCATCGAGAGGCAAACTTCAGAGAAATGCCTAGAGCCGAACAACAACAGTACAGCCGTTCGGTCAGAACTTCAACTCCTAGCTCCCAACCAGCCTCGAGCGCGCCCAGGAGAGCTCGAGGAAATTCCAGAAGGAGGTCCGGGGAGGGGTCGCAGCGTCAGCCCATCCCCAACAGCCATCTTGCGCCTCGTCCAGACCGCTAGGCGCGGGACCCGCAGGTTGGCAGGGCCAAAAGGCCCCCACCTAATTTGATTCGTTCTGATGGAACTAGGATCGCCTCTCCGGTCAGGCATCCTCCATCTCCAATCAGATATCCATCTCCTCCTCGGCCCGTCCGAGATATTCCAGCCTATGGGAGTAGCAGGAGAAACCCGCCATCAGCCGGGCCTTCCCGACGTAGCAGGACACCAAGGGAAAGCCCAGATCCTCAGCACCAAAGGCGAGCTCCGAGCCTCGCTAGCAGGAGCTACTGGACCGGCAGTCGCCGGAGTGACCTTTCTGGTGGAGACCTGAGTCAGCGTTTGAGCTCGGCACAAAGTCCACGAGCCACCCAGGGGGGCGACCTACGAGATCGCCTTAACTCTCATAGAGGGGAGCCAGTAGGAGGTGACAGCCATGCTCGCTCAGGGGGGGCCCTGTCCGAAGTACGTAACGGAGGGAATGCCCCAAATAACCTATCTCAAGATAGGATGGTCAAAAACCCACCAAATATGTACAATGGATTCGGAGCTGTTGAACAGCCCCGGAATAACCAAGGACATCAGGACCAAACCCTCGAGCGCCTGGCCCAGATGGAGGAGTTGATGAGGAAGCTCCTATTGGAGAAAGAAAAAGATGAGTACGATTCGGGGGACGAGATGGAGCTCTTCGCCCCCAGCATAGCAGCAACGGCTTACCCACCTGGTTTCCGTATGCCGCAGCTGTCCAAGTTCAATGGAGACGGAGACTTGTCATATCATCTGGGGATGTTCAACACCCTGATGATGGCCCACAACATTGGCCCCGAGCTGAGATGTTTGATATTCCCTTCCACACTGACTGGACCAGTCAGGCAGTGGTTCAAGCAAGGCAAGAGACAGTCAATCAGCTCATGGAAAACTTTCTCGGCTGACTTCAAAAGGGCATTCCAAGCCTCGCAGGTTGCCCGCGTTCAGGCTGACTCTCTGGCTAACGTGAGGCAGCAGCCCGGCGAAACTCTGAAGGCCTACCTGAGCAGGTTTGCGAACGTCGCTGCTCGGGCCAGAGAGGCGGATGATAGCTCCAAGCTCATGGCCATGAGAACTGGAATCCTCGTCGGAGGGGAGCTCTTGAAGGATATACAAAGGAAGGGAGTTAGCTCGGTTAACGAGTTCCTTAACAGGGCTCAAGAATGGATCAACTTGGAGGAAGCTGAAGCCTCAGCTGCAGGAACCAGCCAGGTCCCTGATCAGCCCGCTGGAGTGGGGACAGAGGTCGTGGAAGCGACCCAAAACGTCACACAGAATAACCAGCTCGGTGGAGGCAAAAGAAAGGGGAATGGCGAAGGCAGCCAGCACGGCCAAAAGAAGAATAAGTCCGTAGACAAGTTTAAGCCCGTCTACGCGACTTATACAGAGCTCACCCAGTCTAGGGAGAATATCTTCCTAGCCAATTCTACTCGCCTCCCCTGGAAGAGGCCGGAGCCATTGAAGCACCAAAAGGGGAAGAGAGGCACCTCCAAGTTTTGCCATTTTCACAACGATGTTGGCCACAACACTGACGATTGTAGGCATTGAAAATATGAGATCGAGACTCTCATCCGAGCCGGCCCTTTGGATCAGTACGCACGGAACAGGGTCCCAGCAAGTCGACCTGCTCCAGAAGTCCCGGTCAGTCAGCCCGGGTCTCGGGTAGATCAGGATGTCCCTCCTCTCGTGATAGGAGGGGAGATATCCACCATCTCTGGAGGTCCGCATATGGCTGGCACGAGCAGGGGCGCCCAGAAGAGGTACGTGAACGAACTTAAGGTGCACAATGGAGCAGAGTTCATCCCGGAGCAGCGCCTGCCAAAGCAGCAGCGATTGGAGAAGCAACCGATCATTTTTACGGAGGAAGATGCGGGCCATGTCCAATTCCCTCATAATGACCCTCTGGTCATAGCAGTTCAGCTCGCTAATCGGAGAGTTAGGAGGGTGCTGATCGACAATGGGAGCTCGGTGAACCTCCTATTTAGGTCCACACTAGAGAAGATGGGTTTGACTGTCGCTGAGCTGAAGGCGACCTCCATGATGCTGTATGGTTTTTCGGGAGAAGGATCGGCGGTCATAGGGACGATCGAGCTGGTGATCACCCTGGGAGAAGGACCCCGGACAGTCTCAAAACTCCTCGAGTTCGTGGTCATCGACTGCTCCGCTGCATACAACGCAATTTTGGGATGACCTACGCTCATAGCTTTTGAGGCCGTCACTTCCATTCGCCACCTCGCAATGAAATTCCCTACTTCCACGGGAATATGCACTGTCCATGGCGATCAGCTCGCTGCCAGGGAATGCTACAGCATTTCCATGAAGGGAAAATCTAAACCCGGGCAGCAGGCAATGGCCATCCAAGGTGGTGAAGAGGAATCTCAGGAACCCTTAGCTGATCCTGAGATTGAAAAACCTCAAAGCGCCGAAGGGGAAAATATCGTCTTAAGCGAGGATATTGACCCCCGAATAGGTGAGGACAGATCCGAGATCCAAGCTATCGAGGAGCTCGAGGAAGTAAACATTGATCTACAGAATCCATCACGGATGGTCAAGCTCGGAAAAAACCTCTGCAGGGAGAGGAAGGCGGAGCTAATCAGATTTCTGTGGGATAGCCTGGATGTGTTTGCGTGGTCACACGAGGATATGGTGGGAATCAGCCCGAGTGTCATCATGCACACACTTCATCTGGATAAAAGCGTTCCTGCAAAGTCTTAGAAGCAGAGACGCCTAGGAACAACCCGGGCTGAAGCCTTGGAGGAAGAAGTAGCCCGGCTAAAAAAATGCGGCTTTATCCGTGAAGCCAAGTTTCCAATTTGGGTCGCCAACCCCGTGCTGGTCTCGAAGTCCAACGGGAAGTGGCGGACCTGCATCGACTTCTCCGACCTGAATAAAGCCTGCCCCAAGGATTGTTTCCCCTTGCCAAGGATTGACCAGCTGGTGGATGCCACGGCGGGGCACGAGCTCATGTCCTTTATGGACGCGTACTCAGGCTACAATCAGATCGCCATGAATCCGGCGGACCAGGAGCATACCAGCTTGATGAACCCGACTAACGTTTATTGTTACAAGGTCATACCCTTCGGGCTGAAGAACATCGGTGCTACCTATCAGAGGTTGGTGAATAGAATGTTCGCAGACCAGATCGGAAAAAACATGTAAGTGTACGTTGATGACATGCTAGTCAAGTCAAAGACTGTCGATAACCATGTTTCCGACCTGGAAGAATGCTTCAAGATCCTACGGGAGTATGGCATGAGGCTTAATCCACAGAAGTGCACTTTTGGAGTCGCGTTGGGAAAATTCCTGGGTTTCATCGTCAATACCCGAGGAATCGAGGCAAACCCTGACAAGATCAGATCATTGCTCGAGCTTCCCTCACCCAGGTCGCGCAAAGATGTCCAAGGCCTGACAGGAAGAGTGGCAGCTCTCAATCGATTTATTTCCAAGTCCACCAATAAGTGTTTGCCATTCTACAACCTACTCCGAGGAAATAAGAAGTTCGAGTGGACAGAAGAGTGCGAAAGCGCTTTCCTCGACCTGAAGGTACATCTGGTCGAGCCACCCGTACTATCCAAACCAAAAGCAGGAGAGCCTCTTTTTCTCTACCTGGCTGTCACGGAGGATGCAGCCAATGCCGTGTTTGTCCGGGAAGAAGACCGGATTCAGAAGCCAGTCTATTACATCAGCAAGAGACTTCTCGGAGCTGAGTCCCGGTACCCGTTGATGGAGAAATTGGCATTCTGCCTCATCACGGCCTCTCGAAAGCTCAGGCCATACTTCCAGTCCCACTCAGTACACGTCATGACCGATCAGCCTTTAAGGCAGGTTTTGCAAAAACCTAAAGCATCGAGACGCTTGTTAAAGTGGGCAATCGAACTCAGTCAGTTCGAGATTTTGTACACTCCGTGAACTGCTATAAAGAATCAGGCCCTGGTCGATTTTGTAGCCGAGTGCACAGGATTCCGGGAGGGTCCTGCAGAAGACTCACCCCAGGTCGCCTCGGCCCAGGCATTGTGGAGGATATTCGTGGATGGTTCATCCAACGAGAATGACTCCGGAGCTGGAATCATTTTGATATCCCCTGAAGGACATAGATTCCACTCGGCGCTGAGGTTCGGATTCAAGGCCTCCAACAACGAGGCTGAATACGAAGCTTTGTTGGCCGGGCTGAGGATAGCCCATGAGCTGAAGGCGAGCTCCATCCAGTGCTTCAGTGACTCCCAGCTCATGGTGAACCAGGTTCTGGGCGAATATCAAGCACGAGGGCCCAAGATGGCTGCCTATCTAGCAAAGGTAAAGGTTGAGCTGTCCGCGTTCGGGCGAGGCTCGATCGAGCAGATACCTCAGGAGCAGAACGCCAACGCAGACGCTCTTGCCAAGCTCGCCACCTCTGGGGAGACGGAGACCTTGGGGTTAGTGCTGGTAGAATTCTTGGAGAAACCAAGTATAGAAGAGGTCAGGACGGAGGTCGAGATGATCGACGCCAGGTCGACCTGGATGACTCCCATCCTGGAGTATCTCGTCGAGGGAAAGCTACCTGAAGGGCATAATGATGCGCGACGAGTTCTGTATCAAGCTCCCAGGTATACGATAGTAGACGGGGTGCTATACCGATGTGGGCACTCCCTACCTCTCCTACGATGTGTTCTTCCAGGCGAAGCACAGGCCATCCTGCAGGAGGTACCCGAGGGTTTTTGCGGAGATCACACTAGAGAGCAAAGCTTGGCCTTAAAGGTCCTGAGGCAAGGTTATTACTGGCCAACTCTGTCCAAAGACTCAATCTCATACATGAAGAAGTGCGACAAGTGCCAGCAATTCACCACAGTTTCCCGAGCTCCCCCAGTCGAGCTGAAGATGATCTCTTCCCCATGGCCGTTTGTAGTTTGGGGTATTGACTTGGTTGGCGCCCTTCCTACTGGAAAAGACGGGGTCCGTTACGCCGTGGTGGCCATCGACTACTTTACGAAGTGGGCTGAGGCAGAACCTCTGGCAACGATAACTTCCAAGAAAGTCCTTGAATTCGTGGTTAAGAACATTATATGCCGATTCGGGCTGCCCAAGAACATTGTTTCCGACAATGGGACTCAGTTCGACAGCGACCTGTTTACCGAGTTTTGTGAGAGGTACGGAATTGTGAAAAATTTCTCCTCCGTGGCCTATCCTCAGGCGAACAGCCAGGTCGAGGCTGTCAACAAGACTCTCAAGGCGAGCCTCAAGAAGAGACTAGACGAGGCGAAGGGAGTCTGGTCAAAACAGCTCCCCCAGGTTCTCTGGGCATACCGGACCTCGCATCGGACTCCTACGGGTCATACTCCTTTTTGCTTGACCTTTGGGAGTGAGGCAGTCCTCCCCGTGGAAATTAAGGTACTTTCGCATAGGGTCCAGTCATACGACCAGGACCGCAACCATGAGCTTCTTTGCACCTCTTTGGACTTGATTGATGAAAGGTGAGAAGATTCGCAACTCCAGCTCGCCCATTATCAGCAGAAGATCATTCGCTATTTCAACTCAAAAGTAAAAAATCGTGCCTTTAGCGTTGGTGACCTGGTCCTCAGAAGAGTTTTCTTGGCCAGAAAGGATCCCAAAGATGGAGTATTGGGACTGAACTGGGAAGGACCATATCAAGTCATCGAGGTCATTAAGGAGGGAACTTATAAATTAGCTCGGTTAGATGGAGGGGCAGTCCCATGGACCTGGAACGCCATCCATTTGAAGAGATATTATCAGTAATTCACTTGTAAGGCCTAAAAGGCCATCTTTTATGTATTAAGCAATGAGAATTTACTTTTTGTTTATATTTGTACATGTTTTCAAATGTAATCTAAAGTAACCACGAAAGACCCTTTCCCAGTTACTTGGGGGGCATATGGTACCTGGATTTAACCAGGTCGCCTTAAAACTTAGAAGTTGATTCATATCGATTGATCGTTGTTTTTCTTAAAAAATGCGAGATATTGGTAAGGATTAACACAAACTAAGTCCTATCCTGGATATAACTAGGTCGCCTTAATGACTTAGAAGTTGATTCATATCGATTGATCGTTGTTTTTTTTTTAAAACGCGAGATATTGGTAAGGATTAACGCGAACTAAGTCCTATCTTGGATTTAACCAGGTCGCCTTATGACTTAGAAGTTCATTCATATCGATTGATCGTTGTTTTTCTTAAAAAACGCGAGATATTGGTAAAGATTAACACGAACTAAGTCATATCTTGGATTTAACCAAGTCATAAAACTTAGAAGTTGATTTAAATCTATTGATCGTTGTTCTTCCTAAAGAACTCGAGATATTGATAAAAATTGACACGAACTAAGTTTTCAAATTAAGTTCCTGAATATAACCAGGTCATAAAACTTAGAAGTTGATTTAAATCTATTGATCGTTTTTCTTCCTAAAGAGCTCGAGATATTGATAAAAATTGACACGAACTAATTTTTCAAATTAAGTTCCTGGATATAACCAGGTCATAAAACTTAGATGTTGATTTAAATCTATTGATCGTTGTTCTTCCTAAAGAGCTCGAGATATTGATAAAAATTGACACGAACTAAGTTTTCAAATTAAGTTCCTGGATATAACCAGGTCATAAAACTTAGAAGTTGATTTAAATCTATTGATCGTTGTTCTTCCTAAAGAGCTTGAGATATTGATAAAAATTGACACGAACTAAGTTTTTCAAATTAAGTTCCTGGATATAACCAGGTCATAAAACTTAGAAGTTGATTTAAATCTATTGATCGTTGTTCTTCCTAAAGAGCTCGAGATATTGATAAAAATTGACACGAACTAAGTTTTTCAAAATAGTAACTAAAATGCGTAGAGGCAAAGGGCAGTGAATCAATTAAAAATAAAATTGATAGCTAAATTGTCTCGAGGTGGAAGCACCTCATGAAAAGTTACACAGAAAAATTTAAAAATATTCAAGGAAAGGGCACGAAAGAGGAAGGCCCTAAGCTTCGCCAGTTGGCCCCTTGGAGGTCGCTGTCTCGCCCTGCTCAGCTGCGCCGGAGCCTTCCCCGGCTTCAGAGGGCGCTTCTTTATCGAGGTAGGCTTTGAACTTCTCCAGCAAGGGCTCCCAGACGGCCGCTGCCAGGAAGGAGAAGTCGGCGTCCTGGTTGTAGGCCCAGCAATGGTAGAACATGTCTTCCATGGCGGCGTCTGAAGTTGCCCGCTCAGCCACCAGGGCGGCCTTGGCCTCAGCCTTCGCAGTATCTAGGTCTGCCCGCGCAGTGTTAAGGGCAGTCTCGAGCTCTTGAATCTTGGGGCGAGTCTCTTCCAGCTCGGCCTGCGAGGCCGCCAAGGCATCCTTAGCCGTCTGCAGAGAAGTCTGGTGGGTGGCCACAACCGTCTGGTGCTTGCTCCTCATTTCCTCGAGCTGAGCCTTGGCCCTGGCTATGCTCCGATGAAGGGCAACGGCACCCTGCGAAAGCGGAGAGGCAATTGCCTTAGAAAAAAAGAGAGGAGGGAGAAAGGAAACACAGGGCAAGGCATGATAATAAAAAGCCATAAAAGGGTAAAGTCAGCTTACCGTTAGGGCCATGCCCAATGAAGATTCCATCACGCCCACCGGGCTCCTCGTTTCGATAGCCCTGAGCTCCTTCTCGTTGAATTTATAGATATGGCTGACGGCGTAGTTCGCCGACTCATACACCATCCCCCGGAAGGCCTCTGGAATCTTCTCCAGGTCCTGGGGATCAACTGGGATACGTACCTCGGAAGGTACAATCTCCAAAGTCCCAAACTCCACCCCTGCGTCCCGGACGAAGGCCGGAGCTCGCGAAGGAGGTGGGGGCATGCTGCTCCCCCCTGCAGCAGGAGGAACAGTTCCCGCGACCTGGCCGGCTGGGGGCTGCTCTTTCTCCTTTGCAGGAGACTTCGTTGGGGTTCCGGCGGCTTTTTTCGATGTCCGGAGCTTCTTCATTTTTGGCCCAGGGGCCCCGGCTGAGGGGTTCCCCCCAGCGAACGCAGCTCGCAGACTCTCGTCGGGCTGAGATATCTCTTCTGTCAAAACAAAGACATGGTTAGTAAAAATGTTATTAGTCATGCAGAAAACAAAAACAAAGGGGGAAAAGGAGAAATTCAAGTATATATATATACTAAAAGGGATCCTACCCCCCGAGCTAGAAGAAGAACCTATGGTTACGACCATCGACCCCGCAAGTTCTGGATCTGACTCTGGTTCCGGGCTAGATTCTTCTACATATTGCCTAAGCCCCGGAGCTATGGCACCTCTCCGGAGTGATGGCCATGACCGAAGGTTGGTCCCATACTCCTCAAATAAGATCGACCTAAAGGCTAGGGTGTTATTTATGACTACGGTACCCCTAAGGCGGTTATCTTGGTAGTCCAGCACGAGCTGGTCGACACAGTGGAGCAGGGTTGTATCTAGGTCCGGGTCACGTCGATGGCGTTGGACGATCTGTTTCGGATTGTACCTAGCTATCCGGGGATCAGCGGTAGCCCTATCTAAATTCCTAAACATATAAGGGTTACCTTGGCCAGAGGGACTCGCGGCTGCTCCAGACCGGATCCTCTCCTTGTTCGTTCTCTGGGCGACCTCCAACGCCCGCTTACTATTCCTCACAAGGGGAACCTCGTCCTCCTCGTCTTCATCCCCCGCGACCTCCTCCACGATGATAGGCCTCGTATCGCGAGCTCGGGGAAGCGCCCGGGTCCTCCTTAGGTTCAGAGTCTGATTTGGGAAGATCAGCTTACAGGCCACCATCGTCTCGTCTGTCACGAGCACGCGGTAATCCTTTTCACTGGGGGAAAAGCCCGCCAATGTCTCGTATTGGGCCCCGAGGGGCACAGATTTCTCTGTCCTCGTGAAGAAAGCTGCAGGATTAATCTAAATCAGAAAGGGATACAGGAAGAGCTATATGATGCTTAACTTATGAGCTAAGGTTGAAAAACACTTACGAGGACGATTGAAGTAGTGGAGCTCGCAGTTCCGGAACCCTGTCGACATAAAGAATTGATCTTTGAAGTCGTTGGGGTGGCTGGGCAGCTCGATGACCGCAGCCGTGTTGGGGAATCGGGTTAAGTAATAAAACCCGTCGCCTCGCCCCCGCTGCTCCAGGCTGGCCTTGAGGCAGAAAAAGTACAAAATATCTGCAGGAGTGGGGGCCTCCCACTCCTGTTTCAAGAATAAATATCTTAAACCTGCCAACAGCCGATAAGAGTGGGGGGGAGCTGGAATGGGGCCAACTTCACGTAATTGAGGAAGTCAGCAAAATACTATTCCAACAGGAGGAAGGCCCCCGCCTTGAAATGCTCTTCGCTCCAGACCGCGAATGCCTCGTCAAGCGGCGCGCAGCTCCGCTCGCCCTCTGCGGGAGGTCGGGCAATCACTGATGCTCTCCCCAGCCCGATGCTATGGGAGAGGAATATTTTGTTGACTTTCGCGTGGTCGGTAATCTTTGAGACGATCCTCTCCGCCTCAAAGAACGCGTCAGGGGCCACCTCGAGCTTCTGTTCCATCTGGTCGCCTAGCGAACAAAAGAAAAGATTTCAGAAAAGGCGACCTAAGCATGAGGAAGAATAAAGTGTTCTTTGCACGAGCTGAGGTAAGCCCAGCTCGTGGAGAGTGAGACCACGCGGTTCTCTGAACACGCGCCTGTGCTCCCAACAGATCCCCGATTACTCAGAATTCGTGTGTCAGGAGGGTCAGGTTAAAATTTTGCCTCGGAGGGAAAGTTCCAATAGGCAAGAAAGGAAAAACCGCTTGTGAAGCATGTCCCCTAAGCTACCCAGTTTTGCACCCAAAATACTGGATATTTTGAACTAATGTCCCAAAAATCCTACCCAGAAAATTTCCCCAGAAAATGCATCCTGTAAGCCATGCTCCTAAACGTCTTCCTACTGCAAACAATACCCTAACCTAAAAGGCTTTCACCCTTCATTCCCACAAAACCCAGGAAACCCTTGCATGCGGCTACAGTAAATATTTACCTAAGCTACAGTGAAAATAATTTCAAAAAATGCATAGTTAGGAGACTTACAGAATGTTTGGCTGGGAAGTGGATGAAGGAATCGCTTGGATTGGGACTTCGTCGGAGTAGTTGGTTTCAAGGCTTCGAAGGAGTCCTTGCACCTGAGTTTCTGGAACATCGAAGGTGATAACTGGAAAGAGGAAAAGGGGGAATTTTTGAGAGCAAGAAGAAGAGAAAATTTTGGAAAATTTCGAATGAACGGGTGGCCCATGCGTAAGGTGGCCATCCCTTTTTATATGCGTGAAGGGTCACGTGAAGAGGGCCGTTGGATTGCTCTGATGTGGGATCCAAGGCCCTCCACTCGAAAGATGAAATGACGGCTGGGCATAGGCTAGGCCATTTAATGCGGTTCTCGGAAGACGTACCGTCACCAACAACGATGTTCCACGTATTCGGCGCCTGCGTAGAATGTGGAATATGAAGAGTTCATGGGGAAGCCTAAAAGCCCCTACTGTGGCCCTACATGATGTCGTGTGCCGCGAGCAGAGGCTTGGGGGGCAGATGTACGCCCTGATTTTCCCATGGGTTGATTAACGAGCTGAGATACGGCCTAATCACGATTGCCACGTGGGCATCCCCAAGACCGGAGCTGCCGTCGTAAGATCCTATCTCCTTAGTTCGAGGTAACCCAAGGGTTCGCCAAGATTTCTCAAGGACTCTGAAGGCCGCAGGTCGAGGGAAGCATCCAGCTCGTGGTGCGAGCTGGAGTTGGAGGCTGTGACCTTTTATAAAGTCAATCATGCAAGGTAAACTTGCATATATCAGACATCACGTGTCTGATATACCCCTGACTTCTCGGACACGCAGCAGGAACGTGCGTATTCAGACACCCACAACTGATTTGGGCCGTGCGGCCCATTATCCCCTTACCTATTGATTTGACCACTAATGTGTCAGGTTTAGGAATTAATCATGAATGTCACAGAGTTGACATGATAGGTAAGAAGGTCACGGGATGACCTTCTTACCAACTCCCAGGTGCCTTATCCTATAAAAATGGAGACCTTGGGAGTTAATAGGGGTTGGATTCTCTATTGTAAGAAATACCCTGTAATCAAATACCCAGTATATAGCAATAATACTAACTAGTGGAGTAGAAGGATTTTAACCTTTGAACCACTTAAAAGACGTATTTTGAGTCACCATTTCATTTCTAAGATCATTCATCTATTTCGGTTCAATCTAAGAACTAATCCCTTTCTTTTCTTTTCTTAATTATCTGTTGGCGAAGAACCGCGTCAACATTAGTGTTATCCAAAAAACAAGTATGGATGACATGGCGAACATTTTGTACACATGGCTAACATCTGGCATAATTCGTGTTCGACTTTCGACCAGGAGTACATCTAGTGTCACAATGTTCGATCTCTTCATACGACCAGCCTGGTCGTACGAATGATATATGCGGAAAAGATCTTATGCAGTTATGATAGTATCCGAAATTATCTCCCATGATTTCCTGAGTATCTGACTATTTAGGAAATCATATCTGTAACAAATTAATGTAAATCCTCCTTGAGCCTATAAATAAAGAATGAGGGCTCAAGGGAAAGGGATCTTCTTCTTCTTTCTTGCTTTCAGATCACTAGAGATTAGAGTTATCTGATTAGATACATGGTATTATTCCTGAGAGGTGGTTGAAACTCATTGAACCCTAGTTCTTTGATCACTCCTCTGAGTCTTATATCAATAACAATTCAAGTGGACGTAGGTTATTACCAGATTCTGGGGCCGAACCACTATAAACCCTTGTGTTCTTTATCATTTCGTCATCACATTCTTTCCAACGTGTTTGTTCATATCAAGCATATTTGACTCCGTGTCAGTTGGTCAAATTCAGGGTCAACATTCTGGTGCTTTCATTGAGAGCTTGATACAACATCGTTGAGAAGATCAATGGCGAAAACTACCAAGAAAACTAGACAGGCGGTCGGCGCTGCACCATCTAACCTGCCTCCTCCTCCTCCTCCAAACGTGGCTGAAGATGAGCCACATTTGGAATTTGATGAGGAAGAAATGGACATTACATGAGGAGCTGGCCAATCTGAGGGCCAGCCAGGAAAGTGCTGCCGAAATCATGGCGTGGCAGCAGCAGGAAATTGAGCAGCAGCGCCTGGAGCTGAGTGAAAGGTAGGCGGAGATGGATCATCACCAGAGGGAGGCCATGGCAGCCCTCAAGGCAGCCTTACAATTGGCTAGGAATCAGGTTGCACCTGCCTCGCAGCCTGACCAACCCGCGGATGGGCCACCCCAGAGGGGTCCCAATCCTAGCCCACCTATCCAACCCTCGAGCCCACAAAGGCCCGAGCAGCCACCGGTGCCTCAGGACGATGTCCCACTAGGAGACCCTAAAGCACAGCCTCCATCCGAAACTGGTCGCGGAAATCCCTCGCAGCAGAGGCAGAATAGGACCGGGTAGCAGCCTCGCAGTCCTAGACGCCATATGGGGGACGAGCCTAATCTTCCGAGCAGAGGACAGCATCCTCCTGGCAACAGGAGGAACTCAGAGTTAGGTTCTGCGGTCCGAGGCCCCCCACGACATGAAAATGCACGGGGACCTAACGACCAATGCAGACCACCCTCTAACGCTCGGGAGGTTCCAGCCCGGGAAGGCAATCGAGGGAACAGTCGATCCCACCATAGCTAATCAAGATTCAGAGATGGCCATGGTTATAATGAGGTCGACTCAGGCAGAGGGAATGCCGGTCGGAGAAATGAAGAAAGAGGTGGAGGCAGGAGCCAGCTACCTCAGGATGACCAACCCGACAGACGGGATGCTGGGGGGCAGCCCAGATGTAATGCCCCAAATTTCCTAATAAGGTCTAGGACCTTGATTAGGAGGCCGGGAGGGCCATAATTGCTTAATTATGCTATTTAATGATAATATGCATGTTTAGGTGTATTAAATATGCATGTGAACCCATTTGTGATTAATTGGGTGATTTTCATATTTTGGCCATTTCGGGCATTTTTGGCATATATGTGAAATGGGCGTGGTGCTTTGTTATTATCTGGTTATGCCAGGGTTACCCAGCACAAGACGATCCTAGGAGGTAAGCTAGTGGGAAAGTCACAACGGGATTTAAGCTTGACTTGGAGTAAGTCAAGGGGTATTTAGAGCATTACCGGGTTATTGGGTAATGGGAATTAACATTTGGTGATGATTTGGGAATGTTTAGACATGTTTTTGGGAGGTTTTAAAAGGTTAAAACGAAGGAGAAATGGCTGCCCTGAAGTTGGGCCGCGACCCTGTTCTTGGGCGCCGCGGCCCTTGCTCGATGAAGCAGGTGCCCCAGTTTTGCCTTGCTGGGCGCCGCGACCCTTGGTGTTGGGCGCCGCGACGCTTGCTTCTGGTGGTGCTGGGGGCCACGGCTCAGGGTGCCAGGGCCGCGGCTCAGGCAGGCTTTTGAGCCTGTTTGGGTGTTTTGACCCCGGAAACATGGTTTTGAGCCTCGGGATCATTCCTACTACCCGGATTAGTGAGGATTGATGCCTTGGAGGCTAAGTTTTAGTTCAAGGGTTAGTTTTAGAACTTGAACTCATTGGATCACCATTTGTGGTTGTGACTAGGTTAACACTAGAGGCTTGGATCAGGATCGTGCTTGTGGCTCATTTGTTGGTAACCTGTGCTTGGACCAAAGGTAAGAAAACTACACCCCATATGTGACATGCATGGTTATGATTGATGCATGTTGAATGTTTAAATGTAAACATTGATAGCATAATGAATGCTTGGCAATCTTGCCCATTTGCATATGATTATTGTTGAGGCATGCTGGATGATTAAATGTGATGCATATGATGCACGAGAAACATGTGATTAGGGCATGCCATGAATGATGAGTATGAGATTGGTCAGAGCTTGAGTCTCTGAGTTTGTGCATGATCATAATTATGCTAGCAACTGTTTAGTAAGCATGCTGAATGCCCTATTCTTGGATAATTGGCATATGATACGCATTGATAGCATTGCTTACCTGTGCATGGTACTGACTAATTAGTCAGAATGGTTTTAGCGTGTATCACGCAAGCCATCAAAGATGAGGTCTATTTGACTATCAGAATTGAATGACTCAAAGAGCATTAATGCCAGACCGACCCCGAGGGTCGATGAATGAAATAAGCGCTTGGAGGCTAGTGGCTTACTCAACAGCCACTCTCCCATTTGAATTAGTGACGTGCTTGTCAGTCACTCAGTATGTTTTACCAGAACCTATTGAAGGTTAGAGGCTTACCCAACAGCCACCCTTCCATTTGAATTAGTGACGTGCTTGTCAGTCACTCAGTAAGGTTTACCAGAACCTATTGAAGGTTAGAGGCTTACCCAACAGCCACCCTTCCATTTGAATTAGTGACTTGCATGGCAGTCACTCAGTATGGTTACCAGAACCTATTGAAGGTTAGAGGCTTACCCAACAGCCACCCATCCATTTGAATTAGTGACTCGCTTGTCGGTCACTCAGCGTGGTTTATCAGAACCTCAAGTGTTGCGACACTCACTTGATGAATATCATAAGCGCTTGAAGGCTAGTGGCTAACCTAGCAGCCACTCTTCCATTTGGTTAGTGACTTGTTTGGCAGTCACTCATCTGATTAGGAGTGACTTGATAGTCCTCCAATCAGAAGGCCAGGATTTCTTATCTTGGATACCCCAGCATCTGTTTGAACTCATTTGCATGCTGAATAGAGCTATGATAGCTAGGCATGCCAGATATGATTCGATATCATGATATGACTGTTTATGAGCATATGAGTTTTCTTGCTGGGCTTCGGCTCACGGGTGCTTTGTGGTGCAGGTAAAGGAAAAGGGAAAGCTGGACCATCTTTGAGTTGGAGAGCTTAGGTGATGACGTGTACATATGCAGCTGCTCGACCAATACTTGGGCGAGGTTTGAAAGTGGAACTAGGGCTGAACCCTGTTTTTGCCGCTTAGAACGGCCTGTTGTAAACACTTTCTTGTAATAAACTCTGAAATTATATTTTTGGGATCCCAATGTATACAGTAAACGTTCTAGTGAAACGTTATACCTTAACCAAAGTTTTTAACCCCTAAACCGCTAAACATACTTAGTCACACGTTTATGGCCAAACGACTCGATTAGCGAGTTTAGCACTGTTTGCAATGTGCACTGTAGCGGTCCCTGGAGTTGGGGCGTTACACCAGACAAAATAACGTCTTCAACCGGCTCGGAGCTAGCGAGCAGCGGAGAAGAGATGAGGACTTGAGAGATGTACTCAACGATCACCGCGAGCGGCACGGCGAGTACGTCCCCCCAGCACCAGAGGCCACGGCGATTCCTGGCGCTGTGCAGGCCCAAATAGATGCCCTCAACCAGGCAGTGCAGCAGCTGGTCAGGGGAAGAACATCTTACATCGACCACGACAGGAGGAAAGGCACTCCTTTCGTCCAGAGGATAGCTATGGCAGAGACTCCTAGCAAGTTTAAAATGCCTACACTTCTGAACTTTGATGGGTATGGTGACCCGGTATCTCACGTCAAAAAGTTCGAGATACAAATGGACATTCAGAAAGTGTCCGAGGACGCTCGGTGCAGGATCTTCCCTGCAACACTTTTTGATGCCGCACAGGAGTGGTTTTTTAAATTCCCTCCTGCAAGTATAGTTTCCTGGGAAATGTTCGTAAAGGAGTTTTACGGATAGTTTTACGCGGGTCGTGTGCACCCGACTAAGGCAAACCAGCTGGTTGAAATACACCAGCAAGATGGAGAACCACTGAAAGACTACGTCCAGCGCTTCATGCGAGCAGCCGCTGGAGCAAAAACAGTGGGAGACGAAGGCAAAATGATGGCCATAACCGCAGGGGTTAAGCGCCGCACGCCTCTCTGGGAAAGCCTCATAAAACATGGGGTGAGAACTACCCAGGAATTCTTAGATCGAGCTGATCACTACATAAAGCTCGAAGACGCCATCGCCAACGAAGGAAAACCCCCAGGCAAGGACAAGGGAACTGCCGAGCCCACCAAAGCCGCCAATGGGTCCAAGCCCAACGGCAATGACAAAGGCATGGGAACGACAACGACAATGGCAAGAATGGGGGGAAACGGCCACACAACGAGCCTTCCACCTCCGACAATAAACGAGCCAAGGGCAACCGTTATGAACCCCGGTTCACTAACTATACTGCCCTAGTTGAGTCTCGGGGAGAAGTTTATCAGGCCACGAGTTCCAGCGTGCCTTATAAGAAACCTGCTCCCATTTGAAAGGATATTTCGAGAAGAGACACCACCAAGTTCTGTCGTTATCATAACGATTACGGACATGACACCAACGAATGCAACCAGCTGAAGGATGAGATCGAGTTCCTTATTAGACAAGGACACTTGAGAAGATATATACGGGCCTCGGAAAATTCCCAACGAGAAGCTCCAGGTGGCAACGAGCAAGCGCCCACGCGCCAACGCTCTCCACCTTTGCAGCCTGACCCCGTGACTGGCACATTATTAACCATCTGTGGAGGCTCGCACCTCGCAGGAAACAGCAGAAAGGCTAGAGAACGATATGCTCGGACTCTGCACCACGACCAGGACATCGAGATGATGACTGTGGATGACCGCGCGCCGAAAAAGGCTTGATCAGAAGAAGGCGAAATAACCTTCTCTGATAGCGATGCCCAACATGTCCGATTCCCACATTCCAATCCGCTGGTCGTGGATATCCAAATGGGCAACATGATGGTGAAGAGAGTGTTGGTTGATACAAGAAGTTCAGTGAATATCCTGTATAAGTCTTCGCTGGAATGCATGAAGTTGTCCGTTAAGGACTTAGAGCCCTACAACCAAACAATATACGGCTTCTCTGGTGAGGGACTCGCCCCCGCAGGATCAATCAAACTACCAGTGACAGCAGGAATAGCGCCTGCTACCAGGACATTACTCGCTACTTTCATAGTGGTCGATTGTCCCTCGGCGTACAATGCAGTCATTGGAAGGCCTATACTGGTTGATCTACGGGCCGTCACCTCTATGTGGCACTTAGCCATGAAATTCCCGACAGACGCAGGGGTAGGACGTGTGTTGGGAGACCAGAGGGAGGCTAGGGAGTGCTACAATGCCTCAGTCACGAAGGCGAAGAAGGGAACGTCAAAGAGCACTCCCCCAGATAGGTTGCAGATGGCAATTTATACACAATCCCAATCCGATGAAGAAGTCACCAAATAGGGTGTTGCCCAAAGTGAGGATAGAGATTTAGATCCTCGCTTTGGGGATTGGGAAGAAAACATTGGACCCGTCGAGGACCTAGAGGAGGACCAACTTGACGAGAAAGACCCGACCAGAGTCGTGAAGGTCGGGAAAAACTTAGAACCCACCACGAAACATGCACTGGTGGAGTTTTTGCAGAAGAACCAGGAAGTCTTTGCCTGGTCGCATAAAGACATGGCTGGGATAGACCCTGCAGTCATAAGCCATGTCCTGAACATAGACAAGAGTTTTCCGCCCGTGCAACAGAAAATAAGGCTGCTCGATAAGGATCGGTCGAGAGCCTTAAAGGAAGAAGTTGAGAGATTAAAGGAGAATGGGTTCATCAGGGTGGCATTTTATCCATCGTGGGTCTCTAATCCTGTACTGGTTCCTAAGCCTAACGGAAAATGGCGAACCTGTGTGGATTTTACAGACCTTAATAAAGCCTGCCCGAAGGATTGCTTCCCACTCCGAAGGATCGACCAGTTGGTCGATGCTACTGCAGGACACGAGATCCTCTCCTTCATGGATGCATACTCAGGCTATAATCAGATCAGCATGCATCCCCCTGACGAGGATCACACCAGCTTTCAGACCGATACGGGATTATACTGTTATAAAGTAATGCCCTTCGGACTGAAAAACGCAGGTGCGACTTACCAGCGATTGGTTAACCACATGTTTAAAGAGTTGATCGGCGTAAACATGGAGGTGTACGTGGACGACATGCTGGTAAAGTCGAAAAAGGCAGAAGGACATGTGAAGGATTTGCAAGAGTGTTTCAATGTATTGAACAAGTACGAGATGAAACTAAATCTTCTCAAATGTTCCTTTGGAGTTGGATCAGGGAAGTTTTTGGGGTTCATTGTTAATTCAAGAGGAATCGAGGCCAACCCCGACAAGATAAGAGCCCTGATCGACATGAAATCGCCAGAGAAGATCAAAGATGTACAAAGTTTAACTGGAAGAATTGCAGCCCTAAGCAGATTTATTTCCAAGTCAACGAATAAGTGCGTCCCTTTCTTCAATCTACTTAGGGGCAATAAGAAATTTGAATGGACAGGAGACTGCGAGCAAGCTTTTCAGGTCTTGAAAGCCCATATGGCACAACCTCCTATTTTATCAAAGCCTATTGAAGGAGAAACTTTGTTCATCTACCTGGCGATCACTGAAGTTGTTACTAGTGCGGTACTAGTACGAGAGGAAGAAGGCGTACAAAAGGCAGTTTACTATGTAAGCAAGAGGCTAATCGGAGCAGAACTGAGGTATCCTCCCATCGAGAGGTTAGCATACTGTTTAATCTTGGCCTCAAGGAAGCTATGTCCTTACTTCCAAGCCCACCCTATTACAGTTTTAACTGACCAGCCCCTTCGGCAAGTCCTCCAAAAACCAGAGGCGGCTGGGCGTTTATTAAAATGGGCAGTCGAACTGGGGCAGTTCGATATTACATATTCACCGCGAGCAGCAGTAAAGGGACAAGTCTTGGCTGATCTTATTGCAAAGTTCACTGAACTCCCAGACAACGAGCAGTGCGAAAAACCTAGTGCGCCTGCGCTTCAAGACGAAGCTCCTTCGTGGAAGTTATTCACAGACGGGTCGTCAAACGAATCTCATGCAGGAGCAGGAGTGATCTTCATAACGCCAGAGGGGCATCGATTTCACTGCGCCATTAGGTTCGACTTCGCAGCCTCAAATAATGAAGCCGAATACGAAGCACTCCTCGCTGGATTAAGAATGGCGAAAGACATGAGTATAAAGGTGCTGGATATTTACAGTGATTCACAGCTGGTAGTGAATCAAGTTCTAGGGGAATATCAAGCACGAGGCCTAAAAATGGTGGCCTACTTGAACAAAAATAAAGATCTATTGGCCCAGTTCAAGAAGTTTACCCTCCAGCAAATACCCCAGGATCAGAATTCGAACGCAGATGCCTTAGCCAAACTCGCGAGCGCGAAAGATGCTGATACTTTGAACATTGTGCCAGTAGAAAGATTAAGTGAGCCAAGCATACGAGCAATTGAAGCCAGTATGGAAATCCGAATGGAAGATACATGGATGGCGCCTTACTTGGAGTATCTGACAAATGGTGTACTACCAGCAGATCGAAACAAGGCCAGAACTCTTCAAAGGCAGGCTGCTAGGTATATACTGGTCGATAACGTTCTATACCGAAGGGGATATTCCATGCCACTGCTCAGATGTATTACACCAGAGAAAGCTAAGGAACTAATGAAGGAAGTACATGAGGGCTTCTGCGGGGATCACGCAGGGGGGCAAAGTTTGGCGAAAAAGATTCTAAGGCAAGGCTATTTTTGGCCGACTATGAACGAAGATTCAATGGAGTTTGTGCGAAAGTCCGATAAGTGTCAAAGATTTTCAAAAATCCCACGCGCAGCTCTAAACGAATTAAAACAGATGCAGAGTCCTTGGCCTTTTGCAGTATGGGGAATAGACTTGATTGGATCCCTGCCAACGTGAAAAGGCGGAGTGAAGTACGCAGTTGTAGCAGTTGACTACTTCACAAAATGGGCCGAAGCTGAACCACTCGCTACCATAACGACCAAGAAAGTTCTTGACTTTGTCACCAAGAACATTGTTTGCCGATATGGTTTGCCTCGAAAAATCATCTCAGACAACGGCACCCAATTTGACAGTTATCTATTCACCGACTTCTGCAAAAGACACGGGATTATCAAAAGCTTTTCTTCAGTTGCGCATCCACAAGCAAACGGGCAGGTCAAATCAGTGAATAAAACGCTTAAGGACACCCTGAAGAAAAGACTTGAAGACGCTAAAGGAGCATGGCCAGAACAGCTGCCTGAAGTACTCTGGTCGTATAGAACCTCGCATCGAACAGCGACAGGTCACACCCCGTTTTCCTTGGTATACGAATATGAAGCTATGTTACCTGTCGAATTAGACCCCCCCTCACATTGACGCATTACATACGACCAGAGCCAGAATAGCCAACTAATGATGGAGTCCCTAGACTCAATTGAAGAAATACGAGAAAAAGCCCAACTCCAGGTTGCGGCATATCAGCAAAAGGTCGCTCGGTAATTTAACTCAAAAGTAAAAGAAAGGAAATTCAACGTCGGTGACCTAGTGCTACGACGAGTTTTCTTAAATACCCGCGACCCCACTGCTGGAGTGCTCGGACCAAATTGGGATGGACCTTACCAGATTGAAGAAGTCCTTCATCCGGGCACCTACAAACTTGCACGCTTAAATGGAGATCTCGTTCCATGCTATTGGAATGGAGAACACCTGCGCAAGTATTATCAGTAAACAGTCCTTCTTAAAGGACTGGCTTGTATTAATTTTTACTTTTTACAAGTTTCGAAAAAGGGTTAGCCACGCTGTATGGCTAATCGCTTATAAGTATAAGATCTTTTCTAAGATCACTCGTAAAGACATGATTAGTCCATTTTTAATACGAGATTATAAGGGACTGTGCGCAGCCATTCATTCTTGCCAACCTTTGTAAATGTATTTTTACAAGTATTTGTTCATTACGTGTGTTGTTTTGCTGTATTATATATTATGTTTACTATCGAGCAGTTATGTTCGCACAGGCCGTGGTCAAGGCAAGTGACCAAGGACCTAAAGCTCCTCGATCACTTGGGGGGCATATAAGGTACATCGATAGCAAAACATACCAAGGAGTATGTAAACACATGAACAAAATGAGTGAAAGCATGCTACGGTACTTAGAGCATTTTTCAAAATTTATGTTTTGTTAAATCAAACCAAAGTACTATGCTAAGTTCGGTCATGCGAACATGTATTATAATAAAAGAAACATTATAATATCAATAAGGCAATCATTTACACCGTGAGCATTATTGCTCGGATGTAAATATGTAATTAAGAAAAAAAAAAGCCTTTACACCGCGAGCAGTATTGCTTGGATGTAATCGTTCAAGTGTAAGTAAAAAAGCTGCCCTCGCAGCAATAAAAATAAATTTTCTTTACAAATAGACCCGTGGGCCATATAAGCTGAATGAAAAATAAAAAGAGAATTATTGGGGAGCAGGAGGGTCTTCTGGATTTGGAGGAGTGCTCTGATCAACCAGAGGACCAGCCTCGGCATCGGCAGCAGGGGTTTTGGCCTTGGCTCTCTCCTCTGCCTCCAACCGAGTGGTGCACTGCGCCATCAGCGTCCTTTGCAACCGCTCAGAGAGATAGTTAATATTGGCCTCACGGTTGTGCTTCCACGTAGAAACAGAGAAAGGTGGCTTCCCTGCACTTCTTCAAATTTTTGGTCCCGTCCTCCTCGAGCTCCTGCACTCGCCCCTCGAGCTCTCGCACCCGCTCTTCAAGCTTCTTCGCCTCATCCCTGCAGGCGGTCAGATCGAGTTTGAGCTATTTACACTCTTGGGTGATAAGTACAGAACTTTCCCTCCATTTGTGCCGCTCCTCGTTGGCTTTCTTCAAGGCCCCTTGACTGTCCTGAAGCTCCTGGGTGAGAGTGGCTTGGTCCTCACATAGCTGTTCATTCAGCTTGGACAGCTCCTTGTTTTTCCCGAGCAGCTTTTTCTTCTCATCCTTAAGTGCTTGCTTAGCCTGAGCAAGCCTGGAGTCGAAGTTCTGTCTGCGAGAAACCAACGCCCCAGCATGGCGCCAGCTAGCAGCCCCTGAAGACAAAAAATGAAAAAGTAAGGAAAGGAAGTCAGACATAAATGATGAAATAGCACAAGATGACTTACGCTGACTATCTCATTCAACCCTCTATTGATGATTTGGTCGACCTCCATTGAGGCAGTTTCATTGATGGCGGCCTAGCTGCGTCTATGCTTTGAGAGCTTGTATATTCTCTCCCTGGCCGACCCGACCACGAGGCTGGACAGGGAGCCTTCGAACAGGTTGGCCAAAGTCTCCTTGCCAGCGGCCCTAGAGGAGGGCTGAGGATTGGCAGGCGCGGGGGTCGTTTGCTCGGGAGGGGGCGGAGGTGGTAAGTCCTCCTTGGAGGGGGCGGCGGCAGGAGTATCTTCTGTCTGGGCCTTCTTCGAAGGGGTCTTGCTGCTTTCCCCTCAAGCCCTTTTGCTGTCCTTCTTCGGGACAGAGGAGGCAGCAGCAGCTTGGTAATGATCGAAGAAGTCCTCGGAGTCCATACCTGCACCAAGGGAAACAACTCGAGCAGTGAGATTAAGTGACCATAAGGGTAACAGAGATAAAAGTAAAAGGATTACAAGCAAAGTACCCGAGCAACAACTACTGGTCATAACATTATCTACTGAACTACCTAGTTCCTAGAAGAAATCTGAGTTTAAAGAAGGGGCGTTCCTAAAGTTGCCATCCTCATCAAATAGATGAGAGGGAATTGGAAAATTATTTAAAAACGAGATTATTGTATCGTTTACATCTGACGAGTCGTCAGAAATTTTGGCAGGCTCGGCAGCCTTTTGTTTCCCCTTGCCCACGGGGACCGAAGATTCCGCTGCTCGGTGGGGAATGGCAGGTTCCCTGATCGTAACCCCAGTTGGCCTCCTCCATGGAGGGGGTACCTGAGGTTGCTGCTCGGGTTCCTGCTCAGGTTCCGCATCGACGTGGACACCACCCGCCGAGGGTTCGTTAGTCGTAGGTTGGGAGCCCCAAAGGCCTGCCAGCCTAAGGTTAGCCTCATTAATTAAGTTCTTTACACTCTTAGCAGCATTTGGCATGCTAGCTAAGAGTGCTGCCCTTGACTCCATTCCTGGAGTGGGGGTCGAGCGTAACCATGGGCCTAAAACACAATAGCGAAGTATTATGACAAGAAAGAATTAAAGTACGGAAACCACTAGTGAAGGATTTTTTTTACCGCCTCGAGTGAAGGCCAGATTGTCTGCGGCGATGTCGGGCGTAAGGAAGTACTCCTGATGGTACTTCCCCATGTTGGAGATGTGAGTGGTATCGGACAGAAAGCTGCGCCCGGTCTCCTGGTGACAGAAGTGGAAGAACCCCGTACCATCATCGTTGGGGTTGGACTTGAGGTCAAACAGGAAATTGACCTCATGTGGAGAAGGACCTGGCCATTTTTTAAGCTTGTAAAGGATATAGAGTGCGGCCAGCATCCTATACCCATTCGGGGTGATTTGAAAGGGGGCTACCCCAAAGTAGTTTGCCACCCCTTGAAAGAATGAATGAAGAGGCAGGGTGGCACCTGCCTCGATGTGGTACCTCGACCAGGCGCCGTAAGCCCCTCCTGGCAGGTTGGCTCGCTGGTTGGTGGAAGGTCTGACCAGGGTCACCCCCGTCAGATTGTATTTTTTTAAGTAGTTGGCGATCATACGAAGCGTCACCGAACTTGGGGGGACGACGTGCCACTTGACAGCCGACTGATCAGCGTAACGAGGATGGGCACGCCTCTGGATGTCGGTCTCAGGGGCGAATTCACCTTGACCACTGGTCGAGGAAGCATCAGCAGAAGGCTGACTTGGAGAGTTAGGGGTTCGTCTTTTTCGAGCTTTGGTTTTTGTTTTGGCCATTTTCTGATTGGGAACTGGTGGGAAATTTGGGCTAGGACGAGAAAAGGGGATTTCTGGGATCAACGTAGATGGGTTCTCTTCGCCTTTGAGTAGTTAGGCCAAGAGATCATCTTCAATAGGTCTTTCTCCTCCCCAAGGGTCTTGCATATGAACTGCAAACAGACAATGGAGGAGATAAGACACAATTCGCGAAGTAGTGTGGGAGATTGGGATAACGTTGCTCGTATCTAAATAACCAGCAGCATCCTAATCCTACGCTAAATGAGACACGAGTAGTTTGAAAAACGGATCAAAGGGGAAATAAACCATTTTACGAAAAAGAATTGTTTCGACTCCCAAAGGGCGGGAAAATACCCATTTTTTTCACCTAGCTTAAAGATTGAATTTTTACGTCGATCTTACGCCCTAAGCCTATGATCCTTACTATCAAACTAAGTCTTAACCTATACAAAGCATAAAGATGCCCTATTACTTAGCAATGGAAGGTTTATACAAAAGAAAAAATCCTCATGAAACCCTATTCAAGAACACAGAAATCACAGAGCATAAAAACGGCGTGCATGGCATAAATTTAGAAAGACAATGATTACTTGAGCAAAGATGGAGGTTCAGAAGAGGATGAAAAGGTTCGAGTCAGGAAGATCCTCAGCTAGGTGACTGTCTGGTTTTGAAGCTCTGTAGGCAAAGTTCTTGGCAAATACGGTAAGAAAAACCTTTTTGAGAAGAAAAAGGGGTTATTTATAGAGATCGAGGTATGGCCAAAAAGTAATAATCATTATTTTTTAATTCTCGAAACGTGGGGAAGTGTATAAGCCGTCAATTTGTTTCTTGAAAACTGAAAGGGCTTGATTAGACATAATTATGTCACGGTATTCAAAAACGCACGGGGATTCTGACAGGCATCGTGGGGATATGAACGGTTGCTTCCTTAAAGTTTCTTTATTGCTGGTCGCACTAAACAAACTTGGGGGGCAAATGTTATCCAAAAAACAAGTATGGATGACATGGCGAACATTTTGTACACATGCCCAACATCTGGCAGAATTCGTGTTCGACTATCGACCAGGAGTACATCTAGTGTCACGATGTTTGATCTCTTCATACGACCAGCCTGGTCGTACGAATGATATACGCGGAAAAGATCTTATGCAGTTATGATAGTATCCAAAATTATCTCCCATGATTTCCTGAGTATCCGAATATTTAGGAAATCATATCTGTAACAAATTAATGTAAATCCTCCTTGAGCCTATAAATAAAGAATGAGGGCTCAAGGGAAAGGGATCTTCTTCTTCTTTCTTGCTTTCAGATCACTAGAGATTAGAGTTATCTAATTAGATACATGGTATTATTCCTGAGAGGTGGTTGAAACTCATTGAATCCTAGTTCTTTGATCACTCCTCTGAGTCTTATATCAATAACAATTCAAGTGGACGTAGGTTATTACCAGATTCTGGGGCCGAACCACTATAAACCCTTGTGTTCTTTATCATTTCATCATCACATTCTTTCCAACGTGTTTGTCCACATCAAGCATATTTGACTCCGTGTCAGTTGGTCAAATTCAGGGTCAACAGTTAGCCTTCTAGAAACTAGGGTAAAGGCTTATAATATGGGGTCTTTATACCTTAATATATTTAAGGGTTGGTGTTTCACTTCAAACTTAATGCACCACCCTAATGGTAGAATTGTAGTGGCTTGGAATCCTTTGAGTTTTGATGTGGATATTCGAGGTGGTTCTAGTCAATGGATGCATTTTAATGTTGCTGTCAAGAATGGTGCTCAGTTTGCCATAACAGTTGTGTATGCATTTAATGATATGAAGGGTAGGGAGAGGTTATGGGTGGATTTGGAACATATTGCTCATGATATTAGCTGCCCTTGGATTGTAATGGGGGACTTCAATGTTGTATTATCCCCTTCAGACAGGTATCCTTATCGTGGTAATGGTTCAGAATTAGCCTCTTTTCAAAACTGTGTGGTGAAATGTAGGTTAGTAGATGTGAAGTCTTCGGGTTCATTTTACACGTGGAATAATAAGCAAGCTGGTAAGGACCGAGTATTTGCTAAACTTGATAGAGTATTGGCTAATGATAGTTGGCTAGAGAGATTTAATGCAGCTGAAGTTGTCTTTTTCCCTGAAGGTGAAATGGATCATAGTCCTATTGTGGTGAATTTTGGCTCAGTTCTTGAGACTAGGAAACCGTTACAATTTTTCAATTTTTGGAGTAATCTTGAAGGATTTCAGAGGATAGTGGCAGAGATTTGGATTATAGATGTTAATGGGGCTCCAATGTTTTGTCTGATATCAAAATTAAAACGACTTAGAGTGGAATTGAAAAAACTTAACAGAGATGGGAAAGGGGATGTGTTTGTTCAGGAGGCGAAGAAGCTCAAGATGATGCTAGATGTTCAAGGTAAATTACAAATTGACCCTGGTAATAGCCATCTGAGTGATGAGGAGATCTCAAGAAGAAAAGATTATCAGTAGGCTCATAAAAATAAGATTCAGTTTCTGAAGCAGAAAGTCAAAGAGGAGTGGTTAAAACATGGGGATGAGAATACAAAATTATTCCATAATAGCATTCAGAATAGGAACATTCAGAATGCCATTTACTCTATTTGGGATATGAAAGACAATTGGCTGGATAGGCAGGAAGATGTTCAAAAGGCTTTTCATGAATATTATGAAGAGCTGCTAGGTTCAGAAATGTAATGCCCCAAATTTCCTAATAAGGTTGAGGACCTTGATTAGGAGGCCGGGAGGGCCATAATTGCTTTATTATGATATTTAATGATAATATGCATGTTTAGGTGTATTAAATATGCATGTGAACTCATTTGTGATTAATTGGGTGATTTTCATATTTTGGCCATTTCGGGCATTTTTGGCATATATGTGAAATGGGCGTGGTGCTTTGTTATTATTTGGTTATGCCAGTGCTACCCAGCACAAGACGATCCTAGGAGGTAAGCTAGTGGGAAAGTCACAACGGGATTTAAGCTTGACTTGGAGTAAGTCAAGGGGTATTTAGAGCATTACCGGGTTATCGGGTAATGGGAATTAATATTTGGTGATAAATTGGGAGTTAGTAAGACCAGGGGGAAATTTTGGAAGTTTTGACTATAATGTCCCCGGGGGTGTTTTCGAGACCCCGAGCATTAGGTTTTATTGGAAGCTACTTCAGCTTGAAGTAACCTTTTAAGAAAATAAAAAGAACGTTCTGTACGTTCTCTCTCCCTAAAGTTCTCTTTTCATCTCCCGATCGCGTTTTCAAAGATAACTTGAGTTCTAGGACTCGGAATCAAGCGAGGATCAAGGCATAGCAATCCTAAGGAGAATTAGAAGCTCATTAACCGGAGGATTTAGTTGGAAACAACTCAATTGGAGGTAATTCAAGTTTAAGTTTTTAAAAGCTTTTAAGCTTGAATTGGACTTTGTGAATCGTTGAGTTTTAGTTCATTTGAGCCTCATGTTTTGGTGGTTTTGGACCATTGGGAAGTTTGGGAAATTTGATTTGATGATTGGGAATGTTTAGACATGTTTTTGGGAGGTTTTAAAAGGTTAAAAACGAAGAAAAATGGCTGCCCCGAGGTTGGGCCGCGGCCCTTGCTCGATGAAGCAGGTGCCCTATTTTGCTCTTGCTGGGTGCCACGACCCTTGGTGTTGGGTGCCGCGGCGCTTGCCTCTGGTTGTGCTGGGGGCCGCGGCTCAAGGTTCTAGGGCCGCGGCTCAGGCAGGCTTTTGAGCCCGTTTGGGTGTTTTGACCCCAGGAACATGGTTTTAGGCCTCGGGATCATTCCTACTACTCGGATTGGTGAGGATTGATGTCTTGGAGGCTAAGTTTTAGTTCAAGGATTGGTTTTAGAACTTGAACTCATTGGATCACCATTTGTGGTTGTGACTAGGTTATCACTAGAGGCTTGGAATCGGGATCGTGCTTGTGGCTCATTTGTTGGTAACCTGTGCTTGGATCGAAGGTAAGAAAACTGCACCCCATGTATGACATGCATGGTTATGATTGATGCATGTTGGATGTTTAAATGTAAACATTGATAGCATAATGAATGCTTGGCAACTTTGCCCATTTGCATATGATTATTACTGAGGCATGCTGGATGATTAAGTGTGATGCATGTGATGCACGAGAAACATGTGATTAGGGCATGCCATGAATGATGAATATGAGATTGGTCAGAGCTTGAGTCTCTGTGTTTGTGCATGATCATTATTATGCTCACAATTGTTAAGTAAGCATGTCGAATGCCTCATCTTTGGATGTGTGACATATGATATATGTTTGATAGCATTGCTTACTTGTGCATGGCTCTGACTAACTAGTCAGAATTGGCAAAGGTGTTAGTATCAACTGTGAAGCTGTGACTTATTAGTCAGGTTCGGCAGTGGTACTGGGCACTGGTCACATTGGGCTGACTCACTAGTCAGGATGACCTTAGCGTGTTCCATGCAAGCCATGTCGATCAGATCAAATCGACCTTCTGCATTGAATGACTCAAAGAGCATTAATGCAGGACCGACCTCAAGTTCGATGAATATAAACAAGCGCTTATCTAGCCAAAGGCTAGTCATTTAAAGCCAGGGCTAGCGAGCCCCGTGACTGTTAGGTCACATGGCTATGGGCACCGGCCCTCAGTGACATGCTTGTCAGTCACTCATTTAATAAGAGCCATTGCAGGAAAGCCTAGGTAACGGTGTCGTTACACGGCTATGGGCACTAGGCCCTTAGTGACTTGTTTGTCAGTCACTCAGTATGGTTTAACAGGTCCTCAAGTGATATTCACTCATCTGATCAGAGCTATGAGCTCTGTATGATCATTTTGATCATCATATGCATGGCTTTGGGCACTGAGGCCCTAGTGACTTGCTTGTTGGTCACTCAGCATGGTTTACCAGAACCTCAAGTGTTGAGACACTCATCTGATTAGGATTGACTTGATAGTCATCCAATCAGAAGGGCAGGATTTCTTATCTGAGCCCCTTGTGACTTGCTTGGCAGTCACTCAGCATGGTTTACCAGAACCTCAAGTGTTGCGACACTCATCTGATTAGGATGGACTTGATAGTCCTCCAATCAGAAGGGCAGGACTTCTTATCCTGGATACCCCAGCATTGTTTGAACTCATTTGCATGCTGAATAGAGCTATGTTTGCTAGGCATGCCAGATATGATTTGATATCATGATATGACTGTTTATGAGCATATGATTTTTCTTGCTGGGCTTCGGCTAACGGGTGCTTTGTGGTGCAGGTAAAGGCAAAAGGAAGTTGGACCATCCTTGAGTAGGAGAGCTTAGGTGATGACGTGTACATATGCAGCTGCTCGACCAATACTTGGGCGAGGTTTGAGAGAGGAACTAGGGTTAAACCCTGTTTTGCCGCTTAGAACGGCCTGTTGTAAATATTTTCTTGTAATAGGCTCTGAAATTATATTTTTGGGATCCCAATGTATACAGTAAACGTTCTAGTGAAACATTATACCTTAACCAAAATTTTAATCCCTAAACCGCTAATCATACTTAGTTACACATTTATGGCCAAACGACTCGATTAGCGAGTTTAGCACTGTTTGCAACGTGCAATGTAGCGGTCCCTGGAGTTGGGGCGTTACAAGAAATGAGAGGTAGAAGGGCTGTATTGGATTCGGTGGCGCAGAAAGGAGCTACTGTCTCAGAGCAGCAAGCTGAGTTTTTATGTGGAAAATATACTCAAGAGGAGGTTAAAGATGCTCTATATTTGATACCTGATGAGAAAGCTCCAGGACCAGATGGGTATAGCAGTGCTTTCTTTAAGCACTCGTGGAATATCACAGTGTTGACCACGTTTTTGGCCAACGACGTGTGAACGTCAAAAACGATAAAACCTTCAAGAGAAAATAAACGACACAGACGATTTTATAGTGGTTCAGCCCCAATGAGATGGTAATAGCCTAATCCACTTAGAGTTGTGATTATAGACTTGCACTCAAGATCAGATGAACCTGAGTCAGCTGAGTTTCTTTAGTGCAGATTATACGAATACAAGAATTCTCTCAAATACAAGTACTCTCTCTCTAGAAAATTCGGATTAGAAGTTAAAAAGCCCAAAAGTCGAAAAAAGTCCTCTTTATGATGCCATAAGCCTTGTATTTATAGGCTCAGGATTGTACAGATGATATCCCCCATCATCGGGATATTTTATTATTCACATTTTATTTAAATTACAACAATATTCAAAATGTAATAGTACACTATATTCGTGGGATAAATGAGAGATTCCCGTGTATGCCAAGCCGATTCTTGTTGAAGCCGTTTCTGGGAATCTTGACGTAGTCCTGCTCCATCCAGTCGATCCATATCTCATTCAAGCTGGTCGACCACACCTTCACTGGGCAGACACACACTTGACTAGGCAGACATGCACTCGACTGGGCAGACATGCACTTGGCTGGGCAGACATGCACTTGACTGGGTAGACATGCACTTGGCTGGGCAGACAGGTCATGACTGGTCGGACATGGTCATGACTGGTCCGACATGGTCATGATTGGGGAGACAAGGTCATGCCTGGGCAGACAAGGTCATGCCTGGGCAGACAATCATATGACTGGTCAGACAAGGTCATGCCTGGTCGGTCATGACATTTGACTGGCCAGTCAAAACTCTTCATTGGTCTACCGGGTCACTCCTAAGCCAGATCACTTTATCACAACTCTGAGGAGCCAATATATTTATTGACTATTAATGTGTCGTTTACAGACCATGCGCTGCCACTTGTCACCTCTATTTCCACGACATAGATCTCCAATTTTTGGGGATAACATTTGTCCCCAAGTTTATTATACGATTTTCTCGTATGATAAACTTTTCTTCTAGCAAAATGTTCTCGAGGTCATTCAAAAGCTCCTACCCGGTCAATAACTTTCACGTAAACCCACGACTGAACTTGTCTTTTGATTTCTTCAAATTATATTTTTTGATCTTGTGGTAGTATGTGTTTTGGATGAGAAATGGTGTTTGTGCTGGATGGAATTTAGGGCTTTGCTTTTCTTGGCTTAGGGTTTATGGTGAGGTTTGGGTATGAGACATGGAATATGGTCGTTTGGCCATTGTTTTTTTTCCTTTGTAAAAAGTATGGTCCGATCGGACCATACATTAGCCCTTTGGCCTCAAGATGCATCCGACCGTATGCTAGCTTTGGCTTGGACTAGGCCCCTCGGACAGCCTTGGACACACACCTCGGCACCATGGCTCCTCGGATGTGTGCTGCTCGGATGGACGAATGCTGCTTTCTTCTCGGACACGGACCTGGCTGCTCAGACACAGCCCCACTCGATCGGACGCAGCCCAATCCGCCTGGACACAGCCCCAATCCGCTCGGACACAGTCTTCTCCTACTCGGATGCGCATCCACTCAGATGCACGCATGCCTTGGACACGTACACTGGATGGTTGGACACGCATGCCTCCTCTCGGACACCAAAGGGCAGCTACTCGGACGCCTTGGCCAATCCGGTCGGACACCACTCACACTAGGCACCAAATTTTTGCCTTTAACTTTTTCCTTCATATATGTTTTTTCTAAGGGATAAAAAATATTTTTACTACCCAATAAAATAATTTCTGAGTAGTAACAAATATTTTTCCTTTACATTTATCAATTTATGTTTGTTTGATTTACTCCAGGGACTCGTCGATGTTATTTATTCTAAACAACAGAGCTTCCTACTCGATCAGTGATACATGCTTAGCCGACCAGGGAAGTTGTATCTGCTCTCCCGAGCAGGAAAACTTTGCACCTGATCAGCTAAACTTGTACCTGGCTAGTAGTTTACTCTTTATTCTTGTATAGCTGAGCTTTTGGCATTTATACTTTACTTTTCTTTGTTAACTTAAAACATTCTAAGTCTTTTTAGACTTAAAAAGTTATAATTTTTTTGTGAATAGTAAAGTCACTCTGATGTATGCCTTATATTTTCGCATGAGTACTTAGTTTTCTAACTTAGAAATTTTAGACATTTCATAAGTCCATACTAAGTATTCTTTCTCACACTTTTATTGCTCTAATATTTTATGAGCATAATGTTTATTGTCACACGAATATCTGTTTTTAACTTGAAATATTTTAAGAAAAATTCCAAGTTACTTAAGCTTTGTCAAACAAGTTAGCTTAATGGCCTTTTTGGACTTCGAAAATTTACAAGTCAGCCTAAAAACAGATATATTAACTCATGCTCTTATTGCCTGTGTTAAATTATATACCGGTATACCCCATGTGCCCCCCAGGTGATCGAGGGTTGAAAGATCCTTAGTCACTTGCTACTTGACCGAATCTGTTTGAGCAGTTAATTACTCGTGAAACACATAGAATATATGGAAAATATTCGAGCAGTTGAACACTGCTTGAACGTATCAACCAATTGAACACTGCTTGGATAACTAACACACATGCATATTTGTAGCAAGAATCGACCATGCTGCGCGTAGTCTCTTTTATTACTCGTAAATTAAAAAGGACAAAACATGTCTAATAACGAGTCTTAAACAACCAAAATTGTTCAAAAATAAAATGACTGGTTAGTAAATAACCAGCTCATAAACCAAACTTAAATAACAAGTCAAACAACTCGAAATCAAGCTACCACTCTGAAAGCGGTATTTAAAAATAATATATCCTCTGATGCTCGCCACTCCAATGGTTTCTGATCCTAGCACTCCCGCTCAACATACTTCTCCTTTGCTTCGTTGCTTTCCTCAGTCAAGTGTGGACCTCCACATATAGTGTCTAAGGTAAAGTCCACAGGTCCGAGATGCAAGGGTGGAGATCTTTGTCGCTTGAAACCAGGATTGCTGCTGCCTCCTTCTCCCTGGGGTGTCTCTGCCCGGTACTTTCTCAACTTGCCCAACCGGAGAAGAAATTCTATCTCGTCCTTGAGGTGATTGCATTCATTCGTGTCGTGACCATAATCTCTATGGAAACGACAAAACTTATTCATGTCTCTGTTCCTCATCTCTTTCCTGAGGGGTGGAGGTTTCTTGTAGGGAACCTCTTCATGATTAACAAGATATATCTCCGCTCGGCTGGTCGAGAGAGTGGTGTAGTTAGTGAACTGAGGCTCATACTTGGTTGGCTTTTCGTTTGAACTCAACTTTACTTTCTTTTCCTCATGGTGGTCAGACCCGTTATTTCCACATTTCTTTCCACCATCCTTAGGAAAGTCAGTTGATCCGCTCAGATTATTTATGCCATTCTCCTCTTTCTCGATTGCATCATCGAATTTCATATACTTGTCTGCTTGGTCAAGAAATTGTTGAAGTGTTGAAATTGGATTTCTATGAATGCTATCCCACAAAGGGCTCCGATAAGTTATCCTAGCAGATATTGCAACCATCTTCCCCTCGTCTCCTACAGCAGTTGCTCTATTGGCTTCTCTCATGAATCTCTGTATATAATTCTTTAGAGACTCATCTTTTCCTTGTTTGATATCTGCCAAGTGGTTGGCATAAAGTGGTGGAGTCCGGGCAGTGTTGAATTGTCTACAAAACTCCTTCCTGAATGCTTCCCAAGAGGTAATGGAGTTTGGCTTAAACTTCCAATACCATTCCTGGGTAGTATCCGACAATGTATTCGGGAAAAATCTACACCGATAATCGTCACTTACTCCGAGAAATTCCATCTGGTCCTCCAATTTCCCAACATGTCTGATGGGATCTGCCTTTTCTGTATATATTGGAAGAACCGGTGCTTTATATTTTGCCGGAGGCTGGGCTGCTCTAATCCGGGCACAAAATGGGCTGCCACTCCGGTGGTCTATCGCGTCTATCTCGGAAGGTCGTTTTGACAAACCTTGCACTACAGCTGTTAGCATGTCAAGCTGGGCTTGGATGGCTGGTGCAACTGATGAGGTTCCAAGGTCTTGACCGCCTGGTCGGGTATTACCATCTGAAGTGCCATCGCAAGTATTTTTACTTGACTGGCAGGGCGGTCCAGATTTTTCCGTTCGACCGGGACGGTCCTCCTCTTGTTGGTGATAACGTCCCTCAGATCCTTCCGGGAAGCATGCTCTCCTGCCCGATCAAACACCATACTTTTCGATTTTTCAGAGGGCTTACTACGCGAGACTTGCTCTCTCCTACTATGCTGCTGGTCGGGGTGCAGTGGAGGCCTTTCGGTACGCCCCGAGCAGTTTTTTCCTCCTTGTTGGTCATTGCCCTCCTTTTCCTTTGACTGGTTGGTGTGATGACTATCAGCTTCATCACGACCATGGCCATCTTTGAATTGTGAAGTCCTCTTCTCTCGAGGAGTCTTGGTCTGATCCTGCCTCGGTGGGGTCTTTTTACTGCCCGACCGGTGACTCCCTGATCTAGAAGTCTCTGATCGGTGGCTCCTGGAGGGGGTTCTAGAGTGCTCCCTTTCCGTCGAGGCAGTTCTGGATCGGTCCCCATCATCTTCCCGACCAGGGGGGTTACTCTTGCTTCTGCCCGGTCCTCGAGAATCGGCTCTGTCAGTGGTCCTCCGACCAGCGTCATTATTTCTTGCTCCCTGGGTGTCTGCTTGTGCTGCGGCTTGAGCATTGGCTTGGGCCAATTGGGTAACTGCTTCTAGAGCAAGTGCTGCTTCACGATGTCTCCGGTTGACCTCCTCATGTTGTTGTTTGAGCTCTTCGCTTATGGCTTCCATATCGCGCCTTTGCTGCTCTAACGCAGCTTTCTGCCTGGCCATCTCTTCAGCGAACGCCTCCTGTCTGGCATGGAATTGTGCCATCTCCTCCTGGAAGGCCCCCATGGCTTCCTGGAGTTCTTCGACTTCTGGAGTCACATCCTCGAGCATGACCCTAGGCTTAGTCTCATGGTCTTGTGGGCCAGGATCTTCTGATCTAGCAGGCTCTTTAGAGGAGCCTGTCTTCTTGGAGGCCGCATTGGTGCTCTTAGGCGCCATAATACTTCAGGGACCGTCTGTCTTTCTCTTCAGGCTCTCAATGAAAGCACCAAAATGTTGACCGCGTTTTTGGCCAACGACGTGTGAACGTCAAAAACGATAAAACCTTCAAGAGAAAATAAACGACACAGACGATTTTATAGTGGTTCAGCCCCAATGTGATGGTAATAGCCTAATCCACTTAGAGTTGTGATTATAGACTTGCACTCAAGATCAGATGAACCTGAGTCAACTGAGTTTCTTTAGTGCAGATTACACGAATACAACAATTCTCTCAAATACAAGTACTCTCTGTCTAGAAAATTAGGATCAGAAGTTCAAAAGCCCAAAAGTCGAAAAAAGTCCTCTTTATGATGCCATAAGCCTTGTATTTATAGGCTCAGGATCGTACAGATGATATCCCCCATCATCGGGATATTTTATTATTCACATTTTATTTAAATTACAACAATATTCAAAATGTAACAATACACTATATTCGTGGGATAAATGAGAGATTCCCGAGTATGCCAAGAACGATTCTTGTTGAAGCTGTTTCTGGGAATCTTGACGTAGTCCTGCTCCATCCAGTCGATCCATATCTCATTCAAGTTGGTCGACCACACCTTCACTGGGCAGACACGCACTTGACTGGGCAGACATGCACTCGACTGGGCAGACATGCACTTAGCTGGGCAGACATGCACTTGGCTGGGCAGACATGCACTTGGCTGGGCAAACATGCACTTGACTGGGCAAACATGGTCATGACTGGTCGGACATGGTCATGACTGGTCGGACATGGTCATGCCTGGGCAGACAAGGTCATGCCTGGGCAGACAAGGTCATGCCTGGGCAGACAATCATATGACTGGTCGGACAAGGTCATGCCTGGTCGGTCATGACATTTGACTGGCCAGTCAAAACTCTTCATTGGTCTACCGGGTCACTCCTAAGCCAGATCACTTTATCACAACTCTGAGGAGCCAATATATTTATTGACTATTAATGTGTCGTTTACGGACCATGTACTGCCACTTGTCACATCTATTGCCACGTCATCGATCTCCAATTTTTGGGGATAACACACAGGTAGTGATCTTACTCAAGCAGTGCTATCCTTTCTCCATTCGGGGAAGATTTTCAAAGAAATTAATACCACAAATATAATCCTTATACCCAAGTCTAGTTGTCCTAAGAATGTTAGTGAATATAGGCCAATAGCTTGCTGCAATGTGGTCTATAAGATAGCTACTAAGCTTATTTGCATGAGGCTTAGGGAGATTCTTCCTTCAATTATTTCTGAAAACCAGAGTGGCTTTATTAATGGTAGGAACATAGCTCATAACATAATGCTATGTCAAGATCTGGTTAGAGGGTATGGGAGGAAAAATGCGCAGGCAGCTTACCTCATCAAAATTGATCTTCAGAAAGCCTATGACTCTCTGGATTGAAATTTTTTACAAGAAATGTTGTCAGCTCTTAAGTTTCCTGATCAGTTTATTCAGTTAGTAATGAGTTGTGTCACAACAGCTAGATTTTTGGTCATGCTTAATGGGCCCCCAACAGATCTTATTCAAGCCAGAAGAGGGTTAAGGCAAGGGGACCCGATGTCCCCTTTACTGTTTGTGATTGGGATGGAGTATTTATCAAGAATTCTATCTAAAGTTGCTCAGCATCCAGACTTTAAATACCATCCTAGATGTGGCAGTTTGCAGCTAACTCATCTGTGCTTTGCAGATGACTTGCTGTTGTTTTGCAGGGGTGATTTCAAGGTAGCTTATATGTTATTAAGAGGGTTCCAGTTATTTTCGGAGGCTTCTGGATTGAAGGCTAATCAGAAGAAATCTGCCATTTATGGAGTGGGGCTGTAGGAGGAGGTCTGGTATCAGCTTACTGAGGTGACTGGTTTTCAGAGAAGCATGCTCCCTTTTAAATACGTAGGGATGTCAATAAGCAATAAAAGAATCTCCAAAGCTGAGTGTGAGTGCTTGGTGGATAAAATGGTGAAAAGGATAAGAATTTGGAGCTCAAGGAATCTTTCTTATGCAGGGAGGTGTGTTCTTATTAACTCTGTCTTGCTATCCATTAACACATATTGGTCTCAAATTGTTATATTACCAAGATCAGTGATAGCTATAATTAATCAGATTTGTAGAGTTTTCTTATGGAAGAGTGGTGAAAGTGTGGAAGGACATGGGAGAGTTTCCTGGGTAGAGATTAGTCTTTCTAAACAGAGAGGTGGTCTGGGGTTTAAAGATGTAGGGCTGTGGAATATGTGTGCCACAGGGAAATATGTTTGGGCCATTGCCAACAAGGAAGATAATTTGTGGGTGAAGTGGATACATTCTGTTTACATAAAGCAAGAAGATTGGTGGGGTTATAAGGCACCTAGCACTAGTAGTTGATATTGGAAACAAATTGTCAAGGTCAAGGAGGAGTTAAAGGAATCTTATCAAGGAATTGTTCTCAGCTGGCCTCATTACAGTATAGCTAAATTGTATAATCTGATGAAGAACAAGTCTGAGACTAGATGGAAATTTTCTTCAATTTGGGATAGGCTAGGAATTCCAAAGCATAAGTTTGTGACATGGTTGGTGTTAAAGCAAAGGATGCCAACTAAAGATAGACTGTTCAGATTTGGAATTGCTCAAGATTCTCTGTGTTATCTGTGGTCAGTATGTTGAAAGTCATAGACATTTATTTTTTGAATGTCAGTTCAGTAAGAGCTGTCTGGTTTCTATCTTGACTTGGTTAAGGATAGGATCCCATCGATTTGAGTTGGCTGGTTTGATGAATTGGATAAGACGCAGTAGACACTCCGCCTGCAGAAGAAGAGTGTATTATTGTTCTCTTAGTGCTTGTGTGTACCACATTTGGAGAGCTAGAAATTCAACTTATTGGAAGCTTCAGGTGGCTTTAGTGGGTTGTGTAACTCAGAATATTAAAATTGAAGTTTGTAATAGATTTTGTTTGTTGTTTGAAAGAAAACTAGGAAAGGAGGATTTAGCATGGGTGAGGAAGTTACATTGTAATTAATTGTTTTGTGTTTGTTTTTATTTTAGAGGTTGGTGTCTCTGTATTTGATTGGTGTTTGTAAGTTGTTGTGCATAATACAAGCTTGCTGATTTACCAAAAAAAAAAAATGTGAGCTAATATATTAGTAGGGATGTCAATTTAACTCACAGGGTAGGGTCCCTGTGGGGACCCGCCACTATACCAAATATCTCATTCCATAACACGACCCGCCACTATACCAAATATCTCATTCCATAACACATGAATATAAGACTATTGGAAATGTATTATAGAATGGAATGTTAAAAAGCGGTAAAGTTAAAACTTAAAAACCACATGAAAAAAATGCGGCAACTTTTGAGAAAGCCCACTAAAATGTAAAGTAAAAAAAGAAGTCTTAGTTACTGATTTGAAAGAAGAAGATGAGAAGAATACTGTCAAAATCTTATCATTCCCCTTTTCACATCTAGCAGTCTCTCTCGACTCTAGCAATTCCACTATTTCTTTCTTGGAATCATTTTCATTGTTGTTTGGGTAAGTCATTTCTAAAAAATTCTCTCTCCTTGTTTTTATTTTCAAATGTTAGGGTTTTTCTTTCTTTAATTTATATCAACACATTTCAGGAAGAGTATCTATTTTGGCATTATAGATATGCTTCTCTCCTTTGGTCATCTCTTGCTTCTTACGTAGTCTATGTTGTCACAGGCTTCCCACTTGTCTTTATGTCACTGCTAATCACTTTGTTTCAAGGTATGTATCAATTCTTTTTCTGTGTTGCTCTGCCCTACTATCAATCACTTTGGTGTCTCTATTGTTTTAAGATCTTGGGCAACTAAGGTTTGGCATTTTTTTAAAAAATTTATTTTTTTTGTGATGGGGCTAATTTACATAAAAATCTTTTGGGGAAATGAGTTTTTGAGATAGTTTATTAGTGTAAATATTTAAAGACAAAAACTAAATGCTTCACATATGTTTGTTATTTTTCTTCATATACAACCGAGACAAATTAAAATACATATTAGAGAGAATATGTATATATATACAAATGATTGAATAAGTTAAATTAATTGGGATATATTTATAACTTGTCCAAATTTTTAAGACTTCTAGATGACCTTGGAAAGTTTCACTGCAATCATAAAAGTTGATTTAATTTGAATAAACACTATTGACTATCGTAAAAGTGAATTGTTTACCACTTGAGGAAGAGTGTTTATTTTATATCATTGTTTGCAAAGTTAGATGTAGTAGCATGTTATATGAATATGTTTATATTACAGAATAGACAAAATAAATCTTAAATTAAAATTTTGTGTATTTTCAGGTGGCAGCAAGAACAACATAGTCCTAAGTTGTACAATGATTTTTTATACCAACCAGGACACAAGACCATGATAAGATCACCCCAAATTTAACCATTTTTTTTAATTCCACACTTGAGTACTACTTGTCATTCTTTCTCTATTTTTAAAACCCAAAGGCTCCTTTTTTTTTTAGCTTTTGATGACTCTCTTTATATATAGCCTCTTAAAACCTTGACAATGTATTATAGCGCTAACAGAAAGAGTCTATCATTTCCTTCATTATTGGTCGATGGCCTTTTATAAGTAGCTGATTTTTTTTTAACAATGTTTGTTGTGTCTTTCTTTTACTTGTATATGGATTTAAACATATAAGTTTTTTTTTACTAGTGGAATGTATTGTATAATGATTGACATAGTAGAAGAAAGTTATGCAAATGTATTTGTTTACTTGTTACAATATGTATATATATATCCACAAACAAACATGTACTTTCTCATCTTTGTTTTTTTTCTTATAAATAAGGAGACGTAAGGGAAAGGTAAGGATTTAAGTTGTTGCCCGAAGGTAATCTTCTCTAGGAGAGAAGTAATCTGTCCAAGTGCCCGAAAAATATATAAATTGATGTATTTTGTCATCACTTTGAATGAACTTACTCCTAGAATGAAGGTCATTTCATATTTCATTAACTCTCTTGGTTTGAAATTTTACAATGGAATGTGTTTTATAATTCTTGTGGAACCATGTTATAATCCGTAATTACATTATTGTCATGATTACTTTGGTTAGTTTTTGGTGAAATAGATTCAATTGTTTACAAATCTCATGTGAGAAACTTAATTATTGTTGTCTCTGTTCAATTTTTTTCCTGTGCCAATTTTTTTGTTGGTGTTATTTGGGTTCAAATTATCAATCCAACTTTAAAACTTCTTTGTTTTATTCTCTGTTCGTTGACTGTTTTTACTTTATTTGTATTTAGATTTTCATTCTTTTTATGTTCACACAAAATCAATTAACGAGGGAGTCAAGAAGAAATTGAGCATTTGTTCTTTTGGCATGATTCAATGAAAAATCATGGAAACATGAGATATTATGAAACTAGGTTACATTGTATCACCATTCCTTCCAGACGCTTTTACAGCTTATTGGAGTTTCATATGTTTATATGCATATTTTTTAGCTATCTATGCAACATATATTATGTTGTCTTGGATATAAATATATATCAAACTGCATCCATATGCTCTGGTTTGGCTATATGCTTATAGCTCATTGGAGTTCCATATGCTTACAACAAAGAAATATTGGTAGAACTAGGCATTTATGTGAAAAGCTAATGGAGATTCGTTGTTTGAAGCATGGGATGTACATGATGAAAGTGGAAATGCATTTACCCTAGAGTGCTTACAAATTCCACTGAAACCTGTTTCAATTCTTCCTCCATAGAAATTGTTACGAGCTACAGATACTTTTTATAGAATCTTTCTTTTTAGTTTGTTTCATAATACCATAGTTATGCACGCTTGCTACTTTTTTAGAGAATTCAACCAAAGTAAAACAATATTCTTTTTTAATACTTAATTTGTTATCTACTAGAACATTTTTCAAGAAATAAATAGATAAGAGAAGGTGACTATTTTATTTAGTTAACTAGCTAACAACTAACACTAATCTAGCTCATTCTCCCTACCCGTGCACTTGTCTTTTCACTTTGATCAAAGCATAGCTTCAACATGTCTAATGTGTACACATGTCCTTTTTAAGTCAACTACATCTACATGCATAACAAATAAAATAAGCATTTATAACCATACACTTGACTTTATCTAGCATGCTTTTATCACCTTATTCTTAAGGCATAATTAACTCTTCCAATTAACCAGAGGCCTAATAATATAACATGATCATATAAACACATGCAACCTAAGTGATCTCTTTTATTTTGAAAGAAAAAAATATTAATCTTATTCATTAACCACACATTTTGAGATGAAAACTATTTCAAGCTATTCATCCTTTTTTTTTTTTTTATAAGTTAATACTTTTATTTTTTTAAAATCGCAATTACATGTTTTAAGTTGTGGTACTCTATCATAGTAATCATCTAAAGTAGGTGAAATTATTTTAATATAGTTGAAATTGTGAGTCATAATTTATGTTTGCCTTGTATTGTTTCTTGGTTTACTACTGTTGTCTGCATTTTTTTATGTGTGTTTATAAATTGTTGATAATTTGAGGTTGTAATTAAATTGGTCATTTAAAGTCTTAAATTATCATATGAAATGTGGTTAGATCATTTCAGATAGGTTGATTTGATAAAAAAAAAAAGTATTGAGACGGGTAGAAATTCGATGTTCTTCCTTTACTTATATCAATTTAGAAACCAGAAAAACAAATGGCACACTTGTTCACGAGTTACCTAAAAAATGGTCTCATTTCTCTCTTAACCATATTCTGGCATTTATCCATTTCTTTTATGACAACTAGATAATTATATATCTATACACTTACTTGTTGATGTAATTTGTTTCACTACAAATCGGTTTTGCAATTAATTTTAATACAATTCTTAATTTCAGCATGTAGTTATTTTCGTATGATACCTTTTGTTATCACTATTGATAAATAAAGAGTGAATTTAATCCAATTTTAGGTTCTATTGCTTGTTTTCTCTATTTTGGGCTTTTGCGATTGTATGCACTCCTAGTTTTCCATCATGTTCTAAGTATTTCAATTTTTATTTCATTTGGTTAATCCTTTCTCTCTAAATTTTAAACTCCTTTAATTTGTTTATTTTAATAAATTTGCAACCGAGCATATTCCTTCAACTTCTTTTTCTTTCTCTAATCACTAATTATAATGAGTTGTATCATATTGTGTTTGGTAATGACTTTAGACTAAACATGTTTTGGTTCTATAGAGAACAGGAAGATGTGGAAACATATGAAATAAGTATGTGTCTCTATGCCATTTGGGATCCTTTGTCGTGCACCACAAATATTAAAAGACTATACTATAGGAGTTGTTGCCTTCTATATTATTTATCACCATCAAGTGGTTATTATCATAAAAAAATTCTCTTCATCTTCAAATAACTTAGCATTTAATCACTATGGAAGTCAGAACAAGACTAATTGTTGTAATTTTATTCAAAATGACTTGATTGAGGTCTTTAAAATCAAATAATTTATTTCATTAACTTTGTACACTTCTTTTTACATGTTCATATATAATTTATTTTGTAATACAATTTAGAAGCCAAACACAAGGCTAAATATTTTAGTTTAATTCAAATGATTAATAAAAAAAAATTATTTATATTATATTGCTTTGCTTTAAGTATCATTTTTACCAGTGTTATATAAGCTTATATGCATCATATTAGCTAACACATGCAAAATATTTTGTATAATACAAAAAATGTGTTATAATAAAAATTACTATAATACTATTTTATAAGGGAAATTTGACTTTTTATGCTTAATAGGGGGTTGTAATTAAAAAAAATGCTAGGCATTTTTATCATTACAAAATAATGGCAAAACTTTTTACAGTACCCAAAATGCCCCTGTCATAAAAACATTTCCCCCACTTTTGATTCTCCTCTCTCTCTCCATTATCTCATTCTCTCTCTCTCCGTTCATCTCTCCCCCTCGATACCCATCGAGAACCATCGAACCCAATAGGAGAAGCTTGTCTCACCGCCGTCGAACCACTGTCTGGCCTTCGTTGAAGCACTTCTCCGTTGAACCTCTGAAGCACCGAGACCCTGAAGCACAACCCCTCCGTCTCGTCGAAGCACCAAGACCCTGAGACCCCTCTGCCCTCATTGAAGCACAACCCCTCTGCCGAGGTCGACCACGTCTCTTCTCCTCCACCTCCGTCGAGGTCCTTCGCATCTCTTCTCCTCCTTATAAAATCACAAAGGTGAAGGTCGATTTCCCTTGATTTTTATTTTTTTATTTTTTTGTTTGAATGTTGTATACTTTACGTGTGTGAGCATATTGATCTGATTTTTTTGAGTATTTTGGAATGGGTATGTTAAATATCGAGTGTGAGCTTTTGCTTTGTTTATTTGATGTTGCTCGATGGTTTGATGGGCATCGTTGGGGGGTTCGATGAGCATCGATGGGTAGGCATTTAGGGGGTTCGATGCATACTCGATGGTTGTTAGACGGCGCTCGATGCATGCTCAATTGGGTTCGATAGGTTAGGTCATTTGGGGTTTTAGGTTTATGCTTCTGTGATTTGATGCATGCTCGATTATGGCTCGATGCATGCTCAATGGTGGTTCGATGCATGCTCTAGGGTTGCTCGATGGTGGTTCGATGCATGCTCTAGGGTTGGTTCGATGGTGATCGATGGATGTTCGATGGGGTAGTTTTTTATGGAAATGTCTAGTTCGATAGGGGTTCGATTGGTGTTTGATAGGTACTCGATAGTGGTTCGATGGTTGCATATATGTTTATTTATGGATTTTTCATGCGACTTTAACTGTATTATTTTTATTTTTATTTTTTGCAGATGCCGAAGTTTCTTTTTACAAGTTTGAGGAGTTTGTGTTGATAGAAAGGGTGAAGGAATCCCCTTTCAAACAATTTTTCGTTGCTGAGAAGTTAGACTTCTCTGCATCTCTCATACATCAATTAATGTTGCGCAAGATCTAGTGCATCAAAGAGGATGAGTTGCATTTTCATTTGGGATCTAGACCTTGTAGATTTGGTAGAGGCGAGTTTGCTTTGGTTACGGGGTTGAACTTCAGTTCCGAGCCATCTGAGACTGATTTGAAGAAACACTTGACTAGTGATCGCTTAATCAAGGAGTACTTTAATGATGAAGAAACAGTGAAGATAGTGCATTTGGAGGCTACTTTAAAAAACTGCACTGTAGTTGAAGATGCCTACAAGTTAGGCCTATGTTTCTTTGTTGAGGGGGTTTTACTTGCACGAGAAGGCAAGTTAAATGTCTGGATAGATTCGCTAAAGATGGTGGAGGACACTGAGTACTTCTTACCTACCCATGGGGGAAGGTGTCTTTTAACAAGCTTATGGATTCATGTAAAAAAGACATGCATCATCAGAAGAGGAACTATGAGAAGAAGAAGGAAGTTAAGGGGAAATAGAAAGAAGCAAAATACAGTTTGCATGGTTATGGCCCTGCATTGCAGTATTGGGCATACGAAGCCATCCAGCAGTTTGCACGTGAGTATGGTATTAACCATGGAAACCAGTTTCCGAGGATGCTCAGTTGGTCAAGCAATAAGGAGTGTCCTATTTCGAAGGCCGAACTTGCACCGATGTTCAAGAAGACGAGTGTAAGTTCTGCTATATTATGTCAAAATACAATATTCTTTGGTGGTTTCAAACTAACTTAATGCTTTGTATTTGATGCAGTTGATTGTGTTGTCCATGTTGAAGCCACGGCCTTCGGAGATAGATTATTATAGCGCTCTGACTGAGGGTGATGCTCCCTTGCATCCCAGATTGGGCCAAGAAGAAGAGGTAGAAATTCCCACTGATTTTGAGAAGGTGGCAGAGATAGCTGCTGAGGTTGCGAAGGCAGCCAATATTTTTGTTGATGGCCCTGATGATGAGGATACCCAAGTATTAAATTTGGTTCGATAGGGGTTCGATGTGCATAGGCAGATGGAGATGGCCTGGTTCTAGTAGCTTTAAATGGGGTTCGATGGATAGAGTGAGATGGTTTGGTTCTAGTAGCTTTAAATGGGGTTCGATAGGCAGATGGTTTGGGTTCATGGGGTTTGATAGGGGTTTGATGGGGTTCGATGGATAGAGGCAGATGGTTTGGTTGTAGTAGCTTTAAATTTGGTTCGATAGGGGTTCGATGTTGGTTCGATGGATAGAGGGAGATGGTTTGGTTCTAGTAGCTTTAAATGGGGTTCGATAGGCTAATTAATTGTTTTCCTATCATTTTTGCAGCATATTGATGTGGCCAAGCATATGCTACGTAGGCGTTGACAGTTCTATCTTGGGGCGTATCAGCAAGATGTTGTTGTGATGAATATTATGTTCTCACAAGTGGTACCAGTTCGTTATGATGCATATTAGAATGCCAAGGAAGCGGATAAGAAAAGGTTTTTGTGGGATTCAGATGTGATATCAATGATTACGGGAATTGACAATCAATTTCTGGCATCGTGGAAGGGAGTAGACACTGTATATTGGTGCCAGAACTACCTTCAAGCACATTGGTTTGCAGTTGAAGCCTCCATTTCTACTTGGACTCTGAATGTTTATGATTCAGACGTGACCGTGATAAGTGATAAACAACTGCAATCGTTTATGAAGTCATGGTCTACTTTGTTCCCATCGTTGTTATTGCAGTCACAACTTTTCAAGGACGACCCTCGGTTGACGATTCCACCTGGAGCTCAAAGATGCAAAGAGTTCAACGTGCACCGCATGCCAGTTGATTCAGTACCCCAAACCAAAGTCAGGTAATCAAAATTCTAGTTTTTATTCAAGTTTTTAAAATTAAATTCTATGTTGATTTTGTTACTAATGCAGTTTATGTTTCGTTCACAGTGGAGATTGTGGTGTGTACGCCATTAAGCACATCGAACACTTATTGGGTAGGCTACCACTTCACACGATCTGCGATGACAACATGAAGTTGTTCAAAAACAAATGGACAGTTGATTTATGGTATCAGAATGTTAGACATTGAAAATTCTCTTCTTATTATATTTCTTTGCTTAAAATTTAGGTTATTAAGAATTTTTTTTGTATTGAGCATCTTTTTATTAACGACAATTAACGACCAAAATTCATTAATGACAATAAAAAAACAAAACAAAAAATAGCCTTCAACTTCAAGTTTAAATAAAATACAACAAAAAATAAACTCAAAGCCGAGCTTTGCATGAGGACTTGTTGTGGCCACGACCACCACATCTACTGCACTTACGCATTGTAACTAGTTTTTCCCTGCCAGATGGCCAACAGTTTGTCCTTGGTCTTCCTAGCTTTGGATTTTTTGGGCGACCAACTTGTTGTTTCTCTATGGGTACACCAACTACCATATTCTTAATGTCATCTGGAAGTATCGAGTCATTCTCGTTCCCAGTTAGGTAAATGGTTTCTTTGTATGAATTCCTCCATGACTCAATGGTGTAAAACGGTGAACACAAAGAGTAAAGGTTCACTCCACGCTCTATAGCTGCTGCAGTTGCATGGGGACAAGGTGTGCCTATGAGCTGGAATCTCCCACATGAGCATGATTTCATCATCAAATTCACCTCAGCATCGCTGTCTGCACCAGTTATATGAAACTCGAATTGACCAAGGGCATAGACATTCATGAACCTTCCTTTGTCAGCATTGTTCGATACATCTGCCACCATCAGGGTGGATAATTTGGTGGTAGTCTTCTCTATCACACTACGTCGTTCAGAAAACCAAGACTGTAGTGTGAACCAAATGAATTCCAAAAAAAAATGTAACTGAAAAGGTTCTTGCATCCTTGGTCTTGTTGTTGAAGCTTTCAGCGTAGTTGCTTGTCATTATATTATATCGTTTTCCAGGAAAGAAAGGACGAGACCACTTATCAAAACCAATTCCCTCCAAATAGGCAGCTATGGGAGGATCCATTCGCTTAATATTTTCAAAATGCTTTAGAAATTTGGTCTTCTTCCATGCATAGGCTGCTACCCACATCTCACTCTGATAGTGATCGGTCTTGAACTTAGCTTTCACATTCATACTGATGTGATGGTAGCATGCGTTGTGGTAGGCATCAGGAAAGACAGCCTCTAGAGCTTGAATAATACTAGCATGCCTATCTGACACGAAAGCCAAGTCATCAACGTCCCCAATGGCTTCCTTCAACTTCGTCATGAAATATTTCCACGAGTTGTGGTTCTCACTATCCACCAACCCGAATGCAATCAGATATAAATGACTATTCGCTTCCAAAGCAACAGCACATAGCATATGGCCACCGTACTTATTCTTCAAGAACGTGCCATCCACACATATCACAGGACGACAAAATCTAAATCCCCTCCTACAAACTCCAAGGGCAAAGAAGCAATATAGGAAATGACCATCTTCAGTGATAAAATCAGTAATTGTACCTAGATTATTTTGCTGCAACATGTGCAAGTAGGATGGTAACTTGCAATACGAATCCTCATATGTCCCCCTAACATATGTAAGTGCATTCTCTCTACATCTCCATGCCTTTTCATAACTCATATCAATACCAAAAATTTTCTTCATATCCTCCTTTATGTTGTTTGCCATGTAACTGGTCCCATCAACTGTGTATTTGTTCTTTATGAGGTGTCCAACGACCCACGGTGCAGGTTGATGATGACCTTTTTGTCGCACTTCTAGTGAGCATGTGTCTACGCTCTTGTATACCGTGATCTCAAACATGGGGGACATTGGTAGTTTTTTCCCTCTTAGTCTCCAACAACAGTCAGGATCTTTGCATGTGATATACCACACGTCAATACCAGACTTTTTCACCATATACTCAAAGTTATTCTTCATTGCAAATAGAGCAGCTTTGGATTTTAAATCAATCTTGTCCTCAAAAGTCTTCCCAACATATATTTCTCCCATTGGTGCACCAGATGATGAGGAATGGGTTTTAGCATATGCCTCAATATCGTCTTTTGTAAATATTGGGGCACTCCATCTGGTGTGATCTTCTCTTGATACAATTGTATCCCTCCACCCAGTGTTATCTTCTGTCCTAGCAGGTTGATTACTGCTTCGAGCAGGTGCTCGACGTCCTTGAGTTGGAAGATGTGCCTGTGCAAGAGGCAGTCTTGACTCTTCTTTTACTTGTTGGGCTTGGGAAATGTCTAACTCCTCATTTGAAACATCTGCACTATAATACGAGTCATCCTCGGAACCATCATCATTATCTTCAAAGCAATTACCAAATGGATCATCATTCACATAGGGATCGTACTCATATGCCTCAAGCACACATGTGGGACCTCCTTATGGTATATCAAGCTGAATAGTAGCCATTGGATCAGTAACTGGAACAAAAGTGCCCACCTCGCTAAGATGCTTGTAATTGCTACCTGCAGGAGATGGATCGACATTGGTCCTGTCTTTTTTGTTCACACTAAGAGAAGGATCTGACATGACATTCTTCTTAACTAGAGTCACACATAAGACTATCTGTTCTTTCAAGCTTATTCCTAAGAATACATGAACTTGATGATCATTCCTCAATTAAACCGGTGCAAATTGTTGGTCGTCGCATACGTATGGCACCTTGAGTTTCAATTCATACACCTCTCTATCCACCTGAAATGTCTCGTGTAGTATGTCAAGTAGTTGCAAGTAAGTGGCATCATTCTCTACTGGTATCACTTCACCTTCAGCATCCTTAAAATACCATTTCCTACCATCTGTTTCCCAAACACCGTTGTAAGAAACAAATACGTAAATAGTAAAACTTGAAATAAAAAAACACAAATACAATTAGCTGAAAAACATATGGTAGGAAATGGTATTTTAACGATGCTGAAAAACATGACCATCGAGCCTACATCGAGCAGGCATCGAGCCTCCATCGAGCATGCACAAAATAGTGAGAATGCACATTACCATCGAGCTTGCATCGAGTAGGTATCAAGTAACCATCGAGCACAACATGCAACGTAAAAAATGATGTGCCATCGAGCCTGCATCGAGCAGACATCAATCATCCATCGAGCATGCATGAAATAGTGAGAATACACATTACCATCGAGTACCCATCGAGTAGGTATCGAGTAACCATCGAGCACAACATTCAACCGTAAAATTGATGTTCCATCGAGCCTGCATCGAGCAGGCATCGAGCAACCATCAAGCATGCATGAAATAGTGATAATGCGCATTACCATCGAGTAGGTATCGAGTAACCATCAAGCACAACATGCAACCATAAAAATTGATGTGCCATCGAGCCTGTATCGAGCAGGCATCGAGCAACCATCGAGCACAACCCAAACCCAGAAAATACCCAGAAAACGCGGATCGACAAAAAACCAGAAAAAAACCAAAAAAATGTGCAAATATTGCTCAGATTTATTCGAAATGCCCAAAAAGTTTAAAGGAAACATCACTAATCCAAGTATTTAAGAAAAAATTGCTTACCCATAAAATTTTTCGCCAAGATTTCTCAACCCTTACTTTGGTCTTGATCTCTACAAATGGCTTTCGTAGGGGTTGCTCGACTTCCTTCTACCGTGGTGCTCTTAGTGGCGGTGTGAGGTGAGGTGAGTGAAAGAGAGTGAGGAAGAAACAAGAAGAAGGAAGAGAGGAGGGAAGAGAGGAGATAGTTGTGATAGGGGTATTTTAGGTATGCTAAAATGAATTGGCATTATTTTGTAATGATAAGAATGCCTAGCATTTTTTTGAATTACAATCCACTATTAAGCATAAAATGTCAAATTTCCCTTTTATAAGTGGTGGCAAAAAGTGTTATTTATACTATTATAAATAACAAAAGAAATACTTACCAATTTATTAAAATAACACAACAAAGTGTTATTGGAGACTATACAATAATACTTCTTTATAACTTTGGAAAAGTATTATGTAAAGTGCTCTGAGCTACGATAACGCCATTTTTCTTAACACATCGAAAAGTGTTATGGTTCATATTTCATAATACTTTTTTGGTCTTATTGAAAGTCATTTTTCTTGTAGTGCGCCCCTAATGGGGCAGAGGCGGGAAACATGAACCCCGTCCCGAACCCGCCTCGTTTACATTGTAATATATATTTTTAATATAAATATTATTTAAAGTATATAATATAATGATTTATATAAAAATATATATTTATTAATGGTATAATTTATTGTTTTTTAATTATTTTATATTAAAAAATATTAATTATTTTATCAATTTTAGAAAAAAATTAAATATTTTTATTAAACGGGTACCCGATAGAGCCCCGACCCCGAGACGGGGCGGGGATGGGGGAGCCATCGCCAGCCCCACCCCGCCCCGCCCCACCCCGTTTACATCCCTGTATATTAGCCTCCCTAAGAATTTAAAAACAACTACCTCTATATCAAGAAAGGAAGATAATGAACGTTTAATGCTACAAATAAAATTTTCTAGAACAGGTAAAGCACTACCAACACCATTAATTTTTTCAACAATCACTTTATAAGCATCATTTTTTAGAGAATATTGCTTTGCTATTTGACACCTTAAGGTGTACAACATAAATTAATGTGGCATGATGCTAGTAGTGTAATTCAAAATCGGGTTTCACATATTTTAATTTTAAAATAAAATATGTGGAACCCGATATTAATTTGAACTAATAGTGATATGACACATCAAGTAGTATATAATGCCGTAAAGTGTCCTTATAATTACTCTATTTTATAAGATAAACATGAAATGTAACCATTGAGAACCAATTAAAGAGCCAATAAATTGACTTGAGCTTCCATAATCAAAGGGGAAAACACTCATTGAAGTAGAATAATCAAACCACTAATAATTTGATCATCATGATCTCTAACAACATCACCCACTCCCATTGTTATTTCTTTTGTAGAAACTGCATCATCAATATTTAACTTATAAAATCCCTAAGCAATAATAATAAAAAAAGGAATAGATCTACTCATTTTGCCTCCAAAGGCTTCCTAGCAAGAGCAACACCTTCTTTGTATTCCTGCAAAAGAGAGTTTGCCCAAGAAAAAATATCCTTAGGAAGCATGTTACTTTGTTTATGCAATCGTGACTTTCTATCAATCCAAATAACCCAAGCTATATGCAAGAAATATTTCCAATCATCCATACATAACAAAGATTTAGCCATCAAATACATAAGAAAATAAAAGTATAAATTCAAGTTAGACATAACAACTTGTACTTATAATCATAAATTTTCCATTTTATTTCTAGCTCTGGAACAACTTCTTATCCCTTTTTTTTTTTAGCATAATGACATGACAATTATCAAGGACATGTGGCAATAATAAAAGCATTAACGACATTCACTATGGACGATGTAAGTGGATACAATGACTAGGCTCACGATAAGTCAAAGATGAGATAGCCAACGATTCTAGTCGAACATCTTTATGCAATGAATGTATGACCCATTGATGCGTAGTTGGTCAAACATAAGGTCTAACACGCAGTACTCGAGAAGCTCATTCCAAAGGCATAGTACACTTTTAAGGGACCATTATTGACATTGTAATACCAGTGAACCTATAAATAAAGGACTCACTAGACCATTTTGATTCATGCAAACTTTTTTCACATATAAACTCTAACAAATTGTAAATAGAACTCTGTCTTAAAGAAATTCAATTGATACCCGTTAATGTGATCTTGAGTTTGAGCATTTATTCAATAAAAATGTCATGTAGACGTAGGTCATTACAACTTTTTGGGCCATACCAATATAAACTCTTGTGTTATTATTTTATTATTGTTCAGTTCTCAAATTATTGTCATTGTTTATTCAAATTATCATTAACCATTTCTAGGGTCAACACAACTCAACAATGCATGAGTAGCGAATGCAACTTGATTATAGTTTTTCCTAATAAAAAGATTAAGCGTTGAAGGAATAGCATCATTATAAATGTTGGGGGAGAGTGAGATTACACTACCAATATAATAAGAATCTACACAAAATTTTCTTGACTAAGTCCAATACAAGACGAGAGAAGAGAAGTGAAAACTGTAGTTATAAAGAAAACCCTTTGATCTTCTTGAAAGCTTTAAACCCTAGACGAAACACTACATTAATTATCTCGCATATTGATGTCTTGGATTTATGTGTCTAGACTTCCCATTATACACACTATTGTATGCTCTAGCAAGAGTAAAGTAACTTAACTATCATAATGTATCAATATTGTTAATACTTCACGGTTATGGGGATATCCGACATGAGATCCCTAAGCCACCCAACCTCTTTGTCGGTTTCCACTAGAGCTAAAAATTTAGCTTCCATGGTTGAGTGTGATATATAAGTTTGTTTCTTGGAACCCTAAAAAATAGGACCTCCTACAAGTGTAAACACCCAACTGGTGGTGGTGAGATTGTCTCACACTCCCGATATCCAACTAGCATCGAAAACCCTTCAAGTATCCTAGGAAAATTTGAGTGGTGGAGGTTATGTTCTTTGGTATTCTTAACATATTCTTCCAATGCTTGATACTTGGGTTGCTAGTAAACCTACTAAGTTTACTAAACACATATGCAATGTCCGCTCTAAAACAATGAGCGACGTACATTAGGTTCTCTATTGCACTTGCATATTAAAGTTGGGCCACCACTCTTCATTCTTTTCAAGCTTCATGTTTGAATCGAATGGTCTATTTGCCTCTTTCATTTTGAGATGACTAAATTTGTTGACCACTTTCTTAACATAATGGACTTTGCTTAAAGCATAACCCCACTATTTCTTATAATTTTGATACTTAAAATGGTATCAATCTCTCCAAGATCCTTCATCATGAAGTTTGAAGGTAGAAACCTATTTGTTTCTATTATCTCTCTCGTGTGATTACTCAAAATCAACATATCATCTACATAAAGATACACTAGTATGATATGGTATTCACAAGTCTTAGACTATAAACACTTTTCCTGATTGTTGTGTCTAAACCCATTCGAAACAGTGACTTTATCAAACTTCTCATGCCATTGAGTTGGAGCTTGTTTCAAACCATATAATTGACAAGTTACACACTTTATGTTCATTACCTTGTAGAATAAACCTTCTAGTTATTCCATATAGACCTCCTCTTCAAGGTCTCCATTTAGGAAAAATAACAATCTAATATAAGTTATCTTTGCTACCAGTGCATATGTGTCAAAGTAATCTATTTCATCATTTTGTTTGAATCCGTTGGCTACTAATCTAGCCTTGAAAGATTGTATCGTGCAATTGGAATAGTATTTTCCTCTAAATACCCATTTGCACCCAATTGGTTTGGGCCTTTGTTGAAGGTCAATCAATTCTCAAGTGTGGTTAGACATAATTGGATCCAGTTCATCATTTATTGCCTCCTTCCAAAAATCAAAGTGTCTCGAAGACATTGCTTCTTTGAAAGTTTTGGGATCATCTTATATTTGAAGTACTATTGGAAATTTCCAAGTAACCTATTTTTGTTTCCTTTTACTAGATATAGTGTCTCCACTTGAGAATTTTTTTTATTTGATTTAAATTCTATAAGCCTTTGGCTTCTTCTAGGAAATAAAGGTTGCTCTTCATCCATTTTATTAGTCTCTTCTTGAGGCTCTCTAATTTCAATAGGTTCTTTAGAGTTATTATTATTATCACATAACATGTTCTCAAAGAACTCAACCTTCCTTGATTAAATTATTACATTACATTCCAAGTCTAACAATCTATAGAATTTTGTATTTGAGACATTGCAAACAAATGCACATCTTATAGCCATTGGTTCCAACTTGGTCCTTTTAGGATCTATACTCTTGCAATAAGCAAGACAACCCAAAACATTAGATAACCTATATTTTATTTCTTTCCTTTCCATAAACCTTACGGAGAGATATTGCTTTTATTCATGGGATACGATTCAATATATGCCATACAGATTACAAAGCTTCACCCCACAAATTAAAACTTAACTTTGAATGCAATATCACATAATTGATCATTTCAAGAAATGACCTATTTTACTTTTTTCGCTATACCATTTGTTGTGGAGAATATGGGGCGATACATTAATGTATTATACCATGCTCTTAAGAAAATAAGTTGATTTTTTTTTAAAATATTCCCCACCCCTATCACTTCAAAGTACTTTTATTTTCCTTTCCAATTGATCTTAACTTCTGCTTTATATGTTTTAAACACAAATAATTCACAAAAAAATACCACAAACAATTCACAACATAGGCCTAAGTCGATCAAGGTGCGTTACCAGGCACTAGGTTCATGGTCTTCTCAGAGCGGGTGAGTACAACACTCTAGATGGCCATGCCATGGCAGTCTGGATTCAACATGCTTATTGTCGTTTTTGGCCTTTGTCGATCCCGACCCTTGCCAATTCTGGCCTATGTCGACAGTCACAAACACATATACATGACATAACAATTACAAAAATTCAGAAATAATACTAAACACGGGTAATCGGGCCATGCCCTACTCTACGGGCACAACAATTTTCTTACCTGTGTCCCGAGTTGACAATACATGGTGATCCCGAGCACGATCCCTAATCCCGAGCCTTAGTGGTAAATCCTAGTCACAACGTAATAATAAATAACCATCACAATATAAATTGATTAAAAGCTTTTAGAATAAAATACTAGCCTCCGAGACCTCAAATTCTACTAAACTGAGTAGTAGGATCCTTCCCGAGCTCCTAAGTTTGAGTTCTTGAACCAAAAAACCCTAACTGGCCAATATTTTCTATTTGAGGCATCGTGACCCTTGAATTCAGAGGCGTTGTGACCCTCTACAAGTTAGAGAACTCAAGGCTCTCACCTGGGGGACACAGGCCGCGGCGCACCCCAACTTGCGCTGCGGCGCCTGGGCGATTCAGCAAACACCCTAGGCCTGCTGGGTTCATGCGGGTCGCGACCCTCAAGAACAGCGCTGCGACGCGACCCCACAAACCCAGAATTCCTGTGATTCCAGAAATTACAAATCCTTCCCAATACATCCCGAAATCAATTTCTAACCCATTTCAACCATAGAATTACACCAGCAATACAAACTCAGAGATCTAAGATTTCAACAAAAACACCAAAAAAAATAAACTAAAAGCTTGAGAATTGAGATTACCTCATGGAATTCGAGTTTCCCTAGCTGGATCCTTTAGTTTGACAACCACAATCTTCAAAGCCTAGCGCTCAACTCCCACCAAAGACAGCCCTAAGTTGAAACTCAACAAATCCCTTTACATACTTGAGAGAACCACTTGCAAGGGAGAGGGAGATAGAGAGGAACGTGTAAGAGAGAGAGAGAGAGAGAGAGAGAGAGAGAGAGAGAGAGAGAGAGAGAGAGAGAGTGTAACATCCTCCTAACTAAGGACCGTTACACTGTGTACTTAAAATTGTGTTAGACTTGTTAACCAAGTCATTTGGTTTAAAGTGTGTCACTAAGGTTAATGTCAAGGGTTAGGGTTAAAATTTTTGGTCAAACGAACCGTTGACTTTTATTTAAAAAGTTTCATACAGACACGGGATCCCAAAATATTACAACAAACTTTTAAAAAGGTATATATACATCAAAAGTTACATTCAGCCGGCCTAAGCAGCAAAAACAGGGCTACAACCCTAGTTCCTCTGAGATACTCCCGACCGTGGTGGTCGAGCAGCTGCATATGTACATGCCGCCACCGAAGCTCTCCAACTCATGGCTGGTCAAGCTTTCCCTTCCCCTTACTTGCTCCACAAAGCACCCGTGAGCCAAGGCTCAGCAAGAAAACTCAACATGTTCATAAATAGAGAATATAAACCTCCAGATACCCATCTAATAAGCAATATCAACCTATAGTTACCATCATTGAGTTACAAACAAGTGGTCATTGGACCAACTTGGGGTCGCTGCCCTAAAAAGTTGGCTTTAGATCCAACCACGGGGCCTATGCCCTAGCTACATGACCATAGAGTCACCTAGGGCCCTCACCCTTAGCTATGAATCACTAGCCATTGAGCTAGCCCAACCCCTTGGTTTACCATCGACCTTAGAGTTTACCAACGTAATAGTACGTTGCTGGTTTAGGCCTAAGCCTTTTGACCAATGCGCATCGCACTATTACCGTCCTTGACTAATAAGTCAAGCCCTGATCTAGGATTACAGACCTCAATACAGAAATAGGTATGGATAGGCATATCCCAACAGAATACGCACATATGCATGTTAATCACATAACACCACCGAATAATCATTCTCACAATGTTAATCATACCTATTTAACGGGGCCTCATGTCCTAACCGCGAAATTCACACAACAGTCATAAAGCACTTAAGCAGATATCAATCAACATGTGAAGCAAAAGCTTTAATATAAATGTCCTCAGGGCCCAAGCCCTAGTCAAGATAATTGATAACAGTCGGGCCAAGCCCTAATCACATATAACACGTATTGGGTGCAGTTTTGTTACCTCAAGTCTGAGTAGGCGTAAATAAGAACGACCCTCGAGCACGATCCTGGTTCCGAGCCCCTAGCGATACCCTAGTCACAACCATAATATAGGATTCCATCAATAATGAGCAAATAAAGGCTTCTGGACCGAGTCCTAGCCTCCGGGGCCTCTATCTTGGTTGGGTCCACCAGAATCCCCTCCTTACTCACAATATGGCCTAGAAATGTTACTTGGGGTAACCAGAATTCACACTTACTAACTTGGCATAAAGCCTATGCTCCCTCAATCGTTGTAGTACCAAATGAAGATGTTCCTCGTGTTCTACTTCTGATTGGAAGTACACCAGTATATCATCAATGAATACGATCACAAACTTATCAACATAATCCCTGAAGACCCTATTCATCAAATCCATGTAGGTTGTTGGGGAATTGGTTAACCAAAAAGACATGACCAAGAATTCATAGTGTCCATACCTCGTACGAAACTTGGTCTTTGGTATGTCCTCCTCCTTAATCCTCAACCGATGGTAGCCAGACCGAAGGTCGATCTTAGAAAATACTGTCTTCCCTTGTAGCTGATCAAACAAGTCATCGATCCTGGGCAGTGGATATTTATTCTTAATAGTCAACTTATTTAGCTCTCGGTAATCGATGCACATTCTTAAGGACCCATCCTTCTTCTTCACAAACAGCACTGGAGCACCCCATGGTGAAAAGCTGGGTCTAATGAATCCTAGATCTAGTAATTCCTGCAACTGAATCTTCAATTCTTTTAATTCTGCTGGAGCCATTCGATAAGGTATCCTCGATACTGGTTCTGCTCTCGGCACCAATTCTATGACAAAGTTGATCTCTCGATGTGATGGCAATCCTAGTATGTTTGCTGGAAATACATCAGGAAACTCACAGACCAACCTAGTCTCACCTGGTCCAACTAAAATAACCCTAGAGGTATCCATTATGTTTTCTAAGAATCCTATGCAACCTTTTTGCAATAGGTCTCTAGCTTTCAATGCAGAGATCATAGGTACTCGTGGTCCACTCACTGTCCCCACAAACACGAAGGGTTCCTCTCCTTCCGGCTCAAAAGTTACCATCCTTCGCTTACAGTATATCATCGTTCCATACTTCGTCAACAAGTCCATTCCCAAGATCATATTAAAATCATCAATTACCAGCTCAATCATATCCACAGACAATTCCCTACTGTATATCTCCTTTGGTAATGGTCTAATCCACCTTCTAGAGACTACCAGTTCCCCAGTTGGCGACAAAGTCCTTAATCCTCTAGCATACAGATTACATGGTCTACAAAGATGGGCTATCTCTCTTGAAGATACAAATGAATGAGTAGCTCCTCAATCAATTAGTGCAGTAAATGAAGAACCAGCACTAGAAATCTGACCTTTCATGACCGAGGGACTAGCCCAGCCTCGGTCTGGGTCAAGATGTACACTCTGGCTGGAGTGAGGCTGTCTCTCCTCTTTGGTTCCTTTTTCTTGACTTGAGGATAGTATTTCCTCAAATGGCTGACACTCCCACAGACAACGCAGACTCTAACTCTGCACTATCCCAGATGGCGTCGCTTGCACCATGCACACTCTGGGTAGTTTCTCCAGTTCTCTCCCCCACTCTATCTGCCACCAAAGGGACCTCGTGCCCTCCTATCTGGACCAGGAGGAACAAAAGAATCTGAGGCCTTTCTCTTCTGCTCACTGGGGACACTCCATCAGCTAGCACAATGGAGGGAGGTACCATCCTCCGAGCATCACGCCTTGCAGCGCCTTCCTTCCATATCTGATCTTTAGCACCCTCAGCAATAAGGGATTTTTCCACTACTTGAGCATAAGTGGTAGTCCTTGGATCCAATGATATCTTGACATCCCGGGCTAACATTACAGTCAACCCTCATACAAAGTGGTCCCTCCTTGCCATATCAGTAGGCACCAAATCTAGTGCGAACTTAGCCAATTGGTCAAACTTCAAGGCATACTCTATTACAGTCATTCTATTTTGAGTTAGGTTGGTGAATTCATCCACCTTTTCAGCTTGAACTACAACACTGTAGTACTTATCATTAAAAACATCCATTAATTCATCCTAAGTCATAGTATTCACATCTCTCCTCTGAGACACAACTTCCCACCAGATGCGGGCATCATCCTTCAACATATGACTGGCACAAGCCACCTTCTTATTTCCTTCCACCCTCATAAAATAATGCATGGAAGAAATCATATTCATCCACTGCTCTGCCTGCAGTGGGTTTGGACTTTTGCAAAGGTAGGAGGTTCCTGCTTTTTGAACCTCTCATATAAAGGCTCCCACCTATTTTCCATCATAGGCTGGGCTGGCACTGGGGCCATAGCCTGTGGGACATGTAATCCAACATTCCAAGGAGGAGCCTGTTGTCTCAGCTCTCAAAGTTCATCTTCAGTTCTCTGAAGTTTGGCTTGCATTTCTGCAAACATCCGTTGGCAGTTCTGTGGGGCAGGTGGAGGGTCCTGACACTGGTTGTTATCTTCGGCCATATTTCTGCAGAATTGATTTGATCACCGAGGCATAACTTCAATATGCATGCAATCAATGATGCCACACATCACGCACAATAAAAACATCCAAAGAAACCCCCTCCCAATTCAACCGATCAAATACACACAACAACCAACACAATGCACAAACACACACTGCATAATCATATAACAGTCAAAGGGGCCATGTCCTAGCATTATAGACACATCATGCTTTACATATATCAACAGGAAGACAGTAAATTCAGATAAACAATTAAACAGATAGTTCACTTAATACCGACCAACCCTAAGTCTAGCTTGTCTCTAGCAGGTTCAATCAATATTCAGGAACCATAAACTTTGGTACACTCTGATACCAAGTTGTAACACCCTACTACCCTAGAGTCATTACCATGTGATTTTAAAATGTCCAATTAACTCACTAATCGAGGTTTTAGGCCAAAAGTGTGATTAAATCAGGGTGAAGACTCATTTAACGAAACTTTAATATAAAAGGTTTGGACATTCATTAAGAACATAAAAGTGTTACATTGGGATCCCAAAACATTGTTTAAAACATAATTACAAATCAAAAGTTATTACATAGTTGACCTAGGAAACAAAATCGATCATTCATACAACATTCCTCAAAACTACCCCAGCCGTGGCGCCCAGGTAGGCCAAACATGTACGCGCTGCTCCATGCCCTCCAACTCATGCTTGGTTAGCCTTTCCCTTGCCCTTACCTGCACCATAGAACACCCGTGAGCCAAGGCCCAACAAGAAAACTCCCAAAACATAGAATATGACAGTTCATTTCAATAAATGCATAACTAAACAAATATCACAAACAATTCACAACAGCGGCCTAGGCCGATCAAGCTACGTTACCAAGCACCAGGTTCACGGTTGTAATGCCCCGAATTCTCCGATGTGGTTTAATGGCGGGATTAGTAGGCCGGGAGGGCCATACTTGTTTAATTAAGCCATTAAATGATATTATGCATGTATATGTGAATTATATTATAATATGATGTTAAATGCATGCATGTGGGTCCACATTTTAATTACAGGGGTGTGATGGTAATTTGGCCCGTTGAGGGTATAATTGTATATTTGTATGCATGTCGGTGATATATGCTGAGACCACATTATAATGTGGGTTTGTTCGAGCTATTCGGCATGAGACGATCTTGGAATATTTATTAGCGGTTTAGTCACAACAGGTTTAAGTGCGGGGCTCGGGTTGAGTCTCGGGGTGATTTTAATGATTAGAGCGTTACCGGGAATTAAAGGGTAACAGGATGTGAGTTATTGGTGTTTGAGATTATTGAGAATAGCGGGAATTGGAGAGCGTTAACTATGATTAACGAGATAGGAAGAAAGTACCAATTTTTCCCTTGGGAGCCTTTAGAAATCTTAAATTGACCTAGGGGTAAAATGGTCATTTCACCCCTAGGATAGATAAAACCATTGGTGGCTGAAGAAGAGAGCAAAAACAGAGCACGTTTAAGAGTTTCTCCCATACCATTTTCTCCTTCAATTTTCTTTGTAATTTTTGAATCATTCTTAAGGATTCAAGCTTGGGAAGCAAGCCTTGGGAGTTTGGGAGTGTGTTCCACCATTGAAGAGCATCATAAGCTGAGCTTTGGGTAAGTTTCTAACCATAGAATTCTCTGGTTTGCCCTGTTTTAGCTTTGTTTTGTAGCTAAGATTTCTAAGGTGAATACTTGGTTTTGTAGGGAGTTTTGGCTAGGGTTCCTATGCTTGTGATGTTTGGGGTGTGTTAGGATGGTTTTTGGGTTCATTTGGAATTAAGAATGGGATTTGGAAGCTTGGGAATCAGGTTGGAATCGAAGGAGATGAAGAAGGTCGGTTCAGGGGAGTTTTGGTCTGGAGGTAGCACTATAGCGCCCACCCTAGGGCGCTACGGCGCTCCTCAGGAGGCAGATGGGCATGTTGGGGGTTTTGAGTATAGCGTTGTAGCGCTACCCTGTTCCTTCAAAGTCCCGTTTTGAGTGTTTTTAAGGGTTTTTGACTTGGGGTTTCAATCCTTAAGGCCCGGGATCGAATCTACTCACCGTGTGGGCATGTTTCGAGGTCCTGAGAGTGGTGCTTATGTTAAGACCCTATTCATGTTGATTCTCATTAATGGATGTTATAATTGGTTGTGACTAGGTAACCACTAAGGAACCAAAAGATCGATCGTTCTCAGGGGTCATCCTTATTATATTTCTCACTCAAACCTGAGGTAAGAAAACTGCACCCTGTGTATATATGACATGCGTATTTGTTATAAGGGCATGTTGATTAACAATGTGGACATGGATTGCATATTAAATGCTAGTGGATGTTAATTACTTGTATATGGAACTGACTAGTCAGGGACACTGACCTAAGAGTTAGAAACGACATGAGCGTCCTGAACGCAGGGCCGAGTGAAGATTAGATCTAATCGATATCAGTGTTGAATCGCTCTAAGGCATTAACACTGGACCGATCCTAAGGTCGATGAACTTATAAGCGCTTGGCTAGTCTGAGACTAGTTATTCAGAGCCAGGGCACATGGCCCCGGTGACTGTTTGTCACATGGCTAGGGAATGTTGTTCCAGGGTTATGACTCTATGGTCATGAGGAAGGTTATGTTGGTGACCATTAACATACACCTATCCTGTTCAAACTTATGAAAGGTTCACTTATCAGTTAAGCTCAAGTGACCCTATCGTCACATGGCTATAGGGGGGGCTGTACTCGCTTTTGTGACTTTTGCGACTGTCACTTATTTGTTTGGACTGATGGTCCTGAATGATTATTATGATCATTATTGACATTATATCATGCTTTATTGTGTTTTCTTGTTGGGCCTTGGCTCATGGGTGCTATATGGTGCAGGTAAAGGGAAAGAAAAGCTCACCCAGCCTTGAGTGGAGAGCTTAGGTGGTGATGTGTACATATGCGGCCGCTTGACCACCACGACCAAGGCGTTCTCAGAGGAACTAGGGGGTTTACCCTATTTTTGCTGCTTAGGTAGGCGGGATTGTAAATTTGAAACAGTAATGACCATTTTGTACTGAGAACAACTTGTAAATGTTTTGATTAGCTCTGCAGAGCAGTTTGTAATGAAAGATATCCATTCCTTTTTATTAGTTTTATACCTTAACCTGTTAATCACATTTAGAGCACGTTTTTAACCAAAGGACTCAGGTAGCGGGTCAAATTTCCGGTTCACCGTCACCGTAACTGTTCTGGGATAACCAGGGCGTTACAACGGTCCTAACTAAGAGGATGAGTATAGCACTCTAGATAGCCATTCCATGGTGGCCTGCATTCAGCATGCTTATAGCCATTTTCGGCCTTTGCCGATCTCTACCCTTGCCGATCCCAGCCTTTGCCTATCAGTTACAAACGCATATATATGAGATAGCAATTACAGACATTCAAACATAATACTAAACACATATAATCGACCCATGCCCTACTCTACGGGCACACATAGTTTTCTTACCTAAGTCCTGAGCTGACAATACAAGGCGATCCCCAGCACGATCCCTAATCCCAAGCCTTAGCGGTAAAACCTAGTCACAACGTAATAATAAATAACCATCACAATTTAAATTGATTAAAAGCTTTTGGAATAATATACTTGTAACACCCTAGTTAGCCAAGACCGTTACACTGTGCGTTTAAAATAGTTCTTAACTCGCTAAGCGAGTCATTTGGACTTAAACATGTAATTAAAGACTAAATCAAGGTTAGGTATTAAATTTTTTGATGAACGAGGTCATTATTTTTCATTTAAATATTAAGTTTATGCACGGAATCCCAAAAAGTGGTTACAAACTGACAACAGACAAAGGGAATACAAATTAGTCATCCTAAGCGGCAAAACAGGGTTCAACCCTAGTTCATCCCAGTCTATCCTGACTATGGCGGTCAAGTAGGCTTATATGTACACACTGCCTCTGAAGCTCTCCAACTAATGGCTAGTCCAGCGCTCCCTTCCCCTTACCTACACCACATAGCACTCGTGAGCCAATGCCCAACAAGAAAACTTAAATCAACAGATACAAATGAGCAACAGTATATAAACAATAAACTTAAATCAATAAATTCAATCAGCAACAATCAATACAGTTAGTTAAGTGCAATCAACACCTTTGTTTATTTGTATAACGTACATGCTCGACACCCTTGGGCTGAGTCCTCTGGTCTTATAGTGGAACCTGACACGCTTAGGCCAGGCTGTGTTCCGAACGCTTGCTATCAGCCTCGGCGCCCTTAGGTCGGCCTTCAAAATCACATATATATTGCACAACACACAATCAGATGCAACATATACAAGCATGCATTGTTGGATATTCTCAAAAACTGTTATAGCCATATTCTCACAAATAGTCGTAATCATACTCATGTTTAAGTCCTGAACATATAGCGTATGGAAATCCCGAGCAGGATCCCTATTCCCGAGTCTTAGTGGTATAACCTAGTCACAACACAATAATGGATAATCATTAGGTACTTTAGACTATTTAAGAGTTTCAAGGTATATTTCTTGCCTTCGGTATCTCAAATTCTACTAAAGTAGGTAGTAGAATCCTTCTCGAGTCCTTAGGTTTGAGTTCCTGAGCTTAAACACCCTATATGGCAAACATTCTCTATTTGAGTCGCGGCGCTCCTCAAAGGCACTGTGGCCTTCTACAAGTCAGAGAGCATCCTAAGGAATTTCCCTGGACACGCACTGTAGCGCAAACTACCCAGCGACGTAGCGTTAAGGCAATTTAGCGAACCACCTAGGCCTCTGAGTTCATGCGGGTCGCGACGCTCCAAGAACAGCGCCATGGCGCGACCCCGTGAACCCAGAATTTCCATAACTTTTCCTGCGTTTTCCCCGAACCAAAACCTCTAAAAACCACATTTCAACTATTTCAACCACCACAGCAATACCGGCAACTCAAATGAACAACTAATAAAAACCCATAGCCTCTAAAACACAACAATCATAACTTAATGTCCTAAAAAGTCAGACCTATGCTAATACCAGAACCCAATTGAATACTCAGAATTTAAGCTTACCTCAATAATCATTTCGACTCCTTGAACTGAACCTTAATTACCCTTAGACTCCATCCTTCAATCATAGCCTCAAACCTCAGAAATCACTGCCCTTTTTCCTTCAATTTTCCCAGATTCCCAAGCACTTGAAGAGGGAGAGAGAGAGAGAGAGAGAAGGAGAGGCTGAGAGGTTGAGTGTTTTCTTCTTCTGTTTTGCTTAGTTTCTAGGGTCCTCTAGAATAGCTAAGTTTAGCCAAGGCCAAGTCTATCCCTTGGCACAAAAGACCAAAATGTCCCTTTGTTATCCAGATTTCCGGATGGCAATTAGATCGACATCCTCGGGGAAGCAGAATTACCAATGTCTTTCACGGTAGGTGACCAGAGCTCGCGGATGGACAGAAAGGCTTCGCCTCTCCCGTTTAGTGTCTGGATTACTCTTCCAAGCAAACACGACACGGAAAACTCGTCAACTCTCCCGGACTCCCGAAGGGGTATCCTTCGGGGAAGCCCCTTCCAGGAGAAGCTCTTCGAGTGGTCTCCGCGGAAACAGTTCCGTGCCTCGCACGGAACAAAACCAAGCGGTCGAGTCATGGAGGAGGCATATTTGGAATGATATCCACCTGACACAGGATCCCGCCTGACACGCCCGTCAGGTCAAAGCCGCACACATCCCAGCACGCCTAAGGGTACCTTTTCGCCTACTGTTCCGCTGACAACTTGGAAAAGACGGCTGACTTTGTGTGTTCCCCATACTTTCACGTAAATATACCCACATAGAGTCTTGTAGCCATGCTACTACAGTAATTGTATCCCCTATTTATGGCTGGTGTAATTAAGACTCATGTACGTAGAGAAAAACCCTAATCCAAAACCCTAGCTATAAAGACCCCTTCATTTTACAAGAAGAGGGAGGGCCAACAAATCACATAGCAAGAACTCTACTAAAATCTCTCTAGCTTCATCTTCTTCAAGAGAACCCGAGAGAAACACTGTGAGTGTGTGAAGTTCTTGTACACCAACCATCTTACTGTAACCTTTTCCAAGTATAATAACATCGACTCGTGGACTAGGGCTTGTTAACGCCTGAACCACGTAAAAACACTGTTTGTTTAGTTACATTTCAGCACTTCTACAGTTCTTATCTTTTTATTATTCTGTTTGTATTCGTTTCCGAAAAACTCGGTAAACATTTTGGTGCTTTCATTGAGAGCTGTAGGAAGTTGTTAGTCAGCTCTTTTTCTGTTTACGTTTTTTGTATTCACTTCGTGCTAAAGAGATGGTGACTACGAGAAAATCCGCGGTTGACAAAAATGCTAGGGTCAACCCCGATACTGCGATGGAAGATGCGGTGCAAAGCGAACCCTTGGACTACCAAGGTGAAGACCCGACATCCCGCCAGGACCGGGTCAGTACCGAAGATACGACATACGTAGAAGACGAAGAAGAGTATGTCCAAGACGGTTATTACAAGGACGGCTGCTACTATGAGAAGGACCCAGAACTGGTCCAAGTAGCCGAAGAACTGGAGGTCACCAAAGCCAAGCTTGCTGAGCAGGAGCGCCTCTCCGAAAAAATGCAGTGCATGATGGAGCGCCTCCAAAGCAAGTTCGGAGACCTAGGCGACTCGGACGAGGACGCCTCTGTTTTAGGTGGTGCTGATGCCGCTATGCCGGATCCAGCCGCTGCTGGACCATCCAAAGCCGCCCCTAACAAGGGCAAAGAAAAAGTTGGAGAGCCTGTACGCGCTGACGCCCCTGCACCTCCTAAAGGCGTGAATCACCAGGCCGACTGCCCCCCCCCCCCCCCCGCGCGCAGAAGGTCTCTGGCGCTCCTAAGCCCAGACGTCCTTTAGCCCCAAGGGGGCACTCCGTGCCTAAAGGGCCCGGTGCTAAGGCACCCAGGCCTAGGGGAAGGAACAACCGCCCCAGTGATTCCGTCAACCAGGACGGTCGGGCTGCAAACTCGCACTCCGAAGATAGCTGGTCCACGGTGGACCTAAGAAGAAGGTTGGAGGCCAAGTATGAAAAGGCCAAAGGAGAAAAGGCCCGGCCTCACGGAGATGACCTCCGAAATCATATTAATGACAAGCTCCAGGGACGTGACCTCCTGGAGAGTGATACGAAGAGGCTCGAGGAACAGATTGCTGCCTTGACCAAGCTGGTTCGGAAGCAAAGTGGGGCCCTGTCAGACTCTGAGGAGGAAGACCCGGAACCATGTATTCGGAGGATCGCGGAAACGTCCCTCCCGGATAACTTCAAAATGCCTCACATAGAATTATATGATGGGAGGACAGACCCGCGTACCCACCTAGCTAAATACAACAAAATGATGCAAGTGGCGCGTGTCAGTGAGGACGCCAAATGCATGTGCTTCTCACTCACCCTTACCAAGTCTGCGGAGGACTGGTGGAAAAGATTAGCTCCCGGATCAATCCATAGTTGGAAGGAGCTACAGTCCGCGTTTAGGAGGCAGTTCATTGCTGCCCGCGACCACGACATGGAAGTTGGTTCCTTAACCAACATCAAGCAGCAACCCAATGAGAACCTCAAAGCTTTCATTCAGAGAATGATGGACGCTGCTGCAAAGACCAAGGTCAGCGATGACATGAAGCTGATCGCCCTTCAATCGGGCCTTACTGTCGGCTCCCTGCTATGGGGGGAAATGCAAAGGAGACGGGCAGAAACGCTGTCCGAATTCATGTCAAAAGCTCAGGGAATCATCAACCTTGAGGATGCCTACCAGCAGGCCTTTGGAGTTCCCCCGGCTCCAACGCCTTCCGTGACTGCGCCGAGCTTTTCTTCGCAAGCTCCCGCACTAGCCCTCACGCTTCCAGGAGCCCAATTCACTCCAAGTGTGTATGGGCCTTCCGCGTCTGCTCGGACGCCGAGTCAAACCCATTTCTCTGGGTACGGAGCTGTACAAACCGGATGTAGTATCGCTCCTGGCATGCCGCAGCCGCAAGCGGAAGGCCCAGAATGAAATTTGAGCCAATCGCGGAGCAAACGAAGCGGAAGAAACCCCAACCGGGGAGACCATTCAAAGAAGCCCCGGAAGGACTATGAGCCCAAGTTCACGGAATATACCAGTTTGATAGACTCGCGAGAGAATGTCTATCGTGCGACCTGTAATATGGTCAACTACAGGAAGCCCCCAAAAGTGTCTCACGGAGGAAGGCGTTCGCGAGACTCCAATAAGAGGTGTGAGTTCCACGGAGACGTGGGGCACACCACGAACGAGTGCCTTCAGCTGAAGGATGAGATCGAGTCCCTGGCAAGAGCGGGACACCTCGGTCAGTGGGTGAGGATACCCATTATCTATCCCGGACAGGGGGTAGTTCACGGAGCTGCATATTCCCCGGGACAGAGGGGGACCGCTAGCGCTCCTGGAGCCGGTCACCCCCAAGCTCCCGGGTCTCAGTTCCCAGCGCTTCCTGCTCCAACCGCCCCGGCACCCATCGCCTTGTTGGCTCCAGGACCGGGCAACCCATATCCGCCCGGCCTTGCTCCGCCACCCGTTGACGGACACGTAGCCACCATTTCCGGAGGACCGCACCTTGCCGGAAGCACCCGCAACTCCCAGAAGAGGTACTTGAGGGAGTTAGAGCACACCGGGGAGATGTGTGCCTTGGTTCAATCACCTGCTCAACGTCCCCGAATGATGGACCTTCCCATCACCTTCACAGAGGACGATGCTCGACATGTGCACTTCCCCCACAACGATCCCCTCGTGGTGGAAGCCCAAATTGCCAATAAGAAGGTCTCACGGATCTTGGTCGATAACGGAAGCTCCGTAAACATCCTCTTCAAAGCGGCCTTCCACGCGATCGGATTAACCGAGACAGACCTGACCCCATGCCCCATCCAGCTTCAAGGGTTCAATGGGGACGCACTCATGCCATTAGGCAAAATTCAACTTCCAGTCACCCTCAGAGGAGAAAGCGACGCTTGTGCCTTCAAGCACAGCACATTCGTGGTGGTCGACTGCCCCACGGCGTATAATGCCATCTTAGGCCGACCGGTCCTAATCGATTGTGGGGCCATAACCTCGATACGCCACTTATGCTTGAAGTTTCCATGCGACGATGGGCGTATTGGCACCCTCCGAGGAGACCAACGAAGTGCACGGAACTGTTATAACGTCTCCGTCCGATCCGTCTACACGGTCCAGGAGACGTTTGCTGCCATTCCTTTGGCGGAAGAAATACCAGAAACTAGGGGTGCTCAGGAGGCATACTTTGACGAACTCGACCCAAGAGTGGGAATCGAGAAAGCAATAGAGCCGATGGAGGAAGTCGAAGAGGTGATCCTCAACCGGGGAGATCCCACCAAAGTCATTCAGGTGGGGAAAAACCTGCCGTCGGCCATTCGAGATAAGATCGTGGCCACTGTGAAGAATAATCAGGATATCCTGGCATGGTGCCACGCTGATATGACAGGGATTAATCCTAATGTTGCGTGCCACGCACTCAACATAGACCCATCTGCAACTCCAATTCGCCAAAAGAGGAGGCCGTTAGACCCAGTGAGGGCCGAAGCCGTCAAAGCTGAAGTGGACAAGTTGATGTCCATAGGCTTTCTCCAGGAGTCACACTATCCCGTGTGGTTGGCCAACCCAGTTCTGGTCCCGAAACCCGATGGGTCCTGGAGAATGTGCATTGACTTCACGGACCTAAACAAAGCCTGCCCGAAAGATTGTTTCCCTCTTCCGCGAATCGATCAGATGGTAGACGCTACCTCCGGGTACGAACTCTTATCCTTCATGGATGCGTACTCCGGATACAACCAGATCAAGATGCATGTCGCGGACCAGGAACACACCAGCTTCCTCACGAACAAAGGTGTCTACTATTACGTGGTCATGCCTTTCGGTTTGAAGAACGCTGGGGCGACGTACCAGCGTCTAGTAAACAGGATGTTCAAGGACCAACTGGGGAGGAACATGGAGGTGTACGTGGACGACATGTTGGTAAAGTCCAAGACCTCCGGGGACCACAGTGACGACCTTGAGGAAGCTTTCGCCGTGATCCGAAAGTACGGAATGAAACTGAATCCAAAGAAATGTACTTTCGGGGTCTCGTCTGGGAAGTTCCTCGGTTTCATTGTCAGCTCCCGCGGAGTGGAAGCCAACCCTGAGAAAATTAAGGCGTTCATAGATATGACCTCCCCCCGGAAGCATAAGGATGTCCAGAGTGTTACCGGAAGGATAGCTGCTCTCAGCCGCTTCGTATCCAAGGCCACTGACAAGTATACCCCCCCACGAATGTGCCATGGAACACCACGAATGTGCTTAAGTGGGCCATGGAACTGAGCCAGTTTGACATCCACTACCAACCACGTGTTTCCATAAAAGTTCAAGCTCTCGCGGACTTTATTGTGGAATGCTCGGGAATGAATGACCTCCCGGAAGATCCTGTCCAGGAACTTCCCACCTGGAAGGTCTATGTAGACGGAGCCTCAAATGAAAAAGGAGCTGGAGCAGGGGTCATCCTAATATCTCCCCAAGGGCATCAGCTCCAGAGCGCCATCCGTTTCGCGTTCCCAGCATCCAACAATGAGGCAGAACACGAAGCCATGTTAGCTGGATTACGACTGGCCAGAGAAGTCGGAGCCCAAAAAATCGAAGTATACAACGACTCCCTACTTGTGGTAAACCAAATATCCAGGGAATACCAGACGAAGGGCGAAAAAATGGCTGCCTACGTGTCTCTCTCCCGCGGCCTACTGTAGCATTTCAAAGGCTACCAAATCCGCCAGGTCCCCCGGGACCAGAACTCACTCGCGGACACGCTGGCCAAGCTTGCAACGGACCCGGAGATTGAACAGTATGGCCTAGTCCCCATCGGGCACTTAGAAGCCCCCAGTACTGAGACACGGAGGATAAACGCCATCATCGACCATTCCCACTCCTGGATAGGACCCATCCTCAGATTTCTCACCACCGGAGAGCTCCCCACTGATAAAGTTGACGCAAGGAAGCTCCAATATCAAGCTCCCCGATACGTGGTTATGGATGGAAAGCTTTACCGCAGGGGGTTGTCCATACCCTTCCTTAGGTGTGTTGCCGGAACCGAAGTCAGCACCATCATCCATGAGGTTCACGGAGGCTTCTGTGGCGATCATACCTCCGGGCTGAGCCTCTCCAAAAAGATCCTTCGACAAGGATACTTCTGGCCCACCATGAAGAAGGATTGTGTGGATTATGTCCGGAAATGTGAGCAGTGCCAGAGGTACGCCAAGGTTCCGCGAGCGCCGCCTACAGAAATTACCTTAATGACCAGCCCCTGGCCGTTCGCCGTTTGGGGCATTGACCTAGTAGGTTCCCTCCCAACTGGAAAGGGTGGAGTGAAGTATGCCATAGTCGCGGTAGACTACTTCACCAAATGGGCTGAAGCTGAACCTATGAACACGGTCACATCTAAAAAAGCACTGGACTTTGTCATCAGGAATATAGTGTGTCGTTTTGGGCTTCCACGAAAAATTGTGTCCGACAACGGAAAGCAATTTGACAGTGAACACTTCACGAACTTCTGTGCTTCGCATGGAATTATCAAAAGCTTTTCCGCAGTCGCCAGACCCCAGGCTAATGGGCAAGTGGAGGCTGTAAACAAAATATTAAAGACCACGTTGAAGAAAAAACTCCAAGCCTGCAAGGCTCACTGGCCGGAAGAACTTCCGCGAGTACTTTGGGCCTATCGCACAACTGAGAGAACTTCGACGGGGCACACGCCTTATTCCATGACCTTCGGTTGCGAGGCCGTCATCCCAGTAGAAACTATGATCCCCTCTCACAGGCAGGACACCTACGACCCTACCCGGAACCATGCCCTTCTCCAGGAGTCCTTGGACATGATCGAAGAGCTCCGGGAGCAGTCGCAGGTCCAACTAAAAATGTAGCAAGGCAAGATAGCCCGACACTTTAACACGAGAGTCAAGAGCCGTACATTCGAAGTTGGGGATCTTGTCCTACGGAGAGTATTTCCTGCTACGCAGGATCCGGGAGTGGGAGTCCTCAGACCCAACTGGGAAGGCCCCTACGAAGTCCAAGAAAAAGTGGGCCATGGGACGTATCACTTAAAGAGACTCGACGGATCTAAAGTCCCGCGCGCCTGGAACGCGGAGCACCTCCGCCGTTACTACCAGTAGGCCCCGGACCATCTAGTCGGAAGTCCTTGGTGAAATTAGCAAAAGTGAAAAATGTGGAAATAATCCTCCCTGTTGTAAAACCCACGCCTAGCAGGCTAATTTAATGAAACACTGAGAGATTCACTCCGCTTTTACTGCACTTTTTATCCCTGTGTTCAAAGCTGCGTTTTAACAAGTGACCACGCGGTCCGGAGACGTCCGGACCCCACACTCACTTGGGGGGGTATACATGGCTAAGGCATAGCCATACGCCCCTTGAACAAAACGTACACAGAACACCACTTATGTGCTAGCATTGTGTTTGAAAATTTTAAATTGTTTGAAATGTTTAAATTGTTAAGCTTAGGTTTATTTGTTGCCATGAACATGCTTGCATTACGTGTCATATGTGCATTATGTGCTTATGTGAAAATTGCCATGGAAATGCCTGCCATTATGTATCATGAAAATTATCTCCTGTGTAGCCCAGCGATGGACAGGACTGGGGGTTGAGGCACGTTCATAGAGCTACGCCAAAACACCCCCAACTCCCTGACAAGTCCTTTGCAGAATACTCCGCGATCGCTGTAGAGTTTTGCTTCGCAAGCTCCAGCTCCAGGTCCCGCAAGGCGAAAGATGGCAAGATCCGCGATCGCTGTAGAGCTTTGCTTCGCAAGCTCCAGCTCCGGGTCCCGCAAGGCGAAAGATGGCAAGATCCGCGATCGCTGTAGAGCTTTGCTTCGCAAGCTCCAGCTCCGGGTCCCGCAAGGCGAAAGATGGCAAGATCCGTGATCGCTGTAGAGCTCTGCTTCGCAAGCTCCAGCTCCGGGTCCCGCAAGGAGAAAGATGGCAAGATCCGCGACCGTTGTAAGCCTTGCTTCGCAGGCTCCAGCTCCGGATCTCACAAAATAATGCATGGCGAGCTCCTCGGCCATTGCAGGTTTCAGCTCCAGGAGCAGACATGGTCGATCCCCCACTCACAGCAGGCCTTGCTTCGCAAAGCCCCTGCTCCGGGATCACACCTGGTGGGCGTGGCGATTTCCCCGACAGCAACGAGCCTTGCCTCGCAGGGCTCCATGCCAGGTCCCTGAAGTCAGCCACCATGAGGTTCGCAACAACAGTTAGTTTTGCTTCGCAAAGATCTAACCTTAAGTCTAGCGACGCTCACCAAAAGAACTCCCGTTCCAAACCATGGAACGGCTCACCGTAGCAATCCCAGCGAACAGTATAACTACAAGTCCCGGGATTGGCTATTTGCCTTAGGAAAGCTAAAATACGGTGAAAGGAGCCTGGCCGTTGGAACCAGGAAACCTTCGTAACCTAGAAACTACGTGGGAAAAGACATCATCCGTTAGAGCTTCAAGTGGGAAGTGCATAGGTTTTGGCCGTTGGAACCAAAACCTCATGCGCCCCTACAACAGTTTCTACTGTATAAAAGTCTACCCTAAGCGCAAAGATAAATAAAGAACTCGGCAGAAAAGAAAGGAGAATGCTATAATTATGGCAAATATGTCCGCAATGAAAAAATCAAATGAAAAATAAATTAAAGATAAAACCCCTTCAAGCATTGGGGGTAGCTGCAGCTTCCACGACCGCGGCCTCGGGGGCATCGGCTTCAACTGAGGCTGGCGGAGTCGGCTCGTTGGAAGGCGGAACTTTGTCACGGGAAGGTTCAGAGGTCCCCGCCCCTCCGGGATCTCCCGCCTCAGGGGCTCCAGCACGTTCGTCAATATTGTAAGTTTGGACGTACGCCTCTGGGCCTTGATCCCATACGAGTAGCTTCTCCCTCATGGCTTCGGCATCCTCTCCCAGATAGCCTAGTACCTCCGGGTTCACTTTCCAGAGTTGATGCATGAGGACCACATGCGATATATTAATCGTCCTGTTCAGTATCACCTCAGCATCCTCCTTCTCCTTCAAGCGCTCCGCCTCGGAGGTTGCAAGCTGTGCCTCCGCGACAGCTAATTGAGCCCTTACTTTGTCCATCTCGGCCTTGGAGGCATCCCGCTCCCCCTTAAGATAATCAATCTCCTTGCGCTGCTCCCTATTTTGGTTCAGCACGGATTGCTTCTCGGTCACATGCCCCCTGGTAGTGAATTGCAAGGCTCCGATCTCTTTATCCTTCTCGGCGATCCCCAACTCCAGCATAGACACGAGATCCCTGCTCCTCTTGTGAAGTTGCTCCTCCTCGTGCAGCTTATTATGAAGAGTGGAATATTCCCCTTGCTGCTTAAGGACGAGATCATTTTTCGCTTGCAAGCGGGCTTCCAAAGTATCCTTCTCCACCCTGGCTTGGGACAGATCTTCCCGGAGCATGGAGTTTTCGGCCTTCATCTCATCCGACCGCTGTCTGAACTCATTCTCTGCCTTGGCCCGGTACTCTTGGTATTTGGCAAGATATTTCTTGTCCGCCTCTTCCTCAGCCGTGCGCCGGACCTGATCAATCTTCTCCGAAGCCTCCAAGGCCTGTTGGGTCAGTTTCTGCTTCTCCGCCTCTAAGGCCTGGCGAGCCAGCTGGCTCTCCTCCAGCTGAACCAGAACTGCACCAACCTCCCGGAACGAGCGTTCCGCGATCATAGAGGCCTGCAAGGAAAGATAACAGAATGAGTTAAGCAGAACCAAATGTGCTAAGACAAGTGATCCCAAAACGCAACTGACGGCCTACCCCGGACAGTTGCTGCTTCACAGCGTGTGTCAGCAACAGCGGATCCTTACTGCTACTGATGGCCCATTTCTCAGAATTGAGCTCGCACAAGCTCAGGGCCATGTCCTCCATCATCTCAGCTCCGAACGGCGCCAATGCACGTCTGAGCCTAGGCACCAGCCTCTTCTCCAAGGCTGGGCCATCCAAAACCGCTCCGGCCGGGTGAAGGGATCTCACCCCCTCGGCCAGCTCAGCTCTCTTCACGGCAGACAAGTTATTTGCCCTTCCCTGAGTAACAGCCTTCTCCGCCTCTAACCGCCTCTTCAAAAAACTATCGGCCCGTCTTACACCCTCCAGGAGGGCAGCGGGGAAACTGGTTGGCTTCCGAGGGAAGTGGAACTTCAGGCCAGGCAGAGGAAGGTTTGTTGGCTGAGAAGAAGGAGACCCCGAAAGGGTGGACCCCTTTTGGGCCGGCGGAGGAGGCAGCCGGGGTATTAAGGCCCCGGTCTGTTGCTTTTGCTGCTGCGGCAGCGGAAGTAATTGCCCTTGTTGCTGCTGCTGGTTTGGATGTTGTTGTTGCTGCCGCTGTGGCGTTGGTGATCGTCTCTGTTGTTCTTGTTGCTGCTGTTGTTGTAGTTGTGGTTGCTGTCGTTGCTGTTGTTGTTGCCTTCGACCAGGAGAAGAGTGTCTAAGGCGTTTCTTGTTAGCACCCTCAGCATCTTCTCCGGGACGCTTGCTCACCCCAGTTGTCTTCACGGGGAACACAAGCCCTTCCCCGTCGCTGCTGCTACTCGAGACCATCATAGTCTCGGAAGGCCCGTCAGCAGGAGATTTCTCTACCTCCGGAGACGCTTGCGCCTCGCCACTTGTCTTCTTGGGGGTGGCAGCTTTACCCCCCCTACCAGCCTTGGACTTCCGTCCTTTCCCCGTGGACGGGTCTTGGCTGGTGGCAGCCTTCTTAATGAGCAAAGTAACTCTCCCCAACATCTTGGCTTCTGGATAATCTGCAAGAAACACACAAAGCAAGGTTAACGAACCAACAAGCAATGAGAAAAAAGATAAGTGGAAGACAAGACATAAAAGCACAAGCAAGTCGGCCAGCAGAGAACAAGAAACAAGAAAAAGAAAAGTTTGAAAGGGACGACCATGCACGAGAAACGTGGATGGCCTTCCCCGAGAAAAACAAAACACCGCTTCCTGCTCCAGGAAGCTCCCGTACTCCTTGAAGTCCAGGAATGACATGCTGAGGGAAGAAGGGTCAACCATGATGACACCTTCTGGCAGACTACCGTCACTCAGACACCCGAGAAGTTCATCTACCCTATCACAATATCTGTCGAAGGGTATCCTACGCGGATCTAGCCTAAGGAAACGGGGATCAAACCCCATCTGAGAGGTCCGGGAAACCTCAGACAGGCTAGGGGTGTGGATCAATCGAAAACTAGTCTTACCTCTCCCGGAGGTACTAGCCCCCGGAGCCCCTTCGTTAGGGTAAGCCGCGGCGTGGCGGGCCTCGATCTCCTCCTCCTCCGGCTGGGGGTCGGGGAACCTCTCCGCCCAACTAGGAGATAAAGTATTCTCATCCCGGGCTGCTTGGTTGATCACCTTGGACAGGTCCAGGGCAATCTGCTCCCGGATGTCGGCAGACACCTGACTTTGCCCCCTGCCACTCACGGGCTCGATGTTTTGGAAAGAGGCGAGTAGCCCATACTCCCTCAAAGATTCGGAGGTCACAAGTCCCTCCACTTTCAACTCTTCCTCAGAAAGCCCTTCGTAGAACTTGGACCTCCTTATCATCTCCGCACAGCGAGGTGTCCGCGAAACGACTTCTGCATAATTCAAATACAAGCATTAAAGATCCTCCCAAAAGGCAAATCAAACGCAAAGAAACAAAGTTGAAAAGGAGAGGAATGAGCACTTACCAGGGATTTTGAAGTCCAAAGATAGGGCTGGCACCCTCTTCAGCGGGAAGCCAGTCGTCAGGAACCAGTACTCCCGGAGGTCTGGAACCCTCGCGGTATGATAGGTGGGGCACATCACGTCCGGGTGCCTTTCCAGCCTGTAAAACCCCACCTTGTCTGAATGACCCCTCATAGGCTGAGACTTCAACCCGTAGAAGTACAACACCTCCTCCGGGGTAGGAGCCTCCAGTTTCCAGGACTTGCAAAAGATGAACCACCCTGCTAGGAGCTTGTAGCTGGGAGGAATCAACTGGAAGGGGGCAATCCCCGCCTTCACACAGAAATTGGCAAAGTAACTTCTTAGGGGCAAGTGCGCCCCACACACTATGTGTGCCCAGCTCCAGGCACCAAAGCCCTCGTGACTCTGGCTAGCCGACTCGCCCAGCACCGACAGACGGTGCCACATTAGACCTGGGATGTTCTTCAGGCCTGCCTCGGAGGAATACAGCTCCAGCATGCCATAATTCCTGAAAAGGTTCGGCTTTTGGTCCATCTCCCAGATTGAACTATTGGAAGTCGGTGGGCTAGCCGCGACCACTTTCGCCTTTCCTTTCCCCTTTGCACCAGCGACAGGGGAACCCTTCTCCTGGGCAGAATCAGCCTCCCCCACAGCAAGGAGTTGTTCCTTTGAGATGTTCGTCACTGGACAAAAGAAAGAAAGAAGAAAACACTCTAAGCAGTCAGCACCCTTGTCATACCCTAGTGGTATCAAAGGCGTCGGGGAGACCCTCCCCGAAAACTGCTTGGAGAGGCTCCCACCAAGCTTACCGAGGGATTGGCACCATGCCACCCGAAGGGCAGCAAGGAACCAGACTCAGATTCCGAGCCTCAGCCCACCAAAAGAAGTATTTTTCCAGAGAAAGACACCCTAAAGGCGTTCATGCTTATGCCCTAAAACAGCAAAACAAGGAACGACTTTCCAAACGCAAATCGTCAAAGCATGCAAAAAAAAGGCTACTTATCGACTCACATCAATCACATGCCTACCAAAGCCCTATTCACGCATGCACATAAGCGATAATGGCAGAAACCCCAACTCTAACAACTACCAACAACCTAAGGTTTGGGAGGAAAGAGCAAAGTAGAAATACTTACTGATATTCGGGTAGTTGGAGGTTGAAGGAGTAACCGGATCACTGCACAGCACGATCGCGAGGAGTAAAAGCTGCAAAGACGAACGGCGATTCAAACCCTGAACTTCGGCGAGTAAACCCACTGCCAAACCAAAAGAAAAGTTTCTAGATCCCTTGCCAAAAGAAGTGGCAAGTTCGAAGGAATGAAAGCTTGGAAGTCTGAGGGTTCGAAGGTTTGGAAATCTGAAAATCCGAAAGATAGAGAATTTGAAAGCGTAAAGAAGAAGAAAGGTCCGTTCCCTCGTTTTTATAGCAGGGAAGAAGTCGTTTCGAATTCCTCAAATGGACGGTCCCGATCTTCCCATTCCGTGTGCATCAGATCCAACGGCTGGAGATGAAGCGACGATCCTATTTATGACTCCTCGGATGGGAATAAAGTATTTATTTCCCATCATTATACCACCTCGGGCCCGGAGTACCATTAAAAACCGTCAAATCATTACTCAGATGACTGGCACACGCATACTCAACCAGTCGCCTCACGCACACGTCTTGGTCGCAGAACCATTCCCAGCATGACGCGTGGCCCTTGCCGCACTTGAGTACTCGAGTTCAAACAGAAGAAATTCCCTTTCTTTTTCATACTAACACTCAGGCGGGAAGAAGGAACCCTTCCGGGAGCACAGAAGGTGGCCCCTCGCCTAATCTAAGAAACCGAAATACCCGGAGGACTGTACAAGCTCCCGGATCTCTCAAAGCTCCGTGACCTTGGGGGGTAAATGTTATCCAGATTTCCGGATAGCAATTAGATCGACATCCTCGGGGAAGCAGAATTACCAATGTCTTTCACGGTAGGTGACCAGAGCTCACGGATGGACAGAAAGGCTTCGCCTCTCCCGTTTAGTGTCCGGATTACTCTTCCAAGCAAACACGACACGGAAAACTCGTCAACTCTCCCGGACTCCCGAAGGGGTATCCTTCGGGGAAGCCCCTTCCAGGAGAAGCTCTTCGAGTGGTCTCCGCGGAAACAGTTCCGTGCCTCGCACGGAACAAAACCAAGCGGTCGAGTCATGGAGGAGGCATATTTGGAATGATATCCACCTGACACAGGATCCCGCCTGACACACCCGTCAGGTCAAAGCCGCACACATCCCAGCACGCCTAAGGGTACCTTTTCGCCTACTGTTCCGCTGACAACTTGGAAAAGACGGCTGACTTTGTGTGTTCCCCATACTTTCACGTAAATATACCCACATAGAGTCTTGTAGCCATGCTACTACAGTAATTGTATCCCCTATTTATGGCTGGTGTAATTAAGACTCATGTACGTAGAGAAAAACCCTAATCCAAAACCCTAGCTATAAAGACCCCTTCATTTTACAAGAAGAGGGAGGGCCAACAAATCACATAGCAAGAACTCTACTAAAATCTCTCTAGCTTCATCTTCTTCAAGAGAACCCGAGAGAAACACTGTGAGTGTGTGAAGTTCTTGTACACCAGCCATCTTACTGTAACCTTTTCCAAGTATAATAACATCGACTCGTGGACTAGGGCTTGTTAACGCCTGAACCACGTAAAAACACTGTTTGTTTAGTTACATTTCAGCACTTCTACAGTTCTTATCTTTTTATTATTCTGTTTGTATTCGTTTCCGAAAAACTCGGTAAACACCCTTGCTCAAGCCCTCATCCTTTAATGCCATAAAGGAAAAACGATCTTTAGCCACATTTCCTGCTAATCCTCAAATCACACTATAGATTCCCAATTAATCTTCACATACCCAAATAATCACCAAATAACTACCCGTTACCCGATAAACCCCAAATACGTGCTAAGTTACTGAAATACCCCTAGGCTCATCCTGAGCCAGGTATTCGACCCCGTTGTGACTTTTCCGCTAACTTTCCCACTAGGATCGCCTCGGGCCACACATCTCAAATATATCCCCATAATACTAGGGTCTCACTCATAATGCATACATAATACAAATATACCCTCAATGGGTCAAAAATTACAAATATGCCCTAATTTTAAAAAACGGGCTCACATGCATATTTAATACAGATAAACATGGATAGATATTCACATTACAATATAAACCATTTATACCCCATAATAAAATATATATTTAGATAAATTCCACATATAAATTCGATTATGCCATCTTAGCACAATAATCAATAGACTAGCCTTAATAGCAAATTCAAGACGTTACAATACTAGCCTCTGGGACCTCAAATTCTACTAAATCGGGTAGTAGGATCCTTCACGAGCCCCTAAGTTTGAGTTCCCGAGCCCAAAAACCTGAATTGGCCAATATTTTCTATTTGAGTCGTGGCGCTCCTCAGAGGTGCCGCGACCCTCTACAAGTCATAAAGCTCGAGGCTCTCACCCAGGGACACGAGCCACAACGCACCATAACCTGCGCCGCGGTGCCAGGGCGATTAAGCAAACCCCCTAGGCCTGCTGGGTTCATGCAGGCCGCAAACTTGATTTCTAACCCATTTCAACCTCAAAATTGCACCAACAATACAAAACTACCACAAAGAAAACATCAAAACCCTCTAAACACCATCAAAATCAGAACTCTAAGATTTCAAGCAAAACACCAAAAAAAAAAAAAACTAAAATCTTGAGAATTGAGATTACCTCTTGGAATTTGAGTTCCCCCAGCTGGATCCTTTAGTTTGACAACCTTTAATCTCCAAAGCCTAGCTCCTAATTCCCACCAAAGACAGCCCTAAGTTGAAACTCAACAAATCCTTTTACAAACTTGAGAGAACCACTTGCAAGGGAGAGGGAGGGAGAGAGAGAGAGAGATTCTTCTTTTTTCCCTAAGTGTTCTACTTTAGTCTAGCCTAACCAAGTCTATCCTTTGGCACTAAAATGACCAAAATACCTCTAGGTCAACTCTTAGTCCTTCAGTGCCTTCGAGGGTAAACCCGTCATTTGCCACATTCCCGCTAATTCCTCGAGTAGTCCTATAAATCCCCAATTAGTCCTGACATACCCAAATAATCGCTAAATAACTACTTGTTACCTGGTAAATCCCGAACACGCACTAACTCCCCAAAATACCCCCATGCTCACCCTGAGCTGGGTATTTGACCCCGTCGTGACTATTTTGCTAATTCGTTTCCTAGGATCTCCTCGGACCACACATCTCAAATATATCTCCACAATACTGTGGTCTTACTCATATTGCATACATAACACATATATATACCCTCAACAGGTCAAAATTACAAATATGCCCTTATTAACAAGAACGAGCCCACATGCATACTTAATACACCTAAATATGCATATCTAATCTTATCATATCATAACTCAAGTAATCAAATACTAATACACATATATAATGATTAATCATGTAAAAATATAATTAAATAAATTATTGCCCTCCCAGCACGCTAATCAAGGCACCAAACCTTATTAGAAAATTTGGGATGTTACACTTTCCACACACAAATCTAGGTTCTTTGGAGCTCTTAAATTGACCATCATTCTTCTTAGGTCCAAATGGATTATAACCCTTGCCTTTGGGCTTCTTAATCCTTTTCCTTTGTTGTTGTTGGCAGGTTTAGCCACCATATTGGCTTTAGATGTCTCTCCATTAGATCTTCCACATTCTTATCTCCAGAACAAGTGTAACGACCCAAATTCGCTATTAAGGCTTAAGGGCCTTGATTAGTGTGCCAGGAGGGCATGTTGGGATTTATGTGTGATTTTATGAATTAAATACATGATTATGATTTAAAGCATGGTATTTGGCTATTTGTTTAACTGAGATGCATGGCTATGTTTACTAGTATGCATGTAGGGCCGGATCGTGTTAGAAGGGCATAATTGTAATTTTGGCCATGTTGGGCATAACTGTATTGATATGTGATAATTGTATTCTGCGAATTATACCACGTGGGTGTGGTTATATTATTGTGATGCACGTGCCGAGACGGTCCTTGAGAGCTAGTTAACTTAAGAGTCACAACGGGATTTCTATACCCGGCTCGGGAGGAGCCTAGGGGTACCTCGGGAATTTTATGGTTAAGTTGAGATTTAGCGGGTAATGGTTATTGGAGATTTAGTAACCTGGGTAACCATTAGTTACTGCTGAGAGTAACAAGTTTTGGAAAGAAAATGGTAGAAATGAAAGGACTTAAGTGCCCTTGAGGTTTAAGTAGGAAAGGATAGGCAAGGAGGGGAAAATTGGTCATTTGGTTGGGAAATAGATAAATGGCAGCTGGGATTTGGGGGTATACGGTTTGGGGCATTTATGCCACTTGAGGCTTGATAGAAATTGAAGAGAAGAAAGAGAAGGAGAAAGAAGGTTAGGGCAAGAAGAAGAAGAGAAGGAGAAGTGGGAGTCTAGGAGGAGATCAAGGACTTTGTGTGGGTTCTCCATTTGAGGTAAGGTTTTTAGACACATCTAAGTTTTGATTTCTGTTTTGATTGGTAAAATCTAGAGCTTGAGTTGTTTTGTTGAAGTTTTGAGTTAGTTGCTTGAGTTTTGGTTTGGGTGGCTGAAAATAGGAATCAAGGGGTGGATTCTTGGGTGTGTTGATGTTTTGATCTTGTATATAGTGCCTATAGGTTGTTAAGTTGTTCATATGAGGTTTGGAATTGAGTTTTTGGGTTGAGATATGTGTTTGGATTGGTTTGGAGGTATTTTGGATGAAGGATTGAAGGTGAAAAACCCAGAATTTCTGGGTTCGCGATGGGGCGCCGCGGCCCTGTTCTTGGGCGCCGCGGCGCGAGGCTGTGTCCAGGCGAGGTGGTTCTCTGACTCGCTGGGCGCCGCGGCGCTATAGGACAGCGCTGCGGCGCTAGGCCATTTTCAGGACACCAAAATTTGCATTTTTCAGCTTTTGCTCCGGGGGTTCGGGGGATGTTTCCGATGAATTGTTTTAGGAATTTGGGAGTCCCGAGAGTGCGGGATTGGTCCCGGGAAGTGGTTTTGGGTTGATTAGTAATGAGGGATGTTTCTTGTGTGTTGTGACTAGGTTGTTGGTGAGGCTCGTGCTTGAGGACCATGCTCGTGGCTTTAGTGCATCAGGAGGCTCGGAATGCAGGTAAGAAGACTATAACACCCGAGAATAGGGCATGGCCCCACTGTGTGATTTTAGGGCATGGCCCCGGATTGTATTATGTGTAAATGTTTAACCTTAAGTGAACCGTGATGTGTGTGAATGATTATTTCGAACGTACTATATGTGTGATTATGATGAAATGAACGGCAAGGGCCGAGTACGGCGTAGGCCGGGGCGGCCATGGGCCGAAAGTAACACCTAGCACATGGGATGCTATAATCAGGGCGGGGCCCGGTGGATACATGTATTATGCTATATTCAGGGTGGGACCCAAGGGATACATGAGTTATCCTCGCGGTGAGAACCGATACCCCAGGGCTTTGGTAAGGCCTCTGGGGCGGCATGGCCGTGTTTGCTTAGTCTAATGGTTGACTTGTTTATATGTGGATTATCTGTTATGATAAATTGTATAAATGCATATGTTATGTCCTGCATGAGTTTTCTTGCTGGGCTTCGGCTCACGGGTGCTCTGTGTTGCAGGTAAGGGCAATGACTGAGTCAACCAACCATGAGTACGGAGAGCGTGAAGCGACGTGTACATGTTTGGCCTGCCCGACTGCTTTGGTTGGGGGTTTATTCGAAAATGGCTGTAATAATCTATAATTTTATAATTTCTCAACTGTAACCTTATTTCAAGATGTAATTAGTTTTCAAACCTTATTTTGGGATCCCAACTGTTTAATAATAGAAGTTTTGATGAAACGATGCATTTTCAAAGATTACAGCCTTAACTTTTAATTAGTCACACTTTTGTTTCAAAAACCTCGGTTAGCGAGTTCATTGCACACTGTTTTGTCTTAAAAACTCACTTAGTAACGGCTCTAAGGAAGTAGGGCGTTACAACTTGGTATCAGAGCGAGCCAAGGTTTATTGGTTCTGGAGATCGACCGAACATGTACGCTCGCTGTCAGTGACAAGCTCGACTCAGGGTTGGTTGGTATGAATGATTGACATGTTTGAATATATGTTTGAATGCCCTGTTTGCCTGCTTATTTATATGGAGCATGAGGAATGAGATGACATATGCATGAGATACTGATTGGGCCTGGCCCTTGATTATTGCATGTTGAGATTGATGCATGCTGAATAACATTATTATGTATGTGGATGAATATTGGCGTAATGGTTTACATATTGAGCTATGTGGTCGATTGTTTAAGTTGAATCTGTAAGTTACACCCGTTTATTTGCTTGTGTGAAGCATGTTGAGTGTGGATATACTTAGGGATGTTAAATCTGGTAGCTAAATATATGACATTGTGGATTTGACCTAGTATATGCTTGTGTGTGCATTATACCTGTGGATATTTGGACCTAGTGATGGTTTGGTTCAGAGTAGGAACCACAGAGTTCAGGAGTTGGTCAGTTTTGACAGATGAACTCGAGTTGTTTGTTCCTAGAAGGGTTGGGGACCCGATATTGTGTTGAAAAGAGGGATTCTAGATATAAGTTGGAGTTGAGATCTGTAGTTATCCCTGAGAGCAGCAGCAAAGGGGTCACTAGTGTGTGAGTAGGCTGTGGAGTTTGTTAGTTGAGATGGGATAGAAGAACAGCGGATTCTCTGGGGAGATGGCTGATTTAGATGTTTTAACAGTAAGGTTACCGGTGATGGTTTACTGTGAGGTATGGACAGAAAAGGGTATTAAATGAAAGGCTTAAAGGGTGTTAACCTCGGGTTTTGAGGAGAGTTGAGTTGACAAGGAATTTATCAATAGATGAGCAGAGTTAATTCCACCCTGGTTAAGAGGATGAGAGATCCTGATTAGAGGGTTGTGTTAAATGTTGAGGCAGGGAGATGCCTGGAAAGGGTACTCGGGCTGAGGTACTGGCTTAATGGGTTGGGAAGAACCTAGATGATGAATTGTTAGAGGTTATAAAGACGTGATTTGAACTGTGGAGACTGGTGGACTTATAAGTTTGGTTTGGACTGATAGAGTAACGACAGTGTAGAACAATGGGTTTGGTGAATTGGATAATTCATTTTGGGAATTTATACTGACGGATGTATCCGGAAATGGTGGCGACCCATTTAAGGATGGAACTCGGGGATAGTCCAGGGCATTTGGGCCGCTCTGATGTAAGGACTTATCGTCTGCATGTGGATGGCGGAGAGGGCCATATTGTCCGAGGAACTGATGGTTGATGTATAGAGCATGAGTGCTAGAGCCGCAAGGGCAGTGCTTCCTTTGACGGAGTTAGTAGAGAGAGAATTGTGATAGTCAAGTTGATAGAACCCCGGATAGTTCTGTGGCTTCTGGTTTTGCCAGAAAAGGGGAAAAGGTCTGGCCGATTAGATGGTACTTGTGTTGATAGAACGCAGCGAGGACGGATTCTCAATTTTGAGGTAGAAGGACCCCAGACAGTGCTTGGGCACTTGATTTGAGATTGGAAAGAAGCCTGATGGAAGAGGTAGTTATCAAGTTGGTGACAGGAACTAGGGAGGTTATTGTGTATGCATAAGGGAAAGGATGCCACCTGGGAGGAGGTCAGGTGGGGGCGTGACTTCTGCGTAGAATGACTTTGAGATGTTAGGATGGATTTCCCATGGTGAGGGAAACGGAGAACTGGAATGCGTCGATACATTACAAGTTCGAGGCTGAGTCCTCAAGGATGAGTATTTAACTGGCGAGCTTATGCTTTGGGCATGTAACGAACTGGAAGGGCTGGGTGTTGAGAATGTTCCGAGAGGGAGATGGAAATAGAGAGGTTGCCTCAAAAGTGCTATTCGGGAGGCTGAGGACAGTAATGCTTACTGAGAAGGAGTTAGAAACTCTGGTAGATGGATTGTTGAGGATATCATCTGGAGTATGAAAGTGAGACTGAGTGGAGACAGAGCTGACTAGTGGGAAAATTATGTGGGTATAAAAAGGAAGACTCAGGAGTATTTCAAGGTTAGACTACAGATAGGATTGGTATAACGAATGTTGTAAAAGGTGGTTTTGGCTGACAGAAAGTTTGTTGAAGCAATCGAAGGAATTTGACCCTGGAATAGCCAGAGTGTTATACTGCGGGGATTGTTAGCATCGTGGAGTTAGACCGAAAAGTACAATGTTGGATACAAGAAAGGACGATGTCTCCAAGAGTTGATCTATGACCTGGTGATTACCAGTTGGAAACCAAGGATAGAGACATTTCGTGGATTGTCTAGTTTGCACCGGGTAGGGTGTGAGGAGTTGGTAACAAAGATTCTGGAATGGTTCAGGCTACAGCAGCACAGGTAAGTTCTTTAGGCAGAGAATGCGTGAATGGTCTGGGCAAGTCCCCTTCAAGCTCACGAGCAGTACATGTGGATTACTCCCAGACGGAAATGGTGAGCAACGATTATGCGAAAGGCGTTGGTACCCAGAAGGCAGAATCTCAGGTAAGGTTCTACGGAGTGTTAGTTGGATGTCGTCAGGAGTTCTCAGATTACAACTGCAAGAAGAAAGGACAAGTAAGAGAAGAATTGATCTGAAGTCGCAAAGAAGCTAATGAAGAGCGTCTGAAGAATTGAAGGCATAACAAGACTGGTAAGCGCGTCATTTATTGCACAAGCACCTCCAGAGACGACTACATCAGAGATGAGGAGAACAGTAAAACTTGAGGTTAGACGGATTGAATGGTGTCAAATCAGAAAGAAATTCAGAAGACAAGGTAAGATTGTTTAGTATCTGGAATTTGTGTATGTTTTGGTTAAGTGAAGAGTGATGGCATAGAGGACTTGATCTATTATGAGGACGTGGACTTGTAGGGGTGCATCACGGATTAGGCACGCCCAGGCGCACCTGGCGCGAGGTTGGATCGAACCTTGCGGGAGACGAAAGTATGAACCTGGTTGATACACTTGGAGCATTAAGTTGACAGTTATGGATATCATAAGATGCTTAAGTCTTGGGTATTAGTGAGAAAGGTTAACGTTGAGACACAGATGTGGTGAAAAGTAACAGACGGATGATCAGTGTTTGAAATCCTCGATTGAGCGAGGGGAGTTATAATTGGAGACGGAACTCCTAGCTGTGAGGCATGTGTCAGTCAGGGAATAGCGCCATAGACTGTAATAGAGTGGACAAGGCGACGACTGAGGTTGGCGTAACGCTAGTAGGTATGATTGGCTGGTGAGTGTCAATGATCTATGGAATTCAAAGTGTTGGCTTTAGTTGAAGCAGGGAAGGACCCTGCTAAGGTAGTACAAGTTGGGATACCAGGAATGGATGAAGGATCCAATTAGGTTTGGTTTATGAGCGAGAATTCTGAATGGATATCATTCCACCTCCTAGGGTACGTCGTACCGGGAGGGTCGAGCGGGTGACGGAATCTAGTGTTTTCCTTTGGACCCTGAGGGGTTAAGTGAGGTGGTAGTGTATCACGGGAATAGACCACTTTGGACCTTGAGTAAAGTGTTTGGACATGAAAAGTTTTAACTCGGTGGTTTGAGTTAATGTAGTTGGTTCAGGTGAACTGGTAGCAGGGTAAAACGTCGATGATACAGAATTGAGACCCAAGAGTGTCTTAAATTTTGGAATGGGTCTAGAGAACGAAAAAGAACAGAGTGGGAATCTGGGATTATCAGTTGATTGCAAGTGAAATGGCAGTCTGAAAGTTTATCGGATATTTTAAAGAATTGAGCGCTGAGTAGGCGAATACTTGAGGTATTAAGGGAAGTGTATTCCCTGATGAGTTAGTCATGGTAGCAGTTTCTGGTGTCCTGCTAATGGAACACGACTTAGGACATGGTACAAGGTGAAGGATAGTGGATACTACGGTTTGGCTTTAGTTCAGAGAGAAAGCCAAAGAGGTCGTTGAAACTTCTTAAGGTAGGGGTGTCTGCCTATTTGAAAGAATAAAGAGCTGGTAAATTGATAAGTTTTGAGGAATTAAAGTTCCGGGAAGAAAGAGTTGCGTCTCTGCGTAATAATAGACGAGGATCTGTAAGGTGTTCAGAGAAAGAAGGGAGAGTTCTGGCTCTTAATTCGGCATAAAATTCGGAAGTTGTACTAAGGGTTAGGCTGGCGGGGCCTACAAGCTGATCCCACCTAGTAGAGGTGATGACTTTTGAGTATCTCTGGAATCAGGAATAAGACAATGAATTGGTCATTGTAATCTAGGCAGGCCCTGAGGCTTCAGCAGGGTTGCGGTGTAAGCGAGAGGCTATCGAGAGTATGGCCGTTAGACAAGATCTTGTGGGGCAAGATTGATGTGCCTGTAAGAGTGTTGTTGGAAACTAAAGTAAAGGCGGTGGACCTTGGGATTCAGGGTCAGAGTTCGGGTTTTCTGACCGATGTGTTTGGATAAATTTCGAGGAAGAAATTTCTATGAGGAGGGGATAGTTGTAACGACCCAAATTCGCTATTAAGGCTTAAGGGCCTTGATTAGTGTGCCAGGAGGGCATGTTGGGATTTATGTGTGATTTTATGAATTAAATACATGATTATGATTTAAAGCATGGTATTTGGCTATTTGTTTAACTGAGATGCATGGCTATGTTTACTAGTATGCATGTAGGGCCGGATCGTGTTAGAAGGGCATAATTGTAATTTTGGCCATGTTGGGCATAACTGTATTGATATGTGATAATTGTATTCTGCGAATTGTACCACGTGGGTGTGGTTATATTATTGTGATGCACGTGCCGAGACGGTCCTTGAGAGCTAGTTAACTAAAGAGTCACAACGGGATTTCTATACCCGGCTCGGGAGGAGCCTAGGGGTACCTCGGGAATTTTATGGTTAAGTTGAGATTTAGCGGGTAATGGTTATTGGAGATTTAGTAACCTGGGTAACCATTAGTTACTGCTGAGAGTAACAAGTTTTGGAAAGAAAATGGTAGAAATGAAATAAAAATGAAAGGACTTAAGTGCCCTTGAGGTTTAAGTAGGAAAGGATAGGCAAGGAGGGGCAAATTGGTCATTTGGTTGGGAAATAGATAAATGGCGGCTGGGATTTGGGGGTATACGGTTTGGGGCATTTATGCCACTTGAGGATTGATAGAAATTGAAGAGAAGAAAGAGAAGGAGAAAGAAGGTTAGGGCAAGAAGAAGAAGAGAAGGAGAAGTGGGAGTCTAGGAGGAGATCAAGGACTTTGTGTGGGTTCTCCATTTGAGGTAAGGTTTTTAGACACATCTAAGTTTTGATTTCTGTTTTGATTGGTAAAATCTAGAGCTTGAGTTGTTTTGTTGAAGTTTTGAGTTAGTTGCTTGAGTTTTGGTTTGGGTGGCTGAAAATAGGAATCAAGGGGTGGATTCTTGGGTGTGTTGATGTTTTGATCTTGTATATAGTGCCTATAGGTTGTTAAGTTGTTCATATGAGGTTTGGAATTGAGTTTTTGGGTTGAGATATGTGTTTGGATTGGTTTGGAGGTATTTTGGATGAAGGATTGAAGGTGAAAAACCCAGAATTTCTGGGTTCGCGATGGGGCGCCGCGGCCCTGTTCTTGGGCACCGCGGCGCGAGGCTGTGTCCAGGCGAGGTGGTTCTCTGACTCGCTGGGCGCCGCGGCGCTAGGCCATTTTCAGGACACCAAAATTTGCATTTTTCAGCTTTTGCTCCGGGGGTTCGGGGGATGTTTCCGATGAATTGTTTTAGGAATTTGGGAGTCCCGAGAGTGCGGGATTGGTCCCGGGAAGTGGTTTTGGGTTGATTAGTAATGAGGGATGTTTCTTGTGTGTTGTGACTAGGTTGTTGGTGAGGCTCGTGCTTGAGGACCGTGCTCGTGGCTTTAGTGCATCAGGAGGCTCGGAATGCAAGTAAGAAAACTATAACACCCGAGAATAGGGCATGGCCCCAGATTGTATTATGTGAAAATGTTTAACCTTAAATGAACCGTGATGTGTGTGAATGATTATTTCGAACGTACTATATGTGTGATTATGATGAAATGAACGGCAAGGGCCGAGTACGGCGTAGGCCGGGGCGGCCGTGGGCCGAGTACGGCGTAGGCCGGGGCGGTCATGGGCCGAAAGTAACACCTAGCACATGGGATGCTATAATCAGGGCGGGGCCCAGTGGATACATGTATTATGCTATATTCAGGGTGGGACCCAAGGGATACATGAGTTATCCTCGCAGTGAGAACCGATACCCCAGGGCTTTGGTAAGGCCTCTGGGGCGGCATGGCCGTGTTTGCTTAGTCTAATGGTTGACTTGTTTATATGTGGATTATCTGTTATGATAAATTGTATAAATGCATATGTTATGTCCTGCATGAGTTTTCTTGCTGGGCTTCGGCTCACGGGTGCTCTGTGTTGCAGGTAAGGGCAATGACTGAGTCAACCAACCATGAGTACGGAGAGCGTGAAGCGACGTGTACATGTTTTGCCTGCCCGACTGCTTTGGTTGGGGGTTTATTCGAAAATGGCTGTAATAATCTATAATTTTATAATTTCTCAACTGTAACCTTATTTCAAGATGTAATTAGTTTTCAAACCTTATTTTGGGATCCCAACTGTTTAATAATAGAAGTTTTGATGAAACGATGCATTTTCAAAGATTACAGCCTTAACTTTTAATTAGTCACACTTTTGTTTCAAAAACCTCGGTTAGCGAGTTCATTGCACACTGTTTTGTCTTAAAAACTCACTTAGTAACGGCTCTAAGGAAGTAGGGCGTTACAACAAGATTCCTCCTCAATTCTCAAATGCTTGAGAATCCCTTCCAAAGAGATCTTCTCATTCTCATGGTATATTTTCTTCCTATAGCCTCTCCATGATGGTGGTAATGTCGATATTGATTGTGTGAAAATCAGAGTGTGCAACAAAAGAGTGACATTAAAAATTTAAGCAATACCAAAGCCAAGATCACATACATATCATTACATTAAATAAAGATTCATAAAAGATAGAATCATACCTCTTGTACCCTATCAAGAATCAATGCTATCTTTTTGTAAATCAATAACGATCATCCAATCCAATGAGACAACTTTGAGATTCACACCAAAATCTTTGAAACCAATCCTTGACACACAAGGACGTGTGTGCGCACGTAGGATATTATGAACAAAATTTAGGCTCTCCTGATGTACTCAACGCATGAGATCACGAAAGGTTTGGAGAAGACAGGCTATGAGAGAGTATTGTAGATTTTTAGTTTTTGTCTACAAAAATGAAAACGAATCACTTCTTTTTACGATACATTATTAGACTCTTTAAACCTAAAATAACTAACAAAATTAGACTTAATCAAAACTGATTAGGTTTAGGCTATAATTATTTAATCAAATCAAACTATCTCTTTTTAAATAATTCAAAATATTAACAATTAATATTAGAACTGAACAAACTAGGTTGTGACATGTGTCACACAAGCACAGTGAGTGGGCGTGTAGCACATGTGCTTCTCCAATTTTATCTCATTTATTTATTTAATTAATAAGACAAAATATTTATGCATCAATATAATATTTCATAAATACATAAATATCAATTAATTAATAATTAACTTTATCATATAATTTAAATAATTTATTATCATATAATAAATTAATATTTCTCTCTCTCATGATTAATCAAAGTAAAGTTAATTAATATTTAATACAAGTAATATATAGTTTTCAAATAAAATATATTAGTTTAATTGATTAATTAATTACACATAATTACAACTTAGCCTTAGAAAATTAATTCATTGAATATTAAGTATTTTTCTCCATTTAATTTGTCAATTATATCCACATTGCGACAGTGTAGTAAAAATGTGACTTGTGGACCATAGACTAATTATACTAATTAAATTCCAATAAACCAGATTAGAGCTGTAAATGTGGGCCGGCCCGGCCCACATTTTCGTGCCTCCAATAAATTCGGGTCGGGCCTAGCCCGGCCCATATTCAATTCGTGCCGGCCGGGCTAGCCCATTTTTGAAAGAGTAGGCCCAGCATGGCCCATGTCGTGCCGTGTCGAGCCCAAGTCGGGCCGGCCCACTTTCCTTATTCAGGCCGGCCCACTTTCTATATTCGGGCCCAAATTTGGGCCCACTTTTAGGCCCAAATTTTTTTTTTGCTAAAAAATGTGAGGATGGAGAATTGAACCCTCCACCTCCTCTTTAACCATCAATGGACTTACCACCAAACCAAATACATTTCTTTGTTTAAATTATAATTTTAGATATTTTTATATACTTTTTAACAATATTTTACACAAAATTATATCAAAGATAATTATTAGAATTTTAATACCTACTAATAAATGCTAAAAATTTAACTAACAAATCTTAAAATAAATTAATATAATTATAAAAATATAAACATTGAGAAAAATAAGACATATATTATCATTTTAATTTATTAATTATTGATAAAAAAAAATTTATTATGATTATTAATGTCAAAATATCGGGTTTTTTTATCGTGTCGTGCTTTCGGGCTAGTTTGTTCGTGCTTTCGTGCCGTGCCTTCGGGCTTGTCGTGCCGTGCCGTGCTAAGCCCGTGTCGTGCCGTGCCTGGCCCAAGCCCATATTTTTTCGTGCCGTGCCGGCCCAAGCCCATATTTTTTCGTGCCGTGTCGTGCTCGTGCCCTCGGGCTCGTGCCGGTTTTGTGCCGTGCTCAAAAGCCCGGCCCGTATTTACAGCTCTAAAACAGATTATTAATAAACTCTTTAATTAGATAATCTTATTTATTAGTTCCATTATTACTCCACTACAAATATGGAATTGAAATCTTAGTAATTATAGAATTATGTATATAGAATTATCTCGTCTGGTTTATTGATATAATCACTTCGTGTAGGTATGTCCTCAAATTTATTGGTTCGCTAATTAAACCTTGTCAAAATTACCATTTACCCTTCTAATATCATTTTGTTCCTTAAGTACCATTAATTCATTAGTGAACAGTTAATTTACAGTCATCGCTGCTTTGCCATCAGTAAGTTCCCTTGATTATTCGACTATCAGCATGGTAGAATAGATGTCGTTAGTGGCCCCTGAATTTTAGATCCAAGATGATAGCGCATTTTCCACTAAACTGGTTTCAAGAAAGAATAACTCACATTTAACTTTCTTATTCTTCTAATGTTTAGCAAGAATTTCTCACTTGGCTGATAAGATGTTATTTTTATAAAAACTATTTATCATATGTGTATCCACACGTGGCATGGATGACCTTCCATACATCACATGCAAAGTTAAAGCATTGCAAACCACTTCTGATTTCTTCACTCACACTTTGGAGTATATATTGACGAGCCATATGATTTGATTTAAGCCACTTTGAATAAGAATCTTGCTCATGCATCGAAGCATCCAATGACGGTTCTGGAGGTGTTTTCTTTGTAACCACATTCATAAGATTTTCTCATATTAATAGGATATCAATATCATGTCTCCAAAAGACAATGTTTTCATCATTTAGTTCAATCACAATGTTACAATCTTGTAGCGACATTATGGATACTGAAAATTAACACAAGAATATACTTATTGTATTGTCTTTTAAGCATGCATAGATTTGTTAGACATTTACATAAAAGAAATAAAAAATACAAAATTCAATATAATTGAAATAAGTATCATATTTTTTGGAGAATAAATATGATGTATAAATGAAACAAAATAAAAAACATAAATTTAACATTTATTATTCCACAATAAAACTACCCAACAATTAAATTGTCGCCTTAGAGTCAGTCAAATTAATTTCAGATAGTATATAAGACAATCTTATCTTTATTAATTAAAACTTAAAATATCTCATATTTTCTCTTTTAAAAATATAGTATCGTTTGTTTGTTCAAGACACAATTATCCACCACAAAAGCTTAATCATATCTTTGTAAATGTAACCCATTATTTTGGAGTCCATTACTTAACTTAGAGAGTGCAGCCTTAGGGTCATTCAAGCCTAAAATAACCACATTGTCTTATCTTCGTAAGAAGCCAATCTTAATATCAATATGGTTAGAAACCTTCCTTAGGGGGACGGAAACCACGCCGCGTCGAGACCTAAACCATATCTCATGTATAAGTCTTAGTTTTGATTTCTCCATCAAAGGATTCAAGTGGTGTTCTACCTAGGGTTTGAAGCTTGCAAGAAGAACAAAGAATTTGTTCTACAACTAGGGTTTGCAATTTTAATCCTATTCTTTCATTGGACTCTGTCAAGCATAATTGTATGTAGATTCTTATTATTTTTTTTGGTGTAATCTCACTCTCTCCCAACAATGCAATTCTTTATTCTTTAATTTACATCATTATGGAGGAATCTTCCTCTATTTTGTCTTATAAATTTATGACACAAGACTTTGTTAGATAGGATAGATTTAACGGAACTAATTTTGTGCGTTGGAAAGATAAAATTAGGTTTCTACTTAATACTCTCAAGGTGTATTACATTTTGGGTAAAGATTTAAAAGGCCATAAATCCCTCTAAGGAAGATGACACTCAAGAAGTCATCAAGGAAAGAAACAAGTGCGAAGAAGATGAGCTAATTTATTGGGGTCACATCCTCAATGCCCTATCGGAACGATTGTATGAATTCTATAATAACACCAAGACCACTAAAGAGAGTTGGGAGGCATTGGAAAACAAATACAAATCAGAAGAAGAAGGTACAAAGAAATTTCTTATTACTCAATACATATAATTTAAGTTTTTTGATGTGAAACCTCTTCTCCCCAAAATTTATGAATTGAAAATTAATGTGAATAAGCTTTCCACCCTAAAGATTGTATTTCTAGAGCAATTCCATGTTGGTGTAATTATAGCCAAGTCCCCTCGATCTTGGAGGGGCTACAAAAAGAAAATCCTTCATAAGAATGTGGAGATTTACTTGGAGGAGATTCTCAAACATTTGAGCATTGAGGATGAGTCTTGTTCTAGAGATAAGAATGTGGAAGAGTCTAATGGAAAGACTTCTAAAGTCAATGTGGTGGCTAAACCTCCCAACAACAACAAAGGAAAAGAAGTTAACAAGCTTAAAGGCAAGGGTTACAAACCCTTGGGAGGCTACTGTAAGAACGCCCTAATCTATTACTTTATGAAAACATTGCTCAACTCACATGTATTAGAAAAAAAATACCATTTTAAGGAAAAGTTTAGTGGGGCCTTGATAAATCATACAATTTGGGCCCAATAGTTTGAAATAAAAAATGTTGTGTCTTTATGCAGTATTTGGAAATAAAATAAAAATAACAAGTCCCACTGACATAGTTTGAAACATAAATCATAACATAAGTTATTAATTATTCTTGGCGCTCATTTTGATCGTTATTCGTTCATAGGACACCCCGCGTCACACATGCCTAGATGTTGGAACCTCTCACATCACTGTGCATGCTAAGGAGAAACCTTATTGCCCACCTAGAAAGGGGTGAGCTAAAAGCCAATAAGTAAGTACAAACAAAAATACAACAATTTCAAGAAATACAAGGAAAATTACATACATATAGTAAACTCATGGCATATCATATCTTATTCACATCATAGTCATATCATATTCATATCATAATCATAAACATAATCGTAAGACTTCATAATCATAAGCATAATCATACATCATGTAACCATGACACCCCTATTGTCCATGTCATATCGTGAGGTAACCAGCAAAATCATAAACCAGAAAGACCTCCTCTATGAGATAAACAAGAACTCTGGTCCTCAAATAACCTCGGTGTATCCGCCCTATGAGTTACGTTATATCCTTAGTAACTCCTTTGTTGTGTCGCGTTCAGCACGCCAACAACTTACTGCTTTTCATACAACATATAAGTAGATATACAACAACTCATATCATAACACAGTAGCTCATACTTTTCATAACACAATATCTTACAATAGCTCATACTTTTCATAACACAACAACTCTTGCAACATATTATCACATACTTTTCATAACATAATTCATAAAAAATGTAGCTAACTTCCTTACCAGTCTAAGCAAAAGAAAAATAAATAGTAGTGTGCTTCACAATGAGCCTAGAATCACAATCAAACACTTGTCTCAATATCAAGTAAGACTAAGCGTAGTAGACAAGTATACCCCATGTGTACATAGGTCATGCACACGTGGCACAAATTACATCTCAACGATAAAAATACAATTATTTCACATAAAAATCATTAATGAATAATCCCAATTCTACTAGTGAATCCTCAATGTCTGCAAGTAGAAACACACATTTACCTAAATGGCGTATATTTGAATGTAAAACTATGCTTTCATACAACATACATACATGGGAGGGTTCTTAGAATTCGCTCTATTTATTTCATTCTTGAAATTCAGCAAGAAACAAATTTACCATCTATATTAATGTTTTCATAATGCCTCCTCAAGACAAAGTTTCAATCTAGATGTCATTTCATAAAATTATTTAATTAATTAGAACTTTAGTCACATTTGTTCCAAAATAATAGAATCTCGTTTATTATTTAAATAAATATAAAATATGACAAAATCTTTCTATTACTCATAAAATAATTAATTTTGACATAATTAGTTAATTTTATAAAATAATCTCATTTATTAAATAAATTCCTTGGTCCCTCCTTGGAGGCCATGCATCATTTAAAACCTTAGGATTTTGGCGAATCGTAGTAGGCGACATGCCGCCTAAGGCATATGTATAGACACATGTTTTAGGCTCCAAATGATGTGTTCAAAAGCTCCAATTCTATTGGTTGGACTTAATGACGGTGTCTACACTATAAAAGGGTTCTCCTAGAGTTTAGATAGACTTGATCACTCTTTCAAATCTCTCTCAAACCTCTCTCTTTCTCTCTTTCTAGCTCTCGAGATTAGAAGTTTTCTCTAAAAAATTCATAAAGAAAGTGCTTGTCTTTGTGAATTTCAAGGTTTGTTCAATCCCAATTCCATTTCCTACTAAAGAAAGCCTCAAGCATCCATAAAGGGTTAGGAAATAGATAATTTGAACAATGATACATCTCACGTATAAGCCTTGTTTTCTATTCTCTCCATCAAAGGTCTCAAGTGGTGTTCTAATAAGGGTTTGAAGCTAGCAAGTAGAACAAGGAGTTTTGTGCTACAACCATGGTTTGCATTGCTCTATCTCAATATTTTATTGGACTCTTTAAAGTGTAATTGTGAGTATATTCTTGTTGTTGTGGTGGTGTAATCTCACTCTCTCCCAACAAATATTTTATTTGAGTTGGAGATAGAATTTTGTATTTAACCAAGCGAGGAAATGTTAGGATTGGTTAAAATACAAAGCATAAATGGTATTACACAAGCTCGGTGTAAAACCCTAATGGTGTCACACACAATGATGGTGTGAAATATGACTTTTTATTTGTAGGAATTTAAAAACTAATTTTTTTGTCCAAAGTGATACATTGAGGTATCTAAGGATGCCCAAAAAGTTTTAGAGCATTTGGAGGTGTTTAAGGTAACTTTTGAGAAGTTAAGCCAACTTATATGGCATTGCATTGCCTCCTTGTAGGGGATGGATCACCTAAATCTTGAAAAACTCTACAAGAAGTTGCAGGCGATGCATTTCCTGGTAGGCGATGTCTCACCTATAGTCAGGCGATGCATCACCTGACGTGTCCGTACATATACGTTTTTTAAGCTCCAATGATGTGTTCAAAAGCTCCAATCCTATTGGTTAGACTTAATGATGCCGCCTACACTATAAAAATCTTCCTTTAGAGTTTTGATAGAATTTATCACTCTATCAAATCTCTCTCTAACCTATCTCTCTCTAGCTTCCAAGATCATAAATTTTCTCCAAGAAATTCATAAAGAAAGTGCTTGTCTTTGTTAATTTAAAAGATTGTTCAATCCCAATTCCCTTTCCTACTAGCGAAAGCCTCAAGCATCCATCAAGGTCTAGGAAATAGAGCTTTTGGACAATGATACATCTCATGTATAAGCCTTGTTTTTTATTCTCTCCATCAAAGCTCTCAAGTTGTATAATACCTAGGGTTTGAAGCTTGCAAGAAGAACAAAGAGTTTGTTCTACGACTAGAGTTTGCATTTCTCTATCCTAATCTTTCATTGGACTCCATCAAGCGTAATTGTGTGTAGATTCTTATTATTTTAATGGTGTGATCTCACTCTCTTCCAACAAAACTTACATTATTCAAACCACCATACATGGCTATTTTGGTGCTTGGATAGTTCACAAATGGTTTCAGAACATTTTGGGAAATGGTGTGTAGAGATTTGAAGTGTGATGGTCGAAGATGCGCAATCTAGGATAGAATCAACCATTGTAGTATAATTAATATTAGTAACAAGTTGATCATTAGTGAGTACATTTTCCATCTTGTATCTTAAACCCACACATAATAGTATCATATCCTGCTCTAGCCATGTAAAGAAACTAACGTCTCTAATGTTTTTTATTGTAATTGGTTCAATTTCCACCATCGTCATTATCTTGTAAGTTCATTCTATATCGAAGAGGTTGCGATCAATTTTTGTAACTTTATATATATGTTTAACTAACTCCTCAAAATATAGGTTACTTTGTACCAAACTAGATATTGATCATGAGCCATTTAAAATTCATTTCCATGAGTCTTCATTCTTTTTCCACAATCCATCACATAATATTACAATGTTTTTCGATGACATCTGAAAAAAAAATACAACAAACAAATATAAATGATTAGTATTACTTAAATTAAAAAATTATATAAAAAATGAAAATCATGAAAATTTGGAAGTTTGACAACCTATTTGAAAATTCAACAACCTGTCTGAGAATTTGACAGGTGGTCGAAAATATATGACATGTTGTCTGAAAATTCGACAGGTTGTTGAAAATATATGGCATTTTGTCTGAAAATTTTACAGGTGGTCTAAAATTTAGACTAGTGGTCGAAAATATGACTGCTCTAAAAGTTATACAAGTAGTCTTAAATATTAGACACCCTGTCTAGACAAGTTGTCAAAAAATTATGGATTTCTTTCTCCTCGAAAATTGCTTAAACCACCACTATTTATTTATTTTTAGATTTTAAGCTTTAAGCTCCAAAATACTCCATAAATATTCCTAATTCCTTACTAATGCTTATAATATGCTAAAACAATCATATTACACTTTTAATCTACAAAAAGAACATCAAATTTCTTTTGTAACAAAAACCTATATAAACTTACCTATGAAATACTTGAGTGCTGGAGTTGTGGAGAGATGTGGGTGGCTGGTAGTGGTTGATGGTTGTCGTGGGTGGTAGCGTCTGGAATGGGGGTTGGGGGTGGGTGGGTGAGAGTGAGGAAGAAGATGAAACATTTAGGGTTTTTGTTTTAATTTTTAGTGTTATTTTGTTGATAAAAGAGGTCATTTAGCTAAAAATTATGTAAAGTAGGCCAAAGTGCAAAATACAATATAAAAATAGGCCATTCTCACCAATTATTCAACATATATATGTTGTACTTGAAAAACACGACCTGAAGTGTCTTGTTTATGGTACAGTTGTGTAGAATTTACTGAAGTCTTCCTTAGCTCCAGGTTCATGGGGTTGATTTCAAAATGATAATTCTCAGTTTAAAGAAAGCCTAATTCTCTATTGTAAATTTCTTAATTCTCAATTGACGAAAAATTCGCGTTAATAATTTGGCGCTTTCATATCGAGCAAAATTAGGCTTGAAATTTCTATTCAAGATTCTGAAGAGATGGTGCTGGTGACTAGAAGATTGGCGTGTGAGGATGAGTCAACCTTGTTTGCTGACCAAAAGAACTATCAGTTGCCAATCCTGACTGCAGAAGTGACTTCTCAGCGTGTTGGAAAACATCCCCAAAACAACATTGGGAACAACCAGGATATCGGTAGCCTATGGACACTTCCCATGAGGGAAGCCTGAATTTCCTCGTATTACGTGAGACTAGTTGAACAGGAGACTGATGTGCTTAAGGAACAACTCGCCCATGCTGATATGCGCATTAATGAGATAATGTCTCAATTACTGCCTGTAATCGACCCAAATTCGGAAGAGAGCTAGTGCCTCTCAAAGGAGCAGGTTGCAAGGATGTAACCATGCAAATATTAGTCGCTCGGTCAGAACCACTACTCCTAGCTCCTTACCTTTGGGAAAAGCTCCCAAGAATTAGCAACCTATTTAAGCTCCCTGGAATGAACAACCTGCTCAGCGAGCTAAGTCCAATTCAGTATGAGCCAACAAAGTTGGGATTCCCCTGAGTCCACCAGCTCGAGTCCCATCCAATAATCAAAATAGGAAGGAGAGACCACCAAAAGAAAAAAGAAGTTGCAGTGGATGAAAATAGACCTCAGACTGTGCATTCAAGTGATCGAACAGCTGCATCCCATATACGATATCCTCCTTCACCCATTCGTCATTTGTCACCTCCCCACTCTTCGCCTCCCTTAAATCAAGCTTAGAGAACTCTTTTCAGAGAGAAGTCACACATGTCTCTCAATCTCGTGACACTGGGATTAGAGTCCAAATAAGCATCCAGCATTACCGACCACAACAACGGGTGGTGATCTTAGCCGAAAGAAGCTATTGGGCGGAGAGCCGTCAGGAGAATGAGTTCGGAAGTGTTCATAACACTTTATCCCATAAGCAGAGAACTTTCAACCAGGAGAAAAACCACGACCTATAACGAGCAACCCTAGATCTGATGGAAGAATGTCGAGAAGCATCACAACTTCAGCTAGTGCAATACCAATAGAAAGTAGTTCTTATTTTTAGACAATAGTCAATGAAAGGAAATTCGAGCTAGGGAATTTGGTATTGAGAAGAGTGTTTTTGTCGAACAAAGATCCTAAGGATGCCCTCCTAGGACCGAACTGGGAAGGACCATGCCAAATCGTGGAAATTTTGCTCGAGGCAACATTCAAGTTAGTTCGATTGAACGGAGAAGGAGTTCCACGGACTTGGAATGCACTTCATCAAATCTTAGACCTAACCATGTACACGATCTGATTAATAATAGGGCTTCTATTAAGCACAAAATTATGAAAATAACTCGGTCTAAAAGACTTCCTACGACTATAAAAAAATCACAAGTATAAAATTGTTAAAAGGAATCTTATAAAAAGCAAGAGTAATATTAATTTAGAATGAGGCAATTAGCTTCAAACAAGCCAAAATGGCATATTTTCTTGACCTCAAGGTCCTAATTACAAAAATGCTATAAATCCCCAAAAAAGAAAGAAAGAAAAATAGAAGAAGCATATTTCTCCTCGACCCTAAGCCTCAACTCCAGCTCTTCCAGAAGACACCTCCTCCTTCCTACCATTGGCAGCATCTCCAGTGGTCTTCGTGGTCTCCGCAGGCACCTAGACCAAGCGATCCCTGAACTTTGCGAGGTAACGAGCCAATCTTTTTTCATCAAGGAACGAGCAATTGGCATCTTGGTTATAGCACCAGACCTGATAGAACACATCCTCCATGGATTGATTCAACTTGGCGTTCAGACCTTCAACCTTGGACTGAAGATCCTGCTTAGTCTTGACTAGTTCAAGAGCTCACTCTTTGAAACTCTTCTCATTAGCCTAAGTCGTATCAAGCTCTTCCCAGAGTTGCGTTGCCTCCTCTTAAAGTCAAGAGTTCCCTAATTTGAGCTGAGTATTCTTTGCCTCAATTTGAGTGCTCTTCTTAACAAGCAAATTGCACTTCCACTCGATCTGGTCCTTTTCTCCCTTGAGTTGAGTCTTGTCTCCCTCGAGCTGAGTCTTCTCTCCTTCGATCCATGCTAGCCAGAATTATTATGTTCTTAGCTCGGACTTGGGCTATGAATGCCTACAAAAGCAAATATCACTGAAAGTTAGATAAAAATTCAAAGTATGCTAAAACTTTACAAAGTAATTGCAAGAACTTATAGTCAGATGCATCCTCGCTGCTTGGCCATATATGTTTGTGGGAGCTTATTCTGATTCATATGAATGGCAAGGTCGTCTAAGAGAGCTTCGAAAAAACCCTTATGGCGTTCAGGAAAACTCTCCACCTCCAGGTGTGGAGCTAGAGGAAGCACAAAAGAACTTTGTGGAAGGAAACTCTGGCTGGTAAGCATGGGATTCTTGCATTTCTTATCTCGACTTGCTTTGGGTCATGTCGACTTAGAAAAGAGTAGGCAGGTGCTTGCCCCAGATTGAGCGCGAGCTGGATCGATGTTCTGTGCAGGGTGCTTATGCACCAATGTTGAAACTTTTTTAGCCTCATCAGTCTCCTTAATCATGAGGAAGAATCTTTTCCTAGAAGGACCTCAAGGATGGAAGGCTAAAGTCTGGCCCTCTCCTATTAATTTATAGTGCCTCATATTGGCATCTATCATAATAGCTTGCCAGTCTTTCTCCTCAGCTGGAAGAGTGGCGAGCTAAGCATATTGAGACTTCCGGACCTCAAAAGCCTAAAACCTCTTGTAAATAGTTACAAAACAATATACTTAGTCAGATTGGCAACTAATAGTAAAGCATACAAGAAAATGAATAATAATTGAGGTTATGAAAACTTACAAGGTCGATTGAAATATTGATGTTAACAGGTCGCGAACTCATTCATCATGACGAACAAATCTTTAAAGTCGCTCGGGTGACTTAGGAGCTCGATTCAAGGAGCTATTTTTGGGAACTGGATGATGCAATAGAATTCATCACCATTGGTCTTCGTGTTGGGGATATCCTCAAGGAAGAAAGAAAATATAAAATGTCCTCAAGAGTTCGATCTTCCCAATTGCTTATATGGAATAGATACTTTATCCCTACGAGGAGGCGATGGGTATCCTAGGGGAGCTAGAATGGGGTGAGCTTCACATAATTCATAAAATCTAAAAAATACATGCTTAATGGAAGGCAGGCCCCAGGTTTCAGGTGTTCGCCGCTCCAGGTCTTTTAATGGTGCACAGCTCCTCTCTCCTTTATAGGTGGGTCAAGCATAACATTTGGAGGATGTATATATGCCATAATCCTCAAGGATGCTCGTTACTCGCTATAAAATAAGTTCTTCATCATCCTAATACAAGTGACTCATGGACTAGGGTTAATTAATAACCTGAACCACGTAAAATCTGGTGTCCATTCTTTTTCTCTTATTTTGGTAACGTCCTCTAGATTTTATTAATTCACCATAGTCCACATTCACTTGCATTAGGATGATGAAGAATTTTCACAACTCAAGTTCTCTTGGTTTTTAGGCAACGTTTATGCTCGCTTTGAAAAATGGAAATCGGATCTTGTACAATGTTTACCCTAGCCCTATTTATAGGCAGCTATGATAATTAAGCTCATTAATTGGGGCTGATTACAAAAATACCTCTTTTGATGATGGTTGTTATTACATAAATAAACATTCTTCATTTACTAAGCTCGTGGACCCCAGTGTATCTCGCATGGGCCCAGTACGAGAAGTCTCAGTCCATTCCTTTATTGGAGAAAATGCCTTTGACATTGTCAAGGTGGTAACTGCTTGTTCACCCATGTCAGGTAGCATTGTGAGACATCCTCTTTGCCGCTTGTGCGGGATCGACACCATAATCTCTACGGAAGTTGGGTGTCAGAAAGTTGTCTGTGGTCCAGGACATCTCTTCGCTTGACACCTGACAACTGTTCCCCTACTCTAGAGAAGGGTTCTCACAAGCTCAGAGGAGGTGATTACAACATAAAGTACTTTTGGAGCATTATTCTTTGTTAAGCTCATTGAGAGGTAATGCCTTCAGAGGATGTACTCCTTCGGTGGTGATAGACGGTGATGAGAACTGGAATCAGCCCTGTGGAGCCTTTAACATATTCTGGGGATCCTTAAACAACTTCCGTTAAGCCCTAATCACTCTTAATTTATGCCATGTGTCAATTAGTGAAAATACGAACAACATTTGCCCCAAGTCTTGACTCATCTTTGGAGATAGTGGAGACTTAATCAAAACAAATCATTCCCTCGGGGATTTTTTCTCGGGTCATGATCGCTGGGTGTCCTCGAGAATTGATGTTTCAAAAAAGTGAGGTGCCACGTGTTGGCTCCCCATTGCTAGGTCCACTAATCAATGCCATTTAATGGGTAGTCTTTTCAATACACGAGACGTCCTTTCACCTTTTTTAATACAATCTTTTCCTTGATTATTGTGACCATTGGATCACGCTCAAGTACCTACTCCCTAGGTAATCAACGACTAGGGTGCAAGTTACTTTTTACCCACATTTTGAGGTTTTGAATTTAAACGATGCCCTCTTTCTCATTTCATTCACTTTTTCATTTGCACTCAAAACTCTTCGATTTCCATAGAGCTAAAACCCTTCTTTCTTAGAGGGAACCCATTCACAAAACCCCCATTTCCGTTCGTATGATCTAGATAACTAGAAAGAATACATATACTTCTAGGTCAATCAAAAATGATACATTCATGTGCGCACTCGCCTAAACACATATCTCTAGTATTTGTCGAGTAAGTTTCTTCACTGATTCTCCATTTTTGTTTTGTTCTTGATTTTCTAGGTAGTAGTTTTGGTGTCAAAACCAACTGTAAGTTGTCTTTTTTACTTCTTTTTTTCAAAGATGCGATTTCTGGGAATATCCTAGATTTCGGCCATGATTTTGGCGTGTTCTTAAGCTTCCGATGGTGTTTCCAACAACATCTTGATGCTCTAGGAACACTCTTTTTTTAGAAAATTTTCCTTCTTTTTTCTATCCCCAAGCAGTTGTCTTAGGGTATTATCGTGCTCAACAATTTTTCTTTCGGTCAAAATACTAACTACTTGGTTTTGTTTCATATGTCTGAGGAGCTTAGAGAACTTCACCAACACGGTTTAAACAAATTCGATCAAGAAATACAGAACGTGGACCGAGAATAGGGACGTGATCTCGAGGATGCCCGAGCACTAGGTCTCCTAGCTATGGTGGAGGTAGCTCTAGTGTCGGAGAGGCCACTGTCGGTAGTGGCACAATATGTGGTGCACAACTTGACTGAGGTGGAGGTAAATCCCCAACAAGTCTACCTAGTATAAGGCCTCGGAATTTGAGGCTGAGCATATCCCAACCAAGTTGAAAAAACTTGGATACCTTAGTCAGCATAAAATCCCCTTATAGGATTCGTAACGACGGATACCCCATCTGTCCTTGTCGGGAAACAGAGAGTTCCCACAAGAACATCCATGGGTTTGGGGCCTGGAGCCAGTCACACATCCAAGGGGAAGCAACCCTTCCATCTAATTAGTAGTTCAAAAACTTTTTGAAGTACGTGAGGATCACCCCTTTCCAACTTATTCCAAATAGTTGTAGGGTACTCAAGTGCTTGTATGTTTTGTACGAGCACCATCAATGGCCAGTACCATTTCCCGCGTAGTTTTTATAGTTATAAATCTTCAGAACATGTCCCAAGAAGAAAGTGAGTGACTTGGACGGGTTTCACATTTTGATGAAGTATTCATACTTTCATTACAAGGCCCCTCACTAAAATGAGACTCATGCTAGGGACTTTAATGAGCATTTTTTTGTCACCATTGACTTCCCTCTCCAGTACAACTCCTAGATTTATCCAGGGTTGGTAAGTCTCCTCGTCACATTCCGAGCATACATCTGTCGATTCTCATAAATTCTTTAGACTTAGACTTAGTTTCTTTCACTTCATTTTAGGCCCTTTCATCCGTACCACGTACATCCCTCCCTACCAAAATCATCTGCAAGCCATGAGGGAGTTCCCAGACGTAGAGCTAGAGCTGAGCCACTTGGTGACTATGGAGAACCTGGTCCAGGCAGGACTTTTCCGCGATGAACAACATATTGGGAATCTAGATCATACCAGGTTCTAGAACTCCTCCAGGATCTGATCTCAAGTCGTGATTCATATCGAGCAAATAGACACGTCGCCACGCCCAATACAATCAATGATTGGTGGAAGAGCGTTGTTAAAATGCTCAGGCTATTAAGGCAGCCCAAGAACCTCGCCTCGGGTAAGAGATCAAGGAGGAACTTAAAGCGAGGATCAGAGCTTCCTCCTTCGGTCAAGGTAAATCTCCTATCCTTATGTATCATGCTAAATCCATTGAAGATAGGGTAAGTCCTGAGCATATGTAGGTTTCTCCCATGCTTCTCCAATGTGGGCTTACCCACGATCGTCACTGGACTCTGAAGGAATATCAAGACTATCAGGACCACATCATCTTCTATCTTCATCAGTCAAAAACGTGTCTGCCTCCTAGGGGCTTTGTGCCCCTCAATAATGTGACTTCATTTCGTGCATCGTGGTTTTGTCAATATGACACAAACACTACAAAGGAGATGGGACAATTGATGAATACCTTTCCACATTCAGTACTTCACTCGAAGGAGTCGTCAAGTGGTGGGGTATCCTGAGAAGCTCATCTGCTCTCAACAAGCTTTATTGCTTTTTCAAGCTTCATTTTTATTGCATTATTTCCTTTGTTTTTGCAAGTGCTGACATCATTTTTCTCCTTGTGTTGACGCGGTTCTTTGGCAACAGATAATTATAAGAATAAGGAGAGGGATTAGTGCTAAATAATGAACCGTAACAGATGAATGATCTCAAAGTAAAATGATAACGCGAATACTTTTTTAGGTGGTTCAAAGGTTAAAATCCTTCTAGTCCACCAGCCAATATTATTGATATATCTCTGATATTTCTTACAGGGTATTTCATTACCAATTAGAATCCAACCCCTTGCAACTCCCAGGGTCTCCATATTTATAGGGAGCGGGCACCTGGGTGTTGGCAAGGGAGGTCATCCCGTGACCTTCTTACCCATCACGTCACTTCTGTGACATTCCTGATTAATTCCTAAAACCTGACAATGAAGTGTGGTCTAATCAATAGGTAAGGGGGATAATGGGCCGCACGGCCCAACCCAGTCGTGGGTGCCTGAATACGCACGTTTATGCTGCGTGTCCGAGAATTCAGGGATGGATCAGACACGTGATGTTTGATATATGCACGTTTACATTGTGTGGTTGACTTTATAAAAGGTCAGAGGTGCCAACTCAAGCTCGTACCCCGAGCTTGATGTAGTATCAGCCCGTGATATCCACACTGCTGACTTGATGCCAATAATCACAACAAACCTTTGGTTACCGAGCTAAAGAGGTAGAACCTTTCAACAGCAGCTCCGGGTAGGTGGCTTCCACGTGGCTGATATAATTATGCCCTTTCTCAGTTCGCTAATAGCCCGTGGATATTTAGGGCGTACACCTTGCAAATTAGAAGAGGTTGGGAGCTCTCACTCGTGATGTAGATAACTTTTCTTGGAGGCTAGTGGATTTGAGGCCTTGGGGTCAAAAAGGGATCGAGGGTGGAGCCTTCTCCTCCCCCTAAGAGGTATTAGAATGCGAAGACTTCTGTTGAGGAGTGTTGGGAGATTACTGACACTCGAATTGTGGATGTGTCTTAGGGGGAGTCGCCTATTCGCGGATATGTCGAAATCCCTTGGGTAGCTAAGGCCCCAGAAGTCCTAGAATTTGAAGATCCTCAAGACCTTTCTATATCATTGGAGGTTGGAGGTCCTCCTCATTTACTCGTGTAGTCATGGAGTCGGTCTCCTCATCTGAGTCGTCATCCATACTCTCCTTTGGATCCTCTTCGGGAACTTCCTTTGGATCCTGTTTAAGGTCATCCTCAAGATCCTCATCCATGACCTCTTTGTTTTGTGCCACAACTGCAGCTACATTTTTGGCTGCCACTTCCTAGATCTTCGGTTATTACGCACTACCAATGACATCTAGTACTCCAGGAACCATAGTGATCAGCCATTCAGTAACCCAAAGGCAAACTCCATCGAAATATAGAAATTTTTCCACGAGGTGGTGTCTGGGTTTGGATGTCAGAAATTATACCATAGGTAATCCTCGCCTCAGAGATATAGGCTAACTAGCCTTACCCATAATGGGGCAAGAATACGACCCTGACCAAGAATGTAGTCCATGTCATAGGTCCAGGCCCACACATTCGACTGGTCTTGGTCTGCTCAGTAATAAAGTTTGGGTCCCATCCTATGTAATATCTCATAGAAGCTAGTCCTTTGCTCTAGCATATAAACTACAAGTGGTTCTACTACCTCGGGGAGAATAACCTCTAGTTGCTTTGCCATCTCAACCTACAATTTATAGAAATTAGGTGAGTGACAAAGAGACAACCAAACTATAAGCAATTTTAAAACAATACTTACAGTGAGTGCCGGTCTACCTTGTGGAATGTTCATGGGGAAACATTGGGATCCACGTTCAATGAGTGGCAGATGATGTTTGGGTTGATGCCCATCATTTCCACGTGGGACCAAACGAACAAGTCTTAGTTCTCGCGGAGAAAGCCCAGCTCTGCTTATCGGACATTCGCCTTATGGTTCCTCCCAACCTTCGTTTTCTTATCTAGGTTGGCTTCATCGAGGATAACTTCTTCTATTTTCTCGAGGGGCTTTATCGCCCTATCATCACCAACCCCTTTGTCCAATTCATTGAGCTCTTCCCATTCTTCGATGACTACTTTGACCTCCATCTCCTCTGGAGGATTCTTCTTGGGAGTCGTTGCCTCAACCACCATTATGGTGTGTTTGAGGGAGACATTGTAGCACTGGAGGGCCTCTTTCTGGTCCCTGCAAACTGCACAAATTCCCGCCTTTGTGGGGAACTTCATGCACAGATGTCTTATGGAAGTGTCTGCTCTAAGTTCCACCAAGGCTGGTCAGTCCATGATGGCATGGGTCAAGATTCAAATCCATAACCGCAAAAGTGCAGTAGTTGAAGCCTATTTAGGCATTTCTCCAAGAATTACTGGCAACTTTTTTTGCCCTATTGGGATCAATCATCTGCCCAAGAAGCCATAGAGGGTCGAAGTGCATGGGGAAAGATCACTATTCTCTCGAAGGCTTGCTTGAATAGGATGCTCACTGAGCTCCCATTGTCCACCAAAATCCGAGCAACCATCTTTGGCAATCTAGATCTCGATTACCAAAGGATCGTGTTAGGGGAAGTTCACTCTCCGAGCATGTTCCTTAGTGAAGGTAATGACTTAGTCCGTCATTCGAGGCATCTAGGCTGGAAGTTGGACAAGTGCATAAACTTCGTCATCATGTTTGAGGGCCTGCACATATATATTATGAGAGCTTCTTGACGTCTCCCCTAAGTGGGGTCCTCCTGAGATGGTCCCCACCCTCCAAATTATCGGAGATGGACCTTGGCCCATAGGCTGATTTTGGGGGATACCCCCAACTAATTTGAGGGTGGTGCTCCTAAGGGAGCCTGCGCAGGGTGGTGTACTAATTTAGATGCCCCAATTTAATAATATTTTTTATCTCATCACGCAGCTGTTTGCATTCATTGGTATTTTGACCAATGTCGTTGCGGTACTTACAAAACTTGCTTGTGTCTTTCTTCTCCCCTTCTCTTTGGATGGGCCAAGGCCTTAGGTAGTGGACTTGTTGTTCTGTGCTAAATATATATTCTGTCAAGTATCAACTAGCTCGATGTACTCAGAATACTGGGCTAAGTACATCTCCTTAGGAGCCTTCTTCACTTTCTTGCTCCCTTTGTTCTTGTCCCGCGCTTACTTCCACTTGGACCTTCATTAAGTGTCGTTGATTGGGAAGGAATAGCTACTCCAGTACTGAAAGTAGGTTGATAAGCACTGAATCCAACGGGAGTTTCTCCATACCATGTGGGCATGGCGTTGTATCCCGCTTGTGGAGTAGCAGGATTATACTGAGGAGCATTCATCGCACTCGTCTGTGCGGGAGTGTATGGCGAGAAGTGGGAGTTTGGGGATGTAGCCGGTAGGAATGCAGGAGCTGAAATGGAGATTTGTCTTCCAAAAGCTCCAATCTGGGCATCTTCCCAGTGTATGTATTCTTGGGCCTGACGAATAAAGTCATCGAGCATGTGGCATCCGCGTCTTTGCAGGCCATCCTATAGCGGAGAACCTGGTTAGATACCAGCCTGTAAGCCAATAAGTTGCTGACCATTATCGACCCTCTTGGTTCTTGTAACTTCCTCCTTAAAGCCCTTGATGTATGCTTTGAGGGTCTCAACCCTTGCTTGATGTTAGCCAAGACATTGACCTCGAAGCTAACCTTCAGTGCCATTATTAACTGTCTCTGGAACTCGGAGGACAACTGGGACAAGGAATGGATGGAACGTGGCCTATGTTTCTTAAACCATTCATCTGTTGTTCCTGCCAAGGTTAGTAGGAAGCAGTGACATCTTGTGTCTTTGGAGACGCGATGCACGGACATCAACCTATTGATATTAGGAGATGATCAGATGGATTCGTCATCCCACTCTATAGGATGATGTCGGGCATTTTGAAGCCTCTGGGCAATGGAACTTCAACTATGTGCTGAGCACATGGCTCTCAGATTCTGAATCACATCCATGATTCTTGGCCATCTTAAGATTTATTTTCTTTAAACTCTCAAGCTCTGCTCATGTCGGGTACGCCCCATGGTTGGGTATTTCTTTTTTCTTCAGAGCATTCAAGTTATCTCAGGGATAAGATTGGGGGTGTCTCCCATGGAGGTCCTCATGCACTGCCATGTTCTTCTAGCATTGAGATTGTCCCACAAGTCAGGCTTCCCATGGGAACCTTCTTCATAGAATTCTACTTCTATTTCCTTATCAAACTCGACATAGTCGTTGTTTACCGAAATGCTGATATGACGTTCCCGACCCATGGATACCTTTCTCTTATTGGCTCCTAACCCCGGGTTTCCTCGAGGCTACTAGGGCTTGAAGAGTTCTCTTCCCCACGGCCTGACATGGTCCGTTGCAACATGCCTGGGTAGAATACTCTGGTCTCCTCAGAAAATGTAGGCCTGGGGGTCTCCTCGGACACCAGGGACTTCTTTTGGATCATGCACCCTTCTCGGAATGCCGAGAGGCTCAGAAGATTGTTGAGCTCTCTTCTATTTTTGGGGAGCCTTAGCTCTTTCTCCTCCCACATGAGTTAGGTGCATTGGTGGTACTCCAGCTGGGTGCACATGTTGCACTACAGCTGGTTGTTTCTGTGCCACGTTAGTAGGCCGTGTAGGTGGGATGCTAGCTGGCTACACATGCGACACTTTAACTTGGGGGTCCACTTGCTACACTTGGGCTGCCAACGTGGCCCTCATGGCATTCACCACCTCCTGTAAAGTGATGATGTTACTTTGTTTTTCCTCCATTTCTCTTTGTTGGGAGGTGATTTGACTCGTCAACTACCAAAATAAGAGAAATCTTAAAGAAAAATAAATGGAACACCATATTTTATGTAGTTCAGGTTTTTAATTAACCCCACTCCACAAGTCACTTAGATTAGGATGATGAAGAACTTATATTGCTTAAGTTCTCTTGGTTTTTAGGCAGCGTTTATGCTTACTCTAAAAAATGGAAATCAAATCCTTCACAATGTATGCCATAGCCCTATTTATAGGCAACAAAGACAACTAATCTCATTAATTTGAACTGATTACAAAAATACCTCTCTTTTTTAGGGTTGTTATTACATAAATAAACATTATGCATTTACTAAGTTCCTGGGCCCCAAAGGATCTCATGTGGTCCTGAGTAGGTAATGCTTCAGTGGATGCACTCCTCTGGTGGTGATAGACAGTGATGAGAACTGGACTCAGCTCCCGTTGAGTCTTAAACATATTCTAGGGAGCCTTAAACAAATTTTTTGGAACTCTAATCACTCTTAATTTATGCCACGTGTCAATTGGTGAAAGCACAAACAACAGGGTATATATAGAAAAAGCTCATGGGAAATCCACGACCGTCTGGTCATGAAGATTTTAGATCGAAAGGTGACTGTTAAATGGGAAAAACAATAGCAAAAAGGTTAAAATGCAACTATCAATTGTACTTAGGAATCCGAACAGACTCCTATGGGGATGCGGCACATGTCAAAGTACTCGCGAGGGTAGGTGAACATGTTTCCCAAGGAGAAGTGGAAAAGTCTTTACTATGTATGTCAGAGACGGAGATGGTGTCATATAAGAGCAGAGGCTTGGGTGGCAAATATTGTACCTAAAAAATACAACCTGATGCGTCTTGTTCGTGGCACGGTTGTGCAAACATTTAATGAAGTCTACCTTAGCTCCAGGTTCATGGTGCTAATTTTCAGATGCTTAGGTCGGTGCAAGCAGAAATCATTAAAGATTCGAGGAGATCGTTTAGGTACATCCTGAGGTCGCCTAAACCTAGCTCGTGCAACCTCATAAGCATATCAGACTATCCTTGAATGTTTGAGTTCACGTAGTAAGACTTCAGGTTGCAATTAATAGGATGGAGGTGCAGATAAGAATCACTGAAGACTCGGGACTTATATCCATATAAATATTATTGCGATTTGGCAAAGTAAACGTAAAATATCAATCAATAAATGTAATAAAGAGTAGTTACCCAAACCTGTCCATTAATCCCTTATAAATAGAGAGGGAATGAACAGGAAAAAAAGACGAAACTTTTGTATACCGAAACTCTTGAGAAATTGTCTTAAATAATTCTCTTGAGAAAAATATTACAATAACATTGACTCGTGGATTAGGTGGATTTAACCACTAAACGATGTAGAAATTCGTGTCTTTTATTTACAGTTTATAGCAAACCTAATTCTCTCTTATAAATTTTTTTATTCTCAGTTGACGAAAATTCACGTCAAAATATATATGATAGTATAACATGGAATCAAGAATATGTTATTTTTTTTTATAAGTTAAGGTTTGATATATATATATATATATGTCATGCACAAGTATATATTAATTAACATTCTACTAATTGAGTAAATAAGTAATAGAGTATGAAAGGCCTTGTGGAAAAAATACCAAAAAGGTAAAGAATAAGACTTATATAAAGTATGAACAATAAAATAACATGAAAGAAACCACTAACAAATTAAATTACAATGAAAGACATAAGCAAAAAAAATATCATTATTATGTTATTAAATTTATGATTTTTGTAATTAAACTATAGAATAAATTAATAAAAAGACAACTATTGGTTATATATAGGGGTAAATGTGCCAAAAGTATCCAAAGTTTGTCATTTGTACCCAGTATGGACACAATCTTTTTTTTTCACGTGGAAAGTACCCAAACATAGTAAAAGAGTAATTTCATCCACCTTCATCTGTTACACTCCTTTAAGGCTGAGAAAGATAATACATGTCATGTCCTTATAGGTCTATCTCATAATATTTTTCAATAATTATTTTAATTAATTTTGAAATAGAAAAAATAATTAAAAATACATTTAAACTTAATACAATTATATTTTTAAGAAAAAAAGCTCATTTTAATTTAAAAAAATTAAAACTAAAAACTAAAACAAACAAACACAAAACTTTACTTTCCATCATCATCATCAACATCCAAAACATTAACCAAAAAATTCTTCAAATACACCTCTAAAATTTAAATATCACTACAAAATACCCAAATCAAATACAAACCTAAAAATTTCAATTCCCAAATAATATGCAAACTTAGAAATTTTGATAACATAATACTACTCTAGTTTAATCAATACCAAAATTACTCAACAAATCAGTTCAATATCTAAATCACGTACCAACCCATTACCCATAAATCTCATCTTCATCATTAATACAGATCCTAAAAAAATCCTAGAAATTTCAAATCTGCAGAAAGAAGAAAATGGTGGGTAGCAAACCTTCAGCCATCGCCGAGCCCCACGCCAACTACCGTCGCTGCCCAACTCTCTAGTTCATGACCATCATCAAGGATTTCTGACTTCGCATCTTCGTCCACAAGTTTCAATCTCACTCATTTTCATCGGAGTTCGTTGCCCAGAAGTCTCTCAGTGCAGAGGAAGAAGACGAAGAAGAATGAGAGGGAGAGTGTGAGGTTGCAATGAAACCCTAATCCCAAATTTTAAAAAAAAATTTGTTTGAAGAATAAAAAATCAATATTTATGTAATACATATATTTAATTAATTTTCATTTTTAATGTTTTTTTTTTCTATTTTAAATAATTAATTTTCTAATATAAAATCAATTAGTATAATTTTATTTTTAAAATTATGAAATGGCCCAATTAGATGGCGACAGGTGTTATCCTCATCACCACTTAACAGAGGGTAATAGATGAACACTAACGAAATTACACTTTTACTAAGTGTGGGTACTTTCCCCTCAAAAAAAAATATTAGGTTAATGTCGCATACAAATACCAAATATTGGGTACTTTTTCCATATTTATATACATGTACATATACATAAAGGGTAAAATACATGCAAATCACGTGTCACATTTTATTATTATTTTTGAAAGAAAGCAACAATTCATTTTTATTTGTATAATTTTTTATATTTTGATTCATATAATGTATTTTTTATTATAATTTTAAATTAAATATTTTTTTATTATATTAAAAAGATTTTATAAATTTCAATTGAAAAAGATATTCAAAGTATATGAAATTATAAATTTAATATTTTGAGTTCACTATTTTTTATTTATTTATCGCAAGATATTTCAAATATAATAAAAAATTATACATAAATATATATATATGTTGTCCGTATTTTCACCTCCAACATGTGGCAACACCCAGTGGCTGCCTCGGACGTTCATGAACATCATTGGGGCATGTTACCGCCCGAGGCCTCTAGTTGGAACAAGGGTCCTCCTAGGTGAGACCTTGCCTTTGACAGTGGGCCGCGGGTGCCTGGGTAGATTACTCTCCAAGGTTCATCCTCGGAGTTGGAGGTTCTCTAGATCACACAACTAAGGCAAGGGCTCTTGTCCCCCAGTCGTCTCATAAGCCTGAGGTTCAGGTTCTCGGACCTAAGATAAAGCGCAACTTGCTCAGGACTTATCCTATCACCTACTTGGAAAGTGTAAGATAGGGTGAGAGGTGATTTACCTGAGTCAAAGTGGGAAGCTTCCATCCCTACTTGAAGCTCTTCCTCAAGATCCCGATCCTCTTGTGCCTCTCGGGCCTCCTTCGCAAGACGTGAGTTCGACAGCCTCCCCTCCGCCAACCGTTTCTGTAATGCCATCTTGGCCAACCCGTCTATGAACCTATTGGAATATGGGAATTCCCCAAATTTCGGTCATAGGCTCAGAAACGCAAAATTGGCGTAAAGACGTTTGAGGGCCATTTTGAATGTCCCTAACATCAAAATATGCCTAAAATGAAAAGTGAAAACTAGAAACAGGCTCTAAAATCTCATACCATTGGTATTCCTAACACATATATCGAAAAAATCTCAAGTGCACATAAACACAGAAATGTGGGTTGAAGGTTCTTACCCAAGATGAAACTTAGGTAGGTGCTATGGCGAGTTCTAACCTTGAAATATCGCTTGCCGTCTGCCCAAAAAATACAATGATTCACACCAGTCATCCAAAGCTTCTGGGAAAAAGGATTGAAGATGAGGGGCAGGCGATAGAGAGGAGAAGGTTCTGGGAGAGGTTTTTCCTGATTTTCGTATGGTTACCATGTGAGGCTGAAGGTGGTTTCCCTGGATTTTATACCTAGTAATACTTATGAGGGAATAAACTTCCATACGACGTTTAGATGGCTTGCCCTGGTGAGATCATGAGGATGATCCAATGGTTAGGGTTCAAAAGGTGCGGATCACAATCATTGTTTTCTTTGGGAAAAGATGCCTCGATTGTAGAGTGGACGTTTGGGATGTTGAAGTTGACCCCTAATTAAATGCACAGACTGATGGGCCGAGCAATGGGGCATTAACACGTGGGTTTGTTTTTCAGAGTGATGTTAGAGGAAAGCCCAAACATTTTTTTACTCCATTTTTTCAAATCACCCTTAAGTTAAGTCTCCACTACCTGAGGACGAGTAGAGACTTGGGGGAAAATGTTGTCCGTATTCTCACCTTCGACACGTGGCAACACCCAGTGGTTGGCTTGGACAGTCGTGAACATCATCGAGGTATGTTACTGCCTGATGCCTCTAGTTGGAATGAGGGTCCTCCTAGGTGAGACCATGCCTCTGACAGCGGGTCGTGGGTACCTGGGTAGACTACTCTCCGATGTTCATCCTCATAGTTGGAGGTTCTCCAGCTCAGACAATTAAGGTGAGGAATCTCGTCCCCCAGTCATGTCACAGGTCCGAGGTTTTGGTTCTTGGACCTAAGATAAAGCGCAACGTGTCAGCAAATGCGGGTTTTCAGAGGCAGAGGATCGTGCGACAACTTGTATGGGTGATCTGTCAACAGTGTTGTTGTGTTTACGACTCGACAGTTCACACTCCCACTACGTCGTCTGACATGGAGGTACTTACAACATGCTCTAATAATACCTGAAGCGTGTTCCCAATAAAGTAGGTGCTTTTCTGCAGTGGGCCCCACAAATCTCACTTGGGCCGTTGTCTCTATTCAATGCAACCCAATCCATTGAATTGGTATTAATTCCCTAATAATGGGAAAATGTGTATTAATTACTGATGATTAGTATTAATGACCCTAGCCTCTATAAATAGGGTTGGGAGTCTCAGTGTAAAGGGTTCAGTTTTTTAGTGAAAAAAAACCATGTACTAAAAGCAATCTAAACGCTGCTTGAGAATACACCATTGGAGCATGTCATCATAAGCTTCCAATCCTCTTAATACTAGAGACTCGTGGACTAGGGTTCTTTTATAACCTGAACCACGTAAAAATCCTTGTGTTTTTATTGCTTATTTCATTAATCTCTCTTCTGAAGGTTGATAGCGAAAAATGCAGTCAACATTTTGGCACTTTCATTGAGAGCTTGAAGAAAGCATTTAAAACACTTACAGCCATGGTAACTACATGAAGAAATGTTACAGATGATGTTCTCTCTCCTATTGGAGTTGAAGGAGGAGAACCCAGTCGGCAACCACCTTAGGACATTCCTGAGATGATGGAGGACTATGATGAATACGCCACATACGACGACAAAGATAACGGTCTTGACCAGGGGTATAATGAGGAAGAATACCCTCAGCCCATGGACGCGGAAGAGACACTGGAGATGGTGGTGCTCTGTGAAGATGTAGAGGGTAGAGATCTTCCAACTGGGGGGCCCGCCGGGCACCCAGCAGGAGTTGGAACCCCGATGCCAACGCAATAACGTGGTAAGAGAAAGGCTAACAATAATCCTGCTCCAAAGCAGAAGAGGGCTCATCAAGAACCCGGAGGCCACTAGGTTCATCAGCAAGTTGGCAAAGGTAATGACCTAAGGGCCCGAGGGCACCGCCAGGCAGTCAACGCCCGTGGAGCTCAGGGTGTTCTGCCCCGACACGCCCATACGGACCACGCAAGGCCTGGTGCAAGTGTCCCCTCGAAACCTAACCAGCCCCATTGGAATAACGGTCAAGGGATCCACCCAAGGAATGCCCCAAAAAACCGAGAATGCGACATCAGTATCTCAGTAAACGAAAATGTCGAGTACGATTGAGAGATCAAAGTGGCTTATCTCGAGGATAACACTGCATTTCGAGGACAAGCTGACATGCGATACAACCTCAATGCCCGAAGATGCAATAAGGCAGGAGGATGCAGGCCCGTTGGGTGAGGTCCGTCATATCTCTGGAATAATCTCAACGCTCAGAGAGGAGATAATCCGGCTCAGAGCGTCAACTGGGATCGTGACTCGCTCTGTGCAGAGTTAGAAAATTTGAAGCAGATAATGCTCAGGATAGCCAGGCAACAAGGCCATGAATCTGACTCAGAGGACGAAGAGGTGGATTCATGTGCCCCTCACCTTGTTGAGGCCCCGCTACCACTAGGCTTCAAAATGCCATCCATACTGCCCTATGATGGTGGCTGGGATCCCACGGACCACCTATCTAAGTTCAACAGGTTAATGTCTGTGCATCTTATCTCCGACAATGCCAAGTGTCATGTGTTCCCAATCACCCTGATGGGGCCAATAGATGAATGGTTTAAAAAGCTCCGACCAAGGTCAATTCAATCATGGCACCAATTATCATCCGCCTTCCAAAGAAAATTCAGAGGAGTTCAAAAGGTAATCTTTGAGGTCAACACCTTAGCTAACATAAAGAAAGGGCCCTTCGAGACCCTCAAGACCTACATCAAACTCTCCAAGGAGGAAGCAGCGAGAGCGAAAAGGGTCAATGATAGCTAGCAGTTGATGGCGTTAAAAGTTGGCATCCACGCAGGGTCCCCGCTTTGGGATGATCTGCAATGAAGGGGATGATGGCATCTCGATGACTTCATTCATCGAGCACAAGAATACATCAGCTGGGAGGATGCCCAGATTGGGGCACTCGGAGCATCTTCCATTTTCCCTAGTCCGTCCACGCTTGGCCCCGTGGCATCGGGGATCCAATATTCCCCATTTGTTCTCATCCAACAGAGCTCGGGGGGAGTCCAACCCAGCCAGAGTGCCCTACCTTCTGGTTATAGTGTCATGTCCGCTCATGGATTCGGTATGGCTCTAGCAGGGTTTGGGGCAGCGCCCACTTGATAAATCACTTTTTAACCTACATTTAGTGCTAGAGTTGTTGCCCCCTCCTAGCCTACTGAATCTAGTCGAGCTCCAAACGGCAGTAAGCCCGAAGGGAAAGGTAAAGGCTAGAAGCCATGGGGAGGCGGACCACACAGCCCGAGCAGGGAGTCACATTTGGTGAGAAGTATGTCTTGTAGTATTTCGAGTACACCAACTTGGTAGACTTCTGAGAGAATATCTTCGTGGCCACGACACAACACGTTCACTACAGGAAACCACAGCCCATTCGAAGTGACAGGGATAGGCGGGACCTTGGCAAATTTTGTCGTTTCCACAACAATATAGGGCACCACACCAATGAGTATCGTCAAATCAAGGAGGAGACTGAGACTTTCATCAAGCTGGGATACCTCCACCAATATGCCAAGGGTGTAGCGTGTCATGCACAACCTATCAAGGCAGGAACGATGGTACCACCTTTTGCACCATAAGTCTCGGTCGTAGCTCCTACAACCCCCCAACATCCAGGGGCCCAAGGGCCTCCTCCAATGAATGAGCGGGTAGGAACCATCGTAAGAGGGCCTAACTTGGGGGGCACTTCATGAAGCTCACAAAACAGGAACGTGTGGGCTTTGAATCACGATGATGAGGTCGTGGCTTTGGCCCAACTGCCTGCCCAAATGCCACGAATGACTGACCAAGTCATAACGTTCTCCAAAGACGATGCTCGAAGAATGCATTTCCCACATCATGACTCGTTGGTGATTGAGAGCCAAATCTCCAACAAAATGGTGGCGTGGATCCTAGTAGACAATGAGAGTTCGGTGAACATCTTGTTTAAGTCAACCTTCGAGAAGAAAGGGTTGACCACGACAGACTTGTCCCCGTGCACCTCGACACTCTACGGATTCTCGGGAGAGGCCTTCATCCTGATGGGACAGATAAAACTCCCAGTGATGCTTGGAGAGGTGCCTTGCCAAGCCTTCAAATACTGCATCTTTGTGGTGGTAGATTGTTCCTCAACGTACAATACCATCTTGGGACGACCTGAACTGGTGATGTTCGGGTTCGTCACCTCCATCCGTCATTTGTGCATGAATTTCCCCATGGATGCAGGAATTGGCATGGTCCGTGGTGACCAAAAAGAGGCAAGACAATGTTACAATGTCTCCCTCAAGGCTCCCGTGATGATGGTAAGGGAGGTAGGCTCCGAGAAGTTCGAGGCCTCAGAGGTTCAAGCTGTCCAGGAGACCGGGCACGATGAGTTGGACCCGAGGGTTCAAGAGGAGAGGTCCATTGAACCAATAGAGGAGGTGGATGAGGTAGTTCTTGATACCTCCACCCCTCATAGAAAAATAAAAGTTGGGGGAAGCTTGAAAACGGAAGTTTGAGAGGCATTGGTGGGCTTCCTCAGAGGAAACCAAGACGTGTTCGCATGGTCACATTCCGACATGACTGGTATTGATCCAAATATCATATGCCATGCCTTGAATGTCAATCCTAGCTTTCCTCCCATCCAGCAAAAGCAACGGACATTTGACCAAACTCGGAAAGAAAAGCCCAATACCCCAGATGGCTATCCAATCTTGTTCTTGTGCCAAAGTTGAATGGCACTTGGAGGACATCTATAGATTTCTCGAACCTCAACAAGGCTTGTCCGAAGGACTACTTTTCGCTCCTAAGATAGACCAGATGGTCGAAGCCACCTCTGGTTATGACTTGATGGCGTTCATGAATGCTTACTCAGGCTATAACTAGATATCCATGCACGTCACCGATCAGGAGCACACCAGCTTTGAAAACAATAAGGATGTTTATTGTTACATTGTGATACCTTTCGGGCTGAAAAATGTTGGCGTCACCTACAAGAGGCTGGTTAACAAGATGTTCAAAAACAAGTTAGGGCGGAACATGGAGGTCTATGTGGGTGATATGTTGGTCAAGTCCAGGACCGCCCCTAACCTTGTGGGACACTTGACCGAGGTTTTTACGGTGCTACGTCGGTTTGGGATGGAGCTAAACCCCTAAAAGTGCACATTTCAGGTCGCCTCCGGCATGTTCCTAGGCTTCCTTGTCAGTGCTTGGGGAATTGAGGCGAACTTCAAGAAGATCAAGGCCCTAATCGAGATGTCGTCTCCCCATAAACATAAAGACGTTCAAAGCCTGAGAAGGAGGATCGCAACTTTGAGCCATTTTGTTTCTAAGGCAACGGACAAATGCATCCCTTTCTTCATTGTTCTCCGAGGGAGTGAGAGGTTTGAATGGATGGAAGAGTGCGAATAGGCATTCCAACAACTCAAGGCACACATGGAAAGTCCTCCAATTCTATCCAAGCCAGTAAATGGAGAGCCTCACCTGCTCTAAATGGCTATCTCGGAAGATGCCATTAGTGCCGCATTGGTAAGGGAAGAAAGTTGTGTTCAGCACCCCATCTATTATGTTAGCAAAAGACTCCTCGGGGTAGAGTCTAGGTACCCACTGATGGAGAAGCTAACCTTTTGCTTAATGGAGGCCTCTCAAAAGCTAAGACCCTACTTCCAGGCGCATCCGATTAAGCTCCTCACAAACCACTCGCTCAGACAAGTCCTTTAAAAGCCTGAGCCATCGGGAAGGCTCTTGAAGTGGTCGCTGGAACTGAGTCAGTTTGACATCACCTACCATTTGAGGACTGCCATAAAAGGTCAAGCACTCAATGGTTTCATCACCGAGTGGGGAATCAGGAGAAGACTGAGGGTACCCCAGTGGTCGGACCAGCCTGGAAGCTATTCGTGGATGGGTCTTTGAATGAAAATGGCGCTGGGGCGGGGATTTTTTTTTGTTTTTCCCTGAGGGGCATAGTTTGCATAGTGCCCTCCGCTTTGGGTTTAGTGCCTCTAACAATGAAGTAGAATATGAAGCCTTAATTGCAGGGCTCCGAGTGGCACTAGAGCTCAAGGCCGAGGGACTCGATATCTTTAGCGATTCCCAACTCGTGGGGAACCAAGTTCTTGGAGAGTACCAGGCCCGGGGTACAAGGATGGAAGCGTACCCGACAAAGGTTTAAGAAATGCTCCACAACCTCCGAAGATTCACTATTCGGCAGGTACCACGAGAGAAAATTTTTGATGCTGACGCCTTGGCTAAGCTGGCCACAACCAAAGATGTTGAGTTAATCAATGTGGTCCCCCTTGATTACTTGGGGTCTCCGAGAATCTCGACTCCAAACGAGGTCGAATCTATACAACCCCAGGATGGGTGGATTGAGCCAATAGTTAAATACCTCATCTCTGGGGAGTTGCCCCAAGATAAGAAGGCAACTCAGAAGCTTCTTTATCAAGTACCGAGATTCATAATCATGGACAATAGGCTGTATCGGCGAGCTTATTCTTTGCCCTTGCTTTGATGTCATATAAAGCATAATTGAAATGACTAGAAAACAACTTCATCCTTGAATCGTTCACGCAGTCCACCGAATCCATTCTCCCTCAATACACAATCACAAGCTGCCAAGAATCTTACCGCCGCCATAACTATTTTCCTGCACAAATAAAACAAAGGAATGAGCCTAATGACCAGCAAGGAAAATCTACTAAAAGCATGCATCATAAACATAAACTATAAACATATAAACATTCACTATAAACATATATCATAATTCTAACCCATATACATGGTAATCATTGGGGTTTGCTAACTAAGCAACTATAAGCCTCATACTACAATGAGGTTTGCTAGCTAAGCAACTATAAGCCCCAATAACATAAAAGTGTTGGGGTTTGCTATTTAAGCAACTATAAGTCCCAAAACATACATATATCATAACATATATATAACATACTATAGCATAATCATATAAGCATATAATAACTATCCTATTTTCCTTACCAAATACCGAGATGTAAGAACAAGAACGGGATTTTGGAACACTCCTAAAAACCATTAATGAGAAGGTGAGTATTTTAAAAGAAAGAGATGAAAATGAATGAACTAAACCACCGAGAAAAAGAGCTTACCGAAATGAAACCTCAAGTTCAAAGAACTTAATTGCCTAACCATGAATGGAAAACAACAAGTTAGGATTTGAGTAGAGAAAAACTATAAAAACTAATGAAATATACAGAAGTGAACTAGGAATAGGAATACCTTTGAATGCACTATAACCGAACTACACCTTTATAGAAAATCACACTATTAATCTTACTTCCCAAATGTTTAATAAGCTTAAGATGATAAAGCATATAACCCCAACCCAAGTGTTTAACACTCTAAAGTAAACCTAGCTGCTTGAAGGCTCTCTTGAAGAATGAAAGAAATGGCTGGGTACTTGGTCCTATTTATAGAGTTCAAGAATGAAAAGATCTTCTTTTAGCTTGAATAAAAATAATGACTTTTTAATTTAAAAACATTTGAATAATCGTTCAGCAGAGGCTTAGGACTCAGTCAAAAAGATTTTGGGCTTATCAAGAGGGTATGGAATAAAGTGAGCTCAGTTTCAAAATTGTTTGAAAAACCTGCCCTAGAGCTGATATATCGCCCATGGTAGGAAATATATCGCCTGGGCTTATGTTCTCAAGGCTCTTCGAAGTGTTCGTGCGAAGTTACGTGTTTTTCGTATTCCCCGAGTGGTGATATATCGCCCCCTAGAGCTACGATATATCGGCATACGCTGAAATATTATACACGTAATTGCACTTTTTCAACCTAATTTGAATTGAGTAAACAACTTTGACTGAGTCTTATAATGATTTCAAAGCTGCTGGCAGACTCTGAGATTTTCAAATATTACTCTTAATAAACTATTCCTCAAAAAGACTAAATTTCTCAATAAACATGCACATGCCAAGTGTCATTATCTTATTGGGTCTATCTAAACCTTATAGTATAATAAATATCATCTTCATAATCAGCTATATTAATCAAACCTTATGTTATAATTAATATTCTTAAACTATAGGTTAAACTTATAAAATCTACAAGTGTTGCTATGAGTGCTCAACTAAGTCCTGGCTTGAACCAAAATCCACAGTAGTAAACATACTACAACTATTACTAGCTATTACTACTACTACTACTACTACTACTACTACTACTACTACTACTACTACTACTACTACTACTATCTAACTAGCTAAGTAAAGTTCTTGGACTCTACATGTGTCCGCAAACATACAAGCTAGCTTGACTAAGTGAGGAACTGATTCCTCACGCCTGGAATGTCGAGCATCTTTACTGGTATTACCAATAATATAAGCAGCAAACATTGTCTATTTCTGTAATATCCCCTGTAGCCTTCGGGCACATGTAATGGAAATCGTGTATATAAAACACGATAAGAAATTTATTATCTGCTTATATTCATTGGTTTCTTTGACAATCTATTAACGTTTAGTAAGAGCACCCGCTCACCTGGACAAGTGATCGTAAACTAGTCTCCGATCACTTAAGGGGCATGGAGTTCGGGCAGCATCACACCTCATAGGGAACGACCTAGGAAACCAAACTTTTCAAGAGGAGTAAGCCTAGCGTTGCCATCCAGAGAATAGAAAATCCTAGGAAACTAGTCAAGTCTAGCCTAGAAGACAGCTTATTACAGGTAGAACTGAGCTTAGTACCTAGGAGCTAGATGACCCAAGTAGCACGAGAATAGACTTTTGTCACCTCTCGTGGACACCGAGCCTGAGGAGCTCTGACTAAGTCTCTTGACCTCGAGATGCGAATGAGAGGTCGAGTACCTACACTCAGCCTCGGGAAATCCGTGACAGGGAGAGCTTGGCTAGTCGAGGAGCGAAGCGCCCCTAATGTCACTAAATCCCATAGCTAGAAAACCTTGTATAATGCAAACTTAAGAATTCAAGTTACCTCCCGAGGACAGCGCGCGCCCAGAGAGAAATAACCAAATCCTAATCTGCAAGATAGGGGAAGATTTCTAGGCCGCCCATGGTCTGGAATTGACAAGATATGCACTCGGAAAGCAATGTTGAAACCCTCGGCCGATCTATCGAGTAGTGCACACTCGGGAGGCAGGCGGTTTCACGTGCTAGAACCCTGAAAGCCGAATCTTTAAATTTCAAGGGCATAGGATGCTGAGTTAGGACCAATGGTAAATTTCGCATCAAAGTTACTTCTAGGACTATGAGCCTACAAGTTACCAAATGCATAAAACGACTTGAGTTCTTGTTCTCATGACATTCGTGTTATGTTGAATTTAAAGAACCAAGTGTATAAAATGGTTTGAGTTCTTGTTCTCGTGGCATTCGTGTTACGTTGAATTTATATAACCAAGTGTATAAAACGATTTGAGTTCTTGTTCTTGTGACATTCGTTTACGTTGAATTTATAGAACCAAGTGTATAAAGTAGTTTGAGTGCTTATTCTCGTGGAAATTTAAGTTACGATGAATTCATAGAACCAACCAAATATAAAGAAAGGCAAGCTACATAAATCTTAAACAGGAAAATAGTTACAACTATGATCGGGGGCTCGAGCGATTGTTTTTCTGTACCCCTATAAGTTTATGGCATGCAGGCCTTAGTGTAAAAATTGTAATCATTCTTCGAAGATCTCCGCCACCTCGGGGCACCCTCTGCCTGGGCCGTTTCAACAGTTGCAGTCACCTCAATTGGTTGAGTGGCCTCGACAGGTTGAGTGGCCTCAGTAGGTGGAGCCGCTTCTACAACCTGGGTCGCTCGGAGGGGCTCATTGAAGAGGATTCTATACTTCTCGGGCTCCCCAGTGAAATCCATTTCATGTTTTGGTTGTGGTACAAGACCACGTAGAAGGCATCCTCGGCAATGGTCTCAGTTTCTCTTTCAAGATTTTCCACCTGACACCGAGTGGACCTGTTGAACTCCATCGCTTGGAGGGCCTTTCTCTCAGCTAGCTCAGCTTGGTCGACGACCTCCTTAACCTGCTCCTAAAGTTGGGAGTTCTCCAGGACCACTCGGGTGACCTCAGCTATGGCCTTCTTAGCCTCCTCCTGAGCTCGCTGCATGCTCTCAGTAGCTTCCTCATCTCCTCTTTAGCCCGCTGCATGTCATCGACATCCTTTTGGACAACTTCCTTAAGCTCCCGAGAGCATTTTCGCTCGGCCTCGAGGGCAGCCTTGGCATGGGCAAGTTCTTCCCGAGGGCCTTTCATTTTCTCCTTAAGGAAGGAAATTTTGTCCTGGGACTTCTAGAGTGCGTACGATTTCTCCATCATAATGTCTCCTAGGCACTGACAAGCCAAGGCGGACTATAAAACAAAAAAGTAAAAAGAGGGAAAGTGTTAGCCTAATAAAACCTTGTTGAGTTTAATTCAAGTGTGGAAATGAGTAACTTACCTGGACAGAGGCGTACCGCCATGAGAGAAGCCTCGTTACTGTCGCCTAGTTGGGAGAAGCTGCGGGCAATCAATTCGCACATAATGGAGCTGACCCCCTAAAGGAGCTCAGCAGTGAGAGGAGCGAAGATCTCCCCTAACTTGGCGGAGAACAAGGTCTTCAGCTCATCCCGACCAATCAGAGGGACAATGGGCCTCTCTTGGGGTGGCTTAAGTTGGTGAAGGGATTCAGCTGTCTTGTGTAAGGCTTTGTTCCCCTCCTCCAGCCTCGCTTCAAATTGTTGAAGTATCTTCTCATGCCTCTTGCTCCGAGTCTTGGACCGACCCTTGGTCCGGTTCTGTGATTTCCTCCTGCCTTGGCTCTTGAACGGCCTCATCTGACCTGAGCGAGGAAGGGATATCCACAACCAGAGGCAAGTTGTCTACAGGGAACTCCACAGGGGGAGTGGAGACTCTCTACCTCTTGAATGGAGGAGAAGGTTCAGTTTTCTCTCGAGGATGTGACGACCCCTTGCCCGTCGAGGAGCTTGGAGGCGCACCTAACTTTAGTGCAGATCGGGCAATGTCTGCCAATCCCATGTGAGCTGCAGGAACAACATAATCTACTCGGAGGCCCACCGTCAGTTGAGCCTTGGTGCAAACAGTGAGGAAGTATTATCCTACTCTCGACCTCACAAGTAATGTTTGTACCATATTGCCAAAACCAGCTCGAGTTGAAAGACGTCACTCGGACTAGAGGTACGAAGCCCCAAGAAGTTGACGGCCTCCTCAGGTGGTGGAGATACATGTTTATTAAATCTATATAATCTTGGAATTCTTCCCTAGTCCAATGCCATCGTGAAATTTTACCACAATGGAGGAGGGACGGACAAGCCTAAACGTGCTCGAGACTTATCCTATCACCTACTTAGGAAGCGTAAGACAAGGAGAGAGGAGATTTACCTGAGTCAAAGTGGGAAGCTTCCATCCCTGCTTGAAACTCTTCCTTAAGCTCCCAATCTTCTTATGCCTCTCGGGCCTCCTCCGCAGCGCGCAAGTTTGCCAGCCTCCTATCCGCCAGCGATTTCTGTAACACCCTCTTGGCCAACCCATCTATGAACATATCGGAATATGGGAATTCCCCAGATTCTGGTCACAGGTTCAGAAATGCAAATTTGACGTAAAGACTTTTGGGGGCCATTTTGAATGTCCCTAACATCAAAATGTGCCTAAAATGAAAAGTGAAAACTAGAAACAGGCTCTAAAATATCATACCATTGGTATTCCTAAACATATATCCAAAAAACCTCAAGCACACACAAAAACAGAAAGGTGGGTCAAACGTACTTACCCAGATTAAACGAAGGTAGGTGTTGAGGCGAGTCCTAGCCTTGAAATATCGCTTGTCGTCTGCCCAGAAATATGACGATTCATGCCAGTCGTCCAGAGCTTTTGGGAAAAAGGATTGAAGATGAGGGGCAAGCGAGAGAGAGGAGAAGGTTCTGGGAGAGGTTTTTCCTGATTTTTGTATGGTTACCATGTGAGGCTGAAGGGGGTTTTCCTGGCTTTCATACCCAGTAATACTTATGAGGGAAGCAACTTCCCCACGACCATTAGATGGCTTGCCCGGGAGAGATCATGAGGATGATCCAACGGTCAGGGTTCAAAAGGTGCAGATTGCAATCATTGTTTTCTTTGGGAAAAGACGCCTCAACTATAGAGTGGACGTTTGGGATCTCGAAGTTGACCCCTAATTAAATGCACGGACTGATGGGCCGAGCAATGGGGCATTGACACGTGGGTTTTCTTTTCAAAGTGATGTCAGAGGAAAGCCTAAACATTTTTTCACTCCATTTTTTCAAATCACCCTTAAGTTAAGTCTCCACTGCCCGAGGACGAGTAGAGACTTGGGGGCAAATGTTGTCTGTATTCTCACCTCCAACACGTGGAAACAACCAGTGGCTTGCTCGGACATTTATGAACATCATCGGGGCATGTTACTACCCGATGCCTCTAGTCGGAACGAGGGTCCTCCTAGGTGAGACCTTTCCTCTGACAGTTGGCTGTGGGTACCTGGGTAGACTACACTCCGAGGTTCGTCCTCGTAGTTGGAGGTTCTCTAGCTTAGACAATTAAGGTGAGGGCTCTCATCTCCCAGTCGTCTCACATGTCTGAGGTTCCGGTTCTCCGAGCTAAGATAAAGCACAACGTGTCAACAAATGCGGGTTTTCAGAGCCAAAGGATCGTTTGACAACCTTTATGGGCGATCTGTCAACAGTGTTGTCTAGTGTACGACTCGAAAATTCGCACTCCCCCTATGTCGTCTGACATGGAGGTACTTACAGCACGCTCTGATGGTACCTGGGGCATGTTCCCCATAAAGTAGGTGCTTTTCTACAGTGGGCCCCACAGATCTCGCTTAGGTCGTGGTCTCTATTCAATGCAGGCCAATGCATTGAATTGATATTAATTCCCTAATAATGGGAAGAATGTGTATTAATTACTGATGATTAGTATTAATAACCCCAACCTCTATAAATATGATTGGTAGTCTCAGTATAAAGGGTTCGATTTTTTTAGATAAAAAACACCATGTACTCAGAGCAATCTAAATGCTGCTTGAGAATACACCATTGGAGCTTGCCATCATAAGTTTCATATCCTCTTAATACCAGAGACTCGTGGACTAGAGTTTTTTTATAACCTGAACCACGTAAAAATCATTGTGTTCTTATTACTTACTTCTTTAACCTCTCTTCTTAAGGTTGATAGCGAAAAAGACAATCAACAATATATAATGAAATAAAGAATTTAATTTACATATTTTAATTATTTATCTCAAAGACATTTTAAATCTAATAAAAAATTATACATAAATAATATAATAAAAATATAAAAAATAAAATAAAGAATTTAATTCATATTTTTTGAGTAAAGTAATTTTTTTAAATAATTAATGAATTGTTGTAACCGTGTTAATTTCAAAACAAAAAATAACAAAATTTGTTGAATGAAAAAATTATATTAGATACAATTTTTTTATAAATAAACTCAAAAAGAGAAAAAATAACCAATTGAATATATATGTAATACTCGATCACATAAAGTGTTCTAGAAGTAGTAAACAAAAAAAAGGAAAAAGAAACAAACAAACAAAAGTTAAAAAACAAAAAGGATCTTCTTAGAATTCAATACTTGGACGAAATTTTTTAACTTAAGGAGATATTGCGACACAGTATATAATATTTATACTATTACTACTTTCAATGTGATCATATAGTAAAATTAATGTTTATGTAAAAATCAATAATTTTAATTAATGTACTTGTTGACCTTTGATTTAGTCAACGACACGAAGTCACTAAAAACGATAAGAATTATAAAACTAAATGCAAGAACAAAAACGACACAATGATTTTATAGTGGCTCGACCCCAGAGACCCCAGAGATTGGTAATAACTTATGTCAACTTAGTATTTTTATTGATGTAAACTACAAAACATGTGATCAGCGAACTAGGGTTCACTACATTTCACAACCTCCGAAGTTAAATACAAATAATCGTATATAAAAGCACTTATTCTCTCTGAATACAAAATATTGCGTATCCTATAAATGAATCTCATGAGTCCTATTTATAGGCTCAATGATGTACATATGAGTCTATGGGTCGTCCTTAGCCTTTGTTACAAGCATAACAAAATAATAACAAAAATAATGATATTTACATATAAAAGTAATCAAATATCTCGGGAATATCTAGCTCATAATCATCCCTGAGTACGGGCCTCGGTCTTATGAGCAGATCTGGTCGCATATGCCAACACATCTTCTTTTCCTGGTGCTCAGCCTATTCCTTGTGCCTATCGAGCATCTCAATTACCTCTTGATACACTGGTCGTTGGTCGACCAGGTCTTCTTTAATAATCAGTCACGTGCTATCCATGTGCCTCTTAAACATGCCACATCATCATGCAAATATTTTAGGGAAACATTTTTCCCCCAAGTTTATTTTAATGCAAACAACATTTAATAAGCTTATTCGACCAGCAATCCTGTCGACCCATCACATCTGTCAGTACTTACTTTCTCGTAAAAGTAAGTAATCATTACACTTTCGGTTTCCTAGACACGTTTTGACGATTATTACAATTCCCCATGCATCAAAACCCTATTCTCATCATTACTCACCATTAATGCTTCGAGCAATATAAATATAAGTATCTTCACTCCTTTTCATTTTTTACCCAAAACTTCTCTCTCTTTAAGAATACTCAGAAAAAACCTCCAAGAACCCTAGAGACTTCAGTGTGATCCGAGGCATCTCCGAGCAACTTCAAGCAGAACCTTCGTGATTTCTTCCACAATCCGTGCTTCAAGTAAGTTTTCGAACCCACCCTCTTATCTTTGTAGAAATTTTCATGCATTTTGTCTTTGATTTACCTATTTTCGTAATTGGGTTTACACTGTTCTTGGCGATTTTTTGGGTAAATCGGGTTTAGGCAAAAAACACATAGAATAACTATGCTAGAATAGTGATTTTAGGCAATATAATGTACAAAACAATGTTAATAAGGAATATGGGGTATATTTACACTGATTTCAGGTCCAAAATCGAAGTGAAAATTTGATTTTTGGTTTTATATTCGCTTTTGGATCCATTTTTCCAACCTGTTTGCATGTTTATTGTGTTTTTATCACGATGTTGCTAGTCGTATAAAAGCTTAACTCTTTTTCTTCTATCTCTATTGGTCGTAGATTCTCAATTCCCCTTTGCTCTTCTTAGATATTATGCATGATCCTTGGGGAGGTGAGAGACCAATAGACAGCAACTTGCTTGCTCTGCTATTCGAGGATCGGGAACAACCTTCTCTGCCTTTTCTAGGGCCTTCGACACCACCTCCAACTCCTACGACCAACATTCCTCAAAATCCTCCAAAGAATCAACCAAACATGGGTCGTGTAAAATACATCGCTCATAGGAAAAACCACAAACTCACCTACAACCCAGCCATCTACTAACACCAAGGGTCCTTTGAACGACCCTCAACCATTGAACGTTGCACCACCAGAATTTCAACCTAAGGCCCGTCCACATGAAGGACCACGAGTAGAAGTACCCTGGTACATCGCCCCTCCAAGCGTCATATCGACTAGGATGGTGACAAAGTATCCCAAGAAGTATGGGCTTCCTGGGATTACTTTATATAAGCCTACACTTGACCAGAGGGAAAATGTACTCGGAGGTACCTATAGCGCCTAGTCGAGGTAACACATAGAAGCAGGGGAAATCTTGCCCTTGCACGACTTTTTCCAAGGGGTGGCCAATTATTTTGAGGTCGCCCCATTCAAAATAAATCCCAATATATATAGAGTAATTTCAACACTCTATATCTGGTATAATCATAAAAAGTGGCATGTGCCCACCCATCACGAGATCAACTACCTGTTCGATCTCAAATCCAACCCCAAACAAAGCAACATGGGGCTCTTCCATTTCTATCACCAGGAATCCAGTCGCACATTTCTGAGTGATATAATTTATAATTCCAACGTGGGAAAGTACTTCCAAGAGTACTTCCTCACGACCGACATGGTCGCAAACAACACAGCCTTTACGCGATGAGGTAAAATCTTAATCTTTGTTCGACATTCTTCTAGTCATTTTGCAACTTTTCCTTGTTCTTAGTCTGTTTGCATTGTGCCTAGGTCCATGGTACCGACCACAACCTATTTTAGAGATGGAGATAAGAGCTACAGCCCTGGCCAGCATGAGGAATCTAGAAAAAAGCGTCAAGGAGTTGGTCACGAAAAGCAATTTGCGGCTGGTCGACCTCCTAGAGCCTCACCAAGAGGTGAGGGAATCAACTGTAGGGAGTGTCACTAGAGATGGCACTAAAGAACAAGAAAACCCTGACAAGCAACAAGATGTGTCACAGCCCCAAAGGCATCGACCAACGGGAGTGACCATTCGAGAGCCCAACCCCAACACTCGACCAGCCAGTATTCCTCCCCAAAATGGGAGAGGAAAACAAAAATTACCCGAATATGCTGATCCTATACTTGAATCCTCCGACGAGAACGGTATAGATTTTTCACTTTTAGATGCATTGCCCATCCCTTATAATCTATTCGATAGGGATGATAAATTTAATTTTTCAACTAGTAGTTTAAGCTTGGACTTCTTTGAGGCAGACAGTGAGTGTATCAGTAGTTCCTTAGATAACGTAGCAACCAATAATTTTAGTTCGGGTATACTACTTAGAATTTCTTTTAATGCATTTCCTTATCTTGAAAAACTATTTCTTGACATATTTGCTCGTTTGTTTTTCTTGTAGTCATGCAATCCGACGATGCGTTCAACATCTATGCTTCTGGAGGAAAATGAACTAACTCGAAGAAATCGAGCAGGAAAAATTCAGGAGACTCCAGTGGAGAACCTTCAAGAAAAAAAAGGCTCGACTAGAAGACCCTCCAGCTCCCATTCCTTCAAGAACAACTACACCTCCTCCTCTTCCTCACACCGGGACCTCCACCGACCAGGCAGGAGGATCTTTGGCAGCAGAATTGTTGAGCAATGCTTAGCTCAACAAACGATAAACTTCAGAAAATAGCCAAGCACCGCCGCAGCTAAGAGGCCTTTGCTGCTCTCCCTTCGCTGAAACCCAGCAAGGTCCTTACTCGTGGGTTCAACGAAGTCCTCAACGTAAGTTTCTTTAGTATTTTATTTTAGTCGAACAAAATTTCTTTTGATTAGCTTTGACACCTTCATCTTCCCACTGTTCGCAAGGTCTTCTTACCATGAACAACGGTTGGCGCCACGCCAAGGAGGTTGACTCAAAAAATGCTGAGGAGATCAAGGCATGGGAGGCTGTTAAGGCAGCTGAAGAAAAAGTTGTTGTTTTAACCGAGGAGTTGAAGAAGAGCCAAGAAGATCTGATTAAGGCTATTGCGACTAAGGACAAATTAAAGGAAGCCTCCGAGACCAACTATAAGGAGGCAGTCAAACTGCAAGAAGATATGGAGGCAAGCATGAAGGAGGCCAACAATCTGGGGGATTGAGTGAAGCTGCTCAAAGTGCAAAATGCCCAAAACTTGGAGAGGTTTCGAGGAGCCACCTTCAACTGCTTTTACATGTTCTGGAAGAATAATCAAGATGCAAACTTTGATTACCTTCCTGAGCAGGTAAAACATGCTGAACTTGCCAAGTGCGCTGCTCACCTGGAAGAGGAGAAAAGTGCCCCAGAATCTCCTTAAATTTCCTTGGTGATGGGCATCAATAGTGTCGAGCAGGAAGCCAGAACCTCAGTCACTCAACAACCTCAATAGGACCCCCCTTCAGTTGCATGGTAATTTTTTTTTTATGTAACTAGAACAGCCGAACAGACTGTTCACGGTGTTAAGACAATTTGCTGCCTAAGGCAATTTTATTTACTTTTAATAATTTTAATTATATTCAAGCAACAATTGCCCGCGGTGTAAAGATATTTTATTTTGATATTATAACAGTTGCACATTACAATTGCTATTATAACATCTTCTCGTATGACTGAACCTAGCATAATATTGTATTATCCTACAACATTAGCTAATTTTTTTTTAAATACTGCAAGTGTCGTAGTATATTTTCCCTTATTTTGCTCACATGTTTACATATGTTTATAATATGCTTTATTCTCTTAGTATCTTATATGCCCTCCAAGTGATCGAGGAGTCTAAGGTTCTTGGTCACTTGCCATTGACCAATACATGTTCGAACATTACTGCTCGCGTTCTTATAAATAGTCAATAATCAATGATAATATAGCAAAAAAACACACATAATGAGCAAATACTTGTAATAAATACAATAATGATCAAGAATAACTGGCTGTGCACAATTCCTTTTATCTCTCGTAAAAAATGGACAAAATTCATGTCTATATGAGTGGTCAAAAATTGATCTTACACTTATAAGCGACCAACCATCTAGCTAGCCAGCCTCTGTTCAAAAACTTATTAAAAGTAAAATTAATACACGCCAAATCTTTAAAAATAAATGTTCATTGATAAAACTTGCGCAGGTGTTCTCCATTCCAATAGTGAGGAACGAGATCTCTATTTAAGCAAGGAAGTTTGTTTGTTCTTGGTTGAAGAATTTCTTCAATTTGATACTGACCATCCCAGTTTGGTCCAAGTACTCCAGTAGCCTGGTCGCGAGTATTAAGAAAACTCTTCTAAGTACCAAGTCTCCAACGTCAAACCTTCTTTCACGTACTTTAGAATTAAAATATCGAGCAACCTTTTGCTGGTAAGCTACAACTCGTAATTGAGCTTGTCGCTCCTTTCGTTAACCAAGTCCAAAGACTCCATTAATAACTGGTTATTCATATTCTGATCGTATACTATCTTTCTATGCGAGGGTGGTTCTAACTCAATTGGTAACATGGCCTCATACCCATAAGCTAAGGAAAATGGTGTATGGCATGTTGCTGTTCGGTGTGATGTTTTAAATGACCAGAGTACTTCAGGCAATTGTTCTGGCCATGCTCCATTTGCTTCTTCGAGCATTTTCTTCACTGTGTCCTTCAAAGTTTTGTTCACAGCTTCTACCTGTCTGTTGGCTTGTGGATGGGCAATGTAACGCCCTACTTCCTTAGAGCCATTACTAAGTGAGTTTAAGACGTGCATTTAACTCACTAATCGAGGTTTTACGGAAAAAGTGTGAATAAACCATAATCAGTGTCATAAACTTTGAAAATAATTCTATTTTCTGAAAATCATAAAACGTTTAACATTTGGGATCCCAAAATACTGTTTAGAAATATTTACAACTCAAAACAGAATCAGAGTCAGCTAAACGACAAAATCTAGGTTCAGTGCAATCATCTCCCAAAATACCCCTGGCCGTGGCAGCCAGGCAGGCCAAACATGTACGCGCTGCTTCACGCTCTCCGTACTCATGGTTGGTCAACTTTTTCCTTGCCCTTACCTGCACCACAGAGCACCCGTGAGCCGGAGCCCAGCAAGAAAACCCCCACAAGCAGATAACATATGCAAATCAAACACTTAGCATATAAACAGGCCATCAATAGGCTATACACATACAGCCATGCCGTCACAGGCGCTTTACCAGGCCCTGGGTACGTAGTCCACACTGTAAGGATATCCCAGGTATCCTTTAGGGTCTCGCCCTGGCAACTCGCACTCCGCGTGCTAAACGCTGCTCCCGGCCCCTTGTCGCACTCGGCCTTGCACTACACGTGCCTAATACCATTCTCGGCCCCTTGCCATTCTCGGCCTTGTCGACCTCGGCCTGCGTCGTTCCAGACTCCTGCCGAACATTCACACATATGCATACATAGCTTAATAAAGAAAATACCAAACATGAATAAACTCAATCAAAGGGCTACACCCTGCAACACAATCATATAGGGCCCTGCCCTGCATAAAAGCTCTGTGGGAACAACAGTTTTCTTACCTGTGTCCCGAGCTTCCCAAGCACCGCGATCACGAGCACAATCCTCTAACCCGAGCCTTGAAGAAATCCTAGTCACAACACATGAACCATAATCAACCATCACATTCTAATCCATTAAATAGTTTCGAGTCATAATTCTAACCTCCGGGACCTTGGTTTCTACCAAGCCGGGTAGTAGGAACCTTCCCGAGCCTTAACGTTCAAGTTCCTGAGCTAAAAACTCTCATTTTGCCGAAACTCCACATTTGGGCTGCGGCTCAGCCTCCCTTAAGTGCTGCGGCACGCCCCTAGACAGAGGAAAAATTGCCTCACATCTGCCAGCCTAGGGTCGCGGTGCCCAAACCTTGCACCATGGCGCCTGGGAAATTGCCTCGAAGGCCACTAGCCTAAAAAAATGCTAGCAGGCCACGATGCTGAAGAACAGGGCCGCGGCGCGAGCCCGAAACCCATAATTCCCATGCAATTTTCGCAAGCTAACTCCCCTAGAAATCATCCCAAATGCACCCCCCAACAACAGAATTAAGGCCCATAATCATCCTAATACACTTTAAGCAGCACATAATCCCAGAAAAACCAACCAAAATCCTACTATAACTCAAGTTCAATTATCTAAACTTTAACCCCTCAAACTTCAACAAAACAGAGGAAAAATTAAACAGAATTCAAGTTTAGACCCTTACCTTTGTATTAGTTTTGCCCTAGGCTTAACTCCAGTTGCTCCAACTTCAATTCTCCCCAAACTCAGCTGACATTTAGCTTTGAACTCCTAGGATTGCTTTCCTCTAAAATCCTTAGCCACCAAAGAGAGAAAAATGATTTTGAGAGAAAAATAATGAGTCTAGCTGAGAGTTTTTATTTTCCTTCTTTCTCTGAGTTCTAGTAACCCCTCAAAACTACTCAGCTCATCTAGCCCATGTGCATCCTCACCAAAAGACCCATTTCCCCTCTTTCTAATAAGACTCCCACACTATCCTCAAGGGCAATTATGTCATTTGCCTTAATCCACTAAATCCTCAGGTGAACCTACAAATCCCCATTTAATCCCGACATATCTCAATCATTACTAAATTACTACCCGCTATCCGATAACTCCCGAACACATTATAATATCCCCGAAATACCCCTAAGCTCCTCCTGAGCCGGGTATTTGACCCCATTGTGACTTTCTAGCTAAATCGCTCCCTAGGACTGTCTCGGATCGTGCATCACAAATATATCACCAATATATCACAAATATCACATATATTGCATTTATGCCCTCAATGGACTAAAATTACAAACATGCCCCTAATAACCAGACGGGGCCCACATGCATATTTAATTCACCTAAACATGCATTTCTAATCACATACTCATCAAATTCATATATAATAATAATAAATCACTTATTGCCCTCCAGGCACACTAATCAAGGCCCTAAGTCTTATTAGCAAATTTGGGACGCTACAACTGTAACGCCCTACTTCCTTAGAGTCGTTACTGAGTGAGTTTTTAAGACAAAACAGTGTGCAAAGAACTCGCTAACCGAGGTTTTGAAACAAAAGTGTGACTAATTAAAAGTTAAGGCTGTAATCTTAGAAAATGTGTCGTTTCATCAAAACTTCTATTATTAAACATTTGGGATCCCAAAATAAGGTTTGAAAACTAACCACATCTTGAAATAAGGTTACAGTTTGAGAAATCATAAAATCATAGATTATTACAGCCATTTACGAATAAACCCCCAACCAAAGCAGTCGGGCAGGCCAAACATGTACGCGTCGCTTCACGCTCTCCGTACTCATGGTTGGTTGACTCAGTCATTGCCCTTACCTGCAACACAGAGCACCCGTGAGCCGAAGCCCAGCAAGAAAACTCATGCAGAACATAACATATGCAGTTTATACAGTTTATCATAACATATAATCCACAGATAAAAAAGTCAACCATTAGACTAAGCAAACACGGCCAAGCCGCCCCAGAGCCTTACCGAAGCCTGGGGTATCGGTTCTCACCGCGAGGATAACTCATGTATCCCTTGGGTCCCACCCTGAATATATATAGCATCCCATGTGCTAGGTGTTACTTTCGGCCCACGGCCGCCCCGGCCTACGCCGTACTCGGCCCACGGCCGCCCCGGCCTACGCCGTACTCGGCCCACGGCCGCCCCGGCTTACGCCGTACATTTCATCATAATCACATATATAGTACATTCGAAATAAACATTCACACACATCACGGTTCATTTCAGGTTAAACATTTACACATAATACAATCCGGGGCCATGCCCTACAATCATCTCATCATGCAACATGCAATATAGGGCCATGCCCGACCATCACACTATGGGCCCACGCCCTATCCTACGGGTGTTATAGTTTTCTTACCTGTATTCCGAGCCTCCTGATGCACTAAAGCCGCGAGCACGGTCCTCTAGCACGAGCCTCACCAACAACCTAGTCACAACACACAAGAAACATCCCTCAATACTAATCAACCCAAAACCACTTCCCGGGACCAATCCCGCACTCTCGGGACCTCTAAAACCTTAAAACAACACCCCGGAGACATCCCCCGAACTCCCGGAGCAAAGGCCTAAAATTGCCAAAAATGTCATCTTGAAATTTTCCTTGTGCCGCGGCACCCATCAGTCAGGGGCTCCCTTGCCGCGGCACGAAAAACCTGTGTCGCGGCACGCCATCGCAGACCCAGAATTCTGGGTTTTCTCCTGCGTTTTCTCCGAGCTTAAACAATCCCAAATCATCCCAAACTCAAACCTAAGCCCCAAAACCATATCAAAACCCCAAGTAGACCATACATCAACCCATAAACATCATAACCCAACTCAATTACACAATCACACTCAAAATCACCCATTTGATTTCAAATGTCAGAAAACTCAAACCCAAGGCCAAAAACACAACCCAAGCTTGAAAATCCTAAACCATGGCTCCAAAATCTTAAACCACAACAGAAAAGAAAACCCAAGGATGTTTAAAACTCTTACCTCAATCAAGAATCCACACCAAGCTTCCTTGATCTCCTCCTAGACTCTCACTTCTCCTTCTCCTCTTCTTCTTGCCCTAACCTTCTTTCTCCTTCTCTTTCTTCTCTTCAATTTCTATCAAGACTCAAGTGATATAAATGCCCAAACCAAACTCCCCTAAATCCCAGCTGAATTTTGTCTATAACCCTTGCCAAAAGACCATTTTTCCCCTTCTTGCCTATCCTTTCCTACTTAAACCTCAAGGGTACTTAAGTCTTTTCATTTCTATTTCATTTCTACCATTTTCTTTCTAAAACTTGTTACTCTCAGCAGTAACTAATGGTTACCCAGGTTACTAAATCTCCAATAACCATTACCCGCTAAATCTCAACTTAACCATAAAATTCCCGAGGTACCCCTAGGCTCCTCCCGAGCCGGGTATAGAAATCCCGTTGTGACTCTTAAGTTAAATTTGCGCTCTAGGACCGTCTCGGCACGTGCATCACAATAATACAACCACACCCACGTGGTACAATTCACAGAATACAATTATCACATATATGCCCTCAGCGGGCTAAAATTACCAATTTACCCCTATCATGCAAACGGGGTCCACATGCGTAATTATTTCACCTAACATGCATACTAACCACGTAGTCATGCATTTCAATGTTCAATTAGTCATATAACATGCTTTAAATCATAACCATGCATTTAACTCATAAAATCACACATAATTCCCATCGTGCCCTCCTGGCACGCTAATCAAGGCCCTTAAGCCTTATTAGCGAATTTGGGTCGTTACAACAACTATCCCCTCCTTACAGAAATTTCATCCTCGAAATTACCTGAACAACTCGGGATACTGCTTCCGCTACTCTGATTCAAGTTCCCATGTCGCCTCCTCAACCTTGTTGTTCCTCCACAGCACTTTCAACAAGGGGATGGTCTTGCTCCACAAGACTTTATCCTTCTGATCAAGAATCTGAACTGGCTTCTTCTCATAAGAAAAATCCTGATCCATCTCCAAATTCTCATAACTCAGAACATGTGTCGAATCAGACACATACCTCTGGAGCATGGACACGTGAAACACGTCATGAACCCCTGATAAGGTTGGAGGCATCGCCAACCTAAACACATACTCATACATTTCAAATCACATACTCATCAAATTCACATATAATAATAAATCACTTATTGCCCTCCAGGCACACTAATCAAGGCCCTAAGCCTTATTATCAAATTTGGGATGCTACAGGAAACTGATGAAAAGCTCTTTGTTATGCCATGTTGCTCGCAGAAATCGGTAAATAAGTTGCTATCAAATTGTGTGCCATTATCTGATACAATCTTTTTCGGCAACCCATATTGGCATATAATGTTTTTGAAAATGAAATACAGCACCTTCTTTGTCGTGATTGTCACAAGCGGTTTAGCTTCAACAAACTTAGTAAAGTAGTCAACAATAACTACTGCATACTTGACATTCTCCTTTCTAGTGGAAAAAGATCCGATCAGATCTGTTCCCCAAACTGCAAATGGCCATGGGCTTTGCATCTGTTTAAGCTCATTTGGGGCTGCGCGAGGTATCTTGGAAAATCTTTGGCATTTATCACACTTCTTAACAAATTCCATAGAATCCTCGATCATCGTAGGCCAGAAATACCCTTGCCCGAGAATCTTTTTTGACAAACTTTTCCTCCCAACATGATCTCCACAGAACCCTTCATGTACTTCTCGCATCAATTCCTCATCTTTTTCCCTAGAGATACATCTCAATAAAGGCATTGAATATCCTCGTCGATACAGGATTCCATTGAGCAAGATAAATCGAGTTGATTTCCTTTGTAGTGTCATTTCATTATTTCTATCTGTAGGTAGCCATCCGTGTTCAAGATATTGAATAATAGGGGTCATCCACGGGTTGGACACTTGTATTACTAGGGAGGATTCTTCTACTTGAATGCTAGGAGCTGTCAAACGTTCAACCGGTACTATGCTCAATGTGTCGGCATCTTTGGCACTCGCTAATTTAACCAAGGCATCAGTGTTTGAGTTCTAGTCTCGAGGTACTTGCTTGAGAGTATACTTCTCAAATTGTGCTAGCAAATCTTTTTCCTTGTTTAGATACACAACCATCTTAAGTCCTCGAGCCTAATACTCTCCAATGATTTGATTAACAACTAGCTGGGAATCATTGTATATCTCTAATGACTTTATATTCATATCCTTGGATAATCTCAAACCTGCGAGCAGTGCCTCGTATTCGGCCTCATTGTTGGAGGCTGTAAAGTTGAATCTTATTGCACAGTGAAACCGGTGCCCTTTAGGGGTAATTAAAATCAACCATGCCCCTGAGTTATGCTCATTAGATGATTCATCTACAAACAGTCTCAGGCAGGATTTTGGTCTTGATCTTCGAGTTCTATATTCGGCTCGCTGGTTGGGAGTCCGATGAATTCTGCTACGAAGTCCGCTAAGGCTTGACCCTTTATGGATGCTCGAGCTGCATAGGAAATTTTGAACTACCCTAGCTCAACTACCCATTTTAGTAGTCGACCAGCAGCTTCTGGTTTTTTCAAGACTTGCCATAGTAGCTGGTGGCTAAAAACAACTATGGGATGAGCCTGAAAGTAGGTCGTATTTTTCTTGATGCCTTTTACTTATGTAGTATACAGTCTATTGAATGTTGTCTTCCTCCCTGATCAAATCAACACTGGCAGCATACTCTGTTATGGCTAAGTAGATGTACAAAGTTTCTCCTTCGACCAGTTTGGACAAAATGGGTGGTCGCGACATATGGGCTTTAAGTGCCTGAAAAGCCTGTTCGCACTCTTCTGTCCACTCGAAATTTTTGTTTCCTCTGAGTAGATTAAAAAATGGGCACCCTTGTTCATAGACTTAAATATGAATCTACTCAGAGCCGTGATTCTACCTGCCAGGCTTTGTACATCTTTAACTTTGGCTAGTGACTACATCTCGATCAGTGCTCGAATCTTTTCGGGATTGGCTTTGATTCCTCGCAAGTTTACTATGAATCCCAAAAAATTTCCTGATCTAACTCCAAAGGAACACTTAAGAGGATTAAGCTTCATCTGATATTTGTTCAAGATGTTGAAGCATTCCTGAAGGTCCTTGATTTTCTTGACTTAACCAGCATATCATCGACGTAAACCTCCATGTTATTGCAGATCTGATCTTTCAACATGTGGTTTACTAGTAGTTGGTAAGTTGACCCAGTGTTTTTCAAACTGAAGGGCATTACTTTGTAACAGTAATGCCTTGTATCTGTTCGAAAGCTAGTGTATTCTTCATCGGGTGGATGCATACTAATTTGATTATAGATGGAGTATGCATCCCTGAATGATAAAATTTCATGTCCTGATGTAGCATCGACCAGCTAATTGATTCTTGGAAGTTGGAAACAATCCTTCGGGCAGGCTTTATTAAGGTCTGTGAAATCCACGCACGTCCTCCACTTACCATTTAGTTCAGGAACTAGTACGGCATTAGAGATCCAAGAAGGATAAAATGCTACCATGATGAATCCATTTTCCTTCAGCTTCTTGACATCTTCCTTTAAGGCTTTAGACCTGTCCTTGTTGAGCAACCTCTTTTTTGTTGCACTGGTGGGTGGTTTTTGACCATATTCAGGACATGGTTGATAACTGTTGGGTCTATCCCAATCATGTCTTTATCCGACCAGGCAAAGACCTCCTGGTTCCTCCTAAAAAACTCTACCAGCTCTTTTTTTATTGTTGTCTCTAAGTTTTTACCGATTTTCACAACTCTGGTCAGATCTTTTTCTTCTAGCTGGACCTCCTTGAGGTCTTCAACGGGTCCAATGCTTTCTTCAAAATCCCCAAAGTGAGAATATAGGTCCTTATCCTTACTTTGGAAACCACTATAGTTGGTGACTTGTTCACCTGATTGGGCTTGTGACTCGTTTACCACCAGCAACCTTTTTTCTGCTGCTCCCCTCGATCTGCCTCTTCATGACCAGATGCTAGACTGGAGTTACTGCTCGCAGATCTACCAGGATAGATCTGTTGGATTAGCTTATACAGGATCTTTATTTATTTTCATGTATATCTAATATTAAACAAATTAATACGAGATAGCCTAAGACATGTTTCTAAAATTGAATTCAAAGAGAAACAAAGAATAGAATACTTACAGTATACGCAGCGGAATTAAAGAGTCCTTCCTTCAGTTTCTCTAACTCTTGTATCCTATCTGTCGCAGAGTATTATCAAGAAACTGAACCGATCTTCTATTTTCTTCACAATCTTCCAATGTATCCTTAGAACCACCTAGACTAGTGTGGGAAATTCTCAACACATGAGATAGATATAGAGAGAAGAAGAGAAAGTAACAAAGAGGCTTAGAAAAGGACTTGTGTTTAGAGAGAATCTAAAACTATCAGAAAATCTGACTTGTGACTTATCAAACTTCTTAGAAATCTTAACTGATGACTTCTCTCTAAGCACTCCTTTTATAGAATCAATTAGGCCCTTTACTTTAATTAAAAAATCAATAAAATAATAGTCATATTGAAGCCCTAGGTCGAAATTATCATGGGCTATAGGCCCGTGAAATTTCTCATTTGATTATAAGCCCATTGGACTTAAAATCAAGGCATATATTATTTTCTATTGATTTAATTAATTAAATAATTATTTAAATCCTTTATCAAATTAATTATTTATAATTTGAACCTTGATTTAAAATTATTTATTAATTTAGATACCAATTTATCTTAATTAATAAACCTGCCATAATTTCTCTTTTCTTCTCAAAATTACACAACTCTGTGAAACTATCAAAAATTGACCTGGTCAACTTTGATAATTCTAATTGATGATTAAATCAATTAATTGAGACTATCTAGATGATTTTATCCAAGGTACAATGGGGACCATGGGCCTATGAAATCAAGCTCCGATAAGTTATCATAAATCTAACAAATAAATTTACTAACTTATTAATTCCTCGTGACTCCACTATAGACTTGGAATTGCACTCTTGAATTCATAGAACGCTCTATAACAAATATAGATACGCTATTAATTATCCATTGTTACAACCATAATTGTCACTCAATCCTCTATAGACGGTCTACAATGAGATAGGACTAAAATACTGTTTTACCCCTCATTGTATTTTATCCTTAAAACACTTAGTTCCTTGTAAATGATATTTCAGTAAAATAATTTAATTACTGAAATGAGATCTCTATCATTTAACACCTTGAACCAAACTAAAAGGAAACCATCGTTTCACTTCTTCATCACAAGCTATAGATGTTCATATCTATGATTAACACTCCCACTCAATTATACTACCGAGTTCCCAAGATGTAAGTATGGGCTAGTCCGTAGGGTAAGCTGGTAACGAACAAGTCAAAGAACTCAAATAATACAATCAGTTAGAATACTAACCACTCAGAATTGAGATTGAATTGACCTATGGTCAACTATATGATATGACTAGAATAGATAATAACGGTATGTTTACTTATCTTATCAACTGTCAATATTGGTCCTATCCGATGTAACAAATATATCCGATCTTATCTACTTTGCTAATGTTCTGGAAAGAACATAACACTGTAATGTGTAAGTAGATCATATCGTAGATTGGCAAGTCAATGTAAATCCGGTGCACTGACTAATCTTAGAACTAACTTATTTTGAACATATAATCATATTTATATTCCACTGTGATTACGTCACTATAAATAAGATTATCTATATGCTCAGGATTTAATAGAAGTTTATATTAAACAAATAATCATGAAAATAAAACATGTGAGCAAAGTGATTGACCAAGTCAAAAAATGATTTCTATTCTTTTGTTGATAATAAAATGAGATTACAAAGAATTTGGGTTTTAATTAGGGTATAAAACCCCAACAAGATCTTCCAATCACGACGTTGTACGCGGACAAAAAATCAACTACTATAAAAGTAGCAAGTAATGTCATGTTCGCAGGTGTCGTTCCTACCATGACCGGGAGTCTGATTGACCTTGTTGATGCTAGCCCCTCACCAGAGAAACCGTAGATGGTCCAGTTGCATGGTACTAAATCTTGCACTGATAGTTTCATTATTTCCAGTGAAGACTTGTATAGAATATTTACCGAGCTTCCAGTATCCATCAATACTCGTTTCACTATCATGTTGGTGATTTGTACGTCCACAACCAAAGGGTCTGAGTGGGGGAATCAGACATGTTGTGCGTCCAACTCAGAGAAAGTTATCAACTCTTCCTCTGTTCGAGTTGTTTTGGGAGTTTTCTCCTCGACGTTTAACATCTCTTTGTCCAGATCGTGACGTAGGGTTCTGGTATATCTCTCTCTGGCCTTACCACTATCACTAGATATAAGCAGTCCCCCGCATATTGTTAGCAAAGTACCAGTGACAAGAGCTGGTTGTAGAGGAGGCGAGCGTTGGCGTGCAAGCGCTTGCTCATTGCCTCCGTTAGCCCCTGCTTGGAATTTCCTCCTGCTCGTACATATCTTCTCAGATGTCCTTGTTGGATAAGGAACTCAATATCATCCTTAAGCTGGTTACACTCATTTGTATCATGGTCATAATCGTTGTGGAAACAACAAAACCTGGTTGTGTCCCTCTTGGATATGTCTTTCCTCATCGGAGCTGGTCGCCTAAAGGGGACTGTGGTATGACTGGCATGATACACTTCAGCTCGGCTATCAACCAGGGTCGTGTAGTTGGTGAACCTCAACTCATATTTATTCTGGTTAAAGTGCTTGTTATCAGACATTGCATGCTTACTGTTTTCCCTTTTTCCTCCATTCTTATTATTACCTTTGTTGTTATTGCCGTTGGATTTTCCAGACCCACTAGCGACTTCGGTCGACTCTTCCTTCTTGCCCTGGTCAACCTTTGGGGACTTTCCTTCATTGGCGATTGCCTCCTCCAGCTTGATGTATGTGTCTGCTCAATCTAGAAATTCTTGAGTGCTCTAAACTCCATTTTTCCATAGGCTACTTCAGAGGGGAGATTGGCGTTGCACTCCAGCTTTTATGGCCATCATTTTTCCCTCATCTCCAAAAGTCTTGGCCTGAGCAACTGCTCGCATAAGCCTCTGTATATACTCTTTAAGATACTCTCCTTCCTTCTGTCGAATATCGACCAATTGATTGGCCTCTGGTAGATGTATCCGACCAGCATAAAATTGTCCGTAGAATTCTTTTACGAACATCTCCCATGAAGCTATGCTGGCCGGTGGGAACTTAAAGTACCGTTCCTGCGCAGAATCAAATAAAGTGGTAGGAAAGATTTTGAATTGAGCATCTTCAGATACCTTCTAGATGCCATTTGTTTCTCAAATTTATTCACGTGAGATATCGAGTCTTCTATTCCAGTGAAGTTGTTTAATACTGACATTTTGAACTTGCTCGGGATTTCTTCCATAACAATTCTATGAATGAATAGGGTGCCCTTTCTCTGGTCATATTCTTCATGGGACATTTTATTCCCGACCAGCTGTTGCACAACTTGATTCAGGGCATCTATTTGAGCCTGAAAAACATCTTGTATGGTAGGAGCGACCGGAGCTGGGGGGGAAGTACTCATCATGTCTTTCCCTTTGGTCATTAAGTACGTCCCTTAGATCCTCATCCCTACATCTCTGCTCGTTGGCACCTAGTTGGCCAAAGGCATTGGGTTGTTTTGACTACCCCAGCGTTCTAGATTGTTGGTCAGTTGTCCATCAGAGGGGGATTTTGCTACTTGTTCCTTTCCACCTGCTGTTGGCCATTGTTCCTCCTATCATAATCAGAGTCCAGTTCATTGTAATCATGGCCATCTCTGAATTGCGACATGTGAGTGTGCGACCTGCTATACGCACTGTTCCATTCTCTTCTCCCTGGTCTGTCTTGGTAAACAGGTGGAGGCCTACGCTAGTCATTGGGTCCCCAGACATTGCTTTGTCGTGGGGGGTCCTGGACCGCAAAGCCTGAATCCATTTGTCTTCTGCTTCCTGAGGGATGTTGACCCTTGCCAGAAGGGTTCTGTTCGCCAGCTATTTAATGTCTAGGGATTTTGGGATGCTGCTCGTCCCTACTCTGTCTGCATTGTTGCATGTTATCTCGACCAGCATGAGAGGGTGGTTGCTGCTCGTTATTTCTGTTAGGATTCAAGGTCTGTCTTTCCTACTGAGCAGCTGAGTGTTGTTCTGGTCGCTGTGGACTCCTTGGGTATGGTAAATTTTGAGGACAGTGGGGGTGAACGAATTATGGCTTTTGAGGAGGGTGAGGGTTTGGTGGCATATATGGCTGAGAGGTTGGTGCAGGTGGAGCAGGAGGCTGTCCTCGAGCCAACTAAATGGTTGCCTCTAAAGCCACTGTAGCGTCTCTCTGTCGACATGTCTGCCTGTCGTTCATTCAACTCTTAGCGTTGTCGGTCGATCTACATTTTCCACATCACCATAGTTTCATCCACATTCTCTTGGTTAGCTTTATGAGTGGCTAACTCATCTTGCAACACTCCCAAAGTTATTCGCAAAATTTCAGCGTCTATCTCCTCCTCTTCCAATTCCACCTGTGGCTCGTCCTCCGCTACACCTGGTGGAGGAGGTGAATTTGGCACATTTTCAAATGTTTGTCCAGCTTAACCCACTCTCCTAGAGTTCTTCTCCATTGTTGTTTTGAAGTTCGTGAGTTCAACTCTCAATGAAAGCACCAAAATGTTGACCCTCGATTTAGTCAACGACACGGAGTCACTAAAAATGATAAGAATTATAAAAATAAATGTAAGAACTAAAACCACACAATGATTTTATAGTGGTTCGGCCCCAGAGATTGGTAATAACCTATGTCTACTTAGTGTTTTTATTGATGTAAACCAAAACATGCGATTACCGAACTAGGGTTCACTAAGTTTCACAACCTCCGAAGTTAAATACAAAGAATCGTGTATAAAAGCACTTGTTCTCTCTAAATACAAAATATTGCGTATCCCATAAATGAATCCCATGAGTCATATTTATAGGCTCAAGGATGTACATATAGGCCTATGGGTTGTCCTTAACCTTTGTTACAAGCATAACAAAATAATAATAGAAATAATGATATTTACATATAAAAGTAATCAAATATCTTGGGAATATCTAACTCATAACTGTCACAAAGTTCGGGCTCAGTCCTACGAGCAGGTCTAGTTGCATATGTCAGCACATCTTCTTTTCCTGCTACTCAGCATATTCCTTGTGCCTATCGAGCATCTTAATTTCCTCTTGATACTCTGGTCATTGGTCGACCAGGTCTTCTTCAATAACTAGTTACGTGCTATCCATGTCCCCCTTAACACATGCCACATCATCATGCAAATATTGTAGGGAAACAGTACTAATTTGTAATATGTTATTTTTTTCTCAAATATTATAAGTGAAAATAAAAATTTATAAAGGTTTATGTAGCAGAGTAGATTTTTTTTGTTGCTAAAATTATGCTTTTAAATTTAAAATAGAAAATACTCATTTAGTACCCTATGTTTGATCAAAATACACACTTGGTACCATATGTTTATAATAATGATCATTCCATAAGCATTATTTGTAATTCATATTAGTTTGGTACCCTCCACTAGAATCTGGTCAACACATATTTTAAATATGACTATATTGTCCCTCCTTTTAATGATTTCTTTGTTCTTCTTTTATTTTTTCTATTAAAATGATTTAAATTGTTTTCTGAATTGATAAAATAACAAAATATTTTATAAATTAATTAATGAAAAAAGTAATTTAAAATAAAAATAAATTAATTAATTTAAAATAAAAAATTTGATAAAACTATTTTAATTGGTTTATTAAACATAAATATTTTTAGTTCCAAATATAAATTAAAAAAATCTAAAGCAATATTTTAAAATTAATTAAAGTAAACAAAAAATCTAATATTTTTTTAAAGTACAATTAAACAATTTTGTTTAAATTTTGGCTTTTTAAAGTTTAGGGTGTTGATTTTATATTTTGGATCTAAGTTTAGGGGATAGATTTTTTTATTTTTGTTTATTTTTAATTGAGTAATTTATAAAAAAAAATTATTGCTTTTTGTTTTTGTTTTATTATTTCCGAAAATATTTTTAAATAATTTTAAAATAATAAAAAAAAATCGAATGAATCATTAAGATGAGGAGCAATATGGTGATATTTAAAATTTGAGTTGACCAAATTTCTGCAGAGGGTACCAAACAAGTACAAATTGCAAACAGAGGGTATCGAGTGATCGTTATTATAAACATAGGGTATCAATTGTGTGTTTCAATAAAACACATGCTATCAAATGAGTATTTACCCAATTTAAAAGTAGTGACTATAGATAATTGTGAAGTTTTAATTTTGCTAACAATATTTTATAATTTGTCCACAAAATTTATCCCAACTATACAATTTAATACAAATATCTTGAATTTATTATATTTTATATGTTCAAACTAAAACTAAAATAACTTATTAAACACATACCATAATCTTTCTAAAAAATTATTAATTAAAAGATATTAAATTTAGTAGGTTTTGAAGTAAAATACCATTATTAAAATTTTCTAAAATAATTAGACTAATATTTAGTTATATATAAAAATAGTAAATACTAGTTTGGCCCGTGTGTTGTGCAAAAGTTACTAATCGGACCATTTGTTTGTTAAATGACAATTTGGATCTTGAGTTTTCCAAAATGGAACAAAATAATACAATAATTCCAAATTTGGTCATTTTTTAAAATATGACTAAAATGCCCCTAGTTTTATAAATTAGTTATTTAGTAATCTCAAATAAAAAATTTGTTACACCCAGATTTCGAGACCAGAGGTTATGACCTCGAAGGCGGGCTTGTCAAGTGTGATCTTGAAACGTATGAAAACTTTGTATGGTCCAGCTATAAAATATCTGAAGTAAAACAACGACCTCGAAGATATGTAACCTCGGGTTACTTTCTGAGTTCGAAATAGCACGACGTTTTGATACATCAGTTATCGATTGTCGTCGGATTAAACAGTCCGAGCTTGGGAAGTGCAAGCTCGAGTGTGATAGCTTCGACAATGTCTATCTACTCCAAGCATGTCCTGAAGTAGGGTGGCAAGCTCGTAGCAGTACCATAAGTCTTGACAGCCACAAGGCCAATATTTCAGGGAAAAAATTTGGTGGTTACTCAAAAAGTGATATTTTTGGGAAACGTGCAAATTATAAAACCCTAATTCTCTACCCAATATCTTGGTGTGCAAGATATGTCATCCGAAATTCAAAAATTCAGTAAAGGAACAATTTTTAGGCCTTCTACACATGATCTGGGTTTGGAACCCGTGATATCAGAACCTAAGACTAACATTTACTAAAAACACTCTAATGTGCGAAACTAATGAAGGGATTAACATTACAACAATACAAACACACATGAAAAATATACGGGCATACGAAGCTATGGACAGAGACTTACACAATGCAATCGGTGAAAACAAGGAGATTGATGACCGAATAAGCGGTTGCAAAAACGATCTCACGAAGTCGAAGAGACCAACGTTGCTCTATTTTCTAGGCTTGGAGAACATGCAAAAACTGGGGAAAATTTTCTGGTTTCTTCTTCCTTTCTCTCTGCGAAAGCTTGAACATGAAAGTAAAACGAGGAAGGCGAGTAAAGGAGTATTTATAGACCGATGGGAATGTAAAAAGCCTAATTAATCTGGGCCATTGGCCAGATTTCATATCAGATCCGACGGTCAGGGACTTGTGAAATGATAGTACCATAAAGAGTGGCAGGCGAATGAACGTGGGCAGGTTTCCAAGGTACTCAAGTACTTTGATTGATCAATACCTGGTTGACGCATGTCCACACTTGAGTGTTTTTATGGTAAAGTTTCCAAGAGGAGCAGTTCAAAAGTTTCCTTCTCATAGGATTCGAACTGATACTTTTGAGGGGGCAAAATGTTACACCCAGATTTCGAGACCTGAGGTTATGACCTCGAAGACTGGGCTCATCAAGTGTGAGCTCGAAACGTATGAAAACATTGTATGGTCCAGCTGTAAAATATATGAAGTAAAACAACGACCTCGAAGATATGTAACCTCGGGATACTTTCTGAGTTCGAAATAGCACGACGTTTTGATACATCAGTTATCGATTGTCTTCGGATTAAACAGTCTGAGCTTGGGAAGTGCAAGCTCGAGTGTGATAGCTTCGACAGTGTCTATCTACTCCGAGCATGTCCTGAAGTAGGGTGGCAAGCTCGTAGCAGTACCAAAAGTCTTGACAGCCACAAGGCCAATTGCTGATCTCGAAGACCCAATGAGTCGTTTGGGATAGCCTGTTACGTATGAACACATTTATTGTTGTATAATCCCAATATTTAAGGGATATCATTTAGTCTGTTATCCGTTCCCGATTCTTATGGGACATTTCCATGTATATAGGAGATATTACATTTAATGTCATTATTTAAATTGATATACTGAATATCTTCATAAAATATGTGGAAATGAACTCTGTAACCTCCCTTATAAATAGAGGATGAATGACCACTTGTAAGGGATCGATTTCTTTGAACCTGAGAGAAAGCTCTGGGTAATTCATCTCTGAAGAATTTCCAGAAATCTCTAAGTCTTAATAACATAGACTCGTCGACTAGGTAGAGTTAACTGCTGAGCCACGTAAAAATCCTCTTGCTTTTCTTCTTTACTCATTCGCTTCATAGTTCACGTTGTTTAATTGCTCTACAATTTAAATTGACGAAAAACAACGTCAACAAAATTATTAAATTAAAAATTAATATAAAGTTTACAATAAAATAAAAAAATCTTATTTTAATTAATTAAAACTCTAAAATAATTATAATAACAAAATTAAATTTAAAATTAAATATAAACATAAAACTAAACATTCAACTTAAACCTAAACTCAATATTTTAACTTATAATAGTAATCAAATTAAAGAAATAACAAAAGAAAAACTCAAACTAAATAATCAAAACATGCGCACCCAGATTTGAAACCCAAAAATTAATCAAAATACGTTCTTGAGTTCATACATTAAACTCACACTCAAGTATCAATACAACAACTACTATTAAAACATTGAATCCAAAAACCATTTCAGATCCAAAATCATAGTCATACACAATACAAATCTATTAATCTCAAAATCATAAATCAGATTAAGCTTGAGCATCAACTCAGGCATGAACTTCTCTCACTCCAAACCAGATTTATTCTAATATTTTCTTTTTACTTCTAACAACAAAATCAAATCAAAAATACCAATTTCTCAACACAAAGAACCCAGATTTCATAATATATACCATCTTCAAATGTTCATAATCAGGTAAAAATATAAACTCTGAAAAAATGAACTTTACTGAATAATTTCATGAGAAAAAATCATAATTAAAAAATTAGATTTACTCCAAAACTCTAGTAGTCCTCACGAGCCTCGTTGTTCAGAAGAACTAGTCCCGCCGTCCTCGTCCCTAAAGCCCAAAACTGATGTCCTTGAAGCCACAAAATGATCCTGGTGTTAGCCTTCCCTGGATATCCACTATCCTCGACATTAGCCTTCCCCAGCTCCATCCTCGTAATCACCCCAGAACACCCAACTTTATATTTGTGGTAACTAAAGAAGAAGGACGTACCAAGTGTGCAATCTTGAGGAGAATGCCCAACTGTAGATCCAAATGAAAGCTCTAGCCATATTTGAAGAAGAAAAAGAATGCGATGAAGAAGAAGAAAAAAAAAATAGAAAAGATAGATGTAAGTTTTATGGTTTTGTTTTATTATTAGGATTTTAGGCTTTTAATTTTGTTTTATTTTAATTTATTTTTAAAAAAATTTAAATTTAATTTTTTAAATCTAATATTTGATATTTAAAACTCAGAAGTATTTTGGTCATATTTTAAAAAAGTTTGACTAAAATTTGGCTCATGTATTATTTTGTTTCATTTTGCAAAACATAAAGTCTGAATTGTCATTTAACAAAATAAATAGTCTGATTCGTAATTTTTGCACAAAACAGAAGTCAAAATAGTATTTTACCCTAACAAAAATAATTGAATCTTTCCCACTAAATTAGATAGCTTTAGTAAGTCGCATTTGCGTATTCCAGTAGTAGGTATATATTCTAACTTATAAGAAACATATGCAAATGCGTTGCGATATATGTAAATAAGTTATTATTATATTTTTCTTTCATAATTAGGATATTCTTTTACCTTTGTAATGTACTAATTAAGTCATATCATTTCACTAATAAAATCATAGGGAATTTTTTTTTGTACAACTCACAAAAAAAGGTGCATCGGTGAACTTTTTGTCTAAATTTATGAGAGTATCTTTGCATGTTCTTTGGTTAGACGAAAAGTTTATGTTGGGTAGAGAATTATCCTTCTCCAGTTTGTACATTTTATCTTTCTAGTCTAAATAATAATAAAGTTATTCCTGACAAAAAAATAAAGAGGTGCACTAGTGGACCTCTTTTTGTCTGGACACCATGAATAGTTTTCGACGCGATTTTTTTTATTCCGTGTATAATATAGTTATTTAGAGTATTCGGTCAATTTTTCAGAAAATTTCGAATAATTTAGAGTACTGAAAATAATGTTCAAATATATTGTTTTCCACGCACATAAAAACATAGTCACGCGTGCAACAATCTGTTTGAACCTTATTTTTTATAGTATAAATTATTCATAATTTTCTAAAAAATTACAGGATGCTCTAATTAACTACAATATACACGGTCATAAAAAAATTACACACACGCAACTGTTTGCGGGTTGCAAATAAAAAGCAGTGCTCTGGTGCACCTCTTTTTGTGAGTTGCACTATAGAAATACCCTAAAATCATAAGAGCATCACCAACGTTTGTAGTCTCAGATTGCCAAGTGAGATTTCTACTTATTGTGGCTAGAGAGGTTGATACTATCACCCAATCTTGCTTTATTTTTTTTTTAAAAAGAAGTAATAATATTTTATACTGATTTATATATTTTTGGCAACACGGACGGATGCTTGCTCTACTGATACTTTAACCCTCCCCCCCCCCAACAATTTATCTTAAACGGTACTTGATTGTTTTGTCTTTTTCCGATCGACACAATTATCAATTTTGGTGACTTATATATGGCCAACTTTTTTATACATTTTCAAATTTTAATTATGGTGGTCTCCATAATTACTACTATAATCACAACAAAGAATTCTACATCATCTTAATTAATAATCATGCGCTCAAATAAGAATTTTTATTTTGAGGTACTATATCGATTTAATACTTTTTGTCTAAATGTAATGAATGACACGAGGCTAGGATTGCTATAAGAATTGGTTTTTTTTTATGCTTGGTAGTGCTGAATTTAAAAAAATTGAGTGATTTTGATGGGTCAGTACTAAATTTAATTATTATTTTTCTAATTACTCACTAAAGTTTTAGAAAATCATTAGTAAAAGTAGATCCCACGAGAATTATTAATTTAGTTAATTACTAAAACAACAAAAAGTTAATAATAGGAGATTTTGAGAATTGTAGAATTCAGAATAAATAAAAATATTAAGTAAAATAAATGAAGAAAAATTTGATAAACAAAAATAGTTAAGTTCATTCTCCAATATTAAACACGCTTTCAAATATTCATAAATGTAATTATTCCATATTTCCTATTAAATAGCCAGCTCTAAATGAAACAAAAGTAGTAAAGACGCTATCGACTAATTCTTTTTGCTAAATAACTTAAATGAAAATCACCAAAAATTCAATCTAGTGAAAGCATTAAATTCTACAGGGATAGGTTGATCTATGCAACAAATTCAACAAGTGTGATTCATTCAACTTAGATTATGTTTTAATCACAATTAAAGAAGAGTTTGACATTAATCTTTAATCATAAATTACCACAAACACTTAGAATCCTAGACTATTATGTGAATTGTTATTCCAAGATGGCATTAGATTCATATAAAGTCTTATTTAGTGACCACATAAATAAGATAAGAACACAAATCATAATATTAAGCATAGAAAAATATAAACAATTTGACATAAGAGGAAATAGAAAATAATAATCATTAAAATTTTAAAAAATAAACATTTTATGGCTTTGAAATCACCCCTAACTAAATAAAAACTTAGGCAGACATAATTAAATAATAATCACAACAATTCATAAAATAATTTAAGAAAGAGATGAAGGAGAATAAAATTGAAACACAAAAGCTCTCTCTTGAATTCTCTCTAAAATTCACTCATATCTTGCTAAGTATTTTCTATGAGTAGTGCCTATCAAAATAGAATTCACACTACTATTTATAGTGCTAAGGTGGTCACTACAAGAAAAAAAGGCTTCAACGAGGACAAATTTCGTCAGTGAAGGGTGCTTCTTTCGTCAGTAGTGGCTATCAATGGCGACATGTCGTTAGTGATAGGTCGTTGGTGATACCTCGTCGGTGAAAGTCAATATCAATGACGACTTTACAAGTCGTTGGTAAAAAAAAGTATCACTGACGACAATATCGTTGTTGATAATTTAACCTTTTTTTTTAATGCTTTTAACTATCAATGACGACTATGTCGTTAGTGTTATTTATTTATTTATTTTTTTTAAATTATTAATTAATATAAAAATAATTAATTATTTCATTTTTTATAACTAATTAATATAAAAAATAATTTAATTAAAAATAAAACATATAACAAACTAAAAATGTTCATATTAAATTTTAAAAAGTCATACATAGAAATATAAATTACTAAAGTGTTCATAAAACATAAATAAATACATAATCAATAGTCCATAAAACGTATATAAAAATACTAAAAGAAATTTGTAGTAGCATCGTCATCGTCATCATCACTAGCATTTCTCGGAATTTGTTGTTGAGGAACATTTGGCATCTGTGGGTAGTAGGGCAGCACCTGCGAACTTGGCATCATCGGCGATGTTTGCTGCCCATGTGATGTAGGCATCATCGATGATGTTTGCTGCCCATATTGCTGCCCTTGTGGTATCGGCATCATCTGAAAAGTATGCGGCATCTGAGACATTTGTTGTGTCGGCATCATTTGTGGCGTCCGTGACTGAGAAACTTGAGACGTCTGAGGCGATTGCGTCATCATCTGCATCATTACTTGTGAACTGTTTGGCGACTGTGACATCATCTGGAAGAATGACTGGAACATTTGATATTGTTGAAATTGAACAAAATGTGGAAGAATGACTGGAACATCTGATATTGTGAGGTACAAATTTTATGATTAATGTACAAGTTGAACAAAATGTGTTTTATGTTATTTTATGATTTTTTTTAACTTTTATTTTAAATATTATTTAGATAATTCTAAAAGAAACATTCAAATAATTAAACTTATAATATATTTATTGATTTTAAAAAATAATATTAATATTTTTTTGAGCACAAAATTTTATTATGTTAAAATTAAATATTAAATCATTTAAATTATTATTTATGATTTATTAAATTAATTGTCTAATTATTTATTTTTATTAAATATTATTTTTTATAGAAAATATGCAATAATATTTTCTTACTTAAATTACTAATTCTGAAATTAATTTTATCAAATTTTTTAAATTGTTAATTATTTAAATAATAATCCTTTTTAAAATTAAACTTTTCAATAATTTTTTATCAAATTACTAACTTATTATAAATTATCTAATTAACATAATTTTTTTAAATGTCTAAAAATTCTACTAAAATTTCGGCAGCATAACAACTAATTTTTAACCTATCCAAAAATTTTAAAACCTGCACTAAACATTACAAAAATTTCTAAATACATCACAGATTCACAGAATTTCAAGATACACAATAATTACATATATATATATGCAGAAATAATTAAACAACTAATTAATAATTATAAAAAAAATCATATATAATATGTTTTTTTTTCAAAACTATACAAAATTAAATTACATCTGATTTTTTTAAACCTACACTAAAATTAATACTAACATTGATAATAAAACACAGTAATAATTTGCAACAGATAAAAGAAAAAAATACTAACAGTGATTTATGCGGCGATTCCCCGTTCTCTATCGGCTCCCTTTATATCTGTAAAATCAAACAAAAATATAAATAAACATATATATATATATACATAAAAAAAATAAAAAAAAAATTAGTATGCCATGGTGGTGGTGCGTACCGATCTATGCCACGGAGAGGGAGACGACGGCGGTTTAAGAGAGGACGGCGGGAGAGGGAGAAGCCGGCGGTGAGGGAGAGCACAGCGGCAAAGGGAGATGGCGGCGGTGGTGCGAGTCACGGGAGACGGGAGGGGACGGGACGTGGTGATAGGCGGGAGTGGAGGCGACGGCCTTGGTGATAGGCCGGAGGGGACGGAAGGGGAGGGGACGGCGGCAGAGGGAGGGGACGGTGATAAGGTGATAAGGGATGAGTTTAGATCTGAAAACTGATAAAAATATGTTAAGAGGAAATGGGGGCTCGGGGTTGAAGAAGGTTATTTTTAATGATTTTCACCAACGACTATCAATGAGGACAAAGTCGTTGGTGATTGGATATCACTGACGACGTGGCAGAGTATTATTAACGACAAAGTCGTTGGCAATACTTTTTAGAGGGAAAAAGCCCGCCTCTTTAACGGTTCATTTTCAAAAACAGAAGAAAATATCAATGAGGACAATGTCGTCATTGATAAATTTATCAATGACGACATTGTCCTCATTGTTGCAATTTTCGTTGGTGATGTTTTATTTAACCAAAAAAAAAAGTATTACTGACGACAGTGAAATATCGTTGGTGATACTATGACTTTTACTAACAACATTTTGCCGTCAGTGATAGTGCCGTTAGTGATATTAGTTATTCTTGTAGTGGGTTGGAAGTACTTTCTAGATGTTTCCATTTAATTAAGTTCCAAAATTTGTTATCTTTTAGGCCAAATATCATCTAATCTTGACTTTGCTCAATAAACATGATTTTGTAGGGATTTGAATAAGCCTTTCAAATATTGAAACAGTGATTGGGGTAGAGAGATATGATACAATTATCGAAACAATCACAGATTCAAAATATATAAGATTAGCTCTAACAAATTCAGCTTGAATTATCTTTAATATTTTCCAATCAAATCATTTAAATATCTTCTATTTTTCTCCTCTTGATTAAAGATAATATTTCAAATAAATATTTTGAAATACTTCTCTGGTATCCATGTAACATATAGAGTGTAGACCATAAGACCTTATATAGTTGCGAATTAGGCTTCACTTCTTCTTTTGATATTTTATTTCTTTTCTCTACAACTAAATTTTCCTATAAAAAGAAATAATTCAAATTAAAATTAAATATTTCTAAATTAAAAATGTATCAAATAAATCAATAAAAATATTAATTAAAACTCAATCTACTATTAATGATAATAAATGGTTAATTTAACTCTTAAAAATTCTTTGTAACATAAAAAAATCACAAAACACCAAAATCAAAATATTTATAAAAAAAAACACTAAAACTAATAATATATCTAAGATTAAAGAAATTAAAAATGTATGATTCAAAATTGTACTATTAGATTTCATTCTGTGTTTAGGTTATGGGTTGTATATGGAGTAAAAATACATAGGTTGAATTAAGGAAATGAATTGTAAAAATTGAGTCACCAACGTCTTCATGATATTTGAATAAGAGAAACCTCTTAGGAATGCATGTACAAAGACAATTAAAGCTTAAGTAAGCAAATATTCTCTCGAGATCAACAATAAGAAAGATATTTGTGAATGAAAAATAATTCAATGTACCTTTTTAGGTCTCATTGGTGCTACTTAAATATTTCTATAAGTTGGTGAAGATAATATAACAAGGGTTCAAGTGACTACATTTCTAAGGACCACAATGAAAAATATCGTCGGTTGAAGTATTTTTAGTAAAATGATACATTTTTGCAATTTTTAATAAATCTAGTGACGTCATGGAGCATTCCAACGACAACATATGTAGTCGTTAATTCTTTTACACTTTATCAACGCCCCAACCTTTCTTATTCCCTATTTTAACACCTCACCCTCTCCCTTTGTGAGTGTTTTCTCCAACGGAAGCTCTCCACCTCCGACCACCTCCACCACCATTGAAATCTATGGTAAATATAATTTTATTACTTTAGATTTTTTTTTTGTTATTTGGGTAAAGAAGAAGCTATCGTTCACCACTGTGCGATGGACTTCAACCAACACCACCACCATGGTCCCAAGCTTTTTTTTTTTTATATGTGTTTATTTCTTGACTATTTTTTTTATTTGGGTAAACTGGTCCATCGACCACCACCTCCATCGTGCCTCCACTACCACCATGATAGGTAGACCTCCAACCACCTCCACCACCTTAATCTTAGGTTTGAATAAATATAAACACTATTTTTTTCTAAACTTAATGAAATGAAATGTTAAAGTTTGGTTGTATGTATTATATGGTTATCGTAGGACATGTGTCACACATTAACAGACATTTTCATGTACAGTCCTGCAAGAACAACATAGAGCAGGTAATTGTTATATAAGTTCCTGCCCATAGGATGAATACTCCTACGTGACGCTTAGAACGAGAATGCCATAAATGTGTTACTCGCCTCACCAACAAGAAGTCCATGTCCAAATGACAAGAAAGACTGAATCCAAATAAAAAAGTGTCATGACACACATAACAAATCCTTAATATCCCATAGGTACAGTACTATGTACCTAGCCATCATGACACCTGACATGACCGTATGCACCTGCACCTATAGGCACTACGTTCAATTAGTGCTACTATTCATGAGTAGTGGAGGCGCATAACTTGGCAAGCACTACACTAGGCATGCAAAAAGTAGAATTTCAGTCTCCCACTAAAATTTGAATTTCTATTGTTATCCCTAAAATTTTGTTCGATGGCGTGGCAATCGAATGGAAAAGTGGCAATGCATGGTCAGTAAATGACACATTAATAGTCAATAAATATGTTGACTAGAGAAGTAAAAAGGTTGGGAGTTGACCTGCGGAATTGTGATATTACTGGTCAGGAAATAAATTTACCTGGTCAGGAAGTGATTTGCCCGACCAGGTAAGACTTTTGACCGACTAGTGAGGAACTCTACCCGACCAGGAAGTTGTTTTGTCCAACCAGTCACTTCGATAAGATGTTGCATCCGACCAGTCACGTCAGAGAATCCGACCAGACATCTCAGGAATGGAGCTCACCCGACCAGACACATGATTTGCCCGGCCAGTCATCTCATCCGACCAGTTATGTCAAATTGAGGGTGTAGCCAACCGGATGTGTCAAAATCGCAGGAGATAATTGTCCAGTGACTCTTCAATAAAGCCTCAGTAATAACTTCAACCCGAATCTCTCATAACTACCGTGGGAATCTCTCAGATATCACAAAGTATTAGCTATATTGTTGTAATTTATTTATTGTTTCATTAATTAAAGTTGGTTGAAACACCCATAGACCCCGTCAAAACGAGATATTTCTCGTGTACGATCTATGAGCCTATAAATAAAGGGCTCATGGCATTATTTGGGGGATCTTTTTGGAGACTTTTGGGGACTGTGATTCATTTTCTAAGAGTTTAGAGAGAGAAACACTGTACTTTTTTACTTACACTTGAGAAACTCAGTTGACTCAGGTTCATCTGATCTTAAGTATAGGCTACATATATTACAACTCCAAGTGGATTAGGCCATTACCAATAAATTGGGGCTGAACCACTATAAAGTACTTGTGTTATTTATTTTCTATTGAAGGTTTATTGTCGTTTTTGCGTTTACTCGCCATTAGCCAAAATCGTGGTCAACACCTATCATAATTTAATTTTCCAATACTAGTTGTTAGGGGTACAATTGATAATCCTGGATGAATCAATAAATCCTATAAAATGGGACAAAGGGAACCTAGTAAATGGGTTCGAATACTAAGATAAATCACAGACCATTAATCCCCCAAAAGACATTATTTCTGTTCTTTCTGATTCTACAAAAGTTAATATAAGAATTCCATCATTCACCCCTTCCATTTACTTCGTTCCAAACATTTATTACCTAGTTTTTGCATTGCATTGCTTAGATAATATTTCTCAGGATTAACAATTCGGCACCATTTATGGGAAGATTTCTTTGGAATCTTTCCTTTACAACTTCATATCCCAAGAAGAACAACCAATATCTAAGATGGTTAAATACTCTTTTCATCATAATGATCTCAAAATAGTGTTGGACGATGCCCAACTTTGCGGAACACGGAAATAGCTGGAGACTCCTCTAGAGCAAGAAACTTCTGATTTGTCCACATCAGCATCTCGAAGGTGGCAAATGACTGATTTCAAAGGAAAGGTTACCGATCCACTCATACTTCTATGGACCTCATAGTTCTTGATTCACCCAACCCAATGAGGGTTAGGCAGGTTCTGCCCCAAGGCTTTGTAAATTTATATTATTATCATGATAAATGTTAGCATTCAATCACATGTGTGATCTATTAATACAAATACTCAATTTAAATTTTACAAATACACTTACATATTTTTGGCTCTCACAATTCCCTTGTTCCTTTTTTGACAATTTCCAAATGTCAATTAACGAACACACTCTTAACACAGATTGACTATATTCACTATTAGAACTCAAGCCATCCACGTCTTTTCAGCTCATTATTGTACATCAAATCATCACATGTTCTAAAATTCTTCTACTGCCAAAACCTCTTTCTTTAAAAAAACATAGTTTTCCACATTCTTGTCACCATTTATTTCTTCCTATTTAAGATTTATTCTTCTTCTTCTTCTTCATTTTTTGAAAAATTCCCCCAATCACTATTGCATCCTACTCCCTATTACTAATGGCATAGGTTCATCCTATGAAATTGAGCCCCGATGTTTTCTTGACCATTATTGGTGATGCTCTTCTTAGTATCTTAAAAGACGTTCACCTTGATGTCAAATATTTCCTCAACATGTTTAGTATTCATAAAATTTATGATGAAGGCATCTTCAACATTATCCTTCCAATTTCTACCTTTATTTTCAAATTTTATGGTGAATCGTCTTTTTGCCCCAGCAACACTTTGTTCATCTTAACTGGCAACTGGTATCTAACCCACTTGTCCTGTAAAGCACTCCTAATCTCTCAATCCTTTTTCAAGGTCATTTCTCAAATTTCTATATGCCAATGCTAGTTTGTCCTTCTTCTCACTTCTTCTAATTTTTTTGCTTTTCCCCTTTTCCTTTTGTGTTTTTCCCTAGGTATGCGACCATTTCCCCGAATCAAAGCCACTATTTTATTCCAACATCTTTAAGAGAATGGCATTCTTCACTTTCACATTGATGATGCAATTAGTATCTGTGCCCTTCTCCACCTTAGACTTTTACAACTTTCCTTTCTTTTTTTCCTTCCCCGATCCTCGAACCATGTCTAAAACACCAGTCGAACAACGATCTGACTTCTTAAATAATTATTTGTAAGACCCTTCCTCTTCACCCTCAAATATTATTTCTTTGGGAGAAAGAACCTCTCTTTGGAAAATACTTTAAGACCTTAAAGCTTCTTTTCCATCCGTCCTTGCGATGAAACAACCCATTAAATTCACTTTTTCTTCAATGACAAAGATCCATGCTTCTTCTTCGTCCTTTTCCTCTTCCAACCCTTTTATGAAAAAGTTTCCCTTGATCCAGCCCAACTCTTCATAGGTTGTTGCCCCTTTGCTGCTATTGGTGAAATGAGTAACATCTTACCAAGTGGAGCAATTGCTATAAATGTTGCTCATGAAGACTCCTCCTTTCAGATGAGGTTTTTTCCTTCATTATACTTTTTTGTTGACCCCATTTGCATTACCCACTAGATAAATTCCTTCCCCCATTTTTTCTTGAAAAAAGTTGGTTCCCAGCCCATTTTCAAACGTAGAGCCAAAGCCAATGTCGCATATGTACTTTGTGATGAGTTTGATGTTGCCTTGTTGAGGGAGGTGGTCCTATGAGAAAAACTTGCAAAATCTAAATCCTACTTTTGCAATTATCAACATTTTATATGCATGTATCATGGCAGGGCTCTTGATTCAAAATGAAGGTTTGAATTGGCCATGCTTCTTCATGAAGGCTAACAACATCAACTAGGTGGTGAAGAGGGGGCTTTCGACGACCTACATGCCAAATGTCAAAGTTTTTCTTCTACCCTTTTTTTCCAACTTGGCGAAAAGGACTCAAAAATCCAAAGGATTGTTGTGCTATAAATAGATGCCTCTATCCCCCATCCTGATCGATCTTGAGGATGAAATTCTTTTAAGTTTTACAAGCACAACCTTCCTTTTGACTACTTAATTCCCTTTCTTTTTTTGTCTTTAATTTTTAAACTCTCTCAACAACTACAAATCTTGTCTTTGTAGCTTGAACAATTCTCATGCTTATAATACTAGATACTCTAACTATTATATTTTATATAATGTTTGATTGATTAAATAAGTGTTACAATAGATAAACTATTTAATCTAGTGGGGGAATGTTATATTATTTATAATATAATGTAATATTATATTATTTTATAATATAATGTTTTAGATTAAATAAATGTGACAAAGAGTGTCACATGTTGTAACATATAATAGAGAGTTACATTATTTAGATATATGTGAAATATCCAAATATGTAACATATTTGGTGTTACAAATTCAATCACAAATTTGTAACTTTCAAATATTACCCAATAATGTGTAGATTTGATATTACACATTTTGATTTAAATTTCTCAAAGCCATAAGAGATATGGCTGTTAGAGATGTGTTTTTAACTCTCATAATGTGTATGGAAGTTACAAAATCAAGTGGGAATGAATTTGGAACATTTTGGCAAATTTGGAAAATTGGTTGCTGAAAAAAAGTCTTGGGTCACAGCCTGAGTTTTTCAGGCTGCGACCCAAGAGGCAAAAAACATCGTGGGCCGCGGCCTAAACGGCTGACAACATTTTTCAAACTTTGGTTTTATCCAATTTTGAACGTTTCCAATAGCCAAGTAACTCTCAAATCTCTATTTTAATTCCATAAACATCCAATTAATCATTGGTAATAGTCATGGGGGTTGGTGGAATTTGAAATTCAAAGGGTGTCTCAAAACTCTATAAATAAGTGTCTAATGCTCACTTGTAAGATACACCATTTTCCATCCACAAAGCACTTGGCTGGAAAATACACCATAGATGCTTGATAATTCTAGAGAGTTATTTCCTTGAGAGATCCCTTAGTGCTTAGAGAATAGGGGGAAATAAGCTTTTGGACAAAGGTCTTGAACCTTGTTCACGTTGATGATCCCCACTAATCTACACTTTGGTTGTGTGAGAGTTTGTGATCCTTTTATTGTTCTTTTCATTCTTTTGATCTTGTTGATCTTATTTACTTGTATTATTATTGTTTTGAATTTGTAATCTTCTTCTTCTGCATCTTTCTATTTACTTGTATTTTGAGCAATTGAGTTGTAATATTTCTTTAATCAATATTATCTTGTCTATTGTATTTTTGCATAGAGTTGTATTTTGGTTTTTCGATATTTCCATTGAGTATAAAAATATATTCTCTTACACCAATATGGTTAATACATTTAAGCTTTTATTATTCTATTACCTATTATTTACCTTGATTCATACTTGCTTGTTACTTCCACCTACATCTTCAAGTGTGCTCCATGCTATACGAGTTTCTTGTTATTAGCATATGTTCTCTAATGTAATTTATTAACCATTGCAGTACCTGAGATTTAATCATCTAGTCTCTCCAATTCACAATCATATTGTGTAAAGACCCAATTTCCCAAAGTGGCCAAAACTAAGTTTTTAAGCACTTAAACACATTTACACATAAATAAACTCTTTAAATATACATTCCAGTTTTCAAATAGTCTTTAAAATAGTGTGTGGGCCCCCATAAATTATGTTTAAACAATAAGTGGTTTAAATGTCACAACCATAGTTCATAAGATCATAAAGTATCCAAAACATCAAAATTTAACGAATCATAGTCCTAAGATACCTTAACCGCAGATTACCTATAGCACATGTGTGCTACGCCTTTACGATTACATGTAGCACAAAGTACTTGTGAGTTAACGCTCAGCAAAATAACTTATTTATTAATTTAGATACTAATTTATCTTAAATAATAAATATGCACTTATTTCTCGTTTTTTCTCAAATTTACATAATTCTGTGAAACCATCCAAAATTGACGTGGTCAACTTTGATAATTCTAATTGATAATTAAATCAATTAATTGAGACTATATATTTTATTTTATCTAAGGTATAGTGGGGACCATGGGCCTGTGAAATCAAGCTCCAATAAGTTATCATAAATCTAACAAATAAATTTACTAACTTATTAACTCCTCGTGACTCCACTAAAGACTCGGAATTGCACTCTTGAATTCATAGAACGCTCTATAACAAGTATAGAAACGCTATAAATTATCCATTGTTACAACCATAATTGTAACTCAATCATCTATAGACAGTCTACAATGGGATGGGACTAAAATACCGTTTTACCCCTCATTGTATTTTATCCTTAAAACACTTAGTTCCTTCTAAATGATATTTCAGTAGACTAATATTAATTACTGAAATGAGATATCTATCATTTAGCACCTTGAACCAAACTAAAAGGAAACCATCGTTTCACTTCTTCATCAGAAGCTATAGATTTTCATATCTATGATTAGCACTCCCACTAAATTATAATACCGTGTTCCCAAGATGTAAGTATGGGCTAGTCCATAGGATAAGTTGGTAACGAACAAGTCAAAGAACTCAAATAATACAATCAGTTAGAATACTAACCACTCAGAATTGAGATTAAATTGATCTATGGTCAACTATATGATATGACTAAAATAGATAATAACAGTATATTTACTTATCCAATCAACTGTCAATAACGGTCCAGTCCGCTGTAACAAATACATACGATCTTATCTACTTTGCTAATGTTTTGGAAAGAACATAATACTACAATGAGTAAGTAGATCATATCGTAGATTGACAAGTCAGTGGAAATCTGTGCACTGACTAATCTTAGGACTAACTTATTTTGAACATACAATCTTATTTATATTCCACTATGATTACGTCACTATAAATACGATTAGCTATATGCTCGAGATTTAATAGAAGTTTATATTAAACAAGTAATCATGAAAATAAAACATGTGAACAAAGTGATTAACGAAGTCAAAAAATGATTTATATTATTTTATTGATAATAAATGAGATTACAAAGAAATTGGGTTTTAATTAGGGCATAAAACCCCAACAAACTCCAACTTGCACTAATTGAAACTAATGCCTTAATTCTACTAATCTCATTTCTTTGATATGCTTATCAAATGTAGCTTCTGGTAGGGTCTTTGTAAACGGATATGCAAGATTGTCTTCAGATGCAATCTTCATAACCTTCAAAACTCCCCTGGCCACATATTCTCGAATAATGTGATACTTCCTTTCTATATGCTTACTCCTCTTATGACTACGAGGTTCTTTTGAGTTGGCTATCACTCCTGCATTGTCACAAAAAAACACAAGCAATTTATCCATGTTTGGAATAACACCAAGATCCGAATAGAACATCTTTAGCCAGACTATTTCTGTAACGACCCCAAATTCGCTAATAAGGCTTAAGGGCGTTGATTAGTGTGCCAGAAGGGCATAAATGGGATTAGAGTGAATAGTATTTATTTGAATGTGATATTATGTGATTGATAGTGCTTAAATGATATTATATGATAATTGATGATATTATGTGATAATATGAAATAAATATGTTGCATATGTGAGAACCACATTATTATGTGGATAACTCTGTAGCCGGCGACTTGAGGCGATCCTAGGGCTAGATAGCGGGAAAAGTCACAACGGGGCATTATAATTAAATTTGGTCAAGTCAGGGGTATTTTAGGTATCGGGTAGTGATTTAGACTATCGGGTGATGAAAATAAATAATTTGAGATATATTAGAGGTTAGGATGTTTAAGCGGGAACACTGGGGAATTTTACTATTTTGCCCTCGGGGACATTTCCAGTACCCCGAGCTTTGGGATTAGTCTAATAACCTAAGGATATACTTGGAAAGACTTAGAAAATACTAGACACAGAAATTAAACCGACCTTTCTCTCCTTCTCTCTCTCTCTCTCTCTCTCTCTCAAGGAAGAAGAACAACTCTGAAATTTCAAGAGAAACCAGCAGAATTTCTGGGAATTGAAGGGGATAAACTAGAGGATTAACTCAAAAACTAATCAAGGACTGAATTAGAGCCAAGGTAAGCATTGATTTTCGTTTTGTGGCTAGGAACTTTAAGAAAAATGGCTGAGTTTTTAATAGTTGTGATTTTGATATTCAAGGTGGAGTTTGAGGCTTGAAACTTTGAAGATAGGTCAGGGGATTCTTGGAGGAACGATTCCAAAGCTGAGGTAAGTTTCAATCCAAGGTTTAATGGTTGAATTCTAGAATCCCCATGGCTGGTTTTGTGTTTTAGGTTGAAAGTTACAGAAATTGAAAAAGGGATTTTGGTGAGTGTTAGGCTGGGTTCTTAGTTGAATTATGTTGTTTAAATCATTCTAATGATGTTGTTATTAATTGGTTTTGAGTTGGGAGCTTTGGGATGGCCTAAAGTGAGGTTTAGAGGTTGAAAATGGTGGGTTTTTTCTGGGTTCGAAGGGTCGGGCCGCGGCATAGTTCTTGGTGAGCCGCGACCCTTGGAAGCTGAGATGTGCTGAGGAAGGGGGGCGGGCCGCGGCATGGTCCATGTAGGGCCGCGATCCTTACCTATTTTTGTGCCTTAGGAGGGCTCTGTCTAGGGCCATGCCGCAGCATGGATGGCCTATGCCGGGGCCCTTAAGGGATTTTGAGATGCTAGGCTTGGGAATTTAACCTAGGGTGCTCGGGATTGAATCTTTTACCATATTTGGTGAAGTTCAATGTTCCGAGGACTAGAACTTGGTTTAGAAACTCATTTAAGATTGTTAATGGTATCCTTCATCATGGTTGTGACTAGGTGCTAAGCTAGGGCTCGGGAATCGGATCGCGCTCAAGGAGTATCGCCCGTAACTAATTCATCTAGAAGCCAAAGGTAAGAAAACTATACCCGATTGAATAATTGAACGGGACTAAGGGCTCCCTGATACATATGATTGAGAGAATGGTATTATTCCATGTAAATTGTAAACCAACGACAGCTTATTATGCACTGAGCTCGGTTTAAGCGGGCCGGAGTCAGTGGGTTAAACAGAGGGTGCGGCCTAAGGTGTCGGCCCTAGTTATTGTGTGAATTGAATATTGTATTGGCTATAAATGTGAATTAGTGAGATTGTTGAATGATCTAAGTATAGATGAGGTTTGTTTGCACCTTGAAGTATGCTTACATGCTATGGATTGAATGATTGAACATGCTCATTAAAGTATTTGATTGTCATTATTGTATATGTTGTGTATGTTGTTTTCTTGTTGGGCCTTGGCTCACGGGTGCTGCGTGGTGCAGGTAAAGGCAAGGAAAAGGTTGATCAACCCTGACTAGAGAGCTCTGCAGGGTGAATGTACATGTCAGGCCGCTCAGCCATCACGATTGAGGAGATTACAGGGACGAGAGGACCAGAACCTTGTATTTTGCCTTAGTATGGCTAACGTTTACTCTTAACTGTTGAATTTTATAAACTAGCTTTTAAACATTGTACTTTTGGGGATCCCTTCTGTAAATTGTTTATAATTTATAAAATGTTCTTGTGAGGCCAAATTGTCTTTTAGCCCTAGAACACTTTAGCTAATGACACGCTTTGAATAAATGACTTGGTTAGCAAGTCTCACACCTTTATAAACACACAGTGTAGCGGTCTTGGCTATCCAGGGCGTTACAATTTCCTTAGCTGCTTTTGACGTGGCTATGTACTCAACCTCCATGGTGGAATCTGATATTGCAGACTGCTTTACGCTTCTCCAAATCACAGCTCCACCCCCAAGAGTAAACACCATTCTAGAAGTAGACTTCCTATCATCGACATCAGTCTGAAAATCTGAATTGGTGTAGCCTACAAGGTTCAGAACACCACCCTTGTAGACTACATATAATCCATAGTCTGTCTCAAATACTTCAGGATATGCTTAACTTTTATCCAATGTTCCGGTCCTGGGTTTGACTGATACCTGCTCACTACTCCCACAGCATAGCAAATATTTGTTCTAGTACACAACATGGCATACATCAGACTTCCAACTACAGATTGTTGGAAAAACTTATACAGGATCTTTATTTATTTTCATGTATATCTAATATTAAACAAATTAATACGAGATAGCCTAAAACATGTTTCTAAAATTGAATTCAAAGAGAAACAAACAATATAATACTTACAGTATACGCAGCGGAATTAAGAGTCCTTCCTTCAGTTTCTCTAACTCTTGTATCCTCTCTGTCGCAGAGTATTATCAAGAAACTGAACCGATCTTCTATTTTCTTCACGATCTTCCAATGTATCCTTAGAACCACCTAGACTAGTGTGGGCAATTCTCAACACATGAGATAGATATAGAGAGAAGAAGAGAAAATACAAAGAGGCTTAGAAAAGGACTTGTGTTTAGAGAGAATATAAAACTATCAGAAAATCTGACTTATCAAAAACCCTTTTTTTTTTTTACTTCTCTATAAGCACTCCTTTTATAGACTCAATTAGACCATTTAATTTAATTAAAAAATCAATAAAATAGCAGCCATTTTGAAGCCCTAGGTCGAAATTATCATGGGCTATAGGCCCGTGAAATTTCCCATTTGATTATAAGCCCATTGGACTTAAAATCAAGGCCTGTGTTATTTTCTATTGATTTAATTAATTAAATAATTATTTAAATCCTTTATCAAATTAATTATTTATAATTTGAACCTTGATTTAAATTTATTTATTAATTTAGATACCAATTTATCTTAATTAATAAATCTGCCATAATTTCTCTTTTCTTCTCAAAATTACACAACTCTGTGAAACTATCCAAAATTGACCTGGTCAACTTTGATAATTCTAATTGATGATTAAATCAATTAATTGAGACTATCTAGATGATTTTATCCAAGGTACAATGGGGACCATGGGCCTATGAAATCAAGCTCCAATAAGTTATCATAAATCTAACAAATAAATTTACTAACTTATTAATTCCTCGTGACTCCACTATAGACTTGGAATTGCACTCTTGAATTCATAGAACGCTCTATAACAAATATAGATACGCTATTAATTATCCATTGTTACAACCATAATTGTCACTCAATCCTCTATAGACGGTCTACAATGAGATAGGACTAAAATACCGTTTTACCCCTCATTGTATTTTATCCTTAAAACACTTAGTTCCTTGTAAATGAAATTTCAGTAAACTAATTTAATTACTGAAATGAGATCTCTTTCATTTAACACCTTGAACCAAACTAAAAGGAAACCATCGTTTCACTTCTTCATCAGAAGCTATAGATGTTCATATCTATGATTAACACTCCCACTCAATTATACTACCGAGTTCCCAAGATGTAAGTATGGGCTAGTCCGTAGGGTAAGTTGGTAACGAACAAGTCAAAGAACTCAAATAATACAATCAGTTAGAATACTAACCACTCAGAATTGAGATTGAATTGACCTATGGTCAACTATATGATATGACTAGAATAGATAATAACAGTATGTTTACTTATCTTATCAACTGTCAATATCAGTCCTGTCCGATGTAACAAATACATCCGATCTTATCTACTTTGCTAATGTTCTGGAAAGAACATAACACTGTAATGTGTAAGTAGATCATATCGTAGATTGGCAAGTCAGTGTAAATCAGGTGCACTGACTAATCTTAGGACTAACTTATTTTTGAACATATAATCATATTTATATTCCACTGTGATTACGTCACTATAAATAAGATTAGCTATATGCTCGGGATTTAATAGAAGTTTATATTAAATAAATAATCATGAAAATAAAACATGTGAGCAAAGTGATTGACCAAGTCAAAAAATGATTTCTATTCTTTTATTGATAATAAAATGAGATTACAAAGAATTTGGGTTTTAATTAGGGCATAAAACCCCAACAAACTCCCACTTGCACTAATTGAAACTAATGCCTTAATTCTACTAATCCCATCTCCTTGATATGCTTATCAAATGTAGCTTCTGGTAGTGTCTTTGTAAACGGATCCGCAAGATTGTCTTCAGTTGCAATCTTCATAACCTTCACATCTCCCCTGGCCACATATTCTCGAATAATGTGATACTTCCTTTCTATATGCTTACTCCTCTTGTGACTTCGAGGTTCTTTTGAGTTGGCTATCGCTCCTGTATTGTCACAAAACAACACAAGCGGTTTATCCATTTTTGGAATAACACCAAGATCCGAATAGAACTTCTTTAGCCAGACTATTTCCTTAGCTGCTTCTGACGCGGCTATGTACTCAGCCTCCATGGTGGAATCTGAGATTGCAGACTGCTTTACGCTTCTCCAAATCACAGCTCCACCCCCAAGAGTAAACACCATTCCAGAAGTAAACTTTCTGTCATCGACATCAGTCTGAAAATCTGAATCGGTGTAGCCTACAGGGTTTAGAACACCACTCTTGTAGACTAACATATAATCCTTAGTCCGTCTCAAATACTTCAGGATATGCTTAACTGCTATCCAATGTTCCGGTCCTGGGTTTGACTGATACCTGCTCACTACTCCCACTGCATAGCAGATATCTGGTCTAGTACACAACATGTCATACATCAGACTTCCAACTGCAGATGCGTAAGGAACTTTTCTCATTGCATCTTCCTCTTCAGGAGTCTGGGGAGACTGCTTCTTTGAAAGATGAATTCCATGGCGGGACGGTAGACGCCCTTTCTTGGAATTTGTCATTGAGAAACGTTCAAGCACTTTATCAATGTAAGCTGCTTGAGATAGAGCTAAAAGTTTGTTCTTTCTATCCCTAATGATCTGGATACCTAGAACATAACTTGCTTCACCCAAATCCTTCATCTGGAATTGAGTGCTCAGCCAATTCTTCACATCTGATAATTTCTTAACATTGTTTCCAATGAGTAAGATATCATCTACATAAAGAACCAGGAATACCACTATTTGATTTTCCTTTAGTTGGTAAACACAGGGCTCATCAATATTTTGTTCAAAGCCATAGGTTTTGATTATTTCATCAAACCTAAGATTCCAGGAACGAGAAGCTTGCTAAAGTCCATAGATGGACCTATTTAACTTACAAACTTTTCCTTCTTGTCCAGATACTTTAAATCCTTCTGGCTGATCCATATAAATGACCTCGTCAAGCTTTCCATTAAGAAAAGCTGTCTTGACGTCCATTTGCCAAATCTCATAGTCGAGAGCGGCTGCTATGGATAGGAGGATGCGAATGGATTTGAGCATGGCTACCGGACTAAAAGTTTCCTCATAGTCCACGCCTTCTCTTTGGGTATAACCCTTTGCCACTAATCGAGCTTTATAAGTCTCGATATTTCCATCAACACCTCGTTTCTTCTTGTAGATCCACTTGCACCCAATGGCCCTAAAGTCACTAGGTGCTTCCACAAGATCCCAGACGAAATTTGAGTACATAGACTCTATTTCCTGTTTCATGGCTTCAAGCCATAGTTCCTTTTCAGGGCTAGCCATTGCCTGTTTGAAAGACAATGGATCATCATCACTAGTGTCACCAACAACCATATTGGTTTCACCATCCAAACCATAGCGAACTGAGTTTCTAGAAACCCTCCCACTACGACGAGGCTCCGTGACTGTTTGCTCAGGAACAGTGGTACTTTCTTCATTTAAATCGACTTGCGTCGGTTGTACATGAAGAGTGGGAATTTCATCATCAACACGCGTTGATGATGATGGAACATTGGTTGGAGTCAATTCTTTAACCATCTCCTCTAAAACTACTTTGCTGCGAGGTTTAAAGTTCTGGACATAGTCATTTTCCAGAAAAGTAGCATTTGTAGAAGTAAACACTTTCTTTTCTGAATGACTGTAGAAAAGTCCACCCCGAGTACCTTTAGGATAGCCAACAAACATGCAAACTTCAGTTCGCAGTTCTAGCTTTCCCTCCTTTTTCCTCAGGACGTGAGCGGGACACCCCCAGATTCTATAATGGCGTAAACTAGGTTCACGACCATTCCAGCGTTCTAAAGGTGTTTTGGGGATTGATTTTGACGGCACGACATTGAGAATGTCATTTGCGGTTTCAATTGCATGTCCCCAGAACGAAGTTGGTAGAGTTGAGTAACTAAGCATGCATCTAACCATTTCCAATAAAGTTCTGTTTCGGCGTTCCGCTACACCATTTTGTTGCGGAGTACCTAGGGCCGTAAGTTGTGATAAAATCCCAAGTTCAGTTAAATGATCTTGGAACTGCATATCCAAATATTCTCCACCCCTATCAGATCGCAAGATCTTTAACCTTTTACCTAATTGGTTCTGAGCCATTGCTAGGAATTCCTGAAACTTTGAAAATGTTTCTGATTTCCTATGCATTAGGTAAAGACATGAGTATCTAGAGTAATCATCAATGAAAGTGACGAAATACTCAAAACCACCCCTGGCTTGTATATTCAAAGGTCCACAAACATCTGAATGCACAAGACCAAGTGGTTCTTTGGCCCTATCACCCTTTGCAGAGAATGGACGCTTGGTCAGTTTGCCTTCTAGACAAGATTCACAGTCAGGTAATTCACCTAAGGTGAGTTCCCTCAAAGGTCCGTCCTTTGTAAGTCTTTGAATCCTATCATAGCCAATGTGACCTAGTCTCAAGTGCCATAAATACGTCATATTATTGTTATCGGTCTTTTGACGTTTATTGGTCCTAGGTTTAGCTACTTTGAATAAATCATTGTTAAGAGCGAGGGGTTCGTTAGGTTGCAGAATATAAAGCCCGTTTTCCAAACATGCAATACACAATTGTGATCCATTGAAAGAAATAGATATATTAAAACTTGTGAAAGTCATAACAAATCGTTCTAATTGCAACATGGAAACTGAAATTAAATTTCTACTAAAATCCGGAATAAAAAATACATCTTTTAAAATTAAAAATTTATTTCCGAACTTCAGACGAGCTCTTCCTCTAGCTTGGACCGCAATGAACGCTCCGTTCCCAACTCTAAGCTTTAAGCCGCCTTCGTTCACTTTCTCCCACGATTCAAGAAGCTTTGTTTTTATCTGCTAGAAACTTGGGGCAATCTTGTTTCCAATGCCCCTTTTCTTTGCAGTGAAAACATTTACCTTTACCTTCCTTGTTTTTCTTATTTTTCCCCTTAGGCGTCTGTGCACTTGGTTGTGCACTCGCCTTTCTAGCCTTTACAGGCTTGGGGTTGTTGCTTTGTCCACATTTCCTCTTGTTTGCAGCTTTCGAAGACGAAGCGTGGTTAGCTTCAGCCTTAGCTAGATGTGCAGCAACATCAGTAGTCTTATTTTCACCTCCTTTACTAGGTCCACCCATGACAGGTTCACTAATCTGAAGCTCGTTCATGAGCTGCGTCAAACCATAGTTGGGTTGAGCACGAACGTGCAGACACAGTGCCATCCGAGAATTTACGGTGCCATCACGAACGTGCAGAGATGGTGCTATCCAAGCATTTATGGTACCATCACGAGCATTAACGGTGTCATCGCTAACGTGCGGACACGGTGCTCGTTCTGGGGATTCCTCAATCATGAGGAATTCAGAGTTGTCACCAATTAAGGAAGTTTTCTCCAGTGAATTTCTCCATCGAAAGTTGAGAAATGATGGGAGTAGACACTACTTAACTTAAAACTACAAATTATCAATAAAATAGAAATCAATCACATTTGCTCAATAAAACTTCTATTCACACAAATTTCAAGAAATAGCACAACATATACCAAAAATATGTAAGATATGAGAAAAAATACCAAAAACAATCATATCTCTATTTCTTTAGGTTTTTAACTAATCTATGATATCCTTGTCCCGGTTGGCGAGAGTCAAAAATACCACTAGTTAAATAGAGTTGTAAACTCATTTAATAATGGTCACCATTATTAACAACCTACTATTCGATCAAAATAAGAAAACAAAATTTCTTATTTTATGAGCTAGACCCACGGTTTCAATAATCATAGATTTAGTCCTAGTAGTCACCGTAGGGGTGAGTCTAGTAGAATTTGACCTATAATTATTTATCTTTCGAAATCTAACCTTGTCAAAATAACTAATGAACACCTTCCGTAGGGGGACGAATCAAAGCGCCTCGAGGCCCCATTAAGCTATTGACTATGTTAAACCAACGGTGGAGATCGAATAAAATTCTTAAAATAAGCTCATTATATAATTAAAAATAGTATTTTTATTATTTATTTTTAGAAAATTAATGACTATGGTTTTCCAAAAAAAAAATTAAACAGATTAAAATTTTTAAAACCAAAGTCCTATAATTTCTTATTAATTCTAAAGTGTCACATTGAAACAAATTCAATTAATTTAGAATTAATTTGTTGCTAATCAATATTTAGGTTTAACTAATATAATGAACCTATACAATTAAATCCAACTCAGGTAAATGAGCCTTAACAATTGGGCTTGTATGGAGGAGGGCTGGGTCCAGTATGTCGTTCCCACTACAAAGGCCCCCTATCTTCCATACAAGGTCCAAAAGACAGGAATTTAAACCTTCGTTTTATTAATTGTTATTAATTGATTAGGCCCACTATAGTCATGCAAAGCAAATGGGCCTTCACAAGTCGAATCACCCACAAGAGAGGAATTTAAACTTTACATTTTCTAATGGGCCCAAATAAAACCTATCATTTTATGAATATTTTATTTGGCAAAATACCATATATCTAACAAACATATGGGCCACTATATGCATCTAAGCCCAATTGCAAAAATACCACATATAGTGCAAACAGACATGTTATAATTGGATGGGCCTAATCATGTTACTATATGAGCAATTCTATGAATTTATGCAAAAATACCACAATTTATTTCATTTGCAAAAATACCACAATTAATTATCTAGAATTTATCAAAAAAAATTCAAATTAATTAAATTTTTACAAAAGATAAGTCAATTTAAATGAAATTTATCAACAATTAACAATAGTTAATTTAAATTTCATTTATCAACAATCAACTTGGTTTTAGGTTAATTTGAAAAAAAAATATTAATTTAATTTAAATAGGATTTATCAACAATTAACCAAAGTTAATTTAAATCCCATTTATTAAAAAAAATATTTTATTAATTGGCTGAAAAACATGATATTTTTCAAAATTTAACCAATTTTAAATTTTAAAATCAATATCTAAACTATTTTCCAAAAATATCTTGTGTTGTTACAACTATTATCTAATATTTTAACCATTTAAAAAAAAAAAATACAAATAGTTATAACAAGCCTAAAATATCTCAAATAGTTAAACAAATTCAAATATCCATTAAAATATCTAACTAACAATATTAAATTTTAAATAATTTAAATATTAAAAACTATAGAATAAAAAGATATTAATATTTTCAAATAAAGATTTAATAAAAATATCAAGAATTTAAATGAAAATATCTTAAATATCTGATATCATAATTCTAATATTTTAATATATTAAAAGATTTAAAATTAAGTTGTTAGTCTAATTTTAAATTTGAATTTGATTCTTTGTTGAAAATATCTAATTATTAAAATCAACTAACAAAAATATCTTTATTTTAAAAAAAAATTAAATGATAAAACAAAAAAGATATTTTTAGTTTTGATTATAAATAATAAATTTCCACAATTTTAATTTTCTTTAATTTTCAAAAAAAAAATTAAAATTAAAATTAAAATAGGATGAACAGTCCGTATCGGGTACTGTTCATTGTCTGGGCTGCAGCGGTGTGCGCGCGCAGCACAGGAGGCTGCCGAGGGACGCGCGCGTGATGCGCACAGGGCGCGCGCGCTGGTGGGCACGGTGTGCGCGCGCGTGTGTGCGCGCGCGTGGCAGCCAGAACAAAAAATTTTGAAAATTTTTTTTTGTGCAATTTTTTCAACCAAAACCATTTTCTAATTAATTTTTACCATGTTTTACACAAAATAAAGCATATATAAAAATTAATAGCATAGAAAACACAACAAAATAACCTAAAAATTGCTAAAATTCACATAAAATCAATATGTTCATATAAACATGAAAAACCATCCAATTATTCAAACATATCATATAATCCAATTTTAAACATGTTCATGCATGAAAATAAATATTACCAAAGGCTCTGATACCAGTTGTTGGAAAAACTTATACATGATCTTTATTTATTTTCATGTATATCTAATATTAAACAAATTAATACGAGATAGCCTAAAACATGTTTCTAAAATTGAATTCAAAGAGAAACAAACAATATAATACTTACAGTATACGCAGCGGAATTAAGAGTCCTTCCTTCAGTTTCTCTAACTCTTGTATCCTCTTTGTCGCAGAGTATTATCAAGAAACTGAACCGATCTTCTATTTTCTTCACGATCTTCCAATGTATCCTTAGAACCACCTAGACTAGTGTGGGCAATTCTCAACACATGAGAAAGATATAGAGAGAAGAAGAGAAAATACAAAGAGGCTTAGAAAAGGACTTGTGTTTAGAGAGAATATAAAACTATCAGAAAATCTGACTTATCAAAAACCCTTTTTTTTTTTTACTTCTCTATAAGCACTCCTTTTATAGACTCAATTAGGCCATTTAATTTAATTAAAAAATCAATAAAATAGCAGCCATTTTGAAACCCTATGTCGAAATTATCATGGGCTATAGGCCCGTGAAGTTTCCCATTTGATTATAAGCCCATTGGACTTAAAATCAAGGCCTGTGTTATTTTCTATTGATTTAATTAATTAAATAATTATTTAAATCCTTTATCAAATTAATTATTTATAATTTGAACCTTGATTTAAATTTATTTATTAATTTAGATACCAATTTATCTTAATTAATAAATCTGCCATAATTTCTCTTTTCTTCTCAAAATTACACAACTCTGTGAAACTATCCAAAATTGACCTGGTCAACTTTGATAATTCTAATTGATGATTAAATCAATTAATTGAGACTATCTAGATGATTTTATCCAAGGTACAATGGGGACCATGGGCCTATGAAATCAAGCTCCAATAAGTTATCATAAATCTAACAAATAAATTTACTAACTTATTAATTCCTCGTGACTCCACTATAGACTTGGAATTGCACTCTTGAATTCATAGAACGCTCTATAACAAATATAGATACGCTATTAATTATCCATTGTTACAACCATAATTGTCACTCAATCCTCTATAGACGGTCTACAATGAGATAGGACTAAAATACCGTTTTACCCCTCATTGTATTTTATCCTTAAAACACTTAGTTCCTTGTAAATGAAATTTCAGTAAACTAATTTAATTACTGAAATGAGATCTCTTTCATTTAACACCTTGAACCAAACTAAAAGGAAACCATCGTTTCACTTCTTCATCAGAAGCTATAGATGTTCATATCTATGATTAACACTCCCACTCAATTATACTACCGAGTTCCCAAGATGTAAGTATGGGCTAGTCCGTAGGGTAAGTTGGTAACGAACAAGTCAAAGAACTCAAATAATACAATCAGTTAGAATACTAACCACTCAGAATTGAGATTGAATTGACCTATGGTCAACTATATGATATGACTAGAATAGATAATAACAGTATGTTTACTTATCTTATCAACTGTCAATATCAGTCCTGTCCGATGTAACAAATACATCCGATCTTATCTACTTTGCTAATGTTCTGGAAAGAACATAACACTGTAATGTGTAAGTAGATCATATCGTAGATTGGCAAGTCAGTGTAAATCAGGTGCACTGACTAATCTTAGGACTAACTTATTTTTGAACATATAATCATATTTATATTCCACTGTGATTACGTCACTATAAATAAGATTAGCTATATGCTCGGGATTTAATAGAAGTTTATATTAAATAAATAATCATGAAAATAAAACATGTGAGCAAAGTGATTGACCAAGTCAAAAAATGATTTATATTCTTTTATTGATAATAAAATGAGATTACAAAGAATTTGGGTTTTAATTAGGGCATAAAACCCCAACACAGATACGTAAGGAACTTTTCTCATTGCATCTTCCTCCCAAGAGTCTGGGGAGACTGCTTCTTTGAAAGATGAATTCCATGGCAGGACATTAGACGCCCTTTCTTGGACTTTGTCATTGAGAAACGTTCAAGCACTTTATCAATGTATGCTGCTTGAGATAGAGCTAAGAGTGTGTTCTTTCTATCCCTAATGATCTGGATACCTAGAACACAACTTGCTTCAAACAAATCCTTCATCTGGAATTGAGTGCTCAGCCAATTCTTCACATCTGATAATTTCTTAACACTGTTTCTAATGAGTAAGATATCATCTACATAAAGAACAATAAATACCACTATTTGATTTGCCTTCAGTTGGTAAACACAGGGCTCATCAATAATTTGTTCAAAGCCATAGGTTTTGATTATTTCATCAAACCTAAGATTCCAGGAATGAGAAGCTTGCTTAAGTCCATAGATGGACCTATTCAACTTGCAAACTTTTCCTTCTTATCCAGCTACTTTAAATCCTTCTTGTTGATCCACATAAATGACTTCGTCAAGATTTCCATTAAGTAAAGCTTTCTTGACGTTCATTTGCCAGATCTCATAGTCGAGAGCGGCTGCTATGGTAAGGAGGATGCGAATGGACTTGAGCATGGCTACTGGACTAAAAGTTTCCTCATAGTCCACGCCTTCTCTTGGGGTATAACCCTTTGCCACTAATCGAGCTTTATAAGTCTCGATATTTCCATCAACACCTCGTTTCTTCTTGTAGATCCACTTTCACCTAATGGCCCTAAAGTCAGTAGGTGCTTCCACAAGATCCCAGATGGAATTTGAGTACATGAATTCCATTTCCTGTTTCATGGCTTCGAGCCATAGTTCCTTTTCAGGTCTAGCCATTGCCTATTTGAAAGACAACGGATCATCATCACTAGTGTCACCAACAACCATATTGGTTTCACCATCCAAACCATAGCGAACTAGGTTCCTAGAAACCCTACCACTATGACGAGGCTCTGTGACTGTTTGCTCAAGAACAGTGGTACTTTCTTCATTTAAATCGACTTGTGTCGGTTGGACATGAAGAGTTGGAATTTCATCATCAACTTGCGTTGATGATGATGGAAGATTGGTTGAAGTCAATTCTTTAACCTTCTCCTCTAAAACTACTTTGTTGTGAGATTTTAAGTTTTGGACATAGTCATTTTCTAGAAAAGTAGCATTCGTAGAATTAAGCACTTTCTTTTCTCAATGACTATAGAAAATTCCACCCAGAGTACCTTTAGGATAGCCAGCAAACATGCAAACTTTAGTTCCTGGTTCTAGCTTTCCATTTTTTTTTCACAGGACGTGGGCGAGACACCCCCAGATTCTATAATGACGTAAACTATGTTCACGACCATTCCAGCATTCTAAAGGTGTTTTGGGGATTGATCTAGATGGCACGACATTGAGAATGTCGTTCGCGGTTTCAATTGCATATCCCTAGAAAGATGTTGGTAGAATTGAGTAACTAATCATGCATCTAACCATTTCCAAAAAAGTTCTTTTCCGGCGCTCCGCTACACCATTTTGTTGCGGAGTACCCAGGGCAGTAAGTTGTGATAAAATCCCAAGTTCAGTTAAATGATCTTGGAACTACATATCCAAATATTCTTCACCCCTATCACATCGCAAGATCTTTAAAGTTTTACCTAATTGGTTCTGAGCCATCTCTAGGAATTCCTAAAACTTTGAAAATGTTTCTGATTTCTGATGCATTAGGTAAAGACACGAGTATCTAGAGTAATCGTCAATGAAAGTGATGAAATACTCAAAACCACCCCTGGCTTGTACATTCAAAGGTCCACAAACATCTGAATGCACAATTCCAAGTGGTTCTTTGGCCCTATCACTTTTGCAGAGAATGGTCTGTTGATCAGTTTGCCTTCTAGACAAGATTCACAGATAGGTAATTCACCTAAGGTGAGTTTTCTCAAAGGTCCGTCCTTCGTAAGTCTTTGAATCATATCATAGCCAATGTGACCTAGTCTCAAGTGCAATAAATACGCCATATTATCGTTATCAGTCTTTTGATGTTTATTGGTCCTATGTTTAGCTACTTTGAATAAACCATTGTTAAGAGCGAGGGGTTCGTTAGGTCATAGAATATAAAGCCTGTTTTCCAAACATGCAATACATAATTGTGATCCACTGAAGGAAATAGATATATTACAACTTGTGAAAGTCATAACAACTTGTTCTAATTGCAACATGGAAACTGAAATTAAATTTTTACTAAAATCCGGAATAAAAAATACATCATTTAAAATTAATTATTTATTTCCGAACTTTAGATGAGCTCTTCCTCTAGCTTGGACCGCAACGAAAGCTCCGTTCCTAGCTCTAAGCTTGAAGCCACCTTCGTTCACTTCCTCCCACAATTCAAGAAGATGTAAAGACTTGCAAACATGGTTGGTAGATCCAGAATCAATAATCCAAACAGATCTATCATTCTCTAAAACACGTATTTCTAAGATAAATGAACTATAATCATTACCTTTGTTTTTCGCTGCTAGAAACTTGAGGCAATCCTGTTTCTAATGCCCCTTCTCTTCGCAGTGAAAGCACTTATCTTTACCTTTCTTGTTTTTCTTGTTCTTCCCCTTAGGGGCATATGCACTAGGTTGTGCACTCGTCTTTGCAGCCTATGCAGGCTTGGGGTCGTTGTTTTGTCCATCTTTCCTCTTGTTTCAAGCTTTCGAAGAAAAAGCTTGGTTAGCTTTAGCCTTAGCTGGATCAGTAGCAGCAGCAGTAGTCTTATTTTCTCCTCTTTTACTAGGTCCACCCATGACAGGCTCAATAATCTGAAGCTCGTTTTAGAGCTGCGTCAAACCATAGTTGAGTTGATCATGAATGCATAGACACGGTGCTATTCGAGCACTCATAGTGTCATCACGTATGTGCGGAGACAGTGTTATCCAAGCATTTATGGTGCCACCACGAGCATTGACAGTACCATCACGAACGTGCGGACACGGTGCTCGTTCTGGGGATTCCTCAATCATGACGAATTCAGAGTTGTCACTAATCAACTCTATGTTGATATTTTGCTTCCAATTAAGGAAGTTTTCTCCAGTGAGTTTCTTCATCGAAAGTTGAGAAAGGATGGGAGTAGACACAGACACTACTTAGCTTAAAACTACAAATTATCAATAAAATAGAAATCAATCACATTTGCTCAATAAAACTTTTATTCACACAAATTTCAAGAAATAGCACAACATATACCAAAAAATATGTAAGATATGAGAAAAAATACCAAAAACAATCATATCTCTATTTCTTTAGGTTTTTAACTAATCTATGATATTCTTGTCCCGGTTGGCGAGAGTAAAAAAATACCACTAGTTAAATAAAGTTGTAAACTCATTTAATAGTGGACACCACTATTAACAACCCACTATTCGATAAAAATAAGAAAACAAAATATCTTATTTTATGAGCTAGACCCACGATTTCAATAATCATAGATTTAGTCCTAGTAGTCACCGTAGGGGTGAGTCTAGTAGAATTTGACCTATAATTATCTATCTTTCGAAATCTAACCTTGTCAAAATAATTAATGAACATCTTCTGTAGGGGGACCAACGGTGGAGATCAAATAAATTTATTAAAATAAGCTCATTATTAAATTAAAAATAGTATTTTTATTATTTATTTTTAGAAAATTAATAACTATGGTTTTCCAAAAAAAATTAAACAGATTAAATTTTTAAAACCTATAATTTCCTATTATTCTAAAGTGTCACATTGAAACAAATTCAAATAATTTAGAATTAATTTGTTGCTAATCAATATTTAGGTTTAACTAATATAATGAACCTATACAATTAAGTCAAACTCAGGCAAATGAGCCTTAACAATTTGGCTTGTATGGAGGAGGGTTGGATCCAGTGTGTTGTTCCCACTACAAAGGCCCCCTATCTTCCATACAAGGTCCAAAAGACAGGAATTTAAACCTTCGTTTTATTAATTGTTATTAATTGATTAGGCTCACTATAGTCATGCAAAGCAAATGGTCTTTCACAAGTGGAATCACCCACAATAGAGAAATTTAAACTTTACATTTTTTAATGGACTCAAATAAAACCTATCATTTTATGAATATTTTATTTGGTAAAAACCATATATCTAACAATCATATGGGCCACTATGCATTGAAGCCAAATTGCAAAAATACCATATATAGTGCAAACAGACATGTTATAATTGGATGAGCCTAATCAAGTTATTATATGAGCAATTCTATGAATTTATGTAAACATACCAGAATTTATTTCACTTTCAAAAATACCACAATAATTATCTAGAATTTATCAAAAACAAAATTTAAATTAATTAAATTCTTACAAAAATAAGTCAATTTAAACGAAATTTATCAACAATTAACAATAGTTAATTTAAATTTCATTCATCAACAATCAACTTGGTCTAGGTTAATTTGAAAAAAAAAATATTAATTTAATTTAAATAGGATTTATCAACAATTAACCAAATTTAATTTAAATATCATTTATTAAAAAAATATTTTATTAATTGGCTGAAAAAAATGATATTTTTCAAAAATTAACCAAATTTAAATTTTAAAATCAATATCTTAACTGTTTTTCAAAAGTATCTTGTATTGTTACAACTATAACTAATATTTTAACCATTAAAAAAATAAAATATTAATAGTTATAATAACCCTAAAATATCTTAAAACAGTTAAACAAATTCAAATGTCTATGAAAATATTTAACTAACAAATTTCAAATTTCAAATAATTTAAATATTAAGAAAATATAGAATAAAAAGATATTTATATTTTCAAATAAAGATTTAATAAAAATATCAAAAATTTAAAATTAAATATCTTAAATATCTGATATCTTAATTCTAATATTTTAATATATTAAAAGATTTAAAATTAAGTTGTTAGTCTATTTTTAAATTTGAATTTGAGTCTTTGTAGAAAATATCTAATTATTTAAATCTCAACTAACAAAAATATCTTATTTTAAATACAAAAACAAATATAATATTTTTGGCTTTGATTATAAATAATTAATTTTCACCTTTTTATTTTTCTAAAAAAAATTTTAAGAAATTTTTTTTGATGAACAATACCACGAGTACTGTTCATCGCATGGCTGGTGCACGCACGCATGACAACCAGACCAAATTTCTCAATAAAAAAATTGAGCAATTTTTCAAACCAAAACCATTTTCTAATTAATTTTTAACATGTTTTATACAAAATAAAGCATATATAAAAATTAATAGCATAGAAAACACAAGAAAATAACCCAAAATTGCTAATAATCACATAAAATTCTATATGCTTCATAAAAACATGAAAACCATCCAATTATTCAAACATATCAAAGAATCTAATTATAAACATGTTCATTCATGAAAATAAAGATTACCAAAGGCTCTGAGGCCAGTTGTTTGGAAAACTTATACATGATCTTTATTTATTTTCATGTAGATCTAATATTAAACAAATTAGTATGAGATAACCTAGAACATGTTTCTAAAATAGAATTCAAAGAGAAACAATGATAAGAATACTTACAGTATATGCAGTGGAATTAGTGAGTCATTCCTTCAGTTTCTCAAACCCTTGTGTCTTTTCTGTCGCAGAGTATTATCAAGAAATTGAATCGTTCTTCTATTTTCTTCACAGTCTTCCAAAGTATCCTTATAATCACCACGACTAGAGTGGGCAATTCTTAACACATAAGATAGATACAGAGAGAAGAAGAGAAAATAACAAAGAGACTTAGAAAATGACTTGTGTTTAGAGAGAATCTAAAACCTATAAGAAAATCTGACTTGTGACTTGTCAAACTTATGTTTTGACTTCTCTCTAAGCACTCCTTTTATAGACTCAATTATGTCATTTAATTTAATTAAAAAATCAATAACATAATAGCCAATTTGAAGACCTAGGTCGAAATTATCATGGGCTTTAGGCCCGTGAAATTTCTCATTTGATTATAAGCCCATTGGATTTAAAATTAAAGCCTGCATTATTTTCTATTGATTTAATTAATTATTTAAATCCTTTATCAAATTAATTATTTATAATTTGAACCTTGATTTAAAATTATTTATTAATTTAGATACCAATTTATCTTAATTAATAAATCTGCTATAATTTCACTTTTCTTCTCAAAATTATATAACTTTGTGAAACTATCCAAAATTGACTTGGACAACTTTGATAATTCTAATTGATAATTAAAAAAATTAATTGAGACTATCTAGAGATTTTATCCCAGGTAAAATGGGGACCATGGGCCTATGAAATCAAGCTCCAATAAGTTATCATAAATCTAACAAATAAATGTACTAACTTATTAATTCCTCGTGACTCCACTATAGACTCGGAATTACAATCTTGAATTCATAGAACGCTCTATAACAAATATAGATACGCTATTAATTATCCATTGTTACAACCATAATTGTCATTCAATCCTCTATAGACAGTTTACAATGAGATAAGAATAAAATACCGTTTTACCCCTCATTGTATTTTATCCTTAAAACACTTAGTTCCTTGTAAATGATATTTCAGTAAAGTAATATTAATTACTGAAATGAGATCTCTATCATTTAGCAACTTGACCCAAACTAAAAGGAAACCACCGTTTCACTTCTTCATCAGAAGCTATATATGTTCATATCTATGATTAACACTCTCACTCAATTATACTACGTAGTTCCCAAGATGTAAGTATGGGCTAGTCCGTAGGGTAAGCTAGTAACGAACAAGTTAAAGAACTCAAATAATACAATCAGTTAGAATACTAACCACTCAGAATTGAGATTGAATTGACCTATGGTCAACTATATGATATAACTAGAATAGATAATAACGATATGTTTTCTTATCTTATCAACTGTCAATATCGGTCCTGTCCGATGTAACAAATACATTCGATCTTATCTACTTTACTAATTTTCTGGAAAGAACATAACACCACAATGTGTAAGTAGATCATATCGTAGATTGGCAAGTCAGTGTAAATCATGTGCACTGACTAATCTTAGGACTAACTTATTTTGAACATATAATCATAATATTTATATTCCTCTGTGACTACGTCATTATAAATACGATTAGCTATATGCTCGGGATTTAATAGAAGTTTATATTTAACAACTAATCATGAAAATAAAACATGTGAGCAAAGTGATTGACCAAGTCAAAAAATGATTTCTATTCTTTTATTGATAATAAAATGAGATTACAAAGATATTGGGTTTTAATTAGGGCATAAAACCCCAACACAAACTTCTGTTCGCGGTTCTAGCTTTTCTTCCTTTTTCCTTGGGACGTGGGCGGGACACCCCCAGATTCTATAATGACGTAAACTAGGTTCACGACCATTCCAGCATTCTAAAGGTGTTTTGGGGATTGATTTAGATGGCATGACATTGAGAATGTCATTCGCGGTTTCAATTGCATCTCCCCAGAAAGACGTTGGTAGAGTTGAGTAACTAAGCATGCATCTAACCATTTCCAATAAAGTTCTTTTCCGGCGCTCTGCTACACCATTTTGTTGTGGAGTACCCGGGGTAGTAAGTTGTGATCAAATGCCAAGTTTAGTTAAATGATCTTGGAACTGCATATCCAAATATTCTCCACCCCTATCAGATCGTAAGATCTTTAAAATTTTACCTAATTTGTTCTGAGCCATCTCTAGGAATTCCTAAAACTTTGAAAAGGTTTCTAATTTCTGATGCATTAGGTAAAGACATGAGTATCTAGAGTAATCGTCAATGAAAGTGATGAAATACTCAAAACCACCCCTGGCTTGTACATTCAAAGGTCTACAAACATCTGAATGCACAATTCCAAGTGGTTCTTTGGCCCTATCACCTTTGTAGAGAATGGACGCTTGGTTAGTTTGCCTTCTAGACAAGATTCACAGACAGGTAATTCTCCTAAGGTGAGTTCCCTCAAAGGCATGTCTTTTGTAAGTCTTTGAATCCTGTCATAGCCTATGTGACCTAGTCTCAAGTGCCATAAATACGTCATATTATCGTTATCAGTCTTTTGACGTTTATTGGTCCTAGGTTTAGCTACTTTGAATAAATCATTGTTAAGAGCGAGGGGTTCGTTTGGTCGCATAATATAAAGCCCGTTTTCCAAACATGAAATACACAATTGTGATCCATTGAAAGAAATAGATATATAAGAACTTCTGAAAGTCATAACAAATCATTCTAATTGCAACGTGGAAACTGAAATTAAATTTCTACTAAAATCTGGAATAAAAAATATATCTTTTAAAATAAAGTATTTATTTCTGAACTTCAGAAAAGCTCTTCCTCTAGCTTGGACCTCAACTAACGCTCTGTTCCCAACTCTAAGCCTTAAGCCACCTTCGTCCACTGCCTCCCACGATTCAAGAATCTGTAAAGAGTTGCAAACATGGTTGGTAGATCCAGAATCAATAATCCAAACAAATTTATCATTCTCTAAAACACATGTTTTTAAGATAAATGAACTATAATCATTACATTTGTTTTTGGCTGTTTGAAACTTAGGGCAATCTCATTTCCAATGCCCTTTCTCTTTGCAGTGAAAGCACTTATCTTCACCTTTCTTGTTTTTCTTGTTCTTCCCCTTAGGCGTCTGTGCATTTGGTTGTACACTTGTCTTTGCAGCCTTTATAGGCTTGGGGTTGTTGTTTTGTCCACCTTTCCTCTTGTTTCCAACTTTCGAAGACGAATCTTGGTTAGCTTCAGCCTTAGCTGGATCAGCAGCAGCAATAGTTGTCTTATTTTCTCCTCCCTTACTAGGTCCACCCATGATAGGCTCAAAAATCTAAAGCTCGTTCATGAGGTTGCATCAGACCATAGTTGAGCTGATCACGAATGTGCGGACACGGTGCCATTCGAGCATTGATGGTGTCATCACGTATGTGCGGAGACGGTGCTTTCTAAGCATTTACGGTGCCATCACGAACGTGCAAACACGGTGCTCATTCTGGGGATTCCTCAATCACGATGAACTCGGAGTTGTCACCAATCAACTCTATGTTGATATTCTGCTTCCAATTAAGGAAGTTTTCTCCAATGAGTTTGTCCATCGAAAGTTGAGAAATGATGGGAGTAGACACAGACACTGCTTAATTTAAAACTACAAATTATCAATAAAATAGAAATCAATCACATTTGCTCAATAAAACTTCTATTCACACAAATTTCAAGAAATAGCAAAACATATACAAAAATATGTAAGATATGAGAAAATATACCAAAATAATCCTATCTCTAATTCTTTGGTTTTTAACTAATCTATAATATCCTTGTTCCGGTTGGCGAGAGTCAAAAATACCACTAGTTAAATAAAGTTGTAAACTTATTTAATAATTGACATCATTATTAACAACCTACTATTCAATCAAAATATGAAAACAAAATATCTTATTTTATGAGCTAGACCCATGGTTTCAATGTTACGGGAAGTAACCTTCAAACTAGCTCGATTAAGTGGAGAATTGGTTCCACAAACTTGGAACGCTCTACATATCAAAAAGTATTATCTGTAATAAGATGTCTTTGTCAGACTTAATGTGGTTTGTTCTTTGTAAGGCTTATTCATAAAAGCCATTTCATTTTGTTCGAATTTGAATAATTAAGGTTCACTACGTATTTTAAACGTGGTACTAGTTTTTTCATTTTATTCTTGTGATTCAACGTGAGTTGATTATGTGAAAGCGGTCTGGAATATTTATATGTTTTGATCACTTGGGGGCATATAAGCCTAAAAAATTCTTTAAAACATTCAAAAAATTTATGCTAAAATTTTTGCAACTTAGAATTTGGAAAATTTGTTACTCTACGGCTTCTTAAAGCTCTAGTTTTCAAAGAAATTCTGAATACGAACTAAGTTTATAAAATTCAAAGCATAAGCAAAATCCTAGAATCTAACTAGGTACAAAAATCCTATAACTAAACCAGGTCAAAGGCCTGATCCCTAACAAGTATACACAAATAGATGGTCAAATTCCTAAAAAATAACTAGGTCATCGACCAAAATGAACTCAACGAGCCATCATGCAACAATACATAAATCTAAAATTGCCACTATAACTTTTTGGATGTATAGGGACTTTGAAGGTTCACAAACATAAATACTTGCTAGAAAAGGGGGGTAAACAAAAGATTAGAGAAATATCAAAATATATGAATTATATTGAGGGTAAAAATAACCTCGAGTTAAAAGCCCAAGGGAAATTGTCTCAACCTAAAAGGCCCACATACAAAGGGTTCTAGTGTGCCCAACGAAAGAAAATAATATATATAGATATGTATATAGAATAGAGGCCCCCCTTCATCCCTGAGCTCCGGTAACTTGCTCTCGAGATGACACCTCTTCCTCCTTGGCCCCTGCCGCTACTCCAGAAGCGTCAACCATATCTGCAGGCTCCATTGATAACCGGTCTTGGAACTTGGAGAGGTAGCACCCCCAAAGTTCTGTGTCCAGGAATGAGAAATCCCCTTCCTAGTTATATGCCCAGACCCGATAAAATATTTCTTCTAAAGAGTTCTCCGCTTTAGCAGCGTCTTCCTTGGCCTTGGCCTCAACCTCCACAAGCTTCTACTTACGAATTCGGACCTCCGCAAGCTTCTGCTTAAGATCGTTAACCTCAAGCTAAAGCTAGTCCCACTGAAGGATTATCTCCAAGTCTTGTGCTTTGGCAAATCACTCATTGTCCTGGGAGGTCTTCAGGGCATTGTTGGCCTCGTCTAGGGCGACCTTCATGGCATTGGCTTCCTCCAAGGAAACCTGCACCTCCCCCATGGAATTCCTGGCCTTGTCAACTTCAGCTTGGATTCGAGCGATGCCACGGATCCAAGCCATACAAAACTACAAAAAATGAACAAAGAGAGGTTAGTTTATGAAGGCATGAGACTAGAAGAATAGGATAAGTATAATACTTATCATCAGAGTCATCCTCAACGCAAAGTCGAGGATTGTTGTTGATGGTCTTGACTCAATAGCTTGCAACTCTTGACTCTGAAATTACTCGCATGCTTCATCAGATGGCTCATGATTTCCTGATATGAACCGCACAGAGGCTTTGGATATTTCCCCACCTCGAGGGGAGAACTGGGATAGTGACAATCAGGGCTTTGGTTTGGACGCACTGTGGGACAAAAGTGGGGTCACGAGGAACTAGTGGAGGATCTAGTAGGGTCATGAGTGGTGGGTTGAGGCTGCTGCTGCTTCTGGGTGGCGCTAGCACCCTTGTTTTTCGTAGTTGACTCGGTGGCGGCTCCAGCTCTGGGAAGGGTTTTCTTCCAAACCCTCAGCCTCTTTACATTTGGTCTGGTTTTGAAAGCTTCCTTTAGATTCATGTCTTCATATGCAAAAGAGCAAGTAAAAGAGTCAGGCCCAAGGGATGATTAGTCAAGATAACACAAAGTAAAGAGTAACCGAACAAGAACCCTACCCTTTGAACTAGAGGAGGAAACTACTATAATCGGTTTCAGGTTATGGCGAAAGAACAGATGGCTAACACGCAGGAGTAGGGACACATCCAGTTCTAGATCAACTGGATGTCTGCTCATGAGCTACCACGAATTGAATCAAACTAGCCTAAAACTGGCAACAGTCTAATTTATTTCTCTATATGGATTACCTTGTCAATTCAACACGACCTTGACCAACGATGCGACCTCCTCTTCTTCCTCAACCTCCTCAGCAATTGAGGAGAGCTCCTTGGGAGGAGGGAGCTTCGAGAGATGGGCTTGGAGCTTGATGGCTAGGTGATCCTTTCTAATCAGCTTACAATCCACCATGCTGGCATCATTTATCACCATCATGAACTCTTTCTCCTTGGTAAGAGCACTGGCCAGAGTATGGTATTGACCTCCGAGGGTCTCAGACTGCTTCATTCTCTTATATATAGCTTCACAAGGTAACAACTCGATCATAATAAGTTTTAACTTGGTTAAGATAAAGAACTCAAATACAGAGTCCAAAAAGCTGAGAAACTTACAAGGACGGCTGAAGTATCAGTGAGTGCAGTTCTTGAACCTGTTTGGCATAAAGAGTTGACCCTTATAGTCATTCGGGTGGTTGGGGAGGTCAATGATGATGACAGATTTAGGAAACCAGGTGAGGTAGTAGAAACCGTCACATTGGATTTTAATGTCTGGGTTGGCTTTTGGACAGAAAAAATACATAATGTCCTCTGAAGTGGGGAATTCCCACTCGTTTTTGGGGAATAAATATTTTAACCCCACAAGGAGACGATATGAATTCAAGGGAAGCTGGAATGGAATGAGCTTGAAGTAGTTCAAGAAGTCTACGAAGTATTGGTCTAGCAGGAGGAAGACACTGGCTTTCAGATGCTCATCACTCTAAACCCCGAAGTCATCTTTGAATGGGGCTCAACTTTGTTCACCTTCCAAAGGAGGTCAGGCATAAAACTTGAGGGTCATCTCTGTCTCATGACTCAGCGTAATTTTGATGACCTTGTCCTGAGTTGTTATTCAAGACGCGAACATCTCGGCCTCAAAGAAGCTATCAGGTCTTACCTCGACATCCCTCTCCACCACTGGGCTAAAGTAGGGAATGGATGTCTCCGGGGAGACCTGCTTCTCCTTACCTCGAGAAGAGGATTCTGTCACAGTATTTTACTTGGGGCCCATGATAAAGATTTTAGTTCACCTAATTACAAAATGATTTATTGAAGGCGACCTGGCAACATAACCTAACTCTAATAGCGGAAGAAATGGCGACCTAAATTTCTAAGGCTTCATTACTCGACCTAAGGCATCTTATGAGTCAAGAATGGGCGTGTTCTCAAATGCATAACTAGTTCACACACCCAAATCTAGGTAAGGTGCTAAAATTTTGGGATTTTCCTGTCAGACGCAGTGATTTTGAAAGTCGATTTAATGCAAAGCCGCCCCAATACCATAACCCTTAAGCAACCCAAAATTGAACCTAAAACCCTTGAATCTTCAAACCTAGAAATTCAAACATTCGTCCTTTAAACCCAGAAAATCACCCATTTTTATTCATTATTTCTAATCGAATCTAGTGCTATTCTTTTTGGCCTAGCAAAAACCCATACTAAACTCATACAGAACCAACGTAAGGCAAAAGCACTGGAAAATTTCATAGAACTTGTTGAAAAATTAGAAAATGAAATTTAAACCATGGATGAGCATACTTGAAAATTGGTTTCTTGATCGATGAGTGAAGTAAGAACATAAAGTGCTTGAAAAATTCGAGCATGAGGACTTGGGGATTTCTGGGAAGCGATGGGATTTCAGAAATTTTGAATGTTTTGAGAAGATGAGAGGTAGAAGGAAAGTTTTGAATGCAAAGGTGGCTAGGCTGAGATTCTGCTCTTCTATTTATACGCAAACTTCGAGGGAAAATCTGAGCCACATGATTAAAGCAGAAAAAAGACCTATGGGCTAGAATTAAATAAACCAAACAACAGTAAAAAGTTGACAAGAAAAATGTCACAGTACTCGAAACCCGAATAGTTGCCTATGGCAGACAGACATGTGCCCCATACTGGAGTGATGGGTGGGCACATTTTCTCGTAACAGAAGCCGAAAAGTCCCTACTGTGCATGTCAGAAGTGACGTCGTGCACGAGAGGGAGCTTGGGGTGCAAATGTTTTACCTCAAAAATACAGGCTGAATTACTCAGCACAAGGTACAATAGGCAGACAATCGCATGAAGAAAATATGCATATAAAGTATTTTGTTAACTTTGGAGTGAGTAGCTCGAGCTTACTTGATAGTTTGTGACAACCTTGGTTTCCAGATCACCTCTTACGCCAACAACTTAGTTAGAGGTACATAACGTCCGAATCTCCCTCATGAAACTCTTGACATGACCCGCGTCAGTTTCCATTGGTCTTACAACATCCAACTCGAGGAGTGTGTTTAGATTACAGAAGCCTGACTATGATGTATAGTGAAGGATCTCAAAAGACTCGGAGATTCCTTATACGCCTAATAAATGCCCATATATTATTATGTATTTATTACCCGATATAACGAGTATAGAATTAATAGTCAATCATGTATTTATGTAAATGAGAAGTTAACAAAATATAAAAGGAATGGACTGTAAAAAGGACCGACTTTCTATATGCAAAAATGCTGCCAAAATTACTTTAAAACATTATTAATAGAAAGTTCATAAACAGATCAATAATAGTGACTTGTGGACTAGGTGTATTTTAACCACTAACCCATGTAAATTGTGGGTATTTTCATATTCTTATATATTCGGTTTACAAAAAGCTTAATCTCTCTGTCTTAGATTTCTAAATCCCTTGTTGACGAAAAACTGCGTCAACAGAATCGTTTAAATTTTAAATATTATAATTTGAATTATTTTATTTATTAAATTATTATTTAAAAGACATATTTTGATTTGATTAAAATATTAATTAAATAATTAAATCTAAACCTTCTCAGTTATTGACTAAGTTTATATTGATAGACATTTAGGTTTATAAAATCTAAATGTATCGTGATTTTAGGAAGATGCATTATTTAGTTTTGAAAAAAGGCATGAAAAAAGAACGATACACTCTCTTAGCCACTGTCCTTCTCCAACCTCTCTTGATTTCATATGTTGAGAATATCAAGAGAGTCTATATTGTCCATATCATCCTACATGCCCACACACGTCCTAGTGTGTTAAATATTGGCTTGGAAGATCGCGGTGTGAATCTTAGTGAAATCTTATGGATTAGATGTTTGTTATTATATACGAAAAGTGACTTTCAAACATATAAACTATATAAATTTTCATATATTCAAAGTATATATATTGGTTTGAAAACACCAAAATCAGATTTGCGAAAAGAGCATTAAAACTTGTTTTATAAGTTTCTTCTATAATTGATTTTCAAAAAATATAAATAAATTATTCTTGATAGAATTTTGATAAAATTCTTTGTATATTTGAATATAAATATACATTTAACTAGCACAAAGTTAGATTTAAAAAAGGAGCTCTAAAACAAATCTTATCAACAAGACAAGTTCAGTGGATTTTTTTTTGTAAATAAACACATAAATGGCTCACTTGTTGCGCAAGTTATTTCACATAAATAATTATTTTCCAAAACAAATTTTTTTTTTTGACAAAAAAAAACCAAAATTATTTTTGGATATCATATTTCATTTAAAATGGTTTCCCAACTTGTTTTATAAAAATTGGATTTCGAAAAATTGGTTAAAATTATTTTAAGTTAAAAAAACAGAGGAATTTTGAATTATTCTTTGACTTCAAAAAGACAGTCGTTTGACTTGCAAACAGACTACCGTTTGGCTGCAGAAATTTTAAGGAGTGCGGGTATAACAACTCTAAACGACTAGTTGTTCACTCCTCCTATAAATAGAGTCATTTCTAACGTTTTTACATGCCTAAACTCAATATTATATTATAGTATTAAGCTATACAAAGTGTTCTACGCTGTTACACAATATTTATCCTTCTTAAACACTTATCACACATTTGAGCCAAAATTGTGATTATTCATCTGTGAGTGTGTGCATCTCTCTCTAGGTTTTCAACTTGTATATGTCATCTTTAGAGAAAGTGTAAATATGATTGTACTTCAATTTCCTATTCATCTATTTTAAAGTGAGGTTGACACTATAAATAATTCGTGTAAGGTGAGGTTGGCACCAATTTTTCAACAACCTAGTTAGAGTGAGGTTGATACCTCAACAATCCGAAGGAAAGTGAGGTTGGCACTATAAACAATTCGAGGCACAGGTGAAGGTTGGCGCTGGAATCCAAACAATCCAGTGTAGGTTAGGTTGACACCATAATCATAAATAATCCAAGAGAAAGTGAGGTTGGCAGTCTAAACAACTTGGCGTAAAAGTTTTGGATACACCTTGGTGAAAAAGTCTTTGGTTGCATAACAGTTTAGTTAAGACCATAACTTGGCTTCACAGTAGAACTCAAAGCTAGGCCTAGCTTTGGAGACCAAGGACGTAGGTGGCTTTAATTTCGTTGAACCTTGTAAAAATAAGAGGTTGCATCTTTCTATCCCTAAACGCTTTAATATAGTATTTATATGCACACATTATAGTTGTCTATCTATTTATTGCTTGAAATTTTTACGAAGTTGCTAAAAACAGATAGCTGAGTTTTAAATTCCCATTTCAACCCCTTGTGGGGAGCCATTCTTGGGCTAACAAATATATCCTAGTCCTTTCCAATACACTCTGATTCAATGTAAAAAATTTATTAAATATAATCTAGTAATACACTTGAATTTAATGTAACAATTTTATTCAATCCTCCATAAGGAATTAAGTGGCAATTGAAATTGTAGTAACCTAATATAAATATATAAACCAACGTGCAATGCACGTTTGCTTAGTTTTATTGAGAATATGTATCAGTTTATTTTAATTTTATTTTTTAATCATCATTTTAATTTTAACAAAATAAACAATATCATTTATTATAAAAGAATGACATATACATTTTTAAAAAATTAAGTAAAAACATTGTGTATAGTTTTTTTTTTTAAAAATTAATAGGATAATTTTTTTAAAAAAAAAACTGTTAAATACAAACTTATATATATATAGATATAGATATGGTGCATTCTATATTTAAAGTAAATTATTTGATGTTGTTTATTAGTTCAAAATTTAGTGTTCATAGTGTTGACCGCGTTTTTGGCCAACGACGTGAGAACGTCAAAAACGATAAAACCTTCAAGAGAAAATAAATGACACAGACGATTTTATAGTGGTTCAGCCCCAATGTGATGGTAAAAGCCTAATCCACTTAGAGTTATGATTATATATCTACACTCAAGATCAGATGAACCTAAGTCAACTGAGTTTCTTCAGTGTAGATTACAATAATACAAGAATTCTCTCAAATACAAGTACTCTCTCTCTAGAAAATTCAGATCAAAAGTTCAAAAGCCCAAAAAAGTCCCCTTTATGATGCCATAAGCCTTGTATTTATAGGCTTAGGATCGTACAGATGATATCCCCATAATCGGGATATTTTATTATCCTCATTATATTTAAATTACATTAATATTCAAAATGCAACAATACACTAAATTTGTGGGATAAATTGAGAGATTCTCGTGTATGCCAAGACCGATTCTTGTTGAAGCCGTTTCAGGGAATCTTGACATAGTCCTCCTCTATCTGGTTGACCCATATCTCGTTCAAGCTGGTCGAACATACCTTCACTGGGCAGTCACGCACTTGACTGGGCAGTTGTGCACTTGGCTGGGCAGTCATGCACTTGGCTGGGTAGACATGCACTTGGCTGGGTAGACATGCACTTGGCTGGGGAGTCACGCAATTGGCTGGGCAGACAGGTCATGACTGGTCGGACATGGTCATGACTGGTAGGACATGGTCATGACTGGTCGGACATGGTCATGACTGGGCAGACAAGGTCTTGCCTGGGCAGACAAGGTCATGCCTGGGCAGACAAGGTCTTGCCTGGGCAGACAAGGTCATTCCTGGGCAGACAAACACATGACTGGTCGGACAAGTTCATGCCTGGTCGGACATGGTCATGCCTGGGCAGACAAGGTCATGCCTGGGTAGACAAGGTCATTCCTGGGCAGACAAGGTCATTCCTGGGCAGACAAACACATGACTGGTTGGATAAGGTCATGCCTGGTCGGTCATGACACTTCTCAAGCCAGTCAAAATTCTTCATTGGTCTACCGGGTCACTCCTAAGCCAAATCACTTTATCATAACTCCGAGAAGCCAATATATGTATTGACTGTTAATGTGTCATTTACAGACCATGTACTGCCACTTGTCACCTCTATTGCCACGTTATCGATCTCCAATTTTTGGGGATAACATTTGCCCCACAAGTTTATTATATGATTTTCTCGTATGATAAACTTTTCTTCTAGCAAAATGTTCTTGAGGTCATTCAAAAGCTCCCATCCTGTTGATAACTTTCACGTAAACTCCCATGACTGAACTTATCTTGTTGTAGTATGTGTTTTGGATGAGAAACGGTGTTTGTGTCCTAGGGATTTAGGGTCTTTGTTTTTCAGCATAGGCTTTAGGAAAAAATGTCATATCCGATCAGCCATGCTTTTGTTTCTTGAATGTTCGGGTATGTTAGGGCTGCTCGGACACCCTTGGTCCAAAATGCCATCCGACCGGACGTGTCCCAGCACAGCCCCTCGGCACTTACTCGGATGGCTCGACACTCCCCTCGGACGCACACATCAACTCCTCGGCAGGCATGGCACACGATCGGTCATCCTAAGCATCCGCTCGGCCACTTCGGCACTGGGCATCGAACGTGTGCTGCTTCTGGTCGGATGCTCCAGCATCTGCTCGGACGCTCTCAGCAGGCCCTTCAGACTCCAGGCGAGCTGCTCGGACACCAGGCGAGCCACTCGGACACCCTCGGCGTGCCCCTCGGACACCAAGCACGCTGCTCGGACGCCACATGGGCCACTCGGACACCAGCCCCTTTTTTTTTAACACTCTTAGCACTTTTAGGCACCAAAATTTATTTTTTCTCCATACATACTAAATTTTCATTACTTAGATAAATTTTTCCTAAGTAGAAAAATAAATTTTGCTCTTGTTGAATTTTATCTGTATGGTTACTCACCTCCCCATTTTTTATTTTTTGTAGATGAATCACTTTGACTGTAGAGGAGGTGACAACCACACGAATTCTGATACGTCCATCCCGCAATCGAGCGATACTCCTCCAAGTAGCGCCTCTTCATTGTTAGTCATGCTCAACAATAGAGTTTCCTACTCGACCAGTGATACATGCTCAGCTGACCAGGGAAGTTGTATCCCTCCCGACCGGGAAAATGTTGCACCTGATTAGCTAGACTTTGTACCTTGCCAGTAGTTTACTCTTTTTTGTTGTGAAGACAATTGTTGCTTAGCAGCTTTGATATTTTTCTCGTACAATCGAGCTATTTGAATTTATACTTTACTTTTCTTTGTTAACTTAAAACATTCTAAGTCTTTTTAGACATAAAAAGTTATAAGTTATTTGTGAATAGTAAAGTCACTCTGATGTATGCCTTACATTTTCACATGAGTGCTTAGTTTTCTAACTTAGAAATTCTAGACATTTCATAAGTCCATACTAAGTATACTTTCTCACACTCTTATTGCTCTAATATTTTATGAGCAAGCTTATTGTCACACGAATATCTGCTCCTAACTTGAAATTTTAAAAAATTCTAAGTTACTTAAGCTTTGTCAAACAAGTTAGCTTAATGGCCTTTTGGACTTTGAAAATTTACAAGTCAGCCTAAAACCAGATATATTAACTCGTGCTCTTATTGCTTGTGTTAAATTATATACTCGTATACCCCATGTGCCCCCCAGGTGGTCGAGGGTTGAAAGATCCTTAGTCACTTGCTACTTGACCGAATCTGTTCGAGCAGTTAATTACTCGTGAAACACATAGAATATATGGAAAATATTCGAGCAGTTGAACACTGCTTGAAAATATCGACCAGTTGAACACTGTCCGATTTTACCGACCAGTTGAACACTGCTCGGATAACTAACACACATGCATATTTGTAGCAAGAATCGACCACACTACGCGTAGTCTCTTTTTATTACTCGTAAATTAAAATGGACAAAACATGTCTAATAACGAGTCTTAAACAACCAAAATTGTTCAAAAATAAAATGACTGGTTAGCAAATAACCAGCTCATAAACCAAACTTAAATAACAAGTCAAATAAATCGAAATCAAGTTACCACTCTGAAAGCGGTATTTAAAAATAATATATCCTTCGATGCTCGCCACTTTAGTGGTTTCTGGTCCTAGCACTCGCGTTCAGCATACTTCTCCTTTGCTTCGTTGCTTTCCTCAGCCAAGTGTGGACCTCCACATATAGTGTTTAAGGTAAAGTCCACAGGTCCGGGCTGCAAGGGTGGAGATCTTTGTCGCTTGAAACCAGGATTGCTGCTACCTCCTTCTCCTTGGGGTGCCTCTGCCCGATACTTCCTCAACTTGCCCGATCGGAGAAGAAATTCTATCTCATCCTTGAGGTGATTGCATTCATTCGTGTTGTGACCATAATCTCCATGGAAATGACAAAACTTATTCATGTCTCTCTTCCTCATCTCTTTCCTGATGGGAGGATGCTTCTTGTAAGGAACCTCTTCATGACTAGCAAGATATATTTCTGCTCGGCTAGTCGAGAGAGTGGTGTAGTTAGTGAATTGAGGCTCATACTTGGTCGGCGTTTCATTTGAATTCAACTTTGCTTTCTTTTCCTCATGGTGGTCAGACCCATTATTTCCACGTTTCCTTCCACCAGAGTCACTTGATCCGCTTGGATTGTTTATGCCATTCTCCTCTTTCTCTATTGCATCATCCAATTTCATATACTTGTTTGCCCGATCAAGAAATTGCTGAAGTGTTGAAATTGGATTTCTATGTATACTATCCCACAAAGGGCTCCGATAAGTTATCCCAGCAGATATGGAAACCATCTTCCCCTCGTCTCCTACAGCAATTTCTCTATTGACTTCTCTCATGAACCTCTGTATATAGTTCTTTAGAGACTCATCTTTTCCTTGTTTGATATCTGCCAAGTGGTTGGCATAAACTGGTGGAGTCCGGGCAGTGTTGAATTGTCTACAAAACTCCTTCCTGAATGCTTCCCAAGAGGTAATGAAGTTTGGCTTAAACTTCCCATACCATTCCTGGGCAGTATCCGTCAATGTAGTCGGGAAAACTCTACACCGATAATCGTCACTTACTCCGAGCAATTCCATCTGGTCCTTGAACTTCCCAATATGTCTGATGGGATCTGCCTTTTCTGTATAGACTGGTAGAACCGGTGCTTTCTATTTTGTTGGTGGCTGGGATGCTCTAATCCGGGCACAAAATGGGCTGCCACTTCGGTGGTCTATTGCATCTATCTCGGAAGGTCGTTTTGACAAACTTTGCACTGCAGCTATTAGCATGTCAAGCTGGGCTTGGATGGCTGGTGCAACTGATGAGGTTCCAAGGTCTTGACCGCCTGGTCGGGCATTACCATCTGGCGCGCCATCGTCAAGTATTTCTACTTGACTGGCAGGGCAGTCCAGATTTTTCCCTTTGACCGGGACGGTCCTCCTCTTGTTGGTGATAACATCCCTTAGATCCTTCCGGGAAGCATGCTCTCCTGCCCGATTGAACACCATACTCTTCGATTTCCCAGAGGGCTTACTACGCGGGACTTGCTCTCTCCTACTACGCTGCTGGTCGGGGTGCAGTGGAGGCCTTTCGGTACGCCCTGGGCAGTCTTTTCCTCCTTGTTGGTCATTGCCCTCCTATTCCTTTGACTGGTCGGTGTGATGACTATCAGCCTCATCACAACCATGCCCATCTTTGAATTGTGATGTCCTCTTCTCTCGAGGAGTCTTGGTCTGATCCTGCCTGGGTGGAGTCTTTTTACTGCCCGACTGGTGACTTCCTGATCTAGAAGTCTCTGATTGGTGGCTCCTGGAGGGGGTTCTAGAGTGCTCCCTTTGCGTCGAGGCAGTTCTGGATCGGTCCCCATCATCTTCCCTACCAGGGGGGTTACTCCTGCTTCTGCCCGGTCCTCGAGAATCGGCTCTGTCAGTGGTCCTCCGACCAGCGTTATTATTTCTTGCTCCCTGGGTGGCTGCTTGTGCAGCGGCTTGAGCATTGGCTTGGGCCAATTGGGTAGCTGCTTCTAGAGCAAGTGCTGCTTCACGATGTCTTCGGTTGACCTCCTCCTGTTGTTGTATGACCTCTTCGCTTCTAGCCTCCATATAGCGCCTTTGCTGCTCTAACACAGCTTTCTTCCTGGCCATCTCTTCAGCGAACGCCTCCTGTCTGGCATGGAATTATGCCATCTCCTCATGGAAGACCCCCATGGCTTCCTGGAGTTCTTCGACTTCTGGAGTCACGTCCTCGAGCATGACCCTAGGCTTAGTCTCACGGTCTTGCGGGCCAGGACCTTCTGATTTAGTAGGCTCTTTAGAGGAGCCTGTCTTCTTGGAGCTCGCATTGGTGCTCTAGGCGCCATAATACTTCAGGGACCGTCTGTCTTTCTCTTCAGGCTCTCAATGAAAGCACCAAAATGTTGACCGTGTTTTTGGCCAACGACGTGAGAACGTCAAAAACGATAAAACCTTCAAGAGAAAATAAAAGACACAGACGATTTTATAGTGGTTCAGCCCCAATGTGATGGTAAAAGCCTAATCCACTTAGAGTTATGATTATATATCTACACTCAAGACCAGATGAACCTAAGTCAACCGAGTTTCTTCAGTGTAGATTACAAGAATACAAGAATTCTCTCAAATACAAATTACTCTCTCTCTAGAAAATTCGGATCAGAAGTTCAAAAGCCCAAAAAAGTCCCCTTTATGATGCCATAAGCCTTGTATTTATAGGCTTAGGATCGTACAGATGATATCCCCATAATCAGGATATTTTATTATCCTCATTATATTTAAATTACATTAATATTCAAAATGTAACAATACACTAAATTTGTGGGATAAATTGAGAGATTCCCGTGTATGCTAGGACCGATGTAACGCCCTGGATAGCCAAGACCGTTACACTGTGTACTTATAAAGGTGCAAGACTCGCTAATCAAGTCAGCATTTTAAAAGCGTGTCACTAAACATGTAAGAGCTAGGGTTAAAAAGGTTTTGGTCTCAAAAGACTCATTTCATATATTTAAGCTGTAATAAACATGGGATCCCATACGAAAACAAAGTTAGAATAAGTTTACAGACTCCCAAAAGTACATGAGTATTCACTAGCCATACTAAGGAAAAAAAAAAGACAGTCTTCAGGTTTCACGTCCTTGCCAAGACCTCAACCGTGGTGGCCGAGCACCTGGCTATGTACATTCCGCTCGCTGAGCTCTCCAGTCAGGGTTGATCTAACTTGCCCTTGCCTTTACTTGCACCACGTAGCACCCGTGAGCCAAGACCCAGCAAGAAAACACCATAAACAACTCAAACAATAATAATAAACAATTAACTCATTATGCATGTATTCCCACCAGATAATCCCCAACAGATATTCAATGTATATAATCTTTTTCAAGATACATTATATCCCATATAACACTCATATCACATAATATTCAGGGCCGACGACTTAGACCACACCCTCTGTTTAACCCACTGACTCCGGCCTGCTTAAACCGAGCTCAGTGCATATTAAGCTGTCCTCGGCTACCAGTGGCCGAGCCGCACCCTGAGCGCTAGTGTAACCTAGGCACCCTTAGGCTGTTGGTTCACTAAATGGCTTGCATGGCATAATACCAACTTTTTAAGTGTTTACAATAGGGAGCCCTTAGTCCCGTCCCATATATTCAACCGGGTGCAGTTTTCTTACCTTTAGTCTGTGCAGTTAGTGGATTACGAGCAGCGCTTCTCAAGCACGGTCCGTTCCCGAGCCTAAGTCTTTATCACCTAGTCACAACCAAGGTATAGGGTTCCATTAATACTCCAGTATAGGTTTCTAGTTACAAAACAAACTCCCGGGATTCCAAATTCCACCAAGCACGGTGGTGAAACCAAACCCGAGCACACTAGACCACTTTCCCGTGCCTAAAACCCTCAAAAACTCATGTGTGCAACCAAGGGTTGCGGCCCCTGAAGCCTAGCTGTGGCCCTTCCCCAAAACAGAACCAACACCACCCCTGAAGGGGACATGCGCCGCGGCCCTTGCTTTGGGCGCTGCGGCGCTTGCCTTTGGCCGAGCCTCCTTGGCTCCTTTGCATGCTAGGGCCGCAGCGCTCTAGAACAGAGCCACTGCCCTCCCCTTCGAACCCAGAATTTACACCATTTCAAGGTTCAAAACCTCAACCACAACCACCCTTAAGCTCCCTATTTCAACACCCAACAAATCCAACACCTTTAACATGACTTAAACAACTTAATTTCACAGAAAACTCAACCCAACACACACTAATCTTCTCTTTTCAATTTCTGAAACTCAAGAGCTATGAACATTCAAACCAGCCATTCAAACCCAATCTAAAACCTCTAAACCATGAGTTAAAACTTACCTCTTCTGTTGAATCACCTCACCAAGCCAAAGCCAAGCTAAATCTCCAAGTTTCCTCCTTAATTCTGCCTTAAGACATCAAAACCATGTTTGTTTCAAAACTTGACCAAAACCCAGCTAGAACTCAGAATTCAACCACAGAAAAGAAGATTAGATGCTTACCTTAATCCCTGTTTTTGTTCTTGATTTACCCCTGAGCTAAACCTCCAAATCCTCACAACAAATCTCAGAAATTCCAGCTTGTTCCCTTTAAGTTCACTGTGTTTTTCCTTCCCTTTGTTTTCCTTGAGAGTGAGAGAGAGTTGAGGTAAGAGTTTTAGTCAGTTTGTATTTTCTAAAGGCTTCCTTATGTCTATCTCACTCATTAAGTCAATCCCGAGGCTCGGGGTGCCGGAACTGTCCCCGAGGCCAAAATGGTAAAATCCCCCAATATTCCCACCTAGACATCCTAAACTCAAATATATCTCCATATATTTATTTTCATGACCCGATAGTCCAAATTGCTACCCGCTATCTAAAAATACCCCCGACTTATCCAAAGTCATATCTTAAGTCCCGTTGTGACTTTTCCCGCTATCTGACCCTAGAATCGTCTTGAGTCATGCCCTGCGAACCTGTCCACATAATAATGTGGTTCTCACATATATCACATATTTATTCCATATCACATTACCACATAATATCATCAATTATCATATAAACATTACTAAACATATAATTACTCATTTAAATCACAATTATTCCATTAATGCCCTCCTGGCACACTAATCAAGGCCCTTAAGCCTTATTAGCGATTTTGGGTTGTTACAACCGATTCTTGTTGAAGCCCTTTATGGGAATCTTGACATAGTCCTCCTCTATCTGGTTGACCCATATCTCGTTCAAGCTGGTCGAACATACCTTCACTGGACAGCCACGCACTTGACTGGGCAGTCGTGTACTTGACTGGGCAGTCATGCACTTGGCTGGGTAGACATGCACTTGACTGGGTAGTCACGCACTTGGCTGGGCAGACACGCATTTGGCTGGGCAGACAGGTTATGACTGGTCGGACATGGTCATGACTGGTCGGACATGGTCATGACTGGTCGGACATGGTCATGACTGGTTGGACATGGTCATGACTGGCCAGACAAGGTCATGCCTGGGCAGACAAGATCATGCCTGGGCAGACAAGGTCATTCCTGGGCAGACAAACACATGACTGGTCGGACAAGGTCATGCCTGGTTGGTCATGACACTTCTCAAGCCAAATTCTTCATTGGTCTACCGGGTCACTCCTAACCCAAATCACTTTATCACAACTCCGAGAAGCCAATATATTTATTGACTATTAATGTGTCGTTTACAGACCATGCACTACCACTTGTCACCTCTATTGCCACGTCATCGATCTCCAAATTTTGGGGATAATACATAGTATTTTAAATTTTGGTATTTTATATGTTTTAATTTATATATTATATGTGGTGATTCTAATTATAAAATTAAATACTTTTTTTTAATTTTCTCTAATAAAAAATATTCAATATTAAAAAATTCTAAATCAAAACTATGAATTTAAAAAGTTTATTTGAACAAATTTTAATTATTTAAGTTAAACAATTATAAAGCCAACAAAAATTTATATATATATATATAAATATATATTATTTAATGAATGTCTAAAGCAATTAAAATAAGTCATTTCTCATTAAAAAAAAACTAAACGACAAAATAAGAAATATGTATATTTATGTCTTATGCCACTATTAAATATGTGTTTTAATAAACAAAATACATTAAATAACCAAATAAATAATTAATAAAAGAAAGAAAGAAAAGAATAAATTTAAGTACATAAATATTTTATAGTTTTGAAAATATGTAATAAGAAATTATTATGATGCATTTATTTCTTTTTATTTTAATTTTTAATTTATCTACCATATTTATACGACTTTATTATTTATTATTTTTTTAGTTTATTTATCTTATTTAGATGACTATAAAACTAACGCTGTTAGAAAATAATAAAAAAAAGTGTTAAATCTAACGAAAACAAAAAAATTCCATTAAACACGTATTTATAATATATAAATATATAGTATATGGTGCATTCTAATTCTTAATTTTTTTTTTAAAAGTACCATAATAGTTTCAATTTAATAAAATATTAAAAAAACATAAATATAAAAGTTTAAAATTTTAATTGAACCAAATTTTAATTATTTGCCTTAAAATGTTTTAAACCAAATATGGCATTTTTTTAACATTGGATTTTTATCAGACTTTAATCTAATTTTTGTTTTGTTTGTTTGGATGTATTAAAAATAATTAATTACCTTATATAATTAAGAATTAAAAAATCGAATACAATAATTAATTAATCTTTCATTCTGTTTTTCTCCTAAAATATATTTCTCTTTATTTGTCAATTGTTCTCTTTGTCAATAAGTCAAAATTTAGAAAATGTGACCCTTAAATTTTAGAGATTAATATTTAGAAAAAGAATATACTTTATTTTTCTCATTTCACTTTCTAAATTCACATTATTTATATATGCAAATATAAATATAAATTAGTATATTATTAACTTTATTAATATAAAATATGTAAAAATTAGTATTTGTTCTTAACATTAATACTTTTTGTTTCGATAAGATTTTTTAATTTTTATAAATAGTGATTAAATAACATTATTGAATATTTAATACTTTAATTCTATATTAAGAAATGACTATAATTGGTTAATTTACACATCAAGACATAAAAATATCACTAAAAGACAAGGAAAAAAATAAGAATAAAATTTATATAACTAATAACATTAACTAAGAAAGAAATATATAACTTACAATACATATATATACTAGGTGAAAGCAACGTAAATGCACGTTGGTTCAATTTTATTTGAAAAATGTATTAATTTATTTTTATTATTTTTTAATTATCAAACAAATTTTAGATAAATAAACAATGTCATATATTATAAAAGAAGATGTTAAATATAATGTATAACATGAACATATTAAAAAAAGAATAATGTCTATATTATTAAAAAAAAGTTGCGCACTTGTAAATCACTTAATTCAGTTAAAATGATTTTTTTTGTGTGTAATAATAAATTTTTTATTAAATTTCTAACTTTTTATTGGATAAGATCAACCCTATATATTTAATTTTGAATTAAATTTTTGTATTATATGAAAAAGTGATCTATACATTTTAATTAAATAAATATTCAAAATATGTGAAATTATAAACTTAATATTTTGAGTTGATTATATTTTAATTATTTATCTCAAGACATTTCAAATCTAATAAAAAAAAATACATAAATATATAATCAATAATATAAATAATCAAATAGAAAATTTAATTTATATATTTTAAGCAAAATATTTTTTTAAAATAATTAATTAATTGTTGTAGACTTTAACGGAAAAATAACAAAATGCATTAAACAAAGAAAATTCAATTAGATACACATTTTTTTTATATGTAAAGATATATATTAAGTTGTACTAATAAAAATATTGTCTGTGTTTTTACTAGAGGACACGTGGTATTCATTAGATGAGTAATTGAGCTCCTCGAGTGCTAATAAGGTTTTGTGCTATGATCTTGCCAGACATGGGTGTCTCCAAGTGAGGCCATGCCCCGAGGTCTTTCCTCGGGGCACAAATGTCTCTAGGCGAGGCCACCTCCCATGACCCATCTCCAAAGCGTGGATGCCTCCAGGTAAGGTCACGTTCCGAGGACCATTCAGATAGTCCTCTCTCTCTTCATTCGCCAATCTCCCAGGTCTAGGATTCTTGTCCTCGGACCTGAAGTAGCTGCCAGGTGTCAATCGCCACAGCTGTGGCCCACGAGAAAATCATCTGACAACTTTTGGTGAGTCTCGAGTAATGGTGTCGAGATCGTACACTCAACAATCAACATTTCCCACAATGCCGCCTGACATGGGCAAACGTTCGTCGTATCCTGACACGGTCAGATACATGTTCCCCATAAAGTTGGTAGGCAAATTTCTACAAATGGGCGTGCGATCTGCCTAGGCCCATGGTCTTTATTAGTGCATCCCTATGTAATTAATTAGTAATTTACTCCCCAAATAATGGGAAATGATGTATTAAATATTCATTAAGGGTATTAATGACTCATGCCTCTATAAATAAGGCTGGGGTATTTCCTTGTAAAGGGTTCACAATTTTTGCTAGTTAAGCATTATAAACTTAGAGCAATATGTACGCTGCCTGAGACTCCATGGAAGATGGCTCAAACAAGTTTCAAACTCACTAATACCAAAGACACGTGGAGTAGGGATCTATTATAGCCTAAACAACATAAAATCTCTGTGTTATTTTATTATCATTTATGTCAAGTTCTTAGATTAAGTTGATGGCGAAAAAGGCACTCAACATTTTGGTGCTTTCATTGAGAGCTTGTAGAAAGCTTGAAGAAAAACGACCATGGTGACCACTAGACGGAACACACTAGACAAGGTAGCTCCTCCCACCTGAGCTGAGGGTGGAGAAACTAGTTGTCCACCTCCACAAGACCTCTCAGAGATGGTCCAGGAGGATTATTATAAAAACGTCGATTATCACGGCATAGGTGACAGAGGCGATGATGAATATTATGAGGAGGATTATCCTCAGCCTATGGACGTGGAGGATCCACCAGAGGTGGTGGTGCTCCACGACTAGGTGGCTACCCAGCAGCAAAAGCTCGATGCCCAGGAGGGGTATATTGCTGCCCTGCAAGAGATGGTTAATGCCATGAGGGCCACTCTTGCGGCTCAAGGGCTGCGAGTTGACCCGCATGGCCAAGTACCGTCTAGGTAGCTAGCTTGTGAGTCACTCGTGCTTCCACCTGGAGTTTTACCTGTTAACGTAGTAGGTGTGCCTCCTAGCACCCCGCTGTCATGGCGCAAGATCTGCCAGCTGGGGTGCCACCTGCGCACCTAGCTGGAGCTGGAGCCCCACCTGCGCCACAAGAGCATGGCAAGGGAAGAGTCGATGAAAATCTTGCTTCAGTGCAGAAGAAGGTTCGTTGATCCCCCGAACACAAAAAAGCCACGAGGCCAGTAAGTAAAAAGAAAGGGCAAGGTGCCCGAGGACATCGCCAGGCCACCAACGCCTGTGGTGCCACAAGCGTTCTTCTTGGGCATGCTAAGCCAGGTCGTGCCAGGCCTAAAGGAGGTGTCCCCATAGCACCTCACCAACCTTGCATAACCCCTGGCCTAGGATGGTGGTTGCCACCAAAGTCAACATTCGCAGTCCGTGAAGGAGGCCAATGACAAGCTGTCGGCGGAGCTCATGGATATTTGGGAGGAACTCTGTCTAAGACATGAGGAGTCCTTATCTCGTGTCATCGAGTTGGCAAGACTCCGGGAGGAGGCCGCTAAGATCAAAGAAGAGGATGCGTATGCCGTCTCTCTTGTCGAGCCCCTCGCTTGGGAGAATGAGAGCCTCCAACTCCAAGCAGATAAGTTGGAGAGAGATCTGGATGTGATGGCAGAAGATACCTTGTTTGTGGGATGGCCAAGAAACAGGGACACGAATCTATCATTCATAGAGGAGCCCAACATGCGGATAATACTCGAGGAGCGTCTTCGGGTTGAGGAGGCCAAGGCAGCCCAGGAAAAGGAAGTTGCGGCGCCTGGTCTTGCTCTCGAGGTGGATCCTGTCATCGAGGTGGTGGCGAAAGTTCCTCCAAAGGAAGACTTGAAGTGATTTTCTTTGTTTTGACTAAGTAGGCATGCATGAATTTTTTGTTTATTGGGGTATAAACAATTTAATGCTCGAGCTCCCGAGCTCAATTGTAAATAACATTTGACCTCTATGCAGCTGGCACTATTTTTCTTGCAATTATTGTTTTTTATTAACATGATAACAGTTAATAATTATGCAATTTTCACTTATTAATTTGGTTGGGTTTTCATTTACTTCAATGTAACATTACAACACGAGTGTCCGGAACCTCAACCCGACCACCTTTGTTGGCCTCAAGTCTTAGGGACTTAGGTCTTGCACTCGAATCTTGGTGAGTCGAGTCTATCAACTTCTATTATTGTTTGGATAGTCTTAGGCACTTAGTGTTGTCCCCCAAGCACGTAGTCCTCGGGATTAAATTTTAATGCAATGTCAAGTAGGAAAACCTAACGTAGTCCTAGGTCTCTGAGTTCCAATAACTTGAGGCCCAGGCTAGACATTGTCTTTAGAGCTTGAAGATCCTCCTTTTAGTGTTTAGCACTTCAGGCATTTGGAATTGTCTCCCAGGCACGCAGTCCTCAGGATTAGCACTAAATGCCTTGTCAAGTGGGGCACTTTCCTGACCTACGGTCTCAAGTCTTAACGACTCGAGCCTTAGGAGGTCTTTTTACACTACATGGTTCTAAGGTTCTTATCTCAGTACTAACTCTTTGGCCATTTAGTGTTTTTTCCTAGGTTCATTGTCTTGGGGAACAACTTTAACGCCATCTAGTACCCTCGAGTGTCAATAACTCAGGCTCTAGGAGGTCAATTGTATTGAGATAATCGCGCCCCAAGGCGCACTTTCCCTAGATGCTATCCTGGGATTTCTGCCCTGCCCCTGAGTATGGTTACTCGGACCTCTGCCACATAGAAGTCATGAACATGTTGTTTGTGGGCTCTAAGTCCCCGAAACATGCAATTGAGTCTTACGTTCTTAGGCCATGTATCGCGATGTTAGATTTACGTTCACACCTAGAGTCAGCACTCGCATTGCTTAGTTTTCTCATCACCGAGGTGATTGTTTTGGGGTTGTGCCTGAGTAAAAATGATTTAGAACCATTTACATCTCAAGGATTGGGACATAGTTTTCATTCATCAGTCGCAGGCAGTCCTCGGGAAATACCTTAGGTCCAACCTCGCGTTACTTGGATTTTTCCAATGCTGGGAATTTTCCCAGGTCTTAGATTAGGGGTCGCATGACACTTAGGTTGCTTCTCTTGTCGACTAGCTTAGCTTCCCAGGTCACTGACTCCCAGTGCTAGGATTAACCTTACGATGCTTGAGTTTTGGAAACTCAAGGCTTCGAGCCTGAGTGCACGTGAATCGAGCTTCTGTTCCCATCTCGAGATTTATGAACTTGGTCACAGCTCCACGGGAGGTAACCCAAGTCCGCTCTCGCTTAATTAGGATTTTCTAATCTCGAAGTCCTATGATACTAAGCCTATGCTCATGACAAGCTTAATTTCCTGGGTCTTTAAGCCCGAGTACAAATTATCAGGTTCCGTTCGCATCTCAAGACCTAAGGAATTCGGTCATGGGTCCTCGTTCTCAATGTCCTCAGGAGGTAACCCAAAGTTCGTTCTCGCGCTACTATGATGTCATGGATTTCTGCAAACTTTTCTTGGTTCCATAGATTTTTCTATTCTCTGGGTATTGACATTATGCTTACTTCGCTCAAGACATGATTAATTTCCTAGGTCATCCTCCATGAGACACTATACTCTACGAGGCTGGCCTAACCCCATGCCCCCAAGTGATCGGAGACTAGCCTACGTTCACTTGTCCAGGCCAGCGAGTGGGTGCTCTTCGAGTAGCAGAATAAAAAAATTATAAGCAGATTCTCTTAAATTTCCTACCGAGTTTTCTCTACACAGTTTCCATTACTTGTGCCCGGAGGCTACAAAATGATTACAAAATTTAAGTATGAAACAATGCCCATATCACTGGTAATACTGACAGAGATGCTTAGCATTCTAGGTGTGGGGGTACTAACTCCCCACTTAGTCGAGCAAGCTCGAACGTCCCTGGACATACAACGCTCTCGACTTGGTATAGACCTTCCAGGTTAGGGCCCAACACTTCAGCACCAGAATCTCGGGTGGCCAGGAAAAATATTTGCAACACCAAATCTTCGACCGTAAATTTTCTATCCTTAACTTTAAAGTTAAAGTATGTAGCCACTTTCTGCTGGTAGGAAGCTACTCGAAGTTGAGGAGCTTCGCGGAGCTCCTCCACGAGGTCTAGAGACTCCTGGAGCTCCTTCAGCTTGAAGGACCTCATCATCACAATGTCCCCAAGCCGTTTGTTGAAGGCCACATTCTGTACCAAAACAATACTTGTTAGCACAATGAAGAACTAACAAAAACAAAAAGGGGTGTAAAATATTTTTGAGCCATACCTCAAGGAGATGTGGTGACTGGCAGCTATCACCGAGATCATGTTGTCACTGCCACAATGAGCAAAGCTGCAAAAGGGCATGTCGTATAGGGACCCCACCATTCCCTAGAGCAGCTCTGCGGTGAGTGGGGCCGTCCTTTCTCTAACTCTCCCCGCGAGTAGAGGCTATAGCTCCTCATGGCTAGGTGGAGCAACCGGACCCTGCAGTTTGTCTTCCCACAGGTACTTTGCGAGGACTTTGAAATCCTCATTGCCTTCATCAAGATGGGTGTTAAAGTACTCAACTACATGCCTGTACTTTTACAGGTCCTCTCCCTCAATGTGCTTGGGAAAGACCACTAGGCAAGGTTTCCTTACTGAAGGAAAGTCAGACACCCTAGAAGAGATTTGTTTTCCCTTCTGAGAGAGCCCCTCATCTCAAGGAGAGGAGACCTCTAGGTTAATGACCTCTTTGGTAACTGTTGGCCTTAGAGGAGTGGCCAACAAAGCAGCTTTTGAGACTGTAGGGGCCATCGGAGGTTAAGGAATGACCACCAGAGCCAAAGGCATGGACACCGAGGGTAGGGGCACCGCGATCAATGCCTCTAGGGTGTCTATTTGAGAGGGCCCTATCACCCTCTAACTCTTCTGCCTGACTAAGTCGGACACGCCCATGCTTTCTGAACAAAGAAACAGATAAGGTTAGTCTTCAGAAGAAAAGAAAGGAAGCTATCTATAAAAAAAAACATGCATGCAAGGCACAAAAGAAATCTCCTTGGGAGCCCTACCACGATAAGGCTCATTCGGGTGACAAGCAGAATGGGCAAACTCACGAGCGAGTCATCCCTTTCCTGTGTTGTGTTGGTGCCGTATTGACAAAACCATATCGTGTGCATGGACATCACCTCGTCTAGAGGCACAAGCCCTTAGGGGTGTTTCTTCCTCTTTAGATGGCAGAGAAAAATGTCGATAAGGTCTTGGTAGTCCTGACACTCCTCATCAGTGCAAGGATGCTCCAAAAATTTCCCACACTCAAGGAGTGATGGAGAGAATAAGGAGTGTTTGGGACTAGTTCCCTCCCCTAAATAACAGGCGTAGTTAACAACTATTGGGGATTTACCTTGAGGCACGGAGGATGATTCGATCCTAGCCTCGAGCTCGACTTTGAGCTTCTAGTCCTCTTTCGCCTTCGTGGTGGCTGGGATCATGAGTAAGCTCTCTATACACTCCTTGTGGAGATGTTGTTTGTACTCATATTGGGCCTTTGCCGCAATATACCACGTGTGGAGGCTTGCCTCGTTAAGTGATTTCTTTGAGTCATGAAAGCTGGTGAGGGCCACGATGCTTATCCTTTGATTCTCCTGAAGCAGGTCATACTACCAAAGATGGGCCTCGGTGATGAGAAAATCGAGATTCATCTCTTCCACGGGTAGTGCATTCATTTCTTAAATCTTTCATTGTAAGCATCAACGAAAGGTGTGCGCCAAAAGAGACCTAAAAAGAAACGATTGAGATTAAGGAGCAATAAGAGGCAGAGGACTAATAAATTGAATAACCCAAGAAGTGACACTTACCAACCCTGACAAAATCCAAGAGAAGAGTCGAGTTGGTCTGCGTGGGGAAGCCACTTGTCCAGAAGAAGTGTTCCTTGTAGTCCCTCACGTGGTTCTCGTTGTCGCACGAGGCCTTGTAATTCATCCTCGGGTGTGTATGCTTCATCAGCGTATAGTACCCATTCAGCTAGTCCTTCTTTGGACACGATCGTAAGCTATAGTTGCACAATATCTCAGCTGTAGAAAGAGCGGGCCAATTCTGCCTCTTTTACAAAACATACATCCCGCCAAGCATCCAATATTCGTTCGGGGATAGCTGGAATGGAGATGTATTGACAAACTTGAAAAAGTTGACATAGTACTGGTGTAATGGCAAAGCTGCACCAGCTTGGAGATGAGACACGCTCCAGGCCCCGAGGCCATGGACGTTCTCATGCACTCTCTTGTCCTCCTAATACAGGTGCACCCACATCGAAGTGGTGTCCACCCCATGGTGAGTTAAAATCCTATCCAGAGCTCCTCGGTGTTTGAGATTGCTGGGGGACACCTCCGCCTCAAAACCAGTAGCGGTATATGTTTTGTCTGACAGCAAAGGGCCCAAGTTCTTCTCTTCCTCCAAGAGTCCTTGCTAAAGATGCCTCTTCACCGCTGGGGGGTTATCTTCCCTTAGCACGAGAGCCTAACTACTCTCCACCTTTTTCTATTCTCGAGGAGTCTTCCTGCTTATCGGACCATCTCTATTATCTCAGAGTCGAATGCGTAGAATGCCTCCTGGTGTAATTGTTGAAGCTCCTTGGACATCTGAAACAAGTAAACAATTAGTTAGCATCATTAACCGAAGAAAATAGGCCAAGGATGAGAACCCCTAAGACTACTGTAACGACCAGAATTTACTGTTAAGGCTAGGTTCCTAGACTATAGTGGCTGGAGGGCATAATAGGATATACATGTTGAATTAATTGATTAAATGTGTGACTACATGGCATGCATGATTTACATGATAATATGAATATATTTATTTGCATGTTTATAAGTATTAAACATACATGTGGGCCCGTTCTTGTTCATAGGGGCATACTTGTAATTTTGGCTGTTTACTGAGATTTTTGGAAACTATAATAATAAAAGATAAAAGAGATTAAGAGAAAGGGTTTACAGGTTATAAGCAAGATTTTTATGTGGTTGGGGTGTTAACGAGCCTTAGTCCTTGAGACAGTTGTATTAGAACTTAGAGAGTCTACAACAATGGAGTTTTCTCTTAGTTTTAGCAGAGTAACAATATGCATGCTTCCAAGTCCCCCCTCTCCAGTGCTATGTTACATGTATTTATAGGTTCACAGGAGCATTGGGCGTGGGCCGGGCTGACCCGGGCCCAATAAAGGTATAAATATTGCTGGCTTCTCTATCGGAAGCCCAATACAAAAGAATTAAAACATCAAAGAAAATGCTAACTTGGGCCCATTGGGCCAGCCCAAACTGTAACTATCATCCGAAAAATTGGAGCTTTTAGTCTGGGCATCTCGAATTACGAGACAGATTCATGGGACAAAATCGGTCAGAGCAGTGGTGGTACAGGTCTGAACCAGCGGCGTACAATCCCGAGGTGGCCTTTTCCGTAGGTGAAACGTGGGGACAACTCCCACGCTCTATAGGGCGGAGTCAGGGTCATGGATGCTTGAACCGTCTCCTGGATAACCGTCCCAGAAAATACTTCCCAGATGCCTTCTGGGCCTCGCCCAGAATTGGGCTCTCGATATCCATCCTGCTCCTTGCCAAACGGGCCCGGACTAGGCCCAACCTCAATTGGGCAGTTAGTGAGCCTGGAATGCGATCTCGGGCCCATGGCAGGAAACAGGGATAACATTTAACCCCCAAGCCTTCATCTGGGCCTGCACGGTGGAGGCTTGCCTTGATCCCGGATACTTCCGGCTATCTTCTCGGTTCCTTATTAGAATAGTTGGCCCGTGGCAAGGGGGCTTCGCGTGTCAGGCGACTACGGAGCCCGGACTGTTTACCAAGGTCCGGGTTCATTTACTAAAATCTCGGTTCGTGATGAGGGGCACACGTGTCGCCCAACAACTGCTGCATTGATGGCACTTGAACCTGAAAGGTCATCAACCACCTCAGGGTTGCTAGGCCTAGGCTATTGTGTCAACTCGGACTTCGAAGCGTCCCATCCGCGTGGGGGATTTTCATTAATGCTTATGCGCTGAGGTGGACCGTAGGATGGGGCGACTTTGAAGAGCCTCCTATTATGGGACGTTGGATCGAAATGGAGCAGATCCAGCACTTGAGTGGATTCATTAATGCCTCTGCACAATCTTGGACCGTCCGATGGGGGATCGATCCTATCTGCTGGATTAGAGATCAGGATTTGGGTCCTTATAAATACCCCTCAGGCATTCATTTGAAACCTTTGCACTCTCGAGCCATTCTAAGAACTTGGAGGATTTGTTTATGTCCGAGCTTGCCGACGAACTCTTCCACCGTCTGCTCATTCTGCACCGTCGCCTTTTCCCAACAGTTCCGGCATCTGTACCTTTGCCTGAGCACACGTCTTCAGCCTGTCCTGTCGACGAGTTGCCGAACTGCCTTTGTCAGTTCAAGACTGAGATTTTGCCATCCTTACTGCCAGACAACCACCATTTTTTACGACCAACAATTCACAGTAAGTTCTTCTGTCATTTTCCTTTATAGATATACAAACATAGGTTTCCTGTCATTTTGCTTATCTGCTTAGGCTGCTAGAACTTGTTTGTGCTTAGAATTAGTGCTAGGGAGACTGCCTGGTCCGGGCCGCTCTGGGCCCTTCTGGGTCTGGATGCTTCCTGGACAAGTGGTGATGAACCGATTTAGGAGTAGCCTACTTTTCATTCCCGATCAGGGTCTTGTGGTTCCTTGGTGAACCCGGGCCTGATCCGGAGGGGACTCTAAGCAGTTCGTAGGAGACCCCCCGTAACTTAACCGACTTTCTTGGGTTTCGGTATTGACTGCTTCATTTGTTTTTTCTTTGCTCCCAGATTATAAGCCATGACATCGGGCGTCACCCTTCACTCGGAGGAGGAAGTCAACAAGGCCCCTGTCCTTCTTCCCGGGTCTCGGACCCCTAAAGGCAACCGATGGGAGATGGGCGCGGTACCAAACCTGTTCCGGAACTATCGGATGTTGTACGCCCTGGAGAAACACCTGGGCATAGAGTCAACTCCCGGACTCTTCACAACCACTTGGCCAGGAAAGAGGAGCGGGTGCACACCTCCGTGAATGGGTTTGGGGCCTGGAGCGTAGGCCACATCAGTGCGGGAGCTACACTCCCGCTTCATGATTACTTCGTGTGGTTCCTAACCTTCATGGGGATCACACCCTTCCAGCTTCTGCCCCAATCCTATCGATTGCTTGTGGGATGGCGCGTCTTTTGCGCCGCGAAGGAGATCGCGGAGTCGACCCCCACAGAAATCTTTACTTCTACAAGATGGAGCCGCAGGTCAATGCTAAGGACAAGGCCTTGGATGACTTTTATAGGCTCAAGCCGCAGAGCAACTACCCCGCTCCTACTAGCACCTAGAAGCACCCCCGAGATGTCTGACACTACTGGTTCATGACGTTCGGGTTCCTCGTAGAGAAGAACCCCACACTGATGTTGGACTTCCAGCGAGTGGGTAAGTGTTTTCCCGATTCTCTACATCACCTGTCTTCCTTTTTCTTTTCTTTTTTTTATCCACCGTATTATCTCGGGTGGCAGGACCTTTTGCCTAGACTCTTCTCACCCAGTTCATTTTGGACTGGAAGAAACTCTACTTTGAGCTGAGCGTGGAGGATTTGGACGTAGGGGGTTACGTCAACACCGAAAACCTCCAACTGCTCGGACTGCTCGCGGCCCACCAGACGATCAATGCCCCAAGCCTCCTGGGAATAAAGTGTGAGAAAGATCCCGCTATAAGGAAGAAGCTGGCCCTGGAGCACATCAAGGACGTAGAGGCCGCGACACTCGCGGACTTGGCCAAGCGGAAGAGGGACTTGGCCCAGTCGAAGGAGGCGGCCACTTTCAAGGAGCTGGAAGCCCTCTTCGAGGAGGCATTTCCAAACACGAGGACCCCTGGGGCTAGCGTATCCAGGCTAGGTAACTCACCTATGCTTTTGACTTATGCTCCCCAAGTTGGGGACTTAGCTAGGGATAGGCTATCACTTCCAGGCCCTGCGTTCGAGGCTGACGGGGAGACGAGACCTTCGTCTCCCGTTCCCATAGGCTCGAAAATTCTCATGTACCTGTCCGGGTTCCTCCAATACGGGAATTTCCTGAACCCGGATGTTAATTGTACTGACTCCTTTCCATTTGTGTTTGTTTCAGGAGAGTCTGACATGTCCGATCCCGTGGAAGAAATGAAGCAGCTCCTTGAGATCCAGGCAGCCAAGGCCGCGGCAAAGAAGGCTGCCAAGAAAACATCCGAGGCGTCAGGCTCTTCCCCCACAGCAAGGAGACGCCAGGGGCGGTTCCTCGACCCAGCCAGGTTGCACTTGCTGTGGTTCCCATTACAGTTGTGGACCTGGCCACCATCCCCAACCTTCTCGTTCACCCCCCGGTGATCAATCTGGAGCTGGGACCTGCGATAAGCCAGAGTTCCGGGAAGAGGGCCACGGGGTCAGGTGCGGCGGAGGTGGAAACTGGGAACAAGAGGCCCCGGACGAGGCAGGCTGGCTCGGATGGAGAGCCCTTCGGGGAAAGTCGCCTCGTCGCGAAGGACCTTTCGGCAACACCGGCCCTTCCCATCTATCCGGCCTTACCTAAGGAGGGGGAAGTTGTCTTGCGGGACGAACAGTCCAAGCTTATTTCCCAGACCTGGGAGAGTGGTTGGGAAAGGAGGGGCGAGACCTACAAGGCCCTGACGATTCGTCGTCAGGTTAAATTCGCTGAGCGCCCGGCGGCTTTTAGTGCCCCTCAGCCGATTGTGGATCGGCTAGTCGCCAAGACGGGCTTCCGCCCTAATCTGGGGTAGGACACGACCCCATTCACGGTGGACCTGCTGGATCAGGTGGGGAACACCATGTACAATCTCCAACTGAAGCGATACACCACCATCGCCAACCCGGACATGCTGTTCATTTCCCAAGCTCTCCGCCATCAAGCCACCACTGTAAGTTTGCTTTGCATCTTCTTTCTCCTTTTCCTTATTCAGTAAGGACTCTTCTAACTTTGCTTTGTTTCAGGATGCTCTACTATCCCATCGGAATGCCGACTTGGTGGCCGAGGCAGCCATGAAGATGGAGACGCTCCAGCTGGAGCTGGAGGCGGCCGTGAACCAAAGGGAAGCCGCCAAGGAGGCCTTGGTCAGGGAGACAGCCCAGGCAAATGAGTCCCTGTCCAAAGCGGTTGCTCAAGCCGAAGCAGACCGCGCGGAGTTCGATAGGGTCACTTTCCGGCTTGAAGAGTCCATGTCCTGGAAAGAAGCTGAGGCTGATGAGAAGAGTTCCCTTCTGGAGGCGGAGCTTCTTCGAGTAAAGGCCGCAGAGGAGGCAGCTGCGACTCAGTCCATACAGGACTGGGAGAGGGTCAAAGGTTTAAAGGCTCGGATCCATGAGCTGGACGGCTCACTTCGCAAGGAGGTTAAGGCGCATGAGGAGACCCGCCGCGCAAAAGAGCAGGTGGACGACATGCTACGCGTCACCTTCAAGGAGGCCATCTACATGGCTTGGCACAAGGATAAGAGCATGAACCTCCTGATCTTTCCTGACCCGGACTCAAAGAGAGCCGAATTTGAGGCCAAGGAGAAAGAGGACACGGAGCTCCTGGATGATAAAGCCTAGACCCGGATCTTCACCTCGCCTTTTTTCCTTTATTTTGTAATAACATTTTTACAGACGTGTACGCGTCCAAGACAATTTGTAGTGTTTTATCCAGCTTATGTTATTTTTGTTGCTCTTTTTTTTTACACCGTGCTGAGCGTCTAGTCCTGGTTCCAAAGGCCTGGACTAGATTATTCATGACTTTAACTTGTCAACTTACTTTAATCCCGTTATCTAGGACCCAACGACCTGGGCCATTAGGGAGTTGATAGTCATTACTGAATCTACCCGTCCAGTCCTCAACTTTGAAAATCTAATGGCCTGGACCATTGGGGTTCGGTTGGTTTATTTTGAAACCTAGACTAGGTTCCCACGGCCTGGGCCGTACTACTTTTGCACACACCTGGGACCCACACTCTAACAATCGCGGGCTATGTCCTTGCCCTGGGGCATACCGAATACTTTATCCCCCGGACAGTGTTCGTCCGGGGCAGGACCAGCCTGAGGCTTGGTCCTCTTTTTTATACCCCCGAACGTCGTTCGTCTGGGGCGGGACCAGCCTGAGGCTTCGTCCTCTTTATTATACCCCCGGACATCGTTCGTCCGGGGCGGGACCAGGCTAGGCTTGGTCCTCTTTATTATACCCCCAGAAATCGTTCGTCCGGGGCGGGACCAAGCCTCGCTAATGGGGTTTGTACCCCTAGACCTTGCCGGTCTGGGTCGAGACTAGGCCTGAGCCTTGCGCCCCACCTGGTATTTGTTCATACCGGGGATACCCCCTAAGTGAGCGGAGATTGGTCTGGGGTCACTTGAGTAGAATTTTCATTGTTTAATAACAATTCTTTATGGCATTTTGTACACACCATTTTTATTATTCAAGGAATTGCTCTGAGGCATACATTATTTACAGTGAAAATATAAAAATGGAACATGTTCTCCTGACTACTGATAGTATTTACGGAGATGTTCCGCGTTCCAGGCTCTTGGGACTTCCCTGCCATCAAGCCGCTTTAAATGGTATGTTCCAGGGCACACTTCAAGCTGGATCTCGTACGACCCTTCCCAATTCGGGCCCAAAACCCCCACTCCCGAATCTTGGGTGGCAGGGAAGACTCTTCGCAGGACCAGATCGCTAGTTTCGAACCTTCGACTTTTTACTTTAGAGTTGAAATGCCTGGCGATCTTGCCTTGGTACATCTTCAGCTGCACTTGTGACTCTTCCCGGATCTCCTCGATGAGATCTAGGGATTCCTAGAGTAAGGCATGGTTCTGGGCGGGATCGTACGTGTCTCTTCGGTGAGACGGGATGGTCATTTCAACGGGGATGATGGCTTCGCATCCGTAGACCATGGAGTAAGGAATGTTCCTGGTGGATGTCCTTTCGATGGTCTGGTAAGCCCATAACACGCGAGGCAGCTCTTCAGGCCACTTACTCTTACAGGCTTGGAGTTTTATCTTTAACGTCCCTTTCAAGATTTTTTTGACGACCTCTTCCTGCCCGTTTTCTTGGGGCCTGGCGACCGCGGAGAAGCTTTTGACGATACCATATCTTTCACAGAAATCTGTGAAGTGGATGTTGTCGAACTACTTCCCGTTGTCAGATAAAATCTTGTAGGGGAGCCCGTACCGACACACGATATTGTTGATGACAAAATCCAGGGACTTCTTCGAGGTGATTGTACTCATGGGTTCCGCCTCAACCCACTTGGTATAATAGTCGACGACCATGATGGCGTATTTCACCCCTCCCTTCCCGGTCGGGAGCGATCCTACCAGATCGATTCCCCACACTGCGAAAGGCCAGAGGCTTGTCATCAGGGTTATTTCTATTGGCAGGGCTCGCGGGACCTTCGTGTAACTTTGGCACTGCTCGCACTTGCGAACGTAGTCAATACAGTCATTCTTCATAGTTGGCCAGAAATATCCTTGGCGCAGGATCTTTTTGGATAGACTGAGTCCGGCTGTATGGTCTCCGCAGAAGCCTTTGTGCACTTCATCAAGGATGGTGCTTAGTTTAGTCCCGGACACGCACCTGAGGTATGGCATGGACAACCCCCTGCAGTAGAGTTTTTCGTCCATCATTACATACCTGTGGACCTGGTACTGAAGCTTCCTGGCTGTGGTCCTATCTGCTGGCAATCCACCAGTTGTCAGATAGTGGATAAGGGGTCCCATCCAGGACGCGGAGTGGTCAATGGTGTTGATCGTAGAGACTTGAATGCTTGGCATGGGGAGATAGTTAACGGGGACCAGTCCCGATAGCTTCGCTTTGGCATCGGTGGCTAATTTTGCTAGCGTGTCCGCGAACATGTTTTGCTCTCTGGGGATCTGGTGGATGGTGTGTCTCTTGAACGCTTGCAGCATTTCTCTCATCTGAGTCACATAAGCCGCCATTCTCTCCCCTTTGGTTTGATATTCTCCCGAGACCTGCCTAATAACCAGCTGGGAATCGCTGTAGATCTTCAGGTTCGTGGCCCCTACTTCCCGGGCCAAACGCAACCCGACCAGCAATGCCTCGTGTCGGCCTCGTTGTTCGATGCTTTGAAAAGAAATACAGGGCGTTTTGTAACTAGTGTCCTTGTGGCAACACTAGGATGATTCTGACCCCTGCCCCATTCTCATTCGAGGCCCCGTCCACGAACACCTTCCATACGGGCGTCGCGGGATCTGTGGGATCGTCCGCCTTGGTGATCCCGGAACATTCCACGATGAAGTCGGCTAGGGCTTGTCCCTTGATTGAAACTCTAGGAATGTAGGCTATATCGAACTGACTTAGCTCCATGGCCCACTTTAAGAGTCTCCCTGACGACTCGGGCTTCTGCAACACTTGCCGCAAGGGGTGGTTGGTCAGAACTTTTATGGTGTGGGCCTGGAAGTAAGGCCGGAGTTTCCGGGACGCCATCAGTAAACACAATGTCAATTTTTCAATCAGCGGATACCGTGACTCAGCCCCCAACAACCTTTTACTCATGTAGTAGACCGAGAGTTGGGCTTTCTCCTCCTTGCGCACTAGTGCGGCGCTGATCGCGTGCTCGGTCATTGCCAGATAGAGATATAAAGGCTCTTCGTCCACCGGTTTTGCCAAGATCGGTGCTCAGGCCAGGTGCTCTTTCAGCTTTTGAAAAGCCTCTTTGCACTCGGCTGACCATTCGAAGCGTTGGCTTCCCTGAAGAACATTGAAGAATGGGATGCACTTGTCCGTGGCCTTAGAGACAAAACGACTTAGGGCGGCTATCCGCCTGGTCAGACTTTGCATGTCTTTATGCTTCCTGGGAAAGGGCATATCAATCAGTGCCTTGATCTAGTCTGGATTGGCTTCTATTCCCCGGAAGCTCACTATGAACCCCAAGAACTTCCCGTAGGTCACGTGCGAAAGTGCATTTCTTGGGATTCAGCTTCATCCCATACTTCTGAATGACCACGAAAGCCTCGGCCAGGTCGTCCAAATGTTTCCCGAATGTCTTGGACTTGACCAGCATATCGTCGATGTAGACTTCCATGTTTCGCCCCAGCTGGGCCCGGAACATTCGGTTGATGAGCCTCTGATAGGTGGCCCCGACGTTTTTGAGCCCGAAGGGCATGAAAATGTAGCAGTATATTCCCTTGTCGGTTTGGAAACTGGTGTGCTTCTGGTCTGCTACATGCATGGAAATCTGATTGTAGCCAGAGTAAGCATCCATGAAGCTTAAGATCTTGTACCCGGATGTCGCATCCACCATCTGGTCGATTCGGTGAAGCGGGAAGCAATCCTTCGGGCAAGCCCTGTTGAGATCTGTGAAATCAATGCATGTCCTCCATGTCGCGTTCGGATTTGGCACCAGAACGGGATTGGCCAGCCACACGGGGTACACAACCTCGCAGATGAAGTTGATCGATGACAGCTTCTCTACCTCCAGCTTGAGGGCCTCAGCCCTCTCCGTTCCCAAGGGCCTTTGTTTTTGTCGGACCGGGGTCGCGTTCGGGTCGATGTTCAATGCATGGCAGATGATGTTACGGTCGATCCCCGTCATATCTGAATGAGACCAGGCCAGAATATCCTGGTTCTCCTTTCCTTGGGCGATTATGGCGGCTCGGACCTCTACCGGCAGATTTTTCCCGACTTGGATTATCCTGGTCGGATCGGTGTCACTAATGCACACCTCCTCAATTTTACCCATGGGCTCTAGGACGCGGTTGTCTCCTATCCTCGGATCCAGCTCATCTTCCTCCCTGACCACTCTTCCAGCAGGGGGAGGAAGAACCGGGCCGATGACTTCCTCGAAGGGTTCCTCCTGGACCATGTAGATTGGTCGGGCGGAAAAGTGGTAGCACTTCCGGGCATTCTTTTAATCTCCTCGGACTATCCCCACCCCTCCGTTGTCGTAAGGGAACTTCATGCAAAGATGACGGATGAAGGTGATCGCCCCGAACTCGACTAGTGCGGGCCGGCCGACAATGACATTGTAAGCAGTGGGGCAATCCACCACCACGAATGTGCAGAACTTGAATGAGTGCTGCAACTCGCTCCCCAATGTTACGGGCAGCTGGATCTTTCCCATGGGGAGTAACACGTCTCCGTTGAAGCCGTAGATCTGGGTTGGGCACGATACCAGATCCACTTCGGTCAAGCCAATCGCGGCAAAGGCGGGATTGAACAAGATGTTGACGGAGCTTCCGTCATCCACCAGCACCCGGGACACCAGCTTGTTGGTGATTTGGGTGTCTATGACCAGCGGGTCATGGTGCGGGAAATGGACGTTACGGGCGTCGTCCTCTGTGAAGGTGATAGGGAGGTTCATCAGTTTCGGGCGCTGAGCCGGGGCCTGGACCAGAGCGCACACCTCCTGATCGTGGTCGAGCTCGCTTATGTAGCGTTTCTGATCATTCCTGGACGGCCCTCCCAGGTGAGGCCCGCCCGAAATGATGGCCACATGTCCATCCACGCGAGGGAGTGTCGTCCCGGGTGGATAAGGCATTCCAGGGTCTGGTGTTTACACGATTGGGACCCCCTGAGGGGCCTGCGCCGCCAGGCCCTGTGCATATCCTCCCTGAGGCGGATATGCTCTGAGTGCACCCGGGACCACGGGTTGTCTGGGACCTGCTGACAGGCCCGGGACTCCCACAGGCATCCTTACCCACTGGTGGAGATGCCCCAGCTTGATCACATTCTCGATATCATCCTTGAGCTGCCGGCACTCTTCAGTCGTGTGGCCCACGTCCTTATGGTAGGCGCACCGTTTGTTGGTATCTCTCGGATTTCTCCCTCCTTTGAACATGGGGGCAGGCTTCCAGTAGTGAACCGCCCTTTCTGTGGGCGGGAAGATGTTCTCCCTGGTGTCCACCAAATTGGTGTATTCCGAATACTGGGGTTCGTAGCTCCTCTTGCCTTTCTTAGCTGGCTCAGAGCAATTTTGGCCCTTCCCGGACCTCTTCCCTCGGGAGGGGATTGCACTTGCCTCAGTTCCCCCCACCTGGGACTGTTGGGCCCCGACGGGGGCAGCACTGTAACCCACTAGTGCGGCTCCATAATCAGAAAAGGGGGCAGACTGGACCGGGGTATATCCTGAAGAGGCAGGACCATACACTGTAGGCGTGGTGTAGGTAACCCCGGGGGTAGCCGTCGAACCTGGGGCAATCGGGGGAGTGACGTAGGGCTGTGCTGGGAACTGCACCCCGTATCCCGAGAACGCCAAGGCATTGGGCTAAGGCGCCGGCGACCATTCGAACGCCTGGATCTGAGCCTCCTCCCAGTTGATGAACCCCTGGGCCCTCCTTATGAATTCTTCTAAGGTAGCAGCCTTGCTACGCTGCATGTCATCCCAGAGGGGGGACCCGGTCCGGATCCCGGATTTCAATGCCACCAGGCGTTGCCCATCGTCCACCTTGGTCTTGGAGGCTTCCTCGGTGAAACGTTGGATATAGGCCCTCAATGTCTCCGTAGGGAGCTGTTTAAGATTGGCGAGGGCACTGATTTGCATGTCCATCCTCATGGCGGCCACAAACTGTTTGCGAAACGCCGATTGTAGCCCTGACCAAGATTGGATGGATCCTGGCTTGAGTCTCTTCCACCATTCCTTGATCGAAAAATAGAGACACTTGCCGTGATCACTAACGTGGGCCACGATCATAAGTCGGTTGTACTGGGACAAATGATCCCTGGGGTCGGTGTTCCCAGTATAGGCAGTGAGACTCGGCATCTTGAACCCCTTGGGGAGCACAACGTCCAGGATGTGCCTCGCACAGGGCTCTTTGTCCTCCTCATCGGAGTCGGTGTTCGCTCTTTCCTACTTGCAGACCAAGTGGTTCATGACTTTTTTCAAAGCGGACAGTTGCTCCATGAGCTGCCTGGCCATGCCATCCTCTAGGGGAACTCCCTCATTCCTCTTGTCCTTGATGTCATTCCTAAGGTCGCCACCTCGGGGGCAGATCTTTTCCTTACGGGCCCGTTCTTTCCGAGCGTTCAGCCCATCGCGCAAGTCCACCTGGGACGTGTCGTCTCCAGAACTAAGGGCGTGATGTTCCTCGTTATGCGGGTATTCTCGGCGATTTTTGTTCACCGAAGCACTGGGGTGCAAAGACCTTTCCCGTCCGGCTCACCCTAGGGCATACTGGGGCCTAGCATCCCGCGGCCGCGTCCTTTGCGGATCGGTCGAGTGGCCCAATCTTGGGACGGGGCGCACCTTCTCTTTCCTAGGGAGCATCCGGGGACGGGGGGATTTTTCCCTTTGGTTTTTCCCCCGACCTTATTTTTCTCCCGGTTCGGGTTTCCTGGGCTTGGCTCAGGAAACTGCTCCGGGGGAGGGGTCACCCTCACATCTTTGGGGGCTCCGGTTCTGGCCTGTGGAGCGGGCTGTTGCGCTCCTGGAGGCTGGCCAGCTGGGAGATTGGTCACCGGACCCTGCGCAGCTATGAATGCCTGTAGGGCTTGGAGGGACTCTTGCATCCGCCAAGATGCCTCCGCCTGCTCAGCAATCCTGGCTTCCTAGTCCAGGACTTGCTGCCTCAGTCTAGTCACCTCCAGATCCTCCTGGTTGGGGTCCACTCCTGGGATCTCGGGATCCTCAACTTCGTCATGGTATTCCCCCTCATTTTCCTCCTCTTCCACGTAATAGTCCTCCTCGTACTTCGTTCCACCTTTGTAGTCTTGTGACTCGTCAGGGTGGGGCGTCTAATGAGGAGCATCCTCAGGTGGATTTTGAGGAAGAGGTTGGGTGGACAGCAGCTCTCCATTACCCTGTTCTGGGTTAGTAGGGTCGAAAGTGGTGTGTCTTGTATTCACCATTGTTGTAGAGGTTCGATGTCAATACTAGCTTTCTCAGGCTCTCAATGAAAGCACCAAAATGTTTACCGAGATTTTCAGAAACTATAATAATAAAAGATAAGAGTGATTAAGAGAAAAGGTTTAGAGGTTATAAGCAAGATTTTTACATGGTTGGGGCGTTAACGAGCCTTAGTCCACGAGACAGTTGTGTTAGAACGTAGAGAGTCTACAACAATGGAGTTTCTCTTAGTTTTAGCAGAGTAACATTATGCATTCTCCCAAGTTCCCCCTCTCCAGTGCTCTATTACATGTATTTATAGGTTCACATGAGCACTGGGCATGGGCCGGGCTGACCCGGGCCCAATAAATGTATAAATACTGCTGGCTTCTCTATCAGAAGCCCAATACAGAAGAATAAAACATCAAAGAAAATGCTAACTTGGGCCCATTGGGCCAGCCCAAACTGTAACTATCATCCAACAAATTGGAGCTTTTGATCTGGGCATCTCGAATTACGAGACAGATTCAGGGGACAAGATCGGTCAGAGCAGTGGCGGCACAGGTCTGAACTAGCGGCGTACAATCCCGAGGTGGCCTTTTCCGTAGGTGAAACGTGGGGACAACTCCCACGCTCCATATGGCGGAGTCAGGGTCATGGATGCTTTATCCTACCAACCTTGGGGACTCGACCCGGGTCCGTTTACCTCTGTCCCTCTCCGTTTACCATAAGCCCGGATCATCCACCAGGAGCTCGGATCTTTTACCTACGGAAAAGGCCACCTCGGGATCGTTTACCTATGGAAAAGGAGCTCGGATCCTTGCCAAATGGGCCCGAACTGGGCCCAACCTCAATTGGGCAGTTAGTGGGCCTGGAACGTGCTCCCGGGCCCACGGCAGGAAATGGGGATAAAATTGGCCCATTGTGGGCAAAAATGCAATTATATGTGTTAAATGATTGAGAGCACATTATTATGTGTATATATTTGCAATATTCGGCTCGAGGCGATCCTAGTGAGCGAGTTAGCGGAGTAGTCACAATGGGGTCCAATACCCAGCTCAGGGTGAGCCTAAGGGTATTTTGGGGACTTAGTGCGTACTTAGGATTTATTGGTTACGTGCAATTATTTGGTGATTAATTGGGCATGTCAAGATTGATTGGGAATTGATAGGGCTACTTGAGGATTAGCGCGAAATGTGGCAAATGACGATTTTGCCCTTGGGGCCATTTAAGGTTAAGAGTATGCTTAAGGGGTGTTTTGGTCCTTTGGCCAAGAGATAGGCTTGGTTTAAGGCTCTAGACTTCAATAGAAGCTTAGGATAGACTTGAATAGTCTTGGGAAGCAACTAGAAGGAAAAACATAACATGGAGTTGTTCTCTCCCTCTCCATCACTCGCGTTTCTCTCTCTCCCTCTAGAGTTTTGGGAGACGCTTGAAGTTTTGATGGATTTAGGGGAAATAGTTGAGTTTCTTCTTGAAGAATTGGAGCTGGGATTGGTTGTGATGCAGTTCAAGGTCGAAATCACTCTTGAGGTTTACAATCTGAATTTTTTTTGTGAATTTCCTGGTTTGGGTATTGTTTTGGCTAAGTTTAGCTCTAGCTTTTGTTCTGAATTGGATTGAGGATTTGATATGGATTCCAGGTTGTTTGTGCTTGGTTACCCAAAAATGGCTCCTGATGATGTGGCAAGGATTTCTTACACGTGGTTGGCACGTGGAAGTTCTGAATGAAGGGATCCTATTCGGTCATCGATCAGATAATTGTTGTTTTGCCAAGTCTTGCGGTTAGGTGCAACCAGTCTGGTCGCATGCTTCCATTTACTTCCTTTGAGATACACAATCTTGTAATAATTATATTCATTATATTTCCTTTTATTACCTTGACACACTAATCTTAATTATAATTAAGGCCCATTGGCCCATGTAACCTCTTTGAGCCTATAAATAAGAATGAGAGGGCTCAAGGAAGGGAGGACTTTTGACTTTTGCACTTTTAATCTTTGTATTCAGAGAGAAAAGCATAGGGTGATTATCCACCAAAAATTGTAATTGTCCTAAGGCTTGTGAAACTCAAGAACCGTAGTTCTTTGATCACAATATTGGGATTCAATATCAATAAGAACACTAAGTGGACGTAGGTCATTACCATTTAGTTGGGGCTGAACCACTATAAATTGCTTGTGTCACTTTCTTCCCATTTGATTCTTTTCTTGATTTCCTTTTTTGTCCTTTGTAGTTTATTTGACTCTGTGTCGTTGACCAAATCAAGGGTCAACAGTGCTATTTATAAGGTGTTATTGAGAGTTGTAGACTCATTTATGGATTTAGAACATGTTTAGGTTGAATTCTGTAGCTTTGAATTGGGGGAAAACGCAGAAAGAAGCTGGGTATTTCGGGTTCGCGGGGGCGCGCCGCGATCCTGTTAATGGGCGCCGCAGCCCGCGTGGCCCCAGGAATCTGGGGGCTTTCTGTCTCATGGGCGTGTCGCGACCCTCAGGGCCAAGTCGTGGTCCGCATGCCTGTAGGGGATGGGGGCTGGCGCCTCTGTCTTGGGAGCGCGCTGCGACCCTTAGGGCCAAGTTGTGGCCCGCCTAGGAAGCCATAACCAAGTTTGGTCTTTAGGCTCGGGGACTTAAACCTAAGCGCTTGGGACGAATTCTACTACCCAATTTAGTAGAATTCGAGGTCTCACAAGCTAGTATTTGATTCCAAAACATTTAATTGGTTTAGGATTTCAATGGTTATCCACTATCGCATTGTGACTAGGTTTTACCGCAAGGGCTCAGGATTAGGGATCGTGCTCGGGGATGGCATATGCTATCTGCTTGGGACTTGAGGTATGAAAAACTACACCCGAGTTGTGAATGGGGCTCAAACACCTGTTAATGAATATATTTTGAATATGAGCCTATGTATATTTGAGAATATTTGGAGGTGCATGCTTTTATACGCTGCCAATGATTATTTGTTATGCATTGTACATTTGTAACTATGTTTGTTTCAGGCCGGCCTAAGGGTACCCGGAGCTGATAGTAAGCGTGCGGAACACAACCCTTTCTAAGGGTGCTAGGGTCGGCTATAAGACCAGTGGACTCGGCCTAAGGGCGCCGGGCCTGGACATTATACAGTAAACATAAGTGTGGTTCGCACTTAACTATTTGTATTGATTGATGAGCTTGAATTATACATTAGATTGAGCTGAATATTTCTATGAGTTTGTTGCGTATACCCTATTGTTAATTGAACCTAATGATTTATGTTTATTGCCTTTATACTGTTACCTAATTGTGCATGTTGGTTTAAGTTTTCTTGTTGAGCCTTGGCTCACGGGTTCTACGTGGTGCAGGTAAGGGAAAGAGATAGCGGGACCATCCATGAGTTGGAGAGCTTCAGGGGCGGTGTGTACATATGCAGCTTGCTCGATCACCATGGTCGGGATAACTTGGGAGTAAATAGGGTTAAACCCTGATTTGCCGCTGAAGACGACTAAATTGTATTCTATTTGTCTTTTACAAGTCTGTAAACTGATTTTGGGGATCTCGTGTATAAACTCAATATTTTATTAAAAATAACCATTTTGTTGACCAAATCTTTTCATACTTAGCCTTGACTTAGTCTTTAATTACACATTTGAGTTCAAACAACTTTCTTCGCAAGTTAAGTACTATTTTAAACACATAGTGTAACGGTCTTGGTTATCTAGGTCGTTACTCAAGAAGATGAGAAGGAAAATTTCTAAGGGGACTAGGGTGTCTTCGAGCCCAAAGAATGGCTGCTGGAGAGCACCACTGAAAATTATGAACATCGCTGGAATCTGGGAATGTTCCAGATTCCGATCGGTTTTCAAGAAATGTGAAAAGTCACATACATAGTGTAGGGGGCCATTTTAACTATTTTTAATGTCAAAATGTGCCCAAAAAGTGTCTAAATATGCAACTATTTTAACTATTTTTTAAAATCCTAGACATGCAACTAAAACCATCAACATAATTAAAAAATTGCTCAATGCCAAATAGGAGACAGAAGTGAAACTTACTCGAAATGAAACGCTTGTAAGTATTGAAGTGAGTCCAGACTTTGAAAAATTGTTTGCCATCTAACTAGAAGTATGATGATTCTCGCTAGCCGTCCAAGGCATCAGGAACTCGGAAAATGGGAAAACTAGGAAAGAAGGAAGTGAAGTGGAAGAGAGATTTTGAAGGTTCTGAGGAATTGGATTTCGAATGCTAAAAGTGATTTCTAAGAGGTGGTTCTCGAAGTTTTATACTCGAACAGCTTGGGGTGGAAGCAACTCCACCTCGACCGTTGATTACTTATGACATAGGCATTCAAGAGCAATCCAACGGTCAAAACTCAAGAGGCGTGGATCGTGATCATTAGCATGGGAAAAGGACGCCTCGGGTCTGCAACGAAAGGATACCTAGGGTACATATTAGAAGTTTTGGGTAGTGGAATTGACTCCTTATTAATTGAATAGATTGATGGGCCCAGCAATAGGGAGTCGACACGTGGCGCTACCTTTTCCAAGAGTGACGCCATGAAAGCCCAAGCATCTCCTCCTAAAGACCTTTCGAATTACTCCTCTCAATCTAAGTCTCCACTTTCCTAAGAAAAGTGAAGACTTGGAGGGCGAGGGCGGGGGGGGTGCAAATGTTGTCTGTGTTTTCACTAGAGGACACATGGCACTCATTAGAGGAGTAATTAAGCTCCTCGAGCTCTAGTAAGGTTTCGTGCTATGAACTTGACAGACACAGGTGTCTCCAAGTGAGGCCACCCCCAAGGTTTTTCCTCGAGGCGCGGATGTCTCCAGGCGAGGCCACCTCCCATGACCCGTCCCCAAGGCGCAAATGTTTCCAGGTATGGTCACACCCCGAGAACCATTTAGATTGTCCTCGTCTCTCTTCATTCACCAAATCCCCCAGGTCTAGGATTTTTGTGCTCAGACCTGGAGTACCTGCTAGGTGTTAATCGCCACAACTGTGGCCCACGAAAAGATCATCTGTCATCTTTTGATAAGCTTCGAGTAGTGGTGCTGAGATCATACACTCGAAAATTGGCATTTCGCACAATGCCGCCTGACATGGGCGCCGTATCCTGACACGATCAGATATCTGTTCCCCATAAAGTTGGTAGACAACTTTCTACAAATGGGCCCCGTGCGATCTGCCTTGGCCCATGGTCTTTGTTAGTACATCCCTATGTAATTAATTAGTAGTTTACTCCCCAAATAATGGAGAATGATGTATTAATTGTTCATTAAGGGAATTAATGACCCATGCCTCTATAAATAGGTTGGGGTATCTCCTTGTAAAATGTTCAGAAGTTTTGCTAGTTAAGCATTGTAAAGTGAGAGAAATATATATGTTGCTTGAGACTCCATTAAAGCTGGCTCAAACAAGCTTCATACTAACTACCAAAGACTTGTGGACTAGGGCTCTATTATAGTCTGAACCACATAAAATCTCTGTGTTATTTTCTTCTAGTTTCTGTCAAGTTTTTAGATTAAGTTATTAGAAAAAATGTAGTCAACAAGACAAAAGTAAAAAAAATAAAATATTTTGTAACTGCTGGATTTTTTTAAAATCTTAATCTAATTGTTGTTTCGTTTGTTTGGATGTATTGAAAATAATTAATACTATATATAATAAAAATTAAAGAATTCTAATATAATATTTAATTAATCTTTCATATTGTTTTTCTTTTAAAAATAATATTTCCTTATAGTATTGACTTTATTAATATATAAATATATTTTTCTATATTATAAATGAGTGTTTAACGGATGTTAATTTTAAAGTCATTTAAACATAGGTAAACAAATTTAAAAAATAAAATTAATAAATTTATCTAAATAATGTAAATAAATTGAAAAAAATAAAAAAGTAATAATTGAAAAATAATAATTTCTTATCACATATTTTAAAATTTCATATTAAAGTATTTAAATTACTCTATCAATTATGGTTTCAATACTATAACTGAAAAATATTTATGTGTTTAAATTAATTATTTTCTTTCTTTTTTAATTATTTAATTTTCCATTTAACTATTTTGTTTATCCAAGCATATATGTAATAGTGAAATGAGACATAAATATATATATATATTTTCTTATTTCGTCATATAGTTTTTTTAATCAGAAATTACTTATTTTAATTGCTCTAGCCATTAATTAAATAATATATATTTAATTAAAAAAATTAAATTAAATGATTAAAATTTGATCAAATAAACTTTTAAATTCATACTTTTAATTTATAATTTTTTAATATTTTATTATATTGAAATTCATATGTATTTTTTTCTAAAAGAAAATTAGAAAAAATATTTAATTTTGAAATTAGAATGCACCATATCTTTATATATAAAACAATGTGTGTCTGATGTATTCTTTGTTTTAATATTTTTTTATTTAATTTTTTTTATCATATTATTTGTTTTAAACTATAGATAATGTTTTGGTTTAAACTTTTGAAAATATGTTTATGCCAATCTTTTATAATATATAACATTATTTATTTATTTAAAATTTATATGACAATTAAAAAAATAATAAAATAAATTAATACATTTTCTAAATAAAACTAAGCAAACGTGCATTGTTCATTGCTCTTACCTAATATATGTATATACAAATTAGTATTTGTTCCTAACATTAATATTTTTTTCGATAAGATTTTTTAATTTTTTTAAAAGTATTTATGGATAGTGATTAAAAAATATTATTGAATATTTAATTCTATATTAAGAAATAACTATAAATGTTAATTTACACACGAATACATAAACGTATCACTGAAATACAAAAGCAAAAAACATAAGAATAACGAAATAAAAATATAACATAAAATATATAGGGAGTTTCTTAGGTAGTGACATTACTTTTATCCCTAGTGTAGGGACATTTTCTATTTTTCAGTACTTGGAAAAATTATAATTTACTTTTTTTTGTATGACAACGTACATGATAGCTATAGTAGACATCTCGCTAATTTTTGGAAAATTTCAAATAATTTACAATATGGAAATCAAAGTTAAAAAAATATGTTTTCTATGCATATAAAAAAAAATTGGCACGAGTGAAACTGACTATTTCAACCCCAATTTCAGCATCGTAAATTATTTAGAATTTTCTGAAAATTGGTGAGATACCTCTTATAATTATAATGTATGCAATCATATAAAAAATTGATTATAATTTCTCTAAGTGCTAAAAATAGAAAATACTTATACAATAAGGGCGAAAGTGATGCCCTTACTTGAAAAAAAAATCTAATATATATTAAGTTATATAAAAGACAAAATGATTATATTGGAAATATTGTAAAAGATGTTGTAAAAAAGGTATATAGCCCCTCAGTATATAGTAATGATATATAAGGAGAGAAGCAAAAAAAACATAAATGTATCTTTCAAATTGATAAAATGATGCCCCACCCATAAAGAAAGATAAAGAAAGGACTATGATGAGAGCATTATGGATATTTAGGTAAAAAGTTATCCGGAATGAAAAATAAGAAGATGAAATGTAATTTGTAACTTTCCAAGATTATACTTTAGGGAAGTAATAATTTATTCTCTGCTATATTGAAAAAACAGTATGATGTTGTGGTAGGTGCCTATAGGCAACCTTCTACCCGTTTCTTTATCTTAATATGATTTGTTTTTTTTTTTATCAATTAACTATTTCAATTAAAATATATTAATATATTTAACTTTGTGTAAATAATTTGTAACATTAATTTAAAAAATTTTAAATTTAAAAGTGAAACAAATAAAAATGTATATTTTGCTTAGTTTTGAATTATATATTTGATTAAGTTTAATTTTTATTGATTAATTTATAAATTATTTGTAAAAAAATCAATATATTAATAGATTTTTATTAAGAATATCATTGTTTTTTTTATAGGATTAAACTTAATAATAGATTATCAAAATGAGAATTTTCCTACAAAGCTTGATTTTGGGGAATTCTCTGGTGTACCCCCTCCCCTCTAAAAAAAAAAAAGAGTGCACTGTGTTTTTGGTTCGGGAAGTATTTTCAGCGAATTTTTTTTTATGACCGTGTACATTGTAGTTATTTAGAGCATCTTGCAAATTTTCAGAAAATTCTGAATAATTTACAGTGCCGAAAATTAGATTCAAAACAAGTTGTTGCACACGTGATTAATTTTTTTATGCACATGATAGGTAACATTTTTTAACCCTATTTTCGGCTCTGTAAATTATTCAAAATTTTCAGAAAATTTGTATGATGCTCTACACAGTCATAAAAAAAAATTCGCCAAAAATACTTTTCAAGCAAAAAACAATATAGGAGTGCACTGGTGTGCTCTTTTAGAGGTACACCCAAGAATTTGCTAAAGTTATTTACATTGTATTTTGGCATCACATGGTTCATTATAAAAAAAATTAAATATAAAAGCATATACGATATTTAATTAAAACTGAATAATATAAAATAGTATAAACTCTAAAGAGGCATGTAGCTATGATTATTAAGTAAAAAAAATGCCCATATACATATGACACAGTGAAATTGAATGAATTTGCTCTGTTATTTTTTTTATTCAAAATTTGTATTCTAATTTTTTTGTGATAAGTAAATTAGAATGATGGAAAGTGTGATCAATAAAAAATATGTTTATAGTAGTAGGCGTGGTAAATTAACTTTAAAAATGGTTCTATTGGAATTGAATGACTAAAATGATGGTGAATGTACACGGGGCTGCCCTGTATCTTTTTTATTAGCTGCTGAAATGATAACGGGCAGCCAAAAATCAAAGAAAAAGACATTAGTATTTCAAGCGTAAAACTGCTTTATACATAAAATGACAAATTTATATTCATCTCCGTATTGAAGCCTTATTGAAGCCCAAGTTGTTTCTTAGTATGGAAGAGATTTAAGGAGAAACAAAACAACAAAAGACAAAATAAGGAAGAATGAGCACTAGTTTATTGATTTTTATATGTATAGTATAGATGATAAATTAACCAAACTAATAGAGTAAAGGTGAAAATAGAATGAAAAGAGAAAGAAAAGACAATAAAAAGAAGGAAAGAATGAGAAAAAGAAGAAAAGAAAGAAACACAAGAATGAATTTTTTTGTAATCATTACTTATTCATTATTCTATTTTATACAAGATAATAATAATATATGTAATTTCTTTTAAGTAACAATCGCAAAGATAAAAAGAGTGCAAAAAACAAAAACAGAACAAAGAAAAAGTAATAGGGAATCTAATAAGAATATTTCGACTTAATGTTTTGGTCAAAATCTTCTCCAACACAATAACTCTATTGGCTTGGCCAACAGTACAAATCTGTTCTTCATTGAATTGAAATACTAGAACAAAAGGGGAAGTACTTGGACAAGATACCCCGATATTTAAGTTAGTTAGTTAGTTGTTCTTACTCTCAATCCACAATCAAACAAGCAATCATCCATCCAAGGTCCTTAAAATGAGTTGTAAAACGCCCTATACCACTATCTTTGCAAAGAATGACTACTTGATAAATTATTTAGAAAAATACTATAATTATGAAGAAAAAAAAGTTTAGTGGGCCTTATCAAATCATGCAATATGAACCCCATTTGTTAAAATAAAAACATAATGTGTTTTATGCAATTTAAATAAAATGTAAAAGTCCCACTCATAACATAATTAAACAAAATAACTCATAAAAGTGTTCTTAGGCGTTGCTAGACCGTTTTCCATTCATCATAGCCCCACGACATACATATTCAGACCAAGGAACGCCCCACATCACTATGTGTGCCAATGAGAAACCATATTGCCTACCTGATAGGGAAAGTAAGGGGGTGAACTAAAAGCCCAGTAAATAAGTAAAAATAAGAACAACATTCACATAAGTACAATACAAAACTATTTTCATCGTACATAAGCTTAAAATAACATATCTCATACACTTTATATGAAAACTCATCATAACACATAAAGCAAACAATTCTATGAGGTAACTAGTAAAACATAAACCAGTAAATCCTCCTCTGTGAGGTAATCAGGATCTCAACTCCCAGAATAACCTCGACGCGCCTGCCCTATGAGTTACCGTCATTCCTTGGTAACTCCTTTGTGCGCCGCGTTTAGCACGCTAACAACACTCTGCTTTTCATACAGTCATACATCACATACATACATAACAATTTATCTCACAACTGATATCTCATACAGTTCAACATAATAGCATAATAATTGTAGCTAACTTCCTTACCTCATGGCCAATCAAAGTAAAGAGTGAGATACTTCACAATGAGCTTAGAATAACAATCAAACACTCGTCTTAATACAAAATAAAACCAAACACACCCTACAGACATACCCCACGTATGCATGGGCCATGCACATGTGGCATGAGTTGCATCTCAATTCATCCATACAATAATCTCACATAAACTCATAAAGAATAATACAATTTCTACTAAGGAAATCCCAATAGTTTCAAAACAAGGATCATGCACTTGATCAAATATAGTAATTTGATAATAAAAATTTACTTGCATGTAACATGCACACATGGGACGGTCTTTAAAATTCACCTTGAAGTTGTTAAAATCTATTTCCTTATTTTATTGTTGCTTTCTTAAAAATTCAGCAAGTAATAATAGTTGCCAACTTGTTAATAGTACCATATTACATCTTTAGATCATAAAGTTTCATTGTAGATTTTATTTCACAACATCATTTTATTGAACTAGTTCTTTATTTATATTTGTACCAAAATAATAAAATCTCATCTATTATTTAAATATAGATAAATCATGACAATTTTTTTTTTCTATTTCCCAAAAATTAATTAATTTTGACAAAATTAATTAATTTCATAAAATACTCTAATTCAATTTAGCAATGTTAATTAAATAATGAATAAAAAATGACATAAATTAACCTTGTAAAGAGAATAAGACCTCAAGGTTACAAAATTTTACATTAAGTCATAATATATAAAAATTGAAAAAGAGCTAACTATACTCTCATTTATTAAATAAATTATTTGGTCATCTTTTTTTTTAAAAAAAAAACTTTACTTAATTGTTTTATTAATAAAATCTGCATAAATACATAAGAGAAAATACATATCTAAAGTATGGTAAAATCATATTTTACTTATATTAGTTTTAAGACATGAATTTTAAAGGCATATATTTGCTCTCCTTTTAGTTAAAAGCAATTTACCATAAAACTAAGTGAAATTCAGCAAGCAAAAATTTACTCAAAGTCCCAATTTTCTTTTATATCATGTTAACAATTAATCTAGTATATTTGTATACCTCCATGGATTCAATAACACAATTAGCATGCAATGGCAATTTAATTAATGAAATAAAAATTAAAAAATATATTCTTAAACATACATCACCCCAGGCTGAAATTCCATGAGGCACAATCCATGAAAATTTACCAATTAGCATGCTCATAACTATTAGGTTTTTAAAAAAAAAAAAAAAGAATAAGAACACACGAAACACAAATAGAACCCTATTATGCATTCTATTTTTAACATTTGCATTTTAATTATCACGACATCAAATTCATTAAAACAACAACAACCCAAATAAATCTTTCAAGAATATACAAATCAAAAGTCTTAACAATGTTCATGAAACCCTAACATGGTACTATTATAACAATATTTCCACATCTCTTTGATGATAAAATAAATAAAGCAAAGAAAACTAAGCCTGAAGCATGCATTCAACATAACATTTAAAAAAAAAATTAATTCTAGAACCCTACACATGCCTTGGCCGAAACCACCATTATTATAAGCCTCTCAATATCAACAATATTAACATGTTTTCTAATAACAAGATCAAATCAAGATTTCAACAATAGGATGTAACCACCCTAGTCAAACCCTATAGGAATTAACATCCAAATAAAACCTTCAAACCCATACATAGCATGGTTCTAAGAATACAAGAATCCAAACTATAGAGAACTTTCATCATTCAATAAACAACCTCTAAAATAAAACAACAACTCATCAAAGCTAGAGGTCAAAACATAAACATCTCTTGTCAAAACGCCAACCAATAGTACAAGGCCACAACCAAAACTCAAATTATCAAAACAAACATAGATTGAGAGAAAAATCCATTACTTTCCTTGATTGTGTTCCAAAAATACAAAAGCAAAAGAACACTTTTGGCACCTAAGATTTTCGAACACCACCAAGACAAGAAAGAAACAGACATTTAGAATTGGGGAGAAAAACTATACTTAAAGAATCAAACCCAAAAACCAAATCAAAACATAACTAGCAATTCGAACCCTAGCCTTCTTCTCTTTCTCTCTTCCTTTCTATGCAGTCGGCTAGCACACCAAATTTGTAAGAGAATTTCCTCTCTTTCCTTTTAGCTCAACATTCTAACCCTAAGATGAAATCTCCTATTTCATTCCTCCTATACTCTCCCTTGATTCTCTCTCCCAAAGTCAAGTAATAGAAACACAAGAGAGGAAACCCCTCTCCCCTAGTTGACCAACCCATTTAGCCCCTCTCTCTCTCTCATCAATACTCGCCCACCAAGGCCAACTCACATCCTCACAACTCAATCTCCACCTTCCTAAAATAACTCAAAGCACATAGTGCTATCCCTCTCATCCTTATCTCAATATTTACTTCACTCTAATTTCCGTAAAGGAAATAATAAATAACTTTGAAAAGGTTTTCCCACTCTAACTCTAATGCCCTACTCATCAGGGACCGTTACACTGGGTATTTAAAATAGTGTCAGACTCGCTAAACGAGTTATTTAGACTTAAACGTGTAATTAAAGTTAATTAAATCGGTTAGTTACTAAAAATTTCAGCCAAAAGAGTATTACTTTTCATTAAAAGAGTTCAATATAATTGGGATACTAGAAAAGAGTTTATAAACATGTACATTAGAAAGAGACTAGAAAATAGTCGTCTTAAGCGAAAAAATGGACTACAGTTCTAAATCCATAAAAGTTTTATCAACTGTGGTGATCGAGCAGGCTACATATGTACACATCGCTCTTGAAGCTCTTCAACTCATGGCTGGTCCAACTTATCATTGCCCTTACATGCACCACATAGCACCCGTGAGCCAAGACTTAGCAAGAAAACTCAAAATCAACTGAACAAATAATCCACAGGTTATACATCATTACTAGCATCAGATAGTCAATAGATTATAAATCATTACTGTCTTCAGATAATCAACAGGTTATAGATCATTACTAGCATATGATAATCAACAGGTTATAGAACCCGTGAGCCAAGACTTATCTTCCCTTATTATAATTTCCATTCCTTTAAATAATAAAAAAGAAAATAGGAAAAAAAAAATAATATGCATGGAAAAATAATGCATGCTCACCATGCATACATTGCACATGCTCACACACAAGTGTTGATGTCTACCTCTACTAAGTGTGCACCATCTTGCACACAATCGAAACTCACAAGAAAATTTTACAAAAATTAAACAATTAAAAATTAAATTCACTTAATTACTACCAAAAAATTCAAATAATTAAAATCAAATTCTAACAATTAACAAACAACAATTTAAATAATACAAATAAATAAAAAATTTGGTGCGCTACAATATACCCTCGAAAGGAATTTTGTCAAATAACTCGGGGTTTCATTCTCTCATGTCTTCCTCTAGCTCCCATGTTGCCTCTTTCTCCGTACTATTCCTCTACATGACCTTAACTAATGGAATCTTCTTGAACCTTACTACCTTGACTCCTTCTTCGATGATACGCTCAGGCTGCTCATCATAACTCATGTCTTGCTTCAACTGTAACGACTCATAACTTAAGACATCTGAGGGGTCTAACACGTATTTACACAACATCAAGATGTGAAAGACATTATGCATTTAGCTAGTGTTGGGGGGAGTGCTAAACGATACGCAACCTTCCCAACTCTGTCAAAAATCTCAAATTGACCTATATATCTCGGGCTCAATTTTCCTTTCTTGCCAAAACGCATAACTCCTTTCATTGGATAGACTCTCAAAAGCACAAACTCGCCTACTAAAAACTTGATGTCCCTCATCTTAAGGTCCATGTAACTCTTTTGCCTACTTTGAGCAATAATCATTCTCTAGCGAATTTTCTCAATCCCCTTACTGACTTCCTTGAAATTATGGGGGCCTAATATCTGCTTCTCCCCAACTTCATCCCAATGTAAGGGAGACCTACACTTGTGCCCATAAAGCATCTCATATGGAGCCATCCCAATAGTGGACTGGTAACTATTATTATAGTATTAGGGGTATGTATCGACTCCAAGACTCCGAAAAGTCCAAAGCACAACATCTCAACATATCCTCCAAGATCTAAATAGTCCTCTCAGACTACCCATCTGTCTGAAGGTGAAAAGCGGTACTGAATTTCAATCTTGTACCCATCGCTCTTTGTAATCCTTTCCAAAAGTTGGATGTAAACACTAACCCTTTGTCAAAGATAATCGACTTTGGTACCCCATGAAGTCTCACAATCTCACTAACATATAACTCTGAGTTCTAATCTGCTGAATAGGTAGTCTTAACTGATAAGAAATGAGCAGACTTAGTGAGTCTATCTACTATTATCCAAGAAGAATCTTGCTGTTTTGTGGTCCTAGGTAACCCTACCACAAAATCCATTGATATGTTTTCCTACTTCCATTTTGGAATGTAGAGTGGCTATAGTAACACTGCTGGTCTCTGATGTTCTGCCTTCACTTGTTGAGAAGTTAAGCATCTAGCAAAAAACTCAGCGATGTCTTTCTTCATTCCTGGCCACCAGCACAGTGCCTTAAGGTCTTAGTACATTTGGTAGATCCCAGATGCAAAGAGTAGGTGTTGTACCCTAAAAACACGAGCTCAATTATCTTGATCGGAGTACATCTGACACGAAATAAATAAAGGAGGCAAGACTTCGGAGACATCTTACGAACTCTAGGCCAATTAGCTCGAGGCTATGTAACTGAATCTAGGATGGCCCAAGATCCTCTAGATTGTTTGAAGCACGAATGACAAAGGTCAAAGTATCCAATGTCTAGTGTCCAAACTGCCTTTTCTAAGCCCGAGTATTGTTCGAGTCAATCCATCTTGTTCCCGTTCGAGTGCGACATCTAGCTTGAGATAGTTCAACAACGCACATGGAAGAATTCCTATAGACTCGGATGCCAGTTATGAACAATAAACGTACACAATTGTTATCCACATATATTGATTGATGTAAATGGAAATGGACTTAATTAGGATAATTACATATCAATTAATTTGGGTAGCTTCCAAAATATTGTATGGCATCATTTATAGCACGGTTACCCAATATTTTCCGTCATAATATTGATCCAGTTTACACAATCTCTTATCTCAGCATCATCATCGTCGACCTCATCACCTAATAATACTACCTCTAAGGCATCACTATTCATCCTTCTCTTCGAGACTGCCTTCTCTATCACATCCACACTATAGCAACTGTCACTAGCCACCGGATACTTCATGGCCTTGAAGACATTAAAGACCACCTCATCTCCTTGAACTCTAAGTTTAAGCTCTCCCTTTTGAACATCAATAAGAGCTTGACCTGTGGCTAGAAATGGTCTGCCGAGAATAATAGGTACATTCATATCCTCCTCCATGTCCAGAACGATAAAGTCAGCTGGAAATATAAACTTATCCACCTTCACAAGAACATCTTCAATAATACCCCGTGGATGTGTCACCGATCGGTCTGCTAGTTGTAGAGTGACGGTTATTGGTTTTGCCTCCCCCAAGCCAAGTCTTCTAAACACAGATAAGGGCATCAGATTAATACTCGCCCCCAAATTACATAAAGCGTGTTTGCATCCAAATTTGCCAATGGTGCAAGGTATGGTAAAGCTCCCCGGATCTCTCAACTTTTTGGGTAACTTCCTCTGTAATATCGCGCTGCACTCTTCAGTGAGTGCTACCGTCTCATAGTCTTCCATCCTCCTTTTCTTGGACAGAATCTCCTTCATGAATTTCACATAGCTGGGCATCTGCTCCAAGGCCTCAGCAAAAGGAATATTTATATGCAGCTTTTTAAACACCTCTAAAAACTTAGAAAACTGTTTATTCAGTGTAGTGTTTCTAAGCCTCTGAGGATATGGAACTCGAATTGGATGCTCATTAACAACTGGCGGACTCTTTTCTGAAAGCTGGTGGTCTTCAGTAACCTTTTTTGGATCAGACTATTCACCCATCTCTTTATTCTGAACCACTGCCTGTGGAGATCTAGGCTGCTCAGTTTGCTTCCCACTCCTCAGAGTAATTGCCTGAACTTGCTCCTTAGGGTTAACTTCAGTATTACTAGGCAAATTTCCCTGCAGTCTGTTATTAAGCATATTAGCCAACTGCCCTACTTGTGTTTCCAGGTTCTTGATAGAAGATCTAGTCTCTGTCATGAACTGAGTTTGAGTGTTGGTGAGGGTCAATAATGCAGCTTGCAATTCATTAGGCCTTTCAGGTGGAGCTTGATTCATTAATTGTTGAGGCCTAGGCTGTTGTGATGAAGAGGCTTGATGCATTGGTGGCTGAGGCATATTATTCTGAAATTGACCCTGAAACTGAGGTTGCTGGCCCTGATTATTCCTCCAAGAAAAATTAGGATGATTTCGCCACCCAGGATTGTAAGTATTGGCGAATGGATTATTTACTGGCCTCTGAAAGTTTCCCACCGATTGAACCTGAGCTTGATCCATTGGAATGTTATTGTTAATACTGGTAGGGCACTGATCAAAAGAATGAGAACCACCACAAATTTCACACCTAGCTGCCATTTGAACCGCATTAGCAGATACAGTGCTCTGTTGTAACTGTTTTGTCAAGGAGGCTACTTGTGCTGTTAGAGCAGTGATTGCATCCAGCTCATGCACCCCAGCTACCTTTCTGACCCCCGATGATCTTTCCTCAGACCACTGATGATTATCTGTGGCCATGTCCTCCAGCAGCTCATAACCACCAGTTGCACTCTTGCTCATAAAAGTACCACCCGCTGCAGCATCAATGATGGTTCTAGTAGTAGGGCATAAACCATTATAAAAATTATGCACTAACATCCACTGTTCAATGCCATGATGAGGACATCTTCTCAAAATTTCTTTGAACCGTTCCCAAGCTTCATACAATGACTTTCCATCATTCTGGCAAAAATTATTGATTTCTCCCCTCAATTTAGCAGCTTTGGAAGGAGGGAAGAATTTTGACAAAAACTTCTGAGCCAGATCTTGCCAGGTGATAATAGAGTTCGGTTGCAAAGAGTTCAGCCAAATTTTAGCTCTATCCCTCAGAGAAAATGGGAAAAGCCTAAGTTTAATAGCGTCATCACTCACCCCATTGTATTTAAAAGTTCCACACAGCTCCAGAAAATTAGACAAATGGGTGTGAGGATCTTCAGAAGGCAACCCATTAAATTGAACAGAGGATTGCACCATCTGTAGAATAGCTGGCCTGATCTCGAAGTTGTTAGCCTCTACAACTGGTGGGCGTATACTGTTTTGTACTCCCGTCAGAGTGGGCAGTACATAGTCTCTCAGGCTCCTCTCAGCATTGTTCTGAGCCTGACCCCCTTGTGCAATTCCAGGAATTAAAACATTCCTTTCATCCCCATCATTTTGTGCCATCTTCACAAACTTCTGGGCTTCCCTCTTGTTCTTTCTGTTTTGCTTGCAAGACTTTTCAATCTCAGGATTCAAAGGAAAAAGACTGTCTGCTCCTCTTCTGCTACACATATAACACAATTCACCCGAGATAGACAAATTAAGCAACTGAACAGGTTAGAAACAAGAGAGATTAAAATCAAATTAGAATAAAAATTAATCAAACTAATATTGATAATGCTTTTCAGTCCCCGGCAACGGCGCCAAAAACTTGTTGCGAAATTTATATGCTATGCAAGTGCACACAGTCGCAATTTGTAATAATATGGTAAAGAAACCAAGTATCGTCCTCAACGACTGAATTCTCAATTACCAGTCAATTAATTTCTCTTTCTATTTGATCAATTAAAATTCTTGATTTTTTTGTAGACACAGCAAAAGAAACTATAATATTCAGAAACAATAATTGAAAATTAAATAGAATAACAACTAATAGTAAAACCTTTGATTTAAACACTGAAGAAATAATTAGGATGTTTAATCTCATCAACTATCCTCCCTATCATTCCCTAATGCAAAGTACTAAGTTCTTATTCTTTCTGCCTAATTCAATTAACAAGTTGATACAACAACCTATAATCATACTATGAATTATAGACTCAACCTAGGGGACAATTTCCTATATTTCTATGGTAAATTGAACCACAAAGGTAGCATTAATCTTGACAACTTAATAAACAGTTACACAATTAATATGGATACTTTCGTTCCAAGTTAAAATTATGTCCAATATAACCACAGCAGATTCAAATCTCACTTCTCAGATTTTGATTTAAAAACATATATATATAATGACTATAGATGGCCAATTGATAATCAATCAATAAGAACAGGTTATATGGAATTGAAGAAGATTGAAGAAGAAGGAAATTGAAATTGCATTAGTTCATAATAGGGATTCAAGTGATTCAATTAAAAATCCTAAACAGAAAATTAGTTCATAATCATAATACTAATCACAAAGACAATTAAAGATAACATCAGAAAGTAGAAGAAAAACATGTAGATTGAATACTCCAAGCCTTCAGCCTTCAAGCAATTTCCACCCCAGATCCGTACATCCTTTTCTTCTCTCTTTTTAGCCTTATAAAAACTTAAGATTCAGTTTTTAAAAGAGGCGGGCCGCGGCTCTACATGCACCATGCCGCGACCCATGTCTAAATTCCTGGGCGATTTGTTCTCTTCATGCCGCGGCCCTAGTCAGCCATGCTGCGACCCGTGTCTAAGATTTCTGGGTTGATGCCCATCTATGTCGCGGATCTCTTTAGCCATGCCGCGGCCCGTGGTTCTCCTTCAAAACAATGGCTCTGTTTCACCTGATAGCCGTGGCTCTACTTTGCTCATGCCGAGGCTCTTAAGAGATTTCTCAATTTTTCAAGATTTCATTCCAAAAATTCACCAACACTTCCAAATCATGTTGAGATTCATCCTTTCTCGAAATATGTTGTAAAACTTGGTTATTTCTTCCCTTTCTTTGACATTTTCCTCCAAGTACTCAATTCTTCCTAATATTCACAAAGACAAACAAACACAGCATAAACCCGCACTAAATGAAAGAAAAATGAGATAAAAGGCTACTTAAAACACCACCTAAACATGACAAAAACTAGACTCAACAGTAACCTGTCAGAATAATAAAAGAACGTTCAGAACGTTTTCTCTTCGTCTTGTTCCCTTTTCGACACTCGTTCGCATTTTCGAAGGAAATTCGAGTTTTAGGACTCAGATTCAAGCAAGGATTGAGGCATAGCGATTCTAGGGAAGATTAGAAGCTTATTCACCGGAGGATTTAGTTGGGAAACAACTCAATCAGAGGTAATCTAAGTTTTGAGTTCTAAGTTTTTAAGCTTTGATTGGATTTTATGTTTTGATGAGTTTTTGGATGAATTGAAGCTTGGGTCTTATTGGTGTAGGATAATTAGGATGTTTGGGAACTTTGATTTTTGGATTTTGATATGTTTGGATAGCTTTTTGGAGGATTTTAAGTGGGAAAATTGTAGGAGATGGCTGATTTCGTGGTCAAGTCGCGACCATGTTCTAGCAAGTCACGACTTGGATGAAGTCAGGAGCCAGGAGGGCTCTACTAGAGGGGCGCACCGCGACCCAAGAGAGGCCAAGTCACGGCCCACACCCTAAAGCCCAGGTAAATGCTCTCTTACTTGGGGCAAGTCGCAACCCTAAGGGCCAGGTCGCGATTGACTTCTGTATTTTTGCCTAGATTTGGTTTTTAGTCGTGGGAACTTAATTATAAGGGCCTGGGATCGATCCTACTGCCCAGTTAAGTAGGATTTGATGTCCCGGAGGCTAGGTTTGAGTTTGGAAGTATTTATTTACTCATTTTTATGAGGTTTTATATTATGGTTGTGACTAGGTTATCGCTTATGACTTGGAAATAGGATCATGCTTGAGGGTCATTTATTGGTAACATGTGCTTGGACCAAAGGTAAGAAAACTCCACCCAGTATGTGATGCATAAGATACATGTGATTAGGGCATGGCATGAATGTTGAATATGAGATTGATCAGAGTTTGAGTCTCTATAAATATGCATGATCATAATTATGCTAGCGAATGTTGAGTAAGCATGTTGAATGCCTAATATTTGGATATTTGACATGTGATATATGCCTGGGTGCATTGCTTATTTATGAGTTGTACTAACTCATTAGTCAAAAATGACACGAGTCATATGGAATTGACCTATGAGTCAAGAGCGGCATAAGAGTATTGAACGCAGAGCCGAAATGATTAGATTTAATCAACATGAGCATGAAATGCTTTACTGACCCCAAGTTCGATGAAAACTAAAAGCGCTTGTCTAGTATAAAGGCTAGTTACTTGGAATTAGGGCCAAAAGGCTCAGGTGACTGTAACGTCACGTGGCTTAGGGTGCGGGGCCCAAGTGCGTGACTCATTAGTCACTTATCTGATTAGGGTGCGGAGCCCAAGTACGTGACTTATTAGTCACTTATCTGATTAGGGTGCGGAGCCCAAGTGCGTGATTCATTAGTCACTTATCTGATTAGGGTACGGAGCCCAAGTGCGTGACTCATTAGTCACTTATTTGATTAAGGTGCAGATCCCAAGTGCGTGACTCATTAGTCACTTATTTGATTAGGGTGCGGAGCCCAAGTGCGTGACTCATTAGTCTCTTATCTGATTAGGGTGCAGAGCCCAAGTGTGTGACTCATTAGTCACATATTCAAATATAGACTCATTAGTCATCTATTCATGGAACAAATTCACAGATTGACTTGATAGTAATCTATACAGGGGTTGGGCCCATAATCATTTATTTGGACTTGCTTGCATGCATGAATAGGGCTATTATTGCTAGGCATGCCTATTATGATCCAGTGACATGTTATTACCTGTTCATGAGCGTATTGATTTTTCTTGCTAAGCTTCAGCTCACGGGTGCTATGTGGTGCAGGTAAAGGCAAAAGAAAGTTGGACCATCCTTGAATTGGAGAGATTAGATAATGATGTGTACATATGCAGTTGTTCGACCACCACGGCCGAGGGTATAAAGAGGAAGTAGGGTTAAACCCTATTTTGCCGCTTAGGTCGGCTGGTTGTAAATATTTTATTATAATTAACCTTTAAAATATATTTTGGGATCCCAATGTATATAGTAAACGTTTTAGTAAAACATTGTATCTTTGACCAAAATTTTTAACCCTAACCTGTTAATCACATTTAGTTACACGATTATGGCCAAATGACTCAGTTAGCGAGTTTAGCAATATTTAAAATGCACAACGTAATAGTCCCTGGGTAGTAGGGTGTTACACTCGCCTACTAAAATCGGGTTCATTAGGTAGGCAAAATATCCAACATGGATCGCCAACCCTGTTTTGGTTCCAAAACCAAATGGAAAATGGAGGACCTGTATTGAATTCTCCAACTTGAATAAGGCATGCCCAAAAGACTATTTCCCACTGCATAGAATAGATCAACTGGTTGATGCCACAACTGGCCATGAGTTTATGTCCTTCATGGACGCGTATTCTGGATATAACCAAATCTCGATGAACCCTACGGACCAGGAGCAAACCAGCTTCATGACCGAACACAATGTATACTACAACTTAGTCATGCCGTTTGGGCTAAAGAATGATGGTGTCGCGTATCAGAGGCTAGTCAACAAAATGTTCGTTGACCAGATCGAGAAAAACATGGAAGTGTATTTCGATGACATGCTTGTAAATTCAAAAACTGCCAATAACCATGTCTTTGATCTGGAAGAATGTTTTGGTGTACTGAGGACGTATCATATGAAGCTGAACCCCCAGAAGTGCACCTTTGGAGTCTTGTTGAGGAGATTTCTAGGCTTTATAGTTAACTCTAGGGGGATTGAGGCAAACCTTGAAAAAAATCAGATTGTTGTTTGAAATGTTGTCACCTAGGTCATGGAAAGAAGTCCAGAGCTTAACTAAAAAAGTTGTGGCCCTAAATCTGTTTGTGGCCGTGTCTAAGGACAAATGCCTCCCCTTTTACAATTTGATCAAGGGAAACAGTCGATTTGAATGGACAGTAGAATGCGAACAGGCATTTCAAGTTCTGAAGACACATTTAGCTGAACCCCCATTTTATCAAAACTAGTTGTTGGGGAGTGTCTATATTTATACCTAGCTGTAATAGAGAGCACGGTTAACGTTGTGTTAGTTCGAGAAGAAAATTGAACACAGAAACCAGTGTACTACCAGAGTAAGAGGCTTATGGGAGATGAATTAAGATATCCTCTTATTGAGAAACTCGCGTTCTGCTTGATCTTTGCTACAAGGAAGCTTAGACCATATTTTCAGTCCCACACCATACACGTCTTAACCAATCAACCTTTAAGGCAGGTCTTCCAAAAGCCTAAAGCATCAAGATATTTGTTTAAGTGGGCCATCGAAGTTAGCCAGTTCGAAATATTATACAAGCCACAAGATGCAATAAGGGTTAGGCCCTCGCTAACTTCGTAGCTAAATGTACTGGTTTCCAGGATGAGCCTGTGAGGGAACTAGTATAAGAATTGTGGAAACTCTTTGTTGATGGGTCATCCAATGAGAATAGACCTAGAGCTGGCATAATCCTAATTAAACTTGAAGGATATCACTTCCATAAAATTATTAGATTCGGTTTTGATGCATCCAACAACAAAGTGGAGTACGGGGCTTTGTTGGCCGGAGTTCGGGTAGCCAAAGAGTTGAAAGCAAAAGCAATTCAATGTTTCAGTGATTCTCAGATCATAGTTAATCAAGTATTGGGCAAATATGAAGCTCTGGGAAACAAAATGGTGACTTATCTAGCTAAATTGAAGAGCGAACTGTCAGAGTTTTAATTATACTCCATCGAACAAGTTCCACGCGAGCAGAGCACAAATGCAGATGCATTAGCCCAACTCGCCACCACCAAAAGACAGATACATTGAATGTGGCCCCCGTAGAATTATTGGAAAAAACCAATCATAAATGAAGAGTCAAGAGAGGTCGGAATAATTCACGAAGGACCGACCAAGATGACTTTAATCATTGACTACCTCGAGTCCGAGAAACTACTTGAAGACCGAAATGACTCATGAAAATTGATATACCAGGTCCCAAGGTATGCCATGGTTGAAGGGATTCTATATATAGATGGGGTCACTCAATGACTCTTCGAAGATGTGTCTTGCCTGAGCAAGCCCAAGATATCCCCAGTGAGAATCACGAGGGGTTTTGTGGATACCACATTGGGGGGCAAAGCTAGGCACTAAAGGTGCTAAGACAAAACTATTTTTGGCCAACACTAAAAAAGGACTTGGCCTCCTAAGTCCTCAAGTGTGACAAATTCCAACTCTTTGCCACCATCTCTCAAGCTGCACCCATGGAGTTGACCATGATCTCCATTCCCTGGCCATTTTTCTGTATGGGGGATTGACCTAGTTGAATTGTTGCAAACTTGAAAGGGCGGAGTCCATTACGCAGTCATCGCAATCAACTATTTCACAAAGTGGGTTGAGGTTGAACCCCTGGAAATTATAACCTCGAAGAGAATACTGGATTTTTTGGTAAAACATATAATATACTGATTTGGATGCCCAAAGAAGATTTTGTTGGACAATGAAACTCAATTTGATAGTGACTTGTTGACAACCTTCTATGAAAAATATGACATAATTAAGAGCTTCTCTTAAGTTGCATACCCTCAGGCCAATGGGCAAGTTGTGGCAGTAAATAAAACCCTCAAGGAAAATCTAAAGATACGACTAGAGGATGCTAAAGGGCTATGGCCCGAACAACTCCCAAGGCATTGGGCCTAAACAAACACACTTCGCACTTCCATTGGGCACACTCCCTTCTCCATAACTTTTGGAAGTGAAGCTATGCTCCTAGTCAAGGCTTTCATAACGTCGCACAGGCAAAAGACCTTTGACCAGGATCAGAATCACACCTGCTTAATGCATCCCTGTATATAATTGAAGAGAAACAATAAGAATCTTAGCTACAACTTCCAAACTTAAGAAATATTTTGTAACAACTAAAATCCTAGAGTTTAACTAGGTACAAACAAAAATCCTGGATATAACCATCAAACAAAAATCTTGGATATATCCCTCGACAATCTTTGAAATATCTTGCAAACTTAAGATAAAAAAGTAAACTTAGAATTTGGAAGTTTGGAAAGTCTACGACTTTTTAAAGCTCAAGTTTTTAGAGTAATTCTAAATAGGAATTTAGTTAAGAAAATTCAAAGCAACAAAAAAATCCTAGAATTTAACTAGGTACAAAAATCCTGGAACCTAACCAGGATCGAGGCCTTAATCCTAACAGGTATGCGCAAATCGTTTAAATTTAATAAACAACATACTTACTAGTTTAATTTTTTTGATTGCAGGTGTATATGTCTGGCGACGATACTCAAGAAAGACTACACGCCATAATGCAATATCTTGAGACATCATCATCCCGCTCTTCAAGGATTATCACTTACAATCCACTCTTTCAACCTTCAAAGAAAGTCAATCCAATACAAATCCCATTACACCTTGACAATAGTTCTGACTTTGAAACATCAGTTAAGTCTTAATTGGCCCAGGAAAGGACGTTGAAAGAGATGGTAGTGTCGAATCTTGACCATCAACCTTTGTTTAATGTCCTACTATCCAGAGACCGTTACATTATGCATTTTAAACAGTTCTAAACTCGCTAACCGAGCCATTTGGCCATAATCATGTAACTAAGTGTGATTACGATTTATGATTAAATTTTTTTTGTTAAGATTCAACGTTTCACTAAAACGGTTACTATATACATTGGGATCCCAAAAATATATTTTAAAGGTTAAATACAATAAAATATTTACAACCAGTCGACCTAAGCGACAAAATAGGATTTAACCCTAGTTCCTTTTTAAACCCTCGGCCATGGTGGTCGACCTGCCGCATATGTACACATCGTCACCTAAGCTCTCTAACTCAAGGATGGTCCAGCTTTCTTTTCCTTTTACCTACACCACATAGCACCCGTGAGCCGAAGCTCAGTAAGAAAGCTCAATATGCTCATGAACAGGTAATAACATGTTACTGAATCATAATAGGCATGCCTAGCAGTAATAAGCCTACTCATGCATGCAAAAAACTCCAAATAAATGTTTGTGGAGTTCACCGCTCTAAGTAGATGACTAATAAGTCTCTCGCAGTGAGGTAGATGACTAATAAGTCTCTCAAAGGTAGACAACTAATAAGTCTTTCTCTGAATAGATGACTAATAAGTCATACTCTGTATAGATGACTAATAAGTCTATCCTTATGTAGATGACTGATAAGTCTATCATTGTATAGATGACTAATAAGTCTATCTCTGTATGGATGACTGATAAGTCTATCTTTGCTAGATGACTGATAAGTCTGTCTCTGAGGTAGATAACTAATAAGTCTCTCTGTATAGATGACTAATAAGTCTATCCTTATGTAGATAACTGATAAGTCTATCTCTATTAGATGACTGATAAGTCTATCTCTAAGGTAGATGACTAATAAGTCTCTCTGTATTGATTACTAATAAGTCTATCCTTATAAAGATGACTGATAAGTCTATCTCTATATAGATGATTGATAAGTCTGTCTCTGTGTAGATGACTGATAAGTCTATCTCTATGTAGATGACTGATAAGTCTATCTCTGAGGTCCCATACCCTCCTAGCCATGTGGCATGTAGGTCACCTTAGCCTTTTGGCTCTGGCTCTAAATAAGTAGCCTTTAGACTAGACATGCACTTTTTTTTTTCATCGAACTTAAGGTCAGTCAAGCATTTCATGCTTCTGTTGATAACACTTATTTTGATTAGATCTAATCTTTCTGGCTTGCGTTAAACACGCTAATACCATTCTTGACTCATGAGTCAATTCCATACGACCAGTGATCAATACTACTACCAAACTTGACTAATAAGTCACAGCTTCACTGTAATTACCCAAATTTGCTAATAAGACTTAGGGCCTTGATTAGCGTGCTTGGAGGGCAATAAGTGATTTATTGTCATAATATGTGAATTTGTGTGAATATGTGATTAGTGATGCATGTTTAGGTTGATTGAATATTCATGTGGGCCCCGTTAGGTTATTAGGGGCATGTTTGTAATTTTAGCTCGCGGAAAGCATAAATGTGATAAATGTGTGAATAATTGTGATATGTTCATGAAATATCTGTGTTGCATGATCCGAGACAGTCCTAGGGAGCGATTAGCTAGAAAGTCACAACGGGGTCAAAAATCTAACTCGGGGGGAGTCGAGGGGCATTTCGGGTATTAGACATTTTATGGGTTTATTGGGTTATGGAAATAAATATTTGGAGATATATTTGAAGATAGAATGCTTAGGGGGGAATATCAGGGAAATTTACCATTTTGCCCCCGGGGATGTTTTTGGTACCCCGAGCCTTGAGGTAACCTTAGGAACTTGAGTTAAATAAAACAAAACCAAAAGAAGCCTTTAGAAAAAAAAAAGAAGGAGCCGACCCTCCCTTCTGCCTCTACTCTCTCTTTATTTCCTCTAAGTCTTAGCAAGGGAAACTTTGGTGGAAACTACTCAAAACTAAGGAATTGGGCTGGGAATCTTGGTAGCTAGAAGCTTGAAGCTTAAGGACCTAATTTAGAGACCCAACTCAGCTCAAGGTAAGCTTTAATATTAGTGAATTATGCTGGTTTTAAGTTGAAAATTCTGGAGTAATGCATGTGTGTTGAGTGAAGAATTGACATTGAGTTTGATAAGGTTTTTGGCTTGAGTTCTTGTTGGGTTTTGTTGCTGAATCTATAGTATAACCTCTGTGATGATTAGTTTGGATTGTTGGCTTGATTTTGGGGTTAATTTGATTGGTTTTTGAGGTAAAAATGGTGAGTTTTTATGGGCTTGAGGGATCGGGCCGTGGCGCTGTTCTTGCTGAGCCGCGGTGCCCTTCAGGAAGGACCGCGACGCGTGTAGGCTGACTTGAGGCAGGGCCTCGGGTTGAGCTGGGGGCCTCAGCATGAGTTCCTAGGGTCTCAGCGATTAGTGCATTTTTGGGTTCTAAAGAGGTTTTAGGCTCGGGAATTCAATAGTTAAGGCTTGGGATGGATTCTATCACCCGGATTGATAGAATTCAATGTCCCGGAGACTAGAATTATGACCCAAAGCTATTCAATGGATTAGAACTTGATGGGTGGAAATTTTTAATGCGTTGTGACTAGGGTTTCAGCGAGGCTCAGACTAGGGGACTATGCTCAGGACATCGTTCCTTGGAAAGCTTGGGACACAGGTAAGAAAACTACTGTTTCCATAGAGCTTGAGTTGCAGGACACGACCCTTAATGATTGAGTTACAGGGCTCGACCCTATATGATTGTGTTGCAGGGCATAACCCTTTGATTGAATTTATATGTGTTTAAGTATCTATTTAGTTATATTATGTGTACATATAAATGAATGAAAGACGATGGTCAGGAACGCAGAAGGCCGAGAATGGCAAGGGGCCGGGAGCAGCGTTTAGCACGCGGAGTGCGAGTTGCCAGGGCGAGACCCAAAAGGATACCTGGGATATCCTCACAATGCGGACCACGAAACCAGGGCCTGGTAAAGCGCCTGGGACGGCATGGCAGTACGTGTATAGCCTGATGATGGCTTGTTTATATGTTAAGTGATTGAAATGCATATATTATCTCCTTGTGCGGGTTTTCTTGCTGGGCTATGGCTCACAGGTGCTCTATGGTGCAGGTAAAGGCAAGGGGAAAGTCGACCAACCTTGAGTATGGTGAGCGTGATGAGCAGTGCGTACATGTCTGGTTTGCCTGGCTGCCACCGCCAGGGGTACTATTGGGGGATGATTGTACTAAACTTAAATTTTGTCGTTTAGCCGACTCTGATTATATTTTTGAATTGTAAATATTTCTAAACAATATTTTTGGCATCCCAAATGTTAAACACTTTATAGTTTTCAATGAATGGTTTATTTTCAAGTTTATGACTTTGATTCTGGTTTAATTACACTTTTTTCCTAAAACCTCGATTAACGAGTTAATTGCACATTTTAAACTCACTTAGTAATGGCTCTAAGGCAGTAAGGCGTTACATTCACAATCAATACTGACACAATTGTCGTTTCCTGACTCATAGGTCAGTGCCATACATAGATAAGAAAACTGCTAAGCATTTAATATGCATTCCATATATACAGATAGAGCCCTCAACATGCCTCATCAATAACCATGCATGTCACTTATTGGGTGCAGTTATCTTACGTCTGGTTCGAGCGTGAAATAATAATAAAAAACCTTTGAGAACGATCAATCTTTTGGTCCCTTAGCAATCACCTAGTCATAACCAAATATGGAATTCCATCAATAAAATCAATAATAAAAGGGTATATAATCTAAAACCTCACTCCCGGGACCTCGAATTGTACTAAAACGATTAGTAGATTCGATCCCGAGCCTTAGGAATTGAACCCCCAAGCATAAGCCCTTAAAAAATCCTCCCTGGCACAAAAGGAAGGGGCAACTCGTGACTTGGCCTAACAATTAGTGGCGCACCACATGTCAGAGAGCTCACTCAGCCTGGGCACTAGGGCGGGTCACGACTTGACCCCACGAATAGAGCCCCCTTCAATGGCTGAACATAAGCCTAGATCCTCTAGCCTTAATCTCCTAGCTTGAACCTTCAATCTTAGCTTCAAAAATCCAAAGGAAAAAAGAGAAAAGAGATGATCAGGAGAAGAGGAGGAAGAACTCTGTTTTGCTACCTTATTCTCTACAGCCTTCCAATTTAAATATAACCTAAGGTCAAATCACCAAAATGCCCCCAAGCCCAATTTATTTCCTTAACAGCCCCCAAGGGAAAAAGTGTCATTTCTCCTCTAATCCCGTTAATAATAATTAATGTCCTCCAATTCTCGTTAGTCCCAATATTCTCAAAAAATTAATAAATCATATCCCTTTACCCTTTTAATTCCTGGTAATGTACTAATCATCAAATTACCCCGAGCCCGGAAATTAACCCTGTTATGACCAAACCGCTAACTTGCATTCAAAGATCTAATAATGCCGTATAACTCGAACAAATACACATTATAATGTAGCCTCATTCATAATTCACAAACATGCATGAAAATATACAAATGTGCCCTCAACGGGCCAAATTACCAAAATGCCCTTAAAATGAAAAGTGGACCCATATGCATGCATTTATCATCATATAATTATATAACTCACATAATCATGCATATAATCATTTAATGGCATAATAAATAAATTATGGCCCTCCCAGCCTCCTAATCATGGTCCTAAGCCTTATTAGGAATTTTGGGTCATTACAACTATCCCCTCCTTACAGAAATTTCTTCCTCGAAATTTATCTGAATCGCTCGGAATATAAATTTCGCATATCTGATTCCAGTTCCCAGGTCGCTCCCTCGACCTCACTGTTTCTGTATCATACAAAAACTAAAAGTATAGCTTTACTTCTTAGAACCTTTTTCTTTCTTTTAAAATCTGAAATGGCTATTCCTCATAGGATAACTTAGCCTCAATCTCCAGATTCTCATAACTCAACACATAAGTCTCTTCTAACACATGTTTCCTTAACATGAGAATACAAAATACACTTCATACTACTGACAGTGCCAAAGATAAGGACAATCCAAAGGCAATCGGACCGGTCCTATCCAGGATTCAAACGGTCTTACTAATCTAGGGCTCAACTTGCCCTTATCTCCTCACCCCTTTCCATGGTGATACTTTAAGGAACATACAGTCTTCCACTTGGAACTCCATGTTCCTGCATCTCAAATCAACATAACTTTTCCATTTAATCTGAGAATTGAGCATCAAAGCTCTAACCTATTTTTTAAAATCCTCAATGATTTTCTGAACTACCTCAGGATCCAGATATAACATCTCACCCATCTCATAAGATGCCTTTCCAATAACTGGATAACTCTCTCTCTGATTTACCATCAGTCTGAGGATAATAAACTGTTTTAAATTCCAACTGTATACCCATCGCCTTCTACAACCTTTCCCAAAACTTGGAAGTAATGATAGAGTCTTCATCTGATATGATAGACCTCAAATTCTGTGAAGACGTACTACCTCTCTCACACAAAGATCTGAATAATGATGAGCTATGTTACTTGTCCTTACTGATAGAAATGCGCTGACTTAAATACTGGTCCATAATGACCCAATCCCAATCACGCTGGCTTACTATCCTGGGCAGCCCCACCGCGAATCCCATCGCGATGTTTTCTTCCACTATGGACTGCACAACGTCTGTAATAGCCTTACTGGTTTCTGATACTCTGTCTCGACCTGCTAACATGTTAAGAACTTTACCACATATTCAGTCATGTCCCTCTCCATCCCAGGCCACCAATGTAAAGCTTTCAAACTCTGTTACATCTTTCATGATGCCTAAATGAAGAGAATAAGAGGTAACATGAGATTCATCCAGAATCCCTCGTTTAATCTCATTGTCCATCAGATTCCAAGTCCGATCCCTATACCATAATAAACTCATACCTGACGTTGCATAATCCTTGGCTAATCCAGCTAAGACTTTCCCCTCACTCCTTCCCATCCGTGGGTCACTTAACTATTTTCCCTTTTGATCCTCTCTGAACTAGTAACCTCAAGTGTAATATTGGCCACCTGGCCCACCAGTAACTCTACTCTAGTTCTGGTCACATCCTTCAAATAACATGATGCTTAAGCAATCATTTTTCCTTGTCACTTAGGTGTCATAACAACCTAGAAAGTGGTTCTAATCTGTAAGAAGACTCATAACAGTTCCACAAAGCACATGTAATATCCTGCCCATCCAAGGAAACTCCTGCCCTCTGAGGCGTTCCTTGACCTTGACAAATCTCCAACTGAGAGTATATCACAATATCGTCGATTAAGACGACCACAATTCCAATTAAGATAATCTTTAAATACTCTGTTCATCTGATCCATCAAAACATAACTCAGCACTCCCAGTGCCCATAACTAATATAAAAACAGTCTTCTTCATATCCTTCTTCCTGATCTTTAACTGGTAATAACCAGATCAAAATCCACCTTGGAGAATACCATCTTACTCAATAACTGAGTCTTTAGTTCTTACAGCTTTGCTGAAACCGTTCAATACAGTGCCCTAGACCTGATTCCATCACTGGCACCAATCCAATCACCATTTATCTCTTTGTGTAAATGTAATCATGAAAAATCCCTTGGAGACACATCCAAAAATTCATAGACTAATCCAGTCTGTCCTGATCCCATTGGCACAACCTAAGTGGTATCCACCACCCTAGCTAAGAGTTCCATGCATCCTCCTGCAATAGATCTCTAACTCTAAATACAGATGTCATAAGCATACGAAATCCATGCACAATGCCAAATACCACCAGGGTTTCCCACTCTCAAACCCAAGAGTTACTATCCTTTCCTTGCAATCTAGCATTGCCCCACACTTGGTTAACCAATCCATATCCAGGATCATACTGAAGTCAGTCATAACCAACTTTATCAAGACAATTGATGAGTCATTTCTACCATAATCTAACTCATCACAACATAACCATGCAATCGATATAACAAGTCTATGCTTCTCTAGATGCAACAAATAAAGAACAAAATGTCATCAAAACTAGTCAGCATAATACAAAAATTAGAACTAGAAAGCTGACCTGCCACCATTGAGGAACCAGCTTCAGTCTCAGTCTTTGCCTCTGACTGCATTGGAACGAACACTCGAGCTAGAGTCGAGCTGTCCACCCCCTTTGGCTCATCTATCCCTTGCATTGGGAAATCCTTCATGAAATTCCCAAATATTCCACATAGGAAACATGCCTTTGCTCGGCATTCTCCCAGATGACGCCTCTTGCACCGAGCGCATTTTGGATAAGTTCTCCAGTTCTTATTTTTGCTCAAACTAATAAGCGGAGGTGTCACTGTCTGAGCTCCATGCTCTCCGGCACTCTCCTTCTCAATCTGATTTCCTGTGCTCTCAACAGTAAGAGCCTTCCCTACCACCTGAGCGTAGGTAGAGATTTCATCCACTAGGGCAACTCTAATGCCCTCAGTTATTCTGGGATTCAATCCCTAAATAAACCTTTCCTTCTGGGCTATATATGTGGGTAACATATCAAAAGCAAACTTGGCTAACCCATCAAATCTTAACATACTCGATTACTGTTGCATTTCCCTTAACCAGGTTTAGAAACTCATTCATCTTAGCAGTCTTGGCTGCATCATAGTAATATCTTTCATTAAACAGCTGTCTAAATTCTTTCTAGTCCATCACGGTTGTATCTTGTGTCTGGGATACTACTTCCCACCATGTCCGGGCATCATCCCGCAATACATATGTAGCACAGATCACCCTATCGTGACCTACCACCCCCATACTATGGAGAATGGAATTGATCAAGCCCATCCACTGCTCAGCTCTGAATGGATCTAGGCCTCCCTCAAATACTAGAGGGTAATACTCCTAGAATCTTCCACAAAGAAATTCCCACCTGTTCTCAACCCTAGGCTTAGCCAAAACTGGTGCCACTCCTGGCATAACAAAGGAAGAGGTGTTCCATAACAGATTCTGTTGTTGCTTCAAACACCTAATATCTTCCTCCTGCCTCTGCAATCTTAATTGCATATCTATAAACACTTGCTGGAAATTCTGAGGGGTAGGTGAAGAATTCAAACCTTGGCTGTAATCCCCAGCCCCGGAATAACCACCACCAGGTCTCATTAACTGCCTTTGGATACATACCTGCTGATTGAATCTGCAATCAATAACTTGACCCATTAAACATGATGAGCATATCAAAAGCCTTCCCCACGGGAACAATCATACCACACTACATTCACAACCACTACAGTGCTAAAAACATGCCCATAGCATTTCTTCATTAATTCATAACCCTTGCTCTTCCAACATACACACCATGCTTCCAACTCCAACTCCAACATCCAATTATCACATTCATATATATATATATTCACGGAGCATGTAATCATATAATCATATTAATAGTAAAGAGCCAGGTTCTATCAGAATCTCATGCTCCCAATACAATATGCAGGTAAATCATTTACATTCTATTTAAGTAGTTAATCACATAAATAGTTACCATACATTGAGTGAAGCTATCTTTAGTGATGAGTGTACATGCCTAGATTGTCTTCAGAAACCCTTAACCTTGGCTCGCTTTGATACCAAGTTGTAACGCCCTACTACCCAAGGACTGTTACGTTGTGCATTTTAAACAATGCTAAACTAGCTAACTAAGCCATTTGGCCATAATCGTGTAACTAAGTGCAATTACGGTTTAGGATTAATTTTTTTTTGTTAAGATACAACGTTTCACTAAAATGTTTACTATATACATTGGGATCTCAAAAATATATTTTAAAGGTTAATTACAATAAAAGATTTACAACCAGGCGACCTAAGCGACAAAATAGGGTTTAACCCTAGTTCCTCTTTAAACCCTTGGTCGTGGGGGTCGACCAGCCGCATATGTACACATCGTCACCTATGCTCTCCAACTCCGGGATGGTCCAACTTTCTTTTGCCTTTACCTACATGACATAGCACCCGTGAGCCGAAGCTCAGCAAGAAAACTCAATATGCTCATGAACATGTAATAACATGTTGCTGAATCATAATAGGCATGCCTAGCAGTAATAACCCTACTCATGCATGCAAACAACTCCAAATAAATGTTTGTGGAGTCTCATGCTCTGAGTAGATGACTAATAAGTCTATCCTTATGTAGATGACTAATAAGTTTATCCCTGTATAGATGACTAATAAGTCTATCTCTGTATGGATGACTAATAAGTCTATCTTTGTTAGATGACTGATAAGTCTATATCTAAGGTAGATGACTAATAAGTCTATCCTTATGTAGATGACTGATAAGTATATCTTTGTTAGATGACTAATAAGTCTATCTCTGAATAGACGACTAATAAGGCATACTCTGTATAGATGACTAATAAGTCTATCCTTTTGTAGATGACTGATAAGTCTATCTTTGTGTAGATGACGAATATGTCTATCTCTGTGTAGATGACTGATAAGTTCATCTCTGTATAGATGACTGATAAGTCTATCTTTGTGTAGATGGCTGATAAGTATATCTCTGAGGTCCCATACCCTTCTATCCATGTGACGTGTAGGTCACCTTAGCCTTTTGGCTCTGGCTCTAAATAACTAGCCTTTAGACTAGACAAGCGCTTTTGTTTTTCATCAAACTTAAGGTCGGTCAAGCATTTCATGCTTCCAATGATAACGCTTATGTCGATTAGATCTAATCTTTTTAGCTTGCGTTAAACACACTAATACCATTCTTGACTCATAAGTCAATTCGATACGACCAGTGCTCAATACTACTGTCGAACTTGACTAATAAGTCACAGCTTCACAATCAATACTGACACCATTTCCATTTCCTGACTCATAGGTAAGTGCCACAGATAAGCAAACTGCTAAGCATTTAATATGCATTCCATATATACAGATAAAGCACTCAACATGCCTCATCAATAACCATGCATGTCACTTACTGTGTGCAGTTTTCTTACCTCTGGTTCGAGCGTGAAACGACAATCTTTTGGTCCCTTAGCGGTCACCTAGTAATAACCAAATATGGAATTCCATCAATAAAATCAATAATAAAAGGGTTTATAATCTAAAACCTTGCACCCGGGACCTCGAATCGTAATAAAATGATTAGTAGATTCGATCCTGAGCCTTAGGAATTGAACTCCCAAACTTAATCCCTTAAAAACTCCTCCCTAGCAAGTTACGGCACGCCCCAAGTTAGAGAGCACACTCAGCCTGGGCACTAGGGAGGGTCGCGACTTGCCTGGCCAAGTCGTGACTTGACCCCATGAACAAAGCCCCCTTCAATGGTTGAACATAAGCCTAGAACCTCCAGCCTTGATCTCCTAGCTTGAACCCTCAATCTCAGCTTCAAAAATACAAAGGAAAGAAGAGAAAAGAGATGATTAGGAGAAGAGGAGGAAGAACTCTATTTTGCTGCCTTATTCTCTACAGCCTTCCAATTTAAATATAACCTAAGGTCAAATCACCAAAATGCCCCAAGCCCAATTTATTTCCTTAACAGCCCCCAAGGGAAAAAGTATCATTTCTCCTCTAATCCCGTTAATCATAATTAATGTCCTCCAATTCCCATTATTCACAATATTCTCAAATAAATAATAAATAATAAATCATATCCCATTACCCTTTTAATTCCCGGTAATGTACTAATCATCAAATTACCTCGAGACTCACCCTAAGCTCGAAAATTAACCATGTTATGTCCAAACTGCTAACTTGCATTCAAAGATCGTCTCATGCCGAATAACTCGAAAAAAATCCACATTATAATGTGTCTCATTCATAATTCACCAACATGCATGAAAATATACAAATGTGCCCTCAAACGGGCCAAATTGCCAAAATGCCCTTAAAATGAAAAGTGGACCCATATGCATGCATTTATCATCATATAATTATATAACTCACATAATCATGCATATAATCATTAAATGGCATAATAAATCAATTATGGCCCTCCCGGCCTCCTAATCATGGTTCTAAGCCTTATTAGGAAATTTGGGTCATTACACTTTGTGTATTCAATATTCAACATTGGACGTTAACTTTGAAATCAAGTTGGGCCTCATACATTTACTACCATCTTTCCACGGGCTACTAGAAGAGGATTCGAATAAGCATCTTACGGAGTTTCCCATAGTCTACTCTAGTATGAAGCAGTGTTAGTAACTGAAGAGCAAATAAAATTAAGAACATTTCCATTTTCTTTAAAGGATGGTTTGAATGAATGGCTCTATTATCTTTGTCTTGGAACGGTTAATACCTGGAATGAAATGAAGACAGTGTTCTTGGAGCGTTATTTCCCAGCATCTAAGGTTGGTAGTATAAGGAAGGAAATTTGTGACATTCACCAACAGTCTGGGGAGTCATTATATGAGTATTGGGAGAGATTTAGGAGGCTATCTGCTAGCTGCCCCCACCACCAAATAAGTGAACTACTCGTGATCCAATAATTTTATGAAGAACTATTTCCATTGGACAGGAGCATGATTGATGCAGCAAGTGGGGGAGCACTGATAGACAAGACTCCTGCTGCAGCTAGGAGTTTAATTTCTAATATGGCCGCCAACTCCCAATAGTTTGGAGTTTGTCATGAAGTTTTAGTTAAGGGAGTAAATGAGACAAACTCTAAAGTAGAGCATGAGCTTGCGTAGTTAACGAGTATGGTTCAACAAATGGCTTTAGGTCAGCAAGTGAGACCTTGTGGCATATGTCAGTTGAGGGGGCATCCTACTAATGTATGTCCCACAACTCAAGAGGTTACCAATGAGCATGTAAATGCAATTGGGGGGGGGGGGGGGGGGGGTTCCCAGGGCAACCTAGGAAAATGTATGACCCTTATGCTATAACTTCTAATGAAGGTTTGAAGGAACATCCTAATCTTCGATATAGGAGTCAACAACAAACCGTACCTACTAGACCAGCAGGGTTTCCTTACCAACAAAGGCCTCAATAAGCCTATGTACCTCAGCTTCAACAATCCCTTATCTCACAAGCTCAAGATCCATCACTGGCTGATATGCTAAAAATGTTAGTTGCCTCCAATATACAGACTCAAGTAATTCTTAAAAGTGCTCAAGCATCCCTGAAAAATCTAGAGAACACTATGGGTCAAATAGCCACTTCATTAAGTCAAAGTGAGCCACAGAATCAAGGAAAGTTACCTTCACAATCTATTAGGAATCTAAGGGAAAACGCTAATGCATCCACATTAAGAGATGGCAAGACTTATGATCATCCTATTATTCCATCAAGTTCAAATGATGCGCCATTGCCTCCTACTCAATCCACCCAATAAGACAAAGATGAAACCCCAACCACAATGCCCAAACCTAAACAACCTAGTCCCACTTATGTCACTACTCCTCCATTTCCTAGTCGTTTTAGAAAGACAAAGAAAGATGAAGCTAAATAGGAAATACTAGAAACTTTTCACAAAGTTGAGGTAAACATTCCTTTACTCGATGCTATTAAACAAGTACCTCGATATGCAAAGATTTTAAAGGAGTTATGAACTAATGAGAGGAAGCTAAAAGTGAATGAAAAGGTGAGAGTGGGGGAAAATGTTTCGACAGTTCTTCAAAAGAAACTTTGCCCAAAGTGTAAGGATCCTGACACTTTCACTATTCCTTGCACTATTGGCAATAAAAGGATTGAAATTTGTATGTTATATTTGGATACTTCAATCAATGTAATGCCTTACTCTATTTACACCTCTTTTAATTTGAGACCACTTGAAGAAACAGGGGTGACCATTCAATTAGCGGATCGTTCTAATGCCTATATAAGGGAAGTAGTAGAGGATGTATTGGTTAAAGTAACTGAATTGGTGTTTCCGACGGACTTCGACATTCTTGATATGGAAGATGACTCAAGTCCAAGTTGTACACCTGTTTTATTGAGAAAGCCATTTTTAAAGACAACTAGAACTAAGATAGATGTTCATGAGGGAACTTTGACCATGGAGTTTGATGGTGAAGTGATTCTCTTTAATACTTTTGAGGCTATGAGGTATCCAAGTTCATTCACTTTCTTCAATTGATATTCTGGACTCATTGTCAGAAAGAATTCTTGATTTACATGGAGAGATTGAGTTAGATGTTGTTTGAGGGAACCATTAGACTTGAATAAAGAAGATGTCACTACTGAAGTAAAGGAGATGATGGCTGCACTTTATAGTGGTGGAGAGGTTTCCAAAGAGGTGCCGTTCTTAGAGTTGCCTATTTCTCATGAACAAGTTAAACCATCTGTTAAATCACCACCCAAGCTTGAATTAAAACAACTACTAGAGCATCTCAAACATGTTTACTTGGGTGAGAAAGAGACATTACCGGTCATTATCACTACACACCTTACCCAAGTATAAGAGGATCGTTTGATAAGGGTACTTCGGGAATACAAAACATCCATAGGGTGGACCATAGCAGATATCAAGGGAATAAGCCCCACTATGTGTATGCACCATATTCTCCTTGAAGAGGGGTCAAAGCCTTCTAGAGAAGCTCAACGAAGGTTAAATCCCCCTATGATGGATGTAGTTAAAAAGGAGATACTGAAGCTCTTAAATGTGGGTGTGATTTACCCTATTTCATATTGCAAGTGGGTGAGTCCAGTTCAAGTTCTTCCTAAGAAATCAGGCATCACTGTGGTAAATAATGATGAGGATGACTTAGTGCTCATGAGAGGCCAAACAGGTTGGCGAGTTTGTATTGATTATAGAAAGGTGAGCACTGCAACTTGAAAAGACCACTTCATTTTGCCATTCATCGATCGAATGCTTGAAAGATTGGTAGGACACGTTTATTACTGCTTTCTTGATGGTTATTCAGGTTATAATCAGATTGGTATTGCTCCTGAAGACCAAGAGAATACCACATTTACATGCCCATTTGGCACATTTTCTTTTCGTAGAATGCCATTTGGATTATGCAATGCTCCTGCCAATTTTCAGTGATATATGGTTAGTATTTTCTCAAATTACATAGAGAACATCACAAAAGTATTTATGGATGATGTAGTGTCAATGGTGATTCATTTGATAGGTTCCTCAACAACTTAAGTCTAGCTCTTAAATGATGTATTGACTCTAATCTTGTATTGAATTGGGAGAAGTGTCACTTTATGGTGCAACAAGGTATTTTTTTGGGGCATGTTATTTCGAAACAAGGGATTGGAGTGGACAAGGAAAAAATTGATCTCATTCGTTCTCTTCCACCACCATCAAGTGTGAAAGAAATAAGATCCTTTCTTGGTCATGCATGAATCTATAAGCAGTTTTTGAAGGATTTCTCAAAGGTTGCTTCCTCCTTATGCAATCTTCTTCAAAAGGATGCGACATTTGAATTAAAGATAAATGTTTGTTTGCATTCAACAAATTGAAGGAATCCTTGACATCAACACCTATTATTCAGCCACCGAATTGGGAGTTAGCATTTGAAATAATGTGTAACGGTAGTGACTATGCAGTAGGAGCGGTCCTTGGGAGAGTTGGTAAGGTTCTTCATGTTATATACTATGCCTCTTGGACTCTTAATGATGCTCAGTTGAATTACTCTACTACGGAGAAAAAGCTTTTAGCGGTCATCTTTGTTATAGAAAAGTTTTGGTCTTACTTGATTGGAACTAAAGTTATTGTTTACATTGACCATGCAACTCTTAAATATTTTCTAGTTAAGAAAGAAGCAAAGCCCAGACTTATTCAGTGGATTGTACCCCTTCAAGATTTTGATTATGAAATAAAAGAGAAGAGAGGCTCAGAAAAATTGGTGGCTGATCATTTAAGTAGACTTATTTAGGATGAAGATAACTTGCAATTAAATGAAAAGTTTCCTGACAAACAACTCCTAGCTCTTAAATAAGTTATTTCATGGTTTGCTGGTATTGTAAACTATTTGGCTAATAAAGAGTTACCAGGAGACCTTACACAAGCTCAAAAGAAGAAGATTAAGCATGATGCCAAGTTCTACATTTGGGATGAGCCTTATTTATGGAAACATTGCGCTAATCAAGTCTTTTGAAGATGTGTTCCTGATTTTGAATTTCAATCTATCCTTGCTTTCTCACATTCTCATGCTTGTGGAGGTCATTTTGGACCACAAAAAAAACCCATAAAGTACTTGACAGTGATTTTTATTGGCCTACAATCTTTAAAGATTCATATGCATATTGCAAGGCTTGTGATCATTGTCAACGAGTAGGTAAAATGACTGCTATGGATCAAATGCCCCAAACTCCCATACATATTATCGAGATTTTTGATGTTTGGGGCATTGATTTTATGGGACCATTTCCATCGTCATGCAGTTTTGAGTATATTGTTTTAGTGGTTGATTGTGTGTCTAAGTGGGTGGAAGCAAAAGCAACTAAAGTAGATAATTCTAAAACAGTAGTTGAGTTCATTAGAACGAATATATTTGTGATATTTGGTAATCCAAGGGCAATAATTAGTGACTGAGGTACTCATTTCTGTAATAAAAATATTGAAGCTTTATTTCGGCACTATCAAGTGACTCATAAAGTAACTTCTGCCTACCATCCACAAGCAAATGGCCAAGCCGAGGTATCGAATAGCGAAGTCAAGTCTACTCTTGAAAAGACGGTGAACCCAAATAGGAAGGATTGGAGTGTAAGACTAGATGTTGCTCTATGTGCATATCACAGGGCATACAAAACACCGCTTGGTATGTCGCCGTATCGGTTGGTGTATGGAAAGACTTGTAATTTAGCGGCTGAATTAGAGCATAAAGCTTGGTGGACTGTGAAAAAGTGTAACATGGAGATGGATAATGCAGACCAATAAAGAATGTTGCAATTACAAGAGCTAGAGGAAATTCGTAATGTTGCTTATGAGAACTCTAAGATTTATAAAGAAAAGACCAAGACCTTTCATGATCAAAATAGAATTATTCAGAAAACGTTTGATGCAGGACAAAGAGTATTATTGTATCATTCTCTTCTTAAACTATTTCGAGATAAGTTGAAATCTCGATGGGTTAGACCTTTCATAGTGGTACACCATTATCCTCATGGAGCGGTAGAAATTACAAGTCCATCAACGGGAAAACTACTCAAGGTTAATGGGCAGAGATTGAAGCCTTATTATGAGTCTTTCGAGGAGGAACAAGCTACTATGATTCACCTCTTCAATCTGAAATATATTGATGAAGTATGAAAAGGTTTTATGTTGAGCTAGCAAAGTTAATCTTAGCCAAAGTTTATGTACTTTATTTTATTTTTAAGGCGTTTTTGTTTAATTTATTTTTCCATGTAATTTTTTCTTTTTGAACTTAGTTTTAATATTTTTTTTCTTTATTTTAGAACCGTGAAAAACGTGAAAAAAAAAATTGGGTCGCGACCACAACTTGGAGAACAGGGAGTAGTGGCCATGCCCACCAATAACCCCAGGCCGTGGCCACTGGATGATTTTAGCCAAAAAAATTTAAAAACCCCCAAATCATTTTTTCCCACTTCCCACAATATCAAAACCTCTCAAACCAAAAATACTCTCTCATTTCCACCAAATTTCATTATTTCAAACCCATTTTCACTAAAAAATTTCCCCCAAACCATCACAATTCCCACTCTCAATCTTCATTTTCTACCATTTTCACCTATTCACACCAAAATTCCCAACTTCTACACCATTTTCACTTTCAAAACCTAAAACTCAATAATTCTAAATTTGCCAATTGAGGTTCTCCAAGTAGTATCAAGGTGATTTATTGGCACAATCAAGCTTCCAAGACTTTCTATTCTCGATTACAAGTAAGTAGTTTCTCTTCAATGTTTGGATTTTATGATTTTTGGTGGATGAATCGCTTATCTATTGTGATCCTTGGCTTGGATTAAGTGTTTATGTTGTTGTATTAGTGATAATTTAAATTTTGGGGAGAATGGATTACTAGAACAATATTTTCCAATCTTGGATTTGCTCATGCCTACTAAGTGTTTGATAAAAGTTCTAAGAGAAGTGTGATTGAGTTTTAAGGGGAATTGGTTGAATATGTTTCAAGAAAAAGCATTTAATTGCTTAGTTGATTTTGGTTGGTATAGTTAGAGAAGTTTGAGTTGATATTTTTGGGATATCTTGAATTGTTCTCTTAGTGCCTGATTATTTTTGTTAAAGGAAGCTTGTTACTGAGTTTTGAAGAGAAGAATGTCACCAAAGAGATTTAGAAAGAATACCAAAGATGCTTCCTCATCCGGGGTTCAATTTGCTGCCAACAAATTTATTTTCGAGGAGACATTTAAACACTATAAAGATGTGGTAGTGAAGCAGAAAACAATGATTAAAGAGAGGGGTTTGATATGGAAGTTCGGCATGGGTATCCATCCATTGTGGAGCAAATTAAAAAAAAAAATTGGAAGAAAATTTTCAACCCGATGATGCAGTAATCCCTATAGTAATAGATGTTTATGCCAATGGAAATTCTCAAGTCACAGCTATGGCTACAGTGAGAAGGGTCAATGTGAATTTTACAAGAGCAACAATAAATTCAAATTTATGGGCTTCCTAGTGTAGAAAATGATGAGTATAGCCAAATAGTTGATAATCCCGACTTTGATGAGATCATCCAATTTTTGTGCAAACCAGAAACCCAATGGATCTTAACTGAATGAGGTCTTCCTACTAAGTTTAAGCAAGAGGCGATGGGAGTTATTGAAAAAGCATGGCATAAGTTTATCAATGCGAAGTTCTTTCCAACTAAACATGCTAGTGATGTGAATGTGGATACCGCGATACATTAATATGCCATCTTGAATGGGAAAACAATTGATGTGGGGTGCATAATCAAGTCATCCATTCATAACAGTTTCAGACATGTCTCTAAGGGGTTCTATCATCCCCATCTCATTACTGCCATGTGTGCTCAAGCTGGTGTGAAATGGGGTCCTTCTGAGCCTTTGTTGCAGCCTATGCATATATTGAATAGATCATCCATCACTCGCTTCAAGGTCACTAACACTACTGGGGCGACCTCATCTTCTTAAACTTAGGCTAGGCCACCGCCATAAACAAAAAAATGAGACCTTGGCAGACCATATGAATATTGCGGAGGAATCTCTGTACAATACCTCTCAAGATCTGCATGCTCATCGTACTAAAATCCACGCACACCATCAACACATGATTGAGTGGGCTAGCTACCAAGATGTCTTTTTTAGGATGAATGCCATGCACCTTGGTATGGAGATGGCAAACTATCCACTTGCACCATAGTGGTTTTGACCGTATCTACCACCTATTCCCATGATGCAAGATGACAAGAACAAGGAGGAAGCTGAAGATGACCAGGTAGATATGCCTGATGAATAAGGGAGTTTTTTCTTTTTCTTTTTCATTATATTTTCTTTTATTTTTCATTGAGGACAATGTATTGTTTAAGTGTGGGGGAAAGGAACAACTGAAACTTAACTACTTTATTTTTATTTTTATTATGTGGAGTTGTTTTTATGTCGTTTTTTCTTCTTCTCACTTTAGTTTGTTTTTAGGTTTTCATAAGCATGGTTGTGTTGAAAGTTGTCTGTTAATGATAATACTTCTGATTGAGATGAGACTACTCCTAGGAAATTGATGAATTCTCCATGAATTGTGTGCTTAACGCTTGTGTGATTGTTACTTAAGCTTGATCTTCGATGTTTAAACATAATGTGTGTAAAATTATATTTACTTTTTCACTATTGTTTGGAGATATTTATGCATGCTATCTTCTATATATATAGTCTCGACCACTGTAGAAATCATTGATTAATTGTTTAAGGCAGAATCCTAAGTACACAAAATTAAGAAGATGATTAAGAAATATACATTGGATCGTTTGAGCATTTCATGCTTACCTATGAAATTGAATATCCTAGTTTCCCATTTTCGAGCCATAATGACTAATCTTTTTCTTTTATAAACTAATATCTAAATCTTTTGCAACTTAAAATTTCTATCATTTTTGTGACCCATTACACCATAGTTTTATATGATTGTTTGATTTGGTGGGGTGGGTTATAGATTGTAAGAAGGGGGAGTTTTATTGGTTTGTACAATTATAATGTGAAAGTATATGTTCTACTATTTCTTCCGATGAGTTGAATAGAAAAGAAAAAAATAGAGAAAAAACATCTGTATAGAGAAATATTGAAAAAAAAAAGTTTTGCAAAATTATAAGTGTGAGGGAATTTAGTAAGATCATGTGAAAAGAAGGAAGAGAGAGATTATGTATTCTTGAAGTGTATAGGAAAATCTAGAGAATATAAAAAAAAAATATATATATGCTATGGTGTGATTTAAGCTTAAATATTCATTTTTCAACTACCTTCACCTTTGCCTTACATTACAAGCTTTTAAAGACCTTTTGATTCTTGATTATGTGTGTTTACATTAGTGAAGAACAATTGGTTAATGTCTATGGAATGGATGTTTTTCATGAAAATATTATTATATATGAGACTGTAAAACACACTATGGAATGTATAAATTGATTCAAATGTTTGTTATTTAGAAGGTTTAATTGTGCATAATCATAAATAGATCGAGTCGAAGTGGTGACTAGGAATTGAGTTGAAATTATGAGGAATGTGGAATTTAGATTTTTCTTATAACGTATTTTTTTTTTATCAATCTTTGAGATAACTAACGCTATCGACAAAACAATTGCTAATGTTTTTATTTGTTGAGTTTGTAGTTTTTATTAGTTGTTTTGCTAAGGGACTAGCAAAGTCTAAGTGTGGGGGAATTTGATAATGGCATTTTGGATATTATATTTGTTATCCTTTCGCATTTAAATAATGTTAATTTCAAGTATTTTTAGGTGTTCTTAGCTTTATTTTACGAGTCTTTGATTTTCAAGCAAATTTTTTTTTATATGGTATAATTGATGAATTTGATATAATTTTGTGGTTAGGAATGGATGTGCAATGATAGGACTCGAGAAAATGAAGTTTGGGATAAGTTTGAAGTGTTTTAGAAGTCCCTTAACCCAAGGTTCAAGCTTAAAGTTGAAGATTACGAAGAAAAAGCACGCGAGAAGATTTTGGGCTATGGCCGCGGCCACCAACATTCACTGGCCACGACTTGGGAGTCAGAGAGTAGTGGTCGCAGTTACCATAATCACCTGGCCACGGCCTGCGATAGAATTTTCCTTAAAATTCTAATTTTTAATGGGTTATAAAAGGGATTAGGGTTAACTTTAAATACAACATTGGATTGCGAATTTTAGAGGCTATAGCAGCACAAGAGGATAAAAGACATCCACATATACATTCTTCAATCTAGTTCTTCTTTCTTCTCAAAACTCTTTTATTTTCATTGAATATTTATTTTTGTGAATATGATTGTGATTATGGAGTAGTTTTCTTTATAGTTGAGGGTTATTTCAAAATCCTAAACATAAGATCTTGAATGCATTTGATGAATTTTATTCCTTCTATTCCCATATTAAATTGCTTTTATTTTTCTATTTGAATGTTATGAATCGTGTAAAATCTTGTTTAGATGACCACTAATTAGGGTTTTTCATTGTTATACTATCATCTTAGGATTTCTATTCACCTAATAGTATAGGATTTTAAGTAGAGTGATAAATTACAATTAGGATATTGTGATGGGTATCTTGATTGGGATGAAAAATAAAACCAAGGTTAAATAGATAGAAAGCTTAATGGGTTTATTGTTGGGTAAAAAGGGTTAATTAAGAGCGCTTAGCTTTAATTATTTATAATAGGAAAATTGAAATAATTGACTGCTTAAGTGTTATCTGCGGGGTTAATAGTTTAATCGAGAATAGGGAATATTATTTATCATTGTTAATAGATTGATTGTCGAAGGTGGAGAGTAATTCTTGACTATTTCTTTAATATCGTTATATCCTTAGTTATATAATCTTCGATCATTATTTTATTTTATGTTTTCATTTTTCAAAAATAAAACCCTTATCTAATTTATGTTAAGTTGTTATTTTGAATAATATTTTGATCACAGTCCTCGTGGCTTCGACCCTTATTTACAGCTATACTAAAGTAGCTAGTACAAGTGATAAAAAATATATTTAAAATTGATACGACATATGACACCTTCACCCACCATCTCCGCTAGCGCCGGATGTCATGTCGACCGATTCAGCGGGCTCCTTCGCCAATTGGTCCCAAAACTTGGAGAGGAAACACTCCCAGACCTCAGGATCAAGGAACGAGAAATCCTTGATCCAACATAATCCTCCTGGGCCTTGGACAGGGACTTCGTCTCGGCCTCCAAAATCTTCAGCTTAAGGTCCTCGAGCTCCTTGAGAAGGAGATCTCGGCTCTGAGTTAACTCCAAAGATTACGCCTTAGCAATATTTTTGTTGTTCTGGAAGGTTTCCACCTCAGCTTAGATCCGAGCAATACCACAGATCTAAGCCATCCAAGACTACAACCAATGATTAAAGAAAGGCCTGTTTATGAAAACATGGGACTAAAGAAGGAGGATAAGGATAAGACTTATGGTCAGAGTCATCCCCAACACAGAGTCGAGGACGGTCGCCGAGGGTCTCACCTCAATGGCCTGCAACTCTTTGGTGCTGACCAAGTTCGTATGCTTCATCAGATGGTTCACAATTTCCTGGAATGAACCACGCAGAGGTTCTGGATGTTTCCCCACCTCGATGTGAGGACCTGGGATCGTGGTAGTTGGAACTACGACTTGGAAATCCTGCAGGATATGCGAAGGGTCATGAGGAATTGGGGAAGGGGCCTCTTAGGTTGTAATTACAGAGGGCTAAAGCTGCTTCTAGGTGGAACTGGTCCCCTTGGTCTTGGCTGGAGAACCAGCAGCAGCGCTGGTTCCAGAAGTAGTTTTCTTCAAGTTCCTCACCCTCTTGATGGAAAGGCCAGTGCTTAAGATGTCCTTGAGGCTCATATCTTCTTCTGTAAGGACGAACATAAATGTTATAACAAAGTTTTATAATTCTAACTATGCAAGCAATAAGTATTAATAGAACAAGAACCCTATCCTTTGAACTAGAGGAGGAAATTACTACAATTAGTTTTGGATTATGGACCAGGCTAGATACAACCTCTAACTCTTTGAATATTGGGGGTAGGGGAGATTCTAACATTACTACTTCATGGGACCTACTAGGTTCTGGCTCCTTATCTGGCCTAGGTTCATATTCGGCTTGCCTAATACCCGAGGTAAAGGAACGTCATGACAAGAGGTTTGTACCATACTGTTCAACAAAGGTGGACCTAAAATGTAAAGTGTTATCTATAACTATGGTATATTTGGTGTAGGAAAAATCATGGCATATGACCAATTGGTTGATGCACTGATGTAAGGTCACATTCAGGTCGGGGTCTATAGGATGTTGACTCACAAGCTGCCTCAGATTGAATCGGGTTAGTGCAAAACTGGTAGCAGCCCGATTTATTTCCTTATCATTATTACCTTGGTCGGAGGTGCCGACTGCTGCCCCCGATTCAGAATGACCTTGGTCAGAATCCTACCCGCCTTCAGTGATCTTTCATTTACGCACCAACGGTGCAACCTCCTCTTCTTCCTTGACCTTATTAGCGATTGGAGGTAACCCCTTGGGAAGATTTTGAGGCTTGATGGCTAGTGTCTGATCTTCCTTGATCAGCTTGCAGACCACCATGGTGGCGTCATTCACCACTACCCTGAACTCTTTCTCCTCAGTGGGAGTGTTGGCCAAAGTATTGTATTGAACTCCAAGGGTCTCAGACCACACTGTTCTTTTATAGATAACTGCACAAGATAAAGACTCGATCATAATAAGTAAGAGTTAACAAAAGTGAAGAATTCGATGGAGTATAAAAGAAAAGATACTTACGAGGTCGGGTGAAATAACAGTAATCGTAGTTCCAGATTCCTTTTGACATAAATAACTGCTCTTTGAAGTCATTCGGATGGCTGGGAAGGTCGATGATGCTGGTGGACTTGGGAAACTGGGTGAGGTTGTAGAAACCATTACCTTTGGTTTTAGTGGATTGGCCTTCACACATAAAAAATACAAAATTTCCTCTGGGGTCGGGACCTCCCACTCATTCTTGAGAAATATATATTTTAACCTCGTGAGGAGGTGATAGGAATTTGGCGGGAGCTGGACTAGGGCAAGCTTCACGTAATTCAAGAAATTTGCGAAATACTGGTCTACGGGGAGGAAGGCATCACTCGTTAGGTCTTCATAACACCATGCAACAATTCACCTTAAACATTGCGTCCAAACCCGAGCCCTTGATCTCTTTGAGCTCCAACTTTCGACCTTCTCTCTCTTTCTCTTTTGTTCTCTTCTCCTCACCCCCACTTCTCCTTCTTTCTCTCTTTGTTTACGTAAAGGATAAAAGAGAAGTCTTCTCTTTATATAGGCTCCAAATGCCTTAGCCACCAATTCTACATTAAATGGTAATTGATCCTAATTACCAAATCATCATAAAATCTTGATTTCATATAATTGATCACTCCCACGATTTTCTCTAATTTGTCTCATGAATCGAGTCCTCTTTTAAAGCCATGTTCTTGATTGATTTCCATTCCCCATGATTTTCAAAATCACAAACTAACAATCAACCATAAATGCTAATTGATCTTAAATTTCTAATCACCCTTGATACACTTGATTCCATTCTTAATTACTACCATAAACACATGAACCTCGATTTGATCTTGCACCAAGTTCTTGATTGATCTCCAATCACCTTTTAATTTCGAAATCTCTTCTTCTCAATTACCTTGATTGTTGAAATCGCCACTTAAATGGAAAGAAAATCAATAACAACAACACTCATTATCTTGTCATAACATTCATAAATCAATCAGCAATTAATGATTTTCTAATTGTTAAAAAATTCGAAATTAACTAGTTGTCCCCACCCTAAATCATAATTTTGAAAATCAAGCCTTAACTGTCACCTTTAATTTCTCCAAATGATATCATTCCCAATCAAATCATAATCACATTTGCTGTCCATATTTTTCACCAAGAACACGTGGCATTGTCAAGTGGTCAAGAGAGGTCAAGGCCCAGCGAATACTGAGCAGGGAGGGGTCTGAAGGCCCAGACCCGTCTTAGTTCCAATGACTAGTGAATAATTGCATAGTAAAGAGCCCAGACCGAAGACATAGAATCGAACCAACTTCATGGGCTCACCCAATCTCCATCTTCTGGTATTTAGATCATTGTGGTAGACGTTCCATTCCAGGGGATGGATCCTACCATGTGGATCCAAATGAAGTTTTTGGGTCCATCCTCACAATCCAATTCACTACCAAGATGTCCATCAATTTGTAATCGCTATCTCTTGACCGTCCTGGTAAATGAACCTGGGCCTAAGTAAATGAACTTGAACCTCAGTAAATGAACCCGAACCATACATCCTGGTAGAACAAGACCAGTTCTTCATACATCTGATGTGTCCCCGAGAAGTCCTGCAGTTGGTCTCCTCAACTAACCTGCAGAAAGGGATATGCATGGAACATATGATGTTCGTAGGGATCGGTACTGCCTCTACTCTAACATATCCTATCCCCAGAATCCCCCTGGTAGCCCATGCACATCAGTCTGTATAAATGTACAAAGGGCAGCTGTAAGGCTTTACCATGCTTAAGCCACCCAGTGGCCCTAGACTGAACAACCTATAATCATGTTACACACTTGTATTATAGCTACATTAGAGAGCATGTATGCTTATATCCTTATTGGGCCCAGATTAGTTTGGCCCAAGCTACATGACCACCTATAAATAGGGTCATTTGTGCACTATTGCAGGAATATGATTTTTCATGTATGTATAAACGTTGTTGAACTTGTAGAAAACCTCCATTGTTAAACTCTCTAAAGATCAATACAATTGACTCGTGGAATAAGGCTCATTAACACCCCAACCACGTAAAAATTGTGATCTTGTTCATTTCTTTTCCTTTCTTTCTAGCTCTTACTTCTCGATATATTTGTAGTTTCCGAAAAACGCAGTAAACATTTTGGTGCTTTCATTGAGCGCCAGAAGAAAGCTTGAACTAGTCTTTATCATTTATGAAGATGGTGAATATCAGACACACTATGTTTGATCTTGCTTAATAGCAGGAGCAACAGGATGATGGAGAACCATTACAAGACTAGTAACTTCCTCAAGACCAACCAAAGGATGTACCCTATCACAGGCCCCTGCCTGACGACTCCCAGAACTTTGAAGAAGGGGTGAATATGATGAAGAATACTACGAGAAAGACGGAGAGGGGCATGAAGACCATGAGGCCAAAAATCCCATCAATTCCAGTGAGAATGATGTGGAACCTGAATAGGAGGACCTAGAAGTGGTTCATATGAGACAACAGGTCCTCGGTCAAGAAGCAAGGATGGTGGAACAATAAGAGACCCCCCGCCAGATGCTAGAATCCCTCCTGAGTCTTCAAGCATTTATTGTTGCTCAGGGAATTATAGTTAATCCCCCAAGAACTTTGCCAACTATCCCACCTACAGGGACTGGTGCTCCAAACAATGCTACAACCCTTACTTTTCCTCTGGGACAATCCACTCATCAACTTATCCCATAGAAAAAGAAAAGCCCAAAAAGAAGACTCCTCCTGCTCCAAAAACTAGGGTGGACCCTGGGCATTTCCCAAGGAAAGAATGGGTGAATCATGTCCAATGACAGAAACACCCGAACAATCCACAGGAGAAATGCCCGCAAGGAACCAAGCCTCGAAATGTTCCAAGACATGATGACTAGGGAAGAAGTTTTTATCCTAGTGCATCCGTGAACAAGGATCACGGAGGGTGTAAGCACGGGGAGGAGCCGGAAGCTGTTAGTTCGGGAGATGACACATTTTGCGGAGATTTGCGAGACGGCCTCAATGATCGAAAGGAGCAAGCCCATAAAGAAAAGATTCACCCTTGGGGAGGCAACATAAGGAATAACCTCAATGACAGAAGGAATGAGAGAGTTCCCATTGATGATGGAATGGCCAGGAAGTTCATGGAGCAGCTGGCCGATCTCAAAAAGGTCATAGACCGCTTGGTCCAAAAAAAAGAAGGCAGTGGTTCCGATTTTGAAGATGAAGAAAAAGAACCATGTGCAAAACACATCCTATATGTCGTGTTACCCAAGGGGTTCAAGATGTCGAACATACCCGCCTACACAGGAAACACTGACCCTAGAGACCATCTATCCTGCTACAATCGCCTGATGACTATAGCCCATGTCTGCGACAACACCAAATGCCTGTGCTTTTCGATCACCTTGGTCAGATCTGCTGAAGAGTGGTGGAAAAGGGCCAAGACAAGATTGATCCAATCTTAGTCTGGATTGTAGTCGACTTTCTGTAAACAATTTGTAGCCGCCCAGAAATTGACATTGAGGTCAGTGCATTGACCAACATTAAGCAACATCCTAGTGAGACCCTTAGGGCTTACATCCAACGCTTCACAGAGGAAGCTTCAAAGACTAAGGTGGATGATGGGCAACACTTAGTAGCCCTCCAATTTGGTATCAGAACTAGATCCCCTCTCTGCAATGACATGCAACATAGTAAGGCAACCACTCTTGAAGACTTTATAAGAAAGGCTCAAGGCTTCATCAATTGGGAAGAAGCTCAAATCCAAGCTTTTGGATGGCCTCCAGCAGTGCATCCTGGTTACGGGGCGCAATACCCGAAAAATCCCTATCCGACACCTCTAGTAATATCTTAGATGCAGTTCATGACCCTAAATGTCTATGTGCCCACTTCATCAGGATATGCTCCAGCTTCTTTAGCCCTTTTTTTGGATTTGGAACTGCACCAACCGGATATAGTGTCCTTGCCAGAGCGGTTCAACCATCCCAAACTGAAGTAGCAGAGGCGAGCATAAACCCTTCTCAAGGAAAACGATCCAGGAAAAATCAGAGTCTAACTGATCCTGCAAAGAAGGGAAAGAGGAGGGGGTATGGGCCACAATACATAGAATACACGAACTTGTTGGATACCCAAGATAATATCTACCTGCAACGGGCATCGTAGTCCTCTACCAAAAACAAGGCCCCATGTTTAAAGGGGGAAAGAACTGAAGGGACATGAGAAAAAGATGTGCCTATCACAAGGACATAGGCCATACAACAGAGGAATGTCGTCAGCTGAAGGGTGAGATCGAGAATCTAATCAAGCTGGGGCACCTCCACCAATGGGTCAGGATGTCAGTTGAAGTTCCGGGACAACCCATAGCTCTTGGACAACTTTTTGCCCAGGGAGCACAAAAACAATTCAGACCCCCTCACGGGGTGTACGCTTCAGGACCGGGAGCACAAGCCCCTCAGGGGGCCCCAATAGTGCGACCTCCCGGGGGATCTATGACTGCTGGACCCAGGATGCCGTATCCGCTTGTAATTGCGCCGCCTCTACTAGATGACTATATAGCCACCATATCTAGAGGCTCGCACCTGGGATGACCATCCCAGAATGACCAAAAGAGGTACCTCAGTGAACTCGACCACGACCATGAGATGTGTGCATTGGTCCAAACTCCAGCCCAGTGCCCAAAGCTGATGAATCTACCGATAATGTTCATGGAGGAAGATGCCTAGAATGTCCACTTCTCGCATCACGATCCCTTAGTCATTGATGCCCAAATCGTCAATAAAAGAGTATCCCGAGCATTGGTAGACAACGAGAGTTCTGTCAATGTCTTGTTTAAGCTGACCTTCTCAGCAATCGACCTAGCAAAGGTGGACCTAGCATCATGTCTAACGCAGATCTACGGCTTCAATGGTGGTTCATTGCTCCTGATGGGCAAGATACAACTCCCTATTACATTGGAGAATGATGTTCAAAACACATTAAAGTACTTCACATTCATGGTGGTAGATTGTCCCATTGAGTATAATGTGATTTTTAGGTGCCCCGCCCTAGTCGATTTTGGTGTTGTAAATGTGGAAATTTTCCCTTGTGAATTTTATTTACAAGTGAAGCTCTATGCAACGAGGCTTCCTACATGCTACTTATTGCACGCACCAGGGAACAAGGATATCACATGGCGTTGAAGGAATTGGGCTAAGAGAGCCACCCTCGCTATGCGAGGGCCCTTGGCCACATGCCAAACCGAACGCCACCCTCGCTATGCGAGGGTCCTCGGATGGCCATCTGCGTACGCCTTGTCCCCTCAGGCATCGGGCCTCACCTTGCCTGCACGAGGGAGAAGAAGACCAGCCTCGCTACGCGAGGCACCCTCGCTATGCGAGGGTGTGGCCTTGTTGCGGCGCTCGTACCCCAAGCCATGCGTACACCTGAGGGAAAAGGGCCAGCCTTGCTACGCGAGGGTGTGGCCTTGTTGCGGCGCCCATGCTGCGAGCCTCGTGTCCATGTGACCTACATAAGCAGGCCCCGACCCCTGGCGCCTTGGCTTCTCAGGATATGCATAGGTTGAAGCCTCCTTGACATAGGCACGGGGACCACTTGGGGGTACCTTATTGGTATGCCAAACGAACATTGGGCACTGAATGGGGATTGATGAGGACGACCGGGTACAGAACACGTGCGCTGACACGGGGCGTACGGTTGTGAAGAATAGAGGCACGACCCTGTGATCTGCGTCTGAGGAGTAGTGGCGGTACGGACCTGTAGGAAGAGTAGTGGTACCACTTGGACACCCCCGACCATACGCCAGAGTCGACAGTACTATGTCCTAGGCCACGACTCTGACACCATCAGGGTAGACACCACTACGTCCTGAGCCACTACACTATCAGAGTACCTGTGTACGTCCCTGTCGTCTGGGACTTGTTTGTATCCAGGGCCAATAGAGCCCCCCTATAAATAGGCCCCAACCCATCAGGTTAAGGGGTTGGAAAACTGAGTGTATGAAAGAGACTTAAGGAATATATGATCCTGGTTTTCAATGTTGCTTGAGTTTTCTTCTGTTGATTCAAGTTCTTTCTATCTGATTCAAAGCTTTCTAAAGTATTGAAATCTAAGTTTTCTAACCTTTAATCGTTGACGAGTTCTTACCGTCAACAATTTGGCGCCGTCTGTGGGAACGTATGCACCAAGGTATGTCCGAAGGACTACTTCCCTCTACACCGGATAGACCAGATGGTGGATGCCATGCCTGTGTACGAGTTGCTAAGCTTCATGGATGCCTACTCCAGCTACAACCAAATTTCTATGCATGTAGAAGACCAGGAACACACCAGCTTCCAAACAGAACAGGGTGTATACAGCTACATTGTCATGCCTCTCGGGCTAAAGAATTTCAGAGCCACATATCAAAGGATTGTCAACATAATGTTCCGGGACCCACACGGAAAGAACATGGAAGTCTACATAGACGACATGTTGGTCAGGTCCCAGACGTCGACTAAACATGTAGATGACTTGGCGGAAGCATTCGCCATTATCCAGAAGTACAGGATGAAGCTAAATTCCAAAAATTGCACTTTCGGTGTGGCATTCGGGAAGTTTCTAAGCTTCATAGTTTGCTCGAGGGGGATAGAAGCTAACATAGATAAGATCAAAGCTTTGATCAACATGCCATCACCACAAAAACACAAAGATGTTCAAAGCCTGACGGGAAGAATATCGGCTTTGAGCCGCTTTGTGTCAAAGTCCATGGACAAGTGCATCCCATTTTTCAATGTACTTCATGGAAACCAGAGGTTCTAATGGACAACCGAATGTGAAGGAGCATTTGGCACAAGCAATAATCTTGTCAAAGCCAGTGAATAGGGAGCCACTGTACCTATATTTGGCCTTGTGATACCATGTTATAAGCATCGCCTTAGTGCGAGAAGAAGGAAAGGTCAAACTCTTGGTTTATTACGTAAGCAAAAGGTTTCTGGACATGGAGTTCAGATACCCTTTGATTGAGAAACTAAGATTTTGCTTACTGACAGCCTCTAGGAAGTTAAAACCTTACTTTCAGGCTCATGCCATTAAGGTACTAACGAACCATCCCCTACGACAAGTATTACAAAAACCAGAATCATCAGAAAGACTTTTGAAGTGGGCCATGGAGTTGAGCCAGTTCGATATCACCTACGTCCCCAGAATCTCCATCAAGGGACATGCCCTGGCTGACTTCATCGTAGAATGTACTGGGATTGTTGAGGATGAAGAACCAATCAACCCTACAATTCCCTTTTGGAAGATCTTTGTTGATGGGGCCTCCAATGAGAATGGGGCCTGGCCAGGATTATCCTAATATCCTCCGAAGGTCACCAATTGCAAAGCTCCCTATACTTCTAGGTTGAAGCATCAAACAATGAAGTTGAGCACGATGCCATGCTGGCCAGATTACGCTTGCCTCGGGAAGTGGGAGCAGAGAACATTGAAATCCATAGCGATTCCCAGTTGGTGGTAAGGCAAATATCGAAAGAATACCAAACGAAGGGGGAGAAGATGGCTGCCTATGTGGCACGAACGCGGGAGTTACTTCAATCGTTCAAAAGATACGTCATCCGCCAAGTCCCCAGAGAACAAAATGTGTTCGCGGACACACTGGCAAAGTTGACCACGAATGTTGAAGCAGAATTCTCCAGAGTATTCCCAATCGACCATCTACCCGCACCCAGTATTCAATCCCCCGCCTTCGTAAATGCATTCGATTACACAACATCCTGGAAGGGACCTCTCATCGAATATGTAACAACTAGAGAATTACCCACGAACAGGGTTGCCGCCAAGAAGCTTAAATACCAGGCCCCCAGATATGTCATGATGGACGACAAGCTCTATGGTAGGGGGTTTTCCATGCCATATCTTCAATGTGTATCCGGGACCGAGATGAGCGCGATCATGCATGAAGTGCACGAAGGATTTTGCGGAGATCACTCAGCGGGACTAAGCTTGTCGAAAAGGACCTAAGGCAAGGATATTTCTGGGCAACAATGAAGAAGGACTGTGTAGATTACGTCCGCAAGTGTGACCAATGCCATAGATACACAAATATCCCACGATCTCCTCCCACAGAGATAACCTTGATGACCGGTCCTTGACCTTTTGTAGTTTGGGGAATTGATTTGGTAGGATCCCTCCTGACCGGGAAGGGCGGATTGAAATATGCCATGGTAGCCATCAACTGTTACACAAAGTGAGTTGAGGCAGAACCAACGAACACCATTACCTCCAAAAAGGCCTAGGACTTCATCATCTACAATATTGTGTACCGATACGGCCTCCCTCATAAAATCGTGTCAGACAACGAGAAGCAATTTTATAGCATCCACTTTACCAAATTCTGTGAAAGACATGGAATTGTCAAAATCTTCTTCACAGTCGCAAGGTTTCGAGCAAACAGAAAAACAGAGGCCATGAACAAGATTTTAAAGGGCACATTGAAGAAAAAGTTACAATCTTGCAAGAGCAAGTGGACGGAAGAGTTTCCTTGCGTCTTATGGGCATACCAGACCACGGAAAGAACCTCAACCAGACATACTCCCTACTCAATTGTTTATGGGTGCGAGGCAGTCATCCTAGTAGAAATGGTAGTCCTATCCCACAGACGAGACACGTATGACCCCATCCATAATCACTCCTTGCTCCAGGAATCCGTGGATCTCATCGAAGAGATCTGGGAAGAATCACAGGTGCAGCTAAAGATGTATCAGAGAAAGAGTGCAAGACACTTTAACTATAGAGTTAAGAGCCAAAAGTTCAGGACTGGTGATCTAGTCTTGAGAAAGAGTCTTCCTTGCATCTCAGGATTCGGGAGTGGGGTTTCTAGAACCTAATTGGGAAGGACCGTATGAGATCAAAAATGAAGTATGTATAGGAACATATCATCTAAAATGGATAGACGGAACAATGGTCCCAAGGGCCTGGAACGCTAAACACCTCCGAAAGGATTTAGCCATATCTTCTTTCTTTAACTTGATATTCTCAAGTAATAAACGCCCTAAGGGAATTTCTTATTTAATGTAAATGGTGTTAACAAAACAACATAAATGTTTTGTAAGAAAAGAAAAGGTTCATGTCCATGTTCAATTTTTACACGAACAAGTGACCTAAGACTACACTCTTTGGTCACTTGGGGTGTAAGACCATCTATACAGCCCAGGATAAAAAATAAAAAAAAAAGTAATGCAAGGCTCAAAGCTTAGTCCTAATCCAGAATCATATGGACTGGGGGTTCAAAACCCAACTTCAAAAAAAAAAAAAAAAAGTGGTCCAGACCTAACATGGTCCAAGACAGTTTAACCCTTATATATTATTTCCACGTAATGGTCCAGCACCATTGGAACTTAAATTTTAGGTTTGATTTGATCAAATATAGAACTCCATAATGGTCCAAGACGTTGGAACCTGAACTTTAGATTTAGAATAAATCAGTTAAATCATATCTAGTAAGTCCAAAACAATCCAGACTGTTGAAACCTGAACCTTAATTTCAGGATAAATTAATTAACCACCACAATTTCTCCCTAATGGTCTTGGCTATTGGAACGAAGATTCCACACTTAAAAAAAATCATGCATAGTGGTAAAACACTTAGTGAATTAATAAATAAGTATAAAGCGAGAAATCATTGTGCAAGGATAGAAACCAATATAATAACTGGATAATGAGGTAAATCATTGTCTTAAGTGCATTCGCGCTCATAAAAAAATATATATTCTAAAAAAAAAAAGAGAAGAGAGGAAGCCACAAATAAAATTACAAAGGCTCAAGCTTGGGCTAAGTTCCGATCCGGAACATCCGGAGCGATTTCACCTTATGGATCCTTGGCAAGGAGCTCTGCGTCTTCTTTCTCTTTGGCCTCAAATTCGGCTCTCTTTGCAGCCAGATCCGGATAGACGAGGAGATTCATATTCTTCTCCTGGAGCCAGGCCATGTAAATGGCTTCACCAAAAGTGACCGCCAGCAACTCTTTAGCTTGCTTCTTCTCCTTCTGAGCCTCCTTGCTCTACTTCAACTGCAGTTGAGCTCGGGCCTTTAAAGCCTAGACTTGGGCCCCGAGATATTCCACCTTCTCCCATTCTTGAAAAAGTTAGGCCTCAACCACCCCCTAGAGTTCCTTGGTCAAAGCCTCTGAGTCGTGGGCATAGGACAGTTCCGCCTCCAGCTTGTCCACCACTTTATTGTGGTCAGCATCCTCCCTGGACAAAGCTTCCTCATGCTGAGCTTGAATCCGAGCAGTTTCATTGGTCCTTGGCAGCTTCTCATTGGTTAACGGCTCCCTCAAGCTCCATCTGAGCTGTCTCTAGCTTCATGGTAGTCTCAGCCACAAGGTTCGCATTCCTATATGCCAGCAGTGTGTCCTGGAACAAAGCAAAGTTAGAAACAACACAAAAAAATAACGGTAATAAAGAAACTAGACGAAAAAGTGGCTTACTACCGTGGCCTGATGATGGATGGCCTGGGAGATGAAGAGGGCATCATTGATAGCTAGGGTAGCATAGCGTTTGAGCTGCAGGGAGGACATGAACGTCCCCACTTAGACCAGTAAGTCCACAGTGAATGGGGCCACGTCCTGCCCCAACTTCGGCCGAAATCCAATCTCGGCTCCTAACTGATCCACCATCTGCTTGGGAGCGTTAAAAGCCTCGGAACACCCAGAGAACTCCACTTTCTGGCAAGTAATCAAAGCTCAGGCCACCTCATCCCGTTTGTCGCGCCCCTCATCCTAGGCCTGGGATACCATTCTCATCCTCTCCTCCAGGATGATTGACTCTCCTTCCCCAGGAAAGGTCGAGCTGATGGGAAGCACAGGAACATCCGGCGTAATAGTGAGACTTTCTTCAGAGGAATGTTCCTCGATCACAGTGAAGTCCCCCATTGTGTTGGCCTTCTTGGTCCACTCTGTGGACACCACGACATCAGAGTTCGCCTTCCTTTCATTTGTGCCACCTTCTACCAAAGCTCCTGCTCCAAATTTATGATTTGGGGAGGAGCAGGATGGGATAGATGCTCCTCAGCAAGCGCCATAAAGGCTGAGGCAGCAGCTCGAACTCCCTTGGCGGTCCCCGCAGTCGATTTTGTGGCCACGACTATCAAATCAATGATCTTTATCTTGGTTCGGCCCTTGGCGGCCTTCTTCGCTGATGCCTTGGCCACAGCAGCCCTGGCCTCAATCATTTCCTTTATCTTGGCCACGGGATCATCCATGTCTGGTTCAACTCAAAAAAGAACAAAATATAGATTAGTAGCGAAAAGGGAAGGATGGACATAAAAGAAACATGCAAGTCTATGTCCTCTGGGACATACCATTTTCTATGGAATGGGCCTGACTTAATTCTCCTAGAGCAAAAACATGAATTTGATCCCCCATGTCATCCAGGTCCAAAAAGCTACCATGTTGAAGGAACCAGGATGAATGCACGAGGGTTAGTGTGGCCACGACAATGGGGCAAGGAAGCCCCACGTTGCTAATAGTCTTGGTCAAATAGTCTCGGTGTTGTCGCCTATTCCTAACAAAGCCCTCAGAATGAGGGGCATAAGTAAAAAATGGAGGCGTTTTACCTTGCCCCGAGATGCTGGCCCTGGGAGCTACAGTGTTGGGTTGCCTTCCCTCGAGCAAGGCATCCAACTCCTCATATTCGGCCCGCTCTGCAACACGCACACGCTTCATCTTCAACCTCTCATCGTCTGCCTTGATCACGGTCTCCACCACTTCAATTTGAATGAGGGCCAAATCTTCCCTCAGAGTAGGGTCCCTCTCGCATTGCACTCCCTGAAGGTTGGGGGCATCTATCGACTAATGGCTGGGAAGAAATCCGGACAACCAAAGATTCTCCGTGCCCACTAAGGCCCCCACATCCAGATCTTCGACACTGGTGGAGGCATATACTTTCTTCCTGTCCAAGATGAACTTGGTTAGACAGGTCTGGGCATATGGACCTGTTCAAAAGAATGTGAACATCCAATATATGAAAAGGAGACAATACGTAGAATGGGAAAGGATAGCTTACCCACACGCTCAAAATCCAGCACTAAAGTGGGATTCTTCTCCAGAAGAAACTCGGATGTCATAAACCTTTAGTGTTTGAGATCCGGGGGGTGTTTCCAGGAGCTGGTTGGATCCGGACTGACATTATGACTCTTCAATCAGTAGAATCCATCCCATGTCTTATATTTGGAGTTTAGTTGCGGTTCCAACCGATAGTAGTACAACACCTCCATGGGGGTGGGTACCGACATCTCCTTCCAAGCGTAAAATACATGACATCGTGCAAGCAACTTGTGCGCCTAGGACAGAAGTTGGAATGACGTGATCCCCACGAACTTGAGAAATCGCGCAAAATAGTCATGGAGCAGGAGATTGGCTCCCACGCTAATGTGGCTTGCGCTATAGGCCCTGAATACACCCACTCCAGTATGGGCCTTCTCCTCTTTTCGGGCTAGCCTGTTGAAGAAAAGCCCTGGAGTCGACCCTATTCTGAAGGATTTCTCTAACTTGTTTAGCATCCGGTAGTTCCAGAACTTGTTGGCCTCCGTATCCATTTCCATGCATTTCCAGTGGGAAGCCCCTTTAGGATGACGTGGTCAACATTTAGTGAGTCTTTCGGGTAGAGTGTGATATCGTGAGCCATGATCAAAGACCTAGAAGCGATAGAAAAGCAAGAACGAGGCAGCTAGCACCAAAATTGAAGAAAAATGGTTAAGGTACGAGGATTCTCCTAAACTTCTTGGAGAGGTCCCCTTCGGACACTGCTCCAAGAATTGTTAAGGCCCCAGGAGCTTGAGTCGGGAACTAAAAGCAAAGTATTTTTGCAAAAGGAAACTAATTTACCAGGACAGTTTTGAGGCATCCGGGTTCGTTGATTCAGAGCGGTCCATCCCATCCCATTGGTCGGTTTATCTACAGAAAGAAATGTTGCCTAGAAAGTTCTCTAGTAATCATCACTACCTAGAACCACCCTACACAGTGGTCGCGGCCCTAACGGCCACATGGTCACAGAGGCAGTATGATAAAAAATAATGAGAGAAAATAAAGAATTGGCCAGTTAACTTACTGAAGAAACTTGAACTTGGGGTCTATTGTTGTACAGGCAAGAACGCAGGCAGAAACTCAATCTTGAACTTGAGGAGGCGGTAGAACAACTCGTCGATGTTCTTAGAAGGGTTGTATGGGGAAAAGTCGTCCTCTTGATGAAGAAAAGGCATCTTCATTTGAAATAGGTGGGCTAAAAAATGCAGCAAAGGTCATAAAATTTTGTCTGCGATTTTGGTCATTCAGGGTCTTTGCTCTCCGCTCTCTCGTTTGAGAATTTAGAATCTTTAAAAGTGAGGAAATGAGCCCACTAGGGTATTTATAGGAGAAAAATATCCTGTTCGATCCAACGGTTCACATGGAATATCCCCAAAAGATCCCCATCCGACGGTTCCAGATAGCAAAGGCGCATTAACTAGCCCGATCAAGTGTTAAATTGTTGATTCATCAATACCTAATCTGCGACTCTCTCATCCAACGGTCCACATTGAAAATCCCAAAACAATCCTCATTCAACGGTTCTAGAAAATGTAGAAACATTAAGTAGCCCACTCAAGTGCTAAAAGCGCCTTTTCATCTAGAGGGGACGCTTCGAGAAACACGCTGACATCCGTTAGTCACCTATGACAACAAAGGATTTTCCCTTGGTATTTTGGGCGTGATTGGCACAAACATACCATTTTCCTAGAGACGCGTGCCTAGGTCAGTGGGAATTGGAAAAGTTAGGGATTAACCAGGTGGCCCCAAATAATGAACTAGGACTTAGGTAAACAAACTAGGACTTAGGTAAGTAAACTGGGATTTAGGTGATTGGTCTGTGATGAAAAAGGCAAGTCTCCACTACGCAAACATGGGCAAAGACTTGGGGGTACATTTGTCCTTATTTTCCACCAAGAATGCATGGCATTGTCAAGTGGGCCTCATAGGCTCTCAAGAGAGATCAAGGCCCAGTGAATACTGAGCAGCCAGGGGTCCAAAGGCCCAGACCCATCTTAGGTCCAATGACTGGCGAATAATCGCATAGCAAGGAACCTGGACCTGAGACATAGGCCCAAACCAACTTCATGGTTTCACCCAATCTATATCCTCTGAGATTTAGATCATTGTGGTAGACGGTCCATTCCAGGGGATGAATCCCACCATGTGGGATCCAGATGAAGTTTCTGGGTCCATTCTCACAATCAACTCGCTACCAGGATGTCCTTTGATCCGTCATCGCTAGTTGACGTCCGTCTTTGTAAATGAAGTCGGGCCTTGGTAAATGACCCTGGGCCTGAGTAAATGAACCTGAACCTCGGTAAATGAACCCGAACCATACTTCCTCGTAGAACAAGACCAGTTTTTCATACAGCTGAAGTGTCCCCGAGAAGTCTAGCATTTGATCTCCTCAATTAACCTACAGAAAGGGATACACACACAATGTACGATGTTCCTAGGGATCGTTACTTCCACTACTTTGATAGATGTCGTCCCTAGAATCACTCTGGTAGCCCACACACATCAATCCATATCAATGTACAAAGGGTAGCTGTAAGGCTCTACTACGACTAAACAACCTGTAATCATGTTACACACTTGTATTATAGCTCCATTAGAGAGAATTTATGCTTATATCCTTATTTGGCCTGAATTAGTCCAACCCAAGCTACATGACCACCAATAAATAAGGCCATTTGTGTACTGTAGCAGGGATTCGAATTTTCATGTACTCATAAATGCTACTGAACTTGCAGAAAACCTCTGTTGCTAAACTCTCTAAAGCTCAATACTATTGACTCGTAGACTAAGGCTCATTAATGCCCCAACCACGTAAAAATTGTGATCTTGTCTTTTCCTTTCTTTCTAGCTCTTACTTCTCGATACATTTGTAGTTTTTGAAAATCTCGGTAAACAACATTAATTCCTAAATTGATATTGAATCATGAAGATTGCCATTCTTGCTTCTCATTGATTATCCAAAAATCAATGTGACCACCTCTTCATCCTTTTCACACACCACACGCCCAAGTAGGCTAGTCACACACTGATGTGCACACATTCACAGACAAATAATTCAAAGCATTAAATAAATAATAAAAATAATTAAATAAAATAAAATACGCGTTCGGATATTACATTCATGCCTCCTAACACAACTATAAAAATATGCTTCAACTTCAGTTTTTTCGCTTGTTATTCTTCGGATCCCGCTGAGATATTAACCGAAGTTAATTCAAGCGAAGTTAAAAATATTTAAAAAGTGACATTTAACTTCGGTTATTATGTAAGAACTGAAGTTAAAGGGTACCCTTTAATTTCAATTTTTACATAATAAATGGTACCCTTTAACTTCAGTTATTACATAATAACCGAAGTTAAAAGTACTTTTTCCTAAAAAAAAATATTTTTACTATTATTTTGGTTTTTATAAAATATTTTCATAATTATTTTTTTAATTTTAATTTGCAATTATTATAATATTAATAAATATATTTGAACATTCTAATAAACTTAAAATAAAATAAATTCACAAACTATATAGACTTAATATACAGAAATAAAAGCTAAGTACCACATAAACATCTAAAATGTTCATGCAAGTAAACATGTGAAGTTCACCTAAGTAATTATTTGAAATATTGAAATTTCTTGTGTATTAGCAGAAATTTCCCTATAAATAGGACTACCCAAACCTGTAGTTCAAAGTAACCTTATATAATCAAGAGACATGATAAGGTTACTTCAAACTATGGACTTATGATTATCACCGCAACACACAAATTCTCGATATCCTATTCAAAACATACTGCCAAACCTAAAAAGTTTAAATTACAACTCTATGAATAAATACTACATACTTAAAAACTGGTTCAATTAATAAATCCTAAAATATTGAGCAGAGTATCCTCTGTTTCTATAACATATCCCAATTTCATAAGTACCTATTAGTTCAATACAAAGAAAAACAACAGTCAACATGCATAATTCTATCCTTATACCACCGCAACACACAAATTTTCCAAAACCTACTTCACTAGTTTTCAAACTTAATTTCCACTAAATTCAATATAAATTAAGTATAATTCTATAAATATGTGCAATAGTAATAAATAAAACTAAAATACTTACTCACCTTCAAGTTAATCTTCAAGTTAGTAACTGCCAATACAAAATCAAAATACCGCCAAAACAATAATAGTCCTAAAAAGTTTAAACAAAAATAAAGTATTAAATTATTGGGTTTATATATAATTAGTATCAAACATATTTAATATCTAATACAAAATAAACATTAAAACATATTTATACAAATGACTCTTTGAGCAAAATATTAACTTGATTTTTTTTATAACAACATATTAATTTGTTTTTTTTCAGCAACAAAATATTAACTTGATTAATACACCAAATAATTAATATAAATAATAATATTTTATAAAATAACAAAAAATTATCAATTTATTAATATAATAATATTAAATTTGGATTAATAAAGAAAATTATCATAAACACATAGTTGGAAGATTGATACATTTTTAAATAGTCAAATACAACTCCAAATCAAGATATCAACCTTAAAAACTCGTACATTATCAATATATTATCAAAAATATAATAAATCCGAAATAATAAGCAAAAAAAAATATAAAACATCATACGAACAAATATTTAACGATCCATACCTATTTCAAAGCTAAAAATGTGTTTGGATGTTGAAAATCCATTCAAAAACCCAAAACAATGAGTATTTTCTACCACCACCCATACCCATTATAAAATGAACAATTTTTTCCTCTCAAAACTAAATATAATCAGTTTTCTATGATCAAGATGAGTTTTTTTAGCAAAAATTATGGAAAATAGGTGAAACTATTTTCTCTCTCACGGTGGTAATGGGGGTTTTTGGGTCTATTTGCATTTCAGAATGAGGAGACGTGCAGGTGGAAAATGGTGTTACAGACCTTTAACTTCGGTTATTATGAAAAGACCGAAGTTAAAGGATACCTTTAACTTTGGTTTTTTTTTAAGTTAAAAGCTTTGTTTTATTATCTTCAATAAAACTAAAGTAATAGGTTAATTCATTTGAGTACCAAACCAAAAAACGAAGTTAAAAGTCCATTAAAAGTTTTAACTTTGCTTTTTATGTATTTCTCAACAATTTTATGTATAAAAACTAAAGTTAAAACATATTTTTGTAGTAATGTAAACCCCAACATTGGTCAAGACCACATGCACAAGCCGATGGAAAAACATAGCAAAAACCATATCTATAGAAGACATTCTTAGCTTGGGTGACCGGATTTGAGTCCTTACACGAAACACAAAACTAAACTAATCGGCGATCGAAGCAAGTAATGAATAAATTCCCTCTTGAAGCCCACCATATCTCAAGACACATGGAGAATGGGGAAAAATATAAAAGAGAAGTCCATGGAGAAATAATATAGAAGAGAAGATGAGGCTGATTGAATGGGGGATGTAAATGATTGACTTTGATTAAGTGATTGACCAATTTTTAATGACATGAATTTTTTCTTTCTATTCTACGAAAAAAATAAATACAATAATAATAACTTTAAAAACCACAAAATAAGATACGAACCAAATGCTCTTTCAAAAAAAAAAAAAAAAAAAAAGATACGAACCAAATTCTGGTGTGAGAGACCACACCCTAAGCAAATGTCGTCATTGGCCACATGTGTACACGTGAATACCGTACCCTTGTCGCACCAAAATCATGCCGAACTGTAGATTTTTCCTAAATATATATAAAGTAATCAAATGTATTATTTCTTATTTTATGTTTTCAAAAATAATTATAATATTTTCTTCAATTTTTACTTATTTTTATAAACATATCTTTTAAAACAAAACCTGCATATAATATTTTGATAAAATCTCATTTATTATAAAATGTTTTTATAAATAATAATTTAGATCAACAAGTTATAATTTTTTTTTTATCAATTCACTTTTTTTAGTGCATCAATGTGAGTATCTATATATATATATATACTAGATATAGGTACTATTATTTATAGAATTTATTAATTATTTTTATTAAATTTATATTAATCTCATATAAATTTAAAATAAATATCTTATTTTAATTAAATAATTTATTTATTTTTGTTTAAGTTTATGTTTGTTCTTGTTTTTGAATTAGGGATTGACAACAAGAGATTATATATTATATGTTTATTGTAATATTAAATATTATAAGTAGATTTTAAATTTAAGTGTCTTGCTAGTTTTTTTAAAAGCAATTTGTTGCTAATTTAAAGTAGATTATATTATGTGTTTAATATGATATTATTCTAATAAGTAAGTTTAAGTTTAATTAAATTTTATTTAAGTTATAAAACATATAATTTTATTAATTTTAAATAGTTATCATTGTAAATTATCTCAAAAATATCATATTTTAATTTGTTTAATTTTTTATTTATTATTTTTAAATAATTATCATTATAAAATATCTAAAACATATCTTATTTTAATTTTTTTAACTATTTATTTTATTTAAGTTTAAGTGATGTTTACAATCTACCATTAAATAAAAGAATATTCTGTTAAAAATAAGAATATTCCATTAAAGTTAGGGATTTTTTTATTGAAAAGTTAGAGTTTCAAAATATGGTAAATAGAAAAAGTCACCCAATTATACAGTTTAATATAAAATTTGATGTTTTTTTTTTTTTTTTGCAAAACACGGTTTGTTGTAAGAAGTGCGTATGAGAAATTTTTTGGAGTTATCTTCTTCAATTTCGGTGATAGCCACTACCAGAGCACCTGACCTTGATAAAGTAGCCAGAAATCGATCCCGACAAATCAAAATCAAAAAATGATATCGAACAAAATTTAAAATTGAATTTTAATCTCAGAGTGTTATACCCAGATTTCGAGCTATATTAAATATGACATCGAAAGGTGGATTCGCAGCAAGTGGACTCATAAGGTTTGAAGTATGCTCCAGGATTGAGTATCGAGCCTGCAAGACATAGACGACCTCGAGTATGGTGACCTCGGAGTGTTCGTGATCTCGAAAGGTAGCTCTGGAGATGCATCCATCTTGAGGGATGACCTTGGATCAGGGGTCCCGATTTCGATGCACATACGATCTCGCAAGCCATGTGACCTCGGGAGATGTCTCTAGCTCGAAAACTGACGAGAAACCTGGGAAGCTAAGGCCTTGGAGATATATGATAATCACCTTGAATATCTATAAGTGTTATCCATACGAGATGTAATCCTCATTTATTACTGTAAATCCCCTAGAATCGTGGGATATTATTTGGTCAGTTATACGTCCCCTGGTCTTCAGGGGACGTTTCCTTTTATATATGATTATAGGCATTTAAAGCCATTAATTTTATTTACACAAAAAGAGTAACTACCCAAAATATGTGGGATAGTATTCTGTAGCCTTCTCTATAAATAGAGAGGTCATGCACCATTGTAAGGGACTAAAATTCTGAACCTTGAGAGAAAACTCTGAAGAGTTCATGCTAAAGAATTTTCAGAGATAATCTTGAGTTTAATAACAGAGACTCGTGGACTAGGCAGATTTAACTGCTGAACCACGTAAAAATCGTGTGTTTGTGTTGTCGTATTTAAATTGGCCATTATCAGTTATTGTTTACGTGCTCTTCTTTCACTGCTGACGAAAAACGGTGTCAACAGTTTGATGCTTTCATTGAGAGCCTTAAGCATTCATCCCTGAGAAAATCATGGCCACAAACAATCAGAACACACCTGAAGAAAATTACCCAAGACGTCCTGGAAAACAACCAATGGAGAACCCGGATGTTGAGGAGAGAAGTGGGTCTTCTGATTCCCGCGGACCACCTCCTCCGCCAAGAGATGAGGATATGTACTACAATCCTGAGCGGTACGTTCTTATTGTGGAACTTGAGAACCGGCAACTGAAGAAGCTGTTGGCAGAGGCCAACAAACGGAATGAGGAGTTGACAAGGATAGCCGCAGAGGCGCAGGTGGCTCAGCCCCCGCCTCCGCGCGAAAACCAAGTCCCTCCTCCCAGGGACGTGCATGTTCCTCCCCGGAGGCCCCGCGGGCGTCCGCGAAAGGATGCTGCCACAAGGAGGCTGACTCAACCTCCAGCACCAGCAGAGCCATCCGCTCCACCTAGGCCCCAGAGGAGTACTCGAGCTCGGGCCCCGGCTAACCCGCCTGTGGAAGTGCCTACAGGAGCTGAGAATAACCGAACCCCTGCAGAGGCTCGGACTCAGGTACCTGGGAGCGCACCGAATGCAACTGACCCATCTCGGGCAAATTCTGGACCCTCTAGGCCGCGACAAGGGTGGCAGCCACCGTCGCCTATATGGTTTCCTCCGTCACCCATAAGACATCCTTCGCCCCCCTCCGCAGGAACGCTCAACCTGTTCGAGATCAGAATGAAGGGCGTGCGGGGGAAAGACAAGGAAACAGGGAGACTTTCCAGGAACGGAGAGGCGCTCCATCTGAGAAAAGTAAAACGTCTCGGTCTCGCACGGCGGAGACGAGGCGACATAGAAAGAATCCATCGCGGAATAACCGAGCAATGAGCTTCACCAGTGATGAGTCCGGAGAGACCAGGTCCGTTAGTAAACATGACCGAGGTCGTAATAACACTGGAAGCCGCAAGAATCGTCCCGACCTGCGAAATCACCTGAACCAGAGTCGGGGTAATGGAGAGTAAACAAATCTGGACCTAAGGGATCGCTTGAATAGGTGTAGAGATCCCTTGCAGAGACGCGAGCCTGGAATCACGATCGATGACAATCAATTCCAGACAGCACCTCCTACTGACCCAGTCCAGGAAAGAATCGATCAGCTCGAAAGAGCCTTTAGGCTTTTAAAGAATGAACGAGGAAATGGTCGATATGAGGACTCTGATAAGGAGCTCGAGCCGTTTGCTCCCCATATTTCTGACACTCAATTTCCTCAAGGGTTTCAGATTCCTCACGTCCCTACGTTTGAAGGAAAAACTGATCCGTGTAGTCACCTGAGCACGTTCAACACTATCATGAGAGCCAGTAACGTGGGTTACGAGCTCAGGTGCATGTTGTTTCCAACATCATTGGCAGGACCTGCCAAAATTTGGTTCGAAAAGTATAAGAGACACTCAATAACCTCATGGGAGCAGTTGTCTAAATACTTTAAGAAGCAGTTCAGAGCAATGGTGGGGGTTAGACCAGAAGCATCCACCTTAACTAACGTCTGACAACAACCGGGCGAAACACTAAAAAGTTACTTACCAAGATTTAATCTAGAAGTAGCCCGAGCTTGGGACGTGGATGACAGTGGGCACCTAATGGCTATCCAAGCTGGTGTATTGCCGGGAAGTGCCCTTTGGGACAACATGCAAGGAAAACCGGTAAGGTCAATAACCGAGTTTAACAGACGAGCGCAGAGGTTTGTCAATGTAGAGGAAGCGAGGTCGACGCTCAAAGCGACCTCCCAGTCCGAAACTACAACGATAAACATCAACTCTGCCTCAACCTCGGCAGACCCAGCAGCTCCAAAGCCTACCACGGAGAACCCCTCCAAGAGGAAAAAGAACGAAGGAAGTAACCCCGAAGCTGAGGGAGGAAAGAAAAAGAAAGGGGAGAGGTATTTATCTGTGTATAGAGTATACATCGAGCTCAATGAGTCTCGGGAGAAAATATACCTGGCTAATGAGAACCAGGTCCCCTTTAGGCGCCCAGACTCGATGAGAAATCAAAAATCCAAGAGGGATTCCAGTAAATATTGTCGGTTCCACAGAGACACCGGACATACAACTGATGAATGTCGACTACTGAAGGATGAGATGGAAGGGTTGATCTCAAGTGGTTACTTCCGGCATTATGTCAAAAACCAGAGTACTGGTCAGACGGCCACGAGCCAGAGAGTAACCGCGCCTCCGACCACACAAAACAATAACTCTCGAGCTCGGGAAGAAGACAAGCCCCCGCCGATAAAAGGGGAGGATGTAATAACCATCTCGGGAGGGCCTCATCTCGCAGGGAGGGGCAGGAATGCCCAAAAGAGGTATGTTAATGAGTTGAAGACGGGGGACGGGTCTCCTTATGAACCCGAACCTAGGGCACCAAAAAGCCAGAGGATTGAAACACAACCGATAACCTTCACCGAGGAAGACGCCTCCCATGTCCAGTTCCCTCATCATGATCTGCTGGTCATTACTCTTCAACTGGCCAATGAAAGGGTCCACCGAGTTCTCATAGATAATGGCAGCTCAGTCAACATCCTTTATAAAGCAACCCTCGAGAAGATGGGACTCTCCCTTCGCGACCTGAAAACATGTGCAACTACTTTGTACGGCTTTTCAGGAGAAGGAACTGCCTGAATGGGATCCATTGAGCTCCCCATGACCTTGGGAGACTATCCAGTCTCGGTGACCAAGATAATGGAGTTCATGGTAGTAGACTTAGTATCTGCCTACAATGTGCTGCTCGGGAGACCCGCCTTGGTCGGGCTAGGGGCAGTCTCATCAGTAAGGCATCTGGCCCTTAAGTTCCCGACCCCCAGCGGAGTCGGGACATTAAAAGGAGACCAATTGGCAGGGAGGGAATGCTATAGCATCTCCTTGAGAGGAAAGAAACAAACGAACGCTCAAGCACTCGTCATCGTACAAAACAAAGACGAAACAGTCTTAGAGATTGACGAAGAAATCGATCCGAGGATTGAGGAGAAAATCGACCTCGAACCTTTAGAAGAACTCGAAGAAATTCAGCTCGAGGAAGCTGATCCCTCGAAGAAGGTGAAGGTCGGAAAACACCTCCAAGACGAGGAAAAATAGCAATTAATCTGTTTTTTGAAGAAAAATCAGGATGTCTTCGCGTGGTCGCACTCAGACATGGTGGGGATAAGCCCGAATGTAGCAAGCCATGCTCTAAACATAGACAAAAGCTTTCCCCCAAAGCAACAAAAGCGAAGGCAGCTGGACGAAGACAGAAAGAAGGCGTTAAAGGAGGAGGTTGACAGGTTGAAGGCGAACCGATTCATTAGGGATGCCTTTTATCTTGACTGGGTGCCAATCCGGTGTTGGTCCCAAAGCCCAATGGGACGTGGAGAACCTGTATTGACTAATTAGATCTCAACAAAGCTTGCCCAAAAGACTGTTTTCCGTTACCAAGGATCGACCAGCTCGTAGATGCCACGGCGGGGCATGGCCTGATGTCATTCATGGATGCTTATTCTGGATATAAGCAGATTCCCATGCATGCCCCCGACCAAGAACATACGAGCTTCATCACGGATAAAGGGCTATACTGCTATAATGTCATGCCATTCGGGCTCAAGAATGCTGGAGCCACATACCAGCGGCTCGTAAACATGATGTTTTCAGAACAAATAGGGAACAACATGGAGGTTTATGTTGATGACATGCTTGTAAAGTCTCAACTCAACAAGAACCATGTTGATGACCTCGAAGAGTGCTTTGGCGTGCTCAAGAAATACAACATGAAGCTAAATCCTCAGAAGTGCACTTTTGGGGTATCTTCAGGAAAATTTCTGGGCTTTATTGTGAACTATCATGGAATCGAGGCTAACCCCGACAAGATCAAGGCCTTGATTGACATGCCCTCACCTCGAAGGCACAAGGATGTCCAAAGTCTGACTGGCAGGATGGCGGCCCTAAGCAGATTCATCTCGAAGTCTACTGATCAGGGTCTTCCATTTTTCAACTTACTGAGAGGAAGTAATAAGTTTGAATGGACAGAGGAATGCGAGCTGGCCTTTCAGGAGCTCAAAAAGCACCTTGCGGAACCACCCATCCTGTCAAAACCTGAAACGGGGGAAATACTGTACCTATACCTTTCAACTACTGAACACGCGATAAGTGCAGTGCTCGTCCGAGAAGAAGAGAGGGTGCAAAGACTCGTTTATTACATCAGTAAAAGATTACTGGGGGCAGAGTCAAGATATCCATTGATGGAGAAACTCGCGCTCAGTCTAATTCATTCATCCCGTAACCTCCGCCCCTACTTTCAGGCACATTCCACCCATGTGTTGACTGATCAACCACTTAGGCAAGTCCTGTCTAAACCAGAAGCTTCAGGTCGACTTCTTAAATGGGCTGTTGAGCTCGGTCAGTTCGAGATCACCTACCATCCGAGAACGACCATTAAGGCACAGACACTGGCGGACTTTATAGTGGAATGCACTGGTATAGCCGACGACGAGGTAATAACCACGACCCACGAGCTGTGGAAACTTTACGTCGACGGCTCGTCAAATGAAAATGGAGCGGGGGCAGGGGTCATTTTAGTTACCCCCGCAGGAAGCAGATTTCATTCTGCCCTAAGATTTGGCTTCAAAGCGTCGAATAATGAGGCCGAATACGAGGCTTTACTCGCGGGACTTCGTATAGCTAAGGAGCTCAAAGCTAAAGCTATACATTGCTACAGTGACTCCCAGGTAGTGGTTAATCAAATCTTGGGTGAATACCAGGCTCGCGGAACGAGAATGGCAGCTTATTTGGAGAAGTCAAAATCAGCGTTAGAGTGTTTCGAATTCTATACAATCGAACAGGTTCCCCGCGAGCAGAACTCGAATGCAGATGCCTTAGCTCGACTCGCCACGTCCGTCGAAAACGAAGAACTGAATGTTGTACCCATAGAACACCTATCGACACCTAGCATTAACGAGCCAGAAGAGGAAGATGTGTGTATGATCGAAACAGAACCGACCTGGATGACCCCGATAGTTGATTATCTCGAAAACGGAGTTCTTCCAAAAGATCAGAACCAAGCTCGAAAGTTGATGTATCAACTTCCCCGTTACACAATTTTGGATGGAAGGCTGTACCGAAGGGGGTATTCCATGCCGTTACTCAGGTGCGTAACCCCTCCCGAAGCTAAGAAAATCATTGAAGAAATTCATGAAGGGTTCTGCGGAGATCACACCGGGGGGCATAGCCTGTCCAAGAAAATCATACGCTAGGGATATTTCTGGCCAACCATTAAAACGGATTCTTTCGAGTATGTGAAGAAATGCGACAAATGCCAGAGATTCGCCACGATACCCCGAGCCCCACCATCCGAGCTGACCATGTTGACATCCCCATGGCCTTTCGCGGTATGGGGCATCGACCTCATAGGCTCACTCCCAACTGGCAAAGGCGGAGTGAAATATGCTGTAGTCGCCGTAGATTACTTCACAAAATGGACGGAGGCTGAACCATTGGCAACCATAACCTCGAAGAAGATCCTTGATTTCATTGTAAAGAGCATCGTGTGCCGATACGGAGTGCCGAGAAAGATCATGTCCGACAACGGAACCCAGTTCGATTGTGACTTGTTCACCAACTTTTGTGAAAAGAACGGTATAATAAAGAGTTTTTCATCAGTGGCTCACCCTCAAGCGAATGGCCAGGTCAAAGCTGTGAACAAAACTCTCAAGAGTTCTTTAAAGAAAAAGTTGGAGGAAGCAAAGGGACGGTGGCCCGAAGAATTGCCCCAAGTCCTTTGGGGATACAGGACCACGGCTCGAACCTCAACAGGACATACCCCGTTCTCTCTAGCATACGGCTGCGAGGCAATGTTGCCCATAGAAGTCAAAATCCCCACGATCTGAACTCAGATTTACGACCAAAGTTCAAACCATACTCAGCTCGAGGAGACCTTAGACTTGATTGAAGAAAAAAGAGAAGAGGCTCAGCTGAGAAATGCTGCCAACCAGCGACGAACTACCAGATATTTCAACAAGAGGGTTCGAGATCGAAAGTTCGGAATGGGAGATCTGGTCTTGAGACGCGTATTCTTGGCAACTCGAGATCCAGCAGCTGGAGTGCTTGGGTCGAACTGGGAAGGGCCATACCAGATAGAATCAGTCATCCGACCTGGTGTGTACAAACTTGCGAGATTGGATGGGACCCTAGTACCCCGAGCATGGAATGGCGAACACCTTAGACCTTACTATCAGTAGTGTAGGAAAAGTGTTGCCTATAACCATGAGTTTCTATTTGTATTAGTTTGTCTGCCTTTTGATTACCATCAGATAAAGATTTATTTCATTCAGTATATTATCTCTTTTTATTTTTTATTTTTGCAATCTCTCTTAATTTAATAACCTATGGTCACACTCATAGGATATTAAGGGGGCATCAACGGTAGATATGCATTTGGATATAACCAGATGCGCGAGCTTAGATAGTTCGGACATAACCGAATTACCAAAAACATAAAAAGTATTTGGATATAACCAAATACGCGAGCTTAGATAGTTTGGACCTAACCGAATTATCAAAAACATATAAAGTATTTGGATGTAACTAGATACGCGAGCTTAGATAGTTCGGACATAACCGAATTATCAAAAACCGAAAACGTTTGGAGTTAACCAGATGTGCAAACTTAACAGGTTTGGAACAAACCAGCCAAAAAACTAATTGATGGTAAGTAGGAACCTAAACCTATTTCGAAAGAAAAATAGTTTCGAACTCTTAACCTTGGAGCAAAAACTGAGGATGAGGAAAAGTGACTAAGCAAAAAAGATATAACCAAATCATTCACATTACATACCATATAAGTACTTTTGGGTTCATGGTTAAAGTATATCCGACTTTGAAAAATAACGAGGTCGGAAGCGGATAATTTGAACAAACTGTGCATGAATGCATTGAGCTTCGAACCTAAATCCACAATATGTTTGTATGAATAAATAAACATAAATGATTCATCCATAAAAAATGTGCAAAATATTTCGAGCCAAGAAATGTAAAGCATATATATGTAATATTTAAAGAAATTGTATCAGCCCCGAGGGCATAAATTAAAATAATTACAAAGATTAGGGGACGTAGCCCCAATAGATGGTCTCCCCGAGATCAGATTTAAGGAAGAGGAGTCTCCTTGGCCTTCTCGGCATCAGCAGCACCAGATTCCTCAGGACGAATAGCATGGCTGTCCTCCTGGGCTCCCTCTGAAACAGCATCCCGAGCAGCCTTTTCCTTCTCGAGCTCTTTAGCCTCTTCCTTCTCGAGCCGAGCATTCCACCTGTCAAGAAGAGTCACCTCGTGAGGACCTAAGAAGCTGGTGTCCAGATCTTCATTGTAGGCCCACATTCGGTACATGGTCGAGTCAATCGCTTGTTCCTTCTTCTCTTTGTACTCAGCAAGGAGACGAGCTTTTGCATCCTCCATGATGTCAAAGGTAGCAGCCTTTTCCTCTTCAAGCTTCTTGTTGATCTCCTGAAGCTGGGTGATCTCCTTCTTATGCTCCTCGAGCTCAGTTTTCAGCTTCCCAAGCTCGGTGGCCATGTCCTCACGTTCCTTGGCTCCTGCTTCAAGCTTCGTATTCGCTGCATTCAGATCATCGCTCGCTTTGAGATGGAGATTCTTCTCCTCTTGAGCATGAGACTTACTCGAATGAATCTCGTTGTTCAACTTATAATTGAGCTGGGCGGTAAAGGCAAGAGACTGAAAAAGAAAAAGTCATCATTAACACCAAGTCTGTGTGATTATAACTAAGAAGAAGGACTATAGAAGGATACTTACCGCGGCAGCGAGCTCGATACTCTTCTCATAGAGGACAGTGCAGTCTTGGGTATCATTTAAGCATTGCCATTGGGGAGCTTCAAGACTGCCAAAGCTCTGGCCGATCCGGGACATAACATCCGAGACCAGCGTAGATCCATGGGACCCAGCGGCATTGTCAACCACATATGCATCCATGTGGGTGGAAACTGATAGCTTCTGTGCTCGAGAAGCAGAAGGCCTTCTAGAAGGCGGACCTAAGGATGACTGAACCACCACAGGAGGTCGGGACTCAACCATAGCGGAGGGACCGACCAGCGAAGTCGGCGCCACTGCCGAGGCAACGACCTGCGAGGACGGCGCCGTTGGGGAAGCACCGGCCTGGGAAGTCGCCGCAGCGATGGAGCTCAAAACCGGCGGAGCAGGAGGAGGGATTTTCTTAGACCTCTTGGGGCCCTTGCCCGGCTAGTCGGTCTTCAGCGCCCCCGCTCTGGGACGCTTGCTCCTCTTGGCGGCAGCACCATCGATGATGTTGTCAAGGTCGAAGTCCATCTTGCCTGCACAAGTCACAACACAGAGTGAGTTAATAAAAGAGAAGCATACAAGTTGTTTCAGTATCACAGACGTATAAAGTGATGATAGAAGAAACCTAACTAGAACTCTCCCCCTAGATCAAGCTTGGGGACCATGAAACTCCCCCGTCTTCAGAGGAGGCGGGGGGAGTGCCTTCCCTATATGTGGGTGATAACCTCGAAAGGTCCCTATAATCGTTGGTCCCGTACTGAACAGCTATCCCGTTCCATACCTCATCCGTGGTATACACGGTTCGTGGAACGGTTCTCGAAGATTGCTAGTGCTTTGACTGAGCTGACACGCAAAAGCCAGAAGTTTGTGTGGTCAGATAAGTGTGAGAACAGCTTCCAGGAACTGAAGCAGAGATTGATTACAGCTCCGATTCTGAGTCTTCCGACAGATCAGGAGAAGTTTGTGATTTACTGTGATGCTTCTCATCAGGGTTTGGGCTGTGTTTTGATGCAATCAGAGAAAGTTATAGCTTATGCTTCTCATCAGTTGAAGGAGTACGAGAAGAGGTATCCTACTCATGACTTAGAGTTGGCAGCGGTGGTTTTTGCTTTGAAGATAAGGAGGCATTATCTCTATGGAGAGAAGTGTGAGATTTATACAGACCACAAGAGCCTGAAGTACTTCTTCACCCAGAAAGACTTGAACATGAGACAAAGGCGTTGGCTGGAATTAGTAAAAGATTATGATTGTGAGATTTTGTATCACCCAGGAAAAGCCAACGTGGTAGCTGATGCTTTGAGCCGGAAAGGTCCGGGGCAGATTCATGGCATGAGGCTGATAGCCAGAGAGTTAGCAGATGATATGACCAGAGCTGGTATAGAGTTGCTGGTGGGCCAGTTGGCTAATATTACGCTGCAGTCTACATTGTTAGAGAGGATCAAAGAGGGTCAGTTGAGTGATCCACAGCTGATTAAGATCAGGGAGGATGTTCTGGCTTGAGCATCCAGGGATTATTTAGTGTCTAAGGTAGGTTTGTTGAGATACAAGGGGCGGATATGTGTTCCGTTAGACATTGCATTGAGACGAGAGATTCTGGATGAATCTCATACTACACCTTACTCTTTGCATCCAGGCACCACGAAGATGTACCAGGATGTGAGATCATTATATTGGTGGCCGGGGATGAAGAGAGATGCAGTAGAGTATGTGGCTAAGTGCTTGACATGTCAACAGGTCAAGGCTGAGCATCAGAGGCCGGCAGGGACACTGCAGCCTCTGGATATCCCAGAGTGGAAGTGGGAAGACATCACAATGGATTTTGTGGTGGGCTTACCCAGGACTACTGGTCAACATGACTCCGTTTGGGTGATAGTAGATCGCTACACCAAGTCAGCTCACTTTCTGCTAGTGAAGACTATGTATACAGTCGATCAGTATGCAGATCTCTATGTGAAAGAGATCGTGCGGCTCCATGGTGCACCCAGATCGATCGTGTCAGATCGGGACCCTATGTTCACTTCCAAGTTCTGGGGGAGTTTGCAGAAAGCCATGGGGACAAAGTTGAAATTCAGTACAGCTTATCATCCTCAGACAGATGGGCAATCTGAGAGGACGATCCAGATTCTGGAGGACATGCTGAGAGCATGTGTGCTGGATTTCGGTGGGTCTTGGAGTAGGTATCTGCCTTTGATAGAGTTCTCCTACAACAACAGTTACCAATCTACCATTGGAGTAGCACCTTATGAGATGCTATATGGTAGGAAGTGCAGATCTCCCATCCATTGGGATGAGACAGGAGAAAGGAGATACTTAGGTCCTGACGCAGTTAAGAGGACCAGTGAGGCTATAGAGAAGATTAGAGCTAGAATGCTTGCTTCTCAGAGTAGACAGAAGAGCTATGCAGATCCCAAGCGCAGGAATGTGGAGTTCCAGGTAGGAGACTATGTTTTCCTCAGAGTCTCACCATGGAAAGGGGTGAGAAGGTTTGGGAAGAAAGGCAAGCTGAGTCCTAGATTTGTAGGTCCATTTGAGATCCTGGAGAGGGTTGGTCAGGTGGCTTACAGATTGGCTTTGCCTCCGGTGTTGTCTGCCGTGCACAATGTATTTCATGTATCAGCTCTTCGGAGGTATGTATCTGATGAGGACCATATACTGAGTTATGAAGATCTGGAGCTTGAGCCAGATCTCTCCTTTGAGGAGCAGCCAGTTCAGATACTTGACAGAAAGGACAAGGTCCTCAGGAATAAGACAATACCTTTGGTTAAGGTATTGTGGAGGAACAGCAAGGTCGAGGAGGCGACCTAGGAGCTGGAGTCGGATATGCAGAGTCAGTTTCCCGAGCTGTTCAGGTAAATTTCGGGGACGAAATTTCAGTAAGGAGGGGATAGTTGTAATGCCCCGAATTCTCCGATGTGTCTAACGACATGAATAGTAGGCCGGGAGGGCCATACTTACTTAATTATGTTATTAATTGATTAAATGCATGTATATATTGATTATATTATGATATGATGTGAAATGCATGCATATGAGTCCATATTTACAATTACAGGGGTGTGATGATAATTTGGCCCGTTGAGGGTAATTTGTGTATTTGGGTGCATGATATGATTTGTGAATGAGATTCTATTATTATGGAGATATATTCGAGCTAAGCCACATGAGACGGTTATTTTTAGTGGATTAGTGGTTTTACCATAACGGGGTCAATTTTGGGGTAATGGAAATGTTCATTTGGTGATAGATTGGGAATATTTGAGATCAGGGTGAAATTCTGGAGGTTTTGACTATAATGTCCCTGGGGGTGTTTTCGGGACCCCGAGTATTAGGTTTTATTTGAGGTTACTTAAGGTTGAAGTAGCTTATCAGATAGAACATACGATAGAAAACCTCTCGTTCCCCTTCGTTAGTTCATTTTCGCCACCCGGAGCACATTTGACGAAATCTTGAGTTCTAGGAGTCGGATTCGAGCGAGGATTGAGGCATAGCGATCCTAGGAAAGATTAGAAGCTTCTTAACCGAAGGATTCGACGGAAAACAACCTAATCGAAGGTAATCGAAGTTTAAGTTTTGAGTTTTTCCGAGTTTCTAAGCTTTGAATTGATTTTGTGAATTGTTGAGTTTTTGGTTTGTTCGAGCCTTGGGTTTTGAGGGTTTTGATGCATGGGGAAGCTTGGGAACTTTGTTTTGATGATTGGGGAATGTTTAGGTATGTTTTTGGAGGCTTTGGAGTGTTAGAAATGCAGTTGGGAATGGCCCAGGGTTGGGGGCCGCGGCCCTGTTCTTGAGCGCCGCGGCCCTAGTTCGAAGAAGCAGGTGTCAGGAAATTGGCCTTGCTGGGCGCCGCGGTCCAGGCCGCAGCCCTAGCCTCAGAGAACCCTGGGGGCCGCGGCCTAAGGTGCTAGGGCCGCTGCCCTTGCCCTGTTTTCGCCCCGTTTGCTCGTTTTGACCCCGGGAACCTAGTTTTTAAGCCTTGGGAGTGTCCTTACTACTTGGATTAGTTTGGATTGATCTCTTGGAGGCTAGGTAATGGTTTGAGAACCCTTGATTATCTTGATTATTAATAGTATCCCATATGTGTTGTGATTAGGTAACCACTAAAGGACTAAAAGCTAAACCGTTCTCAAGGGTCGTTCTTTTGTTCATTCTAGCTCGAATCGAAGGTAAGAAAACTGCACCCAAAGTGTGACATGCATGGATATTTTTGAGGCATGTTGATTGTATAAATATGGACATGGATTGAGCACAGAATCGACAAAAGTGTTAGTATCAGCTGTGAAGCTGTGACTTATTTGTCAGATTCGGCGGTGATACTGGACACAGGTCAGGTAGCGCTAATTTATTTGTCAGAACGGCCTTAGCGTGAATCACGCAAGCCAACAGAGATTAGATCTAATCGACTACTAGCATTGAATGACTCAAGGAGCATTAATGCCTGACTGACCCTGAGGGTCGATGAATGAGAAAACAGAGCTTGGAGGCTAGTGGCTTACCTAGCAGCCACTCCCCGCTAGAAAACATAGCTTGGAGACTAGTGGCTTACCTAACAGCCACTCTCCCGTTAAAATCATGTGTTGTTCATTTGCTTGTTTGAAAGCTTTATGATTCAGTGTGATTATAATGATAATCACTTGATAATGTTTATGAAAAGTATTATGTTTTCTTGCTGGGCTATGGCTCATGGGTGCTATGTGGTGCAGGTAAAGGGAAAGAAAAGCTCACCTAGCCTTGAGTGGAGAGCTGATGTGGTGTTGTGTACATATGCGGCCGCTTGACCACCATGACCAAGGAGCTCTCAGAGGAACTAGGGGGTTTACCCTATTTTTGCCGCTTAGGTCGGCGGGATTGTAAATTTGAAACAGTAATGACCATTTTGTACTGAGAAACACTTGTAAATGTTTTGTTTAGCTCTGCAGAGCAGTTTGTAATAAAATCTCCATTTCCTTTTTATTGGTTTAATACCTTAACCTGTTAATTACACTTAGAGCACATTTTTGACCAAAGGACTCAGGTAACGAGTCAAATTTCCGGTCCACCGTTCACCGTAACTGTTCTGGGGTAGCCAGGGCATTACAATCTCGCAAGCCATGTGACCTCGGGAGATGTCTCTAGCTCGAAAATTGACGAGAAACCTAGGAAGCTAAGGCCTTGGAGATATATGATAACCACCTTGAATATCTATAAGTGTTATCCATACGAGATGTAATCCTCATTTATTACTGTAAATCCCTTAGAATCGTGGGATATTATTTGGTCAGTTATACGTCCCCTGGTCTTCAGGGGACGTTTCCTTTTATATCTGATTATAGGCATTTAAAGCCATTAATTTTATTTACACAAAAAGAGTAACTACCCAAAATATGTGGGATAGTATTCTGCAGCCTTCTCTATAAATAGAGAGGTCATGCACCATTGTAAGGGACTGAAATTCTGAACCTTGAGAGAAAACTCTGAAGAATTCATGCTAAAGAATTTTCAGAGATAATCTTGAGTTTAATAACAGAGACTCGTGGACTATGCAGATTTAACTGCTGAACCACGTAAAAATCGTGTGTTTGTGTTGTCGTATTTAAATTGGCCATTATCAGTTATTGTTTACGTGCTCTTCTTTCACTGCTGACGAAAAACGGCGTCAACACAGAGCCTACTTCATTATGGATGAATATTTATGATATTCAAACTCCTCTAACATTTGTTTAATAATATTACATTAAAAATTAATTAATAGCAATCCACTTTGCAATTTAATCAACAACCAATAAAATTAAATTAATAATTAATAAATAAAATATCACTAAATATTTAACAATATATAACTTATTCTTGTAATTTTATAAACTTAAGTACCTCAAATGTATGCTTGAAATACAAATTTTGTGGCAAAAACTACCCTAAAATCTTACTCCAACAAAACCACAAGCTACAAAATTAATTTAATTAATATATAAAATATTACTAAACAAATATCACTAAACAATTTCCATTGAGCCACTAATTAACCTAAACAAAAAATGTGGTATATATAGAGCTTAGACTTATAAACTCTAACTACTAAGTCACTAAAAACTCAATAGTTAATACAAAAAACATATAAACTTTTCATATATCTCAAATATTTCAAATTATTTAAAAAATTTATTTTAACATAACTATATATAATCAACCTAGCTACAATGTTAATAAAAAAATTAATATATATATAAAGTATACATAATTTTTAAATTAAAAAATAATAAATAAAAAAAATCATAAACATATACTTGAATAAAATCTATACACAATGTGATATGTAAAATTAATCACAACAAATAAAGAAAAATATCACTAAATGTCATTTTAACAATGATTTATACTTATAATTTTGAAAACTTACCTCAAAGGTGTGCTTGAAAGAGAAAATTTTAGTCAAAATCTCAAGTTTCCACAATTGATATATTCTCCAAGAAAATCCTAAAATATCTAATGAAGAAACACATAATCATAAAAAACTAACACAAATCGCATATAAATATCATCTTAATACATAACGTATAATTTTTTCAAGAAAATTTACCGCAAAACTTTAAAATGGAGAGATTTTCGTAGGTTTCAAACCCTAAAAATTACCAGAATTTTGCCCCAATTCACCTCTGCCCACCTCTATGTATCATGCCTTTGGAAGAGAAGAAGTCGAGGGTAATAGCTAGGGAGAACTTCCAATGTCTCCCAATGGGAGACGTGGCACATGTCCGACATCTCCCAGTGGGAGATGTGCCACATGTCCTACGTCTCCCAATGGGATACGTTGGATGTACCCACTGGACACGTGTTTAGACCACAAATTTTCATCGTCTTCCAACACTTTTGATGTCTTACAATTTTAGTAATTAATAAAAAAAAATTCAATGTCTCCCAACACAAGATATTTAAAATCCCTCCTAATTTTTAATGTCTTACATCAATAGTGTAAGACATTGTAGGGAGTCATTGAATGTCAAAATTGCTGTAATGTATACTCATTTCGTTCTATTATTTCCAAAATCTGTCATAGGTACAATATATTGAGCGTTATGAGAATTTCATCATATATATTTTTATATGTATTTACTTATTCAAACTCTATGATCATGACTCCATTGTAGAACACGAAAGCACTCTTAGTTTCCCTCTTGTTGTATTGGGTTGCATAAGACTGCATTAGGTTACGTTTGACACATGAATTTGGTTGCATTAGTTTGCATGTATTTCCATGTGTTGCTTTAGATGACATAGAGTTGCATTGTGTTATATTTGAAATAAAATTAGGTTGTATTTGAATTTTCATTTGTGGTTGCATATGAGATGCACCATTTTTTGCAATGTATGCAAGCTTTTCAACCTATGTTGCAACAAGTTTTGAAACTTCTTCAACATATTTGACAACTTAAGTTCAACCTCTATTGCATTTGGGTTATTTTATGTTGCATTTGAAATTGTATTGAGTTGCATGGTGTTGCATGGACTTTCATGGATTACCATGTGTTGGTATAGGTTACATTGACTTCCATTTGAGGTTGCAGTGAGATTCATTATTGTAGGTTGCGTGAGTTGCATAAGAATGGAATTAGAATATGAGTTTTTACATTGCCATGGGTTGCATGGCGTTAACGCAGATTGCATGGGCTTTCATTTGAGGTTATAATGCAATTTGCATTAGAGATTTTGCGTAGAAATACATGTATTAGTCATTGCTTTAAGTTGCATTGGGCTTTCAATTGAAGGTTGATTTAGTTTGCATTGAGTGGTATTTAAGGTTGCATAGGGTTGCATTTGAGCTATTTTAGGTTGCATTTTGGTAGCTTAGGCTTGTCATGTGTTGCTTTAGGTTGCATGAGATTGTACTGGCTTGCATTTAATATTGTAATGGGTTGCATGAGTTCCATAAGAATGAAATTAGAATATGAATTTTAATGTTACCATGGATTTCATGGGCTTGCTTTGAGGTTGCAGTTGGTTTTCTTAGGATGATTTAGGTTGCATTGGACTTTTGTTTGATGTTGAAGTGGGGTTGCATTAGTTGCATATGGGTTATATTTACAAATGATTATTTTAAAGTTGCCTGAGGCTACATAGAGTTTCATTAAGTTTCATTTTAGGTTTCATCAAGTTGCTTGAGTTGTATAACAATAAAAATAACATTTGAGTTTATTTAAATTTTCATGGTTTGCATTTAGTTGTAGAGGGTTGTATAAGAGTTTATTGGGTTCATTTTAGGTTTCATCAAGTTGCTTGAGTTGTATAACAATAAAAATAACATTTGAGTTTATTTAAATTTTCATGGTTTGCATTTAGTTGTAGAGGGTTGTATAAGAGTTTATTGGGAACATTTTTTAAAAAAAATATCAACAAGATTAAAAAAAATCAACATTAAAAGATTGAAGAGTGTTAATTTGCACCTATAAATATATATATATATTTATACAAGATGAGTCTGTAATAATATCAAGTAGAAATAGATATTTGTTAATTCTATTTTTAACTGTTTTTATTTTAAAATAAACTAAATAATGGAAGCTGAAGTGTAGGCTCTCTGTCATGATTGGAACTATAACTACATTTGAGGCTTTTGATACAAATGGAGGTAACAGATATAAAGATTGTTAATATTTACAAGTAAAACGTAAACAAAAAGAATTCAAAACTAAAAAATGCTCTACATTATAAGCAAAACAAAGAAATATCACGCTTGTTGATAGCACAACATTTTGCTAAATGACAATTTTCAGAAGGAATAATTAATTGCAAACCCTACAAAATAAGAACATGAAAATAAAGAAGAATAAATAAAACTATAGAATAATGAGCCCTAATAAATCAAATTTACTGGATGCAACCACAATTAACTACATACAATTACATGTTGCTACAAATTAAATCATATATAGTCAAATTAAAGAAACCATATGCATTCTTAAAAACATAACAAATAAAGACAAAAAAGAAATCTAAACAACACGTGTAAACTTGTTGCAACCTAAATAATAGAAAAATTAAAAAAAATTACCAAAATCCACACATAATAAATTTCTAGGTTGTTACATAATTCACTTATGAAATAATAATAATAATAATAATAATAATAATAATAATAATAATAATAATAATAATAATAATATAGTTGACCCTCAAAGCTATCATTCAATGCATACTCATATTTCTTGTATTGGCCCGTTATCTGTATGTTAATAAAAATTTGCATAATGAGGTTGCTTTAGGTTTCATTTGAAATTGCATTGGGTTGTATGGACTTGCATGTGTTGCTTTAGGGTGCATGGGGTTGCGGTGCATTGCTTTTGAGGTTGAAGTGGGTTGCATTGCATTTAAAATGACATTGGGTTGCATGGGCTTGCATATGCTGCTTGAGGTTATATGTGGTAGGAGTGGTTTGTATAATTTACATAAGAATGAAATTAGAATATGAGTTTTTATGTTGCCATGGCTTGAAGTGGTTTGAATATGCTTGCATTTGAAGTTGCAATGATTTTCTTCAGGATGCTTTATGTTGCATTGCGCTTGAATTTGATGTTTATTTAGGTTGCAAAGGGCTTGCATTAGTTGTATAAGAAGGGAAATTTGCAAATGAGTTTGTTTAAGTCATCTTAGGTTGCATGGAGTTACATTATGTTTACAACTAAGGTTGTAGTGGGTTTCTTGAGTTGCATAAGAGGGAAATTAGCATATTAAGTTGCCATGTTTTGCATTTGAGGCATTTAATACAAGTGGAGCTAACAAGTCCAAAGAGAGTTAAAGTGGATGCAAAAATAATCCAACAATGAAAAATTTGAGCTCCATATCTAACCAAGAGACTAAAAGTCATGTAAAATGCTCCCTCAGAGAATAAGATGTCTTGGCCACGACGCGTCTTGCGAGGCCTTCACCTCACGCGCCTTGAATCCACCCAAGGCCCTCGCCCCATGTGCCTCATCTTTGCTTGAGGCCTCACTTGTGGCCATCGCCACGCAAGGCCTACCCTCGAGGCTCCACTGCATGCATGCCTCTCAAGGCAAGGCATTTCCATATGCCATGTAAGTTTCAACCTCAAGGTAACTATGTTCGGCTATGAGAGTCCCTCTATTAGTGACTCAAGTGGGACTTCACCCCGAAGGGTCAGATGATTGCCAAATATTCTCGCGAATTTCCATGGCATGGTACAAGGTAAGCACCTTGATTTGGATCTAAGTCACAAAAAAGGTCTTCCATCTTGCCTACCTAAATGCCTCAACACAAGGCCATTATCAAGAAGTGCCTTTCATAATGAGACCACACTTACATAAAGGCCTCAACACAATTCCATCATCAAGAAGGAGTTCGCTACACGAGGCCCACTTACATACATGCCTCAACGCGGTACTACGATGAAGAATTATGCAAGGCCATGCCAATGTAATGCCCCAAATTCTCCGATATGGTTTAATGGCGGGATTAGTAGGCCGGGAGGGCCATACTTGCTTAATTATGCCATTAATTGATAGAATGCATGTATATGTGAATTATATTATAATATGATGTTAAATTCATGCATGTGGGTCCACATTTTAAATACAGGGGTGTGATGATAATTTGGCCCGTTGAGGGCATAATTGTATATTTGTATGCATGTCGGTGATATATTGTTGAGGCTACATTATAATGTGGATTTGTTCGAGCTATTCGGCATGAGACGATCTTTGATTATTAAGTGGCGGTTTAGTCATAATGGGGTTAAGTTCGAGGCTCGGGATGAGTCTCGGGGTGATTTTAATGATTAGAGCATTACCGGGAGTTAAAGGGTAACGGGATATGAATTATTGGTATTTGGGATTATCGAGAATAGAGGGAATTGGAGAGCGGTAATTATGATTAACGAGATGGATTGGAAAGGATGATTTTACCCTTGGGAGGCTTTAGAAACTTTTGTTTGACCTAGGGGCATTAAGGTTATTTGACTTGAGATATATATTGTTTTGTTAACCTGTAGAAGAACAGAACAAAAATAGAGCAAGGTTTCACCTCTCCCGTACATCATCCTCCTCCTTCTTCCTTTCAATTTTTGAAAGTCAAATTGAGGAATCAAGCTAGGAAATCAAGGATTTGAGTTTATAGATTTGGTCCATCCATTGAAGAGGGTTTAATCTCGAGCTTGAGGTAAGATTCAGCCATGAAATTTCTGGTTTTACTCTGTTTTTGGTTTGGTTGAAAGCTTGAGAGTTTTGATTATAGAATTGGGTATTTGGTGTTGTTTTAAGTGGTTAAAAGCTTGGGTTTTGTTGTGGGAATGTTGGTTGTGTTGTGGTGATGATTGGTGTTGATTTTGGGATTGATTTGAGGAAGGTTTGGTTGTGTTTGGTTTGAGAAAGAAAGGGAAAAAAATCTGGGTTCTAGGTTGAGCTACAGCTCTATTCTTGGGCGTTGCAGCTTAAGCTATGTAAAGGAGAATTTGGTGCTGATGGGCTATTAGAGCTGCAGCTCTAACTTGTACAGCTGCGGCTCTAATGCTATCAGAGAGGGTTTTGGGTGGGGCTAAGGCTCAAAAGTTTGGGGCCGCGGCTCAAAATGGGAATTTGGCCAAAATGGGTTTTAAGTGATAGAAACTCAAACCTAAGGGCTCGGGATTGAACCTACTACCCGGTTTAGTAGAATTTGACATCTCGGAGGTTAGGACTTGGTCCGGGAACCTTTGATTATTCATTTTATTGATGGAATCCCATAATTGGTTATGACCAGGTGACCGCTAAGGGACCAAAAGGTTGATCATTCTCAGGGGTCGTTCTTATATTAATTCTCGCTCGAGCTTAAGGTAAGAAAACTGCACCCTGTGTATATATGACATGCGTGATTGTTATTGAGGCATGTTGATTGATAAATGTGGACATGGATTGCCTATTAAATGCTAGCGAATGTTGTTTACTTGTATATGTATTGACTAGTCAGGGACACTGACTTAAGAGTCAAAAATGGCATAGCGTCATGAACGCCGAGCCAAATGAAGACTAGATCTAATCGATATCAGCGTTGAATGGCTCTAAGGCATTAATACTTGACTGACCCTAAGGTCGATGAACTTATAAGCGCTTGCCTAGTCTAAGACTAGTTACTAGAGCCAGGGCCAATGGCCCAGGTGACTGTTTGTCACATGGCTAGGGAACGATGTTCTAGGGTTATGACTCTAAGTTCATGAGGAAGGTTATGTTGGTGACTAGTCACCATGCACCTATCCTGTTCGAACTAATAAAAGTTCACTTATCTATTAAGCCCCGGTGACCCTATCGTCACAAGGCTCAAGGGAGTTGGACCCAACTTAGTGACTTTTGCGACTGTCACCTATTTGTTTGGACTAATGGTCCTGAATGATTATTATGATCATTGATGATATTATATCATGCTTTATTGTGTTTTCTTGCTGGGCCATGGCTCATGGGTGCTATGTGGTGCAGGTAAAGGGAAAGAAAAGCTCACCCAACATTGAGTGGAGAGCTTCGGTGGTGATGTGTACATATGCGGCCGCTTGACCACCACGGCCAAGGAGTTCTCAGAGGAACTAGGGGGTTTACCCTATTTTTGTCGCTTAGGTCGGCAGGTTTGTACTTTTGAAACAGTAATGACCTCTTTGAGTTGTAAATAACTTGTAAATGTTTTTGTGGGCCCATGAAAAGTTTTATGTACTTAATAAAATATATAATTTCCTTTCTATTGATTTTCCACCTTAGCCTGTTAATAACACTTAGATACACGTTTTTAACCAAAGGACTCGGGTAGCAGGTCGAATTTCCGGTTCACCGATCACCGTAACTGTTCTGGAGTAACCAGGGCGTTACAACCAACATATGTGCCTTGACATGAGACTAAAATGAAGAAGAACCTTGCTCTACAAGGCCATGCCCACATACATGCCTAGACATGGGACTATGATGAAGGGCCTTGCTATGTGAGGCCATGCCCATATATGTGCCTCGATGTGGGACTACAATGAAGAGGAGCCTTGTTATGCAAGGCCATGCCCACATACATGCCTCAACGTGTGGCCAATGTCCTAGATAGGCTTGCTATACGGGTTGGTGACCTACCATCATCAGCCCGAGCCATCTTTGCAAGCATACATGTAGAGATATGCAAGAAGAAGTCTCAAGAAACTTATGTGAATGTTTGTTTCTCACTTGAAGCGTCAACGTAGAAGAGACTCACTCTACCTTGAAGAAGGATTTTCTAGCTTACAACCACTTAAAAAGCATGTCTTAAAAAGGTGAGAGGCAACCGCTAGGTACGGGGAACTCTGTCATGCAAGGTACATACCAACAAGCAGTGGTACTCCAAGTTAGTACAAGAGGTGGTAGCACTACCTCCTCACCTCTACATAGCTTAGACCTGACCACAACTACCTCAACACCACTACTCTCTACACCCTAACGCCTACGACATTTCAAAGTAATATGTTTTCCCCTTGGGAAAACCATGCATTAAGTGTTATGATTTGTACATAGTGAAATTGGTCGTGCACAACAAGGTGCAAAAACCATAATGATTTCATTAAAGTCAACATGAGAGTGTTGATTTTTGTTGTAAGCATTAAAAAATATTTTTTTTTGGGTGCAAAGTGTTTCTTTGGAGTATATAAGAGTACCCAAAAAGTTTGGACGCATTTGGAGATGTTTTGAGTCAATCTATAAGGATAAAAGTTAGTGGCAGTGGCGTTTCATTGCATGTTGAGAGGCATTTCAAGAGGCGATGCATCGCCTGTCTCATAAAAGTATAGAAAGGAGATGCATCGCCTGCATGCAGACTATGTATCGCGTGGGTCGTCCGTACAAAGCCATATAGGTACGTGTTTTGGCTCCAAAACTCATTTTAAAATGCTCTAATCTTATTGGTTAACACGAATGATGGTTCCTACACTATTTAAGGGGTTCATATGAGATTTTAGTGAATTGATCACTCTCCACTATCTCTTTCTCTCCCTTAAACCCTCTCTCTTTCTAACTCGCAAAGATTACTAGTTTTCTCCAAAATTGTCATCAAGAAGGCTTGACTTGTTTGAAAACCAAGGCTTATAAATCCCAATCTCATTCCACTTTGTTGTAGCTTCAAGCATCCTCTTATGGGAGGATAGATATAGAGATTTTTGGATAAAAAAATCTATTTGTGTGAATCCTTTTGTCACCTCCATTGATTTATTTAAGTTCATAATCTTTAGGATTTTATGTAACTAGGGTTTCTCTTTTCAAAGTTCATCTCTTCCTCTTGATTTAATTTTTGTTATTCTTAAATTGTTTATGTTGTTATATTGTGCTTAATTCTCCTGAATAACAATATCATTTTTGGGATCATAAACCATAATCCCAACAATCAGCAATCAACAATCGCTATCCCCAAACCCTAGAGTTCTCTATTCCAAAATTGTTTATGCCTAGAGTTATACTCTTTCAAGAATCCTGAACACCATGTAAGAAAGTTCTTCAATCTCAGCCCTTAAGTTCATGTGCCAAGATCTAGTGAGGCTAGATCTATTTGATGGCTCTAACTTTGTTCTTTGGCAAGACAAGATCAAGTTTCTCCTTACAACTTTGAATTTATACTACAACTTGGATAAGGATATGAAAGGTTTAGGTCCACCCAAGGACAATGATTCTCAAGAAGTCATCAAGGTGAGGAAGAAACGTGAAGAAGATCAACTTATATGTCGTGGTACTGTGATTTGGGAGGCTCATGAGAAGAAATACAAAGGGGAAAAGGAAGGTACTGAGAAATCCCTTATAACTCAATACATGGAATTTAATTATTTGATGAAAAACACCTACTTCCTCAAGTACATGAATTGCAAGTTATTGTGAATAAGTTGTCTACTCTGGAGATAACATTGTTGGTGTCCTTTATAGTGGGTGCCATAATATCCAAGTTGCCTCCATCTTGTAGGAGCTATAGGAAGAATACGTTCCTTAAGAATGAGGAGATATCTTTGGAGGAAATCCTAAAGCACCTATGGATTGAAAAAAAATTCTAGTTCAAGAGACAAGTGTATGGAAGTGTCCAATGTAGGGACATCAAAGGTTAATGTCATAGAGAAACTCTCTCAATCAAAGGGGAAAGCTCACAAGAAGCTCCAATTGAAGAAGGACAACCACCTAGCCCTAAGGAAGAATGAAGGGTAGTTTAAGGGTACCAGAGGCCTTTGGTTTGTTTGTGCCAAGAGTGGCCACTTGGCTAGGGAATGCAAAGTCTGGAAATCTACTAATTTTGGATCCAAGGTCAACAAAACTGAAAAGAATTTGGTTGCTACCTTGATTGAGGTTAATACCATCCAAGGCAAAGTGCAAGGATGGTGGTATGACACCTATAATACTATTCATGTAACTTATGATAATGGACATAGATACTTTATTAACTTTATTGATGATTGTTCTAGGTTGACATATGTTTACTTGCTTAAGAATAAGAATGAAGCCTTTAGCATGTTTAAAATTTACTAAGCAAAGGTTGAAAATCAATTGGAAAAAGAAAATCAACGTAATAAGAAGTAATAGGGGTAGTGAATATTTTCCAATGAATTAAATTTGTTTTGTGAAATGAATGGTATAACACATGAATGTACAAAACCATTATACACCCCCAACAAAATGATATAGTGGAGAGAAAGAATAGAACATTTGTGGAAATGATAAATTCTATCCTTTTGCAAGCAAATTTGAGTTTTGCATTGTGGGGATAATCCTTGCTATCCGCTTCTCATATTCTAAACTAGATTCCTTCAAACAAAAATCAAATTTCACTGTATGAAAGATGGAAAAGAAAGAGGCCCAACCTAGGGTATCTCAAAGTGTGGGGTTTCCTTGCTTATTGCAAGAGCATGGAACCTAAAAGGACAAAGTTGGGCCCTAGAGCGATAAAGTGTGTATTTGTAGGCTATGCCTCAACTAGTAAAGTCTATAGACAATTAGACATAGAGTCTAATGTCATAGTTGAATCAAGTGAAATTGAGTTCTTTGAGAACTTGTGGTATAGTGACAACAAACCTCAAGAACATATCTCATTGGAACGAATTCAAGAAGAGTTACCTTCAAGGGTTGTAGAACAACCATTATTTCCTAGAACAAGCCAAAGGATTAAAGAGGTAGGGTCACAAGACAAGTGTTCACAAGTGGATATACTTTACTTAGTAGAGGCTAACTACAAAGGAGACACTTGGAAGTATCCAATGGTACTTTAAGTGGAGGATGATCCTAAAACCTTCCAAGAAGCTATATTTTCAAGAGACTCCAAATTTTGGACGGAGCCAATAAATGATGACATGGATTCAATTATTTCAAACCACTCTTAGGAAATTGTTGATCTACCACAAGGATCACAACCAATAGGTTGTAAGTGGGTATTTCAAAGAAAATATCACACCTATGTAACCATTAAAAAGTTTAGAGCAAGGTTGGTGGCTAAAGGGTTTAAATAAAAGGAAGACATAGACTAGTTTGATACCGGTGGCATGAGTAGGGTTATTACTATTAGGCATGCTTCTTATTATTTGGTAACTAGTTATTAACTGCTTATGAGCATGTTTAAGTTTTCTTGCTGAGCCTTAGCTCACAGGTGCTATATGGTACATGTAAGGGGAAAGGGAAGCTAGACCAGCCATGAGTTGGAGAGCTTCGATGGCAATGTGTATATATGCAGCTGGTCGACCACCACGGTCGGTGTTTCTCACAGGAACTAGAGTCAAACCCTAATTTTGCCGCTTAGGTCGGCTGGTTGTAATTTTAGAGTTGTAATTACCCTCTTGGAACTGTAAACAACTTTGTAAACATTTATTATGGGATCCCATGTACAACTTAACGTTTAACAGAATAACTATTCCTTTTGACAGAAATATTTAACCCTAAACCATTAATCACATTTAGTTACACATTTATGGCCAAATGACTCGTTTAGCGAGTCTAGTACTAGTTAAAATACACAGTGTAATAGTCTTGGCTAACCAGGGCGTTACAGGCGCGCCTCAGAAAGTGTCTATGGAAATGCATAGGAATGTTCTCTAACTTGTAGAGGGTTGCGGCCCCCAGAGGAAGGCCACAGATCAAATGGAAAATGTAACGTCCCAAATTTTCTAATAAGGCTTAGTGCCTTGATTAAAGTGTCGGGAGGGCAATAATTGATTTAATTGTATTACTATGTGATTATTTGTCATATATGTGTATCAATAAGTGATTACTTCAATTAAATTATTATATGACTAGATATGCATGTTTAGGTGATTTAAATATGCCTATGGGCTCGTTCATATTGTTAAGGGCATATTTGTAGTTTTTGACCCATTGAGGGTATATATATGTGTGTGTTATGTTGTGATATGTCTGAGACCACAATATTGTGGATATATATTTGAGATGTGTGATCTGAGGCTGTTCTAGGGAGCGGAAACGCGGAATAGTCACAATGGGGTCAAATGGCCGGCTCGGGGTGTGCCTAGGGGTATTTTGGGGAGTTAGTGTGTGTTCAAATTTATTGGGTAATTGGTAGCTATTTAACGAATATTTGGGTATGTCGGGATGAATTGGGGATTTATAGGAATACTCAAGGAATTAGCGGGAATGGTGCAAATGGCGTGTTTTCCTTTGGTGGTATTAAAGAGCTAAGATTTAAGTTAGGGGAAATTTGGTCATTTTGGTGCCAAGGGCTAGACATACACATATGACCTTAGGGCTCTAGAATCAATCAGAAGGAACTCAGCCTCTCAATCTCTCTCTCTCTCTACTTGAATCATTCTCTCCCCCTTGGTGCACTTCAAAGTTTGGTGAAATTCTTGGGTAATCTTCTGAGGATTTGAGGAAACTTGAAGCTTGAAGTGCTTGGGGTTTAGCTTAGGGTCGGATTCTCAGTTGAGGTAAGGATTTTATTCTTAATTTTGTTAGTCTTTCTGCTATCATTTAGGGGTACTCATGGGGATTGGGCCTTAGGCTAGTTTGTCGATTTTAGTGAGATTATGGGATAGTTTTTGGGGTATTTATACTGATTATGTTGCCTTGATATGAATTCTACATAAAATTATGGGTTTAGGTATTTATTTGGGTCTGAATTGGTGATTTTGTCTAGAGAAAACGCAGGGGGATTTATGCATTTTGGAGCTCAAGCCGCGACCTTGTTCTTCAAGAGTCACGGTCCGTGTGCATGAGAAGGCCTTGGAGGGTCTATGAAGTTGCCCAGACGCTGCGGCCCAGGTAGGACGCCCTGTGGCCTGTCTCCCCCAAGAGAGAGCCTTGGGCTCTCTGACTTGTAGCGCGTCACAACCCTAGGGGCTAGATTGCAGCTCAAATTAGGGGAAATGGACAAAACAGGATTTTAAGCTCGGGAACTCAAATTTAAGGGCTCAGGATGGATTCTACTACTCGGTTTAGTAGAATTTGAGGTCCTAGAGGCTAAAATATTATTTCAAAATTATTTTAATTGGTTTAGGTTAAGATGGATATTGATTATTATTGAGTTATGACTAGGTTTATCTGATAAGGCCCGAGTTTAGGGGATTATGCTCGAGATCGCAATATACGGTCATCTCGGTACAGATGTAAGCAAATTTTTAATGCTATGTATGAATATTTATAATTTGTTATACCATGTTTGTGTGATTATGATTGATCGGCGAAGGCCAGCATCGGCGACGGCCGGGAACGACAACAAGCATGCTGAATGCAGGCTGCAATGGCATGTCCATATAGGGTGTTGTACTCACCCATTCAGTGAAAACCGTGAACCCGGTGCTTGGTACTGCAACTTGGTTGGCATAAGCTGCTATGTGAATAGTTTGTGTTATCTGTATTAAAGTTATGAATTTACTGAAATGAATTGTTATATGTTATATGTGTGGAGTTTTCTTCCTGAGCCTTGTCTCACGGTTGCTCTATGGTGCAGGTAAGGGGAAGGAAAAGGCCAACCAAGCATGAGTTGGAGGGCATGGAGTGGCGCGTACATGTTTGGCCTACCTAGCCGACACGGTTGGGTAGTTTTGAGGAACACTGTGCAAATGTCTAATTTTGTCGCTTAGGTCAACTATACCCTAACTCTTGAGTTTTAAACATATTTTAAAACAATATTTTGGGATCCCAATGTAACACCTTTTATGATTTAAATGAATGTCCAACCTTTTGACTTGAGTTTCATTAAATGAGACTTTATTTTGATTTAATCACCCTTTTTGGTATAATACCTCGATTAGCGAGCTAATGGCACATTTTAAAAGCACATGGTAATTGCTCTAGGGTAGTAGAGCATTACAAAAAATAGTGCCCAATTAGGGGTTTTGGGCTCGGGAACTCAAACTTAGGGGCTTTGGAAGGATCCTACTACCCAGTTTAGTAGAATTTGAGGTCCCGGAGGCTAGTATATTATTATGAAGGCTTTTAATTGATTTTGATTATGATGGATATTTATTATTACGTTGTGACTAGGTTTTATCGCTAAGGCTCGGGGTTAGGGATCATGCTCGAGATCGCTTGGTACTGTCTTCTCGAGACGCAGGTAAGAAAATGTGTGTGCCCGTAGAGTAGGGCATGGCGTGATTATCTATGTTTTGTATTATGTATGAATATTTATAATTGTTATGTCGTGTATATATGTTTTCAATTTATTGAAAAAGGTCAGAATCGGTGAAGGTCGAGATTGGCGAAGGTCGCGATTGGCAAAGGCCGGGATCAGCAATAAGCATGTTGAATGCAGGCTGCCATGGGATGGCCATCTAGGATGTTTTACTCATCCCTTAGCTGAAGACCATGAACCCGGTGCCTGGCAACACACCTTGATCGGCTTAGCCGCTATGTGAATTCTCTGTTGTATCTTTTTAAGTTATGCATTTACTGAAATTAATTATTATATGCTATGTTTGTGGAGTTTTCTTGCTAGGCCTTGGATCACGGGTGCTCTATATGCTATGTAAGGCTGACCAAGCATGAGTTAGAGGGCATGGAGTGGTGCGTACATGTTTGGCCAACCTGGACGCCACGACTGTGGTGGTTTTGAGGAACGGGTTATAACTGTTCGATTTTGTTGCCTAGGTCGACCGTAAAGTAACTTTTGAGTTGTAAATATGTTTTAAACAATATTTTGGGATCCCAATGTAATACTTCCATTACTTAAATGACTATCCAAACTATTATATTGAATTCTTATTTAAATCAGTTTTTACTTTAACCTAATCACACTTTTTGTCAAAAACCTTGATTAGCGAGTTAATGGCACATTTTAAAATTACATGGTAACAACTCTAGGGTAGTAGAGTGTTACACCAGCTATTCAATTATCTTTGGTAACTTAGAACATTTGAGGCACAATTCTTTGGTCGTTTTGAGGTATCCAACAACTCTTTCTGCGATCTTCCAATATTTAATACTTGGATTGCTAGTAAACCTACTTAGTTTACTAATCATAAATGCAATATCTGCTCAAGTACAATGTGTGGCATACATCAAACTCCTAACTATAGTTGCATTCTCTAGTTAATCCACCACTCTCCCTTCATTCTTTTCAAGCTTTAGACTTGAATCGAAGGGTGTGTTTGCATCTTTGATATTAAGATAACCAAACCTGTCAATCATTTTTTCAATATAATGAGCTTGACCTAAGACATATCCATCAACATTTCTTCCAACCTTGAGAGATAGTATGGTATCGACCTCTCCCAGGTATTTTATCTTGAAGGTGGAAGAAAGAAACCTATTTGTTTCTAATATGCCTTTCATGTAATTGCTTAATATCAACATTTTATCAACATATAGACACACCAAGATGACATAGTCATCACAAGTCTTAGAATATAAGCACTTATCCACTCTATTGTGTCTAAACCCATATGAAACAATGGCTTTATCAAACTTCTCATGCCATCATTTTCGTGCTTGTTTTAAACAATATAGTGAATTAACAAGCTTACAGAGCTCATGTTAATTTTCCCTTAGAACAAATCCTTCTAGCTGTTCCATGTAAACCTCCTCTTCAAGATTACCATTGAGGAATTCCATTTTGACATATATTTGATGAACATATAGGTTTTTTTATGATAAGGCAAACAACAATATTATAGATGTTTTCCTTGCTACAAGCATGTAGGTATCAAAATAATCTATGCCTTTTATTCATCTAATACATTTGGCCATCAACCTTGCCTTGTAGCTCGAATGATCCCATTAGTGATGTATTTTCTTTGAAATACCCACTTGCATCTTATTGGCTTTGATCCTTGTGGTAGATCAATAATCTCCCAAGTATGGTTAGAAATGATTGAATCTATCTCATCATTTATTGCCTCCTTCTAAAAGTAAGGTCCCATGAGGACATAACTTCTCAGAAAGTTTTAGGATCATCCTCCTATTGAAGTACCATTGGATACTTCCATGTGACTCTCTTGTGATTTTCCTTTACTAGGTAAAGAGTCTCCACTTGAGAGAGTTTATTTTGTGATCCACTCTATTTAAGCCTTTGGCTGCATATAGGCAATTTCGATTGCTCTACAACCCTTGAAGGTAACTCCTCTTAAGTTCTAATGAGATAAGTTCTTGAGGCTTATTGTCACTATACTAAAAATTCTCAAAGAACTCAACTTCTCCTGATTTAATTATCACATTGAATCCAAGTCTAATAGCCTATAGGCCTTGCAATTTGAGGCATAGACTACCAATACACATTTAATGGCCCTTGGACCCAACTTGGTAAATTTAGGCTCCGTGCTCTTGCAATAGGCAAGGCACCCCCACACTTTGAGATACCCTAGGTTTGACCTCTTTCTCTTCCATATCTCATATGGTGAAATTTGATTCTTCTTTAGAGGAATCCAATTTAGAATATGACAAACAGAGAGCAAGGTTTCTCCCCATAACGCAAAACTCAAATTTCATGTAATAGCATAGCATTTATCACTTCAACATATGTTCAATTCTTTCTTTCTGCTATGCCAATTTGTTGGGGTGTATACGGGGTTGTACATACATGTATTATACCATGCATCTCACAAACACGTTGAATTCATTGGAAAAGTATTCACTGTCCCTATCACTTCTAATCACTTTAATTTTCTTTTCCAATTGATTATCAACTTTGGCTTTATATATTTTGAACATGCTAAATGCCTCATCCTTATTCTTATGCAAGTACACATATGTGAATCTATAACAATCATCAATAAAGGTAATAAAATACATATGTCCACCCCTAGTAATTATTCCATTCAATTCACATAAATCATTATGCATCAAATCAAACAACTTAGTTTCTCTCTAAACACTTGGATAAGGTCTTTACAATCTTAGATTTAATACATAATTCAAATTTATCATGCTGAACATCATTGCATACAATTAAACCACATTTGACAACTATTTCAATTGTACTATAACCTATATAAGCAAGTCTATTATGCCACAAAGTAATAGGATCAAAGCCAAGCATATAAGAGGAAGATGTGCATGCATTATCATCAAAACATGAGTTTTTGGTACACTATTTGATGATTCCATAAAAAACATACCCTTTCCCCACAAAGTAATTCCCCTTGGACAAGATTATTTTGTTGAACTCAAACACCACTTTGATGCCTGATTTGCTCAACAAGGGCCCACTCACAAGATTCCTACACATATCCGGAACATTCAACACATTGGTCAAAACAATCTTCTTTTTGGATGTGAAGTAGAGATAAAAAATTCCCATTGCTCAATACCTTGGATCTATGCTCATTCCCATTTGAATCTTATGGCCATCCTTTGATTCTTCAAAAGTTTTGAAGTCCTCTCTATCATAAGTTACACGAATGGTGGCACAAGTGTCATACCACCATCCGTGCACTTTCCCTTGGATGGAATTAACCTCACTCAAGGTAGCAACCAACTCTTCTTCGGTTGTGTTGGCCTTCAATCCATGGTTACGGGACTATCGAAACATGCATTCTCTAGCCATGTGACAACTCTTGTCACAAACAAAACATGGTCTTCTCACACCTTTGAATTTCTCTTCATTATTCTTTGGGGCTAGGTAGGTATCCTTCTTTAATTGGGGTTTCTTGTGTGTCTTCCCTTTGGATTAAGATGGTTTCTCTATGGTGATAGCCTTGTATGTCCCACTATTGGAATCTTCCATTCTTATGGATAATCCTCTCTCTATAGCCCCGCCACGTCCCATCCATATTGAAAGATTCCAGCAATGTTATCTTTAGAGTAGATAATTTATTCACAATAACCTGTAGCTCATGTACTTGGGGGGGGGGGGGGGGGTAAGGGTTTTCCATCAAAGAATTTAAATTCCATGTATTGTAGAGATCATAGAGATGACCCAATAGGTCATTGAGTATGTGGCCTCTATATATTAATTCATCTTCTTCCCTTTTCTTTATTTCCTTAATCACTTCGTGAGTATGATCATCATTTGTAGCATCCAAAGTCTTCAAATATTTGTAAAGGATGTGGTGAACCTTCAATGTTGTGATAAGAAACTTGAACTTGTCTTGCCAATGCATAAAGTTTGAGCCATCTAATTGGTCTAGTCTCACTATATCTTAAGACATCAACATGAGGGCTGAGATTGAGGAGATTTATTCCATAGTCATTGTGAGTAGATAAACCATAGATATAGACATACTTTGATACAAAACTTAGGTTTGGGGTTAGAGATTTTTTATTATTGGGGATAAGGCTATAAACCAAGCTTTGTATATTACAATTCAAAAGGATAAATAGGATAAACTATTCTATAATGGAAGAATAATACAAAGAACATAACATAAATAAAACAAGTTGCAGAATCGACCTTTGGGTTGAAGAACCTTGGTTACATAAAATCACAAGTCTATCATTTTCTGTGAATCACAAAATGGAACAAAGGCTTGACACAAATGAAAATTTGTTGTAAAAAAATCTCTATTCCTAGCTTCCTCTTAAGATTACTCTACAATGGAATGAGATTGGGATTCACAAGCTTTGAATCTTCATGCAAGTCAAACTTTCTTGATGAATATCTTTTTGAAAACTAGTAATCTTGAGAGCTAGAGAGAGCAAGAGAGGTGAGTGATCAATTCACCAAGAACTCAAGTGACTGCTTTAAATAGTTAGGAACACTCATTAGAATCAACTAATGTGATTAGAGCATTTGATTTGAATTTTGGAGCCAAAAACACGTGAAAGTACTGACCGCCCAAGCGATGCATAGCCACTATAGAGAAAATGTGTCACCTGTGTAGTTATTCCAAGGACCAGTGACGCGTCACCTCCTAGAGGCAACACAACACAGGTTTCTCTGACTTGGTACCCTAAAACATATCTCAAAACATCCCCAAATGCTACCAAACATTTTGGGTACTCTTATATACTCCAATGAAACAGTTTTGATCCAAAAAGATAATTTATAGATGCTTATACCAAAAGTAAACTCTCACATTTTGAATTTAGTGAAATAATTATGGTTTTTGCACCTCTTCGTGCCTAACCAATTTCACTATGTAGTTAACTAATTATAATAGCCATTATCTCAGACGAGTTTTGATACAATAGTGCGGACAAGTGCTTATATTCTAAGACTTGTGATGACTATGTCATTCTACTATGTCTATATGTTGATGATATGCTGATATTAAGTAATGACATGAAATGCATATTAGAATCAAAGAGGTTTCTATCTTCTACATTTAAGATGAAAGACCATGGAGAGTTTGATACCATACTAGGTTTCAAAGTTAGAAGAAATGTGTATGGATATGTCTTAGGTGAAGCTTATTGTGTTGAGAAGATGCTTTTCAAATTAGGTCATCTTAATATCAAAGATGCAAACATGCCCTTTGATTCAAGCCAAAAGCTTGAAAAGAATAAAAGGAGAGTGGTGGCTCAATTAGAAGACACAAAGACTATAGAGAGTTTAATGTATGCCACACTATAGATATGGCATTTGCGGTTAGTAAACTAAGTAGGTTTACTACCAATTCAAGTGTCAAACTTTGGAAGACCATATAATTTTTTTTTGGATACCTCAAAAGGATTAAAGATCTATACCTCCAATATTCATAGTTTCCAAAGATACTTAAAGGATATTCTGATGCTCACTTAATATTCGATGTAGGAGAAAATGTTTCTACAACTGGTTGGGTGTTCACCAATGTTGGGGGTGCAGTTTCTTGGGGATGTAAGAAACAAATATATGTATGTTACTCAATCATGGAGTTCAAGTTAGTAGGTTTAGCAGCAACCGAAAAAGAGGCCGTGTGGCTTAGAGACCTCATGATGGAGATACCTTCAACAATGGTTGATGTATCAATGATATCGATACATTGCGATAGTCAAGAAACATTTATTATGCTTACAATAAAATATACAACAAATATTATAGACATATAAGTTTAAGACATGACTACATGAGAAAATTTATAGATGAGAGAGTCATATCAATAACGCAGGTCAAATTGTGTGAGAACTTAGCAGACCCATTTATCAAACCACGAGGAAGAGATTTGGTTAGTTCTATAAATAAAGGGATGAGACTAAAGCTCCTTTAAAAATAGACTCCTGAATAATGGCAACCCTACTCAAAGCTCGTATACATCAAGTGTAGTGTTCAAAGGGTAAGAAAAAGTTGTTGATATGGGAATAGTTGACAACATTAACGAATTAGAGTCCCATCTGGAATAGTTAATGTTGGTTGCTACCGGAGATGAGGGTTAAGCCATAGGCTTTTAATGAAATTCAATTGAGAGAAATAAGGATAGCTAAAAGGTAGCAAAAATGTTGTAAAAATTTTACCTATATTAACCTAAATGTGGAGGCACCTCTCAAGAGAGTAAGAGTTTTTCTCCAGATGATTCATGAATTGATAAGCACAAGGACATAATAGTGTTAAGCATGCAAAGTGGGAACACATGAGTAATCAGGTAGAGGTGTATGAGATACTACCAGATTTTTCACTAGGAGTGCTTGGTACATTCTTTTAATACTACCAATTATTTCGTTAAAGTTGTAATGCCCTAAATATTCCATTCTTTCAAAAATACTTAATTCGACATAATTCATAAAAAAATACCAATTTTTGCTACTATCATCTTTATAACAAAACATGTAGAAAATACTAGATCCAGATTTAAGTAAAACATTTAATGCAACATGATACATGACTTTAAAATAATACTAGACTTCTTTAAAATATTTTAAAATATAAAATAAATCTGTGGCATTCTTGATCATTTTCTGGTTCATATGCCCCTCCCCCCCAACATACATACTTCATCTAGATAGGGTTCAACTGGCTACGATAGTAAGTAAACATTTACTAATGCCTACAACTGGAGGGAAAGTAAAGGAGTGAGCTTGAGAGCCTTGTAAGGAAGTACAATAGAAAACTGTCTTAGTAACTAGCATAAAATCATAGGCTTTCCTAATACATAAAATGTTGAAGCATTTCCAAGGAATTCCATCATACCTTATTCATTGACTTGCCACCTTTATCTCAATCTTGTAATACTAACAAAACATACTATCATATAATGCCATGTCTTAGCATACATGACATCTACCAAACACAACTTTAACTCGTCACATTCTAACATCCATATGATATGACATATTATCAAACTAGACATAGTATACATCACCATGGTCATAGTATTCAAATCTCACCCATAACATATGTCAAACTTAACATTCATACAATCATACATAAAACATTACATGCAACACGTATTATGGAATAAAAGCTAGGTTAGGAAAATTATCCTCTTAGGCCCACCTTGATCATTATTCTAGGGCAACCATTGCCAAACATTCATACATGGTAAACTCATCTACCAAAATAATTGTGCCTACAACCATCATCATAACATAGCAAACACATAACGCAACACATAGAAAACGAGTTGACTTCCTTACCTCAAGTCCTTCCTAATAACAGAGCATGACTTCTTCACAAAAATACCTATAATCAAAGTTATAAACTTTACTTTAAATTAAATTACTTATAAACATAAGAAAATACAAACTTGCATTATTATGATCTCCCTTGAACTCTAAGTAACCTTGCATGGGCCATGCGCACATCTAGAGCATATATTCTCTCATAGGCCAAAACCCACATATAAAGTTCCCAAAATTATTTCTTTGATTCTAATCATGATTTACCAACTTATCATTGGATTAACAATAATAGTAAGTCATAAAATTACATAGGGTATTTGAAACCATTTCCATACCCTAATTTCCTAAGGTTGCCTAAAACCCTAGCTTAAAATAATTTCCCAAAAATAATGTCATTACCCTAACTTAAGTATAATACCTAGTGCTCTTATCAAATATCATGAGCACAAAACATATAGCTTACCTTGTTTTTGGGGCTTGGTCGAACCCTAGTGACCTTCTCCTTTATTTATTTTTTGTGTCTGAAGCCTAATTACCTCAATCACCACTTTCTATGTTAACCATAGCATCATTGAGAACTTTGACTACCAAATAAATCACACTTATTTGTTCTTGTGGGTGGCTGAAACTCTATATCTTTCCATTTTGAGAGGAGGAAAATGAAACTACTTACCTCAAACCCTAGCTTCTTCTTCTTCTCCTTTGGCCTCTTCTCTCTTTTCTCTTCTCTTCCAAACTGAAAGAAAAATGAAACCCTCACCTCCTATTTACAAGCCCTTGGCAGAAACCCTATAAAGAGAAAACAAGGAAATTTCTATTTTCCTTTTTTTTTATTATTTTCCATAAAGCCTTTTTTTATTAATACAATTTTTATTTCAATAGTTAATAAATAAATTGAATTTATATTATTTTTTATTAATTAAATAAGAAAATAAAAAAAATTAAATTTGAAATCCTAATTTTAAAATTATAGCCCCTTTCACTTTTTTTTTTGGATTCCCTCTCCCCCGATCTCACTTTCTCTCTCTTTCCCTCTCCCTTGCGTCGCCTCTGCCCAGGTGAGTTGAACTAGCTCTGGCCACCACCTCCATACACACATGACACTAGGAGGAAGAGGAGCTCTCAAAACCTAGGACACCCGAGTCCTGTCGTCTCACTCGCTGCCCTCTCTCACAATGGGGAAGCTGAACCGTGACGTCGCCGTGACTTTGGAGGAGTTTTTCGGCCTCCATCATCGTCAAAACACAAATCCAAGGTCATGGTTGAGTCCAAAATGATGATAGAAACAAACCCCATTGAGGGATCGATTCCAATCATTGATGAAGAAGTGGGAGGTCCTTCATCGGAATCCATGGATTCCATGGTTGCTTAACTTCAATCCGCCCACCACATGCCACCGTGAGTCACACTGCCGTCACCACTAGCTTCCCCATTGAACAATATTCGAAACCCCTAGATTCAATTTCTCAACCATCATTGTTGAACAATTACGCCGCTGCCGTGGCCAGAGCACCACTGTGAGTAAGACCCAGCTCCAACTCCTTGGTGTTCTGATGTTTGTTTCGAACTTCACGTGTTACCACAAAGCTCGTATTGAATGGTGAACCTATTTGTATAAATTTCTAACCCCGATTTTAATTGTTGTCTATGATTTTATCATTGGAAATGTCGCAGTGATTAGAGAAGTGATTTGGCTCCTCAGAAGATAATAATGTCTTGTAGAGCTCGCCTAGAGCTCCTCAGAGTGTAGATTCCTCCTAACATGTTATTATCCGTTTCTAGTTGTGGATGTCTTCAACTTAGGTCACGTCCTGAGTACATCTGTTATGGTCCTCCCATCTTCTTGACCAATTAGTCTTCTAGGCCTAGGAGTTTGTCCTCGGGACTTAGAGGGAACCCCAGATGTCAGTAGGAGAAGCTTTGTACCGCAAGCGGCCACGTTACATCTTTTTGTGCTTTGAATAGTGGTATCGAGCCCGTACACTCAACAATTGGCATGTTCCAATGTGCTACCTAACATAGGAAGCATGCAGCTGCGTTCTGTTAGTGTCAAGGGGGGTATCTCCAGTAAAGAAGTGGGTTGCAACATATGAATTAGGCCCACCAACTTTATTAGGGCACCTGAAGGTGTTAATTAGTGTTAAACTCTCAAATGACTGGGAATATTTGTAATAAATCCTTATTAATGGAATTAATTGCCCCTATACACTTTAATTAGGGCTAGGGCGTCCATTGTAAGGGACTTTTGGCTTTTAGATATTTGATCCCACTTTTGTACTCATAACAATATATACGCTTCCTGAGAAAACCTCCATGGAAGCTTGCCATATCCAACATCAAGAATACTAATACTAAAGCCTCGTGGACTAGGGTGGTGTTTTTAACCTGAACCACATAAAATTTGTATCTTTTACATGCATTTCTTTTAGTTCTTGTTTAATTAGTTGGTAACGAAAAAGGCAGTCAAAATTTTGGTGATTTTAGTGAGAGCTATGCAGAAAGCTTTGAAGATTAAATAATGCTGACCGCCAAAAGAAATGCTCCAGATGATGCTGATCCTCCCACCGGAGTTGAGGGAGGACCACCCAACTGACCACCTCCACCAGAGTATACAGAGGTGGCCTAGATGGATTACGATGAAAATGCTGACTACGACAACAAAGACGGTGAGTTTTACGAGGATGATTATCCTCAGTCCATGGTTGAGGAACCACCAGAGGTGGTGGCTGTCAGAAACCAAGTCGCCACCAACATCAAAAAATTGATGCCCAGAAGAGGAATATCGCCACCGTACATGAGATGGTTAATTCCATGAGGGCTACTCTAACAACCCAAGGGCTGTGATTGGACCCTCATGGTGAGGTACCACTTAGGCAACCAGTTAGCGCCATCTGCGCACCCAGCTAGAGCATCGCCTGATGGGCCAGTGGGTGTGCCTCTCAAGCACCCCACTGACAGTGGCGCATGGTCCGCTAGCTGGCGTGCCACCTGCACACCCTATTGCAGCTGGAACCACACTTGCACCACACAATTGTGAAAAATGCAAAGTCGATGAAGATCTCGCACAAGGGTGGAAGAGAACTCATCGGGCTTCTGAGCCCGTTCAGGCCATGAGATGGGCCAATGATACCCAAAGGCATGGAATCTGAGACACTGCCAAGCCACTAGTGTTCGCGGAGCTCAGAGTGTCCCACCCAAAGCACGCTGCGACAGACCGCGTTAGGCCTGGAGGTCGTATCCTACCGACACCTCGTCCACCTCACAAAAACTCTGGCCAAGGGGCCAACATGAGAAATGTCTCTGCCAACTGAGGACAAGGAATCAATGTCTCGGTCAATAACGAATACGTTGACTCCGAGGGGAAAATAAAAGTAGGATTCCCCAAAGATGGTGGTCACCACCAAGCACAACCTGACTTGCAAGGCGACTTGAATGCTCGTAGGGGCAGGGTAACTCCCGAGGACTATCCTTGGAGACAACAACAACCAAGTAGCTTCAGCACCATGCCATATGTTGGTTTTAGTACCACTGTGATAGGCTAGAAACTCCCACTGGATACAATGCTTTTTAGCCGACATTTAGTGCTAGAACTGCAGCTCTGGCCCTTTTAGCGGCACCCAGAGAGATCCCCAACATGAGCAAATGTACTAGAAAAGGCAAGAGAAAGAAGCCCAAGAGAACTGGAGCAGCTCCTGACGAGAAGTATGTTCCACAATACTTCGAGTACTCAGACCTGGTGGATACTCAGGAGAATATTTTCCTGGTCACTAAGCAGTAGGTCCACTACCAAAAACCGTAACCTATGTGGAGGGATCGAGAGAAAAGACATTCCACTATGTTTTTCTGGTTCCATAATGATTTGGGGCACCATACCAACGAGTCCATGAAACGTAGAGATGAGATTGAAAGACTCATCAAGCTAGGGCCAGTGCACGCCCAGCCCAGGCTCCGGCCAGAGGATTGCCTCCACAGTAGGTGGTTCCTCAACCCCTAGGCCAAGTGCACGCGACTCTGTAGTAGCAGATAGCCCCTAGTGAACGGGCACGTAGCGACAATCTTTGACCGAACCTGCCTGGGAGGTATATCGAGGTGCTCGCAGAATCTCAATTTGTGGGCCCTAAACCATGACAACGATGTGGTGGCATTGGCCGACTTTCCAGCACAAATGCCTTGAATGATGAACCAAGTCATCACATTCTCTGAGGACAATGCTTAGAGTGTGCATTTTCCCCACCACAATCTTTTAGAGGTCAAGAGCCAGATCTCCAACAAGATCAGTTCTGTGAACATCTTGTTCAAGAAAGCCTTCGAGAAGATTTGGCTTATTGCTAGTTACTTGACCCCTTGCACCTCCACCCTTTTTGGGTTCTCAGGGGAATATCTTATTCTAATGGGGCAGGTTAAGCTACCAGTGACACTTGGAGAAGTTCCATGCTAAGCCTTCAAGTATTGCACATTTGTGGTCGTAGACTTCTCCTTCGCTTATAACACTACTACAAAATACCCTTTACGGGACACTTTTTTAGGACACGCACATAAATGCAAGTCCTTAAAAATATTTATGAAGTTTTTAGGACACTCATTGAGAGTCCTGAAAAAACGTAATTTAAGACTCGCAATGAGTGTCCTAAAAGAAAATGCGAGTCCTAAAAAAATCTGGGCTATAAAAATAAGTGTTTTACTTAATATTTTTAAGGACTTGCTTTGAGAGTCTTTAATACTCTTTTAGGACTCGCAATGAGTGTCCTAAAAGAATCTGCGAGTCCTAAAAAATCTGAGCTAAAAAATAAGTATTTCACTTAAAAAATTTAAGGACTTGCTTCAGGAGTCTTACTATTTTTTTAGAAGCAAGTCCTAAAAAAGTATTAAGAACCCTCATTTTTAGTATTAAGACTCTCCAAACGAGTCCTTAATTATTTTGAAGTAAAAAGCATAAAAAACTATGGCTTTTTCGAAATTATAAGGTTAAAATACACAAAATAGAAAACTCATCAGCCATTTGGGGATTTATTCATCACACGATCTAGGGCTGCTGGGTGGTGAACGGCGGCTGCTGGGCGAACAGCTGCTCGGCGGCGGCTGGGTGAACGGCGACGGTGATGGTGGTGAACGCCTCCAGCAAGCGTGGGTTCTCGGCTCCAGCACTCTCGGCGGCGGTGCGGGTTCTCGGCTCCATCACTCTCGGCGGCGGCGTGCTTCTCAGCGTGGGTCTCTGCTGGTTGCTGGTTGCTGGTTCACGATTCCAGCAGGTTATCTTTTGCACCTTTTATTTAATCTATCCACCATTATGTTTAAAATTTTATTTCTTATTTTGTCTCTCTCTTCCAGACCTCATCTGTCTCAAAATCCCTAGAATTCCTCTACACATCTAGCTCTCACTGCCTTTGAAATCCCTCATTTCAATACAAAGGGACCAAAGCCCAAATGAATCCTCATCATATCATCTCACTGTTTCTATGTGCATCGTCTTCCCCCTTCTTTCTCTACGGAGCTGTCTAGGTTTCATTTCATTTACAACCAAGTGTGGTAAGTTTCGATTCTTATATTTGGTGACCTTATTTGTTTTTTGTTTCCTCTGACTGTAAAATCTATCTTTTGTTAATAGATTTATATATTTCTTTATGGAAAGACTTTTGGTAAATGGTTAAGAATGACTTTGTGAGCATCCCATGAGCATAAGACATATGGAAGTGTTTAAAGACTGAATATATTTGATCTTTAAAATAATTCCTTAAGGTTCTTTGTTCTTCTCAATTTTTTTTCTTCATGTTAATTTCTATTCATGTTGATTTGGGGATATCTTTAGGTGAGTCTTGCTCCTGTATATTTTTTAAGAAAGTAGTAGCAACGTTGGTAATATTTTTTCTCCCCTGTCTCCTTTTCATTTTAATTTTATACCCATCATGATTTTGGTATACTACCCATTGTGATTTCTGGAATCACTTGAATGTTCAAAACGTAAGAATAAAATATAAGAAAAGAGCACTTTGAAGAAGTAGTTAGTTTACTATGCTCACGGGGAGATATTATATATATATATAAATCATTTATAGGTGATGTCTCTTCAATTAATTATATATGATGTTGTTAAATTTTTAATCTTCTGTTTTTTTATATTTTAATTTGTAATAGAAAGATGATATTTCCTACAATAGAACTTTAATAATAATAGTTATTTAAAAATTTGTAGGACCATGTTTGATGTGTTTCTTGTGGACTTCTTGAATGTCATGTTTACAAATTGCCACTTATGATAACTTTAAAAGCTTGGCTCTGTTTATGTAATGTAGTTTAGAATTATAGATGTTTCCTATACGAAAGCCTAAAAGATTGAAGAGTATTCTAGTATTTCTTGAGACTATATATATATATATAGATAGAGGTATCCAAGTAAGTCTGATTCATGTCTTTTAATCTCAAAGCTGTTGCAGCCCCAAATTAGTAGAAATTAAATGATGGCTTCTACTAAAGATCAAGTTCTACAAGCTAGCAAATATTGTCAGAAATTGCACTAAATGATCAGGTACTGAGTTTATATTTCAAATGAATTTCCTTTTGTTTCCACACTTTATTTAATAGTATTGAAACTTGAAAGAGCTTGGTTATATATATATATAGTAATTGGAATAGTAATTCATAGTTATACCATTAAGACAAAATAGAAAAACACAGATTTTGGTGGAGCATGAACCTATACATATAATATAATCTAATTCAAACAAATGAGGTGCACACCAACCGTTTGTTAAATGGCCTCTCGAAACTCTGTTATTGTTATTTGTATTAGTTCTATTTTGGATGGAATAAGTTAAAATGGTTGGTCTTGCCATTGCTTTCATTTTATTTAGCAGCTATTGCTGTCACATAAAACTTAAATTAGTTATCAGTTGTGTTAGTGCTGAATTTATTCTTCGATGTATTTATGAGCTTATATGCCTGTGGTTGTGCATTATGCAGGTTGATCATTCTCAACTTATTTTGGTCTATATGTATTATTAATTTTCATCATGTCCTAATGCAATTTATGCTATTTGGTAAATGCCTTGTTCTAATTACAATTCATTTATCAACAAATTTATACTTGCAGTTCAAGACTAGACTATTTAATTGTTGAAAAGATTATCTGGTCTAAACTTGCTGGACTAAAATAATTTTTTTAGTTTCATTTGGTTGATATTGTCTTAAGGACAACTTTTTTAGTAATGATTTATCATTGTATTTATGTGAATGAACATTTATTATAGATTTGTTCTCTGTTTTTGTTATGCCTTTGACTTTAACTCTGTTTTTTGTTGAGTTGAAGTGTTTTGATCATAATAATGAATATATCATTATTTTTACCTAAACCAACATTTACTTATTAATGAATTTTATATCTTGCTAATTGCTGAGATGATATATGGGTGCAAAGCAATACTTTTTTAAACTATTTGACTCTTGTTTGTAGGCCAGATTTGATTTATATATATATAGAAAGGAAGAAATAAAACTATCTCTTTTTTAACAGCAAGTATTTGTTTTCTTTTGAAATTAGTGGGGCTGAAAAATTACATGAAAATTTGCACATGAAATTTTTTATATGTATATATATGCTATTTATCTCAGACCAAATGATAGTTTGCCACGTTCAGTATATATTTGAAATCTACTGTGAAGTTGTTATCTATAAATATACATATTATATATATAAGCTTATGCAATGGTGACAAGTTTTCTTTCACCAATCAAATTATGGTGAAAGAAATCATACCATATTGAAAGGAAGTTTATGACTAGTCAAGTTCATAAGCTTAGGTGTGAATAGATACATGGTGACCTCTATAGTCTCTTATTTATGTGCATTTATTTATCGAAGTTTTAATAAGAACATATTAATAGACGGAGTTAACACTTGTGGTGCCATTTACTTGGTTAAAGTTTTTTGTAGTGAGGCTAATCATGCTTGCGCTGTTTCAGGTTCATCGCTTGAAAGAATTTGGGGTTACCAAGGGAGAATTGACTCGCTATTTGGATGCACTTTTGAAAGATAGTGAACATCTGGCAGCTATGATTGATAATGTGTCATCCGTAGATAATTTGGATTTTATTATGGAGAGTGACGCATTGGGCCATACAGTAATAGACCAGAGGCAAGGACATGAGAGTTTGGTCACTGTTGCTGGAACAATTAAACTTGAGGAGGTAACAACTTTACTATACAAGACTAGTTCTGTCTTTAGAATCTGTACTGTGTTGAGCTTGATGATCTTCTGTAAGAACTTAGCTCTTCATTCAAATAATAATATTAAATTAAATGGCAGTCTTGTTGAGGTAGTGTGGTTATATAGCTTTATGGTGAAGTTTTATTCATCTTTGGGTGTGTTGTGCTTTTGTGCAAAAAATTAAGCAGTTATCTTAGTTTTGGTCATTTGGTTAACTAGTGAACTAAAGTGTTTTTTTTTTACCGTCTGTGCAGCCTCCTAGTATATATTTATTGATCTTTTATTCTCAGTTACCTCATTTTTCACTGGCATGTTATCTTTAATTATTTTCTTGTATAGGTACGTTCTATTGGGGCTAAAGTATTGGGACAACTCAAAACACATTTTTTTCAGTGATTTACAATAAATAAAAACATGTACTGGTGAATTATGTTTTAATTTTCATGTAATATGTTTTTTTTTGTAACCTATTTATTTGTTAAATTTTCATGTAGTATATTTCTGTTAATTGATGTTGAGCTTTGCTTAGTCAGATTATACATTTTTTTTTGAAAAGTTTGATGAAGCTAATAATTAAAGAACTTTTTTACAATGTGCAGGTCTATATTGAGATGCATTTCTTTAGCGCAATACTAGACAACAATGTTGAAGCTTTTAGAATCAAAATTATATTTCACTAACTTTGTATACATTTCTTGTTTAATATTTGGTGATGATAGAATTTTACTATAGTATAAACTATCATGTAATATGATTTTGTAAGTCGAGAAGACTAAATACTGGAATGATATTTTTGAGTAATTAATAAATTATTTTGTTGTATTTTCTTTTGAAATTTTAGAAATCTAACATATATAATACATTTTGGACACTCAAAGGGATATATTTTTTCTAAATCAAAATGAAAATTGTAGCTGCATTTTTTTTAAAAAAAAATTACTTTTAAGGGCATGCAAAGTGAGTCCTAAAAAATTACTTAAAGAACTAAACTAGATTTTTTAGGACTCGCAATGAGAGTCCTAAAAACATAAGTAAAGACATTCAACCAGATTTTTTAAGACTTGCACCAGATTTTTTAGGATTCGCGTTGCGAGTCCTAAAAACATTCTTTCAGGACTCGCAATGGGAGTCCTAAAAACTTAATTAAAGACACTCGACCAGATTTTTTAGGACTCGCACTAGATTTTTTAGGACTCGCGTTGCGAGTCCTAAAAATGTTCTTTTAGGACTTGCATTGCGAGTCCTAAAAACTTAATTAAAGGCATTCAACCAGATTTTTTAGGACTCGCAACCCGAGTCCTAAAAACAATTTTTTAGGACTCGCAATGCGAGTCCTAAAAAACCTTAGTTTTTAAGGCTCTCAAATAGAGGACTCGCGCCTCGCGAGTTCTAAAAACTTTTTTAGGACTCGCAATGCTAGTCCTAAAAATCCTTTTTTGTAGTAGTGTAATGCCATTCTGGGATGACCATCCTTGGTAGAGTTTGGAGAATTCACCTCAATATGCCACTTGTGCATGAATTTCCCCACAGTGGAAGGAATAGACACAGCCTACAAAGATCAAGAGGAGGCCTTCCAGTGCTACAATGTGTCACTCAAGCATCCAGTGATGGTGATTGAGGCGGCAACAACACACAAGCAGCCTCCTCCTGAGGTGACAGAGGTCCAGGCTTTCAAAGGGAAAGGGAGTCTAATGAGTTCCACCCCGGAGTCCAGGAAGCACTACAAGAAAAAATTCTTTTAATAACACCAAAAATGTGTTATCAAAACCTACGATAACACTTTCTGATGTGTTAAGACAGACTATGTTATCGTAGGTCAGGGTACTTTACATAACACTTTATCAGTGTTATACAGATGTGTTATTGTACTGTCAACGATAACACAATTTCTATGTTATTTTAATATATAGATAAGTGTTGAATTATGTTATTTATAGTCGATACTATAACACTTTTTTTGTGTTATACTACACTTTAGCATAACACTTTTTTTGTGTTATACTACACTTTAGTATAACACTTTTTTTGTGTTATCCTACACTTTAGTATAACACTTTTTTTGTGTTATACTACACTTTAGTATAACACATTTTTTGTATTATACTACACTTTAGTATAACACATGTGTTATATTAGCTTAGAGAAACATAATCTTTTTTTACTTACAAAACTAGGAAAATAAATATGAAAGTTGAAGCCAAATAAGGTAACATAAATAGATTTTTATTAATTACTCAAATGTAATTACAATATTTAGTCTACTAGTCTAGGCTTAAGAAATCATATTACAACATAATTTATGTCCAATTCAGATTCATTTATCACTAAATACAAAACAAGAAATGTATACAAAAATTAGTAAAATACATTCTTCCATTCTAAAGGCCGCAACTACAAATGTTGTCAAGAATTGCTCCAAAGAAATCATCTCAATATACCTGCACATTGTAAAAAAAAGTCTTTTTATTATTAAGAACATAAGACTTAAGCTAGTTTCCACCTGTAACCATATAAAGTTTAAATAAGCAACTCAACTCAACTCAAGCAAACATCTATTTTATCATACATAGAATAAGCATAACATATCAGTGAAAATAAAAGTTTATATATACATAGAATAAGCATAACAGGCATTTGTGTTGATAGTCACACCCTAATAAAAAAGAAAAAGAAAATTCGTATGTGTCACTATGTTGTAAGTTGGTTATGTACTATATATGGTTCGAAAATAAATTAGCTTTTGAGGAGAGAGATTTTTTAATGAGAATTAAGTGAGCTCAAAAAATTGGAGACTTTAAGTATGAATTCAGTAGCTTATAACAGATAGAAAATCTACAATTATATCCAAATATATATATGTATGAATGCAGTAGCTTATAACATAAGGTCTAAAATTATGTATATATATATATATCTATGTATGGATACGGCTAAACAATAATCTGGCAGCCATGGAGATGAACCATAACAGTACAACCTAGCATCATAAAGATTACTAAAGGCTCACTGCTAGTTATGAAATGGAATAAAGTAAATGGATTGTATGTGTTAGATGGGTAAACTGTATCTATTGCTGAAGCTGATGCTATTAAAGTTCAAGAAAATGAGATGCAACTATGGCACTAAAGGATGGGTCATATAAGTGAACAAGGCTTGAGGGAACTACACAACCAGAAAATTATAGACAAGATAAAATAAAATAACAAAATAAAGACAAACAAAGCAATAACAAATTAAGACAAAGCTTTTTCTAACAGACTTTTGGATTATCAACACTAATACAATCTAATCTAAAGGAAATTTTTTTTAATTTAAGAGATGAACTCTATCTCTAAACAGAGAGATACACCACAAAATGTAAGAAACCTATCATAACTTAAAAAAACTTTCAAAAAGATCACTCATGGAACTAAGAAGTTTATGCTCAGTCTAATATAAATTAAAATACTAAATAAGAGGAACACCTCGTGTAGTTAATGACCATTAAACAAATAAGCTCCAAAGCTTTTCACTTGACTGAGAAACAAAAACAGGGCAGTACTCATATATTTCAGTTGGGGAAACAAAACTAAGTAGACTAGGAAAAACAGAGGACAAATATCATCATCAGGCCAAAAAAAAAAGTTCATAATCTAAGAAGCAAAGGTGGGCCAAAATAGATATAGACAAAATCAAATCCAATGTAAACAAGAATGCACTGCAAACATGTTCAAGTTACTTGATACAAAAGCATCTAAGGCATTGTCAAGTAGTGTTCAAAAACATGCATTATAAAACAGATTAATAATAAAGGTAATCTTTAAATAATTCTTCCTCTAATCTATTAACAGGTGATAAAGCAAATAAAGCATTATAAAACAGAGAATAACAAACTTAGATATTCAAAAGCCCTCAGATCTCATAAGCTAATATGGTCATTAACAGTGTACATGAGAATTTTCATTATAAGCCTTAAGAGCACTCACAATAGATTCTGTAAAATAGACTTTTTCTGGTGAAAAAGTAGAGAGAGAGAGAGAGCAATATATATGTATGTATGTATGTATGTATGTATAGAGAGAGAGAGAGACAAGGCTTATAATGCAAAACCATGAAACTGCTTCTGAAAATTAGATTTTCCATCACAGGGAAAATAAGCATGCAAAGAAAGTGAAAACTAACAAAAAAAAAATGAAAATATCTTCATATTATTACATAAGGCAATAAAATATATATTTTGTAGCTATAAAAAGGAGACCATTTTAATATATAAATGCCTTCAGAGATTAATGCTAGAAATTTCATGAACATTGAAAATTCATTAAGAACCAATCACATCTTCAAGGTTTAAACACCACCACTTCAACCATCACCTTTGGCATTCACCACCACCAACAGCAAACACAGATCATCATCACCACAGCCAACATGAGAACATAGTAATAAATAAATAAATAAAATAAAATAATGGATCATGGTGAGTACCAAAGATGGTGAGAGCAGAAAAGATGGAGGCTCAAAATGAAATCAATGCACATATCAATACAAAAATAAAAGTTTTCATCATTAGGCACAAAGTAATCTAGAAACAAACTAAAGAACCGTGGAAAAAAAAGGAAAGTAATCATCAAGCCAAGGCATTGTTTCCAACATTGAGTTTTTCCATCATAGGGCTTGTTGAGGTACTGCTGAATAAAAAAAAATTAGTATACATTGTTCCTCTGATCTAAATAAATCATAAAGAAAAGAAATTCTTAAGACTTTAATCATCAAAATTTTAATGTGTTTAAGTAAGATCAAGAGTAATGTTAGTAAAAGAACACATTGTTAGAATTCTAGTTTGTTTTAACTACCTGGGGTACTTTTGCTATTCTGTTGTCAGATCAAGAGTAATGTTAGTTAGTAAAAGACCATATTGTTAGAAGTCTAGTTGGTTTTAACTACCTTTTTTAGGAGTCGATATGAGTTGTTGAAATCAATTCTCATTAAAGTTTATTGAAACTTAAGCCTGTACATTTTCTCCACAATTTCTATTTGCACTCCTGGAAAGAATCTAAACTTCACTCTCACTACTTTCTGTTTCACCAAAACAAGACCATTTTCAACATTCTAAAGAATTCCAAAAAAATAAAAAAATAAATAAATCAACTTTTCTCATTGGAATTTGTGTGCGAGTAATGTTGAAACACTTACATAAACTTCTTACAGCCTTTAAATAATTTCTCGCAGCGATCTTTCAACTCTCAGCTGACTGCTCTATAGAACACACTTGTCAAAGAAGGCAATTGAATAGTATAGAAACTCTACATTGCATTAAATATTGATGTACAGAGAAAGAGAATTAGGGGCCTGGGAAAGGATTTGAAGGGCCAGGGGAAAGATAACCACAACTAATCACCCACTGATAATCTACTTTATCATTTTTTAACAGAAAAATTTTTTTTGTACATAATCCAACTAATTCAGGAAACTATTTCAAAACACCCCCACAGGACCCGTACCTTGTCAAAATAACTCCCCTGCTTTGCTTCTTTCTTCTCCAATCTGCCTTCTGCATTCAATTTTCTGAGCTCTACTCATTGCCTGAAAATGAACGCATTAATTAAGTAAAACCATTTTCTCTGATTATATTCTGCAATGAAAAAACCCATAAAAAATAACATAAAATACCCAAAAGAAATTAAACCTGTAGGTCATTTTGAGGGTTCCAGTCCGAATCAAATATGATAACTGTATCTGTTGTTGCAAGGTTGATACCTAGGCCACCTGCCCGAGTTGAAAGAAGGAAGCAGAAATCACCACTACCAGGTGCATTAAAATGACCCATTGCTTGCTGACGCAGTTCAGCCTTAGTGCTGCCATCTAGCCTTTGAAATTGAAACCCTCTATGTGACATATATTCTGCTAGTATATCCAACATTCTTACCATCTGCAATAAATCAGTATTATTAATTTAACCATCAGCAAATACTTATCTGGGCATTGAGTAATACAATATACTGCGAAGACATAATCACAGTCTTAGATAGATAACTCCCATACTACAATAGTAAAGATACAGGAACACTGAAAATCAGCAACATGCCTTTTATTTATCTAGATATATTGGCATTATAATTTTCTTCAGTATGAAAGAAAACTAACATGGTCATCAAAATGAAGATAACAATTAAAAGAGCGTAGAAAAGCAAGTCTCACCTTTTCAAAATAAGTAAAGAAATAAATCACAACTCTCACAAAGTAACCCAAGGATTCCATCAACTTCTAAGGTCTAAAATAATAGCATACTCCACAAATATAATAAAGAGTGTATGTTTTGTTAAATCATCAGTTCAGCATGTAAAAGAATTAGGTGCTGCTTGGCTTTGCTGAAACAGGAGAACGAACGGTTGCTTCTAAATTCATCAGAACCAATGCATATAATTTCTTTCTTGTAAGGGTTGCATCTCACAAGGGTTTCTAATTTTCATTTAAAAGGTTAAACTCCAAACTTTTCACATAGCAACAATGCTTAAAGCTAGTGAAAAGATTGCACAAACTGGTTGTGAGGAAAATGCAAGTCTTAAAGATAAAAGAGGAAAAAGAACATGATGTGAATCATCGATCACAATAAATATGAATCACAACAGTTATTAATAACATAGGATTTTGACAGAAATGAAAAATAAGCTAAAGTAGAAACATTTTTCTCACCAGAAGATATGCGTATAACAGCTGGACCTAGCTTGTCCTGTGGAACTGGTAATGTATCCTATGTTCACTGATATCTCAACCATAAGAACAGAAGTAAAAATGGAGAAAATGAGAGGTAAAGAAAATCAAAACAATCAACACCAGTTGACTCTTACACAAAATTAAATACTGAATAGATTGTAATGTATATCTGACATTGGAAGGGCATTACATATAAAATTTGAAACAATGCCAACATTCATAATTAAAAACAGGCATGGTATTTGACTTGAAACAAGTATTGCACATATAAAATGCATCAAGTGTGGAAACTGTCGTATATCTAGCATTAATAATTAATCATAGTTTAGATGTAAATATAATATTTGCTGCACCACGAAAAATATCTAGATATTATTCACAAGGAAAACATGCATGGTAGATAACACAGATAATTCAGGAATTTTGAACACACGAAAACCAGTGTCTAGATAAATCAAAATCTTGATCCCTACTAAAGAAGAGATGGCTAGACTTGTGAAGATGAAAAAAAAATTGACTTAGAAAAAAAAAATAGTGAACATAATGATAGTTCCATAACAAAGTATAAGAGGAAACGACCAGAATGGCAACAAGAACCAATAATATCTAAAGAGTACACTACATAAAATTTGCGATCATGAATTAGAAATCAACCTTGCTTGCTTTCTCAACAGCTGGACCCATTGCACATGCAACATTGCCAATGCATGTCAATGTTGCCATGACTAAATTTTTGTTGTTGTCACCTAGACGACCCCTTAGAGCACCAAACAATTCAGCTGAAAATAAACATTAAACAATAATTAACAAATGGGAGGATATAAAGGAGGCTGAATAGCATGTACAATAATAAATAATAACAATAGAGGGAGAGAGAATTTAAACACATGATAGAATGTACCAGTTCCATTGGGTTGGACGCGCTTGTTAGCCTCTTCCAAAACTTTATTCACAGCATCAATTGACTCCAAGCGAGCCTAGAAAGCAGAAAATACAAAACATCAAAACACTACAATGGCTGCTAAATATCTCCCCTTTAGGCCTTCCAGCAGCAGGCACGTGTCAGGCTCCATCCCTAAAAACATTAATTATGATCAAAATATTACCTTCCAATCAGTACTTTCTAAGCCTTTAAGCAGGGTAGGTGTAATCTTCCCACTAATATCTTCCCGTGGCAGGCCATCTAGTCCACCAGAAGATGCAGATGTAGAATCTTCATTAATCTCTGGACTTTCTTCATACTGATCATTATGAAACCCCAGTTGATTTGCAGCTGATTTATTGTGTTAGGAAAACATAATAAGGCTAAACCAGGAAGAAAACAGAGAAAACAAGAATTTGACAACAAGAGAAGAATTTTAGCATGAATGCTTTGAAATCGTATTGATTCCAATGGAGGGATGAGCTATTTATACACACAGAAAGAGTGGTTAACTATCCACACTACAATGAGAGCTCACAACTCTAGTACAAGAAATTAAGAGAAACTAAACTCAGGGTAAAACAGAACAAAATTGAAATAACAACCATAGGCACCTTGAATAGTATTCAGTTGAAACGTGGAATGTTGGTTGGTGGTTATATAACAGTACCTTATATTGAATAGGCCTTTACGCTACTGTTGTCCAAAGTATATTCTAACAAACAACATAAAAATTTCCAATAATTCACTAGTTAGTGGAAGTAATATTTCAAGTCAACATATACATTTTTTCACCCAAACTTTTAACTATTTACAAATATGTGAATAACAATTAAATCTTGCAAGATGCAATACCATTCAAGTGATTCAAATGTACAAATACATGAAAATATGCTGCTGAAAATTTCATTTATTAGAACTTTAATTGTCAAGTACACAAAGTTAATGAACATTTAAACTAATATGCCCTCACAAGTACCTAGCAACTTGTGATACATCTTTGATTCTAAATCTCTACATGGTGGTCGGTTCAACTGAAACACCACTTTGACAATGGTGATGGAATAACTAACTGAAAAAAATAGTTGTCATTTACACATTTACACATTCACACAAAAAACATATTGATTGATTTAAATCCCATTTAAACATATATAAATTTTTCTATAAGAGGATTAATATTTGAAGAAGCCTTCCCTTTTAAGCTCTGAAATAACCACCAAGCTACAGAGTCCAACAATGACTAACAACCAACATCAATTGAAAAACAAATACCAAAGGTCACTCTAGTATAATCACCAAGCATCAGTAAAAAATGCTATATGGCTTTAGCAGAGCAGTTTAACAAAAACACAGCCACATAAAAAGTTATGCAGTACTAAAGCATAAACAAAAATACATGCAACAAACACAACACCAATAAAAAAAAAATACACAAATGAAAGATTAGAAACATATAAACAAGTTCTCCAATAATAGCACGAAACACCATCAACCAAGAAAAAGACAGAGAAACATAACTTGAGACACAACATGACTAATAAATACTACATATATATTCCAACAAATGTTGTCTCCACTCTATACAAATAGCTAATTGAGTCTCCACTCTATACAACAAATAGAATAATAATGTAGCATTTGCTATAAACAAAATGATATAAGAATGACTTTGGATTATAATCCAGGCACAATATCTATATAGTTTGTCTTCATGCATAATAATTTCTTCCTTTATATTGTCTTTGACTAATGTAAATATAAATAAATTCATAAATAAGATCTTGTCCTCCCCCTTTGTAATCTTGAACTCTCATTTGAAAGGTGAAACAAGGGTCTCGAAATGAGCAATTAAAAAATATCTATTAAATTGTATGTAAAAATATTGGATAGTTGCGATCTACAATAGATTAAACTACTTGCAAGACACAAGAAATGAAGTTGTATTCATGGGAATAATTGGACTGAGATCATCATTCATCAGCATGCACCCATTTCTTAGAACGTTTGGAGGAAAAAAAGAGCGCAGGCACTTACATTATTGATTCCTTTATAATGGATAAGGGCACCCCCATTATTTAATACACATATAATTAAATATAAAAAATCATAAAAAAAATAAAAACTAGCTAGCACCCACATTATTGATTTCTTTATAGCATATACGGATATCACATTATTTAATATATATATAACTAAATATAATAACAACTAGCTAACACCCACGTTATTTAATTTTAATATAAGTAGTTGATTGCTACAAAAGACAAATGTGTAGATACAACACAAATGGACAAATGTGTTGAAGTTATATATATATATTTATATATATCTCCCATAGATAGTGAAAATGAAGCAACAAAAGGGTGTTAAAGTTACCTGATTGAGAGAAGAGTGTGTTGTTATGATTGTAATGAGACATCTGGAACTAAAGTGAAAGCAGGTCGATCCATACTTTATATATATATATATATAAGAACTTGCTAACACTGAATCAATATCCATTTAACGCTGAAATGAGCCCAGGCAAATACAGAGGAACTCTTCAAGAAAACAAAAAAAAAAGATAAAACACAGGGGAACTCATACTCTATTAAAGAAACTGAATCAGATAACAAAGTCACTACAATCTATAAAGTCTTTGGAAATTACAAAACAAAAGAAAGATAAAAATTAAAGTTTAAAAAGACAATAGCCATATTCGGTCGCTGATAGTAAAATCTAACATACAAAGCAAAACTCTGAAATATCACCAAAAAAAAAAAAAAAACCAAAGCAAACACGGCATCCAAAGGAAGAACAAAACACCATATCACAGCTTATATCAAATGCAAAGTCAACAAGCTGAAAGGGCATATATTCGGTCTATACATATATTAAAAAAATTCAAAACCCAAATCATAATCAAGTGGAAACACAACCAAAGAAATTTTAGTATAGATTTATATCATCTAAATATCAACATGAAAATACATAAACATGATCTAGTGTTTGGAAATATATTAAAATCTCAGAAGAAAAATTAAAAATTACTAAAATTATTTAAGATATGAGAAAATGAAAGATGAGAAGCAAACCAGGAAGAAGGAACACTACTCCGTGATTGCAATTCAGATTCTGAAGAAGAAGAATTCATGAGTTTCAGGGATTAATATGTGTTTTACTTTGGACTTTTATCGAACATGTGGTATGCCAGATAATTATTATCATGCTCAATCTGATTTATTTATTTATACAACCAAACCTTGAATTATTTAATTTATATAGAGAAAAGAGTATAGAGAAAACACATCCAACCATTTTGATTTCTCATAATTGCTACTTTCTTGTGACAACGAATAAATATAACAAAATGAATAAACACACACGTGTACTATATGCAAAAAAAAAAAAAAGTAAAATAAATAAAATGAAACTAAAGAACAGAAAACCCTCTGCTCTTTCTCAGTATCCGAAAGGTATTTCTCAAAAAATTCCTCTACTGAAAATGTGTTGAATGAGACCCTATGATATGTATAGCTAGCAAGCAGAATAACTCTCATACGATGTAAAACAAATATACATATATATATATACACATTGATTATCTGATATTAAATTGAAATCTGAATTAATAAAATACCTCACATAGACAAACGGAGGTCAGAGTACTCTTGCATGGGTTCTTGCTTCCAGCAGGAGAGATGTCGGCATGGAGGACATAGAGCAGCAGGAATCGCGTGAGGGAGAAGGATCAGCGCACCTCGTACAAGTCGTGGTGTGATCCAGCGGCTCAAGGGAGAGACCGAGAGAGCTACTAGCCTACGGGAATGACCGAGAGAGATAGACCGAGAGAGCTACTAGCCTTCGTGAAGAGAAAGAATGAAGAAGAAGAAATGGGTAAGGGGAAATGGGTACACGGGAAACTAGAATAAATTTAGTCATTTTGGTTGGCGGTACTTTATTTTACTTTGCCGCCCGAAATTTTTCACATAAACCATAACTCTTTTTAAATACTATTATAATCATGTGTTATGGTAATGGGTGTTTGGTGTAGTGAAGAAAGGGCTATAAAGACAATGGAGGAGGACGAGGAGGTCACCCTTGACACCTCCAGTCTTGACAGGAAAACCAAGGTTGGAAAAAATCTCATGGTAGAAGTCTGAGAAACCTTGTTGTAATTCCTTAAGGAGAATCAGGATGTCTTCGTATCATCGCACTTCGAGATGATGGGAATTGACCCAAATATCATATGGCATGCTTTGAATATTGATCCTAACGTCTCCCCAATACAACAGAAGCGGAGGACAATGGACCTGATTCAGGCAGAGGCTTTAAAGGCAAAAGTCAATAAGCTTCTCACCAACGACTTCATCCGAGAAGCCCAATACTCAAAATGGTGCCAAAGCCAAATGGCACCTGAAGGACTTGTATAGACTTCTCCAACCTTAATAATTCATGCCCAAAGGATTGATTTCCATTGCCTAGGATCGATTAAAAGGTCGACACCAACTCTGGGTACAAGCTCTTGTCCTTTACGGATGCGTACTAGGAGTACAACCAGATTTCAATGCATGTTTCTAACCAAGAGAACACTAGTTTCTGAACAGACAAAGGTGTCTACTGCTATAAAGTGTTGCCCTTTTTTCTTAAGAATGTTGCTGCCACGTATCAAAGACTAGTTAATCGGTTATTCAAAAACCTGCTCGGTGTGAACATGGAAGTATACGTGGATGATATGTTTGTGAAGTCTAGGATGGCCTCAGACCATATCAAAGATCTGTCAGAAGTATTCTTGATCCTCCGCCGATTTGGGATGAAGTTGAATCTCCAAAAGTACACCTTTGGGGTTGCCTCTTGGAAGTTCTTGGGCCTCATGGTCAGCGCCCGGGGGATAGAGGAGAACTCTGTGAAGGTTAAAGATCTAATAGAATTTCCATCCTTGAGGAAGCATAAGGATGTGCAAAGCTTGACGGGAAGGATAGCCGCCTTAAGTTGTTTTGTCTGGAAGGCGACTGATAAGTGTGTCACTTTCTTCAACACCATTCGAGGAGGCCAAAGGTTCGAGTGGATAGAAGAATTATGAGCAGGCATTCCAGCAAATGAAGGTGCATATGGCTAATCCTCCAATTTTATCCAAGCCCATAGAAGGAGAGCCCCTGCTCTTGTACATGGCTTTCTCTAAGAATGCCATTAGTGCTGCCCTAGTCCGCGAAGAAGGCGGTGTAATGCCCCAAAATCCCTAATGAGGTTTAATCGTCAGATTAGTAGGCCGGGAGGGCCATAATTGATTTATTATTCCATTAAATGATTATATGCATGTGTTATGTGAATTATATTATTATATGATGATAAATGCATGCATGTGGGTCCACATTTCATTATAAGGGCATTTTGGTAATTTGGCCCGTTGAGGGCATATTTGTATATTTGCATGCATGTTGGTGATTATTGATGACGCCACATTATAATGTGTATTTTTTTGAGCTATTTGGCATGAGACGATCTTTGAATACTAGTTAGCAGTTTGGTCATAACAGGGTTAATTTCGGGGCCCGGGATGAGTCTCGAGGTAATTTGGTGATTAGTGCATTACCGGGAATTAAAGGGTAATGGGATATAATTTATTAGCACTTGAGAATATTGTGAATAACGGGAATTGGAGGACATTAATTATGATTAACGGGATTAGAGGAGAAAGGACGGTTTTACCCTTGGTAGCTTAAGAGGGAATTAAATGACCTAGAAGTATTTTTGTCTTTTGATCTAAGGATATATATTAGCCATAGAAAGTTGTAGAAACTTGCAAAAACAGAGCTTCTTCTTCTTCTTCTTCTCTCGACTAAATTTCTTCTTCATTTCCTTTGAATTTTTTAACTCCATTTGAGGAATCAAGCTAGGGAACCAAGACTTGAGGGTCTAGGGTTGTGTTCCACCATTGAAGAGGGTTCCATGTTGAGATTGAGGTAAGATTCCAACCATAGAAACTCTAGCTATACTCTAATTTTCTTTTGGTTTTCAGCTTAAATTTTAGATTGGATAGTTGAGAATTGATGGGAGTTTTTGGCAAAGATTGAATGGGTTATGATGCCTAGAAATTGTATGTCTAGTTTTTGGGTTCATTTGTGAGTTTGGATTGAGTTTGGAATCAAGTTTTAAAGTTTGGAAGTGGGGAAATCAAAGGAGGAAAACCAGGGCTGAATTAGCCGAGTTCTAGTGCTACAGCACCCAAGGGAGGGCGCTACAACGCTATTCAAGGCCATTCATCCCTGCTTGTAGCACCTAGGCACTAGGGGGGCAGTGCTACCCTATTTTTCCAGGGTCCTATTTTGGCCACTTTTGAGGGTTTTTGGCTAGGGATTTCAATTACTAAGGCTCGGGATCGAATCTACTAACCGTTTGAGTATGATTCATGGTCCCGGGAGTGAGGTTTAGATCATGAACCTTTTATTGCTCATTTTCATTGATGGAAGTTATATTTGGTTATGACAAGGTGACCACTAAGGAATCAAAGGATCGATCGTTCTTAAGGGTTGTTCTTTTATTGTTTCTCGCTCGAACCAGAGGTAAGAAAACTGCACCCAGTATGTATGATTATTAATGAGACATGTTGAGTGTTATATTTGTGGACATTGATTGCATATTAAATGCTTAACAATCTTGCTTATCTATGAATGGCACTGACCTATGAGTCTGGAATCGGCAATGGTGTCAGTACTGACTGTGAAGCTGTGACTCATTAGTCAAGTTCGGTAATAGTACTGAGCATGGTTGTATGGTATTGGCTTATGAGTCAAGAACGGTATTAGCGTGTTTAATGCAATTGAAAAGATTAGATCTAATCGACATAAGCATTATCATCATAAGCATGAAATGCTTGACCAACCTTAAGTTCGATGAAAACAAAAACACTTGTCTAGTCTAAAGTCTAGTTACTTAGAGCCAGGGCCAGAACACCCAGGTGACTGCATCGTGACATGACTATGGGTGCGGAGCCCAAGTTCGTGACTTACACATTAGTCACTTATTTGATTCAAGTTTGTGACTCCATAGTCACTTATCTGGTTTAAGTTCGTGACTTACTCATTAGTCACCATCTGTTTAGGGCTACATGCCCCAACATGATTATTAGATCTCAATATTATTCGATTAGGGATACAAGCCCAGTATGATTATCATAATCATCATTTGATATTGTATACATGCAGTAATGAGTTTTTTTGCTGAGCCTTGGCTCACGGGTGCTATGTGGTGCAGGTAAAGGGAAAGAAAAGCTCACCCAACCTTGAGTGGAGAGCTTAGGTGGCGATGTGTACATATGCGGCCGCTTGACCACCACGGCCAAGGTGTTTCTCAGAGGAACTAGGGGTTAACCCTATTTTTGCCGCATAGGTCATCAGGTTGTAATTTTTATACTGTAATGACCATTTTGGATTGTAAATAACTTGTAAACGTTTTTATGGGCCCATGTACTATTTTATCTTTTAAATAAAATATATCCTTCCCTTTTGATCGAGATTTTTCACCTTAGCCTATTAATAGCATTTAGATGAACGTTTATAACCAAGTGACTCATTTAGCGTATTAAGCACAGTTTAAAGTTCACAGTAACGGTCTTGGAGTAACCAGGGCGTTATAGCAGGAGCCAACATCTCGTCTACAATGTGAGTAAGAGACTCCTTGGTGCGGAGTCTAGATATCCAATCATGGAGAAGCTAACATTCTACCTAATGGTAGCTTCTCAGAAGCTGCCACCCTAGTTCCAGGTGCATCCCATTAGGGTCCTCACAAACCATCCCTTGCGACAAGTCCTCAAGAAGCTTGAGTCTTCTGGGAGAATTCTTAAGTGGGAAATCGAACAAAGCATGTGCGATGTCACTTACCACCCGAAGACTGCCAACTAAGGGTAGGCACTGACATATTTCATTGCCGAGTCACTGGAGTTCAAGAGCTTCCCTCAAAAGCCCCAGTAGTCAAGCCCACCTGGAAGTTGTATGTAGATGGTCCTCCAATGAGAATGGAGTCGGAGCAAGCCTTATCTTGGTGTCCCTTGAAGGGCATAGGGATCATAGTGCTTTGAGAGTTGGATTCGACACCTTAAACTACGTAGTTCAGTATGAGGCACTCATTGCCAGAATTCGGGTGGCCCTGGAGCTTAAAGCTCAGGGCCTTGAGATTTTTAGTGATTCTCCGCTCATGGTGAATCAGGTCCTCGAAGAATATCAGGCCCGGGGAAAAAAAAGGCCACTTATCTTCCTAAGGTCGGGGAAATGCTACACAACGTAAAGAAATTTACGATCTAGTAGGTGCCAAGGGAATAGATTTTGAATGCTGTTGTTGTATCCAAGCTTGCTACCACTAAGGAAGCTGAGTTGATCAACGTGGTCTCAATAGACTACTTGGGTGCACCAAGCATTTCAACTCCCGAGGAGATAGAAGCAGTTCAGCCATAGGACAAGAAAGCCTATTATGAAGTACCTTGTCTTCAAAGATGTACGTGATCATGGACAGTAAATTTTACAGGCAAGGATATTCAATGCCCCTTCTCCGATGTGTGTCATGGAAAATGACCAGCCTCATCCTCCGAAAAGTGCATGAAGGCTTTTGCGGGGACCATGCCAGGGGCAAAACCTCGCCAAGAAAATCCTAAGACAAGGAAACTTTTGGCATACAATGAATGGTGACGCAATGGACTATGTCAAGAAATGCGATAAGTGCCAACGCTGATCCAACTTACCTTGAGCTCCTCCGAATGAGCTCACACAGATGAAAAGTCCCTATCCCTTCATAATTTGGGGCATTGACCTCATCGTCTCCTTACCCACAATAATGGGAGGAGTTAAGTATGTTATTGTGGCAGTCAAATACTTCACAAAGTGGGTCGAGGAAAAACCTCTCACTACGATCACTTCCAAGAAGGCGCTATACACTACAAGAAAAAACAGTATTCATAACACTTAAAAACTGCTAACCGGAACTATTGATAACACTTCTGAAAATGCTAACATAGCCCCTCTTATTAAAAGTCCAGTGTTTTCTATAACAGTATTTGAATGTTATGTTCGGTGTTATCTTAAACTATTCAATAACACATTTTTAGGTGCTATAATATTCAAATAATAACATTTAGATAGAGCTTTTGGTTATAAATTTGAAGTTTAATCTTATACTTTTTTCATAACACTTTTCAACTGTTACATTTGATTATTTTGATAACATTTTTAGTTTGTTATATTATATAAACCATAACGATTTTTTACGCTTATAATATGTTTTTAAATCATAACATATAGTAATAAAATTTTAAATTTTATTTTGATAAGTATACTTATATGGTTTCTTTTTAATTAAAAGATTTTCATTATTGTATTTTGATAAAAAAAAATTCAAAATTAATCATAAAATGTAATTCTCAATAGATTGATAAACCATAAGTATTACATTAAACAATAACTAATTCAAACCATGAATGTGTCTACTACATGAGATCTTAGTTCTAACTTAAGTTTGAAAGCATAAAATAATAAATTTTTATAATCTTGAACAATTTTTACTTCAAAAATGAAAAATAGAAACATTACAAGATACACAAAAGTAAACCAAACTTGCTCCATCCTTCAATTCATCATCCTTTGTGCACTTGTCTTTGTTGTGAGTCCATTTTCTTAACTACAACAAAATTTAAATAATTAATGCTTCAACTTAAAGTTATAGTAAACTAAAAGAGTACATAAAAAAAAGTTAATTACCTAATTATAACTTTATCAGCTGACCATGCAATTATATATTATAACTTTATTTTGCATCTATCTTGTGTTTAATATAAGAAAATAAAACCTAATAAGTACCAAGAATTTGAATAAATGTTTACGACAAACAAAAGTCAGTTGTCATCGAGACAATACCTGAGGCCTGAAGCATCAGACTGTAAAGAGGCCTCAATAGCAGCATCATTGTATTCAGTAACAGGAGAAATTATTGGCTGGGTCTGGGGTGGAGTAAAGAATGGTAAACTGCTCTCTTCTTGTGGTGGGAATTCAACTCCAGCAGCCTGTGATATATATTTATACATAGATTTCTTAGAATACTTTATTATAAAAGTGAGTTAAGAAATCAAAATAGGTTCCTTTCCAAATACTGTAGTAGCACATTAGCTATAAAAACACTAAACAGAAAAAGGAACACATAGAGTTAATACACCCATCCAAACACAGACGCAAAACATTCATCATAACTTAAGCATCAAGGACAACACTAAGGGATTCAACTTCAGCATATATATACCTAGTAGGCTAGTATAACCATGTATAACTAACATTCACATTCATCTGCAACCCATGCTATTGCATATCTCACATAAAGCAGAAAGAAAAAAAAAAAAAGGTTGATCATACGATATTTACACTTTAATCAACTTAAATAAGCTTTTTCCCGAATGCCTTGGCTGACGAAGTAATTAACAAGAGAAAATTGTGTATCAAGCTTAACATGCTAAAATAACATTTAATAAACTAACAACCTTCAGTTCATTATATGCTGCATAGTATTGAGGATATCTCCCCTGAGGTCCCCCAAAGGCTTCTTGCCATGTGTCAATTAGGATTAGTATCTTTTCCCTCACATTCAAGTCTGGCTGCAGAATTTAAATAATTGCGTCGGACAAGTTAGATTTACTAGGAATGCATAGGAGAGATTCACAGTGAAAGGACAAGTTAAAATGGCATAGGAGTTCAATATCTTCCCCAATTTAGTTGAAGCAACTGCTTATGAGCAAATAAAAAGAAAAGGCCAGTTAAGCAGTGGCTGGACAAATTTAAATATATGTAGGCAGCGAATGAAAATAATATGAAGTATCTCAATTTCTTAATTGAATGAAGGTGAAATAAAAAGCTCAACACCTTGAATTTGATCTAGATTAAGTGTTTCTAAGTTATAATATAGTGGCCAAAGTTATAAATAAAAAGTACAAGAATTTATACACACATGTTAATGAAATTAACACATGCCTACAACCAAACAAGGTCAAAAGGCCACTAGAAGTACATGAAGCATTGTCCCAGATCCATATATATGTAGTATTGAAAAAGAAAGATTCACTAATAATATTACTGAATGTGTTTTTATTAATTGCTGTACATAGTATTGCTCACTATTATAAATATGCCTTAGTTTCTTGATCTTGTACTAGTTACCTGTTGGTGTCTATAGCCCTTGTTCTAACCCCAACTTTAAAGCCAACTTTAAAGCTAGATATAAGCCACAGAGAGGCCTTTAGTGCTACTGCAAAGAATGTGAGACACCATTCAGGATTCCTTAATTATAATATACTTAATAAGCTAGCTATAACAAATAAAAACACTTAGTGACACTATAATAAATAAGAGTTCAAGCAAATGTTTTACAACTGTTAATAAGACAAGAAAACAACAACATAACAAAAACCTGAACACCAGGATGTGTCTCATGCATGAACTCAAACAATTTGTTCACAACAGTTTTTAGGAACTTCCAGTGAGCTCTTAGAAACCTCGGGTACTGTCCAACAACATACCTGCAGAAAGAGAGGAGGATTATGTACAAGATTTCAAAAAAGTACTGGTTGTATACCTCCAACCAAGTTTCTCATAGTTCTCAAATTTACTCAAATTTACACATGTGACTATCTTTGATCAGAATAAACAATTTTTTGTAGTCAAAATAGAAATGCCAAGTAAACTATTATCACAACTAGGGAGGTGGGACGTAGACAATATCTCGAGAAGTAAATGATGAGTTTATAGTTGAATCAGAAAGTATAAGCAGTGACCACAAATAGAAAATGAGTAGAAATAACATTTATAAGGTAAGTTAAAAATGTACCTGTTCTTCCATCATCGAACCAGATATAGACCCTATTGCCCAACATAATGTGTTTAAGTTGTTCCAATTCCAATCCTCGCCACTTAATTGTTTGCTTAGCTTCTTTAGCATCTGCATCATACAAGAAGAATAGACAGCATAAGATAGAAATTATAATGAAAATAATATATAACACAATCAAATGACACATTTTCTCTGCAAGTGTCTGACAAGATAGAAACAAGGTGTTCCATTATAATTATACATGCAGAAAATAATTTCAATTGAATGGCCAATAAAGAAATTCCCCACTCATATTTTTCCTCAAACTATTCACTATCAGCAGCCCCCAAGCTGCAGCCACATGACTTGAAAGAAATTTCTACTCAAAATAGGTCACATCATAACAGAAATATTATTAGACATAAATATAAATAAAAACTATAGCTAACACAAGCTTGTACTAACTTTGGTACAAATAGAAAACATGAATAATATTTCAATACATTTACTACTTTATTTTCCATAAACCCATACCAGCTTTTCCGTGTCCTCGTGATCAAGATGTGACAAATATATCAAAGTCTCCCTCATGATCTGCAACAATAATAGATTAAGGAATGTTGCAATAATAAATAAGAGTTCAATCAATTTTATACCTTAATTCCCTTTACTACATCCTCAAGAGTAATAACCTGTAACAGAGACAAAAAAAATAAGTCTGGAATAATAAAAAAAATGTTTTGCAACTGTTAATGAGAACACAAAACAGTAGCACCACCAAATTGCATTATTTGACTTTTTTATTTCTGTATTAGTAATTTATTTCCCTTTTGTAGAATAAATAAAAGAGATCATGTTGGACTTCACATTAATCAATATCTGAAACCAAAGTTAAAAATAATCACCTCAATTAAAGTAAGTCCAAATGGCTCAATGAAGGCTGGATTTATGAAAACACCCTACCAAAACAGAGATACTCAAATCAGGTTGAAAAACATACCTCCTAGATAAAAGAAGTGATAGATTTCAGGGACACACGCACACATATGATATGTACCTTTGTTTTTGCTGCTAGACGATAGATTTCAGGGACATCAGATTGCTTATGACGTTTAGGATATGTAACTTGACCATATAAAAAGTGAGATTGCTAGGAAGTCATGTAAAACTCTTGTGTTTAAAGAAGAAGTTATGTAACAGGAAACAAAAATTCTAAAAATTACACACGATATAGATAACAGGAAACCATTAAACCAATAGCTTGTATGCCATTACACAAGTTCAAATTATAAGAATAAATAAAAGTGAGATCAAGAAAAAGCTCAATATGGAATATAATAATATTTTCTTGTTATAAATTAAAACAGATAAGCTGGTAGGCTGAGTCAAAAAGTCCTAAGGCAGAATTGTTCTCTAGCTGCTCTTATTAAATGTCTATAATCTGTTAGCCTTTTGAGTTGGTTTTGAACTGGTTGTATTTGTTTGTTTTGGTGCAATATATTCCTTTTTTCATCAAAAAAAAATAAAAAAACATGACACATGATTTTTAACAACTTCAATTAGTGCCTGAACAAATCAATATATGGGAATGAGCATACATAAGATGCAAAAATAATTATATAAATATGACTCATTGAGATTCATCCACACTTATTAAGATATATAGTAGGGATTTTGATTCCAAACAAGAACAAACAGTGACTATTTGAGAAAAATGCTCAACCTGAAGCTAAGAACACACATGTATGTATATATAAATCATCCAACTAATCCCCAACAACCCATAAATCATTTACTTGTATTAAAGTTGTTTGTTGAAGTAAGAACTAAATAAATTGATAAGATAAGTATATTTGTTCAAGTAAAACTGAAATAACCCCAAAAAAATCAAACACCAACTCTAATGAATGAAAGCCAAGGAAGAAAGAGCTTACCCCACAACTCAACAACATTTTCCAATTTCTAAAAACAAAATCTGAAATAGAATTGAATAGAGAGAAGTTAGGGCAAGAGATTGAAATAAAATAGAAAGATTCAGATTTTACCCAAAATTGCAGAAAAAAAAGATGAGAGACTTGGATTTCTAAGAGAAAAATCTAAAATGACAGAGAGTAATCTATATTCATAATTCTACTTTGGTTAGGAGTGCCCAGCAAGAGTAATAGTTGCACACTTAATTGCTACATTGTACCTAAAGAGATGAAATGATAAAAGAAAAATTATGCCAGGCATAAAGAGTATAAGCAAGGGAAAATGATTTCACAGCACAATAAGATTAAAACAAGAGGAATTATGTATATGTATAAGACAATGTATAGACATGGGTTTCACAAGTCTATTAAAAGTAGGGATAAGTATATTGTTGGTTCAATAACAAACATAGAAAGCTAGATCAAGGTTATATGTACAGAGAAGATTCACTTCATCATGGTGAGCTCTATTAATAAATCAAGTTCAAACAAACACTCAATTGAAATTTGTAATGTGTCTTGACAAAAATTGATTGGCTCGGACAATATTCAATATTCAAATTTATTACTTATATAAACTATATTCAATTGTATAAAATTCCCGGTCATGACGACATATATATTTATTTTATTCATCATTTATAATTTGTATGTTCATCCAAAATCATAAATCTACCATGTTCATTACCAATCCTACAGTGGACTATGGTATTTTTAGCCCTTTTCATTGTTTTTTCTGTTCTGCGTCACAAAGAAATCTATGGCTCATGGCATAGAAGTTTACCTAAAAGAAAGAAATGCTACTATATATATGTATATGTGTTGTATGCACACAGGTTTTGTTATTTCTCTAGATTTGAATATAATATAAAAAAAATGAAATCAGATTATAAATCACCCTAGAAGTTCACCCTATATTTATATATTGATTATATGAAATTTGTATAAAATAAACTCACCTCACAAAGATGTTCTTGCTTCCAGCAGGGGAGAATCATTATGTGAGGCAGAGATAGACGAGACAACCAGAAAAATGACCTCTGTCGTGTGCTCCAGAGACTCGCGTGAGGCTGAGAATGACGAGACGAAACCAGAAATTAGTGAGTGAGTGGTTGTGTAGATGAGAGTGAGTGGAGGAGAATAACGTGGTTTTTACATTGGGGAATCCTTTCTAGATAAAAAATTGTTGGACATGTGAAAATTCTGGGCTTTTTATCCTTGTAAATCTTAGTCTGACATTAATATTCTTTGGCAATCTCCTTATTTTTATTAGCATTTTAATACCATCCATTCCAATCAGAGTTGACGCTTTTGTTCGGCTAGTTTATTATAAGACTAGTACTTGTGAACTAGTTTGCATTTAACCCTCTCACCTTTGTGGTGTGTTTTGTATAAACATAACTGAACCATTGGATCATTTGTTCAGCATTGCAGCAAAGCTAGATCATTATGATGTGAATTGTTGAATGAAGTTGATTATGTTGGGTATTACCTAAAATATGTGAGACAGTATAGATGGAGAACCTATATGTTTTTGGTAAAAGCGAGATCGTGGCTGTAATGTGGAACAATGTGATGATGCAGCTTTTGAGGTCATCAAAGATATGATATCATTGTAGAAAAGGATTAGGTTATCAACTTACCATTGAGCTTCAGTAAATGAAATTCAAGGATTTTCTCCTTCTCTAATTACTCTTACTTGGACTAATATTTTTTTTTAGTGGTGTTAGCTTTGTTTGGTTTCTTTAAATAGAGTTTAAGTTTTTTCGATTTCTTGTATTTAAAGATACTACATCACATTCTTGTAACTATAAATACATAATTTTTTGAAATTTAATGAAAGTTTTGTTTCTTATAAAATACCGTAAAATACATAAACAACATCTAGATTATCATATTTCTTCTTTGAAACATAAATACTTAAATCCCTGTTTCTTTGTATCTTCATTTTTCAATCATGCTATTCACAAATAATCCCTGTTTCTTTGTATCTTCATTTTTCAATTTATTTTAACAAGAAATATAGAAAATTTATATGCAAGCATTAGAAGATTAACTTCGGCAAATCAACTTTCCAGGTTGAGAACACTTTACCTTGACCATTATCATTTGCTCTACAAACAATTAGCACATACTTGAGAAGCAGAATAAGAGTAAGCGAGTATATTATCAAAGATAAAGCTCCAGTCAAATCTTTTGGGTCTTTAATTCCATCAGGGAAAGTGTTGTAGAAAACATACAATGGAGATGTGCCTAAATCTCCATATACCACTCCAAGGCTCTGGAATGCAAGTTGCAGAAGCATTACTGCTGAAAGCTTCTGGACAAGACAGAACAAAACCAAATCAACAAAGGAACTAAATACGTAGCATCACATGCTAAATTTCTATAAATTTTTGTTTACTCTCATGGCTAGTAGCTGGCCATTTTTAATGCATCGCACAAGCAAATTAAAGTAGAACATACAAATCAACAATAAAATTTTGAGAGAAGCGTATTTCTACATTCTTTCTATGAAGTAAGATGTGCACAAATAACGTCTAGCTCAGAAGTGAAAAATACAGAAGTATCAGTGCTAATATTTTCTAAACAAAACAAAAGCAATTCAGTAAAGGAAACATGCAACTATCATAATATGCTCAATTTCATCAAATTTATTAATCTCATTGACCGCCATTTTCAGAATACATCCCACAGGAAATTAAAATAGGGCCTAGAGAATTGTAATTTACCCTGAGCACAAGCATACAACTATATTGCAGCAATCCCTTCTATATCGGTAATATCCATTTTGACGATTTCCCATATTGTGAGAAAAATCCAAAGCTTTTGAAGTAAACATTTTGCCAGGTATCATGAGTTTGACTTTGATAGGTATTTCAAAAGGATGAAAGACTAAGAGAAAGAGATCTCCAAGAATAAGAAACAAGTATACCTTTTCTGTGTACATGTTTTTAAGCTTTCTAGCCTCTTCGTCCATGGGTTGATCAAGCTTCTGATCTATAGTCCACACAGTACCATTTCTATCAGGACCTTGATCAGTTGTCATATTTGCAGCCATTTTCAACTTGATCATTCAAACTATTCCTCAGAGTTCAACCAATTCACCTCTAAGTTTTTTTCTTCATCAATACTTCGGTTGTGCCATCAGCTTTCTACATATATTGAAAGCTATAAAACTCAACAAGTTCAAATCAAAAGGGTTAAAGGAACAACTTTCAGCTAAATGTTAACCTATAAAAAAATTATATGGAGATTTTCCTTGTTCAACATACAGACCAAGGTAAATTACAGCATAAAAGGATTGATAATGTAAATATTGGACAAAAATAATCAACCATACCTTTAGAAATTGTAAATACTCGTGATGGTCAATAAATGATAAAGACATGGAATTTATTAGCATGAGAGTCAGTGAACCATATGGAGGAGCTCTGACAAGTTTCACAGCTACGTGTGGCATCTTACCAACCAAAGGTGGCAAAATATTTGAACTCTAAAGTGAAGGATAAAAATTTGGGGTCAGAGACCTGGTGTTGTGAAGAGTTTTCTTAGTCATCTGAGATCCCAGTGCTGGGGTGTTGGGCCCCAATTGGGAAGCCCCATAACCCATAACTAGTCGAGAGCATTGTGTGTCTAGGGCATACAAACTGGCCTAACTGAATGGGGAGTTAGTGCCCCACGCCTGGAATGTCGAGCATCTTACTGGTATTTTTAATAGTATTAAAAGTGTATCTTGCTGCACACCAGCCATCTTCACCAAACAATGAACAAATTGATTAGAATCCTCTATAATATTGACTTTAACAAATAACTTTCTCCAAACTATTAACAGTCGGCCTTCAATAACTGAACTTGTGTGAAATTCCCAATTCGGAAGCTGATGTTCCATGAACCTACTTATTTTGGTTCCCTTCATTTTAGTCTCTAAAAGACCACCAACTCCTATTTTATTTCTACTACAAAGGTCACTAACCGGGCTATGTTTATTAGAACCATTAAGCCCTCTAACATTCCAACTCAAAATATTATAGTTATCCATTTGAGGAAACAGAATTAGTGTTACCTTCTTTACCACTCACCATTTGCTCTTGTAGCACCACAAACTTGTTTGATTTCTTGTACTTTTGACCTGAGTTTTTAGCAATAATTTCTGACCTGTGTCCTTCCTTGGCTGGAGCAGCAACTCGTTTCGGAGTAAGCCAAGGTTGGTTTGCCTGATTGCCTTTATCACTAGCAGCTGATTCCTCACTATTAAGCTGTAAAGTCTCAACTGGGATTACCTAAACCTTACCATCGTCTGAAATAGTCTGAGTCGCAGGCTTCTCTAGCTCTACATCCTGAAGTCCTTCAGTTCTCTGATCCTTTTTCTCCGTATTAGTTGTAGGCTCCTTCACGACCCACTGAGTATTCTTGTCCTTCCTATAGTTTATCATTGAGTGACCAAAACCAGCACAAGTCTTACACTTAATCGGTAACCATTCATACTCAACCCCCTGCTCCATGATTTGGCCATGCTCATTGATAAATTGTATACTTTTAGGGGGGTTATTAGTAACTTCCATTTCTACCAGAATTCTAGCATACTGAATACGTGAACACTCCCTTGTGAATTTGTCCACCATTATTGGCTTGCCAATTGTACTCACTAGGGCACTGAGACATTTACTACCCCAATATTGAAGCCCCAAGTCTTGTAGATGAATCCAAAGAGGAACAGATCGCACAAGTCGAATAGCACTCAGATCTGTTGTCCATGGCCGAACAATTACAGGTTTCCTGTCAAATTGAATAATGCCATTTTCTAGAACATGATCCCTTGTTGCATCATCATTGAACTTGACCATAGTCATTCTTGCTATCTGAGCTATCCCTAGATGACCCCAAACCCTTTTTATGAACCCTTCAAATACAGCCATTGGGGGGTTAGCACCTAGCACCGTGCAAATGACTGCCGAGCTCCAACTTCCAGATTGTATTTTGACCTCCTCAACATCAATTCTAGCAAATTTCCATCCCTCCCTATATAACGGTTCAGAGAATTCAAGCTTCTCGTTTGAAAAGGACAATTTACTTATCGTGAAATTTTGCCACTGTCTCTGAGCTGAAGCTTGAAAGTCTCCTTCATCCACCTTGTCTGCCCATGAAGCCATCGTAGAAGGCAAAGCATCATTTCCATTCCCTACAGTGGTAAAAACCTGGGTTCCTTTTTCTCCTGACCCATAGACCTCTTCAATTTGGGGAGTCAAATCCGCAGCACTGGTCTCTTCTTCTTCACCTGTTACAGCAATCTCTTGGCCTTCAGGCACCCGATCGTTGTCCAAAGCATGAATTGGAGCCTTCTCTTCCGAACTCAGCTGTAGATCTTGCTCTCCTACCCGAAGAACTGGCTTACGTATTAGCTTCTTCTTCTTCGCCATGGGAGAGAACAAACCAACACTCAGCCTCTGGGAAAAGAATGGTTAGTTTTAGGGGACTTTAATGCCCCTTTTTCAGGCAAAGACAGATCAGGTGGTAAGCCTATTTCAGATTTAGAATTGGTTGATTCCATTCGGTAGCTTGTGGGTGGTCATGTTGAGCCTCTAAAAAGTGTAGGTTCGTATTTTACTTGGACTAATAACCAAAATGGTGCAGCTAGAATTTACTCAAAAATAGACCATGTTCTTATGAATGAGAAATGGATTGATTTGTTTCCTCAGTCCACTGCAGTGTTTAGATGGGAAACCATTTCAGATCACTGTTCCTGTCTAGTAAGAACTCAGCCTTTAGAGAAGATGGGGTTAAAGATTTTTCGGTTCTATAACTATTGGACAGAGCACCATGAATTTCATGATCTGGTTTTATATAGCTACAGGTCACCGCTTAGAGCCACAGGTATCAAAGCAATATTTCTTAAGCTGCTGAGACTTAAACACTGTTTGAAAACTTTTAACAGGGACAACATTGGTGATCTGAAGGTTAACTATTATAAGGCTAAAGAGACATACCAAGAAGCTCAATTGCAAGCTCAAGCCTACCCTCATGTATTTAGTTATCAGGAAGATGAGAGGATAGCAGCTGAAGCCTTCTCGGTTCACGAAAGGCTTTATCATAGTTTTTTAATCCAGAGGAGCAAGATAACATGGCTGAGACAGGGAGATATGAACACTTCATTCTTTTATGCTTTTTTAAAGAAGCGTAAAGCTGAAAATGGTATTGTCTCTTTCATCACAGAAGAAGGAAAATTAGTTGATAAATTCTCAGAAGTTGTTTCTCATTTTGTGGGTCATTTCATATGCTTTTTAGGTAGTCCTAGCTCGGCTACAAGCATATTAAAAATCCAGAATGTTGAGATGGGTGCTAAGCTTTCTGTTGAGCAGCAAGTGAAGCTTCTGAAACCTTTTTCAAAGAAGGAGATTCAGGAATCTTTGTTTTGCATTCCTATTACCAAATCTCCAGGACCTGATGGATTTGGTTCAGGCTTTTTTAAAGCTATTTGGCATGACATAGGGGAAGAGGTCTGTGCTGCAATAACTCAGTGTTTTGAAACAGGTCATTTCCCATCTGAGCTTCATGAAACAACCTTGTCACTGATTCCTAAGGTAGCTAACCCCTCCCGGGATGTTGACTATAGACCCATAGTTTGTTGCTCTGCATTGTACAAGTGTATGGCTAAATTGATTTGTAAGAGACTGGCTTTAGTTCTCCCTGAACTTGTACAGCCAAATCAGGGAGCGTTTGTTAAAGGTTGCTCTATAGCCCATAATATAATGATTTTTCAAGATCTCATCAAAAACTATGGGAGAACTTCTACTTCATCAAGATGTGCTATCAAAATTGATCTAAGTAAGGCCTATGACACAGGAGACTGGGAGTTTCTTAAGGACCTGTTAAAAGCTCTAAGTTTTCCTATGAAATTCATAGGATGGGTTATGTCATGTGTTCGGAATACATCCTATTCTCTACTGATGAATGGTAGAATTCAAGGCAAATTTAAAGGTGAAAAAGGGCTGAGACAAGGTGATCTCATGTCACCTCTGTTGTTTGTTCTTATAATGGAATATTTGACAAGACGTTTACAACTAGCAGTGCTTAAATCTCCCTTTAGATATCACCCTATGTGTAAAATTCTCAAGCTTATTAATCTGTGCTTTGCAGATGATTTGCTTTTATTCTGTAAGGGTTCTATCTCAGCTGTAAGAAGTGTCAAGGAGGTTCTTGATGAATTTGTTGCTGCTACTGGGCTTTCAATCAACTCTGATAAATCTCATATTTTTTTTGGTGGAGTCACTAGCAATGACATAACTCGGATTGCTCAAGAAATTAATCTGACTGAAGGTACTTTTCCTCCTAAGTACCTTGGGGTTCCCATGAGGCCTACCAAATGGAGACATGAAGATTGTGAGGTAATTATTCAGAAATTTTGTTTAAAAATTCAGAACTGGGCGAGTAGATATCTCTCCTTTGCTGGCCGCATACAACCTATCAATTCTATTTTGCTTGGGCTTCGAAACTATTGGATGACCATTTTTGTTTTGCCTCAAAGCATTATCAAGGAAATTGAAAAACTTTGTAGGGGTTTTCTGTGGGGCACATCTGGGCAGAGAAGCAAGATTCACATCCCCTCATGGCAGAAGGTTTGCCTGCCCAAAGCCTATGGTGGACTGGGATTCAGAGATGGAGCAAGTTGGAATCGAGCTATTTTAGCAAAGTATGTATGGGCTATATCTGCTAAACCAGATTTATTATGGGTTAAATGGATCAATTCCATTTATCTGAAAGGAGTCAATATTTGGAATTATGAATTGACAGCAGATTGTAGCTGGTATTGGAGGAAGCTCTGCCATCTCAAAGATCGTTTTAACCCTGCTGCTATTCTCTCTGCTGGTGCGCAAGGGAAGTTTCAGTCTTCAAAATTGTATAACAGCCTTTTAGACCAGCAAAGGGTTGATTATTATCGGACTGTTTGGAGTAAACTAATCCTTCCTAAACACAGATTTATGCTTTGGCAGGTGGTTAACTCTTAGCTTTTAACAAGAGACAATCTCAGTAGGCTGCATATTCATATGAATACATTGATTTGTCCGGTTTGTGAGAGATATCCTGAGAGTCATTCTCATCTATTTTTTGACTGCATTCTCTCTAAACTGGTGGTTAAAATTATCTTTGAATGGCTGGGGTTCGATGCTTGGCCCATTGAATTTAATAGCTGGATGGTGTGGCTGGCTAGAGCTTGGATTGGAGTTTCAGTTGCTATTGTGAATATGGTTATTGCTGCTATTATATACAACATCTGGAGAAATAGAAATAGGTGTTTTCATGATGGTTATTCTTTTACTGTTGTGAATCTAGTACAGGAAGTAAAATACACAACTAAATATAGGCTTTGCATAGTGACCAATAGGCAGCTGTCTGTTAAAGACCAAGTGTATATTCAGAACCTTCAATGTAATTAGTTGAGTATCTTGATTGGTTTGTAGTTGGCAGGTGTTCCTGTTTGTTTTTGAGTCTTTGACTCTCATTTGTATTGTTCATTTGTTCAACGAAGTTCATTTTCCTTCTTGATAAAAACAAAAGTGTATCTTCTTAATTTTGTAGTCATTTTGTAGCTTCCAAGCACAATTAATGGAAATCGTGTATACAAAGCTCGTCCGCAATGGACGAAGTTGCGAGAAGGAAGATAAAAGTTAGAAAGTCTGCTTATATTTCTTTCAGTTTTTAAAATTTTAATTGGCTACCCGTGGATCACCTGCTCACTGGCCTAGACAAGTGAACAGAGACCAGTCTCTGATCAATTGGGGGCATAGCTAGGTCACCTCGCGGGGTAACCTCTCGCAGAGCATGACTTAGGAAACTAAGCTCGTCATGAGCTGAGTAAGCGTAGTGTCACGACGTGCGAGAGTAGAACAACCTAGCATGGGAAAACCCTAAGAATAACCGGTACCTTGAGTCATCTGTACTCTGGCGCAAACATCACTTGAACTTAAGTTCTCAAACCCCTAGTAACCCACACTCGGGCAAAAATATAAAGTTATCAAAAACTTGACCTCCTATACTCACAAAGTAGGACCTAGGAAACTAAGTTTGTCGTGAGTAGAGTAGGCTTAGTGTCATGACTTGCAAGAATGGAATGACCTAGGAAAACTAGTGAAACTCGACATTGAAAAAACCTAAAAAACCCATTTAATGGGTGAACTTGAGTTGTCTCCAAAGTACTATGCATCCGAGGAGCATTAACCAGATCTTAAGCCCCGAGGTGGCCATACTCAGGCACAAACCTCAAGTTGCCTAAAACTTGAGCACAAGGCCCGACCTAAAGAGGCGGAGATCTTGTTCCATGTCCCAAGGACTGAGAGCCCGAGGACTAGCAGTGACTTTCTAATTCCCAAAAACCCTGGTAACTCGTACTCAGGGGGCAAAGTTATAATTATGACTAATGAAGATAACCTAATGCGATCTCCTTAGGACTACGCGCCAGTGGAGTAACACTTCATTTTCAAACCCTAAGCAAATTTGACCTCCTAAGACCTGAGTTGTTGGGACTTGGGGACGTAAGGACACATAGAGTGCCCCCACTTGGCAGCGCACTAAATTTACTTCCGAGGACTGCGAGCCCGTGAAGAAACACTAAGTTCTTAAAAGCGTAAAAATACTAGGTGAGTCGAGAAAACTCTAGTCATTAGGACTCGAGCACAAGGCCCTAGACGAACTGACTAGGGCAATTAAGACATGAGTCTGGAAGATTAAGGCCCATGTGTGGTGGACAAGATGAGGTTTAAAATTCTCGTGACATTAGATTACATTGAGTAAAATTTAAATCCTTATCAAACTTAACACCAAATTGCGCAATTACTAAAAGCTAATTATATGTTGAGTGATAACGCAGTAAAGGTAGAAGACTAGTGCAAGAAAGACCGATCTAGTAAAGTAAAAAGAATTTAAAGTTGCGTTCGGGGATTCGAGCAGTAACTTGTTTGTACCACAAATAGAGCAATGGCATGCAAGCCTATTTAAAAATAAAGAAATAAAACTAAATTACCAAGGCCTACTCACCCAGGGGGACCTCCACAACGATGTCTACTACATGATCGCCCTCGGGGGTACAACCCACCTCAGCTGCAGTATGAGCCTGGGAAGCTGCTGCCTTATCCGCTTGGAAGCGCTCTTCGAGCAACATCCTGTTGTTGGGGTGATGTTGGGTTATCCGTGAAGGCCAAGTCCATCTCCCTATTCCTCTACCAAGCCACATAAAGGGTGTCCTTTGCCATCACATCGAGCTCATTCTTTAGCTCGTAGACTATCAGTTTGAAGCTGCCAGACTCTGTTGCAGCAGTTTGAGCCATCAAAACTGCCTACACAACTTCTGCTCGAGCTCGAGTGGCGTCTCCTCAGGCCTAGGTGGCATCCTTGACATGATGCTACGCCTCCTCTGCATGCTTGGTCGCCTCCTCATGGCCAAGGCGAGTCTCCTCCCGTGACACCTTAAGGTCCTCCATGACCTTATGGACAGCCCCCTCAGTAGCCTTGGAGTGCCACATGGCTTCTTCCACTAGCCTAGAGGAAGTCTCCTCGATTGTTTGGAGTCTCGAAACAGGTCTCCAGGTTGGAGGCACGATCCTTCTCATCCTCCAGTGGCCTCCCTTAACTCCTTGAGCTTGAGGGCCTTGTCGTGACGACATCCATGAGCCGCTGATATAGAGTCAAAACCTGCACAAAAAAAATTTAGAATAATACTTCCCCGTAGTGTGGAATAATGGCAGGTTATGAGGAGGGAAATCTCGTTGTCTCGTCCGCAATGGGCGAAGTTACGAGAAGGCATCTCGTTGAGGGATCCAATCAAACCTTGAAGAACCTCTGCCGCCGGTGGAGCTGTCCTCTCTCCAAGCCTCCCCACTAGGATAGGGTCCAGCTCTTTGCGGCTAGGAAGTAGCATCACGGTTTTCATCCTGTCCAGATCCTCCCCTTCAAAGAGCCTTAAAATTCTCATTCCCCTCCTCTAGGCAGAAGTTGAAGTACTCAACCACCCGCTGGTGCCTTTCTAGATCCTCCCCTTCAAAGTGCTCCAAGAAAATGACAAGTCAATGCGTTCTGGATGGAAAATTTCCAGGCACCTCAGAGGATGGGATGTCCTTTCGCTTCCTTAAAGTCCCCTCATCACGAATTGGGGACCCCCCACAAAGGTCTATGACCTCTCCAGTCATCACAGTGCCTCAGGGAGGAGGCTAGTGGAACAACCACCAGAGCTGCAGAAACTCTCAGGGCTGGAGGAATGGCCAGTGCGGGTGGAGGCACCATGACTGATGCAGTCGCAGTTTGGATTTGAGAGGGTTTCGAGACCCTCTGGTGTTTGGCCCTAATAGATTCGGACAAACCCATGTGGCTTACAAAGCATTGAAAAATGTTTAGCCTCGGGAAGGAAAAAAGCAAAGAATAAAAATGCATGCATAGTATTCTAAATACTCATGAAAACTCCTCGGGAGCCACACCACTAGATGGATCCTCTTGATGAAGAATAGAATTTGTAAACTCTCACACTAGTTTTCCTATATTCTGGGTGGTGTTCGTCTCGCACTGGCAAAACCACCTCACATGAATGGACGTCACCTCGTCCAATGGCACAAACCCCTGGGGGTCGATCAATCTCTTTGGGTGGTGGAGGAAAGCGTCAATCAGGTTTTGGTAGTCTTGGAACTCCTCTTCAGTCCAAGTACATCCTAAGATCTGTCCGCATTCGAGGAGTGATGGCGAGATCAACACATGTTCGAGACTAACTCTCTCTCATACATGCCTAGCATGGTATAGTGTGATAAGGGATTTACCTTGGTCTATAGATGAGGATTTTATCCCTACCCAAAGCTCCTCCTCAAGCTCCCAATCCTCCTGGGCCTTGGTAGCAGCCTGAACGGTGTGCATGGTCTCCATGTGCTCCTCTCGCATCCGTTGAGTAAATTGGAGGAGGGCCTACTCAGCCACGTACTCCATGTGGAGCTGGGCCTCCTCCAGTGACTTATTGGAGTTTGTATAGGGAGAGGTCCACCAGACCCAGATGTTGGTCTGCCTAGAGGAGGCCGTATTTCTGCAAATTCTCCTCCGTCACAAGGCGGCCAAGATTCAGGTCCTCATCGGGAAGAGCCTTCATCTGCTATAGGGACTTGCAAAAGGAATTTCCTAAGAACTTTTAGCCCGACTAGCATCTGATACCCATTCACGAATAGCTAGAAGGAGGCTATGCCAAAGAACTTTAGGAAGTCGACATAGTATTGGTGTAGGGGCTGAGATGCTCCCACACGTGGTATCCATGTTCACCTCTTCCTCCAAAAAGCCCATCGGTTGGGGCCACTCCACCCCCGTTGGTTCTTCCCTCACCACAAGGGCCCTGCTCTACTCCGAGGCCCGTCGCCTCTTCTCCTTAGGTAGTCATCAAGCATCCCAAGCATTCTCCAGTATCTCTTGGTAGAAGTAGTAGAACCCTTGCTAGTGGAGATGGCATAATTCTTTGGACATCTAAAATAGCAAAACCAAGTAGCTAACGCATTGACCAGAAGAATGATTGGTCAAAACAGGAATCCCTAAGACACTTGCTCGGGGAAGGGAGGAGAATGAATTTTATAGGACTGGGGTGTCCTGGAAACTAAAGAATTGGTGCCAGAGGGCTTCGCTGGAACTCATGGACCTCGTCGAAATCTGAGAAATTTCTAGATTCTTGTTGAAGGTGCATAAAAGTGAAGAAACACTAAAAGGCCTAAAGCGGTCCATTTGGAGCATTTTTAACGCTAAAATGGACCTAAAAAGACATAAAGAACATCAAAATGACCTCTGAATATTGAGAATCACTAGCTCCTAACACATACAACTATTCTCAACCCGAAAACTCAAAATAGAAAAGGAAATAACACACTTACTCGAGATGTAGCCCATGTAAGTGTTTTGCTACGTGCAGACATGGAAATATTTCGTTTCATTTATCCAGAAGTACGAAGATTCTCTCTAGTCGTCTAGATCGCCAGAGGTTAAGAGCTGATGAAGATTGGGGCTGTGAGTACTCGAGGGATTTGAGAGAGTTTGGAGAGCGCTAGTAATTCTAAAATTTTCTAATGGAAAAAGATAACAAGAGAAAAACAACTCTCAAGTTTTATACTCTCCTGCTGGGGGGGGGGGGGGTAACTCCACCTCCAATTGTTGATCACTTGGGTAGGCACTCGAGTGTGATGCAACAAAAAAAATTATTAAGGGACGAATTGTGAACATTAGCATGGGAAAAGAAGGCCTTGGATACAAGGCGAAAGGATGCTTTAGGTATAGATTGGTAGTCTTGGGAATGGAATGGACTCCTCATTAGTTGCACCGATTGATGGGGATAGATTAGGAAAAAATGGCCATCTGCCATATATTTGTGCCTCAAGTAGTGGTTTCGAGCCCATACACTCAAAAATTGGCATGTCCCAATGCGCCCCCTGACATGGGAAGCGTACAACTGCGTTAATTAGCGTGCACATGGGCCCTGTGCGATACACTTGGGCCCACCACCTTAATTAGGGCACCCAAAGGTGTTAATTAACGTTAAACTCCCAAATGATTGGGAACATTTGTAATAAATCCCCATTAAGGGAATTAAATGGCCCAAACCACTATAAATAGGGCTGAGGCATCCATTGTAAGAGACATTTGGCTTTTAGACATTTGATCTCACTTTTGTACTCATAACAATATATACGCTGCCTGAGAAATCCTCCATTGAAGTTTGCCATCTCAAGCATCAAGAACACTAATACTAAAGCTTCGTGGACTAGGGTTATTTTTTAACCTGAACCACATAAAATCTTTCTTTTTCGTTCATTTCTTTAAGTTCTTGTGTAATTAGTTGATAGCAAAAAATGCAGTCAGCATTAACAATTTTCAGTTTTAGAAATTAATTGCGATTTAGGAAAATAATATGCAATTATGATGTTAATTGTGCTTAATTAATTGTTTTGATGAATTAAATTGTTCTATGATATGTATGTCTGCTCTGGGATTGTTTATATGTTGTGTTTGCAGATTTTTTAATTTGGGGATGTTCGATTGGCAGTTGTTATGCTTCCCAATTTTCTAGAAAATTAACGAACTCGTATTTAATTTTTTTTATAAAATCACTTGTTATTTTAGAATTAATTAAAATATCACTGTCTAAAGATTATCGATTATGCTACAATTATGCAACTTTGAGTTGTATTTTGAAGGAAATGGCAGTTTATGATTTTGAAATCATTAACAAAATTTTACAGCTAAGTCATAATTTTTACTAAAAATAAATATCTATTTATAATTATTATGAATTAATTAACGATTAATTCTCAATTTTTTTTATTAAAGGACTCGAGCACCTTAACAAAAATAATCTAGAGTCTAAGGGACAATTTATTACACGCAAACACATGGTTGAAAATAAACTAGTATCTAGAGCGATTTTTGTACAAGGATGTATGAAAGAAATTTACTATTGTCAGTATAATTATTCTACTAATAATTATATTATTAAGAAATTTTTATACTTAAATAATATTTTATTGTGATTTTATTAGTATGATTTTCATAATAATATTGGAATTATTATAAAAAGAAAAAATTTATTTCATGATTTTGGTGGATTAGAATTAAATAAGCAAATGACTTTTAAATTATTTAATTCTAGCTTTAGAAGCTTGAGGTCTTCAACTATTTTAATGATAATAATTTTTATAAAGGAAACTAATGAACAATATTATTATCACAATTTGATTATTCTGTCTTTTATATAGAATGCAAGAGTTTCTCATTAAAAGAATATTTTATTTTGATTTATTATGGATTTTTGAAAGAATAAGCTAGTGGTTTCCAAATAAAATCAATTCAAAATTTAAAAGCTTGAGACTAAAGCTATTTGTTTATAACCACTTGAAACTAAGTTAATGGGTTATGGATATAGAGAGTTCATTCATAATTAAGGGCCTTGTTTTAAGTCATTTGTACTTATATCGGGTTGATATTATACATGAGTTATTTTATTATTATTTGTTCCAATATGGATATTAGTATGACTTAGGTCAGTACTAATAATAATACGAGTTTTGTGGATATGTTTAATATTTTGTTACAATTTTGAGGTCAGGGCTACTAGTAGATGATAATTAATATTATCATTTCATTATTCGTATTTCCTTGGTTTGCACTAGGTTTCAAATTGAATATTTTTGTGAGTAAGTGATTAACTCAATTTCAATTCTTGATTGGATTAAAGACTATTCGAAATGATTGGGTGATAGCTCTTGCTGAGCAATTTTAGTTATCTAAGGATCTGAGGTAAGTAGATCTCAACTTATGTGAACTACTTTCTCAAATGTTTAAAATTCTTGATCAGGTGATTGTATACGAATTGTTAATCTTATTTGCCTTGAATATGTCTATGAATGGATTCTATTAATATGCCTAGGTTGTCTGATTGTTTGATTGTATATGCCTGAAATTATATGATATTTATGAATGTTGAGTAAATGATTGAATTTGTGTATTGCGATTTGATATGTTGCAAGTCAATCTTTGACTTTTGTGGTCACTGTATGAATAACTAGTGTATTGCCTACTAGAAGTATGAATTATATGCTCATGAATGAGGGCTCATTTAGAGAGAATGACTAGGTGGCGCTTACTCTCCAGTTGAGATGTTGTATAATTGTGCTCCAGGTCACATCCGTGACCTTTGAGATAAGCTTACCAAGTAACTTAGGAGTCTGTACGATCCTAGCGGTGCTTATGCTCTATTGTTAAATATTGTTTTACTCAGGTTCGCAACCGTGAGATTTAGCCAAAGGGATAAGCATTACCGGGTACACTTAGAGGTCTGAACGATCTCAAAAGTGCTTATGTCCCATTGTGAGTTGTAATTTATTGGTCCGGTTAGCTACCATGACAATTTTCTAGGAGGTAAGCCTTTACTAGTCTAGGAGTCTCGATGAGTCGGTGATAATTTACTTACACCCACGATAATACTAATATCCTAAAAAATTCAATGATTATTCTTGCTGGGAATTTATGATTGAAATACTAATGTTGAGACTCGGGTCTCCACTACTGATACTATAGACAGGTTTTAGAGACGTCTGTTAGCCCAATTTATTTTGGTAGCTCCAAAATTCAATCCTAGATTTCACTTTTGTTATTGGCCAAGTACTTGGTAGATTAATACTAATTTTTGCTGGGATCTCCATGAGCCAAAATGCTGATGAAGTGTTGGGATTGGGTACAAGTCAAGGATGAATTCAATTTATGCTCGAAACATGATTGGTAAATTCATCAAAAGTTTGGATAGGTAAATTCGATTTAGGACCCTGTGTCGAGTAATATTTGTAAGTATTTAATTACGGTCCATGACCAGTCATATACTTCTAGAGAGTACACATCAGTTATTATTATCTGGATAGCTTTGTGGCCTAATTAAGTGTTCATTTCCTAGACCTCAAGGTTATCATACAAGGCTACTATTATTTATATTAGGTTTGAATGTTGATACCCGAGCCTTTATACGAGATACATTATGTAGAATAATTTAAGGCTTTGAACTAGTTGTTATAAGTTATACTAGAAACATAAATGGGAGTCTAAGGTCGTGATACATTAATCGACCACAATAGCACAATTTCACAATAAATGTGTCTAGGGTACTAAAGAGCCATTCGGGTTATGAGGAGTCTTTATTGTGGATAAGGGAAAAACCCGAGTTTGAACAAGATAATTTCAAAAATCAGTTAACACATGATTGGTCTGAGTGAACCCAAGTGTAAAGTAAAATTGTACCAAGGGTATCAAGGGACCAAAAGTAGGTTTATGATTCAGGTAGACAGTGTTGAAAACATATTAAAGTCTAGGATAGGTTTCAGAGAAATTTCAAGCTCAGTATCGCTAGAAAAATATAATTATCACTGGACAAGATCATTACCAAGTTGTTAGGATTGGTGCAGTGGAATGCAGAATAAGCAATACTTGTTAAGGGAGGTTATAGTTATTTGATAGCCATGAATTTACTAGTGGGGCAAGAAGGTAAAGGTTCTCTGTTGAGGATTTATATAAATTGGTGTTCCTATGATTAGCACAGACTATAGTGTTGGCACAAAAAAATGCCTTGATCATGGAGGTCTTGACAGTGAGGTATACTACTAGAAAATTTACTGACACGCCTTTGTGAAAGGTTGTAGTTAAACCCTAGTTAAGAGCTTATCTTAAACTTGGTTCTGTCATAGGAGATAAACAAGAGTTTATGTTGTATAGTAGCTAATAAGAGTAGACAATGAATTATCATGTGAGTATTTGACTATCTAAGACAATGATGATGGATTATGGGCTCTTATGGTCATCCTTTTATATTTATGGTTTCGGTTGCTTATTCTGTCATGCATCTTTTGTCACTATGAATAGTGTATGCATTCATACATTGCATGAGATTTACTTACTGGGTGTTAGCTTATTATTATGTTGGTCCAACCTTTTTAAGCGTGGCTTGATACTTGGATAGCTTGTGGACTCTGGACTCAGTAGCAAGGACCTTTATGAATAGGATTTTTTGAAAGTCCTATATTATTGTATAAGTTTAGTTTATATTCTGACTTTGGAAGGACTTAAGTGTTAATAAAGTTAAAGTTTTAAAATTTTCTGCATTTTTATAGACTTTGTTTTATAGTTTACTATTAGATGTCTAACAGATTTGTAGTACTTGTACTATGAATGTGCGGCAGACATATCTAGCATAGCGGGGATTTACATGTCATCCATGAGGTTAATATGTTTTTGAAACTCAAAGGGCCCTTTGAAGTTGAATCTTTGAGATCCAATATCTTTCTGTTTTGGTTCACCTATGAATCCGATAAGCAGCGTGTACTAGTGGGAGGCCCGTCGTGTAACGACCCGACATAAACTAAATAGTTTACCACAAAACATTTATCGAAAGTCATTTGAAATAAAAAAAAATTAATTAAATATCCTTTACTAAACATGAAACTCGAGATCTCGTTATTTAAAAATAACCATCTTTTACATGCATATCATTGGTAAAGATACAAGTTATTAAAACTAAACATAAAACCATGACTTGAAGACTTTTAAGACCAGGGATAAGTTGCAACCCCTTTGACCCCTTGCTCGACAATCACCTCATCCACACATCTAACCGAGCCTACCAAGCATAAGTTGCAACTCCTTTGACCCCTTAGTCAACAATCACGACATGCACACATCTAACTGAGCCTCTTTCAAATCATCACCTCGTCAACTACATTTTTACTTTTACTTGCAACACAAAAAACACATAGGCTAATGCCCCAACAAGAAGAGCTATATAGGATACAATCCTAAAAGCTCAACAATATAAGACATAAAACATACAGCATAAAACATAAAACATAAAATATAAAGTAATTCATATCCTCACAACCTAAAATATAAATAACTCATAATTGATGCCTTAACATACAAAGTTCCATAACAAACATTACCGTATCGTAACATAATCATAACATATATAAACTATCCTAACAAAACATAACTATAGCATAATGTAAACATAGAATACAATAAATATAGCGTAACATATTCATTCCATAACTCGTATTACCAGTGTTGTTCCGGCCCATTGTGCAACCCAGAATGAATTAACATAAGTATGCATTACGTAATCATGCCACACAGACATAAAACATATTCACACATATCTCAATAGCACAAAGCATGCATCACTCAATAACCTATCTTCTAACATAATTAATAACATGATTCATACCATAGTTCATAAAATAATTCATAGCATACTTCACAATATAATTCGTAAAAATATTTCTAACATTAATCATAATATAATTCATATCATAACATATAATAGAATTTCTAATATAACATACAAAGTGTACCAAATTTAAGTACGTCGAGCGTACACCCTATGTAATGATGCCCACTCTTCTTACCTCAGGTCCAGCAACGCTCCATACACACTAACACGCCCTTTCAAGTATCCTTAGCGAGCCTATCATATCATATAACATCAAAACCTTTAGACTCAAGCCAAAACAAAACCATATTAAATATACACCCATGTCCCTCTCAAGGCCAATTCATCCTCAAAATATCCTTAAGAAGGCTTAAAACTCTACTGCATAAAACCTCAAACCAAAAGGTGCCAATTAATAATCAAATGGGTGGAACAACCAAAATTCCCTTTTCTTGGCAGCCGGCGTGGTCATGAACACAATGAGAACGCACTTTTCAGGCGAGTTGTGCGGTTGCGCTAGTTGCAAATTTTAGAAATCGCAGATGTGATTTTAAACCCAAATTTTGACCTGAACTCGTAAAGATTCGACACAAACAACCAATTCAAACAACCTAACATGTTTCTAACAATTATAATGCCATTAAATCAATCTTAAACATCTGATGAACGTACATTAATTAACAGTGCAAATCAATATCCCTTTTTCATCATCGAAACCTAAATCTACCATGAAATATAGATAACAAGATTAAAAGAACTTACCAATTATTGCTTCAGCCACCAATCCCGTCTTCTTTCCTCAATTACCACAGCTAATTTGTATAGTTCACACCAATGTCCTCCTTTGAGTCCTTAAGCCTCAAAATAACCACATCAAGAATGTGTGACATGCCTCCCGATCTGATAACCTAATTCGAAAAGACATATCTGTGTAAACGTAATCTTATTTTTCCATAATTAATTAATTCTTAATAATTAATAATACACAATTACCATTATATCCATCATCTAAGCTTCCTTATGAAACCACTTAAGCCTTTTTTAGTAAATCCTCCTTAAGCTAATAGTTTTGTCTCATGGAAATTACAATTTCTTCCACAAGATTGATATTTCTATTCTAACCGATTATTTCCATTATCTTTGGCACTTAAACCCCCAATACTTGAAGGAACCGTGTTTTGCCGCTGTCATACACATACATATCAAAATCATGAAATAAGTCACATATTATCATGAAATTTAGAAGACAACAATTCACATATGCATCAACATATGTAAATTACCAAATTTCCCTCACGTGCAGGCTTTTTGAATACCATTAAAATGCAAAGGCAGATATTACAACTATTCCCTCAAAATGCAAAGGCAATTTTCCTCAAAATTGCTATGCCATAACATCTCAAGATTTTTCTCATCCTCAAGAGTATCTAACAACTCAACATTTTCTTATCACCTCAAAATTCCATTGAATCTTTCCATTATAACTGATTTTCACTACTAATTATCATCACAATATATCTTGGCTAAGCACTGTAGCCAAGTCTAATTATAAACAACAAATATCCAGATATATTATCGAGTTTGCACCACCCACAATCTGATTCTGTTCACTGTAACAACTACTCTTTACTAAATTTTCAACTTATTTGCCATATGATATTCCTCCCACTTTTATGTTTGTTCTAGTAGTAACCCATCCATACTGGTTTTACTTCATATTTCCAATTTCATAATCCATGAAGTTTTCTATACAACTCCTTACTATCCATAACATTTACGTATATACTTCTTCCTCTTAAAAACTATTCCCTTAACAATTAGATCATGGAACCATGCAACATACATCTGGTACATATTTCAATAGATTATATCATAAACGCCTTCTAACGTTAGATGTTCACTAATTCATTTAAGCAACACTTAAGTCTCATAATACCCATCTGATTTTCCTTTCAACTTGTCCTTATAAGAGCTTTCTCTAGAGGCACTTATAGAAGTACTTGTTCCATGGTCTCAATCTATCAATTCAGTTGTACTCTTCCAAGTACTTGAGTCATGTATTTAGTTTTTCTACAAACCCTCAGAGTAGTCATTCACTTCAGACCCTTTTGAATTCCTTGCTTTTGATGTGTCCTATCAAACAAGTGGGTAACTTCCTCCTTTACCCCATCGCTTAAGATGTTGTCCAAAATTTAACACTTGTTATCTAAAACAGTAGCATAAAACTCATACATTTGCTATAATCTGGTACAATCCAAAACTAAATCCATATTGTGTTTCTTAGAACGTGGGTCTATCATTCACTTATCTTTTTTGTCTGACAACAAGGGTCTAAGCTGCCCTTTACCTTTATAGCCACTGACTTCTAAAATTTTGTACAATCCAAGAAGACAGTCATAAATCTGTTATAGATCCTATCCAAATATGCAATCTGGCAAGCTTAAAAAATATTCCTATGTTTATAATTTTGAGATCAATCCATAACAATCATTTTTTTACAAATATAACTCATATTATTATGTAAATCAATCCATTCTTATTGCTAGCAAATCTTGTTACCTTGAATCCTTTGGAACATTCTTATACCTCTTCCATATTGATCTTACTTTTATACTTCCCTGAGTTGTAACATCCCTACATGTTACTCATAATGAAATTTCCCCCACACTTGGTTTTCCTCGTTTGTAACGATTCTAAAATATCTCCACACATTGAAAATGCAAAAAATACCATCTATCATATCAAAAAATTATAGGCATCATTGTCCAAATAGTCCGTCTTAAAAGACCTTACTGTACAAGTATAAATTGTTTCCAAAATATGTTCTTTCATATATCATGGCTTACTAACTCTTTTATCATTTCTTGTAATCATAGTTCCTTTCACCTTATCATAGCTTGTACATATTCCTATTGCCTCAGATTTCTCCAAATTAGGTACAATCACTGCACTCTAAACCATAACTAGTCTCCATAAAACTCTTTGTCCATAGCTTTTGTATCCACACCGTATGTTCCTCCATTCTTGTTATATTTGTCGTCAGGAGTAAAATCTTCATGTTCTCGTGCAATCCTTCCATATGTTCCGTCATGTCATATGAATAAGTGACGCCTCCAATTCTTGAGCATTCTTTGTGTGGTCATATTAATCGTGCATGTAGTAAGCTAGTGCATTGTGCTTTACGTAGTGGTCTCTACTCCAGTCTCAATCCACTATTGTTCTCGTCTAGTCTGCTTCATTCATTTGTGGTTGTCCGTCGTCTTCTTTGTAGTGAATGTTTCACCTTTTCTTGTAATTCTTTATATTTATTTCAAGATACCTGTAACGTTTAACTAATCCAAGACCATTACATTTTGTGTTAAAAATAATGCTTAACTCATTAAGCGATTCATTTTACTTAAAAGTGTAATTAAAGTGAAGAAAAAATTTAGAGATTAAATATTTGGTTAGTAAAGTTAAACTTTTCATAAAAAAAGATTCAACATCTATAAGGGATCCAAAGGACTTTAAATCAAATTACATGTACAACAAAATTACAGAACTAGCCAACCTAAGTTGCAAATTTGAGCTAATAGGCCATGTCCCTCAAAACTGTCTCGACCGTGGCAGTTGAGCAAGTTTAGTACACACCTCTCCTATAGCTTCCCAACTTATGACTGGTCTAGCTTTCCTTTACACCTACACCACAAAGCACCTGTAAGCAAAGGCTCAGCAAGAAAACCCAAACAAGTAAAATAGAATCTAGATAAACATTATAATCTAATGCCTACTTTACAGTCACAAACAAATTTACATTCGTTGCTCAACAGTATAACAACTCACTCCTAGTAGATGCATACCACTCTCTCCTGTAATGACCCAGCCACTACGACCTACATTACGCAAGTAGTGCTGATAACAGCCTCCTAGCTGATCAATCAAAACAATGACCAACCAATACAAGAAGTTATAGCAACAAAGGCTTATATAGAAAAACATTTAACTTTAAACAAATTCCTAGCACAATGATATTTGTGTCCTATAATCGGGGCTCAAGCCTAGACTCGGCGCATGTGCTAGTTTTCTTACATCGTGTCCTGAGTGAATAGCGAAGTGACCACGAGTACGATCTTTTTTTTTCCCGAGCCTTGCGGAAACCCTAGTCATAACATAACAATATATTTATAAGGAACTTATTTCGATAATGGACCTCAAGACTAAGCCTTAGCTCTCATAACCTCGAATTCCACTAAACGAGATAGTAGAGTTGTCCCTCGAGCCTCCCAAGCTAGCTCCCCAAAACCCTAAACAATTGCACCCTAAAATGACATTAGCGCCGCGTCGCCCCCTGCACCGCCGCAACTATAAAACGAACCGAGAAGCCAATTTCTAAAATTCATGAATTTTGAGGCATGACACTCCAACAGACAGAGAACTTTCCCTATAAATTTTTCCCATTTAATGCCACGGCGCCGTGGCGGTCCAAGGGCAAACCCACACTCGAAGAAACTCATACGGGTTATGATGCCACCGTGAAAAACCCAAAAAATGTGATTTTTTTCTTGCATTTTAATCCTAATATATTTCCCAAATGCATATATACCCAACAAATTTGACCATAAATCAACCTCAAATCAGCATTACGACCAACACCTAACAACAACATAGCCTAACATTTATAAATTTTAAAGATTGAACCAGAAAGCCCAAACTTGCCTCAATATAAGAGAAAGCTAAAAAAAACATCAAAATATTGAAACTATACCTCTAAATTCAAAACCACGGATGCCTGAAGAAGACCTTAGTATCTCCACTACTCGTGGTCACTTCAATTCTCCTAATAACTTCCTCAAACTCCATGAAGATGGCCATTAGTTGGAGTGTTCTAGGTCTTGGAATGGTGAGGAGAACACGGGGGAATGAGAGAGAGAGAGAGAGAGTTGAATGTGGATGAGCCAAGTGCTTAGCACTTGCTCTAGTCTCACTTAGCCTAATGATCAAAAGACAATTTTACCCTTTCGTCCAATGAACCTCTTATTTAACCCCCAACGACATTTTTGTCATTTTAGCCTAATTCCCCACTAAACCTCAAATTACACCCCTAATCTCCAAATTAATCAACCAATTCATCAAATACAATTTATTTCCTCTTAAATATTCTCATTTAATATCAACTCCTGAAATGTGTAAAATTACCAAAATACCTCTGGGCTCACCCTGATCCGGGTATTAATCCCCATTGTGACTTTTTTGCTAAATTACTCGAAAGGATCGACTCCTACCGAATATCATGAATATATCCACATAATAATGTGGCCTCAAGCACATAACACATGGAATTACAATTATTCCCTCAATGGGTCACTTACAAAAATGCCCCTTTTTAACAAAAGCGGGCCTTTGATCACATTTAATACACCTATACTTGCATAAGAATTCATACCATAATATAACTCACATTATCCACATAGTCACATATTTCCTATTAAAATCACATAATTTCCAATTATGCCCTCTAGGCACACTAATCAACATACTATTCCTTATTAGGAGTTTTGGGACGCTACAACTATCCCTTCCTAATAGAAATTTCATCCTTGAATTTTACCTGAACATCTCGGGATACTGATACCCCATATCTAACTCTAGCTTCCAAGTCACTTCTTCGAATTTGTTGATCCTCCATAGTGCTTCAATAAGAGGAATAGTCTTTTTCCTCAAGACATTGTCCTTCCTTTCCAAAATCTGAACCGGTTGTTCCTAATAGGAAAATTATGTATGTAATTCCAAATCCTCATAGCTCAACACATAAGTCATATCCATTACATATCTCTTAAGCATCGATAGATGAAACACATTATGGAGGCATCACCAATCTATAGGCTACCTGGCCAATCCTCTCTGGAATCTCAAAAGGTCCTACAAACCTAGGGCTCAACTTTCCATTCTTCCCAAATCGTTTCACTCCTCTCACGGTGAAACTTGGCGGAGAACGTGGTCCCCAACTTGGAACTCCACGTTCCTACGCTTAGGATCAGCGTAGCTTTTATGTCTAATCTATGAGGCCAGCATAAGAGATCTAATCTTCTCAATGGCCTCACTTGTCCTCTGCACCACTTCAAAACCCAAGTATTTCATTTCACCCATTTCATCCAAATGAATGTGTCTTCTACATTTTGTACCATACAAAATCTCACGTGGAGCCACTTAAATCATTGAGTAATAATTGTTGTTGTAGGAAAACTCAATCAAGTGGAGATACATACTCTAGGACCCCTAGAAATATAATACACATGCTCTAAGAATGTCCTCCAGTATCTGAATCGTCCTCTCAGATTTTCCATCTACCTGATGATGATAAGCTATGCTAAACATCCCAAATCTCCTAATAAGGATTAATGCCTTGATTAGTGTGTTGGAAGGACAATAAATGATTTGATTGTATTATTACATGATAAATTGTGATATATGTGTATCATTATTTAATTACTTAAGTTATATTATAATGTCAACATATATTCGTGTTTAGGTGAATTAAACATGCATGCGGGCCCGTTCTTGTTAATAAGGGTATAGTTGTAATTTTGGCCCGTTAAGGGCATAAATGTAATTATGTGTGTGTTATGCTTGAGACCACAATATTGTGGAGATATATTTGAAATTTATGGTCTGAGGCGGTCCTAGGGAGTTGACTAGTAGAATAGTCACAATGGGGTCAGATACTTGGCTCAGGGTGAGCCTAGGAGTATTTTGAGAATGCAGTGTGTATTCATGATTTACCAGGTAATGGGAACTTATTTAATGGTTATTTGGGTATGGCGAGATTAATTGGGGATTTATCAGAATATTCAAGGAATTAGCGGGAATAGTGCAAATGATGAGTTTGCCCTTGAAGGCATTAAAGGACTAAGAATTTACCTAGGGATATTTTGGTCATTTTGAAGCTAAGGATAGACCATGTCGGCCTTAATCCCAGCAGAACACTTAGGAAAGAATAGGAACACTCTCACTTTCTCTCTCTCTCTACTTGGCTCACACCCTCTCCCCTGGTGTGCTTTGAGGATTAGGGAAACTCTTGGGGAATTGGCTCAGGAATTGAGGAACTTGAAGCTTGAAGTGTTTAGGATTTAGTTCAGGGTCGGATTCTCACTTGAGCTAAGGGTTTATTATGATTTTGTTGAGTTTTCTGCTCTAATTTAGGGGTTTTCTTAAGGTTTAAACCTTGGGCTGACTTTGGATTTTGGTGAGGCTATGGAGTAGTATTGGGGGGTAGTTATATTGATTATGTTGCATTGATATGGATTCTAGACGCAATTCTGGGTTTTGGTGTTGGTTAGGATAAATTTCAGTGTAATTGGCTGGAGAAAACACAGGGGAATTCTGGGTTTGTGGGGTCACGCCTTAGCGCTGTTCTTAAGCACCGCGGCCCGCATGAACCCAGCAGGCCTAGGGGATCTCTGAAATCGTCTAGAAGCCGTGACGCAGGTTGGCATGCACCGCGGCCTATGTCCCCTAAGTGAAATCCTCGAGTTTTCTGACTTGTAGAGGGTCGCGGCGCCTAGAGGAGGGCCACGACTCAGATAGAAAATAGTGGCCAATTAGGGGTTTTAGGCTCGGGAACTCAAACTTAAAGGCTCTGGAATGATCCTACTATCCGGTTTAGTAGAATTCGAGGTCCCGAAGGCTAGTATATTATTCCAAAGGCTTTTAATTGATTTAGAATGTGATGGTTATTTAGTATTACGTTGTGACTAGGTTTTACAGCTATGCTCGGGGTTAGGGATCATGCTCGGGATTGCCTGGTACTATCACCTCGAGACTCAGGTAAGAAAGTTGTTTATGCCCGTAGAGCAAGGCATGGCCTGATTTCCTGTGTTTAGTATTATTTATGAATTTTTATAATTGTTATGTCATGTATATGTGTTTGCGACTGGTCGGCAAAGGCCGAGAATGACAATAAGCATGCTTAATGCAGGCCGCCATGGCATGGCCATCTAGGGTGTTGTACTCACCCGTTCGGTGAAGACCATGAACCCGTTGCGTGGTAACACACCTTGATCGGCTTAGGCCGCTATGTGCATTGTCTGTTGTTTCTGTTAAAGTTATGCAGTTACTGAAATGAATTGTTATAGGCTATGTTTATGGAGTTTTCTTGCTGGGCCTTGGCTTACGGGTGCTCTATGGTGCAGGTAAGGGCAAGGGAAAGGCCAACCAAGCATGAGTTGCAGGGCATGGAGTGACGCGTACATGTTTGGCCTACTTGGCCGCCACGTCTAGGGTTGTTTTGAAGAACGGGTTATAACTACTCGATTTTGTTGCCTTCGTTGACTGTAAAGTAACTTTTGAGTTGTAAATATGTTTTAAGCAATATTTTGGAATCCCAATGTAACTCTTTTATGATTTAAATGAATGTCCAAACTTTTATACTGAATTGTTATTTAAATGAGTTTTTACTATAATTTAATCACACTCTTTGGTCAAAAAACTCGATTAACGAGTTGTTTACCGAGTTTTTCGGAAACGAATACAAACAAAATAATAAAAAGATAAGAACTGTAGAAGTGCAGAAATATAAATAGACAAATAAGTTTTTTACGTGGTTCAGGCGTTAACGAGCCCTAGTCCACGAGTCGATGTTATTATACTTGTAGAGAATTACAGTAAAATGGCTGGTGTACAAGAACCTCACAAACTCACAGGGTTTCTCTCAGGTTCTCTAGAAGAAGACGAAGCTCAAGAGATTTTTGCAGAGTTCTTGCTATGTTATCTGTTGGCCCCCCTTCTGTTGTAAAATGAGGAGGTCTTTATAGCTAGAGTTTTGGATTAGGGTTTTTCTCTGCTCCCCTGGGTCTTAATTACACCAGCCATAAATAGGGGATACAATTACCGTAGTCGCATGGCTACCAGGCTCTACGTGGGTATATTTACATGAAAACATGGGGAATGTAAAAAGGCAGCTGTCTTTTCTAGGCTGTCAGCGGAACAGTAGGCGAAATGGTACTTTTAGGCGTGCTGGGATGTGTGCGGCCTCGACCTGTCGGGCGTGTCAGGCGGGATCCTGTGTCAGGTGAGTATCATTTCAACTATGCCTCCTCCATGACTCGACCGCTTGGTCTTCTTCCGTGCGAGGCACGGAACTGTATCCGCGAAGGTAACCTGAAGAGCTTCTCCTGGAAGGACCTTCCCTGAAGGATATCCCTTCGGGAGTCCGGGAGAATTGATGAGCTTCCGGGTCGCGGTTGCTTGAAAGAGTATGCTGGACACTAAACGGGAGAGGCGAAGCCTTTCTGTCCATCCGCGAGCTCTGGTCATCTTTCGTGAAAGACTTTGATAATTCTGCTTCCCCGAGGCTATCCATCTAAACGCTATCCGGAAATCTGGATAACACGAGTTAATGGCAGATTTTATAAATCACATGGTAATGACTTTAGGGTAGTAGGGTGTTACATATACTCCCTCAATCTCTGTAGTACTAATCAAAGATGTTGCTCGTGTTCAGCCTTTGACTAAGAGTAGATCAGTATGTCATCAATGAAGACAATCACAAACTTGTCCAAGTAATCTTTGAACACTCTATTCAACAAATCCATGAACGTTGTTGGGGCATTAGTCAATCCAAACGACATGACCAGAAACTCATAATTCCCATACCTTGTGCGAAAGGTTGTCTTCGAGATATCGTTATCTTTTATCCTTAGCTAGTGATAACAAGATTGAACATCAATCTTGGAGAATATTGCCTTACCCTATAACTTGTCAAACAAGTCATCCATCATCGACAGTGGATACTTTTTCTTGATGGTTAGCTTGTAATGTACATCCTTAATGTCTCATCCTTCTTTTTAACAAACAACACCAGCGCACCCCACAGTGAGAAGCTGGGTCTAATGAATCCCAAATCAAGCAACTCCAATAATTGTACCTTGAATTCCTTCAATTCTATAGGATCCATTTTTTTTGGTGCTCTAGATACTGGTTCTGTTCCTGGTGCCAACTCAATGACAAACTCAATCTCTAGATGCGGCGGTAACCCTAGTAGATCCTTTGGAAATACATCTAAGAGCTCACAAACCAATCTTGTCTTTGCAGGCCCGATTGGTACATCCCTGGTGGTATCCACTATGCTCACTAGGAATCCTATGCAACCTTCTTGTAATAGGTCTCTAGCCATCACTGCCAAGATAATAGGAACACAAGACCCTTTAACAACACCCACAAACACAAATGGGTCCTCTCCCTCGAGTTCAAAGGTCACCACCCTCCTTTTACATTATATGGTTGCCCTATAGTTGGCTAACCAATCAATGCCTAAAATCACATCAAAGTCCTCCGTAGCTAGCTCAATCAAGTTTACTGACAACTCACTACTATCCACTTTTACTAGTAGAGATCTAATCCATCTCCTAGAAACCGCCAATTCCCTAGTAATGAATAAGGTCCCAAACCCAACATATAGATCACAAGGCCTGCACATTCTACCAATCACTCTAGTAGAAACAAACGAATGTGTAGCACCGGAATCGGTCAATAAAATATAAGTAAAGCCAGTCCTAGAAATCTGACCTGTCACTACCGAGAGACTAGCCTTAGCCTCTCACTTGGTCAGCGTGAATACTTGGGTTGGATTCAAGTTTTCACCCTTCTTTTGTTCCTCTTGCTTCAGATGTGGTTAGTCTTTCCTCAGATGCCCCACTACAATACAAAAGAAGCATACCTTAGAACGACATTCGCCCAAATGGCACTTCCTACACCTGGCGCACTCTGGATAACTTTTCCAGGCCTCATTGTCGCTCTGGCTGCCACCCTGAGCACTTTGGATAACTTCTCTTGAGTATCTTCACGCTGCTCCTACAACTCTCCAACTCATGGCTGGTTCAACTCTCCTTTACCCTTATGTACACCGCAAATCACATGTGGGCCAAGGCATAACAAGAACATTATAATCTAATTCGTACTTTATAATCACTTTAAACAGATTCATGGCACAGTCATATTCATGTCCTATAATAAGGGCTCAAGCTCTACACTCAGTGCATGTGCTAGTTTTCTTACCTCATGTCCTCAGTGAATAGCGAAGCGACCTCGAGTACGATCCTATTTTTCCTAAGCCTTTCAAAATCCCTAGTCACAACATAACAATAAATTTATCAAAAACTAATTATGATAATGGACCTCAAGACTACGCCCTACATCTCGAGACCTCAGATTCCACTAAACTTGATAGTAGAATCGTCCCCTGAGCCTCCCAAGCTAGCTCCCCAATACCCTAAACAAACATAACCTAAATCTGCATTATTGCCGCGACGCCCTTCTGCAGCACTGCAACTCTAAAATGAACCGAGAATCCCATTTCTAAAATTCATGCATTCTGAGCTGCGATGCCACCTCTAAAGGATCGCAGCGCCAGGGTGGTGTGAGGGAAAATCCATGCTCGAAGAAACTCGTACGGGTCGCGACGCTCATCTCAAGCGCCACCATGAAAAACCCAAAAAATGCGATTTTCCCCTGAATTTCAATCCCAATATTCTTCCCAAAAACAAATATCCCAGTAGATTTGACAATAAATCAAACTAAAATCAACATCATGACTAACACCTAACAACAACGTCGCCTAACATTTATAAATTTTACAGATTGAACCCAAAATCCCAAACTTCACTCAACATAAGGGAATGCTTGAAAAAAAATTCAAAATAATGAAACTATACCTCCAAATTCGAAACAACAAATGCTTGAAAAAGACCTTAGTATCTCTACTCCTCTTGGACACTTGAATTCTCCTAACAACTTCCTCAAATCCCAAAAAAATGCCCCTTAGCTTGAGTGTTCTAGGACTTGGAATGGTGAGGAGAAATAAGAGGAAATAAAAGAGAAAGAGAGGAGAATGTGGATGAGCCAAGTGCTCAGCACTTGGTCTAGTCTCACTTAGCCTAATGGACAAAAGACAATCTTACCCCTTCCTCCAATGAACCTCTTATTTAACCCCCAAGGGAATTTTGTTGATTTTAGCCTAATTCCCCACTAAACCTCAAATTACACCCCTAATCTCCAAATTAATAAACCAATTCATCAAATACAATTTATTTCCCATTAAATACTCTCATTTAATAACATCTCTCGAAATGAACAAAATTACAATTATACCCCATGGCTCACCCCGAGTCGGGTACTAATCCCCGTTGTGACTTTTTCGCTAAATTTCTCAAAAGGATTGACTCCTTCCGAATATCATGAATATATCTGCATAATAATGTTGTTTCAAGCATATAGCACATGAAATTACAATTATATCCTCAAAGGGTCCAAATTAGGAAAATGCCCATTTTTAACAAAAGCGAGCCTTTTAGCACATTTAATACACATAAACATGCATAAATAGTCATGTCATAATATAACTCACACAATCCACATAATGACATATGTATTCTATTAAAATCACATAATTTATAATTATGCATTCTAGGCACACTAATCAACATACTAATCCTTATCAGGAGATTTGGGAAGCTACAATACCATATGTCCAATTTTCTTATAAAACCTTGTAAGGTTTGTCCATACATATGTTGTCCCTTTTGATGAGCTTATAGTAGGTAAACTTTCGTCTGTGTATTCCCCATGTAAAATCTTTATCAATCTAAATATATGTTTGCTGTTTGTTATAGGACCCTTGTTCTTATATCCTTTTTCAAATAGAGGTGTCCAATCCTCTTTCATTCTTAATGTCATTATTTGTTAGTTAGTAGTCTCTCTTTTCACCGTGTGAACTCCTTTAATAGGAAGAATTACCATTGTTTTTTGGATTCTTTCCACTGCCCCCCATCTCATTTGATATTTTCTTGATCTTCAAAAAACTTTCGGGTCGTCTTTGTTCTCATAAATCCGTGTCATATTCCTTTAAAAGTGAAATCTCTTTCCACTCCATCCTTTTTCTTCAACATCCTAGCTTTCAACTTCTCCTACAAAGACGAACTTAATCAATAACTTCATTCATTATCATCATGAAATCCTTTATGATTCTTGGCTCGTTGTCTTTCCTGAGCCAACTGACAATGGAAGTACTACTCAATGTGTTCAGCCAACTTCATCTCAGAAACCTCCCAACTAAAGCTCCGAGCTCACTAAATAATATATCTTAAAATCCATGTGAAAATAATTCTACAGTGAATATGGAATAATTTCCCTTAAAGATTCCCTTGGTGACAGTATGAAGACCCTAGGCGCACGTCTCCCTTGGCCAAGGGCCTCACATAGCGAGGCCCAATCCCCATGTGCATGACTTCGGGCTACTCGCGCCCCTAAACATTAGGCGAGGCCCCAGCACCTCTCCACGTTGCTAAGAATGTCGCGACGCGGCCCAATGCAAAAATTTGTTGCCAAAGGCGCGAGCCTTCCTCGGCCAAGGCCCTGCATCAAGGTGCGCATCATTGCCCCTTGGCCTTTCCAGCTTCAGCCAAGGGCCTTGCATAGTGAGGCCCAATTTTCAGGCATGAGTGCCTAGATGTGTACCCAGCTATGTGTGCGCCTCCCTCGGCCAAGGCACCATGTCAGCCTTCTTACACCCTCGTGGCTTAGGTCCACTCGCACCGCAACTCCGCAAGACCTCATCGCAACGCGCCTCCGTGGGACCCTCTCGTACCACGACTCTGTTGAACTCCCTCACACAGTGCCTGTGCAAGGCCCCCTCGCACCATGCCTCTGTGGGATCCCCTCACACCGCGCCTCCATGGGACCCCCTTGCACCACGCCTCCACGAGGCCCTTTCACATTGCAGCTCAGGAAGGCCCTTTTACTCCATGCCACCACGAGTCCCCCTTGCATTGTGCCTCAGCGAGGCCTAAGGTCTCACAAGGACCCCCTTGCGCTGATGTCGTGCCTCGGATGGAGGCTCTAGTCACCTGGGCCTGCATGGCACACGCCTGACCAATGCCACGCACTACGTATACCCCCTTGCACCCAAAATCTCGCAGTGTGCCTCTTGCACTTCACTAATATATATCCACGAAGGCAATCAGTAGTATGATGCTTAGCAAAATATAAGGAAGATTGGAGGGAAATTGTACCTTGAAGATGAAAGATGGACCATTAGGTACAAGCCATGCGTATGAGTATGGAATATACAAATATAAAGGTGGTGAATGCATGATTCTAACATCTGTGTCCGGCATATAGTGGCAACACGAATGAGTACGTTAAGTGGTGGCACGTTCTGCATGCCACTGATTAAGTACGAGAGCTGACACCACTACGTACTGCACCACTACCCTGACAAAGTACCTACGTACGATCTTGTCCCTTGGGACCACCTTGTATCAGGGGCCAACAAAGCCCATCTATAAATAGGCTTCGACCCCTCAGGCTAAGGGGTTGGAAAAATTAATTGTAGAGAGAGATAGTAAAGGAATAAACGGGATTTTCCTTCATTGTTGTTCTGCATATTTCTTTCTCAAATTTTTCCTAAGTTCAATCTACGAATTTTATGGTAACAAGCTTTGAGTTTTCCATCCTTATATCGTTGACGAGTTCCTGCCGTCAACAGTTTGGCACCGTCTGTGGGAAAGACAAGCATCAAGCCAACGTTCTTTCATCACTTCCAACAAGGAAAAATGCCAAGGCATTCAAAACGATTATGGCAACTACAAGATATAGAGGTTCACCTGGACGGAGAAATACTGAGGGCCTCTAGAAAAGACCCTCCTCCACTTGAGCATGGAGATATGCCGGAAGAACGTCCTCCCTTAAGGGAGGAGAAGGAATCATCATCCCCGGCTACCTGACCCAACGGAGGTCGTCCAGAGTCGCCAGCGCACCCACATCCTAGGCCCTCGGTGGCACCACGCTCTGGCCACTGGGACCCGAGTCCCTCGAGGCACCGGCCAGGAAAGAGTCCCCGAGTACACTCTGTGAGTTCCACCTTAAGCACTCACCTCTATGAGGATGAGATTCGCGCGTTACATAAAAAGAGTCGAAGGCTGAAAACCACGCTAGAGCACATGCAGGAGGTTTGAAACGACCTTCTGTAAGGAAAGTCGAGCATACCCCTTCCAAAGCAAAAAGAGAAAGAGTGTGAAAGAGGGGAAACAACTATCCCCGTAGACGATGGGAGAACCTGAATTTCCACGAGCAACACTCCCCAGACAAAGTACCATGAGGGACCTAGGCCGGTGAAATATCCCCAGGAGCAAAGGTGGAAGGACGACATTGGTTGTAAGAACGAAGTCGAAGTCACCTCCAAGGAGGTACAACCTGACCTAAGAGAAAAGCTCAATGGAAGAAGGTCAGAAGTGAGGACACCTCCTATGGCCCCTCCGAAGGGTAGAGAGAAGAGAAAGGCCAACCCTACCGAGCTGAGGGAGTCCTTGAATAGGAGGCGACAATAGCTAAACACCAAGACGAGGAGCCTCCTGAGCAAGATCGTCACGACATTTTTGGGGCACATTACTGATGAAGATTTCGACTACATGTCACCCTTCATGCGAGAAATCTAATTAGAAAAGCTCCTGGCTAACTTTAAAGAACTTCATATGACCCCATATGAGGATACCTCAGACCCCAAATATCACTTGGATGCCTTTAACAATTTAATGAAGATGAGAGGGATCAATTGCAGAGCAATGTGTCACTGTTTCGCAGTCACGCTGAAGGGGCCTACAGAAAAATGGTTTAAGAGGCTGAGGCCAGGGACCATTAGGTCATGGCAACAATTTTCCGACGAGTTTCTCCAAAAACATCATGTCGTACGTGATTATACATTGCTAGGAACTAGCCTCGCTAATATAAAGCAAGAAGAAGGAGAGAGCTTGAAGAGCTACATCCATAGGTTCAACATGGAGGCGGCTAAAGGAGGAAGCTTGACCAGGGGAGAACTCAAGATAGCAATCACGAAGGGAGGTAACTAACGTAGACGATTTCTACAAACGGGCACAAAAGTACATTCATGTCGAAGACGGGCACGAGAACCTGAAGGCATCACTTGTCAAGCCCTCAGCCCCTGAAGGTTCGAATGACATAAAAAAGAAAAGGGTGTACAAGGGCCCAAGAGATGACCACCAGAGGAAGCACAAACACGGAGGTAATCCTAGGCAAACATCCCACACCTTCTACACTGACCTAACACATACTAGGGAGCATATCTTCGTAGCGAATGAGAATCAGGTCCCCTTCAGGAGACCCCCACCAATGAAGAAAGATCGGTCAAAGAGAGACCCCAGAAAGTACTGTTAGTATCATAAAGACATTGGCCACACCACAATGGAATGCACTCATCTGAAGGTGGAAATTGAGGAACTCATACGCAGGGGGCACTTGGGTAGATACGTCTGAAGAGAAAATGAAAGACCAGACGATAGACCACCCTCGCCTTGAACACGAGATGTTGCCCCAGAGGGGCAAGGGGAGGTGAGGACAATCTTAGGAGGACCAGGATTCAGAGGAGAATCGAGAAAGGAGCAAGATAGATACGCCAAGGAAGCCAGATGAAGTCCATCCATATGCACACTGGGTTTAGAACAACGACCCCCGAAAAACATTAAAGGGGAAAATGACTCAATAACCTTCACCGAAGAAGACGTGAGGGGTGTGCATTCTCCACACAATGACCCCTTGGTGTTAAGTGTACAGCTAGCCAACATGAAGGTACATCGGGTGCTGATAGACAATGGGAGCTTCGTAGACATCCTATATCGCCTGGCCTTAGAGAAGATGGGACTGGGCATCAAGAACTTAAAGCCCTAGAACACCTCCCTGTATGGGTTTATAGGAGACTCAATACAGCCCCTGGGCAAAATCGAGTTGGCCTTCACCATGGGAGAGCTGCCCAGATAGACAACTATAATGACAAATTTTTTCGTAGTAAGCTGTTTCTCGGCCTTCAACGCGGTATTAGGGAGACCCTCCCTGAGAGAATTGAAGGCGATAACCTCGGTATACCACTTGGCCATAAAATTCCCAACTCCTGCGGGAATAGCGAGCGTGAAAGGGGAACAGAAAGAAGCAAGGGAATGTTGTAACATGTCCCTCCTCACAGTTATGAAACTGACAAAACCTATGGCGATGGTGGTGCATGGGAGTGCAAACCCGCGTGATTTCAACCCCAAAGCTACTAAGGAAATTAGAATTGATGGTTGTGCATACGCAACTGAGAGGAAACATCAGGTAAAGTTCCACTTTTAACATGATAAATCAAAAGGGTTACCATAGTTAGCCCCCCAACGTAGTTGTGAGTCCTCCTCTTAAAAGCAGCTATGGATTAGAGGGGTAACCTAGAGGCTCTGATATGTAGTAAGAACAACATTGTCATAGATTCCTATGTACTCTACTTATTTTTAATGAATATGTTTCTTATTGGCATGACACACTCCTTATTTAGGTGAGCATATATATAGCTCCCATGTACCTATCACCAATTGGAATTATCAAAGTGCATAAGCAAAATGATCAAAGTGCCAGACGAGATAAATCTCACCAACCACTTGGGGGGCAGAGTATACAACCAAAAAGGGTCCTAAAATAGACCCTTATAAAAAAAAAGGATATAAGGAAGAAAACCTTGCGAGGCTTCTCTTGAGTTCACGAAGATTAGCTACATTTATGAACATCAAGAGGGTCAAAAGGTCCTACAGAAAGAACCTCCTAATAAAGGCTGATACCTCCGCGAGAGGAAAGGCCTTAGGAAGAGCTTCAACCAATAAGCCTAGAGCGGCCACCAAGTCGTCTAGCCAAAAAGGGTCCTAAAAGAGCCCCTTGTAAAAATAGTACTATGCACAATGATGAGAAGGACACTTCTCGCAAGAAATAACAAGCGTGCGGAAATAATATAAAAGGATACTGAGAACCCATGGGGTTAACATGTCCTTACAAGTATAGTCAAGATGCACCAAAAAGACTATCATCACCAGTCCACGGAAGAGATAAGACATTCATCAAAAAATAATAATAAGAGAGACTTACTAAAGTCCCTTAAGCTTGATAATCAAAAGAGGAAAACAATACGGGGGATTACACGATAGCAACATATATGTATGCAAATAAGCCATCTGTAGAGAGATCTACGGGTTTCCACCCTAACCCTTCCACTCAGAGATTTTCTCAATTGCATAATCTCCAAAGGATGACAGGTTGACGTCAGGGTTGGTCCTCCATACGGCATGTAGCGTGCGCTCAATTATGCCATTCTCGGCATTTACAAGTTCAGCCTCGAGCGCAGTAATCTTTTCATTTAGAGTATAGATAGTAGCTTCAAGCATAGTATTGGAGTGAGAAGTTGATGGAGCCTGGGCTAATGCAGCATCTCTCTGACAAACCACCTCAGCAAGTTGACCCTCCTAGTCACATACCCGTACGAAAAAATTATCCTTATAGGCGTCGGCCATCGAGAGATTCCTCATTACCCCCACGAGCTCGTGTTGTGGTTGTCATGTGGATGAAGAGCTCAAGGCGACAAGCCAGTGACCCAGAATAGAAGCCTATGTAAGGATAAAGAAATAAAATAAAACCTCAAAGGCCAAACGATATCAAAATTGAAAAAAAATACATCGAGTATTTTGACAAATACCTGCAAGGAGGCTCGCATATATGCCTCTCCCAACTCGGCATCAGGAATGTCATCCATAGACCCCCACTCGCCTTCGGGAATGTTTCCCATATAATGGCTCATGGCTTCCCCATACTGGCTTGTCAGAGGATGGCCTCCAGAAGTGCAAGCATAAGCTCGACGAGGGGAAAGATGTGTACCTGTCGAGGCATTCTTCGAAAGGAAGGGGACCGAGAAGGTCTTGATCCATTTGTAGATGCGCGGGGGACAGAGGGACACAGAGTCACCTCTTTAGGAAAATAGGGGCCCGAAGACACCCGCCTTGAGCACCCCCCCCCCCCCCCCAAGGGTGGAACTGCCTCACCAAAAGAAGGAATGACAAAATTCCTCTTAGGCATAGAAAGGGGGAGCGTGGGCGTTGAAAGCAGACTTGCCACCAGGCATTGACGGTGAAACCCGAGAAGTAATGTCATCAGTTGTCCGTCATCGGCCACATCCCTAGCCCCGCCGACCAAGGACCGTAATCATGAGTAATTCTCAGACTCCACCTCCTCCTTTGTGTCCATATGGTCACCCGACGGGTAAACATAGTCTTTATGAGCCCCCTCATCATAATTGTCTTCATAATGACCATATATCCACAGAACTGTGGATTCGGATGAGATGGAGCATAAGGAGATAACTTGGTCCGGGGATAGCAGCTTGTATGAATAAAGATTACCGTCTGTGAAAAGGCCACAGGCCTGTTTGCACTGGGCCGGCACATCTAGGATCTTCGTCACTTGATCACGGGCCGATAATTTGATGGTAGGGTCGACAACCCTTATGAGACCTGCGGTCAAGAGAAAAGAAATAACCATAGTTATATAAACCAGAAAAGGGATGACTAAAGGAGAAATGTCTCGTATACGAACTCAAGGTGGGAATTAGCTTACTTGGAGCGTTGAAGCGCATATGTTGGGTGGACACGCTAGGGGTGAAGAAGAAGTCACTTGTCAATGAGTTTCTATTGGAAATGGAGCCCTCCATCAGGGGAAATCCTGTATGGGCCACGACTTTCTGGAGTTGATAGAAGTCGGGGGCTGATGAGTTCGCTCTAAGGGTGTAGAGGTGATAGACCTCACTCATGGAAGGCCCTCTAGAGTGCACTTGTTTATACAGTATGTATAAGCAACTGAGCACCATCCAAGAGTTGGGGGATAGTTGGAGGGGCGCCAGCTCGAAGTAGTTATGTAATTTGACAAAGAAGGGGTGAAGCGTGGACCTGCCCGCGTCTTTGGAATTGTCGAAAGTCCTCCTCAACATGTTGGGTACCTAGACAAAGACAAGCCATTTGTGAGCAACAAACTTCATCAACCCCTTAAAAGGCCCTCTACATCTCTTACGTTTATTCGCATACTGCTTGACCCTATGACATACTAACCGGAGGTCCTACCCTCGTGCAAGAGATAAAAGAGACATACATATCACTGGGGGAGAAAGGTATACCTGGGTGCGTGTATGCAGGTCCTTGGATTTGTGAGGATGAACCTTTGGATGTGCAAAAATGAATCCACGGGTGTGCAAGGGGTGGATCCTGGGGGTTACAAAGGCAACCTCCTAAGTGAAAACACCATATGCTCCTTGCAATGCAAACTTGGGACAAGGAAGAACAAGTTATAAAAAAAAGGAGAGAAGATGAATTTAAAGCAATGAAAATTACCTCAAGATTGTTTTTATGGAGGATAGAATTTTGGAGCCTTTGGAACCAACCTCAATGAGATACCACTAGACTAAGTAAGTTTTGGTGTGAAAAATGAATCCAAGCCTTCGTGTATTTATAGGAGGAGTCAAGACTTCCAAGACTTTTGATCAAGTCTAAGGTGAATGGTGGAGATTAAGAGTCTTGGCAACCTTGGGATCCACAATTTGAAATGGTTGGCCCTCATTCCATCTAAAGGACATACTGGGATCACCACCAAAGGTAGTTGGCGTTTGTGTTTCTTTATGAACTACAAAGAAACACACCACCAAGGTCGATTTTGTGTTTCCTCATTCACCACAAGATATCATTCAAAAGATGAGCATTCCATGCCCCTTTGAGGAAGATGAAGCACGGGTGCCATATGAAGAAGATATAAAAGAGTCTACGAACACGCTTAAAAGAGTTCTCATAGACTCAGGGGCAAGTGTGAATGTGGAATAATTTCCCTTAAAGCTTCCCTCAGTGAAAGTATGAAGACCCTAGGCGCACGACTTCCCCATGTGCATGACTTCGGGGTTCGCGCACCCCTGAAGACATCATGTGAGGCCCCATCACCTCTCCATGTTGCTAGGAATGCTGCGACGCGGCCCAATGCATGAAGCCGTGTGCCAAAGATGCACGCCTTCCTCGACCAAGGCCCTGCATCAAGGTGCGCATCCTCGCCCCTTGGCATTTCCAGCTTTAGCCAAGGGCTTCGCTATGTGAGGCCCAATCGTCAGGCGTGGGTGCCTAGATGTACATCCAGCTATGCGCCCGCTTCCCTCAGCTAAGGCCCGTGTCAGCCTTCTTACAGCCTCGTCCCTTAGGTCCCCTAGCAACGCGCCTCCACGAGACCCTTTCGCACTGCACCTCCGCGGGTCGCCCTCGAACCACGCGTCTGCGAAACTCCCTCGCACCGTGCCTAAGCAAGCCCCCCTTGCACCACGGCTCCGCAGGACCCCCTTGCACTGCGCCTCTGCAAGGCCCCCTCACATTGCGCCTCAGCGAGGCCCTCTTGCTCTGCGCCACCGCAAGGCCCCCTCGCATTGTGCCTTAGCGAGGCTTAAGGTCTCACGAGGACCCCCTCGCGTTGATGTCGCGCCTTGGATGGAGGCTTTAGCCGCCTGGGTCCGCATGGCACATGCCTAACCAAAGCCACGCACTACGTATATCCTGTTGCGCCCAAGATCTCGCGGGGTGCCTCTCGCACATCACAAATATATATCCACGAAGGCCACAAGTAGTCTAATGATTAGAAGAATATAAGGAAGATTGGAGGGAAATTGTACCTTGAAGATGAAAGATGGACCATCAGGTACAAGGCATGCGTATGAGTATGAAATATACAACTATAAAGGTGGCGAATGCATGATTCTGACATCTGTGTCTGACATATAGTGGCAACACAAATGAGTACGTGAAGTGGTGGCACGTTCTGCATGCCTCTGACAAGGTACGAGAGCCAACACCACTACTTACTGCACCACTACCCTGACAATGTACCTACATACGATCTTGTCCCTTAGGACCACCTTGTATCAGGGCCCAACAGAGCCCATCTATAAATAGGCTCCGACCCCTCAAGCTAAGGGGTTGGAAAAATTCATTGTAGAGAGAGATAGTAAAGCAATAAATGAGAGTTGCCTTCACTTTTGTTCTGCATGTTTCTTTCTCAAGTTTTTCCTAAGTTCAATCTAGACATTTTATGGTAACAAGCTTTGAGTTTTCCATCCATATATCGTTAACGAGTTCCTGCCATCAACATCTACCAAGTACCTGTTGCCTTCCCATCCATTTTTTGTGTCACATCAAAGTATCAACAAGCATCCCTTATTGATAAAATGTCTGTGTCTATCATATGCACAATTAGGGTTTCCTTCTCCTATCGGCTAGTCCTTGGGTGATTAGTTCATGGTTGCCATCTTGCCAACCAATTCTTCATCTCCCAACAACGTGACTCCTTCTTGAACATTGGAAATCATTGAATCTAAAACCTTCATGAATGACATTCGATAGTCCTTGTTGCCAGGATAATATCAAGGGCATTTCGATCACGCTCTACCTACGCCCGAGGAGTAACTTGCATTAGATGATTCCACCTCTCATCTTGAGTGCTAATATTTCCTCAGTCGGAACAACATCCCTTTTTTCCTCAGGTTGTAAGAGCTGAATGAGCGCCATCTATGCTTCCTTGACAAACTCTTCTCAACCAAGACATGCGGAATCAAACACAACATGACCTCATAGATTGTTGACAACCAACAATCAGACATACAAAAGAATCTAGCAACTAACTACACAAAATCTAGATGTACAACATCAATATGCATACATGAAAAACCATATATAATACACATACTAAAGCACGCTATAAGTGTAGGGTGATAAAGGATTATGCACATCCTCAAACCATTTTGGTCAATGGGGGACCTAGTGGCCTCACAACACAAACACACACGCCAAACTTCTTCTTAACGTTACCTTACGCATTTTTTTCCATTAAATACTTACAAGTCAGTTCTTACTAACTCCCAAGCAAAAGACAACAAGCGACTATAACAATTCTTTTCTTATTGTCTATCCTTAGTCTACCATACTAAATCCCCTTAGGCCATTCCCTCAATAACGACCAAACTTATAGCCTAGTACCATTTTTTCATTCCTCATTTACACAATCAACCTTAATCTCATAAACAAGTCAAATCATTATCCTTAGAACAAGATACCCATTCTTTCTCACATGATGCTTCCAATCACACTAACCTAGACCATCATAAAAACATACAACTTATTGAGTCTAGCCTTACTAAATTTGTGTTGATTAGCAGCAACAAACTGTACGAAAAAAACTTATGAACTAAAACTTACAGTGCGATGAGTCGAGTCTTCTCGGTCTACATGCGCTTATCATGAGGGTCTACAAGAATGTTAAAACCATTTTTCTAATACAAAATGTAACGACCCAACATAAACTAAATAATTTACAACAAAGCATTTATCGAAACTCATTTGAAAACAAACATGAATTAAATATCATTTACAAAACATGCAACTCGAGATCTCATTATTTAAAATATACCATCTTTTACATGCATATCATTGGTAAAGATACAAGTTAATAAAACTCAACATAAAGCCATGGCTTGAAGACTTTCAAAACCATGAATAAGTGGCAACCCCTTTGACACTGTGGTCGACAATCACGACATGCACACATATGACCGAGCCTGCACCAACTCATCGCCTAGTCAACTACGCTTTTGCTTTTACCTGCATACCAATGAGCTAACGCCCAGCAAGAAGAGCTATATAGGACACAATCCCCAGAGCTAAAATATATAAGACATAAAACATAAAGTTTAAAACATAAAACTTAAATATAAACTAATTCACATCCTCACAACCTAAAACATAAAAAACTCATAGTTGATACCTTAAAATACAAAATTCCATAACCAACATTATAGTATCGTAACATAATAATAACATATATAAACTATCCTAACAAAACCTAACTATAGCATTACGTAAACATAGAATACAATATATATAGTGTAGCATATTCAATCAATAACTCCAATTATCGGTGTCGTTCTGACCTGTTGTGCAACACAACACGAATTAACTTAAGCATGCCACACAGATGTACAACATATTCACACATATCTCAGTCACACACAACATGCATCACTCAATAACATAGCTTCTAACATAATCAATAACATGATTCATACCATAGTTCATAACAAAATTCATAGCATAGTTTACAATATAATTCATAACAAAATTCCTAACATGTCCTTTAGGCTATTTCATCCTCAAAATATCCTTAAGAAAGTCCTAAAACTCTACTACGTAAAACCTCAAACCAAAAGGTGCAAATTCATAATCAAAATGGTGGAACAACAAAAATTCCCTTTTTTGGGGAACTGGCCGTTCGCGCCAGTGCTTGGTCGTGGTCGCGCCCATAGTGAGAACGTGCTTTCCAGGCGAGCTGCGCGGTCATGCTAGTCGCAAATTCCAGAAATTACTGATGCGATTTTAAACCCAAATTTATATCCCAACTCATAATGTTTTGACCCAAACCTCCAATTCCAGCGACCTAACATGTTTCTAACATTTATAATGCTATTAAAATCAATCTTAAACATCCGATAAATATACATTAATCAAAAGTGCAGATCAATATCCCTTTTTCATCGTCAAAACCTAAATATACCATAAAATATTATTGCTTCAACCACCAATCCTATCTTATTTCCTCAATTCCCACAGCTAATGAGCCTAGTTCACAGCAACTTCCTCCTTCAAGTCCTTAAGCCTCTAAATATCCATATAAAAAATGTGTGACTTTCCTCTCGATTTGATAACCTAATTCTAAAATAAGTATCTATGTAAACCTAATCTTAATGTTCCACGATTAATTAATTCTCAATAATCAATAATAAACAATTACTATCCTATTCGACATCTAAGATTTCTTATGAAACCACTTAAGCCTTTTTTTAGTAATTCCTCCTTAAGCTAATAGTTTTACTCATGGAAATTACAATTTCTAGCACAAGATTCATATTTCTATTCTAGCCCATTATTTCCAATATCTTTGGCACTTATACACTCAAAACTTTAGGAACCGTGTTTTGCCGCTGTCATACACATACATATGTAAATCATGATATAAATTGCATATTATCATGAAATTTAGAAGGAAAAAATTCGCATATGCAATAACATGTAAATTACCAAATTTCCCTCACAGGCCAAATTATCAAAATACCCATAAAATGCAAAGGCAGATATAACAGTGGATTTTGGAAAGCTTTCTCCTTCTATTGTAAGAGTCGAAGGGAGTTGGAGACTTTTCTTTGATGAAGTTTGAAAAGGTTTCATTCTGGTTACAAGTCCATAATCTACCTATATGTTGTCTCAACTCTAAAGTAGGGGCTGAGTTGGGAGGCCTCATTGGTAATGTGATTTAGGTTGATCCTCATATAGGTGGTGATTATATGGGTAATTTTATTAAAGTAAGCATCTCCTTGGATATATCTAAACCCCTATGCAGAGCTCTCAAGGTTGGGTTGATTGAGAATGAACTTAAAACTCTAATTTCTATAAAATATGAACGTTTACCCGAATTATGCTATAACTATGGTGATCATGGCCATCCTTTATGATAATGCAAAGCCAAAAATACCATGGTTAATAGTAAACAAACTTTTAAGTATGGATATTGGATCAAAGCGACTGTGAATTATAAACAAAAATTTCCCTCTAAACGTAGCCGTGTTGGTACAACTTGTTCTGGGCATCCCAAGAAATATACAAGAAATCGAACAATAGAAACTAATGGTAGTACTCCAATAAGCTTTGAAGCTAGGGTCACCCACCCCACCACACGAATGAAAAAAGTAAAATTGTAACGCCGTAGATAGCCAAAACCATTATATTATGTATATTAAATAGTGCTAGACTTGCCAATCAAGTCATTTGGATAAAGATGTGTTACTAAAGTTAATTAATGGATTAGGGTTAAAATATTTTGATCGTAGAAATAGCTGTTTTCATTCAAATGTTTAAATCTGTACATGGGATCCCAAAAATAAGTGTTTACAAGGCATATACAACTTCAAAATAATTACAATGTGAGCCGCCCTAAAAAACAAAATTAAGTTTGAATCTAATCCCAGTTGCAAACGACACTTCTGTTTATTTTAGTGACATTCAGGCCCAACTCCCTTAGGTTTAGTCCTCTAGTCTAATGGCTGACCCTGGCACACTTAGGCCGGTCTGTATTCCACACACTTAACGTCGGCCTCGGCTCCCTTAGGCGGAACTTTAAGATCAAGTATAATCAAACAATTAGATCGCATAACACGCAATAAGTGGAAATATAAACAAGCATTCCTAAGGAGATATATTCAAATACTGATATAATCATAATCATATTCTCTAATAGGAGCCCGAGCCCCGATCACAACCAAGGTGCAGTTTTCTTACCTCGAGTCTGGAGCAGAAAGTATAAGGCAATCACAAGCACGATCCCTAATCCCAAGACTTTGCGGTATAACCTAGTTACAGTGCAAAAATGGATAATCGTCAAAACCTAAACCAATTAAAAGCTTTAGAGTAATATAATAGCCTCCGGGGCCTCGAATTCTACTAAACCCGGTAGTAGAATCTTTCCTGGCCCCTTAAATTTAAATTCTTAAGCTAAAATAATTATTTGGTCATTTCTGCCTATGCGCGTTGCGACGCCCCCTCAAGTCAGAGGCTCCGAACCTCCTTCAATCGCAGGGACGCGCACCACGACTCAACCCCTAAAAGGTCGCGGCACACCTAGGGAAAAATCAAAATCTCTGGCCCTAGGTTCACGCGGGTCATGGCACCCCAAGAACAGGGTCGCGGTGCGACCATACAAACCCATAATTTCCCCAACCTTTCCTACGCTTTCCCTGAACTAAATTCCCCAAAATCCATCCTAACACATGCCGTATGAATTGAGTCTATCACTCTCAGTATCATATCACGAATAGCACAACTAACCCAATAATTCAAGCCAAAACCTTAACCCAAATCAAAACAAAACCAATATTTAAAACCTAACCTAAGCGAAAAATCATAGTAGAATATCCACCAAAACCTAGAGTAAGAACCTTACCTCAACTGAGAATTTCGACCCCCCCCCCCCCTTGAGTTGTTCCAATTCAATCCTAGCTTCAATGCCTAATTCACACCCTTAATTTTCAAGCCCTCCTCCTCAAAATGCTAAGGTTCCTCCAAAGCATCTAGAGAAAGAGAGATAATCGAGAGAGAAAGAGAGAGAGTAAGCTGAGAGAGTGTTTTGGTGTTTTTTTCTCCTTTGTTCTGAAAGGTTCCAAGTGACTAAGTCACTCCAACTGGGTAAATGACCAAGCTACCGCTTGCTAGATCCTTACTCATCAAATGCCCATAGGGGAAAATACGTCATTTGCCACATTTCCCGCTAATCCTCGAGCTGTCCTATAAATACCCAATTAATCCCGACTTACCCAAATAATCATTTAATAACTACCTATTACCCAAAAAACCTCTTATACACACTAAGTTTACCAAATTACCCCTAGGCTCACCCCGAGCCAAGTATTTAATCCCGTTGTGACTATTCCGCTAATCTACTCACTAGGATCACTTCAACCTGAATATCGCAAATATATGCACATAATAATGTGGTCTCGATCATTTAACACATATAATCACATTTATACCCTCAATGGGTCAAAGTTACAAATATACCCTTATCAACAAGAACAGGCCCACATGCATATTTAATACACAAACATGCACATATATTCATATTACCATATAAATCATGTATGCCACGTAATCACACATATGTTCAATTAATTCCAAATATAAATCCAATTTTGACCTCCCAGCACATTAATCAAGGCACTAAGCCTTATTAGCAATTTTGGGATATTACAACTATCCTCTCCTATAGAAAATTTTGTCCTCAATATTAACCTGAATTACTCAGGGTGCTGATCTCGGATAACGAACTCTAGCTACCAGGTCGCTTCCTCGACCTTGTTATTCCTCCATAAGACTTTAGCTAGAGGAATCGTCTAGGTCCTTGAAATCTTGTCCTTCCTGTCTAGGATCTGCACTGGTCGCTCCTCATAAGAAAAAATTTGTCTGTAGCTCTCGATCCCCATATCCCAGTACATGGATCGTATCTAACACGTACTTCTGAAGCATTGAGATGTGAAACACATCATGAACTCCTGATAATGACGGGGGCAGCACCAACCTATAGGCCACCTGCCCAATCCTTTCTAGGATCTCGAATGGTCCTACAAACCTAGGGCTCAGCTTGCCCTTCTTTAAAAATCTTTTAAATCCCTAGAGTTGTGAAACTCGCAAAAATATGTTGTTCCCTACCTGGAACTCCACGTCCCTACGCTTTTCTATCTACTTTGTGAGGCGAGCATTCAAGCTCTAATCTTCTCAATAGCCTCATTGGTCCTATGAACTATCTCTGTACCTAAATGTTTCCTCTCTCCCATCTCATCCCAATGAATGGGTGACCTACACTTCCTTCCATACAACAACTCATATAGAGCTACTCCAAACGCTGATTGATAATTGTTATTGTATGAAAATTCAATCAACGGAAAATACTTACTCCAAGACCCCTCAAAGTCTAGCGCACATGCCATAAGCATGTCCTCCAATATTTGAATCGTCCACTCAGACTGGCCGTTTATTTGGGGATGAAAGGTTGTATTGAACTTCAATTGAGTACTCTTAGCCTTTTGTAAGCTGCCCCAAAACTTGGAGGTAAAAATGCGATCCCGGTTCGACACTATAGTTTTCAGAACACCATGGAGACGCCTCATACACTGGTCCACAGTATAGTTTGTCCTCACTAGTAGAAAGTGAGCTGACCTGGTATATCTCTCTACTATCACCCATACCGAGTCAAATTACCCTACTATTCTGGGCAAGACTCCTAAAAAGTCCATGGTAACGTCTTCCCGCTTACACTTAGGAACACCTAAAGGTTGTAACAACCCCGTTGGTCACTGGTGTTCAGTCTTCACCTACTGACAGTTTAGGCATCTTGCTACATAGTTGACCACGTCCTTCTTCATCCTAGGCCACTAGTACAATTACCTTAGGTCCTAATACATATTTGTGGTGCCTGAATGTAAGGAATATGGTGTGGCATGTGACTCATCGAGGATCTCTCTTCTAATACCCATGTCCATCGGAACACAAATCTGATCCTTAAATCTCACCAAACTCATCTCTATAATGGCATAGTCCTTAGCTACTCCAGCTAGGACATCCTCTCTATGCTTCATCAATTGTGGATCCCTCATCTGGCCCTCCACTATTCTTTCCAAGAGAGTGGGTTGCAAAGTAATATTGGCCAACTGGCCCACTACCAATTCTATCTTTTCTCTGGTCATGTCTTCTGCTAATTCCTTCGATATCTCGTTCGAGCTAAACAATTGTCCTAGGCCCCTCCGGCTCAGAGCTTCCGCCACCACATTGGCTTTTCCTGGATGATAGAGGATTTGACAGTCATAATCCTTTACCAACTCTAGCCAACATCTTTGTCTTATGTTTAGGTCCTTCTGGGTGAAAAAGTACTTCAAGCTCTTATGATCGATGTATATCTCGTACTTCTCTCCATACAGACAGCGTCGCCACACTTTTAGAGCAAATACCACCACTTCTAATTCCAAATCATGAGTAGGGTACTGCTACTTATATTCCTTCAATACATCCTAACCCCAGTCTCGATGCATCGCAATACACAACAAATTTATCCTCGTCTGAAGGAAGACTCAGCACCGGAGCAGTGATCAATCGTCACTTCACTTCCTGGAAACTACTCTCACATCTGTCTGACCACATGAACTTTAGATTCTTCCGCGTCAACTCCATCAATGGTGTGGCAATCTTTGAAAATCCTTCCACAAATCGCCTGTAATATCCCACCAACCAAAGGAACTCCTCACCTCTGAGGCGTTCCTTGGCCTCGACCAATCCCTAACTGCTTCAATCTTTGCCAGATCTATCTTAATCCCATCTCCACGAACAATGTGACTAAGGAATGTGTGCGATAGGCAAAACTCGCACTTCTTAAACTTAGCATATAACTGGTGCTCCCTTAATCTCTGCAATACCAACTGGAGATGTTGCTCATGTTCTACCTCTGAATGAGAGTAAACCAAGATGTCGTCGATGAAGACAATTACGAACTAATCTAGATAATCCTTGAACACCTTGTTCATCAGATCCATAAATGATGCTAGGGCATTAGTCAACCCAAATGACATGACTAGAAACTCGTAATGTCAGTACCTCGTGCGAAAGGTCATCTTCGGAATATCCTTATCCTTGATCCTCAGCTGGTGATAACCAGATCAAAGACCAATATTTTAGAATATTGTCTTGCCCTAAAACTGATCATACAGCTCGCCTATCCTCAGTAGTGGGTACTTGTTCTTGATAGTCAACTTGTTCAACTCCTTGTAGTCTATACACATCCTCAGGATCCCATCTTTCTTCTTCACAAATAAAATCGGAGCACCCCACGGTGAGAAGCTATGTATGATAAATCCCAAGTCCAATAACTCCTATAACTATACCTTCAACTCTGTTAGCTCTGCCAGAGCCATTTTTTATGGTGCCCTCGACACTGGTTCGGTACCTGGGGCTAACTCAAAGATGAACTTAATCTTTCGGTGTGATGGCAGTCTCGGTAAGTCCTCAGAGAACACTTACAAGAACTCACATACAATTCTGATCTGCCCTGGTCCCATTGGCACGACCCTAATGGTATCCACCACACTAGCATGGAACCCTATACAACCTCCTTGTAATAGGTCTCTAGCCCTCATGCTGATATCATGGGAATGCGAGGTCCATTCACAGTACAAACAATAACAAAGGGGTCTTCACCCTAGGGCTTAAATGTCACCATCTTCTTCTTGTAGTCTATAGTCACCCCATACCTGACCAGCCAATCCATTCCCAAGATCATATCAAAGTCATTCATATCCAACTCAATCAAGTCAAGTGATAGTTCCCTATTTTCCACCATCACTGGCACTGACCTAACCCATCTCCTAGAAACTACCAGCTCCCATGTAGGCAATATAGTCGCAAACCTCACAGTATAATAATCACAGGACCTACACAATCTATCAATCACTTTGCTCAAAACAAATGAATGTGTAGCACCTGAGTTAGTCAATACAGTATATGAGGTACCAGCACTAGAAAGCTTATTTGTCACCATCAAGGGACTAGCCTCAGCCTCTGCCTAAGTCAAGGCGAACACTCGAGCTAAAGTCAAGCTGTACGCCTTCCTTAGTTCCTCTTTCTTCAAAGTTGGGTAGTCTTTCTTGAGATGCCTAATCACCCCGCAGAAGTAGCATGCCTTCGCCGACATTCACACAAATGGCACTTCCTGCATCTACCACACTTTGGATAACTCTTCCATGTCTCGCTGCCGCCCTGGCGACCATCTTGGACACCCCGACCCCTCTTATCAGGACCAACAGTGGTCAAGGTCTCAGGGGTCTTCCTCTTCTGATCATTGGGGCCGCTGCCCCCTACCAGATCCCGCAAATGGAGGCTCTGCCCTCCGAACATCCTGTCGTGCAACTCTCCCTCCATATGTTGTTCTCTGCTTCCTCATCTGTGAGGGCCTTCTCAACCACCTGGGCATAGGTAGTCTCCCAAGGTACTGATGTAATCCACACATCCTGGCTATCTTAGCATTCAGCCCCCAACAAACCTGTCCTGCCTGGCTGCATCTGTAGGCACGAGATTAGGTGCAAACTTTGCCAACCTATCAAACTTCAGGGCATACTCAGTAACTGTCATGCTGCCCTGGACCAAACCGGTAAACTCGTTCTCCTTCATTTCCCTGACAACATTACTGTAGTACTTCTGGTTGAACAGATCTCTGGACACATCCCAACTCATGGTAGAAACATCTCGAGTCTGGGATGCCACCTCCCACCATATACGGGAAATATCTCGGAACATAAAGGTGGCACAAGCCACTCTATCATTACCCACCACCCACATAAAGTCCAAGATGGTGGTAGTTAGGCTCATCCACTATTCAACCTTAGGTGGATCTTGTCCTCCCTCAAAGATTGGAGGGTGTTGCTACCTAAATCTCTCGTACAACAAATCCCACCTGTTCTCAACCTTAGGCTAATGTACGGCTGGTTCCACAATAAGTGGCAAGTCTGGTGTAGCGTTCCATGGTGGAACCTGCTATCTCAGAAGGTGAATCTCTTCTTCTTGAATCTGAAGTCTAGCTGGCATATTGGCAAGCATCTACTACTAGTTCTCAGGGATTGGTTGAGGGTTCTGACCCTAGTTATCATCTCTAGTCTCAATCTCAACACCGGCTAATCGAAATGATTATCTTGGAGGCATAACTCTCCAAGAATATCTGCAATCAATGACTAGACTAATCAGGTAATGATAAGATGTTTTTGAACAGGGATAATGATAAGAACATTTACATTATATTGAGTTGAATGAATAAGCCATTCCTTCAGTTTCTCTAACTATTGTATCCTTTCTATCGCAAGGTATCACAAGGAAACTGAACCGATCTTCAATTTCTTCATAATCTTCCGTAGTAGCCCTAGAATCACCTAGACTAGAGTGGGAAATTCTCCACACATGAAATAGATACAGAGAGAGAAGAAGAAAAGAGAATATAGAGGTTTTTAAAAGGATTTTTTTTTTGTGTAGAGAGAGTCTAAAACCCTATAGTATCAAAACTAGATCTTCTAATCATCTGTTTTTAACTCTCACTTAGCATTCTTTTCAAAGGCTCAACTAGGTCACTTATTTAATTAAAAACCAACAAAATAATAGGCAATTATAGCCCTTAGATTGAAATTCTCATCGGCTATAGGCCCGTGAAATTTCTCATTTAATTATAAGCCCGTTTGACTTAAATTCAAGGCCTGTATTATTTTCTATTGATTAATTAATTAAATAATTTTGTAAATCCTTCATCGAATTAATTATTTATAATTTGAACCTTCATTTAAACTTATTTATTAATATAGACAATAGTTTGTCTTAATTAATAAATCTTCCCTAAAATCTCTTTTCTAATCTAAATTGTATAACTCTGTGAAATTATACAAAATTGACCTAGTCAACTTTGATAATTCTAATTGATAATCAAATCAATTAATTGAGACTGTCTAGATGATTTTATCGATGGTACTGTGGGGACCATGGGCCTCTGAAATCAAGCTCCGATAAGTTATCATAAATTTAACAAATAAATTTACTAACTTATTAATTCATCGTGCCTCCACTAAAGACTCAGAATTGCACCCCTCAATTCATAGAACGTTATATAAGCAATAGATACATTATTAGTTATCCATTATTACAACCATAATTTTCAGTCAATCCTCTATAAATGGTCTACAATGAGATGGGACTAAAACATTATTTTACCCCTCATTGTATTTTAACCTTAAAACACTTAGTTCCTTGTAAATGATATTTCAGTAAACTAATATTAATTAATGAAATGCGATCTCTATCCTTTAGCACCTCGAACCAAACTAAAATGAAACCATCATTTTACTTTTCATCATAAGCTATAAATGCACATATCTATGATTAACACTCCCACTCAATTATACTACCTAGTTCCCAGGATGTAATTATGGGCTAGTCCTTAGGGTAAGTTGGTAACGAACAAGTCAAAGAACTCAAATAACATAACCAGTAAGAATACTAACCACTCAGAATTGAGATTGAATTGACCTGTGGTCAACTATATGATATGATTAGAATAGAGAATAACAGTATGTCTTCTTATCTTATCTACATTCAATATCTGTCAAATCCAATGTAACAAATACATCTGATCTTATCTACTTTGCTAATGTTTTGAAAAGAACATAATACTACAATGTGTAAGTAGATTGGCAAGTCAGTGTAAATCATGTGCAGTGACTAATCTTGAGACTAACTTTTGTTTGAACATATAATCATATTTATATTCCACTATGGTTACGTCCTTATAAATATGATTAGCTATATGCTTAGGATTTAATAGAAGTTTATATTAAAGAAATAATCATGAAAATAAAACATGTGAACAAAGTGATTGACCATGTGAAAAATGATTTCTATTCTTTTATTGATAATAAAATGATATTACAAAGAAACTGGGTTTTAATTAGGGCATAAAACCCCAAACAAACTCCCACTTGCACTAATTGAAACTAATGTCTTAATTCTACTAATCCCATTTCCTTGATATGCTTATCAAATGTAGCTTCTGGTAGTGTCTTTGTAAACAGATCTACAAGATTGTCTTCAGGTGCAATCTTCATAACCTTCACATCTCCCGTGGCCACATATTCTTGAATTATGTGATACTTCCTTTCTATATGCTTACTCCTCTTGTGACTTCGAGGTTCTTTTGTGTTTGTTATCGCTCATGTGTTGTCACAAAACAACAAAAGTGGTTTATCCATATCTGGAATAACATCAAGGTCTAAATAAAACTTCTTCAGCCAGACTATTTCCTTAGCTACTTCAAACGCAGCTATGTACTCAGCCTCCATGGTGGAATCTAAGAATGAAGACTGCTTTATGCTTCTCCACATTACAGCTCCACCCCCAAGATTAAACACCATTCAAGAAGTAGACTTCCTGTCATCGGCATCAGTCTAAAAATCTGAATCGATGTAGCCTATAGGCTTCAGAACACAACCCTTGTAGACTAACATATAATCCCTAGTCCGCCTTAAATACTTCAGAATATGCTTAACTGTTATCCAATGTTCTGGTCCTAGGTTTAACTGATACCTGCTCACTACTCCCACTGCATAGCAGATATCTGGTCTAGTAAACAACATACCATACATCAGACTTCCAACTGCATTTGCGTAAGGAACTTTTCTCATTGCATCTTCCTCTTCAGGAGTTTGGGGAAACTGCTTCTTTGAAAGATGAATTCCATGGTGGGACGGTAGACATCTTTTCTTGGAATTTGTAATTGAGAAAAGTTCAAGCACTTTATCAATGTAAGATGCTTGAGAAAGAGCTAAGTGTTTGTTCTTTCTATCCCTAATGATCTGGATACCTAGAACTTAACTTGCTTCACCCAAATTCTTCATCTAGAATTGAGTGCTCAGCTAATTCTTCACATCTGCCAATTTCTTAACATTGTTTCCAATGAGTAAGATATTATCTACATAAAGAACTAGGAATACCACTATTTGATTAGCTTTTAGTTGGTAAACACAAGGCTCATCAATATTTTGTTCAAAGCCATAGGTTTTAATTATTTCATCAAACCTAAGGTTCTAGGAACGCGAAGCTTGCTTAAGTCCATAAATGGACTTATTTAACTTACAAACTTTTCCTTCTTGTCCAACTACTTTAAATCCTTCTGGCTGATCCATATAAAAGACTTCATCAAGCTTCCCATTAAGAAAAGCTTTCTTGATGTCCATTTGTCAGATCTCATAGACAAGAGTGGCTGCTATGGATAGGAGGATGAGAATGGACTTAAGTATGGCAACCGGACTAAAAGTTTCCTCGTAGTCCACGCCTTTTCTTTGGTTATAACCCTTTGCCACTAATCGAGCTTTATAAGTCTCGATATTTCCATCAACACCTCATTTCTTCTTGTATATCCACTTGCACCCAATGGCCCTAAAGTCACTAGGTGCTTCCACAAGATCCCAGATGGAATTTGAGTAGTGGACTCCATTTCATGTTTCATGGCTTTGAGCCATATTTCTTTTTCAAGGCTAGCCATTGCTTGTTTGAAAGATAATGGATCATCGTCACTAGTGTTATTAATAATAATATTTGTTTCACCATCCAAACCATAGTGAACAGGGTTCCTAGAAACCCTCGCACTACGACGAGGCTCTGTGACTGTTTGCTCAGGAACAATGGTACTTTCTTCATTTAAATTGACTTGTGTCGGTTGTACATGGAGAGTAAGAATTTCATCATCAATGTGTGTTGATGACGATGGAACATTGGTCGAAGTCAATTCTTCAATCATCTCCTCTAAAAGTACTTTACTGTGCTGTTTGAAGTTTTGGACATAGTCATTTTCCAGAAAACTAGCATTTGTAGAAGTAAACACTTTCTTTTCTGAATGACTATAGAAAAGTCCACCCTGACTGTCTTTAGGATAGCCAATAAACATGAAAACTTCGGTTTGCGGTTCTAGCTTTCCTTCCTTTTTCCTCAGGACGTAGGAGGGACACCCCAGATTCTATAATGACGTAAACTAGGTTCACGACCATTCCAGCATTCTAAAGGTGTTTTGGGGATTGATTGGGATGGTAAGACATTTAGAATGTCATTCGCAGTTTCTATTGCATGTCCCCGAATGAAGTTGGCAGAGTTGAGTAACTATGCATGTATTTAACAATTTCCAATAAAGTTCAGTTCTGACGTTCTGGTACACTATTTTGTTGCGGAGTACCCGGGGCAGTAAGTTGTGATAAAATCTCAAGTTCAGTTAAATAATCTTGGAATTTCATATCTAAATATTCTCCACCCCTATTAGATCAAAAGATCTTTAATGTTTTACCTAATCGGTTCTGAGCCATAGATAGGAATTCCTAGAATTTTGTAAATGTTTCTAATTTCCTATGCATTAGGTAAAGACATGACTCTCTAGATTAATCATCAATGAAAGTGATGAAATACTCAAAACCTCCCATGACTTGTACATTCAAAGGTCCACAAACTTTTGAATGAACAAGTCCAAGTGGTTCTTTGGCCTTATCACCCTTTGTAGAGAATGGACGCTTGTTTAGTTTGCCTTCTAGACAAGATTCACACACAAGTAATTAACCTAAGGTGAGTTCCCTCAAAGGCCTGTTCTTTGTAATTCTTTGAATTCTATCATAGCCAATGTGACCTAGTCTCAAGTGCCATAAATACGTCATGTTATCGTTATCGGTCTTTTGACGTTTATTGGTCCTAGGTTTAGCTACTTTGAATAAATCATTATTAAGCGCGAGGGGTTCGTAAGATCATAGAATATAAAGCCCTTTTTCTAAACATGCAATACATAATTGTAATCCACTGAAAGAAATAGATATATTAGAACTTGTAAAAGTCATAACAAATTGTTTTAATTGCACATGGAAACTGAAATTAAATTTCTACTAAAATCCGAAATAAAAAATATAACTTTCAAGATTAAATATTTATTTTTGAACATCAGGCGAGCTCTTCCTTTAGCTTGGACCACAACGAACGCTTTGTTCCCAACTCTAAGCTTTAAGCCCCCTTCGGCCACTTCCTCCCATGATTCAAGAAGTTGTAAAGAGTTACAGACATGGTTAGTAGATCCAGAGTCAATAATCCAAACATATAAATCATTCTCTAGAACACATGTTTCTAAGACAAATGAACTATAATCATTACCTTTGTTTTGCGCTGCTAGAAACTTGAGGCAATCTTGTTTCCAATGCCCCTTCTCATTGCAGTGAAAGCACTTACCTTTACCTTTCTTATTTTTCCTTTTCCTCCCCTTAGGGGTCTATGCACTTGGTTGTGCACTCATCTTTGCAGCCTTTGCAGGCCTAGGGTTGGTGTTTTGACCACCTTTTTCCTTGTTTCTAGCATTCGAAGATGAAGCTAGGTTAGCTTCAGCCTTAGCTGGATCACCAGCAGAAATAGTAGTCTTCTTTTCTCCTCCCTTAATTGGTCCACCCATGATAGACTCGAAAGTCTGAAGCTCGTTCATGAGATGTGTCAGACCATAGTTGAAGTTTTTTCATCACGTAGTTGGTGGTGTATGCCAGTAAAGCTGGAGAGAGATTGTTAAGGATTAAGCCGACTTGAGTCTCCTCATCTATTATTACTCTATGCAGTTTAGGTTCCTAAAAGTAGTTGGTCATTTTGATCAGGTGATCTCGAACATGTTGAGACCGTGCCATTTGAGCATTGGCATACTTCCTTGTGGCCTCAAATCGAGTTTGCACTGATTTTGCCTCGAACATGTCTTGGAGCTGATCCATGATTTCGTAGGTCATCTTGACATTCTCCTCCTTTGTCTTGAGAGTGTCGACCATACTAGTTAACTAGTACCGTGTCTTGTTATTAGCTGCCTGCCAACGCTCATATTTCACTACAACAATTTTGACTATATGTTACAGTAAAATATAACATAAATGAAGAAGCGTTATTAATGTGTAAGTGAAAAAAAAGGAGAATTAATTATTTTTTAACAAGTCCTGTATGTGTTAGGCGCCAAATGAAAAAGAAATAAGGCGCCATGTGAAACTTTTGGTCTAATCCCTCATCTGCTCTCATTGAATCCCTAAACCCTAAACTACCCAAACCAGCTCCCTAAATCAGTCTCGCCTCCTCTTCCTCTCTCTCTCACTTAGTTTTCTCAGCCCTCTCTCTCTCATGCGAGTCGCTGAAACGCACCATGACTGTGCCAGCTTCCCCCATCATTCTTTCTCTCTGATATCTCTCCCGCTGGACCTCTGTTTTTCTGTGAGGTATTTTGTTTTTGTTTTTTTAGCATTTAGATTTCAATTAATATCATATAATCAATGTATATATATTCAATTTATTTGAGTCGAATGCCATTTCAATAGACACCAATTTCTCAGCCTAGAGAGAGAGAGCGAGAGAGGGAGTCGCACACAGAGATGGCGGATCAGATTGTTGAAGCGAGGAGGGATGGAGGCATGCATGACGTGCCCTCTTTGTAATAAGCTCTTGAGCGAAGCTACTACCATCTCTCTCTGCCTCCACACGAGTATGTTCCTTCTCTCGACTCTTTTTCTCATCAATTCTTCTTTTCTCTCAAGTTTTTCGATGATTTTTGTGATCTGGGTTTGCTTTGTTTTTGCGTTTTGTGTGTCTGGGTTCTTCATGTTTTTGTGATTTTTTTGATCTGGGTTTTCAGCTATTATGGAATTCGTTTCCAATTTCTCGTCAAATCGTTGTGTTATTGATTTGCATTGCACGACCTGTTTGTTAATTTCAATTCCGTATGTGTAATTTTTCTTCTTTGCGTTTTGAGTTGCTCCTTTTCTTTTTTGGTGTGTGATTGCTCTAATATGGAAATTTTAACGAGGTGAATGAGTCTTAATTGCTGTTCATGTACTTATTAGTGATAGTATTTTCGAATCCGAATTATTCATTAGTATTTTTATTGTTTTCTGTTCTATATATCTGATCTATTTAGTCTCTATTGATCTTGCTCCTCTTAGTATAGTATATTTATTTATATGATAGTTGTTTTTGATCTAAATGTGTTATACTCTCATGTTACTCGACGTTATGGTGAATATCTGGCCATTTAACTTGCAAGACTGAAGCTTTTTTAGTTGTTGCGTTATGAGCTTAGGCCTCCCACCAAGCAATTTAGTGCAGTTTTTGATCCCTTGAAGCACACCACAACACCCTCCCTTTTTCTTTCTCTCTGCCTCAGATGTGGTTCTCTTTTTTTCTCTATCTTCCTCTCCATGTGTGTCTCATTCTTAGGTGAAGTTTTATTTTTAGCTATATATATAACTAATTAACCTGTGTATACATATGTTTGTTTGACTAATTAACCTTAGTTTTTGAACATAAATTTCAATGTTAAGGTCTACCGATTGAATGATGATGGAAAATGGGATGATCAAGGTTGGGCATGTCACTCTTGACAATTTGGAGGTTTGTTCTTTTCCTTGATCCATTCTTATACACATTTAGTGTTACAAAATTTTACAAACCCTTTCAAATAGAGTTTTTTGGTGGTTGCTATATATTGTTTGTATTATGACTGAATGCGAATATCATTTAGTCATTATTACACAACAAAGAGAAGAGCTTGGTTTTTTTTTTTTTGTGATGGCATTACTTTTGCATTTTGTTAGTGCATATGGAATTTTTTGAAAGCAAGAAGGTATTTTTTGAAAACATCTTTGGTGCATTTTGCTACTGGTTTAATGGCTTAGAATATTTATTTTGCTATTGGCTTTGGTGTATTTTGTTACTGGTTTGTGTTGTTTTTTTACTGCCTACATATTGTAGAATTGAACATTCACAGAATAAGTGAAAATAAATGCTAACATATACATAATAATAAGTTTCTTCTTTCATTTGTAAGGAGACTCGTACAACTAGAAAGAACAGTAGATGAAAAGCAGTGGAAAGGCATAACTGAGTTGTAACATTGTGTCAAATGTAGGATTTGTAGGAAATTTCTGAGGTAATCAAACTATACCTACATAAGCCTTCTTTCTTCCAGCCACTGCTTAACTGGCATAACTTTACCACTTTCATCCTTCCACTCATTGGCCACCACAGTTGCTATGCGGTTTGCTGAAACTTTTGCTCTTGCAAGTTCTCGCTCTAGAGTCCTCTTTTCCTCCTGAATTTTTTACTCAAATGAGGTTAGCATACCATAATTGTCAAAAAGACAACAAGTAAATTTATCTAGACTCACATTCAATTCTTCTATCCATCATTTTTAATCATGAATAGCATTGACTGCAACTCCTCCAGCTAGAACAACCTCCTCAAGTTCTTGAATGGTTTGGCTAAGCTTTTCCACCTCCTGAACCTTTTGGCAATTTGTTTTCTCAAGGATTCTATTTTCTTCCTGCACATGTTACACATGTCAGTTACCTTGACAATTCAGTCTCACCATATGTATATGCCGAACCAACAAAATAGAATCTACTGTGATGTTATAAATACCTGGCAGATCTCAATCTGTCTCCTCAACTCAAAGTTCTGGTTTTGAACCTCTTCAACTATCAAAGCTCTTTTTAGCCATGACCTATCAAAAAAGTAAGGGTTTGAATTCTAGCCATGACCTGTCAAAATGCAAACGCCTCCATTAGTCTTATTTGAAGTACACTCATAATATTTGAAAATATCTCATGAAAGACCATAACTCACCTTGTCCTCAGAAATATTTTCAGTGATAGAGACTTTTTCATCCATTTTTTCAACCTCGTTCTTGAGCTGGAAAGGAAATAACAACACAAAAAAACTAACTTCAGACACAATTTAAGTGTTAGAGTACTGAATTTATTGTATGTGAAACTCAAGTGAATATAGTAGGCTGGTAGAAATTTCTTCGGTACCTCTTCTACTGCCTTATCTTTAAGAGTTTCAGTTGCTCTCAGTGACTTGATTTCACCGTGAGCAACCCCCAACTCCCTTTCCTTTTCTGCAAAATGATGGAAAAAAAATAGTATCACTATAAATGCCTCTCGGTTTACTTACAGGATTATATGAACTCATTATTAACTTGTTAAAACAGTAAAATACAAATATACTGATAATACATATTGATATACATTACTGTATTCTCTTAATGGCAGCAAGTTGTTTGACAACTTTGATTTTATTTGCACTGTATTCTCTTTTCTTATTTATAGCTTTGGTAAGTTATAGCACAGTAACTTTGATGTTATTTGTGGGTGTGTTTTGGGAATCTGCTTGTTTTTGGTGAGATATCATTAAATGTTATCAAGACACAGTGGCAAAAAAGTTTCACTTTCACCTTTATGTCATCTTTATAGCACAATAATATTTCAATTAGTTTCTTTTCACAAGTTTGGAGTGTCTAAACAATATTATATAATATCTCATATCACTTGTATTTTAGTTACAACCATCTTTCCAAATAGGTTTGCGTTTGTAATACTTTGTGAATGCATATTGAGAAAGACTTAGAAATGTTATAATATATGATCAGACTCAACTCTAAGACAACTTTTACATTAGTAGCTTTTTGGTTACTGTTTTATTGATTTTTTGTTTTTTTTTCCTTTCTTTTAAATTCTAATTACATTAATGCTTGCCTTTCAGATTTCTGAAGTGGTTAATAGTATGAAAGACTTGATTGATTACAGTCGAGAAACAGGGATAGGACCTATGGGTAAGTTTAATGCAACTTAATCCTATTTAGATTTAATTATCTATTATTTTTTTTGTATGCATAATTTTTTAAAGTTGAGATCTACTTTGGATTACCTTACTTGACTTCACTGGTGGTCTGAGAGTTCCTTTGAGTAAGAAAAATTTATGCTTTATTGACCATTTTTTAAACCTTAAAATTTTGAGTTAGTACCTACCTATAATCTCTGTTTTAATATGTTGTCAAAGAGTGTTTGGTCAGATATTGCTTGTTCTTTGTCCTTTCAGCCTGTTAACTTTTGCCTTACTATTATTGCTTAATTCTATGGAACGTAGTGAAGCTATAACAGATGTGATAGGAATTGCAGAATAAAATATTCTTAGATGATGCTTGGTAAGGAGATTAGTTGCAACTCCTTTCAATCTGTAGAAGAAATGTGAAAAATATATATTCATATATAGAAATTTGCATATATTTTAGAAGGATATGATCTTATTCTTAATAGTGCCTACCCTAAAGTGAGAAGCTTTTTCACTAAACTATTAAAAACTAACACATCAGTGTAGATAAAATCAGATTATCACCCCCACTTAGTTAGCATGATAATGTTTTCCTGAATTTTGCATTGGGTGTGAAACTGGAAGTACAAACTAGAATTTGAACACTAAACTCTAAATGTGAACTAGTTGTAGTTTTAATAGATCATTATGCTACTTAAATTCTTCCATGTACAGTTTTGAGATATTGTTGCAAGCTCAAATAGGATTTTTTTAGTTATGTTGCTCTAAATATTTTGCTATACGCATATACCAGCTTTGTATTCTGTTATAGACTATCAACTGTATTGCATAAGGCTTCTCGAGTTTAATATTATTAATGAACCAATAAACTTTCCATGATTCTATTGTTTAGCCATAGCTTTGTCTTTCTATATATAAGAGAGGACTAAATCTTTACAAGAAAAACAAATTATTTAACATTTCTTGGTTCTTTAATACACTTCACAACAACTTTGATAATCATGATTTTCCATATAAATGAATTTCTAAGCTTTGCCTTGTGAATGAGCTAGATGACAGCTTGCTTCTTGCAGCTAGCTTCTTGGACTATGCTAATTGATTCCATGTATTATTTATTATCCCAAATCATATTTAATTTCTCTTTTAAAATAAATTATTTTTCATGTATTAAATCTGATTTTATTTTTGATACAGTAATCATCTACACATCCTATTTTCAATTATTTGGTCCTCCTTTTGGTGTATTGGTTATTCCAGTAAGCTTTATTGATTATAGGCTGACTTGTCTAAGTGTACTATTTTAGTTTACTATTAACTCTAAGTTTAAGCATTAATTATTTAAACTCTTATGTTGCTAAGCAAATCAAATTTACAACAAAGACAAGTGCACAATGGAATGGATGATGAATTGGAGGGTGGAGCAAGCTTCATGGTTTACTTTTTGTGTATCTTGTTATGTTTCTCGTTTTTACTTTTGAAGCACAAGATGTGCAAGACTATAGAATTTTATTATGTATGATTTCAAATTTAGGTTAGAACTAAGAACTTTTGAAGTGGATAGTGTCATGGTTTGAAGTAGTTTGTCTTCAAATGTAAAAATACTCATGGTTTATCATATATATTGAATATTTTAAATTTTTTGATCTATTTAATATTACACTTGTGATCAATTGTGATTTTTTTTAATCAAAATACAATAATAAAAACTTTTTATAACAATTAAAAATGCATATTACAAAATAACAAAATGTTATTGCTGGGAGAATTTACAATAATTATGGTTGTTTTGTATAATATATTATAATTGGGACAAAAAGTTATGATTTATATAATAGAATGAACTAAAAATGTTATAAAATGATCAAATATAACAATTTTCATAACAGTTGGAAAGTGTTATGCATAAAGTATAAGATTAAACTCCAAATTTATAATCAAATCCTCTAACTAAATGTTATTATTTGAATATTATAGCAACTAAAAATGTGTTATTGAATAGTTTAAGATAACATCGAACATAACATTCGAATACTGTTATAGAAAAGACAGGACTTTTAATAACAGGGGCTATGTTAGCGTTTTCAGAAGCATTATCAATACTCCCAGTTAGCAGTTTTTAAGTGTTATGAATACTGTTTTTTCTTGTAGTGTTTATCTCTTACATACTTGGTAGCTCCTTCAGCTGGAACTACTAGGGATTCTTCAATCATAACGAACTTGGAGTTGTCACCAAACAACACTATGTTGATGTTTCACTTCCACTTAAGGAAGTTTTCTCCTGTTAGTTTCTCCATTGAATGTTAAGAAAGGATGGCAGTAGACACAACCATAATAATATTACATATTATCAATAAAATAGAAATCAATCACATTTGCTCAATAAAACTTGTAATCACTTAAATTTCGAGAAATAGCACAACATATACCACAAAATATGGAAGATATGGAAAAAATACCAAAATAATCATATCTCTATTTCTTTAGGTTTTTAACTAATCTATGATATTGTTGTCCCATTTGGCGAGAGTAAAAAAAGTATCATTATTTAAATAGAGTTGTAAACTCATTCAATAATGGTCACCATTATTAACAACCTACTATTCGATCAAAATAAGAAAACAAAATCTCTTATTTTATGAGTTAGACCCACAGTTTCGATAATCATAGATTTAGTCCTAGTAGTCACTATAGGGGTGAGTCTAGTAGAATTTGACCTATGATTATCTCTCTTTCTAAATCTCACATTGTCAAAATTACTAATGAAGACCTTCTGTAGGGGGACAAATCGAAGCATCTCGAGGCCCCATTAAGTTATTGGCCTTATTAAACTAACGGTTGAGAACGAATACAATTCCTTAAAATAATCTCATTATTTAATTAAAAATAGTATCTTATTATTAATTATCGAAAAATAATGACTGCTTCTCCAAAAATTGTAAAATTAAATTTTTAAAACCAAAGTTCAGTGATTTTATATTAATTCGAAAGTGTCACATTGAAAAAAATTTAATTAGATTATAATTAATTTGTTGATAATCAATATGAGTTTTAACTATTATAATGAACCTATACAATTAAGTCCAACTTGGGCAAATGGGGCTTATAAATTGGGCTTGTATGGAGGAGGGATGGATCCAGTATGTCGTTCCTACTACTAGGGCCCCCAAACTTCCATACAATATCCAAAAGACATGAATTTAAACATTCATTTTGTTAATTGTTATTAATTGATTAGGTCAACTATAGTCATGCAAAACAAATGGGCCTTCACAAGTTGAATCACTCACAAGAGAAGAATTTAAACTTTACATTTTCTAATGGGGCCAAATAAAACCTATCATTTTATGAATGTTTTATTTAGAAAAATAGCATACATTATGCAAACATATGAGTCACTATATGCATCTAAACCTAGTTGCAAAAATACCACATATAGTATAAACAGACATGTTATAATTTGATGGTCATATTCATGTTACTTTATGAGCAAGTCTATGAATTTATGAAAAAATACTACAATTTATTTCATTTGCAAAATTACAACAATTAAATTTCTAGAATTTATCAAAAATTCAAATTAATTAAATTTTGGAAAAAATAAATAAGTCAATTTAAATGAAATTTTTCAACAATTAACAAAAGTTAATTTAAATTTCATTTATCAATAATCAACTTAGTTTATGCCATTTTGAAAAATATTAATTTAATTTAAATAGGATTTATCAACAATTAACCTAAAGTTAATTTAAAGATCGGTATGAAAAAGATGATATTTTTAAAATTTAACCAATTTTAAATTTTAAAACAAATATCATTAACTGCTTTTCAAAAAAAAAATCTTCTGTTGTTACAACTATCACCAAATATATTAACCATTTATAAAAAATAAAATGTTAATAGTTATAAAAAAAAGCTAAAATATCTTAAACAGTTAAACAAATTCAAATATCCATAAAAAAAATTAGTCAACAAATTTTAATATTTCAAATGATTTAATTATTAAAATCTATAAAATAATCAGATATTAATATTTTTAAATAAAATATAAAAAAACAAGTACTTAAAAAAATATCTTTAATATCTGATAACTTAATTGTAATATTTTTAATAAATTAAAATGTTTAAAATTAATTAGTTAACTTATTTTTTAAATTTCAATTTGAAACTTTGTAGAAAATATCCAAATTTTAAATAACAAACAACAAAAATATCTTATTTTAAAAAATATATTTTTAAATGAAAAAATAATTCTGATATTTTTGGGTTTGTTACAAAAAATCAATTTCATATTTTATTATCTTTAATTTTATAAAAGAAATTTATAAAAAATTAAAAAAAAAATATAGATGACTGTTCAGTGCGGGCTGGTGGGAGACGCGCACGTGTGCGCGTAGGGGAAGCTAGCTGCCAAGGGACGTGCGCACCATGGGGAGCTGGCTATCGAGGGACGCGAGCACCCAGGGGAGCTGTGTCGAGGATGCGCATGCGACAATGGTGACGCACGCAGATGTGCCCAGGTGCGCATTGTAACCAAAAAATTTTGTGTAATTTTTTCAACCAAAATCGTTTTCTATATAATTTTTACAACGTTTTCCACCAAATAAAGCATTTATAAAAATTAATTACATAGAAAATACAACAAAATAACCCAAATTCAATAATAATATCAAAAAATTAAATATGCTTCATAAAAAACATGAAATTCATCAAATTACTCAACACATCAAATAATTTAATTTTACCATGTTCGTGCATGAGAAACAAATTTCCAAAGTCTCCGAGGTCAGTTGTTGGGAATACTTATACTGGATCGTATTTATTTTCATGTAAATCATATATTAAACAAATTAATATAAGAAAACCTAGAACATGTTTCTATAATTGAATTTAAACAAAGATAATGATAAGAACACTTACATTATATGTAGCAGAATGAATAAGTCATTCCTTTAGATTCTCTAACCCTTATATCCTTTATGCCACAGGGCATCACTAAGAAATTGAACCGATCTTCAAATTTCTTCACAGTCTTCCACAATATCCTTAGAATCACCTAGATAGGGTAGGCAATTCTGAACACATGAGATAGATACAGAGAGAGAAGAAGAGAAGAGAATATAGAGGCTTAGAAAATGACTTTTTTTGTGTAGAGACATTCTAAAACCATATAGTATCAAAACTAGATATTCCGATCATCTATTGTTAACTCTCACTTAGCATTCGTTTTAAAGGCTCAATTAGGTCACTTAATTAATTAAAAAATATCAATAAAATAATAGGCAATTACAGCCCTTAGGTCGAAATTCCCATGGGCTATAGGCCCGTGAAATTTCTCATCTAATTATAAGTCCATTGGACTTAAATTCAACTCCCGTATTATTTTCTATTGATTAATTAATTAAATGATTTTTTAAATTCTTCATCAAATTAATTATTTATAATTTTAACCTTGATTTAAACTAATTTATTAATTTAGACACTAATTTGTCTTAATTAATAAATCTACCCTAAAATCTATTTTCTTCTATAAATTGCATAACTCTGTGAAATTATCCTAAGTTGACCTGGTCAACTTTGATAATTCTAATTGATAATAAAATAAATTAATTGAGATTATCGAGATGATTTTATCCAAGGTACTATGGGGACCATGGGCTTATGAAATCAAGCTCCAATAAGTTATCATAAATTTAACAAATAAATTTACTAACTTATTAATTCCTCGTGACTCCACTAAATACTCAGAATTGCACTCTTTAATTCATAGAACACTCTATAAGCAATATAGATACGTTATTAGTTATCCATTGTTACAAACTTAATTATCACTCAATCCTCTATAGTCAGTCTACAATGAGATGGGACTAAAATAGTGTTTTACCCCTCATTATATTTTATCCTTAAAACACTTAGTTCATTGTAAATGATATTTCAGTAAACTAATATTTATTACTAAAATGAGAACTCTATCAATTAGCACCGCAAACGAAACTAAAAGGAAACCATTGTTTTACTTCTTCAATAGAAACTATAGATGTTCATTTCTATGATTAACACTCCCACTCAATTATACTACCGAGTTCCCAAGATGTTGGGCTAGTCCGTAGGGTAAGTTGGTAACGAAAAGTCAAAGAATTCAAATAATACAACCAGTTAGAATACTAACCACTCATAATTGAGAATGAATGGACCTATGGTCAACTATATATATGACTAGTATAGATAATAACGGTATGTCTTCTTATCTTATCTACTGTCAATATCGGTCCAGCCCGATGTAACAAATACATTTGATCTGATCGACTTTGCTAATGTTTTGGAAAGAACATAACACTACAATGTGTAAGTAGATCATATCGTAGATTGGAAAGTCAGTGTAAATCTTGTGCACAGACTAATCTTAGGACTAACTTATGTTTGAACATATAATCATATTTATATTCCACTATGATTACGTCACTATAAATATGATTATATATATGCTTGAGATTTAATAGAAGTTTATATTAAACAAGTAACCATGAAAATAAAACATATTAGAAAAGTGAATGGCCAAGTCAAAAATTATTTATATTCTTTTATTGATAATAAAATGAGATTACAAAGAAATTGAGTTTTAATTAGGGCGTAAATCCCCAACATTGTCACCTCAAATTTTGGTCCCAAAGTCTTTTGAGGATATCTCTCTAGTCACTAATGCTTCAATTACATTATCTACAATGGTTGATGGTGAAGCTCACATTGTTTTGATATCGGTTGAGTCTGCAAAAAAGCATGATCGCCAGACATCATGAATGCAATTTTATTGAACGTTCAAGGCCTCGACCAAGACAGAACGTTCCAAGCATTTCATGGCCATATTTTAGATTCTCATGCCGATTTTTTTTTTCAGAAAACGCTAAGCACCCATTTTCGACTAGAGGTGCTTCATATTAAGATGGGATTCAGTGGCAAGCTAGTCGTTGAAATGGTCACCAAAAGTGGTGGTCTATGTATATTTTGGAGTAAGGATATCCAAGTGCGCCGAATAAACCTTTCTTGCTACCATATTGACGTAGTTATCTCTTAAAAAAAGACTCTGTTATGGCATTTTATGGGGCTTTACGCACAACCTGACTCTAACAAATGACAAGAATTCTAGAAATTCCCTTGTATATTGTTTAATGCCTATAGAGAGCCTTGGTTGTGTGGTGGTGACCTAAATTAAATCCTCTTTGATCATGAAAAAGATAAAGGAGCTCTAAGGCCTCTGTATCTTATGCAGAATTTTAAGGAGGCTCTTATTGACTGTGATCTTATGGACTTGGGTTTATGGACCCAAGTATACTTGGTTTAATAAGCATCCAGGTACGACCTTAACGCAGCTAAGAGTAGATCGTATACTCTGCAATGAAGAATGGTCAGACATATTTTCGGCATCGTTCGTCACTCACCTTGATTTTTGGGTACTTAATCATAGACCCCTACTTTTTCATTAAATACCGAGGAAAATACCGTTTTCATTTTGAGCAAGCATGGGTGGATGAAGATGAATGTTGTCGCATAGTCTCAAGTGAATGGCGCAACATAGATGGGGGAGGAATATGAAGTGTAATGGAAAATATTTCTCGGGTCTCCCAAGCACTTACCGATTGGAATCAATATCAGTACAAACGCCATCAATGAGATTTGAAAAGAAAAATAAAAAGCTCAAAGACTTTGATAAAGTTCTTTCTAGACACAATTAGGCTGACTATAGCAAGGCTGAAACCAAATTTGATGTGCTCTATGAAATGCAAGAGAGGTATTGGGGAGCCCGTTCTAATCACAGTTGGCTAAAATCGGGTGAAAGAAATACCGCATTCTTCCATCAACGAGGTACATTTAAAAAAAGAAAAACTACATTGGTAGCTTGAAGAATGTCGTTGATGAAATAGTGAATGTCTGACCAATATTGCCTCAATTTTCCAAGATTATCTTCATCATTTATTCACTTATAAGAATCCATCCATTGGTGATATGAGTAAAGTGTTAAATGCTATCGAGCCTAAAGTATCTGATGTGATGAATGCACAACTTTCTAGACCATTCATATTGGATGAATTTCACTCGCTCTGTCTCAAATGAATCCTTCTAAAAGTCCTTGGAAAGATGGTATGAGTGCTGGCTCGTACCAAAAGTATTGGGACATTTTGGGAAAAGATGTTTGTTGTGTTAGTCTCAATTTTCTTAATGGAGAAGGTAGCCTTGACAGTATCAAGTCCACTCTTATTAAACTCATCCCCAACGTATATGTACCCCAAAAAGCCTCTGATTTCACGCCCACTAATATTTGTAATGTTTTTTTTATAAAATCCTTGCAAAGACTATGAAAAACAGGCTTAGAGAGATCCTTAGTGATAAAAAATCCTTGTAAAGACTGAACATTTGATTACTCATAATGCAATGATTGGTTTTGATTGTGTTAATAATCATAAACGAAGGAAGAAAAGTAAAAAGGGTGATTTTGCTCTAAAGTTGGATATGTCAAAGGCCTACTATCATACTAAATTGTATTTCTGATGGTAATGGGCACTCTTCGAGACAGTGCAAATCTCCCTTAGAAATTTCAGCTATTACAATCAATAACCTAAAATCCATAATTATTTACAAAATTCAATTTATACTCAGCAATCCTCCCAAGAGCATAACAAAAATTGGTTACACCCCTCTCTCTCTCCTCAACGGCCTAAGTGCAGCACATAATCTTTGAGCCTCTGAGGCCTTACTCGCACCCTATCCTTACATGCCACTTCCCTCTCCTTGTTCCCAGCTTCCTCTCTTTCTTCAGTCTTGGTATCATTTGTTTCCATCAACTCTTCCACGTTTGAGTACTCTTCCCACTTCTTCATTTGGTGTTGTATGCTAGTCGGGTCCAACGTAATTGGGCTTGTCAACTGGGCTGGGCTATCACTACTCCCCTCTCCAAATACAACCTTGTCCTCAAGGTTGGGCAAGTCATAAAGAAGGCAAAAGGAATGTAAATCCTCCCAGGTGGCATCCTCGGGCGGGCTAAGAGTCCACTTCACCAATACCTGTCGAACAGCCTTATTGTGAACAAAGTGAATGCGTGTTGCCAAGACAGCCAATGGAGTCATCACGGGAAAATTAGCAAGGGTGTGTTCTGGTAAGGGATAGCAGCTGAATGTTTCTGTGCCATGGTAAGGCCTGAGTAGGGAAACATGAAAAGTTGGGTGAATGCGGCTGCCTTGTGGGAGTTTAAGAGTATAGGCCACCAGACCTGCACTGGCTAAAATCTCGAAAGGACCAAAGTATCTTCTGCAAAGCTTTGAGTTAGGTCTATTGGCGATTGTTGTTTGGCGATAAGGCTGCAACTTTACTAACACCAAATCCCCCAACTTGAATTGAATATCCCTACGTCTCTTGTTTGCTTGCTGCCTCATACGATTTTGAGCTTGTTGCAAGTTACTTTTCAGCTATTGCAGAATGTCGTCTCGCGTCAACAGATCATTCTCTACTGCTTGTATTGAAGTGGCTCCCCGGATATACAATGGAATAGTAAGGGGCGGTCTGCCATATACTACTTGAAAAGGTGTCATCCCAATTGCTGAATGAAAGCTTGTATTGTAGTGGTATTCTGCCCAAGATAGAAATTTGCTCCACTGTTTCGGATTATCCGTTGTGAATGCTCTCAAGTATTGTTCCACATAATTATTTGTAACTTCTGTTTGACCGTCCGTTTGGGGGTGATATGCTGAACTCATCTTGAGTGTGGTGCCCATTAGTTCAAAGAGCCTCTTCCAAAATTCACTGGTAAAAATGGGATCGCGGTCGGAGACAATTGTGCGCGGTAGTCCATGTAAACGAATGACCATGTTAGAGAAGAGTTCAGCTACTTTGGTGGCAGAATAATGGTTTGGCAATGCTCCAAAGTGAGCATATTTGGTAAGGCGGTCGATGACTACCAATATGTTGGTGACCCCATGTGAATTTGGCAATCCCACAATAAAATCCATGGCCAAATCCTCCCAAACACGTTCTGGAATGGCCAAAGGTTGTAACAAACCATATGGAGCTGTGGGTGAATACTTGACCATTTGACACGTTAAGCATGCTTGTACAAATTTGCGTACATCCTTGTGCATCCCCTTCCAAAAAAAATTTGCTCCAAGTCGCATAAAGGTTCTTTCTACCCCAACGTGTCCTCCTATTGGAGAGGCATGGAACTCTTTTAGTAATTGTGACTTTAAGTTAGAGTGCTCATTGATGAAGAATCACTGCCTGAAATACAGGATTCCCTCCCTAATCGAGTACAAGTCAGTGTCCAACTCTCCTTCTCCATACTGAATATGAAGCTGTCTCAGGTCCGGGCATGTGATATTTTCTTGGTGTAAAGCCTCTAGAAATTCAAAACCACAAGAACTGATTGCCATATGAAGAGCAGAAAAAACAACACCGTGCTGCCTAGAGAGCGCATCAGCCGCCAAATTCTGCTTGCAAGCTCTATATTCAATAGAAAATTGGAAACCAAGGAGCTTACACAGAAACTGTTGCTGTTTAGGAGTCTGAATGATTTGAGTCAATAATTCTTTGAGGCTTTTATGGTCCGTACGAATGACAAAATGGCATCCTAACAAATATTGTCGCCATTTGGTGACTGCTTCTACGATAGCTCGCATTTCCCTGCTGTATACCAAAGGTCCTGCAAATCGTTGTCCCAGTTTTTTGTTGTAATAAGCGACAGGATGTCCCTCTTGCATTAGGACCCCTCTAATTCCGACATTGGATGCATCGGTCTCCACTACGAATTCCTTAGAGAAGTCGGGCAATCGTAACACGGGAGTGGCTATCATGGCTTGTTTAAGGTTATCAAAAGCAGTTGCTGCTTCGGTAGACCATTTGAAATTGTCCTTCTTAAGTAACTCAGTGAGTGGCGCAGCTATGGCTGCATAATGAGCGACAAATCTGCTGTAATACCCTGTGTGTCCAAGGAATCCACGCAACTGTTTTACATTCTTCGGGAATGGCCAATCCACCATAGCTGAAATCTTGGAAGGATCTTCCTTAACTGCTTGATACGATACCATATGACCAAGATATTCAATTGTATGTTGAAAAAATTGACACTTACTAGCTTTGGCGAAAAAGCTATGTTGTTGGAGCAGCTGTAATACCATCTCGAGATGCTGAACATGATCATGGGTGTTGTTGCTGTAGACCAAAATATCATTGAAGAAAACAATAACAAATTGACGTAAGTATGGACGGAAAACTTGATTCATTGTAGCTTGAAAGGTTGATGAGGCATTGGTAAGCCCGAATGGCATTACCAAGAACTCATAATGACCCTCGTGAGTTCGAAAGGTTTTCTTATGTATATCTCGACGATCCATTCGAATTTGATGGTACCCCACGCGAATATCCAATTTTGAGAAAACCGCTGTTGTCCCCAACTCATCCAATAATTCATCGATTGTGGGAATAGGAAATCTGTCCTTAACAGTGATGCCATTAAGTGCCCGATAGTCCACACAGAAATGCCATGTTCCGTCTTTCTTTTTCACCAAGAGCACGGGAGACGAATAAGGGCTGGTGCTTGGTCGAATGAACCCCACATCACTCATCTCTTTGACAAGTTTTTCTATAACATCCTTCTGAAAGTGCGGGTACCTATATGGTCGGACATTGATAGGTTTGAAACTTGGCTGCAAAAAAATTATGTGGTCAACACCACGGTAAGGAGGAAGCTACTTGGGCTCTTCAAAAACTGATGCAAACTTAGTAAGTAAACCATGTCCCTCCTTCGGCAATGTGGCTTCCACATTGGTGATTTCTGCACTACTAGAAGTAGGTTCAGCCAACACTGCAGACAAACGGAACACCTCTTTGATATCTCCTTCACGTAATAGGGCATGAAACTGAGTATATGTTAACTGGTGTGCCTACACCTCTGTAGATCCACCCAACTTCACCACACTTCCCTGCCAATTAAATTCCATGGTGAGAGCTTTATGAGCGTGCACACACGGCCCTAAAGTCTGAAGCCATTGCATACCCAAGACAACATCCAACCCGCATATAGGCAGTACATACAAATCCACCATGAATTTGTGACCTTGCAGAACCAGCTCAACCTCCTTATAGATCTTCGTACAAAGTAAAAAGTTACCATTTCCCATATACACTTTGAATCTTCTTGTATCCTCACAGGGAAGCTTTAATTGGGCAGCCAACGATTCTTAAATGCAGTTGTTTTACTTCCTGTATCCATAAGGACCTCTAAGGTTTCCTGCCCATGTGTGGCCTTGATCCGAAATATTCACGGATTCATCGAATTAGAAAGTGAATTCAAGCTGACTTCTTCCTCCCCTACTTCCTCAAACTTCTGTATCTCAGATTCCTTAAGAAAATCACAATCATCATCCTCTTGGCATAAAAGAAGCAATCGATTCTTGCATTTGTGTCCATAACTGAATTTTTCATCACATGTAAAGCATACCCCACGGTCCCTCCTATCCTTCAACTCTGCTGGAGTAAGCCTTTTAATAGGGAGAGAGTGAGTACCCATTGGTATCCATGTAGTACTAGAAGACCTTTGAGTATTGGAACTAGTTTTTGGAGCTACCTATAGGGATGATGGTGACCCTTGATACCCAGTCGATGTGCGAGACGTCCACCCGGATCGCCCATTGTCATTCAAGTACAGCTCGCAAAGTTGTCGTAGCGCTCCTCAAATAACTGATCCTTCGCCATGGCATCAGCCAGATCGACTGGTTTAACCATTAGTAACTCCCTTCAAATTTCCAGCTTCAATCCCCAAATGAAAAAATTCAAAAACATAGACTCCTGAACTCCAGTAATCTGCAACATGAGTGATTCGAATTCTACACAATAATCTGACACTTTGCCCAGCTGAGTAAGTTTTGAAATCCTTCCCAATGGGTCATCATAAATGAAGGCTCCAAAGCGCAGCTGTAAGGCTCGAAGAAATGCCTCCCAATCTGAAAATGACCCTCCCTTCTCCAGCCATTGAAACCAAATCGATGGTACCCCATCCAAATGAAAGTCAACAACAATAAGTCTCATAGTCGGTTCTACACGATGAAGATCAAAAAACTTGTTGATCGTATAAAACCAGTCCTCCACATTCGAACCATCGAATCAGGGAACCTTGAATCTCAGAGTTTTGAGTATTGAATTCAAGTCTCTGTTATCCATTTCAACATCCGAGCGCCTGCCCCCCGAGCGACCTGAGTCATGCACAACACTCCCTTCCCCGCCCATGATCGGTGATGATATTGAAGGTACCTTAGAGAGTGTATCTTCTCTCTTCTTCATGTGCTGCTCCAAAAGCACCTTGAAATGCTCCAACTGGGAATCTGAACGTTGCTCCCACTTGAGGTCCAAAGCCTGCAACGTAGCTGCAATCTCCTTGTTCTTCATGGTGAAGACTCAATGAAAGCACCAGTGATGGTAATGGGCACTCTTCGAGGCAGTGCAAATGTCCCTTAGGAATTTCAGCTATTACAATCAACAACCTAAAATCCATAATTGTTTACAAAATTCAATTTATACTCAGCAATCCTCCCAAGAGCATAACAAAAATTGGTTACACCCCTCTCTCTCTCCTCAACGGCCTAAGTGCAGCACATAATCTTTGAGCCTCCGAGGCCTCACTCGCACCCTATCCTTACGTGCCACTTCCCTCTCTTTGTTCCCAGCTTCCTCTCTTTCTTCAGTCTTGGTATCATTTGTTTCCATCAGCTCTTCCACGTTTGAGTACTCTTTCCATTTCTTCATTTGGTGTTGTATGCTAGTCGGGTCCAACGTAATTGGGCTTGTCAACTGGGTTGGGCTATCACTTTCCTTTGTAACGTGATGAGGAAGTTGGGCTTTCATGAAAGATAGATTTATCTGGTTTCCTCGTGCATCTCTTTGGTCCACTACTTATTTATCTTGAATGGAGAGATCCTTGGTTATATTGTTCCATGTAGAGGACTGCCCCAAGTCAATCCATTTTCGCATTTCCTCTTCCTTCAATGTGTAGAAGGTCTTTCTTCATTGGTTCACTATGATTGTGAAAATGGGATGCTCTCTATTATCACTTGTGGTCATAATGGGCCCCTTATCCCCCATCTATTTTGTGTTGACGACTATTTATTTTTTCTTAAAGCTTCTATGGATGGGTGTGGATGTTTTAGGCAAATTTTGCCCTGGTATGGTCTGACATCTAAACAACTTGATCATTTATCAAAGTCTGTTGTTTGCTTTATCCCACTTCACTCTAAGTTTGAAAAAGATAGATATGGCCTCTTTACTTTGGGTTAATATTGTGTCTTATCATGAGAAATACTTGGGGCTCCCCAGTTTTCAAGGAAAAAACAAAAAGAGGATATTCCAATCTATTCAGAACCATATTTCGAATAAGTTGTTCAATTGGAAGTCAAATTTTTTCTCAGCTCAAGGGCATGGAGTTCTTATAAAGCTGGCGGTCCAATCAATCCCCACTTACTCTATGAATCTCTTCAAACTTCCTTCGGCATTAAAAAATGAGATCCACTGCTTGTGTGCACGCTTTTTGTGGGGTGGTGGTGTTGATAAACAAAAAATGCATTGGAGCAAATGTGATTATCTTTGTTGGCACAAAATAGATGGGGGCCTGGTTTTCAGAATATTTCCCTCTTTAATCAAGCACTCTTGGTCAAGCAAGCCTCAAGACTCAAAAATAACCTAGATTCTCTAGTAGCAAAGATTATGATGGGTATCTTGCTAGGATTGAGACTATAAACCAAGTTTTGTATATTACAACTCAAAGATTTAAACAATGATAATCTATACTCTAATGGAAGAATAATACAAAGAACATAACATAAGTAAAACAAGTGGTACAATTGACCTTTGGGATGAAGAACCTTGATACTGAAATCACAAGTCTATGATTTTATGTAACTCACAAAATGTAAAAAAGGCTTGACACAAATGAAGATTTGGTTGAGTTTCATGCCCTTATAAAACCATGTCGAACATGTATCAATAAAAGAAGTATAAATCATTTAGTTTGACAACTGTAATGCTTGCTTTTTTTATTACATGATTATTGGAATAATACAAACATTTATAAAATCCCGAACATATAAGTAGTTACAATTAAAGTGACTAGATCACAATGGAGTATAGTTGTAATTATATGTTCAAAAGAATGAGTCATAAGATTAGATCAGATCAGATCATTGGATTTTCACTAATTAGGAAATCTACGATATGATCTACTTACACATTCGGGGTGTGATGTCTTGGCCAACGCATTGACTAAGTAGATAAGATCGAATGTATTTGGTTACATCGGACTAGGACCGATATTGATTATTGATAGATAAATAAGTATCATTGTTATCGAATCTAATAAATGTCACAACGTTGACCATAGGTCAAGTCGATCTTAATTCTGAGTGAAAATATTCTATTATTTATATTATTTAAATCTTTTGACTTGTTCGTTACTAGCTTACCCTACCTTCTAGCCCATACTTACATCTTGGAGATTTAGTAGTGTAATTGAGTGGGAGTATTATTCATAGATATGAAATCTATAACATCTGTATGAGAAGTGAATAGATGATTTTCTTAATTTCTTTATTCAAAAGGCTAAATGATTAAGATCTTATTTCTATGATTAAGTTAACGAAAATATCATTAATTAGGCACTTAGGGGGAGTTAAAGATAAAATACTGATGAGGGATAAAACAGTAATTTCCACCCAGCTCGTTAGTAAGTAATCGATATGGGATTGACTCACTGTAATGGTTATAACGTATTTGTGGTTTTGAAAATATGTTCTATGAATTCAAGAGTTCAATTCCGAGTCTATAGTGAAGTCACGAGGAATTAATAAGGTAGTGAAATTATTCGTAAATAAATTCACGATAACTTATTGGAGCTGGATTTCATGGATCCATGGTCCTCGCATAACCTTTGAGTAAATCATCTAGAATGTCTCAATTTATTGATTCAATTATCAATTAGGATTTTTCAAGTTGATTAGGTAAAATTTGGAAAATTAACAAAGATGTGTGATTTAGAGAATAAAAGAGAATATTGGGCATATTTATTAATTATGATAAGTCGGTGTTAATATTAATAAATAATATTAAATCAATTTTTGAATTATAATTAATTAATTTGAATAAGAATTTAATTAATTATAAAATGTACAAATAAAACGATCTTGAATTTGAGTCCATTGGGCTTTAAGTTTAAGACACATATCATGAGCCCATCCCATGTGGAGTGGGCCAGCCTTAATAGAGCTTTATTTATATTTTTATTAACTCAAATAAGAAAATAAGTCCATGGATGTGTCTATAAATAGAGTGTTATAGCTAGGTTTTATAGATGAAATAAGTGACATGACAACAAGAGTCAGTCATAGAAAACTATAGAATCATAATCTTCTAGCCATTATCTTTTCTTCTCTTCTAGATCTCAATCTCATGCGTTGAGAACCAGCCCACACTACTTCTAAGTTGTTCAAAGGCTTGATGAGGAAGAATGTGTTGCTGATCTAGTTCAATCTCTTGATAATACTCTTCTAGAGAAAGGAATAAAGGGTTAGAAAGATTAAAGGAACCAGTTGATCCATTTCCGTTGCGTAATGTAAGTTTCTTTACTTTACTCTGTTTTGTATCAATTTCATAGGAGCATGTTCTAGGAATTTTCATGTTTGTTTGATAATATGTGGATTACATGAAAATAAACAAAAGTCCTATAATATGCATATCCAACAGATTTCTTGTCCAAAAATCTCTATTCCTAGCCTCCTCCTTGAGATTTCTTGAAGCTACTACAATGGAATGAGATTGGGATTCAAAAGCCTTGAATCTTTATACAAGTTAAGCATTCTTGATGAAGATTTTGAAGAAAACTAGTAATCTTGAGAGAATGAGAAAGAGGGATAGGTTTTTTTAGAGTGAGATAGGTGAGTGATCAATTGACCAATTAACTCAAATGACCCTTTAAATAGTATACAAACTCTCATTACATCAACCAATGAGAATAAAGCATTTAATTTGAATTTTGGAGCCAAAAAAAGTCACTATATGGTCCTGTACGGATTTCCAAGGGGACGCATTGCTTGCACCAAGGAAATTCATCACCTGGATGCAAATGTTGCATCGCTTGTGTAGTCCTTCATAGGACAAGCGATGCGTCGCCTCTAGGCGAAGCAACGCAAATCCCATTGACTTTGCACTCCAAAAATTGTCTCAAAATAACCCCAAATGCTCCAAAACTTTTTGGGTACTCTTATATACTCTAAAGAAACACTTTGGACCTAAATAGATTATTTATAAATGCCTATACCAAAATTCAACTCTCACATGTTGACTTTAGTGAAACTATTTATGTTTTTGCACCTCTTCGTGCCTAACTAATTTCACTAAGTATTTAACCAATCATAAATGTCCCCCACTTGGTTAAATATATCCCCAATCCTCTAGCCGAACAATATTAGTCCATAAAATAAAGTAACTTTTGGGTTTGAACTTTCTCTTTGTGAAAACACTACAAAGCTTCTACCGAAATGCTAAGGTATTCTTAAACGATTGAACACAATATTTCTAGTGATAAAATTTGGTAATGTCTCACAGTCCTCTACATGATTACTCATGTAATTCCAACTTTCTACGCTTAGCACTTTTATGGCCTTGTCTTATCTATTCATGAACCATCCGGAGAGAAAATTCCTACTCTCTTGAGAGGCGACATCACCTCTAGGTTCACAGAGGAGAGATTCTTACAACATATTTGCTACTATTAGAGATGCTTGTTGCTCATCAACTGAATTTGTAACATCCCAAATTTGCTAATAAGGCTTAGTGCCTTGATGAGTGTGTTGGGAGGGCATAAACAAATATTATGTGCATTTTATGATTATATGCATGATTATATGAATTATGTGATATATTATGATATGACTATTGTAGCTTGTTTAGGTTTATTAAGTATGCATGTGGGGTCGTTTCTTATTAGAAGGGTATTTTCATAATTTTGATCCGTTGAGGGTATATTTGTAAATGTATGTTTTTTGTAATTTAGACCACAAAATTATGTAGATATATTTGAGTTATTCGACACGAGACGTTCCTAGTGAGAAAATTAGCGAAAAAGTCGCAACAGGGTTAAATACCTGACTCGGGGTGAGCCTAAAGGTATTTTGGTCACAACACATTAGCGAGATTTATTGGGTAATGGGAATTATTTGGTGATTACTTGGGGATATTGAAACTAATTGGGAAATGTGTTGTTAATTGAGGATTAGTGGGAAATCATGGCAAATGACCATTTTGCCCTTGAGGGCATTAAAGAGCTAAGGTTTGGGCAAGGGGTATTTTCGTCTTTTCCCTAGCCTTGGATTGACTTATACAAGTGGAAGCCTTCAAAATCGGGAAAACCAAAGAAAAACAATTAAGCAGCTCACTTTTCTCTCTCTCTCTCTCTTTCTCTCACTCTCTCTCTCTCGTTTTCCTTTGCACATTTCGAAGTGTTGGTGAAATTCTTTGATTTTTGAGGAGAATTGATTGAATTTGAAGCTTGGAGGAGCAACAATTGGGTTAGGAGTAACTTAGGGTTGAATTGCTCAGCTTAGGTAACGATTTATACTTTGGTTTCTAGTGAATTTCAAGTTTGTTTTAGTGTTCTTGAGTTTTGAACTCAAGGTTTGGATTTTGAGTTGTGGTGAGGTTTTGACTTGGTTCTTAATTTTAATATGGTGTCTATGATGTGTTGTTATGAGTTTAGAACTCAATTCTATGTATGGTTGAAGTTTGGAAACTGATTTTAGGTGTTTTAGTTCGGAAAAAAATTGTTGGAAAACCCAATTATTCTAGGTTTGCGGGGTTACGTCGCGGCGTTGTTCTTGAAGCGTCGTGGCCCGCATGAACCCAGTGGCCCAAGTGGGGTTTCGAACCACCTTGGTGCAACGACATGTGGCTGGAAGATTTGAGCTAGGAGTTCTCTACCTAGCTGAGCATGACGACCCTTGTAGGGTGCGCCACGACTCTAATTGGAGAAAATGGCCAAATGAGGTTTTAAGTTATGGGGACTCATATCTAAGGATTTGTGAAGGATTCTACTAACCATTTTAGTAGAATTCGAGGTTTCAAAGGCTAGGACTCGGTCCAAAAGCCTTTATTCGCTCATTATTAATGATTATTCGTTATTATGGTTGTGACTAGGGTTGATCGATTGGCTCAGAAGGAAAGGGTCGTGCTCAGGGTCGTGATACGTGTCTCGTTAAGGACCTAAGGTAAGAAAAATATACCTAGTCTATGGTTAGGGCTTGAGCACGGTCATTGAACATGGTTATAACTACGATTGAAGTGTTTTATTAAACATGTCTATTTTTATTGACCATATTTATGATTAATAATTTATGCTTGTCTTTTTTATCTGATTGAAAGGCCTAATTTATGAGTCAAGGGCGACAATAAAGCGCTAAGCGCATGCCGGTATGGTTAGGCCTATCCAAGAGCGTGACATACGGTTCAACGACCTTATGGTTGCTTGGAAAATGAAGCATTGGTTACGCTTGACTAGCCCTATGGCTAGTTCTCAGTAAATAGGGCTACAAGCCCTGGTTTGACTCTATAGTCTATTGACCTTGATTTTGGTCAATGACACGGAGTCTAGAAAATGACAGAAAAGTAATATAGAGCTTGAGAAAATGATCTAATGGAAAAATAAAGTACATAGAGAATTATAGTGGTTCGGCCCCAGTGATTGGTAATAACGTACATCCACTTGATATTATTATTAGTATTGAGCTTCAAAGGTGTGATCAAAGAACTAGGGTTCCTGAGTTTCACAGACCTTAGAAGAAGAAAACAATACAACGATGGATAATAGTAATATAATTCCGAAAGAAAAAGATCGATCCCCTTCCTTGAGCTATTTCTTGAGTATTTATAGGCTCAGGAAGAGTTACATAAATTAGGAAATAATATCTATCCTTAATAAAAAAATCTGCAGGTCATAATGAAGAGATATTCTTGGATATCATCACAACTATACAGATCTTTACATAAATGAACTGAGTATACGACCTGTCTGGTCGTATATAAAACGTGATATTTCCATGCGGAAATAATCCTGGTCGATAGGCAAGCAATATCTATGCCACGTGTCGGCCACGTGTTGAAAATCCTTGCCACGTAATCAACAGCTGTTTTTTGGATAAACATTTTCCCCCCAAATTTATTTATTGCGACCAGCAATAAGTAAACTTAGAAGACTAACTTTTCGTATGCCCCACGAAATCTGTCAGAGCCTCCCGTGCGTTCTTGAAAACTGTGACCTAATCATGTCCAATCATGCCTTTTCAGTTTTCAAGAAACCTTTCCGACGGCTGTTACACTCCTCTGTGCCTTGAAAAAGGTAACTCATGATTACCCCTTTTATGACACACCTCAGCTTCTATAAATAATCCCCACATTCTTCTTTTAACTCTTTACACGCCATCTCTTTGCCAAGAACTCTCAAGAACTATTTCAGAACCGGGAACTTCAAAGGTCTCCAGTCGCTTTGCTAAGGGTCCTTCACTTGCAAACCCAAAGTCATTCCTTTTCCTAATCTTCAATCTTTATCCAGGTAAATTTCTTCGACGTTTAAACCCTTTGAGATGCCATGCATACTGTTTATGTGCTCTGAAATTTGTTATGTTCTTGGGTAGAAATTTGTGAAGATTTTGTATATACCGTTTGATGCTTGATAGGGTAGTGTAGTGTTGCTCTGTAGAAGTTAGGAATCAGTTTGATAGTAGGATCATGGGTTTAGGGCGTAAAATCGAAGTAAAAATTCAATTTTTAAGCTAGCTAAAAAACTGGCTTTTTCCCGCCCCTCTGGAGTTGAAAAAGCTTTTTCCAGAAAAACTTTTTACTTTCACTTTTTGATCCGTTTTTCAAACTGTTCGCATAAAACTTAGTGTTTCGGTTAGAATGCTACTGGTCGTAGACGCGAGCAATGTTATTCCAACTTTCAACATAAGCTCCCAGGATGTGCGTCTTATCTCCTCCTTTGTCTGTTTGCAGTTTACATGCAAGACCCGTGGAGAGGAGAAAGACACATTGACGATGATCTGCTAGCTCGACTGCTCGAGGACGAAGAACAACCATGGTCATTGATACCTGAAATTCCCTTTTCTCGTACTAATCCAAACGCTTCCCCAATCTTGACCCAAAATATGACCCGCACCAAAACTAAGGCCCAGAAAAGGAATACCTCCGACCCTTCTCATCAGCCTTCTACTTCGGCTGATGTTCCCTCGACCAGTGGTCGAGATAAAAATGCTTCCGACCCAAACATCCAAAGACATGCCCGCCCTTGACACGCCATTCAGTCGGATGTTGAGTGGTATGTAGTTTCTGAAAGTAGGGTGACGATCAGAATGATCGCCAACTACTTAAAGAAATATAGTCTCTCAGGGGTGACCCTAGTCAAACCTAACCCAGACCAAAGGGCAAATCTTCCCAGAGGCACCTTCAGTGCCTGGTCGCGGTTTCACATTGAGGCAGGGGGAAACTTGCCTCTTCACTCATTCTTTCAGGGGGTGGCCAACTATTTTGGAGTTGCCCCCTTTCAAATAACCCCGAATGGATATAGAATGCTTGTTGCACTCTATATTTTGTACAGCCAAAAGAAATGGCCTGTGCCATCGCCTCATGAGGTCAACTATCTGTTCAACCTCAAATCTAACCCCAACCAAGAAGGCACGGGGTTCTTCCACCTCTGTCATCAGGAAATCGGGCGCACTTTCCTGACCGACACAACTCATATCTCAAACGTGGGGAGGTACTACCAAGAGTACTTTCTCACGGCTGACATGGTCGAGGGCAACTTGGCCTTCGGACGAGGAGGTAAAATTTTCGTATTGCTGCCTAACTTCTTTACTTAGCATTTTCCTTCACAATGTCTTAAACTGTGGATGTTTTCCAGGCCCGTGGTTGCGACCGAACCCAACTCTGGACATGGAGTTGAGATCGGCACTCCTAGTCAGCATGGCTGATGCTGAAAAGAGTGTCAAGAATCTAGTTACAGAGGCTAACCTTAGGATGGTTGGCCTCTGGGCCCCTCATTCGGATACGACAGGGCCCTTGGCAGGGAGTGCTTGCGCCAAAGAGGAACCCGAGCAACAACCTTAAGCGTCACCTCCACAGAGGAAACTGGCTTGGGTTATGATCAGGGAACCTGCTGGCACTCCCTGAGCAGAGAGGCCCTCGGCTCCCTTAGGGAAAGGAAAGAAGAAGGCTACCGAGCCTGTCGATCTCTCTTACGATTCTTCAGACGACAATGGTATAGTTATTTCGCTTTTAGACACTTTGCCAATTCCCTATCATCTTTTTGATGGGGACGGCAATTTTAAATATGCTCCAAATTTAGGGCCAGTCTTCTTCATGTTAAAGAATAATTATAAGACTAGTAGAGTTTGTAGTGTAGCGACCAGTAATAATAGTTTGGGTATTTGACTTTGCAATCCTTTTTTGCTTCTTTTTCTGATGTATTGTACTTAGTCATTTATGATATCTCACCGTTCAACTCTATTTTTTCTTTTCAGACATGGACTCCACCAATGTATTTGACCTCTACAGTGCTCCAGAGGTTGCCGCAGGTCCTCCAAGCAAGAAGAAAACCAATAAGAGACATCCCGGGGAGAGCAGCAAAATTCCGCAGGCGAAGAAGGCCCGGAACGCACGCCCTTTGGAGGATATACCTTCTGCCACCATGATCCCACTTTCTCCCCACGAGCAGCAAACTCCATCTGCCGCATCCGGGTCTAGTCCTTCTCCCGCGGCCCCGACTAACCAACCTTAGTAGGCTGACCCTGCCTCAACTGGGAATGAGATGGTTGGTCGCGGCTTCAAGCTGATCAAGGAGAGGGTCACCAAGATCGCAAAGCATGAACGCTGCCGAGAGGCAATGGCTGCAACGGAGATGATGGGTGTTGACCCAATTCTGAACCGTGCCCTAAACGAGTTCACTAGTGTAAGCCATCTCTTTTTGTCAAAATAGGTCTTCGTTAGTTTACTGTCTATCTAACTTTTGTTCTAACTGTAGGCCATGCTAACCCTTACTGCCACCCACATCCGCCTGGGTGCTATCACCGAGCAGGCCAGGACTTCAGAGCAACGAAAAAAGGATGAACTCAGAGCTGTTGAGGCTCAACATGCTGATCAGTTGGCGGCGGTGGCTAAGGAAAAGGCCCAACTAGCTAAGGAGTTGGAGGAGAAACTGAAGTCTCTGGAGAAAGCCTGCGAGCAGAGAGACCAATACAAGGAGTCTAACCACTTTAACTACAAAGCGGCCAAACAACTGGAGCTGGACTTGATCGTGAGCAAGCAGGAGACCACAACTCTGGAGGGTCGGGTCGAGGAGTTGGAGAAGACCAATGCTGGCAACTTGGAAAGGTACAAGAATGCCACTCTGAGATGCTTCAATGATTTCTGGAAGTACAATCAGGGTGCCAACTTTGACTATCTTCCCAAGAATGCGAGGGATGTCAAGGTTGCTCGATGTGCGGCTCAGTTGGCTGAGGAAGAAAGATCAAGTGTCCCTGCTTCCCCCGAAATCTCACTGGCCTCTGGGATGGATGGTGCAGACACTAAGGTTGTGGGTGCTTTCAATCAGAACCTTCCTCATGATCCTCCAGCTCCTTAGTCTTTTTCCCTTTATTTTTTAGTTTTTTCCTTTTAACTACATTACCTATGGGTCGTGATGTAAAGACTATAATTTTTTGGTTTGCTGCACAGGCAGTTTTTACCTATATTTGAACAATTACATCCAAGTAGTTACTGCTTGCAATGTAAAAGGATTCGCTTTGATAATATAATATATTTGCATATTATTATAACATCTAATTGTTCGCATGACCGAACTTATCATAGCACTTTGGTTTGATTTGACAAAATATCAAAATTTTGAAAAATAGTCTAAGTGCCCTAGCATGCTTTCACTTATTTTGCTCATGTGTTTACATACCTTTTAACGGTATGCTTTGCTTACTTGTACCTGGTATGCCCCCCAAGTGATCAGGGAGCTTTAGGTCCTTGGTCACTTGCCTTGACAAGAACCTGCTCGAACATTACTGCTCGTGGAAATATGATTAGAATTATAATACAGCAAAACAACACATGTAATGAGCAAATACTTGTAATAAATACAATAGTTGGCAAGAAATGACTGGCTGAGCACAGTCCCTTTTATTCTCGTAGTAAATGGACTAAACATGTCTTTACGAGTGATCAATAAGATCTTACACGAAACTTGTAAAAAGTAAAATTTATACAAGCCAATTCTTTGAGAAGAATTGTGCACTGATAATACTTGCGCAGGTGTTCTCCATTCAAATATCGAGGAACGAGATCTCCATTTAAGCGTGCAAGTTTATATATGCCTGGGTGAAGGACTTCATCAATCTGGTAAGGCCCTTCCTAATTTGGACCAAGTACTCCAGCAGCCTGGTCGCGGGTGTTAAGGAAAAATCTTCGGAGCACAAGGTCTCCAACATTGAATTTTCTTTCTCGCACTTTAGAGTTGAAATATCGAGTGACCTTCTGCTGGTATGCAGCTACTCGGAGCTAGGCTTGTTCATGCCTTTCATCAATCGAGTCCAAGGATTCCATCAGTAGCTGGCTGTTAGAGTCCTGGTCGTATGTTAATCTGCGGTGCGAGGGTGGATCCAACTCAACAGGAAACATGGCTTCATACCCGTATGCTAAGGAAAACGGGGTATGACCTGTTGCTGTTCGGTGGGAAGTTCTGTATGACCAAAGGACTTCAGGCAACTGTTCTGTCCATGCTCCCTTAGCTTCTTCAAGTCTTTTCTTTAGGGTATCCTTCAACGTCTTGTTAACTGCTTCAACTTTCCCATTCGCCTGGGGATGAGCGACTGAAGAAAAACTTTTGATAATATCGTGACGTTTGCAGAAGTCCGTGAATAGATCACTGTCGAACTAGGTGCCGTTATTTGAGACTATCTTCCTTGGTAATCCATAGCAACAGATGATGTTTTTTACTACGAAATCAAGCACTTTCTTGGTCGTTATGGTCGCGAGTGGATCAGCTTCGGCCCATTTGGTGAAGTAGCCGTTATGGCGTCATCCATGTATCCGTCATCTGGATGACCAGGGTGGTTTCTGCTGCTTGGATGCTGGGCATGGATAGTCGCTCGACCGGTACTATGTTTAGAGTGTCAGCGTCCTTTGCACTTGCCAACTTTGCCAAAGCATTCGCATTGGAATTCTGATCGCGAGGTACTTGCTGGAGAGTGTATCTGTCGAACTGGGCTAACAAATCCTTTGCTTTGTTCAGATAGGCGACCATCTTCAATCCTCGCACCTGATACTCTCCCAAGATTTGATTTACGACTAGCTGAGAATCACTATAGACGTCAAGCGCTTTTATGTTCATATCCTTGGCTAATCGTAGTCCAGCAAGTAATGCATCATATTCAGCCTCATTGTTAAAGGCAGTGAAGTCAAATCTTATTGCACAGTGAAATCGATGCCTTTCCGGCGTTATCAATATCACTCCTGCTCCTACGTGGGATTCATTAGATGAACCGTCTGTGAACAATTTCCACGAGGGTGCTTGGGATTGACATTCAGGCTCGCTGGGCTCCTCAATCTGCTCGCCACCTGCGGGCTCTGTGAACTTGGCGATGAAGTCAGCTAAGGCTTTTCCTTTTATAGCTGCTCGCGACAGGTAAGATATGTCGAACTACCCGAGCTCGACTGCCCACTTTAGTAATCTTTTGGCAGCCTCTGGCTTCTGCAGGACTTGCCGAAGAGGCTGGTCGGTCAATATCGTGATCGGATAAGCTTGGAAATAAGGCCACAGCTTCCTAGAGGCCAATACTAAGCAGTAGGCTAACCTTTCGATGGGGGGATATCTCAATTCTGCTCCAATCAGCCTTTTACTTATGTAATAGACAACCTTCTGCACTCCTTCTTCTTCTCTCACCAGAATAGCACTAGCAGCGTAAACCATGATTGCCAGGTAGATGAACAAAGTCTCTTTATCGACCGGCTTCGACAAGAAGGGTGGCTGCGCCATATGCGTTTTCAGTGCTTGAAAGGTCTGTTCACACTCATCTGTCCATTCAAATTTCTTATTGCCTCTGAGTAGATTGAAAAATGGGATGCACTTGTCCGTTGATTTTGAAATAAATCTACCTAGAGCAGCAATTTTCCATCAGGCTTTGGACATCCTTAATCTTCACTGGGGACTTCATCTCGATCAGGGCTTTTATCTTCTAGGGATTAGCTTCAATTCCTCTTGAGTTAACTATGAATCCCAAGAACTTCCCTGATCCTACCCTGAAGGAGCATTTAAGGGGATTTAGCTTCATCCTATATTTATTAAGGGCGTTGAAGCATTACTGCAAATCCCGTACATGCCCTTCTGCTTTCTTCGACTTGACCAGCATGTCGTCGACGTAAACCTCCATGTTTGTACCGATCAACTCCTTAAACATGTGGTTGACGAGTCTCTGGTAAGTCGCACCAGCATTTTTTAAACCAAAGGGCATCACTTTGGAATAGTAGAGCCATGTATTGGTTCGAAAGCTAGTGTGATCCTCATCAGGGGGATGCATACTGATTTGATTATACCCCGAGTATGCATCCATGAATGAGAGGATTTCGTGTCCTGCAGTGGCATCGACCAGCTGGTCGATCCTCGGGAGTGGGAAGCAGTCTTTGGGGCAGGCTTTATTTAGGTCTGTAAAATCCACGCACGTACGCCACTTGCCGTTCGGCATGGGTACGAGTACAGGATTGGAGACCCAGGATGGATAAAATGCCACCCTGATGAACCCATTCTCCTTCAGCTTCCCGACTTCCTCTTTCAAAGCCTTTGATCTGTCTTTGTCGAGCAGCCTTTTTTTTTTGTTGCACAGGTGGAAAGCTTTTGTCGATGTTCAGGACATGGCTGATGATTGTAGGATCTATCCCAATCATGTCTTTATGCGACCAGGCAAAGACATCCTGGTTCCTCTTTAAGAACTCCACCAGTGCGTGTTTTGTTGTTGTCTCTAAGTTTTTACCGACTTTCACAACTCTTGTCAGATTTTCCTCATCGAGTTGGACCTCTTCAAGGTCCTCGATGGGGCCCATTTCTTCTTCAAAATCCCCAAAGCGAGGATCTAGGTCTCTATCCTCACTTTAGGCAACGCCCCATTTGGTGAGATTATCACCTGAGCGAGCTTGAACATCAGTTTCCATTTGCAACTCTTTCCCGGTGGCATCTCTCGATACACCCTTCTTTGCCTTGGTGATCGAGGTGTTGTAGCACTCCCTCGCTTCCCTTTGGTTTCCCAACACGCATCCTATCCCTGCGTCCATTAGGAATTTCATGGCGAGGTGCCATATAGAAGTGACAGCTCGAAGGTTGACTAGAATTGGTCTCCCTATCACAACATTGTACGCTGAAGGACAATCAACTACAATGAAATTAGTGAGTAATGTCCTGTTAGCAGGTGTAGTGCCTGCTGTGACTGGGAGTCTAATTGACCCCACTGGGGCAAGCCCTTCTCTGGAGAATCCATAAATGGTTTGGTTGTATGGCTCCAGGCCCTTAACGGACAATTTCATCCTTTCCAGCGAGGACTTATATAGGATGTTGACCAAACTTCCCGTATCGACCAACACCCTTTTCACCATCATATTTGCAATTTGTACATCCACGACCAGCGGATCGGAGTGCGGGAATCGCACATGCTGGGCGTCATCGTCAGAGAAGGTGATTAGTTCCTCCTCTGTTCGAGCCTTTTTTGGTGAACGATCATCGACACTCATCATCTCGAAGTCCTGGTCGTGGCGTAGGGTTCGAGCATATCGTTCCCTCGCTTTTCCACTATCTCCTGCAAGATGCGGGCCTCTGCAGATGGTGAGTCGGGTACCTACCACGAGAGCTGCCTGTAAAGGTGGCAAGCGTTGGCGTGCAGGCTCTCACTGAGAACCTCCCGTAGCTCGTACATATCTTCTTAAATGTTCCTGTGTTATCAGGAACTCAATCTCGTCCTTCAGCTGGTTACACTCATTGGTGTCGTGCCCATAGTCGTTATGATAATGACAGAACTTTGTTGAATCTATCTTGGAGATATCTTTTCTTATTGGTGCGGGTCATTTGTAGGGCACGCTCGAGCTAGTCGCTTGGTAAACCTCGGCTCGGCTTTCAACAAGGGCGGTGTAATTGGTGAATTTCGATTCATACCGATTAATTTTGGGGCGTTTACTCTCGGAGGCTGAGGGTTCGCCGCTCACCTGCTTTCCACCATTCTTACCGTTTCCATTCCCGTTGCCTTTTCCGTTGCCATTGGGTTTAGAGTTGTTGGTGGCTTTGGCGGGTTCTTCCTTGGGCCCCTTGTCTTTTGCTGGCGATTTCCCTTCATTGGCAATCGCGTCCTTGAGCTTGATGTATCGATCAGGTCTATCTAAAAACTCCTGGGTACTCTTAACCCCATGCTTCCTGAGGCTACTCCAGAGGGGAGAATGGCGCCTAACCTCAGCGGTTAGGGCCATCATCTTGCCTTCATCGCCCACAGTATTGGCTCCTGTTGCGACTCGCATGAAGTGCTGAACATATTCTTTCAAGGGCTCCCTTCTTTCTGGCTTATCTCGACCAGTTGGTTCGCCTCGGTGGGGTGCACACGACCCGCGTAGAACTGTCCGTAAAACTCCTTCACGAACATCTCCCAGGATATTATACTTGCAGGAGGGAACTTAAAGAACTACTCCTGGGCGGCATTAGAAAGGGTCGATGGGAAGATCGTGCAGCGAGCATCTTTAGAGACTTTCTGAATGTCCATCTGTATCTCAAATTTGTTTGCATGAGATACCGGGTCTCCATACCCATCGAAATTTGGCAGAGTCGGCATTTTGAACGTGCTGGGGGTTTCTGCCACAACAATCATTTGTACGAAAGGGGTGCCTCTCCTCCGATCGTACTCAATGTGCGATGTCTGCCCACCGACCAGCTGCAGCACAGCCTGGTTCATGGCATCGATTTGAGCCTGAACGGCTTCAAGAATTGCTGGAGCCTCTGGTGTCGGGGGAATGTACCCATCGTGCCTTTTTCGGCGTTCGTTGAGTACATCCCTTAAGTCATCATCTCTTCGTCGCTGCTCGCTGGCTCCGAGCTGGCTAAAGATGTTATTTTTTCTGGGCTGCCCCCAGCATTATGGCCTGCTTGTCGGTCTTCTCTAGATGGGGGGCTCTTGCCTCCACCTCTTTCTTCATTCCTCCGACCAACATTTCCTCTGCCTAAGTCGACCTCATTGTAGTCGTGGCCATCTCTGAACCTTGACTGGCTATGGTGGGCCAGACTGTTTCCCCTGTTGCCTCCTAGGCTGGCATTTCCCGAGCGTTAGAGGGAGGCCTGCATTGGTCGGTGGGTCCCCGTGCATTGTCATGTCGTGGGGGGCCCCTGACCGCAGAGCCTATCTCTGAGTTCCTTGAGTTGGCAAAAGGACGCTGCCCCTTGCTCGATGGATGCGGCTCTTCACCCCCTGGGCGTCTAGGGCTGCGGGGCTGTTGCCCAGCCCTATTATGCCTCGGGCGCGGGGGATTGCCTCAACCAGCCTGAGACGGAGGCTGCGTCTCAGGATCCCTAGGTAGGATATCATCCTGAGGCATAGGTGGCTGCTCCGGCCTCTGAGGGCTTGTTGGCTGGAGCGGAGGGCTAGGATTGGGACCCCTTCAAGGTGGCCCGCTTAGGGGTTGATCAAGCTATGAGGCTGGCGTAGCCTGATTCCTAGCCAACTGGAGAGCTGCTTCAAGGGCTACCATGGCATCCCTTTGCCGATGGTCCATCTCCGCTTGTCGCTCTCTTAGCTCTTGGCGCTGGCGCTCTATCTCCCTTTGTTGTGACGCCATTATCTCGGCGGCACTCTCCTGATTGGCCCTCAGAGCGGCCAACTCATCTTGCAACACCCCCAGTGTTGTCTTCAGGGTCTCAGAGTCCACCTCCTCCTCATCAAACTCCAAATGAGGTTCATCTTCAGCCATATTTGGGGGAGGAGGCTGGGATGGTGCAGTGACAGCCTTTCCAGTCTTCTTGTTATTCTTTGCCATTAGATTTTCTTGAATTCAAGTCTCTCAACGAAAGTACCAAAATGTTGACCATGATTTTGGTCAACGACACGGAGTCTAGAAAACGATAGAAAAGTAATATAGAGCGTGAGAAAATGATCTAATGGAAAAATAAAGTACATAGAGAATTATAGTTGTTCGGCCCCAGTGATTGGTAATAACCTACGTCCACTTGATACTATTATTAGTATTGAGCTTCAAAGGTGTGATCAAAGAACTAGGGTTCCTGAGTTTCACAGACCTTAGAAGAAGAAAACAATACTACGATGGATAATAGAAATATAATCTGAAAGAAAAAGATCGATCCCCTTCCTTGAGCTATTTCTTAAGTATTTATAGGCTCAGGAAGAGTTACATAAATTAGGAAATAATATCTATCCTTAATAAACGGATCTGTTGGTCATAATGAAGAGATATTCTCGGATATCATCACCACTGTACAGATCTTTACATAAATGAACTGAGTATACGACCAGTCTGGTCGTATATAAAACGTGATATTTCAATGCGAAAATAATCCTGGTCGATAGGCAAGCAATATCTGTGCCACGTGTCGGCCACGTGCTGAAAATCTTTGCCACGTAATCAATAGTTATTTTTTGGATAAACATAGTCATTTCACTAGATTTAATGCAGACACAAGTAAAGTTATTACTGCTACGCATGTCAGATAAGATTTTGAAATCTATTATTAATTAACTGCTTATGAGCATGTCTTTGTTTTCTTGATGAACCTTGGCTCACGGGTGCTATGTGTTGTAGGTAAGGGAAAGGAGAAGCTGGACTAGCCATGAGTTGGAGTGCTTCGGTGGCGGTGTGTACGTATGCTCAAGTACCACGACTGGGGATTCAAAGAGGAACTAGGGTCAAACCTTAATTTTGTCGCTTAGGCCGGCATGTTCTGTATTCACCTTTTGATTTTTAAATAACTTTTTAAATGTTTATTTTAGGATCCCATGTACGAACTTAAACTTTTTAATGGAAGTAAATATTCCTTTGACCAAATTTTTTAACCCTAACCCATTAATTACTTCTAGTTACACGTTTATGTCCAAATGACTTGATTATCGAGTTAAACACTATTTAAAATACACAGTGTAACAGTCTTGGCTATCTAGGGCACTATAGAATCCATTAAAATCATATGGCTTAACTCTCATGTCCGGTCGCAACCAACATTAACTCATCCTAGATGGGACTCTTTAAGTCGTTAATGTTGTAAACTATTCAATTTTCAACAACTTGATCATACCCATTGAACTCTACACTAGATGTATACAAGTTTTGAGTTGGATTTCCATCATTGGGGAATGTATTGGTCAAGGAGTTTTATTCACATCCCTCTATTTGTAGAACTCACTAGATCTCTCCGTATAGATTTGTTAAACAGGTCTGCTAAGTTCTCACAATATTTGACATACAAAATTTATATGACACTCTTATCGATCAATTCCCTCACATAGTCATGTCATAGACTTCCCATTGTTTATCTTATTGTAAGCTCTAATGAAAGTGGCTTGATTATCACAATGTATTGAAATCATCGATACATCAACCACGGATTTTGATATCTCAAACATGAGATCTCTTAGCCTCTCGACTCTTTGGCAATGTCGCTAGAGCTACAAACTCGGACTTCATGGTTGAGTGACATATACACGTTAGTTTCTTATACCCTAAGAAATGGCACCCCAACAAAGGGTGAACATCCAATCAGTTGTTGGGAGATTATCTCCTACACTAGATCTCCAACTTGCGTCAAAATAACCTTCAAGTATCTTAGGAAACATAGAATATTAGAGGTATTACTCTTTGGTCCTTTTGAGGTATCCAAATACTCTTTCCACGACCTTGCAATGTTTGTTACTTGGATTGCTAGTAAACCTACTTAGTTTACTAACATCAAACACAATATCCGCTCTAGTACAATGTGCGGCATAACTCCCAATTTCACTTGCACACTCTAGTTGACCCACCACTCTCCCATCATTCTTTTCAATCTTTAGACTTGAATCGAAGGGTGTGTTTTCCTCTTTGATATTAAGATGACGAAACTTGTCAAGCATTTTCTCAACATAATACGCTTGACCTAAGGCATACCCATCCAAATGTCTTCTAACTTTGATACCTAGTATGATATCAACCTCTCCAAGGTCCTTCATCTTGAAGTTAGAAGATAGAAACCTCTTTGTTTGTTTTATGTCTTTCATGTCATTACTTAATATCAACATATCATCAACATATAGACACACTAAAATGACATAGTCATCACAAATCTTAGAGTATACGCACTTGTATGCACTATTGTGTCTAAACCCATCCGAAACAATGGCTTCATCAAAATTCTCATGTCATAGTTTTGGTGCTTGTTTTAAACCATATAATGATTTAACAAGATTACACACCTTATGTTCATTTCCCCTTTGAAAAAATCGTTTCGGTTGTTCCATGTAAACCTCATCGTCAAGATTACCATTTACGAATGTAATTTTGACATCCATTTGACAAACATATCGGTTGTGTATTGATGATATGGAAAACAAAAATCTTATAGATGTTGTCCTTATTACCAGTGCATAGGTATCAAAGTAATCTATGCCTCCTTTTTGGCTAAATGATTTGGCCACCAACCTTGCCTTATAGGTTTGAATGATCTCATTAGTGTTGTATTTTCTTTGAAATACCCTCTTGCAACCTATTGGCTTTGATCCTTGTGGTAGATCAATAATCTCCCAATTATGGTTAGACATAATTGACTCCATCTCATCATTTATTGTCTTTTCCAGAAGTTAGAGTCCCTTGAGGAACGAATAGATGAAGTATCATAAGACAGTTCCAAGTGTCATAAGATAGTTCCACTTGAAGTATCATAAGACAGTTCCAAGTGTCTCCCTTGTTGTTTCCCACTACTAGGTAAAGAGTCTGCACTTGAGAGGTTTTATTTTGTTATCCACTCTTTTTAAGCCTTTGGATTCTTCTAGGCAATTTTGGTTGCTCTACAACTCTTGAAGGCAACTCCTCTTTTGATCCTTCTAACGAGATCGGTTCTTGAGGCCTATTGTCACCATACAACAAATTCTCAAAGAACTCAAATTCTCTTAATTCAATTATCACATTAGACTCCAAGTCTAATATCCTACAGGCCTTACTATTTGAGGCAGAGCTTACAAATACACATTTAATGGCCCTTTGACCCAACTTGGTCCTTTTAGGCTCCGTGCTCTTGCAATAAAGGCACCCGCAAAGTTTGAGATACCTCATTCTAACTACATTCCCTCTTTTTTTTTTGCGAGATAATCATGCTATGTATTTTTCTTTTGTAGTCTTGCTTAGCTCAAATTCGCCTTATCACCGAAATCTAAGCTCAAAGAGATGAGGTCAGTGTCGATCTGATGGCATCCCAAGAAAATGAGGGAATCACCAAGGAACAAGTCATCGAAGTGAGCCAACATCGAGACCAGCTGCTCCTCTAGGTCGATAGCCTCAACAAGAAACTTAGGGAAGTCTATGTGCTCAAAAAGAAATTGTTCGAGGTAAAAGAGAAAGCTTAACGGGATATCGAGAAGGCGAAGCAAGATGTTACCGAGGGGAACGAATGCCTTGGAGAAGATGTTATACCGGTGTGGGGCACATAACCAGGAAGGAGATCTCTCATTTCTGGATGCAGAGCTTTGGGAGCGTTACCTCGCTAAGTTCCAGAGCCGACTCTCGCAAGAGCCCTATGAGACTATGGAATCTTTCAAAGCTGCTAAAGGGAGTGATGATGAGGTCACATCACAAGGGCAAGTTACTGGAGCTTAGTGATGTTTAGGGCACCCTCATCCTCTTTTTTACTTTTTATTTTTATGCTTTATTTTGATTTCTTTGAACCCATTGTAATTAAGCTTTCAAAAGCTGAGACAATCTCCTTGGGGCTCAGTTTAAGGTTATTTCTCCTCGAGTTATTAAGTGTTAGCACATGTTCATTAATTTCTGATTTATTTTTGTTCCCCTTAACCTATTATGTTGCTATGCTTATGAACTTTTAAGTCCTTATACATTTGCAATCATAGGGGTATATCAAGGAATTCGCTCGCCTAATAGTGTTATACCTGTTAGGAATCAGGCCTCAGACCTAGTTATATCAAGGAGTATGCTCGCCTAATAGCGTTATACCTATTAGGAATCAGGTCTCGAACCTGGTTATATCCAGGAGTTTTCCTAGTTTAACACTAGGATTTGTTTCTTTGAATTTTCTTAGTTCATATTAGGAATTTCTTTGAAAATTCAAGCTTTAAAAAGCCGTAGAATAATCAATTTTCTGAATTCTAAGTTGAAATTTTTTAACAAATTTTGTTGAATATCTCAAGGATTGTGGAGAGTTATATGCCCCCTAAGCGATCAAAATTTATAAGTATTCTAGGTCGCTTTTACAAAATAAGGTCGAGATGCATTACAATAAAAAATGATAACTCTGGTATCTCGTTTAAATTACGCAGTATCCTTATATTATTCAAATTCTTGGATAAATAACAATGTCTTTTTAAATAAGCCCAACAAGAAAAAACTATTTCTAAAAAAATCTTCACAAAGCCGTCCTATTATTAGTAGTAGTTTGAAGGTTCCTTCACGCAAGATTTCCATGATATGGTAAGGTCCTTCCCAGTTTGTTCTGAATACACAATCCTTGGGATCTTTGTTCGCCAAAAATACCTTTCAGAGCACTAAATCACCTAGTTCAAGACTTCGTCCTTTGACTTTCAAGTAAAATAGCGAGTCATCCTCTGTTGATAATGGGCGAGCTGTAACTATGACTCCTCCCATTTTTCCTCAATCAAGTCCATAGATGCGTTAAGCAAGTCATTTTTTCGATCCTGATCGAAGGTTTTTTTTCTATGTGACATCACTAGTGCCTCAATTGAGAGCATAGCCTCACTTCCAAAGGTTAAACAGAAGGGAGTGTGCCCTGTGGAGGTGCGAATTGAGGTCCTATATCCCCAAAGTACTTATGGGAGCTGCTTGGGCCATAATCCCTTAGCTTCGTCTATTCCTTTCTTTAAGCTTGCCTTTAGGGGGTTTTTACAGCCGCAACCTGCCCATTAGCTTGCAGATACGCCATTGAAGAAACTCTTGGTTATGTTGTACTTGTCATAAAAGTTCGTGAAACGATCACTATCGATCTGGGTTCCGTTGTCAAAACATATGAATACCAAAATTCTACTTGAACGAGGCCCCTACTTCATGACCCTTAAAATATAGGCTTGGGATGGAAATGGCCTCGCCCACACGCCCTTGCATCTAATGCCAACGGCCTCGAGGACACCATCTCGCACCACGGCCTCCACCTCATGCCAAAGGCCTCGCGGACACCATCTCGCGCCATGGCCTCCACCTCGCACCAAGGGGCCTCATGGACACCATCTCGCGCCATGGCCTCTGCCTCGCGCCAAGGGCCTCGCCCACATGCCCTTGCATCTCGCACCAAGGGCCTCACGAACATCATCTCGCACCATGGACTCCGCCTCACACCAAGGGCCTCGCGAAGCACCATCTCGAGCCATGGCTTCCGCCTTGTGCCAGCATCTCATGAGGCTCTTGCCTTCCATGGTCCTTGGGGTCGTAATTTCCTTGATGACCCGAAAAGACTTCAATATTTAAAGGTTAAAAGAATAGGAAGCATTGTGACGATGAAAAGCCATGCATGACTAGAAGAGGACGTACATCTGAGGAATGCACAGACAAGTAGTGAGCCTTATCAACCCCAGGTATGAAATATGTATGGGGGTACGACCCTAAAAACCCTCAACGCCAGACAAGTGGTGTTCGTACTGGGGTACCTGACATGGTCCTTCCCAGCCAGCCTTTGACATTGGTACAAAGCGTATAGTGGAGGTACAACCAGGTACTAAAATTGAGGTGCTCCCGCATACCCTAGGAATGTACTAGAGCCGACCACCACGCTCCCAACACCACTACCATCTGTAGACTTCATATGCAGGGTCGTGTCCCCAGGGACCACCATGTACGGTGAGCCAATAGTGCTCTACTATAAATATATGACCTCCCTTCACCTGAGAGGGGGGTCGAATTTTGAGAATGTTGTAACTAGTTGTTGCTAACGAAAACAGATATTCTACGTTCTCTCTATTTTTCACTCTAGAATTCTAGCATTTACATTTTGTGTTCTTGAAATCATAAGGAAGTTTGATTGAAATTTAGTCAGTTTAAGTTCACTTCTTTCACAACTCACAAAGTTCTTGATCTAACTTAGTTGACGATTTCTTCTATTGATTCCAGTAGAGAAAGATGCCAAGACGTTCTATGTGTCTGAGAGAACCACGAGAGGTTGAGGTCCACCTGGATGGAGATCAACTAAAAGCCTCCCTAAGGAATCCTCCACAACCCAAAAATGAGGATGCACCAAAGGAGCCTAGGGCTCCTGAGGATGAAAGGGAGGCTTCATCCTCTGCTGTCCAGCCCGACGAAAATCGTCCCGGACCAGTGACTGCCCCTACGGGAGGTGCAGGAGCGCTTCTGCCCCCAAGGCCGCCGCAAGTGTCGAACTTTGGCCGGCAAGATCCAGGTCCGTCAACGTACAGGCTCGACGGGGTGTGCATTTCCCACACAATGACCCCTTGGTATCAAGTGCACTGCTAGCTAACATGAGGGTGCAACGGGTTCTAGTAGAAAATGGGAGCTCCATAGACAACCTATATCGCCCAGCCTTAGAGAAGATAGGACTAGGCATCAGGAACCTAAAGCCCTTCAATACCTCCCTATATGGGTTTACAGGAGACTCAATACAGCCCCTACGCACAATCGAGTTAGCCTTCACCATGGGAGAGCACCCAGATAGACCACCGTAATGACAAACTTTGTTGTAGTAAGTTATTCCTCGGCCTTCAATTTGGTATTAGGGAGACCCTCCCTGAGAGAATTGAAGGCGATATCTTCAGTATACCACTTGGCCATAAAATCCCAACTTCTGGACGGGTAGCGAGCGTGAAAGCGGAACATAAAGAAGCAAGGGAATGTTATAACACGTCCCTTCGCATAGTCATGAAACTGCCAGTACCTATGGCAATGGTATTGCATGGGTGCACAAACCCACATGAGTTAGACCCTCGAGTTACTGAGGAGATCAGAATCGATGGTAGTACATACGTGCCTGAGAGGGAACATCGGGTAAAGCTCCACTTTTAGTGCGATAAATCAAAAGGGTTACCATAGTTAGCCTCTCAACATAGTTGTGAGTCCTCTCCTTAGAAACAGCTATGAATTAGAGGGGTAACCTAGATGCCCGGGTACGAAGTAGGAACATTATTGCCATAAATACCTATGTACTCTACTCATTTTTAATGAATATGTTTCTTATTGGCTTGTCACACTCCTCATTGACTTGAGCACATATCTAACTCTCATGTACCTATCACCAATTGGAATTATCAAAATGCATGAGCAAAATGATCAAAGTGCCCGACGAGATAAATCTTGCCAACCACTTGGGGGGCAAAGTATATAGCCAAAAAGGGGTCCTAAAAGAGACCCTTAAAAAAAAGAAATAAAGAAGAAAACCTTGCAAGGCATCTCTTGAGTTCATGAGGATTAGCTACCCTTATGAACATCAAGAGAGTCAAAATGTCCCACAGGAAGAACCTCCTAATAAAGGCTGATACCTCCACGAGGGGAAAGGCCTCAGGGACAGCCTAGAGCAGCCACCAAGTTGTCTAGCCAAAAAGGGTCCTAAAAGAGACCCTTGTAAAAATAGTACTATACGTAATGATGAGAAGGATGCTTCTCGCAAAAAGTAACAAGTGCACGCGAAAATATATAAAAGAATAGCTAGAACCCAAAGGGTCAACATATCCTTACAAGTACAATCAAGGTGCACCGAAGAGACTATTACTACCAGTCCAAATAAAACATCAACGAGTTGTTAGAAAAAAAAGGGACCTATCGAACCCCTTTTGCTCCTGCAAAGAGGAGCGAGCTCAAAAGGACCTCAAGCATAAAGAAACAACAACAAAAGATCACATATATATATATATATCAAAGGAAGTCATGATAATACTGCAGGTCAAAGTCAACACCAACCACAACAGGACTTAAAATTGTTCCTGAAGGAAAAAGCAAAGAACCTGGAGGAACCTCTCCAATATAATAAGGTTCAAATATTATACAACCAAATCGAAATGGAAAATAAAATCTATAGAAATGATATCTCAAGGCCTCCTGCTTCGAGCATTCTACTCAGCCGCCTTGGCAACGGCATGGTCACCTAAGGAGGAGAAGTTGAAACTGGGATTCTTCCTCCACATTCCATAAAGGGTGCACTCTATAGACTGTAGTCAACCTCTGCCAAATCAGCCTCCAGGAAGGTGATCCTCTCCTATAACACCCCAGCCCGAGCTTCCGCTCTCTTCTTCTTTTTGGAAGACGATGAGGCCTTCGCCAGGGCCTTCTCCAGCATGAGGTTGACATCAGCAAGCTGTCCCTCAAGATCCTGAACTATGACTACTAGACGATCCCTTTTAGCATTGGATGAAGATAGGTCATGTGCTGAGTCTACAAAGCACTAAGCCACCAGAGAAGCCTGCAAGGAAGAAAAATGTGAGCAAACAAGGAACCCAAAACACAAAAAAGGCCAATGTAAGACACATGAACTCACCCAAGTAGTAGAGTGTATAACAGTCTCCCCAAGCTCCGCCATGGTAAAATTCTCAAGACCTTTCCACTCGGTCTCGGGGATACCCTCGGCAACCCGGGTATACCTTCGCACATAAGGGGCTGATATGCGACTCACCTAGGACGTCCCCTCCAAATCAGGAGCGCCCAGGTGAGTAGGGATAGATGACCCACTCACTGAGCGAGGAGGAGGCACAAGAGCATCAGACGAAGGGTACCTGGAATAGCCATGACTAGTAGGGCATGGGGGAGATTGTAAAATTCATCATAAGAAATTAGAACAAAGCGCCCTTGCATGGACTGCGGACCGCGAGAATGAGAAGTCATGACGTAGTCCATAATAGCAAAATAAGGGTGTCCCCTTGAGACTGGAGATAGTTGGGCTAGACGTTTTGATTCAGGTGAGGTCCCCTCAGGCACCCATTCAACATCACCCTCGACTGAGTGAGGTTCTGCAAGAGTTTCCTTCTTCTTCCACTAAAAAATGTGCCATAGTAGGTTGGGCTCCGAAAACCTGGATAGACCATAATAGTTGAGGTTGGCCACTATAAAAAGATGAGCAACCATTTTCGTTAAAGGGTATGCATCAAGGAAGGCATCTACCAGTGCCACTTCCGACTTCGGAACATCGAGAATAGTAAAACTCTCTGAACAATCAATTCAGTTATCAATATGAGTATAAGGTCCACAATAGCAAGCTCAATGTAATAGAAAAGACTTGAAGTACTTACTTGGAGAGGAGCGGAAATGTTCGTGGACATAAAGGGCACCTTTCACAAAGAAAAATTCTTGCTTCCACAAACCCAGGTTAGAAACGAATCCTTTGATTAAAGAGACCTGAGAGTTGGCTTTCTGTAAAAAGTAGAAACACTTCGATTTAGGAGTGGGCATGAGATTATACAAGAAATGCACCTCCTAGGCCACGGGAGCGTGATCGTTAAGATTCATGAACACCATATACAAGCAGCTCAAGGTCAACCAGTTGTTGGGTGCCAGCTAGAGTGGAGTGAGGTCGAAGTGGTTCAGGATCATGACAAAGAATGGGTGTAGGGGAATGGTCCCACCTGCCTTCAAAATATGTTCACTCAAAGCGACATAGCCCTGGGGGGGATTATCAGCCCGACATTTATTGGACGGTACATACAATTTTTACTCCTTACAAATATGGAATTTCTCGGACAATTCTAACAGTTTGTTTTCTGACACGTTGGAAATAATGGTGGACGCCAATAAAGGACCAGAATCTGGCTTCTCGGGAGCAACCTATCGCCTCATTCTCTTCAACATGTCTACAAAACCAAAGGAAAAAGGTGAGGTCGAAACAGAACACTTTACCGTCCATCTTCTTCTTCTTACAAGAGTTTTCCATCAAGACATTGAGTGTGGAAGCATCAAACACGGGTGGATTAAAGACAAGTGTTGAGGGGAACCAGGAGTGACCTCGGGGCTATTATAGGGAGCACACTGGGCTGAAGGTTCAGGACGGAGGTTTCCCTCCATGAACTCTAGCTCCATTTGTAGGTCTAGAAGACTCACTCTAAGGCTAGCAATGTGATCATTAAGATCAAAGGAGAAAAGGACTCCATCACCCGTCAAATTTGAGTCTATCTCGCTCTCCACCACCCAGATTTTATGCCTAAGCTCGGCCATGCATTCAAGGTGACATATACGGGCCATTCTTAAGGTGTCGTAGCTTTGTTAAGGGTTGTTTTCGGGGGACCCCGAGTTTGAGGACAAGTCTACAAAGTCAACCCTCAGAGGAACACTAGACGACCCCTCAAATTTCATAATGCCATGTCTCGTTGGTGATATGGGTGCAAGTGTATGTGGAAAAATGTACTACAAAACACAAAGGAATAAGCTCACAACCCCTAGACACAAGTGCTCAAAATAACCAACTATGGGGTGCAATGGAGAGTATATGTGTTAATGGGTGCATACACATAAGTCAGCTCACGAGGAGCTCCGACCGAGGCAACCTTTCCCAAATAACGCTAATTTAGACCCATTAGGCACAAGAAAGGATGAAGGCATACCTTGAGCGGGTGAAGTCACGAACCGTCGCAGCTGCAAAAGTACCGAGGGTCAAAAGTACACACCTATAAGAAGAAAGGAGATAGATATTTTAGTCTCCAAGCACATTTATAGATATTTATATAAAAAAAAAATAAAGACAAAGTGCCCTTGTGAGGGATAGAACCACTCACCTCTTGGAAGCTTTGAAGACAAAAGCACCACCAAGCTAAGAAAAGTAAGTGTAGTAATCGTCCTTGAGAAGAAAACCTATATATAGGAGGCTCAAACTCATCCTAGCCATTGAATCCAATATTTGATCTGTGGTCAAGAATGAATCCAAACACCCGCATTAGGATCTGCGAAGCCAAGTGATAGACTCACATTTACCCTCAAGGAATCATGAGGATCACCATCCCAAAGTGTGTTACTTCATGCCACCAAGGCAAAGAAACACACTAACACCATAAGAGGCTTGAAGGCACCCTACCAAAAAGTCTACCGAAGTGCTTAAAGGCCCTCCCAAAGACTAAAGGGCGAGTGTGAATACTGAAATTCCGCTTGAACGAGGACTTCGCCTCGTGACCCTTAAAATATATTGTTGGGATGGAAATGGCCTCGCCCACATGCCCTTGCATCTTGCGCCAAGGACCTCACACACACCATCTCGCGCCCTGGCCTCCACCTCGCGCCAAGGGCCTTGCCCGCACGCTTTGGCATCTCGCACCAAGGGCCTCGCGAACACCATCTCGCACCATGGCCTCTGCCTCGCGCCAAGGGCCTTGCCCACACATCCTTGCATCTCGTGCCAAGGGCAACGGAGACAGCATCTCCCGCCATGGCCTCTGCCTCGCTCCAAGGGCCTCGCCCACATGCCCTGGAAACTCACGCCAAGGGCATCGCAGACACCATCTCATTCCATGGCCTCCGCCTCATGCCAAGGGCCTCGCGTACACCATCTCGCGTCATGGCCTCCGCCTCGCACCAAGGTCCTCGCCCACATGCCCTTGCATCTCGTGCCAAGGGCCTCGCCCACACGCCCTTGCATCTCGCACCAAGGGCCTCATAAAGCACCATCTCGTGCCATGGCCTCCGCCTTGTGCCAACATCTCCTTAGGCTCTTGCCTTCCATGCTCCTTGGGGTTGTAACTTCCTTGATGACCCGAAAAGACTTCAACATTTAAAGGTTAAAAGAATAGGATGCATTGTGAGGATGAAAACCCACGCATGACCAGAATAGCACGTACATGTGAGGAATGCGTAGACAAGTAGTGAACCTTGCCCACCCCAGGTATGAAATACGTACGGGGGTACAACCATGAAAACCCAAGATGTCTGACCCTAACTCCACACCACATAAGTGGTGGTCGTACGTGCAAGGTACCTGACATGGTCCTTCCCAGCCAACCTTTGACATTGGTACTAAGCGTATAGTAGAGGTACAACCATGTACTAAAATTGAGGTGCTCCCGTAGACCCTTGGCGTGTACTAGAGCCGACCACCACGCTCCTAGTACCACTACCATCTGTAGACTACATATGTAGGGTCGTGTCCCCAAGGACCACCATGCTGTAACACCCTACAACCCAGGGACCGTTACGCTGTGCATTTTAAACAGTGCTAAACTCGCTAACCGAGTCATTTGGCCATAATCGTGTAACTAAGTATGATTAATGGTTTACTGATGAAAATTTTGGTCAAAGATACAACATTTCACTAAAATGTTTACTGTATACATTGGGATCCCAAAATATATTTTAAAGGTTAATTACAATAAAAGATTTACGACCAGCCGACCTAAGCGGAAAAATATGGTTTAACCCTAGTTCCTCTTTAAACCCTCGATTGTGGTGGTCGAGCAGCTGCATATGTACACATCATCACCGAAGCTCTCCAACTCTAGGATGTTCTAGCTTTCTTTTGCCTTTACCTTCACCACATAGCACCCGTGAGCCGAGGCTCAGGAAGAAAACTCAACATGATCATAAACAGATAATAACATGTCACTAAATCATAATAAGCATGCCTAGTAGTAATAGCCCTATTCATGCATGCAGGCAAGTCCAAATAAATGATTATGGGGTCATGCGCCCTGAATAGATGACTTATGAGTCTATCTCTGGGGATCTGCTCCCTGAGTAGATGGCTAATGAGTCTATCTCTAGGGATCTACTCCCAGAATTGATGACTAATGAGTCTATCTTTGGGGATCTGCTCCCTGAATAGATGACCAATGAGTTTACTCTAGGGATCGTCTCCCCGAATAGATGACTAATGAGTCTATCTCTGGGTAGGTGACTAATGAATCATTCTCTGGGTAGAGGACTAATAAATCTCTCTCTGGGGTTCTGCGCCCTAAGTCTTGTGATGTTTCAGTCACCTGAGCCTTTTGGCCCTCGCTATAAATAACTAGCCTTTAGACTAGACGAGCACTTTAGTTTTCTTTGACCTTAGGGTCGATCAAGCATTTAATGCTCATGTTGATTAGATCTAATCATTTTGATTCTGCGTTCAATACGCTAATGCCGCTCTTGACTCATAAGTCAATTTCATACGACCAGCGCTCAGTACTATTGCCAATCATGACTGATAAGTCAAAACTTCATGACAAGTACTAACACCATTGTCGTTTTTGACTAATGAGTCAGTGCCACTCATAAGTAAGCAATGCATTCAGACATATATCATATGTCAAATATCCAAATATAAGGCCTTCAACATGCTTACTCAACATTCACCAACATAATTATGATCATGCACATTTACAGAGACTCAAGCTCTGATCAATTCCATATTCAATATTCATGCCATGCCATATTCACATGTATCACATGCATCACATACTGGGTGCAGTTTTTGTAATGCCCCGGATTCCCTATTATGGTTAATGGCTGGATTAGTAGGCCGGGAGGGCCATAACTGTTTAATTATGCCATTAAATGTGTTTATGCATGCTTATGAGAATTATATTATAATATGATGTTAAATGCGTGCATGTGAGTCCACATTTGTTTACAGGGGTATTTAGGTAATTTGGCCCGTTGAGGGTATAATTGAATATTTGTTTGCGTGTTAATGATATATTGTGAGACCACATTACAATGTGGATTGGTTCCAGTATTTCGACATGAGACGATCTTTAAACATGATTTATCGGTTTGGTCATAATAGGTTTGAGCTCGGGGCTCGGGATGTTATTAATGATTATAGCGTTACCGGGGATTTTAGGGTAAAGGGTTATGAATTGTTGATGTTTGAGGATATTGAGATTAGCGGGGATTGGGAAGCGTTAATTATAATTAACGGGTTTAGCGGAATGTACCAATTTTTCCCTTGAGTTGGTTTAAGAGGCTTTGGATGGCACAAGAGTATTTTGGTCTTTTTAGGGAGGATATATGTGATGTTTAGTGGCTATAGAAGGTGGTGGAATAAAAAGAACAAAAATAGGGGTTTGCTTCTTCCTTACCCGTGCATCATCTCCTTCACTTCTCCTTTGAGGGTTTTGAGTTCTTGGTGGAGTTTCAACCAAAGGGAATTGAAAGGCTGGGTTGGAGCACTTGTGTTAGCTTGTGTGGGAGGTTGTAAGCTAGTTTCAAGGGGAGTTTTGGTCATATAACACAGCTGGTACTCTGTTTTCGTTTTAGTTTTTAATTCATGGATTTTGATGCGGGAAGTGAGAATCAAAGGGGGTTTTGGTGTTAGTTTGATTGGGGTTTGATGTGAGTGAGCTAAGGGAGTTGTTTGGGGGTTTAATTGTGTGTTAGGAAGAGATTTTATGAGGGTTTGAAGGACTGGTTTGAGAGGGAATCGCACAGGGGAAAAATCTGGTTCGTGCGTGACTTTGTTGCTGAACTGGGCTGGGCGCCGCGGCGCAGCAGGGGTGCACCGCGGCCCTTGGCGTGTGGCAGATGGGGAGCCTCTCTGTTTGGGGGCGCGCCGCGGCGCAGCAGAGGGGGGCCGCGGCCCTTAAGGCCAATTTTGCAAAAATGTGGTTTTTAGCTTGGGGATTCAAACCATAGGCCTCGGGGTTGGACCTAGTACCCGGTTGGGTAGTATTTGATGTCTCGGGGGCTGGGATTTGGTTTGGGAACCCTCAGTTATCATTTTTATTGATGAATTCTATAATTTGGTTATGACCAGGTGACCGACAAGGATTTTAAAGGTTGATCGTTCTCAGGGGTCGTTCATATTATAATTCTCACTCGAACCAGAGGTAAGAAAGCAGTGTATGAATATAGTTGCACCCTGTATAGGTATATGACATGCATGGTTTGATTTGGGCATGTTGGTTGGTATATGTGGACGTGGATTGTATATTAAATGCTGATGTACGCTGATTACCTGTTTAAGACATTGACTAGGCAGGGACCGACTCTAAAGTCGAGAATCTCGCATTGAATGGCTCTATGGCATTAATGCTAGACCGACCCTAGGGTCGAAGAACTTATAAGCGCTTGCCTGGTCTACGACTAGATGACTATAGCCAAGGTATATGACCCCGGTGACCGTTTGTCACGTGGCTAAGGGACGTTGTCCATAGTTTCGACTCTAGAGTCGTGAGGAAGGTTATGTTGGTGACCAATCACCATGCACCTGTCTTGAACAAGCTTATGAAAGAATCACCTATCAGTTAAGCCCTGGTGACCCTACCGTCACATGGCTAGAGGGAGCGATGCTCATTATTGTGACTTTTGGCTATTGTCTCCTATTTGTTGGACTGATAGTCCTGAATGGTTATTATGATCGTTGTCGATATTATATCATGTCTTATTATGTTTTCTTGCTGGGCCTTGGCTCATGGGTGCTATGTGGTGCAGGTAAAGGAAAGGAAAAGCTTGGCCAGCCTTGAGTGGAGAGCTTGGGCAATGTGATGTACATACAGGGTCGCTTGACCGCCACGGTCAAGGAGTTCTCGGAGGGACTAGGGGTTTACCCTATCTTTGCCGCTTAGGCCGGCGGGGATTGTAAATTTGAAACTGCAGCGACTCTTTTGTATTACGGACATCTTGTAAACATTTTGAAAAGCTCATGAGCAGTTTATTTACTTAATGAAATGTACCCTTTCCTCTTTATTGGTTTTTCACCTTAACCTGTTAATAGTACCTAGATCACATTTTTAGCCAAAGGACTCGGGTAGCGAGTCAAATTTCTGGTTCACTGTTCACCGTAACTGTTCTGGGGTAACCAGGGCGTTACAGTTTTCTTACATTTGGTCCAGGCACAGGTTACCAATAAACGAACCTCAAGCACGGTCTTGTTTCCAAGCCCATAGCGATAATCTAGCCTCAACCATAATATAAGACCCTATAAAAAATGAGTAAAAAAATACTTCTATACCAAATCCTAGCCTCTGGGACGTCAAATCCTACCCAACTGGGTAGTAGGATTGATCCCGAGCCCTTAGAGATAAGTTCCCACGACTAAAAACCCAAAATTTCCAAAACTGCCCTTAAGCGTCGCGGCCTACCCCCCAGCTTTGAGCCGCAGCCCACCTCCAAACAGAGGTTGAGCCCCTTCTATGCCTATGCCTAGTTCCACGGCGCGCCTACCCATCAGCCAAATTCACCTTCTTCGTCAAGCCTGGGTCGCAGCGCCCAAGAACAGGGTCGCAGCCCGACCACAAACCTAGCCATAACCTGGGTGTTCGCCCATTTAAAATCCTCCAAATCTGTCCAAACATATCCAAATCCCAAAATCAAAGTTCCCAAACATCCCAATTATCCAAAACAATTATAACCCAAGTCTCAAATCATCTGAAAACTCATCAAAACATAAAATCCAATCAAAGCTTAAAAACTTGAAAGCTTAAAACTTAAAACTTGGATTACCTCCAATTAAGTCATTTCCCAACTAAATCCTCCGGCTAATGAGCTTCTAATCTTTCCTACAATTGTTATGCCTTGATCCTTGCTTGAATCCAAATCCTAAAACTCGAGTTTCCTTCAAAAATGCGATCGGTGTCAAAAAGTGAACAGGAGAGAGAGGGAGAGAACATTCTGAACGTTCTTTTTATTTCTGACAGGTTACTTCAAGCTTAAGTAACCTCAAGCAAATCCTAATGTTCGGGGTCCCGAAAATTCCCCTAGGGTAAAATAGTCAAAATTCCCAAAATTCCCTCATAATCTCACTAACTCTCAATTTATCCTCAAATATTTATTCCCATTACCCAATATCCCAAGAATGTGCTAAATACCCAAAATACCCCTTGACTCACTCCGAGTCAAGTATGAATCCCGTTGTGACTTTCCCACTAGCTTGCTCCCTAGGGTCGTCTCGTGCCGAGTAACCCAAACATCCTCACATACTAATGTGGTCCCACACATATATCACATATATGCCAAATATACCCAAAACGGACCAAATTATGAAAATTGCCCAATTAAACAGAAATGGGCCCACATGCATATTTAATACACCTAACACATGCATATCAAGTCATATTATAATATAACTCACATAATCACATAATGATACACATAAACATCATATAATCACATAATTCCATAATTTTCCATCCTGCCCCCCTAGTCAAGGCCCTAAGCCTTATTAGGAAATTTGGGACGTTACAATGTATGGTGAGCCAATAATGCTCTACTATAAATATATGACCTCCCTTCACCTGAGCGGGAGGTCGAATTTTGAGAATGTGGTAATCAGTTGCTCCTAATGAAAACATATATTCTGCGTTCTCTCTATTTTTCACTCTAGAATTCTAGCATTTACATTTTGTGTTCTTGAAATCATAAGGAAGTTTGCTTGAAATTTAGTCAGTTTAAGTTCAATTCTTTCACAACTCACAAAGTTCTTGATCTAACTTAGTTGGCGAGTTCTTACTGTCAATAGACCCGATCTTCTTTTGGGGCCCAAAATGGCATATGATGTTCACAACAAAATCCATGACTCTCTTCGAGGTTATGTTCACCAAAGGCTCTACATCGACCCACTTTGTAAATTAGTCGATGGTGACAACTGCATAGTGAACTTCTCCTTTTCCAGTTGGCAATGAACCAATCAGGTCAATCCCCCATACTGTGAATGGCCAGAGTAATGAAATCATGGTTAGCTCCATGGGTGTTGCTCGAGCAATTGTAGCAAAATGTTGGCAGTTATCACATATTTGGACATATGAGACCAAGTCCTTTTTTAGTGTAGGCCAAAAATAGCCCTGCCTAAATATCTTTACAATCGAGTTTTTCCCCCCAACGTGGTCTTTACAGAATCAAGTATGTATCTCACATAGGATAGTCTGTGCTTCCTCGGGCAGAACACATTGTAGAAGGGACATCGAATGCCCTCGTCAGTAGAGAATCCCCTCAACCATAACATACTGTGGATCTTGATATAACAATTTTCTTGCGCCCTTTCAATCATTCGGTAGTTTATCGATTGTGAGGTATTCCACTATGGGGGTTATCATGGTGAGTTTTTTTGTCAATCACTCCAACCTTAATCATCTCTTTCATTATGCTTGGTTATTCTAAGAAATTCATTGGGACTACGTTTAATGTGTCTGCCTCTTTGGTGGTGGCAAGTCGGGCTAAAGCATCAGTATTCAAATTCTGCTCTCGGGGTACCTGCTCAATGGAGCAGAACTCAAACTCAGATAACTCATATTTAACCTTAGCTAGATAAGATGCCATTTTGATGCCTCAAGCTTGATACTCCCCCAATATTTGATTAACATCTGGGAATTATTGTAACATTGGATCGCCTTTGCTTTCAGTTCTTTTGCCACTCGTATTCCCGCGAATAGAGCCTCGTACTCTGCTTCATTTTTGTATGCTTCAAAACTGAACCTCGGGGCTGTATGGAATCGATGTCCCTCAGGTGACATCAGAATTATCCCAGCTCTCCAGTTCTATTCTCGTTATATGATCCATCAACGGAGAGTTTCTACAATTCTTGAACTGGTTCTCTCATTGGCTCGCCCTGGAAACCTGTGCATTCTGACACAAAATCAGCGAGCACTTGACTCTTGATTGTTGTTTGTGGCTTATATACTATCTTGAACTGACTGAGTTTGATGGAATAGTTAAGCAAATGTAACGCCCTGGATAGCCAGGACCGCTACACTGTGTACTTATAAAGGTGTAAGACTTGCTAACCAAGTCATTATTTTAAAAGCGTGTCACTAAACATGTAAGAGCTAGGGTTAAAAAGGTTTTGGTCTCAAAAGACTCATTTCATATATTTTAACTATTATAAACACGGGATCCCATAAGAAAACAGATTTAAAATAAGTCTACAGACTCCCAAAAGTACATGAGTATTCACTAGCCATATTAAGGCAAACCAGACAGTTTCCAGGTCTCGCATCCCTGCCTAAACTTCAACCGTGGCAGCCGGGCATCTGGCTATGTACATTCTGTTCGCTGAGCTCTCCAATCAAGGCTAGTCTAACTTGCCCTTGCCTTTACCTACACCACGTAGCACCTGTGAGCCAAGGCCCAGTAAGAAAACATCATACAACTCAATCAGTAATAGCAGACAGTTAATTCATTAAGCACGTATTCTCATCAGATAATCCACAACAGATGTTCATCTCATACATTTAGATTCAAGATACAACCAATCACATATTACACTCATATCACAAAATATTCAGGGCTGACGACTTAGGCCGCACCCTGTGCGCTAGTGAAACCCTTGGCACCCTTAAGCCATTGGTTCACTAAATGGCTTGCATGGCATAATACCATCTTTTCAAGAATTTACAATAGGGAGCCCTTAGTCCCATCACATATATTCAACCAGGTGCAGTTTTCTTACCTTTAGTCTGTACGGTTATTGAATTACGAGCAACGCCCCTCAAGCACGATCCGTTCCCAAGCCTAAGCCTTTATCACCTAGTCACAACCAAAGTATAGGGTTTCATTAATTCCCAAATATAGGTTTCCGGTTACAAAAATAACTTCCGGAAACCCAAATTCCACCAAGCACGGTGGTGAAACCAATCCCGAGCATACTAGACCACTTCCCGTGCCTAAAACCCTCAAAAACTCACATGTGCAACCAAGGGCTGCAGCCCTTGAAGCTTAGCCGCGGCCCTAGCCTCAAAATATAACCAAGCCCATCCTGAACAAGACATGCGCCGCGGCCCTTGCCTTGGGCGCCGCGGCGCCCTCCCATGGTCGAGCCTCCTTGGCCCTTTTTCATCCTAGGGCCGCAGCGCTCCCCTTCGTGCCCAGAAAACCCATCATTTCTAAGCTTGAAACCTCACCTTAAACCATCCCAAAGCTCCCCAACTCATAACCAATTAATCCTAACTCCTTTAACATGACTTAAACAACATAATTCCACATGAAACACAACCTAAAACACATTAATATTCTCTTTTCAATTTCTGAAACTCAAGAGCTATAAACACTCAAACAAGCCATTCAAATTCAATTTAAAACCTCTAAACCATGAGTTGAAACTTACCTCTTCTGTTGAACCACTTCACCAAGCCAAAGCCAAGCTAAGTCACCAAGTTCCCTCCTCAATTCTGCCTTAAGACATCAAAACCATGTTTGCTTCAACACTTAACCAAAACCCAGAATTCTAACCATGGAGAAGAAGATTATATTGCTTACCTTAACCCTGACTCAGTTCTTGATTAATCTTGGAGCTAAGCCTCCAAATCCCCACCTCAATCCTTAGAAATTCCAGCTTGATTCCCTTAAGTTTTTTGTGTTTTCCTTCCCTTTGTTTTCCCTTGAGAGTGAGAGAGAGCTGAGATAAAAGTTTTAGTCAGTTTTTATTTTCTAAAGGCTTCCTTATGTCTATCTTACTCATTAAGTTAATCCCGAGGCTCGGGGTGCCAGAACCGTCCCCGAGGCCAAAATGGTAAAATCCCCCAATATTCCCATCTAGACATCCTAACCTCGAATATATCTCCATAAATTTATTTTCATGTCCCGATAGTCCAAATCAGTACCCGCTATCTAAAAATACCCCCGACTTATCCAAAGTCATATCTTTAGTCCCGTTGTGACTTTTCCCTCTATCTGACCCTAGGATCGTCTCGAGTCGTGCTCTGCGAACCTGTCCACATAATAATGTGGTTCTCACATATATCACATATTTATTTCATATTATCACATAATATCATCAACTATCATATAAACATTACTAAACATATAATTACTCATTTAAATCACAATTATTCCATTAATGCCCTCCTGGCACACTAATCAAGGCCCTTGAGCCTTATTAGCGATTTTGGGTCGTTACAGCAAACGTCCCTATGCTTCAGGTTTTTGCAAAACCTGCCTTAAAGGTGGATCAGTTAAGACGTGGCTGGTGTGGGACAGGAAATACGACCTGAGATTTCTCGGGGCCAAGATCAAGCAGAACGCGAGTTTTTCTATTAAAGGATCTCTGATGGAGACATTCTGATAAAGCATTGATAATGTGGCCTCTACATATTAGCTCATATTCTACCATTTTCTTCCTTTCCTTGGTCACTTCTCTAGTATCATCATCCTTTGGACCATCCAAAGTCTTCAAATATTTGTTAAGGATGTAGTGAACCTTCAATGTTGTGAGAAGAAACATAATCTTATCTTGCCAACAAAGAAAGTTTGAGCTATCGAATCGATCCAGTCTCACTAGATCTTGAGACATGAATTTGAGGGCTGAGATTGACGAGCTTTCTTCCATAGTCTTGGTGAATAGATAAACCTTAGAGATTTGTAATTGTTGGGATTTAGGCTATAAATCAAGCTTTGTATATTACAGCTCAAAGAATTAAACAATGATAATCTATACTCTAATGGAAAAATAATACAAAGAACATAACATGAGTAAAACAAGTGGTAGAATTGTTCTTTGGGAACCTTGATACATGAAATCACAAGTCTATGATTAAATGTAGCTCACAAAATTAACAAATACTTAACACAAATGAAGATTTTTTATCAAAAAATCTTTATTCCTAGCCTCCTCCTTGAGAATGTTTGAAGCTACTACAATGGAATGAGATGAGGATTCACAAGCCTTGAATCTTCATACAAGTTAAGCTTTATTGATGAAGATCTTGGAGAAAACTAGTAATCTTGAGAACTAGAGAGAGAAAGATAAGTTTTTGGAGAGAATGAGAGAGGTGAGTGATAACTCTATAAAAATAGAGTTATTTAACTCTTTTTGTGCATTAAAATAGTTTTGTTCTCAAGTATTTTTAGTTAAATTTAGTGACTTTTAATTAGTTTTATTTAGTTTTTAATAAATATTAATTTTGACATTATTTAGTTTCCTATCTATAATTATTAATCTCAATTTTGTGTATTTTTAGGAGCTTAAATGGAAATATTGAAATTAAAGGAGATTAAAGAACAATTGATGCCTCATTCAAAGTCTATGTACTCACCAAAAGCCCAAATTGATTAGTGGTTATTTTAATTGGACACATTTCCAATTGGATTGGGCTCATGTCTAATGGACTTTATTTGAGATATCTTTAAATCAAAAGAAAGAAGAAAGAAAAAAAAGAGATAAAAGATGGGCCATCACGTATTGGGCTTTGGAAAAGGGAATTGACAAAATGAGACCTTACATCATATATGTGTATATATGTGATGAAGGATAGCAAATGGGCCACGTGATTAGCCTTGGACATTGCAACCAAGGGTATCATATGCATATGATATATATATATATATATAAATATCATCAAAGGAAAAGAAGGGGCTGCTACAGAGGGGAGGCCGACAAAAAGAGAACAATGAAGAAAAAGAAAAAAAAAAAAAAAATTATTGGAGTGTTATTTAGGGTTTTAGTTTTGCATTTTAATTTTGAGATTGGAAAATTTTCAAAGGAAGAAGAAGAGGAATTTGGAAGAAAAACTTAGAGTCTTGTGACAACTCTAAATTGGGTTTTTATTTCTATCTTTCTCTCTTTTTCAATTTTGTAATTTTTGCACAATTTATGATGAGCTAAACTTTTGAGACTTGAATGGTTAAAGACCCCCTTTTTCATGTATTTCAAGTTTGAATGCATTACTTAAGCTAAATTGCCATTGTTCATTCAAGTGAGCTTCATGTTTATTTACTGTTGTTGTTTGGAAATTAATGGCAGGTTATTAAGCTAGATTTAATACTGGGAAGGTTAAATCTAGTAGTTGGTACTTGAATGATGCAAGAGAACACCCATTTTCTAGGTTGTTCTTAGTAAGTAGAATAGGAATATTTAATGAGAGAGGTGAGTAATCAATTTACAAATTAACTAAAATTTCCCCTTTAAATAGCATAATAACCATCATTTGACTCAACCAATGAGATTAGAGCATTTTAATTTTAATTTTGAAGCCAAAAATATATCATTGCACGACCCTATACTAAATGCCCAGTTGATACGTCGCCTGTTAGGTGATGCATCGCCTCTATAGTCCTTCATGGGACCAAGGACTCATCGCTTCCTAAGGGTGACGCAATTCAAATCCCACTAACTTGGCACTAAAAAACTTGTCTCAAAACATCCCCAAATGCTCCCAAACTTTTTGGGTACTCTTATATACACCAAAGAAACACTTTGGACCCAAAAAGATGATTTATAAATGATTATACCGAAATTCAACTATGATATGTTAACTTTAGTGAAACCGTTATGATTTTTCACCTCTTCGTACCTATCCAATTTCACTATGTATTTAACCAATCATAACATTTCTATCATGTTTCTTCTTCCTTCTTAGAAGTTACAGACTATTGTAAATCCTCTTACATTTGATGTGTCATCTTGTGGGGTTGCGAATTGTTTGTCAAGGGAGCCTATCAATAAAGGAGATTCAGTTTCCATCTATAATGACAAGTTGATCCCAAGAGGTAACGGTAATAGGTCCTGCCCCTCTCATTTCCTCCCTATTGATAATAAGGTGGATGAACTCCTTTTACCCAACAATGGATGGAATTGTCTCTTGATTTTTCATTCCTCTACGAAAGAAGAAGTTGAGTCCATTGTCACTATTCTATGAAATAATTTACCTACTAATGACGTTCTAGTATTGCACCATGAGAGGTCAGGACTATATACTATCAAGAGTGGCTGCTAGTTTTCAGTTCACGAGGAAGGAATGGGAAAAGTATCTACTTCCCATGGACAGTCACGTTGGTTGAAGAAATTGTAACGTCCCAAAATTTCCTAATAAGGCTTAGGACTTGATTAAGGGGGCGGGATGGCAAATTATTGAAATTATGTGATTATGTGAGTTATATTATAATATAAATTGATATGCATGTGTTTGGTGTATTAAATATGCATGTGGGCCCATTTTTTACTAAAAGGGCAATTTTCGTAATTTGGCCTGTTATGGGTATATTTGGCATATATGTGATATATGTGTGGGGCCACATTATTATGTGGATATATTTGGGTTACTTGGCACGAGATGATCCTGGGGAGCAATCTAGTGGGAAAGTCATAACAGGACCCAAATTTGACTCAATGTGAGTCAAGAGGGTATTATGGGTATTTAGCGCATTACCGGGATATTGGGTAATCAGAATAATTATTCGATGATACATTGGGAGTTAGTGAGATCAGGAGGGAATTTTTGGAATTTCGACTATTTTACCCCGGGGTCGTTTTTGGGACCCGGAGCATTAGGATTTGCTTGAGGTTACTTAAGCTCGAAGTAACCTATCAGCAATAAAAAGAATGTTTAGTTCGTTCACTCTCTCTCGTTTGTTCATTTGATGTCCATTAGCATTTTCGTAGGAAACTCAAGTTTTAGGAAAGATTAGAAGATTAGAAGCTTGTTAGACGGAGGATTTAAGTGGGAAACGACTCAATCGGAGGTAATCCAAGCTTTATGTTTTGAGTTTTCGAGATTTTAAGCTTTGATTGGATTTTATGCTTTGATGAGTTTTTGAGTTGTTTAAAGCTTAGGTTTTGAAGGTTTTGGGCCATTGGGATGTTTGGGAACTTTTTTTGTAGGATTTGGATATGTTTGGGTAGGTTTTTTGAAGGTTTTTAATGGGGAAAATGGAAAAAATGGCTGGGTTCGAGGTTGGGTCACAGCCTTGTTCTTGGGCGTCGTGACCTGTGTGAACCCAGAAAAGGAGGGTTCTGCCTAAGATTCGTGGTCTACATCTCCTTTTCAGCCAAGGGAGGCTATCTGTTTGGGAGGATCGTTGTGACCCCCAGGGCCAGGTCGCGGCCCGCTTGTGCATTCTTGGCCAGGTTGGGTTTTTAGTCGTGGGAACTTAAACCTAAGGGCTCGGGATCGATCTTACTGGCCGATTTGGTAGGGGATTCAGAATCAGGATCGTGCTCGAGGGTCATTTATCGGTAACCTGTGCTTGGACCAAAGGTAAGAAAACTGCATCGAGTATGTGATGCATGTGATTATGGCATGGCCTAAATGTTGAATATGCAATTGATGAGAGCTTGAGTCTTTGTAACTGTGCAAGATTATGATTATTCTTGTGATTATTGATTAAGCATGTTGAATTCTTATTATCTAAATATTTGACATGTGATATATGTCTATTTTCATTATCTTACTGAGAAAGGCCTGACTTATTAGTCAAGGACGACAATAGCGTTAAGCGCTGGTTGTAAAGCACTGACTTATTAGTCAAGGGTGGCAATAGCGCATTGAGTGCTGGTATTATTGGTTAGGCTAACTAGAAATGCCAGGTATGCTTATACAGAGGATATGGCTAAGAGACCTGAGGTGACTTAATAGTCACATACCCTAGCATTGGCTTATTAGTCAAGAATGGCCTTAACACGCCGAGTGCTGGTTAGCGCCAGGTACACTTATACAGAGGATATGGCTAAGACACCTGAGGTGACTTAATAGTCACATTTCCTAGCATTGGCTTATTAGTCAAGAATGGCCTTAGCACGTTGAGTGCTGGTCAACGCCAGGTACACTTATATAGAGGATATGGCTAAGAGACCTGAGGTGACTTAATAATCACATATCCTAGAATTGACTTATTAGTCAAGAACGGCCTTAGCACATGGATTGCTGGTCAGCGCCAGGTATGCTGATACAAAGGATATGGCTTAGAGACCTGAGGTGACTTAATATTCACATATCCTAGCATTGACTTATTAGTCAAGGAAGACATTAGCATGGTCAGTGTTGGTCGTAAGAAACTGACTTATTAGTCATGAACGGTAACACACTAAATGGTGGTTGTAAGGCATTGACTTATTAGTCAAGCAATGCAATAGCACGCTAAGCGCTGGTCCATATGATCTAGCCTAACCAAGAGCGCATCATACGCCTGACCGATCTATTGGTGGAAGACAACTTAGCGCAGATATGGTAAATCAGCTCCAAAGCTGGTTATACAGAGGACAGAGCAAAGGGCCCCAAGGTGACTTATTAGTCCCATATCCTAGGCCGTTGAGCCATAATGATTCCATAATCATCTATTTGTACTTGCCTGCATGCATAAGTAGGGTTATTACTGCTAGGCATGCTTATTATGATTTGGTGACATGTTATTAACAGCTTATGACCATATTACTCAAGTAGGGTTTAAATAGGAACTAGGGTCAAACCCTATTTTTCCGCTTAGGTCGGCTGGTTGTAAATCTTTTATTGTAATTAACCTTTTAATTGTATTTTGGGATCCCATGTATACAATAAAAATTTTAGTGAATCGTTTGTATCCTTGACCAAAATTTTTAACCCTGGAGCATTAATCACGTTTAGCTACATGATTATGGCCAAATGACTCATTTAGTGAGTTTAGCAATATTTAAAATACACAGTGTAACGGTCCCTAGGTAGTAGGGCGTTACAGAAATTATGGTGCTTATGCATTCCTCATAAAACAAATTATTTTATTTGGAAAGTTTCTCATGATTGGATTCCTTGTTTGTACAATCTTCAGGAGAGGGGAGTCCCAATCTCGTCCACTTTTCCTTTCTATTTGAAAGGCCTTGAAGATACTCTCCATGCCCTTTGGAAGTGTGATGGCCTTATAACCATTCATGAGCTTATTTCCAATTTCGTGCTAATACCAACCTATGGTGGTTCTGATGTCTATGAGTTCATGCATCTTGTAATGATGTTGTGGCGCATATGGTTTAGAAGAAATGAGTGTGTCAATGAACATTTGTTCCTGAATAACCATCTTGTCATCAATTGGGGGTTGGATTATCTAGAACGCATTAGACAAGCTAATGGACATCAACTCCCCACTGGTCCCTATGGTGAGAACCCCACATCTGTGCCTCGAATTTGATGGAAACTCACCACACCGGCTGTCCTCAAACTCAACTCTGTCACAATTATTGATAGTGCTAAAAACAAAGTTGGTCTTGGCATGGTAGTGTATCACAGCCACGGTGGGGTGAATGCTTCTGCTATTTGGAACCTCACGGCCAGGTATGATGTAGAAGTGGCGGAGGCCCTAGCTATTCTGTCTAGCTTGAAATTGTGCAAGACCCTTGGTTTTACTCATATTGAAGTTGAGTTTGATTGCCAAAATATCATCAAACCATCAAGAAGAAAACCTTTGTTCCTTCTTACCTAGGTTGTATTCTTAGAGATATCATTAAAATATGTAATGACTTTTTTGTAATCTCCTTCAACCATTGTCCTAGGATTGGCAATGAAGTAGCCCATGCTTTGGTAAAACTAGCCATTTATGTGGAAGATCATTATGTATGGTGGTCTGGCTACCCCTCTTGTATTTACGCCTCTATTAAAGTTGATACTCATGATTAATGATATCTCTTTGGAACTCTTTTTCCTCTAGAGCTTTTTTGCAGTGGATTTTTCTCTTGAGGTTTTAATGAGGCCAATAATTTCTAAAAAATAAAAAATTCAAAGCGAAAGGTACTTTATTTTATGCACTAATATTGTTTAGGCTAGAGAAGGATGATGTATTTACCCATGTTGGGGAATGCAAGGATTGGTTAAATAAGTAGTGAAATTGGTCATGCATAAAGAGGTGCAAAACCATAAAGATTTCACTAAAGTCAACATGAGCAGGTTGATTTTTGTTGTAGGCATTTAAAAATGATCTTATTAGGTCCAAGGTATTTCTTTGAAGTATATAAGAGCATGAAAAAGTTTGGAGGCATTTGGAAGTGTTTTGAATCGATGTACGGGGTGAAAAATCAGTGGATTATTGAGAGTCGATGCATCGCCTGTCTCATAAAAGCCAAACAGAGAACTTATCGATTGTAGGAGGGCGATGCCTCGTCTACCAGGCGACACATCACCTGCATGCAGGTGATGCGTCACATAGGCCATCTATACGGAGTCATACAGTTTTGTGTTTTGGCTTCAAAACTTATTTTAAACTGCTCTAATCTCGTTTCTTAACCCTCATGACAGTCTCAATTACACCCAATTCTAATTACAATGTGGCTTTCCAAATGCACCCTCTTAAGACACATAAGAAAATTGTTCCTTCTAAAAAAACATAAAAATGTTCTACACCATAAACAAAACTAAAAAAATGTCTTTGCCTTTTCCCTTTCTCCCTGTCTTTCTCTTTATGTCGAAGCCTTGCAAGGTGCAATTAACCAACCTGGATTCACACTCACTCTCATATCCATACACCCATTTTTCCTTTGCATATGAATAAAAGAAATAGGCGAGCCTGGATCTATAAGTATCAACATCAAAACCACATTTTGGAATATCCTTATCATCAGAAAAGTACTCAACAAACGAGAACATATATATACCACTATCGCTGCATAAAGACACATAAGTGAACCAAATAAATTACAGATGAAAATACAATAGAAAAAAAGTGTCATAACAAAAATGAAAACAAAAAAACATAGAAAACATAAAACTTACCAACACAATCAGCACGAGAAATCAACATCCAACACTACATCAAAAGCAACACTCTTTAACTTCCCACAATAAAGCTCAGATGAGAAGTCCATATCTGTTCAGCGATAGAATCCAATGATGGATAAATAATAAGGAAGCAAAATACAAAATGGCTCTATTTATTTAAAAAGAAATGTAATCCTTGTCATCACACATCAATGTATTATATACGTAGATCAACCTATCTCTAAAAGATAATCTAGCAAGGAGCCAATGTTTTTCCATCATAAGCAAGATGGGAAAGAAGACATGATCAACCATAGGCCAAGAATTGTTGCATGGCAATGCATAGCCCATGATAACTTCCACAATATATTGATTTGAATTCAACGCCCCAAAATCGTGGTTCCAATTCAGATGTCTCATAGATAGAATTAAATCTAGTTTGGAAATTGGAATCAGTTGTAGTAAATTTGATACTATATATGTCGCAGTACTTTGCCTTCTTCATCAAATAATAAAAAAAACACATCAACATGTTGCACAAGAAAATTAAGATGAATCAATATCATAGCAACTAGAACAAAAATATAAACCTAATTTATAAAAAAAAACAACCTTATGAATATAATCAGGCTCAATTAGATGCAACCCACACAAACCAAATACAACCCAAAAAAATAGGATTAAAAGACCTAAGAAACCTTATAAATATTTCCAATTAATACAAAACTTTAGATCAGGACATAAAAAACACAAAAGCAATCAAAAAGAGCATAAGTAACCAAGTGAAAATATAAAGACACCCAATTAAGCAACCAAAATCAACCTAATATACAAAACATGAATTAAATTGTCTTGTTAATTTTAATTGGAAATTGTTAATTTTGGTTTTTTCTGCTTGAAAAGGCTTGTTACCATTAGCATCACCACTCAATCGTCTCTTCTTATTACCTTTATTTATAATTTAAAGGATGGTTCTTGAAGGAGAAGTAGGAGATTCAAAGGAAAATCTAGTATGAACCATGATTTATAAGGCCTTAGAGTAGCTACAAACCTGCATAAAACCAATGGTGAAAATAGAACAAGATTTTGAACCCATGCCATGATGGCAAATTATTAAGATAAACACATGCAGATGACACATTCTAACTTCATCAACTAGATTTCAGGTACACAAAAAGTAGAAAATAAATAATAACCAATGTAAATGAATCAATTACGATTAATTATAAATCATAAAAAGTACATGAAGAAATAGAAAAAAAAAAGACCAAGAAGACACTTGATAGTGATGTAAGGCTTAAATTTTATTCACTATGAAAGTCTGTATAAATAGGTTGTACAAGAAAAAAAAAACATAAAAAATAGAATATACACAACTATTGATAATTTTCTAATTAAGGAAAAAATATACAACAAATCTTCCAGCGGTTGATTCACACAGTATGCTCTTGATTTCCTTAGCTGTCAATACTCCCCCTCAAGCTTGACTATAGATATTGATGAGTCCAAGCTTGTTTATAAGGTAATCTGTAACGACCCCAAATTCGCTAATGAGGCTTAAGGGCTTTGATTAGTGTGCCGGGAGGGCATTACTGGGTTAAATGTGAATTGAATAACTTTATTGATTTAATGCATAATTCTATGATTAATAATGTTTGTATAATAATTGATGATAATATGATATACATGTGTGATATATGTGAGAACCACATTATTATGTGGGTAGGTCTGCAGAGCACGACTTGAGGCGATCCTAGAGCTAATTAGCGGGGAAAAGTCACAACGGGGCTAAGCAGTTGACTTTGGATAAGTCAAGGGTATTTTAGGTATCGGGTAGCTATTTAGACTATCGGGTTATGAAAATAAATATATGGTGATATATTTGAGGTTAGGAAGTCTAAGCAGGAATATTGGGGGATTTTACCATTTTTCCCTCAGGGACGGTTCCGGCACCTCGAGCTTTCGGATTAACTTAACGAATAAGAAAAACTTAAGGAAATCCTTAGAAAGAAATAAACCGACTTTATTTCTCAGCTTATCCTTCTCTCTCAAGGAAACTAGGTGAAAACCATAAGGGAAAAACAGGGGGAATTTCTGGGATTTCAAGCTGGGAATTTCTGAGAATTGAGGTGGGGATTTGGAAGCTAAGTTCATAGTTTATCCAAGAGATGATTAACCAAGGCTAAGGTAAGGATTAAACTATGTTCTTGAGGTTTCAATTTTGAGTTTTCAGCTGGGTATTGAGGAGGTTTCAATTTTGATGTCTAAGGGCAGAATTAAGGAGGGAAGCTTGGGAGTTAGCTTGGATTTGGCTTGGTGAAGTGGTCCAGCAAAAGAGTAAAGTCTCAATTCATGATTTAGAAGTTTTAATTTGGGTTTGAATGGCTGGTTTTAGTGTTTATAGCTCTTGAGTTTCAGAAATTGAAAAGAGAATTCTAGTGTGTGTTAGGCTGGGTTTTTTGTGGAATTATGTTGTTTAGGTCATGCTAAAAGTGTTGGGATTGTTGGGTGTTGAAGTAGGGAGCTTAAGGGTGGTTTTGGCTAAGGTTTCAAGCCTAGAAATGGTGGGAATTCTGGGCTTTTAGGGAAGGGCCGCGACTTTGTTCTAGAGCGCTGCGGCCCTAGGATGAAGATGAGCCAAGGAGGATGAAGATGAGCCGTAGCGCGTGTCTTTGCCCAGGGTGGTCCTTGGTTCTGTTTTGAGGCTAGGGTCGTGGCTATGCTTCAAGGGCTGCATCCCTTTGTTGCGCACTTGAACTTTTGGGGATTTTAGGCATGGGAATGTGGTCTAGAATGCTCGGGATCGTTTTCACCACCGTGTTTGGTGGGATTCGATTTCCCGGAAGTTAGCTTTGTAACCGGAAACCCTAATTTGAATATTAATGGAATCCTATACATTGGTTGTGACTAGGTGATAAAAGCTTAGGCTCGGGAAAGGATCGTGCTTGAGGAGCGTTGCCCATAATCTAAAACCGCAAAGATTAAAGGTAAGAAAAGTGCACCTGGTTTAATATATGTGACGGGACTAAGGGTTCCCTATTGTGAATGCTTGAAAGGATGGTATTATGCCATGCAAGCTATTTAGTGAACCAACGGCCTAAGGGTGCCAAGGGTTACACTAGCGCACAGGGCACAGCTCAGCCACTGGTAGCCGAGGACAGCTTAATATGCACTGAGCTCAGTTTAAGCGGGCCAGAGTCAGTGGGATAAACAGAGGGTGCGGCCTAAGTTGTCTGCCCTGATTATTATGTGATATGAATGTTATAAGTGTTTGATTGCATCTTTGACTCTGAATATATCCTGAGTGTTATTGGTGTGGATTATTTGATGAGAGTTCATGCTTAGTGAATTTTACTGTCTGATATTATCAATTGTGTTGCATTTCATGTTTTCTTGTTGGGCCTTGGCTCACGGGTGCTACGTGGTGTAGGTAAAGGCAAGGGCAAGTTGGATCAGCCTTGATTGGAGAGCTCAGCGAGTGGAATGTACATGGCCAGCTGCTCAGCCGCCACGGTTGAGGTTTAGGCGGGGACGCGAGACCCAAAGACTGTTTATTTTGCCTTAGTATGGCTAATGATTATTTATGTACTTTTGGAAGTCTGTAAACCTACTTTTAACTCTGTTCCTTTTGGGATCCCATGTATATAACAGTTTAACTATATAAAATGAAACTTTTGAGACCAAAACCTTTTTAACCCTAGCTCACACATGTTTAGTGACACGTTTAAAAACTAATGACTTGATTAGCGAGACTTGCACCTTTACAAGTACACAGTGTAGCGGTCTTGGCTATCCAGGGCGTTACAACTTGGTATTTGAGCATCCTACGTTTAAGGGTTCCTGAAGACAGGCTGGACATGTACATTCGCTGCTAGAGACAAGCTCAAATCAGGGTTCGGTAATGTGTATATGTGATTGTGTGCTTATGTGTCTGGAATGAGCTATGAATGTTAATTATTTATTGGATTATTAGGAAGCATGAGATACTGATGGGGCTTGGCCCTTGACTGTTGTGTGAGAATATTGGGTCATGTTTATCAGCATTGTCGTGCATGTAAATGAATATATGGATGATTAATTGTATATAGTATATGGGTGAATGCCTATTTTATAGCTAAGGTGTAATGAGACTGGAGGCATCCTTATTAGCAGCCAGTGCATGAGAATGGATGCTTATATGTTGTGTGTGGTTGGTTATGCTCTTTTGGAGAATCTTGGAGAAGTTTTTACCCTGTCATCATGGTCTGACTGCCGAGTCATTATTTGCAGATTGACTTGGATAGCTATGCATCCAAGAAAATCTACACGACTAGCCGGCACTAGGTCCACGATCGGGAGTGATGATCAGGGCCAGAATCCTCCGCCAGTCCCCGAGAACTGGCAGCAGTTAATGGCAAACATGCAGGCTTGATTACAGAGTCAGGACAAGCAGATCTGTATTCTGCGACAGCAGGTTCCATCAGGGAGTGCTGCCCCTATTGTACCACCTGCAGTGGTACCAGTTATGCAGATAGGGAAGGTTGGTAATATATGGGAACCGTTATATGAGCGGTTCAGGAAGCAGTAACCCCCAATTTTTTAGGGTGGACCGGATCCATTGAAAGTCGAGCAATGGCTAACTATGATCACTACAATTCTGGATTTCATGAGGATTGAAGGGCATGATAGAGTGGCTTGTGCCACTTATATGTTGAGAGAGGATGCCCGCATCTGGTGGGAAGTGGCATCGCAGACCAGGGATGTTACTACTTTGAGTTGGGAAGGTTTCAGAGATATTTTTAGTCAGAAATACTACAATGTTGCTGTCAGAGCAGCAAAGGTTAATGAGTTCGTGAGTCTTGTGCAGGGAAATATGACTGTTACTGAATATGCTCTAAAGTTTGATAGGCTTGCGAAGTTTGCACCAGATCTTTTTCCTACTGATGCTGCTAGGCAAGATCGATTTATCAGAGGGCTTAATGCTCTGATAGCCCGAGATGTCAGAATCACAACGGTACCTGGAGGAACAACTTATTCCCAGGTCGTTGAGAAGGCTCTTACCGCTGAGGAAGTGGAGAACAAGATATGGAGGGAGAGTGTAGTGAGGCGTGAGGGCCACAGAGCGGTGCCTCCTTATTCAGGGACAGGTAGGGGCGGAGGCCCCAATGACTTCAAGAGAAAGGGTCCTGACACTTCGACCACTGCTGGTCCTGATAGGAGGGGTCGGGGTGGTCCAGGTGGCCGTCAGGGAGGCAGCAAGGCATGGCGGACCTATCCAGAGTGCCTGAGGTGTAGAAGACGCCATCTGGGCGAGTGTCAGGCCAAGGCATGTTTTGTGTGTGGGGCAGTAGGGCATCTCAGGAAAGACTGCCCAACGGTGAAGAAAGGTGAAGCAGGAAAGGTGGATAGCTTGACTCCAGCTCGAGTATTCACCTTGACCTAGGCGGAGGCAGAGGCTAGTCCCTCGGTAACAACAGGCCAGCTTTCTAGCACTGGATTTCCTTTTACAGTATTGATTGATTCTGTTGCTACACATTCTTTTATTTCTAGTAGGGTGATTGATAGATTGTGTAGACCTAGCGAGTACCGGACTGTAGGGTTTGGGACTCTATTGCCTACAGGGGAACTGGTAGTTTCTAGGAGATGGATTAGGGCACTGCCAATGATGGTTGATAATAGGGAACTCTCGGTGGATCAGATTGAGTTGGATATGGAGGATTTTGATATGATTATGGGGATGGATTGGTTGGCTAGATATGGGGCTACGATTGAATATAGGAAGAAGATGGTTACTTTTGAGCCTGAGGGCAAGGACCCTTTTTTTTTTGTGGGTACAAGCTCCCGGATCTCTCAAAGCTCCGTGACCTTGGGGGGTAAATGTTATCCAGATTTCCGGATAGCGTTTAGATTGATGTCCTCGGGGAAGCAGAATTATCGATGTCTTTCACGGTAGGTGACCAGAGCTCGCGGATGGACAGAAAGGCTTCGCCTCTCCTGTTTAGTGTCCGAATTACTCTTCCAAGCAAACACAACACGGAAACTCGTCAACTCTCCCGGACTCCCGAAGGGGTATCCTTCGGGGAAGCCCCTTCCAGGAGAAGCTCTTCGAGTGGTCTCCGCGGAAACAGTTCCGTGCCTCGCACGAAACAAAACCAAACGGTCGAGTCCTGGAGGAGGCATATTTGGAATGATATCCGCCTGACACAGGATCCCGCCTGACACGCCCGTCAGGTCAAAGCCGCACATATCCCAGTACGCCTAAGGGTACCTTTTCGCCTACTGTTCCGCTGACAACTTGGAAAAGACGGCTGACTTTGTGTGTTCCCCATACTTTCACGTAAATATACCCACATAGAGTCTTGTAGCCATGCTACTATAGTAATTGTATCCCCTATTTATGGCTGATGTAATTAAGACTCATGTACGTAGAGAAAAACCCTAATCCGAAACCCTAGCTATAAAGACCCCTTCATTTTACAAGAAGAGGGACGGCCAACAAATCACATAGCAAAAACTCTACCAAAATCTCTCTAGCTTCATCTTCTTCAAGAGAACCCGAGAGAAACACTGTGAGTGTGTGAAGTTCTTGTACACCGGCCATCTTACTGTAACCTTTTCCAAGTATAATAACATCGACTCGTGGACTAGGGCTTGTTAACGCCTGAACCACGTAAAAACACTGTTTTTTTAGTTACATTTTAGCACTTCTACAGTTCTTATCTTTTTATTATTCTGTTTGTATTCGTTTCCGAAAAACCCGGTAAACATTTTGGTGCTTTCATTGAGAGCTGTAGGAAGTTGTTAGTCAGCTCTTTTTCTGTGTACGTTTTTTGTATTCACTTCGTGCTAAAGAGATGGTGACTACGAGAAAATCCGCTGTTGACAAAAATGCTACGGTCAACCCCGATACCGTGATGGAAGATGCGGTACAAAACGAACCCTTGGACTACCAAGGTGAAGGCCCGACGTCCCGCCAGGATCGGGTCAGTACTGAAGATACGACATACTTAGAAGACGAAGAAGAGTATGTCCAAGACGGTTATTACAAGGACGGCTGCTACTATGAGAAGGACCCAGAACTGGTCCAAGTAGCCGAAGAACTGGAGGTCACCAAAGCCAAGCTTGCTGAGCAGGAGCGCCTCTCCGAAAAAATGCAGCGCATGATGGAGCGCCTCCAAAGCAAGTTCGGAGACCTAGGCGACTCGGACGAGGACGCCTCTGTTTTAGGTGGTGCTGATGCCGCTATGCCGGATCCAGCCGCTGCTGGACCATCCAAAGCCGCCCCTAACAAGGGCAAAGAAAAAGTTGGAGAGCCTGTACGCGCTGACGCCCCTGCACCTCCTAAAGGCGTGAATCACCAGGCCGACTGCCCCCCCCCCCCCCCCCCCGCGCGCAGAAGGTCTCTGGCGCTCCTAAGCCCAGACGTCCTTCAGCCCCAAGGGGGCACTCCGTGCCTAAAGGGCCCGGTGCTAAGACACCCAGGCCTAGGGGAAGGAACAACCGCCCCAGTGATTCCGTCAACCAGGACGGTCGGGCTGCGAACTCGCACTCCGAAGATAGCTGGTCCACGGTGGACCTAAGAAGAAGGTTGGAGGCCAAGTATGAAAAGGCCAAAGGAGTTAGGCCCGGCCTCGCGGAGATGACCTCCGAAATCATATTAATGACAAGCTCCGGGGACGTGACCTCCCGGAGAGTGACACGAAGAGGCTCGAGGAACAGATTGCTGCCTTGACCAAGCTGGTCCGGAAGCAAAGTGGGGCCCTGTCAGACTTTGAGGAGGAAGACCCGGAACCATGTATTCGAAGGATCGCGGAAACGTCCCTCCCGGATAACTTCAAAATGCCTCACATAGAATTATATGATGGGAGGACAGACCCGCGTACCCACCTAGCTAAATACAACAAAATGATGCAAGTGGCGCGTGTCAGTGAGGACGCCAAATGCATGTGCTTCTCACTCACCCTTACCAAGTCCGCGGAGGACTGGTGGAAAAGATTAGCTCCCGGATCAATCCACAGTTGGAAGGAGCTACAGTCCGCGTTTAGGAGGCAGTTCATTGCTGCCCGCGACCACGACATGGAGGTTGGTTCCTTAACCAACATCAAGCAGCAGCCCAATGAGAACCTCAAAGCCTTCATTCAGAGAATGATGGAAGCTGCTGCAAAGACCAAGGTCAGCGATGACATGAAGCTGATCGCCCTTCAATCGGGCCTTACTGTCGGCTCCCTGCTATGGGGAGAAATGCAAAGGAGACGGGCAGAAACGCTGTCCGAATTCATGTCAAAAACTCAAGGAATCATCAACCTTGAGGATGCCTACCAGCAGGCCTTTGGAGTTCCCCCGGCTCCAACGCCTTCCGTGACTGCGCCGAGCTTTGCTTCGCAAGCTCCCGCACCAGCCCTCACGCTTCCAGGAGCCCAATTCACTCCAAGTGTGTATGGGCCTTCTGCGTCTGCCCAGACGCCGAGTCAAACCCATTTCTCTAGGTACGGAGCTGTACAAACCAGATGTAGTATCGCTCCTGGCATGCCACAGCTGCAAGTGGAAGGCCCAGAACGAAATTTGAGCCAATCGCGGAGCAAACGAAGCGGAAGAAACTCCAACCGGGGAGACCATTCAAAGAAACCCCGGAAGGACTATGAGCCCAAGTTCACGGAATATACCAGTTTGATAGACTCGCGAGAGAATGTCTATTGGGCGACATGTAATATGGTCAACTACAGGAAGCCCCCGAAAGTGTCTCACGGAGGAAGGCGTCCGCGAGACTCCAATAAGAGGTGTGAGTTCCACGGAGACGTGGGGCACACCACGACTGAGTGCCTTCAGCTGAAGGATGAGATCGAGTCCCTGGCAAGAGCGGGACACCTCGGTCAGTGGGTGAGGATACCCATTATCTATCCCGGACAGGGGGTAGTTCACGGAGCAGCATATTCCCCGGGACAGAGGGGGACCGCTAGCGCTCCTGGAGCCGGTCACCCCCAAGCTCTCGGGTCTCAGTTCCCAGCGCTTCCTGCTCCACCCGCTCCGGCGCCCATTGCCTTGTTGGCTCCAGGACCAGGCAACCCATATCCGCCCGGCCTTGCTCCGCCACCCATTGACGGACACGTAGCCACCATTTCCGGAGGACCGCACCTTGCCGGAAGCACCCGCAACTCCCAGAAGAGGTACTTGAGGGAGTTAGAACACGCCGAGGAGATGTGCGCCTTGGTTCAATCACCTGCTCAACGTCCCCGAATGATGGATCTTCCCATCACCTTCACGAAGGACGATGCTCGACATGTGCACTTCCCCCACAACGATCCCCTCGTGGTGGAAGCCCAGATTGCCAATAAGAAGGTCTCACGGATCTTGGTCGATAACGGAAGCTCCGTGAACATCCTCTTCAAAGCGGCCTTCCATGTGATCGGATTAACCGAGACAGACCTGGCCCCATGCCCCATCCAGCTTCAAGGGTTCAATGGGGACGCACTCATGCCATTAGGAAAAATTCAACTTCCAGTCACCCTCAGAGGAGAAAGCGACGCTTGTGCCTTCAAGCACAGCACATTCGTGGTGGTCGACTGTCCCACGGCGTATAATGCCATCTTAGGCCGACCGGTCCTAATCGATTGTGGGGCCATAACCTCGATACGCCACTTATGTTTGAAGTTTCCATGCGACGATGGGCGTATTGGCACCCTCCGAGGAGACCAACGAAGTGCACGGACCTGTTATAACGTCTCCGTCCGATCCGTCTGCACGGTCCAGGAGACGTTTGCTGCCATTCCTTTGGCGAAAGAATTACCAGAAACTGGGGGTGCTCAGGAGGCATACTTTGACGAACTCGACCCAAGAGTGGGAATCGAGAAAGCAATAGAGCCGATGGAGGAAGTCGAAGAGGTGATCCTCAACCCGGGAGAACCCACCAAAGTCATTCAGGTGGGGAGAAACCTGCCGTCGGCCATTCGAGATAAGATCGTGGCCACCGTGAAGGATAATCAGGATATCCTGGCATGGTGCCACGCTGATATGACGGGGATTAATCCTAATGTTGCGTGCCATGCACTCAACATAGACCCATCTGCAACTCCAATTCGCCAAAAGAGGAGGCCGTTAGACCCAGTGAGGGCCGAAGCCGTCAAAGCTGAAGTGGACAAGTTGATGTCCATAGGCTTTCTCCAGGAGTCGCACTATCCCGTGTGGTTGGCCAACCCAGTTCTGGTCCCAAAACCCGATGGGTCCTGGAGAATGTGCATTGACTTCACGGACCTAAACAAGGCCTGCCCGAAAGATTGTTTCCCTCTTCCGCGAATCGATCAGATGGTAGACGCTACTTCCGGGTACGAACTCTTATCCTTCATGGATGCATACTCCAGATACAACCAGATCAAGATGCATGTCGCGGACCAGGAACACGCCAGCTTCCTCACGGACAAGGGTGTCTACTGTTACGTGGTCATGCCTTTCGATTTGAAGAATGCTGGGGCGACGTACCAGCGTCTAGTAAACAGAATGTTCAAGGACCAACTGGGGAGGAACATGGAGGTGTACGTGGACGACATGTTGGTAAAGTCCAAGACCTCCAGGGACCACAGTGACGACCTTGAGGAAGCTTTCGCCGTGATCCGAAAGTACGGGATGAAACTGAATCCAAAGAATTGTACTTTCGGGGTCTCGTCTGGGAAGTTCCTCGGTTTCATTGTCAGCTCCCCCGGAGTGGAAGCCAACCCTGAGAAAATAAAGGCGTTCATAGATATGCCTTCCCCCCGGAAACATAAGGATGTCCAGAGCGTTACCGGAAGGATAGCTGCTCTCAGCCGCTTCGTATCCAAGGCCACTGACAAGTGTATCCCCTTCTTCAATGTGTTGCGAGGAAACAAGAAGTTCGAGTGGACCCCCGAATGCGAAGCAGCGTTCCAACACCTCAAAGAACATTTAACCCGAGCTCCCATTCTGTCCAAACCTGTCGAAGGAGAGGCGTTGTTCTTATACTTAGCTGTGACTGAGCACGCAGTGAGTGCCGCTCTCGTCCGGGAAGATGGTCGTATCCAGCTCCCTGTGTATTACGTAAGCAAGAGGTTATTGGACGCCGAGTCCAGATATTCAATGATCGAGAAACTCTCCCTCTGAGGCCATATTTCCAGGCGCACACCATCAAAGTACTCACCAACCACCCTCTCCGACAAGTCTTGCAGAAGCCCGAGTCTTCTGGCAGATTGCTTAAATGGGCCATGGAACTGAGCCAGTTCGACGTCCACTACCAACCACGTGTTTCCATAAAAGGTCAAGCTCTCACGGACTTTATTGTGGAATGCTCGGGAATGAATGACCTCCCGAAAGATCCTGTCCCGGAACTTCCCACCTGGAAGGTCTATGTAGACGGAGCCTCAAATGAAAAAGGAGCTGGAGCAGGGGTCATCCTAATATCTCCCCAAGGGCATCAGCTCCAGAGCGCCATCCGTTTCGCGTTCCCAGCATCCAACAACGAGGAAGAACACGAAGCCATGTTAGCTGGATTACGACTGGCCAGAGAAGTCGGAGCCCAAAAAATCGAAGTATACAGCGACTCCCTACTTGTGGTGAACCAAATATCCGAGGAATACCAGACGAAAGGCGAAAGAATGGCTGCCTACGTGTCTCTCTCCTGCGACCTACTGCAGCATTTCAAAGGCCACCAAATCCGCCAGGTCCCCCGGGACCAGAACTCACTCGCGGACACGCTGGCCAAGCTTGCAACGGACCCGGAGATTGAACAGTATGGCTTAGTCCCCATCGGGCACTTAGAAGCCCCCAGTACTGAGACACGAAGGATAAATGCCATCATCGACCATTCCCACTCCTGGATAGGACCCATCCTCAGATTTCTCACCACCGGAGAGCTCCCCACTGATAAAGCTGACGCAAGGAAGCTCCAATATCAAGCTCCCCGATACGTGGTTATGGATGGAAAGCTTTACCGCAGGGGGTTGTCCATACCCTTCCTTAGGTGTGTTGCCGGAACCGAAGTCAGCACCATCATCCATGAGATTCACGGAGGCTTCTGTGGCGATCATAACTCCGGGCTGAGCCTCTCCAAAAAGATCCTTCGACAAGGATACTTCTGGCCCACCATGAAGAAGGATTGTGTGGATTATGTCAGGAAATGTGAGCAGTGCCAGAGGTACGCCAAGGTTCCGCGAGCGCCGCCTACAGAAATTACCCTAATGACCAGCCCCTGGCCGTTCGCCGTTTGGGGCATTGACCTAGTAGGTTCCCTCCCAACTGGAAAGGGTGGAGTGAAGTATGCCATAGTCGCGGTAGACTACTTCACCAAATGGGCTGAAGTTGAACCTATGAACACGGTCACATCTAAAAAAGCACTGGACTTTGTCATCAGGAATATAGTGTGTCGTTTTGGGCTTCCACGAAAAATTGTGTCCGACAACGGAAAGCAATTTGACAGTGAACACTTCACGAACTTCTGTGCTTCGCATGGAATTATCAAAAGCTTTTCCGCAGTCGCCAGACCCCAGGCTAATGGGCAAGTGGAGGCTGTAAACAAAATATTAAAGACCACGTTGAAGAAAAAACTCCAAGCCTGCAAGGCTCACTGGCCGGAAGAACTTCCGCGAGTACTTTGGGCCTATCGCACAACAGAGAGAACTTCGACGGGGCACACGCCTTATTCCATGACCTTCGGTTGCGAGGCCGTCATCCCAGTAGAAACTATGATCCCCTCTCACAGGCAAGATACCTACGACCCTGCCCGGAACCATACCCTTCTCCAGGAGTCATTGGACATGATCGAAGAGCTCCGCGAGCAGTCGCAGGTCCAACTAAAAATGTACCAAGGCAAGATAGCCCGACACTTCAACACGAGAGTCAAGAGCCGTACATTCGAAGTTGGGGATCTTGTCCTACGGAGAGTATTTCCTGCTACGCAGGATCCGGGAGTGGGAGTCCTCGGACCCAACTGGGATGGCCCCTACGAAGTCCAAGAAAAAGTGGGCCATGGGACGTATCACTTAAAGAGACTCGACGGATCTAAAGTCCCGCGCGCCTGGAACGCGGAGCACCTCCGCCGTTACTACCAGTAGGCCCCGGACCATCCAGTCGGAAGTCCTTGGTGAAATTAGCAAAAGTGAAAAATGTGCAAATAGTCCTCCCTGTTGTAAAACTCACGCCTAGCAGGCTAATTTAATGAAACACGGAGAGATTCACTCCGCTTTTACTGCACTTTTTATCCCTGTGTTCAAAGCTGCGTTTAAACAAGTGACCACGCGGTCCGGAGACGTCCGGACCCCACGCTCACTTGGGGGGGTATACATGGCTAAGGCATAGCCATACGCCCCTTGAACAAAACGTACCCAGAACACCACTTATGTGCTAGCATTGAGTTTGAAATTTTTAAATTGTTTGAAATGTTTAAATTGTTAAGCTTAGGTTTATTTGTTGCCATGAACATGCTTGCATTACGTGTCATATGTGCATTATGTGCTTATGTGAAAATTGCCATGGAAATGCCTGCCAGTATGTATCATGAAAATTATCTCCTGTGTAGCCCAGCGATGGACAGGACTGGGGGTTGAGGCACGTTCATAGAGCTACGCCAAAACACCCCCAACTCCCTGACAAGTCCTTTGCAGAATACCCCGCGATCGCTGTAGAGCTTTGCTTCGCAAGCTCCAGCTCCGGGTCCCGCAAGGCGAAAGATGGCAAGATCCGCGATCGCTGTAGAGCTTTGCTTCGCAAGCTCCAGCTCCGGGTCCCGCAAGGCGAAAGATGGCAAGATCCGCGATCGCTGTAGAGCTTTGCTTCGCAAGCTCCAGCTCCGGGTCCCGCAAGGCGAAAGATGGCAAGATCCGTGATCACTGTAGAGCTTTGCTTCGCAAGCTCCAGCTCCGGGTCCCGCAAGGCGAAAGATGGCAAGATCCGTGATCACTGTAGAGCTCTGCTTCGCAAGCTCCAGCTCCGGGTCCCGCAAGGCGAAAGATGGCAAGATCCGTGATCACTGTAGAGCTCTGCTTCGCAAGCTCCAGCTCCGGGTCCCGCAAGACGAAAGATGACAAGATCCGCGACCGTTGTAAGCCTTGCTTCGCAGGCTCCAGCTCCGGATCTCACAAAATAATGCATGGCGAGCTCCTCGACCATTGCAAGTTTCAGCTCCAGGAGCAGACATGGTCGATCCCCCACTCACAGCAGGCCTTGCTTCGCAAAGCCCCTGCTCCGGGATCACACCTGGTGGGCGTGGCAATTTCCCCGACAGCAACGAGCCTTGCCTCGCAGGGCTCCATGTCAGGTCCCTGAAGTCAGCCACCATGAGGTTCGCAACAACAGTTAGTTTTGCTTCGCAAAGATCTAACCTTAAGTCTAGCGACGCTCACCAAAAGAACTCCCGTTCCAAACCATGGAACGGCTCACCTTGGCAATCCCAGCGAACAGTATAACTACAAGTCCCGGGATTGGCTATTTGCCTTAGGAAAGCTAAAATACGGTGAAAGGAGCCTGGCCGTTGGAACCAGGAAACCTTCGTAACCTAGAAACTACGTGGGAAAAGACATCATCCGTTAGAGCTTCAAGTGGGAAGGGCATAGGTTTTGGCCGTTGGAACCAAAACCTCATGCGCCCCTACAACAGTTTCTACCGTATAAAAGTCTACCCTAAGCGCAAAGACAAATAAAGAACTCGGCAGAAAAGAAAGGAGAATGCTATAATTATGGCAAATATGTCCGCAATGAAAAACTCAAAATGAAAAATAATTAAAGATAAAACCCCTTCAAGCATTGGGGGTAGCTGCAGCTTCCACGACCGCGGCTTCGGGGGCATCGGCTTCAACTGAGGCGGGCGGAGTCGGCTCATTGGAAGGCGAAACTTTGTCACGGGAAGGTTCAGAGGTCCCCGCCTCTCCGGGATCTCCCACCTCAGGGGCTACAGCGCGCTCGTCAATGTTGAAAATTTGGATGTACGCCTCTGGGCCTTGATCCCACACGAGTAGCTTCTCCCTCATGGCTTCAGCATCATCTCCCAGATAGCCTAATACCTCCGGGTTCACTTTCCAGATTTGATGCATGAGGACCACATGCGATATATTAATCGTCTTGTTCAGTATCACCTCAGCATCCTCCTTCTCCTTCAAGCGCTCCGCCTCGGAGGTTGCCAGCTGTGCCTCCGCGACAGTTAGTTGAGCCCTCAATTTTTTCATTTCGGCCTGGGAGGCATCCCGCTCCCCCTTAAGAGAATCAATCTCCTTCCGCTGCTCCCTATTTTGGTTCAGCACGGATTGCTTCTCGGTCACATGCCCCCTGGCAGTGAATTGCAAGGCCCCGATCTCTTTATCCTTCTCGGCGAGCCCCAACTGCAGCATAGACACGAGATCCCTGCTCCTCTTATGGAGTTGTTCCTCCTCGTGCAGCTTACTCGAAAGAGTGGAATATTCCTCTTGTTGCTTAAGGAGGAGATCATTTTTTTACTGCAAGCGAGCTTCCAAGGTGTCCTTCTCCACCCTGGCTTGGGACAGCTCTTCCTGGAGCTTGGAGTTTTCGGCCTTCATCCAATCCGACCGCTGTCTAAACTCATTCTCTGCCTTGGCCCGGTACTCTTGATATTTGGCAAGATATTTCTTGTCCGCCTCTTCTTCAGCCGTGCGCCGGGCCTGATCAATCTTCTCCGAGGCCCCCAAGGCCTGTTGGGCCAGTTTCTGCTTCTCCGCCTCCAAGGCCTGGCGAGCCAGCTGGCTCTCCTCCAGCTGAACCAGAACTGCACCAACCTCCCGGAACGAGCGTTCCGCGATCATAGAGGCCTGCAAGGAAAGACAACAGAATGAGTTAAGCCGGACCAAAAGACAGATGATCCCAAAACACAACAACTGACGGCTTACCCCGGACAGTTGCTGCTCACAGCGTGTGTCAGCAACAGCGGATCCTTACTGCTACTGATGGCCCATTTCTCATAATTGAGCTCGCACAAGCTCAGGGCCATGTCCTCCATCATCTCAGCTCCGAACGGCGCCAATGCACGTCCGAGCCTAGGCACCAGCCTCTTCTCCAAGGCTGGGCCATCCAAAACCGCTCCGGCCGGGTGAAGGGATCTCACCCCCTCGGCCAGCTCAGCCCTCTTCATGGCAAACAAGTTATCTGCCCTTCCCTGAGTAACAGCCTTCTCCGCCTCTTCAAAAAACTATCGGCCTGTCTTGCACCCTCCAGGAGGGCAGCGGGGAAACTGGTTGGCTTCCGAGGGAAGTGGAATTTCAGGCCAGGCAGAGGAAGGTTTGTTGGCTGAGAAGAAGGAGACCCCGGAAGGGTGGACTCCCTTTGGGCTGGAGGAGGAGGCAGACGGGGTATTAAAGCCCCGGTCTGTTGCTTTTGCTGCTGCGGCAGCAGAAGTAATTGCCCTTGTTGCTGCTGCTGGTTTGGATGTTGTGGTTGCTGCAGCTGTGACGTTGGTGATTGTCTCTGTTGTTCTTGTTGCTGCTGTTGTTGTAGTTGTCGTTGCTGTTGTTGTTGCCTTCGACCAGGAGAAGAGTGTCTAAGGCGTTTCTTCTTAGCGCCCTCAGCATCTTCTCCGGGACGCTTGCTCACCCCAGTTGTCTTCACGGGGAACACAAGCCCTTCCCCGTCGCTGCTGCTACTCGAGACCATCATAGTCTCGGAAGGCCCGTCGGCAGGAGACTTCTCTGCCCTTGGAGACACTTGCGCCTCGCCACTTGTCTTCTTGGGGGAGGCAGTTTTACCTCCCCTACCAGCCTTGGTCTTCCGTTCTTTCCCCGTGGACGGGTCTTGGCTAGTGGCAGCCTTCTTAATGAGCAAAGTAACCCTCCCCAACATCTTGGCTTCTGGATACTCTGCCAGAAACGTACAAAGCAAGGTTAACGAACCAACAAGCAATGAGAAAGAAGATAAGCGGAAGACAAGACAATCAACAACATAAAAGCACAAGCAAGCCCGCCAGCAGGGAACAAGAAACAAGAAAAAGAAAAGTTTGAAAGGGACGACCATGCACGAGAAACGTGGATGGCCTTCCCCGAGCAAAACAAAACACCGCTTCCTGCTCCAGGAAGCTCCCGTACTCCTTGAAGTCCGGGAATGACATGCTGAGGGAAGAAGGGTCAACCATGATGACACCTTCTGGCAGACTACCGTCACTCAGACACCCGAGAAGCTCATCTACCCTATCGCAATATCTGTCAAAAGGTATCCTACGCGGATCTAGCCTAAGGAAGCGGGGATCAAACCCCATCTGAGAGGTCCGGGAAACCTCAGACAGGCTGGGGGTGTGGATCAATCGAAAACTAGTCTTACCTCTCCCGGAGGTACTAGCCCCCGGAGCCCCTTCGTTAGGGTAAGCCGCGGCGTGGTGAGCCTCGATCTCCTCTTCCTCCGGCTGGGGGTCAGGGAACCTCTCCGCCCAACTAGGAGATAAAGTATTTTCGTCCCGGTCTGCTTGGGTGATCACCTTGGACAGCTCCAGGGCAATCTGCTCCCGGATGTCAGCTGACACCTGACTTTGCCCCCTGCCACTCACTGGCTCGATGTTTTGGAAAGAGGCGAGTAGCCCATACTCCCTCAGCGATTCGGAGGTCACAAGTCCCTCCACTTTCAACTCTTCCTTAGAAAGCCCTTCATAGAACTTGGACCTCCTTATCATCTCCGCGCAGCAAGGTGTCCACGGAACGACTTCTGCAAAATTCAAATACAAGCATTAGAGATCCTCCCAAAAGGCAAATCAAATGCAAAGAAACAAAGTTGAAAAGGAGAGGAAGGAGCACTTACCAGGGATTTTGAAGTCCAAAGATAGGGCTGGCACCCTCTTCAGCGGGAAGCCAGTCGTCAGGAACCAGTATTCCCGGAGGTCTGGAACCCTCGCGGTATGACAAGTGGGGCACATCACGTTCGGGTGCCTTTCCAGCCTGTAAAACCCCACCTTGTCTGAATGACCCCTCATAGGCTGAGACTTCAACCCATAGAAGTACAGCACCTCCTCCAGGGTAGGAGCTTCTAGTTTCCGGGACTTGCAAAAGATGAACCACCCTGCTAGGAGCTTGTAGCTGGGAGGAATCAACTGGAAGGGGGCAATCCCCGCCTTCACACAGAAATTAGCAAAGTAACTCCTTAGGGGCAAGTGCGCCCCACACACTATGTGTGCCCAGCTCCAGGCACCAAAGCCCTCGTGACTCTGGCTAGCCGACTCGCCCAGCACCGACAGACGGTGCCACATCAGACCTGGGATGTTCTTCAGGCCTGCCTCGGAGGAATACAGCTGCAGCATGCCATAATTCCTGAAAAGGTTCGGCTTTTGGTCCATCTCCCAGATTGAACTATTGGAAGTCGGTGGGCTAGCCGCGACCACTTTCGCCTTTCCTTTCCCCTTTGCACCAGCGACAAGGGAACCCTTCTCCTGGGCAGAATCAACCTCCCCACAGCAAGGAGTTGTTCCTTTGAGATGTTCGTCACTGGACAAAAGAAAGAAAGAAGAAAACACTCTAAGCAGTCAACACCCTTGTCATACCCTAGTGGTATCAAAGGCGTCGGGGAGACCCTCCCCGAAAACTGCTTGGAGAGGCTCCCACCGAGCTTACCGAGGGATTGGCACCATGCCACCCGAAGGGCAGCAAGGAACCAGACTTAGACTCCGAGCCTAAGCCCACCAAAAGAAGTGTTTTTCCAGAAAAAGACACCCTAAAGGCTTTCATGCTTATGCCCTAAAACAGCAAAACAAGGAACGACTTTCTAAACGCAAATCGCCAAAGCATGCAAAAAAGGCTACTTATCGACTCACATCAATCACATGCCTACCAAAGCCCTATTCACGCATGCACATAAGCGATAATGGCAGAAACCTCTACTCTAACAACTACCAACAACCTAAGGTTTGGGAGGAAAGAGCAAAGTAGAAATACTTACTGATATTCGGGTAGTTGGAGGTTGAAGGAGTAACTGGATCACTGCACAGCACGATCGCGAGAAGTAAAAGTTGCAAAGACGAACGGCGATTCAAACCAGGAACTTCAGCGAATAAACCCACTGCCAAATCAAAAGAAAAAGTTTCCAGATCCTTACCAAAAGAAGGGGCAAGTTCGGAGGAACGGAAGCTGGGAAGCCTGAGAGTTCGAAGGTTTGGAAATCTGAAAATCCGAAAGATAGAGAATTTGAAAGCGTAAAGAGGAAGAAAGGTCCTTTCCCTCGTTTTTATAGCAGGGAAGAAGTCGTTCCGAATTCCTCAAATGGACGGTCCCGATCTTCCCATTCCGTGTGCATCAGATCCAACGGCTGGAGATGAAGCGACGATCCTATTTATGACTCCTCGGATGGGAATAAAGTATTTATTTCCCATCATTACACCACCTCGGGCCCGGAGTACCATTAAAAACCGTCAAATCATTACTCAGATGACTGACGCACGCATACTCAACCAGTCGCCTCACGCACACGTCTTGGTCGCAGAACCATTCCCAGAATGACACGTGGTCCTTGCCGCACTTGAGTACTTGAGTTCAAACAGAAGAAATTCCCTTTCTTTTTCATACTAACACTCAGGCGGGAAAAAGGAACCCTTCCGGGAACACAGAAGGTGGCCCCTCGCCTAATCTAAGAGACCGAAATACCCAGAGGACTGTACAAGCTCCCGGATCTCTCAAAGCTCCGTGACCTTGGGGGGTAAATGTTATCCAGATTTCCGGATAGCATTTAGATTGATGTCATCGGGGAAGCAGAATTATCGATGTCTTTCACGGTAGGTGACCAGAGCTTGCGGATGGACAGAAAGGCTTCGCCTCTCCTGTTTAGTGTCCGGATTACTCTTCCAAGCAAACACAACACGGAAACTCGTCAACTCTCCCGGACTCCCGAAGGGGTATCCTTCGGGGAAGCCCCTTCCAGGAGAAGCTCTTCGAGTGGTCTCCGCGGAAACAGTTCCGTGCCTCGGACGGAACAAAACCAAACGGTCGAGTCCTGGAGGAGGCATATTTGGAATGATATCCGCCTGACACAGGATCCCGCCTGACACGCCCGTCAGGTCAAAGCCGCACATATCCCAGCACGCCTAAGGGTACCTTTTCGCCTACTGTTCCGCTGACAACTTGGAAAAGACGGCTGACTTTGTGTGTTCCCCATACTTTCACGTAAATATACCCACATAGAGTCTTGTAGCCATGCTACTACAGTAATTGTATCCCCTATTTATGGCTGGTGTAATTAAGACTCATGTACGTAGAGAAAAACCCTAATCTGAAACCCTAGCTATAAAGACCCCTTCATTTTACAAGAAGAGGGACGGCCAACAAATCACATAGCAAAAACTCTACCAAAATCTCTCTAGCTTCATCTTCTTCAAGAGAACCCGAGAGAAACACTGTGAGTGTGTGAAGTTCTTGTACACCGGCCATCTTACTGTAACCTTTTCCAAGTATAATAACATCGACTCGTGGACTAGGGCTTGTTCACGCCTGAACCATGTAAAGACACTGTTTGTTTAGTTACATTTTAGCACTTCTACAGTTCTTATCTTTTTATTATTCTGTTTGTATTCGTTTCCGAAAAACTCGGTAAACAGCTGCCAATACTCCCCCTCAAGCTTGACTATAGAATGGAGGTGTAATGAGACTGGAGGCATCCTTATTAGCAGCCAGTGCATGAGAATGGATGCTTATATGTTGTGTGTGGTTGGTTATGCTCTTTTGGAGAATCTTGGAGAAGTTTTTACCCTGTCATCATGGTCTGACTGCCAAGTCATTATTTGCAAATTGACTTGGATAGCTATGCATCCAAGAAAATCTACACGACTAGCCGGCACTAGGTCCGCGATCGGGAGTGATGATCAGGGCCAGAATCCTCCGCCAGTCCCCGAGAACTGGCAGCAGTTAATGGCAAACATGCAGGCTTGATTACAGAGTCAGGACAAGCAGATCTGTATTCTGCAACAGCAGGCTCCATCAGGGAGTGCTGCCCCTATTGTACCACCTGCAGTGGTACCAGTTATGCAGATAGGGGAGGTTGGTAATATATGGGAACCGTTATATGAGCGGTTCAGGAAGCAGTAACCCCCAATTTTTTAGGGTGGACCGGATCCATTGAAAGTCGAGCAATGGCTAACTATGATCACTACAATTCTGGATTTCATGAGGATTGAAGGGCATGATAGAGTGGCTTGTGCCACTTATATGTTGAGAGAGGATGCCCGCATCTGGTGGGAAGTGGCATCGCAGACCAGGGATGTTACTACTTTGAGTTGGGAAGGTTTCAGAGATATTTTTAGTCAGAAATACTACAATGTTGCTGTCAGAGCAGCAAAGGTTAATGAGTTCGTGAGTCTTGTGCAGGGAAATATGACTGTTACTGAATATGCTCTAAAGTTTGATAGGCTTGCGAAGTTTGCACCAGATCTTTTGCCTACTGATGCTGCTAGGCAAGATCGATTTATCAGAGGGCTTAATGCTCTGATAGCCCGAGATGTCAAAATCACAACGGTACCTGGAGGAACAACTTATTCCCAGGTCGTTGAGAAGGCTCTTACCGCTGAGAAAGTGGAGAACAAGATATGGAGGGACAGTGTAGTGAGGCGTGAGGGCCACAGAGCGGTGCCTCCTTATTCAGGGACAGGTAGGGGCGGAGGCCCCAATGACTTCAAGAGAAAGGGTCCTGACACTTCGACCACTGCTGAACCTGATAGGAGGGGTCGGGGTGGTCAGGGTGGCCGTCAGGGAGGCGGCAAGGCATGGCGGACCTATCCAGAGTGCCTGAGGTGTAGAAGACGCCATCTGGGCGAGTGTCAGGCCAAGGCATGTTTTGTGTGTGGGGCAGTAGGGCATCTCAGGAAAGACTGCCCAACGGTGAAGAAAGGTGAAGCAGGAAAGGTGGATAGCTTGACTCCAGCTCGAGTATTCACCTTGACCTAGGCGGAGGCAGAGGCTAGTCCCTCGGTAACAACAGGTCAGCTTTCTAGCACTGGCTTTCCTTTTACAGTATTGATTGATTCTGTTGCTACACATTCTTTTATTTCTAGTAGGGTGATTGATAGATTGTGTAGACCTAGCGAGTACCGGACTGTAGGGTTTGGGACTCTATTGCCTACAGGGGAACTCGTAGTTTCTAGGAGATGGATTAGGGCACTACCAATGATGGTTGATAGTAGGGAACTCTCGGTGGATCTGATTGAGTTGGATATGGAGGATTTTGATATGATTATGGGGATGGATTGGTTGGCTAGATATGGGGCTACGATTGAATATAGGAAGAAGATGGTTACTTTTGAGCCTGAGGGCAAGGACCCTTTTATTTTTGTGGGTACGGTGTCTGGACCCCGCATACCCATGATTTCGGCGTTGAGAGCTAGAGACTTGTTGCAGGGGGGATGCATAGGTTTTCTAGGGAGTGTAGTGGATACTGCTAGAGTCATGCCGACAGGGCCGGGGAGACCAGATTGGTGTGTGAGTTTTTAGAAGTATTTCCTGAGGATCTGCAAGGGTTGCCGCCGCGCAGGGAGATTCAATTTGAGATTGAGTTGGCACCAGGAAAAAAACCAGTATCTAGAACACCATACAGAATGGCACCAGCAGAACTGAAAGAGTTGAAGATACAATTGCAAGAACTTCTGGATTTGAGATTCATCAGGCCTAGTTATTCTCCATGGGGCGCTCCAATGTTGTTTGTTAAGAAGAAGGATGGGACCTTGAGGATGTGCATAGATTACAGAGAATTGAACAAGTTAACTATCAAGAATAAGTACCCTCTACCAAGGATTGATGACTTGTTCGATCAGCTGCAGGGAAAGACGGTGTTCTCAAAGATTGATCTTCGATCTGGTTATCACCAGTTGAGGATCAAGGATGAGGATATACTGAAGACGGCCTTCCGGACATGGTATGGACATTATGAGTTCTTGGTCATGTCTTTTGGTCTGACCAATGCCCCAGCAGCTTTCATGGATCTGATGAACAGGGTGTTCAAGGATTTCTTGGGTCAGTTCGTCATTGTCTTCATCGACGACATCTTGGTTTATTCTAGCTTAGAGAAAGAGCATGAGCAGCATCTCCGGCAGGTTCTATAGAGGTTGAGGGAGCATCAGTTGTACACTAAGTTTAAGAAGTGTGAGTTTTGGTTGCCAGATGTGACCTTCCTTGGACATATAGTAAGGGCAGAAGGGATTAAGATAGATCCATCCAAGGTGGAAGCAGTAAGGGATTGGCCGAGGCCAAGGAACGCCTCGGAGGTGCGAAGTTTCCTTGGGTTGGCCTGTTATTACAGACGATTTGTAGAAGGGTTCTCAAAGATTTCTTCACCGATGACATAGTTGACAAGGAAGAATCAGAAGTTCGTTTGGTCAGAGAAGTGTGAGAACAGTTTCTAAGAGTTGAAGCGACGACTTATTTCTGCACCTGTGTTAACTCTTCCTTCGGAGGAAGGAAAGTTTGTGGTCTATTGTGATGCATCGAGGATGGGTTTAGGCTGCATGTTGATGCAGAATGAGAAAGTTATAGCCTATGTATCTCGGCAGCTGAATGAGTATGAACAGCGGTATCAGACTCATGAGTTGGAGTTAGCAGCAGTGGTTTTCACACTGAAGTTATGGCGTCATTATCTATATGGGGAGAAGTGCGAGATATACACCGATCATAAGAGTCTGGAGTATTTCTTTACCCAGAAGGATCTGAATACGAGGCTGAGACGTTGGTTGGAGTTGGTTAAGGATTATGACTGTGACATCCTTTACCACCCCGGGAAAGCCAATGTGGTAGTAGATGCGTTGAGCTGGAGGGGCCCAGAACAGTTGTATAGTTCCACCCAGATCTCGAGGGAATTAGCTGAAGAGATGGTCAGGGTAAGGATAGAACTGGTGGTAGGCCGGTTAGCTAATATCACTTTGCATTCGACCCTGTTAGAGCGGGTCAATGAAGGTCAGTTGGTAGATGCGCAGTTGCAGGAAGTTAGGCAATAGGTCTTAGCGGGGACAACTAAGGATTATTTAGTTTCTGAGACAGGTTTGCTTCAATATTAGGGACGGATTTGTGTTCCGGCAGATGAGAGGATCAGACGAGAGATACTGGATGAGTCTCACACTACGCCATACTCACTTCATCCGGGTACCACTAAGATGTATCAGGATTTAAGGTCATTATATTGGAGGCCTGGGATGAAGAAGGATGTGGTAGAATATGTGTCTAGATGTCTGACATGTCAGCAGGGTAAGGTTGAGCATCAGCGACCAGCGGGATTGCTTCAGCCTTTGGGTATCCCAGAGTGGAAATGGGAGGATATTACAATGGATTTCGTGGGAGGATTACCCAGGACAGTTGGACTTCATGACTTGGTGTGGGTGGTAGTGGACAGATACACCAAGTCAGCTCATTTTCTACTAGTGAGGTCGACTTATTCAGTGGAATAGTATGCAGAGATGTATGTGAGGGAGATAGTTCGTCTCCATGGGGTTCCAAAGTCTATTGTATCTGATCGAGACCCTATCTTTACCTCTAAATTTTGGGGAGCTCTGCAGAGATCCATGGGGACTCAGCTTAAGTTTAGCACAACTTTTCATCCTCAAACTTATGGATAGTCTGAGAGGACGATTTAGGTATTGGAGGACATGCTTAGAGCATGTGTGATTGACTTCTAGGGGTCTTGGAGTAAGTACTTACCGTTGATTGAATTTTCGTATAACAACAGTTATCAATCTACGATTGGAGTGGCTCCTTATGAGATGTTATATGGAAGAAAGTACAGATCACCCATTCACTGGGATGAGATGGGTAAGAGAAGGTATTTGGGGCCAGACATGGTTCAGAAGACTAATGAGGCTATTGAGAAGATTCGAGCTAGAATGCTTGCTTCGCAGAGTAGATAGAAAAGCTACGCTGATCCAAAGCGTAGGAACGTGGAGTTCCAAGTTGGGGACCACGTGTATTTGCGAGTCTCACCATTAAGAGGTGTGAGGAGGTTTGGAGTGAAGGGCAAGTTGAGCCCTTGGTACGTTGGACCCTTTGAGATCCTAGAGAGGATTGGACAGGTGGCTTATAGGCTGGCCTTGCCATCGTCACTATCAGGAGTTCATAATGTGTTTCATGTCTACATGTTGCAGAAGTATGTTTCTGATATGACACATGTGTTGAAGTATGAGGATTTAGAATTGCAGACAGACTTGTCCTATGAAGAGCGACCAGTTCAGATTTTGGCTCGGAAGGATAAAGTCTTACGGAATAAGACAATACTGTTAGTAAAAGTGTTATGGAGGAATAACAAGGTTGAGGAAGTGACCTGGGAGTTAGAGACAGCGATGCACGATCAGTATCCTGAGCTATTCAGGTAAATTTCGAGGACGAAATTCTCATTAGGAGGGGATAGTGGTAACGACACCAAATTCGCTAATGAGGCATAAGGGCTTTGATTAGTGTGCCGGGAGGGCATTACTGGGTTAAATGTGAATTGAATAACTTTATTGATTTAATGCATAATTCTATGCTTAATAATGTTTGTATGATAATTGATGATAATATGATATACATGTGTGATATATGTGAGAACCACATTATTATGTGGGTAGGTTTGCAGAGCACGACTCGAGGCGATCCTAGAGCTAGTTAGCGGGGAAAAGTCACAACGGGGCTAAGCAGTTGACTTTGGATAAGTCAAGGGTATTTTAGGTATCGGGTAGCTATTTAGACTATCGGGTTATGAAAATAAATATATGGTGATATATTTGAGGTTAGGAAGTCTAAGCGGGAATATTGGGGGATTTTACCATTTTGCCCTCGGGGACGGTTCCGGCACCTCGAGCTTTGGGATTAACTTAACGAATAAGACAAACTTAAGGAAACCCTTAGAAAGAAATAAACCGACTTTATTTCTCAGCTTATCCTTCTCTCGCAAGGAAACTAGGTGAAAACCATAAGAGAAAAACAGTGGGAATTTCTGGGATTTCAAGCTGGGAATTTCTGAGAATTGAGGTGGGGATTTGGAAGCTAAGTTCATAGTTTATCCAAGAGATGATTAACCAAGGCTAAGGTAAGGATTAAACTATGTTCTTGAGGTTTCAATTTTGAGTTTTCAGCTGGGTATTGAGGAGGTTTCAATTTTGATGTCTAAGGGCAGAATTAAGGAGGGAAGCTTGGGAGTTACTTGGATTTGGCTTGGTGAAGTGGTCCGGCAGAAGAGGTAAGTCTCAATTCATGTTTTAGAAGTTCCACTAATTCCCAAGTCTTAGTTTTTTTTTAAGAGCTCTCATCTCTTCATTGACAGCTATTGTGTTGGGGTTTTATGCCCTAATTAAAACCCAAATTCTTTGTAATCTCATTTTATTATCAATAAAAGAATAGAAATCATTTTTTGACTTGGTCAATCACTTTGCTCACATGTTTTATTTTCATGATTATTTGTTTAATATAAAATTCTATTAAATTCCGAGCATATAACTAATCTTATTTATAGTGACATAATCACAGTGGAATATAAATATGATTATATGTTCAAAATAAGTTAGTCCTAAGATTAGTCAGTGCACCGGATTTACACTGACTTGCCAATCTACGATATGATCTACTTACACATTACAGTGTTATGTTCTTTCCAGAACATTAACAAAGTAGATAAGATCGGATGTATTTGTTACATCGGACATGACTGATATTGACAGTTGATAAGATAAGTAAACATACCGTTATTATCTATTCTAGTCATATCATATAGTTGACCATAGGTCAATTCAATCTCAATTCTGAGTGGTTAGTATTCTAGCTGATTGTATTGTTTGAGTTCTTTGACTTGTTCGTTACCAGCTTACCCTACGGAATAGCCCATACTTACATCTTGGGAACTCGGTAGTACAATTGAGTGGGAGTGTTAATCATAGATATGAACATCTATAGCTTCTGATGAAGAAGTGAAATGATGGTTTCTTTTTAGTTTGGTTCAAGGTGATAAATGATAGAGATCTCATTTCAGTAATTAAATTAGTTTACTGAAATATCATTTACAAGGAACTAAGTGTTTTAAGGATAAAATACAATGAGGGGTAAAACGGTATTTTAGTCCTATCTCATTGTAGACCGTCTATAGTGGATTGAGTGACAATTATGGTTGTAACAATGGATAATTAATAGCGTATCTATATTTGTTATAGAGCGTTCTATGAATTCAAGAGTGCAATTCCAAGTCTATAGTGGAGTCATGAGGAATTAATAAGTTAGTAAATTTATTTGTTAGATTTATGATAACTTATTGGAGCTTGATTTCATAGGCCCATGGTCCCCATTGTACCTTGGATAAAATCATCTAGATAGTCTCAATTAATTGATTTAATCATCAATTAGAATTATCAAAGTTGACCAGGTCAATTTTGGATAGTTTCACAGAGTTGTGTAATTTTGAGAAGAAAAGAGAAATTATGGCAGATTTATTAATTAAGATAAATTGGTATCTAAATTAATAAATAAATTTAAATCAAGGTTCAAATTATAAATAATTAATTTGATAAGGGATTTAAATAATTATTTAATTAATTAAATCAATAGAAAACAATACAGGCCTTGATTTTAAGTCCAATGGGCTTATAATCAAATGGGAAATTTCACGGGCCTATAGCCCATGATAATTTCGACCTAGGGCTTCAAAATGGCTGTTATTTTATTGATTTTTTTAATTAAATTAAATGGCCTAATTGAGTCTATAAAAGTAGTGCTTAGAGAGAAGATTTCAGAGACGACAGATAAGTCACAAGTCAGATTTTCTGATAGTTTTATATTCTCTCTAAACACAAGTCCTTTTCTAAGCCACTTTGTTATTTTCTCTTCTTCTCTCTATATCTATCTCATGTGTTGAGAATTGCCCACACTAGTCTAGGTGGTTCTAAGGATACATTAGAAGATCGTGAAGAAAATAGAAGATCGGTTCAGTTTCTTGGTAATACTCTGCGACAGAGAGGATACAAGAGTTAGAGAAACTGAAGGAAGGACTCTTTAATTCCTCTGCGTATACTGTAAGTATGATATTATTTGTTTCTCTTTGAATTCAATTTTAGAAATATGTTTTAGGCTATCTCGTATTAATTTGTTTAATATTAGATATACATGAAAATAAATAAAGATCCTGTATAGCTTTATCTAACATATTGTCCATTCAGGAATTTCGAGTGCTTCATCAATACTCCTAGGAATAACAATGTCTGACAAGCAAGAAGTAAAAGCTTTAAAATGAGATGACAATTTTGAATAAGAAATAAACATTGAGATAGGGTATTTAGGGCAAGACCTAGTTCCTTTTCTCAAAGCTATAGGAATGTCTAGATCGAAATTAGTGTTTGAGAGAAGATTACCTGACACATCTAGCTCAATAGGATCTACCACCGGATTGGTCTCTTGACTGTGTTGAGGATTCATGATTTGGTTATTTTTTTGTTGTCTAGAATAAACATGCAACTCTTGTTGTTGATTTTGCGGATGTATATCTATTTCAACTTGCTCAGAAGATGACTCAGAAGATGGAGCAAAATTTTGATTTAAGTCTGGGGACTGTAAAGAGGAGTCAAGAGGAACCTCTAACCCCCACGACCATTGAGCTTCATTGTGAGTGTTCTCCCCCTGAAGCGAATTGGGAGAGATGTATGGAGTATCTTCAAAGAATGTGACGTCCTGGGAGACATAAGATTTTTTTGTGAGAGGACAATAGCACCTATAGCCTTTCTGAGTGGGAGAATAACCAAGGAATATAGTTTTAACGGCTCTTGGGTCAAGTTTAGTACGGTCTCGAGGATGAACATGAACAAAAGTTGTACACCCAAATGTTTTGATAGGTAGAGAGTTGGAGGAGATATGAGGATAGGAAGCAAGAAGGACATAATAAAGTATCTTAAACTGAAGAGGTCGACTAGGAAGGCGGTTGATAAGATAGACAGTCGTAAGAATCGCACTTCCCCAAAAATGCTTAGGGACGTGCATGGTGAAGAGTAGGGCCCTGGCTACTTCTAAAAGGTTATTTTTTTAGTTCAGCAACACCATTTTGTTGAGGGGTATCGATATAGGAACTTTGATGAATGATTCCATTTTCGGAGAGATAGGTTCCCAAGAAAGAATTAAAATATTCAGTGTCATTGTCTGTTCATAATATACGAATAAATGTCTGAAATTGTGTTTGAATCATATGATGAAAATTTTGAAATACACTATGGGTATCTGACTTGTGTTTGAGTAGATAGACCCAAGTGAGTCGTGTGTGATCATCGATAAATGTGATGAACCAACGAAGTCCAAAGGAAGTAGTGACTTTGGAAGGTTCCCATAGATCATTATGAATTAAAGAAAAGGGACATGTTGGTGTATAGTGTTTTTGAGGAAAGACATTCCTAGTATGCTTAACAAATTGACAAATACCACATTGGAAAGACTCAATTTTATTATTGAAAAATAATGTAGGAAACAATATTTTAAATATGAAAAACTCGGGTGTCCAAGTCGATAATGCCATAACATAAATTTGTCTTTATTTGAAATAGAAACAGAATTGAAATTAGAAACTAAAACAGAATTAGATAAGCTTGAAGACAAATTAGATAAACTAGGTTGCTGCCTTATTTGTTGACGATTTTCAAAGAAATAACGTCCACCATGAATCCTAGCACTGCTAATCGTGCTCCCCGAGGATAGTTCCTGAAATTGACAGGAATTGGGAAAAAATTTAGCAAGACAACTATTATTAGTAGTTAACTTACTAACATAGATTAAGTTGCATTTTAAGGATGGTACATGTAGGACTAATTTTATTATTAAGTCAGCCGACAGTCTTATTTTACCAATACATGCAATCGTAGAAAGAGTACCATCGGCAATCTTGACACTAGAATTATTTGAACATGAAGAATAAGATTGAAATAAGTGATAAGAACTAGTCATGTGATCAAAAGCACCTGAATTAATTATCCATGGTGTTTGAGAATTTTTTACCGTAGAAGAGTGATTACCAAAGTGTGCAACAGAGCAAGATGCATTATGAGATCCATAGCCAGAGGTAGAATTGAGAGCTGACTGATTCAGGAGAGTATATAAATGAGCAAGTTGTTCCTTACTGAATGGGAATGGAGCAGTTCCTGGATTGACATCGGATAAGGTATCATTGGCATTCTAAATTTGGTAAGCCTTTTTGTCATTGTGACGCCGAGCAGTCCAGTTGGCAAGTTTTCCATGAATTTCCCAACAAGTGGAGCGAATATGATCGTGACATTGATAGTGATCACACCAAGGTCGTTCACCTTGAGATTAAGGCGAGGATCAGGATTGGTTATGCCAAATGTTGGTGGTCCTGACTTCGAGGTAAGTGTTGAGCTTTCGATGGCTTCATATTCAGGATTGGTGAGCATGACACGCCAACGTGATTCTTCATGCCTAACTTTAGAGAAAGCTTCTTCAGTATCAGGAAATGGAAAACGACTAACCAAACATCCCCGAACTTCATCAAGGTCACTGTTTAACCCAGTAAGAAACTCAAAAATCCTTTCTTTCTCCAATTGTTTCCTATGGATTGTGGTGCAGTTAGCACACAAAGGTGTGGTATCCAGATATCAATCCAATTCCTGCCATAGATCTTGTAAGTCTGAAAAATACTGGGTAATAGTGTGATTACCTTGTTTGATTATTTTTAATTTTTGTGCGGATTTCAAAAATTTGAGAAGCCTTTCCCAGATCAAAGTACATATTTTTAGCAGCGTCCCATACCTACTTAGCAGTTTTGAAAAATAAATACCTGCGACTTATTTTTGGATCCATAGAATTAATTAGCCAAGCAAGGATAATAGAATTCTCAGCTTGCCATACCTTGTAGGTAGGGTTGGTCGCCTGAGGTGCGGAAAGGTCACTAATAAGATACCCAAGTTTACCACGCCCACATATAACCAATTTTACTAATTATGCTCACTATAAGTAATTTTTCCCATTTAGTTTGTGGGTTGTAATATTAAGAGAGCTGCCATCATAATGGTAAAGAGAGCCCATAGAACCAGATTGATTTTGGGCCCGAGATTGAGCTTGTGTGGGCCCACTTGTGTGAGATGATATTTCCTCCTTAGTAGTTGTCGTTTAGCAAAAATAAAAAAATAAAAGATCTTAGGAGAACAAATACAGAGAACCACCATAAATAAGAACCAGAACCCACCGTTAATAATAAGAGCCAGACCCCGATGCTCGCCAGTTGCCAAGAAGGAAACAAATGAACCACCATGAGATGTCGAGAACTGACGCCGAGAAGAAGCAAAGTCGTGGACTCCCGTGAATGACTTGACGAACCACCATATTCCACCGTGCTTGAGAAACAACCAGAACCCCTGAAAACGAATGGATGCTTGGATGTTTGAGAATCGACTGGACAATCGAAGGTGGAAGATTATGCTAGAGGTAGGAAGATCAGAACCTTAAGCATTGATACCATGAAGAAATAGAAAAAAAAAAAAAAAAGAGACGAAGAAGACACTTGATAGTGATGTAAGGCTTAAATTGTATTCACTATGAAAGTCTGTATAAATATGCTGTACAAGAATAAAAAAAAAACATAAAAAACAGAATATACACAATTACTGATAATTTTCAAATTAAGGAAAAAATATACAACAAATCTTCCAACTATTGATTCACACAGTATGCTTTTGATTTCCTTAGTTGTCAATAGTACAATACAAGAAAACACCAGACTCTTAAAATCAAAACAACTAGCAATATGCTCTAAAAAATTTAGGCCATAGAACCTCCCAAAATCAGAGATTAATATACATATTTTGAACCTGTTTCATGAAGGCATATTAATAAGCTAAACACATGTAGATGACCCATGATTCCAAATGGCAATACAAACCAAAAAGTAGCGGCAAATTAATAAGTAGGCTTCCTAAAGATAAAGTCAGAATTAGGGAAAGTTATAAATCATTATCTTTGAGTCAAAGTAGCAGGCCAGAATTAAGCAAATGATGAGAACTTTCAAAAGTTGAACTGGCATCCAAAACCCAAGTAGACCAAACAAGCAGCACATCAATATTAATTGAAAAAACACAAAAAAATAAAATAAATAAAGAATGTAAAAAAAAGCAAGACAAGCCCCCTAGATTATTTGCTATTATAGAATTAAACTTGATTATATAAAAATAGATGACAAATAAAACAAAATACTATATTGCTACAAGATAATAAATAGAAAAATTATAACAAGTATAGAAAAATGAAACTCATACAATAGAAGGAATATAACAGGACCCCATTTCCATACAAGAATTTTGTGCTTCAAGCTTCAGTATGAGACAAATGAGGTGGCTTCAAGCTTTGGTGGCCGCCTTTGTAATTAGCTTCTGTGATTCGGCTAAGTATGTGAGGTTTCGGAGAGGGAGGGTGGGTTTTGAAGTAGAAGTGAAGAATGGGTGTGGTTGCTGAATACAAAATAATAGAGAGAGGGCTTGGAATGGATAGGGTTCACTACAATGGAAAAAGGATTAGTGCAATGGAAAGGAGAAGAAGAGGTCCGGTTCCTTGTTAGATGTGTGGCAACTCTCAAACAAAAAATAAAGGGCAATTGTGTGAGCCAAATTAACTCAAGTATTCAAATATAATTTTTATGCTTTGAGATTATTAATAGGGATATTGGCGGCATAAATACCTAACTTTATATATGTGTTGCACTTAAATACCTAACTTCTTTTTTTGGTGGCATAAATACCTTCCGTTAACATTTTGTTGCAACTTTTTGTTTCAGCCGTTATCCATGGCCCACAGTCCATTTGTAAGTTTTCAATTGGGTTTAATTACATGACTTGGCATGAGAGATGGTACTGACATGGAATTTTAAATAAATAATTTTAAAAAACAAAATAATTAATAACAAACTAATTTTTTAAAAATATTCTGTCACTTCTAATCTATTTTTACCCAGAAATAAAACGTAGCTTTATTTTCCCATACTTTAGAGAGAGAAAGAGAGAGAAGGGGAAGAAGAAACTTAAGAAATCTAGGGCTGAATCGAAGAGAGCAAGAGAGATAGAGATGGCATGAAGGTAGCTGAGTTTGGGAGGAGATGAGAAATCAAACATGCTGCTGCCAACCACCAAAAGCTATGGTGGTTAGGACATCATGGACAACAAAGAACCCTGGAAGAAGATTTGCCTCTTGCATCAATTATAAGGTTTGTTCTTGATTTTTTTTTAATATTTAAGTGTTTATACAGTTCAAAACTTCATCTTAAATGGCTGTCTTTAATGATTTTTTTATTTATTTCAGAATGGGGGTTGTTCCTATTTTGATTGGGTAGACCCTCCCACTGATTGGGTAGACCCACCCATATGTGCACAATCAAATATGGTGATCCCAAGACTTATAAGAAGAATAAGTAGACTTGAAGATGAAATTTCAGCAATAAACACACCTGAAATCTTGAGTGGACAACATCAAATGAGCCACAATTCATATGGAGATAAAGGATGTGGTGAGAGTGTTGCAGAGAGTGTCTCTGTTGTTGAAGAAGATGAAGAGCCTCAATATTTGAAGAGAAAATGTGATGGATGGATCTTTATCATAGCTATGTTATTTGTGTTTGTTGTAGTGAAATGTTGGATATAATTTGTTTGTGGAGTTAGGATGTGAAATTGAACCAACTTGGGTGATGTTTAATTTTGTTGAGTAGTTGGATAGAATGTTAGGTCAGTAACCTCTACTGTATAATTTTAAATGGAAGAGAGTTGTTGTTTATCAGGTGACACCATTTGCATATGGAATATAACTTGTATAAAAATATTTGAAATTGGAAGCATTCAATAGCCAAATGGAATATAACTTGAAAGGGTGAGTTTTTACATAATTTGGTGACTTGTTTTACACAAAATACAATTAAAAAACAACCTTGCAAATTAAAGCAGCACCCAAAGTGCCTAAATGCCAATCATCATTAAGCATGACCATATATGTCTCCTTATACATCAAAAGGAAACCAACATCATACCCCACCTACCATTTGCTACAAGTGTAAACATGGTTACATTTGAGTACAAAAGGCATACCAAAATACATCAGTAAGTGTTTGAAATTCCACACTTCCAAAAACAACAACCATATAAAAAAAATGCTGGTGCTTCAATCAAAACTAAGATCATTTAGAAGTTGAAGGTCCACCCTTGGCAGCTTGTTCCCTGACATTTTGTTTCCTTCTCCTTTCTGCTCTCTTTTTGGTTGCTTCAGTAGGTTTCTTGCTTGGAGGCCTCCCTCTCCTTTTTTTAACATGGTCCTGAAATAAGAATTATTTAGTATATTTCATCTCAATGTGTTCTTCTTAATCACAAACACACATAGCTTACTTAGATTACCTGAGGAACAAAAGTATTGGTGCAACTCATCACATTGTGCCCTTGTTGCTTAGAGTTGCAACAATGGTGGACTTGTCCAACTCTACGAGTCTTGGTGCTTCCCACAGGTGGTTCATCAGCATCCCTCTTTCTTGATTTTCTTGGTCTACCTGGTAAATTAGTAGCAGCTGGTGGGTATATTGGATTTTTCCCTGTGTCTGGCCACTGATCTGGACTTGGCATGGGTTGAATAACCCCTTCATATGTCATTTGATACTTATCTTTCTTATAGTAGTCATCCACATAGTCTAAGACATTGTGACCCACAGTCCATATGCAAGCTAGAGCATGCCCACATGGGATACCAGTGAGTTGAAACTTTCGACAAGTGCATTCTTTCTTAAGTAAGTCAACTGTGTACCCCTGGCCTGATGTTGTGTCCACTTGAAAAGTATGTGATGTAGCTCTTGTTGACAAGCAATATTTTGCAACCTGCAATTATTAAAGTTATTTAAAAATAAACTAATCAAAACAATTATCTTACAAAAAAATAAAGCTTGGTACCTCTTTGTTTTTCTCAATAGTTTTCAATATATGTTGCCCAACTGGATGCACCCACTTGGTAACACTCTCCCTGTTCTTGCAAAAACGACACATTAACCAATATCGAATCTTTTCAAGTAGTGTTATGATTGGCTTTTCCCTCGCTTCAAGGATAGCAGCATTAAAACTCTCACACAAGTTATTTAGCAACATATCACACTTCGCCTTTACTTGAAAGTGAGACCTACTCCATTCTGTCGGACTCTTCTTAGCCAACCAATTATAAGCACCCTCAGAAACGTCCTTCAAATCTTGCATCCTTTTTTGAAATTCTGCCACGGTGGTGGCCCTTGCTGCTGCCCAAAGTAATTGCTTCAATAATAGACCAGGGTGGTCTTTCTTGAAATTGGAGTGCATATGTCTAACACAAAATCTAGTTTCACAACCAACCCAAAGTTCACTCTCAGCATTCTCCAAGCCCTTTTGTCTATCACTAATGAGGGTGTATAAGTCAGGCTCATCAACATTCAAATCATCCTTCAATAGCCCTAAAAACCATTTCCATGTATCAAAAGTTTCCTTCTCAACTATGGCATATGCGATAGGGAACATTGAGTTATTGCTATCAATACCCACTGCTGCGAGGAGAATCCCCTTGCAATAACCCTTTAAGAAACACCCATCCACTCCAAACAAAGGTCTACAACCTCTGAGGAACCCTTCTTTACATTCACTCAAACATATATACACCCTTTCAAAAATCTTTTTTCTATTTTCTATTTTGGTTTTGATCTTAGTTGTGCTCCCTGGGTTTGTGGCTAGAAGCATCCTGCAGCAGTCGTCCAATATAGCATACTGATCCATCACGCTGCCCTCTAGCAAATTTTTAGCTTTTGCAAGAGCTCTGTAATATGACCAATTGGACACTTGACTGTATTTAGTTTTGCCAACCCTTTCTCTAAAAGTGTTGTAGTTCATGTTCGGATTCATTCTGAATTCTTCCAAAAAGTGCTTAGCCAACCATGTTGAATTTGCCAGCCTACTATTAAGCACTAATGGACAGTTGTGATTATCAATCAAGGTTTGAACTCTGAAAGTTTTCCCTTCATTTTTGAGGCGGCTTGCATATAACAGCCACAGACATCCTATTGCCCTGCACTTTGCCCTCACCCTATTTGAGTCATTACTGACATAAACAAATTCCCTATCTATTGCCATAAAATACTCCTTCAGTGCATTTCGGAGGAGTTCAACTGTGGCAAACTCCATTCCTAACATGAACTTAAAGTCATCAAACTTAGAATTTGGATTAAAATCTTTCTTTGTTTTTTTGGGACCACACCCTTCATCTCCACTTGAAAGGCTCTTTAAATCTTCATCAGACACTATCCCATCATCATCATCTGCATCTTCATTTGGTTGGCATAACTGTGTGACACTTGCCCACCAATAACTAGGATTGGTTGGCCTACCAACATCTTGCTCAGTTTGAATGTTTTGCTCATATTCTTCTTCTTGTAACTCAAAGTCCTCCTCATAGTCAATTGACCCAAATTCTAATGAAAAATCATTAAAATAATCAACAAGTAATAAAAAGATTATGATAATAATTCATAACATTAAAATAATAATTTTACGCCTAATAGTTTTGTTGTATGCTTATTAGTCTTATTATTTATTTGACTTTTGTCTTTTGGATTTAATGCTTGGAACTTTCTATACATATTTTAATGCAAAATTTAGATAAAACTAACCTTCATCTGCTGCACATACTGGTAGTGGAATGATACTTTTATTGTTGGGTTCTTCTACCTCTAGATCAGGAACCTGTGGTCCAACACTTGGATCCACACTCCTATCAATAGAAAAAGTACGTTCTGGAAACACAAGGCAAATATCAACACAAGAAAAATAATAAATAATCTAAACTATTTAGTCAACAAAGTACAGTAAAAGCATCACATACAATCTGAAATAAAAAAGCATCAAATACAATGATTCTCACAACAATCCAAATTAGTGGACCCCTTTTTTTTGTTTCCACATGGCTTCACTGTTATAAATATGGAAATTTAATCCACCTGCCCATACTCTTTAACAAATGTATTTAAAATCTTATCAAGAAATAATATTCTAATGCTACTGTCTTCAAAATCTAGATCAAACTCATACAGATCCCCAAAAAAAGCACTGTAATATTTAGGGCAAATATATTTACCATTATATGGGTCTGGGTCCATAGAGAGTCGTAGCAAAGAGCCTTGCAAATTGTCTTCTCCAACGGTAGAAAGTTCTTGCGCTCTCTCTCTCTCTCTCTTGCTCTCTGCGATTTAGCCTAGATTTCTTATGTTTTTTCTTCAATAAAGCTACATGTTTGTTTCTGGGTAAAAAAAAGATTAGAAGTGGCAGAATATTTAAAAAAAAATTAGTTTGTTATTAATTATTTTGTTTTTTAAAATTATTTATTTAAAATTCCATGTCAATACCATCTCATGCCAAGTCATATAATTAAACACAATTAAAAACTTACAAGTGGACTGTGGGCTATGGATAACAACTGAAACAAAAAGTTGCAACAAAATGTTAACGAAAGATATTTATGCCGCCAAAAAAAAAAATTAAGTATTTAAGTGCAACACATATATAAAGTTAGGTATTTATGCCGCCAATATCCTTTATTAATATTAAGTAGATTATAAAAAGAGGATCGAATAGGTTGGAGTCTAACCTCACTCGACCTTTGTTGATAAGAAGCTTGCCAGATGCTCAAGACTTGGCAAGTTCGAATCTCACAAAGTCCTTTTTAATATGAAATTTATATCGCCTTTTGACTACTCATGTAGACGAATCACGATAACTATATTCTGTCGTAGGTGGCTCGTAGAATTCTATATATAGGACCCAAATTTTTTTAAAAAGGGACCTTAAAATGATTCATTCTGACACATATATTTTATTGTTGTTGATCTCAAGAGACACCTTTGTTAACTTAAGGATTAGAGTGCTCTCCTATTTCTTGGAAAACGTGATCACTTGACAATAAGCCGTCCACATACGTAATTCAATATGTCAATTTAATTAATGGGATTCATAATTTATTTTCTTTAATGAGGGCTTTTATTTTCTCTTTTATTGTTGGAATCCCAAAACAAACATTAATTTTGTTTATATGTTTTTATATTGAAAAATAAACTATTTCCTTTTTCATATGAAAAATGCAATCTTATTAAAGAAAGCATCAAAGTTAGAGAAAAAAAAGTATTCGTCCAGTAAGCTTGTATACATCTTTGACAACTTTTCCGGCTCACAAGGAGGGCCCAGTACATGTGTAATCCAGATCTTCGGTCTCCTTGAATTCTGCGTTAAATGATAAGATTGGATTGCCTATGAGGTAACATGTATTTGTCTTATAAGGTCCATTAATGTCTTAGCAGCATGGGTAGACCACTCGTCCAGTTTTTCTTTTTGAAAGGGATTTTATGATCTTTTCTTACAATCTTTTTTGGTTCAAGAATTCCAATACTTACTTACATTTACTTGGTTTTCCAATAAAGGGGCTTATTTACTCCCTCAGTTGCAACTACATTAAAATTGGATTACATGATTGCCAATTGGAGTGATCCAACAAGTATAACATAGGGCCAAATAGTGATGTGCAAACTTTTTTATAAAATTGGATACTTGAAGTTAACCTGTAGTAGAATTATATTAAAATATATCTCAAAATTATATTTTTCTTCATTAATATGTAGAAATTATTCTCTCTTCCACATGTGAAAATCTATCTATATCTATATATAAATGAAAACTTCAGAAGTAACATCCTACAATATTTTTTCATCTATTTTATTAGAATTTGTGTATTTTATTTTATATGTAATATACCATTAATTTGAACTGATAACAGATATTAATTATATTTGTTTTCTTTGACTTGGACATATAGTAACGCAAGCAGGTTTTAAAAAAATATAAATTATGGTCTTCAGCATCAATATTTATAACCTTTAGTATAGACTTATAATATAATATCCTAGGAAAAATGTACATGCGATGTACCTTATGTTTCGAATTACATATATTTGAATATAAAATAAAAGCTCCCAAATAATCTAGGTGTATAATACATGTACAGGAAAAGTATCTACATACTCCATTTTAAGCCGAGAATATAATTGATAGGTTGTTCGCATAGGTAACATTGGGGTACCATCTAACCTTATTTTCTTACTATGTTTAAGTTTATTTCCACCAATAGGGTTTAGCCTAACTTTGTTTACTATTCCCTCTATGTATAATCTGAGAAATCTCATTCCCATCGCCTTATATTGGTAAGGTGCATTATTTTGAAACTTAGGTATCTTACTAACTTCGTCTCATGCCCCGTTCAAAGCATCCCTAGCTTTCTGCCATGTTAATGAAAGCCATCAATACCTCAAAACATTGCTGACACTTTAGTAATCTTCCTTGCCAAACTACTTTCTGAATGGTACAATTCACTGCCATAATGTGCCTAATTAGTCCAACAAAATCATCATACTCTCCCGGAGAGCCCATTTTCATGTCTCTAATCTATTCTATCCAATAGGCTATGGCCTCTTAAGCACCTGGTCCTCTGCCAGACCTAATAGTTCTCTTGGTATTCGTGATGGGATACTGGTTAAATAGCCAAAATGCTCTATGGAACTTTTGTTAAATAGCCAAAGAGTAATGATACGTGTACTCAAAATATACATTAAAATATTACATACAGTAATATTGCAGTTTGGCTTAACCAATCACATTTATTAAAATTGGGACCTACTGTTTTAAAAAGCAATGACATGTTACTGTATGTAATGTTGAGTACATATTTTAGGTGCACATATCATTACTCAACAGCCAAAACATAAGGGTTAGACGGGTTTGATAATAATAATAATAATAATTTTTAAAAGCAATTTTTATTAAAATATTTATAAGTAACAAAATTTAAGAAGCACAACTAAAAATTATTTAAAATCAATTTTTTTTAGATTTTTTAAATCCTAAAAACTTTTCAATCTCTATCCTATTTTTTCTCTTGTTACATGGTGTAACGACCCGAATTTGATAATCGGGCTTAGGGCCTTGATTAGTGTGCCTAGAGGGCAATAAATGATTTAATATGCTTTAATATGTTAATGGGTGAATTAATGTGAATATATGATAGTGATGGATGTTTAGTGAGTTAAATGTGCATGTGGGCCCCGTCTGGATATTAGGGGCATGAATGTGATATATGTTATATATATATATATGCGAAATGTCTGTGCAGCACGATCCGAGACAGTCCTGGGGAGCGGTTAGCCAGAGAGTCGCAACAGGGTTGAGATTCCGACTCGGGGCGAGTCGAGGGGTAATTTGGGTACTAGGTGTTATGGGATTGTTGGGACATGAAAATAAATATTTGGAGATATAATTGAGGATAGAATGTCTAGGCGGGAATACTGGGGAAATTTACCATTTTGCCCTCGGGGACGTTTTGGTACCCCGAGCCTTGAGGTAACCCTTTAGACTTAAGTCAAATAAAACAAAAAGAGGAATTAATTAGAACCTTGGGGAAACCGACTTATACATTCTCTCTTAGCTGAGATAGCTCTCATCTTCTTCACTCTCTCATTCACTAAGGCAAACCCAAGGGGAAACTTAAGGAAAACTAATCTAAAAGCTAAGGGATTTCAGCTGGGGAAAATTTAAGGGGTACTTGAAGCTTGAAGATTGAAGCATAGGGGGAACTGGTTTAGAAGCTTAATTCAGCAAGAGGTAAGTTCTAACTGTTAAGTTTTGGTCTTGAATTTCAGCTGGTTTTGGGGATTGCATGTTAGCTAAGCTTGATTTATCTTTGGGTGTTCTAGTTGAGTTTTGGAGCATATCTTAATGGGGTCTTGATGTTGTTTTTGAGCTGGAATAACTGTGTTGGTTATCTAGGGATGTTAGCCAAGTTTTAGGATGAATTGGCTTGAGGAAAGGTTTAGAAAATGCTGTGAAAATCTTGGTTTGGTGGGGAGCGCCGCGGCCCCTGTGCGCGCGTGGCCATGGGAGGCCGAGAGGTTCATGCGCGCCGCGGCCCGTGTGGGGGTCAGTGTGGTGCTAGCCTCTGTTTTGAGGCTAGCCGCGGCTCTTGAGGGTGGGGTCGCGGCCCTTTGTGCCAGTTTGAGTTTTAAGGGTATTTTAGGCTTGGGAACTCAAGGAGTAAGGCTCGGGATGGATTTTGTTTTTGAGCTGGAATAACTGTGCTGGTTATCTAGGGATGTTAGCCAAGTTTTAGGATGAATTGGCTTGAAGAAAGGTTTAGAAAATGGTGTGAAAATCTGGGTTCGGTGGGGAGCGCCACGGCCCGTGTGCACGCGCGGCCATGGGAGGCCGAGAGGTTCATGCGCGTCGCGGCGCTTGGTGGGCGCGCCGCGGCCCGTGTGGGGGTCAGTGTGGTGCTAGCCTCTGTTTTGAGGCTAGCCGCGGCTCTTGAGGGTGGGGCCGCGGCCCTTTGTGCCAGTTTGAGTTTTAAGGGTATTTTAGGCTTGGGAACTTAAGGGTTAAGGCTCGGGATGGATTTTATCACCCGGATTGATAGAATTCAAGGACCCAGAGGTTAGGGTTATGGCTCTAAGTTATTTATTGGAATAGAATTTGATGGATGGACATTGTTAATGTGTTGTGACTAGGGTTTTGGCGAGGCTCACGTTAGAGGATTGTGCTCGGGGCATCGGTGCTCAGAAAGCTCGGAACTCAGGTAAGAGAACCCTTGTTCCCATAGAGCTTGTGTGCAGGGCTGAGCCCAACATGTTTGAATAGATTTGATATGCAGGGCCGAGCCCAATATGTTAGAACTGCGGGGCGTAGCCCTTTATTTGATTATGCTAGAATTCTATACTTGCTTGTTATGCTATGTATATTATGATGTGAATGGTCGGCTTGAGCCGGGAACGGTGTAGACCGAGAACGGCGAAGGGCCGGAAACGGCATTGGGCACGTTGAGTGCAAGGTCGAGAACGGCAAGGGGCCGGGAGCAGCGTTGAGCACGTGGAGTGCGAGTTGCCAGGGCAAGTCCCTAGAAAGATACCTAGGATATCCTCACGGCGTGGTTCGCGAACCTAGGGCTTGGTAAACGCTTGGGACGGCTAGGCCATATTTGTTTAGCCATTGGTGGGCTCTTTATATGCTTGATATATGTGTTGCATATGTTATCTGTTTGTGGGTTTTCTTGCTGGGCTTCGGCTCACAGATGCTCTGTGGTGCAGGTAAGGGTAAAGAGAAGATCAACCAACCATGAGTACAGCAGGCGTGAGGCGGCGTGTACATGTTTGGCCAGCCTGGCTGCCACAGCGAGTCGAATTTGGGAGATGTTTGTAAATAAACCTAGATTTTGTCATTTGGTCGACTGGTTACAGTTTATATCTTGTAAATGCTTCTAAATTGTATTTTGGGATCCCAAGTGTTAAACTTTTATGATTTTCAATGAAATGAATTTATTTCTAAAGTTTTTCCTTTGTTTATGGCTTAGTTACACTATTTGATATAAAACCTCGATTAGCGAGTTAATGCACGTTCAAAACTCACTTAGTAACGACTCTAAGGAAGTAGGGCGTTACAACTTGGTATCAGAGCGAGCCAAGGTTATTTGTTCTGGAGATTGACCGAACATGTACACACGCAGTCAATGACAGGCTTAACTTAGGGTTGGTTGGTAAGATTGGTTAATATGTCCGAATATGTATTTATATGCCCTGTTTGCCTGCTTATCTTATATATAGAGCATGATGAATGAGTTAACATATGCATGAGATACTGATAGGGCCTGATCCTTTACTATTGCATGATGAGATTGAAGGGTGCTCAATAGCATTGCTATTACATGTGGATGAATATTTGGATAATGGTTTGCATACTAAGTGTGTGTGGTTAACTGCCTAAATTGAATCCATATGTAATATCTGTTTATTGGCCTGTAGGAGGCATAATGAAACGTGAGTATACCTAGTTGTGGTATAATTAGGTAGCTAAATGTATGGTATTGTGGATTTGGCTTAATATGCTTTATGTGTGTATGAATGTTGTGATTTTTGGACCTGGATGTGGTTTGGTTCGGAGTGTGAACCTCAAGGTGGAGAAGTTTAGTCAGCGGTGGCGGATGAACTCAGATTGTTTGCATCCGGGATGGTTAAGTAGACCTGGCATTGTAATACAGGAGAGTTGCAGATGGTAATTGGGGTTGGAAATTTCCATCTACCCTGAAAGTCCGGAGATGTCCGCTAGCATATGAGTAAATGGTATCGGTACAGTATAAGGATACAGACAGATAAAAAAAATAGTAACTGGAAGGCTTAAGAGGCGTTAACCTATGGTTGGAGAGGAAAGTTTGGGTTGCCTAGGAATTTTTTGGTGAATGGACAAAGCTAACTTCATTCTTGGTTATATGGAGGTGAAAGGTCATAACTAAAGGATTGTGCTAAGTACTTGTGATAGGAGGATACTAGAAAATGGTGTTCAGGTTGAGATATTGGTGTGATGGGTTGGAAAGAACTCAAATGGGGACTCGATAAAAGAAATTATAAGGATGATGAGATTAATAAATCTATGAGCTTGGTTTGAAATGATAAGACAATGACAACCTATGTTAGTGAGTGTTAGGAGTTGGACACCTCACTTTGGAAATTTATGCAAGTGGTGGTGGTTGGGTATAATGACCCATGTAAGGATTAAATTCTGGAATGGTTCAGGGTGACAGGGCCGCTCCAGTGTATTAGACCTTCAGTGGTATTTGAGTGGCAGAGAGAGCCATGTTGTTTAAGATCTGTGGAATGAGGTAAAGAGCATGAGTGCTGCGGGACAAGGGATGTGAAAGACAATGCTTCTATTGGTAGAATTCAGTAAGGACAAATTCTCAATTTTTTAGGTAGAAGGATCCCAGACAGTGTTAGGGCACCTAATTTATGATTGGAAAGGAGCATGATTGAAAAGGTAGTTATCAAGATGGTGACAGGAACCAGGGAGGTTATTCAGTGTGCACCTGAGGGAGAGGATGCCACTTGAGAGGCTGTCGGGTGAGGGCACGACTTCTAAATGAAATAATTCAGTATGCTAGGATGGATTTTCCATGGTGAGGGAAACGAAGACTAGAATGCCTCGTTACATTCGAAGTTCAAGGCTGATTCCTCGAAGATGAGTATTTAACTGGATGTTTTATGTTTTAATCATGTAACGAGCTGGAGGAACTCGGTGTTGAGAATGTTCTGAGAGGGAGTTAAACATAGAGAGTCTGCCTCAAGGGTGCTATGTGAGAAGCTAAGGATAATAGCATTTGTTGAGGAGGAATAAGGAACTTCTGGCAGATGAATTGGGATACAAGTAATTAAGAAGTTCATAGTGAGAACAATAGAGTTTGTCTTAAGGAAGCCTCAACATGAGGCAGAGTGAGAGTGGATCTGTTAAGAGACAACCATGGATTACAAGGGATATCATTTCGAGTATTTTAATTAGACTGAATGGAAGATGAGCTAACCAGTGGGAAACTTGTATAGGTATATAAGGAAAGATTGGGGTTATTATAGAGTCGGGCTACAGGTAGATTTGGTATCAGGAATGTTGTGGAAGACGGCGCTGGCTGATAGAAAGAATTACCTGAAGCAATTAAGGAAATTTGACCTTGGATTAGTCAGAGCATTATATGGCGAGAATTGCTAGCATTAACGGTTAAGAATGAAAAGTTTGATGTTGGGTACAAGATGGGACAATGTCTCCAGAAGTTGATCTATGACCTGGTTATTACCAGCTGGAAATCAAGAAAAGAGACATTTCGGGAATTTTATTTTGTACTGAGTAAGGTGTGAGGAGTTGGTAACAAAGATTCTAGAATGGTTCAATCTACAGCAGCACAGGTAAGTTCTTAAGTAGAGAATATTAGAACGGTATGGGCAAGTCCCCTTCAGGTTCACGAGCAGTATATGTGGACTACTCCCAGACGGAAGTAGAGAGCGAATGACTATTATGCTGAAGACGTTAGTACCAAGGAAGCAGGGTCACAGGTAAGATTCTACGAAGTGTCAGTTTGGGTTTCATTAGGAGTACTCAGAGTAGAGCTATAAGAAGAAAGGATAGGTATGAGAAGATTTGATCTGAAGTCACGAAGAAGCTAATGAAGAACGTCTGAAGAATAGAAGGTATAACAAGACTGGCAAGCGCGTCATCTATCTCATAAGTATCTCCGCAGAAAACTATATCAGAGATGGGAAGGACGGTAAAATTTGAGGTTAGACGGAATGAATGGTGTTAAATCAGAATTCAGACGACAAGGTAAGAGTTGATTGGTATCTGGTGATGCAGGAATATGTGTGTGTTATGGTTAAGTATAGAGGGATAGCATAAAGGACCTGATCTATGATGAGGGTATGTAACCGTGGGAATACACCATAGGTTGGGCACGCCCAGGCTCAGATTGGCGCGAGGATGGGTCGAACCTCGCGGTAAGTGAAAGAATGGAACATGGTTGATGTACTTGGAATGTTAAGTTGACAGTGATGCTTAGCATGAGGTACTTGAGCGTTGGGTTGTTAGTAAGAAAGATAATCTTGAGACTAAAATTTAGTGGAACGCAACAGATGGAAGGTTGATGTTATAAGTCTTCGACTGTACGAGGAGGAGATTTAATATGAGGAGGATCTCTTACTTGGAAGGTGTGTGTCAGTTAAAAGAGTGCCACAGGTTACAATGGAATGGACAGGATAACGATTGAAATTGGTATAGTGTTAGTGTGCGGTGATGGACACATATGTCTTCTTTGGATAATGGAATCTAGAGCTTTGGTTTTGTGGAAACAGGGAAGAACCCTATGAGTATTATACAAGATAAGGTACAAGAACCAGATGAATGGTCCAAAGAGAATTTGGTGTGGAGATGGGAATTATAAGTGGGTGTTGTTTCGCCTCCTAGGGTTTGTGGTACTAGGAGGTTTTGGCTGATGGTAGAACCAGGGATACTCGAATATTGAGAAGTAAAATAATACGAAGATGGATCATAAATGGGTCACATTAGATTGTAAATAAGGTGATGGATCAGGGGAGGAGTTGTAACTCAGCTGAATAAGATAGCATACTTTGGTTTGTATGAATTGGTAATGAAATAGGGCATTGGTAATGATAAATTGAGACCCTATAGTTTCTAAGTTATGGAAAGGGACCTGAGATTGAAGAAAACAGAGTAGTAATCTGGAATTACTGATTGATTGCAGAAAGGATAGCAATCTGAGGGTTTAACAATTATGTTAAGGGTTTAAGCATTGAATGTGCAACTTTTAGAATGTCAAAGGAGGTGTATTCTTTGATGAGACAGTCACGGTATTGGCTGCTGGAGTACGACTAAGGTGACAAGGCATAAGACTTGGTAAGATAAAAGCAAAGAATTAAGAGTTAGTGGATGTAACGCCCCAACCCCAGGGACCGTTACGGTGTGCCTTGTAAACAGTGCTAAACTCGCTAATCGAGTCACTTGGCCAAAAACGTGAACTAAGTATGATTAGCGGTTTAGGAATTAAACATTTTGGATAAGATGTAACGTTTCACTAGAACGTTTAATACATACATTGGGATCCCGAAGATATAATTTCAGAGTTTATTACAGAAAATATTTACAACAGGCCGTTCTAAGCGGCAAAACAGGGTTCAACCCTAGTTCCACTTTAAACCTCGGCCGTGGTGGACGAGCAGCTGCATATGTACACATCATTACCTAAGCTCTTCAACTCAAGGATGGTCCAGCTTCCTCTTGCCTTTACCTGCACCACGTAGCACCCGTGAGCCGAAGCCCAGCAAGAAAACACAATAAAGCATGATATAATATCAACAACGATCATAATAACCATTCAGGACTATCAGTCCAAGCAAATAGGTGACAATAGCCAAAAGTCACAATAATGAGCATCGCTCCTTCTAGCCATGTGACGATAGGGTCACCAGGGCTTAACCGATAAGTGATTCTTTCTTAAGTTTGATTAGGACAGGTGCAAGGTGATTAGTCACCAACATAACCTTCCTCACGGCTCTAGAGTCAAAACTATGGACAACGTCCCTTAGCCATGTGACAAACGGTCACCGGGTTCATATACCTTGGCTATAGTCATCTGGTTGTAGACCAGGCAAGCGCTTATAGTTCTCATTGACCTTTCGGTCGGTCTAGTATTAATACCCCATATGAGTCATTCAATTCCGACCTCGATTAGATCCAATCTTTAATCGGCCCGGCGCTCACAGCGCACTGCCATTTCTGACCCTTGGGTCGGTAAAACACGACCAATGCTCAGCCCGTGGTGAACTCAAGTAATAAGTCACAACTTCACAGACGGATGTGACACCATTGTCGATTCTGACTAATAAGTCAGCGCCATACACAGGTAAGCCATGCCACCAAACATATATCACATGTCCAATGTCCATAAACAAGGTATTTAGCATGCTTACTAAACAGGTATTAGTGCTATTAGGGCCATGCATAAACACAGAGGCTCAAGCTCTGAACAATATCATACTCAGTATATAAAGCATGTCCCAATCACATGTTTCTCATGCATCATATGCAATATATCCAACAATCCAACATGCACCAATAACAGCCATGCATGTCACGCTTAATAACCAACCAACATGCATCAATGATAGCCATGCATGTCATACTCAATAATCAACCAACATGCATCATAATAGCCATGCATGTCATACTCATTAATCACCCAACATGCATCAATAATAGCCATGCATGTCATACTCAATAATCAACCAACATGCATCATAATAGCCATGCATGTCATACTCATTAATCAACCAACATGCATCAATAATAGCCATGCATGTCACATATACACAGGGTACAGTTTTCTTACCTCAAATCCGAGCTAGAACCAATATAAGAACGACCCTTGAGAACGGTCAACCTTTAAGCCCTTAGCGGTCACCTAATCATAATCAAATATGGAACACCATCAATAGCATGATAACCAAAGGTTTTCAAACCAACATCTAGCCTCCAAGAGATCAATCCAAACTAATCCAAGTAGTAGGGACACTCCCGAGGCCCATAGCTAAGTTCCCGGGGTCAAAATGAGCAAACGGGGTGAAAACAGGGCAAGGGCTGCGGCCCTAGCACCTTGGGCCGCGGCCCCCAGAATTTCCAGAGGCAAGCTCCGCGGCGCCCAGCGAAACAGAAAGGCCACCTGCTAAATCGAGCTAGGGCCGCGGCGCCCAAGAACAGGGCCGCGGCGCCCAACCCAGAACCATTCTCCAACGTGTTTTCAACACTTCAAAGTCCCCAAAAACACACCTAAACATTCCCTAATCATCAAAACAAAGTTCCCAAGCTTCCCAATACCTCAAAACCCAAGGTTCAAACAAACTGAAAACTCAATGATTCACAAAATCAATTCAAAGCTTAGAAACTCGGAATAACTCAAAACTTAAACTTCAATTACCTTTGATTGGGTTGTTTTCCGTCAAATCCTTCGGTTAAGAAGCTTCTATTCTTTCCTAGGATCGCTATGCCTCGACCCTCGCTTGATTCCAACTCCTAGAACTCAAGATATCTTCGAAAACGCTCAAACGGTAAAACGGACCGTCAAGAGAGAAAACGAGAGGTTTCCTAACGTATGTTCTTATCTGACAAGCTACTTCAAGCTTAAGTAACCTCAAATAAAACCTAGTGCTCGGGGTCCCGAAAACACCCCCAGGGATACTATAGTCAAAACTTCCATAATTCCATCCTGATCTCAAATACTCCCAATCCATCACCAAATAAACATTTCTATTACCCTGAAATTGACCCCATTATGACAAAACTGCTAGTCCATTATATACGACCGTCTCATGTCAAATAGCTCGAATATATCTCCATAATAATTAAATCTCATTCACAAATTACAATATGCACCCAATAACAAATATGCCCTTATCACTATAAACACACCCATATGCATGCATTTATCATCATATAATAATATAATTCACATTAACATGCATATGATCATTTAATGTCATGATAAATAAATTATGGCCCTCCTGGCCTCCTAATCAAGGTCCTAAACCTTACTAGGAAATTTGGGGCATTACAGTGGACACTACGGTTCAGTAATAATTCAGAGGAAAAGTAAAGAGGATGTTGGAATTCTTAAGCCAGGGGATGTCTGCCTATTTGAAAGTTTATAGGAACCTGTAAACTGTTAACTTTGGAGTACGGGGTTCCAGAATGGGAGTTGTATATTCCTCCAAGTTAAGCAGCGAGGAAGAGTAGGATAGTGAGGAAAGAAAAAGGGAGTTATGATTTTCGTTTCGACAAGAGTTCTAAAGTCGTACTAAGGATTTGGCCGCGGGCCTATAAGTTGATCTTATCCTGGTAAGGATGATGATTCATAAGTATTTTGACATTGAGAATAATCAACGAAGGGATTGCTGTGAACCAAGCAGACACTGGAGTTCTGTAGATTTAATGTATAAGTAAAAGTTAAAGAAATTATGGATATCAAACAAGATCTTGTAGAACAAGATTGTACTCGCGCATGGGTATTATTAATGATTAAGGGTAAAGGCATTGAACCTTGGGAATTGTCATTAGAGGTATGAGGTATACAGCCTGATGTGTTCAAATAAATTTCAAGGATGAAATTATATTAAGGAGGGGATAGTAAAAAGTCTTGCGAAGCAAGACCATCGCCTTGATAAAAGTGCTGTGGAGAAACAGCAAGGTTGAGGAGGCGACGAGGAAATTGAGACAGAGATGAGGGAGCGGTATCCCGAGTTGTTCAGGTAATTTCGAGGAAGAAATTTCCGTAAGGAGGGGATAGTTGTAATGACCCGAATTTCCTAATCGAGCTTAGGGCCTTGATTAGTGTGCCTGGAGGGCAATAAATGATTTAATATGCTTTAATATGTTAATGGGTGAATTAATGTGAATATATGATAGTGATGCATGTTTAGTGAGTTAAATGCGCATGTGGGCCCCGTCTGGATATTAGGGGCATGAATGTGATATATGTTATATATATATATGCGAAATGTCTGTGCAGCACGATCCGAGACAGTCCTGGGGAGCGGTTAGCCGGAGAGTCGCAACATGGTTGAGATTCCGACTCGGGGCGAGTCGAGGGGTAATTTGGGTACTAGGTGTGTTATGGGATTGTTGGGACATGAAAATAAATATTTGGAGATATATTTGAGGATAGAATGTCTAGGCGGGAATACTGGGGAAATTTACCATTTTGCCCTCGGGGACGTTTTGGTACCCCGAGCCTTGAGGTAACCCTTTAGACTTAAGTCAAATAAAACAAAAAGAGGAATTAATTAGAACCTTGGGGAAACCGACTTATACATTCTCTCTTAGCTGAGATAGCTCTCATCTTCTTCACTCTCTCATTCACTAAGGCAAACCCAAGGGGAAACTTAAGGAAAACTAATCTAAAAGCTAAGGGATTTCAGCTGGGGAAAATTTATGGGGAACTTGAAGCTTGAAGATTGAAACATAGGGGGAACTGGTTCAGAAGCTTAATTCAGCAAGAGGTAAGTTCTAACTGTTAAGTTTTGGTCTTGAATTTCTGCTGGTTTTGGGGATTGCATGTTAGCTAAGCTTGATCTATCTTTGGGTGTTCTAGTTGAGTTTTGGAGCATATCTTAATGGGGTCTTGATGTTGTTTTTGAGCTGGAATAACTGTGCTAGTTATCTAGGGATGTTAGCCAAGTTTTAGGATGAATTGGCTTGAGGAAAGGTTTAGAAAATGGTGTGAAAATCTGGGTTCGGTGGGGAGCGTTGTGGCCCGTGTGCACGCGCGGCCATGGGAGGCCGAGAGGTTCCTGCGCGCCGCGACGCTTGGTGGGCGTGCCGCGGCCCGTGTGGGGGTCAGTGTGGTGCTAGCCTCTGTTTTGAGGCTAGCCGCGGCTCTTGAGGGTGGGGCCGCGACCCTTTGTGCCAGTTTGAGTTTTAAGGGTATTTTAGGCTTGGGAACTCAAGGGGTAAGGCTCGGGATGGATTTTATCACCCGGATTGATAGAATTTAAGGACCCGGAGGTTAGGGTTATGGCTCTAAGTTATTTATTGGAATAGAATTTGATGGATGGACATTGTTAATGTGTTGTGACTAGGGTTTTGGCGAGGCTCACGTTAGAGGACTGTGCTCGGGGCATCGATGCTCAGAAAGCTCGGAACTCAAGTAAGAGAACCCTTGTTCCCATAGAGCTTGTGTGCAGGGCTGAGCCCAACATGTTTGAATAGATTTGATATGCAGGGCCGAGCCCAATATGTTAGAACTGCAGGGCGTAGCCCTTTATCTGATTATGCTAGAATTCTATACTTACTTGTTATGCTATGTATATTATGATGTGAATGGTCGGCTTGAGCCGGGAACGGTGTAGACCGAGAACGGCGAAGGGCCGGAAACAGCATTGGGCACGTTGAGTGCAAGGCCGAGAACGACAAGGGGCCGGGAGCAGCGTTGAGCACGTTTAGTGCGAGTTGCCAGGGCGAGTCCCTAGAAGGATACTTGGGATATCCTCACGGCGTGGTCCGCGAACCCAGGGCTTGGTAAACGCCTGGGATGGCTAGGCCGTATGTGTTTAGCCATTGGTGGGCTCTTTATATGCGTGATATATGTGTTGCATATGCTATCTGTTTGTAGGTTTTCTTACTGGGCTTCGGCTCACAGATGCTCTGTGGTGCAGGTAAGGGTAAAGAGAAGATCAACCAACCATGAGTACAGCAGGCGTGAGGCGGCGTGTACATGTTTGGCCAGCCTGGCTGCCACAGCGAGTCAAATTTGGGAGATGTTTGTAAATAAACCTAGATTTTGTCGTTTGGTCGACTGGTTACAGTTTATATGTTGTAAATGCTTCTAAATTGTATTTTGGGATCCCAAGTGTTAAACTTTTATGATTTTCAATGAAATGAATTTATTTCTAAAGTTTTTCCTAAGTTTATGTCTTAGTTACACTGTTTGATATAAAACATCGATTAGCAAGTTAAGGCACGTTCAAAACTCACTTAGTAACGACTCTAAGGAAGTAGGGCGTTACACATGGATTGCATATGGCCTTTTTTTAATTAAAATATTATTTTTAATTTAAAATAATTTAGACTAAATTATTTCATTGCAAAAGATATAGTATAAATTAAAATAAAACATGATTGAAAATATTTGTTGAAATCTCTTAGATCCTAAAATTTTTATATTTTTTTAATGAAGAATCGTTCAAATATAATACAAAAACCCTTTACAAATAACAAATTCTCATAGATAGATATCCATAAAAGATTCATAATTTTATTAAAAAATTATTTGTTTCTTTTTGATAAAATTATAAAAAAAAATTAAGTTTTTTTTTGTTTGAATAATTCTTTTAAAAAGGTTTTGTAAAAATATTTATTTCAATGGTGAAATAAATATAATCTTTAATGTTTTATGCTTATTTTTATAAAATATTCTAAACATAAAAATAATCTTAAGCTACAAAACAGGGAGGTATTATTGTTTGATTAAATTGTACTTATATTTAAAGTAACTTTTAAATTATTCAAAAATGATTTAAAAAATTAGGAACAATATATATACTTTAATATTAACTTTTTCAGTTAGATTTTATATCTTTGATGAGTAATTGATAAAACCAATTAATCATAAATCTTTCTTTCCATAAATTATTTTGACCACATCATTCTCGGCCCAAAATTCCTATTAAACAAAAAACCAAATCTTTTAATTTTGGTTAAAAGCCCAAGCCCAAATTTTAGTAGGTAATATCAATTTGGAGAATATGTGCATATAAATATAATTTTATATAGTTAAAATCATTATTAATGTGACATTAATTCAGGCAACATTCTGGGGCTTAAATGTGGTTGTAGTGGCCTTAGTATTTCTCATTTGTTCTTTGTAGACGACAACTTCTTTTTCCTAGAAGCAAATGCGGATGGGTGCGCAAGATTCAACGAAATCCTAGCTTGGTATGAGAATGCATCTGGCCAACTAGTTAACCTCTCCAAGTGAGCTCTCCTCAGATAGACCCCATGCAATGTAATGATATGGCATCAAAGCTAGGTGTTCCCCCAGTCTATTGCTATGAAAACTATTTGGGCTTGCCTTATTTTGCCCCCCGAGTTTAGAGTAAAGTATTTGGCTGGAAATCAAAACTAATCTCAGCGGGAGGAAGGGAAGTGCTCCTTAAATCAGTTCTTCAAGCTATTCTAGCTTATGACATGAATTTATTTACACTGCCTGTTGCTTTGGTGGATGAGTTGCATAGGCTTTGCGCAAGATTCTGGTGGGGAGGCAATGAAAAGATGAAAAAAAAAATGCACTTGTGTACTTGGTCAAGAATGTGTTGCCATAAGTCAGATGGGGGGTTAGGTTTCAAGAATCTTCACCTATTTAACCAAGTTGTTCTAGCTAAGTAAGCAGCTAGAATTTACAATTGTCCTGGTTCACTTGCAAGCAAGGTGTTAAAATGCTTCTACTTCCCCAATACACCTTTTCTCCATCTTAAGGTGTCTCGGAGTGCCTCTTATCTTTGGAGAAGCGTGTTATGGGGGCGTGAGTTATTTATGACAGGAGCAAGGTGGTGCATGAATGATGGTTCCATTGTAGATATTAGGAAGGATTGCCGGATACCGAAAGTTGAAGTGGGGTAAACACTCTCCTTCCATGGCCCTGAAATTTGGATAAAGGTGAGTGATCTAAAGCATCCTTTGGGAGGGTGGAACTCTGAGCTGGTTGTCAAGTGGTTCTCGGTTAATTCATGAATTTTGAAAAATAATGGGTTACACTTGCAAAGATACAATTAAGCTTTTGTAGTGGGTAATTGTATCTTGACCAAACCAGCGATACTTTATTTTTAAAAGAGAAAATATGAGTTATTTTAAGTTTTAAATAATAAAGATAAGATTGTCTTATAAGCTATATGAATTTAACTTGACCAACCCAATGACAACACTTTATTTGTTGGGGAGTTTTATCGTGGAATAGTAAATGCTAAGTTTATGTGTTTTAATTGTTGCATTCATGCATCACATTTACTTTCCAAATTATTGATATTTTTCAAATAGTAATGTTCTTGTATTTTATTTCTTTTAGTTAAAATGTCTCAAAATGATAGCAATGTTGTGATTGAAGTTAATGATGAAAATATAATATTTTTGAGACATGATGTTGAAATATTATTACTAAGAGAGAATTTGATGGAAGTTGTTAAAATACCACCCACGAAAGAACTATCATTAGAGACTTCAGTGAATGATCAGTTTGAGTCTGCCAAGTGGTTAAAGATAAACCACATGACAATGTATTATTTACTCCAAACAGTGAATAATGAAACCAAAAGTACTCTTGAATGCCTTAAAATCTGCATACGATATATGGGAAGGTCATCCATTCAACTTATGGACACATATATGATAAGTGATTTTATGAGAATAAAATCCTATCGGCCAAGCATGAAACAATCGTTGAAATTATGAAGAATAAGAAAGGTAAATATGATTTATTAATTCTTAAAACTAGGTGGAAAATGATTTGTTATCCTAGATACTATACTTAGGGTCTACTAACAATTTTTATTCTTCTGTGTAGATAGTTGAATCTTATGATTCAAGGAAGGTTGTTGATGAAGTTATTGAAGATGTAGATGGATGGAGGGCCTAGTTCAAGAAAGTGTTGAAGACAATCAGTTTATGTTTTAGTAATTTTAAAGAAAACTATTTTTTGTTTGGAACAAATGTTTTTACTTTATTTCTTTTAGTATTCTAATTTGCTTTTATTGCATGTATTGACTTCATAATCTTTTATTTATAATGTGATTATTCTTAATTTTTCTTTAGACATGCAATTAAACGTTCAGACTGTAAACACTTTCATGAAATGAACATTCACTAAATAACTCGCAATTATTTAATGTGGCTAAACTGAAAGGTACCAAAAGACAAAAGGTTTCAAATGAGTATGACACATATCTTTGACATCTTAGGCTAGGTCATATTGGTCTAGACAGAATAAACCGGTTAACAAAAGATGGACAACTGATAGAATTAAGTGTTGGAACTCTTCCACTTTGAGAATCCTATCTAGAAGGGAAAATGACCAAACGCAACGAATGGCAATAGAGATAAAGAGCCATTAGAACTTGTTTGTACACAATGATGTATGTGCTCCAATCAACGTACAAGCAAGATTTGCTTATGAGTAGTTCGTCACTTTCATTGACGACTACTCAAGATATGGTCATACTTAGCTAATGCTTAGGAAGTTTAAAACCTTTGGTATGTTTCAAGACTTCAAAGCTGAGGCTAAGAAGCAATTAGGTAAGACTCTTAAAACACTTCGATCAGATCGAGGTGGTGAATATTTGGATTTAGAATTCAAAGATTTCATGTTGGAACATGTTATTCACTCCCAACTCACAACACCTGGAACGCCAGAGCAAAATGGTGTTTCAGAAAGAAGAAACAGGACCTTGTTGGACATGGTCAGGTCTATGTTAAGCTACTCTTCACTTCCTTTCTCATTCTAGGGATATGCACTTCAAATGGCGATTTGCATTTTGAGTGTAGTCCCATCTAAGAACATAAGAAAAACAACACTGGGTTTTTGGAACTGTAACAAACCTAATTTGCACAATTTTCGCATTTAGAGCTGTCATGCTCATGTTCTTAGACCTAAACCAGGGAAGCTTGATTCATGGTCTGAAGTGTGCATTTTCTTGGGCTATGCTCCAGAGACAAGAGGTAGTTACTTCTATAGTACCAAGGTCCAAAAGGTATTTGTTTCCACAAATGCAACATTCCTTAAACACGACTTTATGAATAACTATAAACCTTGAAGCAAGGTTGTAATGTCCCAAAACTCTTAATTTGGTTAAAAGCTTGGATTAGCATGCCGGGAGGATACATGGAACAAATATGCGAATTATATTAATATATAATTGAGTATGCATGATTATGTGTATTAAATGTGTTTAAAGAACCTCTTTTGTTACAGTAAGGCATTTTTGTAATTTTGACCCGTGTTTATGTGCTATATTCTTGAGACCACATGATTATGTCAATATAATTGTGATATTTGGCAGGAGTGAATCCTTTTGAGCAATTTGCAGAAAGTCACAAAAGGGTAAAGTACTCGACTCTAGGTAGCCAAGGCGTATTTTGGTAATTTCATATATTTGGGAAAGTGTTGATAAATGAAAAAAATTGGTGGCATAATTGTATTTGATGGATTAATGGATTTCTTTGGATATTAGAGGTATAACTTGAGGTTTAGTGGGAGATTAGGCTAAATGACCATTTTTCCCTTGGGGGCTAATAAGAGAATTATTTGAGGTGGGGGTATAATGGTCTTTTGACCATGGAATTAGCAAAATGTTGGTTAAGTGTTGGTTGCAATTCTTTTGCAAGTTCTAGTCCATTCCCTTGCCTTCCTCTTGTATTTCTTTGGGTTACAAAACACAAAGCTATCACAAGGCATGTTTAGACTCTTAGGTTTGAGGAATTTCAAGGACAGTTCATGCTTCCAAGTGAGGATTAGAGCTGCCAAAGATTGTCTCTAACATGGGAATTTAATAATTTAAAGCTCAGTAGAGGTAATTTCCCCTGTTCTCATGTTTTTTTTATGGTTTTTAAAGTTTTCCTTTTGAGGTTAAGGTAATTTTGAAACATTGATGTGTTTAGGTTGTTTATGAAGGGAGTAGGATTTCCAACTGTTCTAAAGCATGAGATTGGATTGAAATGTGGAATTAGGGCTTGAATTTTTGAGTTTTGCGGTAAGTTTCTTTAAACTCTTAGTTCAATGATAAAATATGATAATTATGTGTTTTTTTTTATGTTTAAGAGTGTTTTGAGGTTGTGTTGGGGTTATAGAATTAACCGGGGGTCGATTAGTGGTGAAAGTTTGGCTGGAATTGTGCTAGAATTGGTTTTCGATATTTGAAAATGCAAGGCTGAGCTTTTCGTGGTAACGCCATGGCACTTGGGAAGAGTGTCACGGCCCTCTTGAGTTTCCTTGAGGGCAAGGTTTTCCCTCTGACTGCCATGGCGCCGCAACCCCTCTAGAGGGCATTGCGGCACTAATGAGAGAATTTTGGACAAGGGAAATCTCTCTGTTTGTGGGAGCGTCGTGACTCAAAATGCACAAATTTTAGAAGGGGTTCTCAGTTCGTTTAGAGTCGCGGCACTGTAGGGGCATGCTGCAGCGCTAACGCAAATTTTAGGGTTCATTCGTTTAAGTATTTGGGAACACACTTGGGGGCTTGTGGGACGATTCCATTACTCAATTGAATGGAATGGGAGGTCCGAGAGCTAGGGTTTAGTTGTGAAATCCGTAATTGAGACTTAGTCCCTACTAAGCGTACCATTTATGTTGTGACTAGGAGTTTCGCGATGCTCAGGAAAAAGGATCACACTCGAGGTCGATTTTTTGTCAACACAGGACTTGAGGTAAGAAAACTGTCATATGCACATAGAGCTAATTTATTTCTATGCATATTAGCCTTGATTATTTGTGGATGATCGATACGATTTATATTCGGCCATCCTGTTTGAACGTGGGGTCGGTCAGCAAGCGCGTGTAACGCAGGCAGTCGGCAAGTGTGTGTATCGCAAGCCAAGAAAGTGATTTCATTTTGAGGGTGCACTCCCCACTCGCTTGGCAAAGCTGTTTTCTTGGGCCTTGTAAATGATTCATATGATTGAAGTAAATATACTTGTAAATGTGAAACATTTTTATCGTCTGTGAAAGATATGTTTATTGCCCATGAATAATTGGATTATTATTATGCCTTGTTGGAGTTTTCTTGTTGGGCCTCAGCTCATGGGTGCTCTATAGTGCAGGTAAAGGCAAGCTAAGGGTAACCAGCCATGAGTTGAGGAGCTTTGGCACGGTGCGTATATATTCGATCTGCTTGGCCATCACAGTCAAGTGGTATTTGAGGAACTTAGAACATTGGTTCAATTTTGCTGCTTACGTCGGCTATTTTTATAATGTTTAAAATAACTATCTTTTGTTTATAAACTTTTGGAATCCTGTGTATATTTTCAAACCTTTGAATGAAAAATTTAATTTTATTGACAATAATTTTTAGTACCTATCGAGTTACTAACATTTTTGGGTCCAAATGACTCACTTATCGAGTTAAACACTATTTTAAATACACGGTGTAATGGTCCTGGATTAGTAGGATGTTACAACTTGGTATCAAAGCCAGCAAGGCTTATGGTTCCTGAAGATTGACCGAATATGTACGTTCACTACTAAAGACAAGCTCGACTCACGGTTTAGTGATTAATGTGTTATATATGTGTTTAACTACTTCATTGAGATGTGTACGCCATATCAGCATTCTAAAATAGGAAGAATGAAATATACTGATAGGGCTTGGCCCTTGACTGATGTGTGAATATAAAAGATGTGCTTATGAATACAAAGAATGTGCTTATTAGCACTAGTGTTGAATATGAATGCTTTGATTGATCAGTGTTGAACCGCGGGGTGGTTCTTGGCTATTGTTATCATTGCCTGATAAACCAAGTCATTGATGACATATATACTTGGGTAATTATGCCCACACGATCAAATCGACTAGCCGACGTGGAGATCGAGGCTAGAGATGATAACCAAGGTCAGAACCCTCCACCTGCCCCTCAGGACGAGCAGCAATGCTTGCTGATATGCAAGCGAGACTTTAGAGAGAAGATGAGGAGACCAGACTTTTAAGACAGCAGCATCTACTAGGGAACACTGCTCCGTTTGTTTTGCCAGTAGTGGCACCACTTTTGACTCAACTTGGGTTGAGAACATATGAGAACGAATGGTCAAGAGGTTGCAGAAACACTACCCTTCAACTTTTGAGGGAGGCCTAGATCAACTTAGAGTTGAGCAGTGGATGGGCATGATTAACTCCATCCTCAACCTTATGAGGGTGGCAAGAAATGATACAGTGGTCTGTGCCACATGTATGCTGCGGGATGACTCTTGGACTTGGTGGGAAGTGGTATCCCGGACTCAAAATGTCGTTACGATGGGCTGGGAGGAATTAAGATAGTTGTTTGATGAGAAGTATTACAGTGATGCCGTACGAACCAAAAATTTAAGAATCTAGTTCAAGGCAACATGACAGTGATAGAGTACGCCAATAAATTAAAGGAGTTAGCCAAGTTTGCTTTTGACTTGGTGCCGACGGATGTGGCTCGAAAGGAGCAATTTATTCAAGGGCTGAATTAATGGATAGTCCAGGGTGTCAGAATCGCCCCAGTAACTAAGAATTTTACCCATGCACAGGAACTAGAGAAGGCCCTTATTGTTGAGGGCACAGAGGATGAGATATGGAGAGAGGGCGCCGTAGGGCGTGATGCTCGAAGAGTGGTACCTCTGTTTATTTGATTGGGTAGGGGCGGAGGTCATTGTGATAAAAAAAGAAAGGCTATAGACACAGTTAGTACCCCTGGACCAGAGAGAGGGTTCTACGACACTCAGAGTAGCCGTTAGGACTGGGATGAGAACTGGAGGACTTATCCAAAGTGCGCTCGGTGCTGGAGACACCACTTGGGAGAATGTTGTGCTAAAGCATGTTTCCTATGGGTGTGGTGGGACATTTCAAGAAATATTGCACACAAATTGAAAAGTAGGAACCAAGGAAATAGGACAATCAAGTTCTGACTTGAGTAGTTGCTTTGACATAGATGAAGGTTGAGGCTAGTCCCACCGCGGTGACATGTCAGAATTCTAGCATTGACTTTTCTTGTACAATACAAATTTATTTTTGCACTAGACATGTTATTGTGTGGTTATTGAGAAACTTGGTAGACCTCGTGGTATGTATGTTGTGGAATTGCCTATTGGAAATCGGTAGCCTCTAGAATGTGGAATTAGATTACTACCAGTAGAGGTAGATAGTAGGGAGTAGTCTGCGAACTTGATAAAATTAGTAGTGAAAGAGTTTGAAATTTTATTGGGTATAGATTGGTTGGCTAAGTGGGAATGACCATAGATTGTAAGAGGAAAATGGTAACTTTTGAGTTTGAAGGACCCGTTTGTGTTCATGGGTCCTGTGAATGGGCCTCGCAAATCCAATGACCTTGGTATTGAAGGTTAGAGACCTATCCCGAGGAGGGTGCATGGGATTCCTAGCTAGTGCTGTTGATACCACAAGGGTTGTAGAAGTAAGATCAGAGGGTCTACAGGGAATACCATCGCATTTGAAAATTGAGGTTATTAGTGAACTGACATCAAGGATAGAACTGGTATTCCTGGCATCGTATAGGTTGGCACCAGTAGTGTGGAAAAAATTAAAGGTTTAGTAGAAGGATTCACTCGACTTGGAGTTGTTAAGATAAAGACATGCCAGTGAGAATGTGTACCGAATACAAATAGTTGAATAAGGTGATTATCTAGATTAAGTATCCACTTCAAAGAATTGACGACTTGTGTAATCTGTTGCAAGGTAAGGTAGTGTTCCTAGGGATTGATCTTCGATCTGGTTATTACCAGCTGGCAATCAAGAGAAAAAACATTTCAAGAATTACTACCCCACACTAAGTATGGACATTGTGGATTGTCAATGAAGGCTTTTGAACTGACCAATGTTCCAGTAGCCTATGTGGACTTGACCAATAAAAAGTTTGAGGATTATTTGGACAATTTGTGTTCGAGTTTATCGGTAACGTATCGGCCTACTCCTAATCAGAGACAGAACATGAGCAATATCTCTGTTTGGTATTACAAAGGTTAAGGAAATATAAATTGCAGTAGATGTTTAAGAAGGGTGAGTTTTGATTTCTTCGAGTGATATTTGGAGTTACGTTAGGGAAAGGATGGGAACGTGCTTGATCTAGTTAAGATAAAAGCAGTAAATGATTGGCCAAGGAGCATTTCATAGGTTAGAAGTTTCTCGGGACTGGCGGGATACTACCAGCAGTTGGTTGAAGATCTTCGAGGATTGCAATACCCTTGACTAAATTAACATGTGAGAACCTGAGGTTTTTCTTGATTGGTATATGTGAACCAGGCTTCCAAGAGTTGAAACAGAGGCTGCTCATTGCAACATGGTATCAATATAAGTATGTAGTGGACTAATATACAAAGACTATATAGTGGATATGATCTTTGTTGTTTGAAAACGAGAAGTTCACAGTGTTTGGAGGTGGCATGACAGGGACTAGGATATCCCCATATGTAGGTTGGGTAGGTGACTGATTATGCATCACGATAGTTAAAGGGATAAGAACATAGATATTGTACACCGGACTTTGAGTTGACAATCATGATGTTTTGCTTAAGGTGTGGCGATGGTACTTATATGGTGAGAAGTGTGAGACATACACTGGCATAAGTTTAGAGAGTGTTTTATTATCCATGGGGGGTTCTAATATGAGATGATGATTTTGGTGAGAACTGGTACAGGATTGACGAAGAACCCTTTATTATTCCAGGAAAACTAACACGATGGTTTATGCCTTGATTTGGGAAGGTCCAAGACAAGTGTATGGTTCAAAATAGAACCCAACAAAGTCATTTGAGGAAAGGACTAGAATGGGTTATGGTTCATGATTGATAAATTAGTAGATATGAACCTTACAAAAGGTGAAATATAGAAAGAGAATCTTAATAGTAGTGACTAAGGACTACTATTTTGACATGGGTTTATTCAGATATGAAGATCAGATATGTGTTCTGACGGATGCCGACATCAAGAGAGAAATTTTGGATGAATCTCATACCACTCTATACTTTTTACACCCAGGCACCCTGAATGTGCATTAAGATTTGAAATTTGTATATTGGTGGCTAAGCGCCTAACCTTTCAGCAAGTGAGGGTTGAATACTAGAGGCCAACGGGGTTATCATGACCTTTGCACATTTCAAAAGAAGCATGGATGGATTTTCTAGGGTTGTGGGTAAGATGGTCTTGGTATGAGTGGTTGTGACCCGATATATCTAGTTGACACACATCCTGGTTGTGCGAATGAAATGTACTATTGATTAGTATGTTATGAGTTATATGAAGGGAGGTGGTGTATCTCCATGGGGCACCAAAGTCTATAGTGCCAGATCCAGTTCCCACATTTATTTTCAAGTTGTAGAAAGGCTCGCAGAGAGCTATGGGTACAAGATTGAGATTTAGCATTAATGATCATCCTCAGACAGATAGACAATCTGAGAGGACGACTCAGACGTTGAAGAATATGCTCTGGGCATATGAAATAGGCTTTTAGGGACCCTGGAATAAGTACAGTCTCTTGATTAGGTTCCTACAATGATGGTTATTAGTTGATAACCGGAGTTACTCCGTATGAGATATTGTGAGATAGAAAGCGAAGATCATCCATTTCTGGGGATGAAGTGGGAGAAAGGAAGTATTTTTGTCCTGAAGAGGTTTAGAGGGCCAATGAAGATATTGGGGAAATGTTAAAGCGGGAACATCCGGTTTATTGAAAAGTGAGAAAAACTACACAAATTCAGATATGGGAATGTGGAGTTCCAGGATTGGAGATCTTGTGTTTGTCCGATTATTGTTGATTAATGATATAAAATAATTTGGAAAGAAAAAGTAATTGGACTCTAGGTTTGTTAGACCTTTGAGATCTTGACGGGAATTAGGCCAAGGCCTATAGATTAGCCTTACCCCAAATTTGTTTGAGTTTTCATAGGGTATTTCAGATATTGATGCTAAGTAAGGATGTGTCGAGTACTATACCTATTTGGGTTAAGAGACCCTGGAATTACAGTGAGACTTATTGTGTGAAGAGAAGCCAGTGGGGATTCTGGATAGGAAGCATAATGAAAAGACACAAACTTATAAGACCGAAATAACGCGAAAAATAACATTTAAAATTTTTAATAGTCTCAAAAAATCCACATAAACAAAACTTTTAGGAAGTCGTGTGTGCACACTTAGACAATTACATTGTTTTCATCAATTGAAACATTTGTTCAAAATAAAAAGACAGAGTTTCCCAAAAGCCATTTCCAAAAAGAACCAAATCTCAAAGGTCGGGCCACATGTACACTTTGACAAGTAGACTCTGACACTCACTTCTACACCTTGCCCTTATACAAACAACTAGATAAGTAATTAAGCTTAGTAAGATTAATCTTTCAAACAAAAACATACTACAACCCAAGGGCGGGATTCTACTAAGAGTAACCAAAGCATAAATCACTAGGGTATCGGATAACTTCCAAACCCTATCAAATAAGGCATAAAATTCAAACCAGATCATTAGCTTAGTTGTACCGAACAACCAACTAAATTCAAAATCAACCTTCATGGAGAAAATTATAAAATAAGCAGATGTATGATATAAATGCATACACCATTCTACAATGGCTACAAAAAACACAAAAGATCTACAAAAAAAAATATAATGAGGTGTTCGAGCACCTCTTAGATCACAACCACTAAATTCACGAAGTACTTACTATATGTTTAATCATTTCATTGTTCGGCCGTACTCCTCGTGCCACTCTCTCCAGCTCGATTGCCAGTACTACCTAGTAATCACTGGATTTACAATAGTGCGGTCCCAGTACACACACTTGATTTCACAATAATACAACAATTCATCATTCTGGTAGCTAGCCGGATTAACATATCAATAACCAATTCACACACAAACTGGACTCCCCTTTGATATCTCAGTTACAAATCAACAGACATTTGACCGTGCTTCTCCTACCCTGGTCACAAATCAATAGACATTCGACTGTGTTTCCCCCTACCCTAGTCATCAGTCCATAGTAAATCGACTGTACTTCCCCCTGCCCTGATCACAAATCAACCGACATTCGAATGTGTTTCCCCTACCACGGACACCAGCTCGAATACCAGTATTATCTAGAAATCACTGGATTTCATTGGAACATTCTGTACGCTAACTAATACCCCCTATCAATTTCTAGTTTAGCTTTTAGTTAGTCTAGCGTAAAAGAACTACAACAGACAATACACTAGCATGTTTCATGTTGTAGCCAACAAAGTCAAGATTAACTTACCTGGAATTCTTATCTCCTAGCTGAAATCCTTGGGTTACCGCTGGCCTTTTTCCCTCTTTAGCCAATCCTGTAAATGATATATTATATTTGAATTAATCTATGGCATTCACTTAGTATTGATACTCTAGACATTTCTCTCCCAACATCTACTCATGCATTGTGTACCCACCATGCACACAGTATAAGGGTCAATTTTTTTTTTTTTAAGAAAGTCCCTTTTTGTGGTATTTTTGAGAAGTAGGGCATTGGACCCTAATTTATTTGAATCCATAAAAAAAATCCCTTTTTAATTCATTATAAAAATTATTTCCATGTCTAGTGTTAATTTATCAAATATTTATCTAAAAAGGTATTTTTCTTTAACTTCCTTTTTTGCTTTCTAGAAATAACAATTTAGTGATAATTCGCTAAATTTCAACCTCTACCATTTTCTCTGTGTAGAACCACACTCCTTGAAACTTTAAAGTTTTAAACCACGTCATAAGGACTAGAACTACACGATAATCCCATATCAAAATTCATTATAGTTTGGGAGAATCAACCTTGCTAAAACCTTAACTTTTTATTGTAAATTATTTGAGAGTTATAGATTTTTGGGCAAAATTAGAAAACTTATTTGTCTTCAAACCATAGCATATTTTATCCTAATTGTTTACAGGGAACTTTAAGATTATGTCAGCAATTGTTTACCGAGTTTTTCGGAAACGAATACAAACAGAATAATAAAAAGATAAGAATTGTAGAAGTGCTGAAATGTAACTAAACAAACAGTGTTTTTACGTGGTTCAGGCGTTAACAAGCCCTAGTCCACGAGTCGATGTTATTATACTTGGAAAAGGTTACAGTAAGATGGCTGGTGTACAGGAACTTCACACACTCACAGTGTTTCTCTCGGGTTCTCTTGAAGAAGATGAAGCTAGAGAGATTTTTGTAGAGTTTTTGCTATGTGATCTGTTGGCCGTCCCTCTTCTTGTAAAATGAAGGGGTCTTTATAGCTAGGGTTTTGGATTAGGGTTTTTCTCTACGTACATGAGTCTTAATTACACCAGCCATAAATAGGGGATACAATTAGTGTAGTAGCATGGCTACAAGACTCTATGTGGGTATATTTACGTGAAAGTATGGGGAACACACAAAGTCAGCCGTCTTTTCCAAGTTGTCAGCGGAACAGTAGGTGAAAAGGTACCCTTAGGCGTGCTGGGATGTGTGTGGCTTTGACCTGTCGGGCGTGTCAGGCGGGATCCTGTGTCAGGTGGATATCATTCCAAATATGCTTCCTCCATGACTCGACCGCTTGGTGTTGTTCCGCGTCAGGCACGGAACCGTTTCCGCGAAGAACACTTGAAGAGCTTCTCCAGGAAGGAGCTTCCCCGAAGGATACCCCTTCGGGAGTCCGAGAGGGTTGACGGGTTTCCGTGTCGTGTTTGCTTGGAAGAGTAATCCGGACACTAAACAGGAGAGGCGAAGCCTTTCTGTCCATCCGCGAGCTCTGGTCACCTACCGTGAAAGACATCGATAATTCTGCTTCCCCGAGGACATCAATCTAAACGCAATCCGGAAATTTGGATAACATTTACCCCCCAAGGTCACGGAGCTTTGAGAGATCCGGGAGCTTGTACAGTCCTCCGGGTATTTCGGTCTCTTAGATTAGGCGAGGGGCCACCTTCTGTGTTCCCGGAAGGGTTCCTTTTTCCCGCCTGAGTGTTAGTATGAAAAAGAAAGGGAATTTCTTCTGTTTGAACTCAAGTACTCAAGTGCGGCAAGGACCACGTGTCATGCTGGGGATGGTTCTGTGACCAAGACGTGTGCATGAGGTGACTGGTTGAGTATGCATGCGTCAGTCATCTGAGTAATGATTTGACGGTTTTTAATGGTACTCCGGGCCCGAGGTGGTGTAATGATGGGAAATAAATACTTTATTCCCATCCGAGGAGTCATAAATAGGATCGTCGCTTCATCTCCAGCCGTTGGATCTGATGCACACGGAATGGGAAGATCGGGACCGTCCATTTGAGGAATTCGAAACGACTTCTTCCCTGCTATAAAAACGAGGGAAAGGACCTTTCTTCCTCTTTACGCTTTCAAATTCTCTATCTTTCGGATTTTCAGATTTCCAAACCTTCGAACTCTTAGGCTTCCCAGCTTCCGCTCCTCCGAACTTGCCACTTCTTTTGGTAAGGATCTGGAAACTTTTCTTTTGATTTGGCAGTGGGTTTATTCGCCGAAGTTCCTGGTTTGAATCACCGTTCTTCTTTGCAGCTTTTACTTCTCGCGATCGTGCTGTGCAGTGATCCAGTTACTCCTTCAACCTCCAACTACCCGAATATCAGTAAGTATTTCTACTTTGCTCTTTCCTCCCAAACCTTAGGTTGTTGGTAGTTGTTAGAGTAGAGGTTTCTGCCCTTATCGCTTATGTGCATGCGTGAATAGGGCTTTGGTAGGCATGTGATTGATGTGAGTCGATAAGTATCCTTTTTTGCATGCTTTGACGATTTGCGTTTGGAAGGTCGTTCTTTGTTTTGCTGTTTTAGGGCATAAGCATGAACGCCTTTAGGGTGTCTTCCTCTGGAAAAACACTTCTTTTGGTGGGCTTAGGCTCGGAGTCTGAGTCTGGTTCCTTGCTGCCCTTCGGGTGGCACGGTGCCAATCCCTCGGTAAGTTCGGTGGGAGCCTCTCCAAGCAGTTTTCGGGGAGGGTCTCCCCGACGCCTTTGATACCACTAGGGTATGACAAAGGTGCTGACTGCTTAGAGTGTTTTCTTCTTTCTTTATTTTGTCCAGTGACGAACTTCTCAAAGGAACAACTCCTTGCTGTGGGGGAGGCTGATTCTGCCCAGGAGAAGGGTTCCCCTGTCGCTGGCGCAAAGGGGAAAGGAAAGGCGAAAGTGGTCGCGGCTAGCCCACCGACTTCCAATAGTTCAATCTGGGAGATGGACCAAAAGCTGAACCTTTTCAGGAATTATGGCATGTTGGAGCTGTATTCCTCCGAGGCAGGCCTGAAGAACATCCCAGGTCTGATGTGGCACCGTCTGTCGGTGCTGGGCGAGTTGGCTAGCCAGAGTCACGAGGGCTTTGGTGCCTGGAGCTGGGCACACATAGTGTGTGGGGCGCACTTGCCCCTAAGAAGTTACTTTGCCAATTTCTGTGTGAAGGCGGGGATTGCCCCCTTCCAGTTGATTCCTCCCAGCTACAAGCTTCTAGCGGGGTGGTTCATCTTTTGCAAGTCCCGGAAACTGGAAGCTCCTACCCCGGAGGAGGTGCTGTACTTCTACGGGTTGAAGTCTCAGCCTATGAGGGGTCATTCAGACAAGGTGGGGTTTTACAGGCTGGAAAGGCACCCGGACGTGATGTGCCCCACCTGTCATACCGCAAGGGTTCCAGACCTCCGGGAGTACTGGTTCCTGACGACTGGCTTCCCGCTGAAGAGGGTGCCAGCCCTATATTTGGACTTCAAAATCCCTGGTAAGTGCTCCTTCCTCTCCTTTTAAACTTTGTTTCTTTGCGTTTGATTTGCCTTTTGGGAGGATCTTTAATGCTTGTATTTGAATTTTGCAGAAGTCGTTCCGCGGACACCTCGCTGTGCGGAGATGATAAGGAGGTCCAAGTTCTACGAAGGGCTTTCTGAGGAAGAGTTGAAAGTGGAGGGACTTGTGACCTCCGAATCTTTGAGGGAGTATGGGCTACTCGCCTCTTTCCAAAACATCGAGTCCGTGAGTGGCAGGGGGCAAAGTCAGGTGTCAGCTGACATCCGGGAGCAGATTGCCCTGGAGCTGTCTAAGGTGATCACCCAAGCAGCCCGGGACGAGAATACTTTATCTCCTAGTTGGGCGGAGAGGTTCCCCGACCCCCAGCCGGAGGAAGAGGAGATCGAGGCCCGCCATGCCGCGGCTTACCCTAACGAAGGGGCTCCGGGGGGTATCACCTCCGGGAGAGGTAAGACTAGTTTTCGATTGATCCACACCCCCAGCCTGTCTGAGGTTTCCCGGACCTCTCAGATGGGGTTCGATCCCCGCTTCCTTAGGCTAGATCCGCGTAGGATACCCTTTGACAGATATTGCGATAGGGTAGATGAGCTCCTCAGGTGTCTGAGTGACGGTAGTCTGCCAGAAGGTGTCATCATGGTTGACCCTTCTTCCCTCAGCATGTCATTCCCGGACTTCAAGGAGTACGGGAGCTTCCTGGAGCAGGAAGCGGTGTTTTGTTTTGCTCGGGGAAGGCCATCCACGCTTCTCGTGCATGGTCGTCCCTTTCAAACTTTTCTTTTTCTTGTTTCTTGTTCCCTGCTGGCGGGCTTGCTTGTGCTTTTATGTTGTTGATTGTCTTGTCTTCCGCTTATCTTCTTTCTCATTGCTTGTTGGTTCGCTAACCTTGCTTTGTATGTTTCTTGCAGAGTATCCAGAAGCCAAGATGTTGGGGAGGGTTACTTTGCTCATTAAGAAGGCTGCCACCAGCCAAGACCCGTCCACGGGGAAAGGACGGAAGACCAAGGCTAGTAGGGGAGGTAAAGCTGCCACCCCCAAGAAGACAAGTGGCGAGGCGCAAGCGTCTCCGGAGGTAGAGAAATCTCCTGCTGACGGGCCTTCCGAGACTATGATGGTCTCGAGTAGCAGCAGCGACGGGGAAGGGCTTGTGTTTCCCGTGAAGACAACTGGGGTGAGCAAGCGTCCCGGAGAAGATGCTGAGGGTGCTAACAAGAAACGCCTTAGACACTCTTCTCCTGGTCGAAGGCAACAACAACAGCAACGACAGCAACCACAACTACAACAACAGCAGCAACAAGAACAACAGAGACGATCACCAACGCCACAGCGGCAGCAACAACAACGTCCAAACCAGCAGCAGCAACAAGGGCAATTACTTCCGCTGCCGCAGCAGCAAAAGCAACAGACCGGGGCCTTAATACCCCGGCTGCCTCCTCCTCCGGGCCAAAAGGGGTCCACCCTTTCCGGGTCTCCTTCTCAGCTAACAAACCTTCCTCTGCCTGGCCTGAAGTTCCACTTCCCTCGGAAGCCAACCAGTTTCCCCGCTGCCCTCCTGGAGGGTGTAAGACGGGCCGATAGTTTTTGAAGAGGCGGAGAAGGCTGTTACTCAGGGAAGGGCAGATAACTTGTCTACCGTGAAGAGAGCTGAGCTGGCCGAGGGGGTGAGATCCCTTCACCCAGCCGGAGCGGTTTTGGATGGCCCAGCCTCGGAGAAGAGGCTGGTGCCTAGGCTCGGACGTGCATTGGCGCCGTTCGGAGCGGAGATGATGGAGGACATGGCCCTGAGCTTGTGCGAGCTCAATTCTGAGAAATGGGCCATCAGTAGCAGTAAGGATCCGCTGTTGCTGACACACGCCGTGAAGCAGCAATTGTCCGGGGTGAGCCGTCAGTTGTTGTGTTTTGGGATCATCTGTCTTTTGGTCCGGCTTAACTCATTCTGTTGTCTTTCCTTGCAGGCCTCTATGATCGCGGAACGCTCGTTCCGGGAAGTTGGTGCAGTTCTGGTGCAGTTGGAGGAGAGCCAGCTGGCTCGCCAGGCCTTGGAGGCGGAGAAGCAGAAACTGACCCAACAGGCCTTGGTGGCTTCGGAGAAGATTGATCAGGTCCGGCGCACGGCTGAGGAAGAGGCGGACAAGAAATATCTTGCCAAATACCAAGAGTACCGGGCCAAGGCAGAGAATGAGTTCAGACAGCGGTCGGATGAGATGAAGGCCGAAAACTCCTAGCTCCGGGAAGAGCTGTCCCAAGCCAGGGTGGAGAAGGATACTTTGGAAGCCCGCTTGCAAGTGAAAAATGATCTCGTCCTTAAGCAGCAAGGGGAATATTCCACTCTTCAGAATAAGCTGCACGAGGAGGAGCAACTTCACAAGAGGAGCAGGGATCTCGTGTCTATGCTGGAGTTGGGGATCGCCGAGAAGGATAAAGAGATCGGAGCCTTGCAATTCACTGCCAGGGGGCATGTGACCGAGAAGCAATCCGTGCTGAACCAAAACAAGGAGCAGCGCAAGGAGATTGATTCTCTTAAGGGAGAGTGGGATGCCTCCAAGGCCGAAATGGAAAAATTGAGGGCTCAACTAACTGTCGCGGAGGCACAGCTGGCAACCTCCGAGGCGGAGCGCTTGAAGGAGAAGGAGGATGCTGAGGTGATACTGAACAGGAAGATTAATATATCGCATGTGGTCCTCATGCATCAACTCTGGAAAGTGAACCCAGAGGTACTAGGCTATCTGGGAGATGATGCCGAAGCCATGAGGGAGAAGCTACTCGTGTGGGATCAAGGCCCAGAGGCGTACGTCCAAACTTACAACATTGACGAACGTGCTGGAGCCCCTGAGGCGGGAGATCCCGGAGAGGCGGGGACCTCTGAACCTTCCCGTGACAAAGTTCCGCCTTCCAATGAGCCGACTCCGCCAGCCTCAGTTGAAGCTGATGCCCCCGAAGCCGTGGTCGTGGAAGCTGCGGCTACCCCCAATGCTTGAAGGGGTTTTATCTTTAATTATTTTTCATTTTGAGTTTTTCATTGCGGACATATTTGCCATAATTATAGCATTCTCCTTTCCTTTCTGCCGAGTTCTTTATTTATCTTTGCGCTTAGGGTAGACTTTTATACGGTAGAAACTGTTGTAGGGGCGCATGAGGTTTTGGTTCCAACGGCCAAAACCTATGCACTTCTCACTTGAAGCTCTAACGGCTGATGTCTTTTCCCACGTAGTTTCTAGGTTACGAAGGTTTCCTGGTTCCAACGGCCAGGCTCCTTTCACCGTATTTTAGCTTTCCTAAGGCAAATAGCCAATCCCGGGACTTGTAGTTATACTGTTCGCTGGGATTGCTAAGGTTAGCCGTTCCATGGTTTGGAACGGGAGTTCTTTTGGTGAGCGTCGCTAGACTTAAGGTTAGATCTTTGCGAAGCAAAACTAACCGTTGTTGCGAACCTCATGGTGGCTGACTTCAGGGACCTGGCATGGAGCCCTGCGAGGCAAGGCTCGTTGCTGTCGGGGAAATCGCCACGCCCACCAGGTGTGATCCCGGAGCAGGGGCTTTGCGAAGCAAGGCCTGCTGTGAGTGGTGGATCGACCATGTCTGCTCCTAGAGCTGAAACTTGCAATGGTCGAGGAGCTCGCCATGCATTATTTTGTGAGATCCGGAGCTGGAGCCTGCGAAGCAAGGTTTACAACGGTCGCGGATCTTGCCATCTTTCGCCTTGCGGAACCCGGAGCTGGAGCTTGCGAAGCAAAGCTCTACAGCGATCGCGGATCTTGCCATCTTTCGCCTTGCGGGACCCGGAGCTGGAGCTTGCGAAGCAAAGCTCTACAGCGATCGCGGATCTTGCCATCTTTCGCCTTGCGGGACCCGGAGCTGGAGCTTGCAAAGCAAAGCTCTACAGCGATCGCGGATCTTGCCATCTTTCGCCTTGCGGGACCCGGAGCTGGAGCTTGCGAAGCAAAGCTCTACAGCGATCGCAGATCTTGCCATCTTTCGCCTTGCGGGACCCGGAGCTGGAGCTTGCGAAGCAAAGCTCTACAGCGATCGCGGATCTTGCCATCTTTCGCCTTGCGGGACCCGGAGCTGGAGCTTGCGAAGCAAAGCTCTACAGCGATCGCGGATCTTGCCATCTTTCGCCTTGCGGGACCCGGAGCTGGAGCTTGCGAAGCAAAGCTCTACAGCGATAGCGGATCTTGCCATCTTTCGCCTTGCGGGACCCGGAGCTGGAGCTTGCGAAGCAAAGCTCTACAGCGATCGCGGATCTTGCCATCTTTCGCCTTGCGGGACCCGGAGCTGGAGCTTGCGAAGCAAAGCTCTACAGCGATCGCGGAGTATTCTGCCAAGGTCTTGTCAGGGAGGTGCTGGTGTTTCGGCGTAGCTCTATGAACGTGCCTCAACCCCCAGTCCTGTCCATCGTTGGGCTACACAGGAGATAATTTTCATGATACATAATGGCAGGCATTTCCATGGCAATTTTCACATAAGCACATAATGCACATATGACACGTAATGCAAGCATGTTCATGGCAACAAATAAACCTAAGCTTAACAATTTAAACATTTCAAACAATTTAAAATTTTCAAACATAATGCTAGCACCTAAGTGGTGTTCTGTGTACGTTTTGTTCAAGGGGCGTATGGCTATGCCTTAGCCATGTATACCCCCCCAAGTGAGCGTGGGGTCCGGACGTCTCCGGACCGCGTGGTCACTTGTTAAAACGCAGCTTTGAACACAGGGATAAAAAGTGCAGTAAAAGCGGAGTGAATCTCTCCGTGTTTCATTAAATTAGCCTGCTAGGCGTGTGTTTTACAACAGGGAGGATTATTTCCACATTTTTCACTTTTGCTAATTTCACCAAGGACTTCTGACTAGATGGTCCGGGGCCTACTGGTAGTAACGGCGGAGGTGCTCCGCATTCCAGGCGCGCGGGACTTTAGATCCGTCGAGTCTCTTTAAGTGATACGTCCCATGGCCCACTTTTTCTTGGACTTCGTAGGGGCCTTCCCAGTTGGGTCCAAGGACTCCCACTCCTGGATCCTGCGTAGCAGGAAATACTCTCCGTAGGACAAGATCCCCAACTTCGAATGTACGGCTCTTGACTCTCGTGTTAAAGTGTCGGGCTATCTTGCCTTGGTACATTTTTAGTTGGACCTGCGACTGCTCCCGGAGCTCTTCGATCATGTCCAGGGACTCCTGGAGAAGGGCGTGGTTCCGGGTAGGGTCGTAGGTATCCTGCCTGTGAGAGGGGATCATAGTTTCTACTGGGATGACGGCCTCGCAACCGAAGGTCATGGAATAAGGCGTGTGCCCCGTCGAAGTTCTCTCTGTTGTGCGATAGGCCCAAAGTACTCGCGGAAGTTCTTCCGGCCAGTGAGCCTTGCAGGCTTGGAGTTTTTTCTTCAACGTGGTCTTTAATATTTTGTTTACAGCCTCCACTTGCCCATTAGCTTGGGGTCTGGCGACTGCGGAAAAGCTTTTGATAATTCCATGCGAAGTACAGAAGTTCGTGAAGTGTTCACTGTCAAATTGCTTTCCGTTTTCGGACACAATTTTTCGTGGAAGCCCAAAACGACACACTATATTCCTGATGACAAAGTCCAGTGCTTTTTTAGATGTGACCGTGTTCATAGGTTCAGCTTCAGCCCATTTGGTGAAGTAGTCTATTGCGACTATGGCATACTTCACTCCACCCTTTCCAGTTGGGAGGGAACCTACTAGGTCAATGCCCCAAACGGCGAACGGCCAGGGGCTGGTCATTAAGGTAATTTCTGTAGGCGGCGCTCGCGGAACCTTGGCGTACCTCTAGCACTGCTCACATTTCCTGACATAATCCACACAATCCTTCTTCATGGTGGGCCAGAAGTATCCTTGTCGAAGGATCTTTTTGGAGAGGCTCAGCCCGGAGGTATGATCGCCACAGAAGCCTCCGTGAACCTCATGGATGATGGTGCTGACTTCGGTTCCGGCAACACACCTAAGGAAGGGTATGGACAACCCCCTGCGGTAAAGCTTTCCATCCATAACCACGTATCGGGGAGCTTGATATTGGAGCTTCCTTGCGTCAGCTTTATCAGTGGGGAGCTCTCCGGTGGTGAGAAATCTGAGGATGGGTCCTATCCAGGAGTGGGAATGGTCGATGATGGCGTTTATCCTTCGTGTCTCAGTACTGGGGGCTTCTAAGTGCCCGATGGGGACTAAGCCATACTGTTCAATCTCCGGGTCCGTTGCAAGCTTGGCCAGCGTGTCCGCGAGTGAGTTCTGGTCCCGGGGGACCTGGCGGATTTGGTAGCCTTTGAAATACTGCAGTAGGCCGCGGGAGAGAGACACGTAGGCAGCCATTTTTTCGCCCTTCGTCTGGTATTCCCCGGATATTTGGTTTACCACAAGTAGGGAGTCGCTGTATACTTTGATTTTTTGGGCTCCGACTTCTCTGGCCAGTCGTAATCCAGCTAACATGGCTTCGTGTTCTGCCTCATTGTTGGATGCTAGGAACGCGAAACGGATGGCGCTCTGGAGCTGATGCCCTTGGGGAGATATTAAGATGACCCCTGCTCCAGCTCCTTTTTCATTCGAGGCTCCGTCTACGTAGACCTTCCAGGTGGGAAGTTCCGGGATAGGATCTTCCGGGAGGTTGTTCATTCCCGAGCATTCCACAATAAAGTCCGCGAGAGCTTGACCCTTTATGGAAACACGTGGTTGGTAGTGGACGCCGAACTGGCTCAGTTCCATGGCCCACTTAAGCAATCTGCCAGAAGACTCGGGCTTCTGCAAGACTTGTCGGAGAGGGTGGTTGGTGAGTACTTTGATGGTGTGCGCCTGGAAATGTGGCCTTAGCTTCCGCGAAGCAATTAGCAAGCAGAGGGAGAGTTTTTCGATCATTGAATTCCTGGACTCGACGTCCAGGAACCTCTTGCTTACGTAATACACAGGGAGCTGGATACGGCCATCTTCCCGGACGAGAGCGGCACTCACTGCGTGCTCTGTCACAGCTAAGTATAAGAACAACGCCTCTCCTTCGACAGGTTTGGACAGAGTGGGAGCTCGGGTTAAATGTTCCTTGAGGTGTTGGAAGGCTGCTTCGCATTCGGGGGTCCACTCGAACTTCTTGTTTCCTCGCAACACGTTGAAGAAGGGGATACACTTGTCAGTGGCCTTGGATACGAAGCGGCTGAGAGCAGCTATCCTTCCGGTAACACTCTGGACATCCTTATGCTTCCGGGGGGAAGGCATAACTATGAACGCCTTAATTTTCTCAGGGTTGGCTTCCACTCCGCGGGAGCTGACAATGAAACCGAGGAACTTCCCAGACGAGACCCCGAAAGTACATTTCTTTGGATTCAGTTTCATTTCGTACTTTCGGATCACGGCGAAAGCTTCCTCAAGGTCGTCACTGTGGTCCCCGGAGGTCTTGGACTTTACCAACATGTCATCCACGTACACCTCCATGTTCCTCCCCAGTTTCTGGTAATTCTTCCGCCAAAGGAATGGCAGCAACCGTCTCCTGGACCGTGTAGACGGATCAGACGGAGACGTTATAACAGCTTCGTGCACTTCGCTGGTCTCCTCGGAGAGTGCCGATACGCCCATCGTCGCATGGAAACTTCAAGCATAAGTGGCGTATCGAGGTTATGGCCCCACAATCTATTAGGACCGGTCGGCCTAGGATGGCATTATACGCCGTGGGGCAGTCGACCACCACGAATGTGCTGTGCTTGAAGGCACAAGCGTCGCTTTCTCCCCTGAGGGTGACTGGTAGTTGAATTTTGCCTAATGGCATGAGTGCATCCCCATTGAACCCTTGAAGCTGGATGGGGCATAGGGTCAGGTCTGTCTCGGTTAATCCAATCGCATGGAAGGCCGCTTTGAAGAGGATGTTTACGGAGCTTCCGTTGTCGACCAAGATCCGTGAGACCTTCTTATTGGCAATTTGGGCTTCCACCACGAGGGGATCGTTGTGGGGGAAGTGCACATGTCGAGCATCGTCCTCCGTGAAAGTGATGGGAAGGTCCATCATTCGGGGACGTTGAGCGGGTGATTGAACCAAGGCGCACATCTCCCCGGTGTGTTCTAACTCCCTCAAGTACCTCTTCTGGGAGTTGCGGGTACTTCCGGCAAGGTGCGGTCCTCCGAAAATGGTGGCTACGTGTCCGTCAACGGGTGGCGGAGCAAGGCCGGGCGGATATGGGTTGCCCGGTCCTGGAGCCAACAATGCAATGGGTGCCGGAGCGGTTGGAGCAGGAAGTGCTGGGAACTGAGACCCGGGAGCCTGGGGGTGACCGGCTCCAGGAGCGCTAGCGGTCCCCCTCTGTCCCGGGGAATATGCAGCTCCGTGAAATACCCCCTGTCCGGGATAGATAATGGGTATCCTCACCCACTGACCGAGGTGTCCCGCTCTTGCCAGGGACTCGATCTCATCCTTCAGCTGAAGGCACTCGTTCGTGGTGTGCCCCACGTCTCCGTGGAACTCACACCTCTTATTGGAGTCTCGCGGATGCCTTCCTCCGTGAGACACTTTCGGGGGCTTCCTGTAGTTGACCATATTACAGGTCGCCCGATAGACATTCTCCCGCGAGTCTATCAAACTGGTATATTCCGTGAACTTGGGCTCATATTCCTTCCGGGGTTTCTTTGAATGGTCTCCCCGGTTGGAGTTTCTTCCGCTTCGTTTGCTCCGCGATTGGCTCAAATTTCGTTCTGGGCCTTCCGCTTGCGGCTGCGGCATGCCAAGAGCGATACTACATCCGGTTTGTACAGCTCCGTACCCAGAGAAATGGGTTTGACTCGGCGTCTGAGCAGACGCAGAAGGCCCATACACACTTGGAGTGAATTGGGCTCCCGGAAGCGTGAGGGCTGGTGCGGGAGCTTGCGAAGCAAAGCTCGGCGCAGTCACGGAAGGCGTTGGAGCCGGGGGAACTCCAAAGGCCTGTTGGTAGGCATCCTCAAGGTTGATGATTCCCTGAGCTTTTGACATGAATTCAGACAGCGTTTCTGCCCGTCTCCTTTGCATTTCCCCCCATAGCAGGGAGCCGACAGTAAGGCCCGATTGATGGGCGATCAGCTTCATGTCATCGCTGACCTTGGTCTTTGCAGCAGCTTCCATCATTCTCTGAATGAAATCTTTGAGGTTCTCATTGGGCTGCTGCTTGATGTTGGTTAAGGAACCAACCTCCATGTCGTGGTCGTGGGCAGCAATGAACTGCCTCCTAAACGCGGACTGTAGCTCCTTCCAACTGTGGATTGATCCGGGAGCTAATCTTTTCCACCAGTCCTCCGCGGACTTGGTAAGGGTGAGTGAGAAGCACATGCATTTGGCGTCCTCACTGACACGCGCCACTTGCATCATTTTGTTGTATTTAGCTAGGTGGGTACGCGGGTCTGTCCTCCCATCATATAATTCTATGTGAGGCATTTTGAAGTTATCCGGGAGGGACGTTTCCGCGATCCTCCGAATACATGGTTCCGGGTCTTCCTCCTCAGAGTCTGACAGGGCCCCACTTTGCTTCCGGACTAGCTTGGTCAAGGCAGCAATCTGTTCCTCGAGCCTCTTCGTATCACTCTCCGGGAGGTCACGTCCCCGGAGCTTGTCATTAATATGATTTCGGAGGTCATCTCCGCGAGGCCGGGCCTTTTCTCCTTTGGCCTTTTCATACTTGGCCTCCAACCTTCTTCTTAGGTCCACCGTGGACCAGCTATCTTCGGAGTGCGAGTTCGCAGCCCGACCGTCCTGGTTGACGGAATCACTGGGGCGGTTGTTCCTTCCCCTAGGCCTGGGTGCCTTAGCACCGGGCCCTTTAGGCACGGAGTGCCCCCTTGGGGCTGAAGGACGTCTGGGCTTAGGAGCGCCAGAGACCTTCTGCGCGCGGGGGGGGGGGACAGTCGGCCTGGTGATTCACGCCTTTAGGAGGTGCAGGGGCGTCAGCGCGTACAGGCTCTCCAACTTTTTCTTTGCCCTTGTTAGGGGCGGCTTTGTATGGTCCAGCAACGGCTGGATCCGGCATAGCGGCATCAGCACCACCTAAAACAGAGGCGTCCTCGTCCGAGTCGCCTAGATCTCCGAACTTACTTTGGAGGCGCTCCATCATGCGTTGCATTTTTTCGGAGACGCGCTCCTGCTCAGCAAGTTTGGCCTTAGTGGCCACCAGTTCTTCGGCTACTTGGACCAGTTCTGGGTCCTTCTCATAGTAGCAGCCGTCTTTGTAGTAACCGTCTTGGACATACTCCTCTTCGTCTTCTAAGTATGTCGTATCTTCGGTACTGACCCGATCCTGGCGGGATGTCGGGTCTTCACCTTGGTAGTCCAAGGGTTCGTTTTGTACCGCATCTTCCATCACGGTATCGGGGTTGACCGTAGCATTTTTGTCAACAGCGGATTTTCTCGTAGTCACCATCTTTTTAGCACGGAGCGAATACAAAAAATGCACACAGAAAAAGAGCTGACTAATAACTTCCTATAGCTCTCAATGAAAGCACCAAAATGTTTACCGAGTTTTTCGGAAACGAATACAAACAGAATAATAAAAAGATAAGAACTGTAGAAGTGCTGAAATGTAACTAAACAAACAGTGTTTTTACGTGGTTCAGGCGTTAACAAGCCCTAGTCCATGAGTCGATGTTATTATACTTGGAAAAGGTTACAGTAAGATGGCTGGTGTACAAGAACTTCACACACTCACAGTGTTTCTCTCGGGTTCTCTTGAAGAAGATGAAGCTAGAGAGATTTTTGTAGAGTTTTTGCTATGTGATCTGTTGGCCGTCCCTCTTCTTGTAAAATGAAGGGGTCTTTATAGCTAGGATTTTGGATTAGGGTTTTTCTCTACGTACATGAGTCTTAATTACACCAGCCAAAAATAGGGGATATAATTACTGTAGTAGCATGGCTACAAGACTCTATGTGGGTATATTTACGTGAAAGTATGGGGAACACAAAGTCAGCCGTCTTTTCCAAGTTGTCAGCGGAACAGTAGGCGAAAAGGTACCCTTAGGCGTGCTGGGATGTGTGCGGCTTTGACCTATCGGGCGTGTCAGGCGGGATCCTGTGTCAGGTGGATATCATTCCAAATATGCTTCCTCCATGACTCGACCGCTTGGTGTTGTTCCGCGTGAGGCACGGAACCGTTTCCGCGAAGAACACTCGAAGAGCTTCTCCTGGAAGGAGCTTCCCCGAAGGATACCCCTTCGGGAGTCCGAGAGGGTTGACGGGTTTCCGTGTCGTGTTTGCTTGGAAGAGTAATCCGGACACTAAACAGGAGAGGCGAAGCCTTTCTGTCCATCCGCGAGCTCTGGTCACCTACCGTGAAAGACATCGATAATTCTGCTTCCCCGAGGACATCAATCTAAACGCTATCCGGAAATCTGGATAACAGCAATCATTCCACAAAATTTCATAATTTTGGAACAAGTAAAACATTTCCAAAATATTTTGACAAACTAGATAGTGCAAACTGCCAGTATTTTCCATGGTTCAAACCATTTTCCAAAATTGTTTATAAGTTGAGTTTTACAACACTTTTTAAAGATTTTCTAAAGACTAAACTCAAGTACATTTCGAGTACTAAAAAAATACAGCAACCCTTTTTACAAACAGAGATATATAGGTGGGGTTTGATCCGTTAGAAATCAGACCACGAAAATGACAGCAAGAAATTTCACCTAAAATCATACATAACTTCTTTAAACAACTACACTACCATGCATGCATGCAACCAAAAATTACATCTTAAGCCTTTTTTTATATGATTACCAATAAAAATAAACAAAATACTAAGCACAATGTATGAATAAAATCAGATTCACTAAGAATCCAAGATTTCTATTAAAAACTTCAATATTTTTACCCTTTATGTCCTAGCTTCGTGGTTGGCTTCTAGGGCTTGGCTCTATCTCTCCAAGAGTACCCCCAATGTATTCTAGCATTCTAACAATATATTTTTAAGAGCAAAAGTCAGATCATTTTTCATAGCTTTTGGAGATGAAGAAGATAGAAAAAGAGAGAGTTGAAGAAACCTAACTACTCACCCTTTGGAAAATTCTTGATCAAGCTTGCATGCACTTGAATCTTTGCATGAAACTTGCCACACTTGATGAATGCTCTTTAGAACTTAGGATGAGTGAAACCTTGAAATTAAAATGGTAATACACCCTTTAGGGTTTCAACATGTAGGGGAGATTAAAAAAGAAGAAGAAACACAACCATGGATGATACTAACTTACCTTCAAGCTTGATCTTCTACAAGATTTCCTCCTAAGCTTCAATGGAGATTTTCACCTAATGAGAGAGAAACGAGTGTTGCTGAAATTGAAGGTTTGAAATTTTTGAGAGAGAGAGAGCTAGGCATGTAGGTTGAGGGAAAAGAGAGAAGAGTGAGACCATATGTTGACTTGTGAAATTGGCCAATGGTCATATGAACAGTATACGATACCTTTTGAATGAAATAAATAGAATAAACGACATAGTACGATTATCTTAAATAAACATACATAAATTTTATAGTGGTTTAGCCCTGTTCTGATGAACAGTAATAAGCTAATCTACTTACTCTTTAATATTGAATTACTTGATCGACAATTGAAAGTACGAACTGATGAGTTCACTCGTCAAAAAGATTTTGCTCCCAAAATTCCTGAGAAAAAGATTCCTTGAAATGAAGCCCTGGGTCCTTTATTTATAGTACCCAGGGGCTATTACATGACCAGTAATACTGGGATCGTGGTTTGGTACACGATTATCAGGTAGTGGAGATACATGTCCACCTCCACATGATTATGAGATCGTGGGTCTTCTCGTTGTTTATCTACATCATGTTTGATAATGCACGATAGAAACCTCTGGGAAGATGTTAAGTCTCTGTTGGTATATGAGACTTAGGAGCTAGGCGTGACGACCCGAGCTTGGGTGCTAGGCTTATGACTTTCTAGGTGCTGGACCTGTTGATCCTCTGGGTGCTAGGCCTGTGACCTTCTGGATGCTAGGCCTGTTGATCTCAGTTTGAACGAGAGTGAGTATTTCTCATTGAAGTGTACTTGGGGGTTTAGGCCAACCATCCTATGAAGAATAGGGTGGGCCAACCACTTAGGTGGTTCTTGAGCATGTCAGGCCAACCACCCTAGGGTTTGGGGTCAGGCCGACCACCCCTAAGGTAGGGGTCAGGCTTGGTCGACTTCCCTATAGGTACTGGACCTATCTGTTTTTCCTGTCGATCTTTTCTCAATACTTCATCATTTTTCCCTGATTTTTGATGTCACGTGCCACATTCTCATTCGGCACGTCATCCTCGTATTTTTGAGGGATAAAATTTGCCCCCCAAGTTTATTGTAATGTTTTCAACATTACGATAAACTTGATCTTGCCCCAAGAAACATACCATAGTAGTACTTAAATACTCAAGTCCCTCGGGACATTACATAGTACTTTTTAACTATCGATAATTTTCTCAGCAAGAATATTTTAGGGATAATTAGTAATTGCTAAAAATAATTAGGTTTTTCAAGGAAAATTAATTTCCTAAAAATCTAATATATTTTTCAAGGAAATTTGGAATCCTAAATATATAACATATTTTTCAAGGAGTTTTTGACGTCCTAAAAATATAATATATTTTTCAAGGTTATTAATTCCTAAAAATACAAAATATTTTTCAAGGAATTTTAATTCCAAAAAATATAAGATATATTTTCAAGGAATTTGATTTCCTAAAAATATTGTTATTTTTCAAGGAATTTTAAATTCCTAAAAATGTAGATATTTTTCAAGGAAATTGAAATTTTAACCATACCATATATTTTTCAAGGAAATTTCAATTCATAAAAATATCTTGTCTGCCTGAGAGGTTATAAGTAGGGCTTCTCTTCTCATTCTTGCTCTATGTGCCACTTCCAAAACAAATTCCAAGCCTGATTTCTCTAGTTTCATCAAACTTAGATCTTTGGTAAGTACTTTCTTCTAACCTCACACCATTTAATTTAAATGTGCTTAGATTTATAAGAAGAACTTTGAATTTTTCAGGAATTTTTGTCTAAATCTTCTTGTTTTGTTGTATTTTGATCCAAAATAATTGACTTACTTGAATAAAGATTTTTCTCTAAAATTCCTTAGTCTGGACGATTTCCAGGTATGTAAGACCCTAGGCCGACCACCTCATTAGTCCTGGCGATTTCTGGGAGTCCGAACCCTAGCACCTACGATTTCCAAGGATAGAATCAGGGTTTGGGCCAAGCACCCATAGAGCTTTATGGGACAAATAGTGTACACCTCATGGGCCGAGTACCTCAAGGGCTTTCCTTCCCTTGCCTTAGGCGATTTCCAGGCCTAGAATTAGGGTTAGGGCCGACCATCCCACCCCTAGAGCTTCATGGGCTGAGTAGTGTACACCTCGTAGGTCGAGTACCTCCCCTTAGGCGATTTTCAGGGATCCAGGGTGATCGACCCAAGCATAAGCCGACCATTTGGGACCCTATAAATAATTTTTTCCACCTCTCAATTGATTTGTTTGGGGGTCTTCCTTGTACTGTAAAAATTACTTTTTCTGGAGACTTGAACAGTCCTCTAGCATTTCTCTGAGGTTTGCATCCTTGGGGTGGTCGGTCTAAGGTGGTAGGCCGATCACCTATGCCCCATTTTTCATGCTTCGTAATTTGATGGATTTAGGATGGTTGGACCAGGCTTAAGATCACTGGGCCGACCCCCCTATATAGAATGTTACTCCTTTGTTCATGGATATGCCCCTAGCTATTGGCTTCATTATGCTCATTTACTAACTTTAATATTAATTTTTCTTCTATTGCAGATGTCCAACTCCTCTTCATCAGACAAGTCAGTAAGTGAGCGTACACCCCAGGAGTTCTTGGAAAGGGTGAAAAGGATTCTCCCTCGCTCCACTTTATATTTTTTCAGTGAGGAAGATTTCTTGAAAAGGTACTATCCAATGACGAGAGTAAAATAGAAGACTCGGCAACCCTCTGAAGATGATCCTCATATTGCCAGGCACATCACTCAGGACTCCTCGCTTGGCTCTTCTCAGATTTCTTCTCAGCACAGTACGCCCCGCGGCTCCCAGGCAGATCTCAGCGGGATAGGTCAGGTCAGTGAGACTCATTGCAACACCCTTTGCACTGAGATACTAGTTGGGTTCCCCATCAATCTTCTTCTCAGTAAGAACATACCGAGGGGTCTCATTGCTATGCTACTCATTCTCAGAAGCATTCTATTCATAGGTTCCGACCTAAGGTGGTTCGCCCTCCTTCCAAGAACAAGACGGTGTTGCCAGCTGCGCAGCAGAAGAAGAGACGACAAAAGGAGTTCCATTCATCAGATTCTGGGGCCACCTTTGGCATTAAAATCATATGGAAACCGGTTGAGAAGCCTCACCCTACTGATTATGAGGTTGTTTGATTCAAGGGGGCGGCCTTTGACATGACTGAAGAAAAGGTAAAGAACTGAAGGAAGACCTTTGACCTCTCTGGTGTGTCTATCACTATCCCTGGTCCAGAAGACAGAGCTTAGGACCCCCCTCTAGGTATGTGCGCTTGGACACATTCTGCCATTAAGTCTGGCTCCCTACTTCCTCTTCATCCATACTTCCATAGTGCTGCAGACTATTTTGGTATTAGTCCTTCTCAACTAGCTCCTAATGGGATCTTGGTCTTATCTACATTGTACATTATCTATCACCACAGAAAATGGGCTACTCCAGTGCCTCATGAGATCCACTACTTCTTTGACCTGAAGACAAACTCTTCTCAGTGCAACTCGGGGTATTTCCACTTCTACCATTATATGACCGAGGGTACCAACACCTTCTTGGAAGAGATCTCTGGAAATAGAAAGGCATTTAGATACATCGACAACTATTTCTTTACTAAGGATGCAGAGGCCAACTACTCCAAGTTTAAGCATGTTGGGCCTTTTTGTAGACCGCTCCCGACTCAGGCTATGACAGCTAGAGCCAAGGCATTGATTTCCATGACCATGAGGAGAAGAATGTCAAGACCCTCGTTACTTTAGAGAACATTAGGAAGGTGGGGTTGTTTCCTCCTACTATAGCCGATGTTCCGGATGACGATGGTCCCAAGCCCGTGACCGCCATAGACTCATTCATGTCGAGGAGGTACTCTCTTCGCTGGTGCCATCCAGACATGAGGGTGATGAGGTGGGCACATCTGTCGCGTACTCATCGCTTGCTTCAGACGACTTTGATGAGACTACGTTCGAACCTGAATCTCATTTAGAAGGCTCAACACTTTATCACCTTTATTTTAGGATTCGTCTATACTTAATATCCTTCTAACATTCGATCTTCTTTTGCAGGCTCAGACATGTTCGGTTTTGTTCATACCCAGCAGAGGTCGAATCCCACCGAGGTGGTCCTTCTATTCGAGTGGAAAAAAGGGCCAGGGTTGAGGTTGAGTCGGTCATGGTGGTTCCTCCTGAGGTGTCCCCTTCGACTCCTTTGGTGTCTAGTCCAATTATTTTGGCATCTAGTGTTGTCGCAGAGGTAGAGCCATCTTTGTCTACATTAGTTCCTCCCATTTTCACTGATGCGGGTGCTTCTTATTCTGCGCCTGCTCCCTTATCTAAGCCACATCAGTTTGTTATACAGAACTTAGGTGCCCTCATGTACCGAGCATCTCATCTGGAGCAAACGACAACAAATTTTTAATGGGATTAAGAATGAGGACTTAAGCACCATTCTAACGAAGTCACTCCTAGATATTCAGAGTGTGAATCCTTTACAGTTCTCTTCTTGCCTTGTTAGCTTGTGCTCTGACGTTTATCTAACACTTGTATGTTTTTTGCAAGCACTAATGCTAATCTCTCATGTCCATGATAGGTCTATGGAGTATACCTCTACGCTCTCCAACCTTTGTTCTGAGCTTGAAGCTGTCTGCCAAGAGGTGCTAGACCTTAGGCACGTTCTTGGCTCTAGGGATGCTGACATTGCTTCAAAGGATGAAGAGATAAACACCCTCCACAGTACCGTGGAACTCAAACAACCAGAAGTGATCGAGTTGACTCTCAGAATAAACCAAATGGAGGGGAAACTTGCCGATCAGCTCCAACAGTCTAAAGCTGAGAAGGAGAAGCTGATTGCTGACATGGACTAATTGCGAAAGGATTCTTTTGTCGAGAAGGAGGAAGAGGTCAAAGCTACCTGGGACAAGACTCGAGAAGAGTATTCAGAGACAACGTTCTCTTGCTTCTACTTGATTTGGAAGTTCAACAAAAGTCTGAACTTGTTTTTCCTTCCCGAGAAGACGTGAGTGAAGGAACTTAGGAAATGTCTGGCTCGTGAGGCTGCCGAGGCTCAGGGTGGTCTTTCAGATGGTACTCCTCGCCCTAGTTAGTCTTCTTTTGGACATTTACTCTGTCTTTCCTTCCATGCCATTGGTGGGGCACCTTGTACTTGACAATTTTTTATATGACATTTTATGCCTTTATGCTTTTTTGTTATGAGTACCTAGTGTATTGATTTTTTATTTCCAATGCTTACTAAGTATATCAACTTACAAACCTCATTGGTTTAGGTATCAGTATACTCTGAACACATATTTCACGTGCCATACTAACCTTACTCCTTTATGCTTTTCATGTGAACAACCATGATAATGTGAGTAGTACAATACTTCACCAAGTACCATGAACAAAACAGTTAGGTCGACCACCCCATGCGTGATAGGCCGATCACCCTATAGGGTTGATGGACTGGGTGACCACCCCATTAGGGCCACGGCTAGGAATCTCCCTACCAATGCCTTTTTTGTTTTTGTTTTTTGCACTTTCAGAACATATGTTGAACAAATGTCCTAGAAAAACTTGAGCTTGCTTAATTCTTAAAGTCATGCCCTCATTGCTCGTGTGTACCCTGATCGGTATGTGATATATGCCCCGAAGTGATCATTGGTTTAAAAGCCTTGGTCACTTGCTACTAGACTTTGCCTTGCTTCTATCATTTAGACACATAGTACTATCCTTTTCACCCAATGATGCAAGCAGCAAATGCTTGTCCCTCATTGGTAGTCAGGTGATGGTTTCATACTCAGTAGTAATGATACCTATACAAAGATGCATATTGTGTAGCAAGTATCGATCACGATCTACATAATCTCTTGTGTACTCGTTATAATGATTATAGATAGAAGTGTCTAAGTTGGACCAACCGGGTCTAGATGGGCCAATCAAGCCTGTAATGAGTCTTAGATCAAATTATCGATTGATCCCTCAAGGACCAGATTTGATTATGATCCAATGATGGTGACTGGTCTTTGGACCAATCTCTTGTTTTTTGATCGTATGGGTCGACAGGTTCCTCAAGAACCAGGATTGAACGTGATCAAATAATGGCGATTGGTCCTCGAACTAGTCTCTTTTGTTGATTGTATGGGTTGATGGGTTCCTCAAGGACCAGGATTGAACATGATCAATAAATTTAGCAACAAGGTCCTCGGGCATGTCTCTTGTTTGAATCATATAGGTCGATAGGCTCCTCAAGAACTAAGTTCGAACATGATCCATAAATTTTCCTACAAGGACCTCAGGCTTGTCTCTCGTTTAGATCGTATGGGTCGATAGGCTCCTCAAGAACCAAGATCGAACATGATTCATAATTTGGCGACAAGGTCTTCGAACCAGTCTCTTGTTTGGATCTTATGGGTGAATAGGTCCCTCAAGGACTAGAATTGAACAGGATCCGATAACTTGACGACAAGGTCCTAGGACCTGTCTGTCTTGTTGATCGTGTGGGTCAATAGGTTCCTCATGAACCAGGATCAAACATGATCAAATAGTTTGGTGACAAGGTTGTCAGACCAACCTCTTGTTTGGATCTTATGGGTCGATGGGTCCCTCAAGGACCAGAATCGAACATGATCCGATAACTTGACGACAAGGTCCTAGGACCTGTCTCTCTTTTGGATCATATAGGTCGATAGGTCCCTCAAGGACCATAATCAAACATGATCCGATGGAGTTGATAGGTATAAAGGATAAGTCCCTCATTGAAAGAAATTTAAAGAATTAAGTGAAACTTAAGAAATTAAATTCATTCATTAATTGAAGCACAATGGATTTTACACAGATAATTAAAAAATAATACATTGTCCTCCTGCTCGGCTATGCTTCATTCTGCCAAGGATTCGATGGGAACGACATTCAAGGTGTCCCCATCTTTGGAACTGGCAAGCTTAGCTAAGGCATTAGCATTGGCATTCTGCTCCATCAGGACTTGTGTAATCGAGTATCTCTTGAACTGTGTCAACAAGTCCTTCACCTTGTTCAGGTATTGCACCATTCTAAGTCCCTTAGCTTGATACTCCCCTAGTACCTGGTACACCACTAGCTGGGAATCATTGAATATCTCCAGGGACTGTGCATGTACATCCTGAGACAAGCGTAATCCTGCTAATAATGCCTCGTATTCAGCCTCGTTGTTTGAAGCGTTGAATCCAAATCTGAGAGCGCAATGGATTCGATGATTCTCCGGAGTGATCAGTATGATTCCTGCACCTGAGATGTGCTCATTGGATGCTCCATCAACATATAGCTTCCATGTAGGAGTATCTCCTTCCTTCTCTGTATCTCTATTTTCTGAGTGGTAGGATTGGTCTTCAAGGTTGGTGCCTTCGACTATGAAGTCTGCCAATGCTTGTCCTTTTATCACCATCCTTGAATGATAAGTGATATCAAACTGTCCTAGTTCCATTGCCCACTTGAGTAATCATCCTGAGGCCTCTGGTTTCTGGAGAACCTATCTCAACGGTTGATCGATTAGGACTCAGATCGAGTGAGCTTGGAAATATGGATGCAGCTTTCGAGAGGCGGTTACTAAATAGTAGGCTAGCTTTTCAAGAGGGGGATACCTAGACTCCACACTTACTAACCTTTTACTGATACAGTATACAAGGTGTTGTACCCTATTTTTCCTTTACCAAAGAGGCACTGATTGCATGCTTAGTGATTGCCAAATAGATGAATAACACTTCACCATATATTGGCTTCGCTAGGATGGGAGGTTGGGCAAGGTCCTCCTTGAGGGCTTGGAAAGCTTCCTCACATTCCTCAGTCCATTGGATCTTCTTGCTGCCCCTCAATAAGTTAAAGAAAGGGACACACTTGTCCGTAGACTTTGATATGAACCTACTGAGGGCAGCTACTCTCCCGGTTAAGCTTTGCATTTCTTTGATTGTGGTAGGTGACTTCATGTCGATCAATGCTTTGATCTTCTCGGGGTTAGCATCGATTCCGCATGAAATTACTATGTATCCGAGAAACTTACCAGAACCAACTCAAAACAAGCACTTGAGAGGGTTTAGCTTCATTCTATACTTTCTAAGTATTGCAAAACATTCCTCCAAGTCTTGAACATGCCCTCCAGGTTCTTTGGACTTGACCAACGTGTCATCGACGTATACCTCCATATTTTTGCTGATAAAGTCTCGGAACATGATATTCACTAAACGCTGGTAGGTGGCTCCTGCATTCCTCAAGCCAAATGGCATCACATTATAACAGTACAATCCCTTATCTATCCGAAAGATGGTATGTTACTCATCGGGAGGGTGCATACGTATTTGAATATACCCAGAATATGCATCAATGAATGAAAGTATTTAATATCCGGCCATGCATCGACCAGTTAGTCAATTCTCGGTACTGGGAAGCAGTCTTTGGGGAAAGCCTTTTTCAGATTTATGAAGTTCACGCATGTTCTCCACTTCCCATTTGGTTTTGGGACTAGCACGGAGTTTGATACCCAATCATGGTAGTAGGCCTCCCTTATAAAACCATTTTCCTTGAGATGCTCGACTTCCTCCTTTAGGGCTTGAGATCTCTCTTTGTCAAGCAATCTCCTTTTCTGTTGCACTAGTGGGTAGTTCTTGTCTATATCGAGGACATGAGTTATCATGGATGGAGAAATTCCAACCATGTCCTTACGTGACCAGGCAAAGACGTCCTGGGTTTTCTTCAAAAATTCCACCAACCGTGCCTTAATTTCCACCTTTAAATCCTTCCTGACTTTGATTACTCTAGTCGGGTCCTCCTCATCTAGTAGGACTTCATCAAGATCTTCGACTTGTCCTACCCCCATGATGCCATCCCCAAAGCAAGGATTGATGTCGTTTCCCTCGCTTTGGAAAGCTTGCTATAATAACAAATCTTCGTTTTAAGGAGCCCTCAGCTCTAGTAGAGTGTTTCTTTCAACGTCAACTTCCATGTTGACAACCTCATCGGTTCCTTCCTTCTCTTCACAGCAGGTTACTACCATGTTGTTTACACATGGTCCTTTCTTTTCCTTGACCACTGACACATTATAGCATTCATGTGCCTCCCTTTCGTTACCCTGTACACATCCTTGCCATGCGCTTATTTGGAACTTCAAAGATAGATGCCAGATAGATACTGATGCGTGTAACACCATCAGGAGGGGTCTCTCAAGCACTACATTGTAAGCCGATGATCAATCTACCACCAGGAACTCTGTCATCATAGTCTCATGCCTAGGGGCATCTCCCACCGTGACCTGTAGTCTGAAAGTTCCTGCTGGTGCTAGGCATTTTCCCGTGAACCCATATATCACTTGGGAACATGGTGTTAGGTCCTTGACCGTGACATTCATTTTCTTGAGGGATGATTTCTAGATGATATCTATTGAGCTTCCCCTATCCACCAAGCATCTTTTCACTCAGGCATTGGCGATTTGAATACTAAGGACCAAAGGGTCATTGTGGGGGTACCTCACGTGCCTGGCATCATCCTCTGTAAAAGTGAGAGTTTCACTTTCATACTTTGAATTTTTTGGAGACCACTCCTTGATTGCCATACACTGGGAAGACTCCCCTACCTCATGTCTGAAGGTCCTTGCATATCGCTCACGAGCATTGTTATTGTTGCCTACTATGTGGGGCCCTCTACATATGGTATCCAGTGTGAAGTCCACAACTGCTAGCTCCAGTGGTGGACTCCTCTGTCTTCAGAATTCTGGATTCCTACTTGGAGTTTTGGTCATGCCTTGGTACCTCGAGTGTTTTCCTGATTGGAGAAAAAACTCTATCTCTTTCTTCAATTGTTTGCACTCGTTTGTGTCGTGCCCATAATCACTGTGGAAACGATAAAACTTATTCGTGTCCTTCTTTCTTTCTAAACGCAAGGGTCGTGGCTTTCGGTATGGTACCTCCTGGTATGTTACCAATTAAATCTCATCCTTTGATGTGACCAAGACGGTATAATTGGTGAGCCTGGGCTGGTAGGGTTGATGCTTAGTTTGTTTGTCGACAGGTGTTGACTTAGCTTTATTTTCTCCACCCTGCTTGGCCCCTATGGTATTCCCCTTCTTACTGTTGCCCCCACTGCCGTCCTGAGGGTTTGCACCATTCTTTTCTTCCTTGACAGTGGTCGGATGGTTTATGCCTTTTTCTTCCTTCATGATAGCATCATCTAGCTTCATGTATTTGTCGGCTTGGTCCAGGAACTCCTGCAAGGTATTGATAGGGTTCTCGTGTATACTATCCCACAACGGACTACGATAAATTATTCCAGTCGAGATGGCAACAAACTTCCCTTCATCTTTTACTGTGGATGCTCGATTTGCCTCCCTCATGAATCCTTGAATGTAGTCCTTCAGGGATTCATCTTTCCCTTGCTTGATGTCAGCTAACTAATTGGCATAAACTGGTTGAATTCGCCCGACACTAAAGACCTTGCAGAATTCTTTCCTGAACTGCTCCCAGGAAGTGAAGGATCTACGTTTGAATTTCCAATACCATTCCTAATCCAAGTCAGAGATAGTGGTAGGGAATACCCTACACCTATAATCATGCTCCACACCGAGTAACTCCATCAGATCCTCAAATTTCCTGAGCCTATCGAACACCGTATTGGTGTTGTTCATTGGTTCCTTTCCCTTGCAAGACTGAGGGTGTCGGGGTGGCAAGTCCGCCTTGCCCTTGTCGGTGTGACCCTGCCCCCGAGCCTCTCCTCCTACATGACTTTGAGAATTTAAGCGGCCATTTCCATTTCTGTCACGCCTTTCAGATGTTTGACCTTCATCTCCTGCATTGTTTCCTCTGTCCCCCTGGGAGGGGGCCTTCGGGTTGGTAACACTCCTACTCTGAGATGAAGTGTTATTCTTCTTATTCATGGAGGAGGCAGTCTTGGAATGAGCCTCTTCATCCCGTCTCTGGGAAAGTGGCTCTGAGAGCGTCAGTGGGGTTTGACTCCTCCCCTGGGACTCTCTATTTCTGCTATCTACTTTGGCCCGAGCCTCTCTCACTGCCTGAGCAGTAGCTTCAGCGTTAGCTTGGGCTAACTGAGTAGCCGCCTCCAGGGCCACATCAGCCTTCTGGTGCCTCCGGTCAGTTTCCTGCTCCCTCTGGATCATCCTCTGGATCTGATCATCTATCTCCTGTCATTTCCACTCCATAGTCTCCCTCTGAAGGGAAATTTCTGCAGGAAAGGCCTCCTGCCTCGCCACAAATTGCGCCATCTCCTCCTGGTGAACATCCTATGGATCTCCCGCATCAGGTTGATCTCCAACCTCCACCTGAGGTTCATTAATGGGATCTATGGGATCCTGGGTGGTGGATCCCTGGGAGTAGTCTTCTTTGTCTGACTGGATTTTGGAGGCATTGTGAAAATGATGAAAGTGTGTTTCTAGATTTCGTACTCTCAATGAAAGCACCTAAATGTTGACCTGTGAAATTGGCCAACCGTCGTATGTACAATATATGACACCTTTTGAACGAAATAAATAGAATAAATGACAGAGTACGATTATCTTAAATAAACGCACAGAAATTTTATAGTGGTCCAGCCCTGTTCTGATGAACAGTAATAACCTTATCCACTTAGTCTTTAGTATTGAATTACTCAATCTACAATTACAAGTTCGAACTGATGAGTTCACTCGTCAAAAAAATTTTTCTCCCAAAATTCCAGATAAAAAGATCCCTTGAAATGAAGCACTTGGTCCTTTATTTATAGTACCCAGGCGCTGTTACATGACCAGTAATACTGGCATTGTGGTTTGGTATACGATTATCAGGTAGTGGAGATGCATGTCCACCTCCCCATGATTATGAGATCGTGGGTCTTTTCGTTGTTTCTCTAGATCGTGGTGGATAATGCACGATAGAAACCTCTGGGAAGATGTTAAGTCTCTATTGGTATATGAGACTTAGGTGTTAGGTCCGACGACCCAAGCTTAGGTGCTAGGCCTGTGACCTTATGGGTGCCAGGTCTGTTGATCTTAGATTGAATGAGAGTGAGTATTTCTCAATGAAGTATACTTGAGGGTTTAGGCCGAGCACCCTATGAAGAATAGGGTGGGCTGACCACCCAGGTGGTTCTTGAGCACGTCAGGCCGACCACCCCTGAGGTAGGGGTCAAGCTGACCACCCCTAGGGCTCTTGGCCCTGCTTATGTTGACCACCCCTAGGGGTAGGGGTTAGGCTGACCACCCCCTAGGGGTATAGGATTGGTCGACTTCCCTATAGGTCTTGGACCTATCTTTTTTTCCCGTCGGTCTTTTTTCAATACTTCATCATTTTTCCCTGATTTGTGATGTCACATGCCGCATTCTCATTCGCCACGTCATCCTCGTAGTTTTGAGGGATAACACCATACATATTCAACTTAGAAGTTGTGCATGTAATGATGAGAGAAGATGAAACACCCTTCCTTTGGGTACCCTAGGCTGCCCCCCCCCCCCCCCTGAAAAGACCTAAATGCCCTCCCAAAAATACCCCATTACATGTCTACCTCACTTAATGGCGAAGGGTGAATAGGTATTTCCCTTATCTTGCATTTTTACCCTTTTTAACCTATAGTTTCTAAAATAAAACCAAACATAAATTAATTTAAATAAATTTTATGACATTCAAATATTTGTCACACCATATGTTACATCCTACCATTTTCATCTAAAGATTTTGTCCTAAGTGCACTCTTAGGCCCATTTAAGCATTTTCCCCATGAAATACATAAAAACTTGAAAATTTAAACCATAACCAATATTGTTAATTTTATTGGCCTTAGGGAATTTTTCCCATGCCCCAAAATACTATATTTTCCATAGAAATAATTTTCCAATTTATTAATCTGAGATTTTAACCTGCTAGGGTTTAAAATTTTGGTTTGAGAACAACCCTTCCAATTTGGCTAAATAACTTCATCCGATCACAAAAAATGGCTACATAGCAACATGAGTTACCTAAAAATAATATTATCCAAAATAATATTCCACACAAGTTTTCACCGTCCTAAATCGGTTACTTATGGGTACTAAAAAAGGCAGGGCAGTACAATACCTACAATTTATAAACCCCTCATTTTGTCTTCAGGTTCCTAGGTTGCTTCTCCAACCCCGTGGTTACACCACTGCACCTTGACTAATGGTATCACCTTATTGCATAACACCTTTTCCTTGCGATCCAAGATCTATGCTCAATTCTTCGTAACTGAGTACGTGGTTGGCGTCTTTGATATAATTTCTCAACATAGATACATGAAAAATGTCATGTACTAAGGATAAGGCTGGTAGAAGAGCAAGGCGGAACACTACTTCTCCGATCATTTGAAAAACCTCATAAGGTCTGATGTACCTCGGACTAAGCTTTCCCTTTCTATCAAACCTCATGGCTCCTCTCAGTGGAGCTATCTTTAACTACACCTTATCCCTAATTTCAAATGTAAGAGGTCTCATTTGTCGGTCCGCATACTTGAGTTGATAGTCTAATGAGGTTTGCAATATTTGGTGTATCTTCCTAATATCCTCAGTAACTTTATCTACCTCTTCTGCTCCCATGAATTTCCGCTCACCAGTCTCATGCCAATGAATTGAGGATCACACTTTCTCCGATAAAGTGCTATATACGGGGCCGTCTTGAAAGAATCATGATAAATATTATGGTAACCGAACTCAATTAGTGGAAGTTTCGTATTCCAGGAGCCTTGAAAATCTAACACACATGCTCTTAGCATATCCTCTAAAGTTCGAATTGTTTGCTCACTTTGGCTCAAATTGTTCCCAATCCTATTTGAATTCTCTTCGAGAATGCTGAATTAAAACTTCTATCCCGATCAAACACTGTAGAGATGGGAACTCCATGAAGCCGTACAATCTCTACAATATACAAATATGCTAGTTTATCTGCGCCGTCAGTTTTCTTGATCAGCAAGTAATGCACAGATTTAGTCAGCCTATCCATGATAACCCACATCGTGTCTTGCCCCTTCGGAGTGTTGGGTAGGCCTGTGACAAAGTCTATGGTAATCATTTCCCATTTCCACTATAGAATATCCAATGGTTGCAACAATCTAGGAGGTTTTTGATGTTCGGCCTTGGTTTTTTGAGAGGTTAAGCAATGTGCCACGTATCCCACCACTACTCGTTTCATTCCCAGCCACAAAAAAACATTTTTAAATCATTGTACATCTTGGTAGTTCTCGGGTGCATAGCATACAGAGTATTATGCGCCTAATATAAAATTTGTCTCTTCATCTCCTCATCCCCAGGCACACAAATCCTGTCATTATAACCCAGTACTCCATCCTCAGAGATGTGAAATCTCGAGCACATATCCTTCTTGGTTTCATTCACTAGTCATTGTATCCATGGATCCATAATTTTCCCTCCATGAATCGCTTCCATGATTGTTGGTTGTATAGAGAGATTCACTAATCGCCTTACCACTATCTCTAAGTATTGCTTGGAGATATCAAATTGAAGCCCTTAAGGTATTTCCTTCACCATCATCACATCTGCATTGGATACTTTTTTCGCCTTCATAGGGTAGTATAAGATGTCACAGTCATAGTCATTGAAAAATTGTAACCACCTTCGTTGTCTCATGTTCAGTTCCTTTTGGGAAAAGAAATATTTAAGGCTTTTATGGTCAGTGAAGATGTCGTAGCGAACTCCATATAAGTAGTGGCAGAAGATGTGTAATGCGAATACCACTGCTGCCAAGTCCAAGTCATGTATTGGGTAGTTCTTTTTGTAATTTTTCAACCGTCGAGAGGCATAAGCGATCAACTTCCCGTGTTGCATTAACATCGCCCCTAGGCCCTAACCTGAAGCATCACTATAAAAGGCAAAACCTTTGGTGCCATTCAGAATAGTGAGTACAGGAGTCGTTTGTCAGTCTGGTCTTTAGTTCCTGGAATCTTTGCTCGCACTTGTCCGTCCACTCAAACTTGATGTTCTTACGAGTGTGTACAGTCATGGGGGTGGCTATCTTGGAAAAAACCTCCAAAAATCGCCTATAATAACCCGCCAACCCTATGAAACTACATACTTTTGGATTTTTCAAGGCCTTCCATTGCTTTACCGCCTCGATCTTGGTTGTGTCAACTGCAATCCTGTTCCTTGACACCACATGTCCTAGAAAGCTCACTTGATTTATCGAGAATTCACACTTTGAGAATTTAGCATATAGCTTCTCCTCTCATAATTATTGTAAGATTAGCTAGCTCTAAGTGGCTATCATGCTCTTCTTCACTCCTTGAGTAGATGAGTATGTTGCCAATGAGCACGATCACAAATTTGTCCAAATACTCACGCAGCACCCTATGCATAATATCCATGAATGTTGCAGGCACATTGGTGAATCCGAATGACATTACCACAAACTCGTAATGACCATAGCGGGTTCGGAATGCTGTCTTTGGAATATCCAACTCCTTGACTTTTAGTTGATGATACTCCAACCGTAAATCGATCTTGGAGAACATTAAGGCTCCTTGTAATTGATCGAGCAGGTCATCGATTCTGGGTAGTGGGTAACATTTTTTAATTATCACTTTATTAAGTTCCTAATAGTCTATGCACATTCTCATGGAACCGTATCTCTTTTTCACAAATAAGACTGGGGCTCCCCATGGAGAATGGCTTGATCTTATAAATGTATTGCCTAGATAATCTCGTAGTTGCGTTTGCAGTTCCTTAAGCTCTGCTGGTGCCATTCTCTATGGTGCTTTCAAGATTGGCATTGTGCCCGGAATCACTTCGATATCAAACTCCACTTCTCGGTCTTCAGGTATTCCTAGAGGATCTTGAGGAAAGTTAAACACCACTGCTACATTCGCAGGTTGTGACATAGTAGCTCGGTCTCCCCTGGTCTAGTGTTGGGAGGCATCTCAACTTTCTATATAAAATACATAGTAGGGGAAATATTACTTATAAAACAAAACAATCGATCGATCGTGGTTCTTAACCAAGAAAACAAAAGACAAACCATTCTAATGTCAGCAAATAACCATAAAATATACGTCAATTAGTGACTCAACACCTAGACATCCAGCATCACTACATACAACATACGAAAATCAGCCTACACATGGTCTAAAGGTTCCACTCCGGGGTACCTCCGTACACACAAAAGGGAAAAGAAGACATCTATATTAGTCTTACGAATACAAAAGAAAATAGTGATATTATCCTACTAACGGTGCCTAGTGTCGCAACCTAGTCTATGTCCATTTCGTCTCTTTGATCTTCTTCATTGGACTCGGTCCCGGTGTTGGAATCATAATAAATAAAGTGTGCCATTAGAGGTGATGACCACCTCTCGTGTCTACCACCGCATGAAGCCACTTGTCTGCCCAGTACTGGCGTAACCATGCTAATCGAAAAAGAGGCGACCAAAACTTTACCTCTAGTGCCTTTTGAAGTTCAGGCCAGGTAGTGAAAGTCTGTGTCCGTCGCGTTCACCTATGCTAATCCATCACCAAACATTGGAATCTAGTCATTGCAAACCTCGTCAACATACACCTTGGAACATCTGCCCGTAGATGATAGTTGATGTGACTAGTCTATTTGCACATTTCCCGTGGCTTATAGTTTAAGTCAAAAGGGTACGGGTCCTGAATTGTGCAAGGCTTCCTTCTCATGAAACATCTATAAAAATGCAAGGTGTGTAATCGAGTATACAACATGGGTGGAGCTGGTAGGCCAGGATAAACTCCCTCAATATGAATGGGCATACTAACCTACAATTTATGATAACAAAAGTGAATGGAAGAGTCCAACAGAAAGGATCTAAAGGAACAATACTTACAGTGAATGCCAATCTATATTAAAGAATGTACATGTGGGTTTGTCTACAAAACCGACTCAACTCGAGCTCTGATACCACTTGTAAAGACCCAAACTTACAAGAACAAAATAACGTAGAAAATAACATTTAAAAATTTTAATAGTCTCCAAAAATCCACATAAAAATACTTTGGAAAAGTCGTGTGCGCACACTTAGACAATCACATTGTTTTCTACAACTTAAACATTTTTTCCGAATAAAAAGAAATAGTGCCCATTAAAAAAAGATTTTCCCAAAAGCATTCCAAAAAGAACCAAATCCCAAAGGTCAGGCCACATGAACACTTCGACAAGTAGACTCTGATGCTCACTGCTGCACCTTTCCCTTACCTACAACATGAATAGCTAGGTAAGCAATTACGCTTAGTAAGATTAATCTTTAAAACAAAAATATACTATGACCCAAGGATGGGGTTCTATTAAGAGTAACCAAACCCTAAGTAAGTAAGGTATCTGATAAATTCTTAACCCTATCAAACAAGGCATAAAATTCAAACTAGATCATTAACATAGTTATACCGAACAACCAACTAAATTCAAAATCAACCAGCACACAGAAAATCCCAATTCAAGCGAATATAAGATATAAATGCATAACACCATTCTACAATGGCTACAAAAATCACTTAAGATCTGTAAAAAAAATATAATGAGGTGTTCGAGCACCTCTTAGATCACAACCAATAAATTCATGGGGGTACTAACTACCTATTTAATCATTTCATTGGCAGACTGTATTCCCCTCTACCACGGCCACCAGCTTAGTGCTAGTATTACCTAGTAATCACTGGATTTACAATAGTGCAGTACCAGTACAGACACTGGATTTCACAATATTACAACAATTAATCATCCCAGTAGCTAGCCAGATTCACATATCAATAATCAATTCACACACAAACCAGACTCCCCTTTGATACCCCAGTTACAAATCAACAGACATTCGACTGTGCTTCCCCTACCCTTGTCATAAGTCCATAGTCAATCAATCGTGATTACCCTACCCAAGACACAACTCAAAAGAGATTAGACCGTGTTTCCCCTACCCTAGTAATCATTCCATAGTCAATCGACCGTGCTTTCCCCTACCCCAGTCATAAATCAATAGACATTCGACTGTGTTTCCTCCTACTAGGGTCACCAGCTCGAATACCAGTATTATATAGAAATCACTGAATTTCATTGGAACATTCTGTACACTTACTAAGACCCACTAGCCATTTCTAATTCAGCATGTTAATCAATCTAGTGTAAAGAACTATAACAGACAATACACTAGCATGTTTCATGTTGTAGTCAACAAAGTAAAGATTAACATACCTGGATTTCTTAGCTCCTAGTTGAAATCCTTGGATCACCGCTTGCCTTTTTCCCCCTTTAGCCAATATTGTAAATGGTAAAGTATACTCGGATTAATCTATGGAATTCACTTAGTATTGATATTCTATACATTTCTATCCCAACATCTACTTATGCACTGCGTACCCACCATGCGCACAGTATACGGGTCTAGTTTTTTTTTATTTTTTAAGAAAGTCCCTATTTGTGGTATTTTTGAAAAGTAGGGCATTGAACCCTAATTTATTTTAATCCATAAAAAAAAACCCTTTTTAATTCATTAAAAAAGTTATTTCCGTGTCTAGTGTTTATTTATCCAATAATTATCAAGATTTTTTTTTTCTTTGACTTCGTTTTTCGCTTTCTAGAACTAACAATTTAGTGATGATTTGCTAACTTTCAACCTCCACCATTTTATATGTATAGAACCACACTCCTTGAAACTTTACAGTTTTAAAGCTCATCATAAGGACTAGAGCTACACAAAAATTGCATGTCCAAATTCATTATAGGTTGGGAGAGCCAACCTTGCCAAAACATTAACTTTTTATTGTCAATTATTTGAGAGTCCCAGATTTTTTGGGAAACTTAGAAAAATTGTTCCTCTTAAACCACAATGAATTTTACCCTAAAATTTATAGGGACTTTTATAACTATGTTACCAATCATCCCACAAAAATTCATAATTTTTGAACAAGTAAAACCTTTCAAAAATATTTTTACAAACTGGAGAATGGAAACTTCTAGGATTTTCCCAGGCTCAAAAACCCTAGCAGGTGATGCATCTTCTGCTAGTAGATGATACATCGCCTATCATCACCTGATAGGCGATGCATCTCCTACAGGCAAGCGACGCCTTGCATGATGTGTTTTATGCTCCAATTGACGAGTTCTTCAACTCTAATCCTATTGGTTATACCTAATGACGGTGCCTACACTATAAAAAGGTCCTGATAAAGTTTTGGTAGACTTGATCACTCTCTCAAATCTCTCTCTAACCTCCCTCTCTCTCTCTAGATTTCAAGAATTTCAAGTTTTCTCCAAGAAACTCATAAGGAAAGTGCTCGACTTTGTGAGTTTAAGACTTGTTCAATCCCAATTCTCATTTCCTCTTAGAAAAGGCCTCAAGCATCAATGGTGGCTAGGAAATAGAGAATTAGGACAGTGAAAAGAATCGTGTATAAGCCTTTGGTTGTGTTTTGTCATTGAAAAATGAATGATTCAAAGTGGTAGTTCTCCAAGGGTTTTGAAAGTTCATCAAGGAAGAAGAAGATTGTTATACAACTAGCATTTTCATAATCTTTCTCAATTTTTCCTTGGTCACTTTCAACCATTATTTTATGTAGATTCTAGCTATTGCGGTGGTGTAATCTCACTTTCCCCCAACAATGTTATATCAATGGACGCTTTATTACCAAGTACTCATTAAATGAATTCTCTATAATCACAAGAGTTCAATCATATATTTTTAGTGGAATAATATTGAGATTAATAAATAAGGGTATTATAATAAATATTTTTAATTAATGATCTAAATTTATTGGATCTTGGAAATATAGGTCGATAGGTCCCCTAACTGGCTCTATCAACACTAATCGAGGTAAGAGTTAAAAAAGGGTCTATCAAGTTGCCAAAGGGGGAGGTTGTAAAATCCTTTATTGGCTAAACTTTAATTTAGACAAAATATTTTAAAATGTTTAAAGAAAATTAGTAGCATATCTCCATATTGATTCTCGGATTAATTATCAAATTATTCAGCTGATTTTCTAATGTGAAAATATCTTTAAGTGTGAATATATTCTTTTACCTTATTTATCACAAATAATCAATTTTTGGTAAAAATATATTTTGCAATTATCTTTAGATTATTTTCAGGGAATATGTTTATTCTGGAATAAAGAAGGTGTCGAAAATGAACATGGTCAAAAGATATGACCATGTTCGTTCTTCCAGATGAAACTGATTACGTTGCTGACTCATCAGTTTCCTTTTCCGTCGTCACAGAATTCATCTGGCTGGCTGATTTCCTAAATCAAAGGAATTTGCAAATTGATTTCAAAGATACCAGAAAATGATGGCCTTGGACGATTTCCCTGCCTATAAATATCTTTCCAAGGCCTTTGGAATTTTCACCTCTTCCATTTTGAATATTTGTAAACATTACATTATTTTGAAGAGTGTCTTTATTTGTAGAGATTAAGTTTGTTCACCTTAATCTTTGTGAGAGTGCTGAGTGTACTTGTGGATATCTATCTAGTCCATTGTAAATAGATAGTGTCTATTGTGAACGTGTTCATAAGAATCTTCGGGAGAAGATTCTATCTAAGTCTCACTTCAAGAGGAAGTGTGCACTCGCTATTCTTTGAAGGGAGTTCAAGAGAATCAGTGTTTCATCAAATCAGATTCGTAGAGAAGAGTACAACAAGATTGTGGCAATAGTTTAAGAATGAGTCTTACATTGTTTAAGTCAATGCTTTTGTACACATTGTTTCTTTACTAATTGGTTTATTCTTTGGGCGTGGCCCCAAGGAGTAGGTTATCCGAAAGGATTTCTGAACCTTGTAAAAATTCGGTGTGTTCTTTATTGTTTTGCACTGTCTATTTATTGTGTTAAGTTTCTGTAGTGACGAGTTCGGATTCTGTCCCGACAGAATTGCTATCTGTGTAAACAGTTAATTACCATTCCACAATTTAATTAATTCACATGGTTTAATTAATATGGTAATTACTAAAAACGGAATTTCAATTGGTATTAGAGAGGGTCACTAAACTCTTAGTGCAATCTTGTTTCTTTTCGTTTGTTTTGTGCCTTGTGAAATGTCTTTCTTTGCAGAAGGCGGATCTATAACTCGTCCTCCTTTATTGAATGATTCCAACTATCCTTATTGGAAGGTTAGGATGAGAGCCTTTATTAAACCTCAAGAAGAAAAGGCGTGGAGATCAATCTTAACCGGTTGGACACCTCCATCTGAATCAAATGATGTAACAAAGGTAAAATCTGAACTTAACTGGACCGATGCTGAAGATAAATTGTCTAGTTATAACAACAAAGCCTTGCATGCTATCTTTAATGGCGTTGGCGAAGGATACATAAAATTAATATCCTCGTGTGAATCTGCCAAAGAAGCTTGGGAAATCCTTCAAACTCAATTTGAAGGAACTGCTGATGTAAAATGTTCTAGGCTTGTTATGCTAACTACTAGATTTGAAAATCTTAGAATGATAGAAACTGAGTCCCGCACATAATTCTATGAAAGACTGTCTGATATAGCTAATGAATATTTTGCCTTGGGAGAAAAATTGGAAAATAACATGTTAGTTCGGAAAATTGTTAGAGTGCTTCCTGACAGGTTTCAAACAAAGCTCACAGCAATTGAAGAAGCAAAAGATCTCGACACAATGAAAGTAGAGGAGTTGATGGGTTCATTGCGAACGTTTGAACTCAATCAACAAATTCGCCAAAAGGAAAATCCAAGTTCTCCCAAAGAAAAATCAGTTGCTCTCAAATCATCAAAAATAAAAGATTCAGATGAAAATGATGGTGAAGACGAAATGGCCCTGCTGACCAAAAATTTTCAAAAATACATGAAAAATATTGGTAACAAAAAATCCACGTTCAAATCTTCCAAAGGTAATCAATTTTCTAAACCTTTTGACAATAACAATAAAAGAGGTGTGCAATGTAGGGAATGTGAAGGATTTGGTCATATTCAATCTGAATGTACCAATACACTGAAGAAAAATAAAAAGGTAATGACAGCTACTTGGAGTGATCAGGACTATGAAAGTAGCGATGAGGAAGATAACTCAAACCTTGCTTTAACCTCTGTTGTTTCTGGATTAACATTGAATTCGCAGGATAATAAAAGGGTTGTTTGTCTGAACAACACAATTCAGGAAGATAATTCTGAATGTGAATCCAGTGAATCTGATCTAGACGAGGATTCCCTAAAAGAATCATACAAAGATATGTATGATCAATGGTTAAAGGTTTGTTCTGATAACCGCTTAATGGCAAGCAATAAAAAATCCTTACAGGAAAAGAATGATGAACTTGTAAACACTGTGAAGAATCTTGAGGATAAAGTTATTGCAAAAGATTGTGAAATTAAGAGATTATCAAATGAAATTAACCACATAGTAAAAGGGGTTAAAATGCTTAATCCAAATTCCAGGATCTTGGATGATGTTATTGGTGCAGGACAAAAAGCTGGTAATTTTTCTGGATTAGGATCTGATGGTTTTAAATCAAAAGGCAAAACCATTTTTGTGAAATCTGGCATGCATTATGTTGCATCCACTAACGTCTCTGTAGGTACATCTCAGACAGGTGATTCTGCAAAAATCAAATCTGTTTCAACATCTGTTAACAGACCAATTTTCTCAAAAGAGCCAACACAGATCGGTTCATTCCAATATGTCATTTTTGTGGAGTGAAAGGGCACATCCGGCCCAGATGTTTTACTATGATGAATTTTTTCAAAAAAAATTATTTAAATCATTATAGTAAAACAAAACAGGTTGAAAAAAAACCATCAAAAAGTGTTTGGATTGAAAAAGCAAGAACAAATTGTCTTGCTGCTTTTACTTGTCATAAATCTCGTGCCTCTAACTCTTGGTATTTTGATAGTGGATGTTCTAGACATATGACAGGTGATGCAAATATACTCACCAATTTTAAATCTCTGAAATATGGTGCAGTAACCTTTGGTGATGACATGTCAGGTAAGATTGTTGGAAAAGGTACCCTAAGTCTTGATGGATTACCAAAATTGAGAAATGTTTTACTTGTTGAAGGCCTTAAGGCTAATTTAATTAGTATAAGTCAAATTTGTGATCAAGGCTTCACAGTAAATTTTTCTCGTGATGATTGCAATGTTATTGATCAAAATGGTGTGAGTGTATTGAAAGGATATAGATCTATTGATAATTGCTATACTCTTTCACCAACCCTCACATGTCATTTGGCTATAGGTAATACCACTGACTTATGGCATGAGAAACTGGGTCATATAAATTTCAAAATTTTAAAAAAGATTGCAAGTGCAGGGTTTAGTTCGTGGGTTACCCAAATTGGGTAAAGCATCTGTAGGTAAATGCGAATCTTGTTAGTTAGGGAAACAATTAAAAAACTCCCATACAAGTGTCACGGGAATCAATACTTCAAAAGTTCTTGAACTCTTGCACATGGATCTCATGGGTCCTATTCAAGTTGAAAGTATTAATGGAAAAAGGTACATCTTTGTGTGTGTTTATGGTTTTTCTCATTTTACTTGGGTTGACACGTTTGATGTCTTAAAAAATCTGTGCATTAAATTAAGAGTTGAAAAAGATTGCAATATAGGTAAGATTGTGAGAATCAGAAGTGATCATGGTAAAGAATTTGAGAATACTGTTTATGATGATTTTTGTAAATCTCTAGGGATTTCCCATGAGTTCTCAGCTCCCAAGACTCCTGAACAAAATGGGGTTGTTGAGAGAAAAAATAGAACCTTGCAGGAGATGGCCAGAGTAATGCTAAAAAGAAAGAAACTCTCCAAACGATTCTGGGCAGAAGCAATATTCACTGCTTACTACACAATCAATCGAGTGTTTCTTAGGCCAAGTACTTTCAAAACTCCCTACGAAATTTGGAAAGGTAAAATGCCCAATGTAAGTTATTTTCATGTTTTTGGATGTATATGCTATATTCTTAGAGATCGTGAGAATATTGGAAAATTTGATTCAAAAAGTGATATAGGAGTGTTTCTTGGATATTCTATGAATAGTAGAGCTTATCGTGTTTATAACATGAGAACTCAAACTGTTATGGAATCATCCAATGTTGTTGTTGATGATTTAAAAGATTTTTCTAAATATTCCAATGAAGAAGAAATTGATATGTTTATTGCCGAAACCTCTCAGACAGAATCTCCTGCAGTGACAATAGGTGATGTTGTGCCCTCTCATACAGAATCTGTTGCAACAGAAGCTGAATCTATTCCAACATCATCTGATCGATCAACAAAGGAAGGGAAAGAAATCATCACAGATTCAATACAAAGAGAACCTTCTGCCAGAATTAAAAAGAATCATCCTTGAGATCTCATTCTTGGTGATATTGAAGAAACCATTGTGACAAGAAAAAGGTATGTGAATTTGGTTCAATTCGTTTGCTTTACATCCAGCTTCGAACCAAAAAATGTGAAAGAAGCCTTGAATGATGAGTCATTGATAAAAGCAATGCAAGAGGAGTTGGAACAATTCACAAGAAATGAGGTATGGACTCTTGTTCCTAGACCAAATCATACAAATGTTATTGGTACCAAATGGATCTTCAAAAATAAAACCGATGAATTTGGTACAATAATAAGAAATAAAGCTAGGCTAGTTGCTCAGTGGTATACTCAAATTGAAGGAGTTGATTTCGATGAAACTTTTGCCCCTGTCGCAAGACTTGAGTCAATAAGATTGCTATTGGCTGTTGATTGTGTTGTTGGATTCAAATTATTTCAAATGGATGTTAAATCTGCCTTTTTAAATGGAATTTTGAATGAGGAATCATTTGTTGAACAACCAAAAGGATTTGAAGATCCACATAATCCTGATCATATTTTCAACTTAAAAAAGTTCTCTATGGTCTAAAACAGGCTCCTAGAGCTTGGTATGAAAGATTGACTCAATTCCTTGTTTTGAATGGGTATAAAAGATGAGGAGTCGATAAACCTCTTTTCATCAAAAATGTTGATTACGATATTGTTATTGCTCAAATCTATGCTGATGATATTATTTTTGGCTCTACTTCTAACACTTTAGTGCAGAAATTTGTCAAACAAATGACGAATGAGTTTGAAATGAGCATGGTAGGTGAGTTAACCTATTTTCCAAGTCTGCAAGTCAAACAGCCAGAAGATGGAACCTTTATTTCTCAAAGTAAATATGCAAAAAATTTGGTCAAAAAATTTGGGATGGAGTCTGCTAAACATGCCAAAACACCAATGGGAACCACAGTCAAACTAAACAAGGATGAAAATGGTGTTAAAGTAGATCCAACATTGTACATAAGCATGATTGGAAGTCTTCTGTATCTCACAGCTAGTCGTCCTGATATTAGCTACAGTGTTGGGGTATGTGCTCGATATCAAGGGGATCCTATGGAATCACATGTGACAGCTGTAAAGCGAATCATTCGTCAGGAATATGTAATTTGGTAATCAAAGGAAACAAATTCTAACCTTGTTTGTTTTAGTGATGCTGATTGGGCAGGCAATGCAGATGACAGAAAAAGTACAAGTGGTGGATGTTTTTATCTGGGAAACAATCTGGTTTCTTGGCATAGCAAGAAACAAAATTCAATCTCCCTGTCAACTGCTGAGGCTGAGTACATAGCTGCAGGAAGTTGTTGTATGCAATTATTATGGATGAAACAAATGATGTCAGATTATAGGTTTGAACTTAAAACCTTGACTATTTTCTGTGATAACACTAGTGCTATTAATATCTCAAAAAATCCTGTTCAACACTCTCGCACTAAATACATTGACATTTGTCATCATTTTATTAGGGAATTCGTTGAAAATAAAACTTTTATCTTAGAATATATTGAGACTGACAAACAGATTGCAGATATTTTTACAAAAGCCCTTGATACAATTAGGTTTGATTCCCTCAGGAAATCCTTGGGGGTATGTCCTAATTAATTTGTTTTGTGCTGTACCTTATCCCTGTGCTTGAAAAAGTTGTGTGATGTCTTCTTGTCCTTGCTCACCGAAAAAGTTTCAATCATTATGTCAAAATATATTTTTACTTCAGGTTAGAAATTATAGTTAATATAATTAATGCACATTTAAAAAAAAATCAAAATAAATAGTCCCTCCAATTAATATTCTTTCAAATCAATTTGTGTTTGTTGTGTATGAGCATTTGATCCATGAAAAATATTTCAAGCTCCATCTTAGAATAGAGCTACCTACACTGTTGTGTAAATTGCTAACTTTGAGTAAGTTGGAACTATGTAACTAAAAATTATGTAGAAGATACTCTACCACTGTTAAATAGAGCCTTCAGTGTAGTGTGAAAGCGTCTAATTTGGGCACTCATTGAGAAAAAGGCTAAAAATTGCCACATAGGGCAATGTCCCTGAAAAGGCTAAAATTGCCATACAGGGCAATGATCTCTGCTTTCACAATCACACACAAATGCTTAAGATATACTGTTGGAAAAATTTGTAAGTTTCATACACACTGATTGATTTGAATAAAATATTTTTTGTGACAGGAGTAAATGTTTTGTGATATTTTATTTTGAAAAATAAAAGCATGATTTATATTAAATATATTTTCTAACCTTATAGTAAAAATTTGTTTTGAAATAATGATTGTTTCTTTCTCCACATGCAAGGGCACGAAGACTTTGAGCACTATTCAAAAAATGGGATATTTTTTTTTGGTACATTTGGTTATGTATATATATTACTTAATAAAAAAAATCAAAAAAATAATATATATATATATATCTTTTCTAAGGGAAATCGAATTTGAGTGTGTCAAAAAGGGTATGTTGTACCATGTTTGTTTTTGTCTTTATCTCATATTTTTTTAAGATCAAAAGTTTCCTTTTTTGGCTTGTTTCCCAATTTTGTGTTGTGAACAATTGTTGGCAGTTATTGTTGGGATATTATTATGTACTTTCCAAAAGTGTTTATTCCATTTAATTCTTAAATAAAGGAATAAAAGATCAAATCCCTATCTTTCCCTTTCTTTATATTCGAATATCCTTGGGCCCAATATCTCAACCGTCTCCATTCTTCATTTTTTCTCTGAGGTCTTTTTCCTTAACAGTCTTTCTCGCATTCTCGTGCAATCATGGTGAAAACTAGAGGAAGTGGCTCTCGATATGTCAAGGAAGTGGCTTGCTCGTTGACTGCATCTCCATCTCTCACCAAGAAAAAAGCTCGAAAGAGTACATTGTCTCAACCCAGCCTCATTGACGGTTCCATCAACACGAGCAAAGTCGTGGTCATTCCTGACCTAGAAGCCCCCAAAGTACCGTTTGGACCTCCTTCATCGGCAGTTCCGCTCGCCTTTCCCTGGGTCCTCCAAAAGGGGTCGAGCTTCCCTTTCAGATGATGTCTCTGATCATGACGGTGATTCGGCCAAAACCCATTCTGACTCCTCAGAATCCCTAGACGTGCTTGCACCCAAGAAGAAAAGGAAAGGATGGTTCCAGGTCTCATCTTCTCGAAAATCTCCTCGGTCCAAAGGGTCTAATCCTTTCGGATTCCACTCCAAAGGCCTCATCTCTCGTGGGTTCCACTCCACATTCCAAGTTTCGGTCGAAGGTAAAGAAAATTCCTCCTCCTTGTTCCTCTTCTAAATCTGATCCATCTACAGATTGTGCTCCCTCTGATGATGATCCCCTTGAAGAAGATCCCTCTCTTGAAGATAATGTTGCGTGAGAAGCCGAGTCTGACCCATCAGAGGACCCTCCTGTTTCTCCAAAGGACAAGAAATCTGAAAGAATTCCTGAGATTCGCACTAAGTCACTAGTGGGTCCAAAAATCTCTCCAGGTTCATCTTTTAAAGCTCATTATTTGAATTTCTGTTTCAATGACAATGAGAAAAATATGAAGCATTATGTGCATCTTGATTTTATCTGTGAGAAATTTTTTTCTTTTTCTGCCCATAGAGTGTTTGGGGTCATTAAGAATATTGAGGATCGGGGGTGGTTAGGTTCTTTAACTAGGTGGGATGGTTTTGTTCCTTGAGTTGTTCAAGAATTCTATGCTAATCTTAATGATGATCTGTTTGATAACAAGTCTTTTATGTTTGGTCAAGTTTATGTTCAGGGGCATTGGTATTTGTTTAGTGCTGCTGAAATTGCCAAGGTTCTCAATTTGCCCCCTACTGTTGACAATGTTGTTGTGGAATTCAACAAAGATACGGTTTTATTTGAATTGGTGGGACAGAATATGGTTTGGGAACCACACTCGGTACTCAAAGTGACCGATCTTACTCATTACTATGCCGTTCTTCACAAATTTTCCACCAACAACTGGATTCCCACCACTCATACCTCCACCATTACTTTTGACACGGCCTTCTTTATCTACAAAGTCGGGACTGGTCTCCAAGTTGATCTTGCCACTCTCATTTTTTATCAGATCACTGCCTTAGGAAAAGCCAAAAAGAAAGGCCAATATTTGGTGTTTCCTCATTTGATATACAAATTACTTGATTCTCAAAAGTCTCTTCGATTGGAATATGAAACTACTTGACACCTCCCACTGCCGGTGCATACTACAAACTCAAGAAGGAACCCTCATCAGTAAAGGCAACTAAAGGGATTGCTCTCAAGGTTGGTGATGCTGATTCTGTCATTACTGAACTCGCTGGTGTCAAGGCCACTCTGGAATCTGTTCCGACGGAAGTGTTCAGTCTCAAGAATTGTCTCTCGACCTTGATGTCTCAATTTGCTGCGGGACCTTCCAAATGAGGCCATCAGTTTTTATTTTGTTTTGCTTCTTTTTGGTTTAAATAAATTGTAAAAGCACACTGTTTAGTGTCTTTTCTTTTGTTTTCTTTCTGTTACTCCTTTGGCTTATTTCTAGACAATAAGAGGGAGTAAGAAGGTTGTTCATTTTGATCGGTTTATCTTGTTCTATGTTTGTGATCCTTGTTACAATTGAGATGCTTTTCGCAGGGGGAGTAATTCCATTACTATTTGCTCTAACCTATTATTTCTTTGCATGATCTTTCAAAATATACTCTTAAAATATTTTTGTCTATCAAGTTGCCAAAGGGGGAGATTGTAAAATCCTTTATTGGCTAAACTGTAATTTAGACAAAATATTTTAAAATGTTTAAAGAAAATTAGTAGCATATCTCCATATTGATTCTCGGATTAATTATCAAATTATTCAGCTGATTTTCTAATGTGAAAATACCTTTAAGTGTGAATAATTTTTTTTACCTTATTTATCACAAATAATCAATTTTTGGTAAAAATATATTTTGCAATTATCTTTAGATTATTTTCAGGGATTATGTTTATTATGGAATAAAGAAGGTGTTGAAAATGAACATGGTCAAAAGAAATGTCCATGTTCGTTCTGCTAGATAAAACTGATTACGTTGCTGGCTCATCAGTTTACTTTTCTGTCGTCACAGAATTCATCTGGCTGGCTGATTTCCTAAATAAAAGGAAATCACAAATTGATTTCAAAGAAACCAAAAAATGATGGCCATGGACGATTTCCCTGCCTATAAATATCTTGCCAAGGCCTTTGGAATTTTCACCTCTTCCATTTTGAATATTTGTAAACATTACGTTATTTTGAAGAGTGTCTTTATTTGTAGAGATTAAGTTTGTTCACCTTAATCTTTGTGAGAGTGCTGAGTGTACTTGTGGATATCTATCTAGTCCATTGTAAATAGATAGTGTCTATTGTGAATGTATTCATTAGGGTCTTCGGAAGAGGATTCTATCTAAGTCTCACTTCGGGAGGAAGTGTGCACTCGCTCTTCTTTGAAGGGAGTTCAAGAGAATCAGCGTTTCATCAAATCAGATTCGTAGAGAAGAGTACAACAAGATTGCGGCAATAGTTTAAGAGGGAGTCTTACATTGTTTAAGTCAATGCTTTTGTACACATTGTTTCTTTACTAATTGGTTTATTCTTTGGGCGTGGCCCCAAGAAGTAGGTTATCCGAAAGGATTTCTGAACCTTGTAAAAATTCGGTGTGTTCTTTATTGTTTTGCACTGTTTATTTATTGTGTTCAGTTTCTGTCGTGACAAGTTCGGATTCTGTCCCGACAGAACTGCTATCTGTGTAAACAGTTAATTACCATTCCGCACTTTAATTAATTCACATGGTTTAATTAATTTGGTAATTACTAAAAACGAAATTTCAATTTTCAAATTAATTTATCGTGGTTTAGTAATTATTGTTTTTTTATGTGATTTATAAATTTGTTACATTCATGCATCATATTTACTATTTTGAAAATTCTGGATATTTATTTTATATGATAAATTCATTTCATTTTATTTATTTATTTTCAACAATTAGGTCTAGCTCAAAACTTGTTATTGATTTATTCAACAAACACAAACTAAATAGTGAAAATTTCATTAGATGGAAATTAAATGTTAATTTTCTATAAATGTTATAAACATAAGTTTGTCATAAAAGAGGAATGTCCTCCTATGCTAGCTGATACAAAACTCTTGAGGAGAGAGAGAAGTGCCTAAATTAAATGAGATCTGATGAGATGGCTAGTTATTACTTACTCTATAGCATGAATAATGTTCCTTATGAAGAAACATGGAAATGAGAATTGCATATACAATATGTGAGTCTATACATGCTATGTTGGAGATAAATGGCGAAGTAAAGCCAATAATTTTTATTCAATCTCCAATCTTACAAAGGAAACAAAAAGTAAATTTGATATACTTTTTTTAAAGCCTTTTAGTGGGAGATAGTCGATCTGAGGGCCACTAATCATGCTTATTATTCTTTATGGAAACTTAGTTCTTTAAAGTAATTTGCTGAATGCAATGTCACTATGAAAGTTTGCAGTGATGTCATTGTTTCAGTAAAGGTAGTGGGAGCAATCTATTTAATTTTAAAATAGATTTATTATTTTGAATAATAATTATTTTCAAATCTTATAGAAATTTAGTTTCTATATCTTTAAAGATTTGACAAAATTTTGATATTTTTTTATTAATAATAAGATTATTATTTAAAATAATAGTATCAATAAATTGTAATAAAAAAATAATCTAATGGATTGTGTCCTTGAAAAACCTAATGAATGATCGATACATAATCTAAAATAATTTAAAGTAGCTACATCCAAGATACGTATAATTGGAATCTTAGATTAGTACATATCAATCTTGATAAAATAAATTGGTTAGTAAAGGATACTCCCTTAAGAATGCTAACTATTAACACTATTCATATTTGCGTATCCTATGTAGAAGATAAATGACTAAGAGACCTTTCTTTAAAAAGGACCAAAGAGCCAAAGAACAAGTTTAGCTAGTACAAAGTGGCAGTTTCAGTGTCTTCATTGTACAAGAAAGCGGAGGTTATGTATACTCACCACATTTATCAACAATTATTCAAGATACGTATATTTATACATTACACAAAGGAAATCTAAAACTTTTAGAAAATGTCAAAGAATTCCAAACAAAAGCTTAAAAGTAGTTAGGAAAATTACTTATAATACTTCGATCAAATCAAGGAGGTGAATACCTTGATTTGAGATCAAGGATCGTCTATTGAAGAATGGAACTCTATCCCAACTCACAACACTTGGAACATCACTAGAGAATGGTGTTGAAGAGAGGAGAAATGGAACATTCTTAGATATAGTTAGGTGATTGTTAAAGCTACTATTTGCTACCACATTTTGTGGATGTGCACTTCAGAGAACGATATATATTTTGAATGTAGTTCCGTTCAAGTATTTGAAAAGACACATTTAGAGTTGTGAAACGACACTAAACTTAGTTTATGACATTTTCACATATTGGGGTGTACAACTTGTAACATGCTGCCCTTGAGGGCATGTTACAAGCTTGGTTAATGCTAGGTTAGAGGTGCACGCGAGGGTGAAAGTTGGTGATCATGTTGATGCCTAGTTTGTACGGCATCGACATTTTCGTAAATATCTTCAATACTGTCCAAAAATGGACGAGACTTGGTAGTTCCCATATTGATTGGTCAATGAACGTAATGTTGCAATCAGATTTGGGACATTCGGACAATTGGTGGGCTGAGAACCAATTATTTCTCCCAAGAAAAAATCATATATGTTCCCGGTAGAAGGCAAAAAGCTCATAAGGCTCTTTGTAAGGGGAGCGCATGGTGTTAGCTCTCCACCACCCCGTGAAGTAGGTGCGTCAAGTGAGCTACTACTAGTTGGGAGGACTAGTAGGGAAGGCATAGGAGGACCAAGATGGGACTCACATGTCTCCATGGCTAGGAGTACTCATCGACATTATCGGGCCGCCTTGGTAGTGCATCAAAGTGTCCTGCCAAAGGTTTATGGGTACGATTTCCTTGGCCTGTCGGGATGTCACTTTCATGGAACGTGGCCCCAAACCTCTGAAAGACATCATGGTGCACCATGGACACGATTCTTGACATAAGATGGCATGGGAAGCCATTCGTGGGACTTGATAGCATGCAAGCATGGAAGGGTGCACTATTCTGGAGTGTGTGCCTCTAGTCTAGAAACTAGTCTCGAGGACCTGCCAACATGATTGAAGGCATGGTACCTTAAGGATTGGACTATGGACAGATGAGATTCCTTAGGCCACGATGGTAACTATTCGGATGGCATCAAATGGGGCATGACAAGAGGCATTGGCACGTCAGCTTGGTCTTGGCTCTTGGCCACACATGCTACCTTGGCTTGTGAATGTTTGGGTGAGCGTCGATGTTGGAATTTTCCTTGCCATAGTGAGAACCTATGGACAGTGTGAGTGTCTTGGGTAGAGATCCTTGACGCACGGATGCACTTATAGATGCCTGAGAGCGTGACTTGACAAGAGTTGTTCGAGAGACAGAAGAAGGGTAGAGGCACACAGTTAAGCGAAAAATGTGCCAATTGTTATTTGAATGGTTGGAAGGCTGATCTTGGCTCAGAGGAGTGAAGGAGTCACACTGGAATTTCTGCTGTGAAAATGTCAGCCCATGACACCATTCACATTTTTTTGAAAACAAAGACTCGAAAGTTGGACTAATGGTCTAAAGTTTCTATATTTTCTAGCTATGCTCCCTAAACAAAAGGAGGTTACTTTTATAGTCTTAGTAAGGAAGTGGTCTTTGCAACCTTTATCGAACATGACTAAAAGACAAACTTTAAACCTCAAAGTAAATTTGGACGATAGGAAATTGGATTCTAGTAAAATTAGTTAATCTGTATCACCATGTGATGTACGACATCAAGAAACCACTGATTCTAGTCAAGATACTTGAGTGCCTTGTTGTAGTGGGAGGATTGTAGGACAACCTGTTGGCTATGAATAGGAGACATAAGTTTTAGTGTTAGGCACAGACTAAGACAATCCATTTTCTTTTAAGAAGGTGAAGGATGATTCTGACAAGTTTCCATGAACCAAGAAATGGAATCAATGTATTATGATTCTATATGAAAACTTGTAGGATCCACCTGAATAAGTCAGGCCCATTGGATGCAAATGGATCTTCAATAAGAAAAGAAGATGTATACTCAAAATTACAGACTTACTGAGACAAACATGTGTCCTTGCTCGAGTCTATACACATTCTTTTATCTATTGTCGCTAGTATTGGACTATGAGTTTTGGAAAATGGTTGTCAAAATAGCACTTCTGAATGACTATTGTGACAAGACCTTGTATATGCTCAACCAGAAGGTTTCAAGGAAAAATACCAAGAACAAAAGGTTTGTATTTTTGCAAAGGTCCATTTAATGAACTAAAACAAGCATTTATGTCTTGGAATCATAGATTTGATGAAACAGTGAAAACTGTTTTGAACAGAATGTTGACGAATTGTGTGTTTACAAACACATCAAAGATAAGGAGGTTTCTAGATTGATCATATTTTACTCATTAGGAATGATGTAGTAATATTATCAAGTGTTACATAAATGACTAGCCCAGTAATTCCAGATGAAATATTAGGAAGGAGTAAGCTATGTTCAAAGAATTTAGATTCGAAATTAGAACAAAGCTCTGGCTCTGGCTCTATCTCAGGAACTATATAAAGATAAGGTGCACATGCATTTTAATACTCAGAATTCCAAGAAATGTTATTTCTTAACCCATTATGTAATGTCATTTACAAGGAGTAGTGTCCTAAGACACCTCATGAGGAAAAAGATATGAGACAAATTTCCTATGCCTCAGCTATAGGTAGTCTAATGTATGCAATGTTCCATACGATACCTGACATTTGTTATGAAATAGGGATGATTAGTCATTATAAATCCAATCCAGGATTGAAGTAAAACACATTCTCAATTATCTTTAAAAAAATAGAGAATACATGCTTGTTTATTAAGGTGGTGACTTTAACCCCACTGGTTACACTAATTCTGATTTTTAACCAGGCAGAGATAGTTAGAAATTCACTTTTGTGATAGTGTTTAAACTTGGTGGGGGATCTGTAGTTGGGGAAGTATCAAACGAACTAGTATTGCAGATTCTACCATGGAAGTCGAATACATAGCAACTTGTGAAGCCGCAAAAGAGGTTGTGTGGCTTAAAAAGTTCTATATTGATATAGAAATAGTTTTAGATATGGACAAGCCACTGGTCCAATACTGTGACAACAATGGACCAGTAGCTAACTCAAAGGAGTCGAGGAGTCAGAAGAGCGGAAAGCATATTGAGAGGAAGAATCACTTGATCATGGAGATAGTTAACAGAGGAGATGTAGCAGTTATGAAGATAGATTCTTAACATAACCTTGCAGATCTTTTCACTAAGACTTTAACTACTAAGAATTTGAAGGATCATGTTAGAAACATGGTTTTAAAGGAGATACCTCATTTTCTTTAGGGCAAGTGGGAGATTGGTGGGAATAGTGCCTTTAAAGCATATGTATTGGACAATGTTTTTATGAAATAATTTTTTGCATATATTGAATGTTTTATATTATTGTTTGAATAATATTATTTAAATATCAGAAAATTCTCAAATTCATTAATGTGTTTTCAATCTTGTATTGGCACGAGAAGATTAAGATTAAGGAAAATGAATTTAAATAGTTCACAATAAAACAAAGTTACATGGAATCTTTGGAATAAATATTATCAGTACGATTTGTATTATTATGAATATATGTAATCTAGATATGAATTACTGATGTGGTAAGACATCTTATGATGTGCTTTATATAATGAGATTAAATAGAACTGGACCCGATATGTTTTTAATACTTACTAAAATGATGTTTCATCATAAAGTACTAATGGAACAAATTGATCTAAATCCTAAAGTTACTATGAAATTCTATTTATATCATTTGAGTCATTGGATTCACTCGTTATGGTTTGTCAAAGTGATCAGACTAACAACGTTTGTTTGGGGAGTCATTGGTGTAGATGGATGGGGACATAATATACAGATATGGAGTTTATACCTTTCATATATGGAATTGAATAATGGTTCCCTTAAGGGTTGACTTTTGGAACTGAATGGTTATTGAACTCAAATTCATAAATCAGTTTATGAATTAACTACTAGTAAGGTCAATGGTACTTAATGATATTAAGAGATGATTAAAGACGTTGAATGATCAACTTATCTTTGCATTAATTATGAACCAGTAATAGAGTATTAAATTGTATGTAATGATTATATCAACAAGTTCAATCTCATATTTTTAGTGGAATACAATTGATATTAATAAATAAGGTTATTATATTACAGAGTTTAATTAATAATATAAATTTATTGGAGCATGGATTTATAGGTACATAGGTCCCTTAACCAGCTCTATCAACACTATTTAAGGTAAGAGTTGAAACATGGTTAAAATTGTGAAAGGACATATTTGGAAAACATTGTTCTTCGTGCAAATATGTAATTATATGATAATTGAGATTAATTATTTATTTATTTATTAATTTTTTAAATTAAATATTTATCATACATATTATTTTAGAAATTATTAATAAAATAAATAATTTTGAATTAATTATGTTTTCTTCATTTAAATGTTCAAGATAAATTTGATAATTTAAATTGAATTTGAATTGGTTCAGATATTTATTCAAATTATTCATTATTAAATATAATTAATTATCTATTAATAATGCTTATCAGTTATCAGATATAAATTTTAAATAAATAGATTATTAAATATAATTAATAAATAAAGGTGATTAAGACACATGCCTTGAAATTGGCACGTGTCAGACGCCAATCACAATGGATGCACTGTCATTGGCGTGTAACTGAGAGTGTATGACTCATTCTTTCGCTATTTTATTTAGTAAAAAAATTTCTTAATAATTATAATATTTTAAATTTGATTTATTCATTTATATAAATTATAAGTTAGAAAAAATTTCTAGTAGTTTTTCTCAAATTTATCACAGAGAGAAAAAAGTATGGTATTATTTTCTCTAAACCTGAAAACCTATTTTCTCAGAGCCTGTTCCAAGATCTCGTGTGTTGAGAACTTCTTGCGAACTACAAAACTTACCCATAGTCTCTCTACATGCTCACACACGTCTTGAGGTATAGAAAACGGTTCGAAAGATCTTGGTCTAAGTTCTTGTCATAGCTTTTGGATTGGATGTTTGTTTAATTATAAGAGAAGTAAACAAGGAAACTTGTTAGACTTCAACTAGTAGGTTCCTTCTTCTTCTTCTATGTATGTTTAAATTAATGTATGTATATTAATTGCGATGTTATTTAAAAGTTTTTTTATAAAAAATAATTTTTTTTTATTCCCTAGGCCCACCACCCTGCATTTTTATGCGCATCGGTAATCTGCTACCAACACAATCGTCATGTTAACAAACACTATCACATAATCAAAAAAAAAAACCCAGAAATTTCCCAATCTTGTCAAACCTAAAATCCCACTTTCTCTCTCTTTGATATTTCAAGAACAAACCTTGGCCCAACTCTTTTCATCTCTCTCTTTCTTTCCACAATTTTCCCTAGCAAACAGAAACCCTAAACTTTGTTTTCTGAAGAAAAAGAGTTGTTACAAGGTTGAGAAATTTACTCTCATATATCCTAAAATAATGGGATTTTTAATTAAAAAATAATTGGAGTGGGGTTGAAAGTCATTAGAGATTCAACAATAATATATTATATGACGTATTCATGTTAGTGTCCCTTAAGTGCCCTTAAACAAACCCCAACCCTAGGGACATTATTGTTGTTGACTGTCTTTTCCACTATCAGTATAATAATAAAATGTAAAGAAAATAAAGAAGATTAACATCAAAATTTTACGTGGTTTAGGTTATAAAACAACCCTAGTCAACGAATCTTAAGTATTAGTGCTCTTGAAGCTTGTGATGACAAGATTCAATGGAGGTTTTCTCAGGCAGCGTATAGAGTGCTTTGAGTACAATAAGTTTTGAACCCTTTTACTATGGTATCCTAGCCCTATTTATAGCAGTTGAGGGTTATTAGCTCTCTTAATGAGGATTTATTACATGAATATTCCCATATGAATGGGATTAGAAGCCTAACTAAAACACCTTTCTATGGTAAAGAAGGTGGTGGGCCCATGCAGATTGCACGGGGCCCAATTTGCAAGTTGCAACCCACTCCTTTAGGGGAGGCATGTCCCTGACACTATTAGAATATGCTTACATGTTTTCTTATGTCAGGCGGTGTTGTGGGAAATGTCGATTATCGAGTGAAAGAACTCGACACCACTACTCGAGACACCCAAAAAATAAGTTAGATGATCTTCTGGTGGCCCAAGGCTATAGTGACTAACTCCTGGTGCTCTCTCCAGGCCCAAGGAAAAAATTCCTAGACCTGGAGGACTATCGGGTCAAGAAGGCGGCAGGACCGCTAGGGTGGTCTTCAAGACGTGGCCTCATTTGGAGACATCCACACCGAAAACAGCATTACGACTTGCTGAGAGGAGACTACATTCTGTGGAGCTCTGAGCAAGCTTCATAGAACTTTAATATCTCCTGAGGAGCCTAATTACTTCTCTAATGACTACCATGTGTCCAATGATGAAATCACGGACAACATTTGCCCCCCAAGTGTTCACTTGTCTTCGGATAGTAGAGACTTAGTTTGAGAGGAGTAATCTGAAGGGTCTTCGGGAGGTGACTCTTGGGCTCTTCATGATGTCACACTCGGAAAGGTAAAGCCATCTAGTGACTCCTCATTGCTGGGCCCATCAATCAGTGTAATTAATCCACACCCAAGACGTCCAATTTCCTCTCGAAGTGTCCTTTCACTCTTTATCTGAGGCTTCCTTTTCCCATGCTAATGATCGCCATATGTGCCTTGATAATCTCAACTGTTGGATCACGCTTGAGTGCCTACCCTGTAGGTGATCAATGGTCGGGGTGGAGTTGTTTCCACCCCAAGCTCTACAAGAATAAAACTCGAGAACCACCTCTCACATATTCACTTTGGCCATTTGAAATTCGAATACACCAGAGCCTTCAAACTCTCCCAAAGTTTCATCACTCCCAAACCTAAAATTTTTCACAAGTTCTTATGTTTCTGACAACCTGGATGGCAAGAGGGAATCATCATTCTCTTGGTCAAAGAACAAGAAGTATTTTCGGGACCTCACATGACACAACACCTACAGGCGCTTTATTTCAATCAAGTATGCCTTTCTCATTCTTATTTGGTGAGTGTGTAGTTGCATGCATAGGGCTTTGGTATTTTTGGCATCCGGAGGTCTTTTTGACCTTTTCTTAGTTATTTAAGGCCCATTTTGAAGTTTAAAATGGTCAAAATGACCTATTTCACACTTTATGTGGTTTTCCACGGTTCTGGACATTTGACCGAATTCTGGAAACAACGAAGTTCATGAGCTCTGTGGTGTCCTCTGGCCCCAATTTGTTGGTTACGAGGACACCCCAGTCCCTTAGAATTCTCCTCCACTCCCCGAGCAGTTGACTTAGAGATTCTCAATTTGACCTATCTTTCTTCTAATAAAGGTGCTAACTATTTGGTTTTGTTTCATATGTTCGAAGAGCTACACCACCTCCACCAACAAGGATTCTATCACTTGGAGAAAGCATGAGACACAGGATGACTTCCCGAGAAGGGAAAATAAGTGGTGACGGAGAAGAGTAAGGCCCTCGTGGTGAGGGAAGATAACCCTCTAATGACGGAGAGTGTTGCGATATTTTTATTACACGCAAGTGCACGTATCATACAAGTAGTAACTCACACAGGTGAGGTCGAACCCAAGGGAATTGCAGCTAAGTACTAACAAAATTGGATCTATATTTCTATTTGGCAATAATAAAATTTGGTGTTAAAATAATAATGCAGAAAACAAAACAAGCAAAACAATAATTAAAAAGGGGTTTAACAATGGATGTGAAATTAGGAATATGATTTCAATTGCTTTGATTACCCAATTGTCAATACTAGTTAACTATTCTTCTTCCTCCTGTGTGATGACAGATTATAAAATCACCTAAACTCTTTTCAGATCATAAAGGTACTAAATTACATGTCAACTACTGCATCTCTGAGATAGCACAACAAACAATTCGCATTAAGCAATAATCTAAAAGTCACACAAGCTATGCAAATACTTTCGTTTCACACCAAAACCTATGTTTATTCATTTAGAGCATTCCTAATATTCACTTTTCAGATTTCATATTAGGATCATGAATCATTCTTAAGGTGATCAATCTCAAACATATATTAAGCACAAAGATGAACAAATCACATAAACAAGGAAGAAGGAACAATCAAATAGCATTAATCCATGGAATAATCTCAGTCAATATCCATCAAATCCCTAAATAGGAGTTTAGCTCATAATCTCAATATTCATATCCATAATCAAACTAAACATAAACAATAACATAGAAAATCTAAAGAAAAAGAGAATGAAACTAGATGGGGAATTGTCACAGATCACCCACGCTTGCTCCAAGCTTCTTCTTCTTCCTTTTCCACTTGTTTTTTGTCTCACCCCTCTAATTCACGTTTTTCTCCTCTTAAAATCGCATCAGAAATCGTAACCCTAAATTATCCCCTGTGAATTGACCAAAATGCCATTCATTTAAAAATCTGCTGAATTTCAATTTCCAGCAACCTAGCGCGGTCGCGCTCTACAGTAGCGAGGTCGCTCTACTTTCTCAGAAAAGGCATTTTTGACAGCTTTACGAATTTTTGTGCTTTTTTGGCATCTTTTTCATTCTAAATCATCCCAATCCTTCAAAACCTGAAAATAAACAAAAACAACACAAAACAAGCATAAAATAGAACAAAACAACCCTAAACCTCTAAAATACTTCCTAAGTAGACACACTAAAACAAGTCTAAAACTCGCTAATCGGAGAAGCCCCAACACGAGTCGCCTGACAGGGGACAACAAATATACCGATGATGAATTAGAGGCAGAGGAGCTCCAAAGAAAAATAAGACATCAGGGAGATCTTAACAAGATTACAACAACTTTGGAGTGGACACTGGGGACATGTTGGTGCCCTATCTTGGGAGAATGAAAGGGTGCATGAGAATGTCCATGGCCTCTGGGCGTGGGGTGCCTCTCACCTTGTAATGCCCTGAAATCCCTAATGCGGTTTAATGGCTAGATTAGTAGGCCGGGAGGGCCATAAATGTTTAATTATGCCATTAAATGAATATATGCATGTTATGTGAATTATATTATAATATGATGTTAAATGCATGCATGTGGGTCCACATTTCATTACAGGGGTGTTTTGGTAATTTGGCCCGTTGAGGGCATAATTGTATATTTGGATGCATGTCGGTGATATATTGTTGAGGCCACATTATACTGTGGATTTGTTCGAGCTACTCGGCATGAGATGATCTTTGAATATTAAATGGCGGTTTAGTCATAACGGGGTGAAGTTCAAGGCTCGGGGTGAGTCTCGGGGTGATTAAATGATTAGAACTTTGGCGGGAGTATAAGGGTAACAGGATATGAATTATTGGTATTTGAGAATATCGAGAATAGCGGGAATTGGAGGGTGTTAATTATGATTAACGAAATAGGTTGGAAAGGACAATTTTGCCCTTGGAAGCCTTTAGAAACCCTTAATTGACCTAGGGGTATTTTGGTCTTTTCACCCCTAGGATAGATATAAGCCATTTATGGCTGTAGAAATGAAGAGAGACAGAGTAATTTCAAGAGCTTGCCCGTACCTTCTTTCTCCTTCATTTTCTTTGTGATTTTTGAGCCATTGTTGAGGATTCAAGCTTGGGAAGTAAGCCTTGGGAGTTTGGGAGAGTGTTCCACCATTGAAGAGCATCATAATCTGAGTTTGAGGTAATTTTTTAGCCACTAGTTCCCTGGTTTGCTTTGTTTTGGTTTTTAGTTTTCAACTTGTGGTTTTGTTGTGGATAGTTGGAATAATGGAAGTTTTGGTTGGTGTTTAACTTGGGTTTTGATGAGGGTGTGATGTAGATCAAGTTTAGGGATTGTATTGGATGTTTGGGTGGTGTTTGGGTTTTGTTTGGAGGGTTGGTTTCAAGGAAAATCGCAAGGGAGGAAAACCAGAGTTTTGGCTGAAGTACAGGTTGGGCCACGGCATGGCCAGGGAGGGCTGCGACTCATGCTGGGTGCTGAGGGAGGTCGCCTCTGTTTGAGGGGTGGGCCGCAGCATGGCCAGGGAGGGCCGCGACCCTTAGTGGAATTTTGGCCAGAAATGGGTTTTTGGCTTGGGGATTCAAGCCTTAGGCCTCGGGATCGATCCTACTACTCGGTTTAGTAGGATTCGATGTCTCAGAGGCTAGGTTTTGGTTTGGGAACCTTTGTTATTCATTGTTATTGATGAATCCTATTCTTGGTTATGACCAGGTGACTGTCAAGGAATTAAAAGATTGATCGTTCTCAAGGGTCGTTCTTATATTGATTCTCACTCGAACCAGAGGTAAGAAACTGCACCCTATGTATGTGACATGCATGATTGTTGTTGAGGCATGTTGGTTGATAAATGTGGACATTGATTGCATATTAAATGCTAGCAAATGTTGTTTACTTGTATATGGCACTGACTAGTCAGGGACACTGACCTAAGAGTCAGAAACTGCATAAGCGTTCTGAATGCAGGGCCGAATGAAGATTAGATCTAATCGATATCAGCGTTGAATGACTCTAAGGCATTAACACTGGACCGACCCTAAGGTCGATGAAACTTATAAGCGCTTGACTAGTCTAAGACTAGTTACTCAGAGCCAAGGCCTAAGGCCTAGGTGACTGCTTGTCACATGGCTAGGGAACAGTGTTCTATAGTGATGACTCTAGAATCATGAGGAAGGTTATGTTGGTCACTAGTCATCATGCACCTATCCTATTTAAGCTAGTGAAAGGTTCACTTATCTGTTAAGCCCCGGTGATCCTATCGTCACATGGCTAAAGAAAGTTGTACTCATCTTAGTGACTTTTGCGATTGTCACTTACCTATTTTGGACTGAAAGTCCTGAATGATTATTATGATCACTGTTGATATTAAATCATGATATATTGTGTTTTCTTGCTGGGCCTTGGCTCATGGGTGCTATGTGGTGCAGGTAAAGGGAAAGAAAAGCTCACCCAGCCTTGAGTGGAGAGCTTAGGTGGTGATGTGTACATATGCAGCCGCTTGACCACCACGGCCAAGGAGTTCTCAGAGGAACTAGGGGGTTTACCCTATTTTTTGTCGCTTAGGTTGGCGGGTATGTAAATTTGAAACAGTAATGACCAGTTTGAGTTGTAAATAACTTGTAAATATTTTTATGGGCCCATGAACAGTTTTATGTATTTAATAAAATATATCCTTTCCTTTTTATTGTTTTTCCACCTTAGCCTGTTAATAACACTTAGATGCACATTTTTAACCAAAGGACTCAGGTAGCGGGTCAAATTTTTGGGCTCACCGTTCATAGTAACTGTCCTGGGGTAACCAGGGCGTTACACACCTCCAAGCAGAAGTCGCGCTACCACTCCATCAGTACTATGTTCACTTCCTGAAGTTCACCGAATAGCCCCTTTCATGCTATCCTCGAATGTATATCAAGTGTTTGCAGGGCTCGTCATTATGTATGAAAGGCAGAACTGGCTCGCCTTTTCTCCAGCAGAGATACTTTACACATATAGCTTCTGAGCTTTCCCAAAGAAGGGAAACTATGATGGGTACTCTACTTTGATGAAGTATACGTACCTGGGCATGTCTTACAAGGCTCTGTGCAGCAACAAGAGCCATGTGCGGGACTACAAAGGCCATTTTTGCTAGACAAGGGGCTTTCCCACACGGACCAATACAACATTACTCCTGGACATCGCCAAGGTTGGTAAGTTTCTCCTCGAGCTGTTTTCGTTTAGTTGTCTTCCCCTTTTCGTTGGTCCAAGGGAGTTGAGTCTTTTGAAGGTCCTTTCCACCACATTCCTCACATTGACACCTACAACTAAAGGTTTCAAAGAATGAAAGCCCTCCCAGAAGAGGAGATGAGTCTCGCCTTCCTCGTCACGGAGGCCCATCTGCGCCAGTACGGGCTTCTCTAGAAGGGTCAACACATATGCCTGGTGAACCTGTCCAACTTTCATGACTCGAAGAAATCATTGGCAGATGCCAAGGTTAACATGGAGTATGTGGCAGTGCAAGCGGTCCTCTAGTACCAGCAGAGGATGCGTGAGGAGCACGTGGAGATAATGCTCGCCATCCAGGCCGCTACTGAGGCCCAGGAGGACGAGGAGCTCAAGGTGGGGATATGATCTTCTTCTATGCCTCAAGGTAAATCCCCCATAACCATTTACCAGACTATGCATGTAGGGGAAGGAGTTAGTGCCAACCACATATAGGTTTCACCATCACTCCTTGAGTGCGGGAAGATCTCAAGATGACACTAAACAGAGGAAGAGTTCCAAGACTATGAAGACTTGATCGATGTCTTCCTTCACCACCTAAAGAGAAGAATTCATCCCCAAGGATCCGGCCTCTGGACGAGGTGACGTCCATGAATGCAACATGATTTTTTCAATTTTAGACAAACACCATGTAGGAGATGGGTTGACTTGTTCGAGAGTTTTCCCACTCCATTCTTCACCCGAAGGAGCCTTATAGCGGGTGGGCTCTCGAGAAGATTTGATGCACTTAGATTTTCTTACATGCATTTGTAAATTTGTTTCATTTATTATTATTTCTCTATCTTGCCTTCCTTCCAAGAGCTAACCAGCTCCTACATTCAAGCAAAGCATCAGAGGGTGTCGGGGCCTTCCAAATTGAAGTCTCAACGGCATCAAGAGTGGTGCCTTAACCCCAGGCAGTCGTTCTCCCAGCTCTGGCGGCCCCTGTGACTGCTTCAATAGTTCTTCGCTCGGGGCCAGTGGTGTCTAGAGAGGTCATTGAGCTACAGGGGTTCCCCGTAAGCGATGAGGGGCCTTCATGGAAGAGAAAAGAGATCCCTTCCTTTGAGGTGCATGGTAGTCCTCTAGCTAGGACGTTTCCCCTCGTCATCTTCCGTAAGCACTATGAAGGGGAAGAGCTCGAGAGGCACAAGCGAGTAGTTGAGTACTTCAACGCTCCCATTGATGAAGGGAATAAGTTCTTAAAATTCCTCATAGAGTTTCTGCACTAAGACAGACCGCAGATCCCGATGTCACCTCCCAAGCACGGTGCTAGCGCCTCCGCTAACGGGGAGACTGGGTGACCGAACACCACCGCTAGCGGCGGAGCTTCTCAAGGGAATAGTAGGGTCCCTCTATGACATGCCATTTCACAGCTATGCACGCTACAGTAGTAATAACGAGATATCACTACTCACCATCTACCGCTACATCACTCTACAGGTAACTACCACTTGAATCTCTCAAATTTTCCTGTTTACCCAAGTCCTTTCTTAGAGCGAAATATTTTTGTTGTGCAGACCGTGACATTTTGTCAAAGGCTCGGGGACATTTTCACGATGAGGTCCTTTGAACTTAAGGAGCTCATGGAGACCTGAGTTTCCCTGGAGGAGTACTCACGGCTTCAAAAGGCCATGGAGGACGAGAAGAATTGTGCCTCCAAACTAGAAACCCAATTGGCAACGGAGTGGTCCAAGCTGTACACTCTTGAGGACACCTCTTCAAAGTTGTTGGAGGATGCGGCGAGCCGCACCCAAGCTGTGGAGGAAGCCACCCACAAGGTGTTAGAGGATCTTGTGGCTTCTCAGGAGGATCTTTGGCTCACAAGGAGTCCTCCAAGAAATCTGTGTAGGCAACTTCGCAAGCCAAGGCAGCTAACAAGGTGATCGAAGACCTGAAGCTTCAAAATGAGGACCTAAAGCTTTAAAATGAGGAGCTAAAGAAGGAACTCAACATGATGGATAAGGACACCATCTACATTGCGTGGAAAGCCATAGGGAGATGGACCAGGCCTTCATAAGGGAGACGAACATGAGGATGCTGCTCGAAAAGCGTCTTCAGGAAGACGAGGTAAGGAAGCCAAGGCATGAGAGGTCTCAACAGCAGATCGAACTCTTGAGGCTGATTCTGTGATCGAGCTTATGACAAAGGTTCCTTTGGGCGAGTAGGCCATTGTAATTTTTTATTTACTTCTAATAGGCATGCATGCCACTTTCACTTTTGGGGAACAAACAAGTTTATCGCTCGAGCCCCCGAGCAAAATTGTAAATACTTTGCCCTTTGTGAATGACTTTTGCATGAACTATTTATTTGCCTTTGTTGCTTTATTACTAACATATTTAATATTCAGTAATCATGCAATTTGGTCTTACAAATTAGCAAGGTTTTAACATCTAATTCAACGTAACTTAACACTACGAGAATTTTCAACCTTAATCGGTCCATTATTCGTGGTCTTTAGTCTTCAAGACTTAGGTCTTTATTGCCCTAGTTGGTTCAACTAGGGACTTGTGCTCGAGTTCTAGCGACTTGAATCTCGTCTACTCACCTATTATTATGACGCTTTTAAGCACATAGTCTTTCTTTCCAGGCTTGCGGTCCTTGGGAGTTACTTCTGTGCATTTTCAAGTTGGAGCACTCGACTTTTTCGTTACACCAACATGTTCCAACAACTCAGGTCTTAGGAGGTTAATTTTACTAAGGGTTTGAAGACAAAGTGTAACTCCTTAGGCACGTAGTCCTCGGGAGGGTACACTAGGTAATTTTTACGGCTTCTCCCCCGAGTAAAGATTACTTAGTTTTGGAAATCAGAAACCCGTTGCCAGTCCTTGGGCTCATAGTCCCCAAGACGTGGGCCGAGTTCTCTGCCCTTTTCGGCCAGGCCTTGTGAGCAAGTTTTCAGCAACTTGATACTTGTGCCCAAGTATGGGAGACTCGGGGCTTGAGAACTAATTACTAGTCCTCGAGCATGCGATCCTCGAGAGGTAACTAAAGTTCACACATAAGTGGGCGTTTTAGGTTCTACCAACGATAGGATTTTCCCAGTTTTCCTAGGCCGTTCTGTTCTAGCAAGTCTTGACACTAGGCTTACTTCGCTCATGATAAGCTTAGTTTCCTAGGTCCTGCTTCGCGAGTACTAGTTGTCAATTTTTTGGTAGCTTGATGATTACGCCCAAGTACTGCTGACTCGGGCTTCCGTTCACTTTTTGAGATTTAGGAACTAGTTAGTGCTCCTTAGGCGCATGGTCCTTGGTAGATAACCTTGTGTTAATTCTTGTGTTACTTGGATTTTTTCAATGCTAGGGTTTGTTCCCCAGGTTTTTGTCTTCGTGATCATGTGACACTTGGCCTACTCCGCTCATAACAAGCTTAGTTTCCTAGGTGATGGATCTTCCAAATCTAGGGTTGTGACACTAGGCTTACTCCGCTCATGACATGCCTAGCTTCCTAGGATACTTTCATTGTTACTCTTGGGGCATGTGATCCTTGAGAGGTTACACAGAATAGAGTTGCCCTTGAGTATAAATGACTCAGGGGTATGTTTCCCTACTGGAAGTCGGGAACCTGTAGATGGTCCTCGGGACACAACTTAAGTTCTCTGCCCATAAGTTACTTTGATTTTTAGCTTGCTTACACTAGCTTTGATACTAGGCTTGCTATGCTATTTATAAGCTTAGATTCTAAGGTTCTTTTCATTGCTACTCTTGGGGTACATGGTCCTTGAGAGGTTACACTGAACAATGTTGCCGAGTACGGATGACTCAGGGTTCCATTCGCCAACTGGATGTTGGGAATCAATAGTTGATCCTCGGGACACAACTCAAGGTCTCTAGCCATAGGTTACTTGGTTTTTTAGTCTGCTTATGCCAGCATTGACACTAGGCTTGCTCTGCTCATGATAAGCTTAGCTTCCTAGGTCATGCTCCATGAGCAGCTTTCTTGCGAGGAGACCCAACTATGCCCCCCAAATTATTAGAGACTAGTCTACATTCACTTGTCCAGGCCAGTGAGTGGGGACACCTTGGTAAGTGAAATTAATATTTATAATACAAGCAGTCTCTCTGAATTTCATCTATCGTGTTTTGCACACATGATTTCCATTAATTGTGCTTGAATTCTACAAAATGACTACAAAACTTCAAAAATACATTACTTATAGTACTAGTAATAGCGGTGAAGGTGCTCAATATTACAATCGTGGGGCACTAACTCCCCACCTAGTCGGGCCAGTGTATATCTCCCTAGACACAAGATGCTTTCTACTTGATACGAGCCTTCCTAGTTAGGGCCCAATACTCCAGCACTAGGATCTCGGGTGGTTAAGAAGACTCTTCGCAAAACCAAATCTCCGACCTCACACTTCTTATCCTTCACTGTATAGTTGAAATATCTGGCCATCTGTTGCTGGTAGGATGCTAATCGAAGCTGTGAAGCTTCACGAAGCTCCTCCACAAGGTCCACAGACTCTCGGAGTAAAGCGTTATTTGTGGTAGGACCATACGTATCTCGCCGGTGTGTGTAGATTTCCACCTCAACTAGGAGCATGGGTTCATATCCGTAGGCCATGGAGAATTGCGAGTGGCCAGTAGAGGTCCTAGCAGTGGTGCGATAACTCCACAATGCCATAGGCAGCTCTTTGGGCCAAGCACTTTTTGCATGTTCCAGCCTCTTCTTTAGGGTGGCCTTAAGCATCTTATTGATAGCCTCCACTTGTCCATTTGGTTACGGGTGGGTTACGAAGGAAAAGCTATTCATAACCCCATCCCTTTGACAAAAATCTGTGAACAACTCACTGTCAAATTGTAGACCGTTGTTAAAGACTATCTTTCTCGAGAGCCCGTTGTAGCAAAAGATGTTCTTAATGATGAAGTATGGTGCCTTCTTGAAAGTGATTGTAGCAAGAGGTTCGGCCTCGACCCACTACATGAAGTAGTCGACCGCCACAATAGTGTACTTCACTCCTCCTTTCTCGTTGGGCAAGGAACAAATAATTTCAATCCCCCAAACAACGATGGGCCAAGGACTTGTCATCTAGGTGAGCTCTTTTGGAGGAGCTCGGGGTATGTTAGCGTAGTGTTGGCATTTGTCATACTTCTTGACGTAGTCCATCGAATAACTATTAAAAGTGGGCCAGAAGTACCCTTGTCTTAAGATCTTCTTGGCAAGTCTCTGCCCCCTAGCATTGTCCCCGAAAAAGCCCCCATGTACTTCTCAGAGTATAAGGCTGGGTTATTACTTCGACACACAACAGTGAAGGGGAAACAAATATCCTCACCTATACAGCGTGCTGTCCATTATAATGTACTGGGGGACTTGGTAAAGAAACTTCTGAGATACTTTCTAGTCCATTGGTAACTCTCTAAAGACTAGGTACTTCATAATAAGCTCCATCCAACCGTCCTGAGGCTGGACTGCTTCTACCTCCTTGGGGCCTGAGATGCTTGGAGCAGCCATGTAGTCAATCTGGACCACGTTGATCAACTCAGTGTCCTTGGTGGTAGCAATCTTGGGCAGGGTGTCTGCATTATAATTTTGTTCCCTTGGCACTTGTCTCATAGAAATTTTTTTGAAGCTATGTAGCATTTCCTAGGACTTGGCTAAGTAAGTGGCCATCATTAATTCCTGGGCATGGTACTCTCCGAGGACCTGATTTACTATGAGCCAAGAATCCCTGTTGATGTCAAAGACCTCGTCCTTGAGCTCTAAGGCCACTTGAAGTCGAGCAAAGAGAGCCTCATATTTAGCCTCATTGTTTGAGGCGTCAAACCCAAACCTTAGGGCACAATGAACCCTGTGCCCTTCAAGGGATACCAAGACTAGGCCCCCCTCTTGCTCCATTCTGATAAGAGGACCCATCCACATACAGCTTCCACATGGGCCCAACCATTGAGGAATTCCCGGGTCACTCATGCATTCCTACGCACTTGACAATGAAATTCGCTAGTGCTTGTCCCTTGATGGTAGTCCTCGGGTGATAAGTGATGCCAAACTAACTTAGTTCGACGACCCACTTGACGAGTCTCCCTAAGGACTCTAGCTTCCAGAGGACCTGCCACAAGGCCTGGTTAGTGAGGACCTTGATGGGATGCACTTGGAAGCAAGGCCTTAGCTTCCGAGAAGCAACCATTACGCAAAAAGTTATCTTCTCCATAAGTGGAGATCTGGATTCCACCCCGAGCAGTCTCTTACTTACGTAGTACACCAAGTGTTGAACGTGAACTTCTTTGCCAACTAGGGCAGCACTGATGGCATTCTCTGATAAATCCGTGTATGGGAGGATGGGTTCTCCGTCTACGAGTTTTGATAGGATCGACGGATTAGCCATATGCGCCTTCAATTGTTGGAATGCCAGCTCACATTCCTGTTGGTTTTTATAGATCAAATCAAAGATTATACGCAGCGGAACAACAATCAAAATTGTTAATTTAACCCCACAAGATTTCTAGATATACTTCTTCACATACATATATATTTATTGAATCAAAGATATGAATAAAAAATTACCTCAAGTCCTTCCTTGCTGCTATCTTTTGGTACGGCAAAAATCCTTGAGATCTCACACCAAGATCTTCAATAATGTTCTCAGCACACAAAGAACGAGTGTGGACTCGCTATACAAAACAATAGGCAAAATCTATTTATTAGATGTTCTCAACACATGAGACCTTATAAAGTTTGGACCTAAGTTTGTGAAGAATAGTGACCTATGCTTGTATCACTATTCTCTTTCTCTCAGGGAGATTTCACGATATATTTTCTATCACTAAAAAGTATTGTTCTGAAAAACTGATCTCCTATATTTAATATATCCAATATATTAAAATAAAATATTAGTTATTTAAAACAATTTAAAAATAACTAATCAGTTATCCGATTTTGTTTAAATAATAATATTTTAATCATATTACAATATCTCATTATTTATTTAATATTTAAATAAGTAAAATTGTGGAACAAAGAAACTTCTAGAAGCTTCTTGTGTGTGTAGCACAGTGACTGTGCACTGTGCTACACGTGTACCACATGCCAAGGAAGCCATGCAATTTTACCCAATTTTTATTATTATATAAATACCAAAATCCCAAAAATACATTAATTCAAAAGTAATTATATTTTTGTTAAATCAAATAATTAATTAATTCTCAACTAATTAATTACACATAATTATACAATAATTATGTTTAGTGCATAGAAAAATACTTTACTTATCAAATAAGTCATTTTGCCCATTTTTGTATTTATCTTTGTTAGTGTTTGTTTCAGCCATTTTAGGGACCATTGACCTATAACATTAAGCTCCAATAAATTGAAACTAAATAATTAAACTCTTTAATTATAATAGTTAATTTATTAATTATGATATTTCTCCACTATAAATTCAGAATTGAACTCTTTATGTTATAAATATACTTTTACAGAAATCTTATTTTAAGCCGTCCATTGATATAACCATCTTACAATAGTTCAACCCTCTAATTAATTAGTTCATAAATTAGAATGGAATAATTACCATTTTACCTTTCTAATTTACTTCTTATTTCTTAAGTACCATTAATTGACTAGTAAATAATTAATCTATAATCTAATTATAGATTTGAGCTCAAAATCATTCAGTTCCAGAATTAACCCTTAAGGGAACTAATATATGATCCATTAGGAAATATTAGATTCCGTATTGTTGATACATGTTCCCAGCCATCCATGATATTAAATCTCCAAAACAAAAGTCTTTAGCCTCATTCTATGAAGAGACCTTAATGAATGAATCAAATGATTTAATAAACATGAACAGGAGTTCATGAACACTCAGGATTAAGGTTGATCTATAAATGATCATCAGTTATGATATAAATTACAAGTCTTTATTATTAAATGGTTTTTGGATAAAGACTTTTATTCATATCGGTCCATCTCATATATAATCATATTATATAAAGCACCTTTACCAAGAAGTCTTACCACATCAATAATCCGAATCTAGATTATTTGTATCAACATGATACTCATTAAACCGTACTTACAGCCACAATTAAAGAATTTCATAACTTCAATTTGTTGTTGTTGACTATTTTTATTCATTCATGTGATCTTAATTCTCTCGTACTAATACAAGATCACATCCTCAATAATGAATATGGAATTTTTCTGATATTTACAAAATTGTTCAAACAATAATTTAATAATCTAAATATAACAATAATAAACCATTGTATTTATTTATTCATCAAAATAATAAATGTCTTTTACATGCTTTTAGGACATACTCCAAACAATCTCCCATTGTACTTAAAGCAAGTAGGGCATTTCTCTCAATCCCATATTACGTACATGATCCTTAAATTGTTTTGCAGGAAGCGTCTTCGTAAACAGGTCTGCCAGGTTGTGTTCTGATGCGATTTTCAGAATGGACACATCTCCTCTATGTACGATTTCTCTGACTAAGTGGTATCTATATGCTTTCCCCTATTGTGACTTCTTGGTTCTTTAGAATTATCCACTACTCCACTGTTTTCACAGTAAAGAACAAGTGGTTTCTCCACTTCTGGAACCACTTCCAGATCCGTGTATAACTTTTTAAGCCAAACTGCTTCTTTAGCTGCTTCACAAGCTGCTATGTATTCAGCTTCCATGGTTGAATCAACTATACTGGATTGCTTAATGCTTCTCCAGACAACTTCTCCACCACCAAGAGTGAATACTGACCCAGAAGTATACTTTCTACTATCTTTCTCAGATTGAAAATCTGAGTAAGTGTATCCAGTAGGTTCAAAGTCACTACCTGAATATACTAGCATATAGTTCCTCGTTCTCCTGAGATAATTGAGAATATGTTTCCCCGCAATCTAGTTTTCCAAACCTGGATTTGACTGATAACGACTGACAATCCCTATTTCATAACATATGTCAGGTCTAGTACATAACATTGCATACATTAAGCTCCCTACAACTGATGTAGGGATACTTTCTCATGTCCTCTTGCTCCTGTGGTGTCTTTGGACACTGATCTTTGGAAAGAGTAATTCCATGTCTAGTCGGCAATTGACCCTTTTTGGAATTTTCCATAGAGAATCTTTCAAGCACTTTATCAATATAATTTTCTTGTGAAAGTGCCAAGAGACTGTTCTTTCTATCTCTTAGAATTTTAATGCCTAGAACATAGCTCGCTTCTCCCAAATCTTTCATTTGGAATTTGTCAGCCAACCATTTCTTTACATTTGATAATGTCTCTACATCATTCCCATTGACTAGGATATCATCAACGTAAAGGACTAAGAAAACCACAACTTTTCCTTTGATGTATTTATAAACACATGCTTCGTCAACATTTTGTTCGAAACCATATGTTTTAATAGTTTTATCAAATGTTAAGTTCCAAGATCTTGATTCTTGTTTCAATCCATAAATGGATTTCAACAATTTGCATACCTTGATCTTGATCCTTCTTAATAAACCCTTCTGGTTGTTCCATATATATGGTTTCATCAAGTTGGCCATTCAGGAAGGCTGTCTTGACGTCCATTTGCCAAATCTCGTAATCATAGATGGCAGCTATGGATAAAAGTATGCGAATGGACTTAAGCATGGCCACAGGAGAAAATGTTTCTTCATAGTCTACACCTTCTCTCTGTGTGTAGCCTTTGGCCACAAGCCTTGCTTTATAAGTCTCTACCTTTCCATATGCACTCATTTTCTTCTTATTGATCCATTTACATCCAATGGCATTAACATTGTCAGGCAGATCTACAAGTTCCCAGACTGAATCGGAATACATTGATTCCATTTCTTGATTCATGGAAGCTTGCCACTTATCAACATCAGGGTCTTCCACTGCTTCTTTAAAAGTCAATGGATCATCCTTTTCAGTCTCTGATACAAGAACGTGTGCCTCATGTTCATAGCGAATAAGTTGTCTCACAATCCTCCCACTACGACGTTACACTGGATTTTTCTTTTCAGGAATTGTGGTTTCTTTGGTTGTTTTATCATTAACTGATGAAGAAGATGGAGATGAAATTTTATCTGTCATTAGTTCCTCTAAAACTACTTTGCTCCGAGGTTTAAAATCATTAATATAGTCGTGTTCTAAAAAGGTTGCATTTTTCGAAACAAATACCTTTTGATCACTTGGACTATAGAAATATCCACCTCTTGTTTCTGGAGCATAGCCCACAAATATACACACTTCAGACCTTGAATCCAGTTTTGCAGATTTAGGTCTTAGCACATGAGCAGGACAACCCCAAATGCGGAAATGTCGTAAACTAGGTTTATTTCCATTCCATAATTCTAGCAGTGTCTTTGTCACAGCTTTGGACGGAACTACATTCAAAATGTAATTAGCTGTTTGAAGTGTGTATCCCCAAAATGATAAGGGAAGTGAAGATTACCTTAACATAGACCTGACCATGTCCAACAAGGTCCGGTTTCTTCTCTCTGAAAGTCCGTTTTGTTGTGGTGTTCCAGGTGCTGTGAGTTGGGATAAAATACCATGCTCCAGCAAGAAATCTATGAATTCAGAATCCAAATATTCACCACCACGGTCAGATCGAAGTGTCTTTAAAGATGTACCTAATTGCTTCTCAGCTAAGGCTTTGAAGTCTTTAAACCGTTCAAAAGTTTATGACTTCTTAAGCATTAGGTAAGCATGACCGTATCTAGAATAGTCGTCAGTAAATGTGACAAAATATTCATAACCACCTCGAGCTTGAATGTTAATTGGACCACATACATCACTATGTATAAGCTCTAGTGGTTCTTTGGCTCTATTTCCCTTCGAAGTGAAAGGTTGTTTAGTCAATTTTCCTTCTAAACAGGATTCACAAAGCGGTAGGGTTCCAACTGTTAGTTCCCTCAAAGGTCCATCTTTAGTTAACCGGTTTATCCTATCTAGACTAATATGACCTAATCTTAAGTTCCAAAGACACGTGTCATTTTCTTTAGAAACCTTTTGTCTTTTGTTACTTTGTGGAATAACTACTTTAAATAATTCAGAATTATTGAGCAATTTTTCAATTGGATTAAGTAGGTACAGTCCGTCATTTTGTTTTGCATGACAAATATTGTTCCCATTTCTGGAAATAAAAATCACATTATTATTAAAAGAAATGCCAAAATTTTGTTAATGTAACAAAGATAAAGAAATAATGTTTCTACTAATTTCAGGAATAAATAGAACATTATTCAAAACTAGAAAATTGTTCTTAAAATTTAAACGGACTGTTCCACGTGCTTTAGCTGAAACAAGTGCTCCACTTCCCACTCTCATAGTCATCTCTCCTTGCTCCAACTGCTTTGCGGACTCAAGCATCTACAAACAAGAACAAACATGGTTAGTGGAACTAGAATCAACTATCCATGAAAATTTATCATGTTCCACCAAACAAGCTTCGAGTACAAGTAAATCTAATTTACCTTTCTTTTTCTCTTTCAGCTCGATGAGATACTTTGGACAGTTTCTTTTCCAATGACGGTTGACATTACAATGGAAACACTTTCCCTTGGGTGCCTTTTGTTTGGGGTCATTGTTCTTTTTGTTCTCAGGTGCCTTGGATGACTTCTTTGCCTTTTTTGGATTGTCCTTTTTAGGTTTGCAGCCATTGTTATTGCTTTTCCTTTTCTTCTTAGAAGAAGATGGTTTTTCTTCAGCTTGACTTGAGTTTGTCTTGTTCAAAGACTCAAAAGTTTGTAATTCATTAAGCAATTGTGTCATGTTAAATTCTTATTTATTCATGACATAATTTTTTGTGAATGTTGAAAAAGCAGGAGTTAAAGACTCAAGTATAATGCTTACTTGTGTCTTTTCATCCATGACTACTCCATGCATCTCAGGTTCATGGAGTACAATGATCATGTTCAAGACATGCTCACGCACATATTGACCTTTCTTCATCTTAGTATTCATGTAGGTTCTAGTAGCCTCATGACGACTTTGATCAGATGGGCGCCCAAACATTTCCTTAAGAGATTCTAGTATCTCAAAAGCAGTTTCCATGGATTCATGCTTTGTTCGTAAGACATCACTCATGCTTACAAGCATATAGCACTTAGCTTTGTTATTGGATTGAATCCATGCATCAAATTTGTCCCGAACATGTTTCGAGGCAGTGGCGCCAGGTTCTTCAGGACATTCCTCATTTAGGACAAACTTGTGGTTTTCGCTAACCAACAACAGATTCATATTTGATTTCCATTTTATGAAGTTATCACCAGTTAATTTTTCTTGTGCGATTAAAGCAGTGATGGGATTACCAGAGATAGACATTCTGAATAAAAAAATACAAATATTATTATTATATTTAGAAAAATAAATATCAAAGTTTTGGAAATTAAACGTGATGCAAGAGGACAATTAAAACACATAAAATAATGTTTAATTTCCATGATAAAACTTTCTAACAATTAAAGTGTCGCCGTAGGGTCGCTCAAATTAATATTAGAGAATTTATAAGACGTTCTTATCTTTAATGTTTAAAACATAAAATAACTAATTATTTTCTCTTTTAAACATTAAAGTACCACTTAGTTTGGTCAAGTTATGATTATCCACTGCAAAAGCTTAATCATAACTTTGTGACTTTACTTAGGACATGCTGCCTTAGGGTCGGTCAAACCTAAAATACATCATTAGTTCCTATCTTTGTAAGAAATATAACATTGCTATTGACATGTCTAGACACCTTCCTTTGGGGGATGAAAACAAAGTCGTCACGAGGCTCTATTCATGTATCATGGTGTTATATAAATAATGGAGACCATGGGTTATGTTGAGTTATCAACCCTCTCCCACTCACTATTTTGAAATAAGTGTTTTTAACCTAATTAATTATAGATTCTTTAAACTTTATGAACATAATTAAAATTTGAAAGAAAACGAGTTTCTAGGTCCATATCCAATTTTAAATTACCAATTATGTTCATCTAAACTTTACTAAAAAATAATTTTAAAATAAAGTTAGTTTAAAGAAATTAACTCATAAAGACTTAAAACCGGTGTGATATTTTACCAAGTTTTTAAAGAATAAAACTAAGTAATTTATATGCAATTGGTTTTGCAAAACAACTCATATAAACATATAGGACAATCTTAATGATCATGTTTCTACCAATGAGATGCATGATAATGACTGTGTGAGTTTTTTACGTATGGCACAAAATGCATGAACAATTATCAATCACATGAAAATAATTATTTAAATAAAACATAAATGTTAAACCGGGTGCTTTTTGGTATTTCTAATTTTACAACCTCTTTATAAAATTAAAATAAAATAAAATAAAGCTGCATTGATCTCCATCGGGCTTCTTTACTTTACTTTTGGTAGGATATGTGTCATTGGTCCAGAATAATAATAAGAAATTTTTTTTCTAATTATCTTGATTAATTAAAACAAAACTTTTAAATAATCATTAATTTATTTTCCTTTTTAATAAAACAACTTTTAATTAAAAATTGAAATAAATTTAATTAAAATCTGTTATTTAGAAAAATAAAATTTTAAATAATATATTCAAAAAAACTTTTTTAGGATAACAAAATTATCTCATTATTTAAATATCAAATTTCTAATAAATATCATATTAAACATTTTAAAAATACAAAAAATAACAGATTAATTTCAGAAAAATAAAAAAATTATGGACCAGTAAGATGGGGACATGTAGCATCAAAAAATGCTGCCAGGGCCATTTTGTACGAAATCGTACGGATCCGTACAGACGTCCGTACGGCATCCCTGGCAGCAGCTCGGAGGGTGGCCTCGGAGGAATGGTGGCTGAATTCTGAATCTTAGGCTCCGTTTTGACTTTGTGTGATCGGAATTACAATTTTATAGTGTCAAAAACTAAATAAAATTACATAAATCCTATGCCTTTAATGGCTTACACAATGATCTAATCATAATCAAATCGTAACTCAAAAACACCATACAATTAGCGATTCAACATTCCCATGCATTCAATCATATTAGGTCATCCATTCATTCATCAAAAATAAATAAATGCATAAAACTAAACCCACACAGATTCAATATACACATATGTGAAGATGGCTCTAGTACTATTTGTTGGATTTTATAGATCAAATAAGAGATTATACATAGCGGAACAACAATCAAAATTGTTAATTTTACCCAACAAGATTTCTAGATCTACTTCTTCACATACATATATATATTGAATCAAAGATATTAATAGAAAATTACCTCAAGTCCTTCCTTGCTGCTATCTTTTTGTACGGCAAAAATCCTTGAGATCTCACACCAAGATCTTCCAAAATGTTCTCAGCACACAAAGAACGAGTGTGGGCTCGCTATACAAAACAATAGGCAAAATCTATTTATCAGATGTTCTCAACACATGAGATTTGATAAAGTTTGGACCTAAGTTTGTGAAGAACAGTGACCTATGCTTGTATCACTGTTCTCTTTCTCTCAGGGAGATTTCACGATATATTTTTTATCACTGAAAAATATCGTTCTGAAAAAATAATCTCCTATATTTAATATATCCAATATATTAAAATAAAATATTAGTTATTTAAAATAATTTAAAAATAACTAATCAGTTATCAGATTTTGTTTTAATAATAATATTTTAATCATATTACAATATCTCATTATTTGTTTAATATTTAAATAAGTAAAATTGTGGAACAAAGAAACTTCTAGAAGCTTCTTGTGTGTGTAGCACAGTGACTGTGCACTGTGCTAGACGTGTACCACATGCCAAGGAAGGCAAGTGATTTTTCCCAATTTTTATTATTATTTAAATACCAAAATCCCAAAAATAAATTAATTCAAAATTAATTATATTTTTGTTAAATCAAATAATTAATTAATTACACATAATTATACAACAATTATGTTTAGTGCATAGAAAAATATCTTGCTTATCAAATAAGTCCTTTTGCCCATTTTTGTATTTATCTTTGACAGTGTTTGTTTGAGCCATTTCAGGGACAATGGACCTATAACATTAAGCTCCAATAAATTGAAACTAAATAATTAAACTCTTTAATTATAATAGTTAATTTATTAATTATGATATTTCTCCACTATAAATTCAGAATTGAACTCTTTATGTTATAGATATACTTTTACAGAAATCTTATTTTAAGCTGTCCATTGATATAACCATCTTACAATAGTTCAAACCTCTAATTAATTAGTTCATAAATTAGAATGGAATAATTACCATTTTACCTTTCTAATTTACTTCTTATTTCTTAAGTACCATCAATTGACTAGTGAATAATTAATCTATAATCTAATTATAGATTTGAGCTCAAAATCATTCAATTCCAGAATTAACCCTTAAGGGAACTAATATACGATCCTTTAGGAAAGATTAGATTCCGTATTGTTGATACATGTTCCCAGCAATCCATGATATTAAATCTCCAAAAAAAAGTCTTTAGCCTCATTCTATGAAGAGACCTTAACGAATGAATCAAAAGATTTAATAAACATGAACAGGAGTTCATGAACACTCACGATTAAGGTTGATCTATAAATGATCATCAGTTATGATATGAATTACAAGTCTTTATTATTAAATGGTTTTTGGATAAAGACTTTTATTCATATCGGTCCATGTCATATATAATCATATTATATAAAGCACCTTTACCAAGAAGTCTTACCACATCAATAATCTGAATCTAGATTATTTGTATCAACATGATACTCAGCAAACCGTACTTACAACCCCAATTAAAGAATTCCATAACTTCAATTTGTTGTTGTTGACTATTTTTATTCATTCATGTGATCTTAATTCTCTCGTACTAATACAAGATCACATCCTCAATAATGAATATGGAATTTTTCTGATATTTACAAAATTATTCAAACAATAATTTAATAAACTAAATATAAGAATAATAAACCATTGTATTTATTTATTCATCAAAATAATAAATGTCTTTTACATGCTTTTAGGACATACTCCTAACAATTCCTCTGTCCACTTTAATCTTTGATGTCCTTGAAGGATGTTGAAGAAAGAGATTCACTTATTAGTTGCCTTGGAGACAAAGCAACTCAACGTTGCTATCCTCCCGGTGAGGCTTTGTACGTCTTTATGCTTTCTGGGGGATGGCATTTCAGTCAATGTTTTGATCTTCTTGAGATTTGCCTCTATTCCACGGGTGCTAACTATGAAGCCTAGGAACTTCCCGAAGGCCATTCCAATAGTGCGCTTCTGGGGATTCAATTTCAACTCGCATCTGTGGAGGATAGAGAACACTTCTGCCATATCTCTCACATGGTCGGGGGTTGTTCTAGATTTTACCATCATGTCTTCTACGTAAACCTCCATGTTTTGACCTAGATGGTTCTTGAACATCTGGTTTACCAATCTCTAATAGGTGGCATCAACATTCTTGAGCCTGAAAGGCATCGCTTTGTTGCAATATACCCCTTTGTCGGTCCAAAATCTGGTGTTCTCTTGATTCGTAACTTGCATGGAAATCTAGTTGTATCTCTAGTACACATCCATAAAGGACAAGATCTTGTATCCAGAGGTAGCATCGACCATCTACTCTAGCTTGGGCAAAGGAAAATAGTCATTTGGGCATGCTTTGTTGAGGTCGGAGAAATCTATACAGGTCTTCCACGTGTTATTTGGCTTGGGCATTAGTACTGGGTTAGACAACCACCTCGGTTACTTAGCTTCTCGGTTGAACCTATTCACGAGGAGCTTATCCACCTCTACCTTTAAAGTCAGCGCTCGGGTCTAGTCAATCATTCTCCATTTTTGTTGTATCGGGCCAACGTTAGGATCAATGTTCAAGGCTTGGCATATGATGCTCGGGTAAATGCATGTCATGTCGGAGTGAGACCGGGCAAAGACGTCTTGATTGTCTTTGAGAAAGCTCATTAAGGATTTTTGGACATTTGCCTTGAGATATTTCTTGATCTTCATTTTTCTATCTGGACGGAGGCATCAAGGACCACCTCCTCTGTCTCTTCCATGGGCTCAATATCCCTCTCTTCTTGAACTCTGGGGTCCAGCTCATTAGATTCCCTTTCCTCTTAAACAGCCTTGACTTCCATCTCCTCGGGAGGAGTCTGGTTGATGGCCTAGTTTGATGAGACTTTTGATCATATTTCTAAGTTTCATGCACTTGCTGTTGTGGTGCTCCACATCATTGTGAAACCGACAAAATGTAGTGGAATCTCTTTTCCCCCAATCCTTCAGCATAGGTGGCAGTTTTCGGTAGTGGACCTGCTGCGCAGTGGCCAGGAAAATATTCTCCCGAGTATCCACCAGGTCTGTGTACTTGGAGTATTGTGTAGCGTAATTCTCGTGTGGATTTGCTCCAATTCTCTTGGGCCTCTTGCCCTTGCCTTTTCCCTCGCGATTTCTTCTGTTGGAGATCTCGCTGGGTGCTGTAGATTGGGCTGGAGGTGCAGTCCAGCAGTGAATGCAGACTGAAAAGCACTGTATCTAGTGAAAGGTGCTCCAGAGCCTATTCAGGCGACACTAAAACTAACATTTGGCATCTTGATGAATCCAGTAGGTTGAATAGTAGGGTTGAAACCTTCTCGGATGCTAGCTTGTAGGGCCATCATCAACCATCTTGGTCCTAGTTGCTTCTTCCTTAAAGCATTTGATGTAAGCTTTAAAGGTCTCAAGTGGTCTCTGCTTTATGTTGGCCAACGCATTGACCTCAAAATTCACCTTTAGGGCAACTATGAATTGTCTTCGAAAGGAGGATGAAAGTTGGTGCTAGGAGTGAATGGAACAACCCTAGTCCACAAGTATTTAGTATTAGTGTTCTTGAAACTTATGATGGCAAGCTTCAATGGAGGTTTTCTCAGGCATTGGATAGAGTTCTCTGAGTACAAGAAGTTGTGAACCCTTTTACAATGGTACCCTAGCTCTATTTATTAGAGGTTGAGGGTCATTAACTCTCTTAATGAGGAGTTATTACAAGAATATTCCCATATGAGTGGGATTAAAAGCTTAACTAAAACACCATTCTATGACAAAGTTGGCGGTGGGCCCATGCATATTGCATGGGACCCAATTCGTAGGTTGCAGCCCCCTCTTTTATGGGAGGCATGTCCCTGACACCGTTAAAATACAACTGCATGTTTTCTTATGTTGGGCGGAGTTGTGGGAAATGTCGATTTCGAGTGTACGAACTTGACACCACTATTCAAGACACCCAAAAATTTGTTACACAATCTTGTGGTGGCCCAAGGATACAATGACTTAAACCTGGCACTCTCTTCAGGTCCGATGACAAAATTCTTAGACTTGGAGGACTATCGGGTAAAGAAGGTGGGATGACTGCTAGGTTGGTCTTCAGGACGTGGCCTCACTTGGAGACATCGACGCCTAAAAAGGGATTACGACTTGCTGGGAGGAGACTATATTCAGAGGGAGGTCCACAAAACTTTAATATCTCCTGAGTAGCCTAATTACTTATTTAATGACTACCACGTGTCCAATGATGAAATCGTAGACAACAATGGTCTTTTCATAATTCACACAAAATTGTTATTTTTTAATCTTTTAAATAATAATAATGTGATATACCATATAGTAAAATAAAATAAATCCATAACATATTATTACTATTATTAAGCTCATAATATTAATATAGTATTCATAAAAAATTGATTAAATCAACCCAAGTAATTATTTATTGTTTAGGCATTATTCTCTTGTTGGAATTTTATTACTATAATGAAATACTCATGCTAATAAAATCAAAAAATTTATTGTCATTAAATTCTCATACATATCTAAACTCATAAATATAAAAAATGACAAAAATGCCCCCAGTGGTATAAATTACAATACTACACTTTTTGAGAAAGCGGGTATTACAATTATCTTCCTTTTAAAAGGAAATTTCGTCCCAAAATTTATTCAAACAATTCTGGATATTGTTGCTACATATCTGACTCTAATTCCTAAGTTGCCTCTTCAACAACATTGTTCCTCCACAAAATTTTCACTAAGGAAATGGTCTTATTTCTCAAAACCTTATCTTTTTGATCAAGAATATTCATTGGACGTTCATTGAATGATAAATCCTCCTCCCCCATTGTCTCGTAGCTCAGTACATGAGATGGATCTGGCACATATTTTCCAAGTTGTAACACATGAAATACATTATGCATTCTAGATAACGATAGTGGCAAGGCTACCCTGTTAGCCACATTGTCATGACCATCATAGTCCTGATATTTTGAATGGCCTCGTTGGTATGTTAAATGATTCGGCCCAAGAAACTTGCTTTCTCCCAACTCATCCGAATGATGTGGTGACCGAAACTTCCTCTCATACAAAATCTCACAAGGTACTACTCCAATGGCAGACTGGCAACTGCTGTTGGAAAATTCAATCAATGGCAGATACCTGCTTCATGACCCTTGGAAGTCTATAATGCATGCCCTCAGCATATCCTCCAAAATCTGATTCATTCTCTCGATCTGGCCATCTGTCTCTGAATGATATGTGGTACAAAACTTCAACCATGTTTCCATCACTTTTTACAAACTTTCCCAGAATAACGACATAAATCGAGCATCCCTGTCACACACTATGGAGTACGGTTTCTAATGTAACCTTACTATATCATTCATGTATAGTTAAACTAGTTGATCCATGGAAAAATTCATGCCTACTGGTATAAAATGGGCTGATTTTGTATACCTATCCACAACTACCCATATTGAATCGTGCTATTTGGTAGTCTTAGGTAACTCTGTCACAAAGCCCATAAATATTTCTTCCCATTTCCATCATGGAAGATTTAGTAGTTGCACAACCCTGCTAGTCTCTAATGTTCTACCTTAACTTGTTGGCAAGTTAGACAGTTTGCCATATAACCTACTACATACTTTTTCATACCAAGCCACCAATACAATGAGTTCAAATCATGATACATTTTAGTGGTCCCAAGGTGAACCGAGTATAGTGTAGTATGATACGTCCCTTGAACCTCATTAATCCAGTGTCTGATATGGTGTAATCCTTGGCATGTCCATTATAGATTCCTTGCTTTTTTCCCTCCTAGATACTTTCTTACAAGGTTGATTGAAGTGTAACCTTAGGAAGTTCCCCTTGATCAACTATATACAACCTCGCTCCATGTCTTGTAGCAGCTTCCCAGATACCCCTTGTAAAGAAGAAACCACTCCCGGGCCTCTACGACTTAGAGAATTAGCTACTACATTGGCCTTGCCCATATGATACATTATTTCACAATCATAATCTTTTACTAACTCCAACTACCTTCTTTGTCACATGTTTAACTCCCTTTGGCTGAAGAAGTATTTGAGACTCTTGTGATTAGTGTAGATTTCACATTTCACCCCATTTAGATTATGATGCCAAATTTTCACTGCAAACATCGCCTTAGCTATTCATGTGTCGGATATCGCTATTTATACTCTTTTAGTCACCTTAAAGCATAGGTAATCATATTTCTAGCTTGCATCAAAACACCACCTAACCCTTGCTTTGATGCGTCACAGAACACCACGAAGTGCCCTTCATCAGATGGTAAGCTGAGTATTAGTGCTGATATGAGTCTACTTTTTAGTACTTGGAAACTTTGTTCACACTTGTCTGACCAGGTGAACTTTAGAGTCTTTCTTGTCAGAAAACCTTTTGTAATAGCCTGCTACACCCATAAATTTTTTTACCTCGGAGGCATTCATTGGTCTAGGCCATTTTTTTACTATGATGTTCTTTGTTGAATCCACCTTGATTCTTCCATTAGCGACAATATGCCCCAGAAATACAACCTCAGACACTTAAATTCACACATTTTATACTTCTCATACAATTGATGTTCTCTCCATCGCTGGAAGGTTAAACATAGATGTTCCTCATGCTCCTCCTCTGTTTTAGAGTAGACTATTATATCATCTATAAACACTATGACAAACCAATCTAAGTACACTTTGAAAACCAAATTAATAACACCCATAAAGGTTTTTGAGGCATTTGTGAGTCCAAACAATATCACCATGAAAAACCTTGTTCTGAAAGCTATCTTTAGGATATCATCATTCTTGATCCTCAACTGGTGTATCCTTACCGAAGATCAATTTTAGAAAATTCCCTTGTCTCCCGAAGTTGGTCGAACAAGTCATTAATCCTCGGCAATAGACACTTTTTCTTTATTGTCACCTTGTTCAACTCTCGATCTCATAGACTTGTCTTTCTTCCTCACAAACAAAATTTGTGCGCCCCATAGAGAGTAGCTTGATCTGATAAACCCTTGTTTAAGCATCTCCTCCAACTATGTCTTGAGTTCCTAAAACTCAGTTAGTGCCATTCTATATGGTGCCCGGGATACTAGTGATGTCCCTAATACTAGGTCTATCATGAAATCATTCTCTCTTTGAGGTGGTAGTCCAGGCAAATCTTTTGGAAAGAGATTAATGAATTCAGGGACTACTCTTGTTTCCTCAGACTATATCTCAGTTTCCTTAGTGTCATTGACCACATTTACTAGGTACCCTAAGCACCCATGTTGTAACATCTCCCAGGCCTTCATTGCGGAAATAATAGGAGTTCGAGGTGTCTTGCCTATTCCCCTGAACTCGAATAGTTCCTCATCTTCAGGTGTAAATACCACCTTCTTTCGCTTGCAATCGATAAACATTTCATATTTTGTCACAAAGTCCATATCCAAAATTACATCAAAGTCAAATAGGTCTAAAACAATTAGGTCTACAAACAGTTCCCTACCAACATTCCATAAAGGTACAACTCCAAGCCAAATTCTAGAAATTACAATCTGTCTATATGGTAACATGGTCCCAAACCCCACATTAAACGATTCAGTAGGTACATTCATATGAAGTAAAATTTCACTAGCAATAAAAGAATGAGATGTAGCTGAATCAAACAAAACTTTACATGTGGTCTTGGCCATCGCAATATTACCTGATATGATCGAAGGACTGGCCTCATCTTTTCTTTGGTTATTTTTATATCTAGTATTCTCCCAAAGTGGGAAATTGTGTTTAATGTGCCCTTCTTTTCCTCATTTGTAGAATGTCTTGGCCCGAAACTTATCAACATGGCGTTTGGTACATTTAGGACTCTAGAATGCTCTTGCCACTACCTCCACTATCACAATGATCGTTACCAGTTTTGGGCCATTTATCTTGCCCGGACTGTCCAGACTGCTCCTGCCCCCTCTTCTTATGATCATTAAAATTGGTTGCCCCACTCTTCTTTGCAACTTTCCAAGCAACATTCCCTTTCCAAATTTGTTCCTCCCTTCTCTCAGTAGTAAGAGTCATTTCTATGACTTGATCATATGTGAACACCCCCCTGGAGACAATTTCAATTGTCACAAACCGATCTTCTTTTACCAACTGATCAAATTTTTGTGCGTTCTAAGTAACAATGAGACTCCTTTGAACCAACCTGGTGAATTCATCCATCTTTGCCGCTAGAATTACGGAGTTATAATACTTGTCGTTGACAACTTGTGTGAACCCATCCTAGTCTATAGTATTAACATCATGTGCCTGTTGCACCACCTCCCACCAGATACGGGCATCGTTCCTTAGTATATAGGACGCGTAGATCACTCAATCATTTCCTTGAACCTTTATCATGTTCGGTATGTTTTCCATGTGACTGATCCACTCCTCTGCTTCAATTAGATTAGTGTTTCCCTCATACACAAGTCGATGTTTTTTACGGAACCTTTCAAGCAGGGGCTCCATTCTATCTTCTTCAACAGGAACTACCACCATAATTGGTTGTTATCTATATCATGGTGCTACAGGTCTTGCTCGTGCTGGTGGCACAGCTTGGTGCCTAATTCAAAAGGTCTCTTCCATTCTAGCGAAACGTTCCCCAAATTCCCATGGTTAAGGTCGTAAAGTGTTGTTTCCCCCTCCACCTCTACAACGATTTGCTCTGGTTGACCTTCTAGAAGGAATTTTCTAACTTCTAAACCACACAACCAACTAATCATAAGGAAGGAATGTATTGATGCCAAAAGAAATAAAGCAAGTGTTCCAACAATAAACTTGATAAACGGGAGCAAAAAAAATCTCCCACAAATTCTCCAAATATTCAAATCAGCTTCGATTTAACCTTGTCAAGTTTTTAACTAAAGGCTCAACTAGCTATTTAGCATGCTTTTCAACCTAGTACTGCAATGCACATAAACTTAAAAGACAAAATTCACATAAGTAAGAATTTACCACCTATAGAAAAGTGAGTCAAGGTCGTCTCTTGGTGATGGACAGAACATGTTAGGGCTTAGCACAAACTTTTTAGGACCGGACTTCTCTGATATCTGATTGTAATACCCTGATTTCTTGAGACACTACATATGAAAGTCTATTTAAAACAACAATTAATAAAGACTTTCAAAAACTCATTTATTGAAATAAATTGGGCATGAGATCTCATTATTTAAAATAAAAATGTTTTAACACATAAAATCGTAAATAACATAAGTCAACTTCAAAACACTTTAAAAACTCCAAATTCCGTAACCCTTCCACTAACATGTAAAATTCATGCCTCGAGCTCGCCTTACTCACTTTATCACTTTGCCATTACCTGCACACAGAGTACGCATGAGATAATGCCCAGTAAGAAAAGTTATGTAGGACATAACTCCCACAACCAGATATCAGAACATATCATTATACAAAACAATATGCGATATAAAAATATACCTCAATATATAAACACATTGCATGTTATTGTCACACACATATAATCAAAATTTTCATATTTCACATTATACTCACATATGATAATTAACTATACACTCATGGTGATCAAACATGAGATATGAATTGCCCTTCATTGTGTTATTCTCACACATGGCATCCAACAGGGACATTCCTTACTACGAATTATACTCACCCATGATTATATCGGAACATTCCTGCAAGTGCTATGCTCACACAAGCATCAAAGAATACAATCATATGCCTAACATATATTAATCATCAAACATATATGTTAATAACCCAACAAACCCGCACTATCCTCATGTTAATAAACACTATCACATAATTACCGAACATAACACAGAAGTGCATATACTAACAAACCAAAACAAGGTTGTATGTTTTCACATACACCTGTACACAAATGTCCACCCTTCTTACCTTAGTTGATGATAACTCATTTTTCCTTCCTCAAATTCCCCGTTGATGTTCCTTGTTGAGGACAAGACCATAGACACTCAATAATACAGATGTCCACCATTCTTACTGTAGTTGATGATAACTCATTTTTCCTTCCTCGAATTCCCCGCTGAGGTTCCTTGTTGAGGACAAGACCCTATACACTCAATAATACAAAGACGCAGTCAAATACATTCAAGTAGGAAAATTAAGGTTTCAAACACACATAAACCCTATTTTAAAACCATAGGACGAAAACACTACACATATCCCATCTTACTTTACATGGCATAATAAACCTAAGCATATATCATAATAAACCTAAGCATATATCATAATAATTCGTGTCATGTTCATGAATGCACTCATATAAACATTTTTTTTATGTAAAGCATTACTTGAATACTCATTTGAAGTATATAATAAGTTTATTTTATTCACATAAACTCATATTAAAACATAATTTTAATATAATTATATATTTTCTACTAATTATTATATTAATTAATCATGAATCAACATAATAATTCAATGCTCATATAATTACCATACTGAACTCTAACATGCTTCCTAATATTTTAAAAACATATTAAACTTCATGATAAACTACATTTATTATACATGTAATTTATCATTTTGATTCATACATAAAATCCCACTTTTAAATGCATAAAATTACCAAATAATTATACAATAATTAAGTAAGACCCTATCATGTTTGTAAATAAATTTCGAGCATTTTAATACAATTTTTAAGCCATAAAAACAACATCAAAACAGTAAGCAACACCCAGTTATAAATTAATTATTTAAACTCTATTTATATAATTAATTTTCTGTAATTTATTAAAAATATTACAACTAACACTCAAGCAATAATTCTTGGTAATTGAAAGGACTTTAAATGTGTAAATAATTCACGAAAAATTTATAATAATAATACTACAATTATCTAAGAATTTTTTCTAATTATTTTAAGAAAATAATCTTAATAAATTCAAGAAAATTCCCAAATCAACCCAAACATCACCGTACATTTAAAACAGATTAAAAAGTGAAAAAAAAAACAACCAGAACCCCTAGATTTGAGATAATCGGTGTTGATCAGTATTTATGTCTTCTCTGTCGTCTGCAAGTTTCAAACACTTTCTCCAGCCACTTTTGACCCTCCTTTTGGTTGGAAAAGGTTCTCGCAATGTTCAACGCCTCAACACAACCCGAAACCATCAAAGAAAATGGTCCTAGTTTGCCAGATCGAAGCCTTCTTCGCCAACGCTAGTGTATTGTTAAAAATGGTACAATTTTTTAATTTTTGTGTTCTAGCCCCTTTTGTTACGTTTCTTCACAGCCAAAATGGTTATAAGAGTCCCTTAAGCTTGAATATCAACCTCCAAAACAATCCAAATCTTTCTCAAGCTTGTCAAACTCAAAATCCCTCTAGAACCCATGTTTTCAAGGTAAAAAATGATGATTTTTGTAAATGAGATTTCTAGTCACTTTGGTCACGTCCAAAACTCCTTTTAGGTGATAAGATTGATATCAAAAACACCCTAAACAACCCAGAAATTTCCCAAGCTTGTCAAACCCGAAAGCCCACTTTCTCTCTCTATGATTTTTCAAGAGCAAACCGTGGCCCAATTCCTTTCTTCTTTCTCTCTTTCCACAACTTTTTCCCTCTCAAATGGCAAACCTAAAGTCAGTTTTATGAATAAAAAGAAGATTAAAAATAGTTGTTACTTGGTTGATAAATTGACTCACCAAGATCCTATAATAATGAGATTTTAAGTTAAAAAAATAATTGGAGTGGGTTGCAAGTCACTAAGGTTTATAAAATAATCTGTTATATGACCTATTCTTCATGTTTTTAATGTTTCTTAAGTGCCTTGAAACAAATCTCAACCCTAGGGACATTATGGTCTTTTTATAATTCCCACAAAATTATAATTATTTAATCTTTTAAATAATAATAATGTGATAAACCATATAGTAAAATAAAATAAAATCCATATAATATTATTACTACTATTATGCTCATAATAATAATAGTATTCATAAAAAGAAAATCAACCCAAGTAATTAATTATTTATTAGGCACTATGGACATGCATGGATTTTCTTACTACAACGAAATACTCATGCTCATAAAATCAAAAAAATTATACATTAAATTCTCTTACACATCTAAACTCATAAATATGTAAAACAACAGAAATAACCTCAGTGGTAAAAATTATGAAACTACCATTTCCAAGAAAGCGAGTTTTACAATTATCCCCCTCTTAAAAGGAAATTTCGTCCCAAAAGTTACACAAACAATTCAGGACACTGTTGCTGCAAATCTATCTCTAACTCCCAAGTTGCCTCTTCAAGAGCTTTGTTCCACCACAAAATTTTCACTAAGGAAATGATCTTATTTCTCAAAACCTTATCCTTTCGGTTAAGAACATTCATTGAATTAATGGAACTTAAGGATAAGGAGGTTATTTTGACCAAATCTAATTTATAAACCAATAATTGTTTGATATGACTACAAGATGTTATTTATAAATTAATTACACGAGATAATTATGTAAATATGATTCTATAATTTCTAAGAGTACAATTCCATATTATAGTGGAATATATAAATAAGATTATTTAATTAAAGAGTTTAAAAAATTATTCAGATTATTGGAGCTTAGAACTATCAATCCATGGTCCTCGAGTCACCTCTATACTACACAGTCAAAGGTGTGAATATTTGTGACAAACAGAAAGGACTAATTTGCAAGGGAATTAGTTTTCCAGGGCAAAGATATAATTATTAGAATAAATATGATTTTTCCCCCTAAAGTATCGTTACTATAGAGTTGTGCCCCCTCAATTATTATTGAATCGTCGAGGTGTGCCCACCAAACTATTACAAGTACTTAAATGTGCCCCCTGAATATTGGATAGAAGAGCATAATTTAATAGTGGTAATAATTTGGAGGAAATTCTTAACAACAGGAAAAATTTAGGTGGCACAATTTGAATGTGGTAATAATTCAACGAGCAAATATCTTATTTATTCTAATTATTTTATAATTATATGTAATTAATTCATTAATTGTGAATTAATTAATTAAGTTTATATTATTTGTTTAAAAAACTATATTAGTTGATTAAAATATAAATTATTTGAGAATTAGTTAATATTGAGAGAATATATATTTAATTCATTAAATAAAATAAAGTATGGATTTTTTCTATAATAACCAAAAAATATTAAAAAATATATTTTTTACTGTAGCGCGACACTTTTAACTTTTGTACGGAACAAAAGTTTAATATTACACAAATACGACTTGCTCTCTCTCCTTCGCAGGCAGCAAGACCAGTCCTTTCTCAGGCGACCAACGACGATTTCGACTTGTAACAACAACCAATCTCAACCTAAAACAACAGCAAAACTGCAACCGATTTCAATCTGAAACAACACCACAACTGCAACTAATCTAGATCTGAAAAGCAACACCACAACGACGGACGGTTACAACCAACCTTGACTTGAAACACCATGACAACTACAACCAATCTCGATCTGGTTTCACTTATATTTGTTTGTTGATGTGAAGTCAACGTAAGCTCACCACAAAAAGCAACGATAAATCAACACTGGTCTCTGATGTCGTGTTGTGGTCTCTGATGTCGTGTTGTTTTTGTGTTGCGGTCTTTGTAGTCGTGTTTTTTTTGTGTTTCGGTCTCTGATGTCATGTTGTTTTGTTTTGTATTGCAATGTCACCACAAAATCATCAGTGGTCTTGGATGGTTGTGTTGCCGATAAAATCTGAAGAAGAAGAAGAAGAAGAATAAATAAATAAAAAAAATGAAAGGAAGAGATGGAGAGAGAGGTATTGAGCACAAGAAAAGAAAAAAGAAAGGTAATGAGTACTAATCATCGAAAAAGAAAAAAAGAAAGATATGAAGGAATAAAGTAAAAAAAAAATACCACAAGATGTCAAAAACTCATAAATGTTTGAAAAGCTTTATGCATCTTGTTTTTATTGAATGAAACAAATATTTATAATACTTTTTAATTGTACCACCCATCTCCCATGTTTATTATTTTTTAAAATAGTACTTTTACCTATCTCTCTTTATTTGAATCATGCAGTTCCATTTCCTCAATATTATATTATCATTTTACAATCTTTTACAGTTGTTTGCAAGTGTCCCTCGAGACTTACAAGTAGTTTTTAAATTTTTAAATAATTTTTCATACAGTTTATGCCCTGTTGTTGCACCGTTTCCGTCAGCTATAAACATCACTTATAGTTCATTTTATTCTGTTGCTCTTAAGATTCTTTGGTGTTGTTTTTATATATATAAAATATAACTCAAATTTTTTTGAAAACAACTTAACATTGATAATAAAACTTGTCTACAATCACATATGCATTACCTAACTAAAATATTAATATGTATATATATATTCTTACATATTCCAGAATTTATAAAACAAAAACAAAAAATGCAAGCATATGATGCACATCACAGATCAACAAAATTAAAAAACACACACACACAACAAAACAAAACCAAACAAATATCATAACATCAACTACACTACAACAACAAACAAACTACAAAACAACTTTAATTTGAAGTCATTCCTAAAAGGAGACTTCAAAGCTTCTCAAGGCTTGGCACTCCTCTTTTGAATATCAAAAGCAACTTTAATCTCAGGTACTAATTGGACAACATCTAACTTAGGAACATCAATACCATCGCAACCTGACCATGACATTAAAACTACTAATTAATAAAAACATCACAATCACTATCAACGTTTACCTCTTGCTTCTTAACCAAAAGTACTCTGCAAATAACGCTACAAAAATACCACAATCACTACAAAATAACATAAAAACAACGAAAATAAACAAGAAACTCAATAAACACTGATATACATACTCTAAAATATAATTTAAACATTATTGAAATGTAAAAACAATCAAACTGAAACCTAAAACAAGTCGTAAGCGAAAAAAAAAGGAAAACATTCAAAAAATTATAACTACCTTATTTAAAAATTACATAACCTAACTATGTAAAATCAGTTAAGCATTAAACCAAACACATTACATGCATTATTAAATACATGACTAATATAAAAGAATGAAAAACAACTACCCACCAAGAATGGAAAAATACAACTAAAAAAAACATAAAGAGAGTAAAATACATTCACAAAACATACCTATAGAATATAAAATAAAAAAAATAACAAAATGAAAATCAAACAGAAATATTAAACAAACCTTTTGAATTTTTTTCCTCATTTATCCTCATGAGAATTTTGATCATAATTTTTTATTTTCATTCTTTTAGCTTTTCTTTTTTCAACTACGTACAGACTAACCTCTTTAGTAGCGATTTTGAATTCAATAGATTTTTTGAAAATGAATTACTTACCCATTGGAGAAGAAGATATAGACCAAGTATTAATCATGTGAAATTTGAAAAATTAAAAAAAAAAGAAGGAAAACACATAGAAGCAAGAACACGAAACAACCAGAAAAATAATTATAGAAAATAGAAAAAGTTATGGAGGAAGAAGAAGAAGAGAGAAAAATGATGGAATAAGAAGAAGAAAGAGAAAAACTAATGGGGGAAGAATAAAAGAGAAAAAGTGATGGAGTAAGAAGAAGAAAGAGAAAAAGTAATGAATGAATATGAGGTAAGGTGTTAGTAAGCCAAATAGTATTAGTGCAAATTATAAATTACCATAGTAGTATAAAAGATAAAGCCAAGTAGTGTAAAAGTAAAATAAAGCGTGCGACAGTAAAAAAAAAAAGCCAATTTTGGCACTTTATGTAAAAATCTCAATAAAGTACTTATTATAACAAGTTAATTTTGAACTAATGGATATTTATCCATATTAGAAATGATACATTATTGTAAATACATAAATATTTTTCCTTATTAAATATAATAAATAAATGGGAAAATGTCATGTGGCATTTTTGAGTGTCACACACTAGTCATTGTGCACAGTGAATGGCACACTCATTTGTGTTATTTATTATTTGGGTGGGAGCCACTAGCATGGCACAAACATGAGCAGTTGCTCATTTGTGTTATTTATTATTTAATTATAATTATTTGAATAAATAGGATTTCCCCCCCTGAAGTATCGTTACTATAGAGTTGTGCCCCCTGAATTATTATTGAATCGTAGAGTTATGCCCTCCAAAATATTATAAGTACTTAAACGTGCCCCCTGAATATGGGACAGAGGAACATAATTTAATAGTGGTAATAGTTTGAGGAAATATTTAACAACACGGAAAATTTAGGGGGCACGATTTGAATGTGGTAATAATTCGAGGGGCAAAAATCTTATTTATTCTAATTATTATATAATCATATGTAATTAATTGATTAATTGTGAATGGATTAATTAAATTTATTTGAGAATTAGTTAATATTGAGAGTGTTGTCCGTGTTTTCACCAAAGGACACGTGGCAATCCGAGTAGGTCATGTGGCAAGGATGCATACTTCTTTAGATGAGGCCACACCCCGAGGATAAGTCCTTGGAGGGTTGATTTCTCGGTTAGAGGCCACACCCCTCGGATAAAGGTGGGGCACGGATGTCTCTCTGTTGCCATGCCCCAAGAACTGGTTAGTAATCCTTGGTTTTCTTACAAGCAGTTATCTTCCAGGCCAAGGACCTTGTTCTCGGGATGTAGAAGGCCAGCCAGGTGTCAATCGATGCAAGTTTGCAACATCCGAGGATCGCCTAACAACCTTGTTGGCGATCCGTCGATAGTGTTGTCAGTTGTACGACTCGACAATTCGCACTCCCACTACACTGTCTGACATGGAGATATGTACAACATGCCTTGACTGTACCTGGGGCATGTTCCCCATAAAGTAGGTACCTTCTACAGTGGGCCCTGGGATCTCGCTTGGGTTGTGGTCTCTATTCAATGTAGCCATATGCATTGAATTGGTATTAATCCCCCAATAATGGGAAAAGTGTATATTAATTACAAATGATTATTATTAATGACCCAAACCTCTATAAGTAGGGTTAGGAGTCTTAAATTTAAGGGTTCGGATTTTTCGAGAACTAAATACTTGTACTCAGAGCAATATAGACACTACCTGACAAAACTTCATTGGAGCTTGCCCTATCAAGCTTCCAATCCTCATAATACCAGTGACTTATGGACTAAGGCTCTTTTATAGCTTGAACTATGTAAAAACCTTTGTGTTCTTGTTGTTTATTGCTTTAATCTCTCGCTTAAGGTTGATAGCGAAAAATGCAGTCAACAATTTGGTGCTTTCATTGAGAGCTTGAAGAAAGCATCCAGAACACTTGCAGCCATGGTAACTACTTGAAGAAATGTTACAAATAACATACTCCCTCCTATCGGATTTGAAGGAGGGGAACCCAGTCGAGAGCGACCTCAGGACATGCCTATGTTTGTAGAGGTTATGATGAAGATGCCGAGTACGACAACGAAGAAGACAGTGTCGACCAGGGGTATTATTAGGAAGAATACCCTCACAACCATGGATGTGGAGAAGAAATCGGAGGTGGTGGTACTCCGCGAGCAGGTGGCCACCTAGCAACAAAAGATCGATGCTTAAGAGGGTAACAACGCCGCCCTACAAGAGATGGTACTTGCCATGAAGGCCACTCTTGAAGCCCAAGGGCTGTGAGTGGACCCCAATGGAAATGTACTAGCTAGGCACCCAACTAGTATGCCACTTGCGCACCATATTGGATTGCCACCTGTCAATATAGCCGAAGTACCTCCCGAGCACTCAGCTAAAGAGGTGCAAGATCTGCCAGCTGGAATGCACACCAAGCACCCAGCAGGAGTTGGAACCCTAATGCACTACAAGATCATGGCAAAGGGAAAGTCAACGAGAATCCTACTCCAAAGAAGAAGAAGGCTCATCAAGATCCCGACGACCACCAGAGTCCCAAGCAGGCAGGTAAGGATAATGGCCTAGGTGCCCGAGGACACCGCCAGGCTGTCAGTGCCCGTCGAGCTCGGGGCGTTCTGCCACGACACGCTCATATGAATCCCACGAGGCCTGGAGATGGTGTCCCCTCGGGACCTCACCAACCCCGTAAGAACAGCGGTCCAGGGATCTAAGAACATGGCATTAGTGTCTTGGTAAATGATGATAACGATGAGTCCGACGGTGAAACCGAGGTGGCTCGTCCCAAGGATAACAGTGTGTTCTAGATTAGGTTGACCTGCAATACAACCTTAACTCCTGAAGGTGCAACAAGGCAGATGGGTGTGAGCCCACCGGGAGAAGTCTATCAAACCTTCGGGACCATCTCAATGCCTGAAGAAGAGATAACTCGACTTAGAGCATCATCTGAGATCGTGATTCACTTCGCGCAGAGTTAGAAAGCCTAAAGCGAATCATTCATAGAATGGCCAGGCAGCAGGGCTACAAATCTGACTTGGAAGATGAAGAAGTGGAGCCATGCGCTCCTTACATTTTTTAGGCCCCTCTACCACAAGGCTTAAAAATTTCGACCATGTCGCCCTATGATGGTGGCTGGGACCCCACAGATAACTTGTATAAGTTCAACATATTAATGTTGGTGCATTGCGTCTCCGATGACGCTAAATGTCATAGACTTACCGATCACCATGATGGGACCAGAAGATGAATGGTTCAAGAAACTCTGACCATGAACCATTCAATCGTAGCATTAATTTTTGTCTGCCTTCCAAATACAATTCATAGGACTTCGGAACGTGAGCTTTGAGGTCAATGCCTTGACTAACATAAAACAAGGGCCCTTCGAGACTCTCAAGGTATACATCAAATGCTTCAAGGAGGAAGCAGTGAGAGCCAAGAGAGTTGATGATGGCCTTACAGGCTAGCATCCCCAAGAAATCCCCACTTTAGGATGATCTCCAGCGGAGGGGATACTGACAACTCGACGACTTCATTCTTCGAAGACAAGAATATATCATCTTGGAGGATGCCCAGATTGGGGCGTTCGGAGTACCCGCCACTTTCCCTACGTCAGCCATGCCTGGCCCCGTGGCTTTGGGAATTCAATATTCCTCTTACGCTCCCTTCTAATTAGGCTTGGGGGGAGTCCAACCTAACCAAAGTGCTCCATTTTCCAATTTTAGCACCATGCCCACTCCTGGATTCAATAAGGCTTCAGCAGGTAACGAGGCGGCCCACTGGATAGATTTTCAGCCTCCATTCAGTGCTGGATATTTAGTTCCATCCCAGCCTGTTGAATCTAGTCGAGCTCCCAGCAGTAGTAGACGCGGGGAGAAGGGTAAGGGCCAGAGGCCTAAGGGAAATGGAACCTCACAGGATGAGTAGGGAGCTACCTCTAGCGAGAAGTATGTCTTACAATACTCCGAGTATACCGGCTTGGTAGACTCCTGAGAAAATATCTTCGTGGCCACAGTACAACACGTTCACTATAGGAAGCCGTAGCCCATCTGGGGAGATAGGGAAAGGTGGGACCCTAGCAAATTTTGTTGTTTCCACAACGACATAGAGCACCACATCAATATGTCTCGCCAGCTCAAGGATGAGATCGAAAGCCTCATCAATATGGGACATCTCCACCAATATGCTAAGGGTGGAATGTGTCAGGAATAACCCCCCATGGCAGGACCGCTCGTGCCATCTATTGCTCCCCAGGTTCTAGTAATTACTCTTGTGTCCCACAACATCCAGTAGCCCAAGGTCCTCCTCCAGCAAACGAGGAACCATCTCCGGAGGACCCCACTTGGGTGGTACCTCATGAAGTTCACAGAACAGGTATGCACGAGCATTAAATCATGATGATGAGGTGATGGCTTTGGCTTAGCTACCTGCCCAACTGCCCCGAATGACTGACCAAGTCATAACATTCTTCGAAGACAATGCTAGGAGAATGCATTTCGCACACCACGACCTGTTGGTAATGGAAAGCCAAATCTCCAATAAAATTTTTACACGGATTCTTGTTGATAACAGGAGTTCGGTGAACCTGTTTAAGTCAGCCTTCGAAAAAATAGGGCTAACCACGACAGACTTGTCCCCGTGTGCCTCAAATCTTTACGGATTCTCTGGAGAGGTCCTTATCCTGATGGATCAGATAAAGCTCCATGTAACACTTGGAGAGGTGCCTCGCCAGTCCTTCAAAGAATGCACCTTTGTCGTGGTAGACTATTCCTCGGCGTATAATGCCATCTTGGGATGACCTACACTGGTGGAGTTTGGAGCTGTCACTTCTATCCGACACCTATGCATGAAGTTTCCCATAGAGGCAGGAATTGGTACCATTCGCTGAGACCAGAAAGAGGCAAGATAGTGTTATAATGTCTCTCTCAAAACTCCCGTAATGGTGGTGGAAGAAGAAGTCCCCGAGAAGCCTGAGGCATCCAAGGTACAAGCTGTCCAGGAGACTGGCCCGAAGGATTGGACTTGAGGGTTCAAGAGGAAAGGTAAATTGAACCAATAGAGGAGGTGGAGGTTATAGTTCTTGATACCTCCACCCCCGTTAGGAAAATAAAAGTTGGGGGAAGCTTGAAGACAGAAGTCCGAGAAGCATTGGTGAGCTTCCTCTGAGAAAATTAGGACGAGTATGCATGGTCACATTTCCACATGGCTGGAATTGATCCAAACATCATATTCCACACCTTGAATGTCAATCCCAACTTTGCTCCCGTCCAGCAAAATCAAAGAATGTTCGATCAAACTCATAAAGTGGCTCTCAAGACCGAGGTAGACAAGCTCCTCACCAATGGATTTATCCGAGAGGCCCAGTACCCTAGGTGGCTATCTAATCATGTTCTCATGCTAAAGCCAACTGGCACCTAGAGGACATGCATCGATTTCTCAAACCTTAACAAGGCTTGTCCGAAAGACTGTTTTCCGCTCCCCGAGATAGATCAGATGGTCGAAGCCACCTCTGGCTATGAGTTGTTCTCGTTTATGGATGCATACTCAGGAAACAACCAGATATCCATGTATGTCACGGACTAAGAGCATACTAGTTTTTCGACCGATTAGGGTGTCTTGATACATCGTGATGCCTTTCAGACTGAAGAATGATGGTGCCACCTACTAGAGGCTGGTTAATAAAATGATCGAGAACCAGTTGGGGAGAAACATGGAGACTTACATGGATGACATGCTGGTCAAGTCTAGGACAGCCCCAGACCATGTGAATGACTTTGCGGAGGTTTTCACAGTGCTTTGTCAGTTCAGAAATAAATTAAACCCTCAAAGTCCATGTTTGGGGTTGCCTTGTAACGACCCAAATTCACTAATAAGGCTTAAGGGCCTTGATTAGTGTGCCAGGAGGGCATGATGGGAATTATGTGTGATTATTATGATTAAGATGCATGATTATGATTTTAAGCATGTTATATGAATGTGTGAATTATGTTATGTGATAACTATGATGTGTGAATCGTATCACGTGGGTGCTGTAATACCAATGTGATGCACGTGCCGAGACGGTCCTAGAAGGCTAGATATTGGTAACTGGTAATTTGGTAACCTGCGTAGCTATTAGTAACCTTAGAGAGTAACAAGTTTTATGGGGAGAGTGGTAGAATCGCAAAGCTGGTGAAAAGACAAGTGTACCCTTGAGGTTTAGTTAGAAAAGGATATTTGGGGAAGGTTAAGAAGGTCTTTTGGCAGTGATATAGAAGTCTTTGGCTGAGGGAAAAGGATATGTACGATTTATTTATGCTAAGTATAACTGAAGTTAAGTCTTGGAAGGCTAGAAAGGGCAAGAAGGAAAGGGAGAATCAAGAACCTAAGAAGCAAAGTGGGAGAGGAACTGAACTGAGTTCTTTGAGGCTAGTGAAGGGCTTAAGGGTGTGAAATCAAGCATATATCAAGGTTTATACTGAGGTAAGGGATTGGTCTCTGTTTTGTTAAGTTCTGAATTTGGTTTCTTTTGAAAGAATTGAGAGATAGCCATGGTTTTTCTTGTATGGAATTCAGCTGGTTTGTTAAGGTGGAATTCAGCTCAAGCTTGGATTGGAGGAAGCTCAAGTCGGATTTCAGATTGAGGTAAGGGTATTAAGTATGTTTGCAATTTCATAGCTGTTATGGTTTAAGGATTTAGGGGTCTGGTTTGTACTTTTCTCAAGTTTCAGTTTAAGTGTTAGAGATTGAATTTAGGTGTGAATTCTATGGGTGAGTGTGTAGTTAAGCTGGGTTATAGTGTTTATAAGTTGTTGGTTGGTCTATGTGGGGTTTCAAATAAGTTTTGGGGCTTGGGTATGAAGTTGGGGTGATTTGGAGTGAGTTAGGCTCGGGAAAAACGCGAAGGAAAACCCAGAATTCTGGGTTTGCGATGGTGTGCCGCGGCACAGCTTTTGCGTGCCGCGGCGTGGGGGTCTCTGATGTTGGGTGCCGCGGCACAAGGAAAGTGGTGCCGCGGCACAAGGCTAATTTCAGGATGTTACTTTTGACAATTTTAGGCCTTTGCTCCGGGGGTTCGGGGGATGTCTCCGGGGTGTCGTTCTAAGGTTTTGGGGGTTCCGAGAGTGTGGGTTAGGTTCCGGGAAGGTAGTCTTGGATTGGTTAATGACAAAGAATATTATATTTGTGTTCTGATTAGGACTTTGGAGAGGCTCGAGGTAGAGGACCGTGCTTGCGGCTACGTGGCATCGAAAACCAGTGAATTGAAAGGTGAGAACACTGCACCCGAATGTATGGTTGTGAATGGGACTAAGTGCTCCCGAGAGGTGTATTGTGTCATCGTTGGTATTATGCCAAGGGACACGTATAAGCGGTCTAAGAGTACCGTTCACGAATTTAGCGCATGGGGCGCGAATTGGCCACTGGGAGCCAGAAACAATAGGATAACAGAGGGAGCAGCCTGTGAGCGCTAGCCCTGGTTATCGTCTGTGCATTGTGTGTTATGAGCTGAGATGCTTAGTATATGAAATACTTGACTATTGATATGCTTCAGTTTATGAGATGCTATATGTGTAATTGACTTGACAGCTAGATGTGCATGCTCTATTATTGTTGTGTTTTCTTGCTGGGCCTTGGCTCACGGGTGCTACGTGGTGCAGGTAAAGGCAAGAGCAAGCTGGACCAGGCCTGAGGTGGAGAGCTCCGAGGTGAAATGTACATAGCCAGCCGTTCGATCACCATGATCGAGGAGTGTGTCAGGACAGAGATTACCTAACCGCTCATTTTGCCTTAGTATGGTTGTTAATGTATTTAAACCTTGTAAATTTTGTAAATGACCTTTAAACTGTCATTTTTGGGATCCCATGTAACGAAACAATGTTTTGTAATGAAAATGTAAATTTTGAGACCAAAACACGTTTAACCCTAGTTCCTCTACTATTTCAGTAACACGTTTTTACTTTAATGACTTGGTTAACAAGTCTGGTACTTTTTAAACACACAGTGTAGCGGTCTTGGCTATCCAGGGCGTTACAACTTAGTATCAGAGCGTCCTAGGTTTATGGGTCCTGAAGACTAGCTGGGTATGTACATTCGCTGCGGGAGACAAGCTCAACTCAGGGTTTGGTAATTGTATATGCATGATTATGTGTTTAAATGATTTGAGTGAGATATGAATGTTGATACCTGTCTGATGAATAGGGAGCATGAGATTCTGATCGGGCCTGGCCCTTGACTATTGCATGATGTTATTGAGGCGTGCTTATGAGCATTGCTGTGGATGTGGATGAATATCTGGATAAATTGCTATATTTGTTTGCTTGTGAATGATTGGGGTTTTGGTGGTTGATTATGGAGAGATTATTACCCTGTCGTCTTAGCCTAATTGCCGAGTCGTTGTTTGCAGATTGACTTGAATAGCTATGCGTTCAAGGAAATCTACACGACAAGCCGGCAGGTCTGGGGCTAGAGAGGATGATCAGGGCCCAACCCCTCCGCCAGTCCCTGAGAACTGGCAACAGTTAATGGCAGAAATGCAAGCTAGGCTTCAGAGCCAAGATGAACTGATCAGAATGCTGCAGCAGGCTCCATCTGGGAGTGTTGCCCTAGCTGGGCCACCGGCGCTAGTACCTGTGGTACAGCCTGTTGATGTTGGTAATAAAGTGGAACCGTTGTATGAGCGGTTCAGGAAGCAGCAGCCCACGATCTTTGAGGTTGGGCCAGATCCACTAAAAGCTGAGCAGTGGATGACTCTGATTACCACTATACTTGATTTTATGAAAGTAGAAGGACATGATAGGGTGGCCTGTGCCACTTATATGCTGAGAGAGGATGCCCTAATCAGGTGGGAGGTGGCATCACAAACCAGAAATGTTGCTGCAATGACATGGGAGGAGTTTAAAGATTTGTTCAATCAGAAGTACTATAATGTTGCCGTCAGGGCAGCGAAGGTGAATGAATTTGTGGGATTGGTTCAGGGCAGTATGACTGTTACGGAATATGCCTTGAAATTTGACAGACTTGCAAAGTTTGCACCGGATCTTGTGCCTACCGATGCGACCAGGTTAGACAGATTTGTTAGAGGGCTAAATGTCATGATAGCCCGGGATGTGAGGATTACCATAGCTCCTGGAGTGACTACCTATGCCCAGGCTGTGGAAAGGGCTTTGACTGCTGAGGAAGCAGAGAATAGGATTTGGAGAGATAATGCAGCAAGAAGGGAGGGCCGTAGACCGGTGCCTCCGTATTCTGGTTCTAGTAGAGGTGGAGGTATTAGTGATTTGAAGAGAAAGACTCCTGAAGCCCCAATTGCTCCTAGGTTTGATAGAGGAGGTCGGGGTATTCAGGGTGGCCGACGGGGAGGCGGCGATTCGTGGAGGACTTACCCAGAATGCACGAGGTGCAGGAGACGCCATTTGGGCGAGTGTCAGGCTAAGGCCTGTTATGTATGCGGGGTGGTGGGACACCTCAGGAAAGATTGCCCAACAGTGAAGAAGGGCGAAGCAGGGAAGGTGGACAGCTTGACTCCAGCTCGAGTGTTCACTTTGACGCAGGCAGAGGCCGAGGCTAGTCCCTCGGTCGTGACAGGTCAGCTTTCTAGTGCTGGCACTTCTTTTACCGTTTTGATTGATTCTGGTGCTACGCATTCATTTGTATCTGATAGGGTGATTGATAGATTGTGTAGACCTAGTGAGGTTAGAGCTTCAGGGTTTGGGACTATACTGCCTACGGGAGAGCTGGTGGTGTCTAGGAGATGGGTTAGGGCACTGCCAGTGTTAGTTGATGGTAGAGAGTTGTCAGTGGACTTGATTGAGTTGAGTATGGAGGACTTTGACATGATCTTAGGTATGGATTGGCTGGTTAGATATGGGGCTACCATTAACTGTAGAAAGAAAATGGTGACTTTTGAGCCAGAGGGTGAGGATCCCTTCGTCTTTGTGGGAGCGGTGCGTGGACCCCGCGTACCCAGGATATCTGCATTGAGAGCAAGAGATTTGCTACAGGGTGGATGTATAGGCTTCTTGGCTAGTGTGGTGGATACAACCAAAGTTTCACCAGTTGGACCGGAGGAGACCAGACTGGTTTGTGAGTTCTTGGATGTGTTCCCTGAGGATTTGCCAGGGTTGCCGCCGCGTAGGGAGATTGAGTTTGTTATTGAGTTGGCACCGGGGACAGAGCCAGTGTCGAGGGCACCATACAGGATGGCACCAGCGGAACTGAAAGAGTTAAAGATACAACTGCAGGAACTTCTGGATATAGGGTTCATCAGACCTAGCTATTCACCATGGGGTGCTCCAGTTTTGTTTGTTAAGAAGAAGGACGGGACTCTGAGAATGTGTATTGACTATCGGGAATTGAATAAGTTAACTATTAAGAATAAGTATCCCCTACCGAGGATTGATGACTTGTTCGATCAGTTGCAGGGTAAGATGGTGTTCTCAAAGATTGATCTTCGATCTGGTTATCACCAGCTGAGGATCAAAGATGAGGACATACCTAAGACAGCTTTTCGGACGCGATATGGGCATTATGAGTTCTTGGTCATGTCTTTTGGTTTGACCAATGCCCCAGCAGCCTTCATGGATTTAATGAACAGGGTATTCAAAGATTTTCTGGATCAGTTTGTTATAGTCTTCATCGATGACATCCTAGTGTATTCCAGTTCAGAGGCAGAACACGAGTTTCATCTTCGACTGTTCTTCAGAGGTTGAGGGAGCATCAGTTATATGCTAAGTTTAAGAAGTGCGAGTTTTGGTTACCTGAAGTGACATTCCTTGGACACATTGTAGGTGCGGATGGGATTAAGGTGGATCCGTCTAAGATAGAAGCAGTTAGGGATTGGCCGAGGCCAAGGAACGCCTCGGAAGTGCGGAGTTTTCTTGGTTTGGCAGGCTACTACAGGCGGTTTGTAGAGGGCTTCTCGAGGATAGCAGCACCGATGACAGAATTGACAAGAAAGAATCTAAAGTTCATTTGGTCAGACAAGTGTGAGGGTAGTTTCCAGGAATTAAAGCGACGACTTATTACTGCACCAGTGCTGAGTTTGCCTTCAGGAGAAGGAAAGTTTGTTGTTTATTGTGACGCGTCGAGGTTGGGTTTAGGCTGTGTGCTGATGCAAAATGAGAAGGTGATAGCTTATGCATCACGACAGCTGAAGGAGTATGAGCAGCGGTATCCTACTCATGACCTAGAGTTGGCAGCAGTGGTTTTTGCCTTGAAGATTTGGCGGCATTATCTTTATGGGGAGAAGTGTGAGGTGTACACTGACCATAAAAGCTTGAAATATTTCTTCACACAGAAGGACCTGAATATGAGACAGAGGCGTTGGTTGGAGCTGGTGAAAGAGTATGATTGTGATATTCTTTATCATCCAGGGAAAGCCAATGTGGTGGCTGATGCACTGAGCCGCAGAGGTCCAGGTCAGTTATATAGTGCTGTTCAGATCTCGAGAGAGTTGGCTGATGAGATGATTAGAGCAGGGATAGAATTGGTTGTGGGCCGATTGGCTAACATTACTCTACAGTCGACCCTGCTAGAGTGGATCAGAGAGGGGCAGTTGATAGACGCTCAGTTGCAGAGGGTTAGAGAGGATGTCTTAGCAGGAATATCTAAGGACTATTCTGTTTCAGAGGTTGGTTTACTACGGTATCAGGGACGGATTTGTGTTCCAGCTGATGGGGGGATCAGACAGGAGATACTAGATGAGTCTCATACGACGCCGTACTCGCTTCATCCGGGTACCACAAAGATGTATCAGGATTTACGGACTTTGTATTGGTGGTCCGGGATGAAGAGAGATGTGGTAGAGTACGTTGCTAGATTCTTAACCTATCAACAGGTGAAAGCTGAACATCAGCGACCAGCAGGGTTGCTTCAGCCTTTGGGTATTCCTGAGTGGAAATGGGAGGATATTACTATGGATTTCGTAGGAGGTCTACCCAGGACAATAGGGTTTCATGACTCAATATGGGTGATCGTGGATAGATACACCAAGTCAGCCCATTTTCTTCCAGTGAGGTCAACTTATACTGTGGATCAGTACGCTGAGTTGTACGTGAAAGAGATCGTACGTCTCCATGGGGTTCCTAAGTCTATTGTGTCAGACCGGGATCCTATTTTCACTTCCAAGTTTTGGGGAGGTTTGCAGGAAGCTTTAGGAACTCAGTTGAAGTTCAGTACAGCCTTTCATCCTCAGACTGATGGACAGTCTGAGAGGACGATCCAGGTACTGGAAGATATGCTCAGAGCTTGTGTGATTGATTTTGAGGGTTCGTGGAGTAAGTACCTTCCGTTGATTGAGTTCTCGTACAACAATAGTTATCAGTCAACGATTGGAGTGGTTCCCTATGAGATGCTATATGGGAGGAAGTGTAGATCCCCTATCCATTGGGAAGAGATGGGTGAGAGGAGATACTTGGGACCAGATATGGTCCAGAGGACGAGTGAGGCCATAGAGAAGATCCGGGCTAGGATGCTCGCATCTCAGAGTAGGCAAAAAAGCTACGCTGATCCTAGGCGTAGAGACGTGGAGTTTCAGGTTGGTGATCACGTCTTTCTTCGAGTTTCACCTCTGCGAGGGGTGAGGAGGTTTGGTAAGAGGGGCAAGCTAAGCCCTAGATTCATTGGACCATTCGAGATCCTGGAAAGGATTGGACAGGTGGCTTACAGGTTAGCCTTGCCGCCATCGCTGTCTGGAGTTCATAACGTGTTCCATGTCTCTATGCTTCGAAAGTATGTCTCAGATGTGACTCATGTATTGAAGCATGAAGATTTGGAGTTACAGGCAGATTTGGCTTATGATGAGAAACCAGTTCAGATCTTAGATCGGAAAGATAAGGTGTTGCGGAATAAGACGATTCCTCTAGTTAAAGTGCTGTGGAGAAACAGTAAGGTCGAGGAAGCGACTTGGGAGCTTGAGACAGCTATGCGAGATCAGTATCCGGAGTTGTTCAGGTAAATTTCGAGGACGAAATTCTCATTAGGAGGGGATAGTTGTAACGACCCAAATTCACTAATAAGGCTTAAGGGCCTTGATTAGTGTGCCGGGAGGGCATGATGGGAATTATGTGTGATTATTATGATTAAGATGCATGATTATGATTTTAAGCATGTTATATGAATGTGTGAATTATGTTATGTGATAACTATGATGTGTGAATCGTATCACGTGGGTGCTGTAATACCAATGTGATGCACGTGCCGAGACGGTCCTAGAAGGCTAGATATTGGTAACTGGTAATTTGGTAACCTGCGTAGCTATTAGTAACCTTAGAGAGTAACAAGTTTTATGGGGAGAGTGGTAGAATCGCAAAGCTGGTGAAAAGACAAGTGTACCCTTGAGGTTTAGTTAGAAAAGGATATTTGGGGAAGGTTAAGAAGGTCTTTTGGCAGTGATATAGAAGTCTTTGGCTGAGGGAAAAGGATATGTACGATTTATTTATGCTAAGTATAACTGAAGTTAAGTCTTGGAAGGCTAGAAAGGGCAAGAAGGAAAGGGAGAATCAAGAACCTAAGAAGCAAAGTGGGAGAGGAACTGAACTGAGTTCTTTGAGGCTAGTGAAGGGCTTAAGGGTGTGGAATCAAGCATATATCAAGGTTTATACTGAGGTAAGGGATTGGTCTCTGTTTTGTTAAGTTCTGAATTTGGTTTCTTTTGAAAGAATTGAGAGATAGCCATGGTTTTTCTTGTATGGAATTCAGCTGGTTTGTTAAGGTGGAATTTAGCTCAAGCTTGGATTGGAGGAAGCTCAAGTCGGATTTCAGATTGAGGTAAGGGTATTAAGTATGTTTGCAATTTCATAGCTGTTATGGTTTAAGGATTTAGGGGTCTGGTTTGTACTTTTCTCAAGTTTCAGTTTAAGTGTTAGAGATTGAATTTAGGTGTGAATTCTATGGGTGAGTGTGTAGTTAAGCTGGGTTATAGTGTTTATAAGTTGTTGGTTGGTCTATGTGGGGTTTCAAATAAGTTTTGGGGCTTGGGTATGAAGTTGGGGTGATTTGGAGTGAGTTAGGCTCGGGAAAAACGCGAAGGAAAACCCAGAATTCTGGGTTTGCGATGGTGTGCCGCGGCACAGCTTTTGCGTGCCGCGGCGTGGGGGTCTCTGATGTTGGGTGCCGCGGCACAAGGAAAGTGGTGCCGCGGCACAAGGCTAATTTCAGGATGTTACTTTTGACAATTTTAGGCCTTTGCTCCGGGGGTTCGGGGGATGTCTCCGGGGTGTCGTTCTACGGTTTTGGGGGTTCCGAGAGTGTGGGTTAGGTTCCGGGAAGGTAGTCTTGGATTGGTTAATGACAAAGAATATTATATTTGTGTTCTGATTAGGACTTTGGAGAGGCTCGAGGTAGAGGACCGTGCTTGCGGCTACGTGGCATCGAAAACCAGTGAATTGAAAGGTGAGAACACTGCACCCGAATGTATGGTTGTGAATGGGACTAAGTGCTCCCGAGAGGTGTATTGTGTCATCGTTGGTATTATGCCAAGGGACACGTATAAGCGGTCTAAGAGTACCGTTCACGAATTTAGCGCATGGGGCGCGAATTGGCCACTGGGAGCCAGAAACAATAGGATAACAGAGGGAGCAGCCTGTGAGCGCTAGCCCTGGTTATCGTCTGTGCATTGTGTGTTATGAGCTGAGATGCTTAGTATATGAAATACTTGACTATTGATATGCTTCAGTTTATGAGATGCTATATGTGTAATTGACTTGACAGCTAGATGTGCATGCTCTATTATTGTTGTGTTTTCTTGCTGGGCCTTGGCTCACGGGTGCTACGTGGTGCAGGTAAAGGCAAGAGCAAGCTGGACCAGGCCTGAGGTGGAGAGCTCCGAGGTGAAATGTACATAGCCAGCCGTTCGATCACCATGATCGAGGAGTGTGTCAGGACAGAGATTACCTAACCGCTCATTTTGCCTTAGTATGGTTGTTAATGTATTTAAACCTTGTAAATTTTGTAAATGACCTTTAAACTGTCATTTTTGGGATCCCATGTAACGAAACAATGTTTGTAATGAAAATGTAACTTTTGAGACCAAAACACTTTTAACCCTAGTTCCTCTGCTGTTTCAGTAACACGTTTTTACTTTAATGACTTGGTTAGCAAGTCTGGCACTTTTTAAACACACAGTGTAGCGGTCTTGGCTATCCAGGGCATTACATGCCTCCAGTAATTTCCTAGGCTTCATTGTCAGTTCTCGGGGAATGGAGGAAAACCCCGAGAAGATCAAGGCCCTAATCGAGATGCCATCTCCTCGAAAGCAAAAATACACTTAGAGAATGCCATCAATGTTGCATTGGTGCGGGAGGAAGGCCATGTGCAGCACCCCATTTACTATGTTAGCAAAAGACTCATCGGTGCAGAATCTAGGTACTCGTTGATGGAGAAGTTAACTTTTCTCCTAATGATGGCTTCTCGGAAGCTAAGACCCTACTTCCAGGAACATCCAATTAAGGTCCTCACAAATCATCTCCTTTGGTAAGTCCTCCAAAAGCCAGAGTTTTCAGGAATACTCTTGAAGTGGTCGGTGGAGTTGAGTCAATTCGACATCACCTACCATCCGAGGACTGCTATAAAAGGTCAGGCATAAGCTGATTTCATCATCGAGTGCACAAGGAATCAGGAAAAGACTGAAGGTACCCCAGCAGTCGGACCAGCCTGGAAGTTGTTTGTGGACGGGTCTTCAAACAAAAATGGTGTTGGGGCTGGACTTATTTTGGTTTCCCCCGAGGGGCACAAAGTGCATAGTGCCCTCCGCTCTAGGTTCAACGCCTCTAACAATGAAGCGTAGTACGAAGCCTTAAGCTCCGTGTGGCACAGAAGCTCAAAGCCGAGGGCCTCAAGATTTTTAGCAATCCCCAAATCGTTGTGAACCAAATACTCAGACAGTACCAGGCCTGGTGTACAAAAATGGCAGTGTATCTGGCCAAGGCTCAAGAAATGAAGCATAACTTCAAAAGATTCACTATTCAGCATGTGCCGAGAGAGCAGAATTTCAATGCTAACACTCTGGCTAAGTTGGCCATAACCAAAGACGCTGAGTTGATCAACGTGCTCCCAATTGATTACTTGGAGTCTCCGAGCATCTCATCTCTCGATGAGGTGGATCTATATAATCCCAAGATGGGTGCATGGAGCTAATAGTAAAATATCTTGTCTCCGGGGAGCTGCTCCAAGATATGACGACAACTCGACAGTTTCTTTATCAAGCACATAGGTACATAATCAAGGACAATAGGCATTACAGGTGAGGTTAATCTTTTCCTTTGCTTCGGTGTGTGTCCAAGCAATAAGCCAGTCTAATACTTCTAGAAGTACACGACAGTTTTTGCAGAGATCGCGCTGGGTGGTAGAGCCTTTCCAAAAAGATCTTAAGGCAAGGATACTTAGAACCCACCATGAATGGAGATGAAATGGATTATGTTAAGAAATACAAAAAATTCCAATGCTTTGCTAACATCCCCCGAGCACCTCCAAATGAGCTTACGCAGATGACTAGCCCATGGCCTTTCGCTGTCTGGGGTACCGACCTTATCGGGTCCCTACCTACAGGGAAGGGAAGGGTGAAATATGCCATAGTGGTCATCGACTACTTCACAAAGTGGGTTAAGGCTGAGCCACTTGCTACGATCACCTCTAAAAAGGCCTTGTATTTTGTCATCAAGAACATCATTTGCCAGTATGGGCTTTAGATGAAAATAGTCTCCGAAAATGGATTGTAGTTTGATAGTGGAGTATTCACGGACTTTTGTCAACGACATGGAGTCACCAAGAGCTTCTCCTTCATGGCCCATCCGTAGGCCAATGGCCAAGTGGAAGCAGTTAACAAGACACTCAAGTACACTTTGTCGAAAAGGCTAGAACATGCAAATGGAGCTTGGCCCGAGGAGTTGCCTAGGGCATTGTGGAGCTATTGCACCACTGCCAGGACTTCTACCGGCATCTCTCCATTCTCCATGGCCTATGGGTATGAGGTTATGCTCCCAGTTGAGGAAGCAATCTCAATGCACTGACAAGATACGTATGACCTGACCACAAACCATGCTTTACTCTAAGAATCCTTGGACCTCGTGGAGGAGCTCCATGAAGCTTCTCAGCTTCGAGTAGCGTCCTACCAACAAAAAGTAGCCAGGTATTTCAACTCTAAGGTGAAGGATAGAAATTTTAGGGTCGGAGATCTGGTGTTGCGAAGAATATTCTTAGCCACCCAAGACCCCAATGTAGGAGTGTTGGGACCTAATTGGGAAGGCCCATACCAAGTCAAGAGCGTTGTGTGTCCAAGAACATACAAGTTAGCCCGACTAAGTGTAGAATTGATTCCCCACGCCTAGAATGCTGAGCATCATCATCGCTATTACCAATAATACTTGAAATAAGCCTTATTTATTTTTGTAGTATCCCTTGTAGCCTTCGGGCACATTGAATGGAAACCGTGTATGTAAAACACAGTAAGGAATTTATTGTCTGCTTATATTTTTTGGTTTCCTTTATTCTATTAATGCTGTGTAAGAGCACCCACTTGCTTGGAAAAGTGATCGCAGACTAGTCACCGATCACTTAGGGGCATGTAGTTAGGGTAGCATCACGCCTCATAGGGAAGGACCTAGGAAATTAAGCATGTAAAGCAGAGTAAGCCTAGTGTCGCCACCCTGAGTATAGAAAAACCTAGGAGACTAAGCAGAATAGGATTAACACCTAGAAATTAGACAATCTTAGTAGCATGAGAATAGACTTTTGTTATCTCTCGTGGATATCGAGCCCGAGGAGCGTTGGCCAAGTCTTTGACCTCAAGAAGTGAACTGATGACCAAGTACTATGTACTTGATCCCGAGGCAGACTTGGGACGCCTCCCAAGGACACCGTGCCAAAGGATTATGCCCAAGTCCTTCGAGTTCCTTGAATATTATAGTGTAGGGAAGTCCATGACATGGGGAGATTGGCTACTCGATTAGTTAAGCACCCCTAGTGTTGTGGGATCCCATAGCTAAAACACCTAGAAAAACCCCAATGTAAAAATTCCAGTAACGCGAACTTAGAGATCCAGGTTACCTCCCGAGGACAACGAGTGCTCGAGGAGTAATAACCAAATCCTAATCTTTGAGATGTGAATGGATGCCCAAGTCAATTGTACTCGGATGCTTCCCGTGGACATCCCACCAGGGAGCCCATGAGCGAGCCATAGTCTTGACACGTTGTCTGAATCCAAGCTAATTACTTGGAAGAATAGACCCTAAAAGTAACCCATAGTAGCGCTAATACAGATTAACATCGCCTCCCGAGGGTATAAAGCTTGGAGAATTGTGAGATGATCCTAGAAGGCGAACAATAGCCCCGAGATACACACTCGGATGGGGGGACGCAAAGGCCCTTAATTTGCCTCCTGGGTATTGCATACTCGAGGGGCAGGCGATCGATGTGCAAGAACGACTCCACCTCAAGCTGTAGGAGCTTGAGGGTGATGAGTTATGTTAGATTAATGCTAAACTTCGCATTAAAGTTACTGCTAGGACTGTGAGCCTATAAGAGAGACTAAACGCTGAATTCAAAAGCTTAGAACGATTTGAGTTCTTATTCTCGTAACAGTCATGTTATGTTGAATTTACAGAAACAAATCAAGTGTTTAAAATGGTTTGAGATCTTGTTCGCGTGACAGCCATGTTACGTTGAATTAACAAAACCAAATCAAGTGTTTAAAACGATTTAAGTTCTTGTTCTAGTGATAGTTGTGTTACGTTGAATCTACAGAACCAAATCAAATGTTTGAAATGGTTTGAGTGCTCATTCTCGTAGCGACTAATTCACATTGAATTTATAAAACCAAACCAATTAAAATAGGGCTTAGGGCTCATGTTCTCATGAATGTAATGTGTTGACGGTGAAATCTCATCAACGAAATTAGCTCGGAAAACTCAAAGGTAAGTCAGGTGATGTTTATATAAGAACTTAAAATAAACTTTAAGGAAAAGTAAACACAGATCAACAATGGAGCAAGCCTTTGTATATTTCTCAATAGCCTCAGCATACAATGAATTTTGCAACCCCCCTCAATGTTGAAGAGGGGTTCCTTTTATAGGGGGCTCTAATGGCCCCTGATACATTGTAGTCCATGGGACCAATTTGTACACAAGTACGCTATCAGGAGAGTGGTATCAGATGTAGTGGTGTCGGCTCTGGTACATGGTCAGAGTTTGTGGGAGCACCTCAGATTTTATACATGTTTATGCCTCCAATACTTGCTTCGTTCGGGTGTCAGAGGTGGGCTGGTGAGGACCACAACAGGTACCTCATTTGTAAGACCACTACCTATCTGGTACGAATACCATGTCCGTACTCTGATTCCTTTTGACTTTGCATGAATCGCTATGAGGCAATCCCCACTTCATTCCTAAGGGTGCGTGGAATAGGTTCTTGACCTTATGTAATGCCCTGGATAGCCAAGACCGTTACACTGTGTGTTATAAGTGCCAAACTTGCTAATCAAGTCATTCAGTTAAAATCGTGTTACTAAAACTGCAGAGGAACTAGGGTTTAAAATGGTTTGGTCTCGAAAGCCACATTTTTCATTAAGAAACATTATTTGTTTACACGGGATCCCAAAAATATAAGTTCAAAGATCGTTTACAAAAGTTATAAGATTCAGATACAATAACCAGCCATACTATGGCAAAACAAGCGGTTAGGTAATCCTTGTCCTGATCCACTCCTCGACCATGATGATCGAACGGCTGGCTATGTACATTCCACCTCGGAACTCTCCGTCTTAGGCTTGGTCCAGCTTGCCTTTGCCTTTACCTGCACCACGTAGCACCCGTGAGCCAATGCCCAGCAAGAAAACACAACAACAGAGCATAAGCAATAAATAGACAAACCCACATCTCACATTATATCACAAGTTCTCAAACATATAATCATTCAGCATGACCAAGTATTCAACATACTAAGCATATCAATTCTTATCGCATATCACTGCACAAATGATAACTAGGGCTAGCACTCTCAGGCTGCTCCCTCCGTTATCCCACTGACTCCGGCTTGATTAAGCCGAGCTCAGTGAATATTCTTGGCTACCAGTGGCCAAGCCGCGCCCTGTGCGCAAATACTATGTACGGCACCCTTAGGCCACTTTACATGTCCCATGGCATAATACCATCATTGACACGACACAATTCTCAAGAGCACTTAGTCCCGTCACAAACATATAATCGGGTGCAGTTTTCTTACCTTTAATCTGTACGGTTATAGAATTACGAGCAACGCCCCTCAAGCACGATTCATTCCCGAGCCTAAGCCTTTATTACCTAGTCACAAACAAAGTATAGGGTTTCATAAATACTCAAATATAGGTTCCAGTTATAAAATTAACTCCCGGAATATCAAATTCCACCAAGCACGGTGGTGAGACCAAACCCGAGCACACTAGACCACTCCCCCATGCTTAAAACCCTCAAAATTTCAAGTGTGCAACCAAGGGCTGCGGCCCCCAAAGCCTTGCCACGGCCCTTCCCCAAAACATAACCTACTCCCTCACTGAATCACACACGCGTCGCGGCCCTTGCCTTGGGCGCCGTGGCACGCCCCCTTGGCCGCGCCCCCTTGGCCGAGCCCCCTTGGCTTCCTTGCATGCTAGGGCTGCAGTGCTCTAGAACAGAGCCGCGGCCCTCCACTCCGAACCTAGATTTTACACCATTTCAAAGTTCAAAACCTTACCTTAAACCATCCCAAAACTTCCCAACTCTTAACCAATTAATTCCCAACTTCTTTAGCATGATCTAAACCACCTAACTCCCAAGAAAACACAGTCTAACACACTCCAATCTCTTCCTTTCAATTTCTGAAACCCAAGTGCTAAAACACACACAAACCAGCCATCAAACTCAATGAAAAACCTCTAAACCAGGAGTAGAGACTCACCTTTGCTGTAGAATCACTTCACCAAGCTATATCCAAGCTAGGTCCCCAAGTTCCCTTCTTTAATTCTGCCTTAAAACACCAAAGCTAACTTTGTTTCAACACTTAACCAAAACCAGAATCCTAACCACAGAGAAGAGAATTAAAGGCTTACCTTATCCCTGTTTTAGTACTTGATCAATCCCTGAGCTAGACCTTCAATTCCTCACCTCAAATCTCAGAATTCCAGCTTGTTTCTCCCTTAAGTTTTCTGTGTTTTTCTCTCCTTAGTTTCCCTTGAACGTGTAAGTGAGCTAGGACAAAATGCTTAGTCGGTTTGTGTTTTTTCTAAAGGCTTCCTTAAGTCTAACTTATCTGTTAAGTTAATCCCAAGGCTCGGGATGCCGGAACCGTCCCCGAGGCCAAAATGGTAAAATCCCCCAATATTCCCACCTAGACATCCTAACCTCAAATATATCTCCATATATTTATTTCTGTGTCCCGATAACCCAAATTACTATCCGCTATCTAAAAGTATCCCAGACTTCTCCAAAGTCTTATCTTAAACCCTCATTGTGACTTTTCCCACTATCTGGCCCTAGAATCGTCTTGAGTCGCGCTCAGCGAACTTGTCCACATAATAATGTGGTCCTCACATATATCACATTTTATTTCATACCGTATAACCACATAATATAATCAATTATCATATAAGCATTTTTAAACATATAATTACTCATTAAATCACAGTTATTCCATTAATGCCCTCCTGGCACACTAATCAAGGCCCTTAAGCCTTATTAGCGAATTTGGGTCATTACACCTTACCTCATGTTAGACCCACAGCAAGAGTGGTGTCCCGTCACCAGCTCCTATCAAGGGGAACGACTGAGCCCCTCTAATGAGGCCCACTATGTAGGTAACTCTTAGTAGCACGGAGATGACGTGCTGAGGTGGGGGTGTCTCTCACGAGCCCCTGGCGCGGCTGATGCGTGGGTGAGGCGAGGGCGTGGTGTCGGCCTCGCGACCCCCTAGCGCGGCTGATGCGTGGGCGAGGCGAGGGCGTTGTGTCGGCCTCGCGACCCCGTGGCGCGGCTGATGCATGGGCGAGGCGCTGGTGTTGTGTCAGCCTCGTGATCCCTTGGTGCGGCAGGTGTGTGGGCGAGGCGCTGGTGTGGTGTCGGCCTCGCGAGCCCTTGGCGCGGCAGGTGCGTGGGCGAGGCGAGGGCGTGGTGTCGGCCTCGCGACCCCCTGGCGCGGCTGATGCGTGGGTGAGGCACTGGTGTGGTGCCGGCATCGTGAGCCCTTGGCGCGGCAGGTACGTGGGCGAGGCGCTAGTGTTGTGTCAGCCTCACGAGCCCTTGGCGCGGCAGGTGCATGGGCGAGGCACTAGTGTTGTGTCGGCCTTGCGAGCCCTTGGCGCGGCAGGTGCATGGGCGAGGCGCTGGCCTCGCGTGATGCTCCAGTGCCTGATCCTCCTGTGCAAGACGGGCCTCGCTAGGGTGCATGTGGCTGTGACACGCAAGCCACCTCGCTAGGTGCGCTGAGAGGTGGTGCAAGGCAGTTGCAAGATGACGGTGACCCGAGCGTCTCGCGGCTCAGACTTTTATTTAGGCCTTCATGGGACCTTAGCATGTGCCTTGGATCTTTTACAAGCCTGGAATATTGAGCATTCACAAAGGCCATACTTCACGGCTCACAAGGTGTTGCTTCCCTTGGGACCATCTCCCGGTTTGACAAAACTTATAGGTGTGAGCCTGATAATGTGACTAAGTGTCCTTTAGCCTTGTATTTTAACCATCTACTGGGGATTGTTTTCTTGGTGGATTTTTGGCATCCACACTTGCCCCCCAGTCTATAGGGAGGCCTTTAGGCGTTCTTGTAGACTCTTCTCATTCTTTTTATTTTCTATTTTATTTATTTATTTTTTATTTTTATTTTTCATGCTCGAGGTCCTTTGGAGCCCACGCGGAAGGGGGTTCGATAGGTCTCTCTTTGGTGCACCTTGATATGTTGACCCTTTGGGTTCTAGCTATCCTTTTATCTATTTTTGCGCGCGCTTATTATTTCTTGCGAGAAGCGTCCTTCTCGTCATTAGGCATAGTACTATTTTTGCAAGTGTCTTCTTTGAGACCCTTTTTGGAAGCGTCTACTTTGAGACCCTTTTTGCTAGCGTCTACTTTTGAGACCATTTTTGCAAGCGTCTACTTTGGAGACCCTTTTTGCTAGCGTCTACTTTTGAGACCCTTTTTTCAAGCGTCTACTTTGGAGACCCTTTTTGCAAGCGTCTACTTTTGAGACCCTTTTCTCAAGCGTCTACTTTGGAGACCCTTTTTTCAAGCATCTACTTTGGAGACCCTTTTCTCAAGCGTCTACTTTGGAGACCCTTTTTGCAAGCGTCTACTTTTGAGACCCTTTTTGAAATTTTTGAGGTGATCTCCTCTCGGGTCGGGACTTTCATGGCTAAATGGTCTTCGTTCAATCTCAAACTTGGTCAGCGACCCCTCTAGCATGACGCCCCCTTCTATATGGAATCTTCAGACGTATTGGTAGTAGGGCAACTGGAGGAAGGTTCGCTTTCTTCAACATAGAAGTTCTTATGGCCCTCTTCCACACGTATGTACTTCTGTGCTCTCTCTCAAAGTCATCCAAATTCGAAACTTCTCTTTTGAGCATGTTACCCCACAACTTGCTTCCTGGACGAACTCCGGCTGTAATAGCCATCTTGTGCTCCGCTTTGGTTAAACCTCCCACCTTTGTTGCTTCTATACTGAACCTATGGATGTAGTCCTTCAGACTTTCATTCTCACCTTGTTTTATGTTAGCGAGGCTGGTAGTTGGCATGACGTAATCACAAGCTGCATGGTGTTGCTGAAGAAATTCATCAGAGAATTGTTGCCATGACTCGATTGTTCCTGGCCTTAACCTCTTGAACCACTTGTACGCCACTCCTTTAAGCGTAACGACAAAGCATTGACCCTTTGCCCTGTTGTTGACCCCTCTTAACCTCATCAAGTTATTGAAGGAGTCTAAGTGATATTTTGGGTCTGTAGTACCCTCGTACGGAGTCATGCGAGGCTCTCTGCAGCCAGTGGGCATTTGCTCACCCTGAATCTCCCTTATGAAGGGTGAATCGCAATCGAATTCTTCATCATCCATGTGCCCCCCAAGTGCAGTGGTGATCTTGCCCCGAGGGCTTCGAATTTTGGTTTCTAGTCTCCTCCTCTTTTTGCATAAGGAGTTTTGCGGGTTCTCGGGCAGATCCCTTGCCTTGGTTGTGTCCCTCGGGGGAACCGCAGGGGGTGCGTTTCTTACTTATGACCTCTCCCCATGGAGCTGTTTTCTTACGCTAGGGAGTGCCTCCTTTGAGGGGATTTCAGCCTCGTTCTTACGACCATCACCTTCCCTCCGCCTTTGCTCCTGGGGACGTTTCGTCGGCCTAGGTCCCCCCTGGTACTTTGTCTGGGGGGTTTTACTGGTGGAAAGTTGGGTTCCCCCATCGTCTATGGGGTCAGTGCTTTCCCCTTTTTCATGCTCTTTCCCTTTACGCTTAGGGAGGGGTATGCTTCACTTCCCTTGCTGTAGGTCGTTTAAAACCTCCTGCATGTTCTACATCGTGGTTTCCAGCCTTCGAGTCTTTTTATGCAACTCGTGAATCTCATCCTTGTAGAAGCGAGTCCTTAAGCTGGAACTTACCGAGCGTACCCCGAGACCCTCGCCTGGCCAGTGCGTCGAGGGACCGAGGTCTTGGTGGCCTGAGCGTGGTGTCAACGGGGGACGGTTAAGTGGACACACTAGTGGCTTTGAATGACCTCCGCCGGGCTGGATAGCTGGGGACAATGCTTCCCTCTCCTCCCCCGGGGGAAGAGGTTCCTCCGGTCTACCACCATGCTTAGGTAGAGGGGGGTCTTTCTTGGACGCCCTCCACTCTACTCCATCCCCGCAAACTTCATCATCTTGCATTTTCCGTAGGCGTTTTGAAAGTCTTAGCATTTTTCTTTGTTGGTAGTGATGAAAGAACGTTGGCCTGATGCTTGTTCTTCCCACAGACGGTGCCAAACTGTTGACGGTGAAATCTCGTCAACAAAATTAGATCAGAAAACTCAAAGTTAAGTCAGGTGATGTTTATATAAGAACTTAAAATAAACTTTAAGGAAAAGTAAACACAGATCAACAATGGAGCAAGCCTTTGTATATTTCTCAATAGCCTCTGCATACAATGAATTTTACAACCGCCCTCAATGTTGAAGAGGGGTTCCTTTTATAGGGGGCTCTAATGGCCCCTTATACATTGTGGTCCATGGGACCAATTTGTACACAAGTACGCTATCAGAAGAGTGGTATCAGATGTAGTGGTGTCGGCTTTGGTACATGGTCAGAGTTTGTCGGAGCACCTCAGCTTTTGTACTCGGTTATGCCTCCACTACTTGCTTCGTACGGGTGTTAGAGGTGGGCTGGTGAGGACCACAACAAGTACCTCATTTTTAGGACCACTACCTATCTGGTACGAATACCATGTCCGTACTCTGATTCCTTTTGACTTTGCATGAATAGCTATGAGGCAATCCCCACTTCATTCCTAAGGGTGCGTGGAATAGGTTCTTGACCTTACCTCATGTTAGACCCACAACAAGAGTGGTGTCCCGTCACCAGCTCCTATCAAGGGGAGCGACTGAGCCCCTCTAACGAGGCCCACTATGTAGGCAACTCTTAGTGGCACGGACATGACGTGCTGAGGTGGGGGTGTCTCTTACGAGCCCCTGGCATGGCTGATGTGTGGGCGAGGCGAGGGCGTGGTGTCGGCCTTGCGACCCCCTGGCGTGGCTGATGCATGGGCGAGGCGAGGGCGTGGTGTCGGCCTCGTGACCCCCTGGTGTGGCTGATGCGTGGGTGAGGCGCTGGTGTTGTGTCGGCCTCGCGAGCCCTTGGCGCGGCAGGTGCGTGGGCGAGGCACTGGTGTGGTGTCAGCCTCGCGAGCCCTTGCCGCAGTAGGTGCGTGGGTGAGGCGCTGGCCTTGCGAACCCTTGGCGCGGCAGGTGCGTGGGCGAGGCGAGGCGAGGGCATGGTGTCGGCCTCGCGACCCCCTTGCGCGGCTGATGCGTGGGTGAGACGCTGGTGTGGTGTCGGCCTCGCGAGCCCTTGGCACAGCAGGTGCGTGGGCGAGGCACTGGTGTTGTGTCGACCTCGCGAGCCCTTGGCATGGCAGGTGCGTGGGCGAGTCGCTGGTGTTGTGTCAGCCTCGCAAGCCCTTGGCGCAGCAGGTACGTGGGCGAGGCGCTGGCCTCACGTGACGCTCCTGCGTCTGATCCTCCTGTGCAAGACGAGGCCTCGCTGGGGTGCATGTGTCTGTGACGTGCGAGCCGCCTCGCTGGGTGCGCTAAGAGGTGGTGCGAGGCAGTTGCAAGATGACGGTGACCCGAGCGTCCCGCGGCTCAAACTTGTATTTAGGCCTTTATGGGACCTCAGTATGTGCCTTGGAACTTTTACGAGCCTGGAATATTGAGCATTCACAAAGGCCATACTTCACGGCTAACAAGGTGTTGCTTCCCTTGGGACCATCTCCCGGTTTCACAAGACATATAGGTCTGTGCCTAATAATGTGACTAAGTGTCCTTTAGCCTTGTATTTTAACCATGTACTGGGAATTTTTTTTCTTGGTGGATTTTTGGCATCCACAAAATGATAAAAAGAACGAAAAGAACCAAAGGAGTTTAAAAGTAGTGCAGGCTATCATTGCATTAAATAGTTATAACTGTGGTCGAGGGTTCGAGCATTTTTTTTCTATACCCAAATAAGCTACCACACGTAGGCCTACTCAGTTTTAAAAGAAAAAATTATAAACAAGGTAAAGTCACTGGGGCCATCACCTGGGGGCACCAATACCACAAAGTCGATCACCGGGTTAGCTTAGGGGGCGCGACCCGCAGTCGAAGCCTCTCTCTCCTGAGCCGCATGGGCAGTGTCCGCCTCAAGACATGCCTCGAACTTAGTCCTCGCATTAGAATCTTCTATGAATGAGGGGTCCATGCCTCTAATGCTCTACCATGCAACAAAGAGCATGTCCTCGGCCATCACATCGAGGTCTTTGGACAGTTCTTTGCTAGCTTTTTACAGCTCTTCGACATTGGCTCGAGACTCCACCCGGCTCAACCAGAGCTCCTCGCAAACTTGGGCCAGCTCCTTATCCACGGTCCGCGTGCGGCCTGCAACATCTTCCAGTAACTAGGAGGATGTTTCCTCCAAGACAGACAGCTTTGACCTATTAGTGACTAGTTGGTCCTCCACCTCTCGGACACGGGCCATGGTGTCCTCCACTTCTTTCTGGTGTCGGGAATGTTCCTCCAAAGGGACTGCGGTCTCCTAAAGTTGAGCAAGTTCCACCTAGACCCGGGCCAGCTCCTCCCATGTTTTCTTCAGCTCGAGACACTGCGTCAACACTAAATCCCCGAGTCGTTGATTGAAGGTCGCCGTTTGTAAAATCAGAATACCAAGTGAGCTAAAAAGATTTGAAATATGCACTAAACTTGGACAGAAATCAATAAACTTACCCTCGTGGAAGAGTTACGGCTCGTAGCCACCAGCGCAACTTCATCGTCGCTGCTGCAATGAGCCAACTGCTGGCAGGCATCTCACATAGGGATGCCCCTAGTGCCTACATGAGCTCAGTGTCGGGCGGTAGGGCCCTATCTCCTATTCTCTCTGGAGGAGAGGTTCTAGCTCTTTTTGACGAGGAGGAACGACGGGTTCCTTTGGCCAGCCCTCGCATAGGTATTCAGCCAAGAGTCAGTCATTGTTGTTACCCTCCCTGATACTAGCGTTGTAGCACTCGGTGACCTCCCTGCGCAACTCCGAATCATCATCTGCATGGTGCTCCAGGAAAATGATCAACTGAGGGAACTTGGCTTGAGGGGGGTTGGAGGGGATCTCTTTTCCTATCCCAGAGAATCCCTCATCTTGAGGAGAGGAGGTCTCATGGTCAATGACCTCACCAGCAACTGTTGCGCTCAGGGCAGGGGCCATTGGAGCAGCAAAAGTGGGTGCTTGGGCAGTCGATGTGGGTGTGGGCACCACTATTGGAGCTTTTAGGATGTCAATCTCGGAAGGCCTTGACACCCTTTGATGTTTCGAACGTACCAAATCAAAAAGGACCATATTGTCTACACAAAGGAAACACCCTAGTTAGTCCCGATAGAAGAAAAGAAAACCACAACAAAATAAAACATGTGTAGAAAGGAAAATAAAACTCCTCAAGAGCCCCACCATGATCAGGCTCCTCGAAATGGAGGACAATATTAGTGAAATCGCATACGAGTCGACCCATCTCCTGCGTTAGGCTGGTCTCGTAGTGACAATACCAAGAGGTGTGCATGGTCTTCGTCTCGTCAAGAGGCATAAAGCCTTGAGGGTACCTCTTCCTCCTTGGGTTGCAGAGGAACACGTCGATGAGATCCTGGTAATGTTGGTACTCGTCCATGGACCAGTGTCGCTCCGAGACTTGGCCACATTTGAGAAGGGATGAAGAAAAGAATGAATGGTCAGTACTAGTTACCTCCCCTACATTCCTAGAGTAGTAAGGAATAATCGGAGAGTTACCTAGAGGCATGGAAGATGATTTGATCCCCGCCTCGAGCTCCCCCTTTAGTTCCTCATCTTCCTTCTCCTCCGCAACTGCCTTAATGGTAAGGACGCTCTCCACGTGCTCCTCATGAAGGTGTTGTATGTACTGATGTTGCGCCTTAGCCACCAAATACTCTGTATGTAGCCTTGTCACATTCTGAGCTTGCTTCGAATCCCAAAATTTTGTTAACACAGCTAGATTTTGGCTCTGCCTCGCCTGCAATAGCCCGTATTGTCTGAGGTTGGCATTGGTTACGAGGAAGCCAACCTCTAGCTCCCCATGGAAAATGGATTCCATCGTCTGAAGTCTTTTGTCGAAGGAGTCGACGAAGGGAGTGCCACAAAATGGACCTAATTAAGATGACACGGACAAGGATGAGTCGCGAACTAAACATTGTCATACTAACTTGCTCACGGACAGAAGTACATACCAATTGTAGCAAAGTCCAGGAGTAGTGTGGGGTTTGTCCTTGTCGGGAAGTCGTCTGCCCAAAAAAAATGGTCCTTGTAGGCCTGAGAATGATTCTCATTGCTGCACGGGGCTTTGTAGCCTCTCCCTAGGACCGTGTGCTTCATCAGGGTGTAGTATCTCCATTTTTCCCCTTCTTTGCACATTGGCAAAAACTGTAGATGTACAGTATTTCGGCTAGGGACGGAGTAGGCCAGTTCTGCCTCTTGTACAAAATGTACAACCCTGCCAGTACCCAATATCCATTCGGTGATAGTTGGAAAGGAGCTATGCCGACAAACTTAAGAAATTTGACATAGTATTGGTCCAATGGAAGGGGTGCACCCGCTTGGAGATGAGAGGGGCTCCAGGGACCGAGCCCATGAATGCTCTCGTTCGCCCTCTCGTCCTCCCGAGCTATACACACCTGTAGTTTTTGAGGATCCCCTGCAAGGTGACTTTATGTCATTTCTTGCTCGAGAGGTCTACTCCTTCAAACTCTATGGGAGGGTAAGGGGAGTTTGAAGCTGTCGGGCCTGTATTGGCCTCATCCTCCAAGAGACCAGCTCTAAGAGGTCTCATCACCACTGGTTCTGAGCTCTCTCGTAATGTGAGAGCTTGCTGCTATCAGCCACTTGTTTCCCCTTCTTGGGGCATTGTCTTGCTTCTTGGGCCACTTGAAGGGTCTCGTTGTTGAATGTGCAGAACCCGTGTTGATGGAGTTGATGAAGCTTCTCGGACATCTGAAACAAACACCAAGCAGTTAGCACCTTGACCCGAAGAAAGTTAGGCCAAAACAAGAACCCCTAAGACAACTGCTCAGGGAGAGGGAAAGAAAGAGAGACTAATGATAATGGGATGTCCTCAGAGCCAAGCACCTAGTGCCAGAGACACCTATTGCCAGAATCTAGAAATTTTCTAGATTTCGTTCAAAAGCCAAGAATGACGAGAAACGCCCCAAAACACTTCAAAACACCTAAATGAGCCATTTAATCCATTTTTGACTACAAATAAGGCGAAAACAGGCTCTAAAAGGCAAAAAAAAACAACTCCTAAGCATGTATCCTAAATTCTCAAACACGCACAAAAAAACAGAAAGTCATAGTTCAAGGATACTTACTCAAAATGTAGCGTCAGATGGTGCTGAATCGAGTACAAACTCTGAAGAATTGCTTGCTATTTACCCAGAATTATGAAGCTTCACGCTAATCATCTAGAATGACAGGGGAGTAAGTAAGGACGCAACGCCGAAAAATGGTTTGAGAGGTTGAGAGAGACTAAAGAGTTGAAAGCACATGAAATTTAAAATGGGCTAAAGTAACATTGGAGAGTTGGTTCTCGACCTTTGATAATCAAGTGCTTGGGAGTGAAGTAAGTTCACCCCGATCGTCGGATTACCTAAGACATAGGTACTCAAGAATGATCCAAGGGTCAAAGATCAGAAAGGTGCAGATCGTGATCATTGGCATTGGAAAAGGGAAATCTCGAGTATAAGATGAAAGGACACCTAGGGTACGGAAAAGAAATTTTCGGCTGCGGATCTATCCCTTCATTAACTACACAAATTGATGGGCCTAGCAATGGGGGTTTAGCACGTGGCAGGAAATCTCGTAGTGGCATCAGCAGAAGTCCAAATGTTTCCATCCGAGGACTATTCGAGCTTTCCCCAGTTTTAAGTCTCCATTGTCCGAGGATGAGTAGAGACTTGGGGGGAAAATGTTGTCCGTGTTTTCACTAAAGGACACGTGGCAATCCGAGTAGGACATGTGTTAAGGACACGTACTTCTTCAGATGAGGCCACACCCCGAGGATCAATCCTCGGAGGGTGGGTTTCTCGGTTAGATGCTACACCCCTCGGATAAAGGTTGGGCATGGATGTTTCTCCGAGGCCATGCCCTAGAACTGGTTAGTAGTCCTCGGTTTCCTTACAAATAATTTTCTTCCAGGTCAAGGACCTTGTCCTTGGGATCTAGAAGGCTAGCCAAGTGTCGATCGATGCAGGTTTGCAGCGTCAGAGGATCACCTGACAACCTTTTTGGCGATCTGTCCACAGTGTTGTCAATTGTACGACTCAAAAATTTGCACTCCCACTACGCCGTCTGACATGGAGATACATACAACATGCCCTAACTGTACCTGGGTCATGTTCCCCATAAAGTAGGTACCTTTCTTCAGTGGGCCCTGCGGATCTAGCTTGGGTCGTGGTGTTCATTCAATGTAACCAAATGCATTGAATTGGCATTAATCCCCCAATAAAAGGAAGAATGCATATTAATTACGAATGATTAGTATTAATGACCCCAGCCTCCATAAATAGGGCTGGGAGTCTCATTGTATAGGGTTCGATTTTTAGAGAACTAAATACTTGTACTCAGAGCAATATAAACGTTGTCTGACAAAACTCCATTAGAGCTTGCCCTAACAAGCTTCCACTCTTCCTAATACCAGAGACTCGTGGACTAGGGCTCTTTTATTGCCTGAACCACGTAAAAACATTTGGGTTCTTGTTGTTTATTTCTTTAATCTCTTGTTTAAGGTATAGCGAAAAAGGCAGTCAACAAAGAGGATATATATTTTATTCATGGGATTAAATAAAGTATGGATTTTTTCTATAATAACTAAAAAATATTAAAAAGATATATTTTTTTTACTATAGCACGACATTTATAACTTTTGTACTGAACAAAATTTTAATATTACACAAATACAACTTGCTCTCTCTCTCTCTCTTTCACAGGCAGCAAGACCAGTCCTTTCTCAGGTGACCCACGATGATTTTGACTTGTGACAATAGCCAATATCGACTTAAAACATCATCAAAACTACAACCGATTTCGATCTAAAACAACACCACAACTACAACTAATCTAGATCTGAAAAGCAACACCACAATGACAGATGAATACAACCAATGTCGACCTGAAACAACATCACAGCTACAATGGATCTCGATCTAGTTTCACTTATATTAGTTTGTTGATGTGAAGTCAATGCAAGCTCACCACAAAAAGCAACGATAAATCAACAGTGGTCCCTAATGTCGTGTGGTTTGTGTGTTGTGGTATCTGATGTCGTGTTGTTTTGTGTTGCAATGTCACCACAAAATCCTCAAAGGTCTTGAATGGTTGTGTTGTTGATAAAATTTGAAGAAGAAAAAGAAGAATAAAATAAATAAATAAATGAAAGGAAGAGATGGAGAGAGAGGTATTGGGCACGAGAAAAGAAAAAAGAAAGGTAATGAGTACTAATCATCAAAAAAGAAAAAAGGAAAGATAAGAAGGAATAAATTAAAAATAAAATACCACAAGATGTCAAAAAATCATAAATGTCTAACAAGTTTTATGCAGCTTGTTTTTATTGAAAGAAACAGATATTAATAATACTTTTCCACTAAACCACCAATCTCCCATATTTTTTATTTTTTGAAATAGAACTTTTATCTCTCTCTCTTTATTTGAATCTTGCTCTTCCATTTCCTCAATATTATATTATTATTTTACAACCCTTTACAATTAGTTTTTCAATTTTTAAATAATTTTTCATACAGTTTATGCCCTGTTGTTGCACCATTTCTGGCACTTAGAAACATCACTTACAGTTCGTTCTATTATGTTGTTCTTAAGATGCTTTGGTGTTGTTTTTATATATAAAAAACTTAACTCAAATTTTTTTTAAAATAACTTACATTGATAATAAAACTTGTCTACAATCACATATGCTACCTAACTAAAATATTAATATATATATATTCTTACATATTCTAGAATTTAAAAAACATAAACAAAAAATGCAAGCATATGATGCACATCCCAAATAAACAAAAAAATAAAAAAAAACACACACACACACAACAAAACAAAACTCAACAAATATCATAACATTAACTACACTACAACAACAAACAAACTACAAAACAACTTTAATCTCAAGTCATTCCTAAAAGGAGACTTAAAAGCTACTCAAGGCTTGGCACTCCTATTTTGAATATTAGAAGCAACTTTAATCTTATGTACTAATTGGAGAACATCTAACTTAGGAACATAAATACCATCGCAACCTGACTGCAACATTAAAACAACTAATTAATAAAAACACTACAATCATTGTCAACGTTTACCACTTGCTCTTCAACAAAAGTACTCTGCAAAGGACGATACAAAAATACCACAATCACTACATAATAACATAAAAACAACAAAAATAACAAATACAAAATAAACAAACAAACAAGAAACTCAACAAACATTGATGCACAGACTCCAAAATAGAATTAAAACATTATTGAAATGTAAAAACAGTGAAACTGTAACCTAAAATAAGTCTTAAGCAAAAATCAAGGGAAATATTAAAAATATTATAACCACATTGTTTAAAAAGTACATAACCTAACTATGTAAAATCACTTAAGCATTAAACATAACACATTACATGCATTATTAAATATATGACTAATATAAGGGAATGGAAAACATCTACACACCAAGAATGGAAAAAATATAACTAAAAAGATATCAAGAGAGTAAAATACATTCACAAAACATGCCCAAAGAATATATAATAAAAAAATAACGAAATGAAAATCAAACGGAAACACTAAACAAACCTTTTGAATTTTTTCCTCCTTTATCCTCATGAGAATTTCGATCATCATTTTCTATTTTCATTCTTCTAGCTTTTCTTTCTTCAACTACGAGCAGACTAACCTCATTAGTAGCAATTTTGATTTCAATGGATTTTTTGAAAATGACTTTCTTACCCATTGGAGAAAAAGATATAGACCGAGTATTAGGCATGTGAAATTTGAAAAAAAAAGAAGCAAAACACATAGAAGCAAGAACACGAAACAACAAGAAAAACAAAGATAGAAAATAGAAAAAGTTATGGAGGAAGAAGAAGAAGAGAGAAAAAATGATGGAGTAAGAAGAAGAAAGAGAAAAACTAATGGGGGGAGAAAGAAAAAAAGAAAAAGTGATGGACTAAGAAGAAGAAAGAGAAAAAGTAATGAATGAGTATGAGGTAAGGTGTCGGTAAGCCAAATAGTATTAGTGTAAATTAAAAATTACAAAAGTAGTATAAAAGGTAAAGTCAAGTAGTATAAACGTAAAATAAAGCGTGTGATAGTAAAAAAAAAAAAAATAGCTAATTTTGGCACTTTATGTAAAAATCTCAATAAAGTACTTATTATCATAAGTTAATTTAGAACTGATTGATATTTATTCTTATTAGAAATAATAAATTATTTTAAATACATAAATACTTTGTCTTATTAAATATAATAAGTAAATGGGAAATGTCATGTGACATTTTTGAGTGCAACACACCAGTCATTGTGCATGGCACGAATATGAGCAGTTCCTTATTTGTGCTATTTATTATTTAATTATTTTATTAATATTTCAATTTAATTAAAATTTTAAATAAATAAATAAATTCTAAACCTAATGAGACTTGACTTAGATTATGTATAGAAAAGTTATTCTTTTTCTTTATTCTCTCACACAAAAGTTTTTCTCTAGTCTCTATATCTTATGTGTTAAGTACATTTAGAGACAAAAATTTGTCCAAATCATTCTACATGCCAACACACTTCCTAGTGTGTTGAGGAATGACTTGGAAGATCGTGATGTGGATCTCACTATCATATAACATGGATTGGATGATCGTTATTCTGTCCTAAAAGATAGTGATGACACTTGATAGGGTACAAGAGGTATAAATTTGTCTTTTGTATGCTTTAATTTCATGTATAGATATATATAGGATCCTCCTATTGTATTGGTAAACAAATAAAAAAAATTAAAACTTACGTTGCGCATTTGATGTGCTCTTTTCAAGCCAACATTACACCAATAGCAACAATTAATTAGGTTAAGGTAAACTCTGTAGCTGCTTGAATTATATTATTATTATCAGTGACAATTTGGTATCTTGATATACTCTTTTAGTAGAAATTATGAGTTTTGGTCTTTATACTGTGAATAATTGATAGGATCTCTGGTGATTATTAGTTAAGGGTTTATTACTACTTTAGCTAAAGTTTTGTATTGTCGGTAATCAAGGCTAAGCAGAATGTCCTTTAGGTACACATAAGGGTTCAGTTGGCTCGGAACCCTAAATCAAGTTAGGCCATATTTGTTTTGTTATCGCTCCAATAGTTATGACTATTGGGTTTTGATATTGTTGTTATGGTGTTTGTTCTATACATGTTTGAAAGATTGACTTATTAAGCGTTCTCACTTACAAAATTAATTCTATGTTGTAGGTAAGTGCAAAGATAAAGTGGAGTTGTGAGCGTTGAAGTATGATATGCGTGGTGTACATATGGCATGTTGTACCCAAAACAAATCAAAAGGAAAAAAAAAGATGTTGACTAGGTACACATCAGGGATAAGCAAGGATCTTTGATTCCCCTCAAGAAGTCATCAAGACTTAAGTTAAGCTCAAGCACAACAATTTCCCATGCCAAACCAAGGAGTTGGAATGTAACTACCCGACTTAAAACCAATTAATTTACTAAATACTCTGTATTTAATTAAATTATTATATACATGAATATCTTTAAGAAAACAAAACTTTTACTTAAACTTTGTAATAAAAAAAACATGAATTGAACACCTTTTACAAAACATGCAACTTAACATCTTTGTATTTAAAATAAATAATATTTTATATGGATAACGTAAGTAAAAATACATGTTTTAAGACTCAACATAAAACCAAAGTTTACCTTTAAAACAATAATGCATAAGTAGCAACCCCTTGACCCCCAGGTCAACCATTCACGACATGCCCACATCTGACTGAGCCTACTTCAACTCATCGCCTCAACAAACCACGCTTTTGGCCTTACCTGCATCATAGACTACCTGTGACCTAACACCCAACAAGAGGGGCTATGTAGGACAAAATCCCCAAAGCCTAAACATAAGACATAAAACATAAAATATACACCAGCTCAAATTGTCAAAACCTAAACCATATACTACTTATAATCAATACCTTAATATATAAAGTTCCATAACTATCCATATCGTATCGTAACATAATCATAGTATAATGTATCCTATCATAGCGTAACATAATCATTCAATCATAACACATATTATCGGTGTCATTCCAACCTTTTACCGGTGTTGTTCCGGCTATTTACCTGTGGCGTTCAGGCCAGTGCGCAACCGAGCACGAATTATCATAAGCATGTGATAATCATAACATAAGCAAGCTCATACAATATTCAACATATAACATAACATAATCATGCAAAATATTCATAACACATAACATAATATTACATAAATGATACAATCATACTAAAGTACGTCGAGCATACACCCTGTGTGCAGGTCCACTCTTCTTACCTTAAGTTCAGCAATGACACAACCACCTCCATTCATGCATCATATGGCCAAATCAAGCATGCATTTACAAGCCATAGATCAATCAACAATCAAGCATGCATTAAGAACCAAAACTCAATCCATGCATCATATGACCAAATCTTTATTTATCTATGATCCAATCCATCGTAATGCATCCATAAGAAAGTCCTAAGAGTCCTCAAAATGTCCCTGAAAAGCTAGGGAGGAAGTCCATGAAGAGTCCCATGTTAAACGACTTCAAAATGGCCTACAAACAACCAAAAAATACCATGTTGTGTTCAAACGTTCTAGGCACCTAGGCGCACTCCCCCTCGCGTCGCAGTGCTAGTTCAAAAACCAGACGCCGACAGAAATTCGAAAGGCCATAACTCTCTCAATATTAGTCCATTTTTTACGATTATTTTTGGAATTTTCTTATCTTTAATTCCTCTATATCATAATATAATTTTTAGAGATTAATAAATTACCAAAAATTCATGAGATGACCCTAACTCCATAACCCCAACAATTCTCATGCAATAATACTTCTTCTTCCCTAAGCTATGAACATGTATAATAAAATCAGACATTATATCATCATTAGTTCATCCTTAACATGTTTGTTACTATTATCAAACAATATCCTAGTCTCTAACATGCATATAAAACCAAACATCCATACCTATTAGGCTTTCTAATCTAAACCACCATTAACATGCATCAAGCTTCAAGAACAATCATGGAAACTTTAAAAGTGTGAAAAGTTCTTACCAAGATCTTGTATAGCAACCTACGCCATCAAATTCTTCTCCCTAAGCATCCTAAATAATCCTTTAACAAGTGCCTAGTGATCCTTACATATATGAAGAAATCGTACTTCTTCTTCCTAAGATCTTGAACCTTAGTCTTGGGAGAATGAGACAGAGTGACAGTTCTCTACTTTGTTTCATGCGTAGAGCAGCCACGAATTAACTTATTCCCCATAAGCTATCTTTATTCCATTATGACCTTTATTTCAACAATTATTGGCAATAAAGCCCCTAACACTTGAAGGAAACCGTGATTAGTCACTTTAACACATGTCTCAAGCACCCTCGGTATTTTCAAACATTAATATCTTACATAGATATTAATATCTCATAAACATATTCATTAAAGCACATAACACGTAATTTCACAAAATTAGAAAAATTCCACTCAATAATATTTGTTGTCCATGTTTTCTCCAAGTGACATGTGATAGTCATAAAGAAGTAATTAAGCTTCATAGAAGATAATGAAGCCCTTGTGAGCTCGCCTAGATATCCTTGGGAGGAAAGCCTCTCCCCATGTTTACCATGCACCGCCTCTTGAGAAGTATGTCCTCCAGGAGGACTACATCTTGAGGACTACAGTTAGGACATCCTCTATGTCCTCACTATTAAAGACCTCCATGCCTGGAGTGGAGTGCAAGTTGTCAAGAGCAGCGACCCTACACCACAAGCAGTTATTTGACATTTCACTATTTCCCAAGTCATGGTATTGATTCCGTACAAGCAACAAGTAGGATGTCTCTAAACTACACCTGGCATGGGAAAACATGCAGCTACACTTGACACTGTTAGGGACGCATTACCCCAAAAAATTATGGGTTGTAACCTTGTAAATGGGCCCACTGTGATACGCCTGGGCCCGCCATTAAGGAGTCCATTAAGGGATAATGTTTGTAATAAATCCACATTAAGGGAATTAATTGTCCTCATCAATCTATAAATAGGGTTTGGGCACACATTGTATTCAGAGTATTGCTAAAATGTTACCTGAAAACCATAGAAGCTTGAGACCCCAAGCTTCTCAAATCCTAATGCAAGTGACTCATGGAGTAGGGTTAATTAATAACATGAACCACTTAAAAATATTTGTTCTCTACTACATTTCTTTTAGCCTTTGTTTAATTAGTTCATAACGAAAAGGAAGTCAACATTTTGGTGCTTTCATAAAGAGCGTGAAGAAAGCTTTCGAGATACAGACATGGTGACTACCTGACGCAACATTACTGAAAAAATTCATCCACCCACCATCCTTGAGGAAGGAGGACCAAGCTAACCACCTCCATCGACTGATTAGGAGGTGGCCCATGACGACGACTACGACAAAAATGATGGGTATAACGACGAGGATGGAGATGTATATTATAAGAGTGAGTACTCCCAGATGTTTTACACGGAGAGGCCACCAGAAGTGGTGGAGCTCAAGGGTCAAATCGCCTCCCAGCAACAAAATATAGAGGCCCAAGAGAGTAGTATTGCTGCCCTATAGGAGGTGATTAACACCATGAAGGCCACTTTGGCAGCTCAAGGGCTACAAGTGGACCCTTATGGGGAAATACCACCTAGGTAGCTATCTGGCGTGCCACCTACGTACACAGCTAGATTGTTAGCTGCTCAACCAGCCGGTGTTCCCCCCAAGCACCCCACTGATATAGCGCAAGATCCGCCAGCTGGCGTGCCACTTGTCACCCAACTAGAGTACCCCTCACGCCTTAGGCTCATGGGAAAGAGAAGGTTGAGCCCTCCCAAAAAAGAAAGAGCACTAGTTGGGCTCCGAGCCCATTCATGTCTCGAGAAGGGCCAGTGACCCTAAGTTTCATGGGGTCCAAGGAAACCGCCAGACTACCAGCATCCGTGAAGCCCAGGGCCTTCCTCCCAAGCTCGATGAGATAAATCGCGTCAGGCCCGGAGGAGGAGTTTCACCAATACCTTGACAACCCAGACAAACCCTAGACAAGGGACCAATAGGAGAAATGTGTCTGATAACCGAGGACACGAAATTAGTGTCTCAATTAACTATGAATATGGTTATTTTGAGGGGGAAACCGAAGTAGGATTCCTCAAGGACGGCTGTCACTGCAACGCACAACCCGACTTGTGAGATGACTTGAATACTCCCAGGAACAAAGCGATTCTTGAGGACCTCCTCGGGAGAGAGGCACAACCGAACCTTCGAGACAATCTCAATGCTTGAGGAGATAAGTGTTGCCCGACCAGAGGGCATACCCGACCTAGAGTGTCAACCAAGAACATGACCCTCTCTGCGTGGAGCTGAAGAGTCCAAATAAAATTATGCTCAAGATGGCCAGGAGACAGGGCCACTACTCTGACTTGGAGGATGAAGATGGGGAGCCATGTGCTCCACACATTTTTGAAGCCCCATTGCCTTGAGGCTTCAAGATGCCAGATATAACTCCTTACAACGAAGTCACATACCCCTCTGACTATCTGTCTAATTTTAATAGAAATATGTCGGTACATCGTGTCTCCGAGGACACAAAATGCCATGTCTTCCTATTAACCTGACTTGACCTACATATCAGTGCTTCAAGAAGCACCGACCAGGATCAATCCATTCCTGGTGCAAACTTTCCACTACCTTCCGAAGACAATTTATAGCTGGTCGGAAGGTGCACTTTAAGGTCCAAAGTTTTGCCAACATTAAGCAGTGACCTATTGAGACCTTTAAAGCATACATCAAACGCTATAAAGAGGAAGCAGTTAGGACAAAGAGGGTCAATGATGGCCATCAAATTGATGGCCTTGCAAGCTGGCATCTGACCAAGTTCTCCACCATGGGACGACCTGGAAAGGCGAGGATGCCACAGGATCCACGACTTCATACGTCAAGCCTAAGAATATATTCACAGGGAAGATGCCCAGATTGGAGCCTTTGGAGGACCAATTTCCTTCCCAAATCTGATAGTCCCAACTCCCATAGCTCTTGGGCCGCAGTGCTCACCATACACTCCAGCACAAACGAGTGCTCTGAGCGCTCCTCATTGCACACTATAAGAAAAGTATCATTTAATGATGTTTTTAAAGCACTATCATTAAAAAATAATAGTATTATACCAAACACTATGTCATCCCATGTTACTAAAAGTCTTAAACATTTCATAGCATTTTCAAAATGTGATGCAAAACTGTTGTAAAAACGAATATCATAGCATTTGAAAAATATCATTGTAAGATCTCATAACATTTTGTTTTTGTTGTCACTAATTTTGTGCATATCAAAATACTTACATCCGACTTCGTTTCAAATTGTTATCTTTACCACTTTCCATGACATTTTTTTAAGCATTCTATGAACAATTTTATAACATTCAGAGAAAAAAATAATTATTATAATTTTTCTCAAAATTTTGTTATAATGTTTTTTATTAGAATAATTTATATCTATTTAAATGCATTGCTTTTGTTTTTTTTTCTTATAATATATTAATAGTGGCAAAAATAATATAAATAAAGATCATAGAAATATAATATGTGAATAAGTTTATGTTGACCCTTGAATTGGTCAACGACACAGAGTCAAGTAAAACGATAGAAAATGAGATGAAATCAAGATGAAAAGATAAACGACACAAAAGATTTATAGTGGTTCGGCCCCAATAAAATGGTAACAACCTACATCCACTTAGTGTTCTTATTGATGTATAATTCCAAGAATTGTGATCAATGAACTAGGGTTCACGAGTTTCACAAGCTTTTGGCTGAATACAATTATGGTGGATAGAAACACTATATTTCTCTCTTAGAATTCTGAAGTTCCAAAAGTCAAAAGTCCCCTCTCTTGAGCCCTTTGATTCTTATTTATAGGCTCAAGGAGTTCTACATGGGCCAATGGGCCTTAATTACATTTAATACAGATGTATCTCAATAATAGTGGAAATTACAATCAATACGTAATTACAATATTACATATCTGAAGGAAATAAATGAAAATATGCGACCAGACTGGTCGCCCATAATTATGTTGTCTGATGAGCCAATTCTCTTATGGTCGACGGTCGAACAGACCATACTTACTTAAACTACCACGTGTATCCCACGTGTAGGCCAATCCTGCCATGTCATCAAGTAGTCCACTTTCGGGTAAACATTTGCCCCCAAGTTTATTTTACTGCAACTAGCATAAAGTAAACTTAACCAACCAACCTTTCGTCTGACCTGTCACGTCTGTTAGCACCTTTTCGAAAAAGTAACTAATCATATCGTTGCAGTTTCCCAAAAGCATTTTGACGGCTAACACGTTTCCCCACGTTTTGAAAAATCACCCCCCATCATTACCTTTTTATCCGTGCCTCGATCAATATAAATAACCCATTATTTTCACTTTTCACTTTTTACCACTCTTCTTTTCCTTAAGAAATCTGAAGAACAAAGCAAGACAAACTCAGAAAAACTTGATGATCCGAGGTGTGTCTGTCCAACTGTTTGAATCGATGCTCGTGACTTCACTTCAATATTCATTCAAGTAAGTTTCCTAATCTTCTTTGTTTATGATATGCCATGCAACGTTCATTTCTCTAGTTTTCTGATATTCGGGCTTTGAGCTTTTGAATGTTCTTGAGAAAAAAATATTTTGGGGTAATCGGGCTTGTAGGAAGTATGATAGGATAGGATTTTAACTTAGCAAAAACACTAAATGAGGCTTAGGAATTGGCTTGGGAAGTGGGATTACTAATTTAGGGCACGAAATCGAAGTAAAAATTCAATTTTTATGCACTCGGAAAAATCTGGTTTTTCCCACCTATTTTCGGAGTCGAAAAGTTTCCCTGAAAAAACTTTTCAATTCTGCTTTTCAATCCATTTTTCCAAACTGTTCGAATGTTTTTAGTGTTTACGTTAGAATGTTGCTGGTCGTGTAAAAGCTTATCTTTTATACACGAGCAACGTTATTCCAATGTTTCCATTTCTTTTGTCTGTTGGCCGTAGATTCTTATCTCCCCTTTTCTATTCATAGATTTTCATGCACAATCCTTGGGGAGGTGAGAGGCCGATTGATGAAAATCTGCTTGCACTACTATTTGTGGATCAGGAATAGTTGTCACTACCTTTTTCAAAAGTTTATTTTTCTCAACACAACCTAGCAACCAAACCTCAGACTAGTCAACTGAACATGGGTCGCGTGAAGTATACTGCTCGAAGACAGAAGAGAACAGCCAATTCTCCTTCTAACCAGCCTGCCCCTTGCACAGAGGAACCTTCTACAATTCCCCAACCTGTAAACATTGTACCACCCGAAATCCAAACTAAAGCCTGACCTCGCGACGACCTTAGGCCAGAGGTCGAATGGTACCTTGCGCCTCATAGCATCGTCTCTGCTAGGATTGTAACGAACTATCTCAAAAAGTACGGTCTTCCTGGCATAACTCTCATCAAACCTTCACCTGACAAGTGGGCTAACGTTCCTTGTGGCACCTTCAGCGCCTGGTCGAGGTATCATATCGAGGTAGAGGCAATCTTGCCTTTGCACGAATTCTTCCAAGGGGTGGCCAATTATTTTGAGGTCGCCACCCCCAATGGATATAGAGTACTATCTGCACTCTATATCCTTTATAACCATAAGAAGTTGCCAGTACCAATACCACATGAGATCAACTACTTGTTCGATCTCAAATCCAACCCCAATCACAACAACACGGGGTTCTTTCACTTCTACCACCAGGAGTCTGCTTGCACCTTCTTAAGTGACATTACCTACAAGTCCAATGTAGGGAAGTATTTCCAGGAATACTTTCTTACAACAGACCTGGTCACTGATAACCTGTCCTTCACCTGAGGAGGTAAATTTTTTACTCACTGGTCGTTTAATTTCTTCTAGCTTTTCTATACCATCTTTAGAACTTTAGTGTTGTTTAGGTCCATGGTATCGACCAGTCCCTACTCAAGAGATGGAGATAAGGGCAGCTGCCTTGGCTGGCATAATAGACATCGAAAAAAGCATCAAAGAGCTGGTCACGGAGAGCAACTTAAGGCTGGTTGGCCTTCTGGTGCCTCACCAGGATGTGAGAGAGTCTACAGCGGGGAGTGCCACTGGAGGAGAGATCCCCGAGAAGCACCAGGATGTGTCACAGCCCCCGAGGAGGCTAACTATAGGAGTGACCATCAGGGAACCCTCCAATATTCCACGAGTTGCTACTGTTCCGACCCAACAAAGGAAGGCCAATCAGAAACTTCCAGAACACCCTCAGCCCATACTCGAGTCATCTAATGAGAATGGTACTAACTTCTCACTCTTAGACATTTTTCCCATTCCCTATCATTTATTCGACAGGGATGACAACTTTAAATATGCGATCAGTAGTTTAAATTCAGACTTCTTCGAAGCAGAGAGTGAGTGTAGCAGTAGTACCATAAATAATTTATTGAGCAGTAATAGTAGCTCGGGTATACTACTTATAATTTTTCTTACTCTTATTTCCTTGCTTAAGTATCTCAATTTATATTGCCTGGTCGTTTGTTTATATCACATAGTCATGCCTTCCGACGACGAATTTGACTTGTCAGCCAACCCAAAACCACTGCTCCTACGAGCAGGAAGAAGGGAAGCAGGCGGCATCCTGGGGAAAGCAGTAGTGATCCCTCAAAGAAAAGGGCATGGACTGAGGATCCTCCTGCACCAATTCCTTCCAAGAAAACTACTCCTCCTCCAGGTCCCATCAACCAGACTCTTCCACCAGTTCCTGTCGACCTGACTCCTCCAGCTCCTGTCAAACCAACGCCTCCTGACCAGTCAGGAAAAACTCAAGCCGAGGTTGTTCTGAACACAGCCTACAACTCGGCCATTGAAAAACTGAAGAAGCTATCAAGACATCAGCGCAATCAAGAAGCCTTCAGTAATGTCTCCTTCATGAAGGTCGAGAAGATTCTTAGTCCCTCGCTGAATGAAATACTCAGTGTAAGTTGCTATTTTTTTGTTGTGTCTTAGTTGTCTATCTTGCCTTTTTTATTTATATTAACAGCTTTGCTTTTTTCTCTGATCGCAGGGAGTTTTGACCCTGAGTGCCGGCTGGCGTCTCTCGGGGGAGATGTCTGCCAAGTATGCTGAAGAAATTAAAGCTGTCGATGGAAGACTCGCCGAGCAGCTCAAAGCAGTCGAGTATAGACACGCCCAACTGGTCAAGGAGCTGAGAGCAGCTGAGGAGCAAAATGCCAAATTGGGCGAGGAGCTGAAGCAACATAAGGAGACTTTGGCCAAAGTCACTGAGTCCAAAGAGAGGTATAAGGAATATTCATTGATTCATATTAAAGAGGCCTCCAAACTTCAAGATGAACTAGCGATCAATAGGAAAGAAACTGCTAAACTAGAGGAGCGAGTTAAATTGCTTGAAGAAACCAACGCTAGTGATTTGGAGTGGTTCATGGGATCAAACTTCAACTGCTTTTATGTGTTCTAGAAAAACAACCGCGAGGCAAACTTTGATTATTTACCAAAGCGTATGACGCAGGCTGAGCTGGCAAAATGTGTTGCTCGCCTTGATGTGTAGGAGAAAGTTCAGGCATCTCCCGAGATCTCTTTGGCGACGGATATCGATGGCATTGACGAGGATGCTAAGACCTCCATCGATCAGCAGCCCCAACAAGATCTTCTAGCTGCTCCATAATTTTATCTATTTTATTTTAATTTGTAACTAGGACACACAAACCACGGTTCGTGATGTCAAGACAATTTTTTGCTGCGTAGGCAACTTTCCTTTTAATTAACAATTACATCCGAGTAGCAATTGCTCGCAGTGTAAAACATTTTACTTTAATATTATAATATTTGTAATTTATTATAACATTTATTTGCATGACCGAACTTACCATAGCAGACTTGATTTGACAAAATTTAAACAAAATTTTGAAAAATACTCTAAGTACTGTAGTATGCTTTCCCTTATTTTGCTCGTGTGTTTACATATACTTGTTGATATGCTTTGCTTGCTTAGTACCTTATATGGCCCCCAAGTGATTGAGGAGCTTAAGGTCCTCGGTCACTTGCCAAGACCAAGACCTGTTCGAACATTACTGCTCATAAAAAATACTTATAAAAAGTAATTATATAGCAAAACAACACACATAATGAGCAAATACTTGTAATAAATACAATAATTGGCAAGAATAACTGGCTGTGCATAGTTCCTTTTATTTCTCGTAATAAATGGACAATCGTGTTTATACGAGTGATCAAAAATTTGATCTTACACTTATAAGCGATTAGTCATATGACTGACTAACCCTTGTTCATAAACTTGTAAAAAGTTAAATTAATACAAGCCAATTCTTTAAAAAGAATTGTTTATTGATAATACTTGCACAGGTGTTCTCCATTCCAATAGCAAGGAATGAGATCTCCATTTAAGCAAGCAAGTTTATAGGTGCCTGGTTGGAGGACTTCTTCAATTTGATACGGACCTTCCAGTTAGGTCTAAGCACTCCGACAGCTTGATCGCGAGTCTTAAGAAAAACTATTCTAAGTACCAAATCCCCCGCATTAAATTTTCTTTCGGGTACTTTAGAGTTGAAATACTGAGTGACCTTTTGCTGGTAAGCTGCTACTCGGAGTTGAGCTTGCTCGCGCCTTTCATCGACTAAATCCAAAGATTCCATTAATAACTAACTATTAACACTCTGATCGTATGCCAACCTTCTATGCGATGGTGGATCTAATTCAACAGGCAACATGGCTTCATATCCATAGGCCAAGGAAAATGGAGTATGGTCTGTTGCTGTTCGATGGGACGTTCTATACGACCAAAGGACTTCAGGTAATTGTTCTGGTCATGCCCCCTTCTCTTCTTCAAGCCTTTTCTTCAGGGTATCCTTTAGTGTCTTATTGACAGCTTCAACCTGTCCTTTTTCATGCGGATGAACTACTAAAGAAAAACTCTTGATAATCCCGTGTCTTTCGCAAAAATCTGTTATCAGATGGCTATCAAATTGTGTGCCATTATCTGAGACAATCTTCTTAGGCAACCCATAGCGACACACGATATTTTTTACCACAAAATCTAGCACCTTCTTGGTCGTTATTGTTGCAAGCAGCTCAGCTTCGGCCCACTTTGTGAAGTAGTCAACAGCAACCACAGCATACTTGGCATTGCCTTTTCCCGTGGGTAAAGACCCAATCAAATCTATTCCCCACACTGCGAAAGGCCACAGGCTTTGCATCTGCTTTAGCTCATTAGGGGCTGCTCGCGGTATCTTGGAGAACCATTGGCACTTGTCACACTTCCGAACAAAATCCACAGAGTCTTCATTCATCGTTGGCCAGAAGTATCCTTGCCTTAGGATCTTTTTTGATAAACTCTACCCCCCAGCATGATCTCCACAGAAACCTTCATGGACTTCTTGCATCAACTCTTTGGCCTTTCCCTTTGAAACACACCTTAGAACTGGCATCGAGTACCCTCTCCTGTATAAATTTCCATCGACCAGAATAAAACGCACTGACTGCCTCTGGAGGGTTCTTGCTTTGTTTCTATCCGTCAGCAGCACTCCATGTTCTAAGTATTCAATGAAAGGCGTCATCCATGTGTTTGTTGCTTGAATTACCAAGGAAGACTCTTCTCCTTGAAAGCTCGGTGCGGACAAATGTTCAACAGGTACTATATTCAAGGTGTCAGCATCCTTCGCCCTTGCTAAATTGGCCAAAGCATCAGCATTTGAGTTTTGGTCGTAAGGTACTTGCTGGAGAGTACATTTTTCAAAGTGTGCCAATAAGTCCTTTGCTTTGTTCAAATAAGCAACCATTTTAGACCCTGTGCTTGATATTCTCCAATAACTTGATTAACTACTAACTTGGAGTCACTGTAGATTTTATGTCAATTTATATCCATGTCCTTGTCTAATCTTAATCCTACGAGCAGAGCTTAGTATTCAGCTCCATTATTGGACGTTGTGAAGTCGAATCTGACTGCACAGTGGAATCGATGTCCTCCAAGCATAACTAAGATCAAACCTACTCCAGCATTGTGCTCGTTGGACGAGCCATCTATGAAAAACTTCCAAGAAGGAATTTGGCTTTGGAGTTCAGGCTCTTCGATCGGCTTGGTATCCTGGAGCCCAATAAATTATGTGACAAAATCGGCCAGAGCCTGTCCCTTCATAGCTTCTCGTGGCAAGTAAGAAATATCGAACTGTCCAAGTTCAAGTGCCCATTTTAACAATCGACCGGTGGCTTCTAGATTTTGCAGGACTTGCCGTAGTGGCTGGTAGGTGAGTACTACGATTGGGTGAGCTTGGAAGTATGGTCGTAGCTTTCTGGAGGCTAAAATCAAGCAATAGGCTAATTTCTCAATGGGCAGATATCGCAGTTCTACTCCTATTACCCTCTTGCTTATATAATGCACAGGTTTTTGAACATGTTCCTCTTCTCTGATCAGGACAGCGCTATCAGCATACTCGGTGACTGCCAAATAGATGAACAAAGGTTCTTTCTCGACTGGTTTGGACAAAATCGGTGGTTGCAACATATGAGACTTTAGAGCCTGGAAAGTCTGCTCGCATTCTTCCATCCACTCAAATTTCTTATTCCCCCTAAGCAGATTAAAAAATGGAACACATTTGTCCGTTTATTTGGAAATGATTCTACTTAAAGCGGCAATTCTCCTGGTTAGACTTTGAACATCTTTAATTTTAGATGGCGACTTCATCTCGATCAGGGCCTTGATCTTTTCAAGATTAGCTTCGATACCTCGTGAGTTCACAATGAACCCCAAAATTTTTCGCAATCCAACTCCAAAGAAACACTTAAGGGGATTCAGTTTCATCTGATACTTTTTCAAGATGTTGAAGCACTCTTGCAGGTCCCCAATGTGTTCTTCTGCCTTCTTTGACTTAATCAGCATGTCATCAACGTATACCTCCATATTAACACTGATCAGCTCTTTGAACATGTGATTGACTAGTCGCTGGTAAGTTGCACCAGCATTTTTCAAACCGAAGGGCATTACTTTGTAACAGTAAAGCCCTGTATCAGTTTGAAAGCTAGTGTGATCTTCATTAGGTGGGTGCATACAGATCTGATTGTACCAAAAGTATGCACCCATGAATGTTAAGATCCCATGCCCTGAGGTGGCATCGACCAGCTGGTCGATCCTTGGGAGTGGGAAACAATCTTTTGGGCAGGCTTTATTGAGGTCTGTCAAAATCCACGTACGTCCTCCACTTGCCATTTGGCTTGGGAACCAGCACAGGATTAGAGACCCAAGATGGATAAAACTCTACCCTGATGAATCCATTCTCCTTGAGCTTCTTGGCCTCTTCTTTTAACGCTTTTGATCTATCTTTGTCAAGAAGCCTCCTTTTTTGTTGTACTGGTGGAAATTTTTTATCTATGTTTAAGACATGGTTGATAACTTCTGGGTCAATCCCAACCATATCATTATGCGACTAGGCAAACACCTCCTAGTTCTCCTTTAAAACACTGACTTTCACAACCCTGGTCGGATCTGCCTCATCAAGTTGGACCTCCTCGAGATCCTCGACTGGTCCTACGTCTTCTTCAAAATCCCCAAAGCGAGGATCTACATCTCTATCCTTACTTTGGGCAACACCCTATTTGGTGACCTGCTCACCTGATTGGGTTTGTACTTCATTGGCCAATAGCAACCCTTTCTCGGCACTTTCTCTCGATCCACCCTTTTTCACCTTGGTAATCGAGGAATTATAGCATTCCCACGTTTCTCGTTGGTTTTCCAACACGCATCTTACCCCTGCGTTGGTTGAAAACTTCATGGCTAGGTGCCAGACCGAGGTCATGGCTCATTGGTCGACTAGAATAGGCCTTCCAATCACAGCATTATATGCAGAAGGACAATCAACTACTATAAAAGAAGTGAGTAATGTCCTGTTCGTAGGTGAAGTTCCTACTGTGACTGGAAACCTGATCGACCCCGTTGGCGCGAACCCCTCACCAGAAAAACCATAAATGGTTTGGTTGCATGGCTCCAAATCCTTCACTGACAACTTCATCCTCTCTAGTGAAAAATTGTACTGAATGTTTATTGAGCTTCATGTATCCAATATCACCCGCTTAACCATCATATTGGCGATTTGGACGTCCACGACCAGAGGATCCGAATGGGGGAACCGGACATGCTGGGAGTCAAGCTCAGAGAAAGTTATCAGTTCTTACTCTGTTTGAGATTTTTTGGGAGTTCTCTCCTCTACGTTCAGCATTTCAATGTCCGAGTCGTGGCGTAAGGTTCAGGCATATCGCTCCCTTGCCTTCCCACTATCCCCTGCCAGGTGTGGGCCACCACAGATGGTCAGCAATGTACCCGCCATTGGAGCTGCCTGTAAAGGGGGCAAGCATTGGTGTACAGGTGCCTACTCGTTGCCTGATAAGGAACTCAATCTCATCTTTAAGCTGGTTGCACTCATTGGTGTCATGACCATAGTCAATGTGAAAATGACAAAACTTGGTTGTATCTCTTTTGGAGATATCTTTCCTGATCGGCGCTGGTCCTTTGTAAGGGACTGTGGTATTGGTAGCCTGGTACACTTCTGCTTTGCTTTCGACTAGGGTCATGTAATTGGGGAACCTTGGCTCGTATCTGTTGCTTTTAGGGCACTTATTCTTAGACGTTGACGGTTCATGGTTCGCCCTTTTTCCTCCGATTTTCCCGTTATTTTTGTTGTTGGTATTGGTTTCCCAGACCCATTGGCGACTTTTGTGGGATCTTCCTTCGGACCCTGGTCGTCTACAGGTGCCTTCCCTTCATTAGAGATGGCCTCTTCGAGTTTGATGTATCGATCCGCTCGGTCCAAAAACTCTTGAGTGTTTACCCCATTCTTCCTCAGATTGTTCCAGAGGGACGAATGGCGCCGTACTCCAGCGGTAAGTGCCATCATATTCCCCTCATCACCAATTGTCTTAGCCCCAATAGTGGCTCGCATAGAATGCTGGACATACTCCTTTAAGGATTCACTCTCCTTCTAGCGTATCTCAACCAGTTGGTTGGCTTCGGTCAGATGTACTCGACCAGCATAAAACTTCCCATAAAACTCTTTCATGAACATTTCCCAAGACACTATGCTAGCAGGAGGGAATTTGAAAAACCACTCCTAAGCAGTATCGGATAAGGTGCCCGAAAAGATTATGCATCGAGCGTCATCTAACACCTTCTAAATTTCCATTTGTATCTCACATTTATTCACATGAGATACTGGGTCTCCAAATCCATTGAAGTTGGGTATGACCGACATCTTAAATTTGCTTAGGGTTTCAGCCATTGCTATTCTTTGTATGAACGGGGTGCCTCTTCTCTGATCATACTCAATGTGGGATGTTCGGCTCCCCACTAACTGCTGGATGGCCTGATTCAGTGCATCAAGCTGGGCCTATACAACATCTGGTACTATTGGGGTGACCGGTGCTGGAGAGGCATACTCATCTAGCCTTTCTCGCCTATCATTGAGTACGTCCCTCAAATCATCATCCCTACGCCTTTGCTCGCTAGCGCCCAGTCGATCAAAGACGTTAGGTTGCCTAGGTTTCCCCCTAGCATTCTGGCTCATCGACTGATTTTCTCTTGGTGGGGGATTACGTTCCCCACCCCTATCTCCTTGCCCTTGACTAGAATTTCCTTTACCGAAATCTGCCTCATTATAGTTATGGCCATCCCTAAAACGTGACCGACTATGGTGTGACCTGCAGATCGCGCTATTTCCCCCTCCCCTCGTTGGCATGTCTCGTCCGTCAGGTAGAGGCCTGCGTTGGTCGGTGGGTCCTCGGGCACTATTATATGTGGGGGGCTCCTGACCGTAGAGCTTGAATCGACCTGTCTCCTGCCAGCAGAAGGACATTGTCCCCTGCTCGGTGGATTCGGCTCTTCAGCAGTCTGATGTCTAAGGATTCGGGGAGGCTGCCCAACCCTATTTTTCCTTTGCTGCTGGGGATTATCTCGACCAACGTGAAAAGGAGGTTGCTGCTTAGGATGTTGAAACAAAATATCCTGTTGAGCAGCAGGAGGTTACTTCAACCTCTGAGGGCTTGCTGGTGGAGGCGGAGTGTGGTGATGTTGTGGATAATTTGAATGTAGATCATGTTGTGGTAGTACACTGGGTGGTTGATCCGGTCGTGAAGCTGGCACAGGCTGTCCTCGAGCCAACTAAATGGCTGCCTCCAGGGCGAAAGTGACGTCCCTCTGTCGGCGATCCATGTCGGCCTACCTCTCATTCAGTTCTTGGTGTTGCCTATCAACTTTTCTCTACTGCAACGCCATCGTTTCAGCCACATTTTCTTGATTAGCTCTCAGATTGGCTAACTCTTCCTGCAACACAATCAATGTTGTCCTCAAGGTCTCAGATTCTATTTCCTCCTCTTCGAAATCTATCTGTGGCTCATCCTCAGCCACATTTTGCAGAGGAGGCTGGGTTGGTGCGGTACCAGAGGTTTTTCCAGTCTTTCTAGATGTTTTTGCCATTTGATCTCTTTGAAGGTCTTGAGGTCAACTCTTAATGAAAGCACCAAAATGTTGACCCTCGAATTGATCAACGACATGGAGTCAAGTAAAATGATAGAAAATGAGATGAAAAGATAAACGACACAAAAGATTTATAGTGGCTCAGCCCAAATAAAATGGTAACAACCTACATCCACTTAGTGTTCTTATTGATGTATAATTCCAAGTACTGTGATCAATGAACTAGGGTTCACGAGTTTCACAAGCTTTTTGCTGAATACAATTATGGTGGATAAAAACACTCTATTTCTCTCTTAGAATTATGAAGTTCCAAAAGTCAAAAGTCCCCTCTCTTGAGCCCTTTGATTCTTATTTATAGGCTCAAGGAGTTCTACATGGACCAATGGACCTTAATTACATTTAATACAGACGTACCTAAATAATAATGGAAATTACAATCAATACGTAATTACAAGATTACATATCTGAAGGAAATAAATGAAAATATGCGACCAGACTGGTCACCCATAATTAAGTTGTCTAATGAGCCAATTCTCTTCTGGTCGATGGTCGAATAGACCATACTTACTTAAAATGCCACGTGTAGACCAATCCTACCACATCATCAAGTTGTCCATTTTTGGGTAAACAATGTATCATTAATAAAAATCCAAATTTAAATATCAAATATTTTTTCTAGTACTCTTAATACAATTGAGATACATAAAGCTAAAATATCAATACCTCAAAAGTATTAAGTTATATTTAAAGACAATGCTTTAGCAAAAGTGGTAGTCAATCACTATTTGATCACGAGTGTCCTTTCAAAATATTTGATCATCATTTTTTCACCTGTAAGAATAAAAGCAACTCAAGTTAAAATAGATTGAAAACATTTAAACAAAAATAAATTAAAATAGTCTATCACACTTTATTTAACAACAAACAACTTAATTTTAAAAATAAAAATATAACAAATGGAAACCACGTGTATATGGTTCAACAATTTCATATAAGGATATGCAAAAACATTGAACAAGTTTCATTCTAAAAACTCAACTCAAGGAACTGAATAAGACATAAGATATCAGGAAGTCTCGAATTAAGGGTTGAGAACAACTATCATAGACATGTACAAGCTCAGATAATTAAATAGAATTCAGGCCCAAATAAAGTGTCCAAAAAATAGGCCTTCTCTTTCAACCACTTGAAACTGAAATCAAAAGAGACGAATAGGGGAAAGGCAAAGCTTTGGTGCTAGAGGAAAGAAAGAAGAGCAAAAGGTTAAGGTCTAAGGTGGTAAGTCTTAATTTGTAGTATGGATTCTATTTTCTTTCTTCCTTTTCTAATTTAGATTAGTATATGTTTTGATGATCAATGTTTGAATTTTGGAGACATATCCTAGAGGGACACAAGCTTAGGGTTCGGTCACCAGCAAGAAAATCAAAGTAAGGATTTACAACTTTTGGTTTTGGTACTAGAAGCATGATAGTTTATTTTTGTTGTTTTGTGTTGTTGAACTTTTTTTTTTTGGAAATGGTTATAATGTTTCCGCTGCCTTATTTTGTGGGATTTTGGAACTTAGTTCAAATGGTTTTGTGTCTTGTTGATTAAAGGTTCTAATGCAAGCATGTATGAAATGGTGATTTTGAGAAATGGGTTTTTAGGGTTTCGGCTAGCATGGTAAAAGGGTTTACAGAAATTGTTTTGATTGTTCTAACTTATTTCTATGAATTGTTTATGAAGCGGAATGCATGCTAGGATGTCATGATCTATGTTGTTGAACTGTTCTGTTGATTTCAATGCATAGGTTTTGGCCACTATATTGTTTAAAAGGTTTTTGGATTTGTTTTGGATGAATCATTATTGCGTTGTGTGTTTCATACATTAGGGAGCATGATAGAATTGCTTGATTAACAAAAAAATTGTTTTGTAAGCACTATGAGTTTCGACCATGACATTGTTTTAGGCCTAGATATCTATTTTAAATTGATTCAAGGCATGATGAATATTTATGTACTGAAACTAATAGAAAAGCAACCTAGGTTTTTTGTATTATTATTTATTTTATGAGCAAGTTGTACTATGATTCTTTTCTTGATGATTTGAATAAAGAACCATGATGTGATTTTGTGGTAAACTTGGTTGTTAAGTCCTATGTGTATTTTGGCCTAAGCTATATTTGCATGGTGTTATTGTTCTAAACGCGTAAATGAGATTAAGGATTGTTAGGCACTTGCATAAGATGTTCGAAAGGATGTTAGACCTATCCATGTCTTGTTGGTATATTATTAATGTTATTTTGGTCATTTTATAATTCTATGTTACTTCCTTAATTTAATTTTTTATATATTTATTTAGCAAGCATGAGTAAACTAGGAGTGAATTTGATGCCATGATTTCATGCTAAAGATGAAAAAGATGAGTTTCATATATTTTGTTCTTTCATTACATACTTGTTTGGCACACATGGTGAGCTGAGTCAGTTTTTCATAACTATGCATGTATGTTGCTGGGAGCCAATGACAGAGGAAATGAGCCGCAACACCGTAGTGCCTTAGAGTCTTTCTTATGTTAATGTATGAGTGGAATGTATTTTTATTTATTTTTAAGACTGCATTAAACTCTCTTTTGTTTTGAACATTGGATCCAAACTCTGCATGTATTTACAATAAAGTCATATTGTGTTTTCAGAGAAAGTTATAAAATCTTTTGAACTATTATTAAAACTAGTATTTTAATAAAGATAGGAAATTAGGGGCGTTACATTGGAATGCCAAGCATCTTCGTTGGTATTACCAGTAATATGAGCAAATATATTTTCTAAATTGGGTAATCATTAGTAACATCCATGCATCTTAATGGAAATCGTGTGTCCAAAACACGATAGATGAAATTCAAAGAATTTGCTTGAATTTTTTAGATTTTTATTTATTTATGTTTTACTACCTGAGGAATACCTGCTCGCTGGCCTGGACAAGTGAACGCAGACTAGTTTCCGATCGGTTGGGGGTCATAGCTAGGTCACCTCGAAAGGTAAGCGCTTGCGGAGCATGACCTAGGGAACTAAACTTATTGTGAGCAGAGCAAACCTAGAATCAAGGCTTGCGAGAATTAACGAAATGACCTAAGGAACTCAATGTAAGGAGCTTACACAGGCGTCCGAGATTAAACCTAGTGTCACAAAGCCTAAGTAGCTTAAGGGCAGAGAACTCAACTTATCTCCTGAGGACTAGGTGCCCATAGAGCAGTACTGAGTTCCCGACTTCCAAAAGGATGAGGTATAGAACCCGAGTCACCTGTACTCGGACCCTAGCCTTGAGTTACCGTAACATGAACAAAGAGACCAAAGTGCCCGGGGAGCAACACTAAATTCTGGAAATCCTAAGTTGTGTTTGTTTTCTAAGTCCCGAGTCACCTAGACTTGAGTACAAGCATCAAGTGCCCAAACTTGGTGACAACCTAAAGTTACCTCTCGAGGTGACAAGCATCAGGATATCTCCTGACGCCGCCTGGCATGGGGAAACGTTAAACTACCCCTAACACTATCAGAGACATGTTACCCCAAAAAGTTGTGGACTATAACCTCATAAATGAGCCCACTGTGGTACGCTTAGGCCCACCAACTCCTTAACTAAGGGAATGTATACTTAATATTCAGTAATACCCTATTAAGGGAGAATGTTTGTAATAATTCTCTATTAATGGAATTAATTGTCCTCAACCATCTATAAATAGGGCTAGGACACACATTGTAAAGAATCCCCACTTTTTGTATTCAGAGCATTGCTAAAATGCTGCCTGAACTCCATAGAAGCTTGAGACCCCAAACTTCTCAAATCCTAATAAAAGGGACTCGTGGACTAGGGTTAATTAATAACCTGAACCACGTAAAAATTTATGTTATCAACTAGATTTTTTTAAGCCTCTATTTAATTAGTTGATAACGAAAGTGACAGTCTACAATATTAAATTACCAAATTGCCTTCACAGGCCAAAATTACCAACATACCCATGAAACGTAAAAGCATATATTATATGGAAGATATACAACTGGCCCTCATAACTAGTTAGGGGCTTATCACCTTCATACTCTGAGAGTGTAGACTTTGGATCTTCATCAGATAAAAGGGTGAATCATCTTGCAAAGGGAAACAACGCCCACCAAGAAGCTTTAATCGAAGCTCGCCTAAAGGAGGAAATCAACGAGATGGCTGAAGAGCAATCTTGATCTCTTTTGTTAGAAGAAGGTAGACATTTTGACCAAACATCCAGCCATGAGAGGGAGACAAGTTGTCAGCTCATCCTCTCATCCATTCTGTGAGAACCAACAAATTTCTAAGAAAGATTGAATAAATCCTCACGTGTGGTCTAAGCAAGAAAGACGTTGCCTCTAAAGGCACGAAACAGGAAGTAAAGGGTAAACTAAATCCAAGAGGAAGGTCACGGCATAGATATCCACCTCATGACATGGAAAGTCCTTGGAAAGAATTGTGAGCATCCCCTCGAAAAGAAAAATACAACAAGATCTCGCAGACACTATGTTGAATCCCTGGAATAGGTCACTAACAAATTCTTCCCTATAATAGCTAGTCCCTAACATGCAACTTCCCCAAGAGCACAGCTCTAATTTGCAACTCTTCCTAATAGGCATGCCTCTAACCCGACACATTGCTCAAGGCATTTATTATGTCTAGGAAATAGTTGACTGAATGTACTTCCTATTTTTCTTAGTTGTAAGAAGTAAGGACATTAAATGTAATTGAAGTCATCTTCCCCATAAAAACAGGAGGAAGGGAAATGGTCCAAAAAGACAACAAAAAATCTGGGAAGACCAAAGGCTTGTAACCCAAAATAATTCTCCCCAATGCAAAAATTTTGTAGTTTTTCACTCCAAGTTCTCACAATCTTTCGTTCCATCCTCTCAAGAAATCTTCTCATTTCTCCCATAAATTCCAACACATAAAAATGCATTGCTGGTGAAAATATCAATCATCGACATGCCCCGACCGTGGGGAGATGAATATATATTTTGAAAAAAAATAGCTCACTCTCGATTATTTATGTTTGAAATTGTTATAATTATTCAAGTTTGCGCATACTTCCAAAAAAAAATTGTTATGGATTTTTTAAGCATGTTATTTAATGAAATAAAATGGTGTGATTTATGTTATGAGTAAATGGTCGTTACCTCATAGAACTATAATGACATGGGGATTCAGTAAAGAATCTATTTCAAAACGAGCAAGTTCAAAACAGTTGTCATTTTTCGAGATTTGAAACAGTGTTACTAAAATATTTTCTTGACTAGTTTTTATGTAACTTTCTTTAATGAAATCTACATATCATCAATTATGGCATTTCATAAAACTATGAGCTTTCTCACAATCGTGCATGGCTTGATAATATACTCGACTACTTGTATACTTGCATGTTATGCATGAACGATATGATGAAATGCGAATACACACGCTTATAATCCAAAGCAACCAAATAAGGTCAACTTTCACGTAGCTCATAACTCTTAAGTGATATATCATAACATATAATTTGATACTAATATCATTCATAAATTATACAATTAGCTCACTCATACTTATCACAAGCATCATCGATTTCCCACTCAATCATATTGCACTCACAGTCAATAAAATCTATATTTCACATTTAAGTACGTAAGGTGAGATTTACTTACCTCAGGTCCTTAGATTAATTTTAATACTTACTAGGAGCTATCAATTAAACGTGTTCCAATACGCCATGTCGTTTGGAAGGTGGAAACCTTAAGATTCATAATCAATAGAACTACCATGGTGGCTCATGGTGGTGCATGGCGGCGCCACCACCCAACAGTGATAGTTGGAGAAATGAGGTATTGGGTTTCAAAGCCCATAATGAGGGGAACCTCCTTATGGTGGTGGTATGGTTCATAGAGATTTGGGGCCAAATTGTAGCTCAAGAACCACGATGTTGCAAACCTTCAACATGCATTTCACGACAGAGGGCAGTGCATGGGCGCACTACAACAATATAAGAGTTTTATGACTTTATTTGGGAGACATTAAAAGTCTACAATGTCTCATGCTGATGGAAACACCGTAGGTGTAGCCATTGTAAGTGCGCATCCCACGTCTCCATTGGGAGAGGTGATAGACATCTCATGTCTTTCAATGGGAGACATTGAAAGGTGTCAAAAAACGTGGACTTTCAATGTCTCCCACTAGGAGACATGAGAGACATCTCACGTCTCCTAGTGGGAGACATTGAAAAGTCTCCAATTTTTTAAATATATAAATTAATTAAATTAAAATATAATTAATATTAATTTAATTTGATCTAAGAATTAATTAAAATAAAATTGATTTAATAATTAATATAATTTTAAATTGATTTAATAATGAATTAAAATGAATTTGATTTAATAATTAATTAAATTAAAATTTACATAATTAATCATTTAAATTGATATAATTAATAAAATGAAATTGCAAATCTTCATTAATGAAAATTTAGATTGTTTTACAAGATAATAATATTTGTTAGACATTTGCAAAATTAACAAATATTGCACTATATATGAACAAAGCGGTAAAAAGTAAGAAAACCTAACAACGAGGTCGATAACTTTGGATTATTGGTAATACATCTGTCGCCTATTCTTGTCACAACTCATTAATTTGTGCCTCTATATACGGCGTACTTGTTAGCTGCAAATATATATATATATATTAATTATTTATTTAATTGCACTTATATATATAGTTTCAAAAATAATATGTAAATTTTAATTAATAATATCGTTCTCAAGTAATGTCTTGGATAAAATCCTAGATAAAATCGGCCAGCATTTCCCCTATAATAGTGACATAACCATCCGCATGCGAATAGCAAAACAAACAATTCAAGCAACATACAATAAGTTTCTTCCTTATAGCTCTGCAACACATAATCAAATTTCTCAGAACCTACTTCACTAAAACACAAAAAGTTCTCAACCTTCTGTTATCACCGCAGCACACAATTTTAATCTCAGAACATAGTTCAGTATGGATGAATATTTAAGATATTCAAACTCCTTTAACATTTGTTTAATAATATTTAAAGTAGAAGTAAGAGAATATATATTTACATCTTACAATTAATAATCAAAGCTAGCAAAACTACGTCACTTAGCAATCCACTTTGTTATTAAATCAACTACCAACAAAAATAAATTAATAATTAATAAATAAAATATCACTAAATATCTAACAATATAAATTTTAGAAAATTAATTACCTTAAATGTGTGCTTGAAATACAAATTTTGACACAAAAAATACCATGAAATCTCACTCCAACAAAACCACAACCTACAAAATTAAATTAATTAATGTATAAAAGATTACTAAACAAATATCACTAAACATCTAACAATAACTTATTTTTGTAATTTTATAAACTTAATTTCCTCAAATGTGTGTTTGGAATACAAATTTTGAGGCAAACATCACCATAAAATATCACTCCAACAAATTAATAAATAAATGATTACTAAACAAAAAAAAAAATATTCCAATGAGCCACTAATTAACCTAAACAAAAAATGTGGTATTTATAAAGCTTATACTTTTAAACTCTAACAACTAAGTCACTAAAATTTTAATAATCAACAAAAACATATAACTTTTCATGTATCTCTAATTTTTCAAATTATTTAAAAAATTTATTTTAACATAAATATATATAATCAACCTAGCTACAATGTTATTAAAAAAAAATTAAAATACATATATATATATATATAAAATATTCATAATTTTCAAATTAAATAATAATAAAAATTAAAAAATTCATAAACATATAATTGAATCAAATCTATACACAATGTGATATGTAGAATTAAAATTATTTTCTACATTATGAACAAAGTTATTTTCTTAGAAACTCACTACTAATCTACTAATAATCAAAACTAATAAAGAAAAATATCACTAAATATCATTTTAACAATGATTTATACTTATAATTTTGAAAATGTACCTCAAATGGATGTTTGAAATAGAAATTTTGAGTCAAAATCTCAAGTTCCCACACCTTTTATATTCTCCAAGAAAATCCTAAATAATCCAATGGAAAAACTCATATTGATAAAAAACCTAACACAAAATCGCATATATATATATCATCTTAATACTAAACCTATAATTCTTTTCAAGAAAATTTACCTCAAAAACTTGAAAATGGAGAGATTCCCATTGCTTTGAACCCTAAAAGTCACCAGAAAAATGCTCCAAATCACCTCTGTATAATTGTGCATCAGCTGGAAGAGAAGAAGAGAGATCAACCAGGGTATAGCGAGGGAAGACTTCCAATGTCTCCCAGTGGGAGACGGGCCCACGTCTCCCGGTGGAAGACGTTGAAAAGCATCCCTAGTTATGTGTTAAACCCCCATTTTCAACGTATTCCCACTGTTTTAATGTCTTCCAATTTTAGTCATTATTAAAAAAATTCAATATCTCCCAAGATAAGATATTAAAAACTCCTCCTAATTTTTAATGTCTAACACTAATAGTATAAGATATTGTAGGGAGTCATTGAAAGTAGAATTTATTGTAGTTGCGATCAAGGCTCGGTGGGTCGAGATTTCAGGGTCATCTACCTTGGTTGCTAGGGATGGTGTCACTAGCAGGTGGCTGGAAAGGCATCGTTCGTTCGGGGTTGCGACGTGTAGGGGGGAGAGAGAAAAGATGGGAAAGAGAGAGATTGATCGAGGGAACTGTTATCTTATTTCGGTCATTGTTTTTCTTGTCATATTCATTTTATTATATATAACTTAAAAAAATTGTATTGGCACCCCAAATGTAAGACATCTCATCAAATAACTCCGCAACAATAAATAAATATATTCATAAATTATTTATTTTAATTCAAAAGGCGATAATTAACTTTACAACATACCAAAAATTTTAGCACAAACATTTTTAATTAATATTTTCCATTAATTAAAATGAAAAATCTCTAACATAATTAAGGAGATACTAATCTCTTTCAAGCTCCAAAACTTATAAAATATTGCATGATAATATTTATAAATTATAATTTGATTTAATTTCATTAAATTCGTAATAAATATTTTGTACTAAAACACCTTTCCTTTTTAAATTCATAAATTCTAATTATAATAATCCATATTAAAATATGAGATATTACAATCAACTTTGGAAAAAATAGTCCAATTGTCTCCCATTTGCTTTTTGTCGAGGATAGCTTTATGTTTCTTAAACCCAATAAGAGGAATATGATGTGCTTGCTGGCATTTTGAGAAGATAAGTTGATTTCTAGGGACAGATAATTAACTTAGACAAGACTAAACTTTGTGTTGGCAGCAGACTGAGTAAGAAAATGGGCTTACGATTGCCGGATTCTCTGTGTTGTGCTGCTTGACTGCCACGCTCATTATTTGGGGTTGCCTAGCTTTGTGAGGAGGAAAAAGAAAAGATGTCTTCGCTATGGCTAAACAGAGTGTTTGGGACAAACTCAAAGGGTTGAAGGTTTCCAATTTTTTCTCAAATAGGAAGATTAGTTCTCATCAAAGCAGTGATACAAGCTATCCCATGCTACACTATGAGCTGCTTCAAAATTCTAAAGTCTTTAATTAATGAGAGAATAAATTTAATGGATACTAGGTTCTGATGGGGCTCCAACAATGAAAAAGCATAAAATCTGTTGGTGCGAGTAGGATTTTCTTTCTACACCAAAAGATGAGGATGACTTGGGATTTTGGAATATCAAAGACTTTAATAAGGCTCTTCTTGCTAAACAAGGGTGGAAAATAATCCATAATCTCAACTCTTCTTATGACTCAAGTTCTTAAAGACATCTATTTTTAAATAATAACATCTTAGAGACTCGGAACAATTCATTTAGCTCTTATATTTGGAGAATCAATGATATGATAAATGTCCCTAGGCCATATGGCTTCTGTCAAGTGGGTTGAAGGCTTAAGGAATGAAGAGCTTATTCAACACCATTTCCACCCTAACGATACATATTGATTCTTGGGTTAGCACCTTGGAAATTTATGACTTTGTACATTTCTAAATCAACAATGAATAATAGGGATAATTTAATATTACAAACCCTAAATTGTCATATTAAAAGTATGAATGCAAATTTAGATGTTCAAATATTAAGTGAGTAAATGATTTTAACATAAATTTAAAAACATTTAATATATCATCAATACTAAATATAATAAACACAATTAAATGATGAAATAATAACAATACCACAAATAAGTAAGTAAATCACAATAAAATAATACAATTGTAAACTTAGGATTTTAGAGAGATACCATCTTTATTTTGGAAACCTAAGCTTGCCACAATAAGTATATTGTTGTCCAAAATATCTATTCCAAGTCTTCTCAAAGTTGCTTGAAAGCCAAAATTGAATGAGAAGTGAGATTAAACAAGCCTTTGAAACTCACACAAATCAAGCAATTATTGGCGAGTTTCTTGGAGAAAACTTATGATCTTTGAGAGCAACAAAGAGAGAGAGAAAGAGGTTAGGGGGAGTTGAAATGTGTGCTCAAGATTTAAGACTCTAATAACTCTTATTTATAGTGTAGGCACAGTCATTAAGTTTAACCAATAAGAATAGAACTTTGAACACATCATTTGGAGCTAAAACCACATAAGCGTACGGACATGCTAGCCAATGCATCCTTTGGCACTAGGCTATGCATTGCCTCATAGGCGATGGGTCGCCAGTTACTATTTCTCAATGTTTTTCAGCCCAAGCGATGCATCACCTCCCAGATGGTGACGCGTCGCCTCTAGACTTGACCCACATGCTCAAAATGTGTCTTAAGCACCTCCAAATGCTCAAAAAAAAATTGGGCATACTTAGATACCTCATTGTATCATTTTAGAGCCATAAAAATCAATTATAGATGCCTAAAACAAAAAATCATAATTTCACTTCAACTTTAGTGAAATTGTTAAATGCTTTGCACCACATTGTGTAAACACTTAGTCATTCTATTTAATCAATCTCAACATTTCCCCACTTGGTTAAATATAATCATATCTTCTTAGTTCAAACAATATTGGTGCATAAAGTAAAGTTTCTTTTAATTTGAACTTTCCCTTAGTGAAATCATTATAAAGCTTTATCGAAATACTTGGTGTCTTAAAGATTGAACCAAGGATTTTTAGTGATAGAACCAATAATACCTCACACCTACACTTGACCATTCATCTTCCTACTGTGTGCGCTTAACATTATTAATGGCTTTGTGCTTATCTATTTATGAACTTTCTGGGGAGAAACTCCAACTCCCAAGAGAGGTGGTACCACCTCTAAGTTTAAATAGGTGAAGTTCTTACAACATCTTTGCTACCTGTATAGATGTGTATTGCTCTTTAACTAAACTTCATGAAAATCCTTAGGCTTAACCCTCATGACCGGTAGCAACCAACACTAACCATCCTTTGATGAGACTCATGATTATGTTAGTGTTGGAATTATCCACTTATCAATGACTTGTTCTTACCCATTGATTTCTTAGCCCTTGATGTATACAAGTTTGGAGTTGGGTTTCTGCCATTGGTGAATGTCTTATTTGTATCCCTCTAAATGTAGAACTTACTATCCTCTTCGCAAAATATTTTGTAAATGGATCCTCTAAGTTCTCACATATGAGATCGGTATGATTCCATCTTGAATCAATTGTCTAACATACTCATTTTTTAGACTTATATGTCTAGACTCCCTATTATATATGCCACGATAGGCTCTAGCTAATGTTGCTTGACTTTCAGTATGTATCAAGATCGTCGACACTTAATCCACAAAATTTGGGATATCCACCATGATATCATTAAGCCACTCTACCTCTTAGCCAGTTGGCACAAGATCTATAAACTTGGCCTCCATGGTTGAGTGTGTAATACATGTTTGTTTCTTTAAAGCCCAAGAAACCGCTCCTCCTCTGAGCATAAGCACCCAACTGGTAGAGGAGAGATTGTCTCCTACACTCGAATCCAAATTGCGTCAGAATATCCCTCAAGTATCTTCATAAACATTGAATATTGAAGGCTTAGAATCTTGGTCCTTTTAAGGTACCCTAATGATATTGAGATTCACAAGCCTTGGATCTTCATACAAGGCAATCATTCTTGACGAAGATCTTGGAGAAAACTAGTAATCTTGAAAGCTAAAGAGAGAGAGAGAGAGAGAGAGAGATAGTTCTTTTAAAGAGAGAGGTGATGGATCAAGTCACCAATTAACTCAAATGAGTCCTTTAAATAGTACATGAACCTCATTAGACTCAACCAATGAGAGTAGAGTATTTTAATTTTAATTTTAGAGCCAAAACACGTCATTGTACAAACTTGTACGGATAGCATGCCTGGGTACTTATTGTTGGTATTAAATAGGAAAATATCAAATTATGCAACAGAAGGTAGGGAAAGGGGATTTTCAAAAAATATTAATATCATCCAAGATCATACATATATATACATTAAATTAATACAAACAAGGATATAGAGATTACCTCTCGTAGCCTACCAAGTATCCCTGAATCTTTTTGTAAAAATCAACGATCTTCCTATCCAAGTTGAAAGCTCACACCTAGCCTTCCAAGTCCTTCCTCTAACACACAAGGACTTGTGTGGGCAAGTAGGATTGACATGTTGATTTTAGGCTCTCTAGATATTCTAAACACATGAGATCTAGAGAGGTTTGAGAAAGAAGACGGCTATGGAAAATTCTAGAATTCCAAGCTTAGAGAAAATTCAATAGTTTCTTTTTTAGAGAGTCTGGTAACCTAAAAACAACAACTTAGAAAAGAATCGCTTCTTTTCAAGTTCGTAAAGATACTTAAAATTATTTTATTGTTCTTTATTTCATAAAAAACTGATTAATTATAACCATTTTAATTATTTAATTTAAATTATATTTAAAAAGAATAATCAAATAATTAAATAAACAAATTAATTTGAAATTCAAAATTCAAATCCCAGCAGGGGTGTGGCACACACATGTGTGGCACCACTACATGTGGTATCCCTCATTTTCTCATTTTTTTTATTAATTAATTTTACAAAAATATATTTATTCTCAAAATAAATATCAGTTAATTCAAAATTAAACTTATCTTAAAATCTATCATTTTAAATAATTATCTTATAATAAGATAATAATTAAACTCTCTCAAATATTAATCTGAAGCTGATTAATATTTATTTTAACTGATATAAAGTTCTTCAAATAAAAACTAATTGTTTAATTCATTAAGTAATTCATGATTCATCAATTTCCCATAATTATCACATAATTATCTCTTTTCCCTAGAAAATTAATTCCTTTATAATTTAGTCATTTCTCTATTAATCCTCCTCGTGATATCATTAACCTTGAGAGTGTAGGACAGAGGCGACCTGGGGACCATGGTCCTATAATACGAAGCTCTAATAAACAAGATTATTAATTCAACTCTTTAATCCAATAATCTTATTTATTAATTCAATGGTTATTCCACTATAAATATAGAATTAGGAATGCACATTTTCCCCATGGGGATGGGGCCCCACGGGGACCCGCCCCTAATGGGGCAGGGAATCCCCATTTAAATGGGGCGGGGACGAGGATAACACTCCCCACCCCGATGGGGCCTCGTTTAAATTTTTATATATTTTTGTAATATTTTATATGTATTTTATATATATTTTTTTATGTGTTATTATATTGTAGTAGTAACTTTTTTAATATTTTAAATAATAAATATTGTAAAATATTTTAATTTACATATAATTTATGATTTTTATTTTAAACTTTTAATTTAAAATTTATTTTTTAAATAAATGGGCTTCCCGTGGGGATTCCCCGCCCCAATAGGGGATTCCCCACCCCACCCCCAATGGGGAATAAGCGGGGATGGGGATTAAAAACATAAATGGGGACGAGGACGGGAGGAACACTCCCCGCCAATTTCCCGCCCCGTGTGCATCACTATATGGAATTTCACTCTAAGTATTTATAGAATTATATTTATAGAGTTCTCTTTTTTACTCCATTGATGTAATCAATAAATGTGGTTTTGTAATCTATTTATTGGTTTGCTAATTAGAGCTGGTCAAAATTACTATTTTACCCTTCTAATTACCTTTTGTTCCTTAAGTATCATTACTTCACTAGCAAATAATTAATCTGAAAATCTGTTTTTAAGATTACCAACTGAATTTAACGAACAATTTATTTAATGTGTAATAGTTATAAAATTGTTTGATCAAACAAATATTCTAATGTATCCGGACACATTGTTAATGACTCAAAATGTACGAACAAAAAGTAAACAAACTAAAAGTAAAGTGACATAAGAAGATTTTTACGTGGTTCGGAAAACCTAGTCCACAAAGCCACAACCCAGAGATAAAATCAATTAGTAAAGTCACAAGAATACAATAAGCAATTGACTTATACAAGATTACACTCCCTCTAAATCCTTGTCGCAACCTTGAAGTATTCCACATTAGTAATCTAATTTTGATAAATACCAAGAGCATGAAATCCCTTCTGATCTTGATGAGTGCTCACTTCCTCCCGAAGTGAGATTTATGGAAATCTTATCTCGGAGATTGTATGTCACGTTCACAAGCTTTAAGACCTGTTTAAGAATAAACAACACAAAGCTAAACAAACAAACAAACAAAGATATAGTTGAAAAAACACTACGCTTTACATAATAAAGAACTCTTCAATATATGAAATATTAGAATGGGGAAGAGTCAAGATTAGTTGTTGCTTAGATCTGATATTATAGAGTGTAAGAAACCCTAAGACAAGTCATTCTCATTTTTTATCTCAATCAGATCAAATCAGAGAGTTTTTTTAAAATAACTCTCATTTACATTCACTGCAGAGAAATCTAGAAGTAACATAAGATCATTCTGTATCATTAGAAATGAACAAACCTGGACTTAGTTCTAAATTAAGTTCATTTCCGTTTTTAACTTTCTTCGGCACAAATATATTTCAAGATAATCAAATTAAATCAATTAAGACCATGAAATCTTATCAATATTCAATTATGTATTACAAATACTATTATAGACATATTTACCATATATAAATAGGGAAACATGTCTATAGATAATTTGTTTAATATATAATTTATATTTTTCAAAATAAGCACAATACACCAATTATACCATATATAAACTTTCAAAAATCAGCACATAATTGAAAAAATATATGGCTTAATAAGTTAACTAATCTTAGAACTGCCCCTGAAACACAAGCATAGTAACAAATATAACATCAATTGTCAACTTTTTGGAAAAAGTTTAACAAGACACAACCACACAACTCCCCCTGAAAATATGGTCTAGAGTTGTGCACAAAGATAATAAAAATAACACCAAATACTCCTTTTTATCTATTAAGGAGTCAAAGTAACGAAAAGCAAAAGAAAAGACAAGTATACTTGTTCATTGGACATTTAATGAAAAAGATACAAAATAAAGGAAGAAAAAAAAAACTAAACACTCTTGGATCGTACTGTAGGTTGATCAAGGATTACTTGTTGAGTTGCCTCCATGAATCCAAGTCGATTGATGAATACTTCAAATTCAGATTTGACAGAATGAAGTTCTAATGTCTCACGACTAACACCAGATGGAGCAGTAACAGTGGTTGTAGAGACAGAAGGAATAACTATAGACTTCAATTTATTTGATGGTTGGTCTTCTCCCTCAAAAGGTTTGAATGTAGGACCAGGAGAGGGAACCTTGACTGACTCATTTTGCATCAGTACATCTTTCTGTGAGGAAAAAATCTTGAAAATGAGTTAAGGAAACAACAAGTTGAACCCCTTCTTCTCTGTCTTCCATAAAGAAATAATTTGATCCAAGATCAAGGAAGGGATATCAATCTGCACACCAGTACTGAGTTTTAATAGAAAGAATGCAAACTCTTGAGACACAACAACTAGATTTGATGAAGGAATCTAGTTGGACAAGGAAAAATGCATGAGCACAACATAGGTATAGGTAAGATCAGTGGTAGAGAATGATGTGCCCATGTTCCAAGTTACTTTCTGACCAACAAGCTCAGAGAGGACTAAGTCCTTATCAAACTTAATGGTATCCGGGATGACACCAATAGGAAAATTAAGGCAGTGGCAATGTCTTAAACAATGACAGAAAACCAATGACCCTTAACATAGACCTTACCATACATAAAGGAGTTATGATTAAGAAAGTCATCAGCGATATTAGCATAAAATTCTTTGACAATACGATTAACAAATCTAGAAAATCCCTGTAAAGAATCTAACCATTCTCTTTCTTGCAATAAAACAATCACCCTAAATACCATATGAGCAGCAAGGTCCAAAAAATTCTCACAAATAACTTTTCGGTTCGCATAGTAAGACATATCACAGTGGTCTTAGTAGGGACCTTGCAAGTCATTGGAGTGGGAAAGACCATTGCATGCTTGCCTTTTTGTTTGCGGGGAAGAGCTTCTGGGAAAAGTGCAGGGGCTCAAACGGAGTGTCTGATGCATCAGAAAATTCTTCTGAGTTAGCTAACCTTTCTTCTTACTCAAGCAAATCCTCCGGTTCTGTCTCGGAGTCAGAAGCCTTAGTGCTTTTGAGGAAGGTGAATTGTCAGAGGCAATAGGGTCTTCAATAGGATCAGATTTAGATGATGAACTTGGAGAGCGAGTAACTTTGAGTTTCTTTGCTGGAGGGGTTTTCTTAGTAGGAGATATTTTGCCACGCTTCTCAGCTTTTTTCAAGTCAGCCTTCTAAATAGAGGAAGGAGTTTTTGAGAGAGTTTGAAAAGTAGGAGACTGAGTTGGATTGAACTTTGTAGCTCAAATGAATCCTTCGATTTGTCAGTTCCAAGCTTTGAAGGTTTAATAACCACATTAGGGCTTACAGTCCTTGAACTGGTCGTTCCACTGAGCACCACCCTTTCAGATAGTGGTGCGATCAGGGCCATCGGAGCACCAAGGGTGAGTTGGAGTTGATGAGAAAAGTATTCTTGTGAGCCCTAGTCTTGGTGGATTGTTCTAAGACCACCAGAGGTGAAGCTAATGAAGCAGAGGCATTGGAACCACCGACAGAGGGCTTGGGAGTTCTTGTGGTCTTGGTTCGAGCCATTGATTCCTGCACACTAGAAACGATAAGTAGAAAAAAAAATAGATAAGAACCAAGAAGAAATAACCAGAAGAGAGAGAGAGAGAGAGAGAGAGAGAGAGAGAGAGAGTAAATGGGAGAGTGAGAGGACCAACATGGGTTTATAATAAACAAAATGGGTAGTTACCCAATTTTTGACTAAGGGATTAAAAGGGAACTTTTGTCTTAAATGTGAACAAAACAAAAAGGGCAACAAGTATTCTTTTTTTTCAACTTTCCTTTTTTTTCTCACACAAAATAAAAAAGAGATGTTCAAACAATCCCAAAATTAAAGAGAATATTGACAAAATTAACACAACATCAACTGGAATAAAATTGCCAAATGAAGCATGATTTCACACCCCACAGTAGATTTGGTTTTCTTCCTTTTTTATTTTTTGATTGTTTTTTCGATATTCCTTTTATATAAATATATAGATAATGACATAGTTTTTGTTTTGCTACTAACAAATTTTTCGAAACCTGAATCACAATAAACAAACTTTCTTCCAAAAATTAATTGAGTACTATAATGTTAGAAAAAATCATTTTATTTATATGGCATGCTTTAAGAGTGTTAGGATAACAATAAGTATATCTAGAACATAGATTATTTTTAGAAAAAAATTAACACAGAGGATGAGACTTATATTTTTTCACTTTTTCTTCTCTTAGAACTTGTATTAGTGTGTGTGGTGAAATTTTGGGTCATTGCCCTGTTTGGCAATTTTTGGCTTTTTCCTAAGTATCCAACGGAGACATTGTCACACAACACTACTGGTAGCCCTTTTTATTGGTAGCGTATCCTCTACATAGGTCTAATTACACAGGCTCAACTTACTCAAAGCTGACTTTCACACACTGGTATAGGTAGGTCTATTCTCACAAAGAAACCTGAAACTAAATAATTTCTTGTTAATTTTGCTCATTACACTCTTTGTATAGGATTTTCTCAACTATATAACATGAATAAATTTTTTATTTTGAAACCAACAAACTAAGCATGACATATATAAAAAAATAATTTATCTAAAAAGTAGTACTCACAAATTTTTTGAATAAGTTTGAAAATTGTTTAACCAGGTATACAATAATATAATTAGCAGCTAGGAAAAATTAGTCAAGAACAAAAAAAAAATTATATACTACAAACCCCCAATGATTTCCTTAGGGAATCAAACTGAATTGAATCTAGGACTTTTGTGAAAATATCACCAATTTTCTTGTGAGTCTCAATGTATTCCAAGATTAATGTTTTATTTTCAACAAGCTCTCTAATAAAATGATGCATAATATCAATATGTTTTGTGCGTGAGTGTTGAACTGGATTTTAGAAATATTTATAGCACTAGTGTTGTCACAAAAAATAGTTAGAGTATCCAATTCAAACACATAGTATGTCATCATTTGTTTCTTCCACAACAGTTTGGTGCAACAATTTCCAGTAATGTATTCGGCCTCAGCAACAGATAATGAAATGGAATTTCGCTTTTTGTTGTGCCACGACATCATGTTGTTCCTCAGATAGAAACACCCCCACTTGTACTTTTCATGTCATCTGCAATACCTGCCCAAACATCATCACTAAAGCACACACGATTAGAATTTGTTTCTTTTTAGTACTAAATTCCATATTCTAGAGTATTGTGAACATATCTAATTATTCTTTTACAGCAGTCACACGAGACTCCATGGGATTTCCTTGGTACCTAGCACACACTCCAACACTATAACATATACCAGGGCGACTTGCAGTGCAATAAATAACACTGCCAATCATGCTTCGATATAAAGTGGGGTCTACCTTAACTCCATTCTAATCTATCATCAATTTGACTGTTGTACACATGGGAGTTTTTGTATGTTTTGCAGTGTCAAGACCAAAAAATTTCACTAAGCTTTTGGCATACTTACTCTGTGATATAAAAGTACCATCTTCCGATTGCTTGACCTGCATACCTAAAAAATAGGTTAATTCACCCACCATACTCATCTCAAATTCTTCTTTCATTTGTTGGATGAAATCCTGCCATTCAAAGTTAGATGTAGAACCAAACACAATATCATCAACATAGATTTGAGCAATGAATATGTCTTTCTTGATATTTCTAATGAAAAGTGTTTATCTACCCTACCTCTACGATAACCATGAGACACCAAAAATTGTGTCAATCCTTCATACCATGCCTGTGGAGCTTATTTCAATCCATACAAAGCTTTTTTCAATTTAAATAAATTTTGAAAATGGGGATCCTCAAAGCCCTTAGGTTGTTCAACAAAGGCTTCTTAATTAAAAATGTCATTTAAAAAAGTGGACTTAACATCCATTTGATGCAATTTGAAAACCATGATACATGCAATAGCTGATAACAACCTAATTGATTTAAGTCTAGCAACCGGTACAAATGCTTCATCAAAGTCTACACATTCAACTTGAGTGTACCCTTGTGCCACCAATCTTGCTTTGTTTCTCACTATCGTGCCAAATTCATCACTTTTATTTTTTAAAATTCACTTTGTTCTAGTGACATGTGTGTGATTTGATCTGGGCACAAGAGTCCACACATCATTTCTGGAAAATTGTTCCTAATCTTCTTGCATATCTTTAATCCAAGACTCATCAATTAAAGCCTTTCACATTTTTTGGTTAAAGTGAAGAGGTGAAACACATATATTGGATGACATTTGCATACCTTTTCCTTGTGACCATGCTTTCTTCAAAATCTCCCAGAATGAGATCAGCTGGATAAAATTGTTCCTAATCTTCTTGCATATCTTTAATCCAAGACTCATCAATTAAAGCCTTTCACATTTTTTGGTTAAAGTGAAGAGGTGAAACACATATATTGGATGAGATTTGCATACCTTTTCCTTGTGACCATGCTTTCTTCAAAATCTCCCAGAATGAGATCAGCTGGATGATTCTTTTTAACCCTGGTTGAAGGCTCTCTCTGGATTGAATAAGTGATGATTTTAGGCATTTGCGTCTCTCTCTGTACAAATTTGGATGTATCAGATGCGTTGGATGATGATTAATTTTTAGTTCTTGTAACAATAGATGGAATTTCTCATCAACATTGTGGACTATTGATTCAACAGGAGATTCTTCGAGAAATTTATCTATCCCAGCTTCTATTGAAAATTATGAAAAATATTTGACATCATCAACAACAACATTAGCAGACTCCATCAAAGTTTGGGTTCTCATGTTGTTCACACAATATGCCCTACTATTTATGGAATAACCAAGAAATACACCTACATCACTTTTAGCATCAAAATTTACAACATTTTCTCGATCTCTCAATATGTAACACACACAATAAAAAATATGAAAAGAACTTACACTTGGACGCTTACCTTTCCAGATCTTATAAGAAGTTTTGGCAGTACATGGACGTAAAAACACTCTAATTATTGTGTAGCAAGCAGTATTAATAGCTTCAACCCACAATCTTTTGGAGAGTTTCTTGCTATTCAACAATAATCTTGGGAGTTTTTCCATTTCCTGAAGAGTGTGATTCTTTCTCTGAACAACTCCATTTTGTTCAGTAGTTTTGGGAGCTAAAAATTCATGGGATATACCGCAAGATTTACAAAATTCATCATACACAACATTCTCAAATTCTTTACCATGATCACTACAAATTCTACCAATCTTGTTAATATTACAATATTTTTCAACTTTTGATTTTAAACACAGAGTTTTGAAAACTTCAAAAGTGTTAGATTTTACTCTTAAAAATCAACCCAAGTAAAACGAGAGAAATCATCTACACACACAAAAATGTATCTCTTTCCATTTAAGTTTTCAACATGAATTGGACCCATTATATCCATGTGAAGCAATTCTAAGACCTTTGAGTTATTCACATCTGAGATACATTTGTGAGTTATCTTTAATTGCTTTCCAAGATGGCAAGGGTCACACTTATCGGTATATTATCTTCCCAGTTTGGATAAACCTCAAAAAATACCTACATTTGACAAAATTTTTCAAGTTTTTGAAATTAGTGTGATCAAGTTTTTCATGCCATAGATCAGTAGAATTGCTTATGGTTGAGTGACATACAGATTTTGAGAGAGAGTATAACAATTATCAACTTATCTGAATCCATTTAGAACACAATTTCCATTTTCATCAATCACACTACAAACATCACATGAAAAATTAATAGTGTATCCTTGATCAAAAAATTGACTTATGCTAATTAAATTATATTTCAAACCATGAACCAGCATAACATTATTTAGTTTAGGCAACCCTTCCAAATTTAGGGTTTCCTTTCCAATAATTTTACCTGCCACACCATCACCAAAAGTTAATGCACCATATTTCATACATTTGAAATTGATGAGTATGTTTTTGTCACCTGTCATATGTCTAGAACATCCACTATCAAAGTACCAAAAATTAGATGTATGAGTTCTATGACTTGTAAAAGCAGCAAGACTATTATTCACATCATTTTTTACCCACATTTGTTTAGGCGTAGAATTTTTCTTTTGCACCTTTTTGAAATCCACATGATGAAAATAATTTGAATTAAAAAAATCCATCATCTTGGTCGAATGTGACCTATGATGCCACAAAAATGACAAGTGGGAACAAATTTCTTAGTCCTTCCATAGGACGTAAGATTTTTACCTATCTGTATCTTTGTTGATGAGACATTTTGAGATGTTTATGGATCAGAACCTTGCAATGTTAGATTAGAAGAAAAAACAGGTAATGAACAAGCTTGAACAAACACAGTTTTTCCTTTTGATCGAGACCCTTTAGATCCCAACCCAACATTGTTTCGTTGACCTGCATTCTAGACCTCCTTAAAAATAGTGGATCCTAGATTGAGTATCTTCACATTTTTCTTTATAAATTCAAGCTCTTTGCTCAATTGGTTAATTTCGTCATTTTTAGCAAAAATCTCATTTTCAAAAATTCTAGCATTTTATTCAAGTTCATCATTTATGTAGGAAAGAGTTTTGATATTCTTTCCATTTAACTAATTTATAGCACACAATTTTACCCGTTCATTAAACATTTTTTTGTAAGATTCTTCCAGCGAACCTTCATTGACTTCTCATTCATCAGAATCAGTGTTTGCAGCATCATTAGTACTTGTCGTATCATTAGTAACTTTATTTATCGAAGTAGTATTGTTTAGGGAAACAAGGTTTTATTTTCCTACAAGAACCAAGGAAGACTAGGAAACACAGATGTCAAAGCAACATTATCACAATCTTCATCACTACTTTCAGAGTCATTATCACTTCAAATAACATTCATACATTTTCTATTCCTTTTCAAGGTATTTGCACATTTTGAATGAATGTGACCGAAACCATCACACTCCTTGCATTGAACTCCCTTTTTATTGTTAGGAACAAAATGTTTAGAAAATGTGTTACCTTTCAAGAATATAGAAAATTTATTTTTATTGCCCAATTTTTTCATATATTTTGAAAATTTTCTTGTCAATAATAGGGCCAACTTATTATCCTCTTCATTATTTGAACTAACTTTTTTGTTTGATATGTTGATTCAATTCAAAGGTTCGTAATGAACCCATTAGTTCCTCCACTTTCATGGAATTAAGATCTTTAGCCTCCTCCATGGCTGTTAACTTGGTCCTAAACTTGTCACGTAAAACACGAACAATCTTTCGAACTAACACAGATTCATCTAATTTTGCACCTAAGGAAAAAAATTCATTAACAACATCAGACGATCTCTCATAAAATTCAGTGAGAGTTTCAGTTTCAGACCTTCTAAGATCCTCAATTTTTTTTTTGTAACATAATCGACCTAGAACACTTGACATCAGCAGTTTATTTAAATTGAGTTTGAAGGATTTGTCAATCTTCTTTGGCCGAATCACAAGAGGATATAAGATTAATATACCTTTCACCAACACCATTGAACAAAGTGCGTAAGGCCTTGTTATTGTAGCTGGACAATAAATCATTAGCATTTGACCAATTTAACTAAGATTTTACAATTGCTTCCCCAGTTTTTGCGTCAACATCAGTTGGTGGTGACCAACCTGTCAAGAGAGATCTCCACGCCTTTTCTTCTTGAGATTTGATGAAGTCTTTCATTATAACATTCCAGTAGGGATAGTTAGAATCATTAATCAACGTTGGACAATTTTAGTGAATCGGTCTGATACCATTGAAATTCCATTTTTAAGATTACCAACTGAATTTAACAAACAATTTAATTAATGTGGAATAGTTATAAAATTCTTTAACCAGGAAAATTGTAACGCCCTGGTTACCCCAGAACAGTTACGGTGAACGGTGAACCGTAAATTTGACCCGCTACCCGAGTCCTTTGGTTAAAAACGTGTTCTAAATGTGATTAACAGGTTAAGGTGGAAAATCCAATAAAAAGGAAAGGATATTTTTCATTACAAACCGCTCTGCAGAGCTAATCAGAACATTTACAAATTATTCTCAGTACAAAATGGTCATTACTGTTTCAAATATACAATCCCGCCGACCTAAGCGACAAAATAGGATAAGCCCCCTAGTTCCTCTGAGAACTCCTTGGCCGTGGTGGCCAAGCGGCCACATATGTACACATCACCACCTAAGCTCTCCACTCAAGGCTGGGTGAGCTTTTCTTTCCCTTTACTTGCACCACATAGCACCCATGAGCCAAGGCCCAGCAGAAAACTCAATATAGCATGATATAATATCAACAATGATCATAATAATCATTCAGGACTATCAGTCCAAAACAAATAGGTAACAGTCGCAAAAGTCACGAAAGTGGGTACAGCCCCCTCTAGCCATGTGACGATAGGGTCACCAGGGCTTAACAGATAAGTGAACCTTTCATAAGTTTGAATAGGATAGGTGTATGGTGACTAGTCACCAACATAACCTTCCTCATGACCACAGAGTCAAAACCCTAGAACATCGTTCCCTAGCCATGTTACAACAGTCACCGGGGCCTTATGCCCTGGCTCTGAGTAACTAGTCTTAGACTAGCCAAGCATTTATAAGTTCTTCGACCTTAGGGTCGGTCCAGCATTAATACCATATAGTCATTCAATGCTGATATCGATTAGATCTAATCTTCATTTGCCTCGGCGTTCATGACGCTATGCCATTTTTGACTCTTAGGTCAGTATCCCTGACTGGTCAGTACATATACAAGTATACAACATTAGCTAGCATATAATATGCAATACATGTCCACATTTATCAACCAACATGCCTCAATAACAATCACGCATGTCATATACATATACAAGGTGCAGTTGTATTCATACACTGTTTTCTTACCTCAAATTCGAGCTAGAATGATAAAAAGAACGACCCTTGAGAACGATAAACATTTAGTCCTTTAGCGGTCACCTAATCATAACCAAACATGGGACATCATTAATAATAATGATCAACATAGGTTTCCAAACCAATACCTAGCCTCCGAGAGATCAATCCAAGCTAATCCAAGTAGTAGGAACACTCCCGAGGCCTATAGCTATGTTCTCGGGGTCAAAACATGCAAACAGGGTGAAAACTGGGCAAGGGCTGCGGCCCTGGCACCTTGGGCTGCGGCCCCCAGAATTTCCTGAGGCAAGCACTGCGGCGCCCTTCATCAAGGGCCGCGGCGCCCAGGAAGAACAGAAAACCCACCTGCCTCCTCGAGCTAGGGCCGCGGCGCCCAACCCAGAACCTTTCCCAAGCGTGTTTTTAACCCTCCAAATCCTCCAAAATCATACCTAAACATTCCCCAATCATCAAAACAAAGTTCCCCAGCTTCCCAAAGCTCCAAAACCCTCAAAACCCAAGGTTCAAACCAACCAAAAACCCAACAATTTACAAAATCTAATTCAAAGCTTAGAAACTCGAAAAACTCAAAACTTAAACTTCGATTACCTTCGATTGGGTTGTTTTCCATCAAATCCTTCGGTTAAGAAGCTTCTAATCTTTCCTAGGATCGCTATGCCTCGATCCTCGTTCGATTCCGACTCCTAGAACTCGAGATATCTTTGAAAAGGCTCAAACGGTAAAACGAACTAACGAAAGGGAGAACGAGAGGTTTTCTAACGTACGTTCTATCTGATAAGCTACTTCAAGCTTAAGTAACCTCAAATAAAACCTAGTGCTCGGGGTCCCGAAAACACCCCCGGGGACATTATAGTCAAAACCTCTGAAATTTCCTCCTGATCTCAAATATTCCCAATTTATCATCAAATAAACATTCCTATTACCCCAAAATTGACCCCGTTATGACAAAATCGCTTAACCACTATATATGACCGTCTCATGCCGAATAGCTCGAATATATCTCCATAATAATGGAATCTCATTCACAATTCACATTACGCACCCAAATATACAAATATACCCTTAACGAGCCAAATCATCAAAACAACATAATATCCAAATGTGGACCCACATGCACGCATACAACATCATATCATAATATAATTCACATATACATGCATATTATCATTTAATATCTTAATTAAATAAGTATGGCCCTCCTGGCCTACGAATCCCGTCGTTAAACCATACTGGAGAATTCGGGGCATTACACAAATATACAGATGTATCATAACAAATTGATGATGAATCAAAATATACGAACAAAAAGTAAACAAACTAAAAGTAAAGTGACACAAGAATTTTTTATGTGGTTTAGAAAACCTAGTCCACAGGGCCACGCCTAGAGATAAAATCAAATAGTAAAGTCACAAGAATACAATAAGCAATTGACTTATACAAGATTACACTCCCTCTAAATCCTTGTCGCAACCTTATTGTATTCCACTGTAGTAATCTGATTTTGATAAATACCAATATAAGAAATCCCTTCTAATTTGGATGAGTGCTCGCTTCCTCTAGAGAAATTCGAATGTAATAGAAGATCATTTTGTATCATAAAAAATGAACGATCTTGGATTTAATTCTAAACCAAGTTCATTTCAGATTTGAACTTTCTTGGGCACAAAGATATTTCAAGATAATCAAATTAAATCAATTAAGACCAAGAAATCTTATTAGTATTCAATTATATATCAAACATACTATTATAGACATATTTCCCATATATAAATAGAGAAATTTGTCTATAGATAATTTGTTTAATATATAATTCATACTTTCCCAAATAAGCACAATACACCAATTATACCATATATATACTTTTGAAAATCAGCACATAATTGAAAAATATATGGGTTAAAAAGTTAGCCAATCTTATGGTTTTACATAATCTATATTCAAATTATAAATATGAGCTCAATAATTATTGAGTCCTTGAATTAACCTTAAGTGAACCAATATTCGATCCGTTAGGAAATCATGGATTCCAAATTGTAAAATCATGTTCCCAGCCATTCATGATATTGAATTTCCAAAACAAAAGTCATTAGCCTCATTAGATTAAGAGGCATCAACTAATGAATCAAAATATCCAATAAACATAAACAAAAGTATATGATTACTCAAGATTTAGACTAATCTACAAATGATCATCTATTATGATATGAATTAAATATGTATGGGAAACAGTAAGTTTATAAGGATAATTAATTCTTATAGGTCTTGTCATATATAATTACTAATATATACATCACATTTACCAAGATGTCTATCCACATCAGTAATGCGAATCTAGATTACTCGCATCCCAAATGCTTAGGAAACCGTATTAGCAACCATTCATTAAAGATTTCATACTTTGATACGTTGGTGACTATTTTATTCACTATATATGATCTTAATTCTCTCGTATGCATACAAGATCATATTCTCATAAATGAATATAAAATTTTCTTATATTTATATATACTATTCACACAATAATTATAATATTCAAATATAATAAAATTGTACTTTTATTTAAAGCAATAAAATGTCTTTTCACATGCTTTTAAGGCATAAATCCTGACACTTATTTCACAAATGAGAGGTGACGCATCACCAATGCCCCTTACTTGGCACTCCAAAATCTGTCCCAAAACATCTCCAGATACTGCCAAAATTTTTGGGTACTCTCATATACTCCAAAGAAATACCCTGGACCCAAAAAGATTATTTATAAATGCATTTACTGAAAGTCAACTATCACATTGTAATGACCCTAAAAACATACAAGACCAGAATCATGCGAACATTTAAACTTTTACTTTAAATCATTGTACCAAAAACCCATATAAAAAAACTTTTAAAAAGATCATGTGCGCACAATTTTACTTTAGCAAACGGAATGACAACAGAGTTATAGCAAAACAAATGTCATAAAAGAAATAACAAACTTCCAGCTTTTTTTTTCAAAATGGTGATTCATCAAAAACCTCCCCAGGTCAGGCCACATGTACATATCCGCAAGCAGACTCTGACACTCACTGCTCTACTTTGCTTTTGCACTTACCTACAACTTGAAACAACTAGGTAAGCGAAAACACTTAGTAAGAATAGTCTTACACACAAGTATACTAAACCCAGTAACAGGTTGACCTAAGGTAGTTATCGCTACCGGTCATTAGGGTATTGGATAAATTACAAACCTATCATACAATTCTCAAGCAATAGTCAAATCAGAATCAAATACTTTGATTGTACCTAACAAACAACGTTACACATATCATGATAACCTGCACTCAAAAAATCCCAGAACATCGAGATATATATAATTACACAATTTAATCAACTCAACAAACATAAGGGATCCTAGCTCCAACCCAGATTCCCTCTTGACATTCTGGCTCCAACTCTAACTATCTTACCAAGTCCTGACTCCAACCCGGACTTTATCTTACCATGTTCTGGCTCCAATCTGGACTACAATTTTACCATGGCCTATCTCCAACCCAGACTATATTTTACCATGTCCTGGCTCCAACCTAGACAATAATTTTACCATGTCTTGGCTCCAACCCGAACTCACTTGCCATTAAGTCACAGAATGCATAATCATTGCAAAGGTAGGCCTCAAGCATACCCTGGTCTTAATTACTCAAATAAAACTCATGTAATCTACTACTACAAGCACACACTAGTATATTCATGTTGTAGCCAAGAAAGAGAAAGACTAACTTACTTGGAGTCCTTACTTCATAGCTGGATCTTTAACACCGCTACTCGTTTTCCTTTTTCACAGTTACTGTAATTAATACAGTGTACTCGGATTAAACTATGGAATACTCTTATAGCTAATATTCTACGATAGCTACATGTAATAAAGTTTTCCTAGAGACTCTATAATATAGCCTTTTATACATCTTACATTTTATAAGGTCAGGTTTCATTTCACTCTTTACAGTATCATGAGAAAATCGGCCTCACCACAACACGCTTTCCGTGTCATGCATCTTAATATTCTTTAGCAAAATAACCCTCTTATCGGATAACTCGTATTTTGGTTTTAGGAAAAAATGAGTTCTACTAAAGTCATAACTTTAGAAAAATACCAACTTGTCGCTCTCTTACGAAAGTTTACCATTTTCTATCATTTACCAAAATACCGCTTTTTGACCCTTTACAAATAATATCTGACAATGTTATCCCATTCTCTTAAAGGTTCTACAAAACTCAAACTCCCATTTTTACAATTTTATCCATAACCTAGGATCTCATTTTATGTTATTTTTTAATAAAAGGGCAAATAGACCCTTAATTTATAAAATGGTAAAAATAAACTTTTAAATTAATTCAAGCTGATTTGAGATTGGTTAAATCTCTAAATTCTTAGTTATCTTTGCAAGGAACTATTTCTTTTCATTTCTAAAACTTTACTCCCACTATTTAAATGTAAAGTGGTAAAGTCTCATCTTTAAACTTTTTTCCCTAAGTTGAGTTTTTGGAAAAACCCGTAAACTATCGTTCATGTATTCTGTGTCATAAGGACAAGAATTAGGGAAAAACCTCGCATCAAAACTTGTTTTAGGTTAAGAGAACTAACCTCCAAAAAATCACTTTTCGTTAAGGTTCGAAATTGCTACTTTTCAGTTTTTAGGGCAAACTTAGAAAAATTATTTCTTTTAAACTGTGATACCTTTTTTTCTAAAATTTGACACAGGTCTTGATACACATCTTAACCGATTTCCTTCAAAATTCATAAATTTTGGGATGGTAAAGCCCATTCAAATATTTTAAGCAATCTGGGCAGTGCCTGCTGCCCAGAAGTTTTTTCCAGATTTTAAGGTAACTTTGAACATTTTTTTCTCTTACACAGTATCCTAGTTCTTTCTAAAATTTTACAGGGGTATTTTTACATGTCTAAGTTATCTTCCTTAAAAATTTCATAATTTTCTGATAAATATAACCCATCGAAATGTTTAAAACTATCTGGGTAGTGCTTGCTGCCCACAAGTTTTGTTTCTAGATTCTAGGGAAAATTTTGAAAAATCATATCTCTTAAACCTTAGCACATTTTCCTATACAATTTTACAGTGACCCTTATTCATGTTTAAACTAAGACCCAACAAAATTTATAGCTCTTAGATTAGGAAAACCCATTCAAAAGTCAAAACAATCTGGGCAGTGCATGTTGTCCAGAATTTTCTAGATTTGCATCACAATGCCAAAACAACTTGGGTTTAAAAATACCCTTTTACTATTTTCCAAAGCCTACCATCAAGTAATCACAAGGAACTATTCAAATACACAAATTACTTTCACTATCAGATCCAGTGGAATGCGATCTGACCTGTTGGAAGCCAAACCACGAAATTTTGGCAGCATTTTTTTTTTTTTACTCACACTCAAAAACAACAAACTTTCTAGCATGAATCCTAGCAACATGCATGCATGCAAATCATCATACCACACAATCTCAACCTTAAGCATAAAATAAGCTCAAAAAATATTGAAATACCCTATACAACCAGATCGACAAGAATCACCACAAATCATAATAAAAACAACCATAGAATCTACCTTTTGAAGCCCTGGCTTGGAGTTGTATTCCTTAGCTCTTCAAAACCTTCCCTTGGTTCTCTAAACTCTCAAACTGAGCCCCAAAATTTCACATGCAGCTTTTTTAAGAAAAGATTAGGGTAGAAAGAAACTAGATGAGGGACAAGAACATGGAAGTTTACAAAAACCTCTTACCTAGCTTTATTTGATCACAATGGTGCTCAACGTTGAGATCCAACTAGTACATGATTCTATTAAACCCTAGAACACAAGAACAAGGCCATGCATGGCTTTTAGATCACATGCATGCACAAGGAACCCTAGAGTTTTGGGTTTGAAGAAGAAGGAGAAAGAATGAATCACAAGAAATGATTTCATTTACCTTGAGCTCGGTTTTGCTTAGGAGGGTACACTAGCTTCAAAGGAGTCCGTCCTTGAGAGAGAAAGGGAGAGAGATGAAATGAAAGGGAGAAAGAGAGCCTCTGGTTTTTCTTTTCAGAGTTAGAAAAATGAAAAAGGAAGGGGGGAGAAAGAGTGCCTCAGTTTTGGGGAGAAATGGTAGAGAGAAAAAATTGTTTTGTGAGGAAAAAAATGATTAGACCCTTAACTTGTGAATGGGTAAAACTCTTCCTATTCTCTTTGGGGTATGTGTCTGTAACGTCCCAAATTACTTAATAAGTCTTAGGGCCTTGATTAGGGGGCCATGATGGAAATTTATGGAAATTATATGTTAATGTGATATATATGTGTGTAAGTATGCAATTACATTTGTTATATGATAATATGACTATATATGCATGTTTAGGTGTATTAAATATGCATGTGGGCCTGTTTGTTATGAAAAGGGCAATTTTTGTAATTTGGCCCGTTATGGGTATATTTGGCATATATATGATATATGTGTGAGACCACATTATTATGTGGATATATCTGGGTTACTCAGCAGGAGACGATCCTAGGGAGCAAGTTAGCGGGAAAGTCACAACGGGGCCTAATACCCGACTCGAGGCGAGTCAAGGGGTATTTTGGGTATCTAGTAATGGGAATGAATATTCGAGGATATATTTGGAATTAGTGAGATTAGGAGGGAATTTCAAGAGTTTTGTCCATTTTGGCCTCAGGGACGTTTTTGGGACCCCAAGCCTCGAGATTTTCTTAAGGTTGCTTAGAGTCTAAGTAAACCACACAAAACACCAAAAACAGAGGTAAGCGTTCAGCTATCTCTCTCTCTCTCTCTCTCTCTCTCTCTCTCTCTCTCTCTCTCTCGTTCAAAGACTTTCTTAAAATTACTTGGGAATTCTTGCAGTTTAAGGAGAATCAAGGCTAGCTTAGGCTCGGGAATTCTTAGGGAAAGACTTAACATCAATTGGGGCGACAGAGGTAACAATTTCTAGCCCTAAATCTGTGTGTTTTCTGGTTTTTAGATAAGTTCTTGGAGTTTTAGAAACTCAGTTCTGATTTGGGAATTTTATGGGGTTTTGGCCAAGCTTTTGCTTGGGTTTTGATGGTTTTGGGCTACTGAATTGATTGGGGACTTTACTCTTGAGTCTTAGCTATGTTGGGATAGGTTTTTGGAGGGATTTGACTTGAGGAAAATGAAGAACAAAATAGAACTTTCATGTCGAGTCACGACCCTATTCTTAGGGCGCCGAGGCTCTCTTGAATGTTGCGAGAAGCAGGTGCCTTTGGGCCATTTGAGTTGCGGCGTCTGCTATGGAGCGTTGCAGCGTGTGTTGAAGTAGCGGAGAGCTTGGGCTATCTGACTTAGGGTGGGTCGTGACTCCTTTGTTTTGAGCCGCGACACTTGAAGGGTTTTGAGCCCTGGGAGCATTTTTAAGTGCGGGAACTCAAACCAAAGGTCTCGGGATCGATTCTACTACCCGATATAGTATAATTCGATGTCCCAGAGGCTAGGACTCGGTCCGGAGGCCTTTATTTTCTTTTTTTGACAAGATTCTCAATTGGATGTGACTAGGTTATCGCCAGGGGCTCGGGACCAGGATCGTGCTCGGGGGTCGTTCTTAATACACTTTGCACTCGGACCTAAGGTAATAAAATTGCACCCAATACGTGATGTATGTATTCGAGCTTGGCTCGATTATTAGACATGGTTATGGTTAGGGTTCGGGCCCCTGTAAATGAGCATGATTATATGTGATTGTCTGTATGATTAGGGCTCGGCTTCATTAAGGAACATGGTCATCAATGTGTTTGTGTTTAATTGGTTGCGATATATGATTAATATTATATGAAGTATGCTTAACGATATTTGCTTATCTGATTGTTAAGTATGATTATGAATAGGGCTTGGACCCTCTGAGAATGAACATGATTATGAATATGTTTGTGCTTGATTGATTAAGCATGTGTGAATGCTCTATTTTAGGAGAGGTATACTTGTTTGCATTATCTGATCGAGAAGCCTTGGCTCATAAGTCAAGGGCAGAAATAGCGCGCTGAGTGTTGGTCACTATGGTTAGGCTTAATCAAGAGCGCAATATACGCTTGTCCGACCCAATGGTCGAGGAAAATTACAGGGCCAGGTACGCTGGGCCAGCTCTAAGGTTGGTTATATAGAGGATAGGGCACGGGCCCCCGAGGTGACTCATTAATCCTAGATCCTAGGGCGCTGGGCCCCAGTTTGACTTGCCAACTATTTATTTAGGGTAGCGTGCCCCATTACGACATGGCTATCATTTATTTGTAATCATATGCATGCATGAGTAGGTTATTACAGTTGGGCATGCTAGATATGTATTTGGAATCTGTATTTACTGTTCACGCACATGTTTAAGTTTTCTTGTTGAGCCTTGGCTCACGTGTGCAATGTGGTGTAGGTAAGGGAGAAGGAAAGCTAGGCCATCCATTAGTTGGAGAGCTTCGGTGGTGGCATGTACATATGCGGTTGCTCGTCCACCACGACCGAGGATATCTCAGAGGAACTAGGGATGTACCCCTTATTTTGCTGCTTAGGCTGGCTAGTTGTAACTTTTGATTTGTATATACCCTGTTAATGTTTGTTTGTAATGTTTTGGGATCCCATGTGTGTTTGAAACTTTCAAATAAAAAGTCAATGTTTCCTTTCACCAAAATTTTTAACCCTAACCCTTGACATTAACCATAGTTACACGTTTATAACCAAATGAATTGATTAGCATGTCTGACACTATTGAAAGTACATAGTGTATGTAACGCCCTACTACCTTAGAGTCGTTACTAAGTGAGTTTAAAATGTGCATTTAAATTGCTTACCAAGCATTTAACTCAAAAGTGTAACTAAACTATACTAAAATCACATAATTTGAAAATGCAAGCATTCATTAAAAATTATAAGTGTTTTACATTAGGGATCCCAAAATACTATTTATAAATATTTACAACTCAAAATGTGCTTTAGGTCGACAAAACGACAAAATAGAATCCAGTACAAAACATCTCCCAAAAAAAAACCCCTGGTTGTGGCAGCCAGGCAGACCAGACATGTACTCGTCGCCTCACGCTCTCTGTACTCATGGTTTGTCGATCTTCCCCTTGCCCTTACTTGCACCACAGAGCACCCGTGAGCCGAAGCCCAGCAAGAAAACCCCACACAAATAGAAAACATATGCCTTTCAATCAATCAACATATAACAAAAGCGCCAACAGGAAAACATATACGATCGTGCCGTCCCAGACGCTTTACCAGGCCCTGGATTCGTGGTCTATACCATAAGGATATCCCAGGTATCCTTTAGGGTCCTACCCTGACAACTCGCATTCTGCATGCTAAACGCTGCTCCCGGCCCCTTGCCGCTCTCGGCCTCCGCCGTTCTCGGCCCTTGTCGTTCTCGGCCTTCACCATTCCCGGCTCTTGCCGATCATACACATATTTGCATACATAGCATAATTAATCAAACATTTAAACATGTGTTAACATAATCAATGGGCTATACCCTGCGCATAATAATATAGGGTCATGCCCTGCAACTCAGTTATCGGGCCTCGCCCTGCTCTATGGGTACAACGGTTTTCTTACGTGTGTCCCGAGCTTCTTGAGAACTAAAACCTCGAGCACGGTCCTCTAACCCGAGCCTCGCTGAAAACCTAGTCACAACGCACACATAGCACTAACATTACTAAGGAATTTATAATCATCTCTCGGAACCAATCCCGTGCTCTTGGGACCTCCCGGTTGCCCACACAAGGTAGCGGAAGCGTCCCCCAAGCCCCCTGGGCAAAAGCCTAAAAACTGAAAATTTCCCCTGCGCAGAAATGGCCTAGCGCCACGACACCCCACTATAGGGGCCACGGCGTCCAGAAAGGTGTCCTTCCTTTGATGCATCCTAGCGCCGTGGCACGGAAGAACAGGGCCGCGGCGCCCATATGCGAACCCAGAAATCTGGGTTTTTCCCAGCATTTTTTCCCGAACCAAAACACTCCCAAATCAATACCAAAGCATCCTAAGTCTCAAATTCAATCCAAAACCCCATATAGACCATCTAACAACTCAGAAACATCAACAACAAGCTTAGACACACATTCAAACCCATGATTCACAAATTGGTTTAAAACTTTATAAAACTTAAACCATAACAGAGCATAACCTCATAAATGCATGGAATTCCTACCTCAAACAAGGATTCGACTTTGAGCTTCCTCCAATTCCAACTCCAATCTAAACCCCTTTTGATTCCCAAGCTGAATTCTCACACTAACAAGCCACAAATCCAACTTTCAACGTCCATTTTCAAACCCTCAAAATTAATCTTGGAAACTTAAAGAAAACAGGGATGAATTCCTTACCCTTGAGCTTAACACACCCTTGAGCTAACTCCCCTAGTCACAACAGCCAAAATCCTTCAATTCACTAGTCCAAAATCCTCAAGACTCAGCAAGCTCTCAACCATCAAGGAGAGGGAAAGAGGAAACTGCATGGGAGAGAGGGAGAGCTGAGAAGTTCTGTTCTTTTTTATTTCCTTTGACTTTCTAAAATGTTCTAAAATTTCCCAGTCCTTATCTCATCATAGCCAGCTGCAAAAAAGACCCAATTGCCCCTTAAGTTACCCTAAGTCCTCATATGCCACCAAGGGCGATTTAGTCTTTTAACACATCCCGCTAAATCCTCGAGTATGCCTAAAAATCCCCGTTTTAATCCTGACATGTCTAAACTATTACTATCACTAACCGCTACTCAATATTTCCCAAACACTTTATAATAATCCCGAAATACCCCTAAGCTCCTCTCAAGCTGGGTATTTGACCCCGTTGTAACTTCCTAGCTAAACAACTCCCTAGGACCGTCTTGGAACGTGCATCACAAATATATCACCATTATATCACATATATCACATTTATGCCCTCAACAGGCTAAAATTATAAATATGCCCCTAACAACCAAACGGGACCCCCATGCACGTTTAATCGCCTAAACATGCACTTCTAATCACATATTCATTAAATTCACATAAATTAATGCAATATAACAATTATTGCCCTCTAGGCATGCTAATCAAGGCCCCAATCCTTATTAGCAAATTTGGGTCTCTACAACTATCCCTCCTTACAGAAATTTCATCCTCGAAATTACCTGAACAACTCGGGATACCGCTTCCGCATATCTGATTCAAGTTCCCATGTCGCCTCTTCAACTTTGTTGTTCCTCCACAGCACTTTCATCAAGGTGATGGTCTTGCTCCGAAAAACTTTATCCTTTCGGGTTAAGAATCTACCGGCTTCTCCTCATAAGACAAATCCTGGTCTAGTGCCAAATTCTCATAGCTCAACACATGTGAAGAATCTGACACATACTTCCGAGCATGGACACGTGGAACACATCATGAACCCCTGATAAGGATGGAGGCATCACCAATCTGTAAGCTACCTCTGCAACCCGTTCCAAAATCTCGAAGGGGCCAACAAACCTAGGGCTCAGCTTGCCCCAAACACCAAACCGTTTCACTCATCTCAAAGGTGAAACCCTAAGGAACACATGGTCACCGATCTGGAATTCTACGCTCCTGCGTTTCAGATCTGAGTAGCTCTTCTGGTGACTCTGGGAGGTGAGCATTCGAGCTCTAATCTTTTCTATCGCCTCATTGGACCTCTGGACCATCTCAGGACCCAAATAACTCATCTCACCCGTCTCATCCCAATGGATAGGTGATCGGCACTTCCTTCCATAAAGATTCTCATACGAAGCCACTCCGATAGTCGCCTGATAACTGTTGTTGTACGAAAACTCAATCAAGGGGAGATACTTACTCCTAGATCCCCCAAAATCTAGCACACAGGCTCATAGCATGTCCTCCAATAGCTGAATCGTCCTCTCAGACTGTCCATCTGTCTGAGGATGATAAGTGGTACTAAACCGTAACTGTGTGCCCATCGCTTTCTGTAGACTCTCCCAAAACTTAGAGGTGAAGGTGGGGTCTCTGTCGGATACTATCGACCTCGGAGCCCCATGAAGTCAAACAATTTCCTTCACATATAACTCAGCATACTGCTACACAGTATAAGTCATCCTGACCGGTAGAAATTGGGCGGACTTGGTATACCTATCCACAATCACCTACACTGAGTCATGCTGTCCCACGGTCTTCGGCAAACCAACCACGAAGTCCATGGTAATATCTTCCAACTTCCACTCTGGAATCCCTAGAGGTTGCAACAACCCTGCTAGCTTCTGATGTTTAGCCTTGACCCACTGACAAGTTAAACATTTGGCCACATAATCCACCACATCCCTCTTCATGCCCGACCACCAATACAAAGCTCTCAGATCTTGGTACATCTTCGTCGTACCTGGATGTAAGGAGTAGGGAGTGGTATGCGATTCATCTAAGATCTCCCTTCGGTTATCAGAATCCATCGGAACACAGATCCGACCCTTATACTTCAATAACTCCATCTCTGAGATAGAGAAGTCCTTAGCCGCCCCAAATAATACGTTCTCTCTATGACCTCTCAATTGAGAATCCTTCTCCTGCGCCTCCTTGATCCTCTCAAGGAGTGTAGAATGAAGAGTGATGTTGGCTAACCGACCAACCACCAACTCTATACCTGCTTAAGTCATCTCCTCAGCTAGCTTATCAGATATTTGTCTCGAACTGAATAACTGTCCTGGGCCTTTCTGACTTAATGCATCAGCAACCACATTAGCCTTCCCAGGATGGTATAGGATATCACAATTGTAATCCTTAACCAACTCCAGCCACCATCTCTGGCGCATATTCAAATCCTTCTGAGTAAAGAAGTACTTTAAACTCTTATGGTCGGTGTATATATCGCACTTCTCACCATACAAATAATGTCTCCAAATATTAAGTGCGAATACCACCGCTGCCAACTCCAAATCATGCGTGGGACATCTTTACTCATACTCCTTTAACTGTCTCAATGCATAGGCTATTACCTTACCAGCTTGCATCATCACGCACCCTAAACCTTGTCTAGAAGCATCACAGTAAACCACAAACTTCTCATTATCTGCCGACAAACTCAACACTGGCGCGGTGATCAGTCACCGCTTCAACTCTTTAAAACTGTTCTCGCATCTATCTGTCCAAACATACTTTGTCTTCTTCTTTGTCAATTCTGTCAATGGCGTAGCTATCCTAGAGAACCCCTCAACAAACCGCCAATAATATCCTGCCAATCCCAGAAAACTCCTAACCTCTGGAACGTTGCTCGGTCTAGGCCAATCTTTCACTGCCTCAATCTTACTTGGGTCAACCAGAATCCCCTCCTTACGGACGATATGGCCCAGAAACGTGACTTGCGGTAACCAAAATTCACACTTGCTGAACTTAGCATATAACCTATGCTCCCTCAACCGCTGTAACACCAAACGTAGATGTTGCTCATGCTTTGTCTCTGACTGAGAATACACCAGAATGTCGTCGATGAACACAATCACAAACTTGTCCAAATAGTCCTTGAAAACCTTATTCATCATATCCATAAAAGTTGCTGGGGCATTGGTTAATCCAAATGACATGACCAGGAATTCATAGTGTCCATACCTCGTGCGGAAAGCAGTTTTTTGTATGTCCTCTTCTTTGATCCTTAACTGATGGTAACCTGATCGGAGATTAATTTTGGAAAACACCGTCCTTCCTTGTAGCTGGTCAAACAAATCGTCAATCCTAGGCAGTGGATACTTATTCTTAATGGTCACCTTGTTCAGCTCCCTGTAATCAATACACATCCTAAGAGATCCATCCTTCTTCTTGACGAACAACACTGGAGCACCCCATGGCGAGAAACTCGGTCTGATGAACCCCAAATCCAATAACTCCTGCAACTGGATCTTCAACTCTTTCAACTCTGTTGGAGCCATTCTGTAAGTTGTCCTGGATATTGGCTCCGCCCCTGGTGCCAACTCTATAATGAACTCAATCTCCCCCTGCGGCGGCAACCTTGGCAGATCTGCTCGGAATAAATCTGGAAACTTACAAACTAGTATGGTCTCTACCGGTCCAACTGACACAACCTTGGAGGTATCCACAACATTCGCTAGGAATCCTATGTAACCTTCCTGTATTAGGTCTCTAGCCTTCAGTGCCGAAATTATAGGCACCCGCGGTCCACTGGCTGTTCCCACAAATACAAAGGGTACCTCCCCTTTTGGTTCAAAAGTCACCATCCTACCCTTACAGTCTATCATTGCCCCATACTTCGATAACCAATCCATCCCTAAAACCATATCAAAGTCATCCATCAAAGCTCAATCAGATCAACAGACAATTCCCTACCATCTACCTCTACTGGTAAAGCTCTAATCCATCTCCTAGAGACTACCAGCTCCCTAGTTGGTAACAAAGTCTGAAAACCCCTAGCATACAAAGCACTAGGTCTACATAGATGATCTATCACCCTAACAGACACAAATGAATGGGTAGCTCCCGAATCAATCAATGCAATATACAAAGAACCAGCACTAGAAATCTAACCTGACACAACTGAGGGGCTAGCCTCCGCCTCAGTCTGAGTCAAAGTAAACACTTTGGCAGGAGCAAGACTGTCACCCTACTTCGGCTCCTCCTTCCTGGCTTGTGGGTAGTCCTTCTTCAAATGATTGGCACTCCCACAAACAAAATAGGCCCTAATCCTGCATTGACTCTGGTGTCATCGTCTGCACCGAGGACACACTAGGAAGCTCCTCCAGTTGTCACCTCCGCCCTGACAACCACTAAAAGCACCCCGTGTCCTCCTATCCGAACTGGGAGGAACAAAGGAATATGGGGCATTCCTCTTCTGCTCGCTGGGGCCACTACCCTGACTAGATCCAATAAAAGGAGGCACTGTCCTCCTAGCATCACGCCTAATAGCGCTCTCTCTCCAGATCTGGTCCTCGCCCCCCTCAACTGCAGGGGCTTTGTCTACAACCTGAGCATAGGTAGTAGTCTCTGGATCCAAAGTGATCTTCACATCATGGGTGATCATAACGTTCAATCCCCGTGCAAACCTATCTCTTCTTGCCGCATCTATCGGCACTAAATCTAGTGCAAACTTTGCTAACCGGTCAAATTTCAGGGCATACTCTGTCACAGTCAACTGGTTCTGAGTTAGGTTGATGAACTCGTCAACCTTCGCAGCTCGTACTACAACATTGTAATACTTCTCATTGAAGATGTTCCTGAATTCTTCCCAAGTCATAACTACCACATTCCTTCTCTGAAACACTACATCCCACCAGATGCGGGCATCTTCTCTAAACATGTAACTGGCACAGGCTACCCTCTCATTTTCCTCAACCCTCATGAGATCCAGGATAGAGGAAACCATATTCATCCACTGCTCTACCCGCAGTGGGTCTGGTCCACCCTCAAAGGTGGGAGGATGCTGCTTCCTAAACCTCTCATACAAAGGTTCCCACCTATTCTCCATCACAGGCTGAACCGGCACTAGCGCCACAACTTGCTGAACTGACAACCCAGTGACCTGAGGAGGGGCCTGCTGCCTCAACTATCAAAGTTCTTCTTCTGTTCGTTGCAATCTTGCTTCCACTTTGGCAAACATCTGTTGCCAATTCTGTGGGGAAGGTGGAGGGTCCTGACCTTGATTGTCATCATCGGCCCGACTGCCGCGGAGTCTAGATGATTGTCGAGGCATCACAACAATATGCCTGCAATCAACAATGCCACTCATCATGCAAGATAACAACATCCAAAACCACCTCCCAATTACATCAGTCAACCACAAACAATAATCCACATAGCATACCAATAGCATATAACACTTAACGGGCCATGCCCTGGCATCATGCATATGTTAACTCATTCAGCATGCTCTTTATGAATGAGCAGGCAAACAGGCATATAAACACATATTCAACATATAAGTCAATCATTACCAACCAACCCTGAGTCGAGCTTGTCACTGACAGCGAGCGTACATGTTCGGTTAATCTCCAGGAACCATAAACCTTAGCTCGCTCTGATACCAAGTTGTAACGTCCTACTACCTTAGAGCCATTACTAAGTGAGTTTAAAATGTGCATTTAACTTGCTTACGAAGCATTTAACTCAAAAGTGTAACTAAACTGTACTAAAATCACATAATTTAAAAATGTAATCATTCATTGAAAATTATAAGTGTTTTACATTAGCGATCCCAAAATACTGTTTATAAATATTTACAACTTAAAATGTGCTTTAGGTCGATTAAATGACAAAATAGAATCCAGTACAGAACATCTCCCAAAAAAAAAACCCTGGTCGTGGCAGCCAGGGAGGCTAGACATGTACATGTCGCCTCACGCTCTCTGTACTCATGGTTGGCCGATCTTCCCCTTGCCCTTACCTACACCACAGAGCACCCGTGAGCCGAAGCCCAATAAGAAAACCCTACACAAATAGATAACATATGAATATAAATCAATCAACGTATAACAAATACGCCAACAGGATAAACATATACGGTCGTGTCGTCCCAGAATCTTTACCAGGCCCTGGGTTCACAGTCTATACTGTAAGTATATCCTAGGTATCCTTTAGGATCCTACCCTGGCAACTCACACTCCGCATGCTAAATGCTGCTCCTGGCCCTTTGTCGCTCTCGGCCTCCGCCGTTCTCGGCCCTTCTTATTCTCGGTCTTCACCGTTCCCAGCTCTTGCCGATCATACACACATTTGCATACATAGCACAATTAATCTAACATTTAAACATGTGTTAACATAATCAATGGGTTATACCCTGCACATAATCATATAGGGCCGTGCCCTGCAACTCAGTTATGGGGCCTTGCCCTGCTCTATGGGTACAGCAATTTTCTTACCTGCGTCCCGAGCTTCTTGAGCACTGAAACCTCGAGCACGGTCCTCTAACCCGAGCCTCACTGAAAACCTAGTCACAACGTACACATAGCACTAACATTACTAACCAATTTATAATCATCTCCTGGAACCAATCCCGCGCTCTCGGGACCTCTCGGTTCCCCACACAAGGTAGCAGAAGCGTCCCCCAAGCCCCCTGAGCAAAAGCCTAAAAACTGAAAATTTTCCCCTGCCCATAAATGACCTAGTGTCGTGGCGCCCAGAAAGGTGTCCTTCCCCTGATGCATCCTAGTGCCGCGACACAGAAGAACAGGGCCGCGGCGCCCATACGCGAACCCTGAAATCTGGGTTTTTCCCAGCATTTTTTCCTGAACCAAAACACTCCCAAATCAATACCAAAGCATACCTAAGTCTCAAATTCAATCCAAAACCCCATATAGACCATCTAACAACTCGGAAACATCAACAACAAGCTTAGACACACATTCAAACCCATGATTCACAAATTGGTTTAAAACTTTATAAAACTTAAACCATAACAGAGCATAACCTCATAAATGCATGGAATTCCTACTTCAAACAAGGATTCGACCTTGAGCTTCCTCCAATTCCAACTCCAAGCTAAACACCTTTTGATTCCCAAGCTGAATTCTCACACTAACAAGCCACAAATTCAGCTTTTAACTTCCATTTTCAAACTCTCAAAATCAAGCTTGGAAACTTAAAGAAAACAGGGATGAATTCCTTACCTCTGAGCTTAACACACCTTTAAGCTAACTCCCCTAGTCACAGCAGCCAAAATCCTTCAATTCACTAGTCCAAAATCCTCAAGACTCAACAAGCTCTCAACCATCAAGGAGAGGGAAAGAGGAAAATGCATGGGAGAGAGGGAGAGCAGAGAAGTTCTGTTCTTTTTTCTTTCCTTTGCCTTTCTAAAACGTTCTAAAATTTCCCAGTCCTTATCTCATCATAACCAGCTACCGAAAAGACCCAATTGCCCCTTAAGTTACCCTAAGTCCTCATATGCCACCAAGGGCGATTTAGTCTTTTAACACATCCCACTAAATCCTCGAGTATGCCTAAAAATCCCTGTTTTAATCCCGACATGTCTAAACTATTACTCTCACTAACCGCTACTCAATAATTCCCGAACACTTTATAATAATCCTGAAATACCCCTAAGCTCCTCTCGAGCTGGGTATTTGACCCCATTATAACTTCCTAACTAAACAGCTCCCTATGACCGTCTCAGAACGTGCATCACAAATATATCACCATTATATCACAAATATCACATATATCACATTTATGCCCTCAACGGGCTAAAATTATAAAGATGCCCCAAACAACCAAACGGGGCCCACATGCACGTTTAATCGTCTAAACATGCACTTCTAATCACATATTCATTAAATTCACATTTATTAAAACAATATAACAATTATTGCCCTCCAGACATGCTAATGAAGGCCCCAAGCCTTATTAGCAAATTTGGGTCGCTACAGTGTAACGGTCCTGGATTAGGAGGACGTTATAGTGTCCTAGATCTTGAGAGCCCTAGGACCTAGCCTTGCTGCCCACCTCTCTCTCTCTCTCTCTCTCTCTCTCTCTCTCTTCCCTTGGAAATTACTTTTATGCCCTTGCTTATTTAATCTCACATTTAAGGAATCAAAGGGCCCTTTGGGAATTTTGCGCTCTAAATTTCCCTTCACTTTTAACCTATAGTTTTGAAATCTCCAATCATAATTAATTAAATAAATTGGTGACCAAAAATAAAATTTGTCACAACATCACAAAATTTTGGAAATTTATCACATATTGACCAAAATGCCCTTAAAGGCTCGAGCAAGGAAATTTTCATTCTTAAACCCGGTTGATTGGAATTCAAACATCAATCAATTCTCTTAAAATTTATTGGCTCACAATAAATTCCCCACTGTCAAACCAAAATTAATATTTTTATGCCACAGTATTTCCTATTTTATTTAATCTGAGATTTTTCCCCCGTTAGGGTTTATCCCTTGGTTCGAGAACAATCTTTCTTTGCGTAAAGCTAGATCCTTTACCGGATCATCACAGCGGCTATAACAATTCATGAATCATCACAAATTCATATACTATCATTTATCAAAATAATATTCCACAAAATTCTTCGCCGGGTCCAACCGGCTACTAACTGGTGTTCAAAACACGGGACGTCACACATATGTTGACTTTTGTGAAATTGTTATGGTTGATCCACCTCTTCGTACGTAACAAATTTATCATGTATTTAATCAATCATAACATTTCCCTACTTGGTTAAATACATCTTCAATCCTCTAGACAAACGATATTAGTGCATAAAATAAAGTACCTTTTGGGTCTGAACTTTATCTTAGTGAAAAAACTACAAAGCGTCTACCAAAATGCTAAGGTATTCTTAAAAGATTGAGCCCAACATTCATAGTGATAAAAATTGGCAATGTCTCCCACACCTATATCTGATTACTCATGTATTTCCCACTTTTCGGGCTTTGCACTTTTATGGCCTTGTGCTTTATCCATTCATGAACCATCAAGAGAGAAAACTCCAACTCTCTTGAAAGGCAGCACCACCTCTAGGTTCACATAGGTGATATTCTTACAGCATCTTTGCTACCTTTAGAGATGCTTGTTGCTCTTCAACTGAATTTCATTAAAATATTATGGCTTAACCCTTATGTCCGGTAGCAACAAACATTAACTCATCATTTATGGGACCTTTAAGTTATTAATGTTGAAATTGTTCCATTATCAACGACTTGTTCTTACCCATTGAGCTCCACACGTGATGTATACAAGTTTTTAGTTGGGTTGCCATAATTGGGGAATCTATTAGTTAAGGAATTTTATTCCCATCCCTCTATTGGTGGAACTCATCAAATCTCTCCCAAGAGGTTTGGTAAATGGATCTGCTAAGTTCTCACAAGATTTCACATACGAAATTGATATGATACTTTTATCAATCGATTCCCTCACATAGTCATGTCTTGGACTTATATGTCTAGACTTCCCATTATATATTTTGTTGTAACCTCTAATCAAAGTGGCTTGATTATCACAATGTATCAAAATCGTCAATACATTAACCGCAATTTTGGTATCTACAACATGAGAATTATTAGCCACAAACTCGGACTCCATGGTTGAGTGACATATACATATTTGTTTTTAGATCCCCAAGAAATGACACCCCCACCAAGGGTGAATACCCAACCGATTGTGGAGAGATTTTTTCATACACCAGTTATTGAACTTGCGTCAGAATATCCCTCAAGTATCTTAGGAAACTTATATTATTGGAGGCATAACTCTTTTGTCCTTTTAAGGTATTCAAATACTCTTTCCACGACCTTCCAATGTAAGATACTTGGGTTTCTAGTAAGCCTACTTAGTTTACTAATCGCAAATGCAATGTCTGCTCTAGTACAATGAGCGGCATACATCAAACTCCCAATTGCACTTGCATACTAGTTGAGCAACCATTCTCCCTTCGTTCTTTTGAAGCTTTAAAATTGAATCGAAAGGTGTGTTTGCCTCTTTGATATTAAGATGACCAAACTTGTCAAGTATTTTCTCAACATAATGAGCTTGACCAAAGGCATATCCATTCTAATTCCTTATAACTTTGATACCTAGTATGATATCAACCTCTCCAAGGTCCTTTGTCTTGAAATTAGAAGATAGAAACCTCTTCATTTCTATTATTCCTTTCATGTCATTACTTAATATCAACATATCATCAACATATAGACACACTAGAATGACATAGTCATCACAAATCTTAGAGTATAAGCACTTGTATGCACTATTGTGTCTAAACCCATCTCAAACAATGGCTTTATCAAACTTCTCATGCAATTATTTTGGTGCTTGTTTTAAAACATATAATGATTTAACAAGGTTACACACCTTATGTTTATTTCCCCTTAGAACAAACCCTTTCAGTTGTTCCATGTACACCTCCTCATCGAGGTTACCATTTAGGAATGTCATTTTGACATCCATTTGATGAACATATAGGTTGTGTATTGATGATAAGTTAAACAACAATCTCATAGATTTTGTCCTTGCTACTAGTGCATAGGTATCAAAATAATATATGCCCTCTTTTTTCTAAACCCTTTGGCCACCGATCTTTCCTTATAGGCTTGAATAGACCCATTAATGATGTAATTTCTTCGAAATACCCACTGGAAACCTATTGGCTTTGATCCTTGTGGAATATCAACAATCTCCCAAGTGTGCTTAGACATAATTGAATCCATCTCACCATTTATTGCCTCTTTCCAAAAGTTAGAGTCCATTGATGACATAGCTTCTTGGAAAGTTTTTGGATCATCCTCCACATGAGAGGTTTTAATTTTTGATCCATCCTCTTTAAGCATTTGGCTTCTTCTAAGAAATATTGGTTGCTCTACAACCCTTGAAGGTTGCTCCTCTTGAGTTCCTTCTAATGAGATCAATTCTTAAGGCATATTGTCACTATACAAAAAATTCTCAAACAAATCAACTTCTCTTGATTGAATTATCACATTAGACTCCAAGTTTAATAGCCTATAGGCCTTGCTATTTAAGGCATATCCTACAAGTACACATTTGATGGACCTTTGACCCAACTTTTTCCTTTTAGGCTCCGTGCTCTTGCAATAAGAAAGGCACCCACACACTTTGAGATACCCTAGGTTGGGCCTCTTTCCCTTACATATCTCATATGGTAAAATTTGATTCTTCTTTAGTGGAATGCGATTTAGAATATGACAAGGGGTAAGCAAGGCTTTTCCCCATAATGCAAAACTCAAATTTTCATGTAATAGCATAGGGTTTATCGTTTCAACATATGTTCTATTCTTTCTTTTCACTATACCATTTTGTTGGGGTGTATAAGGGGTTGTACATTAATATATTATACCACGCATCTCACAAAACACATTGAATTCAATGGAAAAGTATTCACCGCCCCCATCATTTCTAATCACTTTAATTTTCTTTTCCAATTGATTTTTAACTTTGACTTTATAGATTTTAAATATGCTAAAGGCCTCACCCTTATTCTTAAGCAAGTACACATATGTGAATCTAGAATAATCATCAATAAAGGTAATAAAATACCTATGTCCTCTAGTAATTATTCCATTTAATTCACATAAATCACTATGTATCAAATCTAACAAGTTAGTTTTCCTTTCAACACTTGGAAAATGTTTCTATACCATCTTAGATTTAACACGTAATTCACATTTATCATGCTCAACGTCATTGCATACAATTAAAGCACATTTGATAACTCTTTTAATTGTACTATATCCTATATAAGCAAGTCTATTATGCCACAAAGTAATAGAATCAAAGCCAAGTTATAAGAGGAAGATGAGCATGCATTATTATCAAAACAACTATCTTTGGTACACAACTTTATCATCCTATCACAAAAATACCTTTTCCCCATAAATTAGTTGCCCTTGAATAGCATTAGCTTGCTGGACTCAAACACTGCTTTGATGCCCGGTTTGCTCAATATGTGCCCACTCACAAGATTCCTACTCATATCTGGAACAACAACACATTAGACAATAAAACCCTCTTTCCTGATGTGAAGTAAATATCAACATTCCCCTTGCTCAACACCTTGGATCTATGTTCATTTCCCATTTGGATCTCATGGCCATCTGCTGATTATTCAAAGGTTTTGAAGATCTCTCTATCATAAGCTACATGAATGCAAGTGTCATACCACCATCCTTGCACTTTCCCTTAGATGGCATTCACCAGACTCAAGGTAGAAACCAACTCATCTTTGGTTGTGTTGAGCTTGGATCCATGGTTATGGGGCTATCGATACTTGCACTCCCTAGCCATGTGGCTACTCTTGCCATAAACAAAGCAAGGGCCTTTGACACTCTTCAATTGCCCATCATTCTTCTTAGGAGCTAGGTAAGTATCCTTCCTTGACTGGAGCTTCTTGTGAGTCTTCCATTTGGATTGAGAGGGTTTCTCTATGCCAATAGTCTTGGATGTCCCAACTTTGGACTCTTCCATACACTTGTCTCTAGAATGGGACTCCTCTACAATCCTCAGGTGCTTCAAAATTTCTTCCAAAGATATCTCTTCATTCTTATGGAGGATCTTCTTTCTATAGACTCCAAGATTGAGGTAACTTGGCTATAATCTCTCCCTCAATGAAGGGTTTGGGCAATGTTATTTTAAGTGTAGACAACTTATTCACAATAACTTGAAGCTCATGTACTTGGGGGAGTAAAGGTTTAGCATCAAAAAATTTAAATTCCATATATTGAGTGATGAGAAATTTATTGGTACCTTCTTCTTCAATTTTGTACTTCTTCTCAAGAGCTTCCCAAATCTCCTTTGTTGATGTAGTGTTTGTGTAGAGATCAGAGAGACGTCTGATAAAGCCTTGAGTATGTGGCCTCTACATATGAGCTTATCCTCTTCCCTTTTCTTCATTTCCCTGATCACATCTTGAGTATTTTCATCCTTTGGAGGCTCCAAAGTCTTCAAATCTTTGTCAAGAATGTAGTACACCTTCAATGTTGTGAGAATAAACTTGATCATGTCTTTCCAATGAACAAAATTTAATCCATCAAATCTATCTAGTCTCACTAGATCTTGAGACATGAACTTGACAGCTGAGATTGATGAGCTTTCTTCCATAATGTTGGTTACTAGATAAACCTTAGAGATATACAAACTTTTATACAAAACAATGGTTTAGAGATAGAGATTTTTTATCTTTGGGGGTTAGAAACTTATAACCTTGGGTTTCTATTACAAATCAAAGCAATTATTACAAGTAATCTAAACTCTAATGGAAGATAATGGTAATGTACATAAACACAAATAAGTAATAGTAGAGTAGACCTTTCTTGAAGAAGAACCTTCAAACATAAAATCACAAGACTATGATTTTATGTGAACCACAATTGTTACAAGGCTTGACATATATGAAGATTTGTTGTCAAAAAATCTCTATTCCTAGCCTCCTCCTTGAGATTACTTGAAGCTACAATAATGGAATGAGATTGGGATTCATAACCCTTGGATTGTCATACAAGTCAAGCTTTCTTGATGAATATTTTGGAGAAAATTAGTAATCTTGAAAGCTAGTGAGAGAGTGAGTGAGTGAGAGAGAGAGGTGAGTGATATAGCCACCAATTAACTCAAATGAGCCATTTAAATAGTATAGGAACCTCATTAGACTCAACCAATGATATTAGAGCAATTTAATTTGAATTTTTGAGCAAAAATGCATCACTATATGGGCTTGTATGGATAGCCCTGGCGACACATCGCCTGGCATTAGGCAGTTTGTCGCCTAGTACTAGGCGACATGTTTCGTGGGTGCTTATTTAACAAACGAGTGACATGTTACCTTTTAGAGGCGATGCATTGCCGATGCCACTGACTTGGCTCTCCAAAACTTGTCTCAAAACATCCCCAAATGCTCCCATACTTTTTGGGTACTCTTATATACTCTAAAGAAACACTTTGGACCCAAAAAAATGAAATATAAATGTCTATACTGAAAGTGAACTCTCACATGCTGACTTTTGTGAAATCATTATCGCTTTTGCACCTCTTCGTGCCTAACCCATTTCACCATGTATTTAACCAATCATAATAGTGTACATTAGACTCCCTAATGCACTTACATACTCAAGTTGAGCCATCACTCTACCATTGTTCTTTTCAAGCTTTATGCGTGAATCAAATGGTGTATTTGCCTCTTTGATTTTGAGATGACTAAACCTATCAAGCACTTTCTCAACATAGTGAGCTTGACTTAAGGCATAACCCCCATATTTCTTCTCACTTTTATACCTAAAATGGTATCGACCTCTCCAAGGTCCTTCATCTTAAAAGTGGAAGATAGAAACCTCTTCGTTTCTAGTATGCCTCTCATCTCATTAGTCAAGATCAACATATCATCAACATATAGACACACTAAGATGACATAGTCATCATAAGTCTTACAATATAAGTAATTTTTTGCATTATTGTGTCTAAACCCATCTGAAACTATGGCTTTATCAAACTTCTCATGCCAAATTTTTGGTGTTTGTTTTAATCCATACAATGATTTAACAAGCCTACACACTTTATGTTTATTTCTCCTTAGAACAAAATCCCTCCAGTTGTTCCATATAGATGTCATATCGAGATCTCAATTTAGGAATGTCGTTTTGACATCCATTTGATGAACATAAAGGTCATATATTAATGACAAGGCTAATAAAACTCGTATAGTGGTTGTCCTAACAACCGATGCGTATGTGTCAAGATATTCGATTCCCTCCTTTTGTTTAAACCCTTTGGCTACTATTCTAGCCTTAAAGGTTTGTAAGGTGCCTTGGTGTGATATTTCCTCTAAAATATCTACTTCCACCCAATTGGTTTTGAACCTTGTGGAAGGTCTACCGATTCCCAGGTGTGCTTTGACAGAATTGAATCCATCTCATCATTTATTGTCTACTTCCAAAATTTGGAGTCTCTCAAACACATTGCTTCTTAGTATGTTTTGGGATCATTTTCAACTTGAAGAACCATATGAAATTTTAATGTAAATTCTTCAAGTTTTCCCTTTACTTGGTAGAGTGTCTCCCCTTGAGAACATTTCTCATTTGATCTCAACTTTTTAAGCATTTTTCTTTTCCAAGGCAATATAGGTTGTTCATCAACCTATGGATCTTTCTCCTCACAAGATTCTCCAACACATGTGGATTCTTGATAGTTTTTGTCACTATATAACATGTTCTCAAAAAACTCCACTTCTCATGATTCAATTATCACATTAGACTCCAATTCTATTAGCCTATAGGCCTTGCTATTTGAAGCATAGCCAACAATTGCACAATTAATGGCTCTTGGACCCAACTTGGCCCTTTTATGTTCCATGCTCTTCCAATAAGCAAGGCACCCCCACACTTTAAGATAGCCTAGGTTAGGCTTTTTTCCTCTCCATAACTCTTATGGAGATACATTGTTCTTTTTCATAGGAATTCGATTCAATATATGACACGTAGCAAGCAAACTTCACCCCACAAATTATAACACAATTTATCATGTAAAAGCATAGAGTTAATCTTCTCAAGATATGTCCTATTCTTTCTTTCTGCTATCCCATTTTGTTATGGAGTGTATGGTGTGGTGCATTCATGAATTTGCAATGTTGTTCATAAAACACATTAAAACTATTGAAACGTATTTACCACCTCTATCACTTCTAATAGTCTTAACTTTCCTATCCAATTGATTTTCTACTTTAAATACCTCGTATTTACTTTTAAGCAAATACACATATGTATACCTAGAGAAATCATCTATAAAAGTTATGAAGTATCTATTTTGTCCTCTACTTAACATACCATTTAATTTACATAAATCACTATGTATTAAATCTAGAAATTTTGAACATCTATCAACACTAGGAAAAGGTTTATTAACCATTTTAGATTTAACACATAATTTACATTCATCATGCTCATTCACATCACAATTAATTAATTTACATTTAACAACTCTTTTAATTGTGTTATGAGAAAGCATATTATGCCATAAAGTAATAGAACTAGTATTAATCACATTACAAGAACTAGATTTCATATTACTATTGTTATTATCAAGAGTGCAAAGGTTGATCATCCCATCATATGAATAACTCTTTCCCACAAAAGTGCCAAATTCAATCAAAATGGGTTTACCAGATTCAAACTCTATTTTAATATTGGATTTACCCCAATAGACTTCCACTTACAATGCTTCTATTAATATCAGGAACATATAAAAAATTAGTTAGGATCACTTTCTTTCCCTTAGTGAAACACAAGTCAATGCACCCCCTTCCAAGTACCTTGGATCTCTTTTCATTTCCCTAAACTTCAAGTCTATCCTTTGCACTTTCAAAGGTTTTGAAAGGAGTCTTATCATAGGTTGCATGAATGGTGGCACAATTATTATACCACCATCTCCTTGCACCTTTCCTTGGGTTGCATTAACTTCACTCAAGGTTGCAATGATCTCACATCAATTGCATTGACATGTTTACCTTCTCTTAAGGTTGCATTAGTCTCATCACTACATGAATAAAGTATGTCATTTTCCTTTAGGTTATCATGCATTCCTCATTAAATGCATTGTTCTAAATTAGGGTTGCAATGCATCCTCATTGGTTGCATTAAATTTAATTAAGGTCACAAATATCTCATCATCAAATAAGGTGACCCAATCAAATTCATTAAGGAGTGCAATGATTCCGAAATCAATTCCCTTAACCCTAATCTTATTATGGTTAATTTTATAATTACCATATTTCACACGATGATCAATAATCATACAAACAAAACAAGTATAACAATAGTCATTGAATTGTTCATTAACATTCACCATTGTACTCTTAATATAAATAATAAATTCAAACTCATAAAAATATGGCAGCAAACACATTTCATTCAAATTCTTCAAATCTACACTTTTAGAAATAAGGAATTTGATGATACCATTTGCCTTAAGTAAGTAATTCCACAGACTAGTCTCGTCATTTGTTGATAAAGACTTTGAATCCATATTCAAATTCGTGTACAACATATCCAAGTAGAATTTTCTTTGGCTTCCCATGGTTAAGTGTTAAACACAAACCAAATATTGAAGCAAGGATTTGAATTGTAGAACATGAACAAGTTTCCCTCGTTGTTGATTATGCAAAACTCAAAAAAAGAAAGTAATTAGAAGTAGAGATTTTGATTGTTTGGAATCTATAGCTTACACTTTCTAAATCAACAATGAATAATAAGGGTAATTCAATATTATAAACCCAAGATGATAATCAAGAACTGTGAGCCTTGAAAAATTGCAAGAGAAGCCATACAAGAGATGGTTGTCCAAGAGCAGCTTCAAGAAGACAGAAGAAGTCTAAGGACCAAGTCCACGCCCACCAGGACCCCCAGGGGCAAGCTCAGGGGGCAACCAAGTTAAGGGGGCGAGCTCAAGGCCCCCCTGAAGTTCAACCATCAATTTTATCACCTCCTTATATATAATAGGGCAAGTGTGAGCCTTGGAAAATGGCAAGAGAAGTCATGCAAGAGACGGGCATCCAAGAGGTGCTTCAAGAAGACAGGAGAAGTCTTAGGACCAAGTCCACGCCCAGCAGGACACCCATGGGCGAGCTCAGGGGGCGACCTAGGGGGGAGACCTCATGCTGAGGAGGCGAGCTCAAGGCCCCCTGAATCCCAAGCATCAATTTGACCATACTCAAGACCACAGAACGCATGTGAAGCTTCCTAGAGGGTAGGAGGGTTATTCAAAGGATCTCAACAACCCTGGAGTACGGGCTTAGGACAAACATTGATTTTGACCGTAGATAAACCCAATAGGTCCATACATTCGGAAGGCATAGTCTCTCCTCAGATTCAAGCTACGGGCACCTTACACTCGAGCTCTCAATGGCTCATCAAGATATAGACAAAGTAGAGGTACGAAAAAAGACTGAGTAGTACGGAGTACAAACCAGACATGACCATCAAAGGAGTGGTGGCCCTACTAAGTTAAAGGAGTTTTGGTCGTACAAAGTACTAGGATTAGTGGACGTACAAAGTACTAGGAGTAAGACTACATCCTCCCACGCCTCCGACCACAATGAGGCGTAACAGGCCTGAAGTCCGAAACCACTACTGCCTGCACCATAATCCTTTAAAATGGCCCGTACTATTTCTGGGTCTCCTGCAGATCGTTCTTATACTAAGAGCCACTAGAGCTCCCCTATAAATAGGGCATCCTCTGATCTTTAAGGGGGGTTGGAAAATTATTATAACACTTGACTATTCTAAGAAAGATATATAAGTCTTCCTCCATTATTCTTCTACAATTTTTCTCTAAGTTTCTACCAGTTCTTCTGAGTTCGTAAGTTTTTGTAATGACCCAACTATTTCTAAGACCTTGGACCATTAAAACTACTAGACATAACTACTATTTTGGGAAACATACATAAGAAATAACATAACGTTATTTAAAACCCCAAAATAAATATTGTGCAAAAATACAAAGTAAAATATAAAGTATAAAATATGGTATGGGTACCCATTGTTAAGAAACACAAACTTTAATTGTTTGAAATACTAATAGTGGAATTACATCAAAACGTAATTTAAAAGACTAAATACAACGTTATCCTCGATCAACACGCAGTTCCCTAAACCCATTCATCCTCAACACACAAGCAAAAGCTGCCATGAATCTTTCTGCCTTCCATAGATCATTTCCTTGCATCAAGCTAAAAATAAATGAATGAGCCTAATGCCCAACAAGGAAAATCTACTAACACATAAATCATAAACATAAGACTATATCATAAACATATACTATAAAACATATGACTAGAAAAATGTATATCATATAGGACTACAAAATTAATGGCCATTAACTCATTAACATGGCATGTGATAAACCATCTAGGTCCTCTGTCTACTAATCGAGGCAGGTTAGATCACATGGCATGTGGATATATCTACAACTTATGATTCAAGGCAATCCTAGTGAGCGGTTTAGCGGAGAAGTCACGGAGGGGATTTATACCCGGCTCGGGGTGAGTTCGGGGGTATTTCTGGGAATTTGAGAAGTATATTGGAGATTATTTGATATTGAGAAATACAATTGGTGATTAGTTAGGTATCGGGAAGTAAGCTGTAAATATTAAAGACACTCGAGGAATTAGCGGGAATTGGGAGTTATGACCAAAATGCCCTTAGAGCGATTTAAAGGTTTAGTTATTATAGGGAGGGTAATGTAGTCATTTGGCTTACTAAGGGATAGGTTATATTCTTCTTTATGGCTGTAGTGGAAGTTGTAGAAAGACTCAGAAAATAAGGGAAAAGAAAAGAAGAAGGAAAGAAGGAAAGAAAAACAGAATACTTGGAGCTATCACTTTCTCTCTCTTGGTTGGGTCATCTCTTCACCATTTTTAGTGGAATTTGAAGCTATAATTTCCGAGGGAGTCATAGCTGGGCTTAGGAACTTCGATCCTTGAAGAAGTTGTAGAGGGTTAGCTGGGATTAACCATCAAGTTAAGGTAAGGCTTAAAGAATTTAGTCTGAGTTTTTCTGGTTTTGATGAGTTGTGTTTTAATTGAGCTTTGGATGGGAATTCTAGGGAGTTAAGCTTGAAGAATTGATGAGCTAAAGGCTAGAGGAATACTAAGGATAACTCAAGATCGAATTCCCCATTTGAGGTAAGAAATTCTGAGCTTGAACATTTGAATTTCTAGGTTGTTCTAGTTTTCTAGTTGAGTTCTTAAGTCTTGGAGTCAAATCTTGTTTTCTTTGTTTAAAGGTGCGTGTGGCTAAGTTTTGGGTTGTTGGGCCATTTGGGATGAGGCATAGTGATTGGTAGGCTTTCTTTGAAGTATAGATGAGGTTTGGAAGGGTTCCAAAGGGTTTTGGTTCGAGAAAATAGAAGAAGGAAAAAACGGGGTGTTGATGGTCTGTGACTAGCGCTGTAGCGCTAGCCTTTGGGCGCTACAACGATAGGCTTGGGTTTCCTAGCACTTTTAGTTCTGCTTGTAGCGCTATAGCGCCCACTTTGTGGCGTTGTAGCGCTACCCTATTTCCAGAAGAGGGTTTTTGGGTTATTTCTTAGGGCTTTTGCCCGGGGGTTCGGGGTTTGATCCCACCACCCCGTTTGGAGGAATTAGGGCTTCCCAAGGGCTCGGGATTGGTCTCGAGGTTAGGTTTTGGAGTTAAAGTTTGGTCTTGATATTAATTTATGCCCGTGACTAGGTGTGCGCTAGGGCTCGGACTGGATCAAGCTTGAGGATTGGACTGAACAAAGCTATTGGAATCTGAACATAAGGAAAACTACACCCGGTTATGTGATTGTGTTGGGACTAAGTGCTCCCTATATCTGTATAATGTCATAGATGGTATTATGCCATGGGACATGTGATAAACGGCTTAAGAGTGTCATAATCAATATTTGCGCACAGGGCGTGGCTCGGCCACTGGTAGCTGAGGACAGCTTAATATTCATTGAGCTCAATTTAAGTGGGTTGGAGTCAATGGTATAAACAGAGGGTGCGGCCTAAGGGCGTTAACCCTGATTATCATATGTGATTTGATTATTTATAAGAAATTATGTACTTAGTATGTTGAATACTTGATTAATGTGAATATCTGGAATGTTGAGTATATGAGTTTACTGTATGAGTTGTCTGGTTGTTTATTTGATGATTATGCTCTGTTATTGTGTTTTCTTGCTGGGCCTCGGCTCACGGGTGCTACGTGGTGCAGGTAAAGGCAAGAGCAAGGTGTACCAGTCCTGAGTTGGAGAGCTTTGGGGCTGAATGTACATAGTCAACTGATCGGTCGCCACGGCCGAGGAGTGATATAGGACGGGGAGAACCTAAATGTCTATTTTTCCCTTACAGCGGCTAGTAGCTGTACTTTTGTTCTAAATTTTGTAAACTGTCTTTTAACTTCATTACTTTTGGGATCCCATGCGTAAAGATGTTTGATTATAAGAAATGAAACTTTTGAGGCTGAAATCTTTTAACCCTAGTACAACTTTAGTTATTATATCACGTTTCCAACTAAATGACTTGATTAGTAAGTCTCACACATTTGTAAACACACGGTGTAAGGTTCTTGGCTATCCAAGGCGTTACAACTTGGTATCATAGCATCCTAGGTTTAAGGGTTCCTGAAGACTGGTTGGACATGTACATTCACCACGAAAGACAAGCTCGACTCAAGGTTTGGTAATTGTGTATATGGTTATATGCTTAGATGAATAGAATGGAATATGACTGTTGATATCTTCTTGATTAATAGGGAGCATGAGATACTGATAGGGCTTGGCCCTTGACTATTGTATGATGAGATTGAAGCGTGCTGGTTAGCATTGCTATTGCATGTGGATGAATATTTGGATAATGGTTTGCATACTGAGTGTATGTGGTTAACTGCCTAAATTGAATTCATATGTCATATCTGATGATTGGTTTGTAGGAAGCATGATAAAGTGTGAGTATACTTGGTTGTAATAAGAATTCGGTAGCTAAATGTATACCATTGTGGATCTGTGCTTAATATGCTTTATGTGTGCATGATAACCGTGGTTATTTGGACCTAGCTGTGGATTGGTTCAGAGTGTGAATCTCAGGGCTGAGGAGTTTAGTCAGTGGTGGCGGATGAACTCAAATGGTTTGCGCCTAGAATGGTTAAGTGGACTTGGCATTGTTTTATAGGGGGATTGCAGATAATAGCTGGAGTTAGAGACCTCCATCTATCCCTGAAAGTCGCAGCAGATGATCACTAGTATGTGAGTAAGCTGTGGGGTTTAATAGTTGAGACTAGGTAGAAGAACAGCAGACTTCTCTGAGAAAAGAGTTGTTTTGTATGCTTTGATAGTGAGGCTATCAGTGTTGGTTTATTGTGAGATTATAGACAGATGAGGGTATTTTATGGAAGGCCTAAAAGGTGTTATCCCTTGGTTTTGAGGAAAGTTTGGATTGCCTAAGAATTGGTCAGCGGATGGCGAAAGTTAATTCCATCCTTGGTTATCTAGAGATGAGAGGTCATGATTAAGGGGTTGTGTTAAGTATTTGTGGCAGAAGAATGCCTGGAAGTGGAACTCGGATCGAGACATTGGCATGATGGGATGGAAAGAACTCAGATGGTGAATTGATAAAAGAGGTTATAAAGACATGGTTTGAGTTGCGGAGACTGATAGGCTTTTAAGCTTGATTTGAAATGATAAGGTAACGACAGTGTATCTCAATGAGTTTTGTGAGCTGGGTATTTTATTTTGGGAAAAAATTGATACAGGTGGATGTAGTTGGAAATGATGATGACCCATTTAAGGATTAAACTCTGGAATAGTCCAGAGCATGTGGGTCGCTCCAATGTAAGAACTCATCATCTGTATTTGGGTAGCAAAGAGGGCCATGTTATTTGAAGATTTGTGAAATGAGGTATAAAGCATGAGTGCCAGAGTTGTAGATGGCAGTTCTTCCATTGGTGGAGTTTAGTAAGGACAGATTCTCGGTAATCAAGTGGAAGAACCCCGAACAGTTCTATGGCTCCTGGTTTTGTTAGGAAGGGGGAATCTGATTGATAAGACAGCTGTCAGGATAGTGATGGGAACTTGTGAAGTTATCTATTATGCACCAAATGCAGGAGATGCCACCTGGGAGGATGTCAGGTGAGGGCACGACTTCTACATGGAATGATTCGATATGTTAGGATGGATCTCCCATGGTTAGGGGATGGAAGACTGGAATGCCTTGTTACATTTGAAGCTGAGGCTAGTTCCTCGGAGTTGATCGATTAATTGGAAAGTTGAAGTTTTTGGTTATATAACAAGCTGGAAGAGTTCGGTGTTGAGAATGTGTCAAGAAAGATTCAGACATAGAGAATATGCCTCAAGGTATTTTGTGAGGGGCTGGAGATATTAAGAGGAATTAGAAACGTTTGGGAGAGGAATCGGGGCACAAGTAATAGAGAGGTTCGTGGTGAGAGCAATAGAGTTCATCGTATGGAAGCCTTGGCATGAGTCAAAGCGAGAGATAATTTGGTAAGAAACAACCATGGATAGTAGGGAATATTATTTGGAGTACTCCAGTTTGACTGAATGGAAACTAAGTTGCCCAGTAGGGATTCAGGTAGGTATACAAGGAAGGGTTGGGTACGTTTCAGAACTCGGCTACAGATAGGTTTGGTATCAAGGACATTATGGAAGATGATAATGGTTTGACAGGAAGAATTACTGAAGCTGTCGAAGAAGCTTGACTTCGGGGTGGATCTGGTAGAACATCGTATTGCGGGAATTGTTAGCATCGTCTATTCAGGATAAAGAGTGTAAATGCTCAGTTACAAGATAGGGCAATGTCTTCAGGAATTGATCTACGATCTGGTTATCACCAGCTGAGGATCAAGGAGAAAGACATATCAAGAATCATAACTTATACCGGGTAGGGTGTGATGAATTGGTAACAAAGGTTCTTAACTGATTCAAGCGTTAGTAACTCAGGTAAGCTCTACAAGCGTAAGATATACGAACAGTATGGACAAGTCTCCTTCAGGGTTTATTGGCAGTATACTAGGCTACTCTCCAATTAAAAGTAGAATACAGACAGCTACTACACTGATGGTGTTAGTACTGAGGAAGCAGGGTCACAGGTAAAGCTCCATGAAGTGTCAGTTCGGTCTCGCCAGTGGTATTCAGGATAATGCTACAAGGAGAAGAGGGGACAGGTATGAAGAGATTTGACTTGAAGCCACAGAGAAACTACTTAAGAACGTCTGACAAGACCGGTAAATGCCTCGTTTACTACATAAGTGTCTTCGCTGACAGCTACACCAGAAATTAAAGGAACAACAAAACTTGAAGTTAAACTGAATGGATAGTGTTAGATCAGAAGTTCGGAAGACAGAGTAAGTATTGATTAGCGCTCGGTGATGCAGGAATATGCGTGTTATAGTTGGATATAGAATTGCAGCATAAAGGACCTAACTTTTGATGAGAATATGAAACTGTGAGGGGTGCATCACAAGTTGGGGGAACGCCCAGGCTCAGATTGATGAGAGGATGGATCGAGCCTCACGGGAGGTAAAATGGGAACATGGTCAATTTACTTGAAAAAATAGGTAGACAGTGTATGCATAGTGAAAGGTAATGAGCGTTTGGTCATTTGAAAAAAAATAACATTGAGACCCAGATTTAGTGAAATGTAATGGATGGGTAGTTGGTGTTAGATATCCTCGACTGTATGAGGAGAAAATTTTAATTGGAGGCAGATCTCTTAATTGGGAGGTGTGTGTCAGTCAAAAAGAACGCCACAGATTGTAATGGAGTGGACAAGGTAACGATTGAAATTGGTATAGCGTTAGTATATGGTGATAAACGGGTGTGTATTCTTTGGACTATGGAATCCAAAGTGCTGGCTTTGGTGGAAATAGGGAAGAACCCTGATAAGGTATTACACGTTGAGACATCAGGATCGGGTGAATGATCCGATGGGAGTTTTGCGTAGAGATGAGAATTCTGAATAAATATCATTCCACCTCCTAGGGTATGTTGTACCAGGAGGATTGAACGGGTAACAGAATCTAGTATTCTTGGATGTTGGAGGGTAAAGGGATATGGTAGTGAATCATAAGAATGGACAATATTAGACTATAAGTAAGGTGTTTGGACAGAGAAAAGTTTTAATTCAGCTGAATGAATTAATGTAATTGGTTCAGATGAACTGGTAATGGGGTAGAACATTAATGGTACTGAAATGAGACCCTATAGTTTTCCAAGTTGTGAAAAGGAACTAGGGAATGAAGAGAACAGAGTGGGAACTTGGAATTACCGGTTGATTGTAGATGGATTAACAATCAGAAAACTTAACGGTTATTTTAAGGGATTAAGCATTGAGTATGCAAATACATGAGATATTAAGGAAAATGTAATCCTTGGTAAGATAGTCACGGTGATGAATACTGGAGTACAGCTAAGGTAACACGTCATAGGACATGGTAAGATAAAAAGCAAGGAGTACCAGGCGAAGTAAAGAAGTGAAAGATAGTGGATACTACGGTTTAGTATTGGTTAGAGGGAAAACCAAAGAGGTTGCTAGAATTCTTAAGGCAGGAGTATCTACCTATCTGGAAGGATATAGGAACTTGTAAATTGTTAAATTTTGGAACACAAAATTCCGGGATGAGAGATTTGTATCTCTCCAAGTAAGTGTAGACAGGGAAAGGTATGATGTTTAGGAAAAAAAGGGAGTTCTGACTCCTGATTCAATATAAACTCTGAAGTTGTACCAAGGGTTAGGCCGATGGCCTATAGATTAATCTCACCCTGGTAAGGGTGATTACTCATAGGAATTTTCGGTATAAAGAATAAGACAATGAAGTGATCATTGTGAACTAGGCAGACCCTGAGGTGTCAGCAGGATTGTGGTGCAAGCGGAGGATTAATGAAAGTATGGCTATTAGACAAGATTTTGTGGAACAAGATTGTTACTCTCGTAAGAATGTAATTGAGGAGTAAAGTAAATGCGTTGGACCTTGGGAATTGTGGTCAGAGGTACGAGGTTTACTATCTGATGTGTCTTAATAAATTTCGAGGACGAAATTATTATAAGGAGGGGATAGTTGTAACAACCCAAAAATTACTAACAAGGCTTAAGGGCCTTGATTAGTGTGCCGGGAGGGCACAATTGGAAGTTATGTGAATTAATGTTGAAAATGCATGATTATGTGACAAGCATGCTTATTTGGATATATGTGATGCATGACTATGTGTATTAGTATGCATGTAGGCCCTGATTAGGTTATAAGGGCATATTTGTAATATTGGCCCGTTGAGGGCATAAGTGTAAGTATTTGTGATAAATTTTTGAGACCACATTATTATGTGGATATTTCTGCAACTTGTGATTCAAGGCGATCCTAGTGAGCGGTTTAGCGGAGAAGTCATGGCGGGGATTTATACCCAGCTCGGGGTGAGTCCGGGGGTATTTCTGGGAATTTGAGAAGTATATTGGAGATTATTTGATATTGAGAAATATAATTGGTGATTAGTTAGGTATCAGGAAGTAAGCGGTAAATATTAAAGACACTCAAGGAATTAGCGGGAATTGGGAGTAATGACGAAAATGCCCTTAGAGCGATTTAAAGGTTTAGTTATTATTGGGAGGGCAATGTGTTCATTTGGCTTACTAAGGGACAGGTTATATTCTTCTTTATGGCTGTAGTGGAAGTTGTAGAAAGACTCAGAAGTTAAGGGAAACGAATAGAAGAAGGAAGGAAGAAATGAAAAACAAAACACTTGGAGCTATCACTTTCTCTCTCTCGGTTGGGTCATCTCTTCACCATTTCTAGAGGTATTTGAAGCTGTAAATTCTGAGGGAGTCACAGTTGGGCTTAGGAACCTCGATCCTTGAAGAATTTGTAGAGGGTCAGCTTGGATTAACCATCAAGTTAAGGTAAGGCTTAAAGAATTTAGTCTGAGTTTTTCTAGTTTTGATGACTTGTGTTTGAATTGAGCTTTGGATGGGAATTCTAGGGAGTTAAGCTTGAAGAATTGATGAGCTAAAGGCTGTAGGAATACTAAGGGTAACTCAAGATCGAATTCCCCATTTGAGGTAAGAAATTCTGTGCTTGAACACTTGACTTTCTGGGTTGTTCTAGTTTTCTGGTTGAGTTTTTGAGTCTTGGAGTCAAATCTTGTTTTCTTTGTTAAAAGGTGCATGTGGCTAAGTTTTGGGTTGTTGGGCCATTTGGGATGAGGGATAGTGATTGGCAGGCTTTCTTTGAAGTATAGATGAGGTTTGGAAGGGTTCCAAGGGGTTTTGGTTCGAGAAAATCGAAGAAGGAAAAAACAGGGTGTTGATGGTCTGTGACTAGCGTTGTAGCGCTAGCCTTTGGGCGCTACAGTGCTAGGCTGGGTTTTCTGGCACTTTTACTTCTGCTTGTAGCGCTATAGCGCCCACTTTGTGGCGCTGTAGCGCTACCCTGTTTTCAGAAGAGGGTTTTTGGGTAATTTCTTAGGACTTTTGCTCGGGGTTCGGGGTTTGATCCCACCACCCCGTTTGGAGGAATTAGGGCTTCCCAAGGGCTCGGGATTGGTCTCGAGGTTAGGTTTTGGAGTTAAAGTTTGGTCTTGTTATTAATTTATGCCCGTGACTAGGTGTGCGCTAGGGCTCGGACTGGATCAAGCTTGAGGATTGGACTGAACAAAGCTATTGGAATCTGAACATAAGGAAAACTACACCCGGTTATGTGATTGTGTTGGGACTAAGTGCTCCCTATATCTGTATAATGGAATAGATTGTATTATGCCATGGGACATGTGATAAATAGCCTAAGAGTGTCATTATCAATATTTGCACACAAGGCGCGGCTCGGCCACTGGTAGGTGAGGACAACTTAATATTCATTGAGATCGGTTTAAGTAGGTTGGAGTCAGTGGGATAAACAGAGGGTGCGGCCTAAGGGCGTTAACCCTGATTATCATATGTGATTTGATTATTGATAAGAGATGATGTACTTAGTATGTTGAATACTTGATTAATGTGAATATCTGGAATGTTGAGTATATGAGTTTACTGTATGAGTTGTCTAGTTGTTTATTTGATGATTATGCTCTGTTATTGTGTTTTCTTGTTGGGCCTCGGCTCACGGGTGCTACGTGGTGCAGGTAAAGGCAAGAGCAAGGTGGACCAGTCCTGAGTTGGAGAGCTTTGGGGCTAAATGTACATAGTCAACTGATCGGTCACCACGGCCGAGGAGTGATACAGGACGGGGAGAACCTAAATGTCTATTTTGCCCTCAGAGTGGCTAGTAGATGTACTTTTGTTCTAAATTTTGTAAACTATCTTTTAACTTCACTACTTTTGGGATCCCATGTGTAAAGATGTTTGATTATAAGAAATTAAACTTTTAAGACCGAAATCTTTTTACCCAAGTACAACTTTAGTTTTTATATCACGTTTCCAACTAAATGACTTTATTAGCAAGTCTCGCTCATTTGTAAACAGACGGTGTAACGATCTTTGCTGTCCAGGGCGTTATAGGTTAAGGTATTTTTAAATTTAAAAATCATCAACATTCAAAAATACATCACGAGGAGCGATATATCTCTTACCCTGGGTGATATAACTGCTCCACCCTAATCCCGAGCCCCGTTCGTACGTTCGTGCAAAGTCGACGTGTTTTCCGTATCTCCTGTAGGCAATATATCGGCCCCTATAGCTGTGATATATCAGCATATGTTGATTATCAAACACGTATTTGTACTTTTTCAGCATATTTTGAATTGGATAAACAACTTTGACTAAGTCATAATACGATCCTAATAGTTTTTGGAAGGTTCTAGAGCTTCTAGATCTTTCTTTTATTAAAAATATCCATAAAAAATACTTAACTCCTTAATAATCATGATTGTGACAAGTGTCATGCTCTTAATGGTTCTATCTAAACCTTAGGTTATAATAAATATATATCCAAGACCAGCAATATTAATCAAACCTTATGTTATAATTAATATTCTTAAACTATAGGTTAAACTTATAAAATCCATAACTGTTGTTATAAGTTTCCAACTAATTCCCGGATTGAACCAAAATCCACAGAATCTAACATACTACAAACTAATACTAACTACTACAACTACTACTACTATCTAGCTAGCTAAGTAAATATTCTGGGACACTACTATTCTCCACTTAAAAGAATTTCGTCCCCGAAATTTACTTACCAAAAAATTCTGGATATCATGCTAACATGTCCTCCTCCCTCTCCCACGTTGCCTCCCGTTCAGAACTATTGCTCCATAGGACCTTGACTATCGGAATAGTCTTAGACCGTAATTCCTTTATCCCTCTATCTATGATGCTAACCAGTCGTTCCTCGTAACTCAAGACTTTCTGGACTGTTATCGTATCGTACTTGAGGACGTGAGATGGGCCTAACACATATCTATGCAACATCGAGATGTGGAACACATTTTGGCTATCTGCTAGAGCTAGCAATAGGGCTAATCTATATGCAGTGGTTCCCACCTTGTCCAATATCTAAAAAGGACCTATAAACTGGGGACTAAGCTTGCCTTTCTTCTCAAACCGCTTCACACCTTTCATAGGAGATATCTTTAAGAATACTTGATCTCCGACTTTGAATTCCACATCACGCCGCTTGGCATCTGCATAACTTTTCTGACGGCTCTGAGCAGCGATCATACGCTTTCTAATTAGTGCTATTGCATCCTGAGCCTCTCTAACAGCTTCGGGTCTAAGAAGTTGCCTTTCTCCTACCTCATCCCAATGTAACGGTGATCGACACCTTCTTCCATATAACAACTCATAGGGTGCCATCTCGATTATTGACTGGTAGCTATTGTTGTAGGAGAATTCTATCAGTGGAAAATCAAGTACACAAGCGTGCAACATATCCTCTAAAATATGTATGGTACGCTCGGACTGACCATCGGTCTGAGGATGAAATGTCGTACTTAGACTTAACTTGGTGCCCATGGCTTGCTACAAGCTTCCCCAAAATCTCTATGTAAACACTGATCCTCTATCGGATACTATGGTCTTAGGGATTATATGCAGTCGTACTATTTCTCATACATAAACGTCTGCATACTGATCTGCTGTGTACGTAGTCTTGACAGGCAGGAAGTGAGTTGACTTGGTTAGTCTATCTAATACTACCCAAGCAGAGTCGTGCTGTTTATTTTTTCGTGGTAGTCCTTTCACAAAATTCATGGCTATGTCGTCCCACTTCCATCCTGGGATACTAAGCGGTTGCAATAAGCGTACAGGCCGCTAATGTTATGCTTTTACTTGCTAGCATACTAAGCATTTAGACACATATTCTGCTACGTCTTTCTTCATTCCTAGTGACCAATACAATGCTTTAAGATCGTGAGTCATCTTTGTCGATCCTGGGTGAATTGAGTATGGGGTATTGTACACTTATTCTAAAATCTTCATCTTAATCCCTTGATCACTCGACACACATACCCGATCCTTATATCTCTAGAACCCCTGCCCTGATATCGAGAAATTTGTGGCCTTGTTCTCTTTAACTGTAGCTATGTGAGATACTAATGTGTCATCATGCCCTTGCCCGATCCATATATCTTCTAACGGACTTGACTGGATGGACAAGTTAGCCAGTTGACCAATGACTACTTCTATTCCAGCATTGATCAGCTCTTGCTGTAGCGGCTTTTCTATTCTAGCTAATGCTACTAGACTTCCATAACTCTTTCTGCTTAGGGCATCAGCAACTACGCTTGCTTTTCCCAGGTGGTATAGGATTTCACAGTCATAATCCTTTACTAATTCTAACCACCTGCGCTGCCTTATGTTGAGCTCCTTTTGAGTGAATAAATACTTTAAGCTTTTGTGATCAGTATAAATCTCACACCATTCTCCATAAAGATAATGGCGCTAGATTTTCAATGCAAAGACCACCACTGCCAAGTCCATATTGTGTGTTGGATAGCGTTGCTCGTATTCCTTCAGCTTCCTTGAGGCATAGACTATCACTTTGTCATTTTGCATCAACACAAAACCCAAACCTTGCTTCGACGCATCATAGTAGACTACAAACTTGTCATTGGGTGTCAGTACACAAAGTATTGGTGCTGAGCATAGCTTATCCTTAAGCAATTGGAAGCTCTCTTCACACTTATCTGTCTAGTTGAACCTTTGCTGTTTCCGAGTCAGGTTGGTGAGTGGATTGGCTATCTTGGAAAAGCCCTCTACAAACCTCCGATAATAACTTGCTAGCCCAAGAAAACCTCTTACCTCTGACGCGTTCTTAGGTCTTGGCCAATCCTTCATAGCCTCTACCTTAGTTGGGTCTACAGCAACTTCGTCCTTGGATACTTTGTGGCCGAGGAACGCTACTTGTGAAAGCCAAAATTTGCACTTCTTGACTTGGCGTAAAGTTGATGTTCTTTTAATCGCAACATGGTCATTCTTAAATGTTCCTCGTGCTCAACTTCGTCCTTTGAGTACACCAAAATATCATCAATGAACACTATGACGAATTTGTCCAAGTAATCCTTAAAGACCCTATTCACTAAATCCATAAATGCGGCTGGAGCGTTGGTAAGACAAAAAGACATAACTAGAAACTTGTAATGTCCATAACGAGTTTTAAAAGCTGTCTTGGGAATATCCTCTTTCTGCACCTTGAGCCGGTGATACCCGGACCGTAGATCAATCTTTGAAAACACGGTCGCTCCTTGGAGTTGATTAAACAAGTCATCGATCCAGGGTAGCGGGTACTTATTCTTAATTGTCACCTTATTCAGCTCACGATAATCTATACACATCCACATACTTCCATCCTTCTTCTTCACAAATAGAACCGGTGCTCCTCATGGCGAATGGCTTGGTCTAATGAAACCCAAGTCTAAGAGTTCTTGTAGTTGCACCTTTATCTTCTTGAGTTTGGTAGGTGCCATCCGGTATGGTGCCTTTGAGATAGGCTCAGTGCCCGGTACTAGTTTGATTGTGAAGTCAATTTCCTGAGTCTACGGCAACCCTGGTAAATCGTCAGGAAATACATCTGTGAATTCTTTTATGATGCGGACGTCTCCAATCTTTAGTGGTGTTTCCTTTACCACATCCATGACGTTGGCTAAGAATGCATGACATCCTTTTTCTATCTTTCTCTGAGCTTTGAGAGATGAAATAAGTGGCGTACGTAGTCCTGAAACCTTTCCCATAAAGCATAGTCTCTGGCCGTCAGGAGTCTCAAATGTCATTTGCTTACGTCTGCAGTCGATAGTTGCGCCATACCTTGCTAGCCAATCCATTCCCAGTATTATGTTGAATTCTTTGATTTCTAGTTCTATCAGGTCTCCTTCTAGTTCTACGTCCTCAATTTTGATCGGTACGCCTCGTACTATCCGTGATGATAAGACTACTTCACTGGAAGGCAATTCTGTCACAAACCTAGTTCTAAATCTTTCACAAGGTTCGTCTAATTTCTCTATCATTGCTAACGAGATATACGAGTGTGTGGCTCCCGAATCAAATAATACTGAACATATATTATCGAGGATAGGAATCTGATCTGTGACCACTTTATTACTAGCTTCAGCTTCTCCCTGGGTGGCAGGAACCATCTTGTTGTCCCTTTTCTCTTCTTGCTTGAGCTGTAGACATTCTTTCTTCTGGTGACCTTCCTGACCACAATTGTAGCACCCCTTGGTGTTTCCACGACACTCACCAGGATGTTTCTTTCGGAACTTAAAGCACTGCGGGTATTCTACATATCCCGACCTACTACCTCCATTGTTTGTTCATGCTCTTTCATCATTGTCGGTCTGCTTATTGTCTTCTCTTCTGACCATTATTGTTGCTGGGCTGATGGTTGTTGTTATGGGGGTTGTTCCGACCATTCTGAGGTTGACTCTGTTGTTTAGGCTCAGGCTTACTGCATCTTCCTTATTAACATTCGCCTGAAGCCTTTCTACTTCTATAGCCGTTCTAGAGCATCGGCATAAGTAGTAGTTCCAGGGTTTGCTAGCTTAACCCCTAGCTCAATCTTTGGTCTAATTCCTCTTACAAACTTGGTAACCTCAAAAAATCGGTTGGGACTAGCTCTGGAGCAAACTTGGCTATTCGATCAAACTATCGAGCATACTCTGCTACCGATAAGTTACCCTGTTTAAGCATGCTGAACTCCTCAACCCTTCTAGCGATGACTGCCGAGTTGTAGTACTTCTTGTGGAACAGCTCCACAAATCTTATCCATCTCATGGTGGCGATGTCATGAGTCTACTGAACTAGGTCCCACCATATTCTAGCATCTTTCTTTAAAAGAGATGAAATGCAGGATATGCGATCCGCATTGCCGAGGTTCATGCGCTAGGATCGGCTCTACATTTCTGAGCCATTCTTCCGCCTCAAAGGGGTTCGTTGTCGCTTCAAAGTTTGGAGCGTGTTGCTTACGAAACTGCTCGTAGATTGGCTCCATGTACTGAGCTGGGTAAGGCGCATAGTTCGCCATTGGCCATCCCCTATAAGGACCTACTTATTGGGGTGCTTGAGCCATTTGTTGAGGCTGCAGTTGAGGCTGAGTCTGAGTCTGTAGCTACGGCTGGGCCTGCTGTCTCTGTTGCCACAGCAATTCCTCACTTGTTGTCGTAGCCTAAAAATTTTTGTAATGTTGTCAACTGGAGGCGGTGGTGCACTTCTGTTAGCAGCATCATTGGTAGCACGCACTCCCCTTCTGTGAACTGAAGGGGCTTCCTTAGTCTCATGGGCGGCGCTGGAGGCATTGGCGTTCGTGCGTGCAGACCTTCTGAGCGACATCTTCAGCAGAATTATAACAGTCGAGAAAACATGTTAGAATTTACCCTAATAGGCTCTAAGGCAAAACTTAATCTAAGCAAACATAACTCGGACCTATTAGTTATGATTTTTTATGAAAAATAAGCCATCTTTATTATTTTTTAGATCTATTTTTAATCATCCTATATGACTTAATTCTCAGGCTCGAAACTAGTCGTTGTTTCAAAGTTAACCATATTGAGGGAGGGTTGGGATCAATAAAATCATTCCCACTACATGGCCCCCTAACTCTCAATATAGAACCTGATCCATTGATTTGTATCCACCCTCACCGATCTTAGTCATTATTTATTATGATTGTAAAAAAAAAAAATCAAACTCATACATGTTAAAAATAATAATAATATTCATTTAGAAAAATATTTTCTCTAAGTACAATCATAAATGCAGAGAGAATAAATAAATAAATAAACTAATCTAAAAATCAGGATCTTCTACATCTGACACTTCATCTAACATATCATCATCTATCTCCTCATAAGCATCATTATCTTGAGCCTCAAAATTTCCTCGAGGAAGATTCGTAAAGATTCCATGTTTTTGCTCATTAGTGAATTGGAATTCCATCTTAGAGGTGAACCTAAGTATGAGAAAATAATATCTCATAGCTACAGGTAATTCATCTTCATCATCTATAGTCTCCCATATTTCTTCTGAAGCTGAAATTACAGAAGGATAATCTTTAAAAAGCCTAATCACTAAAACATATTACTCCGTAGCTCTCATCATGATTTGCTTAGTAGTTTGGAGGTGAACTATCTCTTTGTGGAATAAGAGTAATCTTCGAGTGATTCTTTCTAACACTCCTACTGTATTCCTTGGCTCTCTAATCGTTTTTAATGCCTTAATGGCTCGGATATCCTCATAGGTCAAGGCTCCATCCATTCTTAACTGAAAACATAAAGGCTAAAACATTAGCTAATAACATAAACATAATAACTATAACATAAACAATTACATTGGCGGTTAGATTTGGAGCATGAGCATGTGTATCAAGGAGAACTTCATGCATATGAACCGTTTTCTCTGATACCAACTGTAATGACCCAACTATTTATAAGACCTTGGACCATTAAAACTACTAGACATAGCTACTATTTTGGGAAACATACATAAGAAACAACATAACTTTATTTAAAACCACAAAATAAATATTGTGCAAAAATACAAAGTAAAATATAAAATATTGTATGGGTACCCATTGTTAAGAAACATAAACTTTACTTGTTTGAAATACTAATTGCAGAATTACATCAAACCATAATTTAAAAGACTAAATATAATGTCATCCTCGATCGACACGCAGTTCATTCAATCCATTCATCCTCAACACACAAGCCAAAGTTGCCATGAATCTTTCCACCTTCCATAGATCATTTCCCTGCATCAAGCTAAAAATAAAGGAATGAGCCTAATGCCCAGCAAGGAAAATCTACTAACACATAAATCATAAGCATAAGACTATATCATAAACATATATTATAAAACATATGACTATAAAAACATATATCATATAGGACTACAAAATTAATGTCCATTAACTCATTAACATGGCATGTGATAAATCATCTAGGTCCTCTGTCTACTAATCGAGGTAGGTTAGATCACATGGTAGTATATGATAACCCATCTAGGTCCTCTACTAGTCGAGGTAGGGTAAATCATAACTCTAACCCATGAAATGATAAATAATCTTGGGGTTTGCTCTCTATGGAACTATAAGCCCCAAGCGACATAAAAAACATTGGGATTTGTTAGCTAAGGAACTATAAGCCCCAAGCAACATAAAAACATTGGGGTTTGCTAGCTAAGCAACTATAAGCCCTAAAGACTACAGGACATATTCATACATAAATATACATATCATAACGTAAAACATATAATCATAAATATAAAAGCACATATAATCCATCCTATTTTCCTTACCAAAAACCGGGATATTTGGGAACAAGAACGGGATTAGAACACTCCTAAAAACCAATGGTAAAAATGGTGAGTATCTCTAAAGAAAAGAGATGAAAAGAAAACTAAACCATCAAGAAGAAACTTACCAAGAAGAACCTTAAGTTTCAAGAAACTTAAATACCTAATCAAGAACCATAAACAAGAGTTAGGTTTTGAATAAAAGAAAACTAAAGAGCCATAAAGAACTAAATTTAGGGACAAGAATACCTTGAATGATCTTATGGCTGATCTAAACCTCAATACTGAAATCACAATATATCTCACTTCCCAAGTGTTTAGAAAATATTAGAATGAGAAAGATTTTAACCCACAACCCAAGTGTATCTCTCTATAGTAACACTAGCAACTTGGAGGCTTTGAAGACTGCTTGAAGAATGAAGAAAATGGCTAAGTACTAGGTCCTATTTATAGAGTTCAAGGAGTGAACTAACCCCTTTTAATTTTAATAAATAAATGAATATAAAATGAAAAAGATTTGAATTTTCGTTCAACAGATGCCCAGAACTCGGTCAAAATCGTTCAAAGGTAGGTCCAAGTGGTTAAGGGTATTTTTAAATTTAAAAATCATCACCATTCAAAAATACATCACCAGGGGCAATATATCACCTACCCTGGGTGATATATCAGCTCCACCCTAATCCTGAGCTCCATTCGTACGTTCGTGCAAAGTCGATGTGTTTTCCGTATCTTTCGTAGGCGATATATCAGCCCCTATATCTGTGATGTATCGATATACGTTGATATATCAAACACGTATTTGTACTTTTTCAGCATATTTTGAATTGGATAAACAACTTTGACTGAGTCATAATATGATCCTAACAGTTTATGGAAGTTTCTAGAGCTTCTAGATCTTTCTTTTATTAAAAATATCTATAAAAAATACTTAATTCCTTAATAATCATGATTATGACAAGTGTCATGCGCTTAATTGTTCTATCTAAACCTTAGGTTATAATAAATATATATCTAAGACCAGCAATATTAATCAAACCTTATGTTATAATTAATATTCTTAAACTACAGGTTAAACTTATAAAATCCATAACTGTTGTTATGAGTTTCCAACTAATTCTCGGCTTGAACCAAAATCCACGGAATCTAACATACTACAAACTAATACTAACTACTACAACTGCTACTACTATCTAGCTAGCTAAGTAAATATTCTGGGACACTACAGTTTCTTGTTAAGTCTTCGAGGTTTCCAACCTTAATCCATTGATGAGTTCTTATCATCAATAGTTTGGTTCTGTCTGTGGGAAGAACAAGTATCAAGCCCTTGTTCTTCCATCAATTCCAACAAGGAAAAATGCCAAGGCATTCAAGATGCCTATGTGAATTACAAGATATTGCAATCCACTTGGGCGAAGACCAACTAAGAACCTCCAGGAAAGACCCTCCAGGAAAGACCCTCCACTGCTGGAGAATGGAGGTATACGAAAGGAACATCCATCCCCTAGAGAAGAGAATGAGGCATTATCCTTGGTTGTCCAACCTAATAGAGGCCATCCAGAACCATTAGTCCCCCCGTAGGTGGCATAGGTACGTATCCTCCTCCTCGGCCTCCGATTGCACCGCGCTCCAACCACCGAGATCCAGGTCCCTCTACACACAGGCCAGACAAGAGTTCCTGGTTACACTCTGTGACTTCTAGCTCAAGAACTCGCTACTATGAGGACGAGATACGTGAGTTGCACAAAAAGAACCAAAGGTTGGAAACCACACTAGAGTACATGCAAGAAGTTCTGAACGGCCTGCTCCAAGGAAAGTCGAGCATGCCCCTTCCCAAGCACAGGGAGAAGGAGCGTGGGTAAAGAGAAACCACCGTCCCCATAGACGATGGGAGGACCTGACTTTCCACTAGTAATACTTCTCGAAAAAAGCACCATGAAGGTCAAGGCTAGTGAAGTGCCCCCTAGAGCAGAGGTGGAGGGACAACACTGGTCATCGAAACAAAGTCAAGGTCACCTCTAAGGAGACACCCCCTGACCTAAGAGAAAAGCTCAATAGAAGATCAAATGTAAGGGGCCCCCTATGGCCCCTCCGAATGACAAAGGGAAAAGAAAGGCCAAACTGTCTGATTTAAGGGCCTCCTTAAATAAAAGGAGACAAGAGCTAGATACTAAGATGAGGAACCTTCGAAGCAAAATAGTCACCGCGTCCGGGGGGCATATTTTCGATGATGAGTTTGACTACAAGTCACCTTTCACCAGGGAGAATCAAGTTGAATGACTTTCTGCCAACTTAAAGAACATCACAAGACCCCCTATGAGGGCATTACGGACCCCAAGTTCCATCCTTGTTCCTTCAATGTCTTGATGAAGTTGAGGGGGATCTATAGCAGAGCAATGTGCCATTGCTTCATTGTCACGCTGAAGGGGGCTGCATACAAATGGTTTAAGAGGCTAAGGCCAGGAACCATCAAGTCATAGCAGCATTTTTCTGATGAATTTCTCCAACAACATCATGCAGTATGCAATTACACCATGTCGAGCACCAGTCTTACTAATGTAAAGTAGGGTCAAGGCGAAAGCTTAAAAAGTTATATTCATAGATTCAACATGGAAGTGGCTAAGGTGGGAAGCCTGACACGAGGGGAACTAAAACGGGCTATCACCATCGGAGTACGTTCAGGAAACAAGTTGTGGGACAATATGCTCCAAAGAGAGGTCATTGACTTAGACGACTTCTACGTTAGAGCACAAAAATACATTCGTGTCAAGGATGGCCACGAGAACCTTAAGGTAGGAAAAAGTGAACCCTTCTCCAAGCCCTCGGCCCATGAAGACTCAAATGGTGCAAAAAAGAAGGGAGTGTATGAAGGGCCAATGGATGACCACTAGAGAAAGCACAAACACGGAGATGAACCTAGGCAAACACCATACACCTTCTATACAGACCTGATGGTTACTAGGGAACATATCTTCCTTGCTAATGAAAATCAGGTCCCCTTCAAAAGAGCCTCGTCGATGAGAAAAGACCGATCCAAAAAGGACCCCAGTAGTATTGTCAATACCACAAGGATATTAGCCATACCACATCGGAGTGTACCCATTTAAAAGTTGAAATTGAGGAACTCATATGCAGGGGAGACCTGGGCAGATATGTCAGAAGGGAAAACCAAAGACCATAGGATAGGCCGGTCTCACCACAAGCCTGAGAAAGAGCCCCGGAAGAACAAGGAGAAGTAAGAAAGATCTTCAGAAGTCCAATATTTGGAGGAAAGTCAAGAAAGGGGCGAGATAGGTATGCAGGGAAGCTAGACAAAGTCCGCCCCCCTGCATCATGAGCTTGGAGCAGCGACCCCCGAAAAGTTTTAAGGGGGAGAATTATTTGATCACCTTCACAGAGGAGGATGCCTGAGGGGTGCATTTTCCACCACAATGACCCCCTGGTGTTGACCGTTTAGCTGGCCAATATGAGGGTACATTGAGTCCTCGTGGACAATGGAAGCTCCGTAGACATCTTTTATCGCCTCGCCTTGGAGAAGATGGGCTTAGGCATCAAGAACTATAAACCGCACCATAACTCCTTATATGGGTTCACTGGGGACTTAATACAACCCTTCGGAATGATCGAATTGGACCTCACCATGGGAGAACAACCCAGGCAAACCACTGTTATGAAATACTTTTCGTAGTAGATTATGCTTTACCTTTCATTGCAGTATTAGGGAGACCATCCCTAAGATAATTGAAAGCGATAACCTCAATATATCACTTAGTTGTTAAATTCCCAACTCCTGAAGGAATAGCAAGCTTTAAAGGGGAATAGAAAGAAGCAATGGAGTGTTATAACACCTCCCTCCGCATAGCTACATGCCACAAGAACCCATGGAGATGGTGATAAATGGAGGCATAAACCCACAGGAGCTAGACCCCAAGTCACAAAGGAGCCTAGTGTCGAATATGTGGAGGAGTTGGAAGAGATTGTTGTGATGGAGGAACCATTAAGACAGTTGAAGGTGGGAAAAAACTTTCAAGGTGACATAAAAGAGAAATTAGTAAAGTTTCTGAAGGATACCCTTGATGTATTCGCTTGGAGTCACGAAGACATGGTAGGGATAGACTCTTCCATCATGTGTCATCACCTAAATATCGATCCTAAGGCAAGACCTGTGAGGCAGAAGAGGTGAGCACTCGACCCAGAAAGATATGCAGCGTTGAAGGAGGAAGTCGACAAATTGAAAACAAATGGATTCACCCGTGAAGCATTCTACCCAGTATGGGTATCGAACCTCGTGCCAGTCTCAAAGCCAAATGGAAAATGGAGGAGTTGTGTTGACTTTACTAACCTCAATAAGGCCTGCCCCAAGGATAGCTTCCCACTTCCAAGGATAGATCAATTGGTGGACGCAACAGTCAGGCATGAGAAAATTAGCTTCATGGATGCTTATTCTAGATACAACCAGATACCCATGAACCCACCCAACGAGGAGCATACTTCATTCATAATAGATAAAGGACTCTATTACTATAGAGTGATGCCCTTTGGGCTGAAGAATGCAGGCACCACCTACGAAAGGCTTGTGAACAGGATGTTCGCTAATCAGATAGGAAGAAATATGGAGGTATACGTAGATGATATGTTGGTAAAGATCAAGAAGCCCGAAGAACTCAACTGGGACCTTAGTGAGATGTTCGACACACTCCGAAAATACAAGATGAAGTTAAATCCACTTAAGTGCACTTTCGGAGTCTTGTCGGGAAAAATTTTGGGTTTCATGGTTAACTCCAGAGGCATTGAAGCCAACCCTAACAAAATTAAAGCCCTAGTAGAGATGAATCCACCCAAGAACAAGAAGAAGGTGCAATGTCTAACGGGAAGGGTAGCATCGCTCAACAGGTTCATTTCGAGGTCCACGGACAAGATCCTCCCCTAGTTCAACATCCTAAAAGGAAGCAAAAAAGTTAGCTTGGGATGGAGACTGCGAGGAGGCCTTTGCTAAGTTAAAGAGCACCTTGGGAAGCCACCCTTGTTGGTTAAACTCGAAAAGGGTGAAAGGCTATACCTGTACTTAGCGGTGTCCGAGCATGCCATAAGTGTTGCCTTGGTTAAAGGATAGAAGAAGTAGCAACAACCCATATACTACATCAGTAAATGCTTAGTAGATGCGAAGACCTGATACCCAGAAATAGAGAAGTTGGCGTATGCCTTGGTTATGGCCTCGAGAAAGTTAAGGCCCTACTTCCATGCCCATGCGATTGAGGTACTCACTAACAACCCCTTGAGGAAAGTCTTGCTGAAACCTGAAACCTCGGGGAGATTGCTGAAATGGTCTATTGAGTTTAGTCAATTCGACATCACCTATACCCCAAGGGCCTCCATCAATGTGCAGGTGCTTGCAGAATTCATAGTTGAGTTCACCTATCGGTCTAATGAAGAGGGAGAGATAGAAGAAAGTGAATTAGTTTGCAAGGAAGACGAAAGAAAGCTCGAGGAGTGGAGTCTCCATGTAGATGGAGCGTCCAGCGAAGGGGGAGCTGGGGTAGGCATTGTGACGACTGGGCCCTAGGGGCACAAGATGTATTTTGCAATAAGGTTTGGATTTGCGGCTTCGAACAATGAGGCAGAGTACGAAGCACTTCTAGCTGGTTTGCGGTTGGCCAAGGAACTAAAAGTAACACGTTTGCACATTTTTAGCGACTCAAAATTAGTAGTGTTTCAAGTGAGAGGTGAGTATCAGGCGAGGGGCCCCAAGATGGCTGCATACCTAGCAAGGGTAAAAGGCTATTTAGATCATTTGGAGGTCTATACCATTGACAAAATCCCAAGAGAGAAGAATACCAATGCCGATGCCCTCGCAAAGCTCACCTCCACCAAGGATAAAGATACGCTCGAGTCTGTACTTGTGGAATACTTATCAAAGCCGAGCATCGCTAAAGCGGAGGTTCGTATGGTCAACACCCATAGAGAGTCATGGGTCGACCCAATTATGAAATACTTGAAGGATGGAACTCTACCAACAGACAAGAAAGAAGCTCGGAGGCTGGCATACAAAGTCATCAGGTACACCCTAGTGGATGGAGTCTTGTACAAGAGGCGTTTTTCTATCCCGCTTCTGTGATGTATCGGTGAGGAGGAAGCAATGAGTTCTGTATGAGATACACGAAGGTGAGTGGACAGTCCACGGCGAAGAAATCCATGAGAAAAGGGTACTATTGGCCCTCCATGGAGATGGATGCTAGAGACTTTGCAAGAAGGTGTGAAAAATGCTAGAGACACGCAAACTACCCCCGAAATCCCCCATATGACCTAGTTAGCCTGACTATCCCTTGGCATTTTGCTATTTGGGGAATAGACCTGATTAACACCCTCCCTATGGGTAGAGGAAGGGAAAAGTACGCAGTTGTAGCGGTGGATTACTTCACCAAGTGGGTTGAAGTAGAACCACTGGTCAAAATAACGGCCAAACAGATCACCACCTTCATCAACAATTCCATCATCTACAGATATGGAGTTCCATATAAAATCATTTATGACAACGGCACTCAGTTTGAGGGGGAACGTTCGAGGAGTACTATATGGAGAAAGGAACAAGGAGAAGTTTCTCAGCTGTGGTACATCTGTAAGCCAATGGGCAATTAGAGGCCATTAACAAGGTTCTCAAGAAGAACCTAAAAATGATAGAAAAACTAAAGAGAGTCTGGGTCGATGAGCTACCCAATGTGCTTTGGGCCTATACTACCACATCGCGCTCGACTACTGGGGATACCCCTTTCACCTTAGCATACGGATGTGAGGCTGTCCTTTTGATGGAAAGAAAGATTAATTCTTTCAGTGTACAGACATACAAGGACAAATTCAACCATACGACAATGGCTAAAAATTTAAACTTGTTGGAAGAAAGAAGAGAGAGGCCAAAACTGAGATTGGCAACATACCAACAACGAGGGGTGAGGTACTACAACTCTAGGGTTCGAGAGAGAGTGTTTAGAGTAGGAGACTTAGTGTTGATAAAAGTACTCCCCAACATCCAAGACCCAGGGGCAGGTGTGCTAACGGTGAATTGGGAAGGACCCAAACAAGTCGCCCAGCTGATACCGCCAAACACTTTCAAACTAGCACACCTAGATGATACCGTGGTACCCCGAGCATGGAACGCGGAACATCTCAAGAAATACTACCAGTAAGACTTTCGCATCCAATGCAAAAATATTCGTCCTTAGTTTGTTTGCATTACGTTAATTTTAGTAGATAAAAATCAAAGAGGTTGCCCAGATAACCTCACAGCAGATGCAATGTTGCTATACATACATTTTTAATTTTCCTGCTACAAATGAAAGTGTTTTTTATCTCGCATATCATATTCCTTCTCTATGCAAGCATTTATATAATAGATGAAGTCTCTGTTGGGAGTGAAATTATCAAAGTGCTCAATGGAATGAATCTCACCAAGCACACGGCGGACAGGATAGGAGGCGTATATATATAAAAAAGAAGAGAGAGAAAGAAGAAAACTCGACAAGTTGTCTCTTGGATTCATAAGGATTAGCTACCCTTATGAATATCAAGAGAATTAAGATTCTTCACAAAAATAACCTCCTACCAAAGGCTAAAGCCCCCACATGGGGTGAGGCTTCAAGGAAGGTATCCCTCAATAAGTTTAGAACAGCCACGTCTAGCCAAAAAGAGTCCTAAAAGAAACCCTTGCAAAAATAGTATTATACATGATGACGAGAAGGACGCTTCTCACACAAAATAATAAGTGCGCACAAAAATTTATATAAAAGGATGATAAATAAAAAACCCAAAGAGGTTAACATGTCCTTATATAAACAGTCAAGGTGCACCGATAGGCACAAACCACATGCAACAAGGGGTCCCAAATGGAGCCTCTATAAAACAAAAAGGTGCTTAAAAGAAGCCCACATAGATAAAAGGACATAACAATGTTCAGTCACAGGATAAGCATGAAACAAGGGAAGACTTTTCAAAGTTCCACACAAATGAATTAAAAAAAAGGTAGCATTACAACCAAATTGAAGAAATAAGAGCATGAGGAATAAAAACTTGCAGAAATAATCAACCCATTCTTGTACTGCCACGACTAGGAAGAGACGGCTTCCTGTTAGCAGCCCATTTAGCAGCAAGTTGGACTGCTCCTTCTCTAAAGTGAGAGAAATCAATGTTGGGATCAATATTCCACACCGTGAAAAGAAGATTATATGTGGCCTCATCCTTAATCTTCATCTGAGTGGACTTCAGCGAGCCAATCTTTGCTTCCAATGAAGCAATTATAGCCTTCAAGGAACCAGCCTCCTCTTTCTGAGTTCGAGAATTAACGTCTAGTGAAGCCAGTTTAGTAATAAGAAGCTCTTTCTCCTCAACGATAGTAGAAAACTTGGCCTCGGTAGAGATTTTCTCATGAACTACCCCAACAAGTTCACACCCATGATCTCGAACCTAAAGATCAAGCCTATCGATGTCTGATTTGGCCTGAATGAGATCACCCCTCAAAGCCTTGAGCTCCGACCTCAAGTGAGACACTTCGGTCTCAGAAGAACCTAAGCGGTGAGCAGAGATGAAGCTCCACACAAACAAAAAGGGTCAGTGCAAAAAAAATCATATAAAGTAAATGAGTAACAAGAATACAAAAAAGCAAGTATTAAAAGTCTCACCTGAGTAGCAAACCTCAAGAGAAACTCACTCAGGTCATCCTCTGTCGAGTCCAACATGCCCCTCCATTCAGCCTCAAAAAATCCCTCTGCCTTGTGAGTCAATGCCTCCCCGTGTTGAATAGCCAATGAATGTATCCATGAGTGGGAATTCTTCCCTCCGTCCGCTGACCTGGAGAAAGGCTCAGGACCACTAGCTGAGTGTGAGGGGGAGGGAGTAGATCTGAAATACCTCCCCTCAGAAGAAAGGTTAACTCAGGAGCAAAATCTGACAAGGGGTAGCAGACTGACTTCATCAGGTAGAGAAGGGACAGGAAATGCTAGATCCTACGACAAAACTGAGAAAGGGACAGCACGTGAGGGGGAAAGCATAGAGAAGCGCCTCTTTAATTTAGTAGGAGGCGACGACATCGGAAGTACAGCAGGAGATGCATTTCTAGCAAAGTCTGATGCTGTAATACGAATAATACGGGATGACGAAGGACCACCGTTGTCCTTTGGGATAGCCTCGGGGCTACCCATGTCGATCTCGCAGGTCTTCCCATCTGGAAGTGGTAGGAGAAAAGTAAATTGGCTAGTGGGAAACAGGTCATACTCGCGATGATTAGCCTCAATAAAGAGAATCTTAGCCCGTTTGTCTGAGTCAGGAAGTTTAGCAATGTCCCTAATACGTTTAATAGAATGTCCTTCAATCTTAGGGGAATTCTCTATTGGGAATTCTACCCTTAAAGAAATTGTAGTTGACAATGGTTTTAATGAAATAAATGAATGAATGCATTGCCACTTGTCTATATGATTGCCATGTCATTGAACAAAATTTTTGGGGATAACACAACCATTACCGCAATTTTCGCTACGCACTAGGAATTGTTCCAAACAATTAGTATCAGAGACATCTTTAATCCCTGTGTGTGTTAATTATTGTGTGGGTATCATATGCATTTTTTATATTATGTGTAATATATGAATGGATGGATTTTTATGTATGAATTGTTTATGTTCTTAAGGGTTGATTTTCATGGTGCCTGCCCTACGCCCACGTCGTTGGCGCCCACGTTGTGCCAACGCGCCTCATGCCGTTCTGCATCCCTGCCAGCCACCCACGGCCCTGCCAATCACCGCCCACCATGACACACCCATTAGGATTTTTGTCATGCAAACCCTAATGGATGTGTAATTATCCATTTGGGCTATTTTCAGCCCAATATTATTAAAAATGTTTTAATTATAATTTTTGAATTAATTATGGTGAGTCCAAATTCCAATTGGGCCTCAATAACTTGTTGGGTATTAAAACCCAAAGTTTGATTGTTTTAAAGTTGTTTAAAATGATTAAAAGGTTATTTAATTCATAATGGATAATTAAAATGGTAATGACCTAAAGACCAAAAGAGAAGGTCCAAGATCAGAGGAGTTGCTCTTCATTAGGCTTTAGTTAGTTTAATTATTTATGTGTATTTTTTGCAAGTGTTGTAATTTTCTAGAAATACCCAATGCACCCAACCCGCATTTATTTATTTATTTTCTTGAACATGATTAAATTGTTTAATACTTTATCATGCATTATAACATGCCATACATATTACCCACACAATATATATTAAGCATTCTTTTTTAGAAACATGCTTAGGATTGACTATATGTTTTTATTTGATAACTCATATAATTAATTTAGTCCTAATTAGTTAAGATGGTAAAAAGAATTTAAAGTTGTTTATTTTCTTATTTAAGAAAATTTTTTTATTAAATTAAATAGTATTCTATTTAAAAAGGAAAAATAAAATTAATCTAGGGCACGATTATTTATTTTTCATAATTGGATTAGTATTTATTAGTATATCATTTGGTAAAATTAATTTAATTAGTTTTGCAACTAAATTCAAAAAAAAAAATTGATTTTGAGAAAAACACATTTTTTAAAAACATTGAGTGGGAGAGGGAATTATGACAATAAATCCCATGGTCTCCGTTACTGGATGGACACTGAGAGGCATAGGAAGGGCCTTGTGTTGCCTCCATTTGCAGCCTCCCTAGGGAAAGGCTTCCGAATATGTTTATTTTATCTCAAGGTTGACTTCTCATAAAAGAATAAGATCGGTGATGTATTTCAAGTTTGACTTACCCTAAGGCACACTCTTGAGTTAAGTCATTAATCAAATAATAAAGGGTTACACTCCAAAGATGTATCTAGGCTTTTGAGCACGACTAGTACATCTTGACCAAACTAACGATAATTCACAAGTCATAAGAGAAAAAGGAGCTTTTAAGTTTTCACTTATGGAGTTTAAATTGTCTCAAGATTAATTTGTGATTAGTCTGACCTACCCCAAGGTTGGTTCATTAATTTTCAAATTAATCTATAATGGACTAGTAACTATTTTTTGTGTGTTATTTTATGAGTTGCATTCATGCATCATGTTTACTATTCCAAATTTAAATTGATATTTATTATATGCATTAATTCATTATATTTTATTTATTTAATTTTCAGCAATATGTCTAATCCAAACCCTGTAACTGCTTTACTTGCTCATGAGAAATTGACTGGTGATAACTACATGAAATGGAAATCGAACATGAACATTGTTTTGATATATGAAAACCATACGTTTGTCCTAAATGAGGAATGTTCTAAGGTTCCTGCTCTCACTGCTGCCAAAACTACTAGAGAAAAGTAAGACAATTGAATCTTATCTAACAATAAGGCCAAATATTATATGCTTGCCAGTATGAGCAATGTGCTTAGAAAGAAGTTTGAAACTAGGGGTGTTCATAAAACCGCCCACACCTCACAAACCGCATACATCGCACCACACTGCACCACAATTTGCAGTTTAGAACCCTTCACGGTGCGGTTGCGATTTGTATTTTTGCCAAATAGCGCGGTGCGGTGCGGTGCAGTTTGTGGTTCTAAATTTTATAAATGCAGTTCAAACCACACCGCACCTCATCATTATATATATTAACTTTTTATATTATTTTGTTCAATTTTACTACATTTAAAGTTAATGCATAAATATTTATATAGTATAATATAATATACACAATATCTAGAAAAAAAAATATAATGTTTCATAGGATGCTAACACATATTCTACTTCAATCAAAAGATATTCCTCTTTAATTAAAATAATATTTACTTTTATATTACATTTTTTCTTTATTATTAGTTTTTTATATTTTTATTGTTTTGCTTAAAGTTTATTAGCTGGTTTTATATTTAATTATTTTGTTAAACACTCTATGGTTATGAGATTTATTATGAATCTTTCTTAATTATTTGGCAATAGGTATAAACCACCCACGCTGCACCGCACCACACCACATTTTTGCGGTGTGGTTTATGCGGTTTGAGGTCTATGCGGTGCGAGTTGCGGTTTAGAAAATTGTTCAAACCGCATATGTGGTGCGGTCAAAAAAATTAGAGAAAAACCGCACCACGAACACCCCTATTTGAAACTGTTGAAACAACTTTTGAGATTTGGGAATCTCTACAAGGCATGTTGGGCTAACAATCTGATAAGTGAAGACATGACGCTACTAGATGCTTCATGAATATGAAAATGAAAAAAAAATGTTGCTGTCAGAGAACATGTCCTAGACATGATCAACATATTGCATGATGTAGAAATCCATGGTGCGACCATTGATGAGAGAACTCAAGTAAATGTGATACTTGAATCTCTCACACCAGCTTTTGTGGCATTCGCTACCAACTATGTTATGAACAAGTTGGAGTACAACATGACCCAATTGTTGAATGAGTTGCAAGCTTTTAAGTCTCTAAACAAAAGTTCCACTAAATTTGCGGAGGCACATGTTGCTGAAACCAAGCCTTCAACTTCAAATGGTAATTCGAAGAAAAGGAAGGGTGACCAAGGAAATGACAAACAACCAGAGAAGACCAACAAGTCTTCCAAGAAGAATAATTCTGCAAAGAACAACAAAAAGAAGGCAGCGAAAGGATCATGCTTTCATTGTGGAGTTGATGGTCATTTGTAAAGGAATTTTCCTATGTACCTGGTTGAACTAAAAGACAAAAAGAAGGGTAAATTTGATTTTCTTGTTTCACAATCTTGTTTAGTGGAAGGTGATTTTTCATCTTGAAGAGATGATTCTAAAGCCACTAAGCATGTTTGTTTTTCTTCGCAGAGTCTTAGTACTTCGAGGAAGCTGGTTCGTGGAGAGGTGACCATGAGAGTTGGAACTGGACAGGAGGTCTCAGCAGCTAAAGTTGGAAAAGCTCGCCTAGTTTTTTATAATAATAAACTTATTGTGTTGGACAATGTTTATTTTATTCTTGGATTTTCTAGAAATTTGATTTCCTTATCAAAATTGCATGTACCTAAAATTTTTAGTATTTTAGTATTCGAGATTATTGGTTCAAGTCGGGATTTAGTTGGAAACTCAAAGAAATAGTTATGGATTTTATAAGTTCAACCAATAGTTTATAAATATTAATTTTAACATAAGGTTTGATTAATATAGCTGGTCCTAGAAATATTGTTTATTATAACCTAAGGTTTAGATAGAATAATTAAGAATGTGACACTTGTCACATGTATGTTTATTAAGGAATTTAAGCAATTTAGATGAATAAATAAATAAAGGATACATCTAGAAGCTCTAGAACTTTCCAGCAGTTGTTAGGATCATGTTTTACTCAATAAAATTTGTTTTACCCAATTCAAAATATGTTGAAAGTGTACAAAAACATGTTTAACATATCAGCGTATGCCGATATATCACAACTATAGAGCTGATATGTCACCTATGGATGATACGGAAAACACGTCGACTTCGCACGAACAAAACCACGAAGGCTCGAGGCATAGGTATAGGCGATATATCGCCTAGGGTAGGGCGATATATTGGCCCTTGGGTTAATTTTTTGAAAACTTGGTAGAACCGAGCTAGAAACAACCCTCAACCACTTGGACTTGCTACTGAACATTTTTGACCGAGTTTTGGGCATCTGTTGAACCGAAATTTTAAATATATTCAATTATTATTCATATTAAAATGGGTTAGTTTCACTCCTTGAACTCTATAAATAGAACCTAGTACTCAGCCATTTCATTCACCATTCAAGCATTCTTCAGAGCCTCCAAGCTGCTAAGTTATTCTAAGAGAGAAAACACTAGGATTTTGGGTTAAAAAGATTTTTCAATCTAAGCTTTTCTAAACACTTGGGAAGTATGATAAAGTGTTATTTCGGTATCGAGGTGTAGATCAAAGTTATAGTCCATTCAAGGTATTCTTACCCTCAAGTTTAATCCATCATAGTTCTTTTATTTTCTTTCATTTTCTTTCAGATCCTAACTCGCTATTATGGCTTTTGGTTAGGTGTTTAAGTTTCTTGAAACTTAAGTTTTTTCGGTAAGTTTCTATCTTGATGGTCTAGATCTCTTTTTCATCTCCATTTCTTTAGAAACTCATGATTCTTATTGTTGATTTTAGGAGTTTTCCAATCCCGTACTTGTCTCCAATATCCCGGTTTTTGGTAAGGAAAATAGATTAGATTATATGTGCTATGATATGTTTATATGCTATGATATGTTATGTGCTATGTATATATGTATAAATATGTTTTGTAGTCACGTGGGACTTATAGTTGCTTAGATAGAAAATTCCAATATTTTTATCATTATCATGGAGTAGAGTTATGATTTACCCTACCTTGATTAGTAGACTGACGACCTAGATGGGTTATCATATACTACCTTGTGATCTAACCTACCTCGATTAGTAGACTGAGGACCTAGATGGTTTTATCACATGCTATGGTAATGAGTTAATGGTCATTAATATTGTAGTCCTATATGATATACATTTTTACGTCATATGTTTTATAGTATATGTTTTATGATATAGTCTTATGATTTATGATATTTGTTTTTAGTAGATTTTCCTTGCTGTGCATTAGGATCATTCCTTTTATTTTAGATGGTGCGGGAAAATGAGCATGGAAGGCAGGTCGGATTCGTGGCAGCTTGGCATGTTTATTAGGGATGGACTGATTGAATGGACTGCTGGAAGATCGAGGATGAAGTTATTTTGAGTCTTTCCAATTGATGTATGTATTTTTCCACAATTAGATTTTTGAAAAATTAATTAAAGGCTATGTTTTATTTAATGTTTTTATGTTAATAACAATGGGATCCCGTGTTCTGGATTTTTAATAAAGTTCTATTATTTCTTGAATGTATTCCAAAATAGTAGTTATGTTTAGTAGTTTTTAAGGGTTCGAGGTCTAGAATTAGTCGGGGTATTATAGTTGGTATCAGAACCCACAGTTCATATGCATGAAGTTCTCTGGATCTAACCACCAATGTAAGTGTTTATGTTATGATTATTATGTTTATGTTAATAGCTAACGTATAGTCATTATGTATTCAATTAAGAATGAATGGAGCCTTGACCTATCATGATAGCCAAGCCATTAAGGCATTGAAAAGGATTAGAGAGCCAAGGAATACAATTGGAGTGCTAGAAAAAATCACTCAAAGATTGATTCTATTTCATAGGGAAATAGTTCACCTTCAAACCACTAAGCAAATTATGATGAGAGCTATGGAACAATATGTCCTAGTAATTAGATTTTTTAAAAGATTTTCCTTCTATAATTTCAACATTAGAAGAATTATGGGAGACTATAGATGATGAAGATGATTTACCGGTAGCCACGAGATATTATTTCCTTATACTAAGGTTCACCTCTAAGTTTGAATTTCAATTCACTAATGAACAAAAGCATAATATCTTAATGAAAATTTCCAGAGGTAGGTTCGAGGCTCATAGTAATGATGATTATGAAGAAATAGATGATGATATGTTGGATGAAGGGTTAGATTTGAATTTATGATTGTACTTAGTGAAAATCTTTTTCCAAATGAGTAAAGTTGTTATTTTTGAATGACATGAATGAATTTGATTTTTTTTACAATCATAAGAAATTTAGAATAAATAAATACTGACTAAGTTCAGTGTGAGTGGATACAAATCAATGGACTAGGTTCTATATTGAGAGTTTAGGGGCCATAGTAGTGGGAACGATTTTACTGATCCTAGCCCTCCCTCAATATGGTTAACTTTGGAACAGCGACGAGTTTCGAGCCTGAGAATTAAGTCGTATAGGATGGTTAGAAACAGACTTAGAAAATAATAAAGATGGCTTATTTTTCTAAGTATAGAAACACACCTTAATTATAAAGAAGGCTTACAAAAAAAATTCATAAGAAATCATAGTTGATAGGTCCGAGTTATGCTTGCTTAGACTAAGTTTTTTCCATAGAACCAATTAGGGTAAGTTCTAACGTGTTTTCTCAACTGTTAGAACTTTGCTGAAGATGTCACTACGAAGGTCTACACGCACGAACGATAATTCCTCCAGCACCGCCAATGAGACAAATGAAGCCCCTCCAGTCCGAAGAAGGGGAAAGTGTGCTACCAATGCTGCTACCAATAGAAATGCACTGCCACCAGTTGACAACACCGTTGAGATTATCCGACTATGTTAATAAGTGGAAAAACTACTGCAACAATGACAACATCTGCAGTCTCAGCCCAAGTGTCAGCAGCAGCCTTAGCCAGCGGTTTAGGCACCCCAACAAGTAGGATATCAGTATGGGGGATGGCCAGTGGCAAACTACGCGCCTTTTCTAGCTCAGTGCATAGATTCAATCTATGAGTGTTTTTTGTAAGAAGCACGCTCCAAACTTCAAAGGGACAACCGACCCCTTTGAGGTGAAAGAATGGCTCAGGAATGTAAAGCCTATTCTACTACACATGAACCTCGGCAATGCAGATCACATATCCTGCGTTTCTTCTCTTATGAAGAAGGATGCTAGAATCTGGTGAAATTTAGTGCAGCAAACTCATGATTTCACCACCGTGACTTGGACTAGATTTGTGGAGCTGTTTCATAAAAAGAATTACAACTCCGCTGTTATCGCTACAAGGGTGGAAGAGTTTGCCAGTCTAAAGCAGGGCAATTTGACAGTAGTCGAGTACGCTCAACAATTCGATTGTCTAGCCAAGTTTGCACTAGAGTTGATCCCAACTGATTTCTTAAGGGTTACCAAGTACACCAGGGGGCTCAGATCCAAGCTTGAGCTAGGAGTCAAGCTTCCAAATCCTGGAACCACTTCTTATGTCGATGCTCTAGAAACGACTATAGAGGTGGAAAGGCTCCAAACAAATGTTAGTAAGGAGGAGGCAAGCAAGTCTGAACCCAAGCAGTAGAATCAGACTCAAAATGGTAGAAACAACAACAACAACCAGCACAATAATAATGGGCAGAAAAGAAAACATCATGATAGTAAGCAAGCCAACGGAGAGAAAAGAGCACAAAATAACAATGGAAATAATAGGTTGGGTTATGTAGAATACCCTCAGTGTTCCAAGTTCCAGAAAAGACATCATGGGGAGTGTCGTGCAAACACCAAAGGTTGTTACAACTGTGGCCAAGAAGGTCATCGGAAGAAGGAATGTCCATAGCTCAAACAAGAAGAAAAGAGGGACAACAAGATGGTTCCAACCAGAGTCTTTGCCTTGACCCAGGGAGAAGCTGAAGCTAGTAACAAAGTGGTCACAGGTCAGCTTCCTATCCCCAATAGTATATGTTCCATATTTTTTGATTCGGGAGAAACACATTCATATATCTCGTTAGGAATGATAGAAAAATTAGACAAACCTTGTTAAAGATTTAGAACTAGGTTTGTTACGGAGTTGCCTTCGGGTGAAGTAGTTCTATCATCACGAATAGTACGAGGTGTACCGATCAAAGTCAAGGGCACGAAACTAGAAGGAGACCTGATAGAGTTAGAGATCAAGGACTTCGACGTAATACTGGGCATGGCGCGACCATCCGATTGTAGATGCAAGAAAGTGACATTTGAAACTCCTGACGTTCAGAAACTATGTTTTATGGGAAAAGTTTCAGGACTATGGACATCGCTTATCTCATCTCTCAAAGCTATGAGGATGATAGAGAAAGGATGTCATGCATTCTTAGCAAGCATCACGGATGTGGCACAATAAACACCACTAAAGGTTGGAGATGTCTGCATTATAAGGGAATTTCCAGAGATATTTCCTGATGACTTACCAGGGTTACCACCTACTCGGGAAATTGACTTCACAATCGAACTAGTACTGGGAACCGAGCCTATCTCAAAGGCACCATACCGGATGGCACCTACAGAACTCAAGGAGTTGAAAACACAGTTACAAGAACTCTTAGACATGGGTTTCATCATACCAAGCCATTCGCCATAGGGAGCACCGGTTCTATTTGTGAAGAAGAAGGATGGAAGCATGAGAATGTGTATAGATTACCGCGAGCTAAACAAGGTGATAATTAAGAATAAGTACCCGCTACCCTAGATCGACGACTTATTTGATCAACTCTGAGGAGCGACTGTATTTTCAAAGATTGATCTATGGTCCGGTTATCACCAGCTCAAGGTACAAGAAGAGGATATACCAAAGACAACTTTTAGAACTCGATATGGGCATTACGAGTTTCTAGTTATGTCTTTTGGTCTTACCAATGCTCCAGCCGCATTTATGGATTTAATGAATCGGGTCTTCAAGGATTACTTTTACAAATTCATCGTAGTGTTCATTGACGATATTTTGTTGTACTCCAAGGACAAAGTAGAACACGAGGAACATTTAAGATTGACTATGCTACAACTGAAGGAGCGTCAACTTTATGCCAAGTTCAAGAAATGCGAATTTTGGCTATCGCAAGTAGCGTTCCTCGGCCATATAATTCCAAAGACGGAGTTGCTGTAGACCCAACGAAGGTAGAGGCTATGAAGGATTGGAAAAGACCTAAGAATGTATCAGAGGTTAGAAGTTTGCTTGGGCTAGCAAGCTATTGTCGGAGATTTGTAGAAGGCTTTTATAAGATAGCCACTCTGCTTATTAACCTGACCCGAAAATAACAAAACTTCAACTGGATGGATAGATGTAAATAGAGCTTCTAGTTGCTGAAGGATAAGTTATGCTTAGCACCAATACTTTGTGTACCAACACCCAATGACAAGTTTGTAGTATATTGTGATGTGTTGAAGCAAGGTTTGGGTTGTGTGCTGATGCAAAATGACAAAGTAATAGCCTACGCCTCAAGGCAGCTGAAGGAATATGAGCTACGCTACCCAACACACGATATGGAGTTGGCAGTGGTGGTCTTTGCATTGTAAATCTGGCGCCACTATCTTTATGGAGAATGATGTGAGATTTATACGGACCACAAGAGCTTAAAGTATTTCTTCACTCAGAAGGAGCTCAACATGAGGCAATGCATGTGGTTATAACTAGTAAAGGATTATGACTATGAAATCCTATACCATACAGGGAAAGCGAACATAGTTGCAGATGCGCTAAGCCAGAAGAGTTATGAAAATCTAGCAGCATTATCCAGAATACAAAAACTGCTTCAGCAAGAGCTGATTAATGCTAGAATAAAACTAGTCAGGGGTCAACTGGCTAACTTGTCTATCCATTCGAGTCTATTAAAAGATATACGGATCAGGCAAAGGCATGATGACACGTTAGTATCACATATGGCTGCAGTCAAAGAAGGCAAGACTACAGATTTCTCCATATCAGGACAAGGATTCTTAAGATATAACGGTCGGGTGTGCGTGCCGAATGATTATGGAATTAAGATGAAGATTTTAGAAGAGGCACACACTACCCCATACTCAGTTCACTCGAGGTCGACCAAGATGACTCACAACCTTAAGGCACTATATTGGTGGCCGGGAATAAAGAAAGAAGTAGCAGAATATGTGTCCAAAGGCCTTATATGCCAGCAAGTAAAGGCAGAACATCAGCGACCTGCAGGCTTATTGAAACCACTTAGTATTCCAGAATGGAAGTGGGAAGGCATAGCCATGGACTTCGTGACAGGATTGCCACAAACAAATAAGCAACACGACTTGGCTTGGATTGTGGTAAATAGACTCACCAAGTCAGCTCACTTCCTTCCTGTCAAGACTACGTACACTGTAGACCAATACGTAGACATTTATGTTCGAGAGATAGTACGACTGCATGGAATCCCTAAGACCATAGTATCTGATAGAGGATCAATGTTTACATCGAGATTTTGGGGAAGCTTGCAGCAAGCCATGGGTACCAAGCTAAGTCTTAGTACGGCATTTCATCCTCAAACCGACTGTCAGTCGGAGCGTACCATATAGATTTTATAAGATATGTTGCGCGCTTGTGTATTAGACTTCAGAGGATCATGGAGTAAGTATTTGCAACTTATAGAATTCTCCTACAATAATAGCTACCAAGAAACGATCGGTATGGCACCCTATGAGTTACTTTATGGAAAGAAGTGTCGATCGCCGTTACATTGGGACAAGGTAGGAGAAAGACAACTTCTTGGACCCAAAGCTGTTAGAGAGGCTCAGGATGCAGTGGCGCTGATTAGAAAGCATATGCTCACTGCTCAGGGCCGACAGAAGAGTTATGCAGATGCCAAGTGGCGAGATGTGGAATTCAAAGTCAGAGATCAAGTCTTCTTAAAGATATCTCCTATGAAAGGAGTGAAGCGGTTTGGGAAGAAAGGCAAACTTAGTCCCCATTTTATAGGTCCTTTTAGGATATTGGACAAGGTGGGAAAAGTTGCATATAGATTAGCCCTACTGCTAGCTCTAGGAAATAGCCAAAATGAGTTTCACATCTCGATGCTGCATAGACATGTGTCAAACCCATCTCACGTACTCAAGTACGATACGATAGCACTCTAGAAAGACCTAAGTTACGAGGAACAACCAATTAGTATCCAATAAAAGGGGATAAAAAAATTATGATCTAAGAGTATTCTAATAGTCAAGGTCCTATGTAGTAGTAGTTCAGAACGGGGGGCAACGTGGGAGTTGGAGGAAGACATCTTAGCACGGTATCTAGAATTTTTTGGTAAGTAAATTTTGTGGACAAAATTTTTTTAAGTAGGGGAGAATTGTAGCGTCTCAGTAGTAGTTTGTAGTATTTTAGTTGTCGTGATTATTGGTTCAAGCTGAGATTTAGTTGGAAACTCATAGAAATAGTTATGGATTTTATAAGTTTAACCTATAGTTTAGAAATATTATTTTTAACATAAGGTTTGATTAATATAGCTGGTCCTAGAAATATTGTTTATTATAACATAAGGTTTAGATAGAATAATTAAGAATGCGACATTTGTCACATGTATGTTTATTGAGGAATTTAAGCATTTTAGATGAATAAATTAATAAAGGATAGATCTAGAAGCACTAGTACCTTCCAGCAGTTGTTATGATCACTTTTTACTCAGTCAAAGTTGTTTTACTAAATTCAAAATATGCTGAAAGTGTGCAAAAACATGTTTAAAATATCAGCATATGCCGATATATCGTGGCTATAGGGCCGATATGTCGCCTATGGATGATACGGAAAACACGTCAACTTCGTACGAACGAAACCATGGAGGCTTGGGACATAGGTATAGGTGATATATCGCCTAGAGTATGGCAATATATCAGCCCTTGGGTTGATTTTTGAAAACTTGGTAGAAGCGAGCTAGAAATAGCGCTCAACCACTTGGACTTGCTGCTAAACGTTTTTTACCAAGTTCTAGGCATCTGTTGAACCGAAAATTCAAATTTATTCAATTATTATTCATTTATTTATTTATTTTAAAGGGGGTTAGTTTCGTTCCTTGAACTTCATAAATAGGACCTAATACTCAGCCATTTCATTCATCATTCAAGCATTCTTCAAAGCCTCCAAGCTGCTAAGTTATTCTAAGAGAGAAAACACTAGGGTTTTGGGTTAAAAAGTTTTTTTCAATCTAAGCTTTTCTAAACACTCGGGAAATAAGATAGAGTGTTATTTCGGTGTCGAGGTGTAGATCAAAGTTCTAGTCCATTCAAGGTATTCTTATCCTCAGGTTTAATCCATCATAGTTCTTTTATTTTCTTTCAGATCCTAACTCATTATTATGGCTTTTGGTTAGGTGTTTAAGTTTCTTGAAACTTAAGGTTTTTCGGTAAGTTTCTATCTTGATGGTTTAGATCTCTTTTTCATCTCCATTTCTTTAGAAACTCATGATTCTTATTGTTGATTTTAGAAGTTTTCCAATCCCATTCTTGTCTCCAATATCTCGGTTTTTGGTAAGGAAAATATTTTAGATTATATGTGTTATGATATGTTTATATGTTATGTTATGTGCTATGTATATATGTATAAATATGCTTGGTAGCCACTTGGGACATATAGTTGCTTAGATAGAAAATCCCAAGATTTTTATCATTATCGTGGAGTAGAGTTATGATTTACCCTACCTCGATTAGTAGACTGAGGACCTAGATGGTTTTATTACATGCTACGATAATGAGTTAATGGCCATTAATATTGTAGTCCTATATGATATACGTTTTTACGTCATATGTTTTATAGTATATGTTTTATGATATAGTCTTATGATTTATGATATATGTTTTTAGTAGATTTTCTTTGCTGGGCATTTGGCACATTCCTTTTATTTTAGATGGTGCAAAAAAATGAGCATGGAAGGCGGGTCGGATTCGTGGCAGTTTGGCATGTGTATTAGGGATGGACTGAAATAATGGACTGCTGGAAGATCGAGGATGAAGTTATTTTGAGTCTTTTCAATTTATGTATTTATTTTTCCGCAATTATTTTTTTTTTAACAATTAATTAAAGGTTATGTTTTCTTCAATGTTTTTATTTAAATAACAATGGAATCCCATATTTTGGATTTTTAATAAAGTTCTATTATTTCTTGAATGTATTCCAAAATAGTAGTTATGTTTAGTAGTTTATATTTGTTTGAGGTCTAGAATTAGTCAGGGCATTACATTGCATGAACAAGGTTTTAATATTTCATTTAGTAATAATTCGATTGTTATTTCGAAATATGGTTTTGACATTTGTTATACAAAGTTTGAAGTTGGACTTTACAAGTTAGAGTCCAATGTTGAGCATGTTTAAAATTCTGAATTATTTTAAACTGCAAATCCCATATCTATTAAAAGACAAAAGACAGATTACGATAGTGAAACATATCTGTGGCATTTGAGATTCGGACATATTAGTCTAGACAGAATTAACAGACTAACAAATGATGGTCCTTTAAGAGAACTATCTATTGATTCTCTCCCAGACTGTGAATCCTGCCTAGAAGGCAAAATGACTAAGAGATCTTTCTCTACTAAAGGTTCAAGAGTCACAGAACCACTTCAACTTGTACATACAGACATTTGTGGTATATTAAATATCCAAGGTAGAGGAGGTTATGAATATTTCATCACTTTCATTGACGATTATTCAAGATATGGTTACATATACTTAATGCAAAGGAAATCTGAAACTTTTGTTAAATTTAAAGAATTCCAAGCAGAAGCTTAAATACAATTAGGTAAATCACTAAAAGTACTTCGATTAGATCGAGGTGGAGAGTATGGAATTCAATCCCAAATCACTGCACCTAGAACGCCACAACAAAATGGTGTTTCAGAAAGGCAGAACAGAACCTTATTGGATATGGTTGGATCGATGATTAGATTCTCATCATTGCCTTTGTGATGGCTATAGTATACCACAACAAATTTAACAATGATTTTTCTTTCAATACTTCCAATTATTTTAGTATAATCGCAAGAACAAGTTGAACCCATGAGGACTATCGTTCACTTTATTATTCAATAATTAACACTAAAACTTAAAAGGGGGATTTAGATTTTGAACTCAAAATTAAATAACATAAACTAAAAAGAAAATAAAAATTGATATTACGATATTAAGAAACACTTAAAGGTTAATCTCCACCCTCAACAATCATTCCTAATCACTAATAATAAATATTATTCCAATTTCTCAATTAAACTATTAACATCACAGATAACGCTGAAGCAAACAATTATTCCAGTCTCCCTATTATAAGTAATCAAGGCAAAGCGCTCAATAATTAACTCTTTTAGCTAAGCAATAAATCTATGAAGCATACAATCTATTTAACTTAGATAAAGCATTAAATCCTATGGAGACAAGTTAATCTAGGTAATAAATTAATGAAGCATATAATTCATTTAACCTAGGTTCTATTTTTCATCACAATCAAAAATTCTTTTGACATCACTATCAATGCAATTTATCACATACACTTAGAATCCTAAACTATTAGGTGAGTGGTAATTCTATGATGACAATTGAATAATGGAAAACCTTAATTAGTTGGCCACCTAACAAGAAATCACAAAATTCATAACATTCAATTAGAAAAATAGAAACAATTTAATATTTAGAGAAATTAAAGAATAATATTCATTACCAACAATCAAGAATTCATGTCTTGGGTTTTGAATTAACCCTTAACCTAAAAAGAACCTACTCCATAATAGTAATCATAATCACAAACATAATTATAATTAAAATTAAAGAGATTAAGGGAAGAAAAGAAATTAGATTGATGAACAATAGTGTTGTAGTCTTCTCTCCAGCCCTTTCTGAGTCTTTTTCTCTCCTAAAACTGTAATAATAACTTCATCTAAAATTAATCCTAATAATCTTTTATAGTTTCAATTAAATTCTAATTAAAAAGTAATTAAAAATCTGAAAACGACGTCGCAAGCCGCGACCAGGAAAATTCGCTTCGCGACCTAAAACAGAATATGTGCAGAAATTGGTCATGCAGGAAGCGGCTTGAAAACACTGGGCAGCGGCCTAACATCCTAGGCAGCGGCCTGAAAAAACTGAGCAGCGGTCTGTCTGGAACAGAAAAACTGAAACATCAATTCCAATTAAAGTGTCGCGGCCTGAATTTTATGAGTCGCGACCTATCTTCAATTTATTCATTTCCCAACCTTAGAAAGCTTGTACGTTGCCGCCACTTTAATATTTCAATCCCGAAAGCCTATAATGCTTCAAAAACTTCATTTTAACCTTATCTCAGCGAGTCTTTTTCAACCTATGATTCATAAACTACAGTTGCCATCAAAATGTCAAATGTATCATCATAAAATGCATTGTAGAAAATATGTTGTAGAGACATGAAATTAAGTTAAAACTACTAAAAATGCTATCATAACACCATCTAAGCATGGAAAAACTTATCAAATATTAATATAAAAATGATCTTATTAAACTCCCCCACACTTGAATATTGCTAGTCCCTTAGCAAAACACTAAAATAACAAAACTAAAAATGAAAATAAAACAAATTAATCTAAACTCACTAAACAAAGGTCTTGTCAAAAGCTTGAATGTCTCTGAGAATCACACAAATAAGTAATGCCAAAACAATCCAGATTTTCATACTCTTTAGAATTTCATCTCCATATGTAATTCACCATTTGATTTTAAAAAATAATTTACTAAGAACTTAATCACAACACCAACTCAAATGCATCAAATTTAATCCATACTTGCCAAATCATTTTCTTTTAAATCAATCCCTATATACCAAAATGTTTTTCAATACAAAGCATCCACTCCATAGACATTAACCAATCATTCTCCACTAATATAAACACACAATGATCAAAAATCAAAAGGTCTTTAAAGGCTTGTAATGTAAGGCTAAGGTTAAGGGTAGTTGAGAAAGATACATTTAAGCTCAAATCACACCATAGCATACATCAATTCCATTCTTTGAACTTGTAACGCCCTGGATAGCCAAGACTGTTACATTGTGTACTTATAAAGGTGAAAGACTCGCTAATCAAGTCAGCATTTTAAAAGCGTATCACTAAACATGTAAGAGCTAGGGTTAAAAAGGTTTTGGTCTCAAAAGACTCATTTCATATATTTAAGCTGTAATAAACATGGGATCTCATACGAAAACAAAGTTAGAATAAGTTTACAGACTCCCAAAAGTACATGAGTATTCACTAGCCATACTAAGGCAAAAAAAAGACAGTCTTCAGGTTTCACGTCCTTGCCAAGACCTCAACCGTGGCGGCCGAGCACCTGGCTATGTACCTTCCGCTTGCTGAGCTCTCCAGTCAGGGCTGATCTAACTTGCCCTTGCCTTTACCTGCACCACGTAGCACCCGTGAGCCAAGGCCCAGCAAGAAAACACCATAAACAACTCAAACAATAATAATAAACAATTAACTCATTATGCATGTATTCCCACTAGATAATCCCCAACAGATATTTAATGTATATAATCTGTTTCAAGATACATTCTATCCCATATAACACTCATATCACATAATATTCAGGGCCGATGACTTAGGCCGCACCCTCTATTTAACCCACTAACTCCGGCCCGCTTAAACCGAGCTCAGTGCATATTAAGCTGTCCTCGGCTACCAGTGGCCGAGCTGCGCCCTGAGCGCTAGTGTAACCCTAGGCACCCTTAGGTCGTTGGTTCACTAAATGGCTTGCATGGCACAATACCAACTTTTCAAGCGTTTACAATAGGGAGCCCTTAGTCCCGTCACATATATTCAATCGGGTGCAGTTTTCTTACCTTTAGTCTGTGCAGTTATTGGATTACGAGCAACGCTTCTCAAGCACGGTCCGTTCCCGAGCCTAAGTCTTTATCACCTAGTCACAACCAAGGTATAGGGTTCCATTAATACTCCAGTACAGGTTTCCAGTTACAAAACTAACTCCTGGGATTCCAAATTCCACCAAGCACGGTGGTGAAACCAAACCCGAGCACACTAGACCACTTTCTCGTGCCTAAAACCCTCAAAAACTCATGTGTACAACCAAGGGCTACGGCCCCTGAAGCCTAGCCGCGGCCCTTCCCCAAAACAGAACCAACACCACCCCTGAAGGAGGACACGCGCCGCGGCCCTTGCTTTGGACGCCGCGGCGCTTGCCTTTGGTCGAGCCTCCTTGGCTCCTTTGCATGCTAGGGCCGCAGCGCTCTAGAACAGAGCCATGGCTCTCCCCTTCGAACCCAGAATTTACACCATTTCAAGGTTCAAAACCTCAGCCACAACCACCCTTAAGCTCTTTATTTCAACACCCAACAAATCCAATACCTTTAACATGACTTAAACAACTTAATTTCATAGAAAACTCAACCCAACACACACTAATCTTCTCTTTTCAATTCCTGAAACTCAAGAGCTATGAACATTCAAACCAGCCATTCAAACCCAATCTAAAACCTCTAAACCATGAGTTAAAACTTACCTCTTCTGTTGAATCACCTCACCAAGCCAAAGCCAAGCTAAATCTCCAAGTTTCCTCCTTAATTCTGCCTTAAGACATCAAAACCATGTTTGTTTCAAAACTTGACCAAAACCCAGCTAGAACTCAGAATTCAACCACAGAAAAGAAGATTAGATGCTTACCTTAATCCTTGTTTTTGTTCTTGATTTACCCCTGAGCTAAACCTCCAAATCCTCACCACAAATCTCAAAAATTCCAGCTTGTTCCCCTTAAGTTCATTGTGTTTTTCCTTCCCTTTGTTTTCCTTGAGAGTGAGAGAGAGCTGAGGTAAGAGTTTTAGTCGGTTTGATTTTCTAAAGGCTTCCTTGTGTCTATCTCACTCATTAAGTCAATCCCGAGGCTCGGGGTGCCGAAACCGTCCCCGAGGCCAAAATGGTAAAATCCCCCAATATTCCTGCCTAGACATCCTAACCTCAAATATATCTCCATATATTTATTTTCATGACCCGATAGTCCAAATCGCTACCCGCTATCTAAAAATACCCCCGACTTATCCAAAGTCATATCTTAAGTCCCGTTGTGACTTTTCCCGCTATCTGACCCTAGAATCGTCTTGAGTCGTGCCCTGCGAACCTGTCCACATAATAATGTGGTTCTCACATATATCATATATTTATTCCATATCACATTACCACATAATATCATCAATTATCATATAAACATTACTAAAGATATAATTACTCATTTAAATCACAATTATTCCATTAATGCTCTCCTGACACACTAATCAAGGCCCTTAAGCCTTATTAGCGATTTTGGGTCGTTACAGAACTTGCCCCAAATTTTCCCATACAATTCAAGAAATACCTATTTTTTTTCTTACTCTTCTTTCCATAATGATTTCACTATCTTACTATTTCCCCCACACTTATACTTTTGCAAAATTTGCATATAAGAATTTTTTTTTATTGCAAATCATTTTTTTTCTTTTGTTTTTTTTCTTTTTTTTTCATAATATTCCAAGGAGAGAAATAGAAATCATACACAAATTACAACCAAAAAAATAACCCATAAGGATTTCCCTTTTTTTTTAACAAACCATCCCACAAGATCCAAAAACATATATATATATATATAACCATGGTGCAATTGGTTACAAAAAGAAATATTTTTCAAGGAGGTATAGGATCAAAAATTTCAGTTCATAGAATAAAAGAAACAGTTGTCATGGCTCAAACATGGGAAACTAGGGATTATCATATAATAGGTTGGCTTGAACAGCTCAAACGATCCAAAGAACTACCTTAATCATCTTTCTAATCATGTGTACTTATGATTTTTCCTCAAACAATTGAGCAATGATTTCTAGAGTGGTTGGGACTTCAAATTTTTTTTTTCCACAAGCATAAATCTTTTTTTCCAATACATTCAAGTGGTGAATTCAATCGTGCATAGAGTGAAAAACAACATAAATCAAAATAGCAATTCACATAGGAGTCAAACACACAAATCATACAAAATTCAGCATTGTCTAACATCACTTTAAGCACAATTCAAAGTTTCATCATCGACCAATGCTTTCAACAAGACCAACAAAAGAAAACACACAAACAAATAATAAAAAAAATAATAAAACCAACAACAGACAAAATGAAATTGTTCCCTTCCCCCATGCTTAAACAGTACATTGTCCTCAATGAAAATAAAACGAAAGATAAGGAAAAGAAAACTCCCTCAAGTACGCTTTGTTTAACGTCGTTAGCTCGACTGAATGCCGATGTCAAGATCTTTATGTTGGGTATTTCAATGAAATCTCCTTCCCTTTGATCTTACCAAGAGAATCAAACACATTGAATTTGATAACTTCACCATCAAATTCCATTGTCAGTGTTCCTGCTCTAACATCCAACTTTGTATTTGTTGTCATCAAGAATGGCCTCCCAAATAAAACTGGTGTTGGATTGGGTATTGATGCATCCCCCATTTCAAGTATATAGAAATCTGCTGGAAAGACAAGTCCATCAACCTTTACCAACACATCTTCAACTATCCCTAAAGGATAAACATTAGTGTGATCGGCCAGCTGAACAATAACTCCTGTCTCCTTTAGTGGCCCAAGATTTAAAGAAGCATATGATGAATATGACATGACATTAACCAATGCTCCTAAATCTATCATACACCGCTCAATCCTTTTATTCCCGTTCATACAAGGACTTGTAAAGGTTCCAAGATCCTTGGATTTTGGTGGCAGCTTCTTTTGGAGAACAGCAGAGACGTTCTCCCCCACACTTATCTTTTCATCATCCTCCAATTTCTTCTTATTCGTGCACGACTCCTTCAAAAATTTAGCACAACGCGTCACTTGTTTAATTGCATCAAGTAATGGAATTTTTACCTTAACTTTGCGAAAAGTCTCAATAATTTCCTTGTTAGCTTCCTCTTTCTTACACTTTTTCAATTTGCTTGGAAAAGGCGGACGAGGGACATAGGTTGGCATAGTTGGTTTATGTGACATTTTCTGCATTGATGGTTCATCATGGATGGAGTTGTCTACTACTTGCTTTTGCACTAGAGCTGGCGATGAAGGTTGTGTGGGTGGCTCATATTGTATACCACTTTGTAGTGTTATCGCACTTACATTCTCCTTGGGATTCCTCTTAGGTTGTGAAGGAAATTTATTAGAAAGATGAGCTTCCAACCTGTTATATGATGTTGCTAGTTGTCCCACTTAATTCTCCAAACTTTTGATGGAGGCTTGGGTAGTTTGCTGAAACTGAAGCATATTTGTAGTAGTTGCATTGATTAAATCTTCAGTGGAAGGTTTGGCACTCGGTGGTGGAGCAGCTTGCGGTGCTTGTGATGGTCTGGGTACAAAATTATGTTGAGACCACTGTTGAAAAGTGAAACCAGGTGGTCTCGCAGATGTAAACTGTGGAGCAACTTGCTGTTGATTCCCATAACGAAGATTTGGATGATCACGCCAGCCAGGATTATAAGTTTGTGAAAATGGTTCATAGTACATCTGACGTAATTGACCAGGGAAATTTCCTACAGCATTAACACCCTCAGTTTCTCCCTCAAATAAAGTAGGACAAGTATCAGTAGCATGCCCCACGACCTGACAGATTCCACATGGCCTCACCTGTTGGCCTAAAGCAAGTTGTTGTACCACTGCAGTTAATTGAGCCAATTGTTGACCAAGTTGATTAGCTTTAAAGGTGCTCACTTCATTAGCTAATTTGGATGGCGAAGTAGGATCTTGGTGAATGCAAATTGTTGTGAATTAGCAGCCATATTAGAAATCAAGCTCCTGGCTACAGCAGGAGTCTTTTCAACTAGGGCACCCCCACTAGCTGCATCAATCATACTCCTATCCAATGATTGTAATCCTTCATAAAAGTATTGGATGAGGAGTTGTTCACTTATCTAATGATGAGGGCAACTAGCACACAACCCCTTAAATCTCTCCCAATATTCATACAAAGACTCTCTTGTATATTGCCTTATACCACAGATCTCTTTCCTGATGCTTCCAACTTTAGATGCTGGAAAATATCATTCCAGGAACATAGTCTTCATACCACTCCATGTTTCAATAGTACCAGGTGGAAGATAGTACAACCACTCTTTAGCTAAATGCTTCAGGGAGAAAGGAAAAGCTAGCAGCTTAATTTGTTCTTCAGTCACTGCAGCAAGTTTCATACTACAACAGACAATATGAAACTCCTTCAAATGTTTATTCGGGTCCTCACTGGGCAGCCCATGGAAAGAAGGCAATAAGTGGATGAGGCCCGACTTCAACTCAAAGTTTATTTCCAACGGTGGATACTCGATGCAAAGCGGTTGTTGGTCAAGATCTGGCGCTGCCAACTCTTTCAATGTCCTTTGCTAGGCCATTGTTCTATAGGATCGAACTGAATCATCAGAATCAGATTCGTTGTCAGACGGTAATGGCACTTTAACCGGATTAACTTGCGGAGCAAGACGTTAAAAGAGTGGATTATCAGTGATAGTCCTTGAAGAACGAGAAGCTGACGATGACTCAAGATATTATTTAAGCCTAAAAAACCTTTCTTGGGTATCGTCTTCACCAGACATATACACCTGAAATTTCCACAGTAAAAATTAATTAGTCACAAATAAATAAATTTGAATAATAAAGAGAATAACAATAGTCCCCGCCAACGGCGCCAAAAATTTGATGGCTGTCGTATACCACAACAAATTTAACAATGATTTTTCTTTCAATACTTCCAATTATTTTAGTATAATAGCAAGCACAGGTCGAATCCACGAGGACTATCGTTCACTTTATTATTCAATAATTAGCACTAAAACTTAAAAGGGGGAATTAGATTTTGTACTCAAAATTAAATAACATAAATTAAAAAGCAAATAAAAATTGATATTACGATATTAAGAAACTGTTATAGGTTAATCTCCACCCTCAACAATCATTCCTAATCACTAATAATAAATATTATTCCAATTTCTCAATTAAACTATTAACCTCACAGATAACGATGAAGCAGACAATTATCCCAGTCTCCCTATTATAAGTAATCAAGACGAAGCGCTCAATAATTAACTCTTTTAGCTAAGCAATAAATCTATGAAGCATACAATCTATTTAACTTAGATCAAACATTAAATCCTATGGAGACAAGTTAATCTAGGCAATAAATTAATGAAGCATATAATTCATTTAACCTAGGTTCTATTTTTCATCACAATCAACAATTCTTTTGACATCACTATCAATTGCAATTTATCACATACACTTAGAATCCTAAACTATTAGGTGAGTAGTAATTCTAAGATGACAATTGAATAATGTAGAACCTTAATTAGTTGGCCACCTAACAAGAAATCACAAAATTCATAACATTCAATTAGAAAAATAGAAACAATTTAATATTAAGAGAAATTAAAGAGTAATATTCATTATCAACAATCAAGAATTCATGTCTTGGGTTTTGAATTAACCCTTAACCTAAAAAGAACCTACTCCATAATAGTAATCATAATCACAAACATAATTATAATTAAAATTAAAGAGATTAAGGGAAGAAAAGAAATTAGATTGATGAACAATAGTGTTGTAGTCTTCTCTCCGGCCCTTTCTGAGTCTTTTTCTCTCCTAAAACCGTAATAATAACTTCATCCAAAATTAACCCTAATAATCTTTTATAGTCTCAATTAAATTCTAATTAAAAATCTGAAAACGACGTCACAAGCCGCGGCCTGGAAAATTCACGCCGCAGCCTAAAACAGAATATGTGCAAACATTGGTCACGCAGGCAGCGGCCTGTCTGGAATAGAATAACTGAAACGTCAATCCCAATTAAAGTGTCACGGTCTTTCTTCAATTTATTTATTTTCCAACCTTAGAAATCTTGTACGCTGCCGCCACTTCAATATTTCAATCCCGAAAGCCTAGAATGCTTCAAAAACTTCATTTTGACCTTTTCTCAGCGAGCCTTTTTCAACCTATGATTCATAAACTACACTTGCCATCAAAATGTCAGATTTATCATCATAAAATGCAATGTAGAAGAGACATGAAATTAAGTTAAAACTACTAAAAATGCTATCATAACACCATCTAATCATGGAAAAACTTATCAAATATTAATATAAAAATGACTTTATCACTTTGACATTCTGGGGTTATGCAATAAAATGTGCTATATAAATACTCAATATTATTCAATCTAAGTCTATTCAGAAAACACCATTGGAATTATGGAATGGTACTAAACCTAGTTTACACCATTTCCATATGTGGGGTTTTCCTGCACATGTGCTTAAAGGAAAGACTGGGAAGTTGGAATCACACACTGAAGTGTGCATGTTTGTAGGATATTCCAAATAAACAAAAGGTGGTATATTTTATAGTCCTAAAGATTAAAATTCGTTTGTATCTATAAATACTACTTTTCTGGAGCATGACTATATAAATAACCATAAACCTCAAAGTAAAGTCGTACTTGAGGAAATTGTATCAAATAAACAAGACCAATCACAAGCAGTGGCAAATGAAAAACGACCAGAGGATATTGCTAATTCTAGTAAAAATAATGGAGAGCTTCGTCGTAGTGGGAGGGTTGGTAAACAACTAGTTTGCTATGAACATGAAGTTCATATGCTTGTGTCTGACACAAACAAAGATGATCCATTGACATACGAAGATGAAATGGATGATTTTGACAAAGAAAAATGGCTAAACGCCATGGACCTTGAAATTGAATCGATGTATTCCAATTCTATCTTGATTCTTGAAGATCCACCTAAAAATGTTAAACCTATTGGTTGCAAATGAATATTCAAGAAGAAGAGAGGAGAAGATGGAAAAGTAGAGATTTTCAAAGCAAGGCTAGTGGCAAAAGGCTACACACAAAAAGAAGGAGTTGATTATCAAGAAACTATTTCACCTGCGGCCATGCTTTAATCTATCCGCATACTCTTATCCATAGCTGTTTTCATGGATTATGAGATTTGGAAAATAGACGTTAAAACGGCTTTTCTGAATGGCTATCTTCACAAAACAATTTACATGTCTCAACCAGAAGCATTCGAAGTTAAAGGTTAGGAGCAAAAAGTTTGCAAGCTTCTTATGTCTATTTATGGACTTAAACAAGCTTTGAAATCTTGGAATCTTAGATTTGATGAAACAATACAAACGTTTGGTTTTGAACAAAATGTTGATGAACTTTGTGTTTACAAACAAATCAAAGAGAAGATTGTGGTATTCCTCGTTCTTTACGTTGATGATATTCTACTCATTGGGAATGACATAGAAACATTATCAAAAGTAAAGAAATGATTAGCTGAGCAATTTCAAATGAAGGATTTGTGAGAAGCTAAATATGTTCTGGGAATTCAGATCTATAGAGATCAAAAGAACAAAGTTTTGGCACTGTCTCAAGCAACTTATATTGATAAAGTGCTAGAACGCTTTGGCATGCAAAACTCCAAGAAAGGCACTATGCCTACCTAGTGAGGAGTTAAATTATCTAAAGAACAATGTCCACAAACACCTCAGGAACAGGAGGACATGAGGCAGTCTAATATATGTAATGTTTTGCACTAGACCTGACATCTATTATACAGTGGGGATAGTTAGCCATTATCAATCCAACCCTGGATTGAGTCATTGGATAGCAGCAAAGAATATTCTCAAGTATCTTAGACATACTAGAGATTACATGCTTGTGTATACAGGTGGAGATCTAAACCCCACTCGATATATTGATTCTCAATCAGAAAAAGATAGTCAAAAGTTGACATCTAGATCAGTTTTCACACTTGGAGGAGGTGTTGTAGTTTGGAGATGTATTAAACAATCCAGTATTGGAGACTCCTCCATTGAAGTCGAATAAAGAGCAGCTAAAGAGGCTGTGTGGCTCAGGAAGTTCTATATTGATCTGGAAGTTGTTCCAGGCATGGATCAGCCACTTTAACTATACTGTGATAACAGTTGGGCAGTAACTAATTCAAAGGAACCCATAAGTCACAAGAATGGAAAGCACATCAAGAGGAAATATCACTTGATCCGAGAGATAGTCAACCGAGGAGATGTTACTGTCTTGAAGATTGCCTTTGAAGATAATCTTGCAGATCCGTTCACAAAGACTTTATCTATTAAATCTTTTCAGGTTCATGTAAGAAGCATGGGGTTAAGGGAAATGCCTCATTTGCTTTAGGGAAAGTGGGAGATTGTTGGGAATTGTGCCCTTAAAGCAATTGTAGTTGACAATGGTTTTAATGAAATAAATGAATGAATTGAATTATTGTATATATGTAGCTTATGTACTATATTATTGTTAATAATATTAAGTAAATATCATAAAATTTCCAAGTTCATCTATGTGATCTCAATCTCATATTGGTATAAGAGGATCGAGATTGAGATATGGACTTAAATAGTTTGAAGTAAAATAAATTTATGGAATCTTTAGATTAATTACTGCTAGTACGGTACACTATTATTATGAATACATGTGACCTAGATCCGGGTTGCTAATGTAGTAGGACACTTTAGTGGAGGTACTTTTCATACTGGGAGTATGTAAAACTGGACTGATGTGATTTAATAATACATGTTTGAATACCGCTTCATTGTATTATAAAACACATCAACTGATGATCATATACAAACTGATCTTAATCCTGAAGTTACTATGACTCCTATGTATGTCATTTGATCCTTTGATTCATGCGTTACGATTTGTCAAAATGATCACGCTAAGAATTTTTTTTTGGGAGTCAATGATGTATATTGTTGGGGACATAGCTTAAGAGATATAGAATCTACCTTCTTATAGATTGAATGATAGTTCCCTATTGGGTGTGCTTTTGGAACTGTAAAGGTTATTGAGGTCAAATTCATAATTAGGTTATGAATTAACCTTCACTAGTAAAGTTAATGGTACACTAGGAATCAAAAAATAATTAAAAGGGTAAAACGGTAATTTTATTCCCACTTAATTATGAATCATCAATACAGGATTAATCTGTATGTAATGATTATATTAATAGACACTTAATCGTTACAATAAAGTACTCAGTAAATATATATATCTTTACTTCTCAAGAGTGTAGTCTCATATTAATAGTGGAGTAATCATGAGATTAATGAATATGATTATTAAATCAAAGAGTTTTGGTTAATAATCTTTTATTTATTGGAACATGGAACTATTGGTCCATAGGTCCCAAGGGCGACTCTATCAACACTATTCAAGGTAAGAGTTAATACAATGGTCAAACTGTGAATAGGCTATTTAGAGAGAATATTTATTCTTTGGAATAAATATGCAATTATGTGATAATTGAAGTTGCACAATTTATTATTGCATTAATGCAATTTTTGAAATTGTGCAGAAATAAAAGAAGTTGATTTTAATCAATTGTTTTATTTAAGTGTGAAAGGATAAATACAGATAGTCAAAATTGGTTTTGATTATTATATTCATCTAATTAATAATAAGATGATGATGGAAATTCAAATTTTGAATTTTGAATTTTGAAATTTAAGTTGTTATCTTTTCCTTAAAAATATGATACCTGATTTGAATTTCTAATTATTAATTAATTAAAATAAAAATGCATAAAAAAAGCAAATCTACTTATTTTATGGAAGTGTTACTGCCATATGCGTGTACCACTACTTATAGTGATCAGTGATTGGTTTTTTATTTTATTTTATTAATTAGTTAAACATTTTGAAAAGGGTTTTTGAAATGGAATGTAAGACTTTGTCTTTAATTATCATTTATTTCTTATTATTAAGATGATCAATTTTATTTTATTATTATTATGATAATAATGCCTATATATTCTATATGATATGTTGACCCTCAAATTGGCAAACGACGTAGAGTCAAATATACGACAAAAATATGAATGACACTTGAAAAGATAATCTAATGGAAAGGAAAAAGCACCAATGAATTATAGTGGTTCGGCCCCAAAGGATGGTAATGACCTACGTCCACTTAGTGATATTGATATTATTGAATCTTAAAGTCATTATCAAAGAACTAGGGTTCTTTGAGTTTCACAAACCTTGGAAGGATTACAATAGAATGATCACTATAGCTCTTTCTTTCTCAATATTAAACAAAAAGCTCCTGAATCCAAAAGTCCATTCCTTGAGCTATTTCAAGGAGGGTTACACATGCTAATGTGTCCTATCTTTCCTTAATCACTGCGTATCAAGGATAATTATGAAGAAATATTCAAATGCAGTTAATATTGGATTACAACTTAAGAAGGAAATAACTCGGGCTTCACGATCAGCCTAGTCGTATCAAAAATTAACACTAACGATGAGGTGTGCTTCTGGTCGATAGCCGAACAGCACCTTTACCCTTCAATTCCACCAAGTGTCAATCCACGTGCGAGAAATCTTTGCCACATCATCAATAGCCATTTTTGGGTAAACATGATAGAAAATGGGAATATATAACAGTTTTACAAGAGAAATCAGAAAAAACTGATCATCTTTTTCTCACAAAAGATAAACATTTCTCTCTAGCCTATAATCAATAGTCTCAAGTGTTGAGAATACTTTTGATTCACAAATTTGATTCTTGTTCTTTATGTTCCCACCCACATCTTGAGGTGTAGAGAACGTCTTGGAAGATCTTGGTGTGAGTACTCTGGCGAGGATAGGAAGATCAAAATATATATACGAAAAGATTCAAGGATTCTTGATAGGCTACAAGAGGTAAATCATTTCGTATTATTTTTGCATATACATATTTTTTTTATTAACATATTTCATATTAAAGGATCCACATATAAATTTGTTTATATGAAAATTCTTTTGTTATATACAATGCCACCATTACCGCAATTTTCGTTGCGTACTAGGAACTGTTCCTAACATTTCCGACACTTGAAATAGAAGAGGGGCAACGAGGTGAAGAAGTGTATATAATAAGTTACTCAAGTGAGATGAGAAATTCATAACCCAAAATGATCACACAAAAAGCAATGTAGAAGTACCTAAGATACAGAAATCTCTGTGGGCAGCAGAGAGGCTCTCAGTGAAGAAGAAACTTTGCTTCCAACCCCCTGGGTTGGAGATGGACCTAACTACAAAGTCCTTCTCCTTGAAGGATTTCCCAAGATAATAAAAACCAAGGCTACTTGGGACCTTCTTGAGGCAGGAGGCGACCTCAAGTAGGGGGCGACCTCGGGGGTGACTCCAGGGGCGACTTCGAGCAAGGGGCAATCTCAATTTCGAAACAAACTCCAAAATCTAGCCTAGATGAAATAATCGGCCACCCTTTAAAAAAACTTGATGAAATTACAAAAGAAAAGACAGGAAATTTACCTTAAAAATGTTCCCACCAAGTGTTGAACCTCCAACCTCTTGGAAAAAGGGAATGACTACCAACCACTAAGCCAAGTAAAAGTGGAAAGGAGGTGTGGGTAAAATGTGAAAAAAGAGGAATATATAGGGAAAGCCAATCATTCACAACGTTGGATCAAAATACAATCCAAGGGTGCAAAAAGAGAGAGAACATTAGTATCCTTCTTGAAAAGGTGAATAGGGATCCACGCCTCCCAACAAAGAGTTCTCATTGGCTAATATTATACCAAGTGTGGGATTTCAAACTAAAGAAAAAGAAAAGGGAAGACAAAGACACTACCTATCTTCAACTTAGCTCCAACTCAAGTCCTACACTGAGGAGTACAAGACACCACCTCCACCGGATACCATTTTTCCAGGATAAAGCATCACCAACAAAATCTACAAGAAGATGAGAGACACCTCCTTATAGATTAGGGGGCAAGTGTGAGCCTTGAAAAATCATACAAGAGACGGGTGTCCAAGAGATGCTTCAAGAAGACAAGAGAAGTCTCAGGACCAAGTCCACACCCACCAGGACAACCAGGGGTGACCTCAGGGGGCAACCTCAGGTTGAGTGGGCGAGCTCAAGGCCTCTCTGAAGCTCAAGCATCAAATTTACCACCTTCTTATAGATTAGGGGGCAAGTGTGAGCCTTAGAAAATGGCAAGAGAAACCATGCAAGAGACGGGCGTCCAAGAGGTGCTTCAAGAAGACAAGAGAAGTCTCAGGACCAAGTCCACGCCCACCAGGACCCCTAGGGGCGAGCTCAGGGGGTGACCTTAGGTTAAGGAGGCGAGATCAAGGCCCCTCTAAAGCCCAAGCATCAATTTGACCCTACTCAAGACCACAAAACGCATGTGAAGCTTCCTAGAGGCTAGGAGGATTATTCAAAGGATCTTAACAACCTTGGAGTATGGGCTTAGGACCAACATTGATTTTGAGAGTAGATAAGCCCAATAGGTCCATACAGTCAAAAGGCATAGCCTCTTCTCAGATTCAAGCTATGAGCACCTTACACTCGAGCTGTTAAGGGCTCATCAAGATATAGACAAAGTAGATGTATGAAAAAGGTCTGAGTAGTATGGAGTACAAACCAAACACGCTCGTCTGAGGAGTGGTGGCCATACTAAGTCAGAGGAGTAGTGGTCGTACAAAGTATTAGGAGTAGTGGTCATGCAAAGTACTAGGAGTAAGACTACATCCTCCCATGCCTCCGAACACAATGAGGCCCGACAGGCCTGAAGTCCAACACCACTACCGCCTGCGCCATGATCCTCTAAAGTGCCTCGTAGTACTACTATTTCTTGGTCTCCTTGAGACCGTTCTCGTACTAAGAGCCTCTAGAGATCCCCTATAAATAGGGCCTCCTCTGATCTTTAAGAGGGGTTGGAAAATTCTTGTAACACCACAATATTCTAAGGAAGATATATAAGTTTTCTGCCATTATTCTTTCTGCGATTTTTCTCTAAGTTTCTACTAGTTCTTCTAAGCTCATAAGTTTCTTGTTAAGTCTTCGAGCTTTCCAACCTTAATATGTTGACGAGTTCTTACTTTCAATAAGAACCGTATTCAAAAAATGAATGAAAATCTTGATGATCAAAGATTAAATGATTTATAAAATGAATTTAGAAATATTTAATCATCAATACTAATAGTAATAAACACAATTAAAGGATGAAATAACAACAATATCATAATTAAGTAAGTAAATCACAATAGAATAATACAATTGAAAAATTAGGGTTTTAGAGAGATACAACCTTTATTTTGGAAATCTAGGCTTGCCACAATATATATATATATATTGTTGTCCAAAATCTCTATTCCAAACTTCCCAAAGTTTCTTGAAGCTTCACCAAAATGGAATGAGAAGTGAGATTAAACAAGCATTTGAAACTCACACAAGTCAAGCAATTCTTGGGGAGTTTCTTTTCTTGGAATAAATTTATGATCTTTGAGAGCCAGAAAGAGAGGGGTTAGATAGAAAGTTGAAAAATCTGATAAAGACTTTACAACTTTAATAACCCTTATTTATAGTGTAGGCATCGTCACTAAGTCTAACCAATGACTTGTACGGACATGGTATGCGATGTGTCACCTGGCACTAGGTGATACATCACCTCACAGGCAACACATCGGCTAGTGACAGACGATCTGTCACAGTGCGCCTGGGGGGAACACCCTGGGCTCTGCAGATGCAGCGGCCTGGCGGTGTCCTCGAGCTCCATGCCCTTAGTCATCATTGGCCCATCTAGGGGCTTGAATGGGCTCGGAAGCTCGACGAGTTCTCTTCTGCCCCTACACGGGATCTTCATCAACTTTGCATTTACCATGATCTTGTGGTGCAGGAGGGGCTCCACCTCCAGCTGGGTACGCAAGTGGCCAACCAGCTGGCGGATCTTGTGTCATGTCAGTGGGGTACTCGGGAAGCACACCCACTGGATTAACAGGTGGCACTCCATCTTGGTGCGCAAGTGGCACGCCAGCTGGCTGCCTAAGCGGTATCTCATTGTGAGGGTCCACTCGCAACCCTTAGGCTGCCAGAGTAGCCATCATGGCATTAACCATCTCATGTAGGGCAGCGATATTCCCCACTTGGGCATCGATTTTCTGCTGCTGGGTGGTGACTTGGCCTATGAGAGCCACCACTTCTGGTGGTTCATCCACATCCATGGGCTAAGGATAATCATCCTCATAAAATTCGTCTTATTTGCCGTCGTACTCGGCGTTTTCATCGTAATCCTCCTAGGCCACCTTCGGGTATCCTGACGGAGGTGGTCGACTAGCTCTGAGGTACAAAGAGTGGGATCCAAAATTCCAATTCCCTTTACAATGGAAGCCCTAGCCCTATTTATAGTTGTCGAGGAAAATTAATTCTCTTAATGGGTATTTATTACAAACGCTCTTAATCTTTTGGGAGTTTAATGCTAATTAATACCTCCTGGTGCACTAATTATGGTGGTGGGCCAAGACGTTTCGCACAAGGCCCAATTCGTAGGGTGCAACCCACCATTTTACAGAAGACACGCCCCTGACACTGTCAGAACGCAGCTGCATGCTTTCCCATGTTAGGCATCGCATTGGGACATGCCAATTGTCGTGTGTACGAGCTCAACACCACTACTCGAGGCACCAAAAGCTATAAGACGACCATTTGTGGTCCAAAGTCGTTGTGATTAAGAGATTGCATTCCCCCCAGGTCCCGAGGAAAAACTCTTAGACTTGGAGGACTAACTGACCAAGAGACGGGAGGACCGCAATGGAGGTCCTCAGGACGTGGCCTAACTTGAAGACATCCACGACTGGAAACGGATCATAACATGTTGGGAGGAGCTTACGCTCCGAAGAGCTCTAGGTGAGTTCCACAGGACTTCATTAGCTCCCAAGGAGCCTAACTACTTCTCTAATGAATGTCACGTGTCCAATAATGAAATCATGAACAACATTTGCAAAATGTTCTATATAACTATAATGTACACGGTTATAAAAAAAACATAGCGACAAAAATCATCTTGGTATTGAAAATAGGAGAGGGTGTGCCGGTACACCTAAAAGTGGGGGTGCATCGAAGAAGCACGCAGTCTTTTATCTTTTTCGATGTAATTTTCTTTTATGATCGTGTATATTTTCTTTTATAATAGTGTATATTGTAAATATATAAACTATCTTGTAAATTTGTAAAAAATTTGTAATTAGATTTAATACTTGAATAAACGAACAAAATAAAAATCGAGACCTGTCTAGTACACAATTTCCTTAAAGACAAATAACTCAATTATTTCACTGAACCAAATATAATGGAACTCTACCCTACTAAGACTAAATATATTTATATACAAAATACTCTTATAAACAATGTGGGACAAAAATCCCATTTGTTTTTCAATTCAACGCAAACTTCTAACAATTATAACAATAATAAGTTGTACCAGTACAGCCAAAAAATGTAACCGAGAAGCACCCAATAAATAAAACCGTTATTTTTATCGGAGTGCATAATACACACGTAAGGCATCCCAAAAATGCTGAACTAAATTAATAGGCAAAATCAAAGAGATTCCCATAGCCCACGCACAAACTCTCCCGCCATTACCCAAATTCTCTTTCCCCATTCCCTTGCACTTTTACTAAATGGATCTTCCGGTGATCGATCTTTCCGACTACTTGGCGGCAGCGGCCACATCTGACGCCCAGCTCAGTGAGTTATGCGGTGAAGTGAGCCGCTCCCTGAGGGAGACGGGCGCTCTGCTTGTCAAGGATCCAAGGTGTTCTGCTCAAGACAACGATCGCTTCATCGATATGATGGAGAGGTACTTCAAGTCCCCCCGCCACTTCAAGGTTCTGCAGGAGAGACCCCATTTTCATTACCAGGTATTCATGGAAAAAAACAGATGGCAATTTTCAATTGGGTTTTATTATTAGAACTTTATGAAGGAAAGGAAGAAAAGAAATTGTTTCTTACTTGAATTAGTTCAGTCATTCTTCCATGGAATTGAGTTGATAGCATGTGTAAATTGTATTATGTATATATAAAATGTTGAAGTTGGATTTGTTGGTTAAAGTCTGAAATGGGATTTGTGAAAAATAGAAAAATCCAGTACTACGATCGATGGGATTACAAAAATTGAGGGAATTTTTTGAAGTGATGCGTTATCAATGATTAGCAATTATGGTGTAACCACAGTTGATTATGTTTTGCAATTGGGATTACAGGTTGGGGTGACCCCAGAAGGGGTGGAAGTCCCTAGAAGTTTGGTTGATGAGGATATGCAAGAAAAATTAAGAGCCATGCCGGAAGAATATCGGCCATCCCTTCCAAAGGGTCCAGATTGCAAGTGGCGGTACATGTGGAGAGTGGGTCCTCGGCCCTTACAAACCCGATTTAAGGTCTCTCATTGTTCTCTTCATTTCACGCCAATGTAATTTGATTGCTTTCTCCTTTATGGTTTCCTTTTGTTGTTTCAGGAACTCAATGCAGAGCCTGTCATACCTGAAGGTTTTCCCGAGTGGAAGGATACTATGGACTCTTGGGGTTACAAAATGACATCAGCCATAGAGGTAAGCCAGCAATGTGGTCTCTTTGTATGCAATTTATGGTTCGTTACGCTTCTTTTTTTTTTTTTTTTGTTAACTCAATTTGTTGACCTTCTCCCCAGGTTGTTGCTGAAATGGCAGCCATTGGATTTGGTTTGCCTAAGGATGCATTCACTTCTCTAATGAAGCAGGTGATAGGTCTTTGTGACTAGACTTCAACTTTTACTGTAGCCTATTTCTTAACACAACTGTGACGGTTAATCACTATTAGTAGTATGATAATTAAAAAAAACTGTACAAAAGTACATACAGTCTCATTATGTCCTTACACATATGCAGCATTTCTGATTCATTCTCCAACTATTAGTAGTATAATCGCTTCATTGCTCTCCTGTCTTAAGAGATGAGAGTGTACTTGTCTACATGTTACCAGTATTTTGTATGGCATGAAATTTACATTTTCATCCGTCCCTTCCTTCTTAGCTTTATGAAATTTATAGCTTTACTTTTGTGTGCAAACCTCAGGGACCGCATCTTTTAGCTCCTACAGGAAGTGACCTTCAAACTTATGGCGAAGTGGGAACTGTGTTTGCAGGATATCACTATGACCTTAACTTCTTAACAATTCATGGCAGAAGTAGATTTCCTGGTTTAAATATCTGGCTGAGAAATGGGCGAAAAGTTGAGGTGAAGGTTCCCTTAGGATGCCTTCTCATTCAAACAGGAAAACAGGTTAGAGTACTTGAGAGTCATGTGCAGAAATCATAAGAACACTTTTTCCTTCTGAATTTGGTTATTTCATCCAGAAGCTGTGAGAGCTTTTGATTCTGTACAAGGAACATATATTCTATTATGTTAAATTTTGACAACAATGAAGATTAATCATCACAACTGTTCTAGTGATGAGATTTTGTAGAACAGATAACTGATCATATTTGGTTTTGAATTTATCTGTATATTTATCGAGTGTGATAGTTGCTGTTAGTTTTTATTTTTCAATCATTTTTTAATTATGTATTAAAAGCTCATAAGAGCCTTCCCTTAACTGTATACAGTGTACACAATCTATCAAGACGGATCCAGTTATTCCAATTTTATGACAACAAAATTGGTCCATGTGGATGTTGAATTATTGTTAGATTGAAGTTTTAGATTTTTTTTTGTTCCACAATAGCTCTGATCACTGGTTAAGATGGCTGGTATGGTATTATAGTCTTCGTGCTAATTCCTTATGACATTTATTGTTTTCGCAGATAGAATGGTTGACTGCAGGAGATTGTATAGCTGGAATGCACGAAGTTGTTGTCACAAGCAGGACAACAGATGCAATCAAACTAGCATCTGAGCAAAATCGCAGCCTTTGGAGAGTATCATCTACAGTGAGTGAAGCTACCAGCTTTATTATCATTGCAATATATGAAGTTTCTTTCCATCTAATTGGCATTTAAAGATTTTTTTTGCCTCCATATTTCTGCATGGCATTTGTAAAGATTTTGAATATGTAGAGCTTAAATTTTAGCAAATATACAAATAGAAAAGATGAATGACTTCCCTCAAGCATCTGGAGCTGATAATTTTTTTTTGTTTTGGCAGTTGTTTGCTCATATAACATCCGATGCTATCTTGAAACCCTTAGGCCACTTTGCAGAATCTCCACTTGCTTGCAAATATCCTCCGCTGTGTGCTGGAGAGTTTGTTGAGAAAGAGCTTGCTGTAATCAATCTTAAAGGACAAAATAAAGAACACTAGTAACTTGTGGCAAGTGCATTTGTTTGTTTTTGCCATCATCAAACTGAACAGAATTTATGTGGTTTTAATAAAATTCTTGCAACAAGGATGCCTGAGACGTGTTTGTCTTCTGCGGCTGCAGAAACATGGTTGCTGGAGGATTCTTTATATCTGATTACACAACATTTTCCTTCTTACTCCTAAATGTAGTATCTGACATTTGTGCTTTCATGGTAGATGTTTTATCAAAGCTGATAAATGTGGTGGTCTATTCCGGTTGAGATGTTTCAAAACATCTTTTGTGATTATATTACCACACTCTTGTTTGGCATTTTTCCTTTCCATACTGTGTTCAATTTTCTTCTACAAAGAAAAGAGAATTTCTTGAGACAGTGTTGTATATCTATATATCTATCTATCTATCTATATATATATATAGATATATAATAGATCTCTGACAAATTTTTCGTTTTTATGTTACTTAAGAAATGCAGACAAGTATTAATTAATAGGTTTTGCATCGTTTTATTGGAATAGGTGTTTTAAAGAAACCTTGGAAATTTGGATAATCATTTAATTAGGTATTTAATAAATGATAGCAGAAGGGGAAAAAAAATAAAAATGGAGATTAAGGTATTTTGAACAGCAGGAATTAATATTTATCAACAAAATCATTTGTACAATTGATTGAAGTGTTTTAAAGAAAGGTACGAATATGAATGGACATAAACATATACAAGTATGTAGCAGAGAAAGAGTAGGTAGAATTCTGTCATACATTTTAATCTGTAAAATGGTTGAAAGTGAGATGACATGAAATGGGAACATCCGTAAAGATATTATAATTACTCAGGGCTGATTGGTTCGTAATTAGAAAATTGTATTTTTAAAAAATATCTAAAATAAATTTATAGGCTAAAATAAAAGTATATGTTTAGATATTATATGTTTCTAAAATAAAAATATAAATTTATAGTCTAAAAACATATTTTTGAAAATATGATTGATACAGTATCTGAAAATTGTTTTTGGGTTTTAAAAAAATGAATATGTGATTATAGGGAATTTGAAATATAAAAAAATGATAAATTTGTAGGATTTTAGGATGCAATGATTTAGAAATGTGATTTTCTTGTTTTTTATTTTAGAACACAAAATTAGAATGCTGATTTGAATTTTATTTTCAAAACCATCTTACCAATCACTTATTCTTATAGGTCCCACTATTTTTAAATTTTTAAAAAGATAAATTTGGATTTTGATACTATACCAATCAGACCCTTAATTTTCCTATTTTCATTACCACAATTATTATTGGCTACATTTTGATTAAAGATTAAATTTTGCTTTCGTTTTTGGTTGGCCAAGTAGTAAACCACTGCTTATAGTTCATCAAATGGATACTCAAAACTGCTACAAGGGTCATGAAGTTTAACTCTTACAACTGTCTCCCTTACACGCTGATCGTCTTTTGGTTTCAAGTTCAGATAAAAAAAAATAGTGATTTCAACAAACGGCATAAGAAGTGTGATATTTGGGTTAGGATGGCAATGAACAATGGCATGACAATGTAATATCAACCGCCTAAAACTCCTATATAATCTAAAATACTAAGGAACCAATTGCAGTACACTTGTATACAATCAAAGTTGAATAAAAGTAGAGGAAAAAATGAAGCATTTTAGAAGCATGACAATGCTAGTTTTGGTACTCATATTGGTGGCGAGAGTGAGAAGTTTGGAGGAGCAACAAATGCCAATCCCAACTTGTGCAAGCACTTTCTTCTCAGCACTCATTCAGCTAATACCATGCAGGGCTGCAGTTGCTCCTTTCAGCCCTATCCCACCAAGTGAAGCCTGCTGCAACTCCCTTAAGGCTCTAGGACAGCCGTGCTTGTGTGTCCTAGTCAACGGTCCCCCGATCTCTGGGGTTGATCGGAACATGGCCTTGCAGCTCCCTGAAAAGTGCACTGCCAACTTTGAACCATGTAGTACTCTCTATCCTCTTTAACATTCATTTTATTTGTGAAAACTTTATTTATTATATATTATTTTTGGCATGTCAAGTAAAATCAAAAAATGTTGAAATGGTTCAAGTTAAAACATAATTGTAACAAAATGATTTGGTCTTAACAAATCTTAGTACTTCACTAATTGTATATTTTTTTTTTCTACTTGCAGGTGACACCATGAACTAGAAAGAAGTATAAGAGTAAACTAAAAAGAATTAGAAGAGTGCAGCTTAGAAAGATTTGGAGAAAATAAGCGCTTGGAAGGGATTAGGACCAATTACAATTAGCTCTAATAAGAGGACAAACATGTTATAAAAATTATATACTTATACTTACTACTATTATTTGTTTTTATTTACCTTTACTTCTGAGTTTCTTCCATCTTTTGTAGCCTATTGCTGTCTAATTTATGCCATATTAAAAATAATAAATTTGCTGGCTTTTTTTTTTTTTTTTTTAATTTCTTATAATCATTGTTGTAATGAAACTCTAACAATAAAGCTTTTTTTTTTTTTTCTGTTCAAAATTTTCAAAATTATTGAAAGATTTTTATAATTTAAATCTCAGGCAACTATGGTGTGTTGTCCTCTCTCTCAATCTGGGTTAAGCCGGCATCGTTGAATTGATAAAATTGTATTAAAGTTGAAAATCTGTGCTAAAATTCACTTGGAAACTATTTGGTTTTGTTTCTTTTCCCTCAAAAACAAAAAATAATATTGAAAATTCAAAGTAGACAACATTTTGATATTTCTCTTTTTAAAAAATGATCAGTCTTACTAAGAAAATTAAAAAGTGGTGTCCATGACAAATATTCAACATCTAGGAAAACATATTTTTATAATACATATTAATATAGAGAAATTGGTGAAATTTCTCATACATAGGAAATTTTTATGGAAGGGGTTTTATTGTATTCTAAACCCGTAAATAGTTTTCGATACGATTTTTTTTTATGATCATGTATATCATAGTTATTTAGAGCAACTTACAAATTTTTAGAAAATTCTGAATAATTTACAGTGCCGAAAACTAGTTTAAAAACAAGTTGTTGTATGCGTGACTAATTTTTTTATGTGCGTAGAAAATAACATTTTTGTACCTAGTTTTCAGTACTGTAAATTATTCAAAATTTTTTAAAAATTTGCAGAATGCTCTAAATAATTACAATATATATGATAATAAAAAATACGCCAAAAATTATTAATGGGTCAAAAATACAAAAAAATCACATGAATGAGGTTCTTTTTGAAGCCCTGCTATAAAATACTCCTAAATATATATTGGCTTGTATAATAAATAGGATGTCAAATTTCCCTCGCGACATATGGGATGCGTTATATAATAAAAGAATATATCATCACTAGAAGATCTTCGTGCTGGTTTCACATACTTAAACTTTTAATCCCATAATGAATGTGTAACAAAAAGGTAAATATTTTAATTATTATGATGAGATGCGTTAAATATTAAATGGAGGTGATTATGAGAAATAAAAGTTTGTTTTTGTCCAAATTACACGGCTTCTCCTTTATTAAAATAAAAAATTAAAAATTACACCTTCTTTTGTTTCCACTACTCAAAATTTTACAAATCAATTATTTATTTATATTCACCCTCTGACATATTTATTTAAATACATATTTATATATACAAATGATGTAGTAATATAGAAACATAAAATGTCTATTTGATATTATGAGATGGTAAATTTGCTAGAATTATGTAGTGATCCTCACCACACTAGTCCTTATTTTAAAGATGAAAAAACAAAAACAAAATGTAATAATAATAATTAGAGATAAAAAATATCTTTAGTATGAAAAAAGTTAAAATTATTATAAGATGACATTATTTTATATTTCTCTTCCTCATGAACTTCTGTGTTGTGGAATGAGATTTTGGCAACAAAACACCTATGTTTTTGCAAGAGTTGCAACTAAATATCTTACTTCTAAGTTTAGTAACAAAAGTACTGTTGACCAATATTTAGTTGTATCCAAAGGAACTTGACCATTATCTATGGCCTACAGGCACATGTGGGAACTTATTATTTGTCCAAACATATATGATGTTCATACAAAATTTTCGCTAACCAAACTAAAGTTGTATTTTAGCACTCTTAGTGTTGACTTGAATTAGATATAGTATGAATATAAAGAAGAAAAATGCCAAGAGATGGCTATAAAGAAACAATGGTGTTTTATAGCTTGGGCCAAAATTCGAGCCCTTCTTTTGGAAAGGTTCATACCCTATTTATAGGGGTAGGGTTTTTCCCATTTACAATTATGGTTCACTTTTTTTAGTAGAGACGAAAGGAACTAACATGGAGCTTTTATTGCTTGCCACATAATCGTGTCGTTAGCCGTAGAAAATTTAATTATATTGTACTTCTTATTTTTCTAACTATTTCAGTATAGTAGCAAACAAATGTCAAAACCACGAGAGTTATTATTCAATAATATAAACAATTATGAAAATGAAGAATTTTAAAGTTTTAAAAATTAAACACTACGTAAAATAATGAAGTAAGCAATTGAACTGAACAATTGTAAGAAACAATTAAGAGTTAATTCTCCACATTCAACAATCATTCAAGATTAATGACGATTACTATTATTCTCTATTCTAATTGAACTATTAACTCCGCAGGTAATACATAAGTAATCATTACCCCAAATCTCCCTATTATACTTTATCAAAGCGAAACGCTCTTAATAATTTTTTTTTTACTAAACAACCTAATGGAAAAGCATCTTAGATTTAATCTAGCAAAAACATTAGTTTCTATAGAGATGAGTTAATCTAAGCAATAAATCCAACAAGCGTGCAATTCACTTAACCTAGGTTATATATTCTTCATCACAATTAAAGATACATTTGACATTACCCTTAATTGCAAATTATCACCAAAAACCTAGAGTTCTAAACGATTAGGTGAATAGAAACCCTAAGATGGTAGTAGAATAATGCAAAATCCTAATTAGCGCCCGTCTAAGCTAGATTTCACATTAATCATAAAATTAAGCAAGGAAGAATATAAACAATTCAATATCAAGAAATAAGAGAAATAATAATCTTCATTGAAATTAAGAAATCATGTCTAAGGTTATGAACCCCTATCCTAGAAAGAAATTACTCCATAGTCTTAAACATAATAACAATCATAATTCAATATAATAGAGTTTAAGAAGAAGAAGAAGAAAAACTACAATTTTGAACATAGGTGTTTATCTCTTATCCTCCTCTCTGAAGTTCTCTCTTAGTTTAAGTCTCTGAAAATGTGATAAAAGTTATTATAGAAACTCTATTCAAACCCCTTTTTATATCCCCTTTAATTACATTTAAAAATTAAAATTAAAATATGAAAAAGCATTGCAGGTCGCGGCCATAACTTTTCATCGCTGCGGGTATAACCTCCAAAATCCAAATTCGTAGGCGCAGGCCGCAGGGCCTACAATATACATCACCACAACTGTAGTGCCTGGAAAATCCCTAGGTCATGGCCTCAGAACATTTCTTTTCTCATTTTTTCCATTCTTCTTCAATTTCGAGGTCGTTGCCTCAATTTCTTCTGCTCCAGCCTCGAGTCTCGGGTTTAGGGACTTCTAAAATACTTCAAACCTCTTCTAAACTTCATTTTCTTGAGTCTTCTTATCTCCCATCAATAACTAGCCACAAATTCTACAAAATTTGTAAATTAACTCTCATAAAATGTATTGTGGCCTAAAAATCAAAGACTCATAAAACAAAGTTAAAAACACATAAAATAATAAGAATCAACAACATCTAAGTGAGAAATAACTAAAAATATATAGTCTAAAATGGCCTTATAAAATTCCTCCACACTTATACTTTGCTAGTTCCTTATAAAAAACAAATAAGAAAAACTAAACACATAAGCAATTGTTTTGTTGAAAGCGATGATTGTCTCAGAAATTGCACAAACAAATAATTCTTAGGAAAAATTCAAATTCCACATTCTTTAGAATTTCAAGTCCATGTACAATCACCCAGTAAACACGATATTTTTATATTTATGCACAATCAAATTTACCAACTCACATGCTCCCAAATCAATTTATATATATGCCATGCTTGAATCAACAACGTCCCTTGTATAAATGTTTAAATGAAAAGCATCCACTCCATAGACACTAATCAATCACTCTCCACTAATATAAGCACACATAATTAAGGATCAAAAGATCTTTATAAGCTTATGATGTAAGGCTAAGGTTAGAGGTAGATGAGAAAGATACATTTAGGCTCAAATCACACCATAGCATACATTTTTTTTTACTACTTTGGACCTTTACATATATATTCCCAAAATTTCCAAACACAATTCTTCTTCCCTTTTTTTTTTTTTTCTTTTATCTTTCTATTTCCCCCACACTTGTATCTTTGCAAAAAAAAATTCTTTATTTTTCTTTCTCAATATATATTTTTTTTCTTTTTCAACTTTTTGCAATTCACTATTGAACTTCATTTTGGAGAAAATAGAAATCGTATAAATTTCACCCATAACCCTATTTCATACCCCAAAAAATGTTTCACCCTCACTAAAATCCATCCCCACAATACAAGTGTTGTTGGTCAAAAATAGATACTAAGTGCAAGTGTACACTGTCAACAAGTAATAAGGTGATAAGAACCCAATATCGTATCCACAATGATTGTTTTTAAGCTTAGAATTGTGAAATTAAAGTCTAGAAAAATGATTAAAAATAAAATAGCCAAACTCAAATTAAATTGGAAGTTTTTTTTTATGCAATTAAAAATAACTAAAAGCTTAATTTAAAATCTAAATTAATGGAATGCAATATGAAAATTAGTTGATAATGAAATGGTAAGCTAGGATAATTAATTCCCCCTATTATGCAATTACTGGAAACAATGCTATGAAAATGTTGTGGCACACTAACAGTTTACTAATCAAGAATTTTAATCAAACCATAAGTTTCCATCGAAATCAAATGGGTTTAATTATCTAATTAAATTACTTATGTCTAAGCCAATTTAGTTTCAAGGATTTCATATCAAGCACCAATTCTATTAGATTATGCAAGGCAAATATATATGTCTATACCCTTACAAAATTAAAATCAAAGAAATTAATCTTGCACCATTCAAGTCTTTTGTCCAATAATTATAATCCATTTTCAGCAATCTCAACTATTTCAATCATTTACTAAAGGTGATCAAGCAATAGTAAATATTAAGCATGAAAATTACTTGAATGAATAAACCTCAATTAGCATTAAGCATCAATAGCAAAGTTCCACAATTGCATAATGAAGTTTCTTAATTATCCTAAATTTAAGATAGTTAGTTCATAGCTTCAAACACAAAATAATCCAACTTATAATCATCCATAACTCAAAATAAAATGCAAGAGAGAACTAAGATCTAAGAGAAGGAGAAGAGAGCAAGCCAAGAATATTGTGGAGTGTCCCCCCAAATAGCCCTTCTCTTTTAGTCTTCCTCCTTAGAATCCTCTCTCCTTTTTTCTTCACATTAATGGTTGCCAAAAAATATGGGTCTCTTAATGCACCAGCCAACTGATATATATTTTTTTTCTTCTCTCAGTCGTATATCACTCCAGCAAGAAAGAAGACTCCCAATACATTTAGGTCATCTCCTCCTTTTGGGTCACGTGGGCCTTTTTTTTTTTTTATCTTTTAATTCCTCTTGTCTTCTTTACCACAAATGGACCAAAAATATAACTAAAGCCCACATATTCTTTTATCAATTAATTTCAACCCAATTAAGATAATTACAACAAATGAGTTAAAGACCATAAATTTGAAACTTCACACGTGGACCCTCAAAATAGAGCATCTGCCAGAATGCGATGCTGCAGCAATGCCACAACATTCCTCAAATTCTGATTCCACTTCACACTTCAATTATTTCTCAAATTGCTCCAAACTCAAAGACCACCTATCAAGATAATGAACCAACATTTTTTTAGAAATTTTCCCAGCATTACTATACTATTTAATATTATCATACTTTAATTAATATTTAATGGAAACACCATAAAACTACTACAAAACATCACAAATCACTCTTCCTTGGTAAAAAAATATAAGTTTAAAATCATAAAAATAACTCTAATTCCTAGAGTTATCACACCCCCAAACTTATCTCATTGCTTGTCCCAGTGATGACACAAACAAAACACAAAAGACACAAACTAAATAAAACAATTCAACACAACAAATACACAAAATCAAAACATACAATTTGGAATCAATCTACAAAGGATATGCAAAAGTGGGGATAATGCTCTCAAATCAATTATGAAAATGATAACTCAAACGTGCTCACAAACCAAATTTCTCAAGTATTAAAATGCTAACAAAACCAAGATTTGAATGTTATTCCGGTGAGTGTGTGAATAGTTCTTTCCAATCAATCCTAAATCCCTAGATCAAGTTAAGCAATAATCCTAAGGTTCAATTTATGCTTTCATATGTTGAACTCGGTAACCCCTCTCCACTAATGTAGTTAGCTTAGCAATCTAGATCAATAGGTCTTTATTTTGGTTGTAATGTAAGCTAGGCTAAAGGTATGGATGAAATGGACATTTGTAAGCTAAAACCTCAACCTAGTTTGCCTTGGACCTCACAAACATATTGCTTTTTTTTCTTCAATAAAATGAACCCTCAAACTCACCCAATAATTCCAATTTTCCCACTTCTTTGAATACAAAACATATGCTCAATTATTACAAATACAAACTATATAAAAACAACTTATTTATTTACAATACACATTTTCATGTTTTCCTGATTTTTTTTATTTTTTTGATTTTTTTTAATAAGTAACGAAAATAAAATAACAATGACATAATCTTAACTAAATTAAATTTGAGCATAAGCATGTATATGAATAACAATGATAATAAAAAAATTGATACCCCAATTTTCACTCCCCCAAATGTTAGGAACGAGTTTCCTAATACGCAGCGGAATGGTGGTGGGGTTGGCCCAGTGTATAGCAAATTTTTGTTACATATTTAAACTACCTTTAAATATGCGGACCCATTAATATACATACATTAATCATAAGCAAGGTAAGGATAGAATTCATACCTCTTGAAGCCTATCAAGTGTCCTTGCTACCTTTTCGTATTTAGAACGGTCTTCCTATCCAAGCCGCTCCCACGTACTCATACCAAGATCTTCCAAAGCGTTCTCTACACCTCAAGAAATGTGTGGGCACTTAGAGAATGAAAGATAGTTTATTTGTGATTATACTTGATGTACTCAACACATGAGATCAAGAGAATAGGCCTGAGAATTGGTTCTTTATTTTTCAGGGAGAAAAAACTATCGTTTTATTTTTCACAGAGCGAATAGACTGAGTTATCTCACTTATCTAAATATTTTTCTGATTAGTCATACTTAAAAGAAAATATTTAAATTTTTAAAAATAAATATGTAACCATTTTACAATTTACTTTTTAATTAATTAATTATTCTATTAATGAAAAAATCCAAAACCAATTTTTGAATTATCTATTAATTAATTAATTAAATAAATAAAAATGAAAATCTTATCCCTGAAAATTGCCTTACACGTGGACTGTGTGTGCTCATGTAGCCTCCCTATTTTTAGGGATGTTGGTTTTTCAATTTTTTATTTAATTATTTATTCAAACTTCTTTGTCAGATAAGATCTAACAACGTGATAACTAATTCAAATTTAAATTAATTATCTTTTTAATTCAAATCCAATTTGAACTTATCAGATTATTTATCTCCCACTCAAATAAAGATATTTAATTAATTCTACCAATTAATTAAATCCAATATTTTCGAAAATAAATATTTAATTTATTATAATTTTGAAAATTATAATTAATTAATTATTTAATTAAATTTCGAAATTAATTTAATTATTTAATATAATTTCAAAAATTATACAATAATGAAATATTAATTAATTTTATTAATACAACTAATTTATAATTAATTAGTTAATCACTATTATCATATAATTGCATATTTGGCCTAAAGAACAAATTTCTTCTTAAATATGTCTTTAAACTATTTTTCCCTTTATATCAACTCGTACCTTGAATAGTGTTGATAGAGCCGCTATGGGGACCTATGGACCTATAATTCCAAGCTCCAATAAATTTGAGATTATTAATTAAACTCTTTAATTAAATAATCTTAATTTATTAATCTCATGATTATTCCACTATAAATATGAGACTGCACTCTTGTAATTATAGACATTTCATTTACTAAGCACTTTATAATCATAAAGCGTCCATTGATATAATCATTGCATACAACTTGATCTTCTAATAATGGTTCATAATTAATCGGGAATAAAATTGCCGTTTTACCCTTTTAATTATCTCTTGTTTCCTTAAGTACCATTGACTTTACTAGTGAATGTTAATTCACAACTAAATTATGAATTTGAGCTCAATAACATTTCAGTCCCAAAAGTCAACCCTTAAGAGACCATCATTTAATCTCTTGCAAGAAGACACAGATTCCATATCTGTATACTATGTCCCCAGCCATCTACATTAATGAGTTCCCAAAACAAAAGTTTCTAGCCTGATAATTCTGACAGACCCTAACAAGTGAATCAAAGAACTCATATAACATAAACATGAGTTCATAGTAACTTCAGGATTAAGATCTATTTGTATATGATCATCAGTTGATATATTTAATTAATACTTCGAAACGGTATTTAACTAAGTATTAATAAACATATCTGGTCCAGTTCTATATACTCTCTAATATATAAAGCACCTCCACTAAAGTGTCCTACCACACCAGTGATCCGGATCTAGATCACATGTATTCATAATACTAGTGGACCGTACTTGCAGTAATTAATCTAAAGATTCCATAACTTTATTTTACTGCGAACTATTCAAGTTCACTTATCTCAAACACAATCCTCCCATACCAATACATGTTTGAGATCACATATATGAACTTAGGAATTTTCCAGATATTTACATAATATTATCACATAATAATATAGTCCATAAAATATATGCATAACAAATTTATTTATTTATTTCATTAAAACAATGTCTACTACATATGCTTTCAGGGCACATTTCCAACAATCTCCCACTTGCCCTAAAGAAAATGATGCATCTCTCTCATTCCCATGTTTCTTACATGCTCCTTAAAAGATTGTATGGATAAAGTCTTTGTGAAAGGATCTGCAAGATTATGCTCTGAAGATATCTTCATAACTGTAACATCTCCTCGATGAACTATCTCTCTTAGCAAGTGATACTTCCTCTCAATGTGCTTTCCCCTCTTGTGACTCCGTGGTTCCTTTGAGTTAGCTACTGCCCCACTGTTGTCACAGTATAGGACTAGTGGCTTATCCACATCTGGCACAAATTCCAGATCGGAATAGAACTTTTGAGCCACACAGCCTCCTTAGCTGCTTCACAAGCCGCTATATACTCGGCTTCCATGGTGGAGTCTCCAATGCTGGTTTGTTTAATACTTCGCCAGACTACCGTTCCTCCTCCAAGAGTAAACACTGATCCAGAAGTCGATTTCCGACTATCTCTGTCTGATTGAAAATTAGAATCAGTGTAACCAGTGAGGTTCAGGTCTCCACCTGAATATACAAGCATATAATCTCTAGTATTTCTAAGATACTTGAGAATATTCTTTACTGCAGTCCAATGACTCAATCTAGGATTGGATTGATAACGGCTAAATATCCCTACTGCATAACAAATGTCAGGTCTTGTACACAACATGGCAGACATTAGACTGCCTATTACTGAGGCATAGGGATATTGTCTCATGTCTTCCTCTTCTTGAGGTGTTTTAGGACACTGATCCTTGGAAAGGAATACTCCAGAACGAGTTGGCATATCACCCTTTTTGGAGTTTTGCATATTAAAGCGTTCTAGCACCTTATCAATATAAGTTGCTTGAGACAATGCCAAAGTTTTGTTCTGTCTATCTCTAAGAATCTTAATGCCCAGAACATACTTGGCTTCTCCCAAATCTTTCATTTGGAATTGTTCAGCTAACCAGTTCTTTACTTTTGATAATGATGTTACGTCATTTCCAATTAGTAATATATCATCAACATAAAGAACGAGGAATACTACTACACCATCTTCGATTTGTTTATAGACACAAGGTTCGTCAACGTTTTGTTCAAAACCAAACGTTTTAATTGTGTCATCAAATCTAAGATTCCAATATCCAGAAGCTTGTTTGAGTCCATAAATGGACCTAAGAAGCTTGTAAACCTTTTGCTCTTGACCTTTTAACTCGAACCCTTCTGGTTGAGACATGTAAATGGTTTCGTCAAGGTAGCCATTCAGAAAAGCTGTTTTGACATCCATTTGCCAAATCTCATAATCCATGCACACAGTTATGGACAAGAGTATACGAATGGATTTTAGCATGGCTACAGGAGAAAAAGTTTCTTCATAGTCAACCCCTTCTTTCTGTGTATAACCTTTGGCTACAAGCCTTGCTTTGAAAGTCTCTACTTTCCCATTCGCTCCTCTTTTCTTCTTGAATATCCACTTGCAACCAATGGGTTTGATATTCTCAGGTGGATCTTCAAGAACCCAGACAGAATTGGAATACATCGATTCCATTTCTTGGTTCATGGCTTCTTGCCATTTTTCCTTGTCAGAATCTTTCATTGCATCTTTAAATGTCAATGGATCGTCTTTGTTTGTGTCAGACACAAGCATTTGAACTTCTTGTTCATAGCATGTGGGTTGCTTACTAACCCTCCCACTACGACGAGGTTCACTACTATTCTGACTAGAACTAGCAGTTTCCTCGTACCGTTTTTCATTGGTTGTTGCTGGTGACTTTGCAACTTCATTCGAGACCATCTCCTTTGTGGTTATTCACATAGTCATGTTCAATAAAAGTTGCATTTGTTGATACAAATGTTTTATTTTCTTTTGGACTATAGAATATTCCACCTCTGGTCTCTTTGGAATATCCCACAAACATGCACACTTCAGAGCGTGATTCCAACTTCCCAGTCTTTCCTTTAAGCACATGTGCAGGACACCCCCAAATTCGAAAATGGTGTAAACTGGGTTTACAACCATTCCATAATTCTATGGGTATCTTTTGGATAGACTTAGATGGAACAACATTTAATATGTATAGAGCACATTGAATCGCATAGCCCCAGAATGACAGTGGTAATGATGAGAAACTCATCATTGATCTAACCATATCTAATAACGTTCTGTTCTGTCTTTCCGAAACACCATTTTGCTATGGCATTCCAGGTGCTGTGAGTTGGGATTTAATGCCATGCTCACACAGATGGTCCTTGAATTCAAAATCCAAGTACTCTCCTCCTCGATCAGATCGAAGAGCTTTTAGTGACTTACCTAATTGCTTTTCAGCTTCTGCTTGAAAATCTTTGAACTTTCCAAAAGTTTAAGATTTTCTTTGCATTAAGTATCGGTAACCATATCTTGAATAATTGTCAATAAAAGTGACGAATTATTCATAACCTCCTCTTGCTTGTACATTAAGTGGACCGCAAACATCCGTATGTACTAGCTGAAGTGGTTCTGTGGCTCTTGAACCTTTAGCAGAGAAAGGTCTCTTGGTCATTTTGCATTCTAGACAGGATTCACATACAGGGAGAGATCCAATAGATAGTTCTCTTAAAGGACCATCCTTTACAAGCCTATTTATTCTTTCTAGACCAATATGGCCCAATCTCAAGTGCCACAGATATGTATCACTATCGGAATCAGTCTTTTTTCGTTTAATAGATCTAGGATTAGCTATTTTAAATAATTCAGAATTATTAACAGATTTCTCTTTTGCTTGCAGTTTATAAAGCCCATTGATAGATTTTGCAGAACATATCTTTAAACCATATCTTGAAATAACAATCGAATTATTATTAAAAGAGATTCTAAAATTTTGTTCATGCAACATAGAAATAGAAATTAAGTTTCTAGAATATCCAGGAATATAATAAGCGTTCTCTAAAACAAGAAATTTATTATTCTCAAATTCCAAACGTGCTGTTCCAACTGCTGCAGAGACAATCTGACCATTGCCTACCCTCATAGTCACCTCTCCATCAGCAAGCTTCCTCGTTGAACTAAGAATCGTAAGAGAAAAGCATACATGGTTAGTGGATCCTGAATCTACTATCCAGAATGAGGAATTATCTTCCACTAAACAAGCTTCTAACACAAGTAAATCAAATTTACCTGTCTTTTTCTCTTTGAGGTCAGCGAGATACTTTGGACAGTTTCTCATCCAGTGACCATTTTCTCCACAATGAAAGCAAGTCCCTTTTGGGGCCTTCCTTTTGGAGGTTTTAGTGTTATTGTTCTCTTTGCTTTTGGATGACTTTTTAGGCTTCTCACATATTAATACAATGTTCAAGTTTGATTTCCATTTCATGTAGTTTTCACCAGATAACTTTTCATTAGCAAGTAAAGAAGATATAGGATTTGAGCTAGACATAATTGCTGAAAATAAATAAATAAACAAAATGAATTTATGCATATAATAAATATCAGTTATTTTCGTAATAGTAAACGTGATGCATGAATGTAACAAAAAACACATAAAAAATAATTACTAATTCCATGATTAATTAATTTGAACATTAATGGACCAGCCTTAGGGTAGGTCAGACTAATTCCAAATTAATTTTGAGACAAGTTCTCAAATTTATAAGTTAAAACTTAAATCAATATTTCTCTTTTGACTTATAAACAACTGCTTCTTTGGTCAAGAATACACTAGTCCACTCGAAAGCCTAATGTACCTTGTGAGTATAACCCATTATTTTAGATCAATGACTTAACTCAAGAGTGTGCCTTAGAGTCAGTCAAACTTGAAATACATCATTAAATCCTATTCTTGAAAAAGAAGTTTTCCTTGAGAATAACGCAGTCGGAAGCCTTCCTTAGGGGGGACATAAGCAATGGTGCCGCGAGGCCCTCTTCATGCTACCTTGGTGCTAACTAATAATGGAGACCATGAGACTTATTGTCATAACTCCCTCTCCCACTCACTATTTTAGAACAAGTGTTTTCTCAAAACATCCTATGCTTTTTAATTGGTTGTAAAAATAAAGTGATCTATTTTTACCAAATGATATTCTAATAATTACTAATCAAATTAAGCAAGATTAAAATTATAGAACTATGCCCTAATTAGTTCCATTTTTTTTGCTTTAATTACTAAGAATATCTTTATAATTTAATAAAATAATTTTATTAAATACTAGAAATTAAACATCTTTTAAAATATATTTTCGCTCTTGAACTAGTTAAAAACTAGATTTATTATTATATGGACCAGCATATAATCACATAGGACAATCATAAGGTATGTTTCTACTCATATGAGATGCATGCACAATTTTAAATACTGTGTGGTTATATGTATGGCATGTCAAAAAATGCATGATAAAGTATTAAACAATTTAATAACATTCAAACATTTAAATAAATAAATACTTGTTAAATAAATAAATAAATGTGGGCCGTGTGTCTTGGGTATTTATAGAAAAATTACAACACTTGCAAAAATATACACAAAAAATGTAAGAAACTAAATAAGACCTAAATAGATCTCTATCTATAACTTTGGGCCTTCACAAGTAGTCTTGATCCATTAAGCCACTTATCCATTTAATTTTGAATTCAAATAACTTTTAATTATCTTAAACAAATTTTAAGAATAATTAACTTGGGTATGATGTCCGATAAGTTATTAGGCCCATATTTGAATTTGGGCTCATACAATTAATTCAAAATAAAACAATTTTAATTATTGGTTAACTTAATTAAGCCCATAATTTAAATGGGCAATTTTTGGATGCAAGCCCTAGGGTTCAAAACCCTAGGGGCGGCTGCATATAGTGGCTCGGCATGGGGCATGCGGCTAGGGTGCACGGGCCGCTGCTGGGTACGACACACAGGGGTGCACGGCTGGGAGCAGCAGCAGCTGGCGCAGAGGCGCAGGCACTCGGCTGGGCGAGGTGCGCGGGGCGCCTGGGCAGGCAGCACGTAGGGGCTGGGCGCGTATGCGGCTGGGTGAGGCTCGGGCTTCGGGGCTCGGAACCCAGGGCTCGGGCCTTACAGAATTTTTCAAATAATTTTAACGCAGAAAATTTAAAATTACAAAAATTCCTATGGCCCAAAATGGCTTACATTTTTCATCTAGAATTTTAAGAACATTTCCTAAACCCAAAACACCATATAATTAACAACCCTTAAGAACAAACTATAATCATACATACATCCATCCTTTCACGTATATTACAATAACATAAGAATGCATATTATGCCCACACAGTAATTAATGTATGCAGAGATTAATGACCGCTCTCATACCAATTGTCAGGAACGAGTTTCCTAATACGCAACGGAATGGTGGTGGGGTTGGCCCAGTGTACAACAAAATTTTTGTAACATATGTAAACTACCTTTAAATATGCGGATCCATTAATATACATACATTAATCATAAGCAAGTTAAGGATAGAATTCATATCTCTTGAAGCCTATCAAGTGTCCTTGCTACCTTTTCGTATTTAGAACGATCTTCCTATCCAAGCCGCTCCCACGTACTCACACCAAGATCTTCCTAAGCGTTCTCTACACCTCAAGAAATGTGTGAGCACTTAGAGAATGAAGGATAGTTTATTTGTAATTCTACTTGATGTACTCAACACATGATATCAAGAGAATATGCCTGAGAATTGGTTCTTTATTTTTCAGGGAGAGAAAACTATCGTTCTATTTTTCACAGAGCGAATAGACTGAGTTGTCTCACTTATCTGAATATTTTTCTGATTAGTCATACTTAAAAGAAAATATTCAAATTTAAAAAAATAAATCTGTAACCATTTTACAATTTACTTTTTAATTAATTAATTATTCTATTAATGAAAAAATCCAAAAACCAATTTTTGAATTATCCATTAATTAATTAATTAATTAAATAAAAATGAAAATCATATTCCTGAAAATTGCCCTACACGCCACTGTGTGTGAACGTGTAGCCTCCCTATTTTTAGGGATGTTGGTTTTTCAAATTTTTATTTAATTATTTATTCAGACTTCTTTGTCAGATAAGATCTAACAACCTGATAACTAATTCAAATTTAAATTAATTATCTTTTTAATTAATTATTTGAACAAATATTAATCTTTTAAATTCAAATCCAATTTGAACTTATCAGATTATTATCTCCCACTCAAATAAAGATATTTAATTAATTCTACCAATTAATTAAATCCAATATTTTTTAAAATAAATATTTAATTTATTATAATTTTGAAAATTATAATTAATTAATTATTTAATTAAATTTCGAAATTAATTTAATTATTTAATATAATTACGAAAATTATACAATAATTAAATATTAATTAATTTTATTAACTACAACTAATTTGTAATTAATTAATTAATCACTATTATCATATAATTGCATATTTGGCCTAAAGAACAAATTTCTTCTTAAATATGTCTTTAAACTATTTTTCCCTCCATATCAACACTTACCTTGAATAGTGTTGATAGATCCGCTATGAGGACCTATGGACTTATAATTCCAAGCTTCAATAAATTAGAGATTATTAATTAAACTCTTTAATTAAATAATCTTAATTTATTAATCTCATAATTATTCCACTATAAATATGAGACTGCACTATTGTAATTATAGACATTTTATTTACTGAGCACTTTATAATCATAAAGCGTCCATTGATATAATCATTGCATACAACTTGATCTTCTAATAATGGTTCATAATTAATCGGGAATAAAATTGCCGTTTTACCCTTTTAATTATCTCTTGTTTCCTTAAGTACCATTGACTTTACTAGTGAATGTTAATTCACAACTAAATTATGAATTTGAGCTCAATAACATTTCAGTCCCAAAAGTCAACCCTTAAGAGACCATCATTTAATCTCTTGCAAGAAGACACAGATTCCATATCTATATACTATGTCCCCAGCCATCTACATTAATGAGTTCCCAAAACAAAAGTTTCTAGCCTGATAATTCTGACAGACCCTAACAAGTGAATCAAAGAACTCATATAACATAAACATGAGTTCATAGTAACTTCAGGATTAAGATCTATTTGTATATGATCATCAGTTGATATATTTAATTAATACTTCGAAACGGTATTTAACTAAGTATTAATAAACATATCTGGTCCAGTTCTATATACTCTCTAATATATAAAGCACCTCCACTAAAGTGTCCTACCACACCAGTGATCCGGATCTAGATCACATGTATTCATAATACTAGTGGACCGTACTTGCAGTAATTAATCTAAAGATTCCATAACTTTATTTTACTGCGAACTATTCAAGTTCACTTATCTCAAACACAATCCTCCCATACCAATACATGTTTGAGATCACATATATGAACTTAGGAATTTTCCTGATATTTACATAATATTATCACATAATAATATAGTCCATAAAATATATGCATAACAAATTTATTTATTTATTTCATTAAAACAATGTCTACTACATATGCTTTCAGGGCACATTTCCAACACCAAACTCACTCAAGGTTGTGTCCAAGACAAACTAAGCCTAAGGTTTGGTAGAGAAGAAAAGAGAGATATTGTAACGACCCGAATTCACTATTAAGGCTTAAGGGCCTTGATTAGTGTGCCAGGATGGCGTGTTGGGATTTATGTGTGATTTTATGAGTTAAATGCATGGTTATAATTTAAAGCGTGTTATGTGACTATTTGATTGTTTGAGATGCATGACTATGTATATTAGTATGCATGTAGGCCCGGATTGTGTTAGAAGGGCATAATTGTAATTTTGGCCATGTTGGGCATAACTGTATTAATATGTGATGATTGTAGAGACCACAGTGATATGTGGGTATATCCGTGATTGGTAACTTTTGGCACGAGGCGATCCTAGAGCTGGATAGCGGGGAAAGTCACATCGGGGCATTATAATTGACTTTGGACAAGTCAAGGAGTATTTTGATATTGGGTTATGAAAATAAATAATTGGAGATATATTTGAGGTTAGGATGCCTAGGCGGGAATACTGAGGGATTTTACCATTTTTGCCTCGGGGACATTTTGGTACCCCGAACCTTGAGGTAACCAGCTTAAGTTATAAAAACAAAACAAATAAACCATTTGGAGACTTAGAGAAACCGACCCAGCCTCCACCCTCTCTTCTTCTTCTTTCTTTCCTCTTTCTTTCATGAAATCCACAGAAATCTTAGGAGAAATCAAGCTTGAATTTCTGAAAATTGATGGTGGGATTTGGAGGTTTAGCTCAAGAGTTAATCAAGAACAAATCAGGGTAAAGGTAAGCAATTAATTCTTTTTCTCAAGTTAATTTCTGAGATTTTGTTGGGTTGTGAATGTTTATGGATTTTGATATTCAAGGTGGAGTTTGAGACTTGAAACTTTGAAGATAGGTGGATTTTGTTGGGTTTTGAGTTCTAGGTTTGAAATTTCAGAAATTTGGAATTGGGATTTTGGTGAGTGTTAGGTTGGATTTTTGGTGGAATTGTGTTGTTTAAACCATCCTAATGTGGTGATTATTAATTGGTTTTGAATTGGGAGCTTTGGGATGGCTTAAGGTGAGGTTTTAAGCTTGAAAATGGTGGGTTTTTCTGGGTTCGAAGGGTCGGGCCGCGGCATGGTTCTTGGAGGGCCGTGGCCCTTGAAGGCTAAGATGCGCTGAGGATGGAGGGCGGGCCGCGGCATGGTCCTTGTAGAGCCGCGGCCCTTACCTGTTTCTGGGCATTTTTGTGGCCTTGTTTGGGGGCCATGCCGCGGCATGGTTGGGCCATGCCGCGACGCTTAAGGAATTTTGGGATTTTGAGAATTTAGGCTTCGGAATTTAACCACGGGTGCTCGGGATTGAATCTTTTTATATTTTTGGTGAAGTTCAATGTTCCGGGGACTAGAACTTGGTTTAGAAACTCATTTGAGATTTATCTTATTGGTATCCATTATCTTGGTTGTGACTAGGTGTTAAGCTAGAGCTCGGGAAGTGGATCGTGCTCGGGGGCCGTCATTTTTCTATTTAAAGCATTCGGAATTATGGTAAGAAAACCGTAACACCCGAGATTAGGGCATGGCCCCACTGTGTGATTGTAGGGCATGGCCCCAGATTGTATTATGTGCATATGTTTAACCTTAAATGAATCATGATGTGTGTGAATGATTATTCGAATGTACTATATGTGTGATTATAATGAAATGAACGGCAAGGGCCGAGTGCGGCGTAGGCCGGGTACGGTCGTGGGGCCGAAAGTAACACACAGCACATGGGATGCTTATATTCAGGGTGGGACCCAAGGGATACATGAGTTATCCTCGCGGTGAGAACCGATACCCCAGGCTTCGGTAAGGCTCTGGGGCGGCATGGCCGTGTTTGCTTAGTCTAATGGTTGACTTGTTTATCTGTGGGCTATCTGATATGATTAACTATATATTTGCATATGTTATGTTCTGCATGAGTTTTCTTGCTGGGCTTCGGCTCACAGGTGCTCCGTGTTGCAGGTAGGGCAAAGACTGAGTCAACCAACCATGAGTACGGAGAGCGTGAAGCGACGCGTACATGTTTGGCCTGCCCGACTGCTTTGGTTGGGGGTTTATTCGAAAATGGCTGTAATAATCTATGATTTTTATGATCAATCAACTGTAAACTCATTTCAAGATGTAAATAGTTTTCAAACCTTATTTTGGAATCCCAAATGTTTAATACTAGAAGTTTTATTGAAACGACGCATTTTTCTAAGATTACAGCCTTAACTTTTATTTAGTCACACTTTTGTTTAAAAACCTCGGTTAGCGAGCTCATTGCACACTGTTTTGTCTTAAAACTCACTTAGTAACGGCTCTAAGGAAGTAGGGCGTTACAGATATTCACAAAGGAGTGGGCTATTTAATTTCATGGGTAATAAAAAAAATAGGCCATTAAGCTCAAGATGGGTTAACTAAAGATAATATTCAACATGGTAGGCTTGAAAGGCTCAAACGGTTCAAAAAAATTGCCTAAATCATTTCTAAATTGCTAAGTCTCCTAGGATTTCGCCTCAAGGGAATTATCTAACCAATTCTAAAATCTTGAACCTTCATGCAAACTCAACTTTTCCTAGGACTTCGGAATTTTCAAGGTTGAACTATGTGCATTGATTTTGATTCACACTTTTACTAAAGTTCAGTTAACATCAAAAACTTTAAGTACTAAAGACTCATTCACACACAAAAGCTATCATTTTTTATCACTATCTTTGAAATTTTATCATCGTGCCCTCCCCCAAACTTAAGCAAAACCATTACAAAAATTGATTCCAAAACATCAAAGAAAAACTCCCTCTACATCACTGGTGGCTGCTGAACGACTAAAACCCCCGCTCTCGCGGATAGCTCTCTGATTGAGCTCCAAAATTTTTTTATATTTTTTTTCGCACAGTTTCAATGCTGCAGCATTAATAAAGAGCCTAACAGCATAGCCGCAGCATCACTCCCAAACTTTTCAGAATTCAAATTATCAGGAAACCAGTCATAAATACACCCACGACTTGACTTGAAACCTACCTAAAATTGCTTCAATTGACCCATAAAAATACAAGAATCCTCACAGCCACCCCATAACATTAACTCATTCAATTCCACAACATAGACAATGAAGGAGGGAGGTGAAAAATATGAACAAAAACAAAATATTATATATACTATATATATATAATAAATTTGCTGCTCTCCAAGTATGTCTTTAACGTCAAGCACAACAGCTCAACACATAACTTTTCAAAGATGAAGTGAGGTGGCCGAGGTCTTGTGTTGCTTAACCTCATTACCCCCAAACTTATATTCTTTCCCATTCACCTTAAACTTTCTTCCTGAATTCTCATCATGCAAATCCAATGCACCACAAGAATAGACTTTGATTACAGAGAATGAATCGGCGAAGCTTGATTTTAGATGTTTGGAGTTTCCTTTAATCTGAGGATTAGAGAAACACACCCGCTGTCCCACTTCGAACCTTTGGGAATAATATTTCCTACCACACTTCTTTTTCTTTTTCTTCTTTGTATGTGGCTCTTGCAAATGAGACGATGCCTTCTTTATACTTACCCCTAGCTCATTGTCTTTCTTAATTTTTTTAGGAGGTAGCTTCATCTTCAAACTCTTGTTATACTTTGTGGGTATCTCTTCCTCCATATTAGAGTCCATGACATGAATGACCAAACACTCCCCCAACTCATCTGGAGAACGTATAGGATTGAATACCTTGAACGTTACTTGCTCATCTTGAGCTCGCATTGTGAGCTCCCCTTTTTCCACGTCGATCAAAGTTCTACCAGTAGCAAGAAATGGCCTTCCCAAAATAATAGGTACTTCTATATCCGCCTCATAGTATAGAACAATAAAGTCAGTAGGAAGAATAAATTTGTCAACTATTACCAACACATCTTCAATTTTTCCATCAGGGTGAGCGAGGGATCTATCAGCTAGTTGAAGGGTAACTGTTGTAGGTATAACCTCTCCAATCCCTAACCGCTTGAACACAGACATTGGCATCGAGTTTATGCTAGCACCCAAATCACACAAAGCCATCCCACTATAAGAGTCTCCAATAGGACATGGAATGGTGAAACTTCATGGATCTTTCATTTTAGGAGGCAACTTATTCTGCAAGAATGAGCTACACTCCTTGGTTAGAGCTACAGTTTCAAACTCCCCCAACCTTCTTTTCTTTGTAAGAATATCTTTCAAAATTTTTGCATAGTTAGGCATTTGTTCAAGGGCTTCCACAAGTGGGATGTTAATACGCAACTGCTTCAAAACATCTAGAAATTTCTTGAATTGAGCATCTTGCTTTTGCTTCTCAAACCATTGGGGAAATGGAGGTGGCTTCTTTGAAATTGAGTTATCTAGGTGCTGATGCTACGACATTCCTGCAGCATTTTGGGCAGAGGCAGATTTTTGTACAATAGGAATTTCAGCATCTTTTTTAATTTCCTCATTTATTTGGATTGAAAAGGGCTCACCCTCATGCCCAGAATTTGTCTTGGAATTCTCCAACTCCTTCCCACTTCTCAAAGTGATTGCTTTGCACTCCTCTTGTAATGCCCTGGATAGCCAAGACCGTTACACTGTGTGTTTATAAAAGTGCCAAACTTGCTAATCAAGTCATTTAATTAAGAACGTGTTTCTGAAACTATAATGGAACTAGGGTTAAAATATTTTGGTCTCAAAAGTCACATTTCTTATAAAGAAACATTTCCTGTTTACACGGGATCCCAAAAAATATTAAGATTAAAAACATTTTCAAAAGATTCAAGAATTAAATACAGTATTAGCCATATTAAGGAAAAACAGACAATTAGGCAATCTCTATCCTGATCCACTCCTCGGCCATGGCGACCGAACAGCTGGCTATGTACATTCAGCCCCGCAGCTCTCCACCTCAGGACTAGTCTAACTTGCTTTTGCCTTTACTTGCACCACGTAGCACCCGTGAGCCAAGGCCCAGCAAGAAAACACAACAATAGAGCATAAGCAATCAATAGATAATTCAATATCACATATACCATAAACATGTTCTCAACCATTTAAACATTCCGAATAACCAATTATTCAGCATACCAAACATATCAACTCATATCACACATCAATTCACGAATGATAACTAGGGTTAGCGCCCTCAGGCCGCACCCTCCGTTATCCCACTGACTCCGGCCCGCTTAAACCGAGCTCAGTGAATATTAAGCTGTCCTCGGCTACCAGTGGCTAAGCCGCGCCCTATGCGCAAATATTGTGTACAGCACCCTTAGGCCGCTATCACATGTCCCATGGCATAATACCATCATTGACATTATATAGATATCAGGAGCTCTTAGTCCCATCACAAACATATAACCAGGTGCAGTTTTCTCACCTTTGGATTTGTTGGCTTTGTTCACTGTGATCCTCAAGCACGATCCTTCCCGAGCCCTAGTGTGAACCTAAACACAATCATAGGCCGAAGTCATCACCAATACTCAAGTCCAAAACCTAGCCTCGGGACCAATCCCGAGCCCCCGGGAAGTCCTAATTCCACCAAACAGGGTGGTGGAATCAAACCCCGAACCCTTGGTCAAAAAACCTTGAAAATAACCCTAAAATCCCTTTCTGAAGACAGGGTAGCGCTACATTACTCATTGGAGGGCGCTACAGCGCTACAAACAGAACCAAAATGTCCTCAGCAAGCTTGGCATAGCGCTACAGCGCCCAAAGGCTAGCGTTGTAGCACTAGTCACAGACTGCCAACACCACATTTTCCCTTCCTGCGATTTCCCCGAGCCAAACTTAACCAAAACTTCTCCAAACCATAACCAAACTCAAAATCAAGCTCACTAACATGTCTAACTCATCCCAAGCATCATAACCACATAAAATCTAACCACATGCACCTCTAATCCCAAAATTCACCATAGTCACTCCTAGACTTCAGAATTCAGCAAAACACAGTCAAAACTTCAAAGTTTAAAGTTCAGAATTTATACCTTTGATGGAAATTCGATTTCAAGTTAACTTCTTGACCTCCTTAACTTGTTCTTCCTCAATTCCTTGGCTTGAATTCCCCTAGAGTTCCCATCAACTCAGCTTAGACACCATAGTTTAAGCTAACCAAACTAGAAACTGAAAACTCTAAAGGCTTACCTCAAATATTGATGTGTTCTTGCTAATCCCTTGCCAACCTTTCAAGTTTAGCTCAATACTCTTGTTGCTCAGCCTAACCTAGCTCCCTTCTGAGTTTTGCTACAAGAAAATTGAAGAGAAAGGGTGAGAGAATCACCAACCGACCCTAAGAAAACTGCTCTGTTTTCCTTCCTTTTCTTTTTCTTTCTTTTCCTTCTTTTCTTTCTTTCCTCAGCCTTCTACCTTTTTCTACAATTCCCACTAAGTATAAAGCCTCAGCATACTTATCTCTTACAAGCCAATTGACCATAATGCCCTCCCTTTAATTTTAAACCTTTAAGTGCATCTAGGGCGTTTTGGTCATTTCACCCCAATTCCCGCTAATTCCTTAAATGTCTTTAATATTTTTCCGCTTAATTCCCGATACCTAACTAATCTCCAATTATATTCCTCAATACCAAATAATTGCCAATATATTCACTAAATTCCCATTTATACCCCCAGGCTCGTCCCGAGCCGGGTATAAATCCCCACCGTGACTTTTTGCTAACTCGCTCACTAGGATCGTCTTGACTCACAGATCACAGATATATCCACATAATAATGTGGTCTTCACAATTATCACATATATACACAGTTATGCCCTCAATGGGCCAAAATTACAATTATACCCTTCCTACCCTAATCAGGGCCTACATGCATACTAATACACATAGTCATGCATCTCAAATATTCAAATAGTCATATAACATGCTTTAAATCATTAAATCACATATGTTTCGATTATGCCCTCCCGGCACACTAATCAAGGCCCTTAAACCTCATTAGTAAATTTGGGTCGTTACATCTCTTTACCTTCTCGTCTTGGATTTATGGTGTCACTTGGTAATGAACCTTGGGGTCGACTACGCATCTCATTAGCAAGTTGTGCAACTTGAATCTCCAAGTTTCTCAATGATGCTGCTTGGCTTTGGATCATGGCTTCATTCTTCACTATATACTCCTTCAACATGTCCTCAAGAGAGCTAGATTGCATTGCTTGTTGTTCTGGCCTTTGTTTTGGTGCTTGTGGGGGATAAACCGGTGGGAAATTAGGTCTTGGAGGCATAGAAGAATTGCTTGGGCCAGCCCCTTGATTACTCCATAAAAAATTGGGGTGTTGCCTCCATGATGAGTTGTAGGAATTAGAATAAGGACCATTCCTATTTCGGTTCCCCATGTAACACACAACTGCTTGATTGGAAGGACAGTTGTCAAAAGTATGATCCTCACCACAATACACACAAGAAATGTTCTCCATTCGCCCCATTTGTGTCCCCATAGTCTGCCCCATTGATTGATTCATCCCCATATTCATTGTCTTGAGCATATTAGAAAGAGAGGATACTTGGGCTGCCAAAGAAGTGATGGCATCTACATCATGAATACCAGCCACCTTTCTACCTGTAGACAATCTAGAAGTGGGCCACTAATAGTTGTTGTTGGATATCCTCTCAAGTATTTCATATGTCTCGATGAAGGTGGGGATCCTCTGTTGGCATCCCACTGAACTGGCCCATAGTTTGAAGCATCTGGAACATGACTAGCTTCAATTCAAACTATGATGCCTGAATTTCTGGTCTAACGATGCCTGGATTGAGCTCATTCAAGAGGGGGAGAGCATATTTTTGATAGCACGTTCTCTGTCATCAGCCACAATAACTGCATTTTGCCCATTGTTGGCAGCTACTCCCCCTTGAGCTACTCGATCTTGAGCAGCTCCTACTAGATTTACTGGTGGATCATGAGCGACTCCTACTAGATTTTCCCCCCTTTGAGCAACTCCTGATAGATTTGCTAATCTTTGAGCGGCTCCCTGTTGAGCCCCTTGCTCAACATCCATCACTACTACTTCCCTTTTCGATTTTTGTATCTTTCGCCTTCCTCTAAAGGCACGCTCGATTTCTAGATCAATAGGAAGTAGTATAGGGTCTTGATTCTCATTCATACACTGTATAAACCTGAAATTGCACGAGAATCACCGAAGTTAGCACAAAAGAATTGAAACCAAATTGCGAGATACTTAATTTCACAATAAATGACTTTGAACAATCCCCGGCAATGACGCCAAAAACTTGTTGGCGAAAAATAAATACTAATGTAACGCCCTGGTTAGCCAAGACCGTTACACTGTGTGTTTATAAAGTGCCAGACTTGCTAATCAAGTCATTTAATTAAAATCGTGTTGCAGAAGCTACAAAGGAACTAGGGTTAAAAGCGTTTCGGTCTCAAAAGCCACATTTTTCATTAAGAAACATTATCTGGTTACACGGGATCCCAATAATACAAGTTTTAAGTTCGTTTATAGAAGTTGTAAGACTCAGATACGTTAACCAGCCATACTAAGGCAAAACAAGCAGTTAGGTAGTCCCTGTCCTGGTCCACTCCTCGATCGTGGTGATCGAACAGCTGGCTATGTACATTTCACCGTGGAGCTCTCCACCTCAGGCTTGGTCCATCTTGCCCTTGCCTTTACCTGCACCACGTAGCACCCGTGAGCCAAGGCCCAACAAGAAAACACAGTATCAACAGAGCATAAGCAATTATCAGACAAGTCAATATCTCACGTTGCATCACATAGCCTCAGTCAAATAACCATTCAATATAGTCAAGTATTCCACATACTAGGCATGTCAACTCATAACATGTACAGTTTATAAATGATAACTAGGGCTAGCGCTCACAGGCTGCTCCCTCTGTTATCCCCGTGTTCATGGCTCCCAGTGGCCAAATCGCGCTCTGTGCGCTAATAGTATGTACGACACCCTTAGGCCGCTATTACATGTCCCATGGCGTAATACCAACATTGACACGATACAATTCTCGGGAGCACTTAGTCCCACCACAAACATATAACCGGGTGCAGTTTTCTTACCTTTAGCTTCCAGATGAATTAGTTACGGGCGATACTCCTTGAGCGCGATCCGATCCTCAAGCCCTAGCTTAACACCTAGTCACAACCATGATAAAGAATACCATTAACAATCTTAAATGAGTTCCCAAGCCAAGTTCTAGTACCCGAAACATTGAACTTCACCAAATATGGTAAAAGACTCAACCCCGAGCACCTTAGGTTAAATTCCCAAGCCTAAAATCTCAAAATCCCAAAATCCCTTAAGCGCCGCGGCATAGGCCACCCATGCCGCGGAATGGCCCCCAAACAGAACCTCCAAAGGCTCAAAAATAGGTAAGGGCCGCGGCATTGCTTGGGCCATGCTGCGGCCCGCCCTTCTTCTTCAGCATGCAACCTCTTCGAAGGGCCGCGACTCACCAAGAACCATGCCGCGGCCCGACCCTTCGAACCCAGAAAAAACCACCATTTTCATACTCTAAACCTCACCTTAAACCATCCCAAAGCCCCCAACTCAAAACCAATTAATAATAACAACATTAGAATGATTTAGACAACACAATCCAACCAAAAATCCAGCCTAAGACTCACCAAAACCCCAATTCCAACTTTTGAAATTTAAACCCATAGAACCCAAAACCAGCCATGAAAACTCTCAAATTCAACCATCAAACTGTAAATTAAACCTTACCTCAGCTGTAGAATCGATTCTCCAAGAGTCCCCTGACCTATCTTCAAAGTTTCAAGCCTCAATCCCACCTTAAATTCCAAAACCACAGATATTTAAAACTCAGCCATTTTCTTTAAATTCCTAACCTTAGAAACGAAAAATCAGAACTTACCTTAGCTCTATCTCAGACCTTGATCAGTTCTTGAGCTAACCCTCCAGATTATTCCCTTCAATTCCCCAAGACACAGCTTAAATCCAGCAATTCCCTCTCAAGTTTCAGTAGTTTTCCTTTGCTAAGAGAGAGAAGGAAGAGAAATAGAGATAGGGTCGGTTTACACTTTTCTATCTAGTATTTTCCTAAGTCTTCCAAGTATACCCTTAGATTTCTAGACTAATCCCAAAGCTCGGGGTGCCGGAAACGTCCCCGAGGCCAAAACGGTAAAATCCCCCAATAATCCCGCCTAGACATCCTAACCTCAGATATATCTCCAATTATTTATTTTTATCACCCGATAGTCTAAATCACCACCCGATACCTAAAATACCTCTGACTTGTCCAGAGTCAATTATAATGCCCCGTTGTGACTTTTCCTGCTATCTAGCCCTAGGATCGCCTCGAGTCGCCGGCTGCGAAATTATCCACATCATAATGTGGTTCTCACATATATCTCAAACATATATATCATATCATCATATAATATCACTAATTATCATAAACACACTATTAATCATACATTTACGCATTTAAATCAATAACATTCATTCTAATCCCAGTTATGCCCTCCCGGCACACCAATCAAGGCCCTTAAGCCTTAATAGCTAATTTGGGCCGTTACAACTAAGTGCAAGTGTACATTGTCAACAAGTAATAAGGTGATAAGAACCCAATATCGTATCCACAAGGATTGTTTTTAAGCTTAAAATTGTGAAATTAAAGTCTAGCAAAATGATTAAAAAATAGAAGAACCAAACTCAAATTAAATTGGAAGTTGTTTTTTTTATGCAATTAAAAATAACTAACAGCTGAATTTAAAATCTAAATTAATGGAATGCAATATGAAAATTAGTTGATAATGAAATGGTAATCTAGGATAATTAATTCCCCCTATTATGCAATTACTGAAACAATGCTATGAAAATGTTGTGGCACACTGACAGTTTACTAATCAAGAATTTTAATCAAACCATAAGTTTCCGTCGAAATCAAATGGGTTTAATTCTCTAATTAAATTACTTATGTCTAAGCCAATTTAGTTTCAAGAATTTCATATCAAGCACCAATTCTATTAGATTATGCAAGGCAAATATATATGTCTATACCCTTACAAAATTAAAATCAAAGAAATTAATCTTGCACCATTCAAGTCTTTTGTCCAATAATTATAATCCCTTTTCAGCAATCTCAACTATTTCAATCATTTACTAAAGGTGATCAAGCAATAGTAAATATTAAGCATGAAAATTACTTGAATGAATAAACCTCAATTAGCATTAAGCATCAATAGCAAAGTTCCACAATTGCATAAAAAAGTTTCTCAATTATCCTAACTTTAAGATAATTAGTTCATAGCTTCAAACACAAAATAACCCAACTTATAATCATCCATAACTCAAAATAAAATGCAAGAGAGAATTAAGATCTAAGAGAAGGGGATGAAAGCAAGCCAATAATATTGTGGAGTGTCCCCCAAATAGCCCTTCTCTTTTTGTCTTCCTCCTTAGAATCCTCTCTCCTTGTTTTTTTCTTCACATTAATGGCTGCCAAAAAATATGGGTCTCTTCAATATGCACCAGGCAGCTGGTATATTTTTTTTTTCTTCTCTCAGTCGTATATCACTCCAGCAAGAAAGAAGACTCCCAATACATTTAGGTCATCTCCTCCTTTTGGGTCACATGGGCCTCTTTTTTTTTTTTTTTTTTTTATCTTTTAATTCCTTTTGTCTTCTTTACCACAAATGTACCCAAAATATAACTAAAACCCACATATTCTTTTATCAATTAATTTCAACCCAATTAAGACAATTACAACAAATGAGTTAAAGACCATAAATTTGAAACTTCACACGTAGACCCTAAAAATTATACATCTGCCAGGATGCGATGCTGCATCAATGTCACAACATTCCTCAAATTCTGATTCCACTTCACACTTCAATTATTTCTCAAATTTCTCCAAACTCAAAGACCACCTATCAAGATAATGAACCAACATTTTTTTAGAGATTTTCCCAGCATTACTATACTATTTAATATCATCATACTTTAATTAATATTTAATGGAAACACCATAAAACTACTACAAAACATCACAAATCACTCCTCCTTGGTAAAAAAATATAAGTTTAAAAGCATAAAAATAATTCTAATTCCTAGAGTTATCAAGTATGCAAATATATCTATGGTGCAAGGTTTTAGAAAAGAATAATAACAATTTCAAAATACTGCATAAGGTCTAAAGATTGAGTTAATAAGAAGAAAATAAGGAAAATATTTATTATGTCTCAAAATGGGAAACTAGGGATTGAAACATGAAAGTAGGCTTGAAAATCTCAATTCATCCAAAAAAAATTGCCTAAATCATGTGCACTTATATTTTTGCCTCAAGTAGTCTAGATTGATCGAGACTATATATATCATGGCATGCATAAATCTCTCCAAGTTCTATTGAAAAAGTAAATCTAATTGTGTGAATCATTTGAAAAATCTAAGTTCAAGCTTAAGTAACAATTGAAACAAGAGTGAAACATACAATTCATGTAGAACTCATTAATTTCCTAGAATTGTTTCCATCACAATAAAAAAATTATCATCGACACACGTCTAACCATGCTTTTCACAACCTAAAAAAAAAACTAAACTAAAAAAACGACTAAAATCAACTAAAAACAACTAGACATAACACAAATAACAATGAAAGAAATAACAACTCAAAATAATAAACAGGTAGTTTTCCCTTTGGTCCAAAATTCCCACCACAAGCATAAGAATGAGAGAAGGTGAGAATAGAATGAAATTCAGATTCGGGAATACACCTTCTAATAACTTGATCGGTACAATGCTTCCATAGATAAGGTTCATCCCATATATAGTACTTAGCATCATGCTTAATCTTGTTTCATTGTGCTTGTGTGAGATCTCTCGGTAGCTGCTTGGTGGCTAGAAAATGAACAATGTCTGCAAGCCAAGGAATTTCATCCTTCATGGTTAAGAGTTGTTCGTTGGGAAATTTTTCATACAACGGTAAATGCTCTTCATGCCGAATGAGACGACTTAAATGGTCTGCCACCAGATTTTCTTAACCTCTTTTTATTTTTAATTTCTAAGTCAAACTTTTGGAGGAGTAGAATCCATCTAATAATCCAAGATTTAGCTTCTTTCTTTGCTAGCAAGTACTTGAGAGTTTCATGGTCGGTATAGATAATAACCTTAGTTCCAATCTAGTAAGACCGAAAATTTTCCAAAGCGAAGCATCATTAAGAGTTCGAGAGACATAGTATATTACCGACTTGTTGCCTAAGAAGCACTCCTACTGCATAGTCCCTTGCATCACACATTAATTCAAAGGGAAATTCCCAATTTGGAGGCTGAATGATTGGGGCTGTAGTCAAAGATTCCTTCAATTTAGTGAATGCCTCCAAACACTTTTCATCAAATTCGAATGCCACATCCTTTTGGAGAAGCTTGTATAGTGGTGTGGATATCTTGGAGAAATCATTTATGAACCTTCGATAAAAACCAGTATGTCCAAGAAAAGACATTATCTCTCTTCACACTTGTTGGAGGTGGAAGAGAGCAAATGAGATCTATTTTGGCCTTATCTACCACAATACCTTTTTCCTATATTAAATGCCCCAATAGTTTATTTATAAACCTGTATTGCATACCGTAATACCTATATTGCACAGTGAGTGGCGCCACACAGGGATATTTCCTATCCTTAGGATTTGAATTTTGAATTTCAAATAGTTTGTTTATTTAATTATTCTTTTTCAATATGATTTAGATTAAATAATTAAATAGGTTATAACTGATCAGTTTTATTTTAATAAAATAAAGATTAATTAAATTAGTTAATTATATTTATAAACCTAAAAAGAAGTGATACTTTAAAGGAGGTCATTATTTTTCATGGACTGTCAGACTATCTCTCTATAATAGATGCAATAGTTTTCCTAAACCTGAAAACTATTAAATTGCTCTTCTCTCTATCAAACCTCTCTAGATCTCACGTGTTGAGTACATCTAGAGAGTCATAAATCAACTTTTTGAATCCTACGTGCCCACACACGTCCTTGTCTATTTGAGGATTGGTCTAGAAGATCAAGGTGTGAGCTTTCAGGACTTGGATAGGAAGATCGTTGATTTTATACTAAAAGATTCAAAGATACTTGATAGGATACAAGAGGTAATCTCTAATCTGATTGTATTTGATTTAATATATATATGTGTATGATCTTGGCTGGTATTGATAATTATAAAAAAGGGCCCATTCCCCGCTGCGCATCTCAGAGTTGCTCTTTTAATACCAACACTCTTCTCCTAATCTAGGGTACTTCTTCGACCCCCAGTATAGCCAGATGCCAACCGCCAATTTTGGAGGAGTTCCGCTCTCTAAAGATAGTTTTTCCACCCCCAGGCCAGTTTTAGTGCCACACTAACTATACAAAGTAACAACGAGGGGATCGGAAATAGAGGTAACGATAATCAATCTAGAGGAGGAAACAAAAGGGGTAAAAAGAACGAAGAGGATAAATATACCCACAATATGATGAATATATTGAGCTGGTGGAAACCTGAGAGAACATTTTTCGTTGCAATAGAAAGGCGAATCCCCTACCAAAAACCTCAACTGCTTAGAAGAGATCGAGAGAAAATAGATCCCTCCAAGTTTTGCTAGTATCATAACGACATCGAGCATAATACCAACGAGTGGCAAAAAATTAGGGATGAGATCGAGAACCTCCAAAAGTTGGGACATCTTGACACTATGCTCGAAGGCAACAACAAGTAGCTCCAGTTGTTTTCACCGAGTATTGCAGGCTGCTGAGGGCGAGGGTGTGTAGTTGGCGCCACCTCCACCGGTAGCACATGGACCCCCTGCCACCATCAATCCTTTACCAACTGGTAATTAGGGACAGTTGCCTCTAATTACCCAAAGACCAAATGGTCGAGTAAACACTATATCAGGATAACAACATCTAGGAGGACCATTCAAGGTCTGCCCAAAATAGATATGCCCGAGCCTTGAACCATGACGAAGAGATTTACATAATTGGATAATCTCTTACCCAAATGTCGAGAATGACATAATAGGAAAAAACCTTCACCGAGGAGGATGCTCGGAGGGTTCATTATCCTTATCACGATTCATTGGTATTGAGACTCAAATAGCCAACAAGATAGTGGCACACATCCTCGTTGATAACGGAAGCTCAATGAACATTCTGTTTAAATGGGCCTTTGTGAGAACCTTGTTGTTTTCCATCGCGAGAACCAGGACATTTTCACATGGTCTCACGCTGGTATGGTCGACATTAGTCCGCATGTGATAAGCCACACCCTTAATAATGACGAAAATGACTCTCCTATCCAACAAAAAATAAGATTGATCAACTCTAACCAGTCTGAGGCCTTGAAGGCCGAAGTATAAAATAGTTGGCTAACAACTTCATCAGTTAAGCTCTGTACCCAGTCTGGGTAGCGAATCCAGTCCTAGTTAGAAAGCCCAACAAGACTAGGAGGACCTGCATAGACTTCACAGATGTCAATTAGGCTTGCTTGAAGGATTATTTTCCATGCCACGTATTGACCAGCTAGTCGAGCCACCTCGAAGCATGAACTCTTAACCTTCATGGACACTTACTTTTGTTACAACCAAATCGCCATGCATGTCCTCGATCAAGAGCACATTAGTTTTTTCATAGATAAAGGATTATATTGTTATAAAGTGATGTTGTTTGGGTTGAAAAATGCAGGTGCAACTTACCAGATGTTAATCAACAGTATGTTTAAGGATCAACTCGGACGCAATATGGAAGTGTATGTTGAAGATATGTTGGTAAAGTCGAAAACCTTAGGGGAGCACGTCATAGATTTGAAAGAAGCATTTATTGTCTTGTGTTAGTTCAATATGAAGCTCAACCCTTAGAAATGCACCTTCAGGGTGGCGTCAGGAAATTTTTGGGTTTCATTGTGAGTTTGCGGGGCATAGAGGCGAACCTAGAAAAAATTAAGGCTTTCATCGACATGTCATCCCCTCGAAAGAGAAAGGATGTTCAAAGTTTGACTGGGAGGATTGCAACTTTGATTCGTTTCGTATCTAAGGGGACTGATAAGTGTGTGTCATTGTTCAATATCACCCGATGATCCCAGAAGTTTGAATGGGCCGAGGGGTGCAAGGAGGCCTTGAGGGCCTTTAAAGCCCACATGACTCAGCCCCCAGTCTTTGCAAAACCAGTAGACGGTGAAGTCTTGTTCTTGTATTTGACCATCTTCGAACATGCAATTAGCACAACTTTAGTGCACGAGGAAGGAAAAACACAACACCCCATATATTACATTAGCAAAAGACTGTTGGGGGCCGAGTCTAGATACTCTGTGATGGAGAACTGACTTTTTTTTTCTAGTGGTGGCTTCTCGGAAACTTTTCCCTTATTTCCAAGCACACTCCATAAAGGTTCTAACCAATCATTCCCTCCGACAAGTCTTGCAGAAGTCAGACGCCTCAGAAAGGTTGCTAAAGTGAGCAATAGAGCTCATCTAGTATGACATAACCTACTTCCTGAGAACAACAATTAAAGGATATGTCTTAGTCAATTTCGTTGTTGAGTCCACGGGTATCTGCGACAAGACGAAGGTGAGCGAGATGAAGGTTCCTATCTAGAAACTATTTTTTGATGGCTCCTCAAATGAGAATGGCTCTGGGGCTGGCCTTATTTTGGTATCCCCTAATGGTCATCATGTCCATAGTACTCTGAGGTTTGGTTTCGAGGCTTCAAATAATAAGGCTGAGTATGAAGCACTTCTCACAGGGTTAAGAGTGGCTCGGGAGCTACATGCCAAGGGACTTGAAATTTTCAACGACTAGCAGCTGGTAGTGAATCAGGTGACTGGAGAATACTAAGCTAAGGCTCCAAGATGGCCTCTTATTTGGCCAAGGCACGAGAGTTACTACATTAGTTCGACCAATATTCCATCAAACAAGTCCCATGAGAAAAATATTTTAATGCGGATGCCTTAGTGAAGTTAGCAACCACTCAGAATGTTGAGCTCATGAATGTGGTCCCAGTTAATTTTCCAGCGGCGCCAAGTATTCAAGAGGTCGAGAAGGTATACAAAGTCTGGTATGAAGACACGTGGATGAGGCTCATTTTTAAGTACATAACCTTTAGAGAACTCCCAACCGACAAAAACACAGCCAGAAAGCTACAGTACCAAAGTCCTCGATAAATTTTTATGGACAAAAAACTATACAGAAGGTCACATTCCATGCCCCTTTTGAGATGTGTAACACTCGAAGAGGCCCGAGCCATTTTGCAGGAGGCTCACGAGGGGTTCAATGGTGATCATGCTTGTAACTCCCTGAGTAGTCAGGACATCTACACCGTGCGTTAAAAATAGTGCTTAACTCGTTAAGCGAGTCATTTGAACTTAAAAGTGTTATTAGGTTAAACGACATTTTGGTACTAAAAGTTTTTATCAAAAAGTTGAACTTTTTATTAAAAGGTTTGAATAATTACAAGGAATCCCAAAAGTTTCTAAATAAAATACAAGTTTATCACAAATTACAGACTTAGCTGACCTAAGTGGAAAATTTTAAACTAAAGAATCCTGATCCCCAAAATATCTCGATCGTGGAGGCCAAGCAGGTTGAGTATGTACACGCCACCCCTACACTCTCCAAATCATGGGTGGTCCAGCTTTCCTTTGCCCTTACATAGACCTAGGGTTGATCATCAATCGGCTTAGGCAGTATTTTCTTATTCTGAAATCTAGAATTCGATTTTCGGTCTGGATTAGTGCGATCCAAAAACCGACCGACCAACGTATCACATGAAAAAACTGACCGTTTTGGACCGCGGTTTGGTCGATTAAACCGACCAAACCGACTATTATTTTTTTAATAATTTTTGAGAAAATTAAGTTGAAAAATAAAATAAAAAATGTGGATTTTTGGAATCCATTTTTTAATCATTTTTTTAATATGAAAATGATTCATTTAACTTGTTGTTGACGGCAAAAACTCGTCAACTATACATGGATGGAAAAGTCAAAGCTTGCTATGTGAAATGCGTGGATAGAACGTAAGGAGAAATTAAGAAAGAAACATGCAGAACAACGATGGAGGAAAATATCGTTTATTGCTTTTCTATCTCCCTCTACCATCAATTTTTCCAACACCTTATCCTTAGGGGTGAAGGTCCCTTTATAACTTGGCTCTAATGGCCCCTAATACATTGTGGTCCCTCGGGACAAAATAGTACATGAGTACACTGTCAGGGTAGTAGCACAGGTGGTAGTGGTGTTGTAAGAGTGGTGGTCGGCTCTAGTATGTGTCAGGGGTCTGCTAAAGTACTCATGCCTTGGTACCATATTATACCTCCACTACTTGTCGGGTACAAACCTCATAAGCGTGCTGAGGGAGTCCTTACCATGTAACATTCTTGTACTGCCACTACCTGTCTGGCATGGACATCATATCCGTACTCTAACTCTTCTTGGTCTATAGGTTCATTCCGTATCTTTTCTAACTTCATGTCGAATCGTTGTGAGGCCCTTTCTAACCTTCCTTGAATGCATGTTCAAGAGGCCCTTGACTCTACATCCCATGAGACCCACAGGGAAAGAGGTGCCTCGTTGGTGGCACTTATCTCAGGAAGAGAGATAAGGCCTCTTCAACGAGGCCTGCTATGTGTCCGTTGAGGCATGATGCCCACATACCAGATGAGGATCTGACCTCTTGAGACCATTGCCCTCCAGCGTTCATGCGTGAGGCCCTTGGTGCAAGGCACTTGGACAAGGCCATGAGGCGCTTGGGGCGAGACACTAGGTGCGAGGTCGTGGTGCACGACCCTTGGCGCGAGGCATTTGGACGTCGAGGCGAGGTACGCCTCACTTGGCACGAGACACATGGCCTCGCTATGCGAGGCTCTCCGTATGCCTCACTTGGCGTGAGACACTTGGACGAGGCCATGGGGTGCTTGGGGCGAGACGCTAGGCGCGAGGCCCTAGTGCACGGCCCTTGGCACGAGGCATTTAGACGTCGAGGCAAGGTATGCCTCACTTGGTGCGATACCCTTGGTGCAAGGCCATGGGGCGCTTGGGCGAGACGCTAGGCGCAAGGCCGTGGTGCACGACCCTTGGCGCGAGGCATTTTGACGTCGAGGTGAGGTGAGCCTCACTTGACGCGAGACAGATGGCGCGAGACCCTTGGTGCGAGGCCATGGGGTGCTTTGGGCAAGACGCTAGGCGCGCGGTCATGGTGCACGACCCTTGGCACGAGGCATTTGGATGTCGAGGTGAGGTGCGCCTCACTTCGCACGAGACACATGGCCTCGCTATGCGAGGCTCTCCGTATGCTGCGACACTGAGAGACCCAGACCCTTGCGCGACCCTCGTGGGCGTGCCATCTTTGGCACTTGGCTGTGTGAGACACTTGGCCTCATTATGCGAGGCTCTCTGTGTGCTGTGACACTAGAGACCCAGACCCTTGCGCGGCCCTTGTGGGCGTGCCATCCTCGGCACTTGGCTAGCCGAGTCGTGTGGTGCCTCACTATGCGAGGCACTTAGCATTGTGAGGGGTGCACGAGTGCACTTGGATGGCTACCTACATGAAGCCTCATGGTGTGTGGCACTCAGATGTTACGGGGGCTGCGCGAGACGTAGCCCAGCTGGGCCTCGCATAACGAGGTCTTCACCCTTAGAGGCTAGTCTTCCTCAATGCAAGGGACGAAACTCGTAGAAGACTTTATACGTGTTGGCATAACACAAGCCTCCTTCTTGGGTGCCTTGCACCTTCAACAATTTTTTTCTTGGTGGATTTTTGGCATCCACACTTGTTAACTTGAAGATTGAAAACATAAATACATAGTATTAGTTACATCCACAAATTTGAAAGTTTAAAACATAATCCAAATTCCATAAGCATAACATAACCTCAAATCACAACACATTGTCAAAAGTCCAAAGTCTATTGTGTAATCCAAGACATCACACCATTAAAACCAAAAGTCTACAACCTCAAATCACAACACTTAGTTAAATTTTAAAGTCGAATACAACACATGGATAAAACCTAAAACTAAAAGTCTACAGCCACAAATCACAACACATAGTTAAAGTCCAAAGTCCATAGTCTGATACAACACAAATCAAATCTAAGGCTTGGTCCACTACAACACAAATCAAGTTGAAAAGAGTATATAGAAAACAAAGTCCAATCCAAAATCCAACATTCATTTCATGGTTGTATCAAGCAACCATGACCACCTGCTTCTAAGACAAAAGAAATAATAAAATTATAATGTATGACACAGGCTACATAATACTTTTAAGAGAAATAAAGCTACTAAACTACAATCTTAGAATTCAACTAGTTTTCTTGAGATTTCAATTGTTCTTATCCATCTCACTCTCGCTCCCAGACCCATTGCAAAGATTCTCAGAAACATAGGTAATACACAAGCCATAACCTGACAAATCTTTGCTTGTTCTTCTCCATCAGAATTTGACAAATTAGTTTCTGCATACTCCAACAACCCCCTATCATCTCTTCTAAATTTTTCTCATTATCCACATTGCTATATGCTAGACACAGCGTACATTTCACAAACAAAACAAATCAAATATAAACATAATTTACAATGTGAATGATATTTACATATTTATGATAACTATATTAAAATGGCCAAATATCAAGATTAAATAAACTAGATCATGCTTGCTTTCATTCCTAATTCATGAACAAAAAATAGAGACAATTTATACATAATTATAACATCCAATATAAACAAAATTTCAGCAAAAAATATAAGGCATAATCAAGTGAGTTCATGAAACTTTCTTACTAAAATTTAAAACGCAAGGCAAGCAAAAGACATTAATTCAAAGATGTAAAATAAAGATAGTTCAATAAACTATTTTTACGAAAATATATCAACCTGATGATCCCACACACTAAATCTCAACTACAAGAATAAGTAAATAACATCACTAATTCAAAATTTGTAACATAACAAAAGAATTAGAATAAAAATCTCTAACTATAACTCAACCCTAACTATAACTAAATCCAAATAACCAACATTTGACAAAACTAAATCCATCCAAAAGATGCAAAACTGAAAACTTAATAAAACAATGAATTAATAAACATAAACAAAATTAAAATAAAATAACAGAAAACCAAATAAATCAATAGATAAAAAAAAATGATATAAACTAAGACAAAGGGATTTAGAGTTTACACCACTGTCATTGTGAGGCTTTGTGAAGTCCACGTAACTCGGACCTAGAGTGCCGCCGAAGAGGGAAGACGCAGGGAGAGTGTTATTGTCAAAGTAGGAAGATGTAGGGAGATCCGCGAGGTGAGCTAGGGTGTGCAAGCGATTGATGGGTGGGTGGTTGCGGCTGCGTGGTGTGACTGCGAGGTAAGCTGGGGGCTGGGTGGCTGTTGTGTGCCACTACTGCGATTTGTGAGTGGCTATGAGGTCACTAAGGTGAGCTCCCGCCAACTGGGAAAACGAAAGAGAGATGGGAGAATAGAATACCATAGAGAGAGAGAGAGAAAGATGAATAATATCGAGGGCCCTAGAAAACTTTTCAGATTTAAATTTTTATTTAATAATTTAAAAAGTAATATATATATTATTATATTTATATGTATATATAGTATATGCAGTAAGTATTAAATTTAGTGTCTTGGTTAGTTTCAGTTCTCTCGGTTGGTGCACCGCAAATTTTCAAACCGACCGAACAGTGGTGGTTTACACTGTTAACGATTTTTTCAGTGTTCGGTTTAATTGGTTTTGGTTTTTTTTGGTGTTCGGAAGGTCGATGTACTCAGTTTTTTTCAGTTTTTTAGATTTTATGCTCAGCCCTACCTACACCAGGAAGCACCGGTGAGCCGAGGCTCAGGAAGAAAACCCAAACAATCATACAAATAACTAGATAACATTAACATGTATTGTATACTCTATAAACACAACCGATTCACATAGATTTTCCAAAAGATACACTTTCCAAACAATATACGACTCATGCTGAGTATATGGATGCCGCATCTTTACAATGGCCTCGCCACTATGGTGGATATCACATCCGTGTTATGGCCCCGCCACTATGGCATACATTACACATGTAATGTCGTTAACGACCTCCCGACCGAGCAGTTAGTACAAACAAGTTTATCACCATAAATTCAAACACAAAAGAAATTCAACTATAAATGGTTTCATGACACGGTCATTTCCGTGCCATATAATTGGGGCACACGCCCTACACTTGGTGCAAGAGATGATTTTGTTCAAGTCTTCTACGATAGGGTAAGGCGACAACGATCGCGATCCTTTCCTTCATGAGCCTTGACGTACCTGTAGTTACAACATAATAATGGATATCTATCAAGAACTAAACCAATTAAATGCTTCAAGATTGAGTCCTAGCCTCCAAGACCACGAATTCTACTAAACCAGGTAGAAAAATCCTTGCCAAGCCGTTAGATTTGAGTTCCCGTACTCAAAACCCCCTTCTGGCTAACTTTCCCAATTTGAGCTGCAGCGCCCCTCACTAAGGGCCATGGAACTCTATAAGTCAGAGAGCCCCCCAAGTTATCTCCCTAGAAACGCACCGCAGTGCAGCCCACCAGGTGTCGCGGCGCACCAAGAACAGTGGCACGACGCAACCCTGCAAACACATAATTTCCAACATTTTCTCCAAGCCAAATCCCTCACAATTGGCCCCAAACAACAACCAAACCTATAATTGAGTCTAACCTCCTAACAACACATCACGGGCAGAATATAAACCCCCAAAATTCAAGCCAAAACCTCACCAAACTCAACATCCCCTCCTAGAGTTTGAAAACTTAAAAACACAAAAACAAACCAGAATTTCCTCAAGAAAACAGAGTGTAAATCCTTACCTCAATTGTGAAATCCGACCCTATGTTGCTCCTAGCCCGATTCTAGCGCCAACTTCCTTCAATTTTCCAAGCTTTTACTTCAAAAATTCAAAACTTCACCAAGCGCCCAAGGGAGAAAGACAGTAATGAGGGAGAGAGGGAAAGTTGCGTGTTTTGTTTGGATCTGTTTTTTCTCAAGGCTTCTAGGTGGCTAAGGTAATTCAAGGTTAGGGAAATGACCAAAACACCCCTAGCCTTTACCTTGGTTCTCTAATGGCCTTAAAGGAAAAATGGTCATTTGACACCGCTTTCCTGCTAAACCTTAAATTCCATTTAAAATTCCCAATTAACCCCACTAATCTTCCAAACACTAATATTTTCCCCTAACTATAACCCATACTCTATAACCCTGGTAATTCACCAAATTACTAAAATACCCCTAGGCTCACCCCGAGCTAGGTATTAATCCCTGTTGTGACTTTTATGCCAAATTTCTTACTAGGATCGCGTCTACCACACATCTCAAATATATCATCAATATAATGTGGTCTCACTCACAAATCACATATATTTCAGATATACCCTCAGCGGGTCAAAATTACAAAAATGCCCTTTTTAACAAAAACGGGCCTATAAGCATATTTAATACACCTAAACATGCACAAGTAGTCATATCATAATATATCTCATATACTTCACATAGTAATCATACTAACACGTAAACATCCAATTACGCCCTCCTGGGACACTAATCAAGGCACTAAGCCTTATTAACGAATTTGGGATGTTGCAATGATGGGGGGCAAAGCTTGTCCAAGAAGATATTGAGACAAGGCTATTCTTGACCGACCATGAATAAATACTCCCTCAATTATGTGAAAATATGTGACAAGTGTCAGTAATATGCTCACATGCCCCGAGCACCCCTAAACGAGTTAACTCAGATGACCATCCCGTGGCCATTCGCAGTTTCGGGAATCGACTAGGTTGGATCCTTGCCCATGGGAAAAGGGGGCAGTCGGTATGCCATGGTAGCTATTGATTACTTTACCAAGTGGGTAGAAGCCGAGCCACTCGCAACAATTACCTCTAAGAAAATTCCAGATTTTGTAATCAAGAATATCATTTGTCGGTATGGCCTTCTGAGAAAGTTAGTGTCTGACTACGGCTTATAGATCGATAGCAACATTTTCATAGATTTTCGCGAACAGCACGAAATTCATGAGAGTTTCTTGGTAGTGGCCCACCCCAGGTGAACGGCCAGGTGGAAGCGATGAACATAACACTAAAAACGTCTACGACGAAGAGATTAGAACAATCAAAGGGGGCATGGCCAAAGGAGTTACCCCAGCTACATTGGGCCAATCGACCCACTACTCAGACATCAACCAGACACGCACCTTTCTCCATGGCATATGGATGCGAGGCCATGCTCCCACTAGAGGTGGCTATTCCTACTCATTAACACGCTACCTATGACTCGATGACTAGCCATGCGCTACTTCAGGAGTTGTTGGATTTGGTTGAAGAATACTGCGAGCTATTGTAGCTCCGGGTCACTTCATACCAACAAAAGGTCACTCAATACTTCAACACCAGTGTAAGAGATCGAAAGTTCTTGCTAGGAGACCTTATCCTTTGGAAGGTGTTTTTTGCTACTAAGGATCCAGGAGTAGGATTGTTGGGCCATGATTGGGAAGGACCGTACAAGGTTGGAGAAATCTTCAGGCCAGGAACGTACAAATTGGCCAGACTGAATGGAGAACTGATACCACACACCTGAAATGGCCAACACCTTCGTCGGTATTACTAGTGAAACTTTGAGCAAAACATTTGTACTATTTTTATTTCTCACTTTTCACTTATTTATGTTTTTTCATGTAACAAACAATGAGTAAAAGTTAATGAAAATCGTGTAGTCCTAAAACACGATATGAGGCATGTCAGGAAGATGTTGCTTAAATTATGCGTCAATAATGGCACCGCATGTGACTCCCTCGAACACCTAATACAATTGAGTACAGATTGATAATCTCCAATCACTTGTGGGGGGGGGGGGGGGGGGTAGATGAAGAGGGATTGAATCACTTGGAGGCAACAGTTCTAGCAAGCAAGAGCTAAGAGAAATTTAGTTAAAAGAAACCTGAAAGGGGTGCCTTAAAATCTTTTAGAAATCTTAGTGTCGACAATAGGTGTGCTAAATCTTAAACATGATCTCGGACCACCGCGTGCCCGTGATTATGACATCTTAAGACCAAAAGTCAACACAAAAGGCAACACAAAAAAACTTTGAATACTTAGGTCAATTCGAATAAGAAGAACCTGAAATAGGTACCTTAGAGTTGAGAAAAGAATGGACTAAAGCTAAGAAAATTGAGTAAGGATACTACGAGACCTAAGTGCATCTTGGGGCCTTAGTGTTAGACAAATAAGTACACGAAAACTCAAATTTTTCACAAACATGCTAACATAGGTTTGGAGAATGTGACCACATACGTCAAAAGGAAATCTAGTAAAATTACATGCGACAAAAGCTTCAATGCTAGCGGTTGCTCATATACATAAAATGTGTAGGCATAAAACTATTTAATGTCCAAACATAGTCGAGCCATATAGATATTAGCCTATGCTATGGGAGTTTGAGAGCGTCGCAAAGCCTCAGTGCCAAAATTGAATGAGTAAAAATCATAAAAAGTAAATTGACCAAGTTAAAAGAAAAATGCATGTAAGAATTAATATATTATGTCGTAATCTAGGTACAAGGGGCTCACGAGTATGAGCAATGCCAATTCTAAACTCCAAAGGCCTAAAGACCTATAGCAAAAAATGTACATGTATAAAATTACGTGGGGGAGGCCCATCACCACTAGTGAGAGCGTCCAACGACCCGGGGGGTAGCTCGGCAGCCATGGCCACTATGTTCTCGAGACAAGTAGGTCTGGGAGTGGTCAGGACACTGTTTTATCGAGCCCGCTTGATATTCAAGCACTTTCACATAGTCCTCAGACATAGGCTTCATCATCTCTCAAGTAGCTTAGTTCCAAGTCTGGGTTGCAGAGCCACATGTTGAAAATAGAATCCATACCGATCAAGTTGGACTGCTCACGATACTTTGCAACCTCTACCTGACTTTCCTCAATTACTTGGGCCACCTGAGCCACTTGGGTGTCGATCCTCGCCTTTAGAGCTGTCTCCTGGTGGAGGAGATTCCCTTTATCCTTATCTAGGGACATAATTCTAGTCTCGGCCTCAATAAGCTCCTTCTTGATAGCCTCGTGAAGAGTCTTCTCCTCATTATTGGAAATCTTCTTCTGGGCTAGGACCAAATCCTTCTCGGTAGACTCCTATTGAGCTTTCTCGTCGTCTCGCATGCGCTTCACTTCTGTGAGAGATTGGGCCAATTTTTTTCCTCCTCGGGAGTAAGAACGCCATCACCCTTCAGTTTGGCCAACTCCCCTTCAGCCTTGTTGAACAAGACTGCATAGTTCTGAAGCATCTCGTGAAGATGTTTGGAGTCCCACATCAACCCCTTCACAGCCTCACTTTGTTCAATAGTGAGGAGGGCCATCTACAAAAAGTATGAGTAAATAAAGTTAATAAGAGGGGTAATAAAGTAAGAAACAAAAGTACAATAGGGGTCGATGATGACTTACCAGAACTGATGTCACCGAATGATTTTGGGAGAGATGGGCAATGTTTTGCTCCCTCAGTTGGGCCCATCGTCGAGAAGGTATACTCCCCATGATGTCTCGACGACCATGCTTGGTGCCCATGTCAAGGGGGGGGGGGGGGGGATGTCCCAGTAAAGGAGACGACTCCTCGGCTATGTCTTTTGTGTTGCATTTCTTTTTCAAGGGCCTCCTGAGCTGCGGGAAACCTTCTTATTTCTGCTAGGCGTAGTGGGGGTGGTGTGTTCACATCCTTGCGAGGTCCCACCATTGAGGCTAAACTTGTTGTTGAAGGGCGAATCTCACGGATGGAGACAAACAGTCCCGCAACCCGAGCACCTGCTGAAGCACTAGAAGTGGTGACTCTCGGATTTTTCTGAGCATCAGGGGGATCGCTGGCCTGCTATCTTTTCTGGGCCTCCAGGGCCACTTTATTCTTGTTAGAAATTAGTTAGGTAGAATCCATCTGACCTGAAACACAATAAAAGGAAAAGGGTTAGATAGATGGTTATGAAACAAAGGAAAAGCAAAATTTGAAAATGGTCTAAATAGGGGATCATCATCACACCATCAGGGACATCTAGTTCCTCATCACTCTCCGAGGAGACTAACTCCTCGACTATCCTTTTCATGACATCAAGAAGTAAACTCAAGTCCAGGCCCACGTTGGTTATGTACTCATTGAATCCTTGGGCTCGCATGGTCGTAAGTTGGTCGATAGCAGCTGTTTCTGCGAGATCCCCAGGATGCTGGTGATGAACCACCTCATCGACATGGTCAAGATAGTTAGTATACTACTCCCACGACCAAGGACAATTGGTGTACCCATATCAATGTAAAGAAGGCATAAAAGAGGAATGACCCAAACTGTGACCCTCCTCGACACTCCGAGGAAAATAGAAACCTCTTCACCTTGGTTTTTCAACATCGAGTTGCCTCAAGGTACGCAGGCGATGGGTGGATTTTTGAGTGCAGACAACTTTGAATGCCTCATCGACCTCATCCTCCAGCATGATCTGAGGCTTGGGAGTATTCCTATTGGGCTCTCAAGCAACGAGGACAATTATCCCAAGATTGAAGGCCTCCTCCTCGGCATTCATCATCGGGAGTTGCCAAGAATTCTTGACAACCTCATCCATGTCCTCTTCCAGGGGCCTAAGTCCAGTGCATCAAAGTTGAGAGGCTCATTGACCAAAACAATGGGGAATATGTGCCTCACCCTTTGACGCGGGTTGACTATCCCCATCATGTCTAGATTGTCCACTCTCTATTCAGCGCCTATGAGTCTTGCCTCCCTCAACTGAGCAGTAGTGGTCAGCAGCAGAATATCCCTTTCTTCATGAGGAAGAGTGAATTTTTTAAGCCATAACAAAGTATTCGTCATTCTGGGTAGGCCTTGAATATTGACCTACGAAATAGGAAATTGGAGAATAAGACAGGGAAAGGACAACATGACAAGGAACAAGTGAATATGGAGGTATGATTACTTACCGACTCGGTTAAAGGCCAAATAAAGTTGGTGGTTGTTGCGGGTGTCGAAGCCCATTGTAAAGAAAACTTATTTTTGGATTCTTGGGGTTTCTTTTTGTTGTGATGAAGGGTTTGGTAGGAAGATGCCCTTTTGGCCAGCTGGTTGAAGCCATCTTCCTCCCATATGCCCTTTTTGGGGGCTACTTTCAATTGGAAATGGTAGTGGAGTTCTTCGGTTCTCGGGAGGACCCAGTTCTTCTCCTTGCATAAAATGTAGAATGTCACCAGTAGTCAGTCGACATTCAGAATAGGCTAGAAGGGCAAGATTCGCATCCACACCAGAAATTTGATGAAGTACTGATGGAGTGGAAGGTCGCTCCTACATTTGGTGAGCCTGGCTCCATGCTAAAAACCTATTATAAGCATAGCAGTCCATCTCTGACTAGTCAGGGAGCCTATTGACGAAGTGGTTGGAAGAGATCCCGTAGGGGTCCTCGATGGCTCCAGGCACGTCCACAGAAGTTAGCTCGGAGATTATGTTTACTGATTTAAAGTGAGCGACTCGAGGAGGAGATTTTCAAGGGTCTAGCACAAGCCCCATGGGTGGTAAGGCAGCCGAGGGATTTTCTCGGGATTCTAGAACTTGAGTCACTGGGACAAGAAGCACCATAGTAACCCCAGTCGAAAAGGAAGATTGGCCCGGTCCTGAGACAATGCGGGTGTGTTCGATGAACCCCCGACACTTACCCTCACAAAATTCTTTGAATTTACGAGCTGCAATCCCCCTCGAAATGGCTAAGTCCTTGCGTTCTTGACTCTCCCTTGATAATGCAGGTTTCTGGATAATGGAGACTTCTTGACGGTTGATTCCTCTGGCCCATTGCAGAGGTGTGATAAGAACCCAAAATCAAAGGAATGATACCCGTATGAGCACAACTCTTCGAGTTTGGGGTCGCTGGACATCTCAAACAAAAACGAGTAGTTAAGTACCTGGCCAAAGAAGACAACACCAAGGTACCCCGATTGACACAAGAGAAAAGACACTGCTCATAAAGGGCTAAGAGAAAAAGGGAAAAATCCCAGAAAGAAGGAGAAAACCCTATGAATCCATAATATCATAAATTCCAAACACCAACAGAGTAAAAACTGAATCTAAGACACTTATATAAATTGCAGGTCATGTTCAAAACTATGGAAAGAGAAAACCCAAGAAAAGAAAGACTTACGTGACTAGAAGCATCGATAAGTCTGTTAATGGTTCTCACTTGAATAAATCGATGCCCTTCAACCTCAAATATCCTCGCTCAACTGTTGGGTGGTTGATTGGCTCCCGACCGAATGGCAATGAAAAGGTGGGCTATCTTCCTTAATGGAGAAATCTGCAACTCGAAAGGAAGGGAGTGGCAAAGTATTTCTAGTGAAAGGACAAATAAGAAGAGTTTCGCGATTAAATAGTGATATTTCCAAATTTTGAATCAATGGGCGGATCGTGATCACAGGTACTCGAGTACCATTCGACAATTCATGGTAAAAAGTACCACTCGAGACGTCCGTTGAGTTGACAGGCTACTCTTTGGGGCAGGCTAGTAGGGGAATTTGCAAAGTCTTGACTAGTAAGAAAGCGACAAGTGTTCCCTGCATTTAATGCATTTGCAGAAGTCCGACCACTAAGCCAACGAGGAAAGGCCTCGAGACCCTCTGCGAGCTCTTGATGCATGAATCCTCGAAAAGTATCAAGGTCAGACCCTTTTGTGGCAACTCCTCAGAGAGGCGAGAAGTCTACTTAATGGCCTCACAAGATTCTCGAAGATTCGGGGTACCACTTTTTCAGGGAGTGGTCCCAAGCGCTCTTTCCATTAGGATTTAAGGACCGCCTACTTTTTAGGCTAGGAAATTGCCCCATTATGCCTATGGTCAGGTGACACGTGTAATATGTCCATCGTGTAATCAATATTCCCCAAAGAATGTGGGAATAGAATGAAATGTAATAAACGCTGACAACCCCTCTAGCTCTCCTCATGTTGCCTATAAATAGATCATGAGGAGGTCATTTGTAAGGATTCAAAACCCTAGTTTTTGGACTCCTAATTACCTTGGAGTGAGACAATCCTCTTCCCAAGCTATAAACCCTAAAGAGCTTGTGATTCTAACATACAAGTGACTCGTGGACGAGGCCTCGTTTACAACCGAACCATGTAAAAATCTATTATGTCATTTATTTATTTTTATCAATTGTTCTTCTTATTTTATTAAGTTGACAGAAATGTGGGTCTACTGGTTGGTTATCATATTTTAGATATTTTTTTGAATAAATAGATTATTGAATAATGAATAAATAAAAGTGGTTAAGGCACATGCCCTGAAAAAGACATGTCTCACACGCCAATCACAGTGCTTGCAATGTGACTGGCCTGTAACTGAGTATTAGACTCAGTCTTGGCTGTTTTATTTATTTAATAATTATTAATAATCATATTGTTTAACTTTTGAATTTGAATTTAATTCATTTATAAAAATATCGGATAGAAAAGAGTTTCTAAAGTCTTCCAAGTTTAAGATTTTACATTTTTCACAAAGAGAAAAAGATATCATATTTTCTTCTCTAAACATGAAAAATTATCTCAGTCCTAAAATTCCAAGATCTCATGTGTTGAGAATATATTGTGAATCACTAAAAATCCCACTGTTACTCTACGTGCTCACACACGTATTTAGGTGTAGATAACACTTTGTAAGATCATGGTCTGAGTACCCAGAGACTCTAGGATTGGATGTTCGTTGGAGATACGAAAAGATAGCGAGGATTCTTGAGAGTTCGTCAACTAGAAAAATTCCTAATCTTTTATATTTCATTGATTAATGTATGTATATTAATGGATCTGTTATTTAAAGCTTGTTTAAATATTTTTTTTAAAAATCTCTTAGGCTCAGCACCCCTAGCATTCTGCTGCACACATGGTAAACATCTTACCAATAATTGGTACCAGAGCATTCATTATATGTTTGAGCTGCCCGCGACAAGCCCAGTCCATTATTGCAAACTTTCACTGCCTGGCCCCTCACAAGAGTCCTAGGGCAGTTGGATGTTTCCTTGAATTTGTGGGCTTTGCCCAATGTCAATTAGTATTTTAAGATTCTAATTAAATTTTGAGTAAAGTGGCCCAAATTCAAATTGTGTCTAAATAAATTATTAGGCTTTAATTAGCCAAGTTCAATATTTTTCAAAAGATTATTTAAAAATAATTTAAGTTTTTTATAATTCAAAATTTTGCTTGATGGCTTAAAAATAAATGAAGGCCCACAAGGTGGAGATAGAGATTCTAGAAATACCCAAAACATCCGGCTCACATTTATTTATTTACTGTATTTATTTAAATGGTTGAATGTATTAAATGTATTTAATAGCATTGTAACATGCCATATATATATTACCCACACATTATTTAATTAAAGCATGCATCTTATACAATTGGCAACATGTTTTAATTAGGAATGTCCTTTATGATTATATGCTTTTATTTAATGAATCATATAATAGACATAGTTTAATCTAGCACAAGATGGTGAATTGATTTTAAAGAGTTAATTTCAAATCTATTTGATAACTAATTTTATTAGATAGACAAGTGATATTCTTAATAATTAGAGCATTTTCCGACTAAATTATTTGAGGGCCTGTTTAGTATTTTTATTACATTTTGTTTAATATTTAAATGCTTAATGAGATTAGTAATTATTAGAATATTCTTGTACCCCAAAAATACGAGTTGAATTCCTCAGTACAGGGTACAGTTGGCAGACAAGTGTATGAAGAAAGCGTACATATAGAGCATCCTCCTAACTCTGGAGTGAGCAGTTCGAGTCAACTTGACAGCATGCGACAACCAGATAGTCTCCATATCTCTTCTATTGTCAACAACTTTCTATATGCAAAAGCTTTGCTGAAATTGTCATCAACAATTTCTTCAAGAGTCCTAAACAGATCACTAAGAGTGACTCGTGGACTAGGTGAATTTTAACCACTGAACTACGTAAAATGTGTGAGCATTTTGCATTCTTGTTTTTTGCCATTTCTTATACATTTGGTTTACGAAAAGCCTAATCTCTCTATTGTCAAATTTATAAATCCCCTGTTGTCAATAAACCACACCAACAGATTGGTGCTTTCGTTGAGAGTAGGAGATTAGGCTTGAATTCCCATGCAAGTTTCAACCCAACAATCGCTATGGTGGTCACCCGTTCCATGCGCGACAATGAAATAGAGCAAACTTATGATCAAGAGGGTTCCCATGTCGCCATCCCCACTAGAGAAAGTACATTCACACAGCGTCACCCTGGAAAACAACATGTGGGCAAAGACGATGCTAGGAGCTTGACCACATGCCCAACAAATCCCCATCATGGGTACCTGACAACCATGAAGATGGAAAATGCCCAGTTAAGGAACCATCTTGCCCGGACCAACAAGCAGATTGAGGAGATTTTAGCTTGATTACCCCCTTCTACAATCGATGATAATGTCGGAAGGAGGAAAAGTGGATCCCATAGAAACCACAGAAATAATCGACCTAATGTCAGTCGTTCCGTCCAAACTATGACCCCGAGTTTCGTACCTTCTAAATGGATTCCATGAAATACCAACCTTCTTAGGAATAATAAATCAACTTACACTCACAGGAATCGGCTTGGCCAGATAGGGTGAGCTGAAGCCGAGTCAAGGAGAAGAGACGTCCCAGCAAATCCACACGTGCCTCAACCAGCAGCTCCGACACAGATAAATGAGTCTGCATTGCCTGCAACCCATGAAATTGGAGTAGATCAAGGGTGAGCTAATCTAGTACGTCCTGATGGAACAAGGATAGCTTCACCAATAAGGCATCCTCCATCACCGATTCGACATCCAACACCACCTCACCCATAGAGGAATACATTAGCCCGAGGGGATAGCAGGAGAAATCCTCCTCCCTTAGAAGATGCATATATCTCGCATTCACGAATGGGAGCTATTCGTTGAAGAGTTAGCACAGAGGCAGGCATGACAGTGACATAAGGAATCATTTAAGCTCCACAAAAATTCTTCGCTCCTACCCGTAATCCGATCCACGTGATCATCTGAACTCACAAATGAGGACATCCAACTTTCCACGAAGATCTGAGTTATACTTAGGCCAGGGGAGATCTGTCCATTGTACGTGACAATGAGAATGTCCTACCTAACCAAGCTCAAGCTTGGAGGGATAATAACCTGTCTAACGTGTACAACAAGGTGGGAGCTGATAACCAACTCCCAAATAACCTAGAGACAAAGGATCCAACCCTTGAGTGGCTGGGCTTAATGGAGGAGCAGATAAAAAGACTCTTGTCTGGAAAAGACACCGATGACTGTGATTCTGATGATAAGCTCAAGTCTTTTGCTCTCTATAATGCGGAAACTCCGTATCCTGCTAGATTCAGGATGTCGACAATTCCCACATATAATGGAACCACTAATCCGTCCAATCACCTTGGGACCTTCAACAACTGATGATGGCCCACAATGTAAATTTTGACCTAAGGTGTATTCTATTCCCTGCAACATTGAGTGAACCGACCAAATTGTGGTTCAACAAATATAAAATACACTCAATCACCTCCTAGAAAAAACTATCTTGCGAGTTCAAAAGATAATTTCATGTTGCAAAAGAGACCCGAGTAGAGGCTGATTCATTGGCTAACATCAAGCAACAACTTGGCGAATCCCTAAAGGCATATCTCAACCGATTCACAAATGTAGTGGCTCGAGCTAGAGACGTTTATGATAGCTCTAAGCTCATGGCTATGAGAACGGGAATTACTGTAGGAGGAGATTTGTGGAAAGAACTCTAGAGAAAATGAGTGAAGAGTGTAGATGAGTTCTTGGCTCGAGTTCAAGAATGGATAAATTTGGAAGAGGAAAGTCTTTTATTACAGGAACTAGCCAGACCCCCATTCAGCTCGCTGGAGTGGTGACAGATGTTGCAATTGTGGTTCAGCCTGCTACCCATAATAACCAATCATAGGGTAATAAACAGACAGGGAATGGTGAGGGCAACCAAAACATGTCAAAGAAAAATAAGCACGAGGATAAATATACCTCCATCTACACCACCTATACTGATTTAACGGACACATGAGAATGTATATATTTAGCTAACTCTACTCGCCTTCCATGGAAGAAGCCCAAGCCTATGAAGCATCAAAGGGCGAAGAGAGACCCAACTAAATTCTGTCGGTATCATAATGACATTGGTCACAACATTGACGATTATCATCAACTGAAAGATGAGATCAAGACTCTCATCTAGGTTGGATCATTAGCACAATAAGCTCAAAATAGGGTAGCTCTTAGTCAACTGGCAGGACAGAACCCACAACTAACTCAAGCAAGCTAGGCCAACCCTTAATCAACCCAAGGAAATCAGGTTATCCCTCCTCCTGTTGAAGGAGGGGAAATAGCCACGATTACTGAAGGGCCCCATTTGGCAGGAACAAGCAGCGGAGCCCAGAAAAGGTATATCCAGAGATGAAGATGCACAATGGCGTCGAATTTGTACCGGAACAAAGGTTATCAAAGCAAAAACGGTTGGAGATATTACCAATCATTTTTACGGAAGGGGACATTAGCCAAGTCCAATTCCCGCATAATGACCTGCTGGTGATAACCATCTAGCTCGCTAATCCAAGAGTACGAAGCATATTGATCGACAATGGGAGCTCTGTAAACGTGTTATTCAGGTCCACCCTTGAAAAGATGGTGCTATCTATAGCCAATCTTAAAGCGACCCCAATGACCATCTATGGATTTTTGGGAGAGGGGATGGAAGCCATAAGAACAATCGAGCTCGTAGTCACATTGGGCGAGCAAACACGAGATGTCACCGAGATGCTCGAGTTCATAGTAATTGATTGTCCGATCGCCAACAATGCAATTTTGGGGAGACATGTGTTGATGGTGTTCGAAGCTATAACTTCAGTTCGCCATTTGACCATGAAGTTTCCATAGAGATCAACTCACTTCCAGGGAATGCTATAGCATTGCCATGAATGGAAAATTACAACCCGAACAACAAGCTATGGTAATAAGTTAGGAGAATGAGGAACCTCGGGCAATGGCAGTTGTCGAAGAGGTGGAAGAACCTTAGGAAGTCAGAAATGAGGACGCTCAACCCGACGATATTGATCTGAGATTAGGCGAAGAGATCAGAGCTCCAGGCATTAGAGGAGCTAGAGAAAATCATTCTCGACCTAGAAGTACCTTCAAAAGTGGTAAAGGTTGGGAAAAATCTCGGATCTGAAAGAAAGAAAGAGTTGGTAGAGCTTTTGAGAAGAAATCTTGACTTCTTACCTGGTCTCATGAAAACATGGTAGGAATCAGTTTGAGTGTGATGATGCACACATTAAACCTGGAAAAAAACATACATATGAAGGCACAGAAATGTAGGTTGTTGGGAAAAGAGCGAGTGGAAGCTCTGGAGGAAGAGGTAGCTCACTTATTAAAGTGTGGGTTCATTAGGGAGGAAAAATATTTGACCTAGATAACCAACCCTGTTTTGGTCCCATAGCCTCATGGAAAGTGGAGAACCTGTATCGATTTCACCCCTGTCCTAGAATTGATCAACGCAATGGTTGGTCATGAGTTTGTGTCCTTCATGGATGCGTGTTCTGGATGTAACTAGATCACGATGAACTCAACAGACCAAGAGCACACTAGCTTCATGACCGAGCGTAACGTATATTGTTACAAAGTTATGTCATTCGAGCTGAAGAATGCAAGTGCAACTTATAAATGGTTTGTCAAAAAGATGTATGTTAACCAGATAGAGAGAAACATGGAGGTGTATGTTGATGATATGCTCATCAAGTCAAGGTTTCTCCATAACCATGTATCCGATCTGAAGGATTTTTTTTGGCGTGCTGAGAAAATACAACATGAAAGTGAACCCCAATGTACCTTCGGGGTGTCGTTGGGAAAGTTCTTAGGCTTCATAATCAATGTGAGCGGGATTGAGGCAAACCCAGAAAATATCAAGTCTCTATTAGAGATGCCTTCACCAAGGTCACGAAAGATGTACATTACTTAACAGGAAAGGTCGTTGCCTTGAACCGATTTGTATCAAAGTCCACGGATAAATGTCTTCCCTTCTACAACTTGCTCAGGGAAAATAGACATTTTGAATGGACAGAAGAATGCAAACAAGCATTTCAAGATCTGAAGACTCATCTATCTAAGCCCCTATGTTATTGAAACCAGCTGCTAAGGAAGGTATATACTTATACCTAGCTGTAACAGAAAACGCAATCAACACTATGTTAGTTCGAGAGGAAAATTGAACACAGAAACGGGTATATTATGTGAGCAAGGGGCTTCCATGAACTGAATCCAGATATCCTCCAATCAAAAAACTTGCATTCTGTTTGATCCTGGCTTCGAGAAAACTCAGGCCATATTTCCAGTCCCACACCATACACGTCTTAATCGATCAACCTTTAAGGTTGGTCTTGCAAAAGCCTGAGACATCGGGACGTTTGTTAAAGTGGGTCATCGAACTTAGTCAGTTTGAGATACTATACAAACCACGAACAACAATCAATAGTCAAGCGCTCACTGACTTCGTGGCTGAATGTAGGGGTTTCCAAGATGAACCAATGAGAGAACCTATACAAGAGTTGTGGAAAATCTTCGTTGACGGATCGTCAAACGAGAATGGTTTTGGAGCTGGAATAATTTTAATTTTGCCCAAAGGACATCGCTTCCATACGGATCTCGGAATTGGTTTTGACGCCTCCAACAATGAAGTGGAGTACAAGGCATTATTGGCTGGAGTTCATATAGCAAAGGATCTGAAAGCAAGAGCAATTCAATGCTTTAGCAATTCTCAACTCATGGTTAATCTAGTATTAGGGGAGTACCGAGCTCGAGGAATCAAAATGCAAGCTTATCTAGCTAAGGTTAAAGGTGAACTGTCTGAATTTCAGTTCTATTCCATTGAGCAGGTCCCCCGCGAATAGAACACTAATGTTGATGCTCTAGCTCGACTCGCCACCACCAAGGAAGCAGACACATTAAATGTGCTTCCCGTAGAGTTCTTGGAAAAACCAAGTATGGAAAAGGAGTCAGTGGAAGACGGAGTAATTTGCACAGAACTGGCCGTGATGACTTCTATTGTTGAGTACCTCACAACCGGTAAACTACAAGAAGATAGAAAGAATGCAAGAAAGTTATTGTTTCAGGTCCCACAGTATGTTATGGTCGAAGGAATTCTCTACAAGTGAGCCTGTTCATTGCCCCTCCTACGATGTGTTCTACTCGAGGAAGCTCAAACCATCCTATGAGAGTTACATGAAGGGTTTTGTGGAGACTGTTAGGGGCAAAACTTGGCTTTAAAGGTATTAAGGCATGGCTTCTTCTAGCCTACACTCAAGAAGGACTCGGCCTCGTATGTCCTAAAGTACGATAAGTGCCAGCATTTTTCCACTATTGCTTGTACAACACCCATGGAGCTAACCATGATTTCGTCACCTTGGCCATTTGCTATATGGGGGATCAACTTAATTGGCTCTTTGCCAACTAGAAAAGGAGGAGTTCACTATGCGGTTGTTGCCATTGACTACTTTACTAAGTGGGTTGAGGGCGAGCCCCTGGATTCTATAACCTCAAAGTAAGTCTTAAATTTTGTTGTAAAGAACATCATATGCCATTTTGGACTCCCAAAGAAGATTGTATTTGATAGCGGGACTAAATTTGACAGTGACCTATTCACAACCTTTTGTGAGAAATACGTCATAATGAAGAGTTTGACCTTAGTAGCATACCCTCAAGCTAATGGGCAGGTCGAGGCAGTAAATAAAACCCTAAAGGTGAGCATAAAGAAGTGACTAGAAGATGCTAAAGGGCTATGATCGGAATAGCTCTTGAATGTGCTCTGGGCCTACAGGACCTCACATCGCGCATCTATTGGGCACACACCCATATCTCTGACCTTTTGAAGCGAGGCTATGATCCTAGTGGAGGCTCTAGTGACGTCGTCTGGGTAAAGAACCTATAACCAAGATCATAATCTTGACTTGCTTGATGCATCTCTGGATATCATTTAAGTGCGGCGGGAGGAGTCTCAATTACAGCTCACCCATTACCAACAAAGAGTTACTTGTTATTTTAACTAAAAAAACAAAGGACGTAGACTCAAACTGCGTGACTTAGTGCTCTGAAGGGTGTTTTTGGCAAACAAAGATCCTAAAGATGGTGTATTTTGACTGAACTTGGAAGGACCCTACCGGATCGTGGAAATCTTACGTGAAGGAACTTCAAACAAGCTCGATTAAGTGGAGAATTGGTCCCACGAACCTAGAATGCTCTACATCTCAAAAAATACTATCACTAATAGGACATTTATGTTTGTTTTTAATGTTTTAGTATTTTTCTGTGTAAGGCTTATTTATAAAATTCGTTCGATTTTTATAACACAGGATTGCTACGTAATTTAAAAATAGAATCAATATTTTATCTTATTCTAGTGATGTATCGCGACCTCATTTTGTAAATGCGACCTAGAATATTCATAAATTCTGATTGCTTAGGGGGGGGGGGGGCATATAACCCTCGAAAACACTTTGAAACATTCAGCAAATTTAGGCTAAATTTTTGGCAATTTAGAATATGGAAAAATTTTTACTCTACGACTTCTTAAAGCTCGAGTTTTCAAAGAAATTCTGAATATGAACTATGTTAAGAAAATTCAAAGCATAAGCAAAAACCTAGAAATCAACTAGGAAACCCTAGATATAACCAGGTCTGAGGCCTGATTTCTAACAGGTGTAACGCTATTAAGCAATCAAACTCTTGGATATAACCAGGTCAGAGACCTTAATCCTAATAGGAGTAATGCTATTAGGCAAACAACCTCCTGGATATAACCAGGTCATTGAAAAAAATTAACTAGTCAAGCCATTAAAGACTTATCTCAATCTAAAGTTAACCCCTATGACTATGCAAATGTAAAATGACTTAAAAGAAAAAGAGTTCATAAACATGGCAAGATAATAGTTTAAGGGGGAAAAAAATAGATCAGAAATTAATAAACATGTACTAACGTAAGTATATGAATAACTCGAGGAAAAATAACCTCGAACTAAGCCTGAAGGTGATTGTCTCAGCCAAAAGGGCTCACATACAAAAGGTTCTAGGCCTAAAATAATATATATATATATAAATGAGGTCCCCCTTCATCCCTGAGCTCTGGTAACTTGCCCCTGGTATGAACCTCTTCCTCCTCGGCCCCTACCACAGCTCTAGAAGCCTCGGCTATATCTGGAAGCTCCTTTGATAACCAGTCTTGGAACTTGGCAAGGTAGTGCCCCCAAACTTCCGCGTCTAGGAACGAAAGTACCTTTCCTGGTTAAACGCCTAGACCCAATAGAACATTTCTTCTAAAGAGTTCTCAACTTCAGCAGCGTCCTCCTTGGCCTTAGCTTCGACCTCCGCAAGCTTCTGCTTAAGATTGTTAACCTCAAGTCGAAGCTGGTTCCGCAGTTGAATTACCTCCAAGGCTTGTGCTTTCGAAACTCGCTCATTCACTTGTGCGGTCTTCAGGGCATCGTTAGCCTCTTCCTGGGCGGCCTTCGTGGCATTGTCTTCTTCCAAGGTGACCTGCATTTTCCCCAAGGTGGTCCCGGCCTCATCAAACCTTACCTCAGACCCAAGTGATGAGACAGATCTGAGCCATGCACGACTGCAAATAAAGGATAAAGATGGGTTAGCTTTTAAAGGCATCGGATTGGAAGAAGATGATCATTATAGTACTTACCCTCAGAGTCATCCCCAACACAGAGTCGAGGATGGTGGTTGATGGTCGCAACTCAATTTCCTGCAACTTTTTGATGCTAACCACACTTGTGTGCTTCGTCATATGGCTCACAATTTCCTGACATGAGAGCATAGAGGCTCTGGATATTTCTTCACCACGAGGAAGGGATCTAGGGTAGTGATTGTTGGGGCTTTGGTTTGGGAAACCTGCGGGACAAGAGTGAGGTCATGAGGAGCTGATGGAGGAGCCATTAAGGTTGTGACTATGGTGGGCTAAGGCTGCTACTACTTCTGGGTCAAGCTAGTGCCCTTGTCTTTTGTAGGACACCTGGTGGTGGCTCCAACTCCGGGAGTAGTTTTCTTCGAAACCCTTAGCTTCTTTACATGTGGTCTGGTTTTGAGGGATTCCTTTAGATTCATATTTTCATCTTCAAAAGAGCAAGCAGAAAATTCAGACCCAAGAAATGCTAGTCAAGATAACATAAAACAAAGGGTAGCAATACAAGAACCCTACCCTCCGAACTAGAGGAGGAAACTACTATGATTGGCTTTTGATTATGAACCGGGCTGGATAAAACCTCTATCTTGGATTATCGGAGGAGGGAAGACTTTAGTATTATTATATTTTGAGATCTGCAGGGTTTAGGCCCCTCTTCTGGACTAGGCTCGTGCTCAGCCTGCCTAATACCCGGGTTAAAAACACCATGGCACATGGAAGGCCAAGACAAAAGGTTTGTACCATATTCTTTATTTATCACTATAATAAATTTGGGGTAGCTATGATCATGGCGTGAGAACAATTGGTCAACACATCGAAGAAGGGTCACATTTAGGTCCGGATCTACCAGATGATGGCTCACGAGCTGCCTCAGATTGATCAGACTAGCCTAAAACTGGTAGCAACCAAGTTCATTTCTCTATATGGATTACCTTGGCAAGAGGTGCCAGCTACTGCCCCCGATTCAGCACGACCTTAACCAAAATCCCAATAATCTTTAGGAGCTCTTATTTTATGCACCAACTATGCGACCTCCTCTTCCTCATCAATCTTCTCAGCGACCGAAGGGAGCCACTGGGGAGGAGGGAGCATGGGGAGGGGGCCTCGGGCCCTGATGGCCAGCGTCCGATCCTCATAGATTAGCTTGCAAGCCACCAAGGTGACATTATTCACCACCATCTGGAACTCTTTCTCCTTGTCAGGAGCACGGGTCAGGGTCTCTGACCCCTCCATTCTCTTATATATAGCTACAAGAAGTAACAACTCGATCAGAATAAGTTTTAACTTTATTAAGAAAGAACTCAAGAGAAAAGGTCAAGAAGTTAAGAAACTTACAAGGATAGTATAAGTATCGATGAGTGCAGCTCTTGAACCTGTTTCACATAAAAAAAATTGGTCCTTATAGTCATTCGAGTGGCTGGGGAGGTCGATGATAGAGGCTATGCTGCGAAATCTGGTGAGGTAGTAGAAGCCATCACCTCGGCCCTTTGACTCTGGATTATCCTTGAGGCAAAAGAAATACATAATACCGGCAGGGATGGGGACATCCCACTCTTGCTTCTAAAATAAATACTTCAACCCTGCTAGGAGTCGATACGAGTTCGAGGGGAGCTGGAATGGTGCTAGTTCCACGTAGTATAAAAAATCTATGAACTATTGGTCCAGGGGAAGGAAGGCACCTACTTTCAAGTGCTCATCACTCCAAGCCCCAAAGTCATCTTGAAATGGGGCGCATCTCCACTCTCCATCCAATGGAGGGCGAGCAACAAGTACTTTGGAGCCCATCTTGATCCCGCAAATTAGTAAGATTTTGTTCACCTTGCCCTGAGTCTTTATCCGAGATTTAATATGCTCGGCCTCGAAGAAGGGGTCAACCATAACCTGCCTATCCACCATTGGGACAAAGTGAGGAATAGGAGTCTCGGAGGCGACCTGCTTATCCTTATTTTTGTTTTGAGACGAGGATTTTTCCATTAATTTCTTCTTCTGGTTGGCCATAATTTAGTTCCCCTAGCGATGAAGCGGACTGTTAGAGGCGACCTAAGATAACACCTCCCTGTGACACTAGAAGTGAGGGAAACCTGAAGTTGTAGATTCAGTTTACTCGACCTAAGAAACCTACGAGATAGATTCTCACCTAATGCTAATACGTGAGTTAACAAACGGTCATAAACCACACACAATAACCTAGGGAAACCTTGATACTTCAAGATTCGCGTGTCAGGCCTAGTACCTCTTTGGAAAGTGGTTTAATGCAAAACCGGTCAAGACACCTGACCCTTAAGCCACCTAGAACTGAACCTAAAAATCCCTCAAATCTTTAAATTCACATATTCAGACATTCCTCTTTCAAACCCAAAAACTTACCTATTTTTGTGCATTATTTCTAGTTGGATCTAGTGCTATTGTTTTTTGCCTAACAAAAACCCACACCAAACTCAAACAAAACCAAAATATGGCAAAGTACTGGAGAATTTCATACTACTTTTTGAAAAATGAGAAAATGAAATTTAAACCAGGGAAGATCGTACTTACAAATTAGTTTCTTTATCGATGAGTGAAGTAAGAAGCGAAAGTGCTTGGAAAATCCAAGTGTGAGGACCTGGGGATCTCTGGGAAGCAAGGGAATTAAAAAAGTTTGAATGTTTTGAGAAGAAGAAAGGAAAAGAGGAAAATTTTGAATGCAAAGGTGGTAAGGCTCAGGCGTGGCTCTCCTATTTATATGTAAACATCAGGAATCAATCTAGGCCACATGATTAGACCAGCTCAAGATCAAAGGGTCTGGATTAAATAAACTAAGCGCCAGCAAAAAGTTGACAAGACAACTGTCACAGTACTCAAAACCTGAACATGTGCCTATTGGAAACTAACACGTGTCCTATATTTGAGTTAGTGGGTGGGCACATTTTCTCGTAACAGAAGCCGAAAGCCCTTACTGTGTGTGTCAGAAGTGACGTAATGCACAAGCAAGAGCTTGGGGGATTAATGTTGTACCCCAAAAATACGAGCAGAATTACTCAGCACGAGGTACAGCTGGTAGACAAGTGTATGAAGAAAGCGTACATATAGAGGATCCTGCTAACTCTAGAGTGAGCAGCTCGAGTCAACTTGATAGCTCACGACAACCAGATAGTCTTTATATTTCTTCTTGCGCCAACAACTTAGTTCGAGATATGCATTGCACATATCACCTTTGTGAAACTCTGAACGTGACATGTGTCAATTTAGATTAGTGCTATGACACCCAGCTCGAAGGAAGTGTTCAGCTCATGGAAGCCTGGTCATGATGCGCAGTGAAGGATCCCAAAAGAATCAGAGATTCATTATACGCCTCATAAAGGCCCAAGATTTAATTATGCATTTATTACTTGATATAACAAATATAAATTTAATAGGCAATCATATATTTATGTAAATGGGAAGTTACCCAGATTTTTCAATTACCATATTAATGTATGGTCACCCAAAACTATCCATGAGAATCTTCTATAAATACAAGGGGAATTGACAATTAAAGGGATCAACTTTCTGTATGCAAAAACTCTGCTGAAATTGTCATCAATAATTTTTTCAAAAGTTCTAAACATATCAATAAGAGTGACTCCCAGACTATGTGGATTTTAACCACTAAACCACGTAAAATTGTGTGAGCATTTTGCATTTTTTTTTGCCATTTCTTATACATTAGGTGTACAAAAAGCCTAATCTCTCTATTGTCGGATTTCTAAATCCCTTGTTGTTGAAAAACCGCGTTAACAAATATCATTTGGTAAATTAATTGGCTTAATTTAATTAATTAAAAAGCATAGGATGTTTAGAGAAAACACATATTCTAAAATAGTGAGTGGGAGATGGAGATGTAACAATAACTCCTATTGTCTCCATTATTAGTTAACATTGAAGATTCATGGAATGGGCCCCTCGAGGCATCTTTGTTTGTGTCCCCCTAAGGAAGGTTTCTGACTATGTTTTTTTCAAGGTTAACTTTTTTATCATTTAAGAATAGGAATGAATGATGTATTTTAAGTTTCGCTGCCCTTAATCCACACTCTCGAGTTAAGTCGTTAATCTAAAATAATGGGTTACACTCACAAAGGTTTACTAGGCTTTCGTGCGGACTAGTCAATCTTGACCAAATAAGCGGTTGTTCATAAGTCAAAAGAGAAAATAATTGATTTTTTCACTTATGAATTTTAGAATTGTCTCAAAATTAATTTTGAAATTAGACTGACCTACCCTAAGATTGGTCCATTAATTGTCAAATTAATTTATTGTGGTTTAGTAATATTTGTTTTTATGTGTTATTTAAATTTGTTGCATTTATATTTACTATTTTGAAATTATTGATATTTATTATATATGAAACTCATTTTATGTTATGTTATTTATTTCAGCAATTATGTGTAGCTCAAACCTTGTTATGGCTTTACAAGCAAATGAGAAACATACTGGTGATATTATAAAATGGAAATCAAACATGAACATTGTGTTGATTTGTGGGAACCATAAGTTTTTCTTAACTGAGGAATGTCCTGAGGTCCCTGCTCCCAAAAATGCTAGGGAGAAATATGATGCTTGGATATTATCCAACAACAAGGCTAAGTGATACATACTTGCTAGCATGAGTGATGTACTCAGAAAAATCATGAATACATGCAAATTGCATATGAGATATGGGAGTCTCTACAAGCCATGTTTGGGAAGCATTCCAATCAATGCAGACATAAGGCTACTAGAGTCTATATGAACATGAAAATGAAGAAAGGTGTTTCTATAAGAGAAAATGTTCTAAACATGAATAATTCCATGCATGATGCATAAGTTCATGGAGAAACCATTGATGAGAGGACTCAAGTTAGTATGATACTTGAATCACTCACACCAGCTTTTTCCACATTTACTACCAACTATGTTATGAACAAGTTGGAGTATAATATGACTCAGTTTTTAAATGAGTTCCCGCATTTTGAATCACTCGTAAAGAGTAATACAAAATTAGAAGAAGCAAATGTTGTTGATTCTAAACCTTCCTCATCTAATGGGAAAAATAAGAAGAGAAATAACTCCAATCAAAAGGACAATGAAAAAAGGGAAAGCCTAAAAAGTCATCTAAAGGCAAAGAGAACAAAGAGAATAAGGATAACAACACTTCCAAGAAAAATCAGCCCAAAGGGACATGCTTTCATTGTGGAGTTGATGGTCATTGGAAGAGAAACTGTCCCAAGTATCTCTCAGACCTAAAAGAGAAAAAGAAAGGTAAATTTGAATTAATTGTTTTAGAAGCCTGTTAAGTGGAAGATGATGCGTCATCTTGGATTGTTGATTCTGGTGTCAATAACCATGTTTGTTTTTCTTTATAAATTCTTAGTTCTTCGAGGGAGCTTGCTAATGAGGAGCTGACTATTAGGGTTGGAAGGGGTCAAGTCGTCTCAACCAAAGCAATTGGAACATCCTATTTAGAATTTGATAAAAATAAATTTCTTGTTTTAGACAATGTTTATTTTATTCCTAGATTTACTGGAAGCTTAATTTCTATTTCTATGTTTCATGAACAAGGTTTTGATATTTCTTTTAGTAACAAGTCGATTGTTATTTCGAGATCTAGTATTGAAATTTGTTATGCAAAATCCATTGATGGGCTACATAAAACTAAAGGCTAAAGAATGATCAATCTACAACTCTAAAATGTTTAAAGTTGCTAATCCTAGATCTATTAAGTGTCAAAAGACTAATTTCGATAGTGATACATATCTTTGGCACTTGAGATTGGGACATGCTGGTTTAGATAAGATAAATGGTTTAGTAAAGAAAGTACATTTAGGAGATTTAACTGTTGGTTCTCTTCCAATTTATGAATCCTGTCTAGAAGGCAAAATGACCAAAAGACCTATCTCTGCTAAAGGTTTAAGCGCCAAAGAAGCACTTCAACTTGTACACACAGATGTTTGCGGTCCACTTTGTAACTACCCGAAAATACTAACACTAATTTTTGCGGAATTAAAACCGTTCATAACATTCAAAAGGTCTCAAAAATGCGAATAAAAAAAACTTACCATAATGTGTGCACACACCAAAAAAATTTACATGGAAGTTAAGTATTAAGGCAAACCCAACATAGTTTAAGAATAGTTAAAAAAATAATAGAAAGACTCATTTCGAAAGTGCAGACTCCCCAAAGGTCGGGCCACATGTAACTTTTCACAAGCAAACTCCGGCTCCCACTGCGACAACTTTTCCTTGCCCTTACCTACAACATGAGGAACTAGATAAGCAAAAATGCTTAGTGAGTCAATTTAACATCACAAGTAGAAACACACAATAGGAATGAATGACCTAGTCATTTTCCTCACAATACATAGCTTTCCACGCTTAGGGTTCTGGATAAATCCGGGTCCTAACCAAACAATTTCAAGAATGCCTAAGCATCCTAGTGGCATTGCCTTGCCTTTAATAGAAGTCGAACACAAAATTATTCACATAATCCAGACCAAAGCAGAAGTAGTAAATAATGTCAAATAACATAACTGACCCTAGAAGCCAATTTGTGAGTTGCCAAGTATCCATGAGCATCACAAATCAAATCATAGTGGAGACTCAAGTCTCAACATTGATATCTAATTAAGAAATCCCTCTTGAGGGTAACCATCAATTTCCTAGGGCATTTATACTAATTCAAACAAAGAACGAGGTTTGGTGGATCTACACTGGCTAATGGAGACCTTTAGGTTTACCTCGCTTACTTACCTACTGGCCAAATGTCACGTTAGCTAACCAAACCAATAAAATAATGTTTTGTAATGTAGCAAAAGCACCTCTAGGATCGTTCAAACTCCTAGGTTACTTGGTCTGCTTACTCCTAGCGAATTCTCACGATTGCGATCTGTATTAAAATAACATTTTATAATAGAGCATAAGCACCCCTAGCATCATTCAGACTCAAGGTATTGACCTGTGAAATTGGCCAACGGTCGTATGTGCAATATACGACACCTTTTGAACGAAATAAATAAAATAAATGACAGAGTACGATATCTTAAATAAACACACAAGAATTTTATAGTGGTTCAGCCCTGTTTTGATGAACAGTAATAACCTAATCCACTTAGCTTTAAGTATTGAATCACTCGATAATTATACTATTGAACCAAAATATCCACTCGTTCTCACTTGCCCAGAATTTCTCCTCTAATGTTCTTTACATCTCCAAAATTCCAGAAAAAGTGATCTAGCCCAGAGTCCAAAAAGTCCCCTTAAATGGCTCTAGTTATTCGAAAGTTATCTTTCTACCAAATTTCCCGCTCCTTTCTCACTACCGAACTTAGCTAGGAGAAATATCATCTTGGAAGCTTAAAACTTTACCAAAATTTATCCTTTCTTTTATTCTACCCAAAATCCCACTTTTTTTTTGTAAAACAATTTAATTCACAAACTTTAATAGGTTGAATTAATCAATTAAGAAATATTTAATTAGGTTTCATTTATTTAAGAGAAATTACATAAAAATTTATTTTTTTAAATATCATTTTATTCTTTTCTTAGTTAAATACTTGAAAATTTTTCACTTTTCCTTAAGAAATAATTTTGTAAGCCCTATGTTGCAAGTTGCTTGTTTTAGAAAGTTATAGTTTGAAAACAATAGCTCCAAAAATTCTTAAACTTTGCTGAAATGAACTTCGCTATTCCAAAGAGTTCCTTGCCAAATTTCGTGCAAAAATAACTTTTTACGTAGTGCAATATATTTTCAAAAACCATATTTCAAAACTGTCTAGAATCCGAGCAGATAAAGCAGAAAGAGCTTGAGAAGTGTGCTGCTCGATTAAATGAAGAGAACAATCTACTTGCCTCTCCGGAGATTTCTTTGGCAACTGGCATTGATGGAGAGGATGAAGTTGGAGCTACTGTAGATCAGCAGAACCAACAAACCCCGCCTGCTCAGTGATTTTTCTGTAACAACTTAGTTTTAGTTTCTCTCTCTCTCACTTTTTTTGTAACACTCGAAATACATGTTCGTGGTGTTAAGACATTATACTGCTTAAGGCAGTTCAACTTTTATTTTTCTAATTACATCCGAGCAGCTTCTCGCGGTGTAAAAATAATCAAATAGTATTATATCTTTTATTGTAATGCCCCAAATCTCCTAATAAGGTTTAGGACCTTGATTAGGAGGCTAGGAGAGCCATAATTGATTTATTATGTGATTAAATGATAATATACATGTTTAGGTGTATTAAATATGCATGTGAACCCATTTCTGATTAATTGGGTAATTTTCATATTTTGGCCATTTCGGGCATATTTGGCATATATGTCATATGTGTCTGGTGCTTTATTATTATTTGGTTATGCTAGGGTTACTCAGCACAAGACGATCCTAGGAGGTAAGCTAGTGGGAAAGTCACAACGGGATTTATACTTGACTCGGAGTGAGTCAAGGGGTATTTAGAGCATTACTGGGTTATTGGGTAATGGGAATAAGTATTTGATGATAAATTGGGAGTTAGTAAGATCAGGGGGAAATTCTTGAGGTTTTGACTATTTTGCCCCCGGGGATGTTTTCGGGACCCCGAGCGTTAGGATTTGTTTGAGGCTACTTAAGCTTGAAGTAACCTTTTAAGAAATAAAAAGAACGTTCAGTAAGTTCTCTCTCCCTCTAAGCTCCATTTTCGTCTCCCGATCGCATTTTCGAAGGAAACTTGAGTTCTAGGACTCGGATTCAAGCGAGCATCGATGCATAGCGATCCTAGGAAATATTAAAAGCTTATTAGCCAGAGGATTTAGTTGGGAAACAGCTTAATCGAAGGTAATCCAAGTTTTAAGTTCTAAGTTTTTAAGCTTGAATTGGACTTTGTGTTTTGATGAGTTTTTGGTTGAATTGAAGCTTGGGTTTTGTTGATTTTGGATCATGGGGATGATTGGGAACTTTTATTTTTGAGTTTGGAGATGTTTGGATAGCTTTTTGGAAGGTTTTAGAAAGGATAAACGGGGATTTTGGGCTGGTTCGCGGTTGGGCCGCGGCCCTGCTCTAAGGTGTTGCGGCCCAAGCTTGAACAAGGAGGAGAAGGCTCTGTATGGGGGCGGGGTCGCGGCATGGTGTTTGGAGGGCCGCGACCCTTAAGGGAAAAATTTCTAGAATTGTGTTTTTGTCATGGGAACTTAACACTAAGGGCCTGTGATCGATCCTACTACCTAGTTTAGTGGGATTTGACGTCCTGGAGGCTTGGGTTGGGTTTGGAAGTATTTATTTACTCATTTTTTATGAGGTTTTATATTATGGTTGTGACTAGGTTATCACTAGGGGTTTGGAATCAGGATCGTGCTTGTGGCTTGTTTATTGGTGACCTGTGCTTGGACCAAAGGTAAGAAAACCTGCACCCTATACGTGACATGCATGGTTATTCTTGATGCATGTTGGATGTTTAAATGTGATGCATGTGATGCACGAGAAACATGTGATTAGGGCATGCCATGAATATTGAATATGAGATAGATCAAAGCTTGAGTCTCTATGTTTATGCATGATCCTAATTACGCTAGCAATTGTTAAGTAAGCATGTTGAATGCCCTACATTCTGATATTTTACATATGATATATGCTTGGTAGCATTGCTTACTTGTGCGTGGCCCTAACTATTCAGGATCGACATTGGTCGCGTGTTACTGACCTAAGAGTCAGAAACGGCATAAGCGTCATGAACGCAGAGCCGATAAAAGATTAGATCTAATCAATATCGGCATTGAATGACTCATAGGAGCATTAATGCTGAACCGACCCTAAGTTCGATGAAAATTAAGCGATTGACTGGTCTATGACTAGTTACTCAGAGCCAGGGCCTAAGGCCTAGGTGACTGCTTTGTCACATGGCTAAGGGAGCGGTACCCACGGTTGTGACTCTATTGTCACTCAGTAGGTTTATGTTGGTGACTACTTCTTCAAATACCTACCTTGTTTAAGCTAGTGAAAGGATCACTTATTTGTAAAGCCCAGGTGACCCTATTGTCGCATGGCTAATGGGAACGAAACCCACCTTAGTGACTTTTATAACTGTCACTCTTCTATTTAGGGCTAAAAGCCTTGGATGATTATTATAATCATCGGTTGATGTTTTATACTCAACACTATGTGAACTTATTTGCATGCGTGACTAAGGTTGTTATTGTTAGGCATGCACTTTATGATATGATGACATGTTATTACTGATCATGAGCATATTGAGTTTTCTTGCTGGGCTTCGGCTCACGGGTGATATGTGGTGCAGGTAAAGGCAAAAGAAAGTTGTACCATCCTTGAGTTGGAGAGCTTAGGTGATAATGTGTACATATGCGGCTGCTTGACCGCCACGGCCGAGGGTTGAAAGAGGAACTAGGGTTAAACCCTGTTTTTCCACTAAGATCGGCTGGTTGTAAATATTTTGTTATAATAATCCTTTAAATTATATTCTTGGGATCCCAATGTATGCAATAAATGTTTTAGTTAAACTTTATATCTTAACCAAAATTATTAATCCTAAACTGCTAACCATACTTAGTAGACGATTATGGCTAAATGACTCAGTTAGCGAGTTTAGCACTGTTTAAAATGCGCACCATAACGGTCCTTGGAGTTTAAGGCGTTACAATTTGGTATCAGAGTGAGCCAAGGTTTATGGTTCTTGAAGACAAGCTGGGCATGTACACTCGTCACTGAAGATAGCTTCACTTACGGAATGGTAACTATTTCTGTAGTTATGTGCTTAACTGCTTAAGTAGAATGTAAATGTTTTACCTGCATATTGTATTAGGAAGCATGAGATTCTGATAGAGCCTGGCTCTTGACAATATGATTATATGCTCCGTGAATATATATATAAATGAATGTGGTCATATGATTACCTGCTCCATGAATATATAATTGTGATATTTGCATGCTGGAGTTGGAGGCATGGTATGAATGTTGGAAGAGTAGGGATTATGATTGATGTTTGAATGCCATGGGCATGTTTATAGCACTACAGTGATTTGTGAATGTAGTGTGGTAAGATTGTTCCCATTGGGAAAGTTCTTGATATGCCATCATGATTAATGGGTCAAGTTATTGACTGCAGATTCAATCAGTAGGTTTGTATCCAAGGCAGATAATGAGGCCTGGTGGTGGTTATATTGAGGCTGGGAGTTTCAGCCAGGATTTTAGTTCTTTATCTGCTCCTATGAATTTTCAGCAGATGTTCACAGATTTGCAATCAAGATTGCAGAGGCATGAGGAAGAAATTAGGTGTTTGAAGCAACAACAGAATCTGTCGGGAAACACTTCTTCCTTTGTTTTGCCAGGAGTGGCACCAGTTTTCTCTCACTCTAGGGTTGAGAGCGGGAGGGAATTTCTCTGTGGAAGATTCCAGGAGTATTACCCTCCAGTCTTCGAGGGTGGCCTAGATCCATTCAGAGTTGAGCAATGGATGGGCATGATCAGTTCCATTCTTGACAATATGGGGTTGGTAGGTCACGATAGGGTGATCTGTGCGACATGTGTATTGCGGGATGATGCCCAGACATGGTGGGAGGTAGTATCCCAGACATGAGACACAACTGTGATGGATTGGAAAGAATTTAGGCAGTTGTTCAATGAAAGTTATTATTGTGATGCAACCAAGACTACTAAGATGAATGAGTTTTTGAATCTCGTTCAGGGAAATGCAACAATAACCGAGTATGTTTACAGATTTGATGGGTTGGCCAAGTTCACTTTTGACATGGTACCCACAGATGTAGCTCGAAAGAAAAGGTTTATTCAAGGATTGAATTTTGGGATAGCTCAGGGCATTAAAGTTGCCTCAATGCATGAAATCTCTACCTATGCTCAGGTGGTAGAGAAGGCTCTTGCTGTTGAGAGCATAAGAAATGAGAAGAAGAGTGTCAGAGAGCACGGAGCCAGGTAGTGGTACCTCCATTTATTGGAGCAAGCAAGAAGGAGAGCTGGAAGACTTATCCAGTATGTGCTCGATGCAAGAAGCGTCATCTGCGAGAATGCCGAGAAAATTCATGTTTCTTATGTGACATGGTTGGGCATATCAAGAAGGATTTCCCAAGGCTAAGAAAGGATGAGCAAAAGGGGATGGACAACTCGAGGGTTCGTTCCAATGCAGTCAGAATTTGAGACTGAGACTAGTTCCTCAGGGGTGGCAGGTCAGCTTTCTAGTTCTGATTTTGTATTATGCTTACTTGTTTTGGTGCCATGCTGTTTTCTTTGTGTGTTGCGTATAGAGAAGCATAAAGATGATATGCAGATCACATGGTTATGTTATGATGGGAATGTGGTACTGTATTAATTATTTAAGAGATGAGTGGGGTTATAATAAAAAGGACTCATCAGTGATTTTGATAAAGCTGGTTATGACTGGCTTTGGTATGATCTGGGAAATGGATTAGTTAAGTAAGTATGGGGCAATGCTAAATGGCAAGGAAAGAATAGTAGCTCTTGGGCTTGAGAGCGGGAAGCCTTGTGACAGTTTGCGAGGTGCATGGATTCTATATGCTTATGACATCTGTATTGAGAGCTAGAGTTTTATTGCAGGGTGATGCATAGAACTCTTAGTTAGTGTGGTGGATACCACTTAGATTGTGCCAGTGGGAACATGACAGACTAGATTAGTTTGTGAGTATCTTAATGTACTTTTAGGGGATTATTCGGGGTGGTGTTTGCATAAAAAGGATAGAATGATGATTGGACTGGTGCCAGGAATGGATTCAGGTCTAGGGCACTGTTTTGAACGACTTCAGCAAAGTTGTAAGACCCAAGGGATTAAGTTATTGGATAAGATGGTATTCTCTAAGGTGGATCTTGGATCTGGTTAGTACCAGTTAAAGACCAGGGAGAAGGTTAATTAGAAGACTATTATATCAAATAAGGGCACTGGGAGTGCTGAGTTATGATTTGAGAGTTTGATTATTGTTAAGTTAACTTGATAAATCAGATGAACAAAGAATTCAAAGGAGTACTTGAATGGGATTTTTGATCGTCTTGGACGATGGTATCGTGATGTATTCTCTGCGAAGATTTGCCAAGGTCAAGGAACGTCATGGTAGGCAAGAGTTTAATTGGATGGGCAGGATATTACATGTACCTTGGGAAAGGTTCTGAGTCTTCTTGCAGATCAGAATCAGTTAGTAGGTGGTTATGACACCTCAGTGTCAGAGAAAAGTGATTACCTATGCAACATGTTAGATAAAGTATCTGACTAGAACTAGAGTAGAGTTCTAGTGGGCCAGGTGGCCAGTTTTATGTTTGAGATTATCATTTCGGAAAGGATCAAAAGGAAAACAATTAAGTGAATCACAGATAGGAAAGATTGAGTGGAAAGTATTAGCTAGATTAGCTAAGGGTTTTGCAGTGTCAGGTATGAATCTATTGAGGTATAAGGATCGGATTTGGAATTTGATGGACACTGAGATTAATTGGTAGATTCTGGATGAATCTCATGCTACTCTCTTATTCTCTTCATTCAGGCATCATGACAGTGTACCAGAGTTTGAAATTTTTAAATTGGTGGCCTGGGATGGAGAGGGACATAATGGAATACATGGTAAAGTTCTTAACCGGTTAGCAGGTCAAATTAGAATATCAGAAACCAGTAAGGCCATCGTATCCTTTGAGTATGCCATAGTGGAAATAAGAAAACATCGCGATGGGTTTTGCGGTGGGGTTGCCCAGGTACCTTATGAGATGAGGTATGTTTGAGAATGTTTATCACCCGTTCATTGGAATGAGATAGGTGAGATGTTATATCTAGATCCTAAGGTGGTTCAGGGGACCATTGAGAGTATTAGAGGTTAGAGCTTGGATGCTCACTTCTCATAGTAAATGAAAAAGTTTTACTGAATTGAATAGTAGGAACATGGAGTTCCAAGTATAAGATTTTATCTTCCTCAAAAGTATCACCATGAAAAGGGGTGAGGAGTTAAGGGCAAGTTGAGCCCTAGATTATTTTGACAGTTGAATCCTGAATAGGATCGATCAGTTTGCTTTTGGATCGACCTTATCTTTGGCACTGTTAGTTGTATATAATGTATTTTGTATTTTCATGCTGAGGACATGGGTTAGAAGAAACTCATGAGTTGAGTTATGAGAATCTGGGGATTGGAGGCTAAGTTATCCTATAAGGAATAGCCAGTCTAGATATGAGACAGAAAGAATAAGGTTCTAAGGAACAAAGTGTACCTTGAGTTTAAGGTAATGATACAGAAACAGTGAAGTCGAGGGAACGACCTGGGAAACTGGAATCAGTTGTGCAGAATTTATATTCCGAGCAATTCAGATAAATTTCGAGGACGAAATTTCTATAAGGAGGGGATAGTTGTAATGCCCCAAATTTCCTAATAAGGTTTAGGACCTTGATTAGGAGTTTGGGAGGGCCATAATTGATTTATTATGTGATTAAATGATAATATGCATGTTTAGGTGTATTAAATATGCATGTGAACCCATTTCTGATTAATTGGGTGATTTTCATATTTTGGCTATTTCGGGCATATTTGGCATATATGTGATATGTGTGTGGTGCTTTATTGTTATTTAGTTATGCTAGGGTTACTCAGCACGAGACGATCCTAAGAGGTAAGCTAGTGGGAAAGTCACAACATGATTTATACTTGACTCGGAGTGAGTCAAGGGGTATTTAGAGCATTACCGGGTTATTGGGTAATGGGAATAAGTATTTGATGATAAATTGGGAGTTAGTAAGATCAGGGGAAATTCTGGAGGTTTTGACTATTTTTCCCCCAGGGACGTTTTCGAGACCCCGAGCATTAGGATTTGTTTGAGGCTACTTAAGCTTGAAGTAACCTTTTAAGAAATAAAAAGAACGTTCAGTAAGTTCTCTCTCCCTCTAAGCTCCATTTTCGTCTCCCGATCGCATTTTCGAAGGAAACTTGAGTTCTAGGACTCGGATTCAAGCGAGCATCGATGCATAGCGATCCTAGGAAATATTAAAAGCTTATTAGCCAGAGGATTTAGTTGGGAAACAGCTTAATCGAAGGTAATCCAAGTTTTAAGTTCTAAGTTTTTAAGCTTGAATTGGACTTTGTGTTTTGATGAGTTTTTGGTTGAATTGAAGCTTGGGTTTTGTTGATTTTGGATCATGGGGATGATTGGGAACTTTTATTTTTGAGTTTGGAGATGTTTGGATAGCTTTTTGGAAGGTTTTAACGATGAAAAAATGGGGTTTTTGGGCTGGTTCGCGTTTGGGCCGCGGCCCTGTTCTAGGGTGCCGCAGCCCAAGCTTGAAGAAGGAGGAGGAGGCTCTGTCTGGGGGCGGGCTGCGGCATGGTGTTTGGAGGGCCGCGACCCTTAAGGGAAAAATTGCCAGAATTGTGTTTTTGTCATGGGAACTTAACTCTAAAGGCCTGGGATTGATCCTACTACCTAGTTTAGTGGGATTTGACGTCCTAGAGGCTTGGGTTGGGTTTGGAAGTATTTATTTACTCATTTTTTATGAGGTTTTATATTATGGTTGTGACTAGGTTATCACTAGGGTTTGGAATCAGGATCGTGCTTGTGACTTGTCTATTGGTAACCTGTGCTTGGACCAAAGGTAAGAAAACCTGCACCCCATATGTGACATGCATGGTTATTCTTGATGCATGTTGGATGTTTAAATGTGATGCATGTGATACACAAGAAACATGTGATTAGGGCATGCCATGAATATTGAATATGAGATTGATCAAAGCTTGAGTCTCTATGTTTATGCATGATCCTAATTATGCTAGCAATTGTTAAGTAAGCATGATGAATGCCCTGCATTCGAATATTCGACATATGATATATGCTTGGTAGCATTACTTACTTGTGCGTGGCCTTGACTATTCAGGATCGGCATTGGTCGTGTGTTACTGACCTAAGAGTCATAAACGGCATAAGCGTCATGAATGCAGAGCCGATAAAAGATTAGATCTAATCGATATCGGCATTGAATGACTCAAATGAGCATTAATGTTGGATCGACCCTAAGTTCAATGAAAATTATAAGCGCTTGACTGGTCTATGACTAGTTACTAGGAGCCAGGGCCTAAGGCCTAGGTGACTGTTTTGTCACATGGCTAAGGTAGCAGTACCCATGATTTGTGACTCTATGGTCACTTAGTAGGTTTATGCTGGTGACTACTTCATCAAATACCTACCTTGTTTAAGCTAGTGAAAGGATCATTTATTTGTAAAGCCCAGGTGACCCTATCGTTGCATGACTAATGGGAACGGAACCCACCTTAGTGACTTTTACAACTGTCACTCTTTTATTTAGGGATAAAAGCCCTGGATGATTATTATGATCATCGGTTGATGTTTTATACTTAACACTATGTGAACTTATTTGCATGCGTGATTAAGGCTATTATTGCTAGGCATGCACTTTATGATATGATGACATGTTATTACTGATCATGAGCATATTGAGTTTTCTTGCTGGGCTTTGGCTCACGGGTGCTATGTGGTGCAGGTAAAGGCATAAGAAAGCTGGACCATCCTTGAGTTGGAGAGCTTAGGCGACGATGTGTACATATGCGGCTGCTCGATCGCCACGGCCAAGGGTTGAAAGAGGAACTAGGGTTAAACCCTGTTTTGTCACTTAAATCAGCTGGTTATAAATATTTTGCTGTGATAAACCTTTAAATTATATTTTTTGGATCCCAATGTAGGTAGTAAACGTTTTAGTGAAATGTTATATCTTAACCAAAAAAATTTATCCTAAACCGCTTACCATACTTAGTACACGATTATGGCCAAATGACTCGGTTAGCGAGTTTAGCACTGTTTAAAATGCGCACCGTAACGGTCCCTGGAGTTTAGGGTGTTACATTTATAATTATAACACCTCCTCGTATGACTGAACCTAGCACAAAGCTTTATATTTTCTTACAAAAATTCCTAAAATTTTGAAAAATATTCTAAGTGTTTTAGCATGCTTCTCTTATTTTGTTCATGTGTTTACATATTTTTATATGCTTTGCTTAACCTTAGTATCTCATGTGCCCCCTAAGTGATCGAGGGGCTTTAGGTGCACGGTCATTGGCCATAGATCGTACCTGTTCGACCATAAATGCTCGTGTAACATATAAATTCTTATAAATAAAACAAAACAACACATTAAAAAACAAATAATTGTAAAAAAATATAATAATTTATAAGAATAACTGGTTGCGCATAGTTCCTTCTATTTCTTAAAAAAATTGACAAAATTTGTGTCTATACAAGTGACCATAATGGTCTTACACTTATAAGCAACCAGAAAAAAATTGACTAGCCTTTGTTCAAAACTTGTAAAAAAACAAATAAATATGAGCCACCCCTTGAAAAAGCGATGTTCTACTGATAATACTTGCGTAGATGTTCTCCATTCCAATAGCAAGGAATGAGGTCTCCTTTTAACCGAGCAAGTTTGTATGTTCCGTGCTAGAGGATTTCCTCGACTTGATAAGGGCCTTTCCAAATTGGTACGAGAATCCCCAGAAGCTTGGTTGTGAGTGTTGAGGAAAAATCTTCTAAGTACTAAGTCACCCACAACAAATTTCCTTTTGCGTACTTTAGAGTTAAAGTATCGAGCGACTTTTTGTTGATAAGCTGCTACTCGTAGTTGGGCTTTCCCTTGACATTCTTCGATCAAGTCCAATGATTCCATCAGCAGTTGGTGATTTGCATTATGGTCATATGTTAACCTCCTATGAGATGGTGGTTCTAATTCAACTGGTAGCATGGCCTCATACCCATATGCCAGAGAAAATGATGTGTAGTGGTCAGTTGTTGTTCGGTGTGTTGTTCTATATGACCAGAGTATTTCGGGAAGTTCTTCTGGTCAACCTCCTTTTTCCTGCTTGAGTCTTTTCTTTAGGGTGTATTTCAATGTTTTCTTTACAACTTTGGCTTCTCCATTCACTTGCAGATGTGCAATGGATGAGAAGCTCTTTGGGATTCCATGTCTTTCGCAGAAATCAGAAAAAATGTGGCTATCAAATTGTGAGTTGTTATCTGACACTATTTTTTCGGTAATTGTAACACAATACTAATCCAGAACCATTACACCGGGTGTTAAAATAGTGCTTAACTCGTTAAATGAGTCATTTGGACTTAAAGTGTAACTAAAGTTAAACAACTATTTAGGTATTAAAAAATTTGGTAAATAAAGTTCAATTTTTCATAAAAAAAAAGGTTTGAATATCTACAAGGGATCCCAACGGTCTTAAATCAAAACACAATTACAACAAAATTACAAAACTAGACGACGTAAGCGGTAAAATTAAGTTAATAAACTATGACCATCAAAAGTATCTCGACCATGGCGGCTGAGCAGGCTAAGTATGTACACGCCGCCCTTATAGCTCTCCAACTCATGGCTGGTCCAGCTTTCCTTTACCTTTACCTACACAATAAAGCACCCGTGAGCCAAGGCTCAGTAAGAAAACCCAAACAAGTCAAATAGATATCTAGATAGACATTATAATATAATGCATGCCATATAAGCACAATAAGATTCACAGTTATTCTTTAACCAGTATAACAGCTCATGCCGAATAGATGCATACTGCATCCCTGCAATGGCCATGCCATAACGGCCTACATTACGCATGTATATCGCCAATAACGGTCCCCACCTGATCAATCACGAATAATTACATCAACAGATGCATATAGAATGCAAACATTTAGCTTTAAGAAGGCTTAAGGCACGGTTATAACCATGTTCATAATCAAGGCCCACGCCCTACAATCGATGCAAGTGCTGGTTTTCTTACCTCGAGTCCTATGTAAGTAGTATTACAATCCTGAGTGTGATCCCCTTCCCAAGCCTTGCGAAAACCCTAGACATAACATAAACGGTGGATTTATTAAGAACCTATTCCGATAATGGGCCTCAAGACTAAGCCCTAGCTCTTGGGACCTCGGATTCCACTAAACGGGATAGCATAATCGCCCCCCGAGCCACCCAAGATAGCTCCCCAAAACCCTAAATAACTGCAACCTAAAACTTCATTAGCGCCACGGTGCCCCCCGGCAGCACCACAGCTCTAAAACGAACCGAGAAGCCCATTTCTAAACTTCAGGCATTTTGAGTCGCGACGCCTTAGCAAACATAGAGCTTTCCCTATAAATTTCGGCACCACGACGGTCCAAGAGCAAACCCACCCTCGAAGAAACTCACACACATCGCGGTGCTCATCCCAAGCGCTACGTTGCTGCCGCGACAACCCAAAAATCTGTGTTTTTCCCCTGCATTTCTGACCCAATTTTAATTCCAAAAATCGTTTCCGATTAGTTCAATCATAGATTTAAGCCTCAAAAAATCTACCCAAACACCAAACAACACCAAAACATCCTTAAAAAAAAAAAAAAAAAGATGCCAAGAATGACATCTTTGAGCTTTTAAACTCAAACTTCATCTCCAATCCAAAAATTAACTTCAAATTCATAATAACCAAAGGCAAAAGAAGCTGCAAAACAATTTCTAAGCTTATCCCCAAAGTAACTCTACCCATACACATAACCCAACAATCTCAAACTCGGAATTTAGATGAGAACCCCAAAGTGCCTCAAGAACATGATGAACATCAAAGTGTGAAAAAAATCATAAGTTTTGGGATAATCCTCTCCTAATAGAAATTTCATCCTCGAAACTTACCTGAACAACTCAAGATATTGATCTCGCATATCTGACTCTAGCGCCAAAGTCGCTTCCTGGACCTTGCTAGTCCTCCATAATATTTTAACTAGAGGAATATTCTTGTTCCTCAAGACCCTGTCCTTCCTATCCAAAAATTGAACTGGTTGCTCCTCATATGATAAATCTTTCTATAACTCCATATCTTTATAACTCAACACATGATTCATATCCGATACATATTTTCTAAGCATCGATACATGAAACACGTTATGTACTCTTGACAAAGATGGAGGCATAGCCAGTCTATAGGCTATCTACCCGATCCTTTCCAGGGTCTCAAAAGGTCCTACAAACCTAGGATTTAACTTGCCCTCTTCCCAAACTATTTCACTCCTCAGAGTGGTGAAACTCGAAGAAAAATGTGGTCCCCAACTTGGAACTCCACGTTCCTACACTTAGGATCAACACAGCTTTTCTTACTACTCTGTGAGGCGAGCATTTGAGCTCTAATCTTCTCAATGGCCTCACTGGTCTCATGCACCACTTCAAAACCCAAATATTTCCTCTCATCCATTTCATCCCAATGAATGGGTGATCTACATTTCCTACCATACAATATCTCATATGGACCCACTCCAATCGTTGACTGATAATTGTTATTGTAGGAAAACTCAATCAATGGGAGATACTTAATCTAGGCCCCTCAAAATCCAATACACATGACCTAAGCATGTCCTCCATGATTTGAATCGTCCTCTCAGATTCTCCATCTATGTGAGGATGATAAGCTGTGCTAAAATTCAACTGAGTACCCATAGCCTTTTGTAGAATTCCAAAAACTTGGAGGTAAAGATGGGATCTTGATCTGACACTATGGATTTCAAAACCCCATGGAGACATACAATCTCCCTCATAAACAGCTCTGCATACTGATCCACCATGAAATTCATCCTCCCTGGCAAAAAGTGAGCCGACTTGGTATATCTATCCACAATCACCCACACCAAGTTGTGCTAACCCACTGTCCTAGGCAATCAACCTACAAAGTCCATGGTGATGTCCTCCCACTTCCACTTACGTATCCAATGGCTGTAATAACCCTGCTGGCCTCTGGTGTTCAGCTTTCACTTGCTGACAAGTGAGACACTTTGCCATATACTCAACTACATCTTTCTTCATCCCTAGCCACCAGTACAATGATTTTAGATAATGATGCATCTTTTTCGTGCATGGATGCAATGAATAAGGAGTGGTATGAGACTCATCCATAATCTCTCATCAAATACCAACATCCATCAAACACAAATTTGTTTCTTGTACCTCAACATGTCTGTCTTACCAATGGTAAAGTCCTTAGACACTCCAGCTAGGACGTCATTCCAGTGCTTCTCTAATTGAGGTTCATTCCTCTAAGCTTCTCTTACCCTATCAAGGAATGTTGGCCAATCTACCCATAATTAACTTTATCCCAGCTCTGGTCATATCCTCTGCCAATTCTCTAGATATCTACTTTAAGCTATACACCTGTCCTAGACCCCTCCAACTCAAAGCATCTGCTACCACATTGGCTTTCCTTGGATGATAAAGAATCTCACAATCATAATCATTTACCAACTCCAATCAACATCTCTGTTGCATGTTCAGATCCTTCTGCGTAAAAATCTACTTCAAACTTTATTGATAAGTATGAATCTCCCATTTTTCCACATACAAATAATGTCGACACACCTTTAGTGTGAATACCACGACCACCAGCTCTAGATCATGAGTAGGGTACCGCTGCTCATATTCCTTCAATTTTCTTGAGACATAGGCAACAACCTTACCAACCTGCATTAGAACACAACTAGCCCCTGCCCCGATGCATCACAATAAACCACAAACTTCCCTTGATCTGAAGGAAGAATCAATACCGGAGCGGTGATCAACCACCGCTTCAACTCCTGGAAGTTGTTCTTGCATTTGTCAGACCAAACAAACTTCAAATTCTTGTGTGTCAAATATGTTAATGGTGTCACAATCCTTGACAAACCTTCAATAAAATGTTGATAGTATCCCACTAAACCAAGGAAACTCCTAATCTTTGTGGCACTCCTAGGCCTTGGTCAATCGCTCACCACCTAGATCTTGGTCTGAGCTACCATAATTCAATCCTTATTGACAATGTGACCAAGAAAGGTCACCTAAGGTAGCCAAAACTCACACTTCTAAAACTTCGCATATAACCTATGCTCCCTCAATCTCGGTAGTACCAATTGAAGGTGTTTCTCGTGCTCTGTCTCTGACTGAGAGCAGATTAGTATATCATTGATTAAGATAATCACAAACTTGTCCAAGTAGTCTTTAAACACCTTGTTCATCAAATCCATGAACGCTCCCAGGGCATTAATCAATCCAAAAGACATGACCAAAAACTCATAATGCCCATACCTCGTGTGAAAGGTTGTCTTTGGGATATCCTCATCTTTGATCCTCAGCTGGTGATAACCAAATCGAAGATCAATCTTTGAGAATACAGTCTTACCCTGCAACTAGTCAAATGAGTCATCAATCCTCGACAAAGGATACTTGTTCTTAATAGTCAGCTTGTTTAACTCCCTGTAGTCAATGGCTCAATGTCACATCCTTCTTCTTAACAAACAACAATGGCACATCCCACGGTGAGAAGTTGGCTGTAATGAATCCCAAATCAAGTAATTCATGTAATTATACCTTCAATTCCTTCAGTTCTACCAGAGCCATTCTGTATGGTGTTCTAGATACTGGTTCTGTTCCTAGTGCCAACTCAATGACAAACCTAATCTCCTGATACGGCGATAACCCCAATAAATCCTCTGGGAACACATGTAAGAACTCACAGACCAGTCTTGTCTCTACCGGCCCGACTGGACCATCCCTGGTGGTATCCACTACGCTCACTAGGAATCCTATGCAACCTCCTTGCAATAGATCTCTAGCCTTCAATGCCGAGACCATAGGGATACGAGGCCCGTTCAAAGCACCCACCAACACAAATGGAAGCTCTCCCTCAGGCTCCAAGGTCACCATCCTCCTTTTATAGTCTATGGTTTCCCTATACTTGGCTAACCAATCTATGCCTAAAATCATATCAAAGTCTTCCATAGCTAGCTCAATAAGGTCTACAGAAAACTCCTTACTATCGACCTCCACTGGTAGAGATCTGACCCATCTCCTAGAAACTACCAATTCCCTAGTAGGCAATAAGGTCCCAAACCCCACAACACAGAGATCACAAGGCCTACACAGTTTATCAATCACTCTACTAGAAACAAACAAATGTGTAGCACCAAAATCGATCAATACAACATAAGTAGAGCCAGCACTAGAATTCTTACCAGTCACTACCGAGGGACTAGCCTCAGTCTCTGACTAGGTCATGGTGAACACTCGGGCTGGAGTCAAACCGTCACCCTTCTTCTATTCGTCTTTCTTCAATTGTAGGCAATCTCTCTGGGAATGTCCCACTACCCTGCAAAGGAAGCATGTCTTTGCACGACATTCTTCCAAATGGCATCTCCTACACCTGACACACACTAGATAACTTCTCCAGACCTCATTGCCAACATGACGGCTACCCTAAGCACCCTGACCCCTCCTATTAGGACCAAAAGTTGTAAGAGTGTATGGGTCTTCCTCTTCTAGTCACTAGGGCCTCTACTCTTACCAGATCCAGTAGATGGAGGTACCACACTCTGGGCATCATGCCTAGTGGCTCTCTCATGCTAAATCTTGTCCTCTGCACCCTCAACAGTAAGGGCCTTCTCAACTACCTGAGCATATGTAGTGACTTCAGGAACTAAGGTAATTTTTACGTCTTGTGCTATCATGAGCTTTAATCCCCAAACAAATATCTCTCTCTCTTAGCGGCATCGGTTGGCACTAAGTCATATGCAAACTTGGCCAACATGCCAAACTTCAGGGCATACTCAGTTACCATCATGTTGCCTTGAACCAACCTGGTAAACTCATCTACCTTCGCAAGTCAAACTGTGTCATTGTAATACTTCTCATTGAGCAAATCTCGAAACTCATCCCAACTCAATACAGCGACGTTCTGGGTCTGAGATACAACCTCCCACTAGATGCAGGCATCATCAGGTAGCATTTATATGTGGCACAGGCAACTCTGTCATTACCCACAACCCTCATGAAATCCAGAATGGAGGTAATCATGCTCATCCACTTCTCAGCCTTTAGTGGATCTGGACCTCCCTCAAAGGTTGGAGGGTGTTGTTTCCTGAACCTCCCATAAAGCGATTCCGACCTATTCTCAATTTCTGGCTATCTTAGAACTGGTAAAACCACTGGTGACAGAGTTGGTGCAACGTTCCCTAGTGGAACATGCTATCTCAGTAATCGAATCTCATCTTCATTTCATGTAGTCTCTCTTGCATATCAGCAAGCACTCGCTACCAATCTTGAGGAGCGGGTGGAGGGTTCTGACTCTGGTCATCATCTCTAGCCTCGATACCCATGCTTCTAGCATTCTGATCGCCTTGGCATAACTACCCAAGTATATCTGCAATCAACGACTCGCCTTATCAGGCAATGATAATGGGTTCCAGAAACCACCTCATGGTCCAAAATTGAACAAATAAGCAAACATACACAATCATAATGATAATAAGCATTTCAATAGCATTCACATACAACAACAATGCTAATAAGCATGCATTTTCATATTCACATAGCAGTCAAGGGCCAAGCCCTATCAATATATTTCATACTTCATATTCTATCATGCAAATAAGGCATATACATTCCAGTTAAACACATATTTAACACATAAGTTACCAAACTGGGAACCGAGCTTATCTTTAGCAATGAGCGTACACACTCAACCTATCTTTAGGAACCATTAAACCTTGGCAGCTTTGATACCAAGTTGTAATGCCCTACTATCCAGAACCATTACAACGGGTGGTAAAATAGTGCTTAACTCGTTAAACGAGTCATTTTGACTTGAAAGAGTAATTAAAGTTAAACGACAGTTTGGGCATTAAAAATTTTAGGCAATACAGTTAAACTTTTCATTAAAAAGGTTTGAATGTCTACAAGGGATCCCAACAGTTTTAGATCAAAACATAGTTACGACAAAATTACAGAACTAGCCAAGCTAAGCAGCGAGCTAATAAAACATGTTCCTCAAAAGTATCTTAACCCTAGTGGACGAGCAGGATGAGTATGTACACATCGCCCCTATAGCTCTCCAACTCATTGCTAGTTCAACTTTCCCTTACCCTTACCTGCACCACAAAGCACCCATGAGCCAAGGCTCGACAAGAAAACTCAAACAAGTAAAACAAATATCCAGATAGACATTATAATCTAACGCATGCCTTATAACCACAATTAGATTCATAGTTATTCTTTAACCAGAAGAACGGCTCATAGTTATCCCTAAAATGGCCATGCCATAACGACCTACATTATGCATGTATATCACCAATAACAACCCCCAACCAATCAATCCCAAATAATTATATTATCATATGCATATAAGGAGAAAACATTTAGCTTTAAGCAGGTTCTGAGTGCAATCCATTTTCTGAGCCTTGTGAAAACCCTAGTCACAACATAAAGGGTATGTTTATCTGGTACCAATTCCGATAATGGGCCTCAAGACTAAGACCTAGGTCTCGAGACCTTGAATTCAACTAAACAGGTAGCAGAATCATCCCCTGAGCCTCCCAAGATAGCTCCCCAAAGCCCTAAACAATTGCACCCTAAAACATCATTAGCACTGCAACGCCCCCCGGCAGCGCCACGACTTTAAAACGAACTAGGATGCCCATTTCTAAAATTCGTTCATTTTGAGTCGCGGCAGCGCTCCAAAAGGGCCACGGTGCCTCAACAAAGAGAGAGTTTTCCCTATAAAATTCTCTCATTTAGAACCATGGCGTCCCCTCTAAAAGAATGTGGTGCCACGATGGTTCGAGAGCAAACCATCCCTCAAAGAAACTCACACGTGTCACAATGCTCATCCCAGGCGTCGCGACGCCACCATGACAACCCATAAATCTTTGTTTTTCTGCTGCATTTCAGAACCAATTCTAGTTCCAAAAATTGTTTCCCAGCAGTTCAAACACAGATTTAAGCCTCAAACAGTCTACCCAATCACCAAACAACACCAAAACATCCAATCCGAAAATTAACTTCAAATTCATGATAACCAAAGGCAAAAGAAGCTACAAAACAATTTCTAAGCTTATCCCCAAACTAACTCTACTCATAAACACAACCCAACAACCTCAAACTTAGAATTTAGATGAGAACCCCAAAGTGCCTCAAGAACATGATGAACATCAAGGTGTGAATAAAATTAGAGAAGAAAGCTCACCTCTCAGAAGATTTTGAGATTTCCCTGGGTTGATGATGATCCTAGCAGTTCCTAATCCCACCTGAGAGCTCCAAATCCTCAAGAAGTCCTCAAAGAATCACTTAGCATAGCTTGGTTATCTTAGTCTCCAAAACCCCTTCAAGGAGGAAACCAAGAGAGACAGTGGACGTGGTGAACGTGTATGATCCAAGTGCTCAGCACTTGGTCTAACCTTGTTTAGTCAAGTTGTCAAAATGACCATTTTGCTCCTACCCTAAACTTATCCTTCAAACCAAGCTTGAGGGCATTTTGGTCATTTCGCCTAAATTCCCACTAAACCACAAATTTAACCACTAATTCCCAATTAAATCCACTAAACCCAAATATTTCTCTCAATTAATTCCATTTACCAAAATATGCAAAATTACCAAAATACCCCTTGGCTCACCCTGAGCTGGCAATTAATCCCCATTGTGACTTTTCCACTAAATTGCTCGAAATGATTGACTCGAATATCATGAATATATCCACATAATAATGTGGTCTCAAGCACATAGCATGTAAAATTACAATTATACCCTCAACAGGTCAAAATTACGAAAATGCCCATTTTTAACACAAGCAGATCTTTAAGCATATTTAATACACATAAGCATGCATAAACAGTCATATCGTAATATTACTCACATAATCCACATCATCAAACATATATATAATTATAATCACATAATTTCTAATTATGCCCTCCAGACACACTAATTAATAAACTAGCATTTATTAGGAGTTTTGGGACACTACAGTAATCCATAGCGACAAATGATGCTTTTTACCACAAAGTCAAGAACTTTCGTTGATGTGATTGTTGTGAGTGCTTCAGCCGCTGTCCACTTAGTAAAATAGTCAACAGCTACAACTACATATTTTACACCACCTTTCCTTATGGGTAAAGACTCGATCGGGTCTATTCCCCATACTGCGAACAGCAGGGGCTTTGCATCTGCTTTAGCTCATTAGGGGTTGCTCGATGTATTTTTGGAAAATCGTTGACATTTATTACATTTTCTTACATACTCCATGGCATCTTCATTCATGGTTGGCCTATAAATACCTTTGTCATAGTATCTTTTTTGAAAGACTTTGCCCCAATCGTGATAACCACAAAACCCTTCGTGTACTTCTTGCAAAAGCTCTTTGGCTTTTTCCTTGGGGATACACAGTAATAATGGTAAAGAGTACCCTCGCTGGTACAAAATTTCATCAACTAGTATAAACTAAGCAGATTGCTTTTGAAGTCTTTTTGACTCGTTCCGTTCAGCAGGCAATAACCCTTGCTCGAGATATTGTATGATGGGAGTCATCCAGGTATTAGTTGCATTAATAATCATGGTAGATTCATTTGCTTGAATACTAGGAGTTGCTAGATGTTTGACTGAAATAATATTTAATGTATTAGCGTCATTTGCAGTGGCTAACTTTGCTAGAGCATCAACATTGGAGTTCTGGTTGCGAGGTACTCGTTGCAAAGTATATTTTTCCAATTGTGCCTACAAGTCCTTAGATTTGTTCAAATAGGAAACCATCTTCAACCTGCGGGCCTGATATTTTCCTAATATTTGATTCTCCACCAGCTATGAATCATTATATAACTTTAGTGATCGTGCATTGACGTCTTTTTCTAGCCTTAATTTCGCAAGAAATGCTTCGTATTCAGCTTCATTATTTGAAGCAATGAAGCCAAACCTAAGTGCACAATGGAAGTAGTGTCCCTCTGATGTGATAAAAATTAAACCCGCTCTGAAGTTGTGCTCGTTAGAGGAACCATCTACAAACAACTTTTTAGACTGGGATTTTTTCTTCTTGCTCTCGTGCCACAGGCGTCTGCTCGGTAACTGGAAGTCCGAGAAACTCGACTACAAAATTGGCCAAATCTTGTCCTTTTATTGCTGCCCTAATTCCATGAATCATTTAAGTAGTCGACCAGTAGTTTCTTGTTTTTGCAACATTTGTCCCAAAGGCTGGTCAATGAGTACTGTTATTGGATGAGCTTGAAAATAGGGTTGCAGTTATCATGATGCCAGAATTAAGCAATAAGCTAATTTCTCCATGGCAGGATATCTTAATTATGCTCCTATTAGCCATTTTCTTATATAAAACACCGAACTCTGGATATTATTTTCTTCTTTGATCAAGACCGCACAAGCAACATATTCTTTGACTACTAGATAGACATACAAAGTCTCTCTTTTGATTGGCTTGAACATAATGGGAGGTTGACCCATATGTTGCTTAATGGCCTAAAAAGTCTGCTTGCATTCTTCCGTCCACTCAAATGTTTTACTGCCCTTCAAAATATTAAAACATGGGACACACTTGTTTGTAGATTTTGAAATAAACCTACGAGTGCAGCGATCCTTCTTGTTAGACTTTTAACATCCTTGATCCTGGTAGGTGACTTCATCTCGATCAAAGCTTGGATTTTCTTGGGGTTGGCCTCTATTCCTGGTGAATTTACAATAAATCTAATAAATTTCCCAAATCATACCCCAAATGAAAATTTAAAAGGATTGAGCTTCATCTGATATTTTTTCAAGATGTATAAGCACTCTTGTGGATCTGCCACATGACCACCAGCTCTCTTCGACTTTACCAGCATGTCATCAACATACACCTCCATATTGTTATTGATCTGGTTTTTAAACATATAGTTTAATAATCATTGGTAAGTTTCTCCAGTATTTTTTAGGCCAAACATCATTACCGTGTAGCAGTACAACCTGGTGTTAGTCCCAAAGCTAGCATGTTCCTCATCTGGGGGATGCATGCTTATTTGGTTGTATCCATAGTAAGCATCCATAAAAGATACTTTCTCATGCCCTGAAGTATCATCAATAAGATGGTCGATTCTTAGTAATGGAAAGCATTCCTTTGGGCAAGCTTTATTAAGGTCTGTGAAATCCATGCAAGTTCTCCATTTACCATTTGGTTTGGGGACTAAGATAGGATTTGAGACCCAAGATGGATAAAACGCTACCCGAATAAACTCATTCTCTTAGAGTCTTCAACTTTTTCCTTTAATGCTTTTGACCTATCTTTATCGAGCAACCTTCTCTTATTTTGTACTGGTGGATAGTTTTTATCTATGTTTAGGAGATGGCTGATTACTGATGGGTCGATTCCAATCATGTCCTTATGCGACCAGGAAAAAACTTCCTGATTTCTCTTCAAAAAATCCACAAACTCTTTTCTTATTATTGTTTCTATGTTTTTACCGACTTTCACAACTCTGGTCGGATATTTTTCTTCCAGCTGGATCTCCTCGAGATCTCCACGGGTCTAACTTCTTCAAAAAAAAATCTCAAAATGAGGATCTATATCTCTGTCATCATTTTGGGAGACACCCTATTTGGTGACTTGATCACCTAATTCGGCATTCAGCTATTTAACCACTCCTTGCAACTGATTTTTCTGTCCATTAGCGATGTTTCCAAGAAATCAGGCTTGTGCTCTCACCACTGTTCTTTGCCATTGTAATTGAATTGTTACAACACTCCCTAGCCTCCATTTGGTTACTAAAGATACATCTTATTCTTTAGTCAGTTTGGAATTTTATGGCCAGATGCCATATGGATGTTACTGCTCGCAATTTTACCGAGATAGGTATTCCAATTACAGCATTGTATGCGGAAGGACAGTCAACTACTATAAAAGTAGTGAATATTGTTTTGTTCGCGAGTGCATGATTGACTCTGTCGGTGCAACCCCTTCTCCAAAAACATCATAAATGGTTTGTTTGCATGGTTCTAAGTCTTGTACAGACAACTTCATTCTTTCTAAGGACGACTTATATAATATGTTCACCAAACTTCTTGTATTAACCAACACTCTTTTCACCATCACGTAGGCTACCTGAACATCTATGATCAGGGGATCTATGTGGGGGTACTGAACATGTTGTGAGTCCAACTCAGAGAGAGTTATACAATATTCCTCTAATCGAACTTTTTTAAGAGTTCGCTTCTCGACTATCATCATTTCGATTTCTTGTTTGTGACGTAGGCTCCTGACGTATCTTTCTCTTGTCTTACCACTGTCACCTACCAAGTGCAGTCCGCCACAAATAGTGAGCAGGGTGCCTGCAACCGGGGCAAACTGTAGTGCAGGTGAGTACTAACATCCTCGCGTCTGCTAGCAGTCGTTTGTTGGGGGTCAACCCATGCTCGTATATAACTCCTCAGATGTCCCTGTCGGATCAAGAATTTAATCTCATCCTTTAGCTAGTTGTATTCGTTTGTCTCATGGTCATAATCATTATGGAAGCGACAAAAATTGGTTGTGTCTCTCTTAGAAATGTTCTTCCTAATGGAGGCTGGTTTCCTAAAAGGAAAAGTGGTGTGATTGGCCTGATACACCTCAGCTCGACTGTTGACCAGTGTGATTGGCCTGGCACACCTCAGCTTGACTATCGACCAGTGTTGTGTAGTTGGTGAATCTTGGCCCATATTTATTCTGCTTAGGGCGCTTATTATCAGATATAGCAGAATCATTGCTTGCACGTTTTCCCTTGTTCTTGCCATTGTTTTTAATACCATTATTGTTGGGTTTACTCAAACCACTAACAGCTTTGGTCGGCTCTTCCTTCTTTCCTTGTTTCGTATTTGGAGCCTTCATTGGCGATGACCTCTTCTAACTTGATATATTTTTCTGCTCGGTTAAAAAATTCCAGGGTAGTTTTTAACTCCATTCTTTCATTTGCTACTCCAAAGTGGGGATTGCCTTTGCACTTCTATTGTTATCACCATCATCTTCCCTTCGTCTCCCACAGTTTTGGGCCGAGCAGCTGCTCTCATAAATCTTTGAATGTAATCTTTTAAAGGCTCGCCTTCTTTTTTCCTTATGTCCACCAGTTGATTAGCTTTCGTGAGATGTATACGTCCATCATAGAATTTCCCATAAAATTCTTTAACGAACATCTCCCAGGAGGTAATGCTGGCAGGGTGAGATTTGAAGTACTACTACTAAGCAACATCAGATAAAGTTTCCATAAAGATTCGACATCGTGTATCCTCGGATACATTTTGAATATTCATATGTATCTAAAACTTATTAACATGAGATTTCGGGTCCTCTTTTCTAGTATACCTAGGCAAAACATGCATTTTGAAATTGTTGGGGACTTCTGCTAGTGCAATTTTGCTGATGAACAAAGTGCCTTTTCTTCGGTCGTACTCAATTTCCAAAGTTTTATTCCCGGCCAGTTGTTGTATGGCTTGGTTCAGTGCATCAATCTAAGCCTGGACAGCGGTTGGAATAGCAGGAGCATAAGCAGCAGCTGGAATGTGTTCGTCATGTCTTTCTCTTCCATCATTTAGAACATTCCTCGAACCTTCTTCTCTACGTCTCTACTCTAACCTTCCTAATCAATCAAATACATTAGGTTTCCTTGGTTTCCCCCCTTCATTTTGGCTAGCTGGTCGATTATTCATGGGAGGAGGCTCATGTTGCCTGTGCCTCTGCTCGTCTGGTCGACCAATATTCCTCATTTGATTCCGATAGTATTCAAAGCCTCCCTCATTATTGTCATATTTGTTCCTAAATTGTGACTGATGGGTACGCGATCAACTATACATGTTGTCACCTTCTCTTCGACTAAAACCATCACGATTAACAGAAGGTGGCCTTTGGGGCATGCACTGGTCGCTAGGTCCTGAGGTGGTATTATGTCGTGGGGGACCTCTGACCGCAGAACCAATGTTAGGTTGTCGCATGTTTCCTGGCGGTATGTTTCCTAGCCCTCGACTAGAGAGAACCCGTTCATCAGTAACTAGGCATCTTGGGCTTCGGGGACACTGCTCGCCCCTATTTTGCCTTGGGTTTTGCTCGCTTTCTCGAGCAGAACGTGCAGGCGGATGTTGCTCGTTATGTTTGCCAGAATTTTGTGGCTGACCTTTTGGCTAAGCAGCTCAAGGTTGTTCCAGATGAAGAGAGTTCTGAGGTGGTAGGGGATCTTGAGGCTGCTCAGGTTGTTGAGGGTTCTATGCATGTCGAACCCCTTGAGATAGTTGAATAGCAGCAACATCTCTCTAGCAGTGGTCCATTTCTGAATGTTTAGCGTTTAGTTCCTGTGTTTGTCTGTCAATTTCCATCTGTTGCACAATCATCTTCTTAGCCACATTCTCTTGGTAAGCCTTTAGAGTAGCTAACTCATCTTGCAACATATCCATGGCTGCTCGTAGGGTTTGTGCATCTATCTCCTCGTTGTCCTCCTCTAATTACACCTGAAGCTCCTCTACCGTTACTCTTGGGGGGGAGGAGGTGAATTTTGAGGGTTTTCAGATGTCTGACCTGCCTGTTGACCTTGAGTCTTCTTAGATTTGGGAGCCATAGTTACTTAGTTAACTTCTGACCGTTGATCTCCTTGAGTTTAGCTCTCAATGACAGCACCAAAATGATGACCACTGATCTAGCCAATGACACAGAGTCAATTAAATGACGTAAAATAAGAACTGAACTTTAATAATAAATGACACAAGAAATCATAGTGGTTCGTCCCCAAAAGGTAATAACCTACATCCACTTTAGTACCTTTATTTATGTAGAATTCTCAAAACCCCTGATTAGATTAATTGGATCAATTGAGTTTTGTGAGCTTAAGAGAGTACAAAATTTGTGTATAAAAGCACTTAGAAAAGTAAGAAATAAGAAATAATGTACATCAATAGGTCGTGGGCCTTACATAAATTATGTAATAAATGATAATAAAATAATACAAGTTAACTTATTATTACATAAAATATATTGTCTTAACTAATTCTGAGCATTCTTCGCGTTTTATCCGAGCAGCTCTGGTCGAGTGCACCGACCAACCTAGTGAACCATTTATCCAAAATGCCTTTTAGTCAAACCAGTGTGAAGAAACAACTGTTCTAGTCTGGTAGAGGGTCGATGAGATATTCATTAATTAGGCTATTGTTTGACCACCACGTGTCAGGTCCTTATGCCATGTCATCTTGCTAATTTTTAGAGAAACAATATATATATAAAGGGTTTATATTATTTTGGACCCTGTGTTTTATCCAATTAACTATTTAGACCCTGTGTTTTGACAAATTACTTTTTGGGCCGTGTATTTTGAAAAATGGTTCAAATACACCCTATACCCAATTTTGATGAAAAAAATTGAATATAACAACACTGTTGTTAGGCAAAATGTTTGTATTTTTGTTCTGAGTTGTTAGTTTAGTGAATTATTTGTGAATTTAGCTTAAAAACTATGATCAAAATTTGGTTTAGGGTTCTATTTGAACCATTTTACAAAACATAAGGTCCAAAAAACAATTTCTCAAAACAGATGGTCAAAACCACGAGGTCCAAAAATATATAAACCCTTAATGTGTATATATATATATATATCCAATTATCCATAATATCCTAACTAGATAAATTTTTTCATATATATTAACAGGGGACTTTTGAAATAGGTCCCCTTACCAGTAGGTCATTTTTTCTGTTTTTGGCACATCAATCAATTGTAACCCTAATATTTTTGTATGAAGATGTAAATTGTAGTTATGGGAGACCTCCTACAATTTTTCAAGAAATTATAGAAATTTAGGGTGCCGAAATAAGGATTCAAACAACTTCTTGCACTCGTGCCTGTTTCAATATATATATATATATATGTGCGTGTAATAAATTGTTTCCGGCCAAGTCTAAGTACAATAATGATTCCAAAACAAGTATACAACTTAATATACGTCATATAACTTCAACCAAACATCAAAATACAAGTTCTAAGTCATTAATTCAAGAGTTAAGGCTAAAATCCCTAAATTTTCCCAAACTCTAAAACTGAACAAAATCATGGTTTTCAATTCAAATTTAGAGATTAAAACAATTCATAATCATGTTTCTAATCTCAACCTACCCATACTAACAAACTAGCATCATCAAATTACGAAATTTAACTAAAATCCTCAAATTCTTCATGAACAAAATGAAGAACAAAGAAATCCTATGGTGAAGATGAAGTTAATGGCTGCCAATCCCCTCTATGAACTTTGAATTAACCTAAAAAATCTTAAGGAAGTTGAAGAACTTGGTTGAGAGTGTTTAGAGAGGAAGAAGATGAAGAGAAATGTGAAAATGGTAGCCTATGTGAACTAATGGTCATCTTGTACTACTACTACCAACAAATGACTAAAAATGCCCATCCTTTCAATCTCCCACTTATTACTAACCTCAAGGTTATTTTGGTAATCTCACCCAAAACTATAATTACCATTATTACTATTTATCCCACAAATCTCTGATTGCCTCAATAATATCATCAAGTATAACATTTCTAATAACTAGTTTAACCTCAACAATATTCTTACATTCGACCAAAGTCGGATATTTCCATTGTGACATTATGCTATTATCGCTTGAAGAAAATCCATTATTGCCAACATCCAACATATCACTACATAATAATGTGGCCACAATGCACGTAACATGTATAATCACAAAAATACCCTCAACGGGTCAAATTACAAATATGTCCGTTCTCACCGTGGACGGACCTTAAACACATTTAATGTACATAATCAGACATTTTCAATTATATAATAATATAATTCATCAAATAATTCCACTCATACTTCCGAACACGCCATTAAGGTACTTAACCTCATTTGGAGTTTTCGGGCATTATACTATTTGAATTCTAATTTCAATACTTTAATTATCTAGAATTTTCTAAAAATTTATGGGAGATCCTGTCCATTTATCTATGATGTACACCATTAGGTAAAAAAATTGGGATTAGGACTTACTCATGTGCCAAAAACATAGAAAAGACCTATGAGTATGTCTTTCTAAGGGGAGCTACCACAGCCTTTCCCTATATTTATATATTAATATTATTCGTAGTTAAGCCTAACAGAATAAAGACTTAGCCTTCTTGTCGTTAATTCTAGTATAGAAATTTTCGGTTATGAATAATGTTTGGCCCTTAAATTGAAACAAAGTCCAGTATTTGGTTACTCGGATCTTTCATTACTAAAATATATACAATCACTTGTCACCTGCAAAACTCACCATACCCGTTTATTGTTTGAATAACTATTACATCATCAAGCCTGTGCTTTTTCTTATCTTGACTCTCTTTTATCTTATAGGAAGTTCATATCCTGTATTATCAATCGAAGCTCCCCCTTTATATAAATATAGCTTGTGTCCATTGTTTCTAAGCAAATCATTATTACTTGAGATCAATTTCTCATTGCTATTATGGTCTTTTGGTATTTTTACTTATTGGCTCTCTCTTTTCTTGGTATGCCAAGAGCACGATTCCTTGTTTTAGGAGTAACATTTTCATTCATTTATGTTTAAATGAATTGCCATCATCATTTGACCAAACTAATTTCCTGGGTTTTCCATGGTGTTTTGTACGTATTAGGTTCGGATGCAACTGTTTTCACTTTACAAAACAGATGTAAGAACACAATATGGCCAGGGATCCAACCTGGAGCTGGACATCCTCAACTAATGGACGGCGGGCTGAAGCTTAAAGCCGACCAAACCTTAAAAATCAATGCCCCAAAAGGCTGGTCAGGCCGATTCTGGGGTCGCAGGAGGTGTTCTTTGATAATTTTGGCAAGGGAACCTGTGTGACGGGTGATTGTGGAGGTGTGCTGAAGTGCGTAGGAGCTGGTGGAGCTCCACCTGCAACGCTGGCAGAATTTACTCTGGACAGCCCCAACGATTTCTATGATATTAGCCTTGTTGATGGCTATAATATGCCTATTTCCATTACCCCTTTGGGTGGTTCTGGTTCACCCGGTTCAAAGTACTCCTGCAAGACCATCCAGTGTGTTTTGGACCTGAACCGAAGGTGCCCTAATGGCTTGCAGGTGAGGGAAAATAATGGACGTGTTGTTGGGTGCAAGAGCGCATGCATGGCTTTTAATAAGCCAGAGTATTGTTGCTTTGGAGAATACGGTGGTCCTCAAAACTGCAAGCCAAATCATTACTCAAAAAATTTCAAGGCTGCTTGTCCCACGTCTTATAGTTATGCCTATGATGATCCTACTAGCACTTTCACTTGCAAGGGAGCTGATTACTTGATTAAGTTTTGTTGAACCTTTTTACCAATATCTCTACTAACGATATAGTTTTCTTGCTGAAGAATTGAGCCACCTCCACGTTTGTTTATTCAAATATTTGTAGCAGCTGCTGCTGACCATTTGTATTAGGAAAAAGCTAAACTTCAACAATGTATAAAAATATAAGTCAGTATCTACATTCACTTTTGGCTTGGTTTGCTTTTAGTGAAATTTAATAGATGAGCAAAATAATACTAAAAATCCCAATGCTTTCCTTTACTATGTACAAGACAAATGTTCAGTGTGAATCATTCATAATAGTATATAAATTAAAACATTGGCAAGTTTAACATAACAATATGAATCAGGTAACAGTTAGTCAAATCTTCATGGCTTAATTCCAGTAGATTAAGTATGCAAAGAGACAGCGTATATAAACCACCCAATATTAAATCTCATTTTCTTAATCTTATTAATTAAATTTTTATGTGCTCGGCTTCATTCTCCATGATTAAGGTCCAATATTGGTATTATCATGTTGATTGAGAGAAAGTTTTGCTCCTTGAGAAAGATAGAAGTTGACTGCCTATGTTGGGTATCGCTAATTGTGAGCCAAATGTGATTCAAAGTTTGAAAATTCGTAAAAGGTCAACAAAAGACATTCAAGAAATGTCCTAACGTCAATCAGAGTTTGCAAATAATCACTAAAGTGTTTTTTTTTCCATTCTAGTTTCTTGTGTGCATGCATATTCCCGATGGTGAAAACAATCTATTATTTTTGGGCTGCATAGTGTTGAAAACACTATGGAGGAATCGACATTGGCTCAAAAAAAAATGTATATGCAAAATTTATTGCATTATTGTAAGTTTCCATACAAAACATTCTAATAGCCTCTTACAAGATGATAAACTGAATACCTTGAATCCTGCATCAATATATACGTGGTTTTCTGAAACATGAAAGTTTCAAAGATTATCAAACAGCAAAATCAAAAATACAATACAATGAAACGATAAATTTCTGAAAAGACTAAAGGCACTTACCAGAACTATAAACGTTAGAAATCCAAGTGACAGCAGTATAAGAATATAATTCTATGAATACTTGCAACAGCTATAGCTCCCAACAACAGGTGTTGGTTCTTGTCCAGGAACAACAAGTTTTGTACCCTTCAGAAGTGATGAACTACCTGCAGGCTCCTGCTCATCATTGGCTATTAAGGCCTTTTTGCTAACAACCCTATAAATTTCAGTCAAGACTGTGAGAAATGCTGATTCAACATTAATAGACTCAAGTGCTGATGTCTCCATAAAGAATAGGCTCTCCCTTTGGGCAAACTCTTTTGCATCCTCAGTGGGTACTGCCCGAAGTGTCCCAAGGTCAGACTTGTTTCCTACTAGCATAATGACAATATTTTTGTCGGCGTGTCCCCGCAATTCCTCTAACCATCGTGCCACGTGATCAAATGTTTGCCGCTTGGTTATGTCATAGACCAGCATTGCCCCAACTGCACCTCTATAGTATGCACTTGTCACTGCTCGGTATCTGTAATTAATAGTTACATTCACATGTTTAACTGGTTTTTCAGCGTAAAAGGTAACAATTACAAAGCATAATTAACTACCATGCGATCAGTTATCACAACAAAAATTGTATACATCGCTCTATTATATATACTAGTTAGTGGCAGAAAGTTGAGTCATTTTAAGGCAATTTGTAAAAAAAAAAATTAAAAGAAAAACACCTCGGCTCACGTGGACAAACAGTGGATAAAAAAATTACAATTTCAAGAAATAACAACTAAAGGGGAAGGACCTTTTACCCCCTCTCTCAACCACAGGCGAAAAGAATTCTTTAAAAACCAGTTATAAAGTGAATAGTCTAACCTTAAGAGACTGAATACACCATTACACCCAACAGTAACATATTTTGTCAATTCTAACCTTAGTTCCTCATTGTCTTTTCTTACCCGTTCTTTTTCCCTTGGATTTGGGTGGTCATTCCTGGGCTTCCACTTCCATCCTTCAAAGGATGTCAGGGCATTGTGTGGCAATGGCTACATCCTCACGTTAGGTGCCAAATTGTTGGAGGTAAACCCAGCAATTAAATTTATAGAGAGGCAATAGCTAGGTAACACGACCAAAACATACTGAAGAGCAGATTAATAGTGTACTTTGTCTGTATATACTTCCAGAAAATCTTGTCCCTCCCCCTTGGGGAGGCTTGGTATTTATAGTTTCTCAACCCGTACTTGCCAAATTTTTCCAGATTTTATAAAAAATATACTAAAAGCAACATGCAGAGGCTTTCAGCTCACGACTGATTGGACCTCTGAGGATATGCGTTTGTATAACATATATATTTTCTGACATACATCGAGCCATATCTCAAGCCATTAATAGCCTTCCACCAAGGTTTGATTTCGTAGCCCTTTTTGTCTTTGGACTTTAGAAAATACCACAAATCTTCTATTCTAAGTGCACATTTGTGTCCCCATCAATTATCATGTTAATATGATATAAATATGATCAGAAGCAACTAAATTCACCTAAAAAAAGTGTAAATAAAGCACCAATGATTTCTGTGCATTTCTTCTACATTAGTTATAGGCTTTGTTTGGAAGAATAGAGAAAAGATAAAAATTAATAAGAGACTTTTTCTGAATATTTTTTTGATAATATATTTTATAAAATTACACTATATGTTTTATTTTTTCTATAGAAGAATTTGTGAATTTTTTGTTGAAATCCAAACAAGAGATAATATAAATTTTTGGATTTCATTCTTTTTCCCTTCTAAAATTTAAGATCAAAACAGAGAGTTAGTGTTCATCTATACATTGTCACTATCACCTTCAATAAGAAGTACACAGACACTGATTAACAGTTTAAGAATATTATGAACCTTCCTGGCATCTCAACTTTTCTTCTCATTCTTCATTTACTACACCACTAAAATAAGAAGCTATTTCGTTGTCACCTAGGATGTTTCCACTTTTCTTAATCACCATTCGGTTAAGTGTTCAAACTCCAAAGAAGCAAATCCACCTCAGCCACACAAGACTTTAAATTTGCTGAACTATTACCTAAATCATTATCTTTTCAGGAATAGATACCAACCTTTTCTTCTAAGACAATCACTAGAAATTAAGAAGTTTCACTTCTTGCATACATAAACATTTATTTATATTTATATGTATATAAAAGATCAGAAAATGAAAACTGATTAAAAGCTTTCACTTTTTTTAACACATCATCCCAAAATCCTAGTTTTTTTCCATAATAACTAAATGATCCTCGACATCTTCAAACATTCTTTTATTCTCTCCAACGAAACAGCCAACATGATTGTTAATACTCCAGAACTTAAATCATAATTGACTCCCAATTTACTTAAAGCTATCACATGGTCATGGTTCTAGATTTCTGTTTAAAGCAAAAGTGAAATCATCAGATATCCCCAAAAGAATTCCACTTCATCTTCACCCTACCTGACTAAATTAATCTGCATCGAGCAAAACTTGTCAAAGTTAATTGTACCCTGACAACGTATATACAAAAAGAGGTAGCAAAGCACATAATTTGGCTTGGCCTTCGTATGTGTTAGATCAATTTTCATGGTAGACTTCAGCAGTCCAAACCTTGAAATCTTTAATACTTCCACAAAAAAGCAATACTCTAGCATCAGAACTGGTCTTACTGGATCTACTATAGCCCAAACAAATACAGTTTTGAACCAGTCTAGACTTGATGGTGTTGCACCCTAGGAGAAAACTGACTGGAGTTTCCTGAACCCGATTCCATTGAAAAACTACAATCCACAATCAAAACAGACCTAAAGTGTTCTCACTTATTGAAAACTTCATAACCATATGAAACTCTGTGAAACTCAAATTCCACCAAAGAGCTTCTGTTAAATAGATTAAAGTTCTAAATTGAACTTTAGCTAATGAATTGACCAATGTTTTCATATCAAACCCATTGAATTTCTTCCATGCTCAAGAGTTTAGTGATCATGGCCACCATTCAGATTCAGGCCCCATCAATAATTCGCAAGTAAATTAATAAAAATAAATAAAAGAAAGGAAATACCTCTCTTGCCCAGCTGTATCCCATATTTGGGCCTTGATGTTCTTGTGATCGACCATAAGCGTACGGGTCAGGAACTCAACACCAATAGTTGCTTTCGAATCCAGACTGAACTCATTTCGAGCAAAACGAGCCAGAAGTTGGGACTTACCCACTGCGGAGTCTCCAATCAACACAATCTTGAATACGTAATCGATATTCTGGTTAAAGTTACTATGTAAATTTGCCATTTCTTTCTGCAAAATTCGAGAGAGAGTGACAGAGAAGCTGCTCGAACAATGTAATCGCTAAGGCAATTCTCGTGAATTGAGAGAGAAGAATAAAAGTTTTTTATTTTTTATCATGAAATTGAGAAAGAGAAACGTTTGTAGAGGTGTGGTCAAAAGAATAAACTATAAAGAGTTGTACTAAGTGAGACTTTTTTTAAAAAGGAGTCCCTTACATGTCCCCCAATACATTAATGAAATGCGTCTCTGAAGATATGACATCAATATCCTCCTCAATGTATTAAACGCTTCTTATATATGAAGGGACTCTGATCAAAACCCCTACTAGCCCAGGAGCAGAAGAATATTCTACCACCTAGAAATTAAAGCAAAGGGCTTAGACATACAATCATATGGTGAGCATGAAACATGGAATGATCTCTTCAACCTGCAGACGTACGCCATTTCTCATATTCGATCAAACTTTATCGGCAATACATGGCTATATTTCTCATCCAAACTCCAATACTCTGTCTTCAGCTTTGCAACACTACATTGATTCAGATAATCCTTTACACGGCCGAAAGATTCATGCCCATGTTCTCAAAACTGGGCATGTGCCCAATACCAATATCTCCATCAAACTTCTCATACTTCACTTGAAATGTGGTTGTTTGAAATATGCACGTCAAATGTTTGATGAATTGCCTCATAGAACTCTCTCTGCTTATAATTACATTATAGGTGGTTACCTCAGGCAAGGACAAGTGGGGGAATCACTTGGTTTGGCTCGAAGACTGGTTCTTTCTGGTGAAAAGCCTGATGGATATACATTCTCAATGATTTTGAAGGCATCCACTTCCGCTAGTTATGATCGATCCCCGTGTAGTTTGGGAAAAATTGTTCATGCCCAGATAATAAAATCTGATGTTGGCTCAGATGATGTTCTTTACACGGCACTAGTGGCCTCTTATGTTAAGAGCGGAAAAATTGGTTATGCCAGGGCTGTATTTGAACTGATGTTGGAAAGAAATGTTGTATGCTCAACATCATTGATAACAGGGTACATGAATCAAGGCTCTTTTGATGAGGCCAAAGAAATATTCAGCAAAACGGTTGATAAAGATATAGTGGTGTTTAATGCAATGATTGAAGGCTACAGCAAACTGGTTGAACATGCTTCCAAATCACTTGACATCTATATTGAAATGCAAAGATTGAATTTTCGACCTAATATCTCCACATTTGCTAGTGTTATTGGGGCATGCTCAGTGTTAACAGCATTTGAAGTTGCTGAACAAGTCCAAAGTCAACTTATGAAGACTGAATTTTTCACACACATAAAGATGGGAAGTGCTCTTATAGACATGTACTCAAAGTGTGGAAGAATTGAGGATGCACAGAAAGTATTCGATCACATGCCTGAAAAGAATGTATTTTCATGGACTTCCATGATCGATGGTTATGGAAAGAATGGATATCCATATGAAGCTCTGGAGCTCTTTTGCATAATGCATGAACACCATCACATTGACCCTAATTTCGTGACCTTCCTTGGTGCTCTTTCAGCTTGTTCTCATGCTGGGCTGGTAGATAAGGGTCTGGAGATCTTTCGAAGCATGGAGGCGGAATACTTCCTAAAACCAAAGATGGAACATTATGCTTGTGTTGTCGATCTTTTGGGACGGGCCGGATGTTTGCATCAAGCTTGGGAGTTTGTAAAGGCAATGCCTGAGAAACCTAACTCAGATGTGTGGGCTGCTCTTCTGAGTTCATCTAGATTACATGGCTATGTAGAGATGGCCAGCGTAGCTGCCAATGAACTTTTTAAACTCAATGCTAATGATAGGCCAGGGGCATATATTGCACTGTCCAATACTCTGGCAGATGCTGGGAAATGGGATGGTGTAAGTGATCTAAGGGATAAAATGAAGATAAGAGGCATATCTAAAAGTACTGGATGCAGTTGGGTTGCTGCTGATTTTAGTTTGTAAGATTTATGCAAAGAAGAGAATTATATATTCATAATTAATTTATGATGAAGCATATGTACCATATATTTCATACAAATATTTTTTTATTTTTGAATTACTTTTTCTGCGTTCTTATGACCTTTGATTTATAGGCTCTAACAACTTTCTGCAGTTGCTTACCTGGAAAAGATAGCAGTTATGAGCCAAAAATGAATGTGTACTAAAGCTTCATTTAAAAGACTACTACGTTTAGACAAAAAATATGTTTCTGCAAGCTCATTGTTCGAAGCAGCCTTGTCAAAAGATTAAAACTCGATTTCAAAAGTCTTTACTTTGGACAAATGAAAATTGTATGCCGCAGTTACATTTAAACTATGGCTGGCAATAAGGAAACTGTGTTAATTCTCAAGTTCAGGTTGTTGGATCCATGTTCTTTTACCTTATCGGAATGTGAACTTGTTAAATTGCTCTCTTATTTTTGTAAGCAGAAAACATTTCATCTGCAGGTAATTGAGTGACACTTGTCATTTCTTCATTGATACAGATTAAGAATTGCTGTGTCTTTTTACCTTGTTAATAATTTATATCTTGTTATAGCAGCATCTTAAAGATCACTAAGGGTCAATTCCTTGATTGCCAGATCTACTTGGCCGTATCTCTATCTTCTTTATTCACGAAAGATTTCACCACTTGTGTTATAGTATGCTCACAGATGCAACCAATCTTTCTGGCTATGCTTCACATGGCTCTGGTTTTGGCTCATTACCTGGTAAGACAGTCTTGAATTACCTACTTTTAGAAGACCTGTCTGCGGATCTTAGTTTTATAAAGTTGTTAAAAGGAAAGAAAAGAAGACCTCCTGCTTGAATGTTCTTTCAAGCACTGATAGAGATAATCGTTCGAGCCATCTATTTAAAGTTGTATGGTTTTGTAATGTAACTATTCATATGACAAAGTACTTGATAAGTTAGTAATATAAAACATAAAATATGAAATGGAGTCCCCTAGCTTTACATTTTGTATCATTTTTTGTTTTAATCTCTAAATTTTATTATGTAGTTTTCAATCCCCAACCTAGAGTTTACACCATTCTCCTCGCAAATCTAGATTATTTATGAATATGTCTTCAATTTTCATAATAACATAATTCTAAAACAAATATGAATCAAACAAAAATTTGATAATTGGATTGTTGTTGGAGTCTTGTGATTTCATAATGTTAAACAAAAATGATTAATCTATTAATTTTGTAACTAATTCTATTAGTTGTATTTCTTTTCATATATGTTGTGTATGGGACACGTGCACTATGGTCCCTTTTATCTCTTTGTTATGTATAGCACTGTTCTCACTCTTTACCTTTTCAAGGAATACAACACTTCTTCCCATTCCTTCTTTATTGCTTTTATGGTATCAGAGCAATAACAGCTCATATGGCCTCTGAAAATAGCACGACCCAAACACCACCTATCTCCCAACCACCAACAACGGTTGACGTACTTGTACCACCTGTTCAGAATGTTTCCAATAGCTCATCCTCTACTCCTATACAATCGTTCACCCTTTCATCTCTTTCTCCTCTGTCTACACTCCCCTCAGTTAATCAACCCATCGATGTGAAGCTCAACGAGAATAGCTTCGTCCTTTGGCAGACGCAAATGCTCAACATCATCATCGCCAACGTCCTCGAGGAGTTCATCAATGGGTCTCGACCATGCCCTGTTACTAACACCGTTGACCCTTCGGATACCAGCCATTTGGAGTTTCAAACTTGGCACAGGTATAATCGTTTGGTTATGAGTTGGATTTATGCCTATACTGAATCTATGTTAGGTCAGATTGTTGGTTACCAGACTGCTTGTGAGATCTGGGATGTTCTCACTCAAATCTACTCTGCAGCTTCCTTTTCCCATTTGTCAGAAATTCGAACACAGCTGCAAAATCTCAAGAAGGATGGTCTGACCGCCTTCACCTACATCCATAAATTTTGAGGGCTCTGCAACAATCTTGCCTCTACAGGTGAACCCATTTCTTCCAAAGATCAGATGGTCTATTTCTTGAATGGTTTAGGTCGAGATTACAATGCTTACGTAACCCCCATTCAAGCTCGTGCTGATAAACCGTCTATGGAGGAGGCGTATAGCTTACTGCTGCATTACGATGCTTGCCTGAATCATCAAAACTCAGATGACACACTTAGCTCCCTTCAAGCCAAATTCGCCAATCTCTCCCACAACAAACCCAAAACCAGACCACCTAGTGCCTCTCCTCCTAACCAGAATACTAATGCTCGACCTCCATATCGACCACCTACCTCCTCTTCCCCTCGCCCTCCAAAAACTTCCTATCCTCGTTGCCAGATTTGCTTGAAAGTGGGACACACGGAAAATATTTGTTACCATTTCCAGAATCTACAGTATCAACCTGCTCCACCACCTCCTAAACCCTTTAAATGCCTTTTTCTCCCAACAAACCCCAGGCACCTCTCCTCCTCCTCCTCCCGTGGGTCCACCAAACTGCTCAAATCCATCGTGATACATAGATTCAGGCGCCTTGCATCATTTCACGCCTAATTTGAACATTCTTGAAGGAGCTCAACCTTTCCATGGCAATGATCAGGTTACTATGGGTAATGATCAGATTTCTCACATTGGTTCTTCTCATTTGCTTGCATATAACTCTGTCTTAAAATTGTCTAAAGTCTATCGTTCCCCTTCTCTGTCTAAAAACATTCTCAGTGTTTCTAAACTCTTTTATGATAATAATGCTTTTGTTGAGTTTCATCCTCATTGTTTTTATGTGAAAAATAAGGTCAGCAAACAAATCCTTCTCATGGGTCTTCTTGATCATGGCATTTACAAAGTCTTTAGCCCTCCAGTCCCCTCCTCTCCTTCATTTCAGCTTTTCCACACTTCGACCTCGGATCCAAATCTATGGCACTCACGCTTGGGGCTTCCATCTTTTGATGTTACTAGTCATGTTTTATCTTCATGTAATTTTTCAGTTTCCAAGAGTTTTAAGCTCTCTTTTGTAATGCTTGTCAACATACCAAATCTCATAGACTACCATTTCCAACTTATGCATCATGGGCTAGCAAGTCTTTTGAATTAATACACATTGATTTATGGGGTTCTTCCCTTGTGTCTTCTATTTCTAGTGTTCGTTATTTCATTTTGTTTATTGATAACTTTTCCCGTTTTATGTGGTTATACGTATTGTCTTCTAAAGATGAGGCCTTCACTAGTTTTCACACCTTCAAAACAATGGTCTCAACACAGTTTGAGTGTTCCATTAAGCGTATTCGAACTGATTGGGGAGGCGAATTTCGATCTCTCCACTGTCTTTGCAACTCTCGGTATTCATCATGAGTTATCCTACTCCCATACTCCCCAACAAAATGGGTGAGTTGAAAGAAAGAATCGTCATATTGTTGAGATGGGGCCAGCTTTGTTAGCCCATGCCTCGGTTCCCCTTGCCTATTGGCCTTACGCTTTTACTGTGGGTTCTTATCTTATCAACTGTCTTCCTAACAAAGTTCTTGATCTCAACAGTCCTGTCTGTTTTATATCACAAACACCCACAATATACACATCTTCGTGTGTTTGGGTGTGAATGTTTCCCCTTTCTTCATCCTTACAATGCTCATAAGTTTGAATTTCGCTCTCAATCATGTGTGTTTCTTGGTTATAATAGTCACCACAAAGGGTATCTTTGCCTTCATCTCTCTTCGGGTCGGTTATGTGTCACTCGACATGTTGTGTTCAATGAACATGTTTATCCTTTTGCCTACGTTTCAGCACCTTCCTATCCTCAAAAACCTCACTTTGTTCTCACTTCTTTACCTTTCCTACCACCACCTCATCGTGCCATGAACCTCTCTCCAACATATATTCCTATTATTTCTCATAAATCTTCTCCTTGCTCTCCCCAAGTCATTACCACACCTCCTCCCGTGCCTATTTCTTCAACTCCTACTCCTACTCCTGCTGCCTCTACTTCTTTTTCCTCTTCTCATTCCTCACTTTCACCTCACCTTTCTCCTGATGTAGGCATTGTGAATAACCCTTGTGAGATTTCTCACATATCTCAAAACATTCACCCCATGGTGACCCAAGCAAAATTAGGCATTTTTAAACCAAAATTATTTTCTACTGTTCACACCACTGTCCCAGTTGAACCTTCTTGTTTCACAGAGACTAACAAGCTGCAAGTTTGGAAAGAGGCTATGCGAAGAGAGATTGATGCCCTTCATTCCCAAGGCACTTGGACACTTGTACCTCCACTTGTGGATGCTAAGATTGTGGATTGCAAGTGGGTGTACTGCGTTAAATTGAATGCCAATGGTACTGTGGATCGGTACAAAGTCTGGTTGATGGCTAAGGGCTATCATCAAACACATGGTCTCGAATTTCATGAAACATTTAGCCCGGTGATTAAGCCCAATACCATTCGACTTGTTCTTAGCATTGCAGTCTCTAGGCAGTTGGATATCCAAAATGCTTTTCTCCCTGGGGATCTCGATGAAACAGTGTTTATGAGTCAACCTCAAGGGTTTGTTGATTCTCGGAATCCCACACATGTTTGTCGTTTAATCAAGTCACTGTATGGTTTACGTCAATCTCCTTGGGCATGGTTTATGAAACTTAGTACATCCCTTTGCTAGTGGGGCTTCATTGCATCCAAAGCTAACACTTCGATGTTTTACTACTCCTCTGGACCTCTCATGTTGATTGTTCTAGTCTACGTCGGCGATATTATTATCACAGGTTCATGCTCCACCACTATTGTTGTTTTGATTCAAAGTCTAAAAGATCAGTTTGCTGTCAAAGAACTGGGTGATTTGCATCTAAAAGTTCTCACTAAGACCAGCATGCTTGATTCCAAACCTCTTTCTACTCCCATTGCTCTTGGCTCTGTCTCACTTCACGATGGCTCTCCATAACCAACTGCTACTGAATACCGCAGCATAGTCAGAGCCTTGCAATATTGCACCCTTACAAGACTGGACTTGGCCTTTCCCATCAATAAACTCTACCAGCTTATGCATTCTCCTACTGATATTCATATGCAGACAACTAAGTGTGTGATTCTTTATCTCAAAGGAACTGGCCACCTTGGTCTACTCCTTCAACCCATTATTGATCATATGCTATATGCCTATACCGATGCAGATTGGGTGTCTTGTCCGGATGATCATCGAAGCACAAGTCCTTACTGCATTTTTCTCGGCCATAGTATGATTTCTTGGTCCTCTTCCAAACAAAAGGTGGTTTCTCGTTCGAGTACAAAATCTGAATATCGTGCAATGGCCAATGGAGCTGCTGAAATTTCCTGGCTTCAGTCCCATCTGTCAGAATTGGGGTTGCCTCTCCATCATCCTTATATGTTATATTGTGATAATGTCAACACTCTCCACTTAGCTTCTAATTTGGTGCTCCATGCTCGCACCAAACATGTGGAGCTCGACTATCACTTCCTTCGTGAATGAGTACTACGCCAGGATCTCGTTTTGTCGTTCATACCCTCTTCATATAAGTTGACTGACTGTGCTTCCGCACCCAATGAGTTTGAGGGGATGTTAAACCAAATGATTAATCTATTAATTTTGTAACTAATTCTGTATTAGTTGTATTTCTTTTCATCTCTATTGTGTATGGGACATGTGCACTGTGGTCCCTTTTATCTCTTTGCTATATATACCACCGTACTCATTCTTTACCTTTTCAAGGAATACAATACTTTTTCCCCACCATTCTTTATTAATTTTACATAAGAAACATTTGAATGAGCATTTCCTTCCAAGTCAACCAGGTTGTAACTTGTGTGCTTTGTGAGAAAAATGAACCCTAAGTTAAAATTAATTAGTAATGAGTAATAAAAATAAAAATTTAAGTGTGAGAGAGAGAAAATGCAAAATACCCAATTATATACTAAATAAATAGTAAAACCCCAAAAACAATCCAAACAAAATTTTGGGAAACAGAGAGTGTAACGACCCAAATTTGCTAATAAGGCTTAGGGCCTTGATTAGCGTGCCTGGAGGGAAATAGCTAATTTATTATTATAATATGTGAATTTTTATGAGTATGTGATTAGAGATGCATGTTTAGGTGAATTAAATATGTATGTGGGCCCCGTTTGGCTATTAGGGGCATGTTTGTAATTTTAGCCCGTTGAGGGCATAAATGTGATAATTGTGAATATTGTGATATATTTGTGATATGTCTGTGTTGCACGATCCGAGACAGTCCTAGGGAGCTGTTTGGCTAGAAAGTCACAACAAGGTCGAATACCCGACTCGGGGCGAGTCGAGAGGTATTTCGGGCATTAGAGGTTTTATGAGGTTATAGGGTTATAAAAATAAATATTTGGAGATATATTTGAGGTTAGAATGTTTAGGAGGGAATATTGGGGAAATTTACTATGTTGCCCCCAGGGACTTAACGGGATTTGGGAAATGACTAAATTTCCCTTGGAGTTACTTAAGGGTAAAGGATAGGTTTAAGGGGCAAAAGGGTAATTTGGCTTTGAGGATGGATAAACTTGGCTGAGGAGGAGTTATCCACGTTTACCTCACTTAGGCATATATCTGAATTATCTTTGAAAGCTCTAGAGGAAAAACAGAAGCTAGGAGAAGAAGGGAGAAGGAAGCTGATTTTCTTTGGGATCAAGGGAGAAATTCAAAGCTGGACTATGGGGGCTAGAAGCTGGAACTTAGAGGAGTACTTCAGGGATTTAATCAAGCTCAAAGGTAAGCTTTTAAACTTGATGAATAAGTTGAATTCTGCTGGTTTTAGATTTCTAGAACTTAGGCATGCATGAGTTGGTTTTCAGGATTCATTTTGTATGTTTGATGGGTGTAAGAATTAGTTTATGAGCTTGTTGGGATGTTTAGGTCATATGGGTATGAATTCTAGACTTAATTCTGGTGGTGGCTGAAGTTTGGGGTGTGAGAAATGGGATTGAGCTCAGGGAGGAATTTGAAAGAAAAGCTCGTTTTCTAGGTTTGCATGTCGAGTTGTGGCCCTAGGAGGGGCATGTCGCGGCCCGTGTGTGCGTGAGGCCTGGGGAGGCCTCTGTTCTTGAGGCGCGCCGCAGAGCTTGGCTAAGCATGTCGCGGCCCGTGTCTCCTTCCAGGGAGGCGTTTTGCCTCTGTTTTGAGGCATGCCGCGACCCTAGTTCTAAATGTTGGGTGTTTTGAAGGTTTTTAGCTTGGGAATCCAATTGTTAAGGCTTAGGATGGATTTTATCACCCGGATTGATAGGATCCAAGGTTCCGGGAACTAGAGTTGTAGCCCAAAGTTATTTAATGGATTAGAACATGATGGATGGACATTGTTGATGTGTTGTGACTAGGTTATCAGTGAGGCTCAGACTAGGGGATTGTGCTCGGGACATCGGTGCTTGGAAAGCTCCGGACACAGGTAAGAGAACTGTTTGTACCCGTAGAGCTATGTGGTGTGTTGTACTGTGTGTATTGCTTGTGGTTTTCCATGTCATATATGTGAATGTGACTGATCGGCAAGAGCCGGGAGCGGCAGAAGCCGGGAGAGGCAAGAGCCGTGATCAGCAAGAGGATGAATATTTTGATGAACTATTATATCTTGATTGCTTGTGATTAGTTGTTTTCCAATGGTGGATTATGTAAAGAGTAATACCCTGTCATCATATTCTGATCGCCGAGTCATTGATTGTAGATTAACTTGGATAGCTATGTGTCAAAGGCGATCTACGCAACTAGTCGACACCAAGTTTGAGACTAGAGATGATGACCAGAGCCAGAACCCTCTGCCAGTCTCTGAGAACTGGCAGTAGATTATGGCAGGGATGCAAGCCCGGCTTCAGAGCCAAGATGAACATATCCTTCTTTTGAGACAGCACGCTCCGTCAGGGAGTGTTGCATCCATTGTGCCACCTGCAGTGGCACCAGTTGTTCAGCCATTGGAAGTTGGGAATAGTTGGGAGTCGTTGTATGATCGATTTAGGAGACAACACCCTGCAACTTTTGAGGGAGGACCTGATCCATTGAAGGTCGAATAGTGGATGAGTATGATTACTGCTATCCTCGATTTCATGAGGGTAGAGGGTCATGACAGAGTGGCTCGTGCCACCTATATGCTAAGAGAGGATGCCCACATCTGGTGGTAAGTGGCATCACAGACCAAAGACATTACTACTTTGGGTTGGGATGGATTCAAGGACTTGTTCAGTCATAAGTATTACAATGTGGCAGTCAGGGCAGCAAAGGTGAATGAATCTCTGGGATTAATACAAGGCAACATGACAGTTACAGAGTATGCCCTGAAGTTCGATAGACTTGCGAAGTTTGCACCAGACCTTGTGCCTATAGATCCAACTAGGCAGGACAGATTTATCAGAAGGCTTAATGTTATGATAGCCTGAGATGTGAGAATTACAACAGTACCTAGGGGTACGACTTATGCTCAGGCTGTTGAGAAGGATCTTACCACTGAGGAGGCAGAGAACAAGATTTGGAGGGAGAACGCTGCGAGACGGCAGGTCACAAGGCGGTGCCTCCACATCCAGGGTATGGTAGGGGTGGAGGCCCTGGTGATCTAAAGAGGAAGACCCCTGACACTTCGACCGCTCCTGGTCCTGATAAGAGGGGTCGGGGTGTTCAGGGTGGCCGTCAGGGAGGCAGTGACACATGGAGGAGTTACCCAGAGTGCACGAGATGCAGAAGAGGCCATCAGGGCGAATGTCGGGCCAAGGCCTATTTTGTGTGCAGGGTAGTGGGACACCTTAAGGATTGCCCAACTGTGAAGACAAGGGAAGCAGGGAAGGTGGACAGCTTGACTCCAGCTCGAGTGTTCACCTTGACACAAGCGGAGGCCGAGGCTAGTCCCTCGGTGGTGACAGGTCAGCTTTCTAGCGCTGGCTCTCCTTTTACTATATTGATTGACTTTGGTGCTACACATTCATTTGTTTCTAGTAAGGTGATTGATAGATTGTGTAGACCTAGTGAGTACCATACTGCGGGGTTTGGGACCAGATTGCCTATAGGGGAATTGGTAGTTTCGAGGAGGTGGGTTAGAGCGCTGCCAGTGATGGTTGATGGTAGAGAACTTTCTGTAGATTTGATTGAGTTAGATAAGGAGGACTTTTACATGATTCTAGGGATGGATTGGCTGGTCAGATATGGGGCAACTATTGATTGTAGGAAGAAGATGGTGACTTTTGAGCCTGAGTGAGATGATCATTTTATGTTCGTAGGTACAGTATGTGGACCCCGTATACCCATAATATCAACGCTGAGAGCTAGAGACCTATTATAGGGAGGATGTATAGGTTTCTTGGATAGTGTGGTGGATACTACTAGAGTTTTGCCAACAGAGCCGAGAGAGACTAGATTGGTTTGTGAGTTCTTGGATGTATTCCCTAAGGATCTACCAGGGCTGTCGCCACACAGGGAGATTCAGTTTGTTATTGAGTTAGCACTGGGTACATAGCCAATGTCGAAAGCACCATATAGGATGACACCGGCAGAATTGAAGGAATTGAAGATACAGTTACAATAGCTTCTGGATTTGGGGTTCATCATGCCTAGTTACTCACCATGGGGCGCTCTGGTTTTGTTTGTGAAGAAGAAGGACGGGACTCTGAGAATGTGCATAGACTACAAAGAATTGAACAAGTTGACCATTAAGAATAAGTACCCTCTACCAAGGATTGATGACTTGTTTGATCAACTGCAGGGTAAGATGGTATTCTCGAAGATTGATCTTCGATCTGGTTATCACCAGTTGAGGATCAAGGACAAGGATATACTGAAGACGACCTTCCGTACGAGGTATGGGAACAATGAGTTTCTCGTCATGTCATTTGGTTTGACCAATGCTCCAGCAGCCTTCATAGACCTAATGAATAGGGTGTTCAAGGACTTATTGGATCAGCTCGTCATTGTATTCATCGATGAAATTTTAGTGTACTCTAGTTCAGAGGCAGAGCACGAGCAACATCTTCGACGGGTCTTGCAGAGGTTAAGGGAACATCGGTTGTATGCCAAATTTACGAAGTGTGAGTTTTGGCTACTAGAAGTGACCTTTCTTGGACACATAGTTGGTGGAGATGGGATTAAGGTGGATCCATCCAAGGTGGAAGCAGTGAGAGATTGGCCGAGGCCAAGGAACGCCTCTGAGGTTCAGAGCTTCCTCGGGTTAGCGGGTTTGTGGAAGGGTTCTCGAAGATTGCTACACAGATGAAAGAATTGACACGGAAGAATCTAAAGTTCATCTGGTGAAAGAAGTGTGAGAACAGTTTCCAAGAATTGAAGGGACGAATTATTTCTGCACCTGTGTTGAGTTTTCCTTCGGAGGAAGGAAAGTTTGTAGTATATTGTGATGCATCAAGGTTGGGTTTGGGTTGTGTATTGATGCAGAATGAGAAGGTTATAGCTTATGCATCACGCCAGCTGAAGGAGTATGAGCAGCGGTATCCTACCCATGATCTAGAATTGGCAGCGACGGTATTCGCACTGAAGGTGTGGTGACATTATCTGTATGGAGAGAAGTGTGAGATATACACCGATCACAAGAGTTTGAAGTACTTCTTCACCTAGAAGGACCTGAACTGTGATATCCTTTACCACCCATGGAAAGCCAACGTAGTGATGGATGCATTGAGTCGGAGAGGCTCGGGACAGTTATTTAGTTCTAATTAGATTTCCAGAGAGTTGGCTGATGAGATGACCAGAGTGAGGATAGAACTGGTGGTGGGCCGATTGGCCAACATTACTTTGCAGTCAACCCTACTAGAGCGGATTAAGGAAGGTCAATTGGTAGATGCACAATTACAGGGGGTTAGAGAGAATGTCTTAGCGGGGGTAGCTAAGGACTATTCTATTTCTGAGTTTGGTCTGCTACCGTATCAGGGGCGGATTTGTGTTCCAGCTGATGTGGGGATCAAAAGAGAGATATTAGATGAGTCGCATACTACGCTGTACTCACTTCATCCGGGTACCACGAAGATGTATCAGGATTTACGGACATTGTATTGGTGGCCCGGGATGAAGAAGGATGTGGTAGAGTACGTGGCTAAGTGTTTGACCTGTCAGCAGGTGAAAGCTGAGCATCAGCGACCAGCGGGGTTGCTTCAGCCTTTGGGTATCCCTGAGTGGAAATGGGAGGATGTTACAATGGACTTTGTGGAGGTTTACCCAGGACAGTGGGGCTTCATGACTCGGTGTGGGTGATAGTGGACAAATACACCAAGTCAGCTCATTTCCTGCCAGTGAAGTCGACTTATATGGTGGATCAATATGCAGAGTTATATGTGAGGGTGATCGTACGTCTCCATGGGGTTCCTAAGTCTATTGTGTTAGACTGGGATCCTATCTTTACCTCCAAGTTTTGGGGTAGTCTGCAGAAAGCTATGGGGACTCAGTTGAAGTTTAGCACAGCCTTTCACCCTCAGACTGATGGACAGTCTGAGAGGACGATTCAGGTGTTGAAGGATATGCTTAGGGCATGTGTGATCGACTTTGAGGGATCTTGGAGTAAGTATCTTCTGTTTATTGAGTTTTCATATAACAACAGTTATCATTCAACGATTGGAATGGCTCCATATGAGATGCTTTATGGGAGGAGATGTAGGTCGCCCATTCATTGGGATGAAATGGGTGAGAAGAAGTAATTGGGACCAGACATGGTTCAGAAGACTAATGAAGCTATTGAGAAGATCCAAGTTAGAATGCTTGCTTCACAGAGTAGACAGAAAAGCTACGATGATCCTAAGCATAGGTGTAGAGTCCAAGAACTTTACTTAGCTAATTGTTTAGTAGTATTATAGTATGTATAGTATTATCTTTGTAACTGTGGATTTTTGGTTCAGACCGGGAATTATTTGGACACTCATAGTAGTACTTATAGATTTTCTAAGTTTAATCTATAGTATAAGAATATTAAGTTAACCTAAGGTTTGATTAATGTGACTGATATTAAGGATTATATTTATTATACTATAAGGTTTAGATATCAACCAATAGGATTTTAAGCACATGTTATGAATGGTGATTAAGGATTAAGTATTTTTGAGGATTAAAATTAATACGGAGTAAAGTTTGAATGTTATAGGGTCAGTCAGCAGCTTTGAATACGTTGAGGGCTTAGTCAAGGCTGTTTACTCCATTCAAACTGAGCTAAAAATGTGTAATTTCGTGTTTAATTATTCAGCGTGTGCCGATATATTGCAGCTATAGGGGGCGATATATCGCAGCACGTAGATACGGAAAACACGAGACGATGCACGGCAGCCTCGGGCATACTGGCCCAGGCGATATATCGCCTACAGGGGGCGATATATCGCCTCCTTCAGTGTAATTTCAAATGTTTTTGAATTCATTTCCTTTCAGCCATTCAAACTCCTTCATAAGTCCAGCATCTTTTGAACGAGTCTTCAGCCTCTGCTGAACGATTATTCAAATTATTTTCACCTAAAAAGCCATTATTTTTATTCAAGTAAAATCAAGATACTTTCATTCCCAAACTCTATAAATAGGACCTAGTACTCAGCCATTATTCACCTTTTGCTCTAAGTTCAGAAGCTGCAAGTGCTAGGAGAGTGTGAGAGTTAAACACTTGGGTGGGAAAGTCATAAGCTTAATCATCTTTAGCTTATCAAACACTTTGGGAAGTAAGGTTCTTTAGTATTTCGGTTGTGGTTAGATTGGTCTTACAAGTCTTTGAGGTAAACCTGAAACTCTATTTCATTTGTTTCATGTTATTTTCTTTCTCAAAGCCTTCTACTCAGTCCCCTAACCTCATTCTTATTTTGGTTAGGGAATCCAAGTTCTTAAGCACATAAGTTTCGGTAAGCATATTTCTCAATGGTTTAGTCTTCCTATTCATTTTCATTTCTTCTTCTTCATAAGACTCACTCTTTCTCATATGGTTTTAGGAGTGTTCCAAAAGTCCCAACTCAGTCCATCATATCCCGGTAACTTTGGTAAGGAAAATAGGATATAATCTATATGTTTATTGCTTATGTTATCTTATGTGTTATGTTATGAAATATGATACGTTATGAATATGTTATGAATGTGTATGTTTGTAGGCTTGGGCTTATGCCCTATTTGACTAACAAGACCCCAAAAAAGATTATGGGCATATGCCTACTTAGCTAGTAGGACCCCACTAATCTCATGGGTATAAGCTTGTTTAGTCTATGGGACCCCAAGTAATAATGGCCATTATAATAAGTGTATGTATTAAGTGTTATGATATGTCTTTACGTTTATTATGAAATTTATGTGTATGACTATGTGTTAGATTTTTCATTGCTGGGCATTAGGCTCATTCCTTTTTGTTTTATGTGCAGGAAAATAGCTTTAGAGGCGGTAAGATTCGTGACGCTTAGAGGATGTGTATCGATGGTGAATGGAGTCAAGGGGCCGAGCGTTATTCGATTCGAGGATGTAGTCTCATTTTACCTTTTTTATGGTTTTACATGTATTTTCCGCATTTTCTATGTAACTCTTTTCACTTTAAGTTATTTTTGTTTTAAAGACAATGGGTACCCATATCCTACTTAATTTTATGAAAGTAACCTTTGTTTCTACAAGTTTATAATAAATTATGGTATTTTCGCAAATGTATGTTTTAGTAAGAATTTGTATGTATAGTTCGATAATGGTCCAAGAGTCTAGATTAGTGGGTCATTACAATAGGGACGTGGAATTCCAGGTTGGGGACCACGTGTTTCTATGAATTTCACCACTGCGAGAGGTGAGGAGGTTTGGGAAGAAGGGAAAGTTGAGCCCTCCGTTCATTGGACCTTTTGAGATCCTGGAAAGGATTGGACAGGTGGCTTACTAGTTAGCTTTGCCACCATCGCTGTCGGGAGTTCATAACATATTCCATGTTTCTATGCTTCAGAAGTACGTTTTAGATACAACACATGTGTTGAAGTATGAGGACTTGGAATTGCAGACAGATTTGTCTTATGAAGAGCAGCTGGTTTAGAGTTTAGATCGGAAAGATAAGGTTCTACAGAACAAGACGATTCCTCTAGTTAAAGTGTTATGGAGGAATAGCAGGGTCGAGGAAGCAATCTAGGAACTTGAGACAACAATGCAGGATCAGTATCCTGAGTTATTCAGCTAAATTTCGAGGACGAAATTCTCAGTAGGAGGGGATAGTTGTAATGACCCAAAAATCACTAATAAGGCTTAAGGGCCTTGATTAGTGTGTCGGGAGGGCATAATTGGTTAATGTGTGATTTTAATGATTTAATGCATGATTATGTGGTAAGCATGTTTATATGATTATATAGCTATATGAAATGCATGTTTATGGGTATTAATATGCATGTGGACCCTGTTTAGCTTATAAGGGCATATTTGTAATTTTGGTCCGTTGAGGGCATAAATGTGATTATTTGTGATAAATGGTTGAGACCACATTATTATGTGGATATATTTGCAGCTTTTGACACGAGGTGATCTTAGGGAGCTAGTTAGCGGGAAAGTCACAACGAGACCCAATACTTGACTCAGGTGAGTCAAGGGTTATTTTGGGTATTTGGTGTTTAATTGAGTTATTAGGTTATGGAAACAAATATTTGGAGATATAGTTGAAGTTAGAGAGTTTAGGAGGGAATATTGGGCAAATTTACCATTTTTCCTTCGGGGACGTTTTTGGTACCCCGAGCCTTGGGATTAACTTAAGTGACTTAAGCTAGATAAGATAAAAATAAGAAAAATAAGTAGAAGCTGCCTAAATCGACCCTTCTCTTTCTCTCAGCTCACTCATCTCTTACCTAAAACTCTCTCAAGCTAAACCATTGAAACCAAAGGGAAATTTTAGCTAGAAACACAAGGATTTGAGCTGGAACTTTGGGGAGTAACTCAGTAGCAATTTGGTGGATTCAATCTTCAATTGAGGTGTTCGCTAGGGCTTGGGACGGGATCGTGCTCAAGGGTCAAATTTCTTAACTAAAGCATTCGGAATTAAAGGTAAGAAAACTGCACCTGGTTGTGTAACTATGTTGGGACTAAGGGTTCCCTATACTTGTATGCAGCATTGTATGATGGTATTATGGCATGTGAACATGAAATAAATGACCTAAGAGTGTCAGAATTAATATTGGCGCACAGAACGCAGCTCAACCACTCGTAGCTGAGGACAGCTTAATATTCACTGAGCTCGGTTTAAGCGGACCAGAGTCAGTGGAATAAACAGGGGGTGCAACCTAAGGGGTCGACCCTGGATATTGTATGATATGTTAATTATCTGGATGATAGATTATTGATTGATATCATTGATTATATGAATGATATGATCTGTTGAGTATTTGATTAATGAGTTATGAATAGTTTGGTTACTATTATTGGTTATATTCTGTGTATTGGTTTTCTTGTCGGGCCTTGGCTCACGGGTGCTACGTGGTGCAGGTAAAGGCAAGGGTAAGTTGGATCAACCCTGATTTGGAGAGCTCTAGAGGCGGAATGTACATAGTCAATTGCGTGGCTGCCACGGTCGAGGGATGGGCAGGGACAGAAGAACCTTAAATGCCTATTTTGCCCTTAGAGTGGCTTGTAGTTGTATATAACCCTAAAATTTTTGTAAACTATCCTTTAAACTCTATTTCTTTTGGGATCCCATGTATGAAGTGTTTATCTAAATGAAATGTATCTTTTATGACCAAAATCTTTTAACCCTAGTTCAATAATGGTTTTAGTGACACATTTTCAACTAAACGACTTGATTAGCAAGTCTTTCACCTTTATAAACACACAGTGTAACGGTCTTGGCTACCTAGAGCGTTACACTTATACCCAAAATGGTATCAACCTCTCCAAGGTCCTTCATTTTTGAAAGTAGAAGATCAAAACCTCTTCGTCTCTATTATGTATCTTATTTCATTACTCAAAATCAACTTGTCATCAACATATAGAGACACCAAGATTACATAGCCATCAAAAGTCTTAGAGTATGAACAATTTTCTGCATGATTGTGTCTAAACCCATTGGAAACTATAGCTTTATCAAACTTCTCATACCATTGTTTTGGTTCTTGCTTTAAACCATATAATGATTTAATAAACCTACACACTTTATGTTCATTTTCCCTTAGAATAAAACCCTCTGATTGTTCCATATAGATCTCCTCATCAAGATCTCCATTAAGGAATGCCATTTTGACATCCATTTGATGAACATAAAGGCTATTTATTGATGATAAGGAAAATAAAACTCTTATTGAAGTTGTCCTAGAAACCGGTGAATATATGTCAAAATAATTGATTGTTTCCTTTTGTTTAAACTCTTTGGCTACTAATCTAACATTGTACGTTTGTAAGGTGCTATCGTTGTGATATTTTCTCCGAAATACCCATTTTGTACCCAATTGGTTTTCAACCTTGTGGAAGGTCTACTAGTTCTCATGTGTGGTTTGACATAATTGAATCAATTTTATAATTTATTGCCTCCTTCCAAAAAATTGAGTCTCTCAAAGACATTGATTCTTTGTAGGTTTTGGGATCATCCTCAACTTGAAAAATTATAAGAAATTTCCACGTGACTTCTTCAAGGTTTCCCTCTACTAGGTAGAGTGTCTCCACTTGAGAACATTTCACATTTGAATGCAACTTTTTAGCCTTTGGCTTCTCCGAGGTAATATGGGTTGCTCATTAACCTTTGGATATTTTGCCTCACGAGATTCTCCAACACTTATGGGTTCTTGAGAGTTACTATCACAATATAACAAGTTCTCAAAGAACTCCACTTCTCTTGATTCAATTATCACATTAGACTAAGTTTGACAACCTATTGTTTGTTTTTGATTACACGTAAGTGAGTGCAGCAGAATATGTACATCTCATGCAAAAATATTAATAATCAAAATATATATTTTTACATGAGAAATATTTCATTGTAGAAACCATAACTAGAATGTGACATTTTTCCTATACGTGGATCCATTAATAAATAAATAAAATATACAAACAACTTTATACCTCTTGTAGCGCAGATCTAGGCCTAGAACTCCTTGTTCTAGAAAGTTTGCTTCCCACCACTTGTCTTCCAAGCTATGTCTTGCACAATAAGAAGAGGATGTGTGGTATCCTTTGTTAATGGTGAATTATTTAATAAACATTTTGGAGATTCCAAAGATTTAAAGTTGGTGTGCGATGCATCGTCTCTTGGTTGGTGACACGTCGCCTCTAGGCCTAGTATACTTCTCCAAAAGTGACCTAAAACACCTCCAAATGTTCCCAAACTTTTTGGACATGCTTATACCTTATTGTACTAATTTAGATATAAAATTATACTTTTTAGATGCCTATAAATTAAACTCAAATTTCACACCTCCGTTATGTGAAATCATTAAGAATTTTACACCAACTTGTGTAATACCACTTAGGCTTTGTATTTTAACAAATCCCAATATGATCCATAAATGAGCGACCACTTTAAAAAAGAAATTTTAATACCCACTCATACATGGACAATCACTATAAAATAGTGATCTTTTAACTTCAGTTCACCGAAAATGCATGCATTTTTTACGATGTGTTTGTTTGTATTAAATGTGTAAATTAGAGTGTGCAGTGGAAGGTGTAGACAAAAAAATATTTTTTTAATACTAAGCTAGGATCAATATATATATACATTAAATCATAAACACAAAATATAGATCCAGATCTAATACCTCTTGTAGCCTATCAAGTATCCTCACTATCTTTTAGTATAAATAAATAAACACTCAATCCAAAAGAATGCTATAAGATCAACACCACCAATCCTCAACACACTAGGACGTGTGTGGGTACATAGGATGTATATGACAATTTTTTGTCTCTTGATGTACGCAAAAAATGAGATCAAGAGAGTTTGAGAAGGAGAAAGCTAAGAGACAATAACAGAAGAAGAAAGAAAAAATATCAACATATTTTTTCAGGCTTGTGTATATTGTCTCGCAGATAACCTAAAAAATATCTATATATAGTCTAGGTTTAATCTGATTAGGGTTAGGTTTTATTTATTTAATTAATATTCTAATCAAATCAAAATATCCATCAATAAATTAAATAATAAATAAATGACACAAACAAGTAACTGCTTAATTTGTGTCAAGTCAAGTGGGTCTCACACATTTGACTTGCACCCGTCACTGTGTAAGCATAGTGATTGGCGTGTGGCATCAAAATATGCCACCTAATATTTTCGTATTACTTTATTTATTTAATAAGATATATATATATATATATATATTTATGTATTTAAAATAATATTATATCAAATGTACATAACAATAATTAATTCAAAATTAACTTTATCATATAAAACATAATTAAATTATTATCATATAATAAATTAATATTATTCTCTCTCAATATTAATTAATTCAAAACCAATTAATATTTTTGTTAACTAATACATAGTTTGTGTAACGACCCACTAATCTAGACTACTTGGACCATTAACGAATCTATACATAAAACTTACATTTTTGCGGAAATACCATAATTATATTGAAAACTTATGGAAACAAAGGTTACTTTCATAAAATAAGTAGGATATGGGTACCCATTGTCTTTAAAACAAAAATAACTTAAAAACTAAAAAGAGTTACATAGAAAATGCGGAAAATACATTTAAAACCATAAAAACATAAACATGACTACATCCTCGAATCGAATAACGCTCGGCTCCTTGACTCCATTCACCATCGATACACATCCTCTAAGCGTCACGAATCTTTCCACCTCTAAAGCTTATTTCCTGCACATAAACAGAAAGGAATGAGCCTAATGCCCAGCAAGGAAAATCTAACACATAGTCATATACATAAACATAATTTCATAATAACGTAAAGACATATCATAACACATAATTCACTTATTATAATGGCCATTATTACTTGGGGTCCCATAGACTAAACAAGCTTATGCCCATGAGATTAGTGGGGTCCTACCAGCTAAATAGGCTTATGCCCACAATCTTTTTGGGGTCTTGTTAGTCAAATAGGGCATATGCCCAAGCCTACAACATACACATGCACAACATATTCATAACATACTCATATCATATCATAAAACATATAGATAACATAAGCACATAACATGTTGATTCTAGCCTATTTTCCTTACCAAAGTTACCGGGATTATGGACTGAGTTGGGACTTTTGGAACACTCCTAAAACCATAAGAAAGAGTGAGTCTAAGAAAGGAGATGAAATGAAAGAGAATAGGAAGACTAAACCATAGAAAACATACTTACCGACTTATATGCTTAAAAGCTTGGATTCCCTAACCAAAATAAGAATAAGGTTAGGGGACTGAGTAGAAGGTTTTGAGAAAGGAAATAACATAAAAATACAGAAAAGAACTAGAGTTTTGGGTTTACCTCAAAGATTGCAAGATCAATCTAACATCCACCGAAATACTATAGCACTCACTTCCCAAAGTGTTTGATAAGCTTATGATGTTTAAGCTTATAGTTTTTCCCCAAACCAAGTGTTTACACTCTCACACTCACTTAACACTAGCAGCCTCTGAACTTAGAGCAAATGGTGAATAATGGCTGGGTACTAGGTCCTATTTATAGAGTTTGGGAATGAAAATATCTTGATTTTACTTGAATAAAAATAATGGCTTTTTAGGTGAAAATCATTTGAATAATCGTTCAGCAGAGGCTGAAGACTCGTTCAGAAGATGCTGGACTGTTGAAGGAGTTTGAATGGCTGAAGGGAAAGGAATTCAAAAGTATTTGAATTCATGCTGGTGGAGGCGATATATCGCCCCCTATAGGCGATATATCGCCTGGACCTTTGTTCCCGAGGCGACCGTGCATCGATTCGTGTTTTCCGTATCTACGTGCTGCGATATATCGCCCCCTATAGCTGCGATATATCGGCATACGCTGAATATTTAAACACGAATTTACACATTTTTAGCTGAGTTTGAATGGAGTAAACAGCCTTGACTAAGCCCTCAACGTGCTCAAAGCTGCTGACTGACCCTATACATTCAAACTTTTACCCTTATTTAATTTAATCCTCAAAAATACTTAATCCTTAATTACCATTCAAAACATGTGCTTAAAATCCTATTGGTTGATGTCTAAACCTTATAATATAATAATATAATCCTTAATATCAGTCACATTAATCAAACCTTAGGTTATACTTAATATTCTTAAACTATAGGTTAAACTTATAAAATCTATAAGTACTACTATGAGTGTCCAAATAACTCCCGGTCTGAACCAAAAATCCAAAGTAACAATGATAACACTAAACATACTATAATACTACTAAACAATTTGCTAAGTAAAGTTCTTGGACTCTACAGTTTGCAAATAAAACATATTAGTCATTTATAAAAAATAATAAATAAAACATAATAGTCATATTAACTAATTAATTCAAAATTAATTAATTAAGTACATATAATTATCACATAATTATATCTTTGCCTTGGAAAAATTAATTCCTTTGAAATTTAGTATTTTTTCAATCTATCTTATCAATAACATCCACACCCTAGACAATGTTGTATAGAGATGACTTGAGGATCATGGACCTATGATACTAAGCTCGAATAAACTAAATTATTAATTAAACTCTTTAATTAAATAATCTGATTTATTAATTTCATTATTACTCAACTATAAATATGGAATTGCACTCAATTAAATATACAAAATTATCTCGTGCATTCCATTGATATAATCACTTCACGTAGTTCTGTCCTCCAATTATTGGTTCGTAAATTAGAGCTGATCAAAATTATCGTTTTACTCTTCTAATTACCTCTTGTATCTTAAGTACCATTAATTCACTGGTGAACAATTAATTTATATTCATATTATAAATTTGAGCTCAATAACCATTCAGTTCCAAAATTAACCCTTAAGAGAACCAATATTCTATCTTTTAGGAAAGCTTGGATTCCAAATCTTGTAAGATCATGTTCTCATCCATTCATGCTATAAAATTCTCCAAAACAAAAGTCACTGGTATCATTATATTAAGAGACCTTAATGAGCGAATCAAAAGACTTAATAGACATGAACAAAAGTTCATGACTACTCAGGATTAAGATTGATCTACATATGATCATTGCATTGATATGACTTAAATCCTTATGGAAAATTGTAAGTTTATAAAGAAATAATTCACATCGGTCATGTCATATATAAAATAATTATATAAAGTACATTCACTAAGATGTTTATCAATATTGGCAATCCAAAGCTAGATCACATGTATTTCAAAAATAGTTAGCAAACCATACTAGTAACCACTGATCAAAGATTCCATACTTTAATATGTCACTAACTATTTTATCCATTATCCATGCTCTTAATCCTCTTGTACTCATACAAGATCATACTCTCATAAATGAATATGAAATTTTCTGATATTTATATTAATTATTCAAACAATAATCTAGATATTCAATTATAAGAGAAATGTACTTTTATTAACTTACAGTAAATAAAATGCCTTTGCACATGCTTTTAGGTCATAAACCCTAACAATGTCCGTCGAGCAAGTCATGGAGGTCTTTTGGTACTTTGGGACTAAATTTATGTCAAGAACTTTACGAGTGTTGGTCATATAAAACCTCATCTCAATATACCTGGTAGAATAGATGAGCGACCACTTTATGAAGTGGTCTTAATCACAAACTATAGATGAGAAACCACTTTAAGAAGTAGTCTTAATCACAAACTCATGGATGAAGGACTTTGGGAAGCAATCTTAATCACAAATTCATGGAAAAGTGACTACTTTAAGGATCGATCTTAATCAAAAATTTATTAATGAGTGACCACTTTAAGAATCGATCTTAATCATAAACTCAAAGTCTTTTGGTACTTCGGGAATAAATTTGTGTCAAGAACTCTACGAGTGTTGGTCATATAAAACCTCATCTCAATATACTGGGTAGAGTAGATGAGCGACCACTTTATGAAGTGGTCTTAATCACAAACTATGGATGAGAGACCACTTTAAGAAGTAGTGTTAATCACAAACTCATGGATGAAGGACTTTTAAGAAGCAATCTTAATCACAAATTCATGGAAAAGTGACTACTTTAAGGATTGATCTTAATCGCAAATTTATTAATGAGCGACCACTTTAAGAATCAATCTTAATCATAAACTCATCAAAGAGAGATTACTTTAAGAAGGATCTTTTGCACAAACTCATATATGAGCGACCACTTTAAGAAGTTGTCTTAATCACAAACTTATCGATGAGCGACCACTTTAAGAAGTGATCTTTATCACAAACCCGTCAATGTGGGACCACTATAAAAAGCGATCTTAATCACAAAGTCATCGATGAGCGACCATTAATAAGCAATCTTAATCAACAACTCATTGATGAGGGACCACTTTATGAAGCGGTCTTTGGCACCCTGGGAAATACATGCTTACTATAATATACCTCCTGAGAAAATTGTGGAGGTTTTTTGGTCACCCATGTGAGCAGGCCTTCTAGTCCTTCAAGACAAAATTTATCTATATGCTCGTGTGGTTTGTCCTAAATTAGATTATGTCTATTATGAGCCCCTTCTTCGGATCTAAGCGAGTCTTGGGATCCATGTGCATCTTATCTTGACTAATGTTCGTTCGAATGTAAGTACTACCTTATTGCATAACAGAAATCCCTTTATGCTTATGTAATATGCGGTCCCCAAAAAATCGAGGAGAATTCGGTACTTGATCCCTTCCCATTCATGACCAAAACTCTTTTATGTGAGCAACTTCACTGCTCATTATCACCTTATTATTACTTGGGCATTCACTTGCTAGAATAGTTTAGCAATAATAACGCTTCCTAGCAAATGATAACTAGCAAGGACACTGATATCAATAGGGCCAATGATAGCTAGCAACAATAATGATAGCTAGTAGAGTGGTTCCTATGTTAAGAGTCTACATGTCACTCTAATGTAGGTCCTTAATGAGTATTAGACTGACCACCACTTGCTTGAGGTTGCAATCATATGATCCTTACTAGGGCAACATAGCTTTAACTTTTTGTGAGTTTTGTGGTCCATCCTTCCAACATGCTTGTACATATTGTTAGGGTATGGCTATATACAAAACTTTAAATATTACAATTCAAATAAAAAAAACCCAAGAAAATCAAGTTTGCAATGGAGGAATAACTCAAAGAAAATAACACATATAAGAACAAGTGACAAAATAGACCTTTTAGAGAGAGAAACCCATAATTACATAAAATCATACAAACTTGATTTTATGTTTTATGTGAGTCAATGGAGGTGGAAAAGGCTTAACACAAATTGAATTTGTTGTCCAAGAATCTGTATTCCTAGCCCCCCTTAGAGATTGCTTGAAGCTACTACAAGTTGGAATGAGATTGAGATTTACAAGCCTTGAGTCTTCATGCAAGTCAAGCATTCTTGATGAAGATCTTGGAGAAAATTAGTAATCTTGTGAACTAGAGAGAGAGTGTGTGTGTGGAGAGTGATCAAATTACCAATGACTCAAATGAACCCTTTAAATATTATAGGAGCCCTCATTTGTCTCAACCAATGAGATTAGAGCATTTCAAACTAAGTTTTGAAGCCAAAAATACGTCATTGTACGGTCCTGTACGGACCACCCAGGTGATGAATCACCTGTCTGGGGGGTTTTACAACTGACTTGACACCCCCAAACATGCCCCAAAATGTCTCCAAATGCCTCAAAACATTTTGGGTAGTCTTATATACTCCAAATAAACACTTTGGAGCCAAAAAGATAATTTATAGATGCCTATTCCAAAAGTCAACCCACTCATGTTGACTTTAGTAAAATTGTTATGGTTTTTGCACCTCTTCATGCCTATCTAATTTCACTATGCATCTCCATCATGAGATCTCTTAACCACTTAGCCTCTTTGTCAGTTTCCGCTAGATCCCCAAGAAACGGCATCCCTACCGATGGTGAGCAGCTAACCAGTTATGAAGAGATTACCACCGACACCGGATATCCAAATTGCATCGGAATATCACTAAAGTAACTTAGGATAATTTGAATATTGGAGTTATGTCTTTTCAGTCCTTTTAAGGTATCCAAAGACTCTTTCGATGGCCTTCCAATGTTCGATACTTAGATCGCTAGTAATCGTACTTAGTTTACTAACCGTAAATACAATATCCGCTCTTGTACAATGTATGGAATACATTAAACTCCCTATTGCACTAGCATACTCTAATTGAGCCACCGTTCTTCCTTCATTATTTTTAAGCATTTGGCTTTAATCAAAGGGTGTGTGTGTCTCTTTGATATTAAGATGACCAAAATTTTCAAGCATCTACTCAATATAATGAGCTTGACCAAAGGCATATCCATCTACATTTCTTCTAACTTTGATACCTATTATGGTATCAATCTATCCAAGGTCTTTCATCTTGGAAGTAGAATATAGAAACCTCTTCATTTCTATTATGCATTTCATGTCTTTACTTGTAACACCCTAGATAACCAAGACCGTTACACTGTGTGTTTATAATTGTGCAAGACTTGCTAATCAAGTCGTTTACTTGAAAATGTGACCCTAAAGTCATATTCGAGTTAGGGTTAAAATATTTTGGTCATAAATGGTTAATTTTTTGTTTAAATAAACGTTTAGTACATGGGATCCCAAAAACAGGGTCAAAGGACAAATTTACAAACTTCCAAAAGTCAAATACAAGCAAAGACCACTCTAATGAAAAAATACACAATTTAGGTTTTCTGTCCCTGTACAATCCACCGACCGTGGCGGACGAGCAGCTGACAATGTACACCTCGCCTCCAGAGCTCTCCAACTCATGGTTGATCCATCTTACCCTTGCCTATACCTACACCACGTAGCACCCGTGAGCCGAAGCTCAGCATGAAAACCAATATAGCACATCATAAACAATACGGACAATCAAATGATCCATAAAGTAGTTAACCAGGTATTTAGGAAGTTATGACAGACACATAACTAGTGATGGCAATCAACAAATCACAAGCCATTCATCCCAGTATTCAACAAGCCAAAAAGATCAAATTCGCAATAGTAAACATATTATTACTCAATAGTTCATCATAATCATCATACAATACCCAGGGTCGACGCCCTTAGGCCGCACCCTCTATTTAACCCACTGACTCCGGCTCGCTTAGGCCGAGCTCAGTGTTAATCTTAGCTGATCCCAGCTCTCAGTGGCCGAGTCGCGTCCTGTGCGCAAATATCAGCCCCGACACTCTTAGGCAGTTTATTTCATGCTCTCATGGCATATAATAATCATACAACATTTGTATTCAATCATAGGGAATCTCAGTCCCAACACAGCCACACAAAAGGGTGTAGTTTTCTTAACTTTAAGTCTGAGAGGAGAAAGTGAAATGGTTTCGAGCACAATCCTCAGCCCCGAGCCTTGGCAATAAACCTAGTCATGAAGGCCAGTGGGTATCCATTAAATTCCAATCCAAATAAATACCTAGGAGAGAGAAACTAGCCTCCAGGACCTCAATTTCTACTAAATGGGATAATAGAAATTGTCCCAAGTGCCTAGGTTCAAACCCCTGTGCCTTACCAATTTTAGAAACAATTCTAAGGCTAAAATCCCTAGGCAGGTCGTGACTTGGCTTAGTGGGTCGCGACTTGCCCCCAAGTCAGAGGGCAAGCACCTAAGGCAAAGGGGGAGGTGGGCTGCGACTTGGTCTAGTGGGTCGCGGCATGCCCCCAAGTTAGAGGCCACGCTCAGGCCAAAATGGCCACACGCGCCGCGGCGCCCCTAGGTTGGGTCGTGGTGCACCCCCTTCAAACCAAGAAAATCTGGGTTTTTTCTCATGCATTTCCCAGCCAAGAACACCAAGATTCTACCCAGAATTTTCCCTAATAAATCTCCTCAATTCCACACCAAACCAACTACGAATTCAAGATTAAACTACTCATTTTAAACACCAAAACCTTAGCAATTACACCTTAATCACTATCCAATTTCAACTAGAATTCCTCACTCCAAAAACCCAGTCTAATTCTACTCAAATTCCAGAAATAAAACACATCTTCTAGGCTTCAAACTAATCAGTTCTACTTTGTAAATTCAAAGGTTAGGAACAAGAGTTTTAGTTGAATTTGATGACCCTAACTTCTCAAAAATCCTCTGGCTGTCTTAAACTTGCCTTTCCTCAGCTTGACCCAACCTAGAACCAACTTAGTTTACAAGCTCCTAGCCAAAATTTAGCAGCCCCTTCACCTTAGCTCCAAAGTAGAGAGAGAGGGCAATCCGTGAGGGAGAAAGAGAGAATTCTGAGTATCTCTTTATGTTTCTAGTTTTTTTTTAGTATATGGCTAATCTCAAATATTAACTGAGTATATCCCGTAGTTCATAGGCAGAAGACCATTATGCCCTTCTTAATTAATTAGCCCTCAAATTGACCCTAAGGGTAAAATGGTCATTTCCCCCAATTCCTGCTAATTCCTCAAATGTTTCCAATATTTACCAACTAATCCCGTCATCCAATTAATTACCAATAATTTACTCAATATCTAATAATTCCCAAGATATCCCCTAAATTACCAAAAATAACCTCAGGCTTCCCCCGAGCCAGGTATTAATCCCTGTTGTGAGTATTTTGCCAATCCGATCACTAGGACCGTCTCAAGCCATATGCTACAAATATATCCATATAATAATGTGGTCTCAACAATTTATCATACATAATCACATTTATGCCCTCAACTAGCCAAAATTACAAATATGCCCTTATAAGATAAACAGGGCCCACATGCATATTTTATACTCATAAACATGCATATCTCATATCCATATAACCATATAATCATGCATGCCACATAATCATGAATTTAACCATTTAGTCACACATAAACCAATTATGCCCTCCCGGCACGCTAATCAAGGCCCCTTAAGCCTTATTACTGATTTTGGGTTGTTACAACTATCCCCTCCTACTGAGAATTTCATCCTCGAAATTTATCTGAATAACTCGGGATACTGATCCCGCATCGCTGATTCAAGCTCCCAGGTCACATTCTCGACCCTGCTATTCCTCCACAATACTTTAACAAGAGGAATCATCTTGTTATGAAGAACCTTGTCTTTCTTGTCTAAGACCTGAAAAGGTCGCTCCTCATAAGACAAATATGTTTGCAATTTCAAATACTCATACTTCAACACATGAGTTGTATCTAACGTGCTTCTGAAGCATAGAAATATGGAATACGTCATGAGCTCCCGACAACGACGGTGGCAAAGCTAACCTGTAAGCCATCCGCCCGATCCTCTCCAGGATCTCGAAAGGTCCAATGAATCTAGGGCTTAGCTTGCCCTTCTTCCCAAACCTTCTCACCCCTCGCAGTGGTGAAACTCACAGAAACACATGGTCCCCAACCTGGAACTCCACGTCTCTACGCTTGGGATCAGCGTAGCTATTCTATCTGCGAAGCGAAGCGAGCATTCGAGCTTGGATCTTCTCAATAGCCTCATTAGTCCTCTGAACCATGTTCGGTCCCAAATACCTTCTCTCACCCATCTCATCCCAATGAATGGGTGATCTACATCTCCTCTGATATAACATCTCATATGGAGCTACTCCAATCATTTATTGATAACTGTTGTTATACGAAAATTCAATCAACGGGAGATACTTACTCCAAGACCCCTCAAAGTCTATCACGCACGCTCTGAGAATTTCTTCTAATACCTAAATCATTCTCTCAGATTATCCATGGATGAAAGGCCATGCGGAACTTCAATTGAGTCCCCATAGCCTTCTGCAATCCACCCTAAAAGTTGGAGGTAAAAATAAGATATCGGAATGACACTATAGACTTAGGAATCCCAAGGAGATGTACAATCTCCCTCACATACAGCTCCACATACTGATTGTAATGCCCCAAAATCCCTAATGCGGTTTAATAGCTGGATTAGTAGGCCAGAAGGGCCATAATTGTTTAATTATGCCATTAAATGATTATATGCATGTTTATGTGAATTATATTATAATATAATGTTAAGTGCATGCATGTGGGTCCACATTTAATCACAGGGGTGTTTTGGTAATTTGGCCCGTTGAGGGCATAATTGTATATTTTTATGCATGTCGGTGATATATTGTTGAGACCACATTATAATGTGGGTTTGTTCGAGCTATTCGGCATGAGACGATCTTGCAATATTAATTAGCAGTCTAATCATAACAAGTTTAAGTTTGGGGCTCGGGATGAGTCTCGGGGTGATTTTAATGATTAGAGCGTTGCCGGGAATTAAAGGGTAATAGGATTGAATTATTGGTGTTTGAGAATATCGAGAATAGCGGGAGTTGGAGAGTGTTAATTATGATTAACGAGATAAGTGCTAAATACCACTTTTGCCCTTGGGAGCTTTTAGAAACCCTTAATTGACCTAGGGGTATTTTGGTCTTTTCACCCATAGGATAGATATAAGCTATTTATGGCTGTAGAAAGGTAGTGAAAACAGAGTATAGTTCAAGAGCTTTCCCGTACCTTCTTTCCTTCAGTTTTCTTTGTGATTTTTGAGCCATTCTTGAGGATTCAAGCTTGGGAAGTAAGCCTTGGGAGTTTATGAGTGTGTTCCACCATTGAAGAGCATCATAATATGAGCTTGAGGTAAGTTTCTCTCCATCAAAATCCCTGTCCTGCTCTGTTTTTGTTCTCGTTTTCAGTTGAGGTTTCTAGGTTGGATACTTGGTTTTGTTGGGAGTTTTGGCTAGGGTTCTTGTGGTTGTGATGCTTGGGGTATGTGAGGATGGTTTTTGGGTTCATTTGGCATCAAAAATGGGATTTGGAAGCATTGGAATCAGGTCAGAATTGAAGGAGTCGAAGAAGGAGGTTTCAGGGGAGATCTGTTCGAGGGGTAGCGCTACACAGGATGTTTTCAGGGCGGTTGGGGGTTCTAAGTATAGCGCTAGGGTGCTAGGGAGAAGAACTGTAGCGCTACTCTATTCCTCCATAATCCCATTTTGAGTGTTTTTAAGGGTTTTTGGCTCGGGGTTTCAATCCTTAAGGCCCGGGATCGAATCTACTCACCGTGTGGGCATGTTTCGAGGTCCCGAAAGTGGGGTTTAGGTTAAGACCCTTTCATTGTTGATTTTCATTAACGGAAGTTATAATTTGTTACGATTAGGTAACCGCTAAGGAATCAAAAGGTCGATCATTCTCAGGAGTCGTTCTTATTATACTTCTCGCTCGAACCGGAGGTAAGAAAACTGCACCCTGTGTATATGACATGCATGCTTGTTGTTGAGGCATGTTGGTTGATAAATGTGGACATTGATTGCATATTAAATGCTAGAAGATGTTGTTTACTTGTGTATGGCACTGATTAGTCAGGGACGGCACTGGTCGCGTTTTACTGACCTAAGAGTCAGAAACGACATAAGCGTCCTGAACGCAGGGCCGAATGAAGATTAGATCTGATCGATATCAGCGTTGAATGACTCTAAGGCATTAATGCTATATCGACCCTAAGGTCGATGAAACTTATAAGCGCTTGGGTAGTCTAGGACTAGTTACTGAGAGTCAGGGCCTAAGGCCTAGGTGACTGCTTGTCACATGGCTAGGGAACAGTGTTCTGTGGTTATGACTCTATGGTCATGAGGTAGGTTATGTTGGTGACTAGTCATCATGCACCTAACCTGTTTAAGCTAGTGAAAGGTTCACTTATCTGTTAAGCCTTGGTGACCTTATTGTCACATGGCTAAAGGGAGCTGTATCCACCTTAGTGACTTTTTCAATTGTCATTCCTCTATTTTGGACTGAAAGTCCTGAATGATTATTATGATCATTGTTGATATTATATCATGCTATATTGTGTTTTCTTGCTGGGCCTTGGCTCATGGGTGCTATGTGGTGTAGGTAAAGGGAAAGAAAAGCTCACCCAGCCTTGAGTGGAGAGCTTAGGTGGTGATGTGTACATATGCGGCCGCTTGACCACCACGGCCAAGGAGTTCTCAGAGGAACTAGGGGGTTTACCCTATTTTTGCCGCTTAGGTCAGCGAGTTTGTAAATTTGAAACAGTAATGACCATTTTGAGTTGTAAATAACTTGTAAATGTTTTTTATGGGCCCATGAACAGTTTTATGTATTAAATAAAATATATCCTTTCCTTTTGATTGGTTTTCCACCTTAGCCTGTTAATAACACTTAGATGAACATTTTTAACCAAAGGACTCGGGTAGCGAGTCAAATTTCCGGTTCACCGTAACTGTTCTGGGGTAACCAGGGCGTTACACTGATCCACAGTATAAGTCATCTTCACTGGCAGAAAGTGAGCTGACTTGGTGTATCTATCTACTATCACCCACACTGAATCGTGTAGCCCCACTGTCCTGGGTAAACCTCCCACAAAATCCATCGTAATATCCTCCCACTTCCACTCGGGAATACCCAAAGGCTGTAGCAATCCCGCTAGTCGCTGATGCTCAGCCTTCACCTGTTGATAGGTTAAACACTTGGCCACGTACTCCACTACATCCTTCTTCATCCCAAGCCACCAATACAATGTCCGTAGATCCTGATACATCTTCGTGGTGCTCGAATGGAGTGTGTATGGCGTAGTATGGGATTCATCCAATATCTCATGTCTAATCCCCATATCAGTTAGAACATAGATTTGACCCTGATACCGTAGCAAACTAACCTTAGAGATGGAATAGTCCTTAGCCACCCCCGCTAAGACATTCTCCCTAAGTTCCTGCAACTGTGCATCCACTAACTGACCCTCCTTAATCCATTCCAATAGGGTCAACTACAAAGTAATATTGGCCAACCGGCCCACAACCAATTCTATCTTTGCTTTGGACATTTCTTCTCCTAACTCTCTCGATATCTAGGTAGAACTAAACAACTGTCTCGGACCCCTCCGGCTTAATGCTTCTGCCACTACATTGGCTTTCCCTGGGTGGTAAAGAATGTCATAGTCATAGTCCTTCACGAATTCCATCCAACATCTCTGCCTCATATTCAGGTCCTTCTGGGTGAAGAAGTACTTCAAACTCTTGTGATCGGTGTATATCTCGTACTTCTCTCCATACAGATAATGTCGCCACACCTTCAGTGTGAATACCACCGTTGCCAATTCTAGATCATGGGTAGGGTACTACTGCTCATACTCCTTTAGCTATCGTGACGGATAAGCTATAACTTTCTCATTCTGCATCAACATGTATCCTAAACCCAACCTCGATGCATCAAAATATACCACAAACTTCCCTCCCTCCGAAGGAAGACTCAACACTGGTGTCATAATAAGTCGTCACTTCAATTCCTAGAAGTTATTCGCACACTTGTCTGACCAGAAGAACTTCAGATTCTTCCGTGTCAATTCTATCATCAGTGCAACAATCTTCAAAAACCCTTCCAAAAACCGCCTGTAATAACCTGCTAACTCGAGGAAGCCCATAACCTCTGAGGCATTCCTTGGCCTTAGCCAATCTCTCACTGCCTCCACCTTAGATGGATCCACCTTAATCCCATCCTTACTAACAATATGTCCAAGGAATGTCACTTCAGGTAGCCAAAACACACATTTCTTAAACTTGGCGTACAACCGGTGCTCTCTTAATCTCTCCAAGACCTGTCGAAGATATCGCTCATGCTCTGCCTCTGAACTGAAGTACACTAAGATGTCGTCGATGAAGACAATCACAAACTGAACCAAGAAGTCCTTGAACACCCTGTTCATTAGGTCCATAAAGGCTATTGGGGCATTGGTCAAACCAAATGACATGACCAGAAACTCATAATGCTCGTACCTCGTTCAAAAGGTCGTCTTCGGTATATCCTTGTCCTTGATCCTCAGCTGGTGATAATCAGATCGTAGATTAATCTTTGAGAATACCGCCTTTCCCTGTAGCTGATCAAACAAGTCGTCGATCCTTGGTAAAGGGTATTTATTCTTAATGGTCAACTTGTTTAACTCCCTGTAGTCTATACACATCCTCAGAGTCCCGTCCTTCTTCTTCACAAAAAAAACCGAAGCACCTCATGGCGAGTAACTAGGCCTAATAAACCCCAAATCCAGAAGTTCCTGTAATTGTATCTTCAATTCTTTCAGCTCTGTTGGAGCCATTCTATATGGTGCTCTAGACACTAGTTCAGTCCCTAGTGCCAACTCAATGACGAACTGAATCTCCCTGTGTGGCGGCAGCCCTGGTAAATCCTTAGGGAACATGTCCAAGAACTCACGAACTAATCTAGTCTCTCCCGGCCCTGCTGGCAAAACTCTGGTAGTATCTACCACACTAGCTAGGAAACCTATACATCCTCCTTGTAATAGGTCCCTGGCTCTCGGCGCTGATATCATGGGTATGCGGGGTCCACATTCCGCACCCACGAAAACAAAGGGAACCTCTCCCTTGGGCTCAAAAGTCACCATCTTCCTGCAATCAATGGTGGCCCCATATCTGACCAGCCAATCCATCCCTAGAATCATGTCAAAGTCCTCCATACCTAACTCAATCAAGTCTACTGATAGCTCCCTACCATCAACCATCACTGGTAATGCTCTAATCCATCTTCTAGACACCACTAGTTCCCCTATAGGCAATATAGTCCCGAACCCCGCAGTATATTACTCACTAGGTCTACACAATCTATCAATTACCTTACTAGAAATAAATGAATATGTAGCACCAAAGTCAATCAATACAGTAAAAGGGGAGCCAACGCTAGAAAGCTGACCTATCACCACCGAGGGACTAGCCTCCGCCTCTGCCAGCATCAAGGTGAGCACTCGAGTTGGAGCAAGTTGTCCCCCTTCCTTGCTTCCTCTTTCTTCACTGTTGGGAAATCCTTCTTGAGGTGTCCCACCACCTCGCACAAATAATAGGCCTTGGTCTGACATTCGCCCGGATGTCGTCTTCTGCACCTCGTGCACTTTGGGTAGCTCCTCCATGTGTCACTGCCTCCCTGGCAGCCACCCTGAACACCCCGACCCCTCCTATCAGGACCAGCAGTGGTCGAAGTGTCAGGGGTCTTCCTCTTCGGATCACTGGGGCCTCCGCCCCTACCAGACCTTGAATGTGGAAGCACCGTCCTACAAACTTCCCGTCTCGCAGCGTTTTCCCTCCATATATTATTCTCTGCCTCCTCAACGGTAAGAGCCTTCTCGATAGCTTGGGCATAAGTCGTCCCCCCAGGTACTGTTGTAATTATCACATCTTGGGCAATCATAGCATTGAGCCCTATGATGAATCTGTCCTGCCTAGTTGCGTCAGTAGGCACTAGGTCTGTTGCGAACTTCGCAAGTCTATCAAACTTTAGGGCATATTCTGTAACTTTCATGTTGCCCTGTACTAACCCCACAAACTCATTTACTTTTGCGGCCCTGACGGCGACGTTATAATACTTCTGGCGGAACAAGTCTTTGACCCCATCCCAACTCAGAGTAGACATATTCCTGGTCTATGATGCCACTTCCCACCAAATGCGGGCATCCTCTCTCAGCATATAGGTGGCACAGACCACCCTATCACTACCTTATACCCTCATGAAATCTAGGATTTAGGTAATCATAATCATCCACTATTTGGCCTTTAGTGGATCTGGTCCTCCCTCAAAGGTTGGAGGATGTTGCCTCCTGAACCGCTCATACAATGGCTCCCACCTGTTCCCAATCTCAGGTGTCTGTAAAAAGGGTGCCACAGTAGGTGGCACAATAGATGCAACACTCCCTGACGGAGCCTGCTGACTCAGAAGACGGATCTGCTCTTCCTGGCTCTGAAGCCGGGCTTCATGTCTACTAGTATCCGCTGCTAGTTCTCAGGGACTGGTGGAGGGTTCTAGCCCTGGTCATCATCTCTAGCCTCAGACCCAGTGTCAACTAGTCGTATGGATCACCTTGGATGCATAGCTATCTAAGTTAATCTGTAATCAACAACTCGGCGGTCAGACTATGATGACAAGGTAACCATCTTTCCATGATTCACCATTGGAACTCAACCAATCACAATTAGTCAAGATATAAACAATTATCCAAATATTCATCCATATGAAAATAATAATTTAAATATTCATTCACACGCAACAACAATGCTAATAAGAACGCCTCGATATCATCACACAGCAGTCAAGGGCCAGGCCCTATCAGTATCTCATGCTCCCTATTAATCATAGAGATTAAACCATTCATATTCCTTTCAAACACTTAAGCATATAAGCACGAATACACAATTACCAAACCCTGAGTCAAGCTTGTCTTTAGCGGCGAGTGTACATGTCTAGCCAGTCTTCAAGAACCCTTAAACCTAGACCGCTCTGACACCAAGTTGTAACGCACTGGATAACCAAGACCGTTACACTGTATGTTTATAATTGTGCAAGACTTTTTAATCAAGTCGTTCATTGAAAATATGACCCTAAACTCATAATCGAGTTAGGGTTAAAAGATTTTGGTCATAAATAGTTAATTTTTCGTTTAAAAAAATGTTTAGTACATGGGATCCCAAAAACAAGGTTAAAGGACAAATTTACAAATTTCCAAAAGTCAAATACAAGCAAAGGCCACTCTAATGGCAAAATACACATTTTAGGTTTTATGTCCATGTACAATCCCTCGGCCGTGGCGGACGAGCAGCTGACAATGTACACCTCGCCCCCAGAGTTCTCCAACTCATGGTTGATCCATCTTACCCTTGCCTTTACCTGCACCACGTAACACCCGTGAGCCGAGGCCCAGCAAGAAAACCAATATAGCATATCATAAACAATAATGACAATCAAATGATCCATATAGTAGTCAACCAGGTATTCAACATGTTATGACAGACACATAATCACTGATGGCAATCAATAAATCACAAGCCATTCATCCCAGTATTCAACAAGCCATAAACATCAGATTCGCAATAGTAAACATTTTATTACTCAACGGTTCATCATAATAATCAAACAATACCCAGGGTCGACGCCCTTAGGCCGCACCCTCTATTTAACCCACTAACTCCAGCTTGCTTAGGCTGAGCTCAGTGTTAATCTTAGCTGATCCCAGCTCTCAGTGGCCGAGCTATGTCCTATGCACAAATATTAGCCTCGACACTCTTAGGCCCTTTATTTCATTCTCACATGGAATATCATAATCATACAACATTTGTATTCAATAGGGAATCTCAGTCCCAACACAACCACACAAAAGGGTGCAATTTTCTTACCATTAAGTCCGAGCGAAGAAAGTGAAATGGTTCTGAGCACGATCCCTGGCCCCGAGCCTTGGCAATAAACCTAGTCACGAAGGCCAATGGGTATCCATTAACTTCCAATCCAAATAAATACCTAGAAGAGAGAAACTAGCCTCCGGGACCTCAATTTCTACTAAACCAGGTAGTAGAAATTGTCCCGAGCGCCTAGGTTCAAACCCTTGTGCCTTACCAATTTTACAAACAATTCTAAGGCTAAAATCCCTAGGCGGGTCGTGACTTGCCCCCAAGTCAGAGAGCAAGCACCCAAGCCAAAGGGGGAAGAGGGCCGCGACTTGGTCTAGTGGGTCGCGGCGCGTCCCCAAGTCAGAGGCCAATCCCAGGCCAAAATGGCCACACGCGTTGCAGTGCCCCTATGCTGGGTTGGTGCGCCCCCTTCAAACCTAGAAAATCTGGATTTTTTGCTCATGCATCTCCCAACCAAGAACACCAAGATTCTACCCTGAATTTTCCCTAATAAATCTCCTCAATTCCACACCAAACCAACTACGAATTCAATATTAAACTACTCATTTTAAACACCAAAACCTTAGCAATTACACCTTAATCACTATCCAATTTCAACTAGAATTATTCACTCCAAAAACCCAGTCTAATTCTACTCAAATTCCAAAAATGAAACACATGTTCTAGGCTTCAAACTAGTCAGTTCTACATAGTAAATTCAAAGATGAGGAACAAAAGTTTTACCTGAATTTGATGACCCTAACTTCTCAAAAATCCTCTGGCTATCTTAAAGTTTCCTTTCCTCAGCTTGACCCAGCCTAGAACAAACTTAGTTCCCAAATCCTAGCCAAAATTCAGCAACCCCTTCATCTTAGTTCCAAAGTAGAGAGAGAGAGGGCAATCCGTGAGGGAGAAAGAGAGAATTCTAAGTATCTATTTATGTTTCAAGTTTTTTTTAGTATATGCCTAATCTCAAATATTAACTAAGCATATCCCTTAGTTCATAGGAAGAAGACCATTATGCCCTTCTTAATTAACTAGCCCTCAAATTGACCCTAGGGGTAAAATGGTCATTTCCCCCAGCTCCCGCTAATTCCTCAAATGTTCCCAATATTTACCAACTAATCTCCTCATCCAATTAATTACCAATTATTTACTCAATATCTAATAATTCCCATGATATCCCCTAAATTACCAAAAATAACCCCAGGCTTCCCCCGAGCCAGGTATTAATCCCCGTTGTGAGTATTTTGCCAATCCGATCACTAGGACCGTCTCGAGCCATATGCTACAAATATATCCATATAATAATGTGTTCTCAACAATTTATCATACATAATCACATTTATGCCCTCAACGAGCCAAAATTACAAATATGCCCTTATAAGATAAACAGGGCCCACATGCATATTTTATACTGATAACACATGCATATCACACATCCATATAACCATATAATCATGCATGCCACATAATCATGTATTTAACCATTTAATCACACACAAACCAATTATGCCCTCCCATCACGCTAATCAAGGCCCCTTAAGCCTTATTAGTGATTTTGGGTCGTTGCATTACTTAATATCAACATATCATAAAAATATAGACACACTAGAATGAAATGGTCATCACAAGTCTTAGAGTATAATCACTTATCCACACTATTGAGTCTAAAATCATCTGAAACAATGGTTTCATCAAACTTCTCATGCCATTGTTTTGGTGCTTGTTTTAACTCCTATAAAGATTTAACAAGCTTACACACCTTATGTTCATTTTCTCTTAAAACAAACCCTTCCGGTTGTTCCAAGTAAACCTCCTCATCAAGATTACCATTTAGGAATGTAATTTTGATATCCATTTGATGAAGACATAGGTTTTGTATTGATGATAAGGAAAACAACATTCTTATCGATGTTGTCCTTGATACCGGTGCATAGGTATACAAATAGTTTATGCCTTCCTCTTGTTTAAACCCTTTGGATACCTGATAACTCTTGAATAAAGAGTTATTTTGATGATTTTAAACTTGTAAATATAAAATTAGGAAGAGTGATGAGTGCCTTTTGTTTTTATTTCTAGTTAATTTCTTTTACTAATTGTGTTGTGAGTTTATGGTGTCTTGTTAGTTTGTAAGAGCTGAAAGTAAAAAAAAAATGAATTTATGCATGAATTATCCAAGGAAAAAGATGAAAAGTAAATTCGGTTCTAAATTGTTTTGTTTGTGCTTAAATTTCATATTTTGTTGTAGTAGATAAAAGTGTGTTGGAGCATTTATATGAGGATTCAAGTGGGGAATTTCAACATATGAAAAATAAACATTTGTCATTTCATTAATTGTGTTGGAAAGGAGTAATGAGGATGAAAATTCAGAGGAAATATGCTAAAGTTTGGAGCATTTTCTAGAAGAGAAAAAAAGAGAGACTCACATGTAGGAGGAATGGGGGAATTTTTGTGCTTGGAAAAAGATAGTTTGTACCCTATCTAAAAGAAAAGAAAGGGAAGCCTCCATTTTGTGACATTCTGGCATTTTTAGTGAGAGAAACACCATGTACAGAGAGAAACCCAACATTACAAAGCAAGAAAAAAGGAAAGAAGGAGAGGAGAAGAGGAGGACACTCATTTCATTGTCATTTTGGCTTATTTTTTCTTCTTTGTTAGTTATTCTTTTCCTAATTTTCTCTAGTATTTTGTGTTTGATTACTCATGGACATATTTGAATTAGTATTTGTGTTTATTAATTTAGCCATGAAATAGATATTTTGAGGCTTGGACTATTAATGAACTCTATGTCTTAGATTTTATTTCTCGCACTTTATTTTAGCAAAAATACTCATTGTTCATTCAAGTGTGTTTAATGATGAATGATGGACCCAAAACGGGTATGTTTTAAATATTTATAACTCGCAAGCGCATGAATCGTATATGGAATATAGTGTCGTGTAAGCACGAGGTCGAACCAAAAGGAGTTGTCTAAAATCGAAAAAGGAAACTATTTTAAATCAAAATTAATAAATTCTAACCTAGTTCCAAATATTGATGAGATTTTTGTATAATAAAAATAAAATAAAAGATAATAATAAAGAAATTAAAGACAATATATATAACATAAATTAAAAGTAGAAATCAAGATAGTAAAATAAGATTATTAAGGATTAGAATCCACAAAATATAATTTCAATAACATTTATAAGTACATTGATTCCCAAGTTTTAGTGATAGTTAAAATAAATCAAGCTATCATTTTCCAAATAGATTTATAATTTTAAGCACAAATTACTTCTAAAATGATAAGATTTTTCTTCACTTTTCAAAATTATAATTTCAAAGAATTTAGTGTAAATCAATCTAATGAAATAACAAATAAATCAATGAACATTATTTATAAGACAAAACATAATATTTTTGTTCTAAGCATGGATGTGTACAATTTAATGACACATCTTACACAAAGAATATTATGTATTTGCACTAATGAAGAACAAAGTTTAAATATGTGCTAACAATCCAAAATACATGATATTTAAGATGAAAGAAGATATTTGAAGAAGAAAATTCCATAAACTTTGTTGCACAAAATGGGAAATCAATATACAAAATAAACACTATCTAGTTACATATTGTTTCATCATCACCTTAATATTCTTAAAAAGATTAGAAACACATAACTAGACTAACAAATAAAAACTAAAAATTACAAACATAAATAGGAAAATTTGGAGGAGAAACCCCCAAATATTTCCTCTAAAAATACATAGAAAATAACAAAAAAGAAGAAGAATATGAAGATAATGGAGAGGTTTTGAAATGTGTAGAGTTTTTGTATGGTAACCTCCCCCTAAATGGACACCAAAATCCCTTATTTATAGCCAAAAAATGGGAATTAAAATAATCAATTTAAAATAATTAAATTGATTAAATTAATTTAATTAATTATAATATGGTAAATATGGATAAATTATAGGGTGTAATAATTATGTTTTTGGGTAAAATATGTAGAAAGTGAGGTAAAAAGTGGTATTTTTGTCATAGGGGACAAATGGTACAAAAACATTTTTGTGGGCTCAAAATGTTGGTGGCATGCATGGTTGACTTCGGCTGGCAGATGATGTTGGGCGTGTAGGGTGAAGGCAACCCATGGTTTGGGCTGGGAAATGGGCAGGTTGATAAAGGATGGTGATGCTGAAGTGCTTGGACAGGTGGCGCGACCCCAGGTGGTTGGAGGAGAGCTTGCTGTGGTCTTGTGATGTTTGGAGCAGCTTGGAGTCACGGCTGGGAGCAAGAGGTGCTGAACGTTGGCCTGGGAAGGGAACAGTTTGGGCTTGGGGCGTTGGGCCTGAGCTGGTGGTCTTCAAAAATACCATCTTTTCAATTCTTTTTTCTCAAAAATGCCACTATTTATCCTCATTTTTATTGTTTTTCAAGAGTAAAGAAATTACAACAAATTCCCTATAAAACAAACATAAATTAAATTAAAACTAAATATTTTCAATAATAAAATATACAACAAGAGTTTCATGAAAATATTAAATAAAACTTAATTTACTTAAACATTTAAGCTCAAAATTGCATCTTTTTACTCCCAACTTAACAATATTAATTTTAAATAATTAAACTATAACATTTTACACCAAAATAACTATAAAAACACACAAAAGTATATAAAATCATGATAAGACTAATAAATTCAAAATTACTTAAAAACTTAATAAATTATTTAAAAACTCAAGAATTAAACAACAATTAGCACATAAAAAGTGGTAAAATAACTCTATTTTGTAGAGTTATCAATGAATTCTCGTTGTTGTTTGGCCATCAATGTCAAGTTGAGTAGATATATTTGTGCCAAGAAGTTTGAATATAATTGATGAACTCGAATGACACAAGTAGATAATCTTGTTAGATTATGTTTTGTGAATAGCATAGGAATGTGTTATTTGCCTTGTGTAACAATTGTGAATTGAAAATTAAAAATTGAATCCTTAAAATTGATTGGCATAGGAATATATTTAATTAGGTAAAAGAATTAATACCATAGGATTTGGAAAATTTCTATGAACTTATTTTGAATTCTTGTTAACTCTGAGAATTTTGCTGAGATATTGTTGCAGCAAACTGTTCAGGTCACTTGGCATAAAGGAATTTAATAGTTCAAGCCCACTTCACCAATTTGATTATCTCTCACTTTTAGATTGGCATTTTAGTTTATTTTCAGTATTTTTAATTGATCACGATTAATTTTAGTTACAAGATTCAACCCACTTTAATTTTGTTTACTATTGAAATTGTTTGGTAATTAATTTGTGCATTTAGTTTTAATTTGCAATCCTTGTGGAGACGAACTTGAATACTTATCACTTTATTACTTGTTTTGTGAATGTGTACACTTGCACATAATTGATCAAATTCTATCATAACACTACCAACCTTGCTTTAAAGGCTTGAGTGGTCCCATTAGTGTGATATTTTCTTCAAAATGCCGACTTACAACCTATTGGCTTTGATCCTTGTGGTAGTTCAACAATATTCCAAGAATGTTTAGATATAAACGAATCCATCTCATCATTTATTGTATCCTTCCAAAAGGTGGAGTCCCTTGGGGACATAGCTTCTTGGAAGGTTTTAGAATCATCCTCTACTTGAAGCACCATTGGATACTACCAAGTGTCTCCCTTGTTATTTCCATCTAATAAGTAAAAGGTCTCAACTTGTGAGTTTTTATCTTGTGATTCAATATCCTTAAGCCTTTGGATTCTTCTTGGAAATATCAGTTGTTCTACAACCCTTGAATGTAACTCATCTTAAGCTCCTTCTAATGAGATCGGTTCTTGAGGCTTGTTGTCACTATACAACAAATTCTCAAAGAATTCAACTTCTCTTGATTCAATTATGACATTAGACTTCAAGAGGAATAGTCTATATGCCTTACATTTTGAGACATAGCCTACAAATACACAATCTATGGCACTTGGACCCAACTTGGTCTTTTTTGGTTTCATGATCTTGCAATAGGCAAGGTACCCCCACACTTTGAGATACCCTAGGTTGGGTCATTTTCCTTTCCATATCTCATATGGTGAAATTTGATTCTTCTTTAAAGGAATCTGGATTAGAATATAACGCAAAACTCAAATTTTCATGTAATAGCATAGCATTTATCATTTCAACTCATGTTCTATTCTTTCTTTCTGCTATACCATTTTGTTGGGGTGTATAAGGTGTTGTACATCTTCATTTATTATACCATGCATTTCACAAAACAAATTGAATTAATTCAAAAAGTATTCACCGCCCCTATCACTTCTTATTACTTTGATTTTCTTTTCCAATTGATTTCAACTTTGACTTTATAGATTTTAAATATGCCAAAGGCTTCATTCTTATTCTTAAGCAAGTAAACATATGTGAATCTAGAACAATCATCAATAAAGGTAATTAAATACCTATTTCCACCCCCAGTAATTATTCCATTCAATTCACATAAATCATTATGTATCAAATCTAACAAGTTTGTTTCTCTTTCAACACTTGGATAAGGTTTCTTTATCATCATAGATTTAGTACACAATTCACATTTATCATGCACAACATCTTTGCATACAATTAAACCATATTTAATAACTCTTTTAATTGTAATATAATGTAACGCCCTACTTCCTTAGAGCCGTTACTAAGTGAGTTTTAAATGTGCATTAACTCGCTAATCGAGGTTTTATAACAACAGTGTAACTAAGCCATAAATAGAGGAAAAACTTTAGAAATAAATTCATTTCATTGAAAATCATAAAAGTTTAACACTTGGGATCCCAAAATACAATTTAGAAGCATTTACAGCATATAAACTGAACCCAAACGACTAAACGACAAAATCTAGGTTTATTTACAAACATCTCCCAAATTCGACTGGTTGTGGCAGCCAGGCTGGCCAAACATGTACACGCCGCCTTACGCCCGCTGTACTCATGGTTGGTTGATCTTCTCCTTACCCTTACCTGCACCACAGAGCATCTGTGAGCCGAAGCCCAGCAAGAGAACCCACAAATAGATAACATATGCAACACATATATCAAGCATATAAAGAGGCCACCAATGGCTAAACATATACGGCCTAGCCGTCCCAGGCGTTTACAATGCCCTGGGTTCACAGACCACGCCATGAGGATATCCCAGGTATCCTTCTAGGGACTTGCCCTGGCAACTCGCACTCCACGTGCTCAACGCTGCTCCCGGCCCCTTGTCGTTCCTGGCCTTGCACTCAACATGCCCAATGTCGTTCTCGGCCCTTTGTCGTTCTCGGTCTACACCGTTCCCAGCTCAAGCTGACCATTCACATCATAATATACATAGCATAACAAGCAAGTATAGAATTCTAGCATAATCAGATAAAGGGCTACGCCCCGCAGTTCTAACATATTGGGCTCGGCCCTGCATATCAATTCTATTCAAACTCATTGGGCTCAGCCCTGCACACAAGCTCTATGGGAACAAGGGTTCTCTTACCTGAGTTCCAAGCTTTCTGAGCACCGATGCCCCGAGCACAGTCCTCTAACGTGAGTCTCGCCGAAACCCTAGTCACAACACATTAACAATGTCCATCCATCAAATTTCTAATCCAATAAATAACTTAGAGCCATAATCCTAACCTCCAGGTCCTTGAATTCTATCAATCCGGGTGATAAAATCCATCCCGAGCCTTACCCCTTGAGTTCCCAAGCCTAAAATGCCCTTAAAACTCAAACTGGCACAAAGGGTCGTGGCCCCACCCACAAGAGTCGCGGCTAGCCTCAAAACAGAGGCTAGCACCTCACTGACCCCCACACGGGCCGCAGCGCGCCCACTAGGCTCTGTGGCGTGCATGAGCTTCTCGGCCTCCCATGGCCGCGCGCGCACACGGGCCGCGGCGCACCCCTCCTAGGGCCGCAGCTCTCACCACCGAACACAGATTTTCCACCATTTTTCTACACCTTTCCTCAAGCCAATTCACCCAAAACTCACCTATCTAACCCAGATATTTAACACATAAACTCCAGCTCAATAATAACTCAGTAACAACATCAAAACCCATTAGAATCCATCCCAAAACTCAACTAGACCACACAAGAACAATTCAAACTTGCTAGCATGCATACTCTAATAACCAGCTGCAACTCTAGATTTATCCACCATAATCAAAGCTTACCTCTTGCTGAATTGAGCCTTAGAACCAGCCCCCTTATGCTCCAAGCTCCCTAAATCCCAGTTGAACTCCTTAGATCCTCAAGTTGATTCCCAAAGTTTTCCCTTTGATTTTGCCTTAAAGAGTGAAAAAGAAAGAAGAATAAAAGCTAACCTTGGCTGAGAAGAGAAGTGCAAGTCAATTTCTCCAAGTTTCTAATTAATTCCTCTTTTTTTTTTTTTATTTGACTTAAGTCTAAAGGGTTACCTCAAGGCTCGGGGTACCAAAACGTCCCCGAGGGCAAAATGGTAAATTTCCCCAATATTCCCGCCTAGACATTCTATCCTCAAATATATCTCCAAATATTTATTTTCATGTCCCGATAATCCCATAACACCTAGTACCCAAATTACCCCTCGACTCGCCCCGAGTCGGAATCTCAACCCTGTTGCGACTCTCTGGCTAACCGCTCCCCAGGACTGTCTCGGATCGTGCTGCATAGACATTTCACATATATACAACATATATCACATTCATGCCCCTAATATCTAGGCGGGGCCCACATGCACATTTAACTCACTAAACATGCATCACTATCATATATTCATGTTAATTCACCCATTAACATATTAAAGCATATTAAATCATTTATTGCCCTCTAGGCACACCAATCAAGGCCCTAAGCCCGATTAGCAAATTCAGGTCGTTACATATAACATATATGAGCAAGTCTATTATGCCACAAAGTAATAGAATCAAATCCAATCATATAAGAGGAAGATATGCATGCATTATCATCAAAACTTGAGTCTTTGGTACACAATCTAATCATCCCATCACAAACATACCCTTTCCCCACAAAGTAATCCCCATTTGAAAAAATTAGCTTACCAGACTCAAACACCGGTTTGATGCCCAATTTGCTCAACAAGTTCCCACTAACAAGATCTCCACTCATGTCTGGAACATACAACACATTAGTTAGAAGAACTTTGTAAAGCCTTGGGTAACGAAGACCGCTACGCTGTATGTTTAAAATAATGCTTGACTTGCTAAGCAAGCCGTTTGAACCCAAATGTATAATTAAAGACTAAGTCAAGGTCAAGTAATAAAAGATTTGGTCAACAAAATGGTTATTTTTCATTAAAATATTAAGTTTATACACGGGATCCCAAAATCAATTTACAAAGTCATAAAAGACAAATAGAATACAATTTGGCCGTCCTAAGCGAAAAAACAGGGTTTAACCCTAGTTCTTCCTAAGCTATCCTGACCATGGTGATTGAGTAGGCCGCATATGTACACACTGCCCCTGAAGCTCTCCAACTCATGGTTAGTCCCACTATCTCTTTCCTTACATGCACCATGTAGCACCCGTGAGCCAAGGCTCAACAAGAAAACTTAAAACAACATGGACAACTAAGCAACAATATAAAAACAGTAAATATTAATCATCAAACTCAATTAACAACATGATATAAATAACCAACCAGTAGTAACATTTAATTAAGTCATGTATGTAAATCAAGCTCATTAGTCAATAAAAATGATTAAGTGTGAACCACACTTCTGTTTATGGTATAATAACCAGACCCGACGCCCTTAGGGTGAGTCCCCTGGTCTCTTAGCTGACCCCGGCACCCTTAGGTCGGGTTGCATTTTGCACGCTTGTTATTGGCCCCCAGCACCCTTAGGCCGACCTGCAAACATATATATTCACAAATACACAATGCATAATACATAATCAATGGCAGCGTATACAAGCATGCCCATTGATATATTCCAGAAACAGGTATATTCATGTTCATAACATATTCATATAAGGGGGTTTAAGCCCCAATCACAACTCAAATGCAGTTTTCTTACCTCAGGTCCCGAGCAACAAGCGTATGATATCCCCGAGCACGATCCCTAGTTCTGAGCCCTTGCGGTATATCCTAGTCACAATGTGGTAATGGATAACCATTAAGATCCTAAACCAATAAAAAACTTTGGAATAATATACGAGCCTTCGAGACCTCAATTTCTACTAATCCGGGTAGTAGAAATCGTCCTGAGCGCTTAGGTTTAGATCCCCGAGCCACCACGAGCCTTAAGACCAATTCTAGTTAGGGTTGCCTAGGCAGGCCGCGACCTGGCCCTAAGGGTCATGGCATGCCCTAGGTCAGAGGTGTCTGCCTCTTGTCCCAGGGGGAGGTGGGCCACGACTGGCCCCTTCATGGTTGCGGTGCGCTTACAGAATAGCAAGCCCCCAAGGCCTTCTGGGGCACGCAGGCCACGACGCCCATGAACTAGGTCGGGGCGCGCCCCCGTGAACTCAAAATTCCCTAGGTTTCCTCAACCTTTTCCTAACTCCAATCAATAAATAACTCTTGAAACTTTCAGCCAAAACCCATAATCAAGTCTAGGACTCTTAACCACATAGCTTAAGCATAAAAACACTCAAAATCTTACTGAATTTACCATCCCAAATTATCAATCAATCATCACTCAAAATGTCACAAATTAATCCTAATAACCTGAATTCTCAATAGAAACCAAACAGAATCCTTACCTCAATTAGAAGCTTTAATCCTCAGAGATTGATTAGTTGTTTCTAGCTTCATTTCCCCTGTCCACAAGCTTGATTCCCTGGCTTTTCCCTTCAAAACTTCAAAGTCTTCATAGGCTCTAGAGAAGGAGAGAGAGATCGTGTATGAGAGGTAGGGGGAAATTGTTTTAGAGTATTCCCAACAATTCTAGTTGTTTCCTGGAACCTCAGCTGAATATACACTTCAACCTAAAGACTAAAATACCCCTCAAGACAGCTCAACCCTCTAATTGTTCTCAAGGGTAAAGCGATCATTGCCCCATTTCCAGCTAATTCCTCGAGTCGTCCTACAAATCCCCTATTAATCCTGACATGTCAAACTAATTATCAAATACTTACCCATTACTCAATAAATCCTAAATATACATTAAACTTCCCAAAATACCCCTAGGCTCACCCTAAGCTTGGTATTAAATCCCACTGTGACTATTCTGCTAATCCACTCACTAGGATCACCTCGAGTCGTATACTACAAATATATCCACATAATAATGTGGTCTCAATCATTTACACACATATAATCACATTTATGCTCGCAACGGGCCAATATTACAGATATGCCCTTACTAACAAGAATGGGCCCACATGCATATTTAATACACATAAACATGCATTTAAATCCATATTATCATATAAATCATGTATGCCATGTAGTCACACATTTATTCAATTAATTCAATATGTATATCATATTATGCCCTCCAGGCACTTCTTAACAGTAAATTTGGGTCGTTACAAACTTTATTTCCAGATGTGAAGTAGAGATTAACATTCCCTTTATCCATTACATTGGATCTATGCTCATTCTCCATTTTGATTTCATGGCCATCCTTTGATTCTTCAAAAGTCTTGAAGGCCTTTCTATCATAAGTTACATGAATGGTGACACAAGTGTCATAGTACCATCCTTGCACTTTTCCTTATATAGAATTCACCTCAATCAAGGTTGCAACCAACTCCTCTTTAATTGAGTTGACCTTGGATAAAAATTTGGTAGGTTTTTAGAACTAGCATTCCCTAGCCAAGTGACCACACTTGCCATAAAAAAAACAAGAGTCTTTCACACTCTTGAATCACCTTTCATTTTTCCTTGGGGCTAGGTAATTATCCTTCTTTTAATGAGGTTTCTTGTGGGTCTTCCCTTTAGATTAAGAGAATTTCTCTATGGTGTTAGCCTTAGATGTCCCACCATTGGGCTCTTCCATACACTTGTCTCTAGAACGAGACTCACCTTCAATCTTTATGTATTTAAGGATCTCCTCCAAAGATATCTCATCGTTCTTATGGAGAATCTTCTTTCTATAGCCCCTCCAAGATGGAGGCAACATGGCTATTATCCCACCCACAATGAAGGACTCTGGCAATGTTTTCTTAAGAGTAGATAACTTATTCACAATAACTTAAATTTCATGTACTTGAGGGAGTAAGGGTTTTCCATCAAAGAATTTAAATTCCATATATTGAGTTATAAAGAATTTCTTGGTACCATTTTCGTCAATTTTGTACTTCTTCTCAAGTGCATCCAAAATCTCTTTTGCCAATGTAGTGTTGGTGTAGAAATCATAAAGGCGATCTAAAAGAGCGTTGAGTATATGGCCTCGACATATGAGCTCATCTTCTTCCTGTTTCTTCTTGTCTTTAATCACTTCTTGAGAGTCGTCATCCTTTGGATATTCAAATCTTTGTCATGTATGTAATGAACCTTCAATGTTGTGAGAAGAAATTTGATCTTGCCTTGGCATCGCACAAAGTTGGAGCCATCAAATCGATCTTGTCTCACTAGAACTTGGGACATGTACTTGAGGGTTGAGATTGATGAACTTTCTGTTGGGAATTGTGCCCTAAAAGCAATTGTAGTAGACAATGGTTTTAATGAAATAAATAAATTAATTAAATTATTGTATATATGAATTGTGTACTATATTATTGCTAATAATATTAAGTAAATATCAAGAAATTCCTAAGTTCATCTATGTGGTCTCAATCTCATATTTGTATGAGAGGATCGAGATTGAGATAATGAACTTAAATAGTTTGTAGTAAAATAAAGTTATGGAATCTTTAGATTAATTACTGCTAGTACGGTCCACTAGTATTATGAATACATGTGACCTAGATTTGGGTTACTAGTGTAGTAGGACACTTTAGCGGGGGTACTTTGCATGCTGAGAGTATGTAGAACTGGACTAGATGTGTTTTAATAATACTTGTTTAAATATTGTTCCGTAGTATTATAAAACACATTAACTGATGATCATATACAAACTGATCTTAATCCTGAAGTTACTATGAATGCCTATGAATGCCATTTGATCCTTTGATTTGTGCGTTAAGGTTTGTCAGAATGATAAAGCTAAAAACTATTGTTTTGGGGACTTAATGATGTATATGGCTGGGGACATATTTTAACAGATATGGAATCTATACCTTCTTATAGATTGAATGATGATTCCCTTTTGGGTTGGATTTTGGAATTGAAAAGGTTATTGACGTCAAATTCATAATCAGATTATGAATTAACCTTCACTAGTAAAGTCAATGGTACACTAGGAATCAAGATATAATTAAAAGGGTAAAATGGTAATTTTATTCCCATTTAATTATGAATCATCAATAGAGGATTAATTTATATGTAATGATTATATCAATGGACACTTTGTGGTTACAATAAAGTACTCAGTAAATATATGTCTTTAATTCTCAAGAGTTCAGTCTCATATATATAGTGGAATAATCATGAGATTAATAACTACGATTATTGAATCAAAGAGTTTTGGTTAATAATCTTTTATTTATTGGAGCTTGGAATTATTGGTCCATAGGTCCCCGGGGCGGCTCTATCAGCACTAATCAAGGTAAGAGTTGATACAATGGTTAAACTGTGAATGAGCTATTTGAAAGAATATTTATTCTTCGGGATAAATGTGCACTTATGTGATAATTGAAGTTGCACAATTTATTATTGCATTTGTGCAATTTCGAAATTGTGAAGAAATAAAAGAAATTGATTTTAATCAATTAATTTAATAAAGTGTGAATAAATAAATATGGAAAGTCAAAATTGGTTTTGATTATTATATTCATTTAATAAATATTAAGATTATGATGAAAATTCAAATTTTGAATTTTGAAATTTAAGTTGTTATCTTTTTTCTTAAAAAGATGATACATTATTTGAATATCTAATTATTAATTAATTAAAAGTAAAAATACATGAAAAATCAAGATCCCATTTTTTAGGGATAGGCCACACGCATAGGGCTTGGACTGCTCTATGCGTGTGGCACATTTGATGTGATTAGATATTGGTTTTTTATTTTAATTTTTAGTTAATTAATTAAAATATTTTAAAAGGGGTTTTAAAATGGTATGTTAGATTTTTGTCTATCATCATTATTATTATAAAAGGTAATTTATTTTTCTTCAATATGATTATTATGGTAATAAGGTCTATATATTATATTTGATAGAAAATAGAAAGAAAAAGTTTTTGGAAAGTTTGAAATAGAGAAGAAAAACAATCATCTTTTTCACAAAAAAATAAAAAGAAAACCTATTCTCTCTAGCCTATAATCAAAATTCTCATGTATTGAGAATACTTTTGATTCACAAAATTTATCATTGTTCTCTATGTGCCCACCCACATCTTGAGGTGTAGAGATCATCTTCGAAGATCTAGGTGTGAGTACTCAAGCAAGGATAGGAAGATCGAAATATATACGAAAAGATTCAAGGATTCTTGATTGGCTACAAGAGGTAAGTCTTTTCATATTTTTTTTATGTTCATATTATATATTGATTAACATATGGCATATTAAAGGATCCTCATATAAAGATTGTTTATATGAAAATTTTTGTTGTATACCATTACTGCAATTTCCGCTGCACACAAGGAACCATTCCTTACACTTTCATCCATGGTTTCGGTTAGTATAAAACCCTAGAAATAGACAATCTTGGAAGATAGAACTATGTTTCGGGTTAGAGATTTTTTATTATTGGGGATATGGCTATACAAAAGCTTTGAATGTTACAATTCAAGTAAACACACCAAAATAATCAAGTTTACAAAGGAGGAAGAACTTACTATAAATAACACAAATAAGAACAAGTGATAGAATAGACCTTTCGGAGAAAGAAACCCTTGGTTACATAAAATTATAAAGACTATGATTTTATCTAAATCAATGGAGGTGACAAAGGCTTGACGAAAATTCAATTTGTTGTCCAAAAATCTCTATTCCTAGCCTCCCCTTAGATATTGCTTGAAGTTACTACAAGTTGGAATGACATTGAGATTTTACAAGCCTTAAGTCTTCATGCAAGTCAAGCTTTCTTGATGAATATCTTGGAGAAGACTTGTAATCGTATGAACTAGAGAGAGAGTGTGTGTGTGTGGCGAGTGATAAAATCACCAAAATCTCAGCCTCCCCTTAGATATTGCTTGAAGTTACTACAAGTTGGAATGACATTGAGATTTAACAAGCCTTAAGTCTTCATGCAAGTCAAGCTTTCTTGATGAATATCTTGGAGAAGACTTGTAATCGTATGAACTAGAGAGAGAGAGTGTGTGTGTGGCGAGTGATAAAATCACCAAAATCTCAAATGATCCCTTTAAATAGTATATGAAACCTTATTTGTCCCAACCAATGAGATTAGAGCATTAGAAACTAAGTTTTGGAGCCAAAAATACATCATTGTACGGTTCAGTACGGACCACCGAGGCCATGCGTCGCCTACACCTAGATGCAGGGTACTTTTATATGTTGGGAATTTATGACTTTAAACTTTCTTAATCAACAATGAATAATAGGAATAATTCAATATTAGAAACTCTAGATCCTAATCAAGAACCTTATTCAAAGTATGAATGCAGATCTTGATAATTAAATAACCATTTTCATGGTATGAATGCAAATGTTGATGATAGAGAATTAAGTGATTAAATGATAATAAGATGAATTGAGAAACATTTAATAATCAACAGTAACAATATAAACACAAGAAACAACACAATTACAAAGTTACGGTTTAGAGAGATAAAACCTTTTATTTTAAGCAACTTGAATATTCAAACTTGGGGAATATCTAAGGCTTATACACAATAAGTATATTTTTGTCCAAAATCTATATTCCAAGCCCTCCCTTATTGCTTGAAGCTTCACCAAACTGGAATGAGAAGTGAGATTAAACAAGCCTTGAAACTTGTAACGACCCAAAATCACTAATATGGCTTAAGGGCCTTGATTAGTGTGTTGGGAAGAGATAATTGGTTTATGAGTGACTTTATTGATTTAATGCATGATTATATGATAGGCCTGCCTGTATGATTATATGAATGTAAATGTGGTTAAATGTTATATTTGTGAGAACCACATTATTATGTGGGTAGATTTGCAGAGTGCGACTTGAGGCGATCCTAGGGAGCTAGTTAGTGGGAAAAGTCACAACGGGGCTTAATATTTGACTTTGGATAAGTCAGAGGTATTTTAGGTATCAGGTAGTTATTTAGACTATCAGGTTATGTAAATAAATATATGGAGATATATTTGGGGATAGAAAGCTTAGGCGGGAATATTGGGGAAGTTCACCGTTTTAACCTCGGGGACGTTTCCGGTACCCCAAGCCTCGGGATTGACTTAACTGGCTAGGATTAGACTAAGTTAATGAAAAACAGAGGAATAAAACATAAACCGACCCATGCTCTCTCTCCTCTTCTCTTCTCTTTTCTCTCCCAAGAAACTACAGAAAACCTAAGGGAATCAGCTGGGGAAAACTCTGTGTTTGAGCTGAATTCATGAAGGCTTGGCTTAGTTCAGACTAAGGGTCACTCAATCAAGATTAAGGTAAGAGTTGAATTGTGTTTTTGGGTGTTAGAACTCTAAGCTTTTGGCTGAATATTAAGGTGATTATGATTTTGATGTTTAAGGGCTGAATTGAAGATAAGTGCTTGGGTTTTAGCTCAGAGATTGTCAAGGAAGTGGTTCAGCAAAAGAGGTAAGCTTCAACTCGTAATTTAGAAGTTTAAATTTGAGTATTGCATGACTAGTTTTGGTGTTTTGAGTTGTTGGGTTTCAGAGAATCAAAACGGAGTTTTAGTCGGTTTTTAGGCTGAATTTCTGTTGGATTATGTTGTTAGAGTCATGATAAAAGTTTTGTGAGTAATGGGTTTTGAGTTAGGGTGCTTTGGAATGGTTTTGGATGGGGTTAGGATGCTAGAAATGGTGGATTTTCTGGGCACGAAGGGGAGGGCCGCAGCTCTGTTCTAGAGCACTGCGGCCCTACGAAGCAAGAGAGCCAGGGAGGCTCGGCCAGGGGAGAGCACCACGGCGCCCTTGGGCAGGGCCGCGGCGCGTGTCTGCTTGCTGGGGGCCTTGGGCTCTGTTTTAGAGGTGGGCCATGGCTAGGCTTCAAGGGCCGTAGCCCTTAGGTACATTCTTGAAAATTTGGGGATTTTAGGCGCGAGAGTCTAGCCTAGGGTGCTCGGGATCGATTTCCCCACCGTGCTTGTTGGAATTCGATATCCCGAAAGCTAGTATTGTACCCAGAAACCTTTACTTGAATATTAATGGAATCCAATTCCTTGGTTGTGACTAGGTGTTAAAGCTAGGGCTCGGGAATGGATCGTGTTCGAGGAGCGTCACTCGTAATTAGTGAACGTAAAAATCTAAAGGAAAGAAAACTGCACCAGGTTGTATAACTGTAATGGGACTAAGGGCTCCCTAATATGTATGCTTGAAAGGATGGTATTATGCCATGTAAATAGTGAACCAACGGCCTAAGAGTGCCAAGGGTTACACTAGCGCGACTTGGCCACTGGTAGCCAAGGACAACTTATTATGCACTAAGCTCGGTTTAAGCGGGCCGGAGTCAGTGGGGTAAACAGAGGGTGCGGCCTAAGTTGTCGGCCCTGACTATTATGTGACTTAATTTTTATTTGTGATTAGTTGCGGCATTGGTTTTGAACAAGTTCTGAGTGGTTATTGTGGAATATTAAGTGTTTGATCATTCTTAAAGAATTGACTATCTGTTATTGATGTTTTTGTTGCATATTGTGTTTTCTTGCTGGGCCTTTGTTCACGGGTGCTACGTGGGGCAGGCAAAGGCAAGAGCAAGCTTGATCAGCCCTGACTTGGAGAGCTCTATGAGCAGAATGTACATGACCAGCTGCTCAGCCGCCACGGTTGAGAGGATAACAGGAACAGAAGAGCTATAAATGTCTGTTTTTCCTTAGAGTGGCTGACGGTAGCCTGTATTGTGGAAATTTTGTAAACCAACTTTTAAATACTGTTTTTTTTTTTTTTTGGGATCCCATATGTAAATCTGTTTGAATATATGAAATGTATCTTTTGAGACCAAAATCATTTTAAGCCTAGCACATTAATGGTTTAGTGACACGTTTTGACTAAATGACTTGATTAGCAAGTCCTGCACCTTTATAAGTACACAGTGTAGCGGTCCTGGCTATCCAGGGCGTTACAAAACTCATATTGTTGACCATCATTTTGGTCAACGACATTGAGTCAAATTGAACGACAATAAGTAATAAATGAGCTGAATTCAAGTAAAATGACACAAAAATTTTATAGTGGTTCAGCCCTAAGAATTTGTAATAACCTACGTTCACTTGCACTTTTATTAATCAAAAGGGTCTCAGACTCAAGATCAAGAAGAACAAGATTCAACTCAGTTTCTTAAGCTTGAGAAAGAATAAAAATCGATAGGGATATTGTATGTAAAGTGCGCATGAGAGCGAATGACTGTGAAAGATCTCTAATTATTGTGTCTCTTAATAGGTCATTGGCTTGGCCAAGGGCCTTACAAGCATGAAATATGCCCTACACACATAATGTGGGCTTGTTACAAATGAATACATAATAAAAGGATATAAAAGATACATTTAAATATCGGTTACATAAATATCCCATAAGATTCAGATCAATATGTTTGAGTATAGCATCATTCAAGCAAGAACTCCCTTCGAGCAAGTTGTATAACTAATACGCCATCGACCAGATCCTTACTATCGATTAAACACCTGTTGAGCAGTGACATGCAAATGATACTCTTCCTCTTATTACTTGACAATGACAAGTCCTTCTACTATTCTTGTATAGGAACGACCAGCGCGTGAAAACTGACCATAATGGATGAGTTTGATATCTAATTGTTGACCTGTGAAATTGGCCAACAGTCATATGTACAATATATGACACCTTTTGAACAGAATGAATCTAATATACAACAGAATACAAATATCTAAACAAAACACACAGGAATTTATAGTGGTTCAGCCCTGTTCTTCTGAATAGTAATAACCTATTCCACTTAGTCTTTTGCATTGAATCGCTCGATAGACAATTACAAAGACAAAATCGTATTTCCCTCGCCACAAATTCGCCCAAAAGATCTATCCAAAAAGTCCAGAAAAAGAGATCTCTTGAAACGAAGCCCTGGGTCCTTTATTTATAGTACCCATAGGTTGTTACATGATCAGTAAGAGTGGGATCATGGTTTGGTACACGATCATTGGGAGTGGAGATACGTGTCCACCTTCCCATGATTATGAGATCATGGGTCTTCCCGTTGTCTTCTCTGGATCTTGGTCGATAATGCACGATTGAGACCTTCGAGAAAACACTAAGTCTTGATTGGTCTATGAGAATTAGGTGATAGGCTCGACGACCCTTTAAAGCTTGGGTGCTAGGCCCATTGGTCCTCTGGGTGTTAGGCCTGTGATCTTCTGGGTGCAAGGCCTATTGATCTTCTGGGTGTTAGGCCTGTTCATCTCAGTTTGAACGAGCGTGAATTTTACCCAATGAAGTGCCTTTGGGAGTGTAGGCCGACCACCCTATGGAGGATATGGTGGGTCGACCACCCCGAGGGGTTCTTGGGCATGCTTGGGCTGACCACCCCTAACGGTTGGGGTCAGGCCGAACACCCCTAAGGGTTAGGGCCAGACCGACCACCCCTAGTGGGTTTTGGACTGGTCGACTTCTCTATAGGTCCTGGACCTATCTTTTTTGCTCATCAGTCTTTTTTCAATACTTCGTCGTTTTTCCCTGATTTGTGATACCACGTGCCGCTTTCTCATTCACCACATCAACCCTGGATTTTTGAGGGATAACACTAATGATGATGTTGGTTTTTATAGATCAAATCAGAGATTATGCGCAACGGAACAATAATCAAAAAATTTAATTTAACCCCACAAGATTTCTAGCTCTACTTCTTCACATACATATATATATATTGAATCAAAGATATGAATAGAAAATTACCTCAAGTCCTTCCTTGCTGTTATCTTTTTGTATGGAAAAAATCTTTGAGATCTCCCACTAAGATCTTCCAAAATGTTCTCAGCACACAAAGAACAAGTGTGGGCTCGCTATACAAAATAATAGGCAAAATCTATTTATCAAATGTTCTCAACACATGAGATCTGATAAAGTTTGGACCTAAGTTTGTGAAGAACAGTGACCAATGCTTGTATCACTGTTCTCTTTCTCTCAGAGAGATTTCACGATATATTTTATGTCCCTGAAAAGTATCGTTCTGAAAAACTGATATCCTATATTTAATATATCCAATATATTAAAAATAAAATATTAGTTATTTTAAACAATTTGAAAATAATTAATCAGATTGTGTTTAAATAATAATATTTTAATCATATTACAATATCTCAATATTTATTTAGTATTTAAATAACTAAAATTGTACAACCAAGAAACGGCCATGAGCTTCTTATGCGTGTAGCACAGTGACTGTGCACTGTGCTACACGTGTACCACATGCCAAGGAAGGCATGTGATTTTTTCCAATTTTTTCTTATTATTTAAATACCAAAAATCCCAAAAATAAATTAATTCAAAATTAATTATATTTTAGTTAAATCAAATAATTGATTAATTCTCAATTAATTAATTACACATAATTATACAATAATTATGTTTAGTGCATAGAAAAATATTTTACTTATCAAATAAGTCATTTTGCACATTTTTGTATTTACCTTTGTCAGTGTTTGTTTGAGCCATTTCGGGGACTATGGACCTATAACATTAAGCTCCAATAAATTGAAAATAAATAATTAAACTCTTTAATTATAATAGTTAATTTATTAATTATGATATTTCTCCACTATAAATTCAGAATTGCACTCTTTATGTTATAGATATACTTTTACATAAATCTTATTTTAAGTTGTCAATAGATATAACCATCTTACAATAGTTCAAACCTCTAATTAATTAGTTCATAAATTAGAATGGAATAATTACCGTTTTACCTTTCTAATTTACTTCGTATTCCTTAAGTACCATTAATTCACTAGTGAATAATTAATCTATAATCTAACTATAGATTTGAGCTCAAAATCATTCAGTTCTAGAATTAACCCTTAAGGGAACTAATATACGATATGTTAGGAAAGACTAGATTCTGTATTGTTGATACATGTTCCCAGCCATCCACGATATTAAATCTCCAAAACAAAATTCATTAGCCTCATTCTATGAAGAGACCTTAACGAATGAATCAAAAGATTTAATAAACATGAACAGGAGTTCATGAACATTCAAGATTTAGGTTTATCTATAAATGATCATCAGTTATGATATGAATTACAAGTCTTTATTGTTAAATGGTTTTTGGATAAAGACTTTTATTCATATCGGTCCATGTTATATATAATCATATTATATAAAGCACATTTACTGAGATGTCTTACCACATCAATAATCTGAATCTAGATTATTTGTATCAACGTGATACTCAGCAAACTGTACTTACAACCTCAATTAAAGAATTCCATAACTTCAATTTGTTGTTGTTGACTATTTTTATTCATTCATGTGATCTTAATTCTCTTGTACTAATACAAGATCACATCCTCAATAATGAATATGGAATTTTTCCGATATTTACAAAATTATTCAAACTATAATTTAACAATCTAAATATAACAATAATAAACCATTGTATTTATTTATTCATCGAAATAATAAATGTCTTTTACATGCTTTTAGGACATACTCCTAACAATCTCCCACTTGTACTTAAAGCAAGTAGGGCATTTCTCTCAATCCCATATTACGTACATGACCCTTGAATTGCTTTGTAGGAAGCGTCTTCGTAAACGGGTCTGCCAGGTTGTGTTCTGATGCGATTTTCAGAATGGACACATCTCCACTATGTACGATTTCTCTTACTAAGTGGTATTTGCACTCTATATGATTTCCCCTCTTGTGGCTTCTTGGTTCTTTAGAATTAGCCACTGCTCCACTGTTGTCACAGTAAAGAACAAGTGGTTTCTCCACTTCTAATACAACTTCCAGATCGGAGTAGAACTTTGTTTTTAGCCAAACTGCCTCCTTAGCTGCTTCACAAGCCGCTATATACTCGGCTTCCATGGTGGATTCTACAATGCTGATTTGTTTAATGCTTCTCCAGACAACTATTCCACGACCAAGAGTAAACACTGATCCAGAAGTCGATTTTCGACTATCTCTGTCTGATTGAAAATCAGAATCAGTGTAACCAGTGGGGTTCAGGTCTCCACCTGAATATACAAGCATATAATCTCTAGTATTTCTAAGATACTTGAGAATATTCTTCACTGCAATCCAATGACTCAATCCAGGATTGGATTGATAATGACTTACTATCCCTACTGCATAACAAATGTCAGGCCTTGTACACAACATGGCGTACATCAGACTGCCTACTACTGAGGCATAGGGATACTGTAACGCCCTACTGCCTTAGAGTCATTACTAAGTGAGTTTAAAAGTGCAATAATCTCGCTAATCGAGGTTTTAAGACAAAAGTGTAATTAAATCATAATCAAAGTCATAAACTTGAAAATAAACCTTTCATTGGAAATTATAAGACATATAACGTTTGGGATTCCAAAATCATTGTTTAGAAATATTTATAATTCAAAATTTAGTTAGAGTCGACTAAACGAAAAAATCCAAGTTTTGTACAAACATCTCCCAGAAACACCCTTAGCCAAGGCAGCCAGGCAGACCGGACATGTACACGCCGCTCGTCCCGCTCGCCATACTCAAGGTTGATCGACTTTCCCTTTGCCTTTTCCTGCACCATAGAGCACCCGTGAGCCGAAGCCCAGCAAGAAAACCCTCACAAGCAGATGATAAACGCATATCAAACATTTAATATAAAATCAAGCCAACACCAGGTCATACAAGTATGGCCATGTCGTCCTAAGCGCTTTACCAAGCCTTGGGTTCGCGGTCTAAACCGTAAGGATATCCCAGGTATCCCTTGGGGTCTCACCCTAGCAACTCGCCCTCTGCATGCTAAACACTGCACCCGGCCCCTTGCCATTCTCGGCCTTCGCCGTTCCCGGCCTTCGTCGTTCCATCATTTACATACACATATGATAATGCTAAGTAGAAATCTAAACAATTATAAATTCAATCAAAGGGCCATGCCCCATAACACAGTCATATAAGGCCGAGCCCTGCATCACAAGCTCTATGGAAATAGTAGTTTTCTTATCTGTGTCCCAAGCTTTCTAAGAACCGATATCCCGAGTACAGTTCCCTAGTCCGAGCCTCACCGAAGCCCTAATCATAATGCATTAACAATATCCACCCATCAAGCTCCAATCCATTAAATAACTTCAAGCCATAATTCTAATCTCCAGGACATTGAATTCTATCAATCCGGGTGACAAAATCCATCCCGAGCCTTCGCAATTAAGTTCCCAAGTCAAAACCCACAAAATTCCCTGCACCTTGAACTAGGGTCGCGGCCCACCCCACAAGCGCCGCGGCTAGCCTCAAAACAGAGGCTAGACACCTCCCTAGACACACACACGGGTTGCGGCATGCTTGGCCAAGCGCCGCGACGCGCCTTGAGCTCCATGGCCTCCCAAGGCCTCGCGTGCATACAGGCCGCGACCCTCGCCTCCAAACCCAGAAAAACACCACTTTCCTTGCATTTCCTTCGAGCCAAACCCCACATATCTCAACCAAAACCACCCCAACCTCATAATTAAACCCAAAATTCATACTCATGCAACCTAAACATACCAACAAACTCAAGAACCAATTCCCACTCCCATCAAGCAATCAAAACTAGTCTTAGAATCCAAACCATGCATGTCTAAATCCTAACACCCAATATCAACATAATTCAGCTGCAATCAACATAGCTCAACATATCAGAAAGCTTACCTTATACAGAATTGAATCCTCAACTCAACTCCAATTCCTCAGTTCTTGACTGGTTTTCCTCCAAAATATCACTATGCCTTCAAGTGTAGAAGATAAAACAGAGTGAGGGAAGAGAGAGTGGGTCTGTTTAGAGAGTTCTAAATTATTCCTGGTTTTGTTTTATTCAACTTAAGTCTATAAGGTTATCTCAAAGCTCGGGGTACCAAAAACGTCCCCCGATGGCAAAACGGTAAATTTCCCCCTATTCCCTCCTAGACAATCTAACCTCAAATATATCTCCAAATATTTATTTCCATAACCCGCTAACCCCATAAGCATCTGATACCCGTAACACCCCTCGACCCGCTCCGGGTCGGATTCTCAACCCCGTTGTGACTTTCTGACTAACGGCTCCTTAGAACTGTCTTGGATCATGCCACGGAGATATATCACAACATATCACATTTATATCCTCAACGGGCTAAAATCACAATCATGCCCCTAATATCCAGATGGGGCCCACATGCATATTTAATTCAACTAAACATGCATCTCTATCACATATTCAGATATTATAACAATAATTCACTTATTGCCCTCCAGGCACACTAATCAAGGCCCTAAGCCTTATTAGAAAATTTGGGTTGTTACAACTATCCCCTCCTTACAGAAATTTCATCCTCGGAATTACCTGAATAACTCGGGATACTGCTCCTGTAACATCCCAAATTTCCTAATAGGGCTTAGTGCCTGGATTATGGGACCGGGAGGCAATAATTGAGTTATTATGTGAATTATATTATAATATAATCATGCTTGTATGTTAGAGATATTAAATATGTGTATGTGGGCCCGTTTCTTATAAGAAGGGTATTTTAGTAATTTGACCAATTTGGGGGGTATAAATGGAAATATGTGTTTGTGTGATTGAGACCACATTATTATGTGGATATATTTGGGTTACTCGGTGAGAGGCGATCCCGATGAGCATGTTAGTGGGGAAGTCACAACGGGGTCTTAATACCCTGTTCGGGGTGAGCATAGGGGTATTCTAGTAATTTAGTACATTACCGTGAATTAGTGGGTAATGGGAATTTATTGGTAACTGTGTGAGAATATTGGAAGTAGCGGGAATTATAGGATGCAAATTGTGGATAGCGGGATTTAAGGCAAAGGATAAAATTGCCCTTGTGGATATTTGACGTATAAGCTAAGGACAAGGGGTAACTTAGTCTTTTCCACTCAGGTTTAAGATTTAGCTGGCTGGGATATACTCAGAAAGTTTAGGAAATTACATGAAAAAGGAATGCAGCAACTCCCTTTCTCTCTCCCTCGTTTATTCTAGGTGCCATGGAAGCTTGAGGAGTTTTTGGAAAATTGAAGAGGATCAAAGCTTGGGAAATCAAGGTGTTAAGCTTGGGGATTAGTTCAAGGGAGTTTTTCATCTCTGAGGTTTACGCTAAAGGCTTGAATCGGGGATCATACTCAGAGGGTTGTCGCTAGTAACTCGAATACGGACCAAAGGTAAGAAAACTACACCTGTTATGTGAATGCATGATTAGAGCTTAGTCAAGGTGATGAACATGATTATAATTATGTTTGTGAATATCAGATTAGGTACATTGTAACGTGCATAATTATGATTATGTTTATGACTGCTATGTGAATGTATTATAATGCATTGTGATTGTTGATAAGTATGCTATATGAAACATGTGACCGTCTGTTATGACTGTGAAGCTTAGTTTATAAACTATGGTATTATTAGGGTGTTAAGAGGGGATCAACTTATTAGTTGAGAATATGATGGTGTAACGTCCTGCGTTTTCAGGTACCTTTAAACGACTCAGGTCGGGATTTTTTCCCCCGGGTTAAGAATATTATTTTAAATAATATTATATTTTGTTTGGAAGTATTCCATGAGTTATTGCTAGCCAAAATATGAATTTTGTGATTTTAAAAGTCAAGATAAGACTTTCGGTCCTGGACCGACACAAAAACCCTGATTGGGTAAAAATCTCGGAAAATAAAATGAAAAATTATGGCAATTATATCTTGGGCATAAAATACATTCATAAAAGTTAAAGTTTGGTCAAAAATAATAAACCTAAAAGAAAATGGAAATTTTAGGGCATTTCGTGTTAAATGCCTAATTTTACTGAAATAGGGAATTTTATTCAATGAATAGACCTTAGGTTAAATTTTATTGTGTGATTAATTAAATTAAATGTAAAAGACATTTAATTTAATTATTTAGTGTTAAGTTTTGTTTTTAAAACTTAACAAGAGTGAAAAAGGTATAGAAAGTCAAATTGGACTTTTCTTCTAAGGAAATAATTATTAACCTTTTTAAAAAAAATATGAAATGATCACATATATAACAATGGGTGGCCGGCCATGTGATGTTTGGAAATCCCATTTATTAACTAATTGAGTTTAAATCCCATTTATTTAAAGGTTTGGGATAATGTCAAGTGGGCAAGTGGGAGTAAAGCACTTGAGTGTTTTTTTTAGGATAAATTAGAGTAGTATAAACTCTACTAACCTCCCCCTAAGAACCGACCACTCACTTTCACTCTCTCACTATCATCTTTTTTTTTAAACTCTCTCAAGTTGTCTCTCAATATTCAACCTCAAGAACACCAAGGAAACTTGGAGGCTAAGTCTTGGTCTAGGAAGGGTTTTCCCTAAGGTAAAGTTTCATTAATATAGACTTTTGTAAAGTTTTAAGCATAGAGTTTCAAATAGCTAATTAACTATGTTGTTGGGGGAAGTTGGTTAGGGTTTTTGAAAAGTTTTGAAGGAGTCAAAGCTAATAGGAAGGTCCAAACCTTAAGCAAGAACACCAAAAAGGTAAAAAAGTTTACTTTTGATGATTTTGTTGTAGGGTTTTTAGTTTTAAGCATTATTTTGTATATTTAATGCTTAAAGTTTCTTGTTGGTGATGTAATAAGGTTATGGTAGTTGTTTAATAATTTTTATGATGCTTGTGTATTGATTTTTTAAAATGGGAACCAAAAACCCCCAAGGGTTTTGTAGGATACCCTAAAACAAAACATGTTTTGAGCTGTGACTTCCAAGGGGTCAAGCAGCCACTGTATATTGGTTTTGTAAAATTAAATTGTTTTGTGAAGTTGTTGAGATTGAGTACATAAAATTGAGCTTTTGACACACACAAAAATGTTTAGAAATGAGTAAGTTATGCTATTTCAAAGTTTAGGTAAAAAACTGTTTTTTCGTATTCTTATTTTCGGAACCAAGTTTGGACAGCCACTGTATAGGACAAATGAACCCAGTTTTTTCTAAAATTTTGTGGAAATATTTCTGGCGTAACCTAGTATTCCACTCTAAAATTTGGTAAGAAAATATTGAACAGTTTGAAAGTTATTAACTGTCAAAGTTTGGAAAAAAAAAAAGACTTGAAAATAAGGTCATTTTTACCTCATTGTTGGAAAATGATTTCACCAATAAAAAATGATCATTTTGACCTAAGATTTTACAAAGATCTAAATGGCATAACAAAAATGGAATTGGGAAATTTTGGTAACAATTGGGTAAGTAAATCTCAAGTTATGAACTAACGAAGTATGTAGTTAAAAATGTGAAAAAATAGGCTTTTCACACTTAGTGTAAAAATGAGATTTTGGAACATAAGGTAAAAAGTAAAATTTTACTTATTTCAAGATATAAATTGGTAAGTCTTGAAAACATATTTTCACTAAAATTATCCATTTGAGTTTAAATGAATTATTTTTATTAAAGAGTTTTTATTCTTTTTAAAAATAAGAGATTTAATTTATTAATAGTTAATAAATTAAAAGAGGGTTTAAAACCCTATATTTTGAGAAAATAATTAAATGAATTATTTTTCTAGTAAGTAAAATTTATTAATTGATTTTGAAAAATTAATTAGTCAAGATGGGAAATTTTTAACGGTTTTCCTAATTAAGTCAAATTAGGCAATTTTCTTAAAACGGTTTTTAGATATTAAAACCTTAAGAAAAATAAAAGGAAAATTTAAGAATTTATTTTCTTTAAAAATAATTAAGGAATTTATTAGTATTTTCTGGATATAATACCGGCTAAAATCTTGCATATTTTAACCGACTAGTCGAAAGTGCGGGTTAATAGCGATATCTTGAAAGAATAAGATTTTTAGCGGATTGTGGGAAAATACCATTGTGATACCCGAGCCTAGGTATCGAGACCTTAGGATAGGTCTCCCCGAGACTTGGGGTTTAGTCTCGAATATTTTGTATGACTTTCCTTAATAGGTTTAAAACCAAATAAGGATTATAAATCCTTACAAATGATTTTTATTAAAATGACCAAACTGCCCAAAATAATAATAATGAATTATGAATGCCATAATTAATCCGAGTATAGTGTATGGATAACTACAGTACCTGCTGAGCGCTAAGGACTCCAAGTAAGTCAACTTATATTGTATGGCTGCAACATGAAACAATTATTGTATTGTATGTTAGTATAGGGATACATGCACATATATACCTTGTCGTAGGAAGTTGCTTAGAGACGTTAGTCTAGTGGGTGCTGAGTTAGAAAATATGAACGGTAGATGTCCGTCATACCCTAGACGGCTGATCCCCGTCACACTGCTTGATTTTATTTATGCCCGGTTCATTACCGTGACGAGTGGCCTTGAGATGAGGATAAGCTGGTTAAACCTAGGGGCGCCAAAATAAATGGGACCTAGGGGCCCTCATGCTTACTTAATCATTGGACGGTTAGAATCCAAGCAAGTGCTCTGATAAGTTATTCCCGGATAACAGCCGTGAATATTGGCCATTCAGTGAGAGTGCCTAGAGATACTAGGGGTTGCCAAGATTGAGTGAGGCTGAACACCCTAGGGGCAACTGCTCACCAGCACCACTGATTAACATAGAAGTCTCCGTAAAATCGTGTAAATTAGATTACACTCTTGGATAAGTAGCGATGCCCTAGGTAACACGATAGTTACCATTGATGAGGATATTTATTGGCTAGATCTTAGTGTGGAGACTCGATTCTCTTTTACAGATTAGCAATTATGTTGGAGGGCGCGTTACACCTGAATTGATGGAAATTGTAGAGCGTTGGTCTCGAATTATATTGTGATATAATATATCTGCTTGCTCTGGGATTTTATGAGTGCAGGGATATAATTGTTGATAAGATATAGTTGTTATATAATATATCTGCTTGCTCTGGGATTTTCTGAGTGCTGGGATATAATTGTTGATAAGATATAGTTGTGATATAATATATCTGCTTGTTCTGGGATTTTCTGAGTGCAAGATTTTATCTAGTTATGAATTAATCTATCATTGGTTATCAGGCATGACCATAAGTTTGCCAGGACGCTTTAGCGTTCTTGAAATTGATTGTGTAGGGTCCGGATGGGTCCGGAACCCTAATTCTCTACATGCTTTGTTTGAAAGTTGATCTTACTAAGTGTTTTCGCTTACCTAGTTGTTTCATGTTGTAGGTAAGAGCAAGGGCAAGGCAGAGCAGTGAGCGCTGGAGTCTTCCTTACAAATGTACATGTGGACCGACCTTTTGGGAAGCTGTTTTATTTTTGGAAATGTTGTGTAATTTTCCTAAACTAGGCCCACTCTACTCTTTATAAAACATGTTTGTAACTAAATGTTAAGTATGGACATACGAATTTTTAAAAAAGTTTTTTTTTATGGGTTTTTGAGACATTTTGTTAAATGAAAACATTTATATTTCCGCATTATCGAGTCTTGAAAATCTGAGTCGTTACAGATGGGCTCTAGGAGACTCGCCTTATTAGTTGAGAATCCCAAGGCTTCAGCTTATAAGTTGGAGGCACGTGGTGGCTTGACTTATAAGTCAAGGGCTTAAAGAACTTAGTTTATAAGCTAAGATTGGTATAATGCACGTGGAGTGCAGGCCACCATGGTTGGGCCACCCTGGGAGTGTGACATGCACTTGATTGGCTCGGACGCCAACAACTTGAAAGAAAGTGCAACATGCATTTGTGTGACTCTATGGTCTCCAATTGGGTTTGATGAATGTACTGGTTTCAATTATTACTGTTTGATGGTTGTTTTATTTAGTGAACTGTTGATTATGTTTTCTTGCTGAGTCTTTTGGCTCATAGGTGCTTTGTGGTGCAGGTAAAGGTAAGGAGAAGCTCAACCAGCCATGAGTCGGAGGGCATTAGCAGTGGTATGTACATATGCAGCCTGCTCGACCACCACGACCGAGATGCTCAGAGGAACTAGGGTTAAACCCAGCTTTTGCCGCTTAGGTCGGCTTATTGTGTAATATGAGTTTTGTAATAAGCTTTTAAACTAACGTTTTTGGGATCCCATGTAAAGAACATGTTTTTAACTTAATGGAAATGTTTATGAGTTGATCAAAGATTTTAATACCTAAACCCTTAGTGGCTTAATCACATGTTTAATTCAAATGACTTGTTTAGCAAGTCCAGCACTGGTTTTAAACACACTTGGTAATGGTCCCTAATTAGCAGGGCGTTACAGCTCCCACATCTCAGATTCCAATTCCCATGTCGCCTCCTCAACCTTGCTGTTCCTCCACAGCACTTTCACTAAGGCGATGGTCTTGCTTCGCAAGACTTTGTCCTTCCGGTCGAGAATCTGAACTGGTTTCTCCTCATAAGATAAATCTTGATCCAGCTCCAAATTTTCATAACTTAGAACACGTGTCAAAACTGATACATACTTTCGGAGCATGGACACGTGAAACACGTTATGGACCCCTGATAAGGCTGGAGGCATTGCCAATCTGTAGGCTACCTCTGCAACCCGTTCTAGAATCTCAAAGGGGCCAACAAACCTAGGGCTCAACTTGCCCCGAACACTAAACCGTCTCACTCCCTTCAAGGGTAAAACCCTAAGAAACACATGGTCACCAACTTAGAACTCCACACTCCTGCGTTTCAGGTCTGAATAACTCTTCTGATGACTCTAGGAGGTGAGCATTCAAGTTCTAATCTTCTCAATTGCCTCATTGGTCCTCTGAACCATCTCAGGACCTAAATACCTCCTCTCACCCCTCTCATCCTGATGGATAGGTGATCTGCACTTTCTCCCATAAAGCATCTCATACGGAGGCACTCCGATAGTCGTTGTTATACGAGAACTCAATCAAAGGAAGATACTTACTCCAAGATCCCCCAAAATCTAACACACAGGCTCGTAGCATGTCTTCTAGTATCTGAATCGTCCTCTCAGTCTGTTCATCTGTTTGAGGATGATAAGCGGTACTAAACCGTAACTGTGTGCCCATAGCCTTCTGCAGACTTTCCCAGAACTTGGAAGTGAAGGTGGGGTCCCTGTCGGATACTATCGACCTTGGTGCCCCATGCAGTCGAACAATCTCCTTCACATATAGCTCAGCATACTCCTCCACAGTATAAGTCGTCCTGACTGGTAAAAAGTGGGCGAACTTGGTATACCTATCCATAATCACCCACACTGAATCATGCTACCCTACGGTCTTGGGCAACCCAACCACGAAGTCCATGGCGACATCTTCCCATTTCCACTCTGGAATCCCTAGAGGCTGCAGCAACCCTGCTGGCAGCCTCTGATGTTTAGCTTTGACCTGCTGACAAGTTAAGCACTTGGCCACATAACCCACCACATCCCTCTTCATGCCTGACCACCAGTACAAAGCTCTCAGGTCTTGGTACATCTTTGTCGTACCCGGATGTAAGGAATAGGAAGTGGTATGCAGTTCATCCAGAATCTCTCGCCGGATATCTGCATCCATCAGAACACAAATCTGACCCTTGTACTTCAGTAACCCCATCTCCGAAATAGAAAAGTCATTGGCCGCTCCGACCAAAACGTTCTCCTTATAACCCCTTAATTGGGAATCATTCCCCTGTGCCTCCTTGATCCTCTCAAGGAGCGTAGACTAAAGAGTGATGTTGGCTAACCGACCAACCACCAGCTCTATACCCGCTCTAGTCATCTCCTCTGCTAGCTCCTCAGATATCTGTCTCAAACTAAACAACTGTCCTGGGCCCTTCCGGCTCAAGGCATCAGCAACTACGTTAGCCTTTCCAGGATGGTACAGGATATCACAATCGTAATCCTTGACCAACTCCAACCACCGTCTCTGGCACATATTCAGATCCTTCTAAGTGAAGAAATACTTCAAACTTTTCAGATCAGTGTATATCTCACACTTCTCACCATATAAATAATGTCTCCAAATCTTAAGTGCGAACACCACCGCTGCCAATTCTAGATCATGCGTAGGATATCTCTGCTCATACTCCTTTAACTGTCTCGATGCATAGGCTATCACCTTCCCAGCTTGCATCAATACACACCCCAAACCCTGTCTGGAAGCATCACAATAAACCACAAACTTCTCATTATCTGTCGGCAAACTCAACACTGGCACTGTAATCAATCGCCGCTTCAACTCTTTGAAATTGTTCTCACATCGGTCTGTCCAAACATACTATGTCTTCTTCTTTGTCAATTATGTCAACGGCGTAGCTATTCTGGAGAACCCTTCAACAAACCGCCAGTAATACCCTGCCAATCCTAGAAAATTCCTCACTTTAGAAACACTGTTCGGTCTAGGCCAGTCTCTCACTGCCTCAATTTTTCTTGGATCAACCAGAATCCCCTCCTTACTAATGATATGGCCAAGAAATGTAACTTGTGGTAACCAGAACTCGCACTTGCTGAACTTAGCGTATAACTTATGCTAATACCAAATATAGATGTTGCTTGTGCTCTGTTTCTGACTGTGAATACACTAGAATATCGTCGATGAACACAATCACGAACTTGTCTAAATAATCCTTGAAAACACTATTAATCATATCCATAAAAGTTGATGGGGCATTGGTTAATCCAAAGAACATAACCAGGAATTCATAGTGTCCATACCTCGTGCGAAAAGCGGTCTTTGGTATGTCCTCCTCTTTGATCCTTAGCTGATGGTAACCTGATCGGAGATCTATCTTAGAAAACACTGTCTTTCCCTACAGCTGGTCAAACAAATCATCAATCCTAGGAAATGGGTACTTATTCTTGATGGTCATCTTGTTCAGTTCCCTATAATCAATACACATCCTAAGACATCCATCCTTCTTTTTGACAAACAATACTGGAGCACCCCAAGGCGAGAAACTTGGTCTGATGAATCCCAAATCCAGTAACTCATGCAAATGAATCTTCAACTCTTTCAACTCAGCTGGAACCATTCTATAAGGTGTCCTAGATACTGGCTCCGCTCCTGGTACCAACTCTATGACAAAATCAATTTCCCACTGCGGTGGCAGCCCTGACAGATCTGTTTGAAATGAATCTGGAAACTCACATGTAACGCCCTACTTCCTTAGAGCCATTACTAAGTGAGTTTTAAACGTGCATTCAACTCGCTAATCGAGGTTTTTAGGTCAAAAGTGCAATTAAATCATAAACAGCGAAAGAAACTTTGAAAATAATTCCATTTACTATAAATAGTTGAGTAGTTGACACTTGGGATCCCAAGAAACTGTTTAGAAATATTTACAACATATAATTTACAAATTTAAGTCGACTAGACAACAAAATCTAAGTTTTAGTACAACCATCTCCCAAAACCACTGGCCGTGGCAGCCAGGCAGGCCAAACATGTACACGCCGCTTCACGCTCTCCGTACTCATGGTTGGTTGACTTTCCCCTTGCCCTTACCTGCACCACAGAGCACCCGTGAGCCGAAGCCCAGCAAGAAAACCCTCACAAGCAGTTAACATATACATAACGAACACTTAGCACATAATCAGGCCACCAATAGGCTACACACATACGGCCACGCCGTCCCAGGCGCTTTACCAGGCTCTGGGTTCGCGGTCCATACCGTGAGGATATCCTAGGTATCCTATAGGGTCTCACCCTGGCAACTCGCACTCCACGTGCTCAATGCTGCTCCCGGCCCCTTGCCGTACTCGGCCTAGCACTCAACGTGCCCAACGCCGTTCCCGGCCCCTGCCGACCTCGGCCTGCGCCGTTCCCGGATCTCGCCGAACATTCATCTAATCGCATTCATAGCATAACAAACATATACTGAATACTAACAAATTCAATCAAAGGGCTACACCCTGCAGTTTAGACATATTGGGCTCAGGCCTGCATACAAGCTCTATGGGAACAGTGGTTTTCTTACCTGTATCCCGAGCTTTCCGATGCACCAAGGCCGTGAGCACGGTCCTCTAACCCGAGCCTCTCCGGAGACCTAGTCACAACACATAAAAACATCCTTTAATACAAACCAATCCAAAACCACTTCCCGGGACCAATCCCACACTCTTGGAATCCCTAAATTCCTAAAACAATTTATCGGAAACATCCCCGAACCCCCGGAGCAAAAGCTCAAAATTGCAAAATTCCATGTTCTGAAAAATAGCCTAGCGTCGCGGCGCTGCCCTAGAGGGTCGCGGTGTCGAGCAAGTCAGAAAGCCTTCCCCTATCCTGAAGCAACCTCGCGCCGCGGCGCCCAAGAACAGGGTCGCGGCGCTCCTTCGCGAACCCAGAAATCTGGGTTTTCCTCTGCATTTTCCCCAAGCCAAAACACTCCCAATTCAACCCCAATGCATACCCAAACCTCAAAATCAATCTAAAACCCCAAATAAACCATCTAACAACCTATAAACATCACCAACAAGCTCAAACACACAATCACACCTAAAATTCACACTTGAGTTTCAGATTTCAAACACTTAAACCAAAACTTGAAAGAAGTGTAAACCAGACCCCTAGACTCTTAAACCATAACAGTTATAAGAATTCAAACATGTTTAGTACTCTTACCTCAATCAAGAATTCAACTTGAGCTTCCTCCAATCCCAGCTTTAGACCAACTCCTCTTGATTATCAAGCTAAATTCTCATAAAAACCAGCCATAGCTATCCTTAAATTTCCATTCTTACTTTCTAAAATCAAGCTTAAAACTCAGTAAAACAGAAGCAATTCTTACCTCAGAACAAATCTTGATTCTTGTTTGGCTTCAATTACTTCAAAGCACCTTAACTCCTCTCCTAAATCTCAAAACTCCCAACTCCCTTCCTTTCTTCCTTTTCTTCTCTTTTCCTCTAGGTTTCTTCCAATTTCAGCATAACATACCATATGACTAAGTGTAATACGTATCCCCTTTTTCCTACAGCTGAAGTAATCTATATCCCTGTCAAATTACTATCCTATCCTCCCATGGTTATCCTCTCCTAACTAAACCTCTAGGGCACTCTTGTCCTTTCACTTATATTACAATTCTACCATTTTCCATCTAAACTTGTTACTCTCAACAGTTACTAATGGTTACTCAGGTTGCCTAATCACCAATAACCATTAACCACAAATTCTCAACTCAACTCACAAAATTCCCCAAAGTACCCCTAGGCTCCTCCCAAGCCGGGTATCAAATCCCGTTGTGACTTTTGAGTTATCTAGCTCTCTAGAACCGTCTCGGCACGTGCATCACATTAATAACACCACACTCACGTGGTACAAATCACATAATACAATTATCACATTTATGCCCTCAACAGGCTAAAATTACCAATTTACCCCTATCATGCAAACGGGGCCCACATGCATATTTATACCACCTAAACATGCACTCTAATCACATATTCATTTAAATTCATATATTAACATATTAATTCCCTTATTGCCCTCCGGGCACGCTAATCAAGGTCCTAAACCTTATTAGCAACTTGGGGTGTTACATCACATACCAATCTGGTCTCCCCCGGTCCAACTGACACAACCTTAGAGGTATCCACAACACTCGCTAGGAATCCTATGCAACCTCCCTGCATCAGGTCCCTAGACTTTAATGCTGAAATTATAGGTACCTGCGGTCCATCAGTTGTTCCCACAAATACAAAGGGTACCTCCCCTTTTGGTTCAAAAGTTACCATCCTACGCTTGCAGTCAATTGTCGCCCCATAGTTTGATAGCCAATCCATTCCTAGGATCATATCGAAGTCATCCATCGCAAGCTCAATCAAATCAGCAAACAATTCCCTACCATCTACCTCTACTGGCAAAGCTCTAATCCACCTCCTAGAGACTACCAGCTCCCCAGTCGGCAATAAAGTCTGAAAACCCCTAGCATATAGAACACTAGATCTACACAGCTGATCTATCACTCTAGCAGACACAAACGAATGGGTAGCCCCCGAATCAAACAATGCAGTATAAGAAGAACCAGCACTAGAGATCTGACCTGTCACAACTGAGGGGCTAGCCTCTGCCTCAGTCTGAGTCAAAGTAAACACCCTGGCGGGAGCGAGACTGTCGCCCTGCTTTGGCTCCTCTTTCCTTGCTTGTGGGCAGTCCTTCTTCGAATGGTTGGCACTCCCACAGATAAAGCAGGCCCTAATCCTACACTCACCCTGATGTGGTCGTCTGCACCGAGGACACACTGGGAAACTCCTCCAGTTGTCACTTCTGCCCTGACGGCCACTAAGACCACCCCGTGCCCTCCTATCAGAACTGGGAAGAACAAAGGAATCTGGGGCCTTTCTGTCTGCTCACTGGAGCCACTACCCCGGCTGGATCCAATAAAAGGGGGCACTGTTCTCTTGGCATCGCGTCTAACATCGCTCTCTCTCCAAATCTGTTCCTCGGCCCCCTCAGCTGTAAGGGCCTTGTCCACAACCTGAGCGTAGGTAGTGGTCTCTGGATCCAAAGTGATCTTCACATCACGGGCGATCATAACATTCAATCCCCGTACGAACTTGTCCTTTCTTGCCGCATCTGTCGGCACTAGATCTGGCGCATACTTTGCCAAACGATCGAGCTTCAAGGCATACTCCTCATGGTCAACCGATTCTGAGTTAGGCTGATAAACTCATCAACCTTCGTAGCTCGGACTGCCACACTATAATACTTCTCGTTGAAAATGTTCCTAAACTCTTCCCAGGTCATAACAATCACATTCCTCCTCTGGACCACTACATCACTACACCAAATACCTATTACCATAGCACATGCATATAATACTAATAAAAAATATTATGCTAGAGTAGGGTGCTAATAATAAAACCATCCCGCCACTTGGGCAATTCATTTCCTTCAATTCCTTCTCCTTTTTCCTCATCATTGTCTCTCCTCTCTCTCGGATCTCTTTCTCCCACCAGACCTCTCTCCTTCACTCTTTCTCTCTCACCTTTGTCTTTGTGGAGACCGACTGCTACCTTCCCTTACACGCGCCGACTAGGGATCTTTAGAGGCCGTCGAAGCTTCGACCACGCGGGCCCAAGCCCTCACACGACACCAGAGGTGAACGACGTCATCAGAGGCCAGCTCTTCTCCTCTTCCCTGTGTGCGGCCAAGCCTTCTTCTTCCCTGCGTGAGACACTTGATTTTTCTCAAGTTAGGTCAGAACAAGATGCTGCGCTTCTAGAAGATGCTAGACAAGCTACCAAGTCAGGAGAAAAGATGAACAGAGAACAGGTATAACACACATAATGATATCATCATATATGGTTTTAGTTTCCAACTTTCTTTGATTATGTGTTTGGTCCAACAGAGAAGCTTACCCTGTTTTGGACGAACTGGGTAGGAATGTAAGCTCACGAAGTCGTTGCATTCAGCCTCTCGAAGCCGTCGCAGCCCAACCTTGATTTTTTCCCTTGCATCTCCCGTTGCTATCGTCGTCACCTCCCAATAAACCCTTGGTCGGACCTCATCTCTATATCGTCGTCAAATAATATCATTTGTTTCAGATTGGGGCTTAGGGCTTCATTTTTTTCTTAGCACACATAAAGAAAAGAAGGAGGCTCGACGGGCTTCTCCATTTCAAACCTAGCTAGGCAGCGTGGAGGTGCAGGTATCCATCTTTGTTGTTCTCCCTCAATCTCTCACTCCTTCTAACCCTCACTCTCTGCTTGTTGCTGCTTGCAGGTACAGTGGCATAGTGAATAATTGGGTCAATGGTTGACGTGGCTCTCAAGTTGTGGGGTAACTTATCTCTCTCCTTCACTCCAATTATTGTTAGGTTGTTGGGTTTGTTAGTTCTTCTGAGTTTGATTTTCATTTGGATTCGTATTTGAGGGAGGATGATCCTAGTATCATTTAAATCTTGAGATTAAACTTTTTTTTGTTAGATATTTGCTTGATTTAGAAACCGTCGAATATAATCTTGATGATCTTTTGTGCTGTTCTCTTTGTTAAGTTTGCTAAGTATTGATGTATATTCTGAGGTTGTGCTCTTAAATGAGCTTTTTGTTGGAATAGAGAGAGAGTCGAAGGTGGAAGAGGTTTTCAGTTTGATTCGTATTTGTTTTGGGTATCTTAATGATGCTATCTATATATTAAGAATTGTTGATAGGCTACATCATATGATTTTGAACTTATTGCAAATTTGGTATATTATAAGATGACAAGGTCTATTTAATTACATAAAATAATAACACGTTAGAAAAAACGTAACTGATTTTGTAATAACGTTTATAAAAACAATTTCTAATTTCATTAAAGAAAAAAAAATTCATTTCCCGATTTCTGTCTCTCTCCCATTTCTCGTCTCTGCTCTCTCTCCCATTTCTCCTCATCGCTCTACACCACTTCGCCATCACTCTCACAATCTGATGCTCTCCTTGGCATGGGTAAGTACTTCAACCAACAATTTTGATATTTTGGGAGGTTGATGAAGCTTTCCACAACTTTGTTCTCAGAAGATCGACGAGGCTTTTCGACGAATTTGATATATATTATGTTCTTTGACTTTAAAGTTTAAATTAATCACTATTCTCTGTTTATGTCATTTTACGTTTTGGATTTAGCGCATCAGATTTTTTTTAATATAATATGGCAAGTAGCTAAATCCCTAACTATCTCTATAGTTCAATTTCACCATAGAGATTGAGTTTTTAGTCATTGATACATTGCTCACAAGAGGCCTAGTTGCTCTGCTCTGCATTTCATTGTTTCATATGTGTTAGATTGATTATTAATGATCGTCGGATTCTTGTTCGGGAGCACGAGGAAACAATTTCATTTTCCTTATTGGATTTTGATTGATATCCTTAAATGTAATTGATTAGTTTCATTGTTTGAATAGTATAATTTTGATAAAATGTGAGCATGAAAAAGTTAGATTAAATAATAGGATTGGAAGTCGGTTTATTTTTGGGGAGTTCTTTGTTTAAGTTATTTTCTGAAATTTGTTGTATTTACAGTGCAAGAAAATTGTTTGATAAAATATCTCAAAGACATATTGACTTGGAGATAAAGTAATAGTTGAGGAAGCAATAAGATGAAGCAGAGAAATGGTTTTGAGCTTTGAATATGTAATTGGGATATGTAGCTGGCACACCTTTGTGAATATATGGAGTAATTTGAATATGTAGTTGAATATAATATATGATATGTAGCTGACACGGCTTTGTTAATATACAGAGTGATTGCTGCTAATTTAAGAAGTGGTTTTCAACTTTGAGGTAAAGTGTCTTCAGTCTGTATTTTTTGTTTTACTGATATTACTATACCTTTCTAAATCTAATTAATATTACAGAGAGAAGAGAGTTATGTATATAACGTATGCAAATATATATGACAAATTCTTAGTTTAGCTTTAGCATGGATTGAATTTATATATATTTTGGTGAGTAATTTTTCATCTTCTTTTTATTTATGGAGGAGGAAATGATTTTATTTCTCATGATCACATAATAGAAATTTGATTCTGAAGACTTTCCTTTTATCTGAACATCACTCACAACTTTTCTAAAGATCCCTGGCAGAATATTTGCAAGCCGGACTACTTCATTGATAACCTGTCCAATATTATGTATGTATATATACGTGCAGATGAATGTAGCCCAGAAATGAAGCTATGAATTACCCATAATCACTGGTTGCTTTAAATAAAAGTAATAAAGTAATATATAATGTTACTCTATTTTGTCTGAGATAATTGTTGGATTCTCTTAAATTTATTACTCTACTTTGTTTTATTTTGTTGAACCTTTGATCTCTTTCATTATCTAAATCAAGTCTCTAGTTATGATTATGTTTGATGGTTTTTATTCTTTGTTTCAATGCTCTATTTGACTAGACGTTTTGGATTCTTAAATGCAAACTGCAATTAAATTATTCTGAAAAGATGTATTTATCCAAATCAAGTCTCTAGTTATGTTACAATTGGTGTCCTCTTTCTAAGTCTCTAGTACCTACCAAGCTATGAAAAAAGGCTCAAAATTAATGAGTTTGGACTAGTACTATCAATCCAATATTTCTATAGAGGATTTTGTTAGTTGACAACTAATAGGGCTAAGATTTTATCAAGCAAATCAGACATATATAGCTAGTTCCAGATATTACATTGGCAGTATGAACACATTAGCTTATGTTTAATTAAGCTATTTATGACTTAGAAACTAGATAACATTATATGTGTCTTTCATGTTTTGATAAATATTAGTAAATCGTTTGTATAGTTTACTTTGTTAGACTTTTGTTATTAAAATTGTATTCCCTGCATTGCATACATTCAATAGAGTTTATTTCCAAACTTTAATGGTAATGCTAACTCTCTTCTTTTATGATGAAATTATGTAAAAGTGCATGTATGTTGAAGTTACATATGGATTCTAAAAAGGAGCCATATAGCTAGCAATATTCTAGTGTTCTGTGTGAGTGTGAATCTTTTTTACATTACTTATCTTTGATGATAAAAAAGAGATCTCCTTTTTGAAGTCTTTGTATCATTTATTGCTCTTTACATTTTTGAAAAATGGTTATTACTGAAGAAAAACTTTTATATATTGTTGCGGTGTTTGATATGAATGTGAGAAGTCAAATTGAGTGAATGAGTACCTTTTCTATATCTATCATTTTTTTTAAAAAAAAAATTGCATCTATCTTTAAGTTAAGACATGATGCATGACAAGTTTTGACTTTCAAATACTTCATTTTGAATACGGAAGACAAGTTCATTAATTATTAGTATTATAACTTTATTTTGATACATTTCCAAATAGAAAAACGTGAAGAGTACTAATTAAAAAAATCAATTTCGCTTATAAAACCATATACACTTGCATATTAAAACACATTCTCTGTTATACGTGGGTTTGTCATACCTATTTTTTGTTCTTCTTTTCATTGAAAATTAAAGCTTTTATTTGGGTTGGTTTGTTGATATTGATTCTGGGTTGTATCAGAAAAACTGTAAAAATATATATAATAGCATTGATATGTATAATTTGTATGGTTTTGTTTTAGTATTTCTTTCCATTTGTTTATCTAGTTAAGGGAAAATGAAAGTTGGGAGATGTAATAATCATCATTATTAATGATAAATTTCGGTCAATACATTATATTTGGTGGTCTTTTTAGTGATATTCCACTGATCTATATGTTTATAACTTTAATAAAGATGAATAATATATAAAATGCATATAAATTAAGTTGGCTTATAAATTGTATCCATCCTCTACTGTCATCAAATGTTCCCCCCGCCCCCACTGTAGAGGAGGCATGTTGTGTTGCTATGATCAAACAAAGTGTAAAGTGAGGAAAGGCTTTCAGGGGGTCAAGAGAAGTCTCTACCTCAGATATACTGTGGAATGGATTGATTGGACTAATTCTATTTTGCCTGTAAAGATCTATATTTTTTATGTTACTGATACTTGGAATTGTTTGAACTCTGAACATCATTGTCAAGTAAGTTAATATTACCTCCTTTCTAACTATCTGAATTTTATGCACACTGGATTTCTGAAATTATTTTAACGTTTCTATGAGAAGGAATGTGAAAGTGAATCTAAATTAGTAGTGGATTCTTCTACGTTGCAATCTGTTTCCAAAAAAAGTTACTAGGTATTTATGTTGAAACAGAATGAAATCATCAAGTAATATAATTTTTCTTGTGGTCTTTCTGATGCCATAATGTGCTGATCTAATTCTTTGGAATGAAGCATTAAGAAAAACTTTAGTACATTGCACTACTAATGCATGCATATTATGAAATGCAACATGCATTAGGATTCTCATCACTGAAAAGCTGAGGAGATGGGATTCATTCAATCACATAAAGAGGTTGATAATAGTGAATCACTCTCTTCATATTTTCCTCTTCAACACTTCCACAACCATTTTTGATCATCATCACTTCATCACCATTATTTTCTCCTTCCTTTTCATGAATATTATTATCAATATTCTTTCCCTCTTTGACCTTGCTTCTTCTGCTGCTGCTGCTGCCTCTTCTGGTTTTTTCTCTTCAGCTGGTTTTTTCTCTTCCTCTGCAGCCTTCTCTTCTTTCTTTTCGGGTTCGGGTTGGGGCTTGGGCTGAGGCTCAGGCTCAGGCTGTGGGACAATCTTTCTTCCTTTCTCTCTGTTTGTTTGCAGGTGTGTAACAAGGTGATGGGGGCCCGCGGCTTAGGTCGTGTGACAAGGAGGCTCGACTCGTGGGTCTACAGCGTGGCTCGCTCGTGGGTGCGACGGTGCTTGCGGCGGTGGGTCTACGGTGTGGCTCGACTCGTGGGCCTATGGCGTGGCTTGACTCGTGGGTCTACGACGATCTTGTACCAGTTTAGTTCCAAGTTTATGGTCTATATATGTATATTGATAATCTTTTCTCAACCAATAATCAATGTATGAAGTTTCTTGTTTTTTTTTTGGCCGTAAGACATTTGTTGCTTGTATAATGTTATTTCCTTTTTTGATATGATGTTATTTCCTTTGTTGCATTTAATTTTTGATAATGATGTACATTTCGAAAACTCCATTTCTGATCATTAAAACCTGTTTTGAATTTGGGCCTTTGATCATTTTTGTTCTACTAGTTTCAGCAATGCCTTTGTTTTTGTGTCTGAATATGTGGTTTATAATGAT